>NC_136073.1:71380271-73780271 GCF_964261635.1 Lissotriton helveticus | reverse complement strand
AGGCTGCTGACCCTCTATGCTCAGTGTTAGCAAAAAACTGTACAATACACTCTATCACATTAAAAATCCCATTGACTACACACAACCAGTCCATTTCCTTGTGTGACCCAAACTTCAGCTAATCATATAGCAGCACTCTCATCCCTTCACCTGGCAGATGCTTACAACTACCAGATTTTCTACTGCACATTCAGGGATATGGTACGCACTGTTGAGCTCTGCTCTATTTCACTTTTCTTTTTTTTTCGTCCTCTTTTCACCCCAGCTGTTGCAATCCCAGGTGGCACCTTGGAACGGAACTTGCAGCTGATGTACAGACAGTGTCCCAGCCACACCAGTCTGGACTTAACACCCATGTGTTTTTGTGCTTTTTGCAAACATAGGGCTGATCTGTTCTCCAAATCTGACATACCACTCCACCTTATAAAGTCTGTCCAGATAGTATTTGCTCTACCTGAGGTACAGCCCAAGTCCATCCTGCAAGTCGAGCGCACAGCTTTAGGTAAATCCTCCGGGAGGGGAGCTACTGCATCTAGCTAGTGTCTGCAGATTTCCCTTTATGCAAGAAGCACCGAATTGGCAAAACAAGCCCCTCTGCTTCCTGCCCAGAAGGCTAAGTGACTCTGTATCAACTCCCATCAGCACCAGAATGGGACTCATCTCAAGCCTGGGTCCCAGGATATCCGCTATAATATTGCTAACATTGTTCGAGAATCCACTAATTGAAGGACTAGTGGCAAACATGTGCTCGTCATGTGCTTCAGGATGACTGCATCTTTTACATTTTGGAATCGAAGAATGCACAAATCTTGCTAATCTCTGAGGTGTCCAGTATAATCTATTAATAGTATAAAAAATATGATTTTTTTTAGATTGGCTGGCTTGACTATAGAATATAACAATTTCAAAAAGATTTGCCATAAATGTGGGAGGTTGGTTTCTGGAATTACTCCCTTCCTAGTCCCATACAGTGCCTCAAAAATTCCATCTTCAGCTTCCAATAGCTTCTGATACCATATAAAGGCCTCCTTGCTTACAGGCTGCGTATCTTGCTAGAGTGCTTCAAACTCCCAGGCACCACCAATCTCTCAATTAGCACTCAGATACCAAGAATTTAGCTGTACATATTTAAATCTAGACAGGGAATCCCCAGTCTTTGCCTTAAGTACTTCCCAGGGTAGAAGCCCTTGCACTGTGAAGAGATCCCCCAACTGGTTATCTCGGCCTCCCTCAAAGGAAGATTCAGCCTATCCAACAAACATTCTGGGGTGCCCGGAGAATCTCAAACAGGGGAGAAATCAGAATAGTACATAATGTCCAAAACCTTCCTAACCCTTTTCCAGAGGCAAAGTGCAGCTTTTAATAATCTGAGGTGGACTTTCTTAAAAAACTCGGGAGCCTCAAATTTGTATAAGAAGCTTGTGGATCCCAGCCCTGCCACCATTTCTGTTAGCATACGACCACATGTTGAACTATCCAGTGTCCCAAGAAGCATCCTACAGTTCTTAAATTGGAAAGATATGCAGAAGCAGTTTAAATCCGGTAATGCCTGTAACCCCTTTCTTCAAACTCCTCCTCAATTTTTTCCAAGAGAGCCTAGCTCCCCCTGAAGCTCAGATAAAACTAGTTATTTTACCCTGTATTTTTCTATCTCTTCTTTAGGAAAAGCGAGGGAGATACAATTGAAAGATAGGCCAATTTAGATAAAACCGTCATTTTAATCAAGTTCACCCGCCCATAAATAGACAGTCGCAAGTTTTTCCCCCTTATAAGGAGCCTATCAATCTCCTTTGCCACCCATCCTAAATGATGTACTCGAACCGCCCCCATTAATGAACTATTGAGATGCCCAAATACTTAAACTCAGTCACCTCCTGATCCCAATTTGTAATATTCCAGCACATAATCTCCGACGTAGTTGTGTTTGCTGCATAATCTGGCATTGCCCCAATTTCTTTTGCTAACTTTTCTACCCTGGGGATGGTTTTAAAAGGGTCTGATGTATGGATTTTTAAATCATCTGCGTAGAGTGCTATCTTATTGCTCAGTTGTTGTGCAGAAAAAGGAATTACCTTGGGGTCTCTTCTAAGTATATGGGTAAATGGTTCAATATAAATATCAAACAAAAGAGGAGAGTAAGGGCACCCCTGGCTCATACCCCAAGTAATCCTGAAACTCTATCCAGTAAGTAAATCATCTTTATTGTTTGATTAATTAAAATCTTAACAGTCCACATAGCTATATAAAATATCAGAGCTCCATTAAATACAATTTGCGCTGGCAAGTTGGCATACATTCTCTGAAGAGTCAGAGTAAAACACGGGCTAAACCCTAATGCTTCCAATACCTCCCACAAAAATGCCCAACAACCCCGGTCAGAGTCCTTGGATGCATCTATTGTGGCACTAGCCAATAGAATCAAGTGAGCAGTAGCAATATCAATGCACCCGATTAATTGCTGAGTAAGATCATGGATTTGGTGCTTGGGGACAAACCCTCTCTGATCTGGGTGAATTAGTTGTGGAGCCAACTTTGCTAACCTACCTGCTAAGATACTGGCAAAAACCTTATAGTCAGTATTCAAAAGAGAAATTGGATGGAATGAGTCTGCCTTCTTAGGATCTTTAGCAGGCTTCAAAATCAGCACTAACGTAGCTTCCCTCCATGACTTCAGAATCTTGGTATTCTCAAGATTTATTGCGTTGAACAATTTCCCCCCAGAATGGAGTCACCACCTTCTTTAATATCTTATATAGCTCTGAGAGAATAACATCAGCCCCATGCTTTCCCGTTCTTAGTCCAACTCAATTGCTTCCAAACTTCAGCCTCCACAATATTTGCTTCAAGAGACTCCCTTCCTATCTCCTTAAGCCCTGGGAGGTCTGGAGTAATCCCCTCAGTATATAACGCTGAAAAAGGGAGACCAGATGATCTCGCATCTTCCCTGCATTTTCAGAGATGTCATTCTGCGAGTTGATGATTAACTCCTTGATATTATTCCGTGACAGCTCTGATCTAGATTTCCAAGCTTGGAGTGCTCCTGCTGTCTTCCAATATTCAAAGATCTTCATACTCTTGACTTGCCACCGATCCCCGCATTTCTTTTCCAACTTGAGCTTGAAGTTTAGCTTGGCATCCTCCAGCCTCTTTCTCGCTATATCCCTGCCCTGGGGGATACTTTGCGCCGGCAGGGCAGCCTCCAGCGTCCCAATTTCCTGCTCTAAAACAATACATTCCACGCTCTGCCCTATTCTTGGCATACCCCACATTTTGCTAAAATCATCTTAGGAAAGCTTTCAATGTATCCCACACTATTTTGAGGGAGGCTGACCTCATGTTGTCAGCAAATATATCATTGTTAGCCTTTTTCAGGGTCGAGATGACTTCAGCATCAAGGAGAAGGGCATGATTAACCGGCTACCTAGGGTTCTGCCGGTAAGCAGAACACTGGAAAACCATTGTTCTCTCATAGAGGATTTCCATGTATAGTCATAAGCAATGAATAGTTACGCCCATGTGCGGGGACCCCGGAGCACTTTATCCAAAATATGTTCTTAAGTGATGACCTTCGCCATTCTTCGGGAAGGCCTTGAAAAGTCACTTATAGTCATAATGCAGCCTAAGTGTAGGCTACAGTGGTCAAATTTTTTAATCTTGGAATGGCAAAAGAAGAGACTGTGATTACATATGCTCTCAGAATACATCTTTTTTTTAATGGCACAGAAAAAGAACCTTCACAAACCCTTTTGCTATGAACATACAGATATGAAGGAGTGCTTGGCCCTGTAGCCTGAAGGCTGCCATTATAAGTATAGAAAAAGAAAGCTGTGCCTTGAAGAGCAGAGAGACCTCCAATATCCCATCATGCTCAGCCAAAGGCAGTTACCTCAGTTCTTTTTCTGGCTCCTTCTGACAGGAAGGACCCTTGGAGCAATGAACTCAACCTTTTGTTTTTTTTTCTTCAATTTAAATCTTCATACGTCACTGTTTTTTGCTTCACTCAATGTCTGTTGTCCTTCTCTGTGGAGCAACATATTTTTCTCATAGGAAAGAGGCTTTTTCCTATTTAAAATGCCATCTCTTTTCGACAAATGTCCTAGACGTGGCAGAAAAAAAGCTAAAACAGACACACACGAGGTCTGCATTCTCTGTTTACCTTCCTCTCATCTTCCTGCCTCCTATGACACCTGCAAAACCTTCTCCAGACGTACCCTACATGACGGGGAGAATATTTACCTGCAGGGAAGAGAAGAGAGGAGAAAAGGATAAGTTACTTACCTGTAATCCTAGTTCTCTTCCAGGGGTATCCTCATCAAAGTCATAAGCACTGAATATTCCCGCCCATGTCCGGGACCCCGGAAACAATATAAAAATATATATGTAAAAAACACATATATCTCGCTCCACATATATGTATGTACATATATTATTTTTCTCACACCAATGCAGCTCCATAACTGAGGCTAAAACAATGTAAACACATATACATACACAGCAATTAGTAAGGAAGCCAAAGAAAAACACACATTAGGTCAAATAACCTTTGAACTTTGTGTTTTAATGAGTAGACCACTCATAAATCCTGAAAATTGCTTGTAAATAGCCATTGTTAGCCCTCAGGCTGCATTGCAAAACAATAGCACAGAAAATGAAACCATTTTCAACAAAAAACTGGCACCGTGCCTTTAAGGCAGCCATGACCCCAGGCTTCCCATCATGCCCCAGGGGTGACAGTTAGGTCAGTTGTTCTTTGCATAACCCTGAAGACAGGGCTCAACCAGAAGATTGAAAACTTACAAAATCTCATTTACCTGGGGAGGCGGGTGGGTTGCTTATGACTTTGATGAGGATACCCCTGGAAGAGAACTAGGATTACAGGTAAGTAACTTATCCTTCTCTTCCAGGGGATCCTCATCAATAGTCATAAGCACTGAATAGAATAGCAAGCCCAACAACCACCTGCAGGTAAATGAGAAGTATATGACCCAACCAAGTCATGACAGCCAAAAAATTCAGCTGTTAAACAGATTCCTCAGTGAGGCCTGGCCCACCTGGGTATCTGCTCTAGTGTCAGAATCAAGACAGTAATGTCTGGTAAATGTATGGACAGACCTCCAGGTCGCCGCTTTACAGATCTCAGACATGGGCACATCATGTAGGTAAGCCGCCGTGGCCGCTCTACCTCTAGTGGAATGCGCCTTAGGAGTAAACCCCAAAGGTTTTTGCGCCAATTGGTAAGCAAGTTTGATACACCAAACAATCCACCTGGAAATGGAACGTTTCGATGCTGCATGGCCAGTCCTGATCGATCCATAGTTAATAAACAATTGATCAGAATGTCGAATAGACTTGGACCTGTCCAGATAGAACTTTAAAACCCTCTTCAGGTCCAAAGAGTGCAACGCCCTCTCAGCTGGAGTAGAGGGATTAGGAAAAAAAGTGGGTAAAGAGATAGACTGATTGACATGAAAATCTGACACCACTTTCGGCAGGAAAGAAGGGTGCGTTCTGAGCACTACTCTGTTCAAATGAAAGACTGTATACGGTTCTTTAGTACACAGGGCCTGAATTTCGCTCACCCTACGGGCTGACGTAATCGCTACCAAAAAAGCCGCTTTCCAGGAAATATGCTGTAAAGTAGCTTTATGAATGGGCTCAAAAGGTGGGCCCATCAACTTTGATAGTACTAGGTTCAGCTCCCAGGGAGGAGAAGGAGGCCGTACAGGAGGGTACACCTTTTTCAGACCTTGCAGGAAATCTTTTACTGCTGGCAACTGAAAAAAAGAGGTTTGTGAAGGTGATCGCCTATAAGCAGTTATAGCAGCTAAATGCACCTTAATGGAGTTAAATTTCAAACCTGCTTTAGCAAGATACAATAAGTATGGAAGAACTGCCTCTTCCTGACTCTTCACCGGATTATGACCATTCTGCACGATATAGAACCTCTTCCACTTGCATGCGTAAGAATGTCTCGTGGAAGGACGTCGTGCTTCTCTCAGAATGGACATGCAGTCTTGTGACAGTCCTAGATGGTCGTACTGAATGACCTCAGGAGCCATGCTGCCAAGTTCAGTGACGGAAGGTTGGGATGGTGAATCCTCCCGTTCATCTTCGATAACAGGTCCGGCCTGCACGGAAGCCTCTTGTGAGGAGACACTGACAGGTGAAGGAGGTCCGTGTACCACCATTGTCTCGGCCAGTCGGGGGCAATCAGGATCATTGTTGTGCACGAGTGATTCAGGTTGCTCACCACCTTCGGAATCAGAGGAATGGGTGGAAAGGCGTACACAAATTCCCCTGACCAATCGATCAAAAGAGCATTCCCCCTCGTTCCTGGTCGATAGAACCTCGAGGCGAAGCTTGGGCATTTGCTGTTTACGTCGTCCGCGAAGAGATCTATGGAAGGACGACCCCAAGCCTGGAAAACGTCGTCTAGTACTTCGTCGTTGAGAACCCAGTCTTCTCTGTCCTCGAAGTGACGACTTAGTGCGTCCGCCCTCACGTTCTGCTCTCCTGGGAGGTGGACTGCTTGAACAGACAACTTGCGAGCCAGAAGCCAATGCCAGATGCCCTGAGCTTCCAGTGACAGAGTCCTTGAGCGGGTTCCTCCCTGCTTGTTTAAATAGTACATAGTGGTGGTGTTGTCCGTTTGTACTAGCACCACCTCTGTCTGAATCGAGGGAAGGAATGCTTTGAGAGCAAGGTGGACTGCTCTCAACTCCAGCAAGTTGATGTGGTAGGTGCTTTCTTTTGACGACCACAGACCCTGCACCTGAAGAGGGCCCATGTGCGCCCCCCAGCCTTGCAATGATGCGTCTGTGATGATCGTTTGCGCAGGAGGAGATTGATGGAAGAGAACTCCCACTTGCATGTTTTCCTTCTTCGTCCACCACGGAATGGAAGCTCGTGCTACCTCCGACAGAGTGATCTGATCGTCCCATCGATCTGATTGCTGGTCCCATTTGTCCTCCAGATCCTGCTGAAGAGGACGCATCCGAAGTCTGGCGTTCGGTACCAAGAATATGCAGGAAGCCATCGACCCCAAGAGGGAGGCTATCTTTCGCACTTTCTGAGTTCTGTTGCGAAGAACTTGCTGGCACTTGAGCGCTATTGAAAACTGTCTCTCCTCCGAAGGAAACACTTTTCCTACCTCGGAGTCTAGCAGAGCTCCTAGGAAGTGAATCTTCTGAGTGGGATGGGAGACCGACTTCTTGTAGTTGGCATGCAGGCCTAGACGTTGACAAAGTTCTATGCATGTCTGGAATTGATTCCGTACATTGTCTGGAGTTGGACCTTTCAACAGCCAATCGTCTAAGTATGGGTATACGACGACTCCCCTGCGGCGCAGAGCTGCCGCCACCACTGCGACACACTTTGTGAACACTCTGGGGGCCGACTTCAACCCAAAAGGAAGGACTTTAAACTGGTAGTGAGAGGTCCCCACCCGGAACCGAAGGAATCTTCTGTGATCTGGTCGTATCGGGACATGAAAATATGCGTCTTGAAGGTCCACCGAACACATCCAATCCCCATTCCTGAGATATGGATATATTTGATGGAGCGCCAACATGCAGAATTTTTCTTTTCGTACATGTAGATTGAGTGTTCTCAAGTCCAGAATAGGTCTGTATTCTGCCCTCTGGCCCTTTTTTCTGACCAGAAAATACCTTGAGTATACTCCCTTCCCCCTTTGAGCCACCGGAACCCTCTCGATGGCTGATTTCTCGAGGAGTGTCGCTACTTCTTTCTTCAACATTTGTAGCTGGTGGCTTGACGTTGACATCGGAGGAACTGGAGGAGGTAGACGGTGGAAACGAAGACACTACCCATTCTGCAGCGTAGACAACACCCATTGATCTTTTGTAATGGCCTGCCACTCTGTCCTGTGATGCGCAATGCTTCCCCCCCACTGGAGTGGGCAACGGCGCTGGGGGAAGAGAATACTCATTGCTTCTGCTGAGACTTATTGAAGTTGTTGCCTTGGCGCTGATTCCCATTTCCTTTGGAATTGCGTTTGCCTTTGTACTGCGATTTCTGTTGGCCTTGTTGGTTCTGGCCCTTCTGCCATTGAGGGGTTTGAACCCTCTGCTTCGAAGTTCCCTTGTTGTCCGAACGGAACTTATTCCTGAATTCCTTTTTCTTTTCAAGCCCCACGGCTTTGAGGGTGTCCAACTCAGTCTTCATACGCTGCATCTCCTCATCAGCACTCGCACCAAAGAGAGACTTGCCCGAAAAAGGAAGGTTTAGAATCCTGGCTTGAGCCTCGGGTTTTAATGCCGTAAGGCGCAACCATGAGGATCTCCTCGCTGTGATTCCATGCGCATAACCATGCGCAGCCAGCGTTGCCCCATCTGCCGCCGCTCCTATAATCTGATTGGAGACTTGACTGCCCTCCATCAGAACCTCCTCAAAGTCCTTTCTATCTTCCTGAGGAAGTTTCTCAGAAAATCTCTGTAGTGAGTCCCACAGAGATCTATCATATCTGCCGAGCAGCGCTTCCGCATTGGAGACTTTGAGGAAAGAAGCGGAGGTGTTACAGACTCTTCTCCCCCAGGAATCTTGCACCTTGCTGTCCTTATCCGGAGGCACTGTGGATGAGGAAGCTACCGCATTGGATTTTCTAGCCGCCGCAATGATTACTGAATCAGGCGGGGGATCAGATTTGAGGAACAGAGGATCCTCATCAGGAGGACAATACTTCTTGAGAATCCTCGCTGGGACGGACTTCACCGTTGCCGGCGTCAGGAAGACTTCATTTACTGGGTCCATTATACCCGGGACCATCGGCAACAAGGGTTTGGGTGTCGTTCTGTGCTGTAGGGTTTCAAATATGACTTACGTCTTGATCTGTGGAGCAGTCATAGGCACTCCTAGCTTTAGGGCTCCCCTGCCCAAGATATCCTGGAATGAAAAAATATCCTCAGTTGGAGATATCCCTGAGCGTGGACTGTTTGTCAAGGTCGGAGAGTAATCCCTGTGAGAGCGGGTCCTCAAAGAACTTGAAGAGCTACGGGTCCTCCTGGACCTAGATCTTCTACTTGAGCGCGTTCTAGAGTGCGATCGGTCTCTGCGACGAGATCCTCTCTTACTTGAGTGCCGAGAACGTGACCGTTCCTTACGGCGATGAGCTTGGTCCCGATATGCTTTCAGCCGATCAGCTGTCTCCTTGTCCTTGGCCCAGTGGTGAAGAGGTCTATACCACCGTGGGGAAAGACGAACAGGATGAGATTTGTGTGCGGAATCCTTCACTGGTGAACGTGATCTTGGAGGTTGATCCGCTTGAGCCTGTTGCGATCTTGCAGGGGACTTGGATCTCTCCCTAGCCGAAACACTGTTTCTTCCATCCGAGGATCCGCCACTGCGAGATGCTGAGGAAGATGAGGATAGGCTCACTATAGGTCTAGAGGAAGACCTGGAACGAGATCTCTCCTCTGTGACCCTCCTTCTCTTGGCCGGAGGCTCCTGTAGTGGAGATTGTCCCACCTCCGCAGCTGATGCAGATCCTGGAGAACCTAACTGAGACCTCAATAATTGAGACTGGTCCAATGGTTCACCCTCCTTTTCCTGCAGAACCTGCTGCAGAGGCGACCTCTCCTGTGATCTTGCGGGAGAGATGTTCAGGGGCTGCGAAACACTCCGTTCTCTGGATCTCCGCTGATCCATCGACGGTGGCTGTATCGACGCCGAGCGCCGAGCAGGTAGGCGCTCCCTCGACGTCGACCGTGGTTTCCTCGATGCCGACCTCGGGTGACGATGAATGTCCTTCGGCATAGAGCCCCTCGCCGTCGAAGGTTGTCTATTCGACGACGACTGAGGCTGCTTCGACGCCGATCGCCGGTGCTCTGTCGGCGACGGGGTGTGCCTTGAGGCCGAATGTGACGGAGGCTGCCTCGACGTCGAACGCCATTGATCGGGCGTCGACGTGGGCTGCTTCGACGTCGATCGACTATGTGTCGATAGAGGCTCCCTCGACGTCGAACGACCATGACTAGTCGTCGACAGAGGATGGCTCGACGCAGAACGCCGGTGGCCAGGCGTCGATGGAGAATGCCTCGACGTCAGAGCATGACGATGCTGCTTCGACGTCAGGTGGCTCGCCGTCGAACTCTTCCGCTTCGACGGTGACCTATCCCTCGACGCTGTCTGTAGCGGAGGTACCTTCGATGTTGACGCTGAAGACATCTTCTTCGTCGCCGTCGACTGCTTCTCCAACGCCGATCTCGACGCCGAATGTGAACCAGTCGGGGCTTCTTTCGACGTCGACCGCGTCTTCCGACTTTTCTGCTTCTTGGGAGATCTTCCTCTCTTAGAAAGCCCATAAACACAAATTCTCTCACGTTCTTTCAGAGTTCTGGATGATAAAACCTGGCAGTGTTCACAGGTTTTCGATGAGTGAGAGTCTGGTAGGCACAGGATACACACTGAATGAGTGTCAGTCTTGGCCATCTTCCTTCCACATGAAGGGCACTTGTCAAAGAGTGAAGGCATCTCTGACAGAAAAATTACCTTTTTTAAGCCTAAAAAAGGTAGAAGTAACACCCTAAGTCAAAAAGACGTCGAGTGAAAGCAAAAAATTGTAGATAACAAGAATATTTTTTGACAAAAAGTCAAAAAGAAAGGGAGCTGTTTCACCAGGGTCCTGACTGAAGGAGCCGGCAAGAACAACTGACCGAACTGTCACCCCTGGGGCATGATGGGAAGCCTGGGGTCATGGCTGCCTTAAAGGCATGGTGCCAGTTTTTTGTTGAAAATGGTTTCATTTTCTGTGCTATTGTTTTGCAATGCAGCCTGAGGGCTAACAATGGCTATTTACAAGCAATTTTCAGGATTTATGAGTGGTCTACTCATTAAAACACAAAGTTCAAAGGTTATTTGACCTAATGTGTGTTTTTCTTTGGCTTCCTTACTAATTGCTGTGTATGTATATGTGTTTACATTGTTTTAGCCTCAGTTATGGAGCTGCATTGGTGTGAGAAAAATAATATATGTTCATACATATATGTGGAGCGAGATATATGTGTTTTTTACATATATATTTTTATATTGTTTCCGGGGTCCCGCACATGGGCGGGAATATTCAGTGCTTATGACTATTGATGAGGATCCCCTGGAAGAGAACAGCAAGTAACCAGTTGGACCTCTGAGGAGTGAAGGGTAGGAAAATGTTCCACCAGAGCTCTCCCTTCAACCTCCAGGAGACTTGGGAGGTCTGAGAGGCGTTCTTCACCCAGAAAACGCTTTCGGTCCTGGTCAACGTCGAGAAGAGGTACGGCGCCGACATGCTCGCCGTCATTGACTGGCTCCACGTCGCGGAAAGGTTGATGTTCGACGTCTAGAACCACTCGAGTGATAATGAGAGCCACATCGCACCAGTGACCGATGCCAAGACAGGAGTCGACGTCGAGGGATACTGATTCACCGTCGCAGAGAGGTAGAAGATCAACATCAACAGCAATATGTCGATGACGTGATTGGTCGACATCGAAATGCCGCTCGTCGTCAAGTGGGCGACGCCAACAGGAGATCGATGTCGAGGAGAGGAAACTCCTGCAAAAGAAGGAGAATCTACGCCTCATCTGACTCTCAGTTCAGATCTCCGTCATTGGTGGAGATTCCTGCATCTCCCACCCCGGTCTCTCCTGCACCGGACACAGCTGCTCCTATAGTGCCACTTCTTCCGGCGTTACCAGCTCCGCCTCCTCTTCCAGTACCTCAGCTTCTGGCACTTCCAATAGTACCAGCACCTGTTCTGCCTGCTCCTGGGGTGCCTCAGATCACACCGGCTCCTAGGAGATCACGTTCAAGATCGCGCTGTAGATCTCGACATGGACGCTCACTCTCCTCCACAAGATCACGACACTCACAGCGCCACTCTTACCAAAGGTCCAGATCAAGTTCACTCCGTCAGCACCATAAATATATGTGTTCATCTACCAGAGACTATACTCCTACTTTGTTGGATTTGCCACAACCTCTGTCCTTCCCGATTGATGACATCACTACTTTTCAAGAGGTCCTGGTTCGTGGCGCACCCAAACTGAACAAACCTATGGAGACACCTACTCCATCAACATCTGTCATTTTTGAGACGCTCCATCACTGCACAGCCTCTAGACCTCTACTTCCCCTGGTGCCAGGCCTGCTGGACCCAGCCATGGAACTGTTCCTTACGCCTGCAGTGGCATAATCAGCACCATCAAGGCTCCTAAAGAAATACCGGCCACCGGAGCAGGACCTGTTGTTCTTACGTGCTGACCACCTTCCTGATTTAGTGGGGATTTTAGTGGCACGAAAGTCTCACACCACCTCTCCATCTGCTTTTTCTCCCCGGACAAGGAGAGCAAAAAGGTGGATTCATCAGGATGCAAGATCTGCAGCACGGCTGCTACTTCAATGAATGCGGCCAGTGCCACAGCTCTCTTAGGACTATATGACCGTGCCTTGTGGGATTCAGTCCGTCACTTTGCTGCCCACCTCCCCAAAGAACATAGGCAAGAATTTTTAGAAATTGTTCAGGAGGGGGCTATGGTCTCGAACCAAGTGATCAGTGCGGCAGCAGACTCCTCACATCTAGCTGCCCACAGCTACTGCCACAGAATCTCTCTTAGTTGGCACGCATGGCTGCGTTTATCATCTCTGAAGCCTAATGCCCAGTTATGGCTGCAAACTGTACCATTTTCTGGCTCCACCCTCTTTGGCTCACATCCCGACAATGAACTGGCACGAATGAAAACAGAAATGGATACCTTAAGTGGTAAGACAAGAAAAATCTAAGGAACAATGATGTTCATTCCACTCTTACCATCAACGTTTCTAAGCACAGAGGGTTCAAACCCCTCAATGGCATTTAAGCAGGTCGCAACAATATCAGCGGCCGTACCAGTTGCAGCGCAAACCACAGAGTGGTCGTAACTCCCAATAAGCGAATCAGGGGGGACGTCAACTCGCTGCAGCAAAACCCTGAATCTCCTCTTCCCCATCTTCTGTTACCCACTCCGGTAGGGGGAAGCATTGTGAATTTTCTGGCTGAGTGGCAAAACATTACAACGGATGCCTGGGTCTTGAATCTTGTCAAACATGGCTATTGTCTCAGATTTACTACCCCACCACCTTCCATTCCTCCGAAAGCGTCCACATCTCGCCTCAAGCTCTTACAGAAAGGAGCCAACATTCTGTGCCACAAGAAAGCGGTAGAACCTGTCCCTCGAAACCAATGAGTAGGTATCTACACCCGATACTTCCGAGTGCAAAAGAAAGGCAGAAACGAGTTCAGGCCGATTCTCGACCTTCGCGTTAGGAACAAGTAGATCAGGGAGGAAAAATTCAGGATGCTGGCCTTACACCGAATTTACCCTCAACTTCAAAAGGGAGACTGGCTCTTTTCTATAGATCTACACGATGCCTATTTTCATATTCCGATCACAAAGTCCCATTGGAAGATCCTCAGGTTTGTCGTGGGACAGAACCACCACCACTACCAATACGCAGTTCTCAGCCTCAAGTCAGCACCCAGGGCATTCTCCAAATACATGGCAGTGGTGGCATGGCACCTTCGGAAACAGAAAAATCTTTGTATATGCCTACCTGGACGATTGGCTGATCATAGCATCCACAGTCACAGAAGCCCAAGAGCATTTCCTACAGATGTGCGATCTCCTTCATCGCTTGGGTCTCCACCTCAATGTTCAAATGTTCAAAATTCCACGTCATCTCCAGTTCAGATTCTACATCACTTAGGAGCTACCATCGATACATTGCAGGAAAAGGTGTTTCCTTCAGAGGAATGACGGTTATCCATTCTCTGAAAATGTCTCAGTCTTAAACGGATAACCCGTCCATCTGTACGCATAGTCTCATCTTTCCTCGGCTCGATGGCCTCCTGCATATTCCTGACTCCCAATGCTTGCCTCCACATTTGTCCTCTCCAGGAGTGCTTGGAGGACCAGTGGAGGACCAGTGGAACCAGTTCTCAGGGAACTGGGAGGACAAGATCACTGTCCCAATTCATGCTGTGGAATCTCCAGTGGTGATGTTCCCAGAAGAATCTCCTGAACGGAATGCCTTTCCACCAACTTCCACCAACACAGACCTTGGTCACAGATGCTTCATTGCTCGGTTGGGGAGCCCACATGGATCACTTACAGATACAGGGACTAAGGTCCTCCAATGAACAGAAGTATCATATTCGCGTTCTGGAACTCAGAGCAGTACACCTGGCACTCAAGGCTTTTCATCCTTCATTCACAACCAACAATCAGCTTATTAAAACGGACAATACAACCACCATGTACTACCTTAACAAGCAGGGAGAACGAGCCCTGTCGCAAGAAGCCCAATCGATTTGCCACTGGCTCATAGCCAGCAATCTAATGCTTGTAGCTGCGCAACTTCCAGGGGAACAAAACATACACACGCTAAGCAGGGTTCTCGACAAAAACCACGAGTGGGTACTGAACGAAGTCATGCAAAGTATCTTCAGTCTGTGGGGCACACCTTCTATAGATCTGTTTGCCACAGAGGAAAACAAAAAATGCTGTGACTTCGCCTCCAGATTTTACCATCTAAGGTCTCTAGGGCATGCCCTATGGATCGACAGTCAAACAAATTTCTCTATGCTTTTCCTCCAATATCATTAATACCAACAGTCCGGCAGAAACTGGTGTCCACAACAGCCCAAATGATACTCATCACCCCAGAATGGCGGAGACAGCTGTGGTTTCAGGACCTCCTTCACCGGTCTATCCGTCCACATCTCAGACTTTCTTACAGACCGGACCTCCTCACAAAGTTCAAAGGTCAGTTGCTACACCGCAACCTTTCATCTTTGAGTTTGACAGCATGGCTCCTGAGATAGGTCAGTATGGTCATTTAAACCTGTCTCAGCACTGTATTGACATTTTAAAGGAAGCGAAGCGACCATTTTCACGAACAGCTTATGCTTTTAAATGGAAGCGGTTTTGTATTTGGTGCTCTTCCAACCAATTTGATCCCACGTCTTGCCAGGACGAAGTGATTCTCCCTTACTTATTATATCTTGCCACTTCTGGCCTTCAATACTCCTCAATCAGAGTCCACCTGTCGCGGCATATAGGAAACGTCCTTCACAAATCTCATTCTTGGGATTCCAGTCATTAAAGATTTCCTAGAGGGATTAAAGAAGGTTTTTCCTCCTATTAGACGCCCTTCTCCTGCATGGGAGCTGAATGTAGTACTGTCTCGTCTCATGCTTCCTCCCTTTCAACCCATTCACACAGCTTCATTGCAGCATCTCACATGGGAAAACCACTTTCCTAGTGGCCATTACATCAGTGAGGAGAGTTAGTGAGATTCAGGCTCTTTGCACTCATGAACCTTACACGGTATTCCACTCCTCAAAAGTAGTGTTATGCACACATCCTACGTTTCTCCCTAAAGTGGTCTCAGATTTCCACATAAACCAAACTATTGTTTTGCCAACATTTTTTTCCAAACCCTACGTCTCCAGTTTAGAGGGCTCACCATTCGCTGGATGTGCGAAGGGTGTTAAAATTCTATTTGGACAAGACCAAGGCCATTCATAATTCACAACAGCTTTTTTCAGTTACGGCCCAGTCCGCACAGGTCCAGTGACTTCTAAGCAGTCATTAGGTGGATTGTTTCTTGCATTCTCTGCTGCTCTCAACTAGCCAATAAATCCCTTTCTGGTAGGCCCAAAGCTCACTCTACCAGGGGCAAGGCAGCGACTGCTGCCCTAATGAGAAATATTTCTGTAGCGGATATTTGCAAGGCAGCTACATGGAGGTCAATCCATACGTTCACTAGACATTACTGCCTGGACACTGAAGCTAGAGCAGATACACAATTAAGACAGGCATCCCTCAGGAGTCTATTCTCTTTACGGGGTTTTCTTTTTTGGTAGTTTTCGGGCTACTCCACAACCTTAGGGGGATGAGCTTGCTATTCTACTCATCGCTTATGACTATACATGGAACTACCCTACGAGAGAAGGTATACTTTCTTAACTGTAATTCTAGTTCTCTCGTAGGGGTATTTCCATGATAGTCATAAGCAGCCCTCCCCCCTCTCCGGTGGAGAGGACACATATTCTCATGCTCCGCTATTATCAGTTTACTGTAGCCTTAAAAAAAACTGAGGTAACTGCCTCTGGCTGAGCATGATGGGATATTGGTGGTCTCCCCAAAGATCTTCGATGCAACCCCTCCTACCCTCTCTTCAAAAAAAGACTGAAAATACTCCTTCACAACAAATATTGGGGAACCTAACCTCACTGATGTCTGACTTTCTACACTCCTTGCTCCCTGATTCTCGCCTCCTCCTCAACCCCTTCCCCGCCTCTCATTCTGCCTCTCCCCTTTTCTTCACTCGCTTCTCCCTCTGAACTTCAACACCCCCTCCCCCTATTGATCTCCATCGCCCCTAAACACCCAGCACATTCTATCACCCTATTTTATGTAACTCATGTTTTAATTGCACATTGTTTTACTTTATTGTAATTGTTTACCTATCTTGTAAAGCGCTCTGATACCCCTGGATCCAGTAGCGCTATATAAAACCTTGGAAATAAAAATAAATAAATAATTATTTTTCTAAACTTATAATGGCAGCCTATGGGCTACAGTACAGGGCTAGGCACTTCTTCATCTCTGTCTGTTGATAGCAAAATGGTTTGTAAAGGATATTTTTCTGGGTCATTACAAAAAAGATGTATTCTGAGAGCATATGCAATCACAGTCTCTTCTTTTGCCATTCCAAGGTGAAGACACCTGGCCACGGTAGCCTACCCTTAGGCTGCATTATGACTTTCTTAAGTGACTTTACAAGACCTATCTGAAGAAAGGCGAACATCATCACTTAAGAACATATTTTGGATAAAGTGCTCCGGGGTCCCCGCACATGGGCAGACTATTTATCGCTTATGACTATCACGGAAATACCCCTGCGAGAGAACTAGAATTACAGGTAAGAAATTATACCTTACAGAGGAACGTTCACAGATATGCCCTGGCTGATAATTAATTATTTTGACCTTATCTGCTATTACTGTATCCACATAGAAATAGTCAAGCCTGGAAAAATGGCCATATTTCTTACTATGAAATGTATAATCCCTTGTCTGGCCCATTTGGTGGCGCCACACATCCACCAACCCTTGATCTTGGAACATATTCCTTAGTGCCTGCCTAGTGTTAGGTGTAGAGTTACAGTCTCTCCTAGTAGATCAATCTAGGATAATGTTCAAGCTGAGTATTAAAGTCTCCCCCTCAAGACTATCGGTAATGCAGCCTCCAACAAACTCCACTCCAGGGTCGCGAAATAAGAGGGGTCTTCAATATTTGGGCCATAAAACCCCCCATATAATTCATAATTAGAGCATCTTATACCCCCCCAACCCCATCTACCCAAACTATCCATTTTACATGATACCATCTCAACTCCTGCTCCTTTCCTCAAAAGGATGACTACCCTCTTACAAAGTTCTACCTGATATGTAACTGCATAACTCTCAATCCACCTACACTTTTAATGAAATGCAATACTCTCTTTTACTTTAAGCGGGTCTCCTGCAAGATCATTACATGAGCCCTACTTTCTTCAAGATATCGGAATACCAATTTCTGCTTTCCATTTGATCTAAAACTATTCCAGGTTGAAAAACATATCTCCTTACCTAGCCTCATTATCCTTTAGGAGAAACCTCACATATGTATAAGAGCGATTAAGACAGAAACGTGGTGATATTCATGAATTATTTGTTTTTTTTTCCCCACTGCTCCCCACACAGTGCCCTTACCCAACCCCACCCTTGAGGAACCCTCCCTCTACCATTTGGTATTTTGAATGCCATTGGGCTTTCCCGGGAAGAGGATACCCACACACACATACCAGGTGCATCCCCAGGCTCCCCGACCAATCTCTCTGCCGCCCTGTACTGGAGTCTCCCGGGTTCTTATGCTTCCTGATTGTATCGATTTAGATAATCCACCTCTTCAGGAGTATGATAGTTATACATCTGGTTATTCCACATGATACACAACATTTCCCGGAACTTCAACTGTGCTTTAGCCCCCAATTTATGGAGCTCTTCCAGCCTCCTACCAAGCTCCCACTGCCACTGATCAGTGACCTTACAGACATCTGACCTAATAGTAAAGCAGTGATTGTCCGCTATTCCCAAGATGGTCTCCTTCGCCGTATAACTGAGGAAGTTCACCGGGATCTTACTAAGTTTCTGGCATTTCGGGTTCCTTTTAAATGGGTCTCTGTGTACTCTTTGAATCTCAAGTTCTAGGTTAATGTCTGGCCTGTAATAGAAAACTGTGTCCGTAGTAATAAAACAACGAAGAACTTCATATCAGCCCGTCCTGTCTGCCAATCCCACCAGAAGACTCCTGAGTGGCAACTTTATCCAGCTGGAGCCCCAGCTGCACCTCATCCACTTTCTCTGGGCTTTTGAAAGGGAATAGCACCACCAACCCATTCCTAGTAGGGATCTGCACATATATCTGAGTGCCTCCATTATCCAGTATTAGGGTATCTTTCATAGATTTACATGCCTGAACCATTCCGCGCCGTCAGGATGGGAGTGCCCGGAAACTCCCATCCTAATGACGGGGAATGATTCAGGCATGTGAATCTATGAAAGATACCAATACTGGATAACTGCAGTTAAAGGTAAGTAACGCATTTCTTCTTACCCAACCCTCCCACTGTGATAGAAGCAGCTATATTATTTGTATCCTCTCCTGGTATGTTTTGATTTTGGGCTGTTGCAGCCATCGCTCTAAATTAGGAATGAAGGGGTCACTCCTATCTGGGTGGCAGGAGGTTTCCTTCCCCCTAGTGCCTGGTGTCTTAGTAGTCTGTTTAGAGGATTTTCCAAACTTTAATTTCCACAGGTAAGCCCTAAAGTACCCTAGGGAAAGGGTTGGGACAATTTAAGGGTCCCTCCCAGAGGAGGGGCTGGACAGAGGGGAGGATACTCCCATGTCCTCTGTCCGGTTTCGTGCCAGAGTCGGAGCCCAGGGCTCCCTGAACTGTCTCAAACCAGAGTGTGCAAGGAGGGCTTCAATGTGCCCTTCAAAGCAGTCTGAGAGCGCTAGCAAGTGCCTCCACCCCAGCCCTCTACACTATGTTCTATCCGTGATGGGAAACCTATTGTTCTACCTTCGCCAGCTTGAGCTCAGCTCTCCATCAGGTGAGCAGAATTGTGTCAGGGGTCAGCAGCAGCACTAGGTTTGTGGCAGACCATGGAAGGCTGTTACTGGGAGGACTGGGGGCTTCCAGGAGGAGCCCCCCAGTGATTTGAATCATACCTCCAACCTTTGGAGCACTGACCGCACTTACGAAGCCTGGAGAATCGAATCTGGGGTTTGTACAGGGTGTCCTGCTCATGCAAGGCACCCTCACACTTATAACCTAGCACCCTGTCTTCCGGATTGAAAGACCTTCCTTTGGAGTGACTTAGAGGTTTTAAGTGCAGTGACCTCAGATATAAGGAAACCTATATCTGTTATAAGGGGTGCCTAATTACAGAGGCTGCTATGACAGTGGTATAATACATGCTGCAGCCCATGGGGGACCCCTGATGTACCTATGCCCTGGGTACCTTAGTACTATATATTAGGGACTTACATGGGTACACCAGCAGCCAATTGTGGAGGTACCTAAGTACTTACCACTGTCCAATATAGGGACGGAAGCACAGTGACTGAGGTCCTGATTAGCAGGATCCCACTAAGACTAGTCATAAAACAGAATAACACCAGCAAAAACTGGGTGAACCAGGAAAGCAGATCCTACTTTCCTACAGCACTTGAGTACCTCTCTTTCTTATTTTGCACTAGTAGGTCGCGAAAGGCTATTTCGTTAAGTACCCAGGGCTGTGATTGTGGGCTATGTCTTTGCATACGGCTCCAACATTCCAAACTCGTAGTGAAGATGAGTAAGCTAGAGCTACATATACCAGAATCACAAGAAGAAAATGTTCCCTTTGTTAAATTGTTCAACCTGATGATCTCGCTGTGATACAGATGGTGCCATTTGTAAAAACGCCAGATTTAATAAGAATTGTGGACAGATAGTATCCCATGCCGGATCATCTATTATTGTACCATTATATGCAGCACTCCTTGACCCAAGAAGGGTGTTAGTGGACTTTAAATAGACGAACCACACAGAAACTATTTCTCTTTAAACATACATTGCGAAATAATAATTAAACTGAATAGTTAATAGGCACAGGGTGGCAAGAAAGATGTTTGGGATAAGGAATACTGGAAGAAAGATGGATTGATTAATGGCCTGGTAGCAGGTGCTCTGTTAGAGCTAGTAATAGGCTTTACCAGCCCCATTGCGATGATGAGGTCTGCAGGAAAAATCCATAGATTCGAGGCATTTCACTCAGAGTGACTGCTCTTCACATGGGTCAGTGGTTGCAGAGGAGCATCTCCCAAAACCTTGTGTCACTCACAGAAAGCTTTGGACTGTAGGCTCTTACAGCAGCTTTGTTCGACTGTTCCCTAAACACCTGGCACAGTATTCCATGAAGGGTCAAATGCAGCTTCAATGAACTCAGCACACAGCCCTTATGTACAGAGCTGAGGCACGGCGCCCGATCAGCATTATCGGGCGGCCTCACATTCTTCCACTCTCTGTTGATTTTCGCACTAGCGAGCAGAAAGTCTCTTGAGATTTCCACCTGCACATCTCTGTAGAAACATGTGGGCTTGATTGGTCATCCTGTTGCTCAGCGAGTTAGTTGTCGTGCTTTAGTCCAGAGCGCAGAATGCAGTGGTCACGTGACTGCATCTGGAGCGCGCTTTTGCTGTGAATGAATGCTGTAGTTGTCTGAAGTTGTCTTCTGATGACCATGCATCGCCTCGTGAACACAGTAGCCTTGCTGATGACCTGCCTATGCATGGGCTACCTTTGTCCCGAAAAGTAATTGCTTTCTGTTATTATTTTGTATCCCTCTCCTTCTAGGCCCATTCAGCAGTAACATATCCTACGATGCTGCCTTGGAGCAGCTAGGCGCAATCCGAGAGATGCTAGCCGCCATGAAGGCTGAGGAGAACAGCATCCGCTCAGGACTGGGCATCTTCAAGATCGACCACCCCCTCTCCAAGGAACTGCAGGCCCTTGAGAAGGTGAGGTGTTTCGGCTTTCCTGTACTTGCAATAGTAGGCTGCACCTTTTATGTTTTATTCCTTTTTGTATCTATGAGACCTAAAGATCGATGCATGGTGTGATGTACAAATGTGGCTAAATGAATTAAATTGCCAGTTAAACGTTTCATAAAGCTGGGATAATAATCCAGGGAAAGTGTTAAAAACTGAAAAGAGAAACATTGTTAAAAAAGAAATAACTTATAATAATAAAAAAACAGCACAGCCAAGGATATGGTAATTTTGTTGACCGTATCAGTGGAACAAAGGCGTTTCTTAACAGCAATTCTATTAGGTGCAATACACATGGAAGCCTTGACTAAATAATAATAGATTTTTATTACATTTCAAAGGGTCAACAAAGAGGGGGAGGTGTGATATCTGGTAGAAAATGTCATACTTTGGAGGCATCAGCGAAAAGACCTGACCACTAGTAGATCTAACCACCTTTTGAACTACAGTAAACAGTTTATGGAAATAGAATTGGGAATTTTTAACCACTTCCGCGCTCATGACGAGCTCAGCTCGTCATGACCGACGACGCTCGTACGCTCATGACGAGCTGAGCTCGTCATGTAACGTGCCTTTTTTTAAAACGCAGCGCGCAGCGGGAAAACCGCTAGCGCGCATGCGGTTAAGCAGAAGATATTTCTACTTCTCCAGTATTAGGGGTGTCTTTCATAGATTCACATGCTTGAATATCCCCCGTCGTCGAAGTGGGAGTCCCACGGTACATAAAATAGCAGTATATATGCATGTATACATGAAAAATATAACTAATAAAAATATACATACATATAGTTCAGTAAATTGTAAATTCCAAAAGTACCATAGAACACAATAGGCCCATTGAAAAGCCTAAGGGAGAACTCACTTTAGTAGCATATCAGATTCATTATGTGTTGGATCACATTCCAGCCAATCAGGCTGTAGCCTCCTCTAGAACCTTCTCCTCAGAAGCCCAAGTCCTCAGATTTTCTACCGCACGTCGTGTGAAGGGAGTCTCCCTGAGCTCTGCTCAGTTTTCTTCAACTTTACCTGTTTTTTCTTCAAGAAAATGTCTTCAAACAAGAAATCTCTGTTTAAAGCCTGCCCTTCATGTGGTAAACTGCGCCTTTTCCACGAGGATCCACACAGTAAATGCATTTACTGTCTCTACCCAGACCATGAGGTGAAAAACTGTAAGTACTGTCGTACTTTCCCTCCTAAGACTCTGAGAGATAGAGAGGCCCGTCTCCTTCTGTGGCTACAGAAGTTGAGAACTTCGGAGTCTGTGGTTTCTGATGTGGAGAGCCTGTCATCTTTTGCTTCAAAGTCCTCTCAGAAGCGTGGGTCTGAGACCGAGGCTCCTTCTCCTTTTCTCAAGAAGAGTAGACTGTTGGAGTCCTCTAAGATTGTCTCCCCACAGGATTCGCTTCAGGGCACGTCTACGGGACCTGGTTCTCTGACGTCTGCGCCCAAAGCCTTACCTACCAGTAAGAAATCTGGTTTTGGCTCGTCGACGGGCTCGTCGTCGCGCCCGTCGACGTCTTCAGCGTCGACGAAATCCATTTCTACCACCTCCACGTCGACGACGACATGTTCCATGTCCACCGGCGCTACGTCGACGACGACCACCTCGTCGACGGCGACCTCGAAGGTGAGACCCATCTCTTCAGTGGTGAAGATCTCGTCGACGACCGGCAAGGATAGACCGTCGACGACGAAGCCGTCGACGCATACACCGTCGACGAAAACCAAGCCTCCACTCAGCGCCCCGTCGACGACGAAGCCGTCGACGCACCCTTCGTCGGCGCATCCATCGTCGACGAAGACCAAGCCTCCACCCAGCACCCCGTCGACGGGCCCGTCGACGGTGCCCCCGTCGACGACGTCTTTGTCGGCCAGCATTACTTCATCGACGGCCTCGTCGACGACTCTCATATCGTCGACGCCTTCGCCGTCGACGGCGAAAGCTCCACTTTCGTCGGCGAACAAAGCCCCGCTCCCGTCGACGGGCTCGTCGACGGGCAAGGAATCCTCGTCGACGAAGAAAATCCCGTCCAAATCGCCTCAGGGCGTTGCTGACGGTGCCGCATTTACGCCAACGGGCTCGTTGGCGTCGCACCAACCTCTACCGAAGACGGCTTCCATCTACACAGTGGTTACTGCTTCTTCTTTGCGGACCATACCACTCATCCAACTGAGTCCTGTGAGGAGTGGTGCTCGTCTTCCAGACAAATTATTCCAGTCTGCTGGGGAAGAATCCGGAAACGATTCGGAAGTGGAAGGATTATTTAAACAGGCAACAAGTCCTTCGGATTTGAACATTAAGTGCCAGGAATATAGTGACGAGGGTGAGGTGTTGGACAATGTCGAAGATGGGACTGAATTGTTTCCTGTTGATACGTCCGAACCGGTGCCTTCAGAGCCTGTTACCCAGATACCTCTGTCCTTGGTGATGAACCTTCAGCACATGCTGGATGATTATAACCGCAGGTTTCCTTCTTCTACTCCTGCTTCTCCAGCACCACTGCCTCCTCCGCAGCCTCAACCGCACCTTCCTCAGGCACCTACACCAGTTTCACCGGCTTCACCGGATGGTACTCGCCCTGACACTGGAGATGAGGATCCGGATCCTCACAACACAGATGACGACGACAATGACGCCGACATGGCTGAGTGGGACGATTATAGGGCTCAAACACCTTCCACTCCGCCCACCTCACCTCTACATTCGCCCCCAGTGGACATGGCACATTTCCACAATTTGATGATCCGGGCTACAAAACGGTTTCATCTCAAAGTCGAACAACAACAGCACGAAAGTGATTGCTTTCTATACGACTTTAAAGACATCTCACAGAGGCAATCCCACACTATTCCAATCGTGGAATATATTTGGAAGGAAGGCCTTAAATTGATGGAACGTCCCAATTCTGTTCCTGCGGTCTTACCCAGATTAGACAGGAAATACAAAGCACCGGCGTCTTCTCCGGCCTGCTTAGTGTCTCAACCGAAGGCAGATTCGGTAATTACTCAGGCTGCGCAAAAGAGATCGCGCAATCCTGCTACGCCACTCACGTCTCCTCCTGATCAGGAAGGCCGCAAATTGGATTCCATTGGGAAAAAATTCACGACCATGGCGGCTACTACAGTGAGGGCGGCGAACACTCTGGCTATACTGGGCCGTTATGACCGCCAGATGTGGTCCGAGATTGCTGCATTGATTCCTCAGCTGCCTGAGGCAATCCGGACAGAAGCACAAGCGATTATCCACGAGGGAGAGTTGATTTCTTCCGAAATCATTGAGTGTGCACTCGATATTTCCTCCACGGGATTTCGACAATTGGCGGGGGCTGCAGTCTTGAGGCGTCAAGGCTGGCTGCGCTCTACCACTTTCCGTCCTGAAGTACAGGCAAGAGTCCTAGATTTGCCTTATGACGGACAATTATTGTTTGGCAAACATGTGGATGATGCCCTTGAGGCAATAAAAAAGGACACTGACACTGCGAAATCCCTGGCAAGCCTACAATACAAAAAACGGCCTTTTCGGGGTGCACGGGGTAGAGGCGGAGGCTCCTCTACTTTTCGTGGCTCAAGTCAATATCGTTCATTCAACACCTACAACGATAACAGACAGCGGGGTGCCTATCAATCTCAAACTCGACAATCCACCTCCAGGCCTTACCAAAGGAAATCCACTTATAGAGGTGGATCAAACACCAAAAAGCAGTGACTGCCTCAGACCCTTCCTTTTGCCGACCGTACATCTTGGAGGTCGCATCTCGAAATACTTTTACAAATGGTCTACAATCACCTCCGACCAATGGGTCCTGGACGTTATATCCAAAGGGCATACCCTGGAATTCACCAAATTTCCACCCAATCATCCACCTTCGGGGCCACCACCCCCTCATTTCAAGGACCTTCTGGCCCAGGTGAATTTAATGATCAAAAAAGGAGCCATCGAACTAGTGCCGCAAGGTCAACGCGGCAAGGGGTTCTATTCCCGCTTTTTCTTGGTCAAGAAGAAATCGGGGGAATGGCGTCCAATATTGGATCTACGAGCTCTAAACAAATTTCTAATTTCAAAAACATTTCAGATGTTAACCCTGCTCCAAATTCTGAATTTTCTCAATCCAAGCGAGTTCTATTCCACAATCGACCTTCAGGACGCTTACTTCCATGTGCCAATCCACCCCAGACACAGGAAGTATCTCCGCTTCACGGTCGGACAGCTACACTTCCAATTCAAAGTCCTGCCATTCGGCCTCCGCTCGGCACCAAGGGTTTTTACCAAGATCTTGGCCCCTGTAGCTGCCTTCCTACGTCTCCAAGGTATCCAATTTTACCCATACCTGGATGACTGCCTCATCAAGGCAAGCACTTTTCACCAGACGGAGCAGCACACTCAAGTTTGCGTCTCCCTCTTCCACGCCTTGGGGCTTTCAATCAATTGCCAGAAGTCACACTTTCAACCTTCGCAACGGAGAAATTTTCTCGGAGCCTTGCTAGATTCTCGGCAGGGAAAAGTGTACGTTTCCCAGGAAAGACAGGACCGCATGTTAATGATGGTGCGCTCCCTCCAATCAAAACTGTCCGTTTCTGTCCGAATGTTCAAATCATTCCTTGGCATGGCATCCTCGTGCATCCACCTCATTCCAAATTGCAGATTGCACATGAGGACTCTCCAGGAGGAACTGGACAGGCAGTGGAAACAGGTGTCGGGGTCCTTCGAGGACAAGGTCCTTTTAACACCTCGCATACAGAAAGCGCTGGAGTGGTGGGCTCACCCTCCACACATATCTGCGGGCCGTTCATTCCAGGACGAACCCCCAACTCTGACGCTTACAACAGACGCGTCTCTCGAAGGCTGGGGAGCGCATCTCGACGGCATGTCTGTGAAAGGGAAGTGGACAGCAATCCAACGAACTTGGCACATCAATCGTCTGGAACTCTTGGCGATTTTCTTAGCCCTCAAATCTTTCCAGAGGTTAGTGCGGGGACACACTTTGCTGGTGAGGACGGACAACACCACCAGCATGCACTACCTCAACAAGCAGGGCGGCACGAGGTCTCTTCCACTTTCTCAACTAGCACAAGAAATATGGGATTGGGCGATCCAACGTCAAATTCATCTCACAGCCATTCACGTGCCAGGCGTGGCCAATGTTCTGGCGGATTCACTCAGCCGAGCGTCATCAGACAATCACGAGTGGGAACTCAATCAGCCCACGGTCGAGTACATCTTCCGGCGGTGGGGCCAGCCACGGATGGATCTTTTCGCGACTGCTGTCAACAAGAAATGCCCACGCTTTGCAAGTCGGCATCCCCACAGAGAGTCGAGCGGGAATGCATTTTCGATCGATTGGTCGAACGATTTCATCTATGCTTTCCCTCCACTTCCTCTGATCCCTCGTTTGTTACACAGGATGAGGTTCCAACCTTGTCGCATCATCCTGATCGCACCCAAGTGGCCGAGACGTCCATGGTTCACGGACCTGCTCCTCTTCTCGCAGTCCGATCCGTTGCCACTCCATCCTCTGCCGCACCTCCTCACGATGCAGCAGGGACAAATTTGTCATCCAGATCCAGCATACCTTCAACTCCATGCCTGGAACCTGAGTACAATGAATTTGCACGGTTGACTATTGACAAGGACTGCAGGGAGGTGTTAGCGCGGGCTCGCGCTCCCTCCACCATAAAAACGTACCAACTCAAGTGGAAACGTTTCTGTGTCTGGTGCCGCACCAAGGATTTGGACCCAATGACTGCAAAACCTGAACAAATTTTACCTTTCTTTTTATCCCTGGCAAAATCAGGTCTGTCCCACTCAACTCTTAAAGTGTTTCTGGCGGCGATTTCCCGTTTCCGCCATGATGGTTCCACATCTTTATGTTCTTCAAGGATCATTAAACAATTTTACAAGGGCCTTTTTAGGATGTTTCCACCTATCCGTCGCCCTCCGCCTGCCTGGCGTTTGAATTTGGTCTTGTCTCAACTACTTCTACCACCATTTGAACCTATTCACTCGGCAACTCTTAAATTTCTCACGTGGAAAGTTGCTCTTTTACTCGCCTTAACGTCCTCAAGACGTGTCAGTGACATCCAGGCGTTTACCATACAGCCTCCTTTCTTAAAATTCTCCAAAGAGGCTGTGACATTACGAACTAATCCTAAGTTCATCCCGAAGGTTCCCAGTGACTTTCATCTCAACGAACCTGTAATTCTGAAAACTTTCTTTCCTGCTCCGCAAACTCCAGCTGAGCGGTCATTGCATTCATTAGATTTGAAACGTTGTCTCAAATTCTACATTCAACGAACTGCACCTATCAGAAAATCTGATCAATTGTTTGTGGCATATGGTCCAACTTGCAAAGGACAACCTGTTACCAAGCAGACTATAACCAGGTGGATCTCCTCTACCATATCCTTCTGCCACCAACGGGCTGGAAAGCCCCTTCCTGCTCCTGTTCGAGCTCATTCAACTAGAGCAGTGTCTACTTCGGCTGCCCTTTTTGCGGGGGTACCCTTACGCCAGATCTGCAGAGCTGCTACTTGGTCGAGCAGCCATACTTTTACTAAGCAATACTGCCTGCAATCAACAGACGCCGCGGATGCGGCAGTGGGTCAAGCGGTGCTGCGGAATCTTTTCCAGTAAAGGTGAGCCTCTGTTGCTACCCACCTCCAGTCATAAAGGTTTTGTTTTCTAGTAATAATGTTTTGGTATTTATTGTTTATTACCATATATATTTACCTTCTTTGCTTGATGTATTACCTTTATGACTTATGTGACTGCTTTCTACTCTATTCAAGCATGTGAATCTATGAAAGACACCCCTAATACTGGAGAAGAACTATAGTTACTTACCTGTAAACTGTGGTTCTCCAGTATTGGTGTCTTTCATAGATTCACATGCGACCCTCCCATCCTCCCCTCAGAGGCTCTCTTCTCCTCAGGCACTTTTACTTACTCTGTGCTACGAAAATCTGAGGACTTGGGCTTCTGAGGAGAAGGTTCTAGAGGAGGCTACAGCCTGATTGGCTGGAATGTGATCCAACACATAATGACTCTGATATGCTACTAAAGTGAGTTCTCCCTTAGGCTTTTCAATGGGCCTATTGTGTTCTATGGTACTTTTGGAATTTACAATTTACTGAACTATATGTATGTATATTTTTATTAGTTATATTTTTCATGTATACATGCATATATACTGCTATTTTATGTACCGTGGGACTCCCACTTCGACGACGGGGGATATTCAAGCATGTGAATCTATGAAAGACACCAATACTGGAGAACCACAGTTTACAGGTAAGTAACTATAGTTCTTCTGCATCGTAGGATCCTCACGGACAGTCATAAATATGGAATATTGCTACCAGCGTGCGGAGACCACGGAACACTTCTTTTCCTCAATGTAGTATACAGCCAACGTAAACTAGAAGTGGGCACTTCATACTTCCAAAATAGGTGTGAATTCCACTGTTAAAAAAAATCCACTTTTACTGAACTTTTCTCTGCGGAATGGCCAATTTGAAACAATAGAAAGACTACACTGTAGCACCTACCTGAAAAAAAATGTCCCAGTATGAACAGGAAACTCTAGACCCCTGTATTATAGAATAGAAATGAAGGTTGGGGATGCGTGTAAAGAGTGCATAAGGTTAAAAAGCTACACTGCACCTTTAAGGAGCCAGAAGCTTCCATCACTAAGGGGCCGAATCCGATCCGGGTCGGAAGGGCACCGAAATCGATCCGGCCGGAAAAAACTACGAGCCGAACGCGTGTTTTCCGGCCGATATATACAGCTGTACTAGCGAGCAAGTACGAGGTGAGCTACGTGATATTCACTGACCGAGTTGTTCCCGGGTCCGACCCGCTCCGTAAGTCTCGGCTGTAAGCTCACCGTGGCATGCAATGGATGCGATTTACGACCGAGACAGTACGATGCACGCCTGTGAGAGCCGGATTGCCTGACTCGCAAAAAGTCTAGGACGTTGCATTTGGGGGTCCGCGTTGGACCCCCTGTCACCCGCAGCTCTACAACTAGGACATAGGGGAAGACCCATGGGACTCCACAACATAGGCATGTACTGTGCGGATGGCACAGACGCTTACCCACTGTAGGGGGCGCACTTGTCAGCGATGTACCCATTCAGTCAATGCGAGCCCATGTGCCCGTTTTACGACCGGCTCCCATTGACTTCTATGGGAGTCCGACTGAACCGAGTCTGACAGCATAAGCCTTCGTCGTACTCGCTCGGTCGGACTGCAGGACTCCGGCTTGGTCGGAAAACACTCCGGATCCGGCTCGGTTGGAGTGCTTTCTGACCCGGATCCGAATGGTTCCCTTCAGTATACACTGAACGGAGAGTTGCTTCATACTACCAGTTCTTTTTTACCCACTCGTGCTGTAAGGGTTTCTGAACACTTCATGTTTTTTTCACTCTGTATGTTTAGGAAACTCCTTAAAATTACTCTTCTGTCAACGTCACTCGATATTATATGGGTCTAGGAAGCATTTCTCTTCTTTTTTGTACATTTTGTGACGGAATTTGTTTTCTCAATGCCTTTATTTTTTGTGAAGTGACCCTCCTATTTGAGGAATAAGGCTGCCACAGACCCACATTTTGTTTGGTTTGCTTACCCTCCTGACATTCAGTCAAAGACTAAGTTTTGTCAGACAATGACAAAAAGAACATTAATGGACAGAGAAGGAATCCGTCTGAGTTTAACATTTTTTTTTTTATATTTTATCTAGAAATACACATGCCAAAGTACAACAAATACAGTACAAGAAAATACAGTACCAAAAAAGGAAGAAATTACTCTTTCACAGTTTTCTTTCCTCTTAAGGGTTAATCATGGCACAGCTTCAACCAGCACAATTTACAATCTCGACAAGGGCTGAAAAGAAGAAGTGCATTTATGCCAAAAGTTCAAGGCTGCCATATTCTTGGTATAGGTACCACTCCCTTGTAGTGGGCATTACTCAAAGTAGTGTCTGTTACAATGTATATCGGTGGAATCAAATATAAGTCCAATAACATACATTTGGGCTTAGCAGTGAGATGGTGAATATGGTATTACAAGAACGAAAGTGCTTTGTGTGAAACAATTAGGATATATGTTGTCTTTCCTACTGTGGTGCATCCCTTGACACAGCATCATCTTCCTCTCTCATTTGAGCTGAATGCATCCGTAATGGGCTCCAAATATCTCTGGGCCTGGAAGCCGGTGGCTGTAGAGTGGCAAATGTCTCATACCTTACATACTGCTAACTTTTGAGCCCGTCCATTTTGGCTGGAGTGTTTTCCCTCCACCAGTTCATAGCAATCCTTCTCTTTGTCTTGCTGCCAGTCGCAATCTCCAAGTACAATAACCAAGCAATAGTACAAGTGGCTGCATTTCTACTGCACTTCTGATTATTTCAAACACCAAGTAATGTTTCTGCCAAAAAGTATGTAATGGAGGACATGAACATGCCGAATGTATAAAGCCTGTATTGTCTTGATTACTTCTAGGGCAATGATGAGACCTGGTTGTATCTATGCCTGCTTGTTTATCTGTCGTGGAGTACACACATTCTAAGAATTTAAAATGGGAAATGGAGTAATTTATGTATGTGGTTTATCAAGATAATTTTGGTTTGTGTGCAGCAATACTTCCACTGCTTGTCTATCACCTCTGTAGCTACATCAGGCTCCACGCCATTCTGGAGCGTGGGGATCGGTATTCTCTAAACTCATATGTCTGATCTGGAAGCCCAGTGCGTAGAATCTGTTGATCTGATAAGATATATTAATGGGGTGAAGTATCTGAGTTCTTCTGGAAGGTGTTCTGACACAGGGTATCTAACTCTAGTGTATATAAATTAGAATAGGCCACGTTATAATGTATACGTTTAGAACGCATGCCATTACAACACGGTCATTACAATGACTGCATTGTTACATCGGATAGAATTACAACGCAAGTCATTACAACGACTTGCTGTAGAGGGGCGCTGGATGTTGGAATAGTATAATTTACTATTCCAACTCCAGTCTGTGCAACAGCAGGGAAGGGAACACCTTCTGCCTCCTACAGCAAGTCATTGTAACGGCTTGCGTTGTAATGGCGTGCGATGTAACAACGCAGTCGTTGTAATGACCTCGTTGTAATGGCATGTGTTGTTTCGCGTGTGTCGTAAATTATGTTTCCCAATAAATTGATCTACTGGAGACAAAGTGTGCTCCAAGTTTAGGTGCTCCAGTGTCAGAAACATACACTGCAGATATAGATCTCCAGACTCTTGAAGATCTAATCTCCTCAGTGTTTGTTGTACCAGGCTTTCCGCTGTGAGTGGCAGAAGAGGATTCTACACTAGCCGTAACGCAGGTGACTACAAAAAAAGGGTAAATCTCATTTTCTGACCCAACTTCTTCCATGCCCAAGAGGTAGTTGTAATTGTTTTCATTTCACTGGGGTTTCTAGGTAAGCCTTTTGTTGGGAATGTTGCATATGTTTAAATTCCGAGTTATAGCCAGAATAACCCATCTCGCTTAGTTCTGTTCACCTTGATGGTCAGCAGTGGTTTGGTTCTTCACTATTGACCCGAAATGTGTTCTTGGAACTTGCTTTCCATTACCCTCCACAAGATGCTGTTCCAATACTATAAACTATATTTACGGTGTTTGCCTATCGCCCACCACTTACCAAGCAGTGCAAATCAGATTCTTGCAGGCATTCCCAAACTGTGACCCTGCTAAGCTGTGTTGTTCTCAATGGATTTACCAAGAAGAATTAGGAAAAACTTTCATGTCGCAATAGTGACACACCCCTAGGCCAAAAGGTATCACTATCGTTCAGGGCCCATAAACCTAGAATATAACCGAAATATGTTCTTATTTTAGTATCTTGATTTATTACCATTGATTCCTGCTTGGTGTAGCCGGAAGGTCACATCGCATGCGGGAAAACGCCAAAGAACGCCATCCAGCAAAGAACCATTCATATAACAAAAATATCTCCTATTGCTTTTTGAAGCATTGGTAAATTAGGACTTCAAGTAATTTGTCAGGCAAGCCTGCGGGACCTCAGTGTGTTAGGACTCAGTCCGGGACACTGGGATGTTTCAGGAATTCGGGCAATGACTGGTGCCAGGGAAGACAAGGTAGGAAGAATACTGGGTACAGAGCTGCCCAAGATCACACAGTGAGTCAAAGGAGAAAGGGAATCCAAAGAGGAAGCTCTGTGCAAGAGAATAAGGGCCCCATGTAGGTAATCCCAGATTACGGATTCTTAAATACCGAATCATACCGATTCGGTATTTAAGAACAGGAAAATGGGATGCAGGCAATTTTTCTTTAAAAATTACCGAATCGGTAAGTTTCGGTAATTACCGAATCGGTATTTACAGATTCGGTAATTGCCATTCATTCCTATGGGCCTATAGGAATGAATGTCAATTACCGAATCGGTAAATACCGATTCGGTAATTGGGGGTAACATTGAAGGGTGGCAGGGTGTCACTTTGACACCCTGTTGCACCCCTCAATTGTGCATGGGTGCACATGTTGCAGACATACATGCCCTTAGGGCATGTATGTCTGCAACATGGCACTGTTTAAAAAGCAAAAAAAATGCTTTTTAAAGGGTTTTCATTATTTACCACCAATTTCTAGTTGGTGGTAAATAACGAATTCTTAGACCCCTGTAGCACTGATTGCAGTGCTACCTACATGTCAAAATACAGAATCGGTAATTTTACCGATTCAGTATTTTACAGAATCGGTAAAATTACCGATTCGATAAAATTACCGAATCTGTATTTTAACATGCCCCTACATCTCCATCTTCAAATACCGGTCGGAAACGGCCGAAATCGGCCGTTAGCGACCGGTATTTGACGATCTACATCGGGCCCTAAGAGAGGTAAGGCTCAGAAAGGACAAGCCCTCAGAGGTGATTTAGCATTCAGAAAAACTACACACAAGACAGATATGCAAAACATATATATAAAACAACATTAACAATAAAGGGAATGTGGGGTAAAGCACTCAGGAGCCCCAGGTTTATTTCAGCACAATCCAGCAGGGACCTCACAGCGCGTTTTAGACACCCCCAGTAACCTGGGAATACCTCTATCTAATCGTTTTTCTCCATTATCAGGAATGGATGAAAACAATTGACTAAACGGTAACATAGAGACTGTAACCCATAGCCTGAAGCAAGCCCCCACCCTCAGAATTGTAAGTTGGAATGTAGCAGGTGTAAGGGCGAAGATGGGGGATGAAAAATCGGTAGACTTCTTGAAAACGTTTGATATAGTCTCACTCCAGGAGACCTGGGATCCAACAAATTGCTTTTCCCTAGATGGCTACCAGCCCTTTTTTATTCCAGCTCAACGTAGTAGGGCAGGCAGAGCCAAAGGGGGCTTGATAAGCTTGTTCTCCTTAGAACTAAAGGGCACGTTCACTCGACTCGATATAGGCTCCGAAAATAGCCTAATAGTGGAACTGTCAGTCCCTGGGAGAAACAAAATATTATTCATACATTTTTATAATTACATGGATTGCAAAGATAATAAATTAGTCCTATTAGATAAGTTTCTTTTATCGTATTGTCTAAAGTCAAATACATTCGAGTTCATAATTATGGGAGACCTTAATACTCACCCTTGTGATAAATTATGTGGTACTGAAGGCTACGAGGGTCCCCCGCTTTCAGCCATGTCATATTTTGAACAGTCAAAACAGGGTGAGGAACTGGAATTATGTTTAGCCAACTGGAACCTCTATGAGTCTAGCTGCTTGAAGGCTGGTACTAGGACCCCGACGTTTAAGGGGAGAGACATAGGGACAATCATAGATTACATTTTTTTTAACATCTTTTATGTTGTGTAGGGTTTTAAGTTATTTCACGGAGGTCTCCGTCTTTAGTGATCACAACCCTGTGATATTAGAGATGGAGTCGGGGGACCTCCTCTGTTTTAAGGAGGCGGTGCAAATGGGAGGGAAAGACGTGATTATGACACACCAAGGTAGAAGATTGAGGTGGTCCAAAGTGGTCTTTGAAAGTTTCTTAGGAGAGCTTTTACCTGAGGTTGAAAGAGGAGTTAATATATGTCTGGATACTGAGTCACTGGGCACCCATACGATAGACGCTTTTGGTATCATCTGTCGACACATTAATCTTAGTCTACAGATAGACCGTAGCCAGAAAATGCATACTGGTAAGAGGTGGTTCAATAGTAGTTGTACCAGAGCCCATGCTGCACTTTTTAAAGCTCTAAAAGCGTCACCAAAGGATAGGGGGATTATAGCCAGTCTTAGATCAGCTTACAAACAGGCTTTATTAGCCCGAAAACGGGAACTGAAGGAGGAGGCCTGGATTAAACTTTTATCTCCCGAAGTCTTGCGAGACAGCGGGAAATTCTGGGCCACCGTAAATCAACCCCTGTTCTCAGCTGATGAGAATTCTCCCTTGAGCTGTAATATTCCTGACAGCGACTGGATTGCTCATTTTGAGAAAATCTACAGGCTGCCAGGAGACGACTTTAGGACAGACAATAGTCTCCCGGAGAATGCTTCTCCTGCGGTGGTCTTCGATGTCTCTGAAGTGGAAAGGGCCATTGGTGAAATATCACAGAACAAGGCCCCGGGCCCTGACGGGATCCCTGCTGACTTATTTAAAGCCGCCCCACATTTCTGGTCCAAAATTCTGTCAAATGTGTTTAATTCCTTGGGACCGAACAGCTCACCAGCTACCTGGGCCACCTCAATTATAATTCCAGTTTTTAAAAAGGGGAACAGACAGGATCCGTCCTGTTACAGGCCAATTTCTTTAATTGATTCGTCGGTAAAAATTTTAGGCCGTGTGGTCCTACGTAAATTATCAGATTGGCTGTCTAAGAGAGGGGTGCTGTCTAATGCACAATATGGTTTTAGAGCCAAAAGGAGTACTCTTGACCAATGTCTTAACCTCCAACTTTTAATCAGTAAGTACACTATAGCTAAGGAGGGGTCACTTTATTTGGGGTTCATGGACCTCTCCTCAGCATTTGACCTAGTAAATAGATCAAAGCTGTGGCACATTTTATTAAATTTGGGTATTGACCCCCCATTAGTGCACTTTTTAGCGGACCTGCATTCGGGTCTTTTAGCTGCAATCAGAGTAAATTCTGAGGGGCGATGCACAAGCCACGGTAGGTCAGAGAGGGGGGTTAGACAGGGGTGTATTCTGCCCCCCATCCTGTTCACATTATATATAAATGCCTTGGAGCCTGCTCTGGAGGAAGTGTCACACGATGTACCGCGTATTGGGGAACTGGTTATTCCAGTGCTCCTTTACGAGGATGATGCCGTCCTCCTGGCCCGTACAGGGGTGGGTCTGCAAAAACTGTTAGATGCCTTTGGAAACTTTATGGAGGAATTAGACCTGAAAATTAATACCAAAAAAAATCTCAAGTCATGATTGTAGGAAAGGCAAGTAGGGATAAAAAGGTTAAAACTCTCTACTGCTGCAGGGAAGAAGTTTGTAGGGTATCCACATTCTCATACTTGGGAGTTCTTTTTGATGAAAGTGGTAACTGGGGCCCCGAAAAAAATAGTCGCAGTACGGCTTTCGCTAGAACCGCATCTGCACTAATGGGTTTCTCTAAAAAGCTAGGGGCTAGGCCGATAGAAGCCCTCATTAAGGTTTATAAAGCCAAATGCCTAGCAGTAGCCACATATGGTTCCCAGATATGGGGCTACTCGCCTCAAGTTAAAATCCAGACTATTGACAATAAATTCCTCAGATCAGTCTTGACGGTCCCTCAGTCCTTCCCAACATTTTCTATTCATACTGAGCTGGGGCTAGGATATGTCTCTGATCAAATTAAAATAGCCCCGCTAATATGTTGGTTGAAAACCTGGCTGAACCAAGAAATTACTCTGAATCACACCATACTCCTAGACTGCCTGAAGTTGGATAAGTCTAACAAAATTCCTTGGTTGGCCTACATAAAAACGGGTTTTCATAACCTAGGACGTCCGGAACTTTTTTTGTCCCCAGATTCTATAGTGAGGAAGGACATCGAACTGATTAAAAACGCCATGATGAATTTACTCTCTTTAGAGCGGGAGGAGGTACAGCTGATGAAACCAACAGTTAGAACAAACTACGCCCTAATTAGCTCCCCAACCCCTGAACCGTACCTCACAATAGTGAATCACCCTTTTCTTCGGCACCTTTTAACAAGATTTCGTTTTAATTTGATTCATTTTTCCCTTGGTTGTGCCCCCCAGAACGGGCTGAGCCTTGCCAATGTGATGATTTCTCGATTCAGGACACATTACACTTTATTATGTTCTGTGAATACTACCGAGAAATCCGAAAGAAATTCTTGTGCCCTATTCTGAGGGAGGCGGGTTTTATATAGGTTAGGCCAGCCCTCCTGTACCTACAACAATTAAATTCCCCAAGAATAATATTCCATGTTGCTAGTTTTCTAGTTGCTGCCACTCGGATTAGGAACAAGATTGTCAAGGCTACACCTATTCCTGTTGATATTTTATGAACTAGATTGTTCGCTGTTTTTTACTTCATGATTTTATCGAGCACGAGCTCTTGTTACTTTTTATCTCATTTTTAAGACATATTTATAATGTATAATATTTACACTAGCACAACGAACTCCTTTGTCTATGATGTTTCTGTGCATAATTAATTGTTTGTTTCGTACTATGTCTTTTTATGATATTAATTTATCGAATAAAAGTATTTGACTGACTGACTGACACTCGGGAGCTCCACACGGTAAGACTGAAGCTCAGTACGTTCCTCACCCACAATTGCTGTTACAGATACTGACTGCAAATACTCACATGTAGGATATGCATGCAAAGGCAGGGTCTGTGGAGCTGATACCTATGGTGATGTTATAAATTAATTCAAAGACAATACTCACAGTGAACAAGAAACATCAACTAGGTTGTCAGCTGTGCCCACGGATCCTGGTGATCAAACAGGAACACGCATGGCAGTAATAGCAAGGGGGTAGAACTCAACACAAGCACGATAGACAAGCAGATTGCAAGGAGGAGTGCTTAATAGGAAAGGAAGCAAATCACAGGACACACTTGGCAGAGAGCAAGTAACAAACATACAAGGTAATCAGAAGCTAACAGCAGGAATAGAAAGAGAGCAAACTAGGAACTGGAACCAAGGAAATGGGAGTGAAGGCAGGGACTGGAAAATTCTATACAGAAGGGGAGGCTATAAGAGTATACTAGAATAGTGCAGGTTCAGGAATCAAAAAAACAAAGTAGCATTGAAGGCAGTGCTGGAGCAGGAACTAGAATTGAGCTAAGGCTCAGTAGTCAAAGTAGCACTGCAGGCAGTGCTAGTTCAGGAACATGGAAATTACTAAAGCTCAGGAGTCAAGGTAGCAATGCAGTCAGTGCTGGTTCACGAACAGGGAAATTACTAAAGCTCAGGAGTCAAGATAGCAATGCAGTCAGTGCTGGTTCAGGAACAAGTATAGCTATAGTACAGGAATAAAGGCATATCAAAAGCTCAGAAAATAAGGATCGGTCTCACCGGAACACAGCTACAATGACCAACACTGGACTGAAGGAGCTGGGGCTTAAAAGACCTCACAGTAATCACATGCATCAGGTGTGAGCAGGCTAGCAGCAGCCAGCCACAGGTAAGCTGAATTCCTCCACCCATCCTTGGCCTGCAGGGGTGGAAATAAAGAAGTGAGCAGGGAATTCTAGGTAATGGAGTGTCAAACATGAGCAGGCTGGCTTTAAGCATGAGCAGGCTGCCTTTCACAAACCCCGGCATGGATTGGGAATCGATGACAATTTGCAAGTAGAATCCAAATGACTGGAAGTCAGTATATGCATGAAGGGGAGTGTCTGGAAGCTTATTAGAACACTGGAGAGCCCCACAATTCAGCCCCTTGGTGGTGGACAAGAGAATGCAGGGAGCGAATTGTGACACAGTTTATGGTCTGGATGCAGTCTTGCGTCTTGTGATGCACTTACCATTCTCCTTTGCATCCCCAAGAGTGAAAGAATTACATCTGTTACAATTGAGATAACAAGGTAATTTCATACATAGTGGAATTATGATCTGTAATTGAAGACTCCTATGTGAAATAAATCTGATGCTCAAGAAGTCTAGACCTTGGAAATGTCACAAAGACCTGCTGCAGTCTGTTATCAAGTGCAATATTTTTTACTCGCCGCTGGAACAGCATGTGCACCACAGTTGAATATGGCGGCCACATGAATGTTTTCTAACTGTTAAACAAAAACATAAACAAATTGCAGACAACTTAATAGTCAAACAGGCTTTTGGGGTCATTGGAATTTAGAGTGTTTTGAAGAGACAAGGAACTATTACTTTTGAAATAAGTTTTCGGTGAGATGAAGTCCCCTCCCATTCCCAGCACATTGTTAAGGGATTGTATTTCTGTGTGATTTTTCCTCTCTTGGTTGTTTCTGGATTGTTGAATGCGTCACACAGCTTTGGTCTGCGCACTGTTCTACCATAGTGACAGCATGGTATGGTATGAGGTGCAGTATCATAGGTATTTACTAGCTGGTGATAGAGAACCTGGCTCCTGGCTTTATATAACCGCTAAATACATTAAAGGTCTAGTGAGCTAATACTGTCCTCTGGACCATCTGCCTGGTATCAGGGAAGGTCATTCCTCACTGTTGATGCAGAAGGGAATCAAAAACCTGGGTGTTTCCAAGCCTTGTATCTCATGCGAATCACGTTCCAGATTGGTGGCAGTGCCTGAGGACTTGTAGCACCAGGTCAGCTCCTATATTATACTTTGGTACAAGTGATAAGTGTACTTCTGCAAGGATACATGAGCCCTGACCATAAAGAGTCCGAGCCATGAATTGTATTTTAGCTGTATAATAGATAGGCTAGCAGTGCGGTCAGGGAGCACTGCATGCTCACCCATTCTATCCCTCGAAAGGCCAGTTCAGGAAGGAGTTATTAGATTCTGTTCCAACTGAATAGCCCTAGTGAAAGACATGCATCAGTGTTGCTGCTGAAGGGGAGCTCTAGATTGTATGTGTCCAATAAAGGGGCCACATGTATTAAAGCATTTTGCAGTCACAATCCATGTGATTCACAAAGTCACAAGAGACTGTGACCACAAAATATTTTACAATGCAATAAACCCATTTTGCAGTTTGTGAAAGCTTTTCCTCTATGCATAAGAGATTTTGTGACGTATACCAAAACTCAATTCGGAGTTGTCCCTTTCTATTCGTAATGAGATGTATCAATGGTTTGTAACCACCTTTAAGGTCCTAAACCATTGAAAAGTAACTGGCATAAAAGGAGGTAGAAGCTCTTTCATTATGGGGCCGTTTTATATAAAATGTTTCTTAATTTGGAAGGATGGGGTTTGGCTGACCCTGGCATGCCACAAACCCTTTCTTCATAGACAATCATCAGAGTCGCAAATGGTTTCCTGCCTTATTAATATTCATTAGGCAGGTCATCCTGCAGCTCTCTGCGAATGGACATTTTAGTACTAAACCAATCAATTCATACGACACCTTGAAAAATGAACCTTGAAAAATGAGACATAGCCCACAAAATGTCGGCGCATGGTTTGAACCCGCAATTAGAGACCTGCCTGAAACTACGTCTGGCTAAAGATCATTAAATATATGTAGTTAGTTCTCCTTGCTATAGTTTGATTTCTATTGAAACACAGAGCCAGAAGAACCTTGGGACTAATCACTGCCATTATCTAAAAAAGACTTATAGCCACAGATTCCTTAACTTTTGAATTCCCCCAGTCTGGATTTTTTCTGTAGTACCTCTGCTCACCATGGCACGGCGTTGTACAGCTCCTTGATGACGTTGTCTCCAGACATGATGTCAATGGAGCCATATAAATCCCCTCCGACACGTGGACGTCTGTTTTTTCTTTTCAACGCTGCAAAGCAGATCCGTAGAAGCATTTCTCTGCCCGTTTTCCGGCCTGCTGTGATGAACTTCTTTTCGTCTCAAACAGTGTGGGTAGGTGAGCTCTTAAGCTGGGAATTGCCTTAAAAGCTCCGCAGGTCAAGACCTCGATAATTTTTGAAACATTACAACATAGGTCTGCACCCAAACCTCTTCTACCGTTGGTGCCGGGGATTATAGAGCCTGTCATGGACGTCTTTTTAACCCCAGCGACAGTCAAAGCGGCTCCGGCAAGGATTCTTAAAAAATACAAATCTCTAGAGGACGATCCGCTATTCCTCAGAGCTGATCCTCCCCCGGACTCAGTGATTATTGCAGCGGCGAGGAAGTCTAATGCAGTTGCCTCATCCTCCACTGTTCCTCCGGATAAGGACAGTAAGATGCAAGACTCGCGGGGAAGGCGGGTCTGCAATGCATCAGCGTCTTTCCTCAAGGTTGCCAATGCGGAAGCCCTTTTGGGGCGTTGTGACCGCTCCCTGTGGGATTCTCTGCAACGTTTTGTGGAGAAACTTCCAGCAGAGGACCATAAGAACTTTGAGGAAATCCTCCTGGATGGCAGTCAAGTCTCCAACCAGGTGATAAGCGCCACAGCGGATGGAGCTACCCTAGCAGCTCATGGGTATGCTCATGGGGTAACAGCACGAAGGTCATCATGGTTGCGACTAACGGCTTTAAAACCAGAAGCTCAAGCACGTATATTGAACTTACCTTTTTCAGGTGTTTCATTGTTTGGCACAAGCGCAGACGAGGAATTGCAGCGCATGAAGGCAGAGCTGGAAACTCTCAAGGCGGTGGGTCTTGAGAAGAAGAAGGAGTTCAAGAAGAAATTTCGCTCCTTCAACAAGGGCTCTACAAAGCAGCGGGTTCAAACCCCGAACTGGCAGAAGAGTCAAGATCAGCAGGGGCAGCAAAAGTCCCAGTATAAAGGCAAGCGTAATTACAAGGGAAATAATCAGCGCCAAGGCAACAACACCGGCAAGGCTCAAGCCAAGCAATGAGTCGTCTTTTCCCCCTGCGCCGTGCACCACTCCAGTGGGGGGAAGCCTATCAAAGCATTTGAAAGAGTGGCAAAGCATCACAAAAGACAGATGGGTGTTGTCTACGCTTCAGAATGGGTACTGTCTTCGTTTCAGTCGTCTGCCTTCACCAGTTCCCCCAATGTCTACATCAAATCATCAGCTTCACCTGCTGCAAAAAGAAGTCACCACTCTGCTCGAAAAGTCAGCTATCGAGAGAGTTCCGGTCTCTCAGAGGGGGAGGGGAGTGTACTCCCGTTATTTTCTGGTAAAGAAAAAAGGACAGAAGTCAGAATACAGACTCATCCTGGACTTGCGAATGCTAAATCTGCATGTCAAAAAGGAAAGATTCCGCATGTTGGCGCTTCACCAAATATATCCACATCTTAGGAAGCGATATTGGATGTGTTCGCTGGACCTCCAAGATGTTTATTTCCATGTCCCAATACATCCCAGTCACAGAAGATTTCTTCGGTTCAGGGTGGGGACCTCTCACTATCAGTTCAAAGTCCTGCCGTTTGGATAAAAGTCGGCCCCTCGGGTGTTCACGAAGTGTGTGGCGGTGGTCTCAGCTGCACTATGTCGCAGAGGGGTCTTCGTGTATCCATACTTGGACGATTAGCTGGTGAAAGGTCCTTCCCCAGTCAATGTAAGGAATCAGTTTCAGACTTGCATACCGGCTACATGTCAACTTCGGAAAATTAGTCATTCAACCACCCAGAGGATTCACTTCCTTGGAGCTCTGCTAGACTCCGAAACAGGAAAAGTGTTTCCTTCGGAGGAGAGACAATCATCAATCACCAAGAAATGTCAACTGATTCTTCGCGGCGAGACTCAGAAGGTGCGCAGGATTGCCTCCCTGCTAGGGTCGATGGCGTCTTGCATCTTCCTGGTCCCGAATGCCAGACTTCAAATGCGTCCTCTTCAGCAGGATCTGGAGGACAAGTGAGATCAGCAATCTGCTCGCTGGGACTATCACATCACCATCTCAGACGCAGCTCGAGCTTCTATTCCATGCTGAACAAAAGCTCAGAATATGCAGGTGGGAGTCCTGTTCCATCAACCTCCCCCTACACAAACACTGATCACGGACGCCTCGCTTCTGGGCTGGGGGGCGCACATGGGTCCCCTGAGGTTCAAGGTCAGTGGTCACACAAGGAAAGCACTTACCATATCAACATGCTGGAGCTGAGAGCAGTACACCTGGCTCTCAAAGTGTTCCTCCCCTCGATCCAAGAGTCATCGGTGCTAGTACAGACGGACAACACCACCACGATGTACTACTTGAACATGCAGGGGGGGACACGCTCTCGGACGTTGTTATTGGAAGCGCAGAGGATCTGGCATTGGCTTCTGGCTCGAGGGCTATCTGTCACGGCGGTTCACCTTCCAGGAGAACAAAACGTGAGGGCAGATGCTCTAAGCCGTCACTTCGACGACAAAGAAGACTGGGTTCTTCACGACGAAGTGGTGGAGGAACTTTTTCAATCCTGGGGTCGTCCCTCCATAGACTTGTTCGCGGACGACCAAAACGCCAAATGCCGAAGCTTCGCCTCCAGATTCCACCGGCCAGGCTCGAGAGGGAATGCTCTTTTGATCGACTGGTCAAACGAATTTTTGTACGCCTTTCCACCTCTCCCGTTGATTCCGAAGGTGGTGAGCAAGCTAACTAACTCGTGCACAACAATGATTCTGATTGCACCTGATTGGCCGAGGCAATGGTGGTACACAGACCTGCTTCATCTGTCAGTAACACCTCACAAGAGGCTGCCATGCTGTTGTCCAAGATGGACGGGAGGATCTTCCATCCCAACCTTCCGTCACTGAGCTTGGCAGCATGGCTCCTGAGGTCATCCAATACGGCCATCTAGGGTTGCCAGAGGACTGCATGCTCATTCTGAAAGAGGCAAGACGTCCTTCCACCAGACATTCGTATGCATGCAAGTGGAAGAGATTTTATATGTGGTGTATACAGAATAGTCATGATCCTATCAAGTGTCAAGAAGAAGCAGTTCTTCCTTATTTGTTGTATTTAGCTAAAGCAGGTTTGAAGTTTAATTCCATCAAGGTGGACCTAGCGGCCATAACGGCTTATAGGCGGTCACCTTCTCAAACCTCTTTTTTCCAGCTAGCATCTGTCAAGGACTTCCTGCAAGGGTTACAAAAAGTATACCCTCCAGTGCGTCCTCCTTCTCCACCCTGGGAGTTGAACTTGGTGCTATCAAAGTTAATGGGTCCTCCCTTTGAACCTATTCACAAAGCCACTTTACAACATCTTTCATGGAAAGCGGCTTTTTTGGTGGCTATCACGTCAGCTCGCAGAGTGAGCGAGATTCAAGCCCTCTGTGCATCAGAACCCTATACGGTGTTCCATTTGAATAGGGTGGTGCTACGGACGCATCCATCTTTTCTGCCTAAAGTGGTGTCAGATTTTCATGTAAATCAGATCATCTCTCTGCCCACTTTTTTTCCCAACCCCTCTACTCCAGCTGAGAGAGCTCTGCATTCTTTAGACCTGAAAAGGGTTTTGAAATTCTATCTTGACAGGTCTAAAGTTATTCGTCATTCTGATCATCTTTTCATTAACTATGGATCGATCAGGACAGGCCATTCTGCCTCTAAGCGTTCCATTTCCAGATGGATCGTTTCATGTATTAAACTTGCTTACCAGCTTGCACAAAAACCCCTGGGGTTTTCTCCCAAGGCACATTCCACCAGGGGAAGAGCTGCGACTGCGGCTTTTCTCAATAATGTGCCCATGTCTGAGATCTGTAAAGCGGCGACCTGGCGGTCCGTCCATACATTTACCAGACATTATTGTCTTGATTCTGACACAAGAGCAGATACCCAAGTAGGCCAGTCCTCCTTGCGGAATCTGTTTAGCAGCCAGGCTGGGCTGTGATGTTGGGTCTTTTAAGGTAGAAGATGTACTTCTCATTTACCTGCAGGTGGTTGTTGGTCTTGCTATTCTATTCAGTGCTTATGACTATTGATGAGGATCCCCTGGAAGAGAAGGATAAGTTACTTACCTGTAATCCTAGTTCTCTTCCAGGGGTATCCTCATCAAAGTCATAAGCAACCCACCCTCCTCCCCAGGTAAATGAGAGCTGTACGTTTTCATATGTGTATTTAGCCCTGACATCAGGGTTATGCAAAGAACAACTGACCTAACTGTCACTCCTGAGGCATGATGGGAAGCCTGGGTTCATGGCTGCCTTAAAGGCACAGTGCCAGTTTTTTGGTTGAAAATGCTTTCATTTTCTATGTTATTGCTTTTCAATGCAGCCTGAGACTAACAATGTCTTTTTATGAGCAATTTTCAGGAGTTATGCGTGGTTTTACTCATTAAAACACAAAATTCAAAGGATATCTGATTTAATGTGTTATTTGTTTCCTTTATAATTGCAGTACATGTACAAGGTTTTTACATTGTGTTAGCCTCTTTTTGGGGCTGCATTGGTATGAGAAAAATAATATATGTACATACATATATGTGGAGTTAGATATATGTGTTTTTTACATATATATTTTTATATTGTTTCCGGGGTCCCGCACATGGGCGGGAATATTCAGTGCTTATGACTTTGATGAGGATACCCCTGGAAGAGAACTAGGATTACAGGTAAGTAACTTATCCATACACGCAACAAGCAAAATAAAAGTGCAGTATATGATTGTCATTATAGGTGGCTAAAGACTTTAGCCTCAGAAGTTTGTATGTGCAAAGACCACAAAAAGTACAACAGTACAAAGGCAGGGTTAGTTAGAAGGGATGTTATATATCCGTGCACTAGCAGAATAAAGTGATGTATATATACAGTTGCCATTATAGACAGCTAAAGGCTTTAGAATGAGTATAGTTATTGTCTGATATGGCCAATTCTAAAGCATTAAAAGCGTTTATACAGGACAACTGTGGTGCATCAATACAGGGCAGACCCTTTAAGAAAAGAAAGTGCATCAATATCAGAAAAACCTTTACACCCTTAAGCCTCTTTATAGGGCTGAAATAAGACCTCCTCTGCTACTCACATATGAAGTAGCACCTGTAGGGTTGGATCAGGGCCCCAGACCTTCCCATTAGAAAAAGTACAAATGCAATTTAGATCAATAACAACTGTTAGCAGCAATTTTGCTCGACATCAACCTGGTGCTCCAAATATAAATAACATAATAATGAGCTCCTTTGGATCACTATCTTATAGATTGCTGCTCTTCTTTCCTTGTGGTGTAACCAATCGTATTTCTTTCCAGACAATGTGTATATATATGAAGCTACAGCCTGAAAGATCTCTGAGTGATCAGTTATATAGCACAATGAAAGGGCTTCCTTACAACTCCACGCACAGAATTTTAAAAACAGGGGCTGAAGGTAGCTACTTCGGGGGCGAGGGCTGGGGCCAAAGAGTTGACACAGAGTAACATAAAGTTCTTCAAAATTTCTAGGCCACCAAGAGAACAGTTGAACATCCCATCTCACCGGCCATAGCCCTTTGGCCAATATTTGTCATAGGAGTGAATCTGTAGAGTGCCTAGCTTGAACCTGAGAAAAAGAGCCCTTTTCTCTGGTGGTAAAATTGAGTCAATGTAAGGTTTCCAGCAGGGTTTTTTTATGTCCAGAGATTTGGTAAGCAAGGCACTGCTTGCATCCTCAATAAAATCCCGGAATTTCCTTTTATCCAACGGTAGAGTATTTTAGTTCTATTTTCTGGATAAAGCCATAGATCTAAACAATTGATTGACTTTAAAACGTACTCTATGTATCTGAACCACAGCAAGTTTTTTTTATTCTGGCATCTCAGAATGTCCCTCATGCTCTTTTGGTACTCTGCAAGAGCGGGTGTAGTCAAGAGACGTATCCAGTAACTTGCTGGGCGGAAAGCGATGTAATCTGCCACAGACTTCATTCCCAGTTCAGCTCTGAGCACCACCATTGGTGTCGCTGGGTCGAGGTGTAGCAGTCACCTCAGCAAGGCATTTTCCACTTTTTGTAGGGTCTGCACGTTTGCATGTCCCAGGGTGCTTGCAGCTATTGCTTTAATTTTGTACGCAGACAGAGCCAGCTTTATCAGGCATTTATTACACTCACTCGCAAATCTCCGCACTGACTTGGATTGTTAGGGATAGGACCGTTTTAGACTTGGTTACTTGTTCGCCCCAGTGAATCATCGATCCAGATACCCAAGCAACACCTTTTCTTATGTCAACCTATGGTAAAGATATGCAACTTGGACTTAAAGAATTTGTCTGACTCTGCTAATTTGTATTCTCCTTGATTGGGTATCTAACCCGTTACATGCGCTTGAGGATGCCCAATAAGTAGATGGTTCTATGCCTTTTCTCCAGCTTGGTTGACAAGTTCTAGACGTAATTCAAAATACTCAGATGGTTTTGTTATTTTCCATCATTTGTTTTTCCTGGATCTTTCTTGTGAAACAGGAAGAGGCAGTGTATTCTTGATCACATTGCCTGCAGGTTAGGCCGCTCCCTCGCTGCACAGCTCCGCCTGTGCTGCTCTGCCCCTGGTGCCCGCTGCTGCCGCTCCGTGAGTTTGCCCCCCCTCCCCTGCTCTGTGTTTATTTTTGTGCCTCCCCTCTTACTCACTTTACTGTATTGTGATTATTGTGATTACAGTTCTGTGCCATTTTTGTTGACCCCCTTTGCCCCTTAGCGATCTGTTTTTTGTGCCCCTGTCCACTTTTGCCTTCTGTACCCCGTATTCTCCTGCCGCTGCCTCCCTGCGGCCCCGCCTCTCGCTCTACCATGCGCCGCCCCGCTCGCGCCGCCCCGCTCCCGCCTCCCAGCTGCACCTTGCTCCCACCTCCTCTTATATGGCGGCCGCTGTGCGGGCGCGCCTAAGGCAAGCCCGTCTGCACCCATCCGCGCCTGGACTGTGCGAAAGGGCTAGATCCCCTGGCCCGCACGACCGCCACGACGCCCGACACCACTGCTATGCCAGCACCCTCCATGCACTCAACACCTGATCACACATCTGCCTCATGGCCGCTCCGAAGCGCACCCACAGGCTTTTCACCTGCCGGAACTGCAGCTTCACCAGCATCCGCCCCGCCAAGGCTCCAACCAGGAAAGAACCCAACCACCTCAGATGCATCCTCCTCAACACCCACCCCGCCTGCAAACACGCCGTCGAACTCTGGGACCTACTCGACTCCAACACCCCAGATGTTGCCTTCCTGACGGAGACCTGGCGGAACCCCTCCTTGGCACCGGACATCACCATAGACATCCCGGAAGGCTACAAGATCACCTGCAGGGACAGCACCAACGGAGTAGGAGGCGGAATCACCATCGTCCACAGGAACACTTTCAGCATCTCGACCGACACCGATGACACCCTCAGCTCCGCTGAACACCTGCACTTCCAGATCCACACAGATCCCAACACCACCCTCAGAGCAACCCTCATCTACAGACCCCCTGGACCACGACCACAGTGCAGCGACTCCATCGCCGACTTCGTCAGCACACACGCCCTTGCCTCCACAGACTACATCCTCATTGGGGACCTGAACTTCCACCTCGAGAATAACAACAACACCAATTCCACCACCCTGATTGACAACCTAGCCAACCTCGGACTCAGACAACTCGTCACATCACCCACCCACTCCGCTGGCCACACGCTCGACCCCATCTTCACCGCAAGTCCCCACGTCTCCTTCAACCACACCACCGAAGTCCACTGGACCGACCACCGCTACATTCACTTCACCTACTGGAAACCCACCACGCACCACCACACCCAACAGATGCCTTGCCGATACTGGAGCAAAATCATCGAAGACCAGCTAAACACCACCCTCGCCCAAATCCCACCTGTCGACCCTACCGACCCCGACACCGCCTCCCGCAACCTCAGTCAATGGATCGCCGACTGCGCCAACACCCTCGCCCCGTTCAAGAAACCCTCCAACTGACACACCAGCAAGAAAGCCAGCTGGTTCACCGATGACCTCCAGGCCTCTAAACAAATCTGCCGGAAGCTAGAAAAGAACTGGCTCCAGGAACGAACTCCGGACAGCTACAGAGCCCACAAGAATGCCACCAGCAAACACCATCACCTCATAAGATCCACAAAAAAGGCCTCCTGCAAAGACCACCTAGACAACAACGCACACAACAGCAAAGAGCTCTTCAACATCGTGAAGGAACTTCTCCAACCCCAGCTCCAACACCAACGACATCCCACCCTCACGAGAACTATGCGACTCGCTGGCCACCTTCTTCCACCGCAAGATCGCAGACATCCACGACAGCTTCAATGCCATGACCACCCCGACAACCACTAAAACCTCCGCGACAACCTTCCGCACCAACTGCCTGCTCTCCTGGACCGGCATCAACGACGATGACACCATAAAGATCATGAACACCATCCACTCCAGATCTCCGTCAGACCCATTCCCACACCACATCTTCAACAAAGCTATCTCAACCATCGCACCCCACCTCCGGAAAGTCATCAACATCTCCTTCGAGGCAGCTACCTTCCCAGAGAGCTGGAAACACACCGAGATCAACGCCCTACTCAAGAAACCGAAGGCGGATCCCAAGAACTTCCAGCCCATCTCCCTACTACGGTTGCCGGCGAAGGTCATCGAGAAGACCGTCAACAAACAGCTGACCCGCTACCTCGAGGAGAACAACATCCTGGACCCGTCCCAGTCTGGATTCCGAAGCAACTACAGCACCAAAACTGCCCTCATCGTCGCCACCGATGACATCAGGACCCTGCTAGACAACGGAGAAACCGCAGCCCTCATCCTCTTGGACCTATCAGCCGCCTTTGACACGGTCTGCCACAGCACACTACGAACACGCCTCCAGGATGCCGGGATCCAAGAGAAGGCTCTGAACTGGACCACCTCCCTCCTCTCCGGCAGATCCCAGAGCATCCTCCACCCCCCTTCTGCTCTGAAGCCACCAAAATCATCTGCGGCGTACCCCAGGGATCATCCCTCAGCCCAACGCTGTTTAACATCTACATGGCACCGCTCGCCCACGTCGCCCGACTACACAACCTCAACTACATCTCCTATGCTGACGACACCCAGCTGATCCTCTCCCTCACCAGTGACCCCCTTACAGCCAAAACTAACCTCCACAAAGGAATGAAGGCTGTCACCAAATGGATGAGGAGCAGCCAACTGAGGTCCTCATCCTCGGTTTCACCCCCTCGGCCTGGGACGACTCCTGGTGGCCAACAACTCTAGGAACAGCTCCAACACCCACCAACCACGCACGCAACCTAGGGGTCATCCTCGACTCCATCCTCTCCATGACAAAGCAGGTCAACGCCGTCACATCCTCCTGCTTCAACACTCTCTGCATGCTACGCAGGATCTACAAGTGGATCCCCACCGAAACAAGAAGAACGGTCACCCAGGTACTCGTCAGCAGCAGACTGGTCTTCGGAAATGGCCTCTACGCACGAACCTCGGCCAAACTCCTGACACGGCTTCAGCGCATACAGAACGTCTGATCCTCAACATCCCCCGCCGCAGATACATCACACCCCAACTGAGAGACCTGCACTGGCTCCCCGTCAACAAGAGGTTAACATTAAAGCTCTTCACCCACGCACACAGAGCACTCCACAGCACCGGACCAGCCTACCTCAACAGGCAACTCAGCTTCTACTCCCACACCCGCCAGCTCTGCTCCGCAGACCTCGCCCCGGCCACGGTCCACCGCATCCGAAGAGCGACCTCCAGCAGCAGATCGTTCTCCCACATCGCCGCCAAGACCTGGAACACCCTCCCCATCCACCTACTGCAGACCCACGACCTGCTGACCTCCAGAAGACTCCTTAAGACCTGGCTTTTCGAGCAGTAACAGCACCCCCCACCCCCCAGTGCCTTGAGACCATCACGGGTATGTAGTGCGCTCTACAAATGTTTTGATTGTTTGATTGCCTGATTCGCTCTTTCTTCTGTTAGTACCAGAGGGCCCTTGACAAACAGTTAAACCACTCTCCCATGTGTCACCTGATTGCAGACAGTCTTCAGCCCTAACACCCTCTCAATTGATCCCTACCATAGACTAGGCCTCGCAACGCTCAGACATACAGATAGATAATGCATATCTTCATGACAGAGGATTTAGCAGTCTTCATTTAGTGTAAAATAGGCGCATGCCCTTGCTTTTGGGGTGTGGACTAGTAGGATTGCAAAGCTGTAGAACTTAATACACCTTTGAGCAGATGAGGGATGCCTTAACAGCAAGGCACATTTGTTTTCTTGTTTTGTGCCCACTGGAGAGAGCTAAAAGTCAAATAAATTGTTTTTTTTGGTAGAAAGAAGGTGAGAAAATCAACTTAGCATATATGCACTGCAAGATTAAACTTTAGTAAATCTGAACTGCAGATTTGATTGTAAAACACATGACAGAACAAATCCCTCAAGAATACACCTTACAACAATGAATGTTTAGTATTCTGTGGTCTTGGTATACTCTAAATGCAAGAACGCTTCTTTCTAGAAGCAAAGGGGTTGCCCTGAAAACAAGAGTGCCAGAGTCGCTTACTTGCCTCTCAGACTTTGTTCTAGATCAACAATTGTGAAGAGAGAAGGTTAATAAAAGAAACAAGTTAGAAGGCCCCTCACTAAATGATATTTCCCCAAGCAACAGTTACAGCGAACAGAAACATTGAACATTTTGTTATTATTCTTTTGGGAACTTCATCACCATCTTGAAGCTCAATGATTAGTTGAAACTTCAAACGACACCTCCAGTTTAGTGCCTGCTACCATGAGGTCTATCTGTCCTCACTAGACCACTCTATTCAAACTTTACACACTCAAAATACAGCAAATATGGGTATGTGGCATTTACGCGGTCAAAATACCTTGTCCTTCCAATGGGATTTGGAAAAAATTAAAATTTACCAGGCATAAATTTAGTACAGAAGTGAAGGGGCAGAGACAGAAAAAGATTATATGAGCACCACTCACTGATGAACTGTTTCAAAGCTTCATTTTTGCAGCTACCAGCAGGCTTAGAATACTACTAAGTGGCATCAGCTGCAAAGCTCTATGTTGGAGATGAGCAAGAGGTTTGTTGTACAGTATTTGAGATTATTCTGCCCATTTTATGAGTGCAGGGATATTTAGTCGGTATTAGAAAACGTTTAAAAAGGCATGAATCAGAGCTACACATCAGTGTTGGTTGCACATCTCTACTTTGCGCTGTAATTCAGTCAGGTTTCTGTTGGGCTGTTATTGTTTGTAGCATAAGGGCTAAAAGCGTTACTTTTCACTTTTTACCATAGGTGTCACTCTGTTAAAAGCTGAAAATAAACTGCTGATCAGTGACCATTGGTCACTACCATTTTTCCCCTCCCTCACCTTCTTGTAGGGACTTTCATTGGTGGTCACCTGAAAGTTTCTCGTTTTTTCCACATCTTGTTTGGTTTTGAGCATATATCTGGTTGTTCCTATGACCAAGTCTGCTCCTTTGTGAGGTCTGTCCTATTAAGGAGGCCTGAGAGTACTGTTGTGCCAACTTGTCGAAGAAGATATGGCAGACTTCTACTCACCTATGTTATCAGATTTTAGAATGTTTGAGTCTTCTAGTTAGAAACTTTGATCTGAAACTTGGCAAGTTTAAGTAAGGTCATAGGTAGTTTGAGCTATAACTCTGTGATCAATTTTTCTCTCACCTGTTTATGATTTATTTTGGGATTGCCACCTGAAGAGCTTATTTAGCTACCCATCTCTCTTTTAAGTCCATCACCATTGTTGTAAATTCTAGATGCGCCAGATTGCAGGCCTTCCTACCTCCAGGTTAATGTCAGTGGTACATTAATCTCTCAGGCTTTCACGGCATGCTGTCTTCTTACTTCACTACTCCCAAGCAGTGCTGTCTCCTCGGTTCCTATTGCTCAATGTATAATTTACCAGGATTTCAACATTGTCCTTATTTTAATGAAATACTGAAGGTAAGGGGTGCATAAAGATACTTATTGTTTCTTTTCATGATTGTTTGCAAACCCCACTGTGGGCTAACTGGTCCAAGAGTGTGTCTCCTCCATGCGACAGAGGCGTGTCTGCGAGAGCTAGAGTAAGACCAATGACTCAGTTGAAAAAGGTCATTAGAGGGTTTCAGAAACTAGATGCTCTCCAGAACCTCTCAATATTCAGTGTCATGCTAAGGCATCCCACCTAAAACCCTCTAGCTGAGTCTGGGCATTCACATGTAATCCATACTCAATGTTGACCACCCTGCTTAGGAGGAGGGGCGGTTGTAATATTGTGATACCAAAATATTTTATCTTGAATGTTAATTTAAAAAAAAGATAGTGAAGGTAAGTATATTTAGTAAGGATTTACAGTACTTAACTCCACATATGTCACTTGAACATATACATCTATTCAGCATATGTGGATGTGAAGTTGAGAATAGTGTGTGTATGCTCACTATTTTGACCATCATATTTTTTTCATGGTATTTCAAACACAATAGGTCACATATTAATTTTTCTCCTCTTCACAATGAAGTGCCCTGGCCAAATCCAGTTTCTAAAGTCCTGTAATTTAGTTTTTGCCAGTAGTTTGAGTCTGCTCAGGGACTAAACGGTCTTCTCTCCCATGACAGACTCTGCCACACTGTTGACTTTAGGCTAGCTCCCTAATCTGGGTGTGGTGACACTGCTTGGTTGCTGCAGTATGAGCTCAAGCCGGTCTTCCCGTTTTAGAAACATGATGCTCTTTCCTCCCTGGGCTTTTGGCTATGAGTCAAATCTGTGTCAGTAATTGGAGGCATCCTTATCAAGGACTTTGATATTTATCCCTCCCTCTTGCCCAATCACGTCTTGCTCAATGGGAGATGTATTATCATCCTTGTGCAGAGACATCTGAACTCTACAACCATATCAGGATTGATGCTAAGTCCACACACAAAGGCTCTCCCCATGAGACATTTGGCAGAGAGTATGGGTTTGAGAGAAGGAAACCCATGACAACTTGTCAATCTGTGGGGATAGACTGTTATATTCCTTGATAGAGGAGACTTACCATATGATGGGCACAGCCAAATCCAAGCATTACTACCAGCTGTATTTCACTTAAGTGAAGGTTAAATCTTTCTTTGGCCAAGGCCATGGCCATAGGCAAGCAACCAACGTGTCTTCCTCTGACTCAGCACTTAAGTTGATAAAGGTTTGATTAATGGTCAAACTACACGTGCCACACTGGCCTCAGCCTAACACAGGCCAAAAAGTTCCATTGACTCCCTTGTGAAGTAGACATTTTCCAACCATACAAACTGTAGTAGATAGATGATATACCATTGGGAGCAAGAGTGCAAACCTGGAGTAGAAGGTTTTTCATGAATTGGCCCTTGGGTGCGCTCTTTGATTTGTACTTCAAAAGGATCAGAAAAAGTTGCTTCTCTGATTAGGTTTTCATCTCTTTTGATAATGTGTATGTGGGCATAGCAGTACCCGGTTTGTTCGACGGCGACGCAGAGGTTTTCCCCCTTTTTTGGGGCTTTGTCATTCTTGCAAGGTCCCACTATATTTACGAATCATTTCGGCCATTATCGTGTACTCCTTTAAATATCGGAAGAGGCCACTGTTTTGAAGATATTGACGGCTCGTATTTTCTAAACTACTAAGATAGGTAGTTTACATTTCGACTCCTGTATTCTGGTTGACTGAGGAACTTTTCGCCTACCTCTGTGATCTACCGGCCTATTACCTTCTGATATTCTGCTAACTTAGTGCTTCGGTGTATCTACTTATGTAGAATCCAAGATACTCCAGTCCATTTGGGAATTATTTCCGTCTGTCTTCAGTTCACGGTATCCCTAAAAAAAGAACTATCGCCTGTAGGTTGCCTAGAGAGCCTCTTCAGCCCAGCTGTGCACACTGTATTATGCTACTATTCTTCTGATGACTAATCCCGGGTCACGAATTATGATTAAAATGCTGAAATGTGCACCCTGAAGAAGGAATTTTTATTGTGTCTTGTGTACTTTCCGAAACATGCACCGGCGCTTCTCTCACCCCCCCTTTTTTTGTTAGTGTTTGGTATGGTACTATTGTATATTGTTTTTTTGTAATGTTGGATGTTTTAATTATTCTTTCGCTATTTAATGTGTTCTTGATTCATTTTATGTGCTCTAGGGTTGTTGGTGATATAGTGTGTACATTTATTTGTGTTTTTCCTGATATTGTTTTTTGTGGGTTGGGCTTGTGAATTTAATGCAACGGTTGTATTGTCTTTTGTGATATTTTTTATGTATTCTCGTGGAGGATTTTTTTGTATATGTTTTGACCTTTTTTTAAAAAAAAGGTCAGTTCAGCTGTTCTGTGGGTGAATGTCTTTATATCTTGGAGCTACTGCCCTTACTTGAATTATAGTTGGGGACATCCTTTGATGTTCTTTAGGATAGCAGTACCCAGAACCACAATTCCCACACTGATAACCTCCTGTATGTGGCACTGCAACACTGAGAACAGGATATCTTTCCTCACAACTGTCCATGCAATACGCCACTGGAGTACCAATGGCTTTATTCGCTCTACTGCATTCTATAGGCATATGCCCATTTGTGATTGGTTAGGAACTGAAAAAATTTAACATGTAGGACTTGCAAATATATGTAAAAGAGGCATAAAGGTACTTGTAATCTAGAACTCTGTGTTCCAGCCTACTTCTTCCCACTCCTCTGCCTTTAATCAGAGGAACTATACTGATAGGTACCTTATTAATGAAGGAATTGATGCAGGTCTAAAGCATTGCAAAGCCCTCAGCATTGTTGTGTTTGGCGTGAGAACAAATGCATGATAGTTGTTACACATTTGTGCTGTTGTAACAGCTTTGGGATGCAATAAAACCAGAAGTAATACCTTAACTGAAGCATTTAATGTACCTTTGTATACAAGAAAACATTAGTTGGGATAGTTTAATGTGCTTACACTTCCTAGTGTGTCTCGCGTAAGATACAGCCTTTTGGTGATGTTGTTGAAGTTGGAATGATGCCTTGTGGGAGGGATAGCATGTGATATAAAGTCAAGGTAGTGGTGGGGGAGCAAAAGAAGAAAAAAGAGGCAGATAAACTGAAGATCTGTTTCACAGTTACAGTCTAAATGACAAGTATTGCAATGATTTGCTCGGCTGTTAAGGTAAGGGCAAATAAAATACCAAACAAACATATTGTGCAGAAATATCTAAGAATTAGGGTTATGTTTCATCTAGAGAGGAGGTGAGTACCAGTGAACTGAAAATACAGTCAGTTGTAGGCACTGTGAAACTTCATACTAATATTGATCAAGTGCCTAGATACCTTCACGGGTGACAAGTAGCAGTCTACCAATCTACTGATTGATTGATTGATCAAGCAGATAAAGACCATAAAGTAGTCCATGAATGCCACGATGGAAAAGATCTCTCCCACAGTTACATGAATTCTCTCTTAACCCCTTCCTCTAGGACCTGGATGCCATACAACAGGTGTGGGAAGCCACAAAAGAGTGGGAAACCCACTGGGCGGAATGGAAGGTGGGTCGTTTCGAGACCCTACAGACAGACAACATGGAGAATATTGCCTCTGTGTTGTTCAGGAAGCTGCAGAAAATGGGGCGTGAACTGAAGGTATGCTAAAAGAGTCTTTTTTTTAAACAAAGGTAATGGATGATGGGATATGCTCTTATCTGCTAACTGATGTACTTGATCTTTCATTTCTATTGTTCACCATAGCTGGTCCTTCTGCTCTATTGTTTTGTATTTTTGCGTGGCCCAAGTATACTCTCGAAAACAGTCATTGACAAAGTGAATCTGTCTGGACTATGGTGGGGAAAAGTGTTATTTATTGTAGTGAATTTACGTTGTTATACATGTGTACACACAAATAGATACCTCACATACAGGTATGCATGGACGCTCAGACAATGCATGGAGAGGCACGTGCAAAAACAGATGGATGCTGTAGCTGGCGTTACTCAGATCTCACAGTCATATAACTTATATAGCTGACTATCTCCAAGACAAACAAACCGATAAGCATGGTCTCTAGACTTCTTGAAGCCTCAGCTCTGACATGGCAAAGCAAAGTTAAAGTTATGCAAATTTTGCAGTTGTCAACTCCTGTATAGCAGTTGCATCGCAGGACACAGAAGCTTCATAGTTCTAGGCCCCACCCGACAATCCTACAAATGCCTGAATGTATAGTGTTTTGAGTTATATTGTGAGATATGACACATTTGTAACAACTGAGCAGAAATGTAAACAAATTGTGGTTGAATGTCTTGGCTCCAGTGTTAGACGTACAGTGTTGTTTGTCAAATCAAGTCAAGGACATTTGTAAAGCGCACAAATCACACCCGAGGAGTCTCATGGCTCTTGCAGACGGCTCTGACAAGTGAATTAAGAAGGTTTAATTTACAAAAAGCCAGGTCTTCAGCTTCTTGCGAAAGCGGCTGTGTTCAGGGATAATGCGAAGATTAAGAGGCATTTTATTCCATGAGGCGGGGCGAGAAAAGAAAAAGCACGACCGCGATTTCTGGAGGGTTGTATTCTGAGGGGCGTCAGCAGAGACTCATTACTAGATCTGAGTTCTCTTCGAGGCTGGTACCATCTTAGCTTTTGAGACCAGTATTTTGGACCGTTTCCATACATGTGTTTGTGAACCAAGCATAGAGTTTTAAAAAGGATTAGTTTTGTCACCCGGAGCCAGTGTAGGCTTTTTAAACAGGGGGCCGATGAGGATCTTCGCGGAAGATTGAGAACTAACCGAGCTGCAGTGTTCTGAAGAACCTGGAGCCTGTTCAGGTGGTGTTCATTTATGGGGAGTAAAAGCGCATTCCCATAATCCATTCTATTTATGATAAGACCCTGAACTAGGGGTTTTCGGGCCTCGACGGGGATCAACTTAAAGACCTTCCTCAAGCTGCGCATTCGTCCAGAGTAAGTGCCCTCAATGTGATTGATTTGGTTTTTCATGGATAGTTTATTATCCATGTAAAAACCCAGGTTCTGGACTGATTCCTTAGGCATTGGACAGCTGCCCAGATTGGTTGGCCACCAATCATGTGTCCAGTGTTCAGCAGCTTTGCCAAAAAGCATAATTTCTGATTTGCTGCCATTTAGCTGAAGGTGGTTGGCGTTCATTCATTTCTCAACATGGGTCAGGCAATTTTTGAAACGCTGTTTGGTTTCATTTGGATCTAGGCCCAGTGTGATTAGAATCTGGGTATCGTTGGCATAGGACAGAACATCAAAGCCATAGGCTCTGATCACTCTGGCCAATGGTGTCATATAAACATTGAAAAGCGTTGGGCTCAGGATGGAGCCCTGCGGAACACCCATCTTAACAGGTCTTTCACCTACTATGTTTTTGTCAATCTGGAGAGCTGTTACACGATCGGATAGGTAACTAGTGAACCATTTTAGGGCGTTTCCTCTGACACCAATCTCCCAAAGCCGTTGAATTAAAATGCGATGGGAGATGGTGTCAAAGGCCGCAGACAGGTCAAGCAGGACGAGGATTGTTGATTGTTGTTTGTCTAAAGCCAATCTGATATTGTCAGCAACCTCGACCAACGCTGTCTCCATGCTGTGTGATGCCCTGAAGCCAAATTGTGAAGGGTCTAAGAGTCCTTGGTTTTCAAGGTGGCTCACAAACTGTTTATTGACAAAAGATTCGAACATTTTCCCGAAATATGGGAGTAATGAGATGGGCCGGTAGTTCAAAAGGATGTTGGGGTCGGCCGTGGGTTTCTTTAAGATTGGTCTAACTCTTGCTGCTTTCCATGTTGTAGGGATTTCTGCCTCCGAGAGTGACTTGTTGAAAAGACTGGTCAAATGTTCCACCAGTGCCGGGGCAAGAGTAGAAAAGAGTTTGGGGGAAATAAGATCAGTGGGAGACCCGGACTTTATTTTCAGCCCGACTGACATGGTCGCATTGCTATCAAATTTTACAAATTCATTCAAAATATGCGGCGGGTCGGATGACAATTTTGCCAGAGCTTCAGGCTGCGTTGTATTTTGATGAGGAGGAAAGGAGAGGTGGATAGCAGTTGTTTTTTCCTCAAAGAATTTAGAAAGAGTGACAGTCCACTCTTGGGAATTCGGTATTGCTGACGGGTTACTGGAGGTGTTAAATTCTTTCAAAATTTGGTAAAGTTCTTTAGAGGAATTTTCAGCTTTGTTTATTCGCTCCGTAAAGAATGCTCTTTTTGTTGCCTTTATGTCACTCAGATAGCCAGAGTGCAATATTTTGTATGCTTTGCGGTCGGCCTTATCTTTGCTTTTCCGCCATTTTTTCTCAGCAACTCTACATAGAGATTTAGTGGTTTTTAGTTGCTCTGTAAACCTAGGGGCAGTTCTAATCTTACACTTGACTTTACTCAGGGGGGCAATTTTGTCCAGTGCTGTCTCTATGGCATTGTCAAGATGTTGTGCTGCTATACTTGCGCTCCTGGTAGGAGTTACCAAATCAGAGTAGAAATGTTTTGAGAACAGGGGTAATGTGATTTTTTTCAAGGGCCTGCGTAACGTAAGTTCGCTTTCTAGGCCATTTTGGTTATGGTGATGGGAATGGTAAATTTCAATAGGTAATGATCTGTCCAAAGTAATGAGATGGGAGGGTCTAACTTAATATCAGGGCAATTAGAAAAAAGGAGGTCCAACGTGTGACCAGCCCGATGTGTGGGGCCTATGACCTTCTGGGTGAGACCAAGAGTGTTCATGTTGGAAATTAACTTTTCAGTATCCAGGTTACATTGTATTTCCGCATGGTAATTAAAATCACCTATCAGGAGGAATTTATCAGAGGCTAGGATATGTGGTGCAATGATCTCAAGCAGCTTGTTTGCAAAATCTCCTTTGACGCCAGGGGGTCTATATACTAGAGCACCTTTCCAGACGTTGTTTGAGGATCCCTTAATCTTAAACACGATGATTTTGGTGTGGTTAAAAACAAGGTTTTCCAGACTAACAACGTTTATATTATGGGTGGTTGCAATTAGTAATCTGCCCCCTCTGGTGTCTTTCCTGTCAAGTCGTGTTATTTTGTACTCTGGAGGGAAGGCTGTATGTACGTCGGGAGTGACGTTCTCGTGCAGCCAGGTCTCGGAGACAAAGCAAATGTCCCGGGCTTCTGAGTCAAGGAGGCTCCAAGTTTCTAATACATGTTTAGAAATTGAGTGGGCGTTAAAATATATGGCATTAAGTTGTTTGGCAGCTTTGCAAGTGCTGGACAGATTTGGACTGGGAGATACAAGAGTCTTAATCGAGTTAGAAGGTAGGTAGGGCTAGACGAGAAATTTCAGGAAACCTGCCTATTTCTGCTGCTAGGGCCTCAGTAGGTTCGATCAGGGGGTATTTCTTTTTTTTATTTCTTTACTAGAATATCTAAGACTGGTCATGTTTTCAGGTATTTGGAAAATGATGAAAACAAAAAATAGGTTACCAGAGGAGAGAGATGCAGGGGTCCTGGCGTCTGGCGGCGTTCGGGCGCAGACGGGCTTGCCTTTGGCGCGCCGCTGCTCCTGTTTAAATGGGAGATGGGCGAGAAGAAGCTAGATCGCTAGTTTGTACTTCTGGAAGTGCAACCGGAAGTGGATGGTGCCGGCACCGACCCTGCGTTCAAGCGGCACAAGCCGTGACGGACCTGGGTCAATGGCGGTGATTGAAGGCAGGGAAATGTGAGAAGAACAACAATTAATACGGCGAAAATGTTAAAAGCAGTGAAAAAGTGAGTAAAACAAAGTTTCAATTAGTTCTTTTATTTATAACATACAAGCATTACCAGGTTTAGAGCTAATACAACAACGAGGACCTCGAGTCAGAGGCGCCGCTGCTTGTACTCTCTTTGCCTTTGTATAGGCCCCTGTTATCATATGATCTTATTGCATAGCCACAACCTGATTGTGTTCTCACGTCTCATAACAGATTTGTTTGAACTGTGTGACTTAAGAATAGTTTGCAACAAATATTTTTACTGTCCTTAAAAAACCTGTAACCGAGGAGCTTACAGCAGTAAAATGGAAAGCTTGTTGCCCGGCTGTGATGTTGTCAATGCAGGTTCCTAATAGTAGTGCCAGCCTACCTCCGTCTTCAGCAGGGTCAGGAGTAAGATCTTGTCCTCAAGCACAGGGGTATGGTCTTTCTCCAGTATTAGGGGTGTCTTTCATAGATTCACATGCTTGAATATTCCCCGTCGTCGAAGTGGGAGTCCCACGGTACATAAAATAGTAGTAAAATATACATATATATGTACATGTAGAAAATTATATATAATTATACATATACATAAAATGTAATACATATAAAATATATATGAATATAACAGAAAGTTAAAAGTACCATAGAACTGAAAACAGGCCCATAGAAGCCTAAAAGGGAGAAATCACTTTAGTAACATATCACAGTCATTATAATGGTCCACATTCCAGCCAATCAGGCAACAGCACCCTCTAGAACCTTCTCCTCAGAAGCTCAAGCCCTCAGATTTTCTACCGCACGTCGTGTGAAGGGAGTCTCCCTGAGCTCTGCTCAGTTTCTTCAACTCTTTTGATTACGTCAACCCTGAGATGTCTACAACTAAGAAATCCTTGTTCAGACCTTGTTCATCCTGTGGAAAGCTCCGTCTGTTTCATGAAGATCCTCACAGTAAGTGTATTTACTGTCTTTATCCGGACCATGAAGTTAAGAACTGCAAGTTCTGTAGGACCTTTTCCACAAAGACTCTAGAGGATAGAGAGGCACGTCTCCTTCTGTGGCTAGAGAAGTTGAAGACTTCCGAAGGAGCAGTTTCTGATGTGGAAAGCGTGTCTTCTTTCCACTCTAAAGCCTCTCTCAAGCGTGGGTCAGAGACTGAGATGCCATGTCCTTTTCTGAAGAGAAAGAAGCTCGTCGACGCCTCTAAATCTGTCTCCCCACGGGATTTGCAAGTTTCCACACCTACGGGACCTGGTTCTCTGGCGTCGCAATCCCAAGCTGTGCCCTCGTTATCTAAATCGGGCGCCAGCTCGTCGACGGAACCGTTGACGCGTCTGTCGACGACTACGAGATCCGTCGACGCTGTGCCAACGTTGACGACGACATGTTCTATGTCGACGAAGACTACGACAACAACGTCGACCTCGTCGTCAACGCTTCCAGAGGTGAGGCCTATTTCATCTATTTTAAAGATTTCGTCGACGGCCGTTAAACCGGCCTCATCGACGCCTGTGCTGAAGCATTCATCGTCGAAGACTCCGTCGACGCGCCCTTCGTCGACGGCCTCCTCTTCATCGACGACAACATCCTCGTCGACGGCCAAGACCTCGTCGACGGCCAAGACCTCGTCGACGGCCAAGACCTCGTCGACCTCCAAGACCTCGTCGACGGCCAAGACCTCGTCGATGGCCAAGACCTCGTCGACGGCCAAGACCTCATCGACGTCCAAGACCTCGTCGACGGTTATGTTGACGGCAAGATCCACGTTGACGGTGCCGTCTACGTCGACAGTTCCTCCTATGTCAACGACTTCATCTTCGTCGACGACTCCGTCGACAGCACGGACATCTACGTCGACTAAGGAGAAGATATTACCTCCATCTGCTGCCATCTCGTCGACGGGACCGTCGACGGCGCAACATTCACTCGCTACAGCAACTATTTTTACGGTGGTTACAGGTTCTGTGGTGAAACGGCCTGTTCCATTGAGTCCAATGACTGAAACTCTGCCAACAAAATTATTTGAGACTGCAGAAGACGACTCTGATGACGATTCCTACGTCAATGAGGTATTTCGTCCTTCTAACAGTCCATCTGAACTTAATATAAAGTGCCAGGAAGAAGATGACGAGTATGATGAGGAAGGAGATGCTCTTTTTCCTGTTCAGGATGCTCGCTTTGAGGCACCACATGAACAACGTATGACGCAAATACCGTCTTCTCTGGTGACCAACTTGCAGAACATGTTGATGATTACAATCGCAGGTTCTCTCCATCTGCACCTACCTCACCAAGTCCTCATCCTGCAGCGCCAACACCAGTACATGCAGAAATACCGCAGTCGCCAGCCCATCCGCAGCCAGATACGGATGTCCATCAAGACACTGATCAAGATGACGTCCTCGCGGACTGGGAGGATTATAGAGCTCAAACGCCATCTACCCCACCGACATCGCCTTTGCCTTCTCCGCCGGTGGACATTGGAAGTTTTCATAACTTAATGGTGCGTGCTGCCAAGCGCTTCCATTTAACGTTAGAGATGCAACAAACGGATTGCTTCCTCTACGACTTCAAAGATCAGCCTCTTAAACAGACGCATACCATCCCAATCATTGACTTTATTTGGCAGGAAGGCCTTAAACTTATGGCACGACTAAACTCCATCCCGGCTGTATTACCACGCCTGGACAATAAGTACAAGGCGCCTGCAGACTCTCCAGTATGCCTTGTCTCTCATCCCAAGGCGGACTCCGTTGTTACTCAGCGCTGCCCAGAAACGTTCGAGGAATCCAGCTCCTCCTCTAACCTCCCCTCCAGACCAAGAGGAACGACGGTTGGATTCTATCGGCAAGAAGTTTACCACCATGGCTGCCACAACGGTCAGAGCGTCTAACTCCCTGGCCATCCTTGGGAGGTATTACCGACAAATGTGGTCTGAGATTGCGGCTTTAATTAACCAGCTCCCGGATTCTGTCCGCACCGAGGTCCAGATGATAGTCCAGGAGGGAGAAAAGATCTCTGCAGAGATTATAGATTGTGCTGTTGACATCTCATCAACAGGATTCAGACAACTTGCCAGAGCTGCCGTTTTACGGCGCCAGGGCTGGCTCAAATCAACAGCTTTTCGGCCCGAGGTGCAGGCGAGAATTCTGGACTTGCCATATGATGGGGACTCACTTTTTGGCAAGCATGTTGATGACACTCTTGAATCCATTAAAAAGGACACAGATACTGCTCGTGCCTTAGGAAGCCTTCAGTACAGGTTGCGGCCCTTTCGAGGAGCACGTGGCAGAGGTAGCTCTTCCAATTTCCGTGGCTCCTCCCAGTATCGCTCCTATGGCGACAACAAACAAAGGTACAGCTATCAATCTCAGAATCGCCAGTCCGATTCAAGACCTTATCGGAGGAAACCTAATTACAGAGGAGGAAACACCTCCAAAAAACAGTGACTTTCCCGACAAGTGTTCTCCGACTCTGAAAATTGGAGGTCGAATCTCCCAAAACTTCTCCAACTGGTCTCGTATCACCTCGGATCGTTGGGTCCTGGATGTCATCTCGAAAGGACATGTTCTCGAGTTTACAAAATTTCCACCCAGCCGTCAACCTTCTGGTCCCCCACCACCTCATTTAAAAGATCTGTTGGCTCAAGTCAAGATCATGATACAAAAAGGTGCTGTCGAAGTGGTCCCTCGAGCACAACAGGGAAGGGGCTTTTATTCCCGCTTCTTTTTAATCAAGAAGAAATCGGGTGAATGGTGCCCCATTCTGGACTTACGAGCCCTCAACAAATTCATCAAATCACAAACTTTCCGAATGTTGACCCTCCTGGAAATTTTGCAATACCTCAATCCCGGAGAGTTCCTCTCCACTATCGACCTACAAGATGCATATTTCCATGTGCCAATACATCTCAAACACCGGAAATATCTTCGCTTCACTGTCTGATCGAAGCACTTCCAGTTCAAGGTGTTGCCTTTCGGCCTTCGATCAGCGCTGAGAGTCTTCACGAAGATCATGGCTCCAGTTGCGGCTTTCCTGCGCCTGCAAGGCGTTCAATTTTATCCTTATCTAGACGATTGTCTAATAAAAGCCCAGACACATCAAGAAGCAAGACAGCATACCCAGACCTGTCTGTCACTATTTCACGCCTTAGGCCTTTCCTTGAATCAGGAGAAGTCTCATCTTCGCCCATCACAACAGAGAATCTTTTTAGGAGCATTAATCGAATCTCGTCTGGCACAGGTGTTCGTGTCCCAGGAGCGACAACTTTGCATCCTCAGGATGGTCGCTTTCCTCAAACTAAAAAAGTCAGTTTCTGTCCGGATCCTGAAATCTTTTCTGGGCATGGCCTCCTCTTGCATACATCTGATCCCACATTGCAGACTTCACATGAGTCATACAGGAGGAGGTGGACAAACAATGGAGACAGGTTTCGGGGTCGTTCAACGACAAACTCTACCTGACCCCCTGCATTCAAACAGCTTTGGAATGGTGGGCTCACCTTCCAAATATCGCCGCGGGCGGCCTTTCCAAGAAACACCTCCTTCGCTCACCCTCACAACGGATGCTTCCTTAGAGGGTTGGGGGGCACACCTAGAAGGCATGTCAGTCAAGGGCAAATGGACGACAGCTCAACGCAGATGGCATATAAATCATCTAGAACTCATTCATTTCATAAGGCTTTATTCGGAACAAGAAACTATGTCCATAAAAGCACACATAATGTTTAAAACAGATCACAATTACAATACAATTACATAAGCGATTAGACAATCAATGTTAAAAGGAAAACATAATATACAAGCGGGGTCAGAATAAATATTTAAAAACTCATGCTTTTCCTGACACTAATTGCTTTAAGCAGGAAAGTAGCAGTAAAAAAACAAACATCAGGATGATGCAAGTTAAAAAGCAATTTCATAGAGTCATGAACTGTCCTGACACCAAACGTTACGAAAATAGGTTTTAAAAAGGTTTTACGAAAATTCCCATACAATTGACACAGCAGAAGAAAGCGCATAGTGCTTTGTGCAGAGATATTGTCACACAGGCAGGGGCCAACAGGGTGCTTATTCAGGGAAGGGAAAGCAACCAGGTTATGCACAATCCCCATCCTTAACCTTGTTAAAACAAACTGATGGGAACATATCAACTGAAATGGAAACGGTTTTGTGTCTGGTGCCACAAAGAAACTCTTGATCCAATGCACGCTAAGCCGGAGCAAATCCTGCCTTTTTTACTATCTTTAGCAAAATCAGGACTTTCTCATTCCACTCTTAAAGTCTTTTGGCAGTGATTTCCTGCTTTCGTCATGATGGCACCACATCTCTGTATTCCTCTCGGATCATTCGACAGTTTTTTAAAGGCCTCTTTCGACTGTATCCGCCAATTCGTCGTCCTCTACCTCCATGGCACTTGAATCTGGTTTTATCTCAACTCCTATTACCTCCTTTTGAGCCAATCCATTCAGCAGATTTTAAATTTCTCACGTGGAAGGTTGTTGCTCTTCTGCTCGCACTGACGTCATCACGGCGAGTAAGTGATATCCAAGCATTCACAATCCAACCTCCGTTTCTCCAATTCTCCAAGGACACTGTTACTTTGCGTACGAATCCAAAATGTATTCCCAAGGTGCCCTCGGATTTCCATCTGAATGAGCCAGTAGTTCTCAGAACTTTCTTTCCAAATCCTCAGTCTCCGGCTGAGCGTTCTTTACATTCCCTGGACTTAAACCGCTGCCTTAAATTTTACATCCAGCGCACCGCACCTTTTCGTAAATCAGACCAGCTCTTTGTGGCCTATGGACGACTATGCAAAGGACAGCCAGTCACCAAACAATTCATTACTAGATGGATTTCTTCTGCCATCTTCTTTTGCCATTGCAAAGCCGGAAAACCTCTTTCTACTCCGGTATGAGCACATTCGACAAGGGCAGTGGCATCGTCTACCGCCCTCTTTGCTGGAGTGCCTCTACACCAGATCTGCAGAGCGGCAACGTGGTTGAGCAGACACACGTTCATGAGGCACTATTGTCTGGAATCAGCGGACGCAGCGGATGCTGCTGTGGGCCAAGCTGTGCTACGAAATCTTTTTAACTAAGGTGAGCCTCTGTTGCTTCCCGCCTCCTGTCATAAAAGGTTTTAAATTATGTTTCACTGTATGCTATTTGAATAATAGTATAGTGTTACTTCTCTGGTTTTGCATTACATTTTATGACTCATGTAATATTTTACTGCTTTCTACTCTTATTCAAGCATGTGAATCTATGAAAGACACCCCTAATACTGGAGAAGAACATTAGTTACTTACCTGTAAACTGTGATTCTCCAGTATTGGTGTCTTTCATAGATTCACATGCGACCCACCCTTCCTCCCCTCAGAGGCTCGCTTCTCTTCATGCACTCATGGTTACTTTGGTGCTACGAAAATCTGAGGGCTTGAGCTTCTGAGGAGAAGGTTCTAGAGGGTGCTGTTGCCTGATTGGTTGGAATGTGGGCCATTATAATGACTGTGATATGTTACTAAAGTGATTTCTCCCTTTTAGGCTTCTATGGGCCTGTTTTCAGCTCTATGGTACTTTTAACTTTCTGTTATATTTATATATATTTTATATGTATTACATTTTATGTATATGTATAATTATATATAATTTCTATATGTACATATATATGTATATTTTACTACTATTTTATGTACCGTGGGACTCCCACTTCGACGACGGGGAATATTCAAGCATGTGAATCTATGAAAGACACCAATACTGGAGAACCACAGTTTACAGGTAAGTAACTAATGTTCTTACACCTCAAGAGGACAGAGCTACACATTGTACTCTGGTCCTCTTCTTCCTCTACCCAAATGTGTAGACCTTTCTTCAAGACAACGGTGAACACTGGATGCTGCAAGGGTCATGTACTATCCTGTTGTGGGTTACTTGCCCAAATCCATCTGTCCACTCAGATACAAAGTTAATCGCGGAGTTTAGGGGGAGCCAATCCTGACAAGGTGCATTTTTTTGTTTTCAGTATGCCACAAATTCATGGCACCTTGTGACTGAGGAGCTGTCACTTTTCTGTGGTGCTGCATTATGTATTTGCTGCCAGACAAAACTGGATAAGAAACTGCTGTTGCTGGAGTCTTCCCTCCCTAGCAGCCCAGAGTGTGGAACATATAGGCTTGGCAAATAAACCACACATTTAGCTGTGCATCATATCTTCTTTTTACAAAGGGCACACTGTATGTGAAGTGATATTTAGATGTACCCCAAGTTTATTTGATGTTTCTTTCTCATTTCTGTGGATAAGCTCAAGCATGAATATCATCAGTAGTTCATATTTTGGTATTCTTGAAGGATCAAAACCTGTTATATTTAATTGAGAATGATCAATTCTGATATCATGCCGTAGTTCATTTAATTTCAAAATTCATGTTTAGATGTATATCTACTACATAATAATCATCCCTTTAAGCAAACCATCGTAACTAAACCATATGAGCACCCTACAGTCTTAGTGGGAGCTGCTCACATCTGGGGGACTAGCCAAGGGATGCCCAACCTCGCATGTACCCAAGCACTCTCACACACATAACATTCGATCAGGGGCACCAGGAATCCAGTCATGGCATACTAAATCGATTTACAAGGGGGGCGCTAATAAAAGGTCTCCCTACTGAAATTTGGGTAAAAGGTTCTGTAGCATTAAGGTCTTAAGATAAGGCTCTAGCATCTGTTAATAGCACTATGGCCTGGTCATGGAAACAGTAGTTACACATTCCTAAAGGATCACCTCTACCATCCACATCCAATAGAATCTAGAACCCTGTTTTAGAACACATACAGAACTATTGCAGAGCACCTGGCACCTGCTGAGAGTTGTGGCAAGTGTCTCCGACACAAGAAAGCATACTGGACATGCCAGAATGAGAAAATGAGAAGTGAAGAAGGTTGTCACAGGGACCCAGCACATGGGACTTTCAACCTTGCATAATGTGATACACTTCTTCTGTTCTCCTTCGAAGAACTCCCCAAAAGGCAATAAGCCAGTTATAAAGATGTAGAAAATAACCATGAAAAGGGATCTGCACAGTCACCCTGTCACCGATATGGGATTATGCCACCCCCTCCACCGTTTCTGTCATCCATTCACACACCTAGGCTGAAGTAAGACTAAACTAAAGCATCCCAAAGCGCTGTAGGGATCACCATCTACAATCGCTTTTCTTGTGCTTCAAGTCCAGATGTTGATCAGGCAATGCATCTGAAGTGTACAGATGCAATCTATTTGGTGATTGTGGGGGGATGGGGCAAGGGGTGTTTGGAAGGGAATTTTTAAACCAATGGTGGCACCTCTTTTTAGGTTGGCAAGAAAGTTGAGGTAGGTACTAGTCTTGGAGCATGTGGGGGGGGTATTATATCAAGAGAGTGGGGTGATGGGGCCTGGGGTGTTTAGAAGACATTTTTTAAACCAATGGTGACACCTCTTTTTAGTTTGGCAAGAATGTTGCTCTAGGTACTAGTCCTGGGGCATATGTGGAGGGGGTGTTGTATCAAGATAGGATGGAGCTTTTAAGGTGCTGGCTTTTGAAAGTAACCCCCCCAGCTCTGCAGGTGTAGGGGCATAGTATTCGGCCTGCTCTAGCATCTTGTATTAGCACTTGGAGGTTATGATGTCTGGGGTAGTATCACACTTTCGTGGCATCACCCTGTCATTCCTGAAGCTGACCTCTCATTGTGTGTTCCCCTGGTGAGACTGTAGCAAATTACTGCAGTTGCTGCCCCCAAGCTTTCATCTACAGACACTCACACTGAGTATTTGGTCTCTGACAGGAGGTATTATAGAGTTTCTCCATTGAGGTGCATGATTGGGAAAGCATTCTGCAACCGCTATTGCCAAAAATACTTGCTCCCACATCTCTCTCTCTAGCCCCATATGGACTTGTAGCTACCCTGGCTCCTACTCCAATATAGCACCAGTGCGTACTGCAAGCCAACCCCTAATCTGCAAGGCTCCAGAGTCTGTCGCGATGGCTCCTGCTGCCATCCCTGTCCGCGCCCCCCACTTAAGAGATGCTTTATGCCTGTTTGCTTGGCCTCTGGTGTTCCTGACTCATGATCAGGGCCTGTAGGACACTTGTTCACGTTTTCTAGTTAATTGTGTTTCCTGAACATTCCTGAAGTCAACACTGGAGGGGTTGGAGATTGGGGAGCAGACAGTGATCTTTTTGTTTCTAGAATTGTGCAGCGGTGCCGGAGGCATTGTCTATTCTCCAACTTTGTATCGTTCATAGATTCAGATGCTTGAATTACTCCCCCAGCATTAGTCAGGTATTCCTTGGTAATCAGTGTGTTCATAGAAGTATCTCAATATAGCAGTTGATATTGAAAATAAAAGAAACATGTCTGTAGAGCACAAATGGCCGATTCACCTCATTTTATGTTGTGAAAATTAAACAATCAGGTGGAGGGACCCAGACTTAATTTATAAGAATACAAATCAACCAACAAAAAATCATTTCAAACATTATTGTATTCAGTCACAATAATTTGAATTCTCTATGCATTTAATATTTTGTTTGACATGTTACAGAATTAATACAACAATCCATCAATGGCGACTTGTCTTTCATGCCCAATGCATTTCAAGCTCATGAGAGCTCTTCATCAGGGGCCTGTGAAGTTGAATATAATTTTCAATTAGTGAACTGTTCGTTGTTTTATAGACGTCAGAGTTTACTCAAGGTACAAGGCTTGGACGATTTAACGATTAAAAACACGCAACATGAGTGCTCAAAAGAACCATCTTCCCTCACCCTTGTGTGTAGAAAATATATAGAAAACAGACTCACTGGTCTCGAGAAAAAGAAGTGGGTGGATCAACCTATAGCAAAAAATCGGACGTTACTCATGTGCACAATAGATAATCGAGCCACCTATAGACTCATCTCCAAATGTCTTACCTAATTCTGCAAAGTGATGGTTAACCGATCTATTTCCAAATGACAACTGGCGGGCGTTCAACTTCTCCTGTCGATACAAAGACACAAACAAAAACTGTCTCTATTCTAGACTGCTTCCAAATACTGTACTCGAGTATGTACGGGATCTGCCTCAAACCTCACCTCTGAATTCACTGTTCTACTGTAAAATCACTCGCGTTTGTTCAGGAAAACCTTTGTTCGGCGGTATACTCGCTGCTCGCCTAACTGCTCCTCTTAACCTCAACGCAACGCTATCAAAGTGAAAACTGAAAACGGACTAAACAACTACACGGAAGCGGACTGATCGAGCGCCCGGGAACGGTCGCCATATTGAAATGTGTTCAGCCAAAACTACACCGAAGTGAAAAAGCTTATGGAAGTGCAAAAATTAAGAAAAAATAAAGGGGTGAAAAATAATGAGTGAAAGATAAATGAGTGAATTAACATGTTGCTTAATACATACATATTTACAAGGAATACTGGCATGTGTATTACACATTTCATTTTGCAAACATCAACTTTTAGCAGGTTCAAGGTGAAAGTATCATAAAAGTGTCATAATTGTGTTCATTGTTCAAATGTAATAGAAGGAAAAAAGTTAAATCATCCACGAACAGGAAAAGAAATGAGTTTACATTATAATGGAGATTGCAATTCCAAAAACTTAATCTGTTACATCAAGTGTCCCTGTGGGAAAATTTACACAGGTAAAACGGAAAGAAAACTCAAGACTAGAATATCGGAACATAAGAGTACGATAAGAAATAAAAATTTGAAAAGTAACTTGGCCAAACACTGGAATGAGAATAATCACAACATAGCCCAGATCAGGTTTTCCATTCTGGAAATAGTGAAAACTTACGAGGGGGTAGATCTAACCAGATCCCTCCTCCAAAGAGAAATTCATTGGATCAGAAATCTCGATACACAAGAACCGAGGGGGTTAAATGAAAAAGTTGATTTATCATGCTTTTTATGATACTTTCACCTTGAACCTGCTAAAAGTGGATGTTTGCGAAATGAAATGTGTAATACACATGCCAGTATTCCTTGTAAATATGTATGTATTAAGCAACATGTTAATTCACTCATTTATCTTTCACTCATTATTTTTCACCCCTTTATTTTTTCTTAATTTTTGCACTTCCATAAGCTTTTTCACTTCGGTGTAGTTTTGGCTGAACACATTTCAATATGGCGACCGTTCCCGGGCGCTCGATCAGTCCGCTTCCGTGTAGTTGTTTAGTCCGTTTTCAGTTTTCACTTTGATAGCGTTGCGTTGAGGTTAAGAGGAGCAGTTAGGCGAGCAGCGAGTATACCGCCGAACAAAGGTTTTCCTGAACAAACGCGAGTGATTTTACAGTAGAACAGTGAATTCAGAGGTGAGGTTTGAGGCAGATCCCGTACATACTCGAGTACAGTATTTGGAAGCAGTCTAGAATAGAGACAGTTTTTGTTTGTGTCTTTGTATCGACAGGAGAAGTTGAACGCCCGCCAGTTGTCATTTGGAAATAGATCGGTTAACCATCACGTTGCAGAATTAGGTAAGAAATTTGGAGACGAGTCTATAGGTGGCTCGATTATCTATTGTGCACATGAGTAACGTCCGATTTTTTGCTATAGGTTGATCCACCCACTTCTTTTTCTCGAGACCAGTGAGTCTGTTTTCTATATATTTTCTACACACAAGGGTGAGGGAAGATGGTTCTTTTGAGCACTCATGTTGCGTGTTTTTAATCGTTAAATCGTCCAAGCCTTGTACCTTGAGTAAACTCTTGAGTCTATAAAACAATGAACAGTTCACTAATTGAAAATTATATTCAACTTCACAGGCCCCTGATGAAGAGCTCTCATGAGCTTGAAATGCATTGGGCATGAAAGACAAGTCGCCATTGATGGATTGTTGTATTAATTCTGTAACATGTCAAACAAAATGTTAAATGCATAGAGAATTCAAATTATTGTGACTGAATACAATAATGTTTGAAATGATTTTTTGTTGGTTGATTTGTATTCTTATAAATTAAGTTCATAAAATTCGTGTAAAGAAACTTATACAAGATTGTATGACAAAAGAGTATTTGAAAAAATTAAACTTTAAGGTTTCAGACCGCCCCAGCAACAGTGCATAGAGGTTAAGTGTTCCTCACACTTAAGATATAGTTCATAGTCAGGCACGGTCAGGACAAACGTGCCACCTCCATAGCACGCTTCGATTAAAAAACTGAAAAAGAACAGAGTTCATTTGAGCATTAAGAGACAGTTAAAATACGGAGTGCTCCTCCAATTTTGCATTCATTTGAAGGGACCCAGACTACCATCCCTGCTCAGAGTCCTCAAACTGTCAGATTTTCCACTGCATTGTATCAGGCAACAAGGAATTCTATGGTCGTTCTTTTGAACTTTATCTCTAGAAAAGACCTATATCTCACTTCTTATACAGAAGGTTAGCAGTGTCTGCTTGTCTCTGCGCTGGAAAGGTGATGTAACTTTTCATCCAAGAACCCTCTGCAAGTTATGTGAGGTCTGTGAGCAAGGAAGATCCTACTGAGGACCCACACACAAAATGTTGTGACTAGAACAAATGTTCGTGCCACAGGCACTTTCACTGAGCCTTGTACACCTCCCACCGAAAACAATCTGTGCCTGCCTTGAAAGTGCAAGGTGCATTCCTCTGGTCTTGGCGAGGTTCCAGTAGTTGAATACAGAGCTCAGTCACCTTCAAGAATTAATCACTAGCTTCTGCAACTTACAACAAGTAAGGGAAAGAAATCTGCCATTTAAAACACACTGTCCACGATGATGACTAACATTATTTCAATAATGCAGAGTATAAAATCATTGACTACAATGAGGTCAACCACTTAGCATCTCGTTGACTAAGGTAGGTCTGCCCCTGACATTGAAGACCCCATCATTGAGCAAGACACTGTCATTGACAAAGTCACCGTCATCAATGCCAGAGCACCTTCCACCTGTAAGTTAAATAGCATTAACTGTCCTGGTAGCAACTGCAATGACCCCAACCCTCCCAACCATTTAATTGACAACAGATTATAACAGCATTGCCCCTGACAACAATTCCATGCATGCTACCTACTTTTGCAGCTTTTGCCACCAAGATGCATCTTCCAGGAAATGCCCGCACACCTTTTGGACAATTTGCCCTCTGCATCTGTGCATGTGAAGGATACAGAAATCTTGGTAAGATGGTAGGGACAGCCAACATCACCTATATTAATATGTCAAAATGGTTTCTTAAGTTGCCTCCAAAGCAGAGCAACCGCATGACCCTGATATCCACTATGTATCTGCCGACTCAGAAGAGGAAGAAGCATTTGATTACGAAGAACCATCATATTATGGATGGCCCTTAGAGATGAAAATGTCACCAAGTTCAGGGACATAAATGGTTCAAGTACTCATGGATTTTTATAGCAGGTAACCTCCAGCTTTCCCAGTCCCCCGGGGTTCCAGTGACAGACCCTGGAATGCTCAAACCACTCATCCACTTGCTCTACCTCCTCCATCAAACGTGTTTACAAGTCCACCTTCTGATTTACACTGACAGGATTTGGGTCAAAACATGCCTTCAAGTGCTGATCTTGAAGATGGTAATGGTGATGATGACAATGATCACCATCAATGAGACAGTAATTCCAGGAATGACAAGCAATATTTGGAAAGATTGTGTTCCAGCTGAACAGCCCAGCCAAGACTCAGCTCCTACAGACTCTTCATCAAATGATATCTATGACTTCAACATTTTGGTTGACAGATTAGCACAAAATTTGAACTCGAAAAAAAATGTGGAAAAGGAATTTTTATTTTATTTTAAAGTAAACAATAAAAGTTCTTTTAGGACTGTCTGGGTCGTCCTTAATTACATCTGGGAAGAAGACCTGTCGTGTATTTGCAACCCAACTTCAGGTTCCACTCTAATTTTGAGGCTGGCAAATATGGAAAATATGCAAGTCTTCTGAATCAAGTTAAAGCTGACTCCATTATATCAACCACAAAAATAGTCACAGAGTGCACACCAATTCTTTCCTGTTAGGTAAACAATCGTTTTTTTCATTGTTTAGCGTGCTGGCCCGGAACCGCGGTCTGCCCAACCACGTGAATTGAAGAATCACTGGAGAAAGTGGGGCGAGAATGCACCCCACACCGGACGCACAGCTTAAAGTGCAACATACTGATGCCAAAAGTAGTTCAAGTTCATCAATTTTTATTTTCGTTGTAGTTATTCCAACTATTACGCTGTTCATGGTTTATCGGTCACATGTTGGACAAACTATGTTCACATTTAAACTCCTTAATGCTGTATCAACGGCAGTGCAAAGTTACTCATGAATCCCTCATCTCCATGTAGTGTGCCTGGAAGCATAAAGAGCAAGACGTTTCTTACCCTGAGGAACAGAATTGGAGTCTCTGCTGCAATAGCAGTGAAAATATGATGGGTAGCTCTAAAATTATATCGCTCTTACATCGACAAACTCTCAGACATTTGTCAAGCTCAAACATAGTACATATTAAGAGAAGCAGAAAAAACTTCATCCACCTAATAGATGCATCACTGGCTGCTTCTAAAACCAGTTTCAATCAGAGAGCAGCGGGATCCATCTTGGCTGGCTAGGTAGCACTACATTTTGTTTTGCGGTCTAGTCGATGATACACAACTTTCCATGTACAGGCAAGCATTTGTTTGACAAACATTATGATGACGCCTTGTAGGCCATAAAGACAGACATGGTAGTCTCTTTAGGAGTAATACAGATACAGATGAGACAAGGCTATTTTTATTATATAAGACAAGTCCTTGAAGCCTGGACCTTCCACAACTTGTTGTCCCTGCAAACAATCCCCAAAATCAACCTGCTGCTCAATATTGAAGATGACCATTAGGAGGAAGACAGCAACATAAGCAGAGGGGCTCTCCAAACACCAAAGGCTAGGACAGTATTCAAATGTAATTAACTTTCCTGATAGCCTGGGGTCACCAGTAGATAGTTACTGTTAGGGCCATGTTACCACAGGAAAAGCGTTTTTTGTTTTGCCAATAACTTTGCTACCTCTTGACGAATCTTCACGAAATCTTTGAAACCTTTTGCCTTTTTAGTTCAGCTGCCTGGTTGAAAGTTTTGGGGTGATCCGTCAAGCAGGGGCCAAGGAAAAAAGGGGGGGGTCCCAAAACAAATTTTCCCTGTTCATTTTCTCATAGGGAATTTAAAGACGACTACAGCCCAAACCGCTGAACGGAATTTGGCAGAAAGCTAGATGTCGGTCCAGAAAGTGGTTTCCTGTGATTTGGTGTAAATCCACTTAGTAGTCTTAGAGATATTTAAGTTTAAAAAATATAGATATCTGGATACGCAAGTCCTTGCAGTGGACTCGCTGATCCTACTGAAATTTGATTGGCTGCCAACACTTCAACCAGGAAATGTTGGCAGCCATCTTGGGACAGCTTAAAACGGAGTCTTACAAAAAGAGTAAAAAATAAGGAAAAGGGGGCAGGGGTAGGAATGCTTTAACCCTCCAGATATGGGCATTAAAAAGAGATACATTTTGCCGCAAATTTGCAGATGAATCTACAGATTCGCTGCAAAATTGAAAAAATAAAACAACTCGCTTTGTTTAAAGAAAGCCCCCGGGTGGACCATATCCCTGGAGCAAATGAAAAATAAAGGAGGAAGGCACATGAGGCTCCCCTCCTAGGGTTTATTGAAATCCCAGAGACCACCACCGCCCCAGGGATTTTGTTTTAAATTATGCGGGGAGTGCCCGCACAGCATCCCCACACCCCTGGGACCACCACCCCCCTGGGGCTTCTTTACTTATTAAATAGGGGGACCTCTCGGACCCCAGCCCCAGGCACCGCCTCCTCCCCTGGGCTCTTGTGGCATTAAATGCAGAAGGGGGGCGCACAGACCCTCCTGCAGCCCCAGGAACCACCACATCCCTGGGTTAAATTGTAAAAAAAAGGGGGTGCGCGGCCCCTTCCTCCTGCAGCCAAAGATGCCATGGTGGCTATGCACCGGGGTACCCACCCCCAGGACATAACTGTTTGCTATGGCTTATACCATAGCAAACTGTGCTCCGCTTTGAGCAAGCAAGAGCATTTTGCTCTTGCTTGCTCAAAGTGGAGCACATTTGCTTTGACAGAGAGGGAGCTGCATGTTAGCAGCTCCCTCTCTGTCAAAGCAATGCCGGCTCCCGCAGCAGGTGGAGAGCCCGCAGGGACCACATTTTAAAAATGACCGGCAAGTTGACAGAGGCCCCACCCTCTTTCTCCACCACTCTGTAAACACGCCTCCTGACGCACTGCTGGTTGGGGGATAACAAACCCATGGCTGCTGAGGGTCCCTGGGGCTAATAAGCCCTCCTGTTACCTCCAGTAGGGACCACACAGTGGGTTTGCTGAGAGGTCGTCAGAGGCCACACCCTCTTTATCCACTACTCTGCAACGCACCTCCTGGCGCACTGCTGGTCGGGGGATGAAGTCCCCTTGGCTCCAGAGGGTCCTTGGGGGCCAACTACCCCTCCTGTTACTTCCAGTAAGTCCCACACTGTGGGATTGCTGAGAGGTCTTCAGAGGCCACACCTCCTTTCTCTACCACTCTGCAAACACGCCTCCTGGTGACCTGCTGGTTGGGGGATTAAGGCCCCTTGGCGCCAGATGGTCCTTGGGGGCCACCTACCCCTCCTGTTCTCTCCCGTAAGTTCCACAGCGCACGATTGCTGTGAGGACTTCAGAGGCCACGCCTTTCTCCACCACTCTGCAAACACGACTACCAGTTAAAAAACATAGAAATCACTGAAAAAACAAATGTTACAAGGACATTATAGTTAGGCTCAGATTCACCTCGTACAAAACCAGTGAAATTCAGCACTTATTGTTACCTGAGCTAACTATAACTTACGCCCCCACAATGCACTGCTTATGACCTCACATATTACATCACTCATGATATGGTCAGTGACATCACAAATTACATGACTGGGTCCAGGCCTAATAACCTGCTCCATATTTGTTTGTAAAAAGAAAAGAAAAAAAGAGCGAGCGATTAGTAATAATTCCTGGTGCCTAGTGGGCCTTCTCACACCATAGAGAGGGGTTCATTGGAGTAAAGCATCAAACCTGCCCCCCTGATGGTGCAGAATCACTGTTTAGGCCCTTTAGGGGCGGATCTAGTGATTGCCTGAGCGGGCAGCCCCCACCCCATATGTTTTGTAAAGAAAAATAATGAAGTGTGGCTCACCGGTTAGAAGCGGCAGACCCTGAAGCAGAGGTCGGCCCGGGACCAGGGTTCAATTCCCGACGCGGCAGGGTCTTGGGTCAATGTCCGCGGACTCGATAAATCTCGCTTAGGTGCCTACGCTAACCATGGGTCCCACTCTGCAACTCTGGGCAATAGCTTGCTTAATCTCCACAATGGCCCCAGCAACGCCGGGGATGCCTGGCTTCACCTTGGGGTGCCCTCTCACAGGGAAAGCCAGGACGGGTTCCCCAGCGGTATACAGCGCCAGGACACCACGTAACGAGGTAACAGTGCGCTTTACAAGTATACATACATACAAGTATACATACATACATACCTTGTGTCTTGTTTGCTTTCTGTACTTCCAGGGAGGCAAATTAGGAACAAGGCTCACCACTCCGGAGGGAGGCAGATACATGTAATGCACTTTAATGGTGGAGTTATGGCCTGATGCCTTGGAGGGCCTTCCCACCCAATTATGTTTTTAAGATAATTCCAGGTGTCTAGTGGGCTTTCTGCCCCTGGTGGACACTTGAGGATAAAGCCTTTTTTGTGCTTCCTGTGAGGGCAGAAATAGTGGTGTGGCTGTTAGGGAGGGAGGGCATAGCCCATCCCAAGACAAGCCACCCCCACCCCATTTTTTTAAAATAATAAACTATTATATGCTGTGTAGAGGGCTTTCTTACTCCTCCGAACCACTCCCCTGGGGGGCGGGGGGGGGCAGAGTGGGGCCAAAGCCTTCATTTCATCAGGGGGTGGGAGTCAGAAAGTCTGTAGGTATCTAGGAGATGGGGCACAGCCCAATGCCATGATTGGCTACCTCTACCTTTTATTTTGTTAGACCCTGATGATTGTCTGCTTTCTTTCCCTTGTATGGGACAGTCTGGGGGTAGAACACAGTTGCTCGACAGGGAGGCAGAAAGACTAAATGGCCTATATTGTATGGTGGATGACACTTGCCCATGCCTTGCGGAATACTCTCCCTTCCCTGATGTCTAGTGGGTGGATCATTGCTTTGGGATTCCTTCCTGTGACGATCACCAAGCAAGGATACATAGGGGTTATGAAGCGTATTGAAAGGGGAGGTTTATTCCTCTCCAACAATACCTATCCTTTCAAAATAAATGTTGGGGGCTGAGGTATGCCCCGAACAACAATAGAAGTGAAAGGAGCTGAAACTGAAAGGCTTGGGCTGCTTTTGCTTTCACTTTGATGACATCAGTGCACTAAGCACACTGGTCATTACTAAAATAACAACAAAACTCTCAGGCTGAAGGGGAAGCTCTCCCTCTTTAGCTCATAACGTTTTTTTAAAACCTCAACCAGCCCCCAGTGCTAGAACGTGATAGATATGTCATTGGCACCTGAGAGATAGTGCAAAGCACATGTGTAGCATGTCCATAGCACACAAAAGCATATGAATCTACGACGTATGCAATGATGAAGAAGAAAAAGTTACCTATAAGTGTAGTTCTTCATTACAGGTATCTTTCGTAGATTCCCATACGCCCACCCTGCTTTCTATTCATGAGGCTACCAGTAGTTTCTTCAGATGGGCTTTGAAAATCTGACAGTTGGTACCTCTGAGGAGGGTTAAAGCTAAGTATGGGCAAAATTTGCGAATTCGCGTTCTGCGAATTCGTGCGAAATCGAATTCGCAATCCGCGAATTTGTGCGAATTTGCAGATTTTTGTTTTTTTTCATGTATGCGGGTTTTTTTGCGTGTTCGCGGAGTTTTTTGCGTGTTCGCGGGGCTTTTTGCGTGTTCGCGGGCCGCTTGCATGGCGAAGTTAGCCATGCGGTCGTGTATGGGTACAGCACCCTTTGGTTCACCACTGCCACCCTCTGGTTCATCACTGCCACCCTCTGGTTAACCACTGCCACCCTCTGGTTCACCCCTGCCACCCTCTGGTTCAGAACTGCCACCCTCTGGTTCAGCACTGCCGCTCTCTGGTTCACCCCTGCCACCCTCTGGTTCAGAACTGCCACCCTCTGGTTCACCACTGCCACCCTCTGGTTCACGACTGCCACCCTCTGGTTCATCACAGCACCTCTGGTTCACCACTGCCACCCTCTGGTTAACCACTGTCACCCTCTGGTTCAGCACTGCCACCCTGTGGTTCACCACTGCCACCCTCTGGTTCACCCCTGCCACCCTCTGGTTCACCACTGCCACCCTCTGGTTCATCACAGCACCCTTTGGTTCACCCCTGCCACCCTCTGGTTCAGCACTGCCACCCTCTGGTTCACCACTGCCACCCTCTGGTTCACCACTGCCACCCTCTGGTTCATCACAGCACCTCTGGTTCACCACTGACACCCTCTGGTTAACCACTGTCACCCTCTGGTTCAGCACTGTCGCACTGCCACTCTCTGGTTCACCACTGCCACTCTCTGGTTCACCACTGCCACCCTCTTGTTCACCCATGCCACCCTCTGGTTCACCACTGCCACCCTCTGGTTCACCACTGCCACCCTCTGGTTCACCCCTGCCACCATCTGGTTCATCACTGCCACCCTCTGGTTCTCCCCTGCCACCCTCTGGTTCACCCCTGCCACCCTCTGGTTCAGCACTGCCACCCTCTGGTTCACCCCTGCCACCCTCTGGTTCATCACTGTCACCCTCTGGTTCATCACTGCCACCCTCTGGTTCACCACTGCCACCCTCTACCGAGACCTTTTGTGACGCAGCGGCAGCACAAAAGATGCGCCGTGGTGCTGGGTATTAACAACGTGACGCATCTGAGAGATGCGTCACGTTGTAAAGCCCTGCGCCATCAGGAGGCGTTCCGGCGCAGGGGAGGGCGTTCCTGCGCAGGAACGCCTTCTAAAAGTGGCTGAGTGAAATCTACAAGATTTCACTCAGTCACTTTTAGGCCAATGCTGCGTCAAAACCCTGTGCCTGCTTGATGCAGGCGCAAGGCTTGATGCAGCATTGGGGAGATAGGGCCCCTCAGAGCATTGCTGGAGCTGCGTCGCAAGCGCGACGCAGCTCCAGCAATGCGCTGCTTTTACGGCACAGATGCGTGACGCATCTGTGCTGTTTTTGCCACATGGTGCGCCGCATTGTAAATGCAGCGCACCATGGGTGGCGGAGCTGCGGCGCACAATAACTGGCGCATCCCTGGGGATGCGCCAGTTATTGTAAATCTGCCCCTATACATTTAGCCAACGAGGGAGCACTTACTGATTAGACCGTAGAAAGTACTCCAATTGAGTAGAGGTATTGCACAAAAAGGTGGCATCTTTGTGGACAAACACGCAGGGCGGGATTCATTCTGCCCCCTGTTAGACTCGTTTTTGGTGCCCTTCTGCCCTCTGTTAGACTCGTTTTTCCCTTGTTTTTCTGCCCTTCTGCCCCCTGTTAGACTTGTTTTTTGTGCCCTTGTGCCCTCTGTTAGACTCATTTTTCCCTTGTTTTTGTGCCCTTCTGCCCTCTGTTAGACTCGTTTTTGTGCCCTTCTGCCCTCTGTTATTCCCTTGTTTTTGTGCCCTTCTGCCCTCTGTTAGACTCGTTTTTTGTGCCCTTCTGCCCTCTGTTAGACTCGTTTTTGTGCCTTTCTGCCCCGTTAGACTCGTTTTTTGTGCCCTTCTGCCCTCTGTTAGACTCGTTTTTCCCTTGTTTTTCTGTCCTTCTGTTCTCTGTTAGACTGTTTTTTTGTGCCCTTCTGCCCTCTGTTAGACTCGTTTTTCCCTTGTTTTTCTGCCCTTCTGCCATTTGTTAGACTGCTTTTTGTGCCTTTCTGCCCTCTGCATCCCCACATCATCACTCAGCACCACCACATTATCACTGAGCACCACCACAGCACCACTCAGCACCACCACAGCACCACTCAGTGCCACCGCAGCATCACTCAGCACCACCCCATTATCACTCAGCACCACCACATTATCACTCAGCACCACCACATTATCACTCAGCACCACCACAGCACCACTCAGCACTACCACAGCATCACTCAGCACCACCAAAGCATCACTCAGCACCACCAAAGCATCACTCAGCACCACCACAGCACCACTCAGCACCACCACAGCACCACTCAGTGCCACCACAGCACCACTCAGTGCCACCACAGCACCACTCAGTGCCACCACAGCATCACTCAGCACCACCACAGCATCACTCAGCACCACCACATTATCACTCAGCACCGCCACAGCCCCACTCAGCACCACCACAGCATCACTCAGCAGTACCACAGCACCACTCAGCACCACCACAGCATCACTCAGCACCACCACAGCACCACTCAGCGCCACCACAGCATCACTCGGCGCTACCACAGCATCACTCAGCGCCACCACAGCATCACTCAGCGCCACCACAGCATCACTCAGCGCCACCACATTATCACTCAGCACCACCACCGGACCACTCAGCACCACCACAGCATCACTCAGCACCACCACAGCATCACTCAGCACCACCACAGCACCACTCAGCACCACCAAAGCATCACTCAGCACCACCACAGCATCACTCAGCACCACCACAGCACCACTCAGCACCACCACAGCATCACTCAGCACCACCACAGCATCACTCAGTACCACCCCAGTATCACTCAGCACCATCCCAGTATCACTCCGCACCACCACAGCACCACTCAGCATGACCACAGCACCACTCAGCACCACCACAGCACCACTCAGCTCCACCCCAGCATCAATCTGCGCAACCATTCAACAACAACTGGTTCAAATATGTTCTCTCAATGTTTCAAACTTTATTACAAATGTCACAAAAAGATGTTAATATTTCACTTCTGTTCTTGGATTTTCGTCACAATAAAATACACTGAACATAATCTTCACAAAAGTTTTTTACAAAAGTTTAAGCTATTGCCATTATAAATTAAAATCACTTTTATTTAAGTATTAATTATTTAAAAAAATTAAAAGCCATTGTAATTTGTAATATCAATACAGCTGTCACGTAAATACAAAACATGTTGCATTACAAATGCTATAGGTGTCACATTTGCGAAAGTTATAACTATTGGCATTGTAAATGACAAAGCTATTAATTTAGCTATTTTCAAAACCAACACTTAAATAAAAAAAATTGTCATTTACAAGACCAATAGCTCAAACTTTCCTAATGCGAAACCTATTGCATTGCAAATGCTTGTTTTTATATCTGTCAGTGCTTCCTGTTGAGGTTTCATTTTCGTGACAGGCGCCTCATTGCCTACTTGTAACTATTCTCTGACCCTGCTTCAGGGGTCAGAGCAGGGTCAGAGAATAGTTGCAAGTAGGCAACGAGGCGCCAGGAAGCACTTACAGGCTTACAGCAGCAGGTGCCCAAGTTGAAGTTAATTTATTTGTAACCCTTTTGTAAAAGGTTACAAAAAATTAGCTTCAACTTTTGCACCTGCTGCTGTAACCCTGTAAGTGCTTGGCTGAAAAAGTTCGTCCCCGCTGATTCGCGGATTTTACCGCGATTTCGCGAGATTCGCGAAATCGCGGAAAATCCGCAAATTCCGCGAGCAGAACGAATTTTCACCCCATGTTTAGTTAAAACACAGAGCTCCTCCACCTCACTGGCCAGGGTACAGGTATACGATGGTTTGATGTAGCTGTAATCGATCTATAGGTGTCCTAAATTATGTTATGCAGGTGCTGCCTTATACAGTGTTAGAAAACTGGTCCGAAGATGCCTCTGAGGAGGGTAAGAACTCGGGGCCACTCCACCTCATTGGTTTGATTTCTGCCATAAAATGAGGTGGATGGTCTACTGTGGTCTCTGGTTGTTTTCCATTTATATTTAGTGTCAGTTGTTGTATTTCAAATACTGCTAAGTTAACATTGACCTCCAAGGGTTTGCAGCCTGATGTCAGGGAATAATTCAATCTGTGAATCTGTGAAAGATACTGTGAGAAGTTGGCCTGATGTGCAGTGTTCACTATTCTAGTGATCACTATATATCAGTCCAAACAACCCTTATTGATGATTGGTTGTAAGTCAACCTTATAGACCAGCTATCCTAGTAGCATGGATACGAGCAGTCTAAGGCTAAGACTCTAGAGGGCGTGTTAAGCCAGCTGTTTTACCATCACATTACCCCTTGAACACCCAGTGAAAGGACACCACACAAGTGTTATGAAAATAAACAATGTATTTATTAGAATCACAACAACCCTGTACTCTTTATGAGGACAGGGTGCTAAGCACACAACAAAACTCTTATGAAAATACTTAAGTTAGCACGTTATACACAAATGCCCGAGGGGCACGAAAAACCATATACTCTAAAAGTGGAATGCGAATTACTAGCAGGTAAGTAACGATTCTCAGAGGCTTTGGGATCGCTAGGACTGGACTACTGAACCTTTAGATTACTAGCAGGAGGCCTAGGGAACTCGGGTGCAGAGTGTGCACTCTCACGCGGGATGCGGGACAAAGTCTATGGAAGCTAGAATTCACAAAGTTAGTGTTCACGGGCGAACCCGACTTGATAGGGAGAAAACGACAGTGGATCCTGACCCTTGGATAGTGAGGCTATGCTGGGGCACCGAAATGCCGAAGTTACCTAGCCCAGGGGCTGCAGCTGCATAGGTCTGAAAAGACATCGGGAATCCTCGTGCCGGACCAGGAGCCTGGAAGAAGGAAGTTGCTGGCAGGCGACCAGTGAAGAAAAGTTCGATGGATCCAAGCCTGGATCAAGGAAGAAGAAAACCTGAAAGCAGAGGGGACCAAGTTCTTGAATCACTAGCCAGTGATTAAGTGGGCACCAGGATGGCACCGGGCGAAGTCACCGCAGTCAGGTGAGTGGGCGCTGCTGGGCTCTGCAGTCTCTCGGACCAGGAGGCGTTGTCGGCGACCAGGATGGAGGTGCGAGCTGTCCCACGAAGGTTCTTGCTGTCGACGTCGCTGGACCCAGGATTGGGCAACAAGTCTTGGCAAATGCAAGGCCCACGCGGTGGACCTAAAATGGCGTCTTAGCCGGACCAGGAGGGTCCAGGGTACTTCTCCGATGGAGGGAAGCAAGGGCCAGTCTGGAGCAACCAGACTAGCAGCAGTGTTGTCGTCGGGCGTCGTTCAGAAGGCCACAAGCCAGCGGGCTAGTAGCCAAACAACGCGGTGAGCAGCAAAAAGCAGAAGGGCCCCACGCCGATCGTGGAGATGCTGGGGGGCTGCTCTTCGGTGCTGGAGCTGCTCAGGGTGGGGGCTTCTCGGACCCCAAAGCACTCACCAGGAATTTACTCGGTGGGCTTGCTGTGCAGAAGTCGTGGAGTCTTGGCGATGGCCGGTCCCTCGAGGTCTCGTCGCACCCACGGTTCTCAGCTGTGCTGTAGAGGTGGGTAGCGGTCAGAGGTGCCAGGGAAGCCGGGTCTCGTCGAGCTGGGCAGTCGGATTCCGGAGGAAGGACGTGCAGCAGACCGCAGTGTTCTTGGATGGTGCCTGCGGATGCAGGGTGACTACTCCTTAGCCACAAGGGAGAATCTTGAGGAAGAAATCGTGAAGTCCTTTCGTGGAAAGTGGTATCTTGATTCCAAAGATGATCTGATTTGGAAGGGGGCCAGTCCCTACCTTTATCTGGGAAAAGGGGGCTGGCACGCGACTAAGTCCTGCCCTAGGGGTGGGACCAGGAGGGGGGTGGTTACACCCACTTCCTTGGCGGGCTTTTCCCCAGCACAGGGTCTGGAGTGTCCCTGGAACTGGTTCAAGCCAGCCTATGCACAGTGAGCACCGGGGTGCCACTTGCAGTCACCTTCCTCTGAAGCCCTGCCTACCTACAATACACAAAATCCTGTCTGGGACGGTGCTGGCACCGCCCCTGGCAGGAAACCCTTTGTCCTTATCTCCTGCTCTGGGAGGACTCCCAGCAGCAGGAGGGCAGACCTGTGTCTCGGTGGCAGCATCCATTTTGTGGATGCTAAGGCTCTGTCTGACTTTAACCGGGGTTACATACATGTCGTGTCCCTCTAGAAGGGTGGAATGCTAACCCCGTCGCCAGAATTGGCGAGGGGTTAGTATTCCAATTCGTATGACACCTTACTCGACATGTTTTGATAAAGCGATACCAGAGTTGGCATATAACCGCGAGGATTATAATGCACTTAAGAGTATATGGTATGCGATATCCTGGAAACGGCTAAGGGATGGATCCCGAAAGCCGCAGACAGGCTCAGCTCATGCCAGAGCACCATCTCACACGATTCCAAGCACTCTGCCTTCAGGATTGTTAAGGCCTGCCATAGGAGTGACTGATAGGAGATCTGTGTGTCCATTTTAGGGTTAGATATAGGTATACTATATCTAAAGCAAAGGGTGAGTACACCACCTTGCCCCAGCTGTCGTGCAGCCAGTTGTGTCAGTTTAGTTAGCCAGCCCAGGGGTGGCATAATACATGCTTCAGCCCCTGGGAGACTTCTGGGTACACCTCAGCCCTGGGTACAGGGACTTGGAGAGGGCCCAGTGCCAATTCAGTACTTGAGTACAATTTGGATAGAGAGAACAGCTAGGCTGTGGGTCTGATTAGCAGGCCCACAGCCAGGGAAAGTCGTAAACCAGTGCAGCAAAAAGCAAAAATCTGGGTGATCATAGGATTGCAGACCCTACTCTCCTACATGACCCCCCCAAACTTTGGGACAATAAACTAACCTTGACCAGGTGAGTCTTCTTGCTCTAAGTGGAAATACCTGGAGAGCCCATCAGTATTGCTGTGATCAGTACCAGGTCTATGCTCCACTGTAAAATCCATCCCCTGTAGGGAAATGGACCACCTAAGCAGTTTGGGGTTTTCACCCTTCATCTGATTTAGCCACAGGAGGGGCTTATGGTCTGTCTGAATGGTGAAGTGAGTGCCAAACAAGTAGGCCCTCAGCTTCTTCAGGGCCCAGACCACAGCAAAGGCCTCCCTCTCAATAGCTGACCAATTTTTCTCTCTGGGTGTCAACCTCCTACTAATGAAAGCAATAGGCTGATCATTACCATCAAAATTCAGTTGAGACAGAACAGCCCCCACACCCAACTCAGAAGCATCTGTTTGGACAATGAATGGCTTGGAGTAATCTGGACTCTTTAGGATAGGTGCTGTGCACATGGCCTGCTTTAGGTCATTGAATGCTTTCTGACAGCTTGCTGTCCACTGAACTTTCTTTGGCATCTTTTTGCTTGTCAGGTCATTAAGAGGGGTCACTATGGACCCATAATTTCTGACAAACTTCCTATAGTACCCAGTCAGGCCCAAGAAAGCTCGAACCTGAGTCTGGGTGATTGGAGGAGTCCAGTCCTTGATGGCCTGTATCTTACTCTCCAGTGGCTGAACCTGGCCTCCACCTACAAGGTGGCCCAGGTATACAACCTGTGTCTGCCCTATCTGGCACTTTGTGGCCTTGATAGTGAGGCCTGCCTTTTGCAGGGCCTCTAACACTTTCCTCAGGTGGACCAGGTGATCCTCCCAGGTGGAGCTAAAGACCGCAATATCGTCTAGATATGCTGCACAGAAGTCATCCAGCCCAGTGAGGACTTGATTCACCAACCTTTGGAAGGTGGCAGGTGCATTTTTCAGTCCAAAGGGCATTACCACAAATTGATAATGCCCTCCAGGGGTAGAAAATGCTGTCTTGGGTTTGGCCTCCTCAGCTAACCTGATTTGCCAATACCCAGCTGTCAAATCAAATGTACTTAAGAAGTTGGCAGAAGCCAATTTATCTATAAGTTCATCTGCTCTTGGTATTGGGTGGGCATCAGTCTTAGTGACTGCATTGAGGCCTCTGTAGTCTACGCAAAACCTCATCTCTTTCTTACCACCCTGGGTGTGAGGCTTTGGCACTAGAACTACTGGGCTAGCCCAAGGGCTATCTGAGGGCTCAATGACTCCCAGCTCCAACATTTTCTGCACTTCAGTTTTGATGCAGTCTCTAACATGATCAGGCTGTCTGTAGATTTTACTCTTGACAGGCAGACTGTCCCCAGTGTCAACATCATGGGTACACCAATCAGTTTGGCTGGGTGTCAGAGAGAACATATGTCTGAAGGATTGCAGGACTTGCCTGCAATCCTGTTGCTGATGTTCAGTGAGGCTGCCACAAAAGACAACACCATCAACTGATCCATCATCAGGATTCTGAGTGAGCAGGTCTGGGAGAGGGTCACTCTCTTCCTCCTGTCCCTCATCTGTGGCCATGAGCAAGCTCATGTCCTTCCTGTCAACATATGCTTTGAGCCTGTTAACATGGAGCACTCTGAGAGGGCTCCTGGGAGTTCCAAGGTCCACCAAGTAGGTAACCTCTCCCTTTTGCTCAATGATGGTGTGGGGCCCAGACCATTTGTCTTTCAGAGCTGCTGGGGCCACTGGCTCCAGCACCCACACCTTCTGTCCTGGCTGGTACACAGTCAGAACAGCCTTTTGGTCATGCCAAGCTTTTTGAAGTTCTTGGCTGGCCTCAAGGTTTTTAGATGCCTTCTCCATATACTCAGCCATCCTGGAGCGGAGACCAAGTACATAGTCCACTATGTTGGTTGCAGGCTTTTTGAGAGGTCTCTCCCATCCTTCCTTCACCAAACACAGGGGTCCTCTTACAGGATGCCCATACAGAAGCTCAAAAGGGCTGTAGCCAACCCCCTTCTGTGGGACCTCTCTGTAAGCAAACAAGAGGCAGGGGATCAGGACATCCCATCTTCTCCTAAGAGTTTCAGGTAGCCCATGAATCATCCCTTTGAGGGTCCTGTTGAATCTCTCAACAAGCCCATTGCATTGTGGGTGGTAGGGTGTGGTGAACTTGTAGTTCACACCACACTCCTTCCACATTGCAGTCAGATATCCTGACATGAAGTTTGTACCTCTGTCAGAAACAACCTCCTTAGGGAAGCCCACTCTGGAGAACACTCCAACTAGGGCCCTTGCCACTACAGTTGCTGTAGTGGTCCTAAGTGGAATAGCTTCAGGATACCTGGTGGCATGATCCACTACCACCAGTATAAACTTGTGCCCTGATGCTGTCTGGGGTTCCATTGGACCAACAATGTCAATCCCCACTCTTTCAAAGGGAACCCCCACCACAGGTAGTGGTATGAGGGGGGCCTTTGTTGTGCCACCTGACTTACCACTGGCTTGGCAAGTGACACAGGAGCGACAAAACTCCTTGGTATTCTCATTCATATGGGGCCAGTGAAAGTGTGAGACAAGCCTGTCCCAAGTCTTTGTCTGACCTAAATGACCTGCAAGGGGAATCTCATGGGCCAAGGTGAGAAGGAAACCTCTCAGAGACAAGGGGATGGCCAGCCTCCTGGTTGCACCAGGCTTGGGGTCTCTTGACTCAGAGTACAGGAGTCCATCTTCCCAGTATACCCTGTGGGCACCGGTGGCATTCCCTGCAGCCTCAGCAGCAGCCTGCTGTCTGAGGGGTTCAAGGGAAGGGCAGCTCAACTGTTCCTTCCCCAGGTCTGCTCTGGAGGGTCCCCCTGAGCCCAGAAACTCAACTTGATCAAGTTCAAGCTCTTTAGGCTCAGTTTCCCTCAGCTCTTCCAGATCAGCCTCCTCAGAGACTTGATCCTCAACCTGGGGCAAGGGGGAAGGCAAAGCCTTACCCTTACTGCTCTTCTTCTTGGAAGGTGTCTGGTCCATCATTTCAGGATCCAGCACCTGTTCAGTGGGGCATTTTCTGGCCTGTGACCTAGTCACAGCAAGCACATGTGCTGGCAAGCCTAACATTTCCATGTGAGTCCTCTGCTCCACTTCTGACCATTGTGATGACTCCAAATCATTGCCCAACAAACAATCAACTGGGAGGTCTGAACTGACTACAACTTTCTTTTGTCCCTTCACTCCACCCCAGGAGAAAGCCACAATTGCCACACTATGACTAGTAGTGACATTGCTGGCATTGGTCACCAGGAAATCAGTACCTGGCATGATCTGTCCAGGGTCCACAAAGTTAGGTGTCACCATGGTGACACTGGCACAAGTGTCCCTATAGGCCTGAACCATTTTGCCATTAATCAAAGGCGTCTGCCTGTATTTGCCCAAAGTATTGGGACTTATCTCAGGGGTTATATCCATATCCCCTGTACAGACAAGGACAGCCTGAGTGAGTGTGCCAACTAAGTTGTCAGACCCCTCAGTTCCCAAGGTTAACCCAACTAATGCCTTGGGAGGTACACTACCACTACTGACTGTACTAGGGGGTGCAGTTGCCTTAGGGGCTGTAGTGGCAGGAGTTTGTCCTCCTCTTTTGGTGCACTCACTAAACCAGTGAGATTTACTTTTGCAGTACTGGCACCACCTTTTTGACTGGCCTTCTTGAGTCTTCTTCTTCTGGGAAGCCTGACCCCCTCCCTCTTTGGTTTGTTGGGGACCTGGTGAAGACTTCTGGTCATTTTGTTCACTCTTTGCATTACCCTTCTGGTCTGCTTTCTTCTGACCACCCTGGTTCTGGTTCTGGTTCTGCTTGATCCTTGTCCTGACCCATTTGTCTGCCTTCTTTCCCAATTCTTGGGGAGAGGTCAGATCTGAATCAACAAGGTGCTGGTGCAACAACTGGTTCTGACAATTGTTTAAAATTTGTTCTCTCATCATAAGATTATACAATCCTGTGTAATCTGTAACCTTGCTACCCAGCAACCAGCCCTCCAAAGCCTTAGTGGCACTATCCACAAAGTCAGACCAGTCCTGAGACTGAGTTTTCTGGGTGTCTCTGAACAGCAACCTGTACTGCTCAGTGGTTAAACCAAACCCATCAATCAGTGCATTTTTCAGGACCTGGTAATCATTAGCATCCTCCACTCTTGTAGTGAGGAGCTTATCTCTACCTTTGCCATCAAAGGAGAGCCACAGTATAGCTGCCCACTGACTTCGGGGAATGCACTGCACAGTGCAGGCCCTCTCCAAAGCAGCCATCCATTTCTGGATATCATCCCCTTGCTTAAAGGGGGGCACTATTTTAGTCAGGTGTTTAGTATCTAAACCCTTCTCTCTATCTCTTGGGAGATTGCTGCCACCAGTGGGAGCTAACCCACTCATCTGCTGCTCTCTTGCCAGGGCAAGCTTCTCTTTGGCCAGGGCAATTTCTTCCCTTTCAATCCTAAGAGTAGCCTGTCTCATCCTGGCTTCATGCTCCATTCTCTGAGGGGAAGTCAATCTCCTCTGGGGAGAGTTCCTTCTCCTCTGAGAAGAGGCATTAGAGTGCAGAGATCTGTTGGAGTCCCTAGAAAGAGATCTATCTCTCCTAACTCCAAGGTTAGGCCTACTTAGGGTCAGTACTGGGGGTCCCCCAGATCCTAGCCCAAGCAAGTCTAAGTTGGCCCTAGTTAGCCTTCTGACTACCTCAAGACCTTTGTCTACCTCGTCCCCAGAGAGTTCCCCCTGATCCTCCTCCTCAACTGCATTGGCAATGTTGGGGAGGTCTGGATCCCCAGAGGTACCCTCTAAGGCTGGCATATTCCCATCTAGCTGAGAAAGCTTTCTCGCATCATAAGTCTCTAAGAGACCTATTAAAAAGGGAATGGTGGGGTTAGACCCCTGCTTCAGTTTTCTGGAGACACAGATTTGTCTCATCTCCTGGAAACTGAGAGCTGCATATCTTGAAGTGACCTGTGGAGGGTCAACACTGACCAGGGGAGTCTCAGTAGATTCTCCCTGGGTAGACATGCTTTTCTAGTGAGGTGTAAGTGGTGCACTTACCTACACTATATGTTTGCCTACTGATCCCTTGCTAGAGTTGTAGTTTAGGGTGTGCTAGGCCCTAGGAGCTACAACAGCTGGTTCAGTAGAACTCAGAGTATTCTAAGCTAAGTTATATGTACCTTTAGTACTTATGTGATCTTTCACAAGATATTCTTAGGGCATGTGTGGTAAAACAACAGCAAGCTCAAATCCCAACCGCTGCTCACCAATGTGAGAAGTTGGCCTGATGTGCAGTGTTCACTATTCTAGTGATCACTATATATCAGTCCAAACAACCCTTATTGATGATTGGTTGTAAGTCAACCTTATAGACCAGCTATCCTAGTAGCATGGATACGAGCAGTCTAAGGCTAAGACTCTAGAGGGCGTGTTAAGCCAGCTGTTTTACCATCACATTACCCCTTGAACACCCAGTGAAAGGACACCACACAAGTGTTATGAAAATAAACAATGTATTTATTAGAATCACAACAACCCTGTACTCTTTATGAGGACAGGGTGCTAAGCACACAACAAAACTCTTATGAAAATACTTAAGTTAGCACGTTATACACAAATGCCCGAGGGGCACGAAAAACCATATACTCTAAAAGTGGAATGCGAATTACTAGCAGGTAAGTAACGATTCTCAGAGGCTTTGGGATCGCTAGGACTGGACTACTGAACCTTTAGATTACTAGCAGGAGGCCTAGGGAACTCGGGTGCAGAGTGTGCACTCTCACGCGGGATGCGGGACAAAGTCTATGGAAGCTAGAATTCACAAAGTTAGTGTTCACGGGCGAACCCGACCTGATAGGGAGAAAACGACAGTGGATCCTGACCCTTGGATAGTGAGGCTATGCTGGGGCACCGAAATGCCGAAGTTACCTAGCCCAGGGGCTGCAGCTGCATAGGTCTGAAAAGACGTCGGGAATCCTCGTGCCGGACCAGGAGCCTGGAAGAAGGAAGTTGCTGGCAGGCGACCAGTGAAGAAAAGTTCGATAGATCCAAGCCTGGATCAAGGAAGAAGAAAACCTGAAAGCAGAGGGGACCAAGTTCTTGAATCACTAGCCAGTGATTAAGTGGGCATCAGGATGGCACCGGGCGAAGTCACCGCAGTCAGGTGAGTGGGCGCTGCTGGGCTCTGCAGTCTCTCGGACCAGGAGGCGTTGTCGGCGACCAGGATGGAGGTGCGAGCTGTCCCACGAACGTTCTTGCTGTCGACGTCGCTGGACCCAGGATTGGGCAACAAGTCTTGGCAAATGCAAGGCCCACGCGGTGGACCTAAAATGGCGTCTTAGCCGGACCAGGAGGGTCCAGGGTACTTCTCAGATGGAGGGAAGCAAGGGCCAATCTGGAGCAACCAGACTAGCAGCAGTGTTGTCGTCGGGCGTCGTTCAGAAGGCCACAAGCCAGCGGGCTAGTAGCCAAACAACGCGGTGAGCAGCAAAAAGCAGAAGGGCCCCACGCCGATCGTGGAGATGCTGGGGGGCTGCTCTTCGGTGCTGGAGCTGCTCAGGGTGGGGTCTTCTCGGACCCCAAAGCACTCACCAGGAATTTACTCGGTGGGCTTGCTGTGCAGAAGTCGTGCAGTCTTGGCGATGGCCGGTCCCTCGAGGTCTCGTCGCACCCACGGTTCTCAGCTGTGCTGTAGAGGTGGGTAGAGGTCAGAGGTGCCAGGGAAGCCGGGTCTCGTCGAGCTGGGCAGTCGGATCCGGAGGAAGGACGTGCAGCAGACCGCAGTGTTCTTGGATGGTGCCTGCGGATGCAGGGTGACTACTCCTTAGCCACAAGTGAGAATCTTGAGGAAGAAATCGTGAAGTCCTTTCGTGGAAAGTGGTATCTTGATTCCAAAGATGATCTGATTTGGAAGGGGGCCAGTCCCTACCTTTATCTGGGAAAAGGGGGCTGGCACGCGACTAAGTCCTGCCCTAGGGGTGGGACCAGGAGGGGGGTGGTTACACCCACTTCCTTGGCGGGCTTTTCCCCAGCACAGGGTCTGGAGTGTCCCTGGAACTGGTTCAAGCCAGCCTATGCACAGTGAGCACCGGGGTGCCACTTGCAGTCACCTTCCTCTGAAGCCCTGCCTACCTACAATACACAAAATCCTGTCTGGGACGGTGCTGGCACCGCCCCTGGCAGGAAACCCTTTGTCCTTATCTCCTGCTCTGGGAGGACTCCCAGCAGCAGGAGGGCAGACCTGTGTCTCGGTGGCAGCATCCATTTTGTGGATGCTAAGGCTCTGTCTGACTTTAACCGGGGTTACATACATGTCGTGTCCCTCTAGAAGGGTGGAATGCTAACCCCGTCGCCAGAATTGGCGAGGGGTTAGTATTCCAATTCGTATGACACCTTACTCGACATGTTTTGATAAAGCGATACCAGAGTTGGCATATAACCGCGAGGATTATAATGCACTTAAGAGTATATGGTATGCGATATCCTGGAAACGGCTAAGGGATGGATCCCGAAAGCCGCAGACAGGCTCAGCTCATGCCAGAGCACCATCTCACACGATTCCAAGCACTCTGCCTTCAGGATTGTTAAGGCCTGCCATAGGAGTGACTGATAGGAGATCTGTGTGTCCATTTTAGGGTTAGATATAGGTATACTATATCTAAAGCAAAGGGTGAGTACACCACCTTGCCCCAGCTGTCGTGCAGCCAGTTGTGTCAGTTTAGTTAGCCAGCCCAGGGGTGGCATAATACATGCTTCAGCCCCTGGGAGACTTCTGGGTACACCTCAGCCCTGGGTACAGGGACTTGGAGAGGGCCCAGTGCCAATTCAGTACTTGAGTACAATTTGGATAGAGAGAACAGCTAGGCTGTGGGTCTGATTAGCAGGCCCACAGCCAGGGAAAGTCGTAAACCAGTGCAGCAAAAAGCAAAAATCTGGGTGATCATAGGATTGCAGACCCTACTCTCCTACAGATACCAATACTGAATGAAGAACTGTAGTTGCAGGTTAATAAATCCTACTTCTGAGGCGCTGTGCCTCTATCATCTGACTTTGCTGCCATAACAAACCCCTAGCCATAGATTTGCATTCTCCAGCAAGATTTTTCTTTATTTAGGAAAAAAGTAGACACACACCCCCCACCCAAAAAATGATGGTGACTCATCTTATTTCAGCAACGGCCACAAGAAGTATCCCATATCAGAGTTTCCAATGTTCAAGAGGACATCAGGACAAGAGAAATATACAAGGGATCGAGATAAGTCAGCAGAGTTAGCTTTTTCATGCTTTATTGTGGTTAGTAGCTTTGGTAGATCATCTACCTTATCTGTTGAGGAGGGACATATACTAGGAGCAGAAAAAAAACGCAAGCAAGCGGGAAAACACAGTATTATGGTGACTCAAGAATAACTCCGTCTGTGAGGAACATTCTTAATAAGCAATATATGAATGGGCAGTGCCTGTCTGCAGTGTGCTTAACAGCCTCTATTGTACTGCCACCTGAACCTGGCCGACCTCCTACCTATACCAAGCAAAGGCCTCCTCGTTGTGATTGGATGTGCAGGCACGAGTAATGAACAGGTGGAATGCGGAAGAGCAGCAAGCTTTTCCAACAAAGTACCTGGCACCACTTCCGTTGTCTGAACTCCAAGCACAATCTTTCTTTTTAACTGGAGTGATACCTGTTCCAAAATGCCAAAACTTCCTATGTGTAAAGATCTAATATTTCAGGGAAAATGCCATTTTTTCTTAGTTAGCCTATGTTGCCATATTTCTGAACTAAAATCTTTGTAGTGCATTGTTTGGTCTGAATCTGTTTATATTTTCCATTTAAAGGAAAAGAGCTGGGAAGTGGTGGAGACTTCAAAGAACAAGATAGATCAGTTTAAAAGGACAATGCCCCTTATTGCAGCCCTGAGAAACCCAGCATTGCGAGAAAGGTAAGAATGGAACTCAGGTATGTGACAAATATTAATGAACGAAAAACATTGGTAAGTGCCTCAGTATTATAAAAGATTACAGTGTTTTTGTAGTCATTAAGTTACAGATAGAGCTTAATGTCCTGGATCTAATTCCTTAAAATATTCTTGTGAAATGGATTTTAAATATTCAATCACGTATTTACCTGATATCATCATACTTTTAATTGCATTTCCCTATCGTAACCTTTCCCTGATTATTATATATAGATTCTGATAGATATTGCTGCTCCTGCTACTAGAATATTCCCCTGCAAGGGGGAACAAGGGAACCCTACTCACTTGGAGCCTGGGTGCCGAGTTTAAGAAGGAAAACAACTGCTCCTGTGGGATAATACAAAAAGACTCTTGATAGAAATAACGCACAATGGCAATATGGGGGGTGGACTGGGTGTCAAAAAAAGAAACTGTCTACACACGTATCTGGTATGATATTTCATTACATTGTTTATATAGAAATAAGAAAAACTTAATACAATACAATATACTACATACCTGTTATCTGGCTATCTGGCCGACACTTGAAATACTGGCCTGTTTGTCAGCCTACACTACTTACTTTGTGTCAGTTCACACAAATGACTAATCCTTTTGCATGGTCCAAATGAGCAATATACTAACGTTGCTTATGATTAACTACGATGTGTTTCATTTCCTAATTGTCATTTTATCAGGGGACATTTTCTGTATGTTACACCAATTATTCACCCCCTATATCTAGACCCAATGGGTTGAAACGCCGTCGACAGTACAAAGAGGCAGACCACAAAACAACAGTTTCCTATTGTCCAAATTGTTGATGACCAAATTGTACATACACTACATGGTCGCCTCTTCTTTGATGAAACAAATGAAAAATAGAAAACGTCTTTGTATATACCAGTAATGTCACTAGAGTAGCATAGGTTCTATGATAAATTTCACTGGGACACTAAAATCACCTGTTTATTTATATATATATTTTTGTATGTATATTGTATTGAGTTTTCCTTATGTCTATATAAACAATGTAATGAAATATCATACCAGATACGTGTGTAGACAGCTTCGTTTTGTGACACCCAGTTCACCCCCCATATTGCCATTGTGCGTTATTTCTATCAAGAGTCTTTTTGTATTATCCCACAGCACTAGAATATTCCCCAGCCCCTAGCCTGGATCCAGAAGCTTTCACAGCAGTGCTCCTTCACGCCTCTAAGTTCCTTCATTCAGCTTCGCGTTGGCCCCATTCCATCCTGTATGTGACAGAGCCACATACAGATCCGGAGCACCGCTCCTGTTTTCTATGGTGATGAATCCATTCAAAATTCTCTTTTCGAGTGTGCAAGTGAACAATGTCCCTGCTGAAGGGAAGATGTAAGGAGCCGAATACCAAAAGAAGTCTGGGATCTTGTGCAAGTCCCACTCCTGCTCCATGTTGAGGGTACGGACCCGTTCCCACTCTTGATGATTTTTCAGCGACAGGTCTTCTTCAGGGTTGAAGTCAATGGTAAGTCCAAATTACAATCGAAGAACCATAGGAAGTTGAAGTGGGACTGGCCTTCATCCCACCACTCACTGTGTAAAGAGAAGTCAAGAGGGCAGCAAGGTGCCAATTGATCTCGCTCATGATTCCCACTTAAGGAGCTGGTTCCACAACTCGTCCCACTGCGCCCTAAATTTCCTTGGCCATCAGCAAAGCTGCAGCCTGTCAATGCCTTTAAGGAGGCCATACTGCATATTCCGACTCTCTATGGATCTCTCAGGCCCCAATGATCCGTAGGGACCTATAGTTAGGTTCCAGTCAGCGGGTCTGCCTTCAGCACTTTCAGTACCCTTTGAACCTGCCTTGAGTTCTGCACTGACTCCGGTGCCAACTTCCACTCTGGCTCCAAGACCTGCGTTGGTAGCTTTTTGATCGACACCTGGCACAACTTTGTTGGTGCCAGAGATCAAGCCCCTACCAACCCCAACTGAGATTGCACTGTGACTGTACTCCGGTACAACTGGTTCCTATACATTCTAACTCACACAAAAACACTTCCTCTACCAGGGAGCCTTCTTCAGAGACTCCATCATGTGTTTAGATTGTATTCCTACCAGAATTTGCCATCACCTGCCAATGATGATAGGGACGATTAACCCACACATTATGATGAAAATAGTGTATAAATTGATTTTCAGGAGACCAGTGGGCTTGATACTTCCCCTGATATTGGGTTAATTTCACTCTTTGGAGCCCTGGTGAGGAGAGTGCTTCATTTGCCATTATGATTAGAAGTGCGGAAGAGGGCCTAGACCTACAGCTCCTTTCTGTTGAAGTCAAGACAAATGTACTTACTTAGGTTCTGCACCCTGAGCCAGCCTTATCTGAGCACTTATTTTCATTTAATGAAGCCCTGACTGACACTTATAGGAACTTGGGTTAAGCCTTGCTGTTGCACATCAGTGAACAGGCAAGTGGCCAAACACCACAAACCGGCACTTGGGAACCTGGATTTTTTTTTAACTCTCTTTTATTAACTTTGCTCAAAAGACTATACATTACAGAAATTGCATTTACTTGTACATGATCATGTTACATCATCACATACATTTTGTACAAGAGAGGTTCGAGATTGTTTGCCTCCAGTGGTTAAAGTGGCACCTATTCAATATGAGACATATTTTCAAACAATGAACTCAGACATGGTCAATCTGAACCGCCCTCTACCCCTTCTGAGCACGGCTGGTGCATCTCACCCATCCACCACAGTCTCCCTGTGCTTACGCCATGATGCCCGTATTTTCTCCCATTTTTTAGCGTACCTGCTGCTTTTATACACTGTCTCTTCAGCTCGCTGGTACCAGTCTAGGTCTCTTTCCCACTCTCCCAGTGACGGCCTTCCTCCACCTCCTTGCAATGTTTCTTTTGGCAATCCAGCCAGATGACTGTGTGCCTGGGGCAGTCAGTTTCCCCACGGATCATCAAAAGGAGCCTTTTCACATCCATTAGCACTGACAACACGGATACCTACGACAGCGTTCCTGTGACTGTGCCAGAACCGGTCTACCTTCTGACACTCCCATAGGATGTGGAAGAAAAACCTTCCTGTTGACATCCCCTTGCGCATTGTGTTTTGTGCCCTGCCCCATTTGTGTAGGAGTGTACGAGGATAATAGGAACAATGGAGTATTTTGACCTGCACCAGCCTAAATCTTGTCTGGATAGCAATTTCTCTGGGGCTCTGTATTGCCTCCAGCCACTCCTCGCCCTCTATGTTTCCATGGTTGTCTACCCATGTGGCCCGTAAGGTCGCCAGGGGGTCTGGTACGTTGTTTATTAGATTACAATACCCTCCCTGGTTATGTCCCTGTAGGGCATGTATCAACCTCAAATAGTGGTATCTCTGCATCTGGTTTAAATTATATTCTTGCTGTAAGTCTTCGAAAGAGAGGGGGGTCCCACCCCTCCACACGTCACCCAGATGCTCAATACCTATCAATTTATCAATTGCCAACCACTGAAGCTCATTAATGAGGCTACCTCTCTCAGAGGGTCTCCCACCCACAATGGGGTCCGACTGGTCAGTCTCCCCTGCCAACCCAGGAATCTGTTTGCCTCTCACCAGCAGGCCACTACCACCCCGTGTGCGCTGGCCATTCCGGACGGCAACCTGGATTTTCTCATGCAGCATCCTACTCCTGAGAGTTTGGTGGTTCAGGTCGGGCCTCTACCAGCAATGTACATCCTAAATAGTTTCCCACACTGTCTCCAGAGAGAGTCAAAAAGGATTTAGTGATTCAGAAAGCAAATGTTCTCTTTGACCAGCTTGGCATTATGGTCAGCCAGTGAAGTCTGCCTGTTAGGATGTTATGTATATGCCCTTTGGGACATGGCCAGCAAGAACTTGCTAACAGTCCCGGAAGGGTTTCGGGCCTCTTTGGCTCAAATTACTCAGGACGGCCAAGATGACGCTGTCCTTGACACTACAGATTGCTTGGTGCGAGCGGTTGGCACTGGAGAACCCTTATGGCAAGAAGGCAGACGCTGCCCTCCTGTGCTTTAAGGAAAGCACAACCATTGTGCAGTCCTTGGGCCCTTCCACCACTGCTCGCCCGTTTCCCCATCAGTCTTGCTCCTGCAGATGTTACTCAAGGGAACTGGCATAAAGACAACATCGGCCCCGCCAAACACGTATCAGCCACACCGTCACTTTGTGGCCAGGGATCAAGCAGACACCAGGGACAATGCTATTCTTGGTTTCCCTCCCCTGGGGCACTTTACTTTGTTCTTAGTGGTACACAACCACCCTGTGTTGTACAGAATCAGACATTTCCATTCAGGATGCCAGTCCTAAACATCCGACAGATGGATCCTACAGATTGTTCAGCAGGGTTATGCCCTTCCGTTTCTCTGTGACCAATCATACCTTTCTCCCACATCAGAGCAGCTTTCAGAGGAGCTCCTTTCCGTCTTGCTCTAATATGTGCAGGCTGTAGGAGGCTGGCTGAGAATATGGTGTACACCTATTGGTGAGGCACCCCTCACTGAGTCCAGGTAAACGTTAGTGATAGTAGAAGTGGTCCCTGATAACCAAAGCTCTCAAGGGGTAGGTGTGGAGAGCAGCTTAGGCTTATTCAGGAGGGTGTAAAGCAGATGCATTACCACACAGTCAGTCAGTGAAGCATACACACAAGAAAGAACCACACCAGTGTTAGAAAAATACATTTTATTTACTATACACCAACACTAAAACTACTTTGGCATATCTCCTGCCCATAGATATCAATACAGACTAAAATATACTTCAAAATAGGTTAAGTTTAGCACATAAAACACATGGGCCCTTATGAGGGGGCAACCCGTATACTAATAAAATGGAATGCAAGGTGAGTACCAACCCAAGTTTACCACCCAAGGAACTAGGGACCAGGGGGAGCTCGGAACCACCACAGATAAATAACTGTGTGTTGATAGGCGCCAGTGTGCAGAGGTGATACTCCGGGTCAGTGTCCTGAGGATAACGTGGGAAAGTTGGGGTTGGAGTTTTATGAATTCAGGACCCTTCCCAGAGGAAATACTTTGGAAACAGGAAGGCTGGAGGTCTCCCCCACCCGTGGATAACCCGAGAAACAGGATACTTTTTACTGTTGAAAAAGGTCTGAAATTAGAGATCTGTTAACTAGCACCTCCTATTGTTTTGTGCTCTTATTCTGTGGTTGCAAAATAATTAATCAAGCAACTAATGTTGACCCGGAGTGGTGACGCCTTTAAGTTACTCCATTCCTTCTGAGCTCCCAGGAGCTTTGCTATGAAAACCTCTGGATCCAATCCGGTGCTGGGGAATATCTTAAAGATGAGGAATCCGCCGGACCCCCGGGTTGTCGGCCACGCGGCTGTGTTATCCTGTTTATGATGCCTGAACTCTATTGCTGCTGCGGCCGGCCCGAGGGGTTGTAGGCCTTACGCTGTGTTATACTGGATATGTACAATAAAGGTCTTTTAAAAAAAAAAGATGAGGAATCTACGGTTAGGTAGAGTATCTACCTCAAATAGCTTAACTGAAGGTAAGTAACTTGTTCTTATCCAGTATTGGGGTATCATTCATAGATTCACATGCCTGAATCATTCCCCGTCGCCGAGGCGGAAGTCCCACGGTAATAAAATATACAAAAGCAGTGCCTTAGAATAAATTTGTAGTAGGCTGACAAGACTATAGGCCCTAAAAGACCCAAAACTTAGAAGCCTATCTACCTCATTATATGAAAAGAACTGAAAATAGTCTCAGCCAATCAGCTGACAGCACCTTCTAAAACCTTCCCAGCAGAGGCAGTTCTCCTCAGATTTTCACCGCACGTCGTGTGGAAGGGAGTCTCCCTGAGTGCCTACTCAGTTTTCAACCTTTTTTCTTCAGAATGTCTGAGAAGAAAGCTCTTTTCAAGGCCTGCAGGACCTGTGATAAGAAGAGGGTCCATGTAGATGACCAGCACAAGGACTGCATCTACTGCCTGCATCCCTCTCACATTGTGAAGGATTGCAGGATTTGCCGCACCTTCCCTGACAAAACCATCAGGGACAGGGAGGCAAGGGTTCTACTTTGGCTGGAATCATCTTCCACAGATGATGAGGACAAAGCTTCAACATCCAGCAAAAGAGCCAGATCTAGAGGTAGCTCTTCTCCTGAGAGGAAAAAACAACACAAATCTTCTCACGGAGTGTCTGAACCCTCAAGGAGGTTGTCCTCTCCTCCTATGGAATCTCCAGCTTCTCCAGGATCTTCATTTAAAACTGTGAGTAAAGCCCAGACTAAGACTGTCTCTCTGATGTCTTCTCACACAGTCTCTGTGACTTCTGCCATTTCAAGCTCTTCTGTGACGGTATCTACATCTGCCATTACCTCACCTATTGTTTCAGCTAAGATTTCCTCTAAGAAATCTTCACGGGCTAAGGACGAAAAATCGTCGTCGACGACCATTGCATCGACGACGACACCTTCGCCGACGAAGTCATCGACGATAAAAGCCCCGTCGACGTCAAAATCACCGTCGACGATGAAGTTCTCATCGACGAAGAGCCCGTCGACGACAGCCACGTCGATCCCAGCCCCGTCGACGAAGACCCCATTGACGACTGCCCCGTCGACGACGGCCTCGTCGACAAAGACCCCATCGACCACGGCCCGGTCGACGAAGAGTCCATCTACAGTACCACCGTCGACGACGACCCCATCGACGACGAGCTCGTCGACGGCACTTACACCAATAAGCCAGCCGCCTTCAGCGCAGCTTGTTAAGACTCCTAAATCCATAAGGAGTTCAGCTATCACCAAGACTCCGCCAACAAGACCCTGGCCTGTTCCACCTCAGGCGTCTCATGTCTCACCTGTGGCCTATACACATTTTCAGCTCAATACCTATCATAGGCAGGACTACTCTAATATTTCCCCACTGCTACCATCGCAGATTTTAGAGTCATACGTGGAGGAAGAGGATTCTGAGGAGGATGACGGAGATAATGAAGGTCCCTTTGGGATTGCACGCCATCCATCCGAATTGCACATAAAATGCCAGGATGAAGAGGACGAAGAGGATATACAAGAACATTACTACCAAGAGGAGTTGTCTACACCTTTCTTTAGACAACCATACAGACCCCCACGTTCGGAGGGTAGACAAGTCATCTCCCTCCTTCTTTGATACAGGATTTGCAAGCCATGTTGGCAGACTATCGCCAGAGGTTCCCACCGACACCGTCCACGTCAAGTGTACCTCCGGCACCAGCGGACGTACCTGCACCTCCTCCACTGCAGCCTCCAGTGTCACCAAGACACACTGCAGAACCCGCGCCACAAAAGGATCGGGATACTTCCTCTTCGGATGAAGATGGAAGAGAGGAAGGTGAGCTGCCTCAAGACAACATACCTACGGATCCATGGGATGATTACGTAATACCCATGCCTTCGCCTCCTTTGCCACAGCCCTCTGATTCTCCGCAGGAGGACATTGGAGGCTTTCATAATATCATGCAAAGGGCTGCTACAAGGTTTGAACTGCCAGTTACCATTGAGCAGTCGGACTGCTTTTTACATGATTTTAAAGAGGGGTACAGGAGGATCACCAGGGCCATAGCCATTATAGACTTTATTTGGCAGGAAGGTCTAAAGATTATGAAGACACCTGCTTCTATCCCTCTCTCGTATTGAGAAAAAATACAGAGCACCGACAGAAACTCCATCCTGTTTGGTGGGTCACCCACGTCCGGACTCTGTGATATCTCAAGCCGCACAACAGAGGTCCAAGAATCTGTCCACTTTAATCTTGACGCCGCCGGACAAAGAGGGCGGAAGATTGGACCTAATAGGCAAGAAGTTTTCCATCAATGCTGCATACTCTATCATGCATGCATCTATCTAGCATGGCATGGCTTGGCAGTTCGGGCTGGACTGTTCCCATGAGGCACAGGGTCAGACTGATTTGCATATGGCCATGTCTGAACTGGGGTGGCAGAGTGGGCTAAAGAACGGTGATGGATTAAACCCAGATCTGGGTGTGAGTGTTTAAAGTGGTTCAGATGCTCCGTCAATCACCACCCCCGTTTTGTACCGCATCCTCTATCAAGGCAGCAAATTCTCTTGCGATTCTTGCCCGCTACGACCGATGTGGTTGGAGCTGTCGGAATTCCTTGAGTTGATACCGGAGGATCGTCAACAAGAGGCACATAAGATGCTGCTTGAAAGAGAAAGAGCAGCTTCAGAAATTATAGATTGTGCCCTGGACATTGCAAATACTAATTTCCGTCAGTTAGCGGGTGCTGCGGTGCTCAGACGCCAAGGCTGGCTCAGAGCAACCTCCTTCAGACCTGAGGTTTAAACAAAAATCCTTGGCTTACGACGGGGACTCGCTCTTCGGTAAGCACATAGATGACGCCTTATACTGATACCGCAAAATCGCTTGTTACCCTACAATACAAGAGAGGTTCTTTTAGAGGAGCAAGAGGTTGTGCTTTTTCTTCTAGAGGAAATTACCATAACCAACAGAACAGGCAATACCATTCGCAGTACAAGCAACCGTATTACCAGTCATCATACCGTCAGTCTACCTCCAGTAATTTCTCTCGTCAGGGAGGGAGACGAAGAGCAAACAATCAAGGACGAGATTCAAACAAGCGTCAATGTGTTTTGCCGGACGCCAGTCCAACATCCTTTCCTCCCTGTGGGCGCGAAGATCTCTGCATTTTACCATCAATGGCAGAACATCACATCGGTCCTCGATTTAGTAGAAAAAGGACACACTCTGGAGTTCTTAAAGAAACCACCTACGACTCCGCCCGAGGGTCCCCATCCCCCTCGTCTTCACTTACTGTTCAAGGAGGCCGTAAACATGTTTCGCAAGAATGCAATAGAGAAGGTTCCAATCTCGCAGAAAGGAAGAGGTCTTTAGTCTCGCTTCTTCCTAATAAAGAAAAAATCGGGATAGTGGCGCCCGATTCTGGATCTGCGCAAGCTCAACAAATTCTTGAAGAAACAGAGTTTTCGAATGGTGACATTGGCAGATGTGCTCAATTGTCTCAACAAAGGCGATTTTATGGCTTCTCTGGACTTGGAAGATGCCTACTTCCATATCCCTATACACACCAAACATCGCAAATACCTTCGATTCACAGTGGCTGGCGTCCACTTTCAATTCAAGGTGCTTCCATTCGGGCTAAAGTCGGCACCAAGAATATTTACAAAATGCTTGGCCCCAGTTTCTGCAGCGTTGATGTCCCAGGGGATACAGGTCTTCCCATACCTCGACGATTGGCTGCTCAAAGGACCATCAAAACAGATCACAAGACAAGCGGTCAGAAGCACCCTTCGTCTATTCTCAAGTCTAGGCCTCACTTTAAATGCAAAGAAGTCACAACTGCAGCCCCTACAGGTGTTAACCTTTCTGGGAGCCTCACTGGACACCCAAGAGTGCAAAGCATTCTTCTCTCAGGAACGTCAGGACAGACTCCGAAGACTAACAAAACAAATATCAGCAAAAAAGTCACTTTCTGTCCGGACATGTGCGTCTCTTCTAGGGATGTGCTCTTCAGCGATCAACCTAGTGCCCTTTGCTAGACTCCGGGCACTGCAAGAGGAATTGCAACAACAATGGCATCAAATAGGAGGATCTTTCGACAATTGCATAAAGGTGACACCCAGGATGAGGCAAGCTCTTCAATGGTGGTCGAAAGAAAGCAATCTGTCTCCGGGCCTCACGTTTCTTCAAACTATCCCAGAATTCATTCTGACCACGGACGCAACAATGGAGGGATGGAGAGGCCACCTTCAGTGCCTCCAGATTCAAGGCCGATGGTCTCATCAGTATCGGCAGAAACACATCAACAGTCTCGAATTAAGAGCCATTTTCCGTTCTCTGCAAGCGTTTCTTCAGAGAATTGCAAATTCTTCAGTGCTGGTTCGTACGGACAATACCACCAGCATGTTTTACATCAACGAGCAAGGGGGAACGAGATCTCTATCTCTATCGAAGGAAGCTCAAGAGATGTGGGAGTGGATTATAGAACACAGCATAACACTCAGAGTGGAGCATGTAAAGGGGGTTCAAAATTCTTTAGCCAACAACCTCAGCAGATCCCTCGCAGGTTGCCACGAATGGGAGCTGGAACAGGAACAGGTGAACAGGATCTTCCAAAGTTGGGGCACACCAAATCTGGATCTGTTTGCGACACAGCAGAACAGCAAATGCCTGTACTTCGCTAGCAGATTTCCTCAACGGGGGTCAAGAGGCAATACCCTGTCCACCAGATGGTCAGGAATCTATGCGTACGCTTTTCCCCCGATACCGTTAATACCAAGGATTCTGCAGAAGATGAAGAGAGAACATTGCACTCTTCTCCTCATTGCTCCTCGCTGGCCGAGGCAGTATTGGTTCCAGGAACTACTCCTGCTTTCTCAACAACCTCCAATTCGTCTCAAACTGACACTTGCCATGCTGTCAAGGGAAGGAGGTCAGATTCTGCACCCGGACCCACATTCACTGCACTTGCACGCCTGGCTCTTGACTTCTTAGAGTTTAAAGATCTCCAAATCTCTGAAGACTGTAGAGCAATTCTGTCACAAGCCCGTGCTCAGAGTACTATCCGAACGTATTGTTTTAAATGGAAACGTTTCTGTTGTTGGTGCGAGGCTAATAATATCCATCCTCTTCAAGCTCCACCTGAGGATATCCTACCTTACTTGCTCTCACTAGCCAAGGCGCATCTAGTATTCTCTTCTATAAAGGTACATCTTGCCGCCATATCCCGATTCAGGAGAAGTTCGAACAAACCTTCACTATGTTCCTCTTCACTAAAAAAGCAATTTCTTAAGGGATTATTTAGAGCCTTTCCTCCAATACGACTTCCACCTCCCGAATGTGATGTCAATATCGTGTTATCCCAATTAATGAGAAGACCATTCAAGCCTATTCATAGAGCTGAATTTAAATTCCTAACCTGGAAAGTGGCTATTTTACTAGCTTTCACTTCAGCCCGGAGGGTTAGTGAAATTCAGGCTTTCACCATTTCAGAACCTTTCCTTCATTTCCCGAAAGACTATGTCACATTGAGAACTAATCCAAGATTCATTCCTAAAGTACCGTCTCAATTTCATTTAAATCAGCCGGTAAAATTGAAGACTTTTGTTCCAGATCCTGTCACACCGGCAGAAAAAGCCCTACATTCCCTGGATGTGAAGCGTTGTCTAAAGTTCTATCTACAGAAAACTAAGGACATAAGAAAGTCTAATCAGTTGTTTATTGCTTATGGCCAGGTTGCGCTGGGACAACCTGTGACGTTTTTATTGCTTATGGCCAGGTTGCGCCGGACAAGCTGTGACGAAAGCAACCATAGCCAGGTGGTTATCTTCAGTAATACACTTCTGTCACGAAAAGGCTAACAAGCCTTTAACCAGAAAGGTAAAAGTGCATTCTACCAGAATGATGTCGGCGTCTACAGCCTTATTCGCTGGGGTCACGCTGGAGAACATTTGCCGAGCTGCTACGTGGAAGAGTGTCCATACCGTCACGAAGCATTATTGCTTCCAGTCGGCATCACAAGCTGATACAGCAGTGGGACAAGCGGTGCTGCAGCATCTTCTTTATTTTTTTTTTTTTTTTTGAAAACCTTTATTGAACAATGAAAGCTCACAAATACTGGCCTACAACCCCACGGGCTGGCCAGAACAGAATGGTCAAATAACCAGCATACAAAAAGAAGATCTGCACAGGATATAACATCAGGAGCACTGGTGAAGCAATAAAAACCATCGAGCGTTCAGCAAGAGCAGGATAAGAAAGGTTAATTTTCTAGCACGGGGAGGGGACCAAAGGAATAACGGGCCGTCTATGAGAATACAAGGGAGGGACTGCGGCAAGCCCCCATTTTATAAACACAACGTAAGAAAATGAAGCCATATAATCAAATCTAGCAAAGGACAGAAACAGAATCAGACCATCAAATAGCGACAGTGGCAACAGTCAATCGCGCTCACTCACCTCCGCCCCTACCCGAACAAAGAAGACGTGGTCAAAAAGCCCCATCACAAAGACTATACAATACGCACCCCAACGAAAAAGGGGGACCTCCATAAAGGAGGAAGGGAAAGAGGGAGAAAAAGACAACAAAAGGAACACCCGCCAGACCATGCACCCCCAGGGGGAAAAACAGGACAATAAAACCGGCATACGATGTAACAGAAACACGATACCAGAATAGGCAGCGAACCACAATCAGCCACACACCGGAAGAAGGACAGAAAACCCCCGGGGGAGATACGAGGTGACAGAGTCCCGAAAAAGTGAATACACAAGAGCCATAGAACAAAAAAGGGAAAATAAGGGGGGAAAAAGACCCCCCGACACAAACAGACCCCCCCCACCCACCCCTAAGCCCACCCTGCACCCCTGCAGAAGGCTACGGCCTACCCCCCCCGCAGCGTGCCTGTCGCCCTAAATAGAACCCGAAATATAGTGGAGCAAGAAAAGTTGGAATTAAAAGACAATAAAAAAGGGGGGGGGGGAAGGAAGGGAAGGAAAGAAGGGAATAAAGACAAACAAACATACACACGGGGGAGGGCCAAAGACAGGAGTAAACGCACCCATCCACCCGCCCGGGTTAAAGGTCCAAGTCCTCGGGAAGCCAAAGAGTATCAGGCCAAAGTCCAGGAGCACTAACCAATTACACAGAACCATATCAGGACACAGAGATCATCCAAACCGTTCATGAGCTACCGCATATAAGAGTCAGTTTTCATCAGCCCTGACCCTTTTTATCCAAAGCAGTAAGGGTCCGATCCAACGAGGACCCTGCCAGAAAGAACAGAAGGCAGGCAGCAGGAGAGTCCAACGGGAGTCCAAAAAAGTCACAGGAAGAAAAGCACGGAAGATCCAGGAAAATCACAGAATGTAGCAAACGATGCAGGCACAGTTCCAAGGATATATCCATAAAAACCGACCCATCCGGGCCGGCACAGGAGACGTCATCGGGCAGTGGTGATTGAGAGGGACCAGGAGAATCATGAAAGTCCGGCAAAACAAAATCCAGCTCCCGGGCCAAGGGCAGAGGAGGCAGCACAGGAGGAGAAGGCGCCATCAGGTTGCGCACCTCCGGGGCGGCAGCCGGGGCCGAGTCCGCCAGGAGAGTACCAGCCACACCCCGCGATATCAATGCCTCATCCGGTCGTGGGGGCCCGGGAGGCCCGCAGTGAGGAACCGTCTCCAGAGCCAGGAGTGGCGCGGCCACCGAGAGCCGCCAGGATAGCAGGATGTTTAAGATCCCCTTAAGTGCAGGAAAACCTTCACAGTATCCGACACCCGGGCCTTGCGGCGGGCCCCCAGTGCTCGTCCGGGCCCGGCCCAAACAAATGGGGTTGGTCGCCATCTTGAGAGCCCGAACAGGCCGCGCGGCCAACAACCTCGGCCGGGGCGGCAGTCAAGCAGATGAAGTCCCGCCGACAGGCAGAAGAACACCCCGGACAGGAAGGGGGGCCACCAGAAGAAGGGGATTCGCCGGCCCCCCAATGTCGCCAGTCCCGTTCTCCGAGTCCGGGCGGCAAAGAACAAAATGGCCGGACCGGAGAACAAAGGGGGAGGAAGCTGAACACACGAGGAACCCCAATAATGAAGGGCAGCGTCACCATCCAAGGCTGCCGCCACACAGGAGTCTCTCAGCCAGGAACCTCCGGCTCACACGAACAGCGGCCCTCCAATCACCTCCAGCGCGCCCCGAAGGGCAAGACCGCAGGCTGCATCCGGCCCAGGAGCCGGGACGAAGAACCAGGCCAGTCCGCTCTCTAGTCCCGGGAATGGTCGGGGGCACTGCACCGGAGCCACAGCAGCCAGGACAACCGGAACAAGTGGTAAGTGCCTGCAGTGCGTCGTAGTAGTACCACACAGCAAGGAGGGCTTCCCGGGGCAGGATAAATGCAGGATAAATGTGAAAAACACAGGCGGGCGAACGGAGCCGAGCTAAAGCGCGGCCATCTCGGTCGCGAGCTAGGCTCCTCCCCAGCATCTTCTTTATTAAGGTTAGACTTTTAAGGTCTCTCACATTAGATTCATAACATAAGAGTATGCATAAAATACTGTAATGTGTTGCTTGTCAAATGCTACTTTTTTATATGTAATGTGTTATCTGAATATAATTCTTTCTTTTTTGAAGGTTTCTGCATTGATGTATATTTACATTTCTAGTGCTCTATAACCTTCCGGATGAGTGGGGGATATATGGAATTACGCTTTGTCTCCCACACGACTGTTCTAAGTTTACTGCTTGCTATTCTGATTCAGGCATTTGAATCTATGAAAGATACCCCAATACTGGATAAGAAAACTAGTTACTTACCTGTAACTACGGTTATCCAGTATTGGTATCTTTCATAGATTCACATGCACCCACCCTCCTCCCCGGCAGAGCAGTTCTATATTAGGGATACGTACTTCTCACTTGTGCTGGGAAAATCTGAGGAGAACTGCCTCTGCTGGGAAGGTTCTAGAGGGTGCTGTCAGCTGATTGGCTGAGACTATTTTCAGTTCTTTTCATATAATGAGGTAAATAGGCTTCTAAGTTTTGGGCCTTTTAGGGCCTATAGTCTTGTCAGCCTACTACAAATTTATTCTAAGGCACTGCTTTTGTATATTTTATTACCTTGGGACTCCCGCCTTGGCGATGGGGAATGATTCAGGCATGTGAATCTATGAAAGATACCAATACTGGATAACCGTAGTTACAGGTAAGTAACTCGTTTTCTTCTGATGCATAGCATTCCAGAGAAACTTTTCTTCATAGCTCTCCCACGTCGCCAAGGACGTCACATTAGACCGGCTCCACTCGCGACCCAGCGCAAAATTATCAGAGCCATAAGAAGACCTCGTCAGCGTTCTGACGTTAGTTCCCTTTTTTCCGCACCGTCAACGCGTAAAGTTTTTTCCAGGGCTCTCCATTTCTGAGAGTTCCATTGTTCCTGGTTATCTAGTATTGTAGTTTATGATAGATACATCTGCCTTGTGGATTCCTCACCTTGTGAATATACCCCTTGCGTCAGCAACGTTCGGAAAATTCTTTGTAGCACGCCGGCGTGGACGACGTCATAGGAGCACGGCATCGCGCACGACTCCGTCTGACATCACCGACTCCGTATTAGACCCACGTCGGCGTGATGACGTCAGTTCCCTTTTTTCCGCGTCGTCGACGCTAACGGTTTCTGGGATCTTCTGTGATTCAGATAGTAACTTGTTGCTATTTTGTGTTACTGTTTCTCTGTCGAGTGTCTCTTCTTCGTCGAGGATGTCGTCGAAGAAGACGGGGTTCAAGCAGTGCGGATCGTGTGCCCGAATGATGTCTATTACCGACCCGCATGGCGATTGTTTGTGGTGTCTTGGATCGGACCATGATGTTAAGAACTGTCGATCCTGCTTCAAGATGAACCCTAAGGCTTTACGAGAGCGGGAGGCTAAGTTTCTGCTTGCAAAGGTGAAAGGAAGAGAGGCTGGAAGGTCTTCGAGGTGGACGGCTACACGTTCGAGGTCAAGGCAGAAGTCGCGGTCGAGGTCCAGATCGGCTTCGAGGTCGGGATCCAGAGTGAGGTCGAGGTCCAGAGAGAGGTCGAGGTCCGGATCGAAGTCGGCTTCGGGTCATGCTTCGGGCTCCTCGAAGAAGAAGCATAAGAGGAGGAAGCATAGCTCAAGACATCACTCTGGTAAAGAGTCTTCAGATTCGAAGAGGAAGTCTCGAAAACATCACAAAGACTTCATGTCTCCTTCTCCTTTGCAATCTTGTGGAGTTTCCCCGGTTCCGGAGCAAGAACCGGATCCGGAGTCGCGCCATTCTTAGGAGCATGAAGGAGATGGGGAGATTCCTCGGGCTCCGACTCCGGTGGAAGACCCTGAGAATCAAGAGGGCCAAGATGAACCGATGCCGGAGCAGCCTCCTTCGGAACAGCCGATGGGTTCGTACCCTCCCTTTCCTGGTCCTGGACAGGACCCCTCTCATTTCCTTAATGTTATGTTTGGCGTTTATGCGAGGGCAATGTACCCCACTGGTGTACCGGCTGGTCCCATGGGTCCATTGTCCTATAACTTGGACGTCCCTCAAACTTACGCTCCGGCACCTTTTATGCCGTTTATGCCGACGCCTTTTACACCTTGGCTCGGTACGGCGCCTCCGAGGTCGTCGACTCCGCACACGGCTTCGCCGGCTCCGGAACGACCTCGTGAATTGGATCGAGGTGCTACGCCCGTTCGAGAATCTCTTCCTCCAGCTGTCCCGGCTCCTCGTTCGACGCCGGTTCCGGCTCCGTCGGAGTCATTACCGGATCTGTCGACTTCGGTTCGTTTGGAGTGGTCGAGGCGCAGAGCTCAGCGCCTCTTGGAGGAAAAGGAGTATGAAGATGCTGAAGTGGAGGAAGGAGAACTTCTGGATCAAGGGGACTGTTTTGAGGACCTGCATAGTACTAGTGGTCTGGAACTCTCTCCTGAGTGGGGTTTGCCATCAGTTTCTGATGCACCATCTAAGAAGGTGGCACCCTACCATGTTGTAATTAGGAAGGCTGCGGATCTGCTCAATCTGTCTTTACCTACTGTTGAGTACAAGCCTAACAGCCTCACGGAGATTTGCATTCGCCTTCTTCTGTAATAGAGCCTACACTCCCATTCACTGAGGCTTTGACTGAGCCAATAATGGAGGTCTGGAAGAGACCTTTGACTGCTCCTGCGGTTTCCAGGTCGGTGGCAAGACGTTATAGGGTGGCACCTGGTGACCCTGAGTTTCTCTCTTCACATCCTTCTCCGGAAAGTCTGGTTGTGCAGGCCACTTGTTCCAACAGGTCTGCAGGTTCTTTTCCTCAGGTGCCAGCAGATAAAGACTCTAAAAAATTGGACCAGTCTGCAAAAAAGATTTTCTCCTCAGGTAGCATGGCTCTAAAATCTACCAATGCTACTTGCCTGCTCGGGAGATATGTTCATGCATTGATGGACTCTGTGAAACAGTTGTCAACTAAGCTTCCAGAGGAAGATAGAAAGAACTTCAATGAGGTAGTCTCTGATACTCAAGCTGCAGCCCGCTAAGTAATTCAGAGTGACATGGACACGGCAGACTCTGTGGCCAGGATAATGGGCTCTACTGTTGCCACGAGAAGGGCCGCATGGCTGAAATCTTCTGAATTTTCAGCAGATGTACAATCTACTTTAATGGACTTGCCATTTGACGGGACAGGCCTCTTTGGGGAAAAAGCGGATGTAGCCTTAGGGAGGTTCAAAGATAGCCGGGCAACGGCAAGGTCTTTGGTCCTGCAGGCTAGAGGTTCTGCCACTAGGAAGTTTAGGGGATTTGGTAGATCCACTTTTCGTTCCTATAAGCAAGGCCAGCAGCAGCAGCAGCAGCAGCAGCAGAACCCTTTGTATAGATCATACAGAGGTAAACAGAGGGGTCGTGCTCGTGGACACCAAGCCTCCTCCTCCTCTTCTTCCTCCTCTAACAATCAACCCCCACCTGCAGCAGCAAAGCAGCCCTAGATCCGCCATTCCGGATCATGCGGGTCCGGTAGGGGGTCGGCTTACTCATTTTCTACGGGATTGGAAATCGGTTACATCAGATCTTTGGGTTCTCAATCTCGTAGAAAATGGGTATGCACTTCCTTTTCAGGAGTTCCCTCACAATTACCCTCCTTGCCAAGGTTATTGTTCGGAGGACCACCTGCTTCTCCTGCAGGAAGAAGTCCTGGCACTGTTCCGAAAAGGTGCGATAGAGGTGGTTCCAGAGCAGGAAAGGGGTCAGGGGTGCTACTCCCGGTATTTCCTGATTCCCAAGAAAGATGGCAGGTTACGTCCAATCCTGGACCTCAGGATTTTGAACCTCTATCTCAAGCAGGAGAAGTTCAAAATGCTCACACTTGCACACGTTCCTCAGGCGCTGATGGAAGAAGACTGGATGGTGTCGATCGACTTGCAGGATGCGTATTTTCACATCCCCATTCTGAAGTCGCACAGAAAGTATCTCCGTTGTACGGTGGGATCGCAGCACTACCAGTTTGCGGTCCTTCCGTTTGGGCTTACTACTGTGCCTCGAGTTTTCACCAAGGTGATGGCAGTGGTGGCTGCGCATCTGAGAAGGTCGGGGGTTCCTGTGTTCCCCTATCTGGACGACTGGCTGATCAAAGCAGAGTCGCCAGAGAAGGTGCTCCATCATCTGCAAGAGACAACTCAGTTGTTGCACAGGTTGGGTTTTTCGATAAATGTACCCAAGTCTCACCTGGTGCCCTCCCAGCGCAACCTGTTCATAGGTGCGGTACTGGACACTTCTGTATGTCGTGCATTCCCTCCTCCTCAAAGGATTCGCAATATACAGGAAATGATTCCTTTATTCTACAGCGGTTGTTCCAGTCCTGAAGGTCCTTCGCCTGCTCGGTCTGATGGCTTCTTGCATTCTGTTGGTCAACCATGCACGCTGGCACATGAGGGCACTCCAGTGGTGCCTCCGCAGGCAGTGGTTTCAGCACAACTGAGATCTCAGGGAGTCTCTGAGGATCTCCAGGGAAACTGCAGCGGATCTGTCATGGTGGAGCGTGGCGGGCAATCTGTCTCAAGGAAAGCCTTTCCAGCTACCTCCATTGGTTGCCACAGTGATAACGGATGCATCCACTCTCGGGTGGGATGCTCATCTGGGGGATCTGGAGATCAAAGGTCTTTGGTCTCCAGAGGAAAGGTTGCTTCATATCAACCTTCTAGAGTTGCGGGCGATACGTCTGGCGCTCAAGGCCTTCTTCCCTTCCCTTCGCGGGTAGTCGGCTCAAGTCCTAACAGACAACGCGGCTGCGATGTGGTATATCAAAAAACAGGGAGGAGTGGGGTCGCAGTGTCTCTGCAGAGAGGCTCTGCGTCTCTAGTCCTGGGTTCAGGACCATCAGATTTGTCTGATGGCAAATCATCTGGCCGGAGTTCTGAACGTTCGTGCAGACGTTCTCAGTCGGCAGTTCTCTGCCGATCACAAGTGGAGGCTCCATCCGGAGGTTGTTCACGACATCTTTCAGACGTGGGGGACTCCTCGGGTGGACCTGTTCGCCACTCGCGAGAATGCTCATTGCCCGTCATTCTGCAGTCTCCAGTATCCGATGCAAGGAGCCTTGGGGGACGCGTTTCAGTTGAGTTGGGCAAATCATCTCCTTTACGCGTTTCCTCCCATACCCTTGATTCCTCGGGTTCTGAGGAAGATTCGTCAGGGCCGGGCCCAAGTCATATTGGTCGCCCCGGATTGGCCAAGAAGGGTGTGGTACACGGACCTTCTCCACCTCTGCTCTCACCCGCCACTCCGTCTCCCTCTCAGGGCAGACCTCCTCTCTCAGATGGAGGGGCAAGTTCTACACCCCCACCTTCAGACATTACACCTTCATGCCTGGAGATTGAACGGGGCAACTTGAATTCCTTTTCTCTCCCTCACGATGTGGTGGATGTCATTCTTTCTGCCAGGCGTGACTCCACTAAGTCCATCTATTCTTATAGGTGGTCTAAATTTGTCTCTTGGTGTGGGGAGAGGGCTGTTGACCCTTTGAAGGCTCATTTGTCTGACATTTTACAGTTTGCTCTTTCTCTGGCGCAGCAAGGATTTGCTGTTGCCACAGTCAAGGGGTATTTTTCGGCCTTATCGGCATTTCTCTGTTTGCCGGATCAGCCTTCTCTTTTTAAGTCTCCTGTGGTTTTAAGGTTTTTGAAGGGTCTCGCTAATAAGTTCCCTCCTACTCCTTTTGTTGTTCCTCATTGGGATTTGAATCTTGTGTTAACCTATTTGATGGGTTCTCCCTTCGAACCCTTATACAAGTGTCCCATGAGGCTTCATTCTTTTAAAACGGTCTTCCTGGTTGCAATTACCTCGGCAAGGAGGGTAAGTGAGATTCAGGCTCTTAGTTCCAAGCCCCCATTCTTGACAATTCATGCTGAAAGAATGGTTCTCAGGACCAGGGCTGCTTTTCTTCCTAAGGTGGTAACTCCCTTCCATCTAGGACAATTCATTATCCTCCCTACCTTTTATCCTCTCCCTCACCCTTCCAAGGAGGTGGAGAGACTTCATCGCTTGGACCCAAAGAGAGCAGTCAGTTTCTATCTCGATAGGACTAGAGACTATCGTGTTGATGATCAGCTCTTCGTGGGTTTTGCTGGCTGCAAAAAGGGCAGAGCGGTGCACAAGCGCACACTTTCCAGATGGATAATCCTGTGCATCAAGATTTGCTACTCTCTAACGGGTAAGGACCCTCCTGAGGGTATTAGAGCACATTCAACTACAGCAAAGTCTGCAACGTCCGCTTTGACTAGAGGTGTTCCTGTTGAGGACATTTGCAGAGCTGCGACTTGGGCCTCCCTCCACACTTTTGCGAAGCACTACTGCTTGGATACCGAGGTGAGGAGGGACGGCCACTTCGCGCGCTCTGTCCTCCAAGATTTCCTGGTATAGCAGAGTGGGCACCCTCCTCCGGGAGTGGGGACTGCTGTGGCACTCTATTCACAAGGTGAGGAATCCACAAGGCAGATGTATCTATCAGAAGAACAAGTTACTTACCTTCGGTAACGCTTTTTCTGGTAGATACAGTATCTGCCTGTGGATTCCTCACTGACCCACCCGCCTCCCCGTTGTCCGCTCTGCTATGCCTGGGTTTATGTATTTATATTTCTGGTTTTTGATACCTTTGCTACGCACTTTGTGTGCAGTTTTGATTTGTATGTACTGTGTACACTGTATATATGTATATTTACTGTCGTTGCTCCGTCCGGGTGCCTCGAAGGCACGGAAAAAAGGGCGGAACTGACGTCATCACGCCGACGTGGGTCTAATAAGGAGTCGGTGACGTCAGACGGAGTCGCGCGCGATGCCGTGCTCCTATGACGTCGTCCATGCCGGTGTGCTACAAAGAATTTTCCGAACGTTGCTGACGCAAGGGGGATATTCACAAGGTGAGGAGTCCACAGGCAGATATTGTATCTACCAGAAAAAGCGTTACCGAAGGTAAGTAACTTGTTCATCTTTCACATTAAGATCTCGGCTAAGTGCGCCTTCCTCAACCTGAACTACTAAAACAAAATAAAACCTTTCATTCCGCCCAAAGATCTCAAACAAGCCACCCAATAATTGGTGCTTCAAAATTGGACTATGGAAACGCAGTCCTCTCGGAAATAGCTAAAACACATCTTGCTCCTCTGAAAACAACTCTCAGCACGGCTGCCAGAATTGTCACCAGAATAAAGAAATTTGATTACATCTCTCCTGCACTCAAAGAACTTAAGTGGTTACCAATAGAAAAATGCGGGCGAACTTCAGAACAGCCTGCCTCACCCACAAAGCCCTTCACACAGGCAAACCCGAATATCTGGCGGCCAAACTCAAAAAAGCAGGTCAGAACAGGAACCTCAGAAGCTCAAACACCCTACTTCTCATCCCACTAAAATCACGAAAACAAAAAAAAGTGGCCAGGTCCTTTGCCGGAAATGCGCCCAAAATCTGGAACCCAATTCCCCCCACATCAGAACTATTCCCTCCTTCGCTAAATTCAAAAGTCAGGTCAAAGTCCTTTTCCTTTATCGATCCCTAGCGAACAGATAGGATCAGTCGGAGTGCTGAAATTGGCACCTCACTCCTCTCTGATGCGGTGTTAACAAGACCCTGAAATGGAAATCTTCATCATTGACATTACTATTACTCTTATTCGGAATGTCTCGCTTTATTATACTATGTTCTGCTCAGTTTTGTTCTGCTCTGTAACTGATGTGAAGCACTCCAATACCCTCCGGTCAGGCTAGCACTATATAAAACTTCTAAAATAAAAATAAAATAAAACATGCCTGAATCATTCCCTGTCATTGAGATGGGAGTTCCACTGTAAAATATTCAAGCAGTGCTGTGAGAAGTTGGCCTGATGTGCAGTGTTCACTATTCTAGTGATCACTATATATCAGTCCAAACAACCCTTATTGATGATTGGTTGTAAGTCAACCTTATAGACCAGCTATCCTAGTAGCATGGATACGAGCAGTCTAAGGCTAAGACTCTAGAGGGCGTGTTAAGCCAGCTGTTTTACCATCACATTACCCCTTGAACACCCAGTGAAAGGACACCACACAAGTGTTATGAAAATAAACAGTGTATTTATTAGAATCACAACAACCCTGTACTCTTTATGAGGACAGGGTGCTAGGCACACAACAAAACTCTTACGAAAATACTTAAGTTAGCACGTTATACACAAATGCCCGAGGGGCACGAAAAACCATATACTTTAAAAGTGGAATGCGAATTACTAGCAGGTAAGTAACAGTTCTAATAGGCTTTGGAATCGCTAGGACTTGACTAGGGAATCGTTAGATTACTACTAGGAGACCTAGGGGACTCGGGTGCAGAGTGTGCACTCTCACGCGGGATGCGGGACAAAGTCTATGGAGGCTAGTAAAGGCAAAGTTAGTGTTCACGGGCGAACCCGACCTGGTAGGAAGAAAACGACAGTGGATCCTGACCCTAGGATAGTGAGGCTATGCTGGGACACCGAAGTGCCGAAGTTACCTAGCCCAGGGGCTGCAGCTGCATAGGTCTGAAAAGACGTCGGGGATCTCGTTGCCGGACCAGGAGCCTGGAAGGAAGAAGTTGCTGGCAGGCGACCAGTGAAGAAAAGTTCGATGGATCCAAGCCTGGATCAAGGAAGAAGAAAACCTGAAAGCAGAGGGGACCAAGTTCTTGAATCACTAGCCAGTGATTAAGTGGGCACCAGGATGGCACCGGGCGAAGTCACCGCAGTCAGGTGAGTGGGCGCTGCTGGGCTCTGCAGTCTCTCGGACCAGGAGGCGTTGTCGGCGACCAGGATGGAGGTGCGAGCTGTCCCACCAAGGTTCTTGCTGTCGACGTCGCTGGACCCAGGATTGGGCAACAAGTCTTGGCAATTGCAAGGCCCACGCGGTGGACCTAAAATGGCGTCTTGGGCGGACCAGGAGGGTCCAGGGTACTTCTCCGATGGAGGGAAGCAAGGGCCAGTCTGGAGCAACCAGACCAGCAGCAGAAATGTTGTCGGGCGTCGTCAGGAAGGCCACAAACCAGCGGGCTAGTAGCCAAACAACGCGGTGAGCAGTAAAAAGCAGAAGGGCCCCACGCAGATCGTGGAGATGCTGGGGGGCTGCTCTTCGGTGCTGGAGCTGCTCAGGGTGGGGGCTTCTCGGACCCCAAAGCACTCACCAGGAATTCACTCGGCGGGCTTGCTGGAAAGAAGTCGTGCAGTCTTGAAGATGGCCGGTCCCTCGAGGTCTCGTCACACCCACGAATCTCAGCGTGACTGATGATGCAGGTAGAGGTCAGAGGTGCCAGGGAAGCCGGTTCTCGTCGAGCTGGGCAGTCGGATTCCGGAGGAAGGACTTGCAGCAGACCGCAGTGTTCTTAGATGGTGCCTGCGGATGCAGGGTGACTACTCCTTAGTCACAAGGGAGAAATCTTAGGAAGAAGTCTTGAGTTCCTTTCGCAGAAAGTAGTTTCAGGATTCAAAGATGATCTGATTTGGAAGGGGGCCAGTCTCTACCTTTATCCTGTAAAAGGGGGCTGGCACGCGACTAAGTCCTGCCCTAGGGGTGGGACTAGGAGGGGGGTGGTTACACCCACTTCCTTGGCGGGCTTTTCCCCAGCACAGGGTCTGGAGTGACCCTGGAACTGGTTCCAGCCAGCCTATGCACAGTGAGCACCGGGGTGCCACGTGCAGTCACCTTCCTCTAAAGCCCTGCCTACCTACAATACACAAAACCCTGTCTGGGACGGTGCTGGCACCGCCCCTGGCAGGAAACCCTTTGTCCTTATCTCCTGCTCTGGGAGGACTCCCAGCAGCAGGAGGGCAGACTTGTGTCTCGGTGGCAGCATCCATTTTGTGGATGCTAAGGCTCTGTCTGACTTTTAACCGGGTTATAGGTTACATGCATGTCGTGTCCCTCTAGAAGGGTGGAATGCTAACCCCGTCGCCAGAATTGGCGAGGGGTTAGTATTCCAATTCATATGACACCTTACTCGACATGTTTTGATAAAGCGATACCAGAGTTGGCACATAACCGCGAGGATTATAATGCACTTAAGAGTATATGGTATGCGATATCATGGAAACGGCTAAGGGATAGATCCCGAAAGCCGCAGACAGGCTCAGCTCATGCCAGAGCACCATCTCACACGATTCCAAGCACTCTGCCTTCAGGATTGTTAAGGCCTGCCATAGGAGTGACTGATAGGAGATCTGTGTGTCCATTTTAGGGTTAGATATAGGTATACTATATCTAAAGCAAAGGGTGAGTACACCACCTTGCCCCAGCTGTCGTGCAGCCAGTTGTGTCAGTTTTAGTTAGTCAATCCAGGGGTGGCACAATACATGCTTCAGCCCCTGGGAGACTTCTGGGCGCACCTCAGCCCTGGGTACAGGGACTTGGAGAGGGCCCAGGGCCAATTCAGTACCTGAGTACAATTTGGATAGAGAGAACAGCTAGGCTGTGGGTCTGATTAGCAGGCCCACAGCCAGGGAAAGTCGTAAACCAGTGCAGCAAAAAGCAAAAATCTGGGTGATCATAGGATTGCAGACCCTACTCTCCTACAAGTGCTATAAAAGTTTCTTAGGCTATAATGACCTAAAGCCAAGTCAAAAGTAGCCCCTCTGTGCTTTGTAAAAAAAGGGCCTAATGTTGGAACCCGGCCAATCAGCTGTCCGCGACCTCTAGAACACTCTCAACAAAGGCAGATTCTCTCCGATTTTCACCACATGTCATGTGGAAGGGAGTCTCCTTGAGTGCTCCTCAGTTTTCTACAACTTTTACAAAGCTTGGCATCATGTCAGACAAGAAAGGTCATGTCTTCCCATGTAAGACCTGTGGCAAGAATAGAATCCATGTGGATGATCCACATAAGGGGTGTATTTACAGCCTTTACCCAAGGCATGAGGTGAGAGAATGCAAAATGTGCTGCATCCTTTCATCTAAAACACTCAAGGACAGCAAGGGAAGGTTGTTGCTGTGGCTTCAGGCCACTAAACACCAAATGCATTCTTCGGATGAGGAGAGTGAGCCTCTCAAAAGACTTCTGAAAAGTCTAAAAGGCTTAGTCCCAAAAAATCTCCTCATCATTCAAAGGAGAAGGAGGGACTCATCCCTGAGGTGCCATCTGGAAAAAAGGCAAGCCAAGGCCTTTCTGTGGCTTCTACTCCTTCAGGAAAAGAGAAGATTTTCAAAAAACCTTCAAATACACCTCAGGAAGCAAAAGGAGAGAAGAAAACCCGTCCATCGACGACGATCTCCTCAGGTACGTCGACGACGAAGACAAAAACTTCATTGATTTCAGTTGTATCTCTGTCGACGGGCCCGTTGATGAGAGTTTCGCCGACGACATTGTCAACGATGACTTCACCATCTACAGCTCCTGCATTGGTTTCATCATCGAGGCGATGACAATGATCCTGACATCCACCTCGTCGACGATCAGCCCTCCTTCGATGGCTCTTCCACCCTCAATGACAGTTCTTTCCATGGCGACGACGATCCCCTTGTCGACGACACCGTTGACGACAACATCGATGATCCAAAAAGTAAGGATTTCTATAAGGAAAATACTGATTACACCAGAGATGACATCACCCGCAGGGTGACACCATTGCCTCCACCTCTCCTACTGGAAAAAGAATATTCAGATGAAGACGAAAGTCCATATGGGGATGCATATAGTCCTTTACAGCTTCAAGTGAAGTATCAAGATTCAGATTCAGGCGATTATTACCTGGATCAGCATCATCCAGAATCGCAATTCACTCCTCAGGACGCACATCATAAGAGGGCCCGATCTAAGGGCAGTTCCTCAGGTAAAGGTATGAAGCATCATAAGCCTTCCCAGGACACCAAGAAAGTACAGGGGAGCTAAACACTCCTCTGAACGGGCGTTGTCTGATCTTTCTACGCCATCTAGAAAGGAGGGATTTCGTCCAAGAGCCTCCTCCTAGGATCCTGTGGGGAAGAAATCTCTTAAAAAACCATTGTCGACGACGTTCCCTCACTTGTCGAAGACATTGAGTATTACATTGTCGATGCCGTTGTGGATGGCAGCAATGACGACCATCACAATCCAGGCTCCGATAATGTCTACTAGAGCGTCGACGACGAGATCTCCATTGTCGTTGAAGACCGTCGACACTCCCCCGTCAACTAAGACACCGTCGACGAAGATCGCGTCGGCAAAGATCCTTTCGACGACCACGTCGACAAGTGTCCCGTTTACGACTACTACGCTTCTGTCGATGACGACACCATTGACAATGGAATTTTCTTTCCCGGTTATGTATGCACCATCGACACCACAGTTGACGAGGGTTGCCCAGGCCTCCAGAGTCACCAAGGCTTTCGTACGACCAACCATGCAGGAATTCATAAGGTTTTGCCTTTACTTCCATTATGTCTGCTGGAGGGTTACGTGGAAGATGATGAAGATAATGATGACGATGATGGTCTTTATGGTGTGGTTTACAGTCCATTTGAGCTCCACGTAAAATGTCAGGACGATGAGGATAAGGACTACCATGACAATTCGCAATACTGTCAGCAGGGGTATATTGCTCTACATCAACGTTACCTTGCATATGGTTTTCAACAGAGCCGCGCCCCAGGGACATGGCTCATCTGCCACGTCACTGACACAGGATCTGCAGGCAATGTTGGCGGGTTACTGGCAGCGGGTCCCGCCGCAGCAGAATCAACCAGACAGGCCAGTACCTCAATCAGATCCTCCAGGGGCACCAGCCGCTCAGCCGTCAACCACACCTGTAGAATCTCCTGACCGTAGACCATCTGACCCTGGAGCACCCGATACCTCCTCTTCGGATGAAGATAGAGAGGAAGGTGAGCTGCCAGATCCAATCTTTGCTCAGGATCCTTTGGACGAATATATCATACCAACTCCCTCCCCTCCTCTGCACCTCCCGTCAGATTCTCCTCCAGGAGGATATTGAAGGATTTCATAACTTAATGCAGAGGGCTTTGCCCCATACAAGGGCGATTACCATAGGGTTCAGCAGTATCAGCCATACCAATCACAATACTGGCAGTCCTTCAATCCTCCATCTTACAGTCAGTCTTCTACAGCTGTTTTTTCTCGCCTGGTAGGATGCAAATGGATGCTTTAACAAGGTCGTGACTCGAATAGGAAGCAGTGACCACGCCCGGGTTTCAGCTTCCCTCCCTTCTCAACTTGTGGGTGTGAAGATTTCCAGCTACGTCTACCAGTGGCGTAAATTAACTACAGATCTCTGGGTGTTGGACCTTGTCATCTATGATCATACTCTAGAATTCACTCAACGCCCGCTGACTACTCCACCCAAGGGTGCCCCCACCCCGTCTTCGCTTACTACGCAAAGAGGCTTTGGTCATGCTTGCAAAGGGAGCAATAGAGGAGGTACTGAGGTTGCAAAAAGGAAAATGTTTTTATCCTCTATTTTTCCTAATGAAAAAGTAATCAGGAGAATGGAGACGGATATTGCACCTGGGGAATCTCAACACGTTTCTCAAGAAGCAGACGTTCAGGATGGTAAAGCCTTCCGAGATCCTATTCCGGCTAAACAAAGGAGACTTCATGACCTCACTCGACATGGAAGACACATATTTTCACATCCCCATCCATTCGAAACATCGGAAATTCTTAAGATTCACGGTGGCTGGTACCCACTATCAATATAATGTGCTTCCGTTTGGTCTCAAATCGGCACCAAGAATCTTTACCAAGTGCCCAGCGTCTATAACAACAGCCCTATGATCTCAAGGGTTACAAGTGTTTCCTTATCTCGATGACTGGCTGCTCAAGGCACTAACAGCAAAAAAGGGCAGTCAAGCTACAAGCAACTGCCTTAAATTGTTCAGAAATTTGGGACTCACTGTAAACAAAGAGAAGTCGTCTTTCCATCCAAGTCAAGTCATATCCTTCCTGGGACCATCTATCAAATACCATCCAATGCAAAGCCTTCCTGTCACACGAAAGGCAGATATGATTACAAAGACTGGCGAACAACCTATCAAGAAAAAAGTCAGTTTCTATGTGAACGCTCGTAGGAATGTGCTCTTCAGCAATAGATATCGTGCCACTGGCCAGACTGAGAATGAGGCCTCTTCAGGAAGAGCTACAGAAGTAATGGCAACAAGCCTCGGGATCCTTTGAGGATGTAATAGAGATCACAGCACGAATGGTAGAGGCACTGCAATGGTGGTTTCACGCGCCAAACCCGTAAAAGGCCTCACTTTCCTCCACAGTATCCCAGACTACATACTGGCAACAGACGCCTCCATGGACGGCTAGGGGGTGCCATCTGCAAGAGTTACAGATTCAGGTCAATTTGTCCACTGCACAGAAATATCAGCACATCAGCAGACTGGAGCTCAAAGCCATTTTCTTATCTCTTCAGGCTTTCTTAATGAGGATAGCAGGCTCCTCCATGTTGGTTCGGACGGACAACACGGCCAGCATGTACTATGTCATTAAACAAGGGGGAACCAACTCCATCACGCTATCTCAAGAAGCGCAGGAGCTATTGGTTTGGACGACACAACATGGGATCTCACTCAAGGCAGAGCATGTCAGAGGCCTGCACAATACTCTGGCGGATAGGTTGAGCAGAACGCAATCCAATTGTCACGAATGGGAGCTGGAGCAGTCCCAGCTCGACAAGGGGTTTCGACTGTGGGGAAAACCAGCGTTGGACCTCTTCACAACGGCGGAGAACGCCAGTATTATGCCAGCAGATTCCCTCTTCCAGGGTTGAGGGGGAATGCCCTTTTAATGTGATGGTCTGGGATATATGCTCACGCTTTTCCCCCATCCCGTTAATTCCCAGAGTGTTAACCAAGATGAAGACTGAAGGCTGTCATTTGATCCCTATAGCGCCATGATGGCCTGGCAGTACTGGTTCCTGGAACTTCTCTTGCTGTCGGAGTCAAGGCTCATACACCTACAACCATCTCCATCTATGCTAACCAGAGAGATGGGCCAGGTGTGCCTTATAGACCCGCAATCTCTTCATTTGCACGCATGGCTCCTGATTTCCTAGAAATCAGGAACTTGGATATCGCATGGGAGTGCACAGAAGTTATTGCAAAATCTAGAGTGGACAGCGCTTTCAAAATGTTTTGCCTAAAATGGGAAGGCTACTGTTTCTGATGCCAAAGAAACAACTTGCGCCCATTTCAAGCTCCTCCTGAATAGATGTTGTTATATCTCCTCTCCTTGACAAAATCAGGTCTCACTTTCTCGTCAGCAAAAGTTCATCTGACGTCGATTTCCTGTTCTAGGAAAACTCCTCAAGCTCCCTCTCTCTGTGCTTCTAGTCTCATAAAGCAATTCATGAGGGACCTCTCCAGCGCCTTTCTCTGGTCCTGACCAGTTTACTGTCCCTATACTCAAGGCCTTCAAAATCAGCAGTCCGGGGCCCAGCCAACCCTTTTAGACACCTGGAGCAGACAGCAGCACATGCCCAGACTGCCTGGGGGCATATTAAGGGTAGGTTGATCTAGGGCGTCTGCAGGATGAGCCCCTGGCAAGAGTCGTAGGAAAATCTGGGGCTGGGGAGCAGGCACCTTGGTGCTGTGTCAAAGCATAAGGCAAGTCGAGAAAATACCATGCATACATCCCCCTATTTCCACCACACCCCACTTGAGCCACGAAACTGTACTGCTGCATTACCCAGACAAGCCTGCCTCACATAAAAAAGCCTAGACCTTGTAAACTTGTCGATAGAGAAGACAGATAAGAACCACATTTTGCCCCAGTATTGGAACTTTCATAGATTCCCATGCTTTGTATCATTCCCCTGTCGTCAGCCTGGGAGCCTCGGTAAATAGAAAATACCATAGCAGTATGTACAAAAGAGAAAGAAAGGCCTAGGCCTTATCTAATTTTGTAGCCTTACTACCTCTTTGTGTAAAAGAGACCAACACTTTGCAACAACCAATCAGATTAGCCTCGCCCCATAGAACCCTCAGGAGAGAGCCTCAGAGCCTCAGATTTTCTACCGCACGTTGTGCTAAGGGAGTCTCCTCTGAGCTCTGCTCAGTTTTTCTCTTCAGTTGGATTTCTACAACATTTTTAATCTTCAGGATGTCTGAAAAGAAAGCTTTATTCAAAGCCTGCTCCACATGTTCGAAGAAAAGACTTTATGTGGAAGATAAGCATAAAGATTGTATTTATTGCTTATATCCAGACCACAAAGCCACTGAGTGCAAGATCTGCAGAACCTTCTCAACTAAAACTCTGAGAGATCGGGAAGGAAGACTTCTGACTTGGCTACAAAAGATGAAGTCTCGGAAAGAGGTTCTGTCCAGTGACAGTGAGGATTCCTCCTCAGCTGCATCTTCAAGGAGGTCTAAAAAAAAGGGGTAGCTCTTCCCCCTCTACATCTGCTGAACCTCCTGCTAAAGCCTCTCAAAAGACTTCTGAAAAGTCTAAAAGGCTTAGTCCCAAAAAATCTCCTCATCATTCAAAGGAGAAGGAGGGACTCATCCCTGAGGTGCCATCTGGAAAAAAGGCAAGCCAAGGCCTTTCTGTGGCTTCTACTCCTTCAGAAAAAGAGAAGATTTTCAAAAAACCTTCAAATACACCTCAGGAAGCAAAAGGAGAGAAGAAAACCCGTCCATCGACGACGATCTCCTCAGGTACGTCGACGACGAAGACAAAACTTCATTGATTTCAGTTGTATCTCTGTCGACGGGCCCGTCGATGAGAGTTTCGCCGACAACATTGTCAACGATGACTTCGCCATCTACAGCTCCTGCATTGGTTTCATCGTCGAGGCGATGACAATGATCCTGACATCCACCTCGTCGACGATCAGCCCTCCTTCGATGGCTCATCCACCCTCAACGACAGTTCTTTCCATGGCGACGACGATCCCCTTGTCGACGACACCGTTGACGACAACATCGATGATCCAAAAAGTAAGGATTTCTATAAGGAAAATACTGATTACACCAGAGATGACATAACCCGCAGGGTGACACCATTGCCTCCACCTCTCCTACTGGAAAAAGAATATTCAGATGAAGACGAAAGTCCATATGGGGATGCATATAGTCCTTTTCAGCTTCAAGTGAAGTATCAAGATTCAGATTCAGGCGATTATTACCTGGATCAGCATCATCCAGAATCGCAATTCACTCCTCAGGACGCACATCAACAGACATCTGGCCAGGATATGGTGGCCATGCCGTCTTCATTGATAAATGATCTGCAGTTGATGTTGTTAGATTATAAAAAGAGGTTCCCATCTCAAACCTCAGAAACCAATCCACCTCCTCTGCCACCGCCCCAGCAAACTTCATTTACTCCTGTAGCTTAAACCTCTCAGACACAAGGTGACCAGCCTGGGACGGAAGGACGTAATGTGATTACAGTGCCTGATAATGATGATGATGACTCTTCTGATGAAGACCAAGATAGAGAGCATGTTCAAAATTCTGACACTGAATGGAACGACTATGTTATCCCTGATCCGGCATCTCCAACTTCGGATCCTGTGGATTCGCCTCCGGCGGATATAGGGGGCTTCCACAATCTTATGGAAAGGGCATCCAAACGATTTGGCCTACCTGTCCCTGTCTTGCACTCCGACTGTTTCTTATACAACTTCAAAGAGCCCTACAAGAAGTTGATCCGTTCCATACCAATTGTGGAATATGTTTGGAAGGAGGGCAAGAGAGTGATGCAGAATCCAGCTACTGTAACTCCGGTTCTACCGCGGCTGGAAAAGAAATATAAAGCCCCGGAGGACAGTCCGGCATGTCTTATTGGTCAACCTAAACCGGACTCGGTTATTTGCCATGCGGCACAACGAAAATCAAGGAGTCCTGCAGCACCCCTGACAGCTCTGCCTGATAGAGAAGGCAGGTGCTTGGATAACTTTGGGAAGAGGTTTTCTTCAATGTCTAGCCTCCTGGTTCGAGTCCTCGAACGCTCTCGCAATCTTGGGAAGATATGATCGCCAAATGTGGTGCGGTCTCTCTCCTTTCATTGATCAGCTACCAGAGAGTGCCAAGACGGAAGCAAGAAAGATTTTAGAAGAAGGGGAAAGATCTTCATCAGAAATTATAGATTGCGCAATGGACATTGCTACAACGGCTTTTAGGGCCTTAGCGGGATCAGCTGTCCTGAGGCGTCAGGGTTGGCTGAGATGTACCTGGTTTCGCCCGGAGGTGCAGAACAAAATTCTGGATCTGCCTTCTGACGGAGACATGCTGTTTGGCAAGCATGTAGCTGATGCTTTACAGGACATTAAAAAAGACACCGAAACTGAAAAATCCTTGGGTACGCTCCAATACCGAAAAGTACCTTTCCGGGGAGCAAGAGGCAGGGGATTCTCGACATACAGAGGAGGCTATCAGCAACGATTCTCCTCCTATTCGCAATCCTCTCAATCATATAAGCCTCAGTATTCCCAGTGACAAAATCAATTGTTGTCTTTCTCTCGCCAATCGTCCAGAGGCAAACAAGGGCGTCAAGGTAGAGACACCTCTAAACGCCAATAGCGGCTTCCTTGCTCTGTCTACTGGTCCTTCGCCTCTTGTTTCAAGGATAGGGGGAAGGATTGCGAATTTTCTTGATTGCTGGAAGATCATAACAACAGATCAGTGGGTCCTACAAATTGTTCAATTCGACCATACATTAGAATTCCAAAATTTACCACCTCCAAGAGTCCCTCGCGGTACAGAATCAAAACATCTGCACCTTCTCCGTCTCGAAGTCTCTTGTCTGCTCAGCAAAGGAGCAATAGAATCGGTGCCACCCACTCAAAGAGGAAAAGTGTTCTATTCCAGATTTTTCCTCATTCAGAAGACGGAAGACAAATGGCGCCCAATCTTGGACCTGAGGGAGCTCAACACCTATCTCATAAAACTCTCCTTTCGAATGGTCTCTCTTCAGGACGTTTTGCGTCTTCTAAATCCTGGGGATTACATGGAAACGCTGGATCTACAGGACGCATGTTTCCATATTCCGATCCACCCAGCTCACAGAAAATGTTTGCGCTTCACAGTAGTCAAGAGCCACTTTCAGTTCAGAGTCCTGCCCTTCGGGCTCAGATCCGCTCCTCGGATTTTCACAAAAGTATTAGCCCCGGTGGCGGCGTTCTTAAGGAAACAATCGCTAGAAGTTTTCCCATACCTAGACGATTGGTTAATCAAGGCTCCGTCTCGCAGCGTCAAGGGCTGTCGAAAATTGCATCCATCTTTTCAAAAACCTGGGTCTATGTCTCAACAAAGACAAGTCAGTCATTGCTCCGTCCAGGAGGGTCAGGTTCCTGGGCTCCATTCTGGATACAACAAATTGCAAAGCTTTCCCTTCGGAGGAGAGACAGAAAAAGCTAATCTCCTCAGCAATCCGGTTACAAGGGAGAAGATCCCTTTCAGTTCGTCTCTACAAGTCCTTTCTAGGATTGATATCATCTTGCATACCATTGAATTGAATTGAATTGAAATGATTCTTGTATAGCGCATGGCTACCCGGAGGCATCCCAGCGCTTGCAGCTGCAGAGGGGGAGGTTGAAGGGACGAGATATGTTGTAGGAAAGAGCCAAGTTTTTAGTTTCTTACGGAAGACAAGATGGTTGGGTTCTTGCCGCAGCGGGAGGGGCATGGAGTTCCACAACCTTGAGATGTTATAGGAGAAGAGGCGACCACCCGTGCGAGCCTTGTTGATTCTGCTGACTTGTGCCAAGTTAAGCTCGTTGGAACGGAGGTTTCTGGGGGTTCTGTGTGGTTTGATCAGATTGGCAAGAATGGGGGGGCCTTTACACTGAAGATTTTTGTGGGCTATGCAGAGGGCCTTGAAATGTACCCGTTCCTGTATAGGCAACCAGTGAAGCAATTTCAACGCTGGTTTAGCTGAGGAGCGGTGGTTGGCGCTTGTCAGCAATCTAGCAGCGGAGTTTTGTACTACCTGTAATTTCTGAATTACAGAGACTGGGGCTCCTAGGTACAGCGCGTTCCCGTAATCCAGCCTTGACAAAATCAAGGCTGGGAGCAGGATTTTTTTGGCTCTGTCGGGAAGTTGAGGGAGGATTTTACGGGTGGATTTGAGCAAGCAGACGCAGGTGGCCGCAGTTTTTCTGGCTTGTGCTTTAAATGTAAGATCTTTGTCTAGCCAAAAAACCTAGGCTCTTGATCACGCTTTTGGGAGTTGGGCTAGCGCCCATAGAAGATGGCCATAGCGTGGGGGAGTTAAATGATGCATTCCTGCCCAGTAACATCAGTTCGGTCTTTTGGTTGTTAAGTTTTAGCTGGGACAGGCTCATCCACTTTGATACCTCCTCCAGGCAGTCACTCAGACTCGTGTGTGATAATTCAGCCTGATTCAGAGAGACCACGAGCTGAGTGTCGTCAGCATAGCTGACCAATTCAATTCCGTAGGGGGCTACTATCTTAGCTAAGGGAGACATGTACACATTAAAAAGTGTGCGGCTAAGGGAGGAGCCCTGTGGCACCCCACACTGCAGAGGTAGTGGCGCGGAGTGGCAGTCTCCTTCAAATACTTTGAAATATCTCTCCGAAAGGAAGGATTCCAGCCAGGAAAGAGCTTTTCCCGAGACTCCGACTTCGTATAGACGGGCTAGAAGGATACGGTGGCTAACCGTATCGAAGGCGGCGCTGAGGTCCAGGAGGATGATGGCCACATTGCCACCTGTGTCCAGGATCCTCCTAGACTCCTCAACCACCTTAAGAAGCACCGTCTCCGTCCCTTGTCCCTGCCGGAAGCCCGTTTGAGAGGGATGGAGTAAATTGGAGGCCTCCAGGAAAGAGGACAGTTGCTGGTTGATGAGTCTTTCTGCCAATTTACTAATACCCGGGAGAAGAGAAATGGGACAGTAGTTACATAGGTCTCCAGGGTCCAAGTTAGGTTTCTTCAACAATGGTTTGACCATGGCCATTTTCCAGTCCTTTGGGACTGTTCCTGTTTCGATTGAGGTGTTAATCAGGTTAATAACTGGTGCTTCCATAATGGGCTGTACTAGCTTCAGGGTGTTAATTGGGGCGGGATCAAGGGGAGAGACACTTTTGATTGAGTTAAGAAGGGAGGGAAATAATTCCTTAGTGAGGGGGGAAAAGGAAGAGAGTTCGGGAATGGAGCCTTGAGAGAGGGGTGTGGGTAGCGGCGAAGGAACAAGGGTAGTGATGGGTGGGAGGGCCAGAAGAATATTTTGAATTTTATTGTGAAAGAAGAGTGCCAATTCTTCACAGCGAAGGACCGATGATTGAGGGACCTGAAAGGAATCAGGGTGTTTTAGCAGACTTTTGAAAATAGTGAAGATTTCTTTTGAAGAGTTGGAGGATGCAGAGATTTTCTCTGAATAAAAGGCTATTTTAGTGGTCTTTAGCGCAGCTTTGTAGGTTTTGATAGAGGCTCTATATTTGGTTTTGATTACTGGGTCAAAATGTTTCCTCCATAATCTCTCCTCTTTTTTACAGCTCTGTTTAAGTTTCTGGAGCTCTGGACTAAACCAAGGATGGTTAGTGCATCCCCTTTTTTGGGATACAGGTTTCTTAGGTAAGATGGCATCCAGTGAGTTCCCTATCCACTGGTTGAACTCTAAGTTTGCTTGGTTTATGTCATGATTAGCAGCTGGTAAGGAGATCCTTAGTGCTTCCGACCATTCGTTTATGTTAAGTTTGGACCAAGGTCTTATCTGTTTGGTACTAAACGATTTGGCCGGGGCTGTTGGAAGAGAGCTCCAGGAGAAGGGTATGATGGAGTGGTCTGACCATGGGATGGGGATCGGATGCGAAGTAGTTAGATCGACAATGTTGGAAAAAATGGGATCGAGCAGGTGTCCCTTTGTATGTGTGGGGTTTTGAATTTTTTGGATCATTTCACAGGTCTCTAGATCTTGAGTCAGATCCAGGGCTATCGTATCATGTGGATCATCGAAGTGGAGATTCAGATCTCCTAATATAGTAAAATTAGAGGCCGAGCTGGCAAGGTTCACAACAGCTTCCAGCAATGTCTTATGAAATTGTCCTAAGGATCCTAGTGGACGGTAAACTAAAAGCCCCGTGAAGGAGGCTGAGGGTGAGAGGGTGATCGAAAAATGGGCGTTTTCACAGTCCCGCAGTGGGCTGTCTAAAAAGCGACAGACTAAGTGCTCCTTATAAAGAATGGCGATCCCACCACCTACATGCCCTGTTCGGTCAAGATGCTGGATTAGGTAGCCCGGAGGTAGGGCCTGGACAATATCTGGGCCTGAGCTAGGCCCTAGCCATGTTTCAGTAAGGAACAGTGCGTCCAAATCCCCGTCCTGAAGTAAGAATGAGATCTCTAGGGCGTGTTTTGGCAGGGAGCGACAATTCAGCAGTGCCATATTCAGATTTTGTGCTTGTCTTTGCCTGATCTCTGCTGGTTCGATCAGTTGATAAGGACAGTGTCTGCAGTGGTATTGGTATTAGTTCCGCATTGCAGATTAAGAATGCCCCCCTTACAAGAACAACTAGACATGCAATGGCGCCAGGTGAAAGGCTCTTTCGAGGACAAGATAAAGATCACTCCTCCCATGAAAAGAGCAGCAGGTTCGTGGGCCATCAAGAAAAATGTCTTGAGGTCTTTCTTTCAGAATGCTTCCATCCCCTCTGGTTCTAACCATAGATGCTTCATTGGAAGGCTGGGGCGCGGTCTTGCTGGATCTCTAGGTGAGCAATCACTGGAAGGCAGAAGAACGTGCTCTTCATATAAATCTCTTGGAACTCAGAGCGATTCGCCTGGCCTTGCAGGCTTTCAAACCGAGGATTCAAAATACAACTGTGCTGGTCAGGACAGACAACACAACGGCCATTCATTACATAAACAAGCAGGGAGGTACAAGATCCCTTCTCCTCTCAAAGGAGGCCCAGGAGATATTGGAATGGGCGATTCTCCACAATGTAGTACTCTCGGCGGAGCACCTACCAGGCACTCTCAACACAGCAGCAGACACCGTAAGTCGTCTGAAATATGCCTGTCACGAGTGGGAAATAGATCAAGACACTCTGGAGGAGGTATTTCAACGTTGGGGTACTCCAACGATAGACTTGTTCGCAACCCCAGAAAACAGGAAATGCCAATTCTTTGCAAGCAGGCATCGCCATCGAGGATCGCTGGGGAATGCTCTTTCGATGTCCTGGTTAGGCGCATTTTGTTACGCCTTTCCTCCAATTCCCTTAATACCACGGCTTCTCAGGAAGATAAAGATGGAACCTTGCAGGATGATCTTAATAGCACTGGCGTGGCCTCACCAATTCTGGTTCATGGAACTCCTCCTGCTGGCCCAGGATCAGCCATATCACCTTTGTCCCATCCCATCTCTTTTGACAATGTCCCAGGGACAGGTGTTACGTCCAGATCCGAGCTCTCTCCATTTGAAAGCATGGCTCCTGAGCACAGAGAATTCCACGCTCTAGATATTCCTCAGGAGTGTAGAGACATTTTATCTCAAGCTCGCGCACCAAGTACGAATAAAACGTATCGTGCTAAATGGAAGCGTTTCTGTCTGTGGTATCATAGGGAGCACATCCATCCATTTTCTTCAGCTCCTCATCAAATTCTGCCTTACATTCTATCTTTGGCTAAATCAGGTCTTTCTCATTCTTCCATGAAAGCTCATCTGGCGGCTATTTCAAGGTACAGGAGGTCAGCTGCGGGTCCATCACTTTGGTCGGCTAGTATTATCAAACAATTCCTGAAAGGTCTGTTCAGGGTCTTTCCACCAGTGCAGCCACCATCTCCATCCTGGAATCTTAATCTGGTTTTGGCTCATCTGATGAGACCTCCGTTCGAGCCTATTCACAGAGCGGATTTGAAATTCTTCTCATGGAAATTAGCTCTCCTTCTGGCGCTTACCTCTGCTAGGAGAGTAGGAGAGTTGCAAGCTCTCTCCATCCTAGAGCCTTTTCTACAATTCAAGAAGGATTCTATGTTTTTAAGAACCAATCCAAAGTTTATCCCGAAGGTTCCTTTGGATTTCCATTTGAATGAGCCAGTAGTTCTGAAATCATTTTTTCCTTGTCCTACGACGCCAGCGGAACGTTCTCTTCATTCCTTGGATGTCCAAAGATGTCTCAAATTTTATCTTGAAAGTACAAAGGATTTCAGGAAATCATCCCAGCTTTTTGTGGTTTTTAGTGCACCCCGGAAAGGACTGCCTATCTCGAAGCAAGGGATTTCAAGCTGGATTACAAGCGCGATTGGTTACTGCCACAAATCGGCAGGAAAACCATTGGAGAGACAGGTTCAAGCTCACTCCACAAGGTCTGTCTCATCTTCAGCAGCTCTCTTTGCTAGAGTCCCTACAAAGGACATTTGTAGGGCGACCACATGGAGCAGCGCCCATACCTTCACGAAACATTACTGCCTGGACTCTTTCATGAAGAGCGAAGCGGCAGTAGGACAAGCTGTACTGAGGAACCTTTTCCAATGAGAGGTGAGCTTTCCCTTCTATCCCTCCTTCCTATGATTGCACATTTTGTATCACATAAGTTTTCTACATGTACTGTTACAAGTTATAGATGCTTATATAAGTATGCTTAGGCTGAAATGTTGGGTTACGCTTGTAACAAAATGTACAGAGATATTGTGCTGCTAGCTACTCTGATACAAAGCATGGGAATCTATGAAAGTTCCAATACTGGGGCAAGAAAACAAGTTACTTACCTGTAACTTTGGTTCCCCAGTATTGGTAACTTCATAGATTCCCATACGCCCACCCTCCTCCCTGGGGAAAGCTCAGCCTTCAGCAGAAATGTTTTTTTTACACAACGGCTGTGAAAATCTGAGGTTCTGAGGCTCGCTCCTGAGGGTTCTATGGAGTGAGGCTAATCTGATTGGTTGTTGCAAAGTTTTGGTATCTTTTACACAAAGAGGTAGTTAGGCTACAAAATGAGATGAGGCCTAGGCCTTTCTTTCTCTTTTGTACATACTGCTACGGTATTTTCTATTTACCGAGGCTCCCAGGCTGACGACGGGGGAATGATACAAAACATGGGAATCTATGAAAGTTACCAATACTGGGGAACCAAAGTTACAGGTAAGTAACTTGTTTTCTTCTTTTGCATGGAGCTAAGAATATCAGGACATTTTGTAAGAGTAGCAATTCCCACTAAAACAAATCACTGGCTCAAACAAAGTACTCTGGGAGGAGCTGAGGACAGTAGTGTGAGTAGGTCTCCCCTTATCCAAACAAGACAAAAGGTGGTGGGCAAGGACGAAGTAATAGGAGGCATACAGGACTTCCTCTGACTAAGGTGAAGAAAAGGGAGATAAAAGACAGAATGTTTCTGGGGGGTTGCATCACCAAGAAAGAGAGGATAGAAATGGAGATAGCAGAAGGGGGAGCATGGGTTGTCTCCCCGTGTAATACTGAAACAAGTGACTTATTTGATCGGGGCAGAGAAAGGACTACAGGGTTTTTATTTGTTTTACATGAAGGGCATTCACCAGGATGGATTCAACATTCTGTCAATCCAACAGGAAAACTTTGAGGGCACATTTAATAGAGAAATGTTATTCACGATTTTTCCTAAGTACACTTTTTCTCCAGAATCACTCAAATGTAGCAATTTCTTACAAATGCAAGGTAGTGTCAGTTGAAAGACAGTTCCCTTTTCTATTTTTCTAGTACAAGTTAATTCATAAACCTCAATTTACAAAATTTCTAGCACATTTGTGGTGAAAATAATTAATTGAATTATTCAGTTCTTTCCTAACTGTGACACCTTGCTTTCGTTTATTGTGACATGCTCATCATTTATAGACATCTGTTATTCCTGCAAACCATATGGTGACAGACTACCCTTTCTGTGAAAAATGGCACAAAGAACCTGACTGCTTGAAACCTTTTTATCAATCCTGTTCTACTTTTATATCTTCATAGAAGTTGCTCTGGCAAGCAAAGCATTTATAGCTTCGTAGACATTGTAATGTTTCTTTGAGTCTTTTGTTTTACCTGCAGCATTTTCCTTGTGTGCATGTACACCCATGTAATCTAAAACATAGTATAAAGCCTTTCAACGACATTCTGCAATTGATGTTCTCTGTAAAGATGACTCCCAAGTCCCTTCATGTTTTCTCATATTGTTACACTTTCTGGTGCTCAGTTTGTACAGGTCATGCTTAGTAAAATGTATGGCTAAAATGTCTATCTGAACATCAAACATCTAGTTTTTAAACCCATTTGCCCACCGATGTTTAACTCGGGAGCGCAAACGGCACATTTTTGGAGTGTAAATTCACAGTTGAAATACTCAAACCACGAATAGACACTGTTAATCACACAAACGTGCACATATGACTAAGCCAGTGCCCAGTGCCTGGGGCCGATTGGGTATTTCAAGGCAGGAATGCCATAAGGAGTTACCAAACTGCTGCATATGTACATGTTCATGAGTATTTTGCGTTTTAGATACTGAAATGTACTCAGATCAAGAGCAAATCTTTATCCGGGATGGGAGTGGGGACTGGATACTTATTGAGGCTGTAGATAAAATATATTTCGTTTGTGGAGAAAAAGCAGAAAAAGGAAAGTTAACAAGTACATTTGAACTTGAAATAACTCTGACCAAAGCTTAGGTAGCAGAGCTCTAGAAGGCCATAAGAGATTGTCACCAACTTCTTTCTCATCAGAAGTGTTTTAAAGTAAACTCAAGGAAGAGGCAACAACACTATTTCCATAGTTCAAGGGTAGAATCAGATTTCACAATGTTAGATCCACCCATTGTGTGCGATAGCAAATATAGAGTTATAACAGATTACATTCCACACTTTGGATGGCCCAGTAAATATCTTTACCGGGAATGAGGTATTTACAAGTTGTGGTAAATACCTCCTATTCCGAGTTTTTAACCCAGAAATGAGGCTTAACATTCAGACTTGTACTTAATGCTCGGCATTTTGCATGGTTTGCTTTTTTGATAAGCATTTTCCCCAGAAATTTGAACAATTTTGACCTGCTGGAATCAATCAGGAGAAACTGTGAGGTGTGATCATTAACTCTTGTTTGCACAGGAATTGAAATTAGCCCTTTACAAGTAATCAGGGCCATAGTTTGCAATTAGTAGCACATCTGATCGTTATCTGCATCATCATTACGCGTTTTTCCCCATTTCTTACTTTGTGGCTGATTTTTTCGTAGACACTGGGCCCAGGTGAAGAATGAGATACAGAAGACATTTGACCAGACAGCAGCTGACTTCACACTTGAGAAGATTGTGGAGCTGGGCTTGGAACAGCACTATGACAAAATCAATGAAATCTCATCTGCAGCCACCAAGGAGCTTGGTATTGAGCAGGTACCTGTTAGTTAATCAAGCAATATACCGGCCCCTGGAAGCTTGTTAAGGAGTGGATATCCTGTTACGGATGACATTTGGCCACATCATTTCCTCTCTGGCCACGTAAAAGATAGGACGTCTTTGCAATGTTGAGCAGTTCACTGATGGTACATTGTTCTGAACCTTGTATGTTTGTGTTCTGCTGGAAAGTGAAGGCATGGTTGTGTAAAAGGATATAGTTAATTTTTAGATTTAGTTACAAATATACATTCTTACTAGGATTGGATTATTAACAATGTTTGAAATCAACAACCACACAGATCTCAGTGAGAGTAACACCTCTTCAGTAACCACACATTGGGCTGCCATGTTTGGAATCCTTGCGCCTTTCTAAAGATTTCATTTTCAGATCTGTGGAGAAAGTAACGAGGCAGAGCGGGTTAGACTTGGGTGAATGTTACTGTTTGATCTCCCTTTGGGGCATTTTGTGCAGAATGATAATTTTTGTATTGCTTTTCTGTTTTTTGTGTCCCTTTTGCATCTGCATCTTGGCCCTGTCTCCCACCCCTGAAACTATGCTGCTTTTTGGCACTGACTAACCATGCACAAGAGTGACTACTTCTTGTAAGCTCTTTTCCCATTTGACAACGATGTTTCACAATCTCTGTCTTCTCTTTCATTGTACCTTGAGCTACACGAACATTTATGCTTTAATGAAGGGTCTTTGCGCTCCTTGAAACAATATGCAGCACTACAAATTGAATGCTTGCTCAATGCATGGTTGCCAAACACTGACCTTGCCTCTTAATCAGTGTTTTTCTGCCTTTTACAGACCCTGGAACACATTGCCAGAACTTGGGACAACACAGTTCTAGACATAGTTCCTTACAAGGACAAAGGGCACCATAGACTGCGGTGAGTACTGTTCAAAAAGATGTATACTAAGTGAACATGTACAATGCATATGCCTTTGAGTTGTAATTTTCCACATGGTGGTGCTAGTTCCTGGAGACTTTGCACATAATGCTGCAGGTTTTTAAACAATTTAATTCCTCATTTTCATGAAGTATATTTTTGGAGGCTCGTAGTACAAAGCTCTCCAGGTACAAATTTGGTAGAACTGAAACAAGTAGTTTAATGAGTTCTGGATAGATAGCATTTTCTGAGCAATGCCTACTTTGCTGGCTTTGTATGAAACTGGCACAGTGAAATATGGTTTGGACTGGAGCTACATGTGAATTCCAGCAATCAAACATGTTAACTGACAAACAGAGTTCTTATCGCAGGCATGATGTTGGAAGGACTCTAGGATACAAAAATCAGCAGAACTCTTCTTAGAAGTGGGTCAAACAAACAAGTGAGCTTCTAGAAGGAGAATTCGTACTGGTACCATGCTCCAGGGTAGTGCCAGCCGTGCTGTAAAGGATTGTGGACACAGGCATCTATCCCGTTTCAGTTCCTGTCATGAAGTAAACCAGTGTCCTCACTTGTGCTGACCAGTCAGTCATCCATAGCCCAACAAAGAAATTTTCCCTAAGATAGAAAAAGAGCAGTTTGGGTACTTTTTAATTACAAGGTAGAGATTGACTTTGCCTGGAGGCACATGCAAGCTACCACCAGTGGGATCATTTGGTGCTTCTAGCCAAACATTTGAAAAAGGTTTAGGCAGTTGCACTTTCAAGGTAAAACAAGAAAAAGGTAGAGAATGGGAGAGATAGTGCAAGGTTCTTTGGATTGTTGTCCGAGCAGCCAGACTTATCCTTATCCCTTCTGTTCATTGACTTACGTTTCCTGTCAGCGGAAACACATAAGAAATGGCTGTGCAGACTAGATTTGTGACCAGGCAGTAAGCAGCTTCCTTCCTCATGTCCTTCCATCACTGAGTTTAACTTTCTGGATCCTCTATAACAGCACCATCCTTAGGACATCATGAATATTGTGAAAGTTGCTGTGTATCTTGCTGCATCATCCTCTTCTGATTTCCTGCTAACCAGGTCCCCAGTGTCAGTGTTCTTTCCCTAAACTATACTATTGTTCCACAATTGGCACCACTTTAGCCTTGATGTAAGCCCCTGGTAAATGGTAGCCTGGGTACCTAGGGCCTTGGGTTTAAAGATGGTCCCTAAGGGCTGTTGCATGATCTGTGTCACCTTTAGGTCGCCTCACCAAGCTCGTGCACACTGCCATTTCAGCCTGCGTGTCTTGGTGCAGAGAAAAAAGAAGAGTCGACATGACCCACATCCCTGTGTGCCATGCCTGCAAAGCACTGCATGTGGTATAGGTAAGTCATCCCTACAGCAGGCCTGACAGCCCCAATGCAGGGTGCACTTTACTCATGTGTGGGCATATTTGCATGAGTGGATGTGTTCCTGTGATATATAAGTTCACTCGTAGGTACCACAAGTGCACACGGAAGACATAACTAATATATGGGCTGGACACTCATGGGCTGGACTCTCAGCTGTATGACGGCTTCACTGTACCCCCAGATGTTTGGTACCAAACATCTCATCTTAATAAATCCACACTGATGCCAGTGGTGGATTTATGGAGAAAAGCACCCACAGGACACCTTAGAGGTGCCCCATTGCAAACCTCTGACTACTAGTGTGTCGACTGACTGGACTTGATCAGCCAGCCACCGTGGACAAGTTTGTGACCTGCTGCGGTGAGAGCCATCACTCTCAAAGGCCTGGAACAAAGCCTGCTCTGGGTGGAGGTGTTTTCACCTCCTCCACGCAGGAATGTTATTCCAGGGCAGGAAGCTTCAAGGGCCATGCCACCTTTGTTATGTGGCCCAGACCTTTCAGGATTGTGGAGATGCCACCTCCCGTCCAAGCTCCACTTGTTGGCGGAAAGACAGGCGGTAAAATTAGTAAGATTAGGAGGTGTGCCCACACCAAGCCAGCACCACACCTAAGGTGGACCAACTGATATGGATACCACCTTTTCAAATTCCTCCATCTTGTTTTGGATGGAATTAGCCTTCAGGAAGTGGTCAAACAGAGAGTGTAGACACCCTAAAGATAGGCAGCCCATTGGCTACTGCCTGGTACTCCTCTTAACATCCCTACATTGAGTATTTAAGTTCCACCCCTGAACTGAAGAACTCCGATTTAACGGATCAGGAGAAGAAGGATGAAGAAGAGTCACTGCCTGGCGAAACTGCAGAAGAACTGAGAACTTTTGGTGCAAACCCCTGCCTGCCTGCAACTCTCTCGACAGTTTCGACAGAGTGATTCGTCCTGCAAGATGGAGATTTACCACAGCCTTTTTGTTTTGATTTTGAAAGTATCTTCTACATCATACCACAGCCTTGGGAAGCCTCCCAGCACTTGAAAGATCACCTATAGTCTCCCTTGGAGTAGAGGATCCCCTGCAGGCACTGAAAAGCAGAGTCGGGTCCACTGCCTTGCAGCTTCCCCGTCCGACCAACACTGCAGATGACTAGGAAGAGGTACCCATGCTCTGGAGGTTCAGTTCTGTCTTTGCACTGAGTGTGAAGACACCAGGAGCAACTGGAGCTGTGCATCACCAATACCCGGGGTACCGGATGCCCTGCATCAAACACCTACAGCAAGAGTCCAATCCTGATTCTAACTGCACCACAACCGAGCAGCCATCGAGGGATGTCAGCATTACTGAGGCCCACTTTTTGAGTGGCCCAGCTGTACTGATTTTGCCCCTGACAGTTGTTTGTCCCTAGCTGTGAGTAACACCTTTGCGCATGCTGCCCATTCTACCTAACACCTCTTCACCCGAGCCGCCCAGCCTGTGTACTAAATAATGAGCTGTGTCCCTTTGCTCCAAGGCCCCTTGCGACCCAGTCCCCCGTTTGGGAGCTCTCAGACTTGTCCCCAAGTCCGCCTATGCAGCCTGCAGGTGGTCGTGTGAGAGGGATGTCTTCAAGGAAGATAGGTTTCAAGCCGTGCAGTGCCTGTCACGCATGATGCCGGTTACCGACCCCCACTTCGTTGGTCTCTGATGTCTCTAGCACGACCATGACTCGTAGTTGTGCTCGGACTGCTGGGCCACGGCTCCGAAGGCCTTGCGGGAGCAGGCGATAAAACTCTTCGCGGCCCAGAAGTCAACACCATCAAGTGAGACTCTGAGGAGATCCCAGTCTCGATTGAAGAAGAGGAGGTTGCGGGACTGCTCCCATAGCCCCAAGTCCTCTTCATCCCACTCGAGGCCCTCTGGACACTCGGGGAAGAGGAATAAGAAGAAGAAGTCCAAGCAGACTTCCTCTTCACCTCGGCTGTCATCCTTCAGTTTCTGCGGAGCCGGAGCCTGGGTCGACTTCGCGACTCCCTCCCTTTCCTGGAGCCGGAGCAACCCGCACTCCAGTGAAAGAGTTTTAAGAGGCCATGCGCCATGTATTTGAGCGGGTGGACCCTGCACTCGGGCCCGTGGGGTTAGAAGGGGCCCCATCGGGTTGGACGCCGTCGACTCCAGCTATGGTGCCAGTGGGGCCTTCTGGATCCGATACCGTATCCGGGTCGGCGCCGGTCATGCCAATGCGACATCCCCCAACTTCGGACCCGAAGTTGGTGCACACAGTATCGCCGGTGCCTGCCCCACCCTCATCCCCGATGCCACGAAGCTGGAATGATATTGTTCTACGCCGATTCTGACGCCAACTAAACCTACGTGTTCTATGTTGTTGCCTGAGCAATTTGAAGATGTGCTAGGCTTTGGGGAGGAATGGGAGGTGGATTTGGACCCTCTGGAACACCAGGAAGACTCTGCGGAGCAGTTGGACTGGTATAGGGAACTTGCAGAGAACAGTGGACTGGATACTTCTCCAAATACTGGCATGCTTTCTCTGCCTACAGTGGTGGTAAAGAGGGCAGCTGAAGTTCTAGGACTGGAACTACCCTCAGTGCAGGTCAGGACAGATCTCCTGACTGAGGTGCTTCAACCTGGGGCTTCCACTGACGAACCCTTTTTGCCCTTTAATGAGGCACTTACGGATGTCCTTCTAGGCACGTGTTCCAAGCCTACCACAGAGGCTCCTGTGAATAGGACGTTTCACACCACCAATGCCCAACACCGGGTGATCCGAAGTTCCTCAGCCAACACCCACTCCTGAAAGTTTGGTGGTTCAGGCCTCTACTTCCCAAGGCACGTTCCCTTCCGCTCCTCTGTATAGGGAATCCAAGAGGTTGGATGCATTTGGGAAGAAATTGTTTTCTTCCTCCAGCCTGACATTGCGGTCGGGGAATACCGCATGCTTATTGAGCTGTTTCTCCCACTCCCTTTGGAGAAGGTTGCGCAAGTGCTGCCACAAGTCCCAGAGGAGGCTCTGGCTGTACTCTCGCAAGCAGTCAAGGATGGGGGAGATGCAGCTAGATTCACCACTCAGTGTGGCCTAGATACAACAGATTCACTACTCAGATCGATTAGTGGCCTTAAGGTGCCACGTCTGGCTTAGGACAACTGGCTTCTCAGGCGATGTCCAAGCAAATCTGATGGAAATGCCCTTTGATGGAACCCATCTTTTTGGGGAAAATTCAGGCTCTGCCGTGGTCAGATTCAAGGACTCTCGAGCTAAGGCCAAGTCCATAGGCCTTTCCTCTACTCCTTGTGGCCAATCTTCCTTTCCCTCCTTTTGTGGCAACAGAAAGGGTTTCCTGCCGTGTCAACCCTATCCCAGCCACTGTCCTGCACAGACTTCACAAGCCGTGCGGGGACGTGGACGCAGTGCATTCCGATCCAGAAGTCATTGGCCACCCTGCCCCCGGTAGCCGCAGCCTCCAAGCACTCCTAGGCTGACTCTGTAAGACCACAATACCCCAGTTTGTGAGAGAATTAGTCATCCTTTCCATTCGGTTTCAGAAGTAGGCAGTGGTTGTTATTCCCGCTAATTTCTGATTCCAAAGAAGAGCAAAGGGTTACGGCCCATTTTAGATCTTCAGACCGTCAATGTCTTCCTCAAGAAGGAGAAGTTCAAGATGCTCACTCTAGCTCAGGTCTTGGCTGCTCTGGACCAGGAAGACTGGATGGTAGCGTTGGATCTACAGGATGAGTATTTTCACATCCCCATCCTCTCGGGCCACAGGCATTACTTTCAGTTCAAGGTAGGCCGCAAGCACTTTCTGTTTACCGTTCTCCCCTTCGGCCTTACCAGTGCCTCTCGGGTGTTCACCAAAGTGATGGCGGTGGTCGCAGCTCATTTGCGCAGGTTAGGGCTATCAGTCTAGCCCTACCTCAACGACTGACTGACTGTTGAAGGCGCCCTCACCCGAGGCTGTCGTCTCCCACATTCAGACTACGGCGGACCTCCTGCATCTGCTGAGGTTCTCTATAAACGTGCCAAAGTCACACCTGAAACCTTCTCAGATGCTCCTTTTCATTGGAGCTGTTGTGGACACAGTTCAGTTTCGGTCCTATCCTCTTGAGCAGCGAGTTCAGGTTATGATTCCGATGTTTCAGCCTCTATCCTGTTTTTCGGAGATACTGACTCTGAGGCTGCTGGGCTTCATGGCCTCCTGCATCCTGTTAGTGAAGCATGCCAGGTGGTGTATGCAGGCTCTGCAGTAGGACTTGAGGTTCGAGTGTGAACATTGTCGAGGAAATCTCACCAACATGGTCCAGATCTCGGAAGGAACTGTTAGAGCTCTGCAGTGGTGGTTGACAAACCACGATTGGGTTAATGGCAGACCCCTCTCCCGTACCCAACCAGATCTCACAGTAGTGACAGATGCGTCACTTCTGGGGTGGGGCGGACATTTGGGAGAGGTGGAGATCATGGTACACTGGTCTCGAGCAGAGTTGGGGTTCCACATCAATTTGTTGGAACTCTGAGTAATTCGGTTTGCATTGAAGGCATTTCTTGCCTCTGTCAAGGGGAAGTAAGTGCAGGTGTTCACGGACAAGACCACCGCCATGTGGTACTGTAACAAGCAGGGCGGGTGCGGTCGCGGACCCTTTTGTCAAGAGGCCCTGCGTCTCTGGACGTGGCTGGAACAGCAGGGCATAACCCTGATGGTTCAACACCTGGCAGGTTCTCTGAACGGCAGAACGGACTAACTCAGCCGCTGATGCCTAGCGGATCACGAGTGGCGTCTCCAGTCGCAGGTGGCGCAAGTTCTCTTTCAGCGGTGGGGAGAACCTTAGTTAGATTTGTTCGCCTCTGAAGAGAATGCGCAGTGGCAACAGTGCTATGCGCTGGAGTTTCCAAGGCGGCTATCGCTGAGCGATGTTTTTTGTCACTAGTGGTGTTCAGGCCTGCTGTATGCCTTTCCGCCCATACCACTCCTGGCCAGGGTTCTGAAAATGATCAGGAGCAAGCAGGGCCCAAGTCATTCATGTGGCTCCAGAATGGGTGAGGAGAGTCTGGTATCCAGAGGTTCTGAAAACGAGCATCAATCCTCTGATCAAGCTGCTTCTTCAGGAGGATCTTCTGTCGCAGCAGCAGGGGAGGATTCTACCACCTGAACTTGTCCACCCTGCACCTCCATGCGTGGAGATTGAGTGGCGGCAGTTGATAGCTTTCGACCTTCTTCCCAAAGTCTAGTGTTATCCTGGCAGCCAGGTAGCCCTCCACTTCAAGATGGTATACGCCTGCCGTTGGCAGAAATTTGCATTATACTGTACAGAAAGGTCTAGTGACCCTCTTTCTACTGTCCTTCTATTCATTTTAACCCTTGGCCAAGATAGCCCTGCTTTGAGAACTCTCAAGGGTTATCTCGCTGCTCTGTCTGCCTTTTTGCAGCTGCCAGACGAGCCTTCTCGCTTTAAATCTCCTATTGTACAAAGATTTCTGAAAGGGCTGGCTCACTTCTTTCCACCCACGCCGTTTTTTATACCACGGTGATACCTTAATTTGGTCCTCACCTACTTTATGTGTGCTCCCTTTAAGCCCTTACATAATTGTCACCTTCTGCTGTTGACCATCAAAGCAGCCCCCTTAGTGGCGAATACATCAGCCCAGAGGGTGAGTGAGTTGCAGGTGTTATCATGCTCATCTCCCTATTTAATGGCTTCCTTTTTGCCAAAGATTGTGACCCCCATTCCATGCGGGTCATTCCAACACATAGCCCACCTTCTTTGACACTCTGCATCCCTCTAAGAAAGAGGAGCGTCTCCTTCGACTGGACACAAAAAGAGTTTTGCTGTTCTACCTTGACTGCACAAAAGAGTTCCGGGTGGACGACCAACTCTTTGTAGGGTATGTGGGACCAAAGAAGGGAATGGCAGTGCAGAAAAAGACTATTTCTCGCTGGGTCGTACTCTGCATTAAGATCTGCTATGCCCTGGCAAAGAAGCAGCCACCTGAGGGGATTTAGGCTGCGACTACAGCCTTGGCTCGCGGTGTCCCAGTCCAAGACATCTGTCATGCAGCAACATGGGCATCATTGCACACGTTTGCAAAGCACTATTGCCTGGATGGCCAGGTCCTCAGAGAATGGGCATTTTGCCCTCTCAGTCCTGCGGGACTTTCTTGTTTACGATATTGGTTCACAGCCCACTGCCTGGATGGCATGGCTTGGGTATCTAATTCAAAGGTAAGGAATCTGCAGCTAGAAGTCTCTATCAGATGAACAAGTTACTTACCTTTGGTAATGCATTATTTGGCAGAGCCTCTATCTAGCGGCAGATTCCTTACAGCCCCACCTATGCCACCCCGCTTTGCAGGCTAAAATTGTAGGGCTAGGGTTACCCCTCTTTTCCGGGCCCTAGTTTTGTACACAACTGCATTGATTACTCGTGGCTCTTTGTGTTCTGGCGTGAACAAAATGAAAACTACTGACGTCCATGTGCTTGGGTGGCGACTATATAGGTGACAGCGACGTCATAACCGACGACGACGTCATGCAGGGCCAAATGGAACAACCCGATGGCGTGCACAAGGAGTATTGCTCAGCTAAAGTTTCTGGATCCAGTCTGATGCCTGGGAAATTCAAAGGTAGGAATCTGCCGCTAGATAGATTCTCTACTAGATAATGCGTTACAGAAGGTAAGTAACTTGATCTTTAGTGCACTATCTTGAGAGCCAGCTTCCTACAAATCTCTGTTATCCTTAGTCACCAAGAAGGGACAAAGTAAATGTGTTAGGATTAATGCCTGTTCTTCTTTTCTCTTAATTCAGGGGGACAGAGGAGGTGTTCCAAGCCTTGGATGATAACCAGGTGAATCTGTCCACCATGAAAGCATCAGTTTTTGTCAAAGCCTTTGAGCGTGATGTGGACCACTGGGAGCGTTCTCTGTCTCTTATCCTGGAAGTAATAGAAATGATCCTGACTGTGCAGAGGCAGTGGCTGTATCTTGAGGTGAGAACAAAGGCATTACCTGTTGCATGTCATAATATAGACCGTTAGATTGTTCCTTATTATGATAATTGTAATTTTCTTCCAGGTGATTTGCCTTTAGTCATAAGCCCTTAATTATCACACATTTTCTCTGTTCTACCAACCCACCTGTCTTCTGACACCTAGCATCTGCTATATTTGGTGGATGTAAAAGTGCAATTTGGACATTCATGCTTTCTGTCATATTTCATTTAAATTTTGCGTCAAATACAATACTGTCCAAGATTCAATAATATGGTGCTACTATTGGTAACATTGGTGTTCTGCTTTGTCTTGTTCACAGGCGGCTAGGAGTTGCCTGTAATGATTGGCAGGAAGCAGAAAAGTCTCTTTGCAAAAATTAATGTTGTCATTTTTTTCATGTTCGCTTCTCTGTGTGCCACCTCCATCCTTTTATATGTATGCAACACCAAACACAACACCCATTCCTCCCTTTTTCTCCGTATTATTCAGGATGCAGGGTTTTGTTTCTCTGGCACTTCTGCTTGGGTAGTGCTACCCTTTTCCTCTGTTCTAATATGGTCTACCAATACTGGAAGGGTTGGTTTTATTTTTAATACGATTTTGGATATGCTTTCTTGGTGGCTGACCTCCACAAGTTGCCCTGTGCCTGTGGAACCAGCATCTGGTGAGTCCTTATGTTTGATGTGCTAGAGTTCATTCAAGACTGCTATGATAATCTCCGATCTCCTACAGCGGCCCTACTTAATAAGATGCAAGCAGTTTCTCATGAATTTACACAAGATTCTTCTAAATCAGTTATTCTGACTCTCTCCTCTTTCTCCATGTTAACTGTGGAACAAACCGTTAAACTCATTGTCGTGACTAAGTCGGGCTCCCCTGCAGATCTATGCGCTCCTACAATCCTGCATATCTCGCCTGAAATTATAGCCATCCCATTAACGGTGATCTTTTATTCAATGTTCTTAACTGGACATTTTCCTATGGAATGGAAGAAAGCCTCTATTCTTCCCTTACTAAAAAAAAAACTCAACCTGGTTGCCAAGGAGACTCTTAATTACAGGCCAATATCTAGACAAGACGATGAACACCGAATATTCGGGTTTTTATCAATAAACAGAGCTGGCTCTAATCACTGCCACCGAGGAGCTTAGGCTGATACTTGATGGTGGCTGATACTTGATGGTGGGTGGAACGCAGCTCTGATCCTTCTTGACCTGTCAGCAGCCTTTGATACAGTTAATTATAGGCTGCTGCAGGAGCGACTTGCATCCATCGGGATCGGAGGAAAGGCGCTGTCCCTGCTGGGCTCCTTTTTGTCGGAGCGTTCCCAAGAAGTGGCCTTGGGCAACATGGTGTCAGCTCCCTTGACGCTGCCTTGTGTAGTGCCCAAGGGCTCTTCCCTTAGCCCAATGCTTGTTAACCTTTATGTCATCCCTATTGCCAGCCTAGTAAGATTTATCCTGGTGTCGTACGCAGACGACACTCAGATCATCGTCTCGGTAAGCAGTTTAGCCAGCCAGACTGCTACTAGATTTCATGATTGGATGTGCCAAATAGCAAACTGGATGTCAGACAATTGTCTGAAGTTGAACTCAGCTAAGGCAAAAGTTTTCTTGCTGTAAAACAATCCATCTATTTGGACAGACAACTGGTGGCCGGTCCAATTTGGCACCCTGCCCAAACCGGTGCTCATAGCCAAAAATCTTGCAGTGGTCTTTGACACCACGCTGTCTTTTGAGGCACAAATCAATTTGGTTACCTCAGCATGTTTCTTCATCTTGAAAATGCTGAGTAAAATCCTCCCGGTAATACCTATGAACCTAGGGAAGACGGTGGTAACAGTCTTGCTATCTTCAAGACTGGACTACTGTAAAGCCCTCTTTTCCAGTGCCCCAACGCGCAGCATTAACAAACTGCAGATGGCGCAGAATTCTGCAGCAAGAGTTCTGCTGTGCATCTCCAAATTTAATTCAGTCTCTGCGTCTCTGGCCCGACTCCACTGGCTACCTGTAGTCAAAAGGATTCAATTTAAATCTTTGTGCATCACATTCAAATCCCTCAACAACTTGGGACCAACACACCTGGCAACATTTCTAAAGCCATATATCCCTGCCAGAGTCCTTAGATCCACCAACACGCGTAATCTACTTGTTCCTAGAGTCAATAGGGCCAGATGGGGTGGCAAGAGCTTCACGGCTACAATGGCTAGCTTATGGAACTCCCTAACAACTATGCTGAAAAAAAGAGCACAGTCTCCTCAAATTTTAAAAAGGCCTTAAAACATGGTTGTTTTCAGCATCATTTTTTACCTCTGGGTCCGTTTTGACTTGTATGTACCTCAGTATCGGCTCTGACTTATATATACCAAAGGCAGCGCCTAGACACCTCAGGGTATTTGTCGCGCTTTATAAATTTCTCATCATCATCATGAAACCATCTCTTGCCATTGTCCAAGAAAGGTATTGAAAGAGACCCTAGACTTTGACACTGGATGTGAGCTGTGCCACTCACGCAAGGATTCATTTAGTGTTGGGTATGGTACTCAAATCAACCACACCTGATAATACAGCTACGTAGGTGGCCACCTCCATTTTTTTGAGTTTTCACTGCATTCCTGATAGGGGAAACCTTCAGACAAGCACACTTGTAAGTACTCTTGAAGGGAAAGCACTAATCATGAACTGCGGCCTCTTGCACTACCGGTCAATCTGTACACATCTGACCCAGTCCAATCAGTACCCGCATGGATGCCCCTTTGGTCAAAACACTATTGACCAGTGCAAAGCATCCTCGGGTTAATCAGACTCCTCTGGCAAAATAGCCCAAAGAGCTAAATCCCACATTCTAGAGATTGAGCTCCTCTTCCTTTATGGTGATACAAATTCGACTGTACTGGAGATACCTGGGATCAATACTTCAATATCAGAACACCCCATCCAGTCCTACTCTTTAGCTGTTGAAAACACACCTAAAAAATGAGGTAGAAAGACTTACAAACCTAGGTCTGTGCCTTCATTGGAACTAGAGGGTATTGCATAGTACCCATATCATTCTACTTCATCACAAAAGCATAAGCAGTAAAATATCAGATATGCATGAGAAAAGACAAGACGTGTACATTAGTGCCCTGACTTTTTTACAGTTTCTACCACTGAATTCCTAAATGAGTTTGTTGGATTACTTTTATTTATAATGCACCAGACCAGTTATTGAGTACCTTAACAAAGTACATCTTTATAATAATATCCAAATGTCAGTTCTCCTCTTTTTGTTTTTAATCCAGTCCTTTGCCTATCTTGACTCACAGCAGCCTCATTGTTAGCACTTCGAGAAAGTGCCTCCTGCTTTCTTGATTAATGTACAAGTACCAAAGTAGATGTCATTGATATATATGTCATTCTGCCCTCAATTTCTACTCTAATGCAGGTGGTAATGCGACTTATCCATTGTGGTACACAAAAATACAATGCCAAAACTGACTGATCCTTTTTTTAACTCCAATTAATCTATGGAAGCTGTATTCAATAAAAGCGATAACCATTTATTCTTTTCAGGGGGCGAAGATGGCGGCCGCTTAGTTGTGGCCGAAAACAGCTGAGCAGTGAAGCTCGTGCAAATTACCCTGACAGAAAACTACGGCGATGTTTCTCCTATCACCCTGAACCCTCAGTGATGCAGAATTTGAAACAAAACTAAAAAACCCGGAGGAACACTTCACGGATGATTCTACCGCTTACCTGCCGCGGCTCTGCGATACGGCTGCTTCAGGAGCTGACACAGGCAGCTCTCTCTGTGTGCTCCAGTCGGAGAGCGAGAGGGCGGGGCGCGGGTGAAGCTTCACGGGTTCTGCGGAGCAGAGCGGCGTTTGAGGCAGGATTGCAGAGGCTCGCAGGACGTAACGAGGAGCATAGTGCAAGGAGGTTTTGGGCAGGAAAGAGACGGATTGTAATGGCCCCAAAGGTCAACACAGGAGGGAAATCTGCCGCGGAGAAAGATAAGAAAAAAAAGGCTGGAATCGAGACAACGCTGGGTGACACAGATGGTAAATTACAGACCCCCCCGGTAAGAAAGCAGGTGGTGGGTAGAACGAGGCAGGCTACAGCTACAGCCACAGCCCCAATAGTGGATATATTCACCACGGCTGGCAGAGAGAAGGGGCTGAAAACTGTAATACCAGTTGGGGAGGGAGGCAAGCCTGAACTAGTGGCAGCTGATGTAACCTCCGTAATTCTCCCCAAGTTGACTGATTTGGCTGATCCCCCTCTCCCCCAGAATACCATAGGACTGAGCATGATGAAAGGAGATGATTTGATTGAGCCTGAGCCTGATATTCTAGGCAAATGTGACAGTGAGACCATGGAGAATGGGACTATTAGCAACATCACAATGGTCAAGAGTAAGCCTGGGGTTCCTAAAGCCGGACCAGCTACCTGTATAATTCAAAGGAGTCCAGTGGATTTGGAGGAAGTCGTGAATACAACAGAAGACCAAGAGGGACAGAAAGTTGGCATACCTACAGAGGAGAACCCAGCAGTCAGTGGAGAAGCTGAGAAGGGAAAAGAAAATGAAAAGGTTCCAAGTGAATGTTGCAGAAAGCGATTTCGAGCCTGGCTCCCCAGTAACAGCAGTTAAACCACCAAAAAGGCGTGAGCTCCCTAAAAGCGAGCTTAGTTGGGACCATTCTTCAGCGATGCCTCTGCAGGGGAGCCCGGGGGGGGGGGCACTGCACAGATGTCACTATTAAGACTATTCACAGTGAGATTCTGGCCCACAGGGAGGAAGCCCGGCAGGACAGTCGGAAATCCCAAGCTGCTGTAAAGAAAATCCAGGGGGCTGTTAGTAAGTTGTCTAAGGCCTGTATTAATTTGGGAGATCGGGTAACTAATCTGGAGGATAGAGTTGTCTCTACGGAGGCGGAGGCAGCAGCCGCAGTCAATAAGGTCGCAGCCCAAAATGCACAAGTTATAGATATTCAGTGGAAACTGGAGGACATTGGGAACAGGATGAGACGGAATAACCTCCGGGTTCTTGGGGTACCCGAAGGAGTGGAAGGATCTGATGTTAGAGCTTACGTCATCAAAATATTTGAACAAGCATTTCCGGAGCTCTCAAACTGGGTCTGGGCAGCAGAGATCCAGAGAGCGCACCGCACTCCATTCAAGATTAAAAAAGGTACCAAAGAAGGTGACAAACCCAGAGCTATTCTAATCTTTCTGGGTAACTTTGTGTTGAGGCAGGCAATCACGGAGAAGGCAAGACGGATGCCAAGAGGAATGTGGACGGGATCTCATTCTTCGTGCGCCCGGATTTTTGCCATATAACAGTGGAGAGACGCTGGAGACTCAGGCAACTGATTAATCCATTTCAGCAGAAAAAAATGCAGGCCTATCTAATCAACCCGGCTCAGCTGAAAATCATAAATGAAGGGAGAACTATGTACTTTACCTCCGAGATTAAAGACAGAGAATACTTGGACTCTTATGGGAAATAGAATTCTTGTTGGATTTTATGTGTTGCTTGGGTTTTTTTTTTTCTGCACTATTGAAGCATTGGGGAGGGGTCAGTCAAATTTGTAGTCTGGGTGTTTATATATAGAAGGGAGAAAAAAAAATTGCAGAGGGGTAACAGGATGTTGAGTCGGTTTATAGTAACAAGAGCTTCACTGCTCTCACTGTGACCATCACACGCACAGACTCGGTCTGAGCGCCTCACTAGCCAGGGAGCAGGGGTGTAGGGAAAGGGTGGGGGGGAAGAGGGGGAGGGGGGAAGGGGGGTGAGGGGGATGGAGGGGGTGGGTGGGCAACCAGGGGGGAGGGAGTGTAAGGGGTTGGGGGAAAAATCAAAAAAGAGAAAATAAGGTGTACTAAGGTAAATATTGTTGACATTAAAATTCAGCAGGGAAATTCAATACAAAAACATGTCAAGCATTAAAATTTGTACAGCCAATGTAGGTGGCTTGAATGATGCAAGAAAACGTCAAAGGGTGGATCATTTTTCTAAGTTTAATAACGTTGATATTTTTTGTTTACAGGAGACCCACCTTCCTTGGGTAAAAATAAATCTGATGAAGTTTAGGGGGTTCGAAATCCTAGCTTGCTCATCTCAAACATCAACAATCAGAGGTGTGGCCATTTTAGCTAAACCTTTTATAGGGGGAGCTAAGCGTCACACAGCTGATAGTGTAGGGAGATGGGTGATAGTGGACCTTAATTTAGGCTATACATTATGTGTGATATACGGCTCAAATCAGGATGATCCTGAAATCTTTGACTTTTTGGTGGGGGAACTAGCTAATTGGCCAACGCCCATAATGGTTTGTGGGGATTTGAATATCTCAGTAGATTGGAATAAATCAGATGACTACTCTGGGCGGAAACCTAAAGTGTTCCGAGCACTCGATTCGCTTATGAAGTCACATGGTCTCAAGGATGTGTGGGCGGTAAAAGAACCCTTAGATCCAGGATACACCTATTTTTCTAGCCCCAATCTGAGATATACCAAATTAGACTACTTTTTGATTTCCTCTACGGAGTTGAATAAGGTGCGAATCAAGAAACTCCCAAAGTCAATATCACACCATAATCCTCTAGTGTTGCATTATGATATGCCTAAAATGGAAAGGAAACAAACCAGCTGGTCGTTTGAGAGAAAATTATTGTTGGATACCAGATTTGTGGAACATCTAAAAAAATGGGCTGTGGAGGTCTATGATACCAACAGATATAGCACGTCTCGGAACAATGTGTGGGACGCTTTTAAGGCGTCTTTACGGGGAGAGACGGTAAGCTGCTCTGCTAAGATCAGGAAAGATGATAAGAGAGAGATCGAGAAGCTTATAGATATGCTAGCGGTAGCTGAAGAACATCATATTAAGGACATAGGCCAGGGACGGGAGGGACGGGAGAGTTTAAAAAGAATAACTGTTATCAAAGCTGACTTGCAGAAAATAGTTATTCAGAAAGAAACTAGCGAGTACCAGGTGTCTAAGGCAAGACGATATGAAACAGGGGAGCAGGCGGGGAGGGCACTGGCTCTGCAGATAAGGCAAGAGAGGACTGAGAACTTAATCTCCCTTATACAGGACGAAGATAAGGAGTATACGGAGCCCAAAGACATTTTAAGAGTTTTTCAGAATTTTTATCAAAAGTTGTATAATGAAGAGGGCGATATTGGTGAGCAGGTTTTAGATCTTGGTTATGCGGATGGTAGTCCGGGTTTAGATGTACAGTCCAGAGAAGAGCTTGACAGAGACCTAGATATGCTGGAATTAACTAAGGCCCTACAGGAATTAGCCGCAGGTAAGGCAGCAGGGCCCGACGGAATCCCCCTCGAGGTCTATAAATGCTTAGAAAAGGAGATCGCTCCAATTTTACTTGATCTATTTAATGGGGTCTTGTGGTCAGGTATAATACCTGAGTCCTGGAAGGAAACTAACATCGTTATCTTCCATAAGAAGGGGAAACCTAAGAAACTACCGGGGTCTTACCGCCCAATATCGTTAATTAATGCTGACACAAAATTATATTCTAAGGTCTGGGCTGGTAGGTTGGGGGGGTAATTGGTCGTCTCGTTTCCCCGTGGCTGCATGGGTTTATACCTGGGAGAGGCACTACGGAACATACTAGAAGAGCAATAGCGCTATTTGATGCCCATGGTGCCACGGGGGGGGGGGAGATGGCCATGATCCTCCTCGATGCGGAGAAGGCCTTCGACCGAGTGGTCTGGGACTTTCTCTGGGGCATTCTGGCCGGTAGAGGCTTTGGTAATAACTTCCTGAGGGCAATTAAGGCTATGTACCTTGACCTGGTGGCTCGTGTTATGGTTATGGGGGAAAGGTCTGATAAAATAGTGATTAAGAGAGGGGCACGCCAGGGTTGCCCTTGCTTCCCGATCCTGTTTTCCCTATATATAGTTCCTTTTATCCTTTTATACAAAATATTTTAGCCTCTCGCCAAATTAGTCCTGTAGTGTTTAATGGCTTCACTACAAAATTGCTTGCCTATGCTGACCCACACCAAGCAATGCCCGCATTGGTACAACTTGCTAACGAATTCGGGCTTCGCTCTGGCTATCGCTTAAATGAGGGGAAAACGCAGATTATTTGTACCAAAAATATTGTGAAGACAGATTATAGATTTGTAAACTCAGCCGTATATCTTGGGGTTAGAATTAATGCAGCAGTTGAGAAGATGGTTGGAGAGAATTATCGTCCTCTTATTAATTCAATCGAAAAAGATCTGAAAAGAATTGACGTGCTACACTTATCTTTGATTGGTAGAGTGAATGTCTTAAAAATGACTATGTTCCCCAAGGTTTTATATCTGTTTAGGGCTATCCCACTGTTGCTAGAGGAAAGTGTGTTGAGGAAAATTTAATCCATATTCGTTAGGTTTGTTTGGCAGTATGGTAAAATTAGACGCTCAATTAATCATATGTCACTACCCTGGGATAGGGGAGGCCTGGCTATGCCGAACCTTAGATTATATCATCTGGTATGCCTCCTCACACAGATGAACATACTGATTCAATCGGATCCCCTACCATCTGAAGGTCAAATTGAGAGTCAGGACCCTCCCTCTATTTTCGAGCTATTATTGGGGAGGAAGGCCTATGGATTACTGCAGTGTGAGGTGGATCGAAGGTACTATAGGAAGGCAAGGTATAAGATTATTGAAGGGGTTTGGGGAACCTGGAAAGCTATTAGTAAAATTATGAAGATCCCCAAAATAAACACCAATATAAATCTCTGGAAATCTAACCTATTTCCACATTTGGGCCAAAGCACGTATTCTACAGTATGAAGAGAGCATGGGATAAGATGCCTGGGTGATATCATGAAAGGCAGTACTGTCCTTTGCTTTGATGAGATACAGAAGAAATATGGGATCCCCGGTAGCCACTGGATTTTATATGGACAAATTGCTCAAACACTATCAACATATAGACCAAAGATTCTGCTACCCCCAGATAGTCAATTGGTTGAATATTTAAAAAAAGGGGGAAAGAAGATAGGTACAGCCTACAATCTCTCGCTGCCTGGCCTCCAAGATGATCTGGAAAAAACAGAGGCCACTTGGGCGCAAAAATTGGGAGATCCGAATGTTGATATAGACCTAGCTCTAATTTTAAGTAAGAAAGTATTTCGAGCATCAAATTTGAGGTCTCAACATTATAAGACTCTGTTTAACCTCTACTATACCCCAGCGAAATTGTATGGGTGGGGACTTAGAGAAGACGATAAATGTCCTAAATGCAATACAGGTCCGGCAGATCTACTGCATATGTTTTATCACTGTCCTAATCTGGTTTTAATACGTAGTGAGATAACTCTGTTTTTGGAGGGGCTGCTAGGTATTAACATCAACCTATCCCCTACCCTGGTTCTCACAGGGACAGACAATGAACATAATGTCGGGAGAGATACCCAAGCGTTATTGTTCATTGCAGTAGCGGTATTACGAATCCTTATCTCTGCTGGGTGGAAGGATACCGTCGCCCCCACATTTCATATGTGGCTGTCCAGATTGTTAGGTATGCATGATTTAGAGGCATGTCTATACGAATTTAAGGGGAGGATAGCGCGAGAATTTGGCAGGAATATCTGGGAGCCCCTTAAGAAATGGAGGAGCTAACAAAAAGACAAGCTTTATGAATATATTATCTATGAATGTTTTAAGTTGATCAATGTTTTTATATTAGAAATATGAATTCTCCATAAAATATGAATGTACTTATATTGTTATTGAATTATGCTGACTAATTTATTGCACATGCTGAATTTTATATCTTTATAATGTATCAATTGAATATGTATTGGATTTTAATTGAATTTCACCTTATCTCTCAATAAAAATGTTTGTTTTTTTTTAAAACATTTATTCTTTTTAAAACATCATACAAATGCTTTAGTTTTTTCGTCTCACACACAGAAGACCAAATGCTAAATTGAATTATAAATGTTCTTCCCTCCCACCAACATCAACTGATATACAACAGTGGATACAAACAAAACAATATTTAGACACATAAATGTGAATACAACACCACCACAAATATGCTGGTCAGATTCTTTTACCTGAAAGACATTTGTCAGTATATCCTGGTTACAATACCTCTATACTTCAATGTAACCCACAAATGTGCCAAATGCCACCAATAATACAATAATATTTTAAAACAACAACTCAGGACTGGTACTCAATAGAAAAGGGACTGATCCCCCCCTTCATAACGTGGTCTCCTATTACTTTCAGACTCCACGTTCAGAAAAGTAGAATAATCTACAACAAGAAATATGAGCATTACTCAAAACCTGGCAGCACAATCGAAATGCCATTTACAAAAGGCTTGACAAGATGCATTGTTATTCGATCAAGTATTGCACCGTAAATCCTGTCATCTGTTCCGCACAACCTTATCCATTGTGAGCAGTAGACAGTTCACTGTATTTTTAAGATGCAAGAGCCAAGATTATACGTTACACTGTGATATAGTCTGTCTTTAGGATAAAAAAGTTTTTTTCCACCTGTAAAGTGCTCCACCTGGAAATATGGCCTGCTGTGGCTAACCTGCTTTCCATCTTTGGTGGACACAGCCTGTTCGATCAAAGATTAATTCCATCTAAAGGATTCAAATTTCAAAACCTTCCAAAGTTTTTGAAGCAATCTTTCCCTGGTGCTAGAACTTTCTATTATCACAAAAAAAGAACTCACCAATCATCCTGTTTTTTTAGAAAACGACTAAAAATGTATGTTTCCATTTTTGCGTGGAGCAATTTGATCAGATATTCTACTGCACATTGTGTGGAAGAATTCTCCTTGAGCTCGGCTCAATTTATCATGAGTTTTACTCATCTAAAGCTGTTATCATCCGGAAAGACAACTTTAAACTACATCTACCAGCACATGACAACTCGATGTCAGAATCAGCAAAGAAAGGCCTCTTCAGACCTTGTGGAACTTGTAGGAAAAAGAGACTTCATTCAGAAGACCTACACAAGGAGTGTATTCACTGCTTACACCTTCAAACAAGTTAAAAGATTGCAAATGCTGTTGCACTTTTCACTCTAAGACTCTCAGGGATAGAGATGGGAGGCTCCCTTTATGGCTGCAGAAATTAAAAACTAAAGAGACTGGTTTCTGAGGAAGACGATAGCGAGGATTGAGGTCACAGAAAAGAGAAATGTCACTGAGCCATAAATCATCAGAGGCACCAAGAAAAGCCCTTTAAAAGAGAGGTCGCCTGGAGAGCATTCTCACAGAGAGAAAAAATAAAAATCTCCACAGAAACAGTGAGATCTGAACCAACCACTTCTTTCTCCAGTTTGGATTTACATAAAAAAAATCCTCCTCAGAACCATTGGTGATAACTTACAAAATGGACTTTATAGTGTAGACGACAACATCTTCGCTGTCCAAAATAGCAATGATGACAACGATGTCATCGTTGTCCACATGGTTTTCAACGTAGCCATCGGTGACGACCACTATAATGACAATGACCTCATCGACAAAGACCCCATTGGCAGAGACCTCATTGGCAAGGACACCTTTGATGCAGGCACAATGAAATGTCTGTTCACAAAGACTCCTTTCACTACGTACAGGCACTCACTGTAGCGGCATAAGCCTTAATTTCGAAACCGGCCTTGCACCAGTATGCGTCAGTTGTTCAAAGTCCTTGCCAAATTGTAATGGATCCAAGAATACTACTAATAGTTATAAGGGCTCTACATGGCAATGGCAATTCTACAAGGATACGGTATGCTACAGCAAGGACACCTTCGACGCAGACATGACGAAAGGTCTGTTCACAAAGACTCCTTTCACTACGTACGGGCACTCACTGTGGCGGCATGGGCCTTAATTTAGAAACTGACCTTCAACCAGTATGCGTCTGTTGTTCTATGTCCTTGCCAAGTTGTAATAGATCCAAGAATACTACTAATAGTTACAAGGGCTATACATGGCAATGGCGATTCTACAAGGACACAGTATGCTACACTACTACAGGGTAGACAAGAAAGGAAGTGGAGCAGTTTTGGTTTTCTAAAAATCCCTCAGATGCTCCATGTTTGAGGTTGCATATTCACTTGGCTTTTGTCTTTCTCTATCCGCCCAAAAAATGTAAGCCTGGATTCTAATCTATCAACCATCGGAATTTGCTGGAAAATTCTTTTATCCATAGATGAATGTCTATCCAAGTACCTTCTAAAAACATTCCAACTTCACCCTGCTCAGAGATTTGAGCTTGCGCCTGTATGTCTTCTTGGAACATAAAACAACTAGTAAACCGTCCCACCAATGCAGCTGGTCACATTCTTGACCCTATTTATAACTAATAGCCAGATAAAAGTTCAAGACTTTCTTTTGAATGACTGGACAGACCATTCCACCTTCCATTTTGCATGGAAGCTGGAACAAGGTTTGTTAGGCAGAAGAACCATTCCAGCCCTTCCCAATAGAAACCGGTCTAAAATACCTACGGAACTGATAACAGCCACTCTCTTCTCTAGTATCCCAAAATTAAGCAGGGATATTGAGGCTGACTCTCGGGTGACTATTGACTGGCTATTGCACATGTCAACATGGTGGCACCACTGAAAGTGAGCTCAGGCACAGCTAAGAGCAGACATCATCTGCCCCTTGGTTCAGTGATGAACTTATAAATCAGTGCAAGCTCTGCAAGAGGCTAGAAAGGAGCTGGAGGAAAGAGTACATACCGGCAGTCAAAGAGCATTACAAACGTGCATGGAAAGTTATTATCTGGCTATTAAAATTGCTCAAGTTGACATCTTTACTAGTAATATAGTGGACTCTGATTGCAGGCCCAGAGATGTCTTTAAATTGGTTAAAAAAATATCAGTCATCCAGATGCACTTCAAATACCTGTAGAACCTGCTCCAAGCTATGCTCACAGCTGTCAGACTTCTTTGATAACAAAACCAATAATATTGTTGAGGCACTCACGAGAACTAATGGCCCCTTGGATACTTTAAGGATGGAAGAGCAGCTGTCAACCTTCTCTCACGCATTGACTTGCTCTCTACTTGAGTTCAAGTCCTTGTCACTATCCGAGAAGTGCTTAAATAATGGGCGGGCTACAAAGGGAAATTTCCTGGTTTCTGTATGGGCCCCCATTGTCTGCTGGGAAATGAGGTTCAGCAAGTCCCCATGACGTTTATACAGTTGTCCATGCCTGCAGGGCAGTATCCTGTGAGTTGTGTGCCCCTGTCTGGTCCTTTTGGCATGTAAGATCGCAACACAGATGTAGTGATGCAAGCGGCTGAGCTCCAGTCCAAGAATCCTTCAACACCCATCTCCACACCACCAAATAGGGAAGGCAGGCACCTAGATAACATTGGTAAACGATTCTCTACTTTGTCCGCAACTATACAAGCTGCTGATTCGCTAGCCATATTAGGTCGAGCGACATTGCTGCCTACATAGACATTTGCCTGATGATGTGAAAGAAGAAAGCAAGGAAAATCCTTCAGGAAGGTGAAAGAACTTCAGAGATCATAGCCTGCGCAATGGTTGTAGTATCAACAGGGTTCAGGAAGTTGACAGGAGCTGCTGTTCTAAGATGATAGGGATGGGTAAAGGCCACATCATTCAGGTTGGAAGTCCAAAGCAAAATCCTAGACATGGCATATGATTGAGGATCATTATTTGGGAAGCATGTTGTTGTCACCTTACAGGCGATTAAGACGTATACAGATACTGCATGATCCTTGGGTACCCTGCAGATAGGTAAAACGCCTTTTCCAGGTTCACGAGGAAGTGGTTTATTCTCTTAGAGAGGGGGATATTAGCCCTACAGAAACAAACAGTATCAGCATTTTCAACCCCAATATTGGACTTGCTATCAACAACAGATGTTTAGATCACCACCACCGGCCGCTTATACAGAACAAGCGCCAAGGAGGAAACAAAACCAAAAAGGAGGAGAGTTTGGTAGAAAGCAGTGGCATTTTACAAGTGCCGGTTATACCCTCTCAGCCCACCAACCTACTCAAGCATAAGGTTTGTATTTTCTACACCAGTGTCAACAGATAACATCAGACAGATGTATGCCAGATCTGATGACCTATGGTCATACTTTTGAATTCATTCTAAGGCCACCAAACACTCCACCAAAGGGAGCACCCTACCTCATCTACATCTGCTCCAACCAGAAGCTTTCAGGATGCTACAAAAACGAGCACTTCCAGAAAGGAATGGGTTTCAATTCCTGTTTCTTCCTAATAAGAAAGAAAACACGAGAATGGCAACCCACTTTGGACCTCCGAAAGCTGAACAAGTATCTGAGGAAACAGTCTTTTTGCATTGTGACTTTTCAAGGCATCCTGCATCTTCTCAGTCACAGAAATTACATGTCAACCGTACATCCACAGGATGCATACTTTCATATCCCCACTCAGGGCAGGCTTTAGGGCGGTTCCACTGGTTCGGCCGCACAGGGCGCTGACCTCAGGGGGGGGCTCCGTGTTTAGCATTTACAGAGTTCATTTGCGCCCAGCTTTCTGATAGATACATCTGCCGTGTGGATTCCTCACCTTGTGAATATCCCCCTGCGTCAGCAACATTCGGAAATTATTTTTGTAGCTTCGTGCCGACGTGGACCCGGACGTCATAGAGGCACGGCATCGCTCGCGACTCCGCTGACGTCACCGACGCCTATATTAGGCCCACGCTGGCGTGATGACATCAGTTACCTTTTTTCCGCGTCGTCGACGCGAACGGTTTTCTGGGATCGTCTGTAGCCTTTGCTGTAACTTTGTTACTTGCTATTCTTTCTAGTCTCTTTGTCTTCTCTCTTTCGACATGACCTCGAAAAAGACCGGATTTATAGCCTGCGGAGAATGTAACAAGATAATGTCCATCACAGACCCACATGAATGCTGTTTGTGGTGTCTGAGCTCCGACCACGACGTCGAAGAATGCCAATTCTGTAGGAAGATGACACCAAAGGCCCTCTGGGAAAGAGAAGCAAAACTTCTTGTTGCCAAGTTTAAAGAAGGAAAAGAGAAGAAGAAATCAAGATCGCAGACTCGACGCTCGAAGTCAAGGTCTCGATCGAGGTCGCGATCGGATTCGTCTTCGGCCCATGCTTCAAGATCTTCAAAAAAGAAGCATAAAAAGAGAACCCATGAATCCCGACATCGATCAAGAAAGGAATTGGGTTCCAAGCCGAAGTCGCAAGTGAAACTGGTCGAGAAGGTGATAGTATCTTCGGCTTCGGAAGAACAGGATGCCGAAGTTGAGGCGTCGCATGCGTATTCACCGAGTTCGCCGAAGCAGAAAGCTGTTCCATCTCCGGACCCATCCCATCCTTCAGGTCGGGAGGATGAAGGTGAGGAGGAGGTGGTTGGAGAGGGAGAGGCACAGATGCCCGAAGGTCGCAAGACTCCGGTGCACCAGCCCGAAAAGGAGGTCGACGTTGTTTCGACTCCACGCCCTCAAGAGCAGCCTGGGGGTTCATACCCTGCCTTCCCGGGTCCAGGTCAGGATCCTACGCATTTCCTGAATGCGATGTTTGTTATTTATTTAAGGGCTATGTACCCCTCTGGGGCTCCTACTGGTCCTATGGGTCCGTTGGCATATGGTCTGGGTGTTACTCAATCCTATGCACCTGCGCCCTTTATGCCGGCTCCAACGCCGCATTGGCATTATCCGATTCCGGCAAGGCCTTCGACTCTGAAGCCATCGACGCCGAGATCGATGACTCCGATTCCATCGACGCCAGTTCCGTCAACTTTGATGCCGAACCCTGAGCGACGTCGTGGATCTCTTCCTCGTCCGACGTCGAGTTCGACTCCGGCTCCGGCTCCATCGGAAGTCCATGGCGGATCCAACGGCTTCGAATGTGAAGCAAAGATCAAGGCGTGAAGCCCAGAGGTTGATGGAGGAGGAAAGATATCGAGAGGAGAATCTAGAGGAAGGTGAACTACAAGAGTCTGAGGATCCTTTTGAGGACCTGTCTGTAGCTAGTGGCCTAGAACTGTCACCTGAATGGGACCTTGTTTCGGTTTCTGATGAGCCTTCAAGGGACGTGCCACCTTATCATGTAGTGATAAAAAAGGCTGCAAATTTATTGAATATTGCTCTACCAACTGCAGAATTTAAATCTAATCTGCTCACAGAGGTTCTTCACTCTCCCTCATCAGTAACTGAACCATTGCTACCTTTTAATGATGCCTTAAAAGATCCAATTTTGGAGATTTGGAAAAATCCTGTATCAGCTCCTGCTGTATCTAGGGCTGTAGCTAGGAGGTATAGAGCGGCTCCTGAAGACCCGGAATTTTTAACCTCTCATCCTCTGCCGGAGAGTTTGGTGGTGCAGGCGGCCTGTTCCAAAAGATCTACAGGTGCATTTCCGCAGGTCCCAGCAGAAAAGGAGTCGAGAAAACAGGATCAGGCTGCTAAGAAAGTTTTCTCCTCTGCCAGTATGGCTTTGAAGTCCACAAACGCAACCTGCTTGATGGGGCGTTATATCCACGCTCTTATGGACACTGTGAAACAGTTGGTACCCAAGATACCTGAGGATGATAGAAAAGACTTCCAAGAGGTAATCTCTGATACTCAAGCTGCAGCAAGGCAGGTTATTCAGAGTGGATTGGATACAGCGGATTCTGTGGGGAGGGTCATGGGCTCTTCCATAGCGACAAGAAGAGCTGCGTGGCTGAAGTCTAGTGAGTTTTCCACAGATGTCCAGGCGGCATTAATGGATCTTCCATTTGATGGGTCTGGATTGTTTGGAAAAAAAGCAGACACTGCTTTGGAACGCTTTAAAGACAGCAGGGCGACAGCAAAGTCGTTGGGTCTCCAATCCAGGGGCACTTTTGGAAGACGTTCAAGAGGATTTAGCAGATCTTCTTTTCGAACCTATAAGTCAACCCAGCAGCAGCCACAGCAGCAGCAAAACACATTATATAGATCTTATAGAGGCAAGCAAAGGGCCAGAGCTCGGGCCGTAAAGCTTCCTCCTCTTCCTCCTCTTCCCCATCCCAGCCCCCAGCCACCGCAGCAAAGCAGCCCTAGATCTGCCATTCCGGATCATGTGGGCCCAGTGGGGGGCCGGCTTACCCATTTTCTACAAGATTGGGAATTGATAACATCGGATCTTTGGGTTCTCAATCTTGTAGAGAATGGGTATGCTCTTCCCTTTTGGGATTTTCCCCCAAATTATCCTCCTTGCCAGGGTTATTGTTCGGAGGACCACCTGCTTCTCTTGCAGGAAGAAGTCCTGGCACTGTTTTGAAAAGGTGCGATAGAGGTGGTTCCAGAGCAGGAGAGCGGTCAGGGATGCTACTCCCGGTATTTCCTGATCCCCAAAAAGGATGGCAGGCTTCAGCCAATTCTGGATCTCAGGATCTTGAACCTTTACCTGAAACAGGAAAGGTTCAAGATGCTCACTCTTGCACAGGTTCTTCAAGCGCTGCTGGAAGAAGACTGGATGGTGTCGATCGACATGCAGGATGCGTATTTTCATATTCCCATCTTGAAGTCGCACAAAAGTATCTCCGTTTTACGGTTGGGTCGCAACACTACCAGTTTGCAGTCCTTCCATTTGGCCTTACTACTGCGCCTCGGGTCTTCACCAAGGTGATGGCAGTGGTGGCAGCTCATCTCAGGAGGTGAGGGATACCTGTATTCCCGTATCTGGACGACTGGCTGATCAAAGCGGAGTCGCCGGAGAGGGTGCTCCATCATCTGCAAGAGACAACTCAGTTGTTGCACAGGTTGGGTTTTTCGATAAATGTACCCAAGTCTCACCTGGTGCCCTCACAGCGCAACCTGTTCATAGGTGTGGTACTGGACACTACTGTGTGTCGTGCATTCCCTCCACCTCAAATGATTCGCGACATACAGGAAATGATTCCTTTGTTCTACAATGGAGCGGTCGTTCCAGTCCTGAAGGTTCTTCGCCTGCTCGGTCTGATGGCTTCTTGCATTCTGTTGGTCAACTATGCACGCTGGCACATGAGGGCACTCCAGTGGTGCCTCCGCAGGCAGTGGTATCAGCACAACGGAGATCTCAGGGAGTCAGTGAGGATCTCCAGAGAAGCTGCAGCGGATCTGTCTTGGTGGAGCGTGGAAGGCACTCTGTTACAAGGAAAGCCTTTTCAACTTCCTCCATCGGTGGCCACGGTAATAACGGATGCATCCACTCTCGGGTGGGGTGCTCATCTGGGAGACCTGGAGGTCAAGGGTCTTTGGTCTCCAGAAGAAAGGTTGCTTCACAACAACCTTCTGGAAATGCGGGCGATTCGTTTGGCACTCAAGGCCTTCCTCCCTTCCCTTCGCGGTGTATCAGTGCAGATCCTGACAGACAACACGACCGCGATGTGGTACATCAACAAGCAGGTAGAAGTGGGGTCGCAGTGTCTCTGCAGAGAGGCTCTGCGTCTCTGGTCCTGGGTTCAGGACCATCAGATTTGTCTGATGGCAAATCATCTGGCCGGAGTTCAGAACGTTCGTGCAGACAGTTTCAGTCGGCAGTTCTCTGCCGACCACGAGTGGAGGCTTCACCCGGAGGTTGTTCACGACATCTTTCAGATGTGGGGGACTCCTCGGGTGGACTTGTTCGCCACTCGCGAGAATGCTCACTGCCTGTCATTCTGCAGTTTCCAGTATCCGATGCAAGGAGCCTTGGGGGACGCGTTTTAGTTGAGTTGGAACTCGCAACTCCTTTACGTGTTTCCTCTTATACCTTTGATTCCTCGGGTTCTGAGGAAGATTTGCCAAGACCGGGCCCAAGTTATATTGATCGCCCCCGATTGGCCAAGAAGGGTGTGGTACTCAGACCTTCTCCACCTCTCCTCTCACCCGCCGCTCCGTCTCCCTCACAGGGCAGATCTCCTCTCCCAGATGGAGGGGCAGGTTCTACACCACCACCTCCAGACCTTACACCTTCATGCCTGGAGATTGAACGGGGCAACCTGAGTTCTTTTTCTCTCCCGCCTGACGTGGTGGATGTCATCTTGGCAGCCAGGCGTGACTCCACTAAGTCCATCTATTCTTATAGGTGGTCAAAATTTGTCCCTTGGTGTGGGGAGAAATCTATAGACCCTTTGAGAGCCCATTTGTCTGATGTTCTCCAGTTTGCCCTTTCTCTGGCGCAACAGGGGCTTGCTGTTGCCACAGTTAAGGGCTATCTTTCAGCGCTGTCGGCATTTCTCTGCTTGCCTGACTAGCCATCTCTTTTTAAATCTCCTGTGGTTTTAAGGTTTTTGAAGGGCCTCATGAATAAGTTCCCTCCTACTCCTTTTATTGTGCCTCAGTGGGACTTAAATCTTGTTTTGACCTTTCTGATGGGCGCTCCCTTTGAGCCTCTTCACAAATGTCCTATGAGGCTTTTGACTCTTAAGACAGTTTTCCTCGTTGCAATAACCTCGGCAAGGAGGGTAAGTGAGCTTCAAGCTCTTAGTTCCAAGCCCCCTTTCTTGTCCATTCATGCTGATGGAATGGTTCTTAGGACCAGGGCTGCTTTTCTGCCTAAGGTGGTGACTCCTTTCCACCTTGGTCAATCTGTTACCCTCCCTACCTTTTATCCTCCCCCACACCCTTCCAAGGAGGTGGAGAGGTTACACCGTCTGGACCCCAAGAGGGCGGTGTCTTTTTACTTGGACAGAACTAAAGACTGTCGGTTGGATGACCAGCTCTTCATTGGCTTTGCTGGCTGCAAGAAAGGAAGAGCAGTCCATAAAAGAACTTTATCAAGATGGATCGTCCTCTGTATAAAGATCTTCTACTCTATGGCCGGTAAGGAACCTCCAGAGGGTATAAGGGCTCATTCTACAAGAGCTAAGTCGTCAACCTCTGCATTGGCTAGAGGTGTTCCTGTAGAGGATATTTGTATGGCGGCAACTTGGTCTTCCCTCCACACTTTCGCGAAGCATTACTGCTTGGATTCCGAGGTGAGGAGGGACGGCCACTATGCGCGCTCTGTCTTCCATGATTTCCTGGTCTAGAACAGTGGACACCCTCCTCCGGGAGTGGGGACTGCTGTGGGACTCTATTCACAAGGTGAGGAATCCACACGGCAGATGTATCTATCAGAAGAACAAGTTACTTACCTTCGGTAACGCTTTTTCTGGTAGATACAATATCTGCCTGTGGATTCCTCACTGACCCACCCGCCTCCCCGTTGTCCACTCTTCTATGCCAGTGTTTCTATTATGTATTTATTTTATTGTCAAATGTTTTATTGCATTTGCTTCACACTGTGTGTGTTACCTTGATATTTTTATTGCGTATACTATGTATATGTCTACTGTCATTGGTCCGTCCGTGTGCCTCGAAGGCACGGAAAAAAGGGCGGAACTGATGTCATCACGCAGGCGTGGGCCTAATATAGGCGTCGGTGACGTCAGCGAAGTCGCGAGCGATGCCGTGCCTCTATGACGTCCGGGTCCATGTCGGCGCGAAGCTACAAAAAGAATTTCCGAATGTTGCTGATGCAGGGGGATATTCACAAGGTGAGGAATCCACAGGCAGATATTGTATCTACCAGAAAAAGCTTTACCGAAGATAAGTAACTTGTTCTTCAGGCAGTAATAAAAATTTCAAGATAACACTTGTGATTAATGTTCCTGCTAGAGAGGGAGATCGGAGTTTTGTAGCACAGAGGTTTAAAATGCATGCTGCAAAGAACAGATCTTTATTTTATGGGGATATCTGAGTGGATTAGTAAAGCCAGTCTTTAATAGCGCTTTAATAGCGCTTTAAAACAATTGACATGTATGTCAGAGAGGGGATACAGAGGGATGAGGGGCACTTTTGCCAGGTGGTAGAGAGGGAATCCAAGGAGGAGGTCATGGAGGAGGGGGTGGCAAAAATATTATTGCACCAGGTGCCACCAGCGGTAGAGCTGGCCTTGTCCCTACTCATCCAAAACATCCTAAATTCCTGAGATTCAGGGTGACCTGCACTCTATCATTTCAGAGCACTCCCTTCTCCGCTCAAATCAACCCCCTCATTTTTACCAAATGTTTAGCCCAGTGGCAGATCAACTATGACAGAAGGGCTTCCTGCTCATCAAATGTCAAAAGCAACAGCAGCTTGTATGGCATTTTTCAAAGACTTAGGCCTTATTATCAATCATCAAAAATCGTTAATAAATTCTTCAATGCAGATAACTTTTCTCGGGCGGTTCTGGATACAATCCAAAACAAATATTCTTATTACGGGCAAGGCAAAATGACTCCGACTACTAGCGCAGAGGCTCCTGAAAAGAAAGTCCTTTTCAGTACGGCTGCTCAAATCACTTCTAGGGATGATGTCCTCTGCCATGCCATTCCACCAGTACCATTTCCAGTCTAATAATGCAGCCTTTACAGGACAAGTTGGACAAGAAATTGATTCAAACACAGGGATTATTCGACAACTTAATCCAGATCAGTCAAAATATGGCAGCGGCCCAGTCCTGATGGACAAAAGATATACATCTCTCAACGGGCCTAACAGTCCTACCTCAGATACCCAAATTTGTCATTACCACAGATGCTTCCCTTGAGGGATGGGGCACCCATTTACAGGATTTAAAAATAAGTGGGAAATGGTCTCCACAAAAATGATAATAGATATAAATGTGTTTGATCTCAAAGCAATTTCATTGAGGCTTCAAGCATTCCTGCCAAGGATATAAAGCTCATCAGTTTTCATCCGCATGCTCAACACCCCTAGCATGCACTATATCAACAAGCAAGGGGGCACAAGATCTCCGCCCTTATCACAGGGAGCACTAGAAATATAGAAATTGGCGCTGAAGAATCAAATAACAATAAGAGCAGACGATGTTCCAGGAATAAACAATGTCCTGGTGGACACATTAAGTAGAACCAAAAACAACTGCAGCAAATGTGAGTTCAATCAGACAACTCTGGACAAGATCTTCTATCAATGGGGCAAAACTAGCACTGGATCATTTTGCTACACAAGAGAATTGAAAAATCCAATTTGACGTACGTTAGCACCACACAACACGGGTTGTGGGGGAATGCGTTTTTGATAAGCTGGTCGGGGATCTTTGCTTATACTTTTCCTCCGATCCCCTTGATCCCAAGACTTCTAAGCAAAATGAAGAGAGAACCATGCAGAATAATTTTGATGGCTCCAAGTTGGCCCAGACAACACTGGCTCACAGAGCTGTTACTCCTATCGGAAAAGACTCACATACAGCTGAAACCTTTGCCCAAGTTACTAACAATGAACCACAACCAGGTACTTCATCCGTACCCGACCTCCTTCCACTTATCTGTCTGACTCCTGATCACAGTGAATTTGTATGCATGAACATCCTACAAGAATATAAAGACAATCTTGCAAAAGCCAGGCTGTTAATAGTGCCATAAATCTAATACTCACCCTATCTCTGCACCACCAGAACACATTTTTACCATATATCTCACCTATAGCGAAGTCAGATTTGCTCCATGCTTCCATAAGGTCAATTTAGCAGCAATATCAAGACAGACAATCCACTGGTTCACCATCTTCAGGTCTAATAGGATGATTAAACAGTTTCTTAAAAGGCTTTTCTGAGTCTTTTCTCTAATTAAGGCACCTCCTACATTTTCCCACCTCAGGACAGTGCTTGACAGCTGATGAAGGCTCCATTTGAACCCATCGACAAAGCAGATATAAAGTTTTTAACTTGGAAAATAGCATTGTTGTACACGCTTACATCAGCAAGGAGGGTTAGCGAAATACAAGCCTTGACAATTAAAGAGCCTTTTCTACAGTTGAAGGACACTTGTGTGGTCATTAGAACCATTCCCAGATTCATTCCCAAAGTCCTGGCAGATTTTCATCTAAATGAACCTCTTATCCTGAGGACATTCTTTCTGAATCCACAAACAGCAGCTGAAAGATCATTGTATTCATTATACCTTAAAAGATGTTTGAAATTCTATCCGCATCGCAGTAAACACTTCTTCAGGAAGACAGTCCAACAACTAGTAGCATATGTGACACAACGTAAGTGTTTACCAGTTTCCAATCCACTCATAGCTTCATGGATTATTTGACCCCTGACAGACAAAGTTAAAACACATTATACCAGGGTGGTTTCCACTATGGCCGCTCTCTTCGCTGGTGTGCCTTTGGAAGGCATATGTCAAGCAGCCACATAATGGAACAGGCCTATGTTCATGCTACCTTACTGCCTGGACTTTTCAGACCACCGTGATAAGGCTGTGGGACAAGCATTTGCTCCAATAAGGTAAGCCTTTTTCAACTCTTATTATCCCACCTTCCACTATTGTGCCATTATTATAATGATTGTACAAATACTCTAACTGCTAGGTACTCTTGATTCAAGCATGTGAATCTATGAAAAATCCAATACAGGAGAAGAAAATAAGTGACTTGCCTTTAACTGTAGTTCTCCAGTTTTCATTTCTTACATATATTCACATGCGACCCACTCTCCTCTCTATAGAGGCTCCACTTATTGTTATGGTATTACCTTTCCAACTAGTGCTTGAAAATCGGAGGAAAGAAGCCTCTATGGTGGTGTTTTAGAGGGTGCTGACGCCTGTTTGGCTGAAGTTTGGTTCCTTTTAAATGATGTTGATAAGTTAGTTAAGTGAATGTTTGATAGCCTTTTTAGACTCTGTGTAGTATACTATACTACTTTACTATTGTACCTTGGGACTCCCACTTTGACAACAGGAAATGATTTAAGCATGTGAGTCAGTGATAGATACCAATACTGGAGAGCTACAGTTACAGGTAAGTAATAATTTCTTTTCTTCCTTGGTGGTCCACTTTTAATTTGTACTTTAAAGCCAATTATAACTCTGGTTCCCAGTTTGTTTAGCTCCTTCATTACAACAGGACGTTCTTCTGATTCAGTGTTTATGGACAGAAATCAAGGAAGGTGGTCTCAGCATTGCAACTCCTGTCAAGGTGTGACATGTGAGACCCATCCCCTCTGATCTCAATACCAACATTACTTTATCACACTTCTATACACCAGTGTATAGCCTCCTCTAGGGATTCTCTTTGTGTGTTGAAATAGTGGGCAGTACTCTGCACCTAATGTCACATCAAATTCTGTCAGCACATTTTCCATCCCTTAATGAAGTGTTTGTGAACTGATTGACGGAACTTCTAGTACTTGCAATGGGAATGCTCTTCTTTTTTTAAATTGCTTTTTATTGTGTTAATGGCATTTGACAGGTTTAGTTTATGTTTAAATAACTATCGGATTACACATATATTCACTATTAGTTAGCAAGTTCTGTCTGTAGTCAACAATTAGCAATATTGCAACCTGGATTAAACAGTAAACAAAAACAACATCTGACCAAGATTTTTCTTATCTTATTGTTTTTTTGATTGCCTATTGTTATGCATGGCAGAGATCCAGATTCTAATCATGTAATTGTCCGTGGTTCGTTCTGCCCATGTTTACTTCTATATACTCATGGATTTAGCACCATTGTCTCTCAATTTTATGCTGCACCATAGGACTATTAAGTTAAAGGGGGCCCCCAACAATGCTTTAATTTTAGGAGTGTTTTTACATTTGGGCTCCTATCCCATCTCGGAAGAGGGGGTCGGGTTTGGAGGTTAAAGCGCTTCCTAAATTGTTTTAAGTGTCGTTCATGGATTCCAACCCCTTTAGACTTTCCACCCTCCATTAATTTAATGCATTGCCTCTCTGTAGGGCTGAAGCAGACTCTGCTTCTTACTATTCGAGTTCCCAAAACCTATTGTCTGATTTCCCCAATGACTGCTTCACTCCACCCACTCTTCCTAATAAATCTTCTTACTTTTCTTACACTGCGTTAAGTATAACTTCAATCTTCCCTGTTTTCAAATTTAAATCCTCTTGTAGAGTTCTCATTGATTTAAGAAGGACTGTGTTGGGAAGCGAAAGAAGCCTTCTTCCCTAGCATGCGGCTGAGGCAAAGAAGTCCCAGTGACTGGATCACTGAAACAATATCGATGTCAAAAATATAGAACTGCAAGAATATCGAGGTAAAAATATAGCATACAAAAATATCGAACTCCTATCTCCAAACAGGTAAGTACAAAAATATTGAATCAAAAATATCGATGTAAAAAATATAGTTAGTCAAAATATCCAATTTTTTTAAATGGTTTAAATTAATAAAAAATTATTGAAATAATAAATATAATTAACTTAAACATACTTAAAATACTTAAATAACCTTAAAATTAATAAATAATTAATGTAAGTTAAAACAAAACATACAAATTGATTTGTTAATACATATATATATATATAAATGTAATAATAAAAAATTTGCAATATTTTTACTGTAGGGTAGCGGAAAGGGTAAAATTTACTATTACCACTCCAGTGAGTGCAACAGTAGAGAAAGCGTTGGACAGCATAGGGGTAAAAATTACTATTCCCACTCCAGAGAGTGACACAGTAGGGAAAGCGTTGGATAGCGGAAAGGTAAAAATTACTATTCCCACTCCAGAAAGTGCAACAGTAGGGAAAGCGTTGGATAGCGTAGGGGTAAAAATTATTATTCCCACTCCAGAGAGTGAAACAGTAAGGAAAGCGTTGGATAGCGTAGGGGTAAAAATTACTATTCCAACTCCAGAGAGTGCAACAGTAGGGAAAGCGTTGGATAGCCGGAGGGTAAAAATTACTATTCCCACTCCAGAGAGTGCAACAGTAGTGAAAGCGTTGGATAGCGTAGGGGTAAAAATTACTATTCCCACTCCAGACAGTGCAACAGTAGGGAAAGTATTAGATAGCGTAGGGCTAAAATTTACTATTCCAACTCCAGTGAATGCAACAGTAGGGAAAGCGTTGGATAGCGGGGTGGGGGGGGAGTGTAAAAATTACTATTCCCACTCCAGAGAGTGCAACGGTAGGGAAAGCATTGGATAGCGGGAGGGTAAAAATTACTATTCCCCCTCCAGAGAGTGCAACATTAGGGAAAGCGTTGGATAGCGTAGGGGTAAAAAGTTACTATTCCCACTCCAGTGACTGCAACAGTAGGGAAAGTAAAGATGTAATATATTAGTAAAAATTAATTAAATATCAATACCATGAAAATATTAATTAAAATAAATTACCAATCTAATATTATATAATAATTAATCAATTACAAATACAATTTAATATTAATAAATACAATTAATTACCTATTAATACAAATTAATTACCAATTCATTAATACATTACAAATAAATACCAATTAATAAATACAAATTATTTACTTAATTACAATTAAATTACTTCTCCCCTATTCCCCTATAAACCCACAACCCACTCCAGAAAATAAATTAATAAAATTAACTTAATTATCAAATAATCAATTAATAAAAATAAATTCCCAATTAAAAATTAATGAATGAATAATTAATTAACAAATCAAACTGAATACCAATAAATAAATTAACATATTTAAGTACAATTAAATTACTTCCCACCCTATTCCCCTATAAAACCACAACCCGCTACAAAATATAAATTAATTAAATTAACATAATTATCAATTAATCAATTAATAAACATTAATTACCAATTAAAAACTAATAAATTACCAATTAAGAAATAATTAACAATGAATTCAAAATAAATACCAATAAAAAAATTAACATACTTAATTAATTACAATTAAATTACTTCCCACCCTATTCCCCTATAAACCCACAACCCGCTACAGGAAAATAAATTAATAAAATAAACATAATTATCAATTAATTAATTAATAAAAATAAATTACCAATTAAAAATTAATTACCAATTAAAAATTAATTAATGACCAATTAAAAATTAATCAGTTACCAATTAAAAAGTATTTAACAATTAATTCAAAATAAATACCAATAAATAAATTAATATTTGTAATTAATTACAATTAAATTACTTCCCACCATATTCCCCTATAAACCCACAACCCGCTACAGAATTAGATTACGCAAAAATTAAATAACATAAAAAAACACTTAAAAAAATTAGATATTATTAAAATTTCGATATATTTAAATACCTATAATATATACTTCGATATTTTGACTTACTATATTTTACAAATCGATATTACTTACTTCGATATTTTGACTTTCTATATTTTAAAAATCGATATTACTTACTTCGATATTTTGACTTTCTATATTTTAAAATTCGATATTACTTACCTTCAATTTGATATTTTTAACCACTATATTCTGTCCATGCGATATTATGTCCATTCTATATTTTTAACTCGATATTATGTCCATTCTATATTTTTAACTCGATATTATGTCTGTTCTCCCCAGTGACTCTACTGTGGACTGGCTGTGTTCCTCTAAAACCTCTCAGAAGGCCTATTCGCCATTAGTTTCTTCCATCTACTCACATCACTGAACCAGGAACACCAAAGGCGTATGGGCTCTTGAGTGGTGAATACTGGCTATGCACCACACCAGTCATGCTATCTATCATTCAGACTTCTTCGTCTTCATCCTTAAACTTAAAATCATTTATTACAACATTATGAATGTTGAGCCTTCTTTACTTCCCTTGCCATCCGTAACCAAAGGGGCATACAAAATCAGGCTTTTTTTGAAGAGGAGATTGACAAGACTTGGTCTATTCTGGAGTTAACATGGCAAAGGAGATGACAGAGACAGTCTTAAAATCCATAGTATCTCTCATTTATAGAAGTCTAATCTGAAGTCCTACCTTAACAAAACAAGACTAAATATACCACGGTCTTGTAACTTTCATCCTGCAGCTACTCAGCTTGACTCCACCTAGAAAGGCTTAAGTGATATTGATATTGATTCTGGGATAGATGATGACTAGGATCTGCCAGTGCCAACAATGCTGATTGGTTTTGTCCTACCCCGAGGTAGCTAACAGCTCTTTAAATGTGTGCAGGTTATGAGCAATCTGTTAAAACACTATCAACCTTTTCATTGACACTCTTACATTCTGAACCTGGAGTATACAAACATTTGGATGCCAAATATTATACATCAACATGAGTCTTTTGTCATGATGGGAAGTCTTCTGACACAGCTCCTGTGGATAAAGCAGTTGAAGGCAAGGTAAAAGGTTCAATAACTTTGTTTTATCCAGTATTATGGGTATCTTTCATAGATTCACATGCCTGAATCATTCCCCGTCGTCGGGGTGGGAGTCCCCGGTAAAATAAATATAGTAATGTCACATGGACATATACTTAGTACTAGGCCAGAGGCCTCACATTAGTAGCCTATCTAGGTCCTTATGTAAAAAGGACCAAACTTTGGCCAGTAGCCAATCAGCCCTTATCACCCTCCTCACCTTCCTGGAAGGAGCCCTTGTCCCTCAGATTTTCTACCGCACGTCGGGCTGAAGGGAGTCTCCACTGAGCTCTGCTCAGGTTTCTTCATTTATCTTTGGATTTTCCTATTATTCTTCAAGTTTCTGAAGGGAGTTTGGTACTCACTATGTCTACTACTCCTAAGAAAGGGCTTTTTAGACCCTGTGCCTCTTGTAGTAAAATGAGGTTACATATAGAGGACAAGCATGAGGATTGCTTGTATTGTCTCTATCCTCAGCATTCTGCCAAAGAATGTAAGATTTGTCGCACTTTCCCGGTCAAGACTTTGAAGGACAGGGAAGGGCGCCTGCTTCTGTGGCTCCAGAGGATGAAGGACAAAGAGCGTCTAGTCTCCTCAGGTGAGAGTGAGTGTTCCTTCAGGAGTTTCCACTCCTCTCCTAAAAAGCCTAGACAGACATCTCCAGAGCAGTCTGTTGCGCCTCTTCACAAGAAGCCAAAAACAATGGAGAGTCACCCTAAGGTCAAGCCTCAAAAACCTTCTCTTCAGGTGACAGACTTCAAGAAGCCAGCTACAGTGTCGTCTGGCCTGCCGGTGACTATGTCGACAGTCTCCATTTCGACATCCACAGCGTCTACTTTCTCCATGGCATCGACTACTTCAACTTCGACGACGATGGGTAGGTCAATACCTTCTGTAATTCCTGTCACAAAATCGTCGTCGTCGCCTTTGACAGCGCTCCCGTCGACGTCTGCTTCATCGTCGGAGAAGGCAAAGCTTCCAGCGTCGACGAAAATCCCACCGTCGACGAGGACTTCCTCGTCGACGAAAATCCCATCGTCGACGAAGATCCCATCGTCGACGAAGACACAACCGTCGACGAAGATACAGCCGTCGGCGGGGACACCGTCGTCGACGAGGTCGTCGACGGGCCTGTCGACGACGAGACCGTCGACGACGAGACCGTCGCCGGTGACATCGTCGTCGTCGACTGCTACAGTGTCGACGCCGCCGTCGACGAGGTCGTCGTCGTCGTCGACGAAGACATCAATGACAATGAAAACGACTGAAACATCAGAAATGGTAGACGCTACACCATCAACTGACACCGCGTCAAAGGATTTACACTCCAAGGGTTCTCCCTCATTGAAGTATACATATACACATTTTAAAATGTCGTCAGGTTTGGTCACACCAGAGATGACCTCACCCAGCAAGGTCCAACAGTTGTTGCCAACGCATTTTTTAGAAACTGAGGATCCAGAAGATCAGTCCATGTTTCCCATAGCATCCAGTCCCTCTCATCTCAACATCAAAGTTCATGAGAGCTCGGACTACGAAGATTTTGAGGAAATTACAATTCAAGAATCAGTTCAAGAGCATACCACTGTTCAGCCTATGGTGTGCCTTCCAGCTTCAATTGTTTCTGACCTACAATTTCTAATTTCAGACTATAAACAAAGATTTCCATCATCTGGTCCTGCCTCTGGAGTACAGGTACCACAGAAAACACCAACTCCTAAACATCGACAGCGGCCTCCCCCACGGGACAAGAGACTTTTCCTCCTCAACATTCCACGGATGAGGAAGAATATGAGGAAGAAGTGGGACTTGATGAGGCCCAGGATGAAGAAGGCGAAATACATGATGACGATGATATGGATTCTGATGAGAATGCTAATCCAGATCCAATATCCCCAGACCAAGTACAGGACGATTCAACCCCTGAGGACTTAGGGGGATTCCATAATATCGTAGGAAGAGCGGCTGCAAGGTTCAACATCCAAATAGCATTGGAAACGAAGGAGTGTTTTCTTCATGATTTCAAAGAACCCTTCAAGAGATCAGCTCGCTCCATTCCAGTAATCGATTATATATGGGAGCAAGGACAGAAAATAATGAAAACTCCTTTCTCTCTCATTCCAGTGCCGGCTAGACTTGAAAAGAAATACAAAGCCCCAGACACTGCACCCGCATGTTTAACTGGTCAAACTAAACCTGATTCAGTTATATCTCAGGCCGCTCAGCGTAAGTCCAGCGATCCGTCGGCTACAATGACAGCGCCTCCTGATAAAGAAGGAAGAAAGCTGGATGCCATTGGCAAGAGATTTTCCTCCATGTCCGCCCTATCAATCAGGGCTGCAAATTCTCTGGCATTACTAGGTCGCTATAATCGACAGATATGGGCGGATATAGCCCCATATCTGGGGGCGATTCCAGAAGACCAGAAAGAAGAGGTTAAAAAGATTTTGCTGGAGGGTGAACGCTCTGCTTCAGAGATGATAGAAGTGGCCCTGGATATTGCTTCCACAGGGTTCCGTCAATTGGCGGGAGCAGCAGTTTTAAGGCGCCAGGGCTGGCTTAAAGCCATAGCATTCCGGCCTGAAGTGCAAGCCAAAGTCCTCGACATGCCTTTTGATGGGGAGCGCCTTTGTCGGGGAACATATTGATGACATGCTGCAGGGCATTAAGAAGGATACCGAAACGGCGAAAGCCCTAGGCACTCTACAATTCAAGCAGAATTCCTTTCGAGGCTCCAGAGGTCGAGGACAACAGTCTCGTGGCAACTATCAAGGTTACAAGTCCTCTTATAACTCTTCACAGCAGTACAAACCTCAATATCAGCAGAGGCAACAACAACAAGGACAATCCTAATATAACAAGTCGTCCTTTCGAGGAAGAGGAGGAAAGAAAGACAATAACAGACGTCAATGACTGCTTTCTCCAGCTGGCCTCCACCTCTTCTCCACAGTTTGTAGTTGGAGGAAAAATTACCAACTTCCTTCACAATTGGAAGCAAATTACTACAGATCGTTGGGTGTTGCAGTTAGTCCGCTTCGGACACACTCTGGAGTTTGTGGAGCATCCTCCTCCACATCCACCATGTCCGGCGCAACACAAAAATCTAAACATACTTCAACAAGAACTCTCGCTAATGCTTCAGAAAAAAGCAGTGGAAAGAGTTCCTCGAGAACAAAAGGGGAGAGGATTCTACTCCCGATTTTTCCTGATCAGAAAAAAGGAGAAGAAGCAGTGGAGACCGATACTGGATTTGAGAAACCTCAACAAGTACCTCAAGAAGCAGTCTTTTCGTATGGTTACCCTTCAGGAGGTATTACACCTACTCAATTCGAAAGACTATATGGTATCCTTGGACCTCCAGGATGCCTATTTTCATATCCTCATTCACAAGAGTCATCGACAATTCCTGAGGTTTGCAGTGGCAGGCAGGCACTACCAGTTCAGAGTTTTACCATTTGGCCTAAAGTCAGCTCCACGCATCTTTACAAAGTGTCTGTCTCCGGTAGCAGCATACCTTCGCCAGCATCACCATCAAGTCTTTCCCTATCTGGACGACTGGCTTGTCAAGGCTCCTACTCGGACAGGCGTGGCCAAGTCCTCTACCGCCTGCCTTCGTCTCTTCGAGAACTTAGGCCTAACGCTCAACCAGGAAAAGTCAAATCTACGTCCATCACAACGTCTCAATTTCCTAGGAGCGACATTGGATACACAACAGGAGAAAGCCTTCCCTTCCAGGGAACGTCAGGTCAAGCTGCGAAACCTGGCCGTCCAAATTCAGACCAAAAAGAGAGTCAAGGTTCGACTTTTCAAGTCATTGCTAGGAATGATGTCTTCCAACATATTTCTCATTCCGCATTGTCGCCTCCATATGCGACCTCTACAGGAAGCTTTAACAAATCAGTGGATCCAAAGTACAGGATCCTTCGACGACTGGATCAAGATCACTCAGGTCATGAAAAAGGCTCTGAGATGGTGGCTTCTGGGCGACAACTTGAACAAAGGCCTTCCTTTTCTACTCCCAGTCTCCCCTTATGTCATAACCACGGACGCATCACTGGAAGGATGGGGAGCGTTCCTTCAGGAATTGCAAGTACACGGTCAGTGGTCAGTGGCAGAAAAACGACTCCACATCAATTTGCTAGAGTTACGAGCAGTACGCTTAGCTCTTCGGGCATTTCTACCCCGAATCAGGAGCTTCCCAGTGCTTGTGAGGACGGACAACACCACCACAATGCACTACCTAAACAAACAGGGAGGTACTCGATCCAAAACGTTGTCTTGCGAATCTCAGCAAATTTGGAGGTGGCTGCTCCAGCACAACATTTCTCTGCGGGCAGAGTATGTCCCAGGAGTAGACAACACCCTGGCAGACTCGCTAAGCAGACAGCGCTCAATTTGCCACGAGTGGGAGCTCGACCAGAAGACGCTCGACTCAGTGTTCTCCCGTTGGGGCAAGCCTCACCTGGATCTCTTTGCGACGGAAGCGAATGCGAAATGCCAACGTTACGCAAGCTGGCTTCCCCAGAAAAGGTCCCTAGGGAATGCCTTTTCGATGACATGGTGCAAAGTCTTTGCTTACGCCTTTCCACCGTTTCCCCTGATCCCAAGGGTTCTCCGGAAATTGAAAGCAGAGAGTTGTACCATGATCCTGATAGCCCCAGCGTGGCCGCGCCAGCACTGGTATACAGAACTACACCTTCTATCGCTGGAACCTCCAATTCCATTCAGGACATGCCCACATCTCCTTACAATGAACCAGGGACAAGTCCAACATCCGGATCCAACATCTCTCAAATTATCGGCTTGGCTCCTGAGTTCAGAGAGTTCCAGAATTTAGATCTTCCACAAGAATGCAGAGTCGTTCTAGCCCGGGCCCGGGCTGAAAGTACTATTAAGACATATTCCCTTAAGTGGAAAAGGTTCTGTTTGTGGTGTAGAGCTCAGAAATTGCATCCGTTCACTTCTACTCCAGCACAAATTCTGCCCTATTTGCTCCACTTAGCCAATTCAGGGCTGGCACACGCTTCAATAAAAGTCCATCTGGCGGCCATTTCCAGGTTTCGACGTTCTTCTTGTGGTGCTTCACTATGGACCAACAGACTGGTCAAGCAGTTTCTAAAGGGATTATTCAGAACTTTCCCTCCAGTGCGAGCGTCACCACCTACATGGCAACTAAATGTGGTACTAGCTCACCTTATGAAACACCCGTTCGAGCCAATTCACAAAACAGATCTTAAATATTTGTCATGGAAAACGGCTCTATTGCTGGCGCTCACGACAGCAAGGAGAGTGAGTGAGCTGCAGGCTTTTTCTGTGCAAGACCCCTTTATCCAGTTTAAAAATGACAGGGTCATTATACGGACTAATCCAAAATTTATACCAAAGGTTCCGTCCTCTTTCCATCTCAATGAACCTATTGTCCTGAGATCTTTCTTCCCGAATCCATCATCTGCGGCAGAAGGATCTCTACACTCATTGGACCTCAAGCGATGTCTCAAATTCTACATACACAGGACTGAGCAATTTCGGAAATCTTACCAATTGTTTGTTGCATTTAGCAGGCCCAGGAAAGGCCTAGCATTGACAAAACAGAGCATTTCCAGATGGATTTCATCGGCCATTGCATTCTGTCACCAACAGGCGGGCCATCCTCTGCCTTCCAAGGTTCGAGCACACTCCACTAGAGCGGTAGCCACCTCCATGGCGCTCTTTGCTGGGGTACCCATTGTCGACATCTGCAGAGCGGCGACATGGAAGACGCCACATACGTTCACCAAGCACTACTGCTTGGATTCTGCACTTATGAAGGATGCAGCAGTAGGACAGGCGGTCCTACGTCATCTATTTCATTAGAGGTGAGCCTTCTTCCTATCATCCCACCTTCCAGGTAATTTCTCGCACATTTCTTATCAGGTTGTGAGTACTATGTAAACTGTGTAACAACTTTTGATAAGTTTATTATGCATTTCAAGATGTATTTGCGAAATGTGCTCATTATTGCTTGCTATTCTGATTCAGGCATGTGAATCTATGAAAGATACCCATAATACTGGATAAGAAATGCGTTACTTACCTGTAACAGCAGTTATCCAGTATTGGTATCTTTCATAGATTCACATGCAACCCACCCGCCTCCCCTTGAAGGGCTCACCTAAGTCTTCTCAGTAGGTACTACTTGGCACGGTGCTTACGAAAATCTGAGGGACAAGGGCTCCTTCCAGGAAGGTGAGGAGGGTGATAAGGGCTGATTGGCTACTGGCCAAAGTTTGGTCCTTTTTACATAAGGACCTAGATAGGCTACTAATGTGAGGCCTCTGGCCTATATGTCCATGTGACATTACTATATTTATTTTACCGCGGACTCCCACCCCGACGACGGGGAATGATTCAGGCATGTGAATCTATGAAAGATACCAATACTGGATAACTGCTGTTACAGGTAAGTAACGCATTTCTTCCTCAGTATTTAACAAAGAGGCAAAAGCATAGGTGAACCAGGAAGAAATTAGCAAAATGTCCTTATCGTTCAGCCATAAGACAATTCGTTCAAAGTCATGCCCTGCTATTATTTTCATAACTTGGTCAACGTGGAGCAGAAGTTGATGGCTATGGGTGAATACTGAAGAATGGCTGGCATAAAAAATCCTCTAAATTCTGTAATACAAGGTAAGGTCTACAACTCATTTTCAAAGGCAATAAGGTTTTTTCTTAAATAACTTATCACATGCTTCTGAAATAAAAAATAGTTGTGGTAACAACAAACATTGCACTTGAACATGTGTTGATTAGCTAGGAAGCGCACAATTCCAGCACTGAGCGAAGTGCTTTCTCAGTCATTGAGTTGTTACATTAAGGGTGTCATTGAACAAGCAGGTGCTCGTGACTTCAGAGATTCTTTGTTACAGTCTTTCTGGTGAGGTTAATTTCTTCTTGTAGAAGTTAGCAGTTCCCACCCAACTATTGATATGATCATTACATTTTGTTTAATTCTAGAACATCTTCATTGGGGAGGATATCCGGAAGCAATTACCCCAAGAGTCCGCAGAGTTTGATGAAATCAACGTTGATTGGAAGACTATCATGGATCGACTGAGTGCAGACAACAACGCACTTCGGGCAACACATTATCCAGGTAAATGCAGACAAATGTTAACTGTCCTCTATGCTGTGCTCATTGGGATCTTACATAGCATGCCACCTTGCATTTCACAAGCCATCATAAGCAGAATAACAAACGATGTTGTTGCATGCCTTTAATGCCCAAGATTCAAAGGTTGGCTCACCTATACTATTAAAATCACTTCCATATCAATTCCTGTTTTACTTTGCACCCTTTTTCAGGAATAAGGGCTTGTGCTATAGTGTGTGTCTAAGAAATTATGACTTTGCACATATTTCTGTAGTTGTGCACCAATAAATTATTTTCTCATCCTTTATTACTGTTCATTGTTCAGTCTGACAACGGGTTTGCCACTTTTCTTCATTTACCTATTAATTCCATAGTTTTGTTATGCTCTTTTTTGGTCTGAGTGTTATATGTGAAATTAAGAATAGCATGACTTGTGCACCTTTTAAATAACTTAATACGCTATCAGACAGAGAAACAACTGAATGAATTTTCTACTTGCTAGGATGTCATGGTAGATTATTAAGGACGTGACCAGCAAGGTCTGATGCATCTTCATCATTTCACTTCACACAGTGTGCATGGTGGAATGGTACTCAGTTTGATTTGCATAAACTGGATTCTTACTGCAACACCTACAGAAATTAGTGCTGAAGGAATTCTACAAATAGGTAATATAGTATGTTCTGATTTTTAGTTTATTTCCATAGAGATTTAAAGTTTTGCAAAGATGTACTTCAGATATGTTAAAAGTAAGTCTATCCTTCTCGGGGAGCAAGTGCAACACATAGAGGATAACTTCATGACACATACTAGTTGTTAGAAATGCTGTCAGATGTGTATAACTCTACTCAGTGAGAGTTCCTTCTAGTGATTCACTTTTCATCGTTGCAGCAACCCTAACTGCTCAGTTACATACATCAGCTAATGGTATTGTAACAGTTCTCTGTTGTTAGACCTGGCACCTTGGCGTGAGTTTCCCTTCCACTTTTTGCTGTTGTGCCTCAGATGTTTTTGCTGGTGTCCGCTACTCAGGGCACTGCGCCACGGCCAACCCGTGCCGCAGTGCAAGTGCTCCCTACTGTAAAGTGTACATGTGATTGATATACCTGATTGGTTCATTGGATTTACTGTCAGTCCCCAGTAAAGTGCACCAGGAGTGCCAGGGCTTGTGAATGCCAATACTGCTAGTGGGCCTGCAGCGCTGGTTGCGCCACCCACAGAAGCAGCCTTAAAATGTGTCTAGGGTCTGCCATTGCAGAACCTGCGTACAGTCTGGTACTGTCATGCTGGCTGGGCAAGTGCACACACTTGCCAGCCCCTAAACCTTCCCTTAACTTCATATTAGTCACCCCTATGGTAGGCCTGAGGGCAGGGTGCATTGTAAGTATAAGGTAGAACATGCCCAGATGTGTGTGGCATGTTCTAATAGTGAATTACTGCCAAATTCGTTTTTCACTATTGTAAGGCTACCAGTTCCCTTCTAGGCCAGATGGGCTGCTGGAATTATTACACTCTATAATCCCAGCAGGCTCAGGGAACATGGTAGAAATTAATGTTTAGTATGCCTGAACTCAGAATAATAAAATACTTCTTTTAGTAAAGTTTATTTTAATATCCTGTGTTTGCAAATGCTACTTTTAGAAAGTTAGCATTTGCTTGCCTAACCATTTCAGCCCGCCTCTGCTTGGATGTGGATCTGACTGTCTGGTGTGTGTGAGTGACAGGGCTGGGAGTTGACAGGTAGTGAATAGCCAGATGACACCTTAGTGGGTGGTGGGAGTTTCCCCTGAATGATGCATCAGGCTGTGCTCTGCCACCACAATGCTGGCTCCGCCCTCCTGGGGAGCGACTGATGACTCAGCCTGCACCTGGCCCAGGAAAGACCGAAGCTTTTCAACAGAGTGCTCAGGCTGCCCCTGTCTTCACAATGCCGGCTCCGCCCCCCTGGGGAGCGGCTGATGTGCCTGCCCTCACACTGAATGCAGAAGCAGAAGTACCCACCACAAGTGCTCAGGAGCTGAGAGCAGTTATGCAGAGGCCCCCCTGGCCAGTGAGAACAAAAGAAACTGTGTATAAAAGTAGGAGCCCTGCTCCTTGTAAATTAGAATCCTGTTTCACCACGAAGGACCTCTGCCCGACTAGAAGGAGAAGAGACGCTGGGAGAACTGGCCTGCTGCTTGCCTTGCTGAGAAAGGAGAGGAAAAGACTTGATAAGAAAAGACTTTGCTGCTTTGTGCTTAAACATTCTCCAAGGGCTTGACTGAGCTTGCCCCCTGACCTGAGCCACAGGACCATCTGGCTCAACCTGCCTCTGCTCGTCTGCCGGTAATTAACCGGGATATCTACTACTGCCGGAGCTGTGACTTTGGTGCCCCCCAGCCCCTCTCTGAGGCCGTGACCGACTGTGTCTCCTCGTCCCCGCCGAGGAAGAGCTCCGCTCCGTTGAGCCGCTCTTCCCCCGCTGAGGAGATCGCTGAGTTGACCGCCTGGAAGGCTCGCTGCTGTGGTGCCCCCCAGCCCTTTCCTCAGGCCGTGACCGACTGTGTCCTCTCGTCCCCGCCGAGGAAGAGCTCCGCTCCGTTGAGCCGCTCTTCCCCCGCTGAGAGGATCGCTGTGTCGACCGCCTAAGAAGGCCCGCTGCGGTGCCTCACCCTCCCGCCAGAAATCCCCACCGGACGCAAACAGACCCAGGGGACAGACCTCCGACTGGACGGACGCCTCGGGTGCCAGCCTCGCTCTGCCTGAGCCGCTGGGCACCTCGCCTTTGTCCCCGGAGGAAAGCCGCCACCGAGACCGTCAACGGGCTCGGGGCCCGCAACGTTTGTTTCTACCCTTGATTTTGGGGTTGCCAGCCTGCCTGCAAGGGCCAAGGAATTGTGAATATCCCCCGCGGTGCGAGCCGCCCCTGTTCCGCTGACTCGCACCGCTCTGTGTGCCTGCCTGCAGCTCCGCGCTGAGAAGAGCGCTCCAGCCCCTCCCGCTGGAATCCTTTAGCTGTCGGGAGGACGAGGCTGCAATCGGAGCCCCTGCCCGAGTGACTGGGGCTGCGCTGGGTCCTTGGGCCTCCCCTCCACCTGGACAGCTCTGAGGTCGGTGTTTCCCCCCCGGGGGAGTCCCGCAGACCAGGGGGGCCACTCGCTGTCAGAGACCCGGCCGGGCCGATCGCGCCTCACGCGGGAAGCGTGAGACTTGGCAGGGCGTCGGGATTTCACCCGTCTGAGGTGCCGCGAAGCGCGGCAGAGTGCATAACCGAGCCCCCTAAGACCTAGAGGGGAGGAAAAGTGCACAATCTGGGCAGAAACGAACCAGGAATCAAGAGAACACTGTGGAATACAACTTAAGATAAGAACAGTGCATTTTTGAACTACAACTAAAAGAGAGCTTGCCTATTTACAACCTGTGGGCATACAGAACCGTTATTTGATCTTGTGATAAGTCTGACCTAAGAGATATATATTTTACATAAAGAAGCGTATTTTTATATACTCACAGCCTGGTGTCCATTTGTGGGGGGATTGGTATATTTTACTGTGTGTGTGTCTACAAATGCTTAACTGACTAACGCCTGGAGAATCGCCTTGGCTGCTCACGCCACGCACCTAGAGGGTGAGCAAGGGTAATTCTGAAGGGTCATCCTTTGCCCTGACTTAGAGGAGAGGGTCCCTGCTTGTCACAAGTACTTACTTGCGCCAACCAGAGACCCCCAATTCTAACATTGGTGGCAGCGGTGGGATTTGCGAATTTGCATTTGTAGTTTACATACAGTGAATTACTGATCACCACATAGGGAGAGCAGATCTATAACGCAGCCACAGGTTTCCAGTTCCTTTTTGCTAATTTTGTTGAGACATCTGCCATTACTGAAGCCATGCCTGGCTCGCTCCCTGCTGGAAGAGCGCTCTCTACCTTCTCTGGAGCAGATGACATAGATTGGAGGGAGGGAGCCTTGAGGAGCTTAACCAATGACCAGCTGAAAGAGCTCTGCACAAAATGCAGAATTGCCAAAAGTGGATTGAGCAACAAGACCCAACTCGTGACGGCGCTGAGAGCCTGGAGGGAGTCAAGAGATCCACAGACCCCGGTGGATATCATTCCACCAGATGGCGCTGTAGAGCCCCCCAGAGGCCTGTCACCAGAGGAGCTGGCAGACAGGGCAGCAGACAGGGCACATGCAATGGAGATGGCAAGATTAGCTGGGCAAATGGAAATGGAAAAACAAAAACTGGAAATGGACAAGCAAAGATTGGCCATGGAGGCACAGCAACGCCAGCTGGACCATGACCTGAGAATGAAGGAGTTGGATCAAAGAGGTTTGGGAACAGCTCCTTCTGGTGGCAGCACAACGCCGGTGCAGGTAGAGTCCAAGGTGTACATCCCCAAAGATATAGTTAAAGAATTCTTTAGGGGGGATGACATAGGACAGTGGTTTAGGGCCTATGAGGTAGCCATGTCCTCCCACCGGGTCCCTGAGAAAGATTGGGGAGCGGGGTTGTGGGGAAGGTTCCTTAGTGAAGGGCGGGACACCCTGCTAGATTTGCCCACTGCAGAACAGATTTCCTATCCCCACATGAAAGAGGCCTTAATGACCAGGTATGGGCTTACCCCTGAATTATATAGACAGAGGTTCAGGGGGTGTGCAAAGCGTCCTGGGACTACGTATGTGGAGTATGTGATTTTTTTTTGCAGAGCCCTGGATGGTTGGGTGAAGGGTAACAAGGTGAATGATTTTCAAAGTCTCTTTGATTTAATTGCATGGGAGCACTTGTCTGATAACTGTTTTCCTGAGTTACGCCAGCACCTGATTGATAGCAAGCTGTCCAACCCGAGGAAGCTTGCTGAGGAGGCGGACCGCTGGCTCAGCACCAGGGTCCACAAGGGTCCAGTGGGAGACTCCGCCAAGGGTGGGCAGGGTCCCCAGCAGAAGAGTGGGGGGGACAGGGGTAAACAGAAAGGGTTCCCTAAAGGCCCCCAAAGTAATCCTCAAGGGAACCAGCAGAAGGGTTCTCAGCCTCCCCCACCCCCAAAGCAGAATGGGGCCCCGACAGGTAGACCTGTTCCAAAGGGGCCCTTCAATTGTTACAAATGTGGTGACCCGGGGCACATAGCCAGTGACCCCAAGTGTCGCCTGTTTGGAAAACCAGCACCCACTGGTGCTCCGCCCCGACAAGTGACCAGTGTTCACTTAGGAGAAGAAGTGATGGTCCCGGGGGGTGGAGATCCTGTTCAGATGACCCTAGTCTCACTAGGAGACAGTGAGATGGTCCCTACAAACTACCTGCCCTCTAACACTAAAAAATATGGGCAGGTGGTTACCATCAATGGTAAGAAAGCTGAGGCTCTTAGAGATACAGGAGCCAGTGTGACTGCAGTGAGGCAGCACCTGGTGTCTCAAGAGCAGGTTGTACCCCATGCCTACTGTAGGGTTGTCAACGCTGACAATTCAGAGAGTCAGTGTCCGATGGCTCAAGTTCCCTTCGAGTGGGGGGGGGTCTCTGGTACTCTGCAGGTCTGTGTGAGGAAAACCATGCCTGTTGACTGTTTGCTAGGGAACGACTTGGAGGACTCCCCTTGGGAAAAGGTGGAGAAAACGACTCACCTGAAGATGGTGGGTCTGCCTGACTGGGCGTGCGTGACCACCCGGTCAATGGCAGCCAGTAGGGGTGATCAAGAAGTCCTGGGACCTGAAGGAGAGGCCCAGGAACCGGCCTTAGAGAGAAGGCGCAGGGGGCGCGGGAAACCGGCCCCTGCTGTTCCCACGGTCCAGGAGGAAGCAGACCTTGAGGGGGATGCCCTGGAGCCTACAGGGGAACAGATTGCTGAACTGGGGGACCTGCCTGAGCTGACCCATTGGCAGCAAGAAGGAGGCCCCTCCAGGGAGGAATTCTGCAGGGAGCAGAAAGAATGCCCTTCTCTCGTGGGGATGCGGCAGCAGGCTGCAGACCAGGCCAATGGTGTTCAGGCCAAAACACATTATGTGTACTGGGAGAATGACCTCCTGTATTCAGAGCCTAAGACTGCTGAACCTGGGTCAGCCCGTGTGCTGGTGGTACCCCAGAAGTTCAGAGCCTTCCTACTGGGACTGGCTCATGATGTGCCGTTAGCAGGACATTTGGGGATGGACAAGACCTATGACAGGCTTGTCACCCACTTTTACTGGCCCCAAATGCACAAGAGCTCAGATGCTCATTGTAGGACCTGTCCAACTTGCCAGGCAAGTGGGAAGAGTGGAGGGAAGAACAAGGCTCCACTCCAACCATTCCCTGTAGTCAGTACTCCATTCCAACGAGTGGGTATTGACATTGTTGGGCCTCTGGACCCCAAGACAGCCATGGGCAACAGGTTCATCCTGGTCTTGGTGGATCATGCCACCCGGTACCCTGAAGCCATCCCTCTGAGGACAGTGACGGCCCCCGTGGTGGGGCGTGCACTAATGGGAATTTTCTCCAGAGTGGGGTTCCCTCTAGAGGTGGTGAGCGACAGAGGGACCAACTTCATATCCAAGTATATGAAGTCCCTTTGGCAAGAGTGTGGTGTGACCTACAAGTTCACCACACCTTACCATCCACAAGGAAATGGGTTGGTTGAAAGATTCAACCGAACCCTGAAGGGCATGATCATGGGCCTGGAAGGTCCAATGAGGCGTAAGTGGGACGTCCTCTTACCATGCCTGCTCTTTGCATACCGCGAGGTGCCACAGAAGTCTCTAGGGTTCAGCCCCTTTGAGCTGCTGTATGGTCACCCCGTGAGAGGACCACTGAGTTTGGTAAAGGAAGGCTGGGAGCAATCTCCCAGGAAACCTCCCCAGAATGTATATAGCTACATGCTGGCCTTCAGAAACCAAACCAGGCGCTTCAGACAACTTGCTGAGGCAAATCTGGAAGCTAGCCAGGAGGAGATGAAGCGGTGGTACGACCAGAATGCCACTCTGGTAGAGCTTCAGCCTGGACAAGAGGTGTATGTCTTGGCCCCAGTGGAACCCTGTGCACTTCAGGATAAGTGGACAGGCCCATTTGAGGTTGTGGAGCGCAAGAGCTCAGTGACATACTTGGTGGACATGAAGACGCCCAGGAATCCTTTAAGGGTCTTACATGTCAACCGCCTCAAGCCCCACTTGAAAAGGTCCGAAGTGGGCATGCTGTTGGCCACTGATGATGGAATGGAAGAGGAGTCTGAGCCTCTTCCTGACCTCTTAGTGGCCTGTGAGAAAGATGGGTCAGTGGATGGAGTTAACCTCTCACCCACCCTGACCCCTGAGCAACAGGAAGACTGCCGCCAGTTGCTGGGGCAGTTTCCAGACCTGTTCTCCCTGGTTCCTAGTGTCACAGATTGGTGCGTCCATGATGTGGACACAGGAGACAGCTTACCTGTGAAGCATAAGACTTACAGGGTAACTGACAGGGTCCGGGCCTGCATCAAGGAGGAGGTCTCCAAGATGCTTGCTCTTAGGGTGGTTGAGTCTTCCAGCAGTCCTTGGTCCAGCCCCGTGGTCTTGGTCCCAAAGGCTGCTGCGCCGGGAGCCACACCTGAACTCCGGTTCTGTGTGGACTACAGAGGACTCAATTCAGTCACCAAGACTGACGCGCACCCTATCCCCAGAGCTGATGAGCTCATTGATCGGCTAGGGGCTGCCCGGTTCCTCAGCACGTTTGATTTAACGTCTGGGTACTGGCAGATCGCCTTGACCGAGGGGGCAAAGGAGAGGTCAGCATTCTCCACACCAGATGGGCATTTCCAGTTCCGGGTTATGCCATTTGGGATGAAGAATGCCCCTGCCACCTTTCAGAGGTTGGTCAACCAGGTGTTGGTTGGGCTGGATGAGTTCAGTGCCGCCTACCTGGATGACATCGCAGTGTTCAGTGGTACCTGGCCAGAACACCTGCGACACCTCTGGGAAGTGTTGATGGCCCTGCGCAAGGCAGGCCTCACAATCAAGGCGAGCAAGTGCCAGATTGGGCAGGGTTCCGTGGTGTACTTGGGACACCAAGTGGGGAGTGGCAAGGTGGCACCCTTGCAACCCAAAATTGAGACCATCCTGGCTTGGGAACCCCCCAAGACCCAGACTGCAGTGAGAGCCTTCCTTGGGCTCACTGGGTATTACAGGAGGTTTGTCAAGGGCTATGGCACTATTGTGACCCCCTTGACAGAGCTGACTTCTAAGAAGCAGCCCAGGAATGTGATTTGGACTGACACCTGTCAGAAGGCTTTTGACACCCTGAAGACTGCCATGTGCACGGCGCCCGTGCTCCTGGCTCCTGATTTCTCCAAGGAATTCATAGTGCAAACAGACGCTTCAGAGCATGGTGTAGGGGCTGTTCTCTCACAGATGACTGAGGAGGGCTGGGACCAACCTGTAGCCTTCATCAGTAGGAGGTTACTTCCACGGGAAAGTAGGTGGAGTGCAATAGAGCGTGAAGCATTTGCTGTGGTCTGGGCACTGAAGAAGCTAAGACCCTACTTGTTTGGGTCTCACTTCCGGGTTCAGACAGACCACAGGCCCCTCAGATGGTTGATGCAAATGAGGGGTGAGAACCCAAAACTGTTGAGGTGGTCCATCTCCCTACAGGGTATGGACTTTACGGTGGAACACCGCCCTGGCACAGATCACGCCAACGCTGACGGTCTGTCCAGGTTTTTCCGCCTTAGTGATGTGGAACTCCCTGGGGAAGGGTAGTTCCCCCCACATTTCAGCTGGAGGGGACACGTGTTAGACCTGGCACCTTGGCGTGAGTTTCCCTTCCACTTTTTGCTGTTGTGCCTCAGATGTTTTTGCTGGTGTCCGCTACTCAGGGCACTGCGCCACGGCCAACCCGTGCCGCAGTGCAAGTGCTCCCTACTGTAAAGTGTACATGTGATTGATATACCTGATTGGTTCATTGGATTTACTGTCAGTCCCCAGTAAAGTGCACCAGGAGTGCCAGGGCTTGTGAATGCCAATACTGCTAGTGGGCCTGCAGCGCTGGTTGCGCCACCCACAGAAGCAGCCTTAAAATGTGTCTAGGGTCTGCCATTGCAGAACCTGCGTACAGTCTGGTACTGTCATGCTGGCTGGGCAAGTGCACACACTTGCCAGCCCCTAAACCTTCCCTTAACTTCATATTAGTCACCCCTATGGTAGGCCTGAGGGCAGGGTGCATTGTAAGTATAAGGTAGAACATGCCCAGATGTGTGTGGCATGTTCTAATAGTGAATTACTGCCAAATTCGTTTTTCACTATTGTAAGGCTACCAGTTCCCTTCTAGGCCAGATGGGCTGCTGGAATTATTACACTCTATAATCCCAGCAGGCTCAGGGAACATGGTAGAAATTAATGTTTAGTATGCCTGAACTCAGAATAATAAAATACTTCTTTTAGTAAAGTTTATTTTAATATCCTGTGTTTGCAAATGCTACTTTTAGAAAGTTAGCATTTGCTTGCCTAACCATTTCAGCCCGCCTCTGCTTGGATGTGGATCTGACTGTCTGGTGTGTGTGAGTGACAGGGCTGGGAGTTGACAGGTAGTGAATAGCCAGATGACACCTTAGTGGGTGGTGGGAGTTTCCCCTGAATGATGCATCAGGCTGTGCTCTGCCACCACAATGCTGGCTCCGCCCTCCTGGGGAGCGACTGATGACTCAGCCTGCACCTGGCCCAGGAAAGACCGAAGCTTTTCAACAGAGTGCTCAGGCTGCCCCTGTCTTCACAATGCCGGCTCCGCCCCCCTGGGGAGCGGCTGATGTGCCTGCCCTCACACTGAATGCAGAAGCAGAAGTACCCACCACAAGTGCTCAGGAGCTGAGAGCAGTTATGCAGAGGCCCCCCTGGCCAGTGAGAACAAAAGAAACTGTGTATAAAAGTAGGAGCCCTGCTCCTTGTAAATTAGAATCCTGTTTCACCACGAAGGACCTCTGCCCGACTAGAAGGAGAAGAGACGCTGGGAGAACTGGCCTGCTGCTTGCCTTGCTGAGAAAGGAGAGGAAAAGACTTGATAAGAAAAGACTTTGCTGCTTTGTGCTTAAACATTCTCCAAGGGCTTGACTGAGCTTGCCCCCTGACCTGAGCCACAGGACCATCTGGCTCAACCTGCCTCTGCTCGTCTGCCGGTAATTAACCGGGATATCTACTACTGCCGGAGCTGTGACTTTGGTGCCCCCCAGCCCCTCTCTGAGGCCGTGACCGACTGTGTCTCCTCGTCCCCGCCGAGGAAGAGCTCCGCTCCGTTGAGCCGCTCTTCCCCCGCTGAGGAGATCGCTGAGTTGACCGCCTGGAAGGCTCGCTGCTGTGGTGCCCCCCAGCCCTTTCCTCAGGCCGTGACCGACTGTGTCCTCTCGTCCCCGCCGAGGAAGAGCTCCGCTCCGTTGAGCCGCTCTTCCCCCGCTGAGAGGATCGCTGTGTCGACCGCCTAAGAAGGCCCGCTGCGGTGCCTCACCCTCCCGCCAGAAATCCCCACCGGACGCAAACAGACCCAGGGGACAGACCTCCGACTGGACGGACGCCTCGGGTGCCAGCCTCGCTCTGCCTGAGCCGCTGGGCACCTCGCCTTTGTCCCCGGAGGAAAGCCGCCACCGAGACCGTCAACGGGCTCGGGGCCCGCAACGTTTGTTTCTACCCTTGATTTTGGGGTTGCCAGCCTGCCTGCAAGGGCCAAGGAATTGTGAATATCCCCCGCGGTGCGAGCCGCCCCTGTTCCGCTGACTCGCACCGCTCTGTGTGCCTGCCTGCAGCTCCGCGCTGAGAAGAGCGCTCCAGCCCCTCCCGCTGGAATCCTTTAGCTGTCGGGAGGACGAGGCTGCAATCGGAGCCCCTGCCCGAGTGACTGGGGCTGCGCTGGGTCCTTGGGCCTCCCCTCCACCTGGACAGCTCTGAGGTCGGTGTTTCCCCCCCGGGGGAGTCCCGCAGACCAGGGGGGCCACTCGCTGTCAGAGACCCGGCCGGGCCGATCGCGCCTCACGCGGGAAGCGTGAGACTTGGCAGGGCGTCGGGATTTCACCCGTCTGAGGTGCCGCGAAGCGCGGCAGAGTGCATAACCGAGCCCCCTAAGACCTAGAGGGGAGGAAAAGTGCACAATCTGGGCAGAAACGAACCAGGAATCAAGAGAACACTGTGGAATACAACTTAAGATAAGAACAGTGCATTTTTGAACTACAACTAAAAGAGAGCTTGCCTATTTACAACCTGTGGGCATACAGAACCGTTATTTGATCTTGTGATAAGTCTGACCTAAGAGATATATATTTTACATAAAGAAGCGTATTTTTATATACTCACAGCCTGGTGTCCATTTGTGGGGGGATTGGTATATTTTACTGTGTGTGTGTCTACAAATGCTTAACTGACTAACGCCTGGAGAATCGCCTTGGCTGCTCACGCCACGCACCTAGAGGGTGAGCAAGGGTAATTCTGAAGGGTCATCCTTTGCCCTGACTTAGAGGAGAGGGTCCCTGCTTGTCACAAGTACTTACTTGCGCCAACCAGAGACCCCCAATTCTAACATCTGTGAAACAGAAGTCAGAATTCAGGATTGATGACATATCATCTTCAAAAGGTTAAGTGGGTGGAACGCAATATTAGAGGAAGGTCAGAGACAGAGTGATATAGGTAAAACACATTGGTGGATTAATGGACCTTAGAATAATGCAGTGTGATGACCCATTTGACCATGTTCACTGGGAAGATCATAATTTAGTTTCTCATGCTGTGACATTTCAAACTCCTGTGTCTCAAGAGCCTAATTGGTATGGCAAGGAATATGTAGTGGTACTTGCCTCTCTCCATAGCAGTATTCTGATTATGGCTAGTCTATTTGCTGACTTTTACAGAGTAGGTCTACAGATCAGCAATGGTTGTCATTCAGTGTACCCATTCATTCACTGATTTTTATAAATGCAGCCAATGCATTGTACATATATATATCCTTGAGGGCAGCTCTTGTGTGGTCATTAATGCAGCTAATATAGTGTCCATTGGTCCATTTATGAATTTAGTATTTCTCTCTTTTTACCTCTTTAACGGCCTCAGATCCTTTCTGGCTCCCTTTCCCCACCTTCACGGACAAGTCTACGATTGACTATATCTTTATTTCAGATCATCTTGTATCATATCTTAATAACTTTGAGGTGGTCAACAGAGACAAGGGTGACAATAGGCCGCTGAGGGTAACCCTTCAGTAAATTGGAAAACCGCAGCACAGCTGCAAACACTAGGGGCCTCTACTGGAGAAGAGCACCATGTCAAGTCAAGTCAAGTCAAAGGATTTATATAGCGCACTACATACCCGTAGGGTTTCAAGGCGCTTAGGAGGGGGGGGAGAATTACTTGTCAAAAATCCACGTTTTAAGTTGCTTTCTGAATGCTAGGTGGTTCTGGGTAAGGCGAAGGAAAGTGGGGAGAGAGTTCCAAGTTTTAGCAGCCAGGTATGAAAAGGATCTGCCTCCCATGGTGGTCTTGTTGATGCGAGGTACAGTGGCGAGGGCTTGGCTGGAGGAACGTAGTTGGCGGGAGGGGGTGTAGAAGGACAGTCGTGAGTTGAGGCATTCTGGGCCGATGTCGTAGAGTGATTTGTGTGCGTGGGTAAGCAGTCGGAAAGTGATTCTCTTATTGATGGGTAGCCAGTGGAGGTCTTTAAGGTGACCAGAGATGTGATCGTTGCGTGGGATGTCTAATATGAGTCTGGCTGAGGCGTTTTGGATTCGTTGGAGTTTCTTCTGGAGTTTTGCGGTAGTCCCTGCGTAGAGGGTGTTTCCGTAGTCCAGTCGGCTCGTGACCAGAGCGTGAGTGACTATTTTCCTTGTTTCGGAGGGGATCCAGCGAAATGTTTTTCTGAGCATGCGAAGAATGTTGAAGCAGGAAGAGGATACGGCGCTGACTTGTCTGTTCATTGAGAGTGAAGAGTCCAGGATGACGCCAAGGTTCCGTGCGTGGTCTGTCGGGGTGGGTGCTTTTCCGAGGGCTTCCGGCCACCAGGAGTCGTCCCATGCAGAGGGGGATGTACCTAAGATGAGGACTTCTGTTTTGTCTGAGTTCAGTTTCAGACGGCTTTGTTTCATCCATTCGGCAACTTCTTTCATTCCTTCGTGTAGGTTGGTTTTGGCGGTGCTGGGGTCATTGGTGAGGGAAAGGATCAGTTGAGTGTCGTCAGCGTAGGAGATGATGTTGAGATTGTGTTGGCGAGCGATGGCCGCCAGGGGGCTCATGTAAATGTTGAAGAGGGTGGGGCTGAGTGACGATCCTTGTGGTACGCCGCAGATGACTTCAGAGGCCTTGGATTTGAATGGTGGAAGGCGGACTCTCTGGGTTCTTCCGGTGAGGAACGAGGTGATCCATTCAAGTGCTTTTCCTTGGATTCCAATGTTTCTGAGGCGCTGTAGAAGGGTGCTGTGGCAGACTGTGTCGAAGGCTGCGGAGAGGTCGAGGAGGATGAGGGCGACTGTGTCTCCATTGTCCAGTAGAGTTCGAATGTCGTCTGTTGCTGCGATGAGGGCGGTCTCGGTGCTGTGTTTTGCTCGGAAGCCAGATTGTGAGGGGTCGAGGGATTTGTTGGTTTCGAGGAAGGCGGCGAGCTGGTTGTTGACAGCTTTCTCGATGACTTTGGCCGGGAAAGGGAGAAGCGAGATGGGGCGGTAATTTTTGAGTTCGGTGGGGTCCGCTGTGGGTTTTTTCAGAAGGGCGGTGAGTTCAGCGTGTTTCCAGTCTTCCGGGAAGGTGGCGGAGTTGAAGGAGCAGTTGATGACGTCTCGGAGGTGCGGTGCTATGACGGAGTCTGCTTTGTTGAAGATGTGGTGAGGACATGGGTCTGTGGGAGATCCTGAGTGGATGGAATTCATCAGGTGGATGGTGTCCTCAGTGGAGATTGGATTCCAGTCGTTAAGGGTGTTCACGGGGGGAAGATGATCAGCAAATGGTAGGGTGGGTTGGTTTCCGGGTTGGTTGTCAAAGCTGTTGTGGATGTCTGCAATCTTGTTGTGGAAAAATGAGGCTAGGGAGTCGCAAAGGGTTTGAGAGGGGGTGATGTCGTTGGAGTTGGCCGAGGGATTGGAAAATTCCTTGACGATGTTGAAAAGTTCCTTGCTGTTGTGGGCGTTGTTGTCAAGTCGATCCTTGAATGCTGTTTTCTTGGCTTTTCGGATTAGTTGGTGGTGAGTGCGGGTGGCGTTTTTGAAGGCGTCCTTGGTGCTGGTGGTTGGGTCTTTTTTCCAGGCCTTTTGAAGGGAGCGGCAGAGTTTCTTGGACTTCTTGAGATCATCGTTGAACCATGAGGCCTTCTTGCTGCTAGGTTTGTTTTGACGTTTTTTCAGTGGTGCTAGGGTGTCAGCGGTGTTGGATAACCAAAGGGTGAGGTTGGCGGCGGCTTCATTAGCATTAGAAGAGAGGGCTGGGGTGTTTTGAAGGAGCGATGCGGAGATCTGGTCGGTGGTGATCTTGTTCCAGTTTCTTTGCAGAGTTGGTTGGAGGTGGTTGGTGGGTTTTGGTTTGTTGTAGGTGAAGTGAACGCAGCTGTGGTCAGTCCAGAGGAGGTCCGTAGTGTGGCTGAAGGAGACATTGTTGCTGGATGTGAAGATGGGGTCGAGTGTGTGACCTGCGATGTGGGTGGGGGAAGTGACTAGTTGTTTAAGTCCGAGGTTGGTGAGGTTGTCCACGAGGGTGGCGGTGTTGCGGTCGTTGATCTTTTCGAGGTGAAAGTTGAGGTCTCCCAGAAGGATGTAGTCTTTGGAGGGGAGCGCGTGTGGGGTGATGAAGTCTGTGATGTCTTCGCTGAATTTTGCGCGGGGTCCTGGTGGTCTGTAGAGGAGGGTGCCTCTGAGTGTGGTTTTGGGGTCGATGTGGATCTGGAAGTGAAGGTGTTCGGAGTTGGCGAGGTTGGCGTCCGAGCTGGTTGATATGCGGATTGATTTCTTATGGACGATAGCGATTCCTCCTCCTGTGTGGCTGGTACGGTCTTTGCGAGTGATCTTATAGTCTTCAGGGATGGCAATGGTGATGTCTGGTGCGGAGGAAGCATTCATCCATGTTTCCGTTAGGAAGGCGACGTCTGGAGAGAAGGTGTCGAGTAGGTTCCATAGGTCAATGGCGTGCCTGTGCACCGAGCGGGTGTTGAGGAGGATGCATTGTAGGTGGGTGGGGTCGGGAATCTGTGGTGTGGTCGTAGCGGAGATGTTGTTGGTGCCGCTGAATTTGCAGGAGAAGCAGGAGAAAGGTCCATGGGTTTGGCCAGGGGCGGCTTGGACGCAGTTGGGAGCGCGACCGGGGTTCAGGGCTAGGAGGGTTGCGGCATCGTAGGTAATGCGGGGGGCAGGGAGGGACGGGGGCCAGGGGGTCTGGCGCTGGGCGCGGTCCAGGCGCGGACGGGCGTAGACGGGCTTACCTTTGGCGCACCTTCGGCGCGGATTGGGCGCGAACGCTGCGCGTGGGAACTACTGTCATATATGGGTAGTGGAGGGGAGGGGCGAGGGCGGCTCGGCTGGGAGGCGGGGCGGGCTCGGGTCAACACGAAGCACAACAACAACAGCTACAAAATGGAGGGGGGAGTCGAGCAGGGCGCTGGGGGGTATCGCGCTATGACTTTGGCAAGAAAACAATGGTGCAAGCAGGCGAGGAGCACTCAATGCGGTTAAAGGCACAGTGAAGTAATGCAGCTCAGTTCTATGAAACCGGCAGGCAAGCGGCGAGGGTGAAACAATTAATTAAATTAAATGGCAGTGCAAATATGCTAGCGAGCTTACAACAAATAATTGAATGGCAATACAAACAAATATGCTAGCGACGTTTAAAACAATTAATTCAATGGCAGAAGCAGCGTGGGTCAAACAATTAATTAAATGGCAGAAGCAGCGTGGGTCAAATAATTAATTAAATGGCAGAAGCAGCGTGGGTCAAAACAATTAATTAAATGGCAGAAGCAGCGTGGGTCAACGATACCGCTACACGGTGGAGAGGCAGAGGAGCGACCACTCGGGGCAGAAGCACAGAGGGATCATGAAGTTCTTAGCAGATTATAATGGACTACAAACATTTGGAGTGGATTACACACAAGGAGTCGAACTCCACAGCTATATGCACCTTTACCCCCCCCCCCCACGGAGCACTGGACAACAATCCTGCAGGAATTAAAACTTGCCCTAAGGGGAAGCGGGAAACACCCACATGCAGGCCACCAATACTCACGGACTCCCCATACAAATTAAACCAAGGGAACTACATCCAACCAAACGTAGCCTCTTTAAGGCCTTGAAGGCAAGAAGAAAGGGAACCAAAAATCTGCAAACACAGGCAATAACAGTTCTTTGCGCGGAACATAGAAATAAAGTCTAGGAGATACGAACTAATACAATCGAAGCAGAATGGTTGAAAATATTCACCCTCCTCAAAGAAAGGGGACATATCCAACTTTGGAAACATTAATAGTAATACCAGTCATACAAAAGGGAATGGAGTGGCAGCCGCGGAGTGGGTCAAACACGCAAAGCAGTTATACTCTAACCACCAGAACAAGTCCTAGACTCACCCACAACAACTTTTCTCGGTAGCACACATGGTCGATAAAATACCCAACATCACAGAGGCTGAGGTAATCAACTTAATCAAAAAAGAGGACAGACGGTGCCCCGGAACCCAATGGGGTCCCTACATCAGTGTTTAAAACTAAATGTATTCTGGGCAGAACAGCTCACACTACTCTTCAAGTATGCTTACGCTACTTCAACTGTCCCACCATCATGGAAAGGCTTCATTCTTTTCCCCATTTATAAAAAAGGGGACAGTAGGAAACCAGAAAATGACCGTCTTGCTGCTCCATTAGACACTGAAGCGAAAGCGTATGCAAGAATACTACTGAAAGAACTTGGAAGCCTGGGCAAAAGACAACAACATCCTTCCCCTCTTCCAATCTGGTTTTAGGCCCGAAAGTTCCACCTTGAATAACATTCTAGTACTGGGTCATCTGTCACATCGAGCGACCCAGCCAGCCAACACAATACCCCTCTTTTGCTGTTTTGTGGACTACAGTGCAGCATTTGACCAAGTTGATCGAGGGAAGCTGTGGGAAAAGCTTGACTCCTGGGGAATCCCCCAACAGTTGCTAAAGGCAATAATCGCATTACATCAGGGGATCTGGGTCCGTACAAGACCAGCCAAACCACTGAAACAGCCACGGTGCTGACCAATAATGGCCTGAAACAAGGGTGTATCCACGCCCCTCTTCTCTTTAACCGCATGCGCGCTAGCGGTTTTCCCGTTGCGCGCTGCGTTTTTTTTAAAACGCGTTACATGACGAGCTCAGCTCGTCATGAGCGTACAAGCGTCGTCACTCATGACGAGCTGTGCTCGTCATGAGCGTGGAAGGGGTTAATCTTTATCCAGCAGACCTGGGAAAAGCCCAGGAAGGTGCAAGTTTACTAACACCAAGGCTGGGGAAAGTGCAGCTTCAAAACCTTCAGTACGCCGACGACATCGCAATAATGGATCACATGCGGTCTGGCATACAGAAAGCTCTAAATGCCCTTCACTTGTACAATCTAAAAAACAACCTTCTGGCGAACCTGGAGAAGACCGGGATACTTATTTTTAGGACGTATCACTGAAAGCAGACAGCAGGATGGCGCCTAGGCGATCTGCAAATTGAAACATGCATGAGTTATAACTACCTGGGTGTGGTGTCAGGCTATCGGAAGGGGCAAAACCAACAGCCCACCTGAAACATCGAAGAAGCAAGGGGGCCGGCATTATTTACAGTTTGCGACTCCTAAACCAGCGACTTCACAGTCCAACACCAGAACCAATCTTGAAAGTTTTAAGAGCAAAATTTGTTTCCTCTCTTACCTATGGACATTTAGTCTTCCCCGGCGCCTTCAACAAGCTCCTCACGAACCTCCAAATGTCCACCTACAAGAAGGTTCTAGCTCTCCCACAACAGGCCAGGAGAGCTAGAGTAAGGCTGGAGCTGGGCCTCATCTGCGCGGACATCACCTGCTCAGGGGACTTATTAAAATACTATATTAGTACTTTGCGTGCCTCTGCATCGTCATTGAAAACCCATACCAAAACAATCTTTGAAGACACTGGCTCCCCATGGCAGGCACAGTTGGCAGCAGCTACAAGTCTACTTGAAATAGAAGCCCAAAATTTGCACAATCTGGATATCCAGGCAACAGCCTGCAAAAATACAGTGAACACACAGGTCCAGAGAATATCCTCCGAAAAGGACCAGGAGAGCCTACGCCATCAATCCACTCTTTCCACACTGGACGCCTCTTATATCCTGGGAAAACCTCTGTCTTATTTTGAGCAAGGTCTTACAGTCCAGGCCCAGAAAAGAATCACCTATATGAGACTTCTAGCACTGCCCATTGCGGACTTCAATCCATCCTGGGGCCGGCAAGGCAATTCAGTTGTCTGTCGTCTTTGCAGTTACCACCGTGAATCTTGGCTTCATCTGTTGTGTTGCTGCCCAAAGTTAGCAAGAGAGCGGCACTGCCTGGTACTCCCAATTTGCAGGTCTCACGTCTCTGGACAATGCGGAGAAGTTTCAGACTTTTGCTTCTCTGCCAATACAACTCAAACAGTGGCCCGATTAGCGAAATTCACAGATGCAATCCGGGCCTCACTGACACAAACTATCAAGATACGAGACGTAACTAGTCGGCCACCAAGCTAGAGCGACTAGGATCCAATAATTTTCAAAACATCAGTCCTGTGTCTACAATAAACCTAGAGTCCTGCTTCGGTTTACAGTCATTAAAAGCTCAGGCACACATGTGAACAAAAAAGGTCAAGCCCAGAGGACTTAGTAAGTTAACTCAGGTACTCAGCACCGAAACCAGGAACATTCAGTTGTTTCAAATGGCCAGTCATCAAAATAAACATTGTTATTATCGGGTACAGGGCCCATCTAAAAGGACGCGCTAACTGGGCCACCAATTGCAGGAGCAATCTCTGCGCACCAGCACTTCAGTTCCAGCGTGGACAATTGTTTTTAAGATTTGTAAGTTTTAAGCAAACTCATTGAGTCTTTTAAACTTCCCGTTCTTTCTCCTTTTTTATAGCATACTGTAATGATAGTATATTGCAATGATTTTAATTAATTGAACAATAAAGTACAATACAATACCTCATTAAGATTTTTTAATTTACCTATTTCCCTCTTTCTTTCGTGTCTTAAGGCTTCCTGGACAAACTTGGGGCTATGAATACAGTACTCGAGGGGATACAGAAGTCCCTGGATATGTACTTGGAGACTAAGAGACACATCTTTCCACGCTTCTACTTCCTGTCCAACGACGACCTCTTGGAGATCCTGGGGCAGGCACGTAATCCTGAGGCTGTGCAACCCCATCTCAAGAAATGCTTCGACAACATCAAGTCCCTCAAAATCCAAAAGGTACTTGCAGCAAAGACAAGGGAGTATCCAACATTCATTACACATACAAAAAACACACTTCCAACACAATGCAGTCTTGTGGCTTCATTCAGTCTAGTTCTGAGAGGGATACAACCTTTGCAAAATTAACTGTCCCTCACTGGTACTGGTAGCCATTCTTGTTTGTGCAGTCTTTCCCCCAGTAGCAGATGACTTGGCATAAATAAACACGGGCCCCCTTTTGCAGCATTTTTATCGTAAGGACTTTGCATCTACTTGTTTTGTAAGTAATAGTGCTGCCTTTGGTCTTGCCCAGATCGGAGTGAGCAACAAGTCAGAAGCTGCAGGAATGTTCTCTGCCGATGGGGAATACGTGGAGTTCACCCACCCTGTTCTGCTGGAAGGGCCAGTGGAGGTAAGCATATTACTTTATGGTTAGCTGCTTGTTCTGTCAGTGCTAAAGTTGTCAAGTGGAATTTCCTTTTTTTAATCATAGCATGGACAGGAATGGGTTCCTCTTCTCATTGGCCTTTTGATGTATCACTAATGTCACAATCCCTGTAGGAAGGGATGCACTCAGGCAATATTGTTTGCCAAGAGGTAGACAGGGCACTGGTATAGGTAAGAGACAGCTGAGTCTGGAAATAATTAAACAGCAAAGGGTGTAAAATAAGGAGGATAAGAATAGTGGACTGTGCCAAACCTTTATTGACAGGCCCACTATTTTTGGCCTTGTCGCTGAGAGAAATGTACTCACACACTGACACAAAGACACATACTCCTTCAAGAGGTTCCTCAGCTTCAGTGGTCACTTCTGCATTCCATTTCTGATAGTGAAAGCACTCCAGGTGGACCGAATTATCCATAGTGAAAGCACTCCAGGTGGACAGAATTATCCACCATCTTCATTCTAGGAACTTTATTTATAGTCATTAGACTTAGAGAAATTCCCTGTTGCATGCGCAAACCTAGGAACATTTAAATTCCATATTTGTCCATATAATCAAATTCACAGAATGGCAATGTCCATATGAGATATAGCACCCTTCAGAACAGCTTATCCAATACCACAGTTGCTCAGAAATGTAGGCTGTTTCTGTTTAAAATAAACCCTGTAAACTACGGTGCTGCATTTGAAATGTAAAAACAGGCTAAATCTGTTTTCCCCAGTATTGGAACTTTCATAGATTCCCATGCTTTGTATCATTCCCCGTCGTCAGCTTGGGACGACGGGGAATGATACAAAGCATGGGAATCTATGAAAGTTACCAATACTGGGGAACCAAAGTTACAGGTAAGTAACTTGTTTTCTTGCCCCAGTATTGGAACTTTCATAGATTCCCATGCTTTGTATCATTCCCCGTCATCCCAGGCTGATGACGGGGAATGATACAAAGCATGGGAATCTATGAAAGTTAGAAAAAAGAAAAGTAGAATGGGGGTCTAAGGGGAATTAGTTTACCGACCCTGACATCTCAGTACCCCTATTCAATTATGGCAACAAAAGAAGAAGAGATGTCCGGTCTCGAGGAGGAGAACTATGTGTACTGTACTGGATACTAAAGAAAACTAGGAATAAAAAAGCAACCAGAAGAGGTAACACCAGGCTGAGAAACTCCCATCAGCCCACCCTTCTGGTGGAGCATCATCATGTGGGATTTAGATGGTAAATCCAAACCTCGCCCAATCCATCAATTGATGGTGATAAGATGGATATTAAAGGTAAACTCTAGCCAGAGTGTTTCTCAAGTGGTGCTGATAAGGTGCAGTGCTGTGGAAAAAAGTAAGTGAGAGTCTAAAAATTACTACTAGGGCAAAAAAATTGTTTAATCAGGATTGTCCTAGTGTCAAGATTAAAATAACGCCTGGTAGTCTGAAATTATAACTACACAATGGCGCTGTGCAGGAAGGTCAACATGTTTCAGCCAAAACAGAAACTACTGTCCAGCTTTCTTCAGGACCAAAAAAGATGGAAAAGCTACTGCAAATGTGGAAAAGAAATGTGTAAAAGTGCATTTATTAAGATTCATTTCATCCTACCAGGAACTTGGATCCCCAATGTGCTCTGGTAATAATGAATATGTTGTTCTTTCCTAAAAAAGAAAAAGAGAAAAATGCACAAACGCATAATATGGTTGCTTACATATATCCACGTGATCATAAAGAAACAGTACAGAAAACACACAAGCGAAGGGAAAATCCACTTCGCTGTTCAGAAGTAGATTTAGCTTCTGTTCTCATCAATCTTTTAAATTTAAATAAATTGTGAAATGTATTACTCACCCAGCGTTATGTGTGAGATAGCCTCACCTCACCCAGCAACCGCTCGGGAATATGAGGCCCGCTCTATTATGTGAAGAGTAAAATATGGACATAATCAATACATTTTGTTATTGTGCCTAGCATAATCGCTCAAGTTTCTTCACATTTAAATGACCCAGTCGTTTGAAAAGGACACCCTTATAATGACCTAGGGGGCTGACTTACGACAGGGATTGGCTGATGGTGCAGAAAAATCTACACTATGGATGAGGGAAAGTTGTCAAAAGACCCCTGTGGTGTTTTGAAACATTACTCAAAACAGAAATATAAAGTAACACAAAAATGAATAGAATCAAGTATTTTATCAAGGTATCCGGGTCCTAAATGATAAAGGACTAAGGAGACCTCCTTTCCAGAAGAAAATAAAATAAAACAAAAGACTACGTTCTCCTTGTATGAGCGTTTATCCAAGAAAGAGCCCTGGACCTACCTATCCGTCGGTACCCCTCTCTGGCGTCCTAGAGGAAGTGGAGGTGACGGTAGGGCACGTCGTTACGCTATTTATACTGCATTTAATTGGTTAATTGAATCGATAAATGCCTCATTGGTCAACGCAATAGACTCGTGTCATGTCTATCAGTGTGAATGCGCAGTGGTCATGCCGCTGATCATGCGGCGCATGCGTTTGTAACCGTCACGCAAATAAAGTATGCATTTCAGAATTAAGAGTCTTGTACGTTTAATGCACATGCGCAGTATCGCAATGTTCGCATCAACGAACGGCGCATGTGTTCTTGTGGTGAGCCAGGATATATCGCACTCAAGCGTGATTCTAAAAGTGCTTGAAGCAAAATTTGCGCATGGCTACTCTGCATCAGGCTCAGTGTCTGATCTACGGCGCATGCGTGAGCGGAAACTAGTGGAGTTTCACTTTCAATGACCCGCTATTTATCTCAATAACCTGTTGACAATGTTGAAAAGCACTGAATTACAGCTAATTCTTGGCTGTAAACCTAGATTCAATCAGTCACAGAGTGATGTCTCGTAGATAGATTAGTGGAAAAGATTATCGGTTATAGAAACACCGTTGCCAAATTAAAGTGATGATAGGCAGGATAGGTGTCTGTACACCATATAGATAAAACATCAATTTAACAAAGTCTCTTAATATATCCAAAGAAACCCTTTGAGATGGGGCTGTTATTTTATAAAAACAAAACAGTTTTTTTTTTTTATAAATAGATGTTTCTTTTGAGTGCTTTCTTCTATGGGCACCTGCACTGGAGGACATCGAGATGTAGGTAGGTAGTGTCAATACTGCATGTGCAAAATTCTCCAAACGCAGTAGAGGCAAGACACCTCATGATGGAGTATGGAAAACTGAGAACATATGTTAAGGCCAGTGTTTCAATGTATTCAAACTACAATGATATCCACGGAATATCATCATTCAAGCCTTTGCTGTCGCTTCTCAATTTAAAAATCCATTTTTGTTCTTTCACAAACAGGAATCTAGACACATCGCTTATATGTGGTGGAATATAGGGGTGTTCAAGAATCACCCACTTCATGTCTTCAGCTGTATGTTTCAGAGATAGAAAATGATTGGTCAGGCGAGTGGACTGTTTGTGACACCGGATAGTGCTTTTGTGTTCACTAATCCTAAGCTTGATTTTGCGGGTTGTGTGACCAATGTACCTAAGTGAACAGGGACATGTTATCATGTAAATTACCTTCTCTGTGTTGCAATTCGTGTGTTTTTTGAGTAACCAGGGTCTTCCATTCCGAGGTCCACTCTATCTGTTTTGTAAGTCTGTGGACACACGCTGCAAGAGCCACAGGGATAGTGACCCTGGACTGGTGGAAGGTTCCAGAGCGTATTGATGTTGTCTGTTGTTTGTACTCTCGGTCTCGTATGGACCAGGCTGTCACAAATGTGAGCCTGTCTAGTGGAGCCTTCTCAGGCCACTTTTCCAGCAGGGCCTCTCGGTTGTTATTGGATGCCCATTTCCAAGCTTTTCTTACTAGATGTTTAGGATATTGTCGCTCTTGTAATTGCATGGATAGAGTTTTTGCATGTTTATCAAAAAATGCTGTAGAGGAACAATTTCTTCTCACCCGCAGGAATTGACCTACGGGGAGGTTTTCACGTAGTGCCCGTCGGTGGTGACTATTGAAAACAAGTAGGGAGTTCCTCGCCATTGGTTTAGTGTAGAGTTCGCATTCAAGTCTATCTCCTTCTGGAAAAATAAGAATATCCAAGAAGGGGAGATGGTCATGGCTGAACTCAACAGTAAATTTCAGAAATTGGTTTTGTTCGTTAAGCCATTTGTGAAATGATCTAATCTCTGAGGGTGTGCCTCGCCATACCAAAAAGATATCGTCTATGTATCTCTTCCATAGCACCACCTGATGGAATAAGGGGTTGCTATGGTTGAGACCACAGTCCTGTTCAAACCGGTGAACATATAGGTTGGCGAGGCTAGGGGCAAAAATACTCCCAATAGATGTACCTGAGGTTTGGAGAAAAATCTGATCTTCAAATTTGAAGAAATTTTCCATCATTGCTATTCTAGCACACTCCATGATGAAATTTGTAGGAGTGATACTATCCAGATTTCTTGAGGTAAGCAGTTGTCTGATTGTCTCAAGAGTCTCCTCCTGCGGAATGCAGGTATAGAGGGACTCAACGTCGAAACTGACCAACAGGTCAGTCGCGGCGTTAAACTCCACCTCTGGGTCTAAGTCTAAGGACGTCCGCCGTATCCTGCAAGTAGGTAGGCATCTCCTTTACGAGCGGTCTAAGGAAGACATCTACAAAAGTGGACAGAGGTTCCAGTACAGAGCGGATCCCCGAAATGATCGGACGTCAAGGTGTGGGTCTAGTTGCCTTGTGTATTTTCGGTAGGCAATAGAAGCCGGGCATGACCGGGTTCGATGTTACCAAGAATCTTGCTTCTTGGGGTGTGATCCACCCTTCAGCACTGCCCTAATCTACTAGAGTTTTAATCTCTGTGATTAGTCATGAGGTGGGATCACTGGGCAACAATCGATAGGCTTGGGTGTTATTCAGTTGTCTAAGACATTCCTCTCGATATGTAACCGCATCCATAATCACTGTTGCACCCCCCTTGTCCGCTGGTTTTATAATTATTGATTGATCTTTGGACAAGTTGGTAAGTGCATTTCTTTCTCTGGTTGAGAGGTTCTGAAAGCTGTGTTGATTGGTATCATAAAGGGCCATGATATCATGAGTCACAGCCTGCTCAAATGTTGTCACCTGCGAGGGAACCTGGTGGGTGAGAGGAGTGAATGTCGATTTGGGACGTAGTCCTGTGTTGGTCAGACTCCCGTCCTCTGTCATTACATTTTCATTCTTATTCTTGAAGAAGAAATGAAGGCGTACTTTCCTAAAAAAAATTTCAAGCTCGCATCTTGTTTCAAAGGGCTCGTCCCTGTTTGTCGGGACGAAGCCTAACCCTTTTTCCAGTACGTCCTGTTCGTCAGGTGTCAAACTGCGTGAACTCAGATTAACCGTTAGGTTTCGGTCGCCCCTGTGCTGGGAGTTTGTTGGGCCGCCCTCCTGCTCCGTGTGTTGGGGAATGTGGGGTCCGTCTCCCAATGGAAAGTTTGTTGTCCTCTTTTTCTGCTGCGACTGTGACTTCGGCCTCTCCCTAAAAAAGACTGGTCTGAGAAGAACTGAGGATGTTGTGGAAAGGGATTTATCTATTGTGCATAGGGTGGTGGTTGAAAACCCCAGGGTCCTGGGGGCCACCAAGGTCCTGGGTTCTGGTCGTTGCCCTGCATCCCTCCTCTCTGCATCCCTCCTCTCTTATAGAATCTCCGTTGTTGGCCACCCCCTCTATTCTGTGTGCCAGCGGTGTTTGGGGTATCGGAATCACTAGAGTCGAATCCTGAGGTGGAATAATTGGACCCATAGCGTCTTCCCTTGCTATTATACTCGGGTGCCACTAAATTATCGCTGGTGTATGGATAGATCTTAACCAATGAAAAACGGGCTAAATCCTTCTTGAACTTTTCAATCTTATTAATAAGGATATTGTCTCTATAGTCCTTATTGGTTTTGTTCGTTTCATCCATACGTTTCTTAAACATAGTGCTACAAGTGGCTTTGATCTGGCCTTCCAGTGTCTGGATCTCTATTAAGATGGTATCCGCTATTCTTTTGGCGGTACTAATGATTAGTATTAGCCAGTCTCGCGTGCACCGCCACGCGATCAGCGACCATTCTCGGAGAAAGTCTTTGTCAGTTAAAAAAAGTCTGGGTGTGTTGGTTACTATTAAACCTGTTGGTGCACATTTTCCTCTTAGATATTCCGCCATTATCAGCCATGTATGGAAGTCCGTGAGTGCGTTTTTTTCAGATTAAGCAATGTCAACCAATCATCTTTTGTTGTGCTGGTGGTTTCTGGTAAGGAGTCTAGAATACTAGGGTTGTTAGTCAGAATGGAGTTTAAAACCTCATCATCAAATGCCAACCCTGCAAAGTCAGCCATGGTCAATAAACGTGGTGTCACATACAAATCAGCTGGGTGAGCAAAAAGGGGGAAGAACAAGAGCAGTTCAAACCCGTTTGTATATAAAGACCCGCAACTGTAGTTGCTCTGAATACTAGAAAAAAGAAAAGTAGAATGGGGGTCTAAGGGGAATTAGTTTACCGGCCCTGACATCTCAGTACCCCTATTCAATTATGGCAACAAAAGAAGAAGAGATGTCCGGTCTCGAGGAGGAAAACTATGTGTACTGTACTGGATACTAAAGAAAACTAGGAATAAAAAATCTATGAAAGTTACCAATACTGGGGAACCAAAGTTACAGGTAAGTAACTTGTTTTCATATCATTGAGGAAAAACACAACCAGGTAGGCTTTTGTACTAAAAGTGTGAAAATAGACTGCTGTTCCTTTAAGAGGCCAGGAGCTTCCACCTCCCATAATACAGCTTCCTCCCTCAGTCAGTTCTTTTTACTGGCTTGTGAGAGAAGGATCCCAGTAGAACTAGAGGTTTTCACATTTCTGTTTTTTTCAGAGAGGTTTCAAAAATCATTTTTATAGCTTCACTCAGTGTCCTTTAATGAAATATACTGATTGAAGCTGTATTTCTCCATTTTCCATTGGATTTTCCAGTCAGGATGTCTTAAATAGTTGTGCAGTGCCCCTCATGTGGAATGAAGAAGGCAGTACTATTTGATGTGTCTACCACCCTTTAATTCTACTAAAGATTGTGAATATGCCTAGAATATTTAAAAGGACATTTGAGGATGGAGAAGGCATCAAGCTAAGGGGTAAACTTAAGGATATGATGACAAACGATAAATGAGCAAAAACAGGCATGAGAAACCATCCAGCCACCCACCCCCAGATGAAGACTTGTAGAGATAAAGAAAAAAGCTAGCAAAAGAACACAACCGTATAATTCTTGATGTCGAGGATGTCGATTTTGACTTCATGAGCTTTGGCGCCTAAATGTTCGCTTTACAAATCCCAGGCAAGACACTATCACAGGTAAACCATATCATCGATGTTTAAGCACTCGAGGTCGAGAGATCGTAAGTTGACAGTAGCTCCCTCACCTTTGAAGAATTGGCTGAGACAATCCATAGCCTTCTTAGCATCTGTCGGTGCAGTCTACTCTGCATCTTCAATTTTTTTTAAATATATTTTTATTTTATACCACACAAAACAATTGCATTCAATATCAAAATATAATTACATTTACAGTAGCAGGCTATGAGATTGAAGTATAACTGAGGAATAACTCACATATCTGGCAGGCATGTGCAGCAGAAGAAATTACACTCCATAGGAGTTTGCCAAGTATGAATCACCGTAATAATAAACGGAGTCCCTTTGCAATAAACAGGCCTGCCAGTGTCATATAGCGATATCCATCCTCTCACCATGAATCTAACAGCACTAAATGCAACCCCTAGTCCTTCCCTCCTCCCCATTGACGTAACAACTATATGTGATCGATGGTGGTAATAAGTCACAGCTGTGTAGATAGTGAATGAATACAAAACAGCAAATACGGATGCAATTCTCTGTTGTCAGAGGTAGTTCCCATGTGAGAAACCAGCGTAGTCGTCCCAATAGGGTAGTGTATCCCCACAGGGTGGCGCCTCTGACCTGCCTGATTCCTCATCGGAGTCAGTATCTGGGATTTTCAATAACTGTACTAGTGCCTCCCAAACCCTTGCCATCTCTAACGCCTTGTCGCTTTCAATGTGGGCAGCCACCTGCAGTCTCGTGGACCCCTCACATTACGCCCATTTAATAAACCCAGTTCGCCATCTCTGAAAACTAGGGCCCTTCTTGGCCTTCCAATGAGCTGTAATCTCCCTCTTCGCCAACAAACGCCCCAAATCTATAAACTTACTTGTTACCTTATTCCTAGAGGTGTGGGGGAACCAGTGCAAAAATAAAGGCTTATAGTGTATTCTATGTCCCTATCCATGACATCACGCAAAAGTGTTACCACCTCCTCCCAATATGTTCCAAATTGAGGACAACTCCACATCATGTGACAAAAATCTGCTCCTACTGTGTTACAGTGTGGGCACATTGCCGAATTCACATTAAAGTATTTACTAATTTTTGCTGGCGTAAGGTAGGCCTGATGGAGAATAAAAAAATGCACCAGTTGAAAGCGCACTTTCCTGGTGCTTTTCCATGCACGCTGCACCAGTCCTGCCCACGCCTTCACAGTAATTTCGTTGCCTAAGTCCTCTTTCCACCACCGTCGGAGCGTAACCAGTGGGGTCAGTCTTGTGTGTCATTCGGCGATGTAATCGCCTTGATGGTACCAGCTGCCAGGACTATGTATTGGCAAGCCATTGAGGTTGGAGGTTCTCTGAGTCCCATCTTCCAATGCGCCTGGATGGCAGTTATAAGTGCCAAGTGCAATAAATAGTCCCCACGAGCCAGCTCATATCTGTCCAGTAATACCTCATAAGGAATCACGGAGCCATCTTCATAGAGGTCTCCTATGGTGGCCAACCCCCTCTCTGCCAGGGCAATCAATGCCTCCCAATTACCACCGTGCGGGAAAGCAGTGCACACCGTCAACGGAATCTCAGGGGTATACGGCTACACTATTTGTGCTCGCCACTGACTTCTGTTCCAGCAGAGTTTAAACATCCCCATCTCTTGAGTGAGAGAGGTGGCCGAGAGCGACAATTGCAATAGTATTCTGGAGAGCGTTTGTCTATCAACCTAATTCCCCTCTGTGTCGCCAGGGCTCCGGAACATCCGTGCTACTGCCTGATTAAGCCACTGCAACACCGCCGCTAAATAATACTTCTGATAGATACATCTGCCAGTGGATTCCTCACCTTGTGAATATCCCCTTGCACCAGCAACATTCGGAAATTCTTTTTCGTAGCCTCGCGCCGACGTGGACTTGGACGTCATAGAGACACGGCATCGCACGCGACTCCGCTGGCGTCACCAACGCCGATAATAGGCCCACGCCGGCGTGATGACATCAGTTCCCTTTTTTCCGCATCGTCGATGCTAACGGTTTCGGGAATCTCAGTAGCCAACTGGTACTTTGTTGCCCTATTGTTACCGCTTTCTGCTTCTTTGTTTCTTGTCTCTTTACAATGCCGACAAAGAAGACCGGCTTCAAGCCCTGCAGGGAGTGCGGGAAAATGATGTCCATAACTGACCCGCACGAGGACTGCATTTGGTGTTTGAGCTCTGATCACGATGTGGATAGATGTTCATCTTGTCGGAAGATGAACCCGAAGGCCCTGAGGGTAAGAGAAACCAAACTACTGGTAGCAAAGCTGAAGGCTGGGAAAGGAAAATCTTCGAGGTCTCGTTCTCGAAGGGCGAGGTCGAGGTTGAAGTCAAGATCCGGATCTCGAGAGGAGTCGTCTTCGAGGTCCGCTTCAGACCATGCTTCGAAGTCGAGAAGGAAGCATAAGAAGAAGAGGCATAAGTTTCGACGTCGTTCCGGTAAGGAGTCGGGCTCGAGGTCACCGAAGAAGGTACGTTCTAAGGTGGTTCGCTGGATGTCTCGGATCATGAAGGTGAGGCCTCGCCTTCGGAGTCACGGGTACAGTCGCCGACTCCAGCTTCGAATCCGTCTCTGGCGCCGTCCCCGGCCCGAGATGAGGAAGAGGTTCAGGTGGATGTGGATTCTGCGCCTGTCGAAGAGCCGAATCCGAACCCTCCACAAGACCAGCCTGAGGTTTTTCAGCCACCCTTTCCAGCCCCAGGCCAGGACCCATCGGCGTTTTTGAACGCTATGTATGGCGTCTTTTCAAGGGTGTGGTACCCCTCTGGTGCACCTTTGGGTCCCATGGATCCTCTGGCCTTCAATTTAGGAGTCCCTCACTCCTATCCTCCTGCTCCATTTATGCCCTATATGCCGGCTCCGACGCCGCCATGGCAATATCCGGCTCCGCCGAAGTCGTCGACACCGGTTCCGGCGTCGCCCGCTCCAGATCAACCTCGAGGGCATCCCACTGAGCCATTGGATTCGGTACCGACGTCGATCCCGGCTCCGTCGGAGCCGTTGGTGGATCCGGCTGCAAGGCGTGTAAAGGAGAGGTCCAGAAGGGAAGCACAACGCCTTTTGGAAGAGCAAAGGTATATAGAGTCACATCCTGAGATGGAGGAGGGTGAACTGGAGGAGGACTGTTTTGAGGAACTGGCTGACGCTGGTAGCCTGGATTTCTCTCCAGAGTGGGAGTTGCCATCAGGCTCTGATACACCTTCTAAGGACGTACAGCCTTATCATGTAGTGATGAGCAAGGCGGCGGAACTTCTACAATTGACATTGCCAACAGTGGAGTTTAAGTCCAATCTCCTTACAGAAGTTTTGCATTCGCCTAGCTCTGTGGTAGAACCATTGCTTCCGTTTAATGATGCCTTAATGGAACCCATTTTGGAGGTGTGGAAAAAACCACTGTCAGCTCCTGCAGTATCTAAGAGTGTGGCGAGAAGGTACAGGTTTGCACCTGAAGACCCTGCTTTTTTGACGTCTCATCCATCACCAGAGAGTCTAGTCATACAAGCAGCCTGTTCCAAAAAGAATGTGAGTGCCTTTCCTCAGGTCCCCGGTGATAAGGAGGCAAAGAAACAGGATCAGGTGGCTAAAAAGACCTTCTCCTCTGCAAGTATGGCGTTGAAGTCAACTAATGCCACTTGCCTGATGGGGAGGTATGTGCATGCCCTTATGGATACTATGCGTACTATAGCTCCTAAGATTCCTGATGCCAACAGGAAGGATTTTGAGGAGGTAATATCAGATGCACAGGCTTCAGCACGCCAAGTGATACAGAGTGGTCTGGACACTGCGGACTCGGTGGCACGTATCATGGGCACTGCGGTTGCCACTAGAAGATCAGCTTGGCTGAAATCCTCAGACTTTTCGGCAGATGTTCAGGGGGCTTTGCTGGATCTGCCGTTTGATGGATCTGGTCTCTTTGGAAAAAAAGCAGATACGGCCTTGGAGAGATTTAAAGACAGTAGGGCGACTGCTAAATCTTTAGGTCTCCAGATCAGAGGTTCTTCGGCCAGGAGATTCAGGAGTTTTGGTCGCTCTTCCTTTCGGAATTACTGACAAGGTCAGCAGCAGCAACAACAACAGCAGCAGCAAAATTCCATGTACAGATCTTACAGGGGAAAGCAAAGAGCGCGTCCTCGTGGACGTCAGGCCTCTTCCTCCTCCACCTCCTCCAACCCTCCAGCCACAGAAAAACAGCCCTAGATCCGCCATTCAGGATCATGTGGGTCCAGTGGGGGGTCGGCTTACCCATTTTCTACGGGATTGGGAATCGGTTACATCAGATCTTTGGGTTCTCAATCTCGTAGAAAATGGGTATGCCCTTCCCTTTCGGGAATTCCCTCCCAATTACCCTCCTTGCCAAGGTTTTTGCACGGAGGAACACCTGTTACTCCTGCAGGAGAAGGTTCAGACTCTATTAAGAAAGGGTGCGATAGAGGTGGTCACAGAGCAGGAAAGGGGTCTGGGATGCTACTCCCGGTATTTCCTGATTCCCAAGAAAGATGGCAGACTTCGTCCAATCCTGGATCTCAGGATCTTGAATCTCTATCTAAAACAAGAGAAGTTCAAGATGCTCACCCTTGCTTAGGTTCTTCAAGCGCTGCTGGAAGAAGACTGGATGGTGTCGCTCGACTTGCAGGATGCGTACTTTCACATCCCAATCCTGAAGTCGCACAGGAAGTATCTCCGTTTTACGGTGGGATCGCAACACTATCAGTTTGCGGTCCTTCCTTTTGGAATTACTACTGCGCCTCAAGTCTTTACCAATGTGATGGCGGTGGTGGCAGCACATCTCAGAAGGTCGGGGGTTCCAGTATTCCCCTATTTGGATGACTGGCTGATCAAAGCAGAGTCGTCAGAGAGAGTGCTCCAACATCTGCAAGAGACAACCCAGTTGTTGTACAGGTTGGGTTTTTCGATAAATGTACCCAAGTCTCACCTGGTGCCCTTCCAGCGCATCCTGTTCATAGGTGCTGTACTGGACACAACTGTATGTCGTGCATTCCCTCCTCCTCAAAGGATTCGCGACATACAGGAAATGATTCCTTTATTTTACAATGGAGCGGTCGTTCCAGTCCTGAAGGACCTTCGTCTGCTCGGTCTGATAGCTTCCTGCATTCTGTTGGTCAACCATGCACGCTGGCACATGAGGGCGCTCCAGTGGTGCCTCCGCAGGCAGTGGTATCAACACAACGGCGATCTCAGGGAGTCAGTGAGGATCTCCAGAGAAGCTGCGGCGGATCTGTCTTGGTGGGGCGTGGAAGGCAACCTGTCTCAGGGGAAGCCTTTTCAGCTGCCTCCTCCGGTGGCCACAGTAATGATGGATGCATCCACTCTAGGGTGGGGTGCTCATCTGGGGGACCTGGAGGTCAAGGGTCTTTGGTCTCCAGAGGAAAGGTTGCTTCACATCAACCTTCTGGAATTGCGGGCGATATGTTTGGCGCTCAAGGCCTTCCTCCCTTCCCTTCGCGGTCGGTCGGTCCTTGTCCTGACGGACAACACGACCGCGATGTGGTATATCAACAAGCAGGGAGGAGTGGGGTCCCAGTGTCTCTGCAGAGAGGCTCTGCGTCTCTGGTCCTGGGTTCAGGACCATCAGATTTGTCTGATGGCAAATCATCTGGCCGGAGTTCTGAACGTGCGTGCAGACAGTCTCAGTCGGCAGTTATCAGCCGACCACGAGTGGAGGCTTAACCCGGAGGTGGTTCGTCACGTCTTCCGGACGTTGGGGACTCCTCAGGTGGACCTGTTTGCCACTCGCGAGAATGCTCACTGCCCGTCTGTCAGGTGTCAGCAGCGCCACGAATAATTAGCCACTAACCTTAAGTACGGCCAGCAGGAATGATGCCGTGAAGAGTAGTTCCCAACGTCCCCTAAACACTAAACTCTCCACAATGTAACTACGCAATGGGTAGTAAAGTATTCAAGGGAAAAGGGGAATGGGACAAAATAACAAAAGAATCCTGTTCTGTCACAGGAATAGGTGACCGTCTTCTCTACACCCTGTGGGACCTCTGCATATATGGAAGAAAAACAAGAACAGAATGAGAAGTACAGCGCACTCACACTCACACCAGTACCCAGAAGAAGAAGACCCCTATCCTACTTACAGGAATGTAGTCCCTGGTCTTCCTCCAGAGGACAATGATAGAAGATAATCTCCGACTCTCACTGGGCACGTAAATCCCTGCAGGGAGGAAGGGTCCGGGAGAAGCACCGTTATGAAGACTCTAGCTTGCTGTGAGAGGAGAGCGCCTTGATGCGCAGTCTCCGACTCTCACGTAGTTCACCTCTCTCCAGAGGCGACTCGCAACTGGAAAAGGTACAGTGTTCAGATCCCCTTCACAATCCAGAAGACAAAGTAAAGGGCAAAACAAGGAAAGAGTTTGATTCGGTTTCTGCACCGAAACGGAAAGCACCATGGGCGTAGAGATGCGTTGCAGGAATTTCAGAGTTCCGACTGCAGGGAGGAATTCTGACACGCTCCCCAGCCGCGCTCAAATGTTAGGGTCTCCTGTTCAGCTCCTGTGAACACAGACTCAGGCTCCACTGTTAGCGTCTCCTGTTCAGCTCCTGTGAACAGAGACGCAAGCTCAAAAAAGGTTCCTCGGTAATTACCGCAACTTCAATGTGAAGTGCCAAAGGGTTCAGGACATCCGGTCGTGCTTCACACCAAAGCGTTCCAATCCCGGCAGAAATGTAATCTTTGGCCAGACTCAGGACAACGAAGAAACGGCAACCAAGTCCATAGCTCGCAGGCAGTTTGTCAAGCCCCGTTTTCACTGGAGGCGGGGCTTAAGTAGGAGTATGCTCCTTCCTGTCATACTGCGAGAGGCCCCTAAGCCTTGTGGGATATGTAGTCCCTAATGCAGGCATACGTGACAGGCGAAACCGGGAAAGGTGAGGGCTAAGGGCGTTATGCATACTCGTAATCATGACACCGTCATTCTGCAGTCTCCAGTATCAGATGCAAGGAGCCTTGGGGGACGCGTTTCAGTTGAGTTGGGGAAGACAACTCCTTTACGCGTTTCCTCCCATACCTTTGATTCCTCGGGTTCTGGGGAAGATTCGTCAAGACCCGGCCCAAGTCATATTGGTCGCCCCGGATTGGCTAAGAAGGGTGTGGTATACAGATCTTCGCCACCTCTCCTCTCACTCGCCGCCCCGTCTCCTTCACAGGGCAGACCTCCTCTCTCAGATGGAGGGGCAGGTTCTACACCCCCACCTCCAGACATTACACCTTCATGCCTGGAGATTGAACGGGGCAACCTGAATTCCTTTTCTCTCCCACAAGATGTGGTGGATGTCATTCTTTCAGCTAGACGTGACTCCACTAAGTCCTCTATCCATATAGATGGTCTAGATTTGTCACCTGGTGTGGAGAGAAATCTGTTGACTCTTTGAAAGCCCATTTATCTGATGTTCTCCAGTTTGCTCTCTTTTTGGCGCAGCAAGGATTATCTCTCGGCTTTGTCCGCGTTTGCCGGACCAGCCGTCTCTTTTCAAATCTCCTGTAGTTTTAAGATTTTCTAAGGGTCTCATTAATAAATTCCCTCCTACTCCCTTTATTGTGTCTCAATGGGGCTTAAATCTTGTCTTAACATACTTGATGGGTGCTCCCTTTGAGCCCTTACACAAGTGTCCCATGAGGCTTTTGACTTTTAAAACAGTCTTCCTGGTTGCTATTACCTCGGCAAGGAGGGTAAGCGAGCTTCAAGCTCTTAGTTCCAAGCCCCCATTCTTGACCATTCATGCTGATCGAATGGTTCTTAGGACCAGGGCTGCTGTTCTCCCTAAGGTGGTGACTCCCTTCCACCTTGGTCAATCCATTACCCTCCCTACCTTTTATCCTCCACCACACCCTTCCAAGAAGGAGGAGAGGTTACACCGCCTGGACCCTAGGAGGGCGGTGAGCTTTTACCTGGACAGAACTAGAGACTGTCGTGTGGATGATCAGCTCTTCGTTGGTTTTGCTGGCTGCAAAAAAGGAAGAGCGGTTCATAAATGAACTATTTCAAGATGGATCATCCTCTGTATAAAGATCTGCTATTGTTTGGCTGGTAAGGATCCTCCAGAGGGTATAAGGGCTCATTCCACAAGAGCTAAGTCGTCAACCTCGGCTTTGTCTAGAGGTGATACTGTAGAGGATATTTGTAGGGCCGCAACTTGGTCCTCCCTCCACACTTTCGCGAGGCATTACTGCCTGGATACCGAGGTGAGGAGGGACGGCCACTTTGCGCGCTCTGTCCTCCAGGATTTCCTGGTATAGCAGGGTGGACACCCTGCTCCGGGAGTGGGGACTGCTGTGGGACTCTATTCACAAGGTGAGGAATCCACTGGCAGATGCATCTATCAGAAGAACAAGTTACTTACCTTCGGTAACGCTTTTTCTGGTAGATACAGTATCTGCCTGTGGATTCCTCACTGACCCACCCGCCTCCCCGTTGTCCACTCTTCTATACCAGAATATCTGTATTGTGTTTGTTTTATGGTCAAAGAAAATGTGTTATTTCAAATGTTTGCTTACATTGGCTTCACCTGTGTGTGTTACTTTGACTATCGTGTATTGTGTATACTATGTGCATTTCTACTGTCATTGGTCTGTCCGTGTGCCTCGAAGGCACGGAAAAAAAGAGAGGAACTGATGTCTTCATGCCGGCGTGGGCCTATTATAGGCGTCGGTGATGTCAGCGGAGTCGCGTGCGATGCCGTGTCTCTATGACGTCTAAGTCCACGTCGGCGCGAGGCTACAAAAAATAATTTCTGAATGTTGCTGGTGCAAGGGGATATTCTCAAGGTGCGGAATCCACAGGCAGATACTGTATCTACCAGAAAAAGCGTTACCGAAGGTAAGTAACTTGTTCGTTTTGAAGCCAGGGACCACTAAGCCACCCTCCTATCTTGGTCTCGTCAATGTGTTAAGAGCCACTCTCCGTTGTCCTGAGCCAAGAGGAACCCAACCACCACCGACTGAAGTTGCTTAAAAACCGAGGCTGGAATCCAGATAGGTAGCATCCTAAAGTAGTAGAGCAGTCTGGGGAGTGCTATCATCTTAAGGATGGCCACCCGTCCAGCTACCGAAAGTGGAAGCGTGCCCCAAAACTCAATACAGCCCTTAAGCGCTCGAATCGCCCTGCCCACATTACCCTCCAATAGGTCAGTTTGGGTATGATAAATGCAAGTGCCAAGGTACGTCATGCATTGACGCTCCCGCGGTATGTCCTGTGTATATATGGGGCCTTCGGTCTGCAGCGCGGTAGGAAACAGACAGGTCTTTGTCCAGTTTACCTTGAGTCCGGCATTCATGCCAAGATCCTCCAATAAAGTCTTTGCACCACGGAGGGCGCCCTCCACATCAGCAAAAATCGTAAGGAGATCATCAGCATATAATGCGATATGATGAATTTGCTCACGCACTCGTAATCTCGAATAGTGTAGGTCCGTCCTGGCCCGAGCCGTCAGCGTCTCCATGGCCAGGGCGAACAGCAGTGGGGAAAGGGGGCAGCCCTGCCTCGTTTCCCGGCCCACGGTGCAAGCATCCGATATCATCCCTTCCGTCCTCACCCGCGCTGTGGACTGATGATACAAAAGAGACGTCCAATCCACAAAGCCATCTCCTAGCCCGAATTGTCGCATGACTTGAAACAAATAGGGCCACTCCAAACTGTCAAAGGCCTTCTCATAATCTATTGCCAAGTTAGCAGCAGAGGCTTTGGGATAGGTATCAGCTTCTAAAATACTAAGTAGGCGCCGTACATTCTGGGCCGTATTCCGGGTCGGTATAAACCCCGCTTGATCCGTATGTATTAGTTGGACCGTAGCCAGGTCGCCAGAATCCAACTTAAAATTTTAAAATCCGTGGTCAGCATTGACAACAGGCGATAGGCCGTCCTGTCATGGGGAGGTTTCCCCGGTTTTAGCAATGGTATAGTTAACGCCTCGAGAATGGTAGCATGCAAAAGGCGCTCCTTTCTTGCAGTATTATACAATGTCACCAGCCTAGGGGCCAAAAGACCGGCATACGCACTATAAAATTCCACCGGCAGGCCGTCCACTCCGGGGGGGGTGTTTCTGGGCCATATGTTTAATCGTGCCACAGACCTCTCCCAAGGTGATGTCCTGACCCAACAACTCCGCCCTCTCCCTATCTAACCCTGGAAGATCTGCCGCCTCCTGGAAATCCTGAATGGCCCAACCACCAGGGGCCACCTTGCTTTGGTACAAATCATTATAGTAAGCAAAGAACAGGCCATTTATCCCCCGCTGCGTGTAATGGGCCTCCCCAGTCGGAGCATGAAGTTCCAGGATGACCATCCCCCTTCACGCTGGATTAACTAGACTTATCGCACGCTGCATGCGCACGTGTAACTTATTTTTTATAATCAAAGCAGCACAGCCGCTCAGGCTGCACAGCAACCTCTTCCCTCGCTGCTATTAAATCTTGTTGGCGATATGGTTGTCCAGGCCTCTCCCTTTCAACATCCCGCAACCTCGGATCCGCCCTCTTAAGGTCTTGCAATAATACTCTATGCACTCCCAGTTTATGCGCAATGCAATGCCCCTTAACACACTCTTCAAAGGGTCCCACTCCACTGCCAAGGACGAAGCAGTACCAGTGTTGTCTCGAAAATAATCAGTAATGCCAATCCCCACCACCTCACGAAATGCCTGATCCTCCAATAGTTCTGGGTTTAAGTGCCAGGTCGGAATTTTAGGGCGTCCGGGCAAAAATTTCTCACGTAATTGTAAGGGGTTATGATCTGACAACGTTCTGGTGAGATATTCGCTGTGCTGTACCTCAGCATGTGTGTCAGGAGAGCAAAGCATCGCATCAGCTGAACATGGAGGTCGTGCATAGCAGAGAAAAAGAATAATCCCGAGAGGTCGGGTGGTGCGAGCTCCAGGTGTCTACCAGTCCCCACCCATGCTGCCAATCCCGCCTGACCCTTGAGATGTTATGGATAGGTGCTTCAGGGAGAGGAGGGTGAGATCTATCCATTAGTACATCCATGACAGAATTGAAATCCCCATCCATAAGTAGACCCGGTCAAAAATGGAGCGAATTTCCCAGACAATTGTGTGAAAAAGGCCGATTGTTCCGTATTTGGAGCAAATATACTGCCCAGCACCATATCTCTGCCATTCAGCCGGCCCGCCACTAGTATATACCGGCCCTCAGTATCTTTCAGTTGACGAGTGGCTTGAAAAGGGACGCCCGCCCAGACCCATATCAAGACACCCCGTGCAAAGGCAGAATAAGCCGTACAAAAAACCTGTCCTCCATCTAAGCTGCAATGCCACGTCCTCTTTTGGCGCTACTTGAGTTTCCTGAAGGAAAGCCAGTTGAACTCCCCTACAGACTAAGTATGCATGTATTTTATGCCTCCGTAACATGGTATCCATACCCCTGACATTCCAAGATATACCTTTTAAGTCAGATATCGAACCCATGGCATTGCCCTGCACTGGTTATGAGCAGCTTGTTTTAAAAAGTTACGCCAAGAACCCTGAAGCATTCCCTTAAAACAAAAAGAACAATCCCAACAACCCCACCCCAGGACAGGTATTAAGAAACTAGCCCCCATCCACACTACACTGAAATGTACTTCCCTCTAGTAACTACAGAGGAATAATGCGGAAGAGTGGTTGCAGTCTGTCAATTACCTTCAACAAGATAAAATAGAATCACCACGCCCGTGCCCCATTTAGTGCGATCTTCCCCCACCCCGGAGGCATCCCACCAGAGTAGAGAAACCCCCTCCCTCCCATTCGGCCAGAAATCTATATCTCAGTAATAACATAAATCGCACAGCACGAGAAAACATAATGGCAGACATCCTGGCCATCAGGCCTGCAAAGGAAGTGAGTCAATGAGACATGAGTTAAGAGCATCAAACAATTTCGTCAGCAGTGCCTGGTGTCATATGTGGCAACTGCACCCTACTAGACTGAGACTCATCTGAGTTTTATCCGTCTCTGTGCCAGCCCCCGACGTCTATTCACCGTCCCGGAGTAGTTCTGACACCACCCGCAGCGCCTCAGTTCTCTCCCTCTCCGTCTGGGAAGAGCTGGGTGTCTTCAGGGTGACGGGGCGCCGCCGCGACCTTTGGCGGCGCTGAGGCAGCTGCTCTGAAGGTGCATGCTCCCCAGGCTCCCCAGCTGGCCTCTTGCCTATTTTGTAGGTTTCTAGCCAGTCCCATCCTTCCGACAGGTCCTCACAAAAGTGTGTTGTGCCATCAAGAATAATCCGAGGTCGGGCCGGAAACATCAAGGAATATTGAAGACCCTCTTCACTCAAGGCTCTCTTGATGGCTAGGAAAGACGCACAGCGTCGTTGGACCTCCTGTGTATAGTCTGGGAAAATGGAAACCTTGCTGTTGCCCACCGTATAAGGCCCAGAGGTGCACGCTGTCTGCAGGATAAGGTCTCTGTCCTTATAGTGGAGGATTCTGGCCACCACTGGGCGCCGAGGTCGACCTGGCGCCAGTGGGCAGGCCCAGACTCGATGAGCCTTTTCCAACGTGAAGAACTGTGTCAGCCCCTCCGGTGCAACCTTGTCGTGGAGCCAGTCCTCCAAATACTGGACCATATTGGTCCTTTCCACCACCTCCGGCAGGCCCAAAATGCAGATGTTCCTCCGGTTTCGTCCCTCAGCGTCCTCAGCTCTTTTCTCCAGCACCGAAAGTCTACTGGAGATGTCTCCTACCTGGTCAGTGAGGAACCTCTGCGCCGGCTCCCGGGTCGCCAAGGATGTTTTGGCCTGCTCCACTCTACCCGCCAACTTGGTGTGTTCAGCGTGCAACAGCCCCAGCCCCACCGACACAGTACCAGGGTCCTGGTGCAGGGCCTCTCTTGTGCCTGTGATAGCCTGGAGTATTTGAGCCAACTGTTTATTGCACCCCCGCTTCAATTGGCGCTTCAGGTGAAGCAGATCGTCTCTCCTTCTGCCCTAAATCGTCTTGATCCAGCGGGGCCAGCAGCTGCTTCCCTCTAGGCTTCCCCATTATATAGCTGGGGGTCAGAACACTCCCTCTAGACCAGGTCACACTCTGCGCTCATCGCCGTTTCCTCCACGCCAATCACCAAGCCAATGCCCTGCAAATTTTCAGCAGGACGTCGTTGTGCTTGCGTTATCTGGCCCTCAAGGACTCCCAGAGCACACTCTTCTCGAGACCACCAGCAGCGGCCCCAGTGCACAGGCTACTTGCAACAGGAAAGCAGGCAGCCACCCTGATCTTAACTTATAGGTCCCAGGGGCCACAGGGCACCCTGCGCCGTATCCAGCCAGTCCAGGCCTGATTCCCGGTAGGCCAGTCACAGGGCCTGTGTAATTCCCCAAGCAGCCAGCAACATCGGGCAGCCCGCAGGAGATGTAAGGAGGGAAGGCCCCTCCAGCCCCAATGTCCGATTCTCTGCAGTGCGCGCAGGATAGCACTCACCGGCAGGCACCAGCGATAGTCCGGGGTCTCATACAGGGGCCTTCCGCATGGCAATCAGGCTGCCACAATCCGAGCCAAGAAGCTCCTCCACCCGATGGCAGCAAGCTGCGTCACACGGCCCAAGAGCAACTGCGCTACACGGCCTGAGAGCGACTGTACTTCCCGGTCGATCTCACCAGGGGTGTGCTACGGAAGGCAGCAGTGCGGGGTCCTCTGAGCATTCCAAGATGTGCCCCCCTCAATACAGTATCAGCCCTGTCCACTCGATCCCTTGCAGCCAGTTCACAGGGCATTTCAAGCAGGAGATTTTATCAGCAGGGCGATCTGCGTACACTCTGCTCTGCCCGCGGCGCCATCTTGCCTGCCTCGGTCTGAGACTTCACAAGGCCATTGCTGCAGTCGTGCGCCCCAACTCAATCAGGCAGGGGCTACAATCGACTCCTCAGGGCTTCTCACTGTGGCGGGGAGACTCTGTGATGCGCTCTCGGGGTCAGGACTGTATTAATTAAGGATAAATCAAGGGGCCAGCATGGAGCTCCGAGGTCACGCGTCCGCCGCAAATCTGCCTGCAAGCCCATGTACCCTCTATTCTGCATCTTCCATACCCCTACTCAGACTGAACTCTCCTATCATGTCATCTAGGTCATCAGCTAGATTTGTAATTGCTTCTTATATGCTTGCACCTAAAAAGAAGCTGAGACTTGCAGAGGTTGAAACTGCACACCCTCAAGGCATTCCGTGATTCCCTGTACTCTTAGAAGATCCATTACAAACACCATTAATACCTCTCATTCTGCCTCCTCCGCAACCTATATCCATCCTAGCTCCGATTTACCAACAGTTCCCCCAAGACCACATATGGTATTGTGGCTGACTTCAATGTTTTCCTCAGGAATTAGACCCTTTCCTCCAGCAATACCTTCATCTCCTGTGCAGCAATATACTACCTCATACTCCAGAGTACTGTAGAAGACGGTCTCCCATAAGATCCACGTTATGAACGTATTTCGGTAACAGGTCTTCCATATCCTACACTCTCACTTCAATTGCTTCCTCCCAAGCAAGAATATCTCCAGTGGATAACAAAATAACTTTGATGATGTGTTGGCAAGATGAATAAATAAACTAGAAATCCTAATGGAGGCACCTTAGAAATCAGTTTTAGTCATCCTAGAAACTTTGCAACCAAGAGCTTCTAAAAAATCTTTGCTTCCTCTAGTCCCAAGTCTTCTAAAGATCACATAAGACAAGTTCCTCATACCAAACCGTGTGAAAGCAGTCACACTTAGACTTGAAAAGAAATGCAAGCTGCTTCCACAAGACCCTTGCTTTGGCAGGTCTGACTCCAAGCCAGACTTGGTGATTAGCACATCTGTGTGAAAAAGATACTCTTTACCCCAAAGACCACTGCTCCTGTGGAAAGAGAGAGAGACAAATAATCAATATAACATAGAGGAAAATGTGTACTACTGCAGCAAATACTCTAAAAATACAAATGCTTATTTCCTGTTGGGTTAGTGCCACATAGGAATAAGGGATTGTATGAGATCTTTTATGGATGATATCCCTGGGTACCAGCAGCAGAATTTACAGGAAATGATTAATGAAGCACCCTAATTACCAATCAGGTTATAAGTGCTGCTGTAAATATCATGGAGCTAAACGCTAGGGGCTATTGCCATGGAGTCTCTTTTCGTAGATCATCCTGGTTGAGACTCACCACCCTGAAAACCGATGCCCAACAAAAGATTATTAACCTTCCTTTTTCTTGTTCAGTTCAGTTTGGCCAGAGTGAATGCATCTTCAGGCAACAGTGCAAAACAAAGGATACCAGACACTTCCAAGGTAGAGTTCAATCCCTTCCCTGACCGGACCAACAGCAGCAGCAGCATCAACAAGGCTAGAAGTATACTTATCTGAAGAAATCCTTAAAATCAAAATTGACAACACAGTCCAATTTTGGAGGAAGTCATTCCTCGAGGAATAGAAATCCCCTCCCCCTGTTTACCACCCCAGAAGGGGTGCGGTACTGTATTACCTAACTCAGTGGGGTCTTCTAACATGAGACAAATTTGTATTGACCAGAGTGAGACAAGGATTTTCACTGTGACTAAGGGCACAACCATCTCCATATTCCCACAACCAATACTGAATCCCAAAACTGTGATTCTGAGAAGGAAAACCTCAATCATAATAAAGAAGAATGCAATAGAACTGGTTTCACCTCCTTAGAAGGGACAAGGAATATACTCAAGATATTTCCTAGTGTAAAAAAGGATCCACAAATGGAGTACAGGTCAATATTGTATTTGGGTTATCTAAAAAAATATGTAAAGAAAGAGAAATTCAGAATGCTGAACTTCACAAATTGTATCCTTATTTACAAAATGAAGATTTGAGGTTTGTGATCGATCTTCAAGGCTCATACTTTCACATCTCAATAGTGCGACATCACAGTTTGTAGTAGCAAGCTCACTGCAGTATCCCATTCATCCTGAAATCAGCATCAGGCATATTCTCAATGTGTATGGCAGAAGTGGCAACTGACTTGAGAAAGAAAGACAGTGTCACCTGCCCCTTTATAGATGATTGGCTCTTGAAAGGCAACATATGATCAAAGCTAGAACACGATCTTCACAAGACTGTCAAGCTATCAGGCAAATTGGGTCTCCAGATGAATTGGATGAAGTCAACAGTGACCCCAGTACAACACCTATCCTACCCAGTGGCTACAATAGATATGCATCGCCCCTTTGTCTCTCTCATCTGGGCTTCGTCGACGATGCAACTAAGGTGCTTTGCAGCAAGTCAAGGCTGGTCCCTGTATCCGATCCGCGCTTCATTGTGGTCGGCATATACGTTTGGATTTGACCCGGTCTAGCATGACAGATAGCTCTGGTTGGTGGTTAATGCTTTTGAGAACTACATTTCAGTTTATTCTTTAGAAATTCATAACTCCTGTCATAATTATTGAATTGGTGTTTTGGTCTTGTTTTGTTAATTAAGCTCTATTTTTTTATCCAGGTGTGGTATCTTTTTGAGTGGTGTTTCCACTGTTTTACTGTTTGAAATGTTGCACAAATACTTTACATATTGCCTCTTTAGTTAAGCCTGACTGCTCCGTGCCAAGCTACCAGAGGGTGACCACAGGTTTATTAAGGGTATTTATCTGACTTAGCCTGACTACAATTGTGGTTCCTGTTTGGACAGGGTGCATACCTTTGCCAACCAGAAACCCAGTTTCTAACATTGGTGGCAGCGATGGGATAGGACTAGTGTATGTGCAGTTACTTGGTATACACTATTATTTCAAATCTAAGACCAATTTGATTCAATTCCCCCTCATTGGTTATTTTGCTTTTTCCAAATTAATGTTTACTCTACCTGACTGTTGTGTATGTGACCACTACTGGAAAAGATGGAGTTTGAGCTGGCCAACCTGGAGAACCACACCGTGGCCCAGTTCATGGAGGTTTGTCAGAACAAGGGGTTGACTCCTAATAGAAGCATTAAAAAGCAGAGCTCCAAAAAGCCTTGAGACAGTGGCAGAGGTCCACCAGACCCCAGAAGATGAGGAGGAGGAGTTGGATGAGTAGTAGGAACTGAATGATGATGATGATGATAAGGAGGAGTTGGACCAGGACCCTAAGGAGGGTCTTGGACTATGACCTGTTGAGGGGGGAGGTAACATACTCCCAGGACTGGATATTCCTCCCAGGCCATAGAGCAGTGTGTCTTCCAGGGGACTGTCCCAGAGGAGCTGGAGGACAGATGATAAGAGAGGAACCTCATGTAGGAACTGGTCAACTTGAAATTGGAGAAGGAGAAAGCCTTAGAGGAAAAGGGGCTGGCCATGGAAAACAGAGCAGAAGAAACTGGCCATGTAAACAGAGTAGAAGAAATTGTCTATAGAGGAAAGGAAACTAATAATGGCTCATGAACTGAGTCTGAAGGAAATGGACTTTAAGGTCAGGCAGGCTGAGGCCAGCAGTGATGGTGGCAGTGTTACCTCAGTGCCCTCTGGAGACGAGAGGGTCTACATTCCCAGGGGTCTGGTGCCTGACACTGTGGTGGGAGATGACATAGATGAATGGTTTTAGGCTTATAAGATTGCCCTGCAGAAGCACAAGATTCCTGAGGAGATCGGAGGGCTAGTCTGTGGAGGCATATCCGTAGTGAGGGGAGGGACACCCTACTGGCCCTAGATGCAGGCACCAGGATGAGGTATCCCCCCATGAAAGGAATCCTTATCCAAAAATAATGTTTGACCCCAGAAAAGTATAAACAAACTTTCAGGGACAGTCAGAAGCTATCCCAACAGACCTGGGTGGATTGTGTTGATTCTATTTGCAAGGGACTTGATGGTTGGGTGAAGCGAAGTAAAGTAAAGGATTATCAGGGGTTGTATAACTTGATTGCAAATGAGCACCTGTTCAGTTTTTGTTTTCCATATCTACGCCTACACTTGATTGAGAGTAAGCTTTCTGACCCTAGGGAGCTTACTAAGGAGGTGGAGCACTGGGTAAGCACCAGGGTCCACAGCAGCAGCAGCGCCTCCACTATGGTAGAGTAGCGTTGTCCTCACTGCTGGGTGCCAGACAGCAGACAGAAACATGAAAAATAAAATGATAATAAAACCATTTTATTTTTATTTCTGCTGCAGGCAGCCAAGTCTGGATGGGGTGGGCCATAAGGAGTGCAGGGGGCGGACTAGTTCCCACTGTAAAGTGCCAATGACGGGTTGGCCGGCTGTATAAGGCTGTCCAAACCGTCATGTGCACTTTGCTCTCCCTCCACCCAATCTGTGTTGTTCAGCTGGGTGGAGTAGAGGCACTGGCTCCTAGGACCTGAGCGAATGTTAACCAAGCCCGAGATGGCAGTCGAAGCGCAGTGGCAGGTAAGTGTTTTCTTAAATATATATTATATTCGCCCTATCCCCACACCTTCTCCCTGCCCCACCACTTATTAAAAAAGAGAGCTGCTACTGGTCCACATTAATGTATCTGGGGGAGGATCACTAGAAGGGTGGGCAGGGTCATCACCAGAAGAAGGAGCTGTGGACAAAAATAAAAGGAAGGAGTTCTCTAAAAGGCCCCAAAATAGTTCTTTGGGCCAGGACTCCCATCCCCCTCCTGAGGAGAAAAGTAGATGGTTCCCTGACAGTAGGTCTGCAGGGAAGATACCCCCTAAGTGATTTGAGTGACAACAGGAAAGACACTTCAAGTGAGATGCTAAATGTCCCAAGCGAGCACAGCCCCCCACCGCTGCACTAACCAACCCCAGTCACTGGGGTTGGCTAGTGTAGTGCTTGAGGAGGAGTTTGTCCCAGATAGTGTGGGCGGCAGAGTAGAGGTTTCCCTAGTGTCCCTGAGTAACAGAGAGATGGTCCAGAGAACCCACATTCCTAGTAGTACTAGGAAGTACAGGCACTGGGTCACCATTAATGGGCAGAGAATGGATACTCTGAGAGACATTGGAAGCAGCATGACAACTATCTTGTGCCATCTGGCTTCCTCAGAGCAGGTAGTTCCTTATGTGTTCCACCAAGTTGTTGCAGCTGACAACTATGAGAGTTACTACCCATTGGCTCTGGTTTCCTTTGAATGGGGGAGCGAGGGTCTCTGGTTCCCTGAGGGTAGCTGTGAGTCCAGTCCATGTCTGTTGATTGACTGCTTCGCAGTGACCTGAAGCATACCGCCGGAAAGGAGGTGAAGCCCAGGTCCCACTAGGAGATGTTAGGGTTGCCTGAGTGGGTTTGCCTGACCACACGGTCCATGGCAGTCTGAGAGAGTAATCAAGAGGGCTTGGAGCCTGGAAGAATGGCTCAGGTACCTGCAAGGAGAGGAAGGGCAAGGGGCATGGGATACCCGCTCCTGAAACTCCCTCATTCCTGTAGGAGGCTGACCATGATGGAGACACGCTGGATCCTACAGGGGAGGTTGTGGTTGAACTTGGGAACCTGCCTGAGCTGTCCAACTGCAGGAGGAAGGGGGTCTCACCAGGGAGAAGTTCTGCAAGGCGTAGAGGGAATTCCCTTCTCATGTGGGTCTTCTGCAGCAGTCCGAGACCCAGGCAGCTGGTGACATCTCTAGCAAGCACCTTGTCTACTGGGAGAATGGTCTCCTGTATAGTGAGCCTATGACTCCTGAGCCTGGTACAACCCATGTGTTGGTGGTATCCCACTGCTACAGGGCCTTCCTACTGGGGCTGGCTTATGATATACCCCTGACAGGTCATTTGGGGCAGGACAAGATCAGGCTTGTCACCTACTTTTACTTCCCTCAAATGAGGAAGGCCTCAGATACATTCTGTAGGTCCTGTCCTACCTGCCAGGGGAATGGTATGTCAGGGTGGGAAGTGCAGGGCCCCTCTACAACCTTTCTCTGTCGATGACACCCCCTTTGAAAGGGTAGGCATTGACATAATTTTGCCTCTTGACCCAAGCAGATTTCTTCTGGTCTTTGTGGACCATGCCACCCAGTACCCAGAAGCTATCCCTCTAAGGACTGTGACTGCGCCAACTGTGGCCAGGGCACTGATGAGGATCTTTACCCATGTGGGTTTGCCCAAGGAGTTGGTATGTGTCTGAGGTACCAACTTCATGTCTGGATACTTGAAGTCCTCCACTTCTTACCATCCACGAACCAATAGGCTTATCAAAACCTTTGACAGGACCTTAAAGGGCATGATTATGGGCTTAACCAAGCCCATGAGGTGGAAGTGGGACGTCCTCCTGCCATGCCTTTTGTTTGCCTACAGTTGGGTAGCGCAGAAGGAGGTTGGATTTAACCCCTTTGAGCTTCTGTATGGGCACCCTGTGAGTGGGCCTCTCAGTTTGGTGAAGGAGAGCTCCCCATGATGTGCCCAGCTACATCCTGGCCCTCCGCAACCAGACAGCACACCTCCTGAAGCTCGCCCCGGAGAATCTGGAAACCAGCCAGGAGGACATGAAACGCTAATATGACCAGAATCCCTCTGGTTAAGTTTCATTCTGGCCAATAAGGGTGAGTGATGGAACCTGTAGATCCCCAGGCCCTGCAAGACCGCTGGTCTGGGCCTTATAAGGTGAAGGAGCGCAAGAATGATGTCCTCTACTTGGTGGACCCCAAGCATCCCAAGAACCCTTTAAGGGTCCTTTATGCCTATCGCCTCAAACCCCACTTTGGGAGGTCTTAGCTTGCCATAGTCCTGGTTACTGATGATGAGGTGGAAGAGGAGAGTGAACCTCCCCTGACCTATTGTCTTCCAAGGAGCAGGCTGGATCAGTGGAGAGTGTCAGCCTCTCTACTATGGTGACCCTAGATCAACAGAGAGACTGCCGCCAGTTGCTGGGCCAGTTTGCCACTTTGTACTTACTTACCCCATGACTTACTACATGTTGTACCCATGACGTTGATACTGGGGACAGTCCACCTGTAAAGAACAACATTTACAGGTTGTCTGACAAGATAACAGCCAGCCTTAAAGAGGAGGTCTCCACGATGCTGGTGTTAAGGGGTTATTGAGCCCTCCAACAGCCCTTGGTCCAGCCCTGTGGTGTTAGTCCCCAAGGCTGCCCCTCCAGGTGTCACACCTGAACTTAGGTTCTGTGTGGACTACCGTGGGCTCAGTGTGGTCACAAATAATGATGCACACCCCATCCCCAGAGCTTATAAGCTCATCGACTGGCTTGGAGTGCCCAAGTTCCACAGCATGTTTGACTTAAAGTCTGGGTACGGGCGGATTGCCCTGACCGAGGGGCTAAAGATAGGTCTGCATTCTCTACCGCAGAATGGCAATTCTGGTTCTCTTCCAGGGGATCCTCATCAATAGTCATAAGCATTAGAATATTCCCGCCCATGCGTGGGACCCCGGAAACACTATATTATATGTGCCCTACATATATATACCCGCCAGAAGATCTCGCGAAAGGAGGGCTCGAACACCAGCTACTTCTCCTACCTCCTCTACCCGCTCTTCCATACGGGATTACTCCCCCACTTTGGTGGATAGCTCTGTCTCTAGGGTTTCCCCGGTGGACGATATCAACACCTATCATGATGTCTTACAGAGGGGGGCACTGAAATTAAACATCGAGTTGTCTGTGCCACAGGTCTCCACAACAGTGATCTTTGAGACTCTTCACCAAAAGTCGGGGTCTCGTCCAGTGCTACCGTTGGTTCCAGGGATCATGGATCCTGTCAATGATGTGTTCCTGGCTCCAGCATCGGCAAAAGCGGTGCCGGCTCGCATCCAAAAGAAGTATAAGGCCGCACCCTCTGACCCGATCTTTGTGAAAGCGGACCCGCCCGCCGACTCAGTAGTCGTGGCGGCGGCACGAAAGACCCACTCAGTCTCTCCCTCCTCCTCAACTCCTCCTGATAAGGACAGCAAGTTGCAAGACTTGTGAGGCCACAAGGTCTGCAATTCTGCCGCTTTGACGCTGAAGGTTTCTAGCGCTGCTGCGCTTTTAGGCAGGTACGATAGAGCTTTGTGGGACTCAATGGAACGTTTTTAGTCAAAATTGCCTAAGGAGGACCAACAAGACTTCGAGGAGACCCTGACGGAAGGAAGTCTGGTGGCTAACCAGATAATTAGCACTGCTGCAGACGGAGCAATACTGGCGGGGCATTCATATGCCCATGGGGTATGTGCTAGGGGTTTATCGTGGCTGCGCCTGACAGGCCCGAAAGCCTGATGCGCAGCAGCGCATTCTGAACCTCCTGTTCACCGGAACATCTCTCTTCGGCCGGCACACGGACAACAAGATGAGTCGGATGAAAGCCGAGCTTGACACCGTCAAGGCAGTTGGCTTAGAAAAAAAGAAGGAGCTAAAAACGCCGTTTCAAGTCCAACAGAGGCAGAGGGGCTCAACAGAGGGTTCAAAACCCTCAGTGGTCCCAAAATAAGACCCAGGGCAAAACCCAGTTTCGGGGTGGTAAAGCCAACCGAGGTAGAGGAGGTCACCAGCAGTCCTCTACCTCGACGAGAGGAGGAAAACAATGAGCAGATACTTTCTTGTCCCCAAAAATGATCAGGAAAACAAGTTCCGTCCTATCCTGGATCTTTGTGTTCTGAACAAGAACATAGTCAAGGAGAAGTTCCGCATGCTTGCTCTTCACCAAATATGTCAACATCTGCAAGTGGGAGATTGGATGTGTTCGATGGACTTGCAAGATGCCTACTTTCACATTCCAATTGCCATGCGACATCAGAAGTTCTTAAGGTTTCTGGTAGGCAGCAAACACTACCAGTACAGGGTCCTGCCTTTCGGGGTAAAGTCAGCGCAGAGAGTCTTCACCAAATGCATGGCAGAGGTGGCATCTTGCCTGCACAAAAAAGGACTTTTCGTCTATCCATACCTGGACGACTGGTTCCTAAAAGGTCCATCTCCTCATGAGGTAAAGAATGACTTTCACCTTTGCCTGCTACAATTACACAGGATCGGCCTCCACATCAACATGGAAAAGTCAGTACAACTTCCGACCCAATCCATTCACTACCTGGGCTCCGTTGTGGATACAAAATTGGGAAAAGCGTATCCTTCGGAGGAGAGACTATTTTCTATGCAGCAAAAGTGCAGAGTTCTACTACAGTCCCAGAATCCAACAGCGCGCCAAGTAGCGTCCCTGCTGGGTTCCATGGCGTCCTGCATCTTCCTGATTCTTCACGCCAGGCTGAGGATGAGACCTTTGCAGCAGGCTCTGGAGGATCAATGGGATCAGTCGACGGGGCTGGGGAACACCGGATCTATCTATTCCAGGTGACGAAGACTTCCATCAAATGGTGGACGCACCCTCGCAACCTTCTGGTGGGAGTACCTTTTCACCAGCCTCTCCCGACACAGTCTGTAGTCACAGACGCATCTCTCCAAGGCTGGGGAGCACACATGGGGTGTCTGCAGATTCAAGGAAGGTGGTCAGCAAAAGAACAGACCTACCATATCAATATGCTGGAGCTTCGAGCAGTCCATCTGGCTCTAAAGTCCTTCCTTCCTGCACTCAGTTCTGATACAAACGGACAATACGACGACCATGTTCTACCTGAACAAGCAGGGCGGAACTCGATCGCGTCCTCTCTCTCTGGAGGCACAAGCCATATGGCACTGGCTGCTTGCCTGGAACCTCACAGTAGTGGTGGTGCACCTCCCAGGAGAGCTAAATATCAAGCCGACGCACTCAGCAGGCATTTCGAAGATCAGCCAGACTGGGTGCTGCACGATGAGTTGGTGGCAGACCTCTTCCATCGCTGGGGTCGTCCAGAAATAGATCTGTTCGCGGACGACGAAAACTCAAAATGCCACGCCTTCGCGTCCAGATTCCACCTTCCAGGGACAAGGGGGAATGCCCTTTTGATGGACTGGTCAGGGACATTTGCTTACGCATTTCCTCCTGTGCCCCTGATTCCGAAGGTGGTATCCAAACTCATCAGATCCAGCATGACCATGATCCTGGTAGCCCCGGACTGGCCCCGGCAGTGGTGGTACCCGGACCTTCTACAGCTGTCGGTGCCTCCACCCAGGAGACTGCCCTGCAGGCCAGACCTGTTGACCAAGATGGGGGGGGAGGATTCTTCATCCCAACCTTCCCTCACTGCACTTAACAGCATGGCTCCTGAGGTCATACAATACGGACATTTAAATTTGCCACCTGATTGTATGCATATTTTAAAGGAAGCGAAACGACCCTCCACAAGAACGTCTTATGCGTTTAAGTGGAAGAGGTTTTTTCTTTGGTCCCGAGAACGTCACTTTGATCCCTCATCAGCACAGGAGGAGGTGATTCTGCCTTACCTGCTGTACCTAGCAAGATCTGGTCTTAAATATGCTTCGATCAGGGTGCACCTCTCAGCCATTACGGCTTATAGGAAGTCTCCTACTCAGCCCTCCTTCTTCCAGATGGAGGTGGTCAAGGACTTCTTACAGGGGTTGAAGAAAGTGTACCCCCTGTTAGAAACCCTTCTCCTCCGTGGGAATTAAACCTAGTGTTGTCTAAGTTGATGGCCCCCCCTTTGAACCCATCCACAGAGCTTCCTTGCAACACCTATCGTGGAAGGCCGCTTTTATAGTTGCAATTACATCAGCGCGCAGAGTAAGTGAGATACAAGCGCTATGTACAAAAGAACTCTACACTGTTTTCCATCACAACAGAGTAGTCTTAAGGGCACATCCAACCTTTTTACCTAAGGTTGTCTCTGATTTTCATATAAATCAGTCTATTTCTCTTCCTTCTTTTTTTCCAAACCCTACGACCCCAGCTGAGCGGTCGCTGCACTCTTTAGATCTCAAAAGAGTCCTTAAATTCTATTTGGAAAAGACCAAAGAAAGTAGGAAGACGGACCAATTGTTTATCAACTACGGTCCACTGAGGACGGGCTTTCTAGCGGCCGAGATCCATCTCCAGGTGGATCGTCTCCTGTATTAAATTGGCTTATCAGCTTGCAGGCAAGCCCTTACTTTTGTCACCTAAAGCACACTCTACTAGGGGGAAAGCGGCAACAGTAGCTTTCCTGCATGATGTCCCTATGTCAGAGATTTGCAAGGCTGCAACCTGGAGATCAGTTCATACCTTTACAAGGCATTACTGCCTAGAATCTGATTCCAGGGCTGATACTCAAGTAGGACAAGCCTCTTTGAGGAATCTATTTGGGTAGCCCGCGGCCTGTACAAGCTTAGTTTTTCTAGGCTTAGTAATGTTATTACTGTATTGTTACTCCTTTGACCGCAGGGAGATGAGGTGAGGCTCGCTATTCTATTCTAATGCTTATGACTATTAATGAGGATCCCCTGGAAGAGAAGGATTAGTTACTTACCTGTAATCCTAGTTCTCTTCCAGGGTCATAAGCAACCCTCCCGCCTCCCCGGGCAAAGGATCTTTCTTAATTTGGAGATATTGTTAACCTATTTGTTTCAATGGTTTTTCAGTCTCCGAAAAGAACAACTGACCCAACTGTCACCCCTGAGGCATGATGGGATGCTGGGGGTCATGAGTGCTTAAAGGCACGGTGTCAGTTTTTTGGTAGCATGCAGCTACAGGTTAGCTTTTCAGCATTTTTTGACTGTGTTTTTTCAATGCAGCCTTGGAGCTTCCTATGCTTTCAGGATATAGTAAGAATTTCTACTGCTTTTCAGCATTAAAACAGTTTCAAAACAATCTTTGATGTTGTTTTTTATGTTTCTAATGCATATGTTTCATGTATGGTGGAAATTCTTTACAGCATAATCCAGCTCTATTGTGATTTTGGCTGCAATCGCTTGTTTATATATATATATATATATATATATATATATATATATATATATATATATGTGTGTGGGGCACATATAATATAGTGTTTCCGGGGTCCCGCACATGGGCGGGAATATTCTAATGCTTATGACTTTGATGAGGATACCCCTAGAAGAGTACTAGGATTACAGGTAAGTAACTAATCCTTCCGGGTCATGGCCTTGAGGTTGAAGAAGGCTCCTGCAATTTGCAGAGATTGGCCAACCAGGTCCTGACTGGAATGGAGAACCTCAATGCCACCTACCTAGATGACATTGCGGTCTTCAGTTCTAGCTGTGCCAGGTCCAGAAAGTGCTTGGGCTCTGCAGAGTGCAGGCTGGACTGTCAAGGCCAGTAAGGGCCTGGTAGGGCAGGGTTAAGTAGTCTACTTGGGTAACCAAGTGTGAGGTGGCAAAGTGCAACCCCTCCAGGTCACAATTTAAACCATTCTGACTTGAGAACCCCCCAAGTCCCTGACAGAGGTGAAATCCTTCCTAGGCCTGTTAGAAATGGTATTTTTAGCAGGCTAGGGCATGTGCCAAAGCCAGGCAGAAACCACCACTCTAGTCAGGATAAGTTAGTTACACTCCTAGAATTACCCCTCCAGTCAGCCTTATCTTAGAGGCGGTGTGTAAAGTATTTGCACATAACCAACAGTAATACAGTGTAAGCAATACAAAAGGACACCACACCAGTTTAGAAAAATATCCAATATTTTTATATACTTTAGACAAGACCAAAAACGATAAAAATCCACAATGGTATACAGTCATAATATCGAATAAAAAATATCGAATGGGCAAAATATCGAGTCAAAAATATAGAATGGACACAATATTGAATGGACACAATATAGACTACAAAAATATTGAATAGAATAGAAAAATATCGAATAAAATAGCATTAATATTGAATCCAAAATATAGAATGGACAAAATATCGAATGGATAGAATATAGACAACAAAAATATCGAATTTGAGGTAAGTAAGTTAATATCAATTTTTTAAAGTGTTTTTTATGTTACTATATGTGTGAAAAGTGTATATTTATTTTATAATTCATTTTAATTAATTTAATTGTATTTCATTTTTGCATAATATAATTCTGTAGCGGGTTGTGGGTTTATAGGGGATTAGGGTGGGAAGTAATTTAAATATAATTAATTAAATATGTAAATTTATTTATTGGTATTTATGTTGAAAAAATCGGTAATGAATTATTAATTGGTAATTAATTAAAATATAATTGTTAATTAATTTTGATTAATTGATAATTATGTTAATTAAATTAATGTATTTTCTGTAGCGGGTTGTGGGTTTATAGGGGAATAGGGTGGGAAGTAATCTAAATATAATTAATTAATTAAATATGTTAATTTGTTTATTGGTATTTATTTTGAATTAATTGGTGATTAATTATTAATTGGTAATTAATTAAAATATAATTGGTCATTAGTTTTAATTAATTGATTAATTGATAATTATGTTAATTTTAATAATTTCTTTTCAGTAGTGGGTTGTGTTTATAGGGGAATAGTGTGGGAAGTAATTGAATTATAAATATTTACATTTTTAAATGTATTTATTGCTTATTTTTGTTGTAATATTTAATTATTTATTAATTGTTAAATAATTTAGTGTTAATTGGTAAATATTTTGTATTAGTAGGTAATTTTTTTAAATAATTAAATTTCATTTGTAATTTTAATTGATTAATTAATATATTATATAAAATTGTTAATTATTTTATATTATTTGTAATTGATATTAATATTTAATTCAATTTTATTCATATATGAAGTATTTACTTTCCCTACTGTTGCACTCACTGGAGTGGGAATATTAATTTTTACCCCTACGCTATCCAACGCTTTCCCTACTGTTGCACTCTCTGGAGTGGGAATAGTAATTTTTACCCCTACGCTATCCAACGCTTTCCCTACGGTTGCACTCTCTGGAGTGGGAATAGTAATTTTTACTCTCCCACTATCCAACGCTTTCCCTACTGTTGCACTCATTGGAGTGGGAATAGTAATTTTTACCCCTACGCTATCCAACGCTTTCCCTACTGTTGCACTCACTGGAGTGGGAATAGTAATTTGCACCTCTACGCTATCCAACGCTTTCCCTACTGTTGCACTCTCTGGAATGGGAATAGTAATGTTTACCCACCCGCTATCCAACGCTTTCCCTACTGTTGCACTCACTGGAGTGGGAATAGTAATTTTTACCCCTACGCTATCCAACGCTTTCCCTACTGTTGCACTCTCTGGAGTGGGAATAGTAATTTTTACTCTCCCGCTATCCAATGCTTCCCCTACTGTTGCACTCATTGGACTGGGAATAGTAATTTTTACCCTCCCGCTAGCCAACGCTTTCCCTACTGTTGCACTCACTGGAGTGGGAATAGTAATTTTTACCCATACGCTATCCAACGCTTTCCCTACTGTTGCACTCTCTGGATTGGGAATAGTAATTTTTACCCCTACGCTATCCAACGCTTTCCCTACTGTTGCATTCTCTGGAGTGGGAATAGTAATTTTTACCTTTACGCTATCCAATGCTTTCCCTACTGTTGCACTCTCTGGAGTGGGAATAGTAATTTTTACCCTCCCTCTATCCAATGCTTTCCCTACTGTTGCACTCACTGGAGTGGGAATAGTAACTTTTACACCTACGCTATCCAATGCTTTCCCTACTGTTGAACTCTCTGGAGTGGGAATAGTAATTTTTACCTCTACGCTATCCAATGCTTTCCCTACTGTTGCACTCTCTGGAGTGGGAATAGTAATTATTACCCCTACGCTATCCAATGTTTTCTCTACTGTTGCACTCACTGGAGTGGTAATAGTAAATTTAACCCTCTCGCTATCCTATGGTAAAAATATTGTATATGTTTTTTAATAATATGTATATATATAAATATTTTATATATATATATATGTATTAAAATTTTTTTTTTTTTAAAGTTACATTAATTATTTATTAATTGTAAGTTTATTTAAGTATTTTAAGTATGTTTAAATTAATTATATTTATTATTATATTAATTTTAAATTACTTTTAAGACATTTAAAAATTAGATATTTTGACTGTCTATATTTTTTACAACGATATTTTGGATTCGATATTTTTGTACTTACCTGTTTGTAGATAGGAATTCGATATTCTGGCATTCTATATTTTCTCCACAATATTTTGGTAGGTCGATATTTTGCTCCTCGATATTCTGTCAGTGATCCATCCACAATACAGTACCTTTAAATCTTCACTCGTCAAAATATGCTTTAAAAATAGTTTCTTGATGTCGATAACTCCGTCCGGGGCTATAACTGCGTCGTGAGCCAACAAATCCAGACAGTTCTGGCTAACAGCAGCGCCGCGGGCCAGCTACGGTGTCGGTAAGGCCCGCAAACAGTACCTTTTAGAAATGCAGGGCGTCAATGACCTCTCCTAGAGCTTCCAAAAACATGGCGCCCGCAGGCGTTGGTTCCGGATGTCGGTGCAGGAGTCGTCGGGGGCTTTCGAAGTGGCATGCGTTGCAGGTCAATCTCCGCTTTGATGGAGTCAGGAGCACTGGCATCGGCAGGCGTCGGGTGCTGCAATGCGAGGTGCGGCGTGCAGTGCCCTCAGGTCGCGGTGAGAGCAGTGCGAAGTGGCGGCGTCTGTGAGACCAGGGTCACAGTGCGAGATGAAGGCAATGCTCGTCACGGTGCTAGTCACGGTGCTGGTAGGTCACAGTGCAAGAAGCGGTGTCGTTGTTGCTGAAGCGCTGTCCTCGCTGACGAACTGGAGTCGATGGCGCCGGCGTCGGTAGGCCAAGCCTGCGGTCCAGGATGAGGGCGGTGCGTCGTTTAACTTAACGAGCGGTGCCCTCAAACACGGTGCAAGCAGTGGCGTCGATTTTGGCGTGGAGCGTCGTCGTCGGGGAGGTAAAGGCGTTGTCGTGAAGCGAAGCGGAATGTGGTGCCCACAGGTCGCGGTGCAAGCGGTGGCTCGGTGGCAGCATCAGCAGGCGTCGTCGGTGAGACTAGGTTTGTCATGCGGCGGTGCCAAGGCATCGCGTGAAGCGAGGTGGTGCGGAGTGCGGGGCCCACAGGTTGTGGTGCGAGCAGCGACTCGGTGGTGGCATCAGCAGGTGTCGTCGGTGAGACCAGGGTTGCGGTGCGGCATTGCGACGGTGCCCTCCACATTGCCTTCAGGACACAAAGTCGGCAGCGGCATTGTAGACGTCGTTGGGTTGCTTTTCTTCTGTTGCAGCAGAAAACACACAGTCCACAGTGCTGAGGGCAGAAGAGCTTGAAGTCTTTGTTGTTCCTGAGACTTCGTGAACAGGGGGCAAGCTCTACCTCAGGCCCTTGGAGAAACTCAAAGAGCGGATTGCTGAAAGTTCAGTGTAGTCCTTTCACTGCCCAAAACAAAAGCAGCCACTGCAGGCCAACACAGCAAAGCACACAGCAAAGTGGTAGTTCCTCCTCACAGCTTCTCCAGCTCTTTTTCTCAGCAGTCTTCTTGATCCACCACAGTTCTAAAGTTCAGGGGTCTGAGCCCCAGTCTTTATATCCCAAAATCCTTTGATCTCTTAGGCATACAGTGTCTGTGGCCAGCCAGAACCAGTTCTGCCTTTTCTGGTGTGATTTCCTGGCAGGAGGTGGATACAACATTTTCAGAGGCAGACCAGGCCCTTTGAGGTGCAAGGAAATCTCCTTTCCCTTCCCCCATTGCAGCCCAGGTCTATTCAGCCCTTTCCTGACCCTACCTAGACTATCTGGAGCCCTTGGCCCCAACCTTCTGTCATCCAAAACCCAGACAGGCAATCTACATTCCAGCAGAGGCACACAGGATGACTGAGCAAGAAAATACCTACTTTCTAAAAGTGGTATTTTCAAACTAAGAATGTAAAAATCACCTTCACTAAAAGATGCATCTTTAGATTCTGAGTTCAAGCATATTAAATGTTATTTTCCTACCTAGTTCCCAGGGCCAGTTATGTTTATAAGATGTTATAAACAAACGTCCCATTCTGTCCTATGAGGAACAGGTAGCCTTGCAATAGTGAAAAACAAAATGGGCTGTAATTTACTTTCAGGACATGCCACACACCCACCAGGGCATGTCCTACCTTTCACATACACTGCATCCTGCCCACAGGGGTACCTTGGAACTACCTTAGGGGTGACTAACATGTAGAAAAGGGAAGGTTTAGGGCCTGGCAAGTGGGTGCACTCACCAAGTCGACATGGCAGTTACAAACTGTGCGCAGACTCTGCAATGTCAGGTCTGAGTTACCTTTTTAGGGCTACTCACGTGGGTGGCACAAACAATGCTGCATGCCCACTAGTAGCATTTGATTTACAGACCCTGGCACACTCCGTGCACTTTACTAGGGACTAACAAGTAAATTGAATACCCAATCATGGAAACACCAATCCATAACACAATTTACACAGAGAGCATATGCACTTTAGCACTGATTAGCAGTGGTAAAGTGCCCAGAGTCCTAAAACCAACACAAACAAGTCAGGAAAAAATAGGAGGAAGAAGCAAAACGTTTAGGGATAACCCTGCAAAAAGGGCCATTTCCAACAAGGCCTCACTGGTTACTACAGGGGATTTGTCAAGTGATTTGGTACCATTGTTGCCACCTTGACAGAGGTGACTTTCAGGAAGCAGCCACATCAAGTGATCTGGACAGAGGCATGCCAGAAAGCTTTTGCCACCCTGAAGGAGGCCATGTCCACAGCAAAAATTCATTGTACAGACAGAAGCCTCAGAGCATTGCGTAGGGCCCTTCTCTCACAGTTAAACGAAGAGGGCCTGAATCAGCCGGTAGCCTTCATCAGTAGGAGGCTACTCTCCACGGAACAGAGTTGGAATGCGATAGAAAGGGAAGCCTTTACTGTGGTCTGGGCACTGAAGAAGCTGATACCATACTTGTTTGGTACTCACTTTCAGGTCTAAACAGACCGCAGACCCCTCAGATGGTTAATGCAGATGGGGGTAAGAATCCTAAAGTGTTGAGATGGTCCATCTCCCTACAGGGAATGGACTTTAAAGCAACACCATCCTGGAACAGAGTACACCAGTGCTGATGGTCTCTCCAGGTACTTCTGCCTTAGTGAAGAGAACATCTAAGGGGTTGGGTAACTCTCTCCATTGTCAGCAGGGGAGGGGATGTTTTAGACCTGGCATGCTTGGTGTGGTTCCCATGACTTTTTGCCTTCAAACCTTTGTTTTTGCTGCCTTTAAGACTTGGGTCACTTTACCACTGCTAACCAGTGCTAAAGTGCATGTGCCTTCTGCTTTAAATATGGTAACATTGGGTTATCCAAAATTGGCATTTTTAATTTACTTATAAGTCCTTAGTAAAGTGTACTACTTGTTCCCACAGACATTATTTTTTAAAAACTTTATTTATGTCTTTTATCAGGTACAAAACAAAACAGAAAGGAAAGATCAAAGGTACAATCCATTAAATTCTATCATATGAAGCAATCAAGGTGATACAAAACAACAGGCATATTTATGTGATGCATTACACACAAATATCCAGTACATCTTAGAGGTGTTATGAGTTCCATCCTGCAGTATCAAAAAGCAACAGGTCGCTATACTATAATGTATGTATAACATATTTAGACTTCAGGGCAAGAAGACCAGTGCTAACCCCCTGAGCAGGTTATCCACAATGTACAAGGAAACTGCCTTCCGCTAGTACAGTGAAGAGTCCAGTATATAACTGTACATACGATGTCTCTATGCAACGGTACAGATCCCACACCTCAAGGCCCTGGTAGCTAAGTTGTAGCGCCATCTGTCCCATCCTGCGGGACCATCTCAGGCGATGACCCCCTAGAAGTCGACTCTGCAGTACTCAGGAGGTAGCTCTGTAGGGGCCCCCATACGTCTCTGGGCCTACTCCCCAAGGGTTGCATGTCAGCATACACAGCATGTTGCTCCTGACAATAAATGACATCGTTCAGCCAGTCCTTAAACTTTAGGCCTCTTCCCCTACCCCAGCGGCACGCTAATCGACGTTTCGCTAGTAATAGTGCAATGTCTAAAAACTTCCTGCGCTCTTTGGGTACTGGCATGGTATACCCCAATAACATGATTAACGGATCTCTACTCTGAGCAGTACCTAACATAGTCTGAAGGGGTGCATGCCCCTGTGTCCAATATTCCCATACACCAGGACATTCCCATGCCAAATGTATAAACCCAGCACCATCTGCCCGACATCTGTCGCATCTATTATTATCGGACAGCCGAAACCTACATTTCCTAGCAGGTGTGTAATAAAGTCTCTGCAATATCTTATAGTGAATAATCTACAGCTAGCTGATATATTCGCTGTAATACCACAGCAATAGCCCCATTGTTCGTCAGTGATCTCCGTGCCGATATCCTCTCCCCAGTGCACACGAGCCAGACCCTCAACTGCCAGTCACTGCGTCCTGATGCTGCTATAGATACTAGAGACCAAGTGCCTCTCGTCCAAGGAACCCAGCATAACATGTAACGGTAATAGATTCTCTGGTTCCAGAGGATACTCTGGCAGCACCTCCTTCAGTCCCTGCCTCAACCTTATATAATAAAATACTTCCAGTGGTGTTGGTCGTATAGATCCAAAAAATTGATCCTGGGAGCGAAATCGCCCTGCCAGAAACAAATTCCCCCAGATTGCCACCTTAAGGCGCCGGCACAATGCTTGGAACCACTTTTCCTGGAATAACACCATACTGGGATGATAAGACAAAGGCATTCTCTGCGAGTACAACAGTGTAACCTGTAGCACGCTGGCCACCCGTCGCCATGCATCAACAGTGCATGTCACGGTTGTGGGCGGGGTTTCTAGGGCAGCGACAGGCCCATGTATAAGACCATTCAGGGGAAGGGGATGAGCTACCCAATTCTCAGCCGCTATCTGAGGCATATAGAGCGTGGGTACCATCCAATGATAGGCATAATGTGCCTGCGCACTCATTTAATATATCTCAAAGTCTGGGATGTCAAAACCGCCTTTTTACGTATGGCTGCGCCATTATGGACCATTTAAGCCGCGGCTGCTTTCCACCCCATAACAACCGAATCAGTTCAGACTTCAACGTTTTAAAAAAGAAAGCACCGGGATAGTAGGGTATGTTCATGAACAGATATAAAAAGCGCGGCAATATCATCAGCTTTATTAGCGATGCTCTACCCGCCATGGACAGTGGCATAGAGATCCAGCGTGTAACACTGGAAGTCAAGTTTGTGATCGCTGTGCCATTGTTGTACCTAAGCGTCTCCTCCCTATCCCTAGACACCTGGATCCCAAGGGAGCGAAGATCCGAGTGACACCATTCCAGGGGATAGTCCAATAAGAACTCCTGGACTGCAGGCGTAAGCGGGAAGAATTGTGACTTTCCCCAGTTAATTTGTACTCCCGACAGTCTACCAAATACTAGAAATTCACGTAATAGGGGGTTCAGATTGTGTTGCGGGTCATTGACATACAGCCTTATATCGTCCGCATATAATGAGATCCCTATTTGACGTTGGAAGCCTTTGAAAGCACTATCCTTATGCAGCTGCCTTATTCGACACGCCAGTGGCTCTATCACTATAGCAAAAAGGAGCGGGGAGAGCGGACAGCCCTGCCTGGTGCCCCGCGTAATGGAGAGTGGAGTGGATAAGCGACCATTTATAAGAACCCGGGCAGTGGATTGGGTATAGAGCAATTGGATCCAAGATATAAATAGTTTAGGACACCCCATGCTCTGCACGATTGCAAATAAGTAATGCCATTCAACCGAATCAAACGCCTTGGAGGCGTCTAGAAATATCGCAGCTACCGGAAAATCCGGGGCGATAGTCTGCATGAGGGAGAACAGTTTGCGCAGATTGTGACTAGTAGATCTGCCAGGGACAAATCCGGCCTGATCCGGAAGTATAATCTTCGTCATCAGCAAGGACAGCCAGGTAGCCAGTACTTTGGCCAATATTTTCGCGTCGCAGTTAATGAGCGACAAGGGCCGGTAAGAGTCACATGTCGCAGGGTTTTTCCCAGGTTTCAGTAGGGATGTTATGACAACCTCACGCATCGATCGGAGCAGCACTCCCACCTCAAGCGATTCCTCAAATACTTCACGCAGCACCGGGGCCATAATGTTTATGTAGCATTTGTAGAATTCTGCAGGCAGCCCGTCTAGTCCCGACGACTTCCCATTTTTGAGTGACATTATCGCCTCCCCGATTTCATCCAACTCCAGTGGAGCACTGAGGAATGATCTGTGTACATCGCTTAGCCAGCATAACACAATATACTTTAAAAAGTCATCCAGCCCCTCCACCCCTGAGCTCTGTGTGGTGTACAAGTGAGTATAGTGCTCCGTGAATAGTTCTAGTATGCCCTCGCTATCCTGACATGGCCCCCTGTTAGTCGGTTAATTTCTAATATGTTATTACCAAATCGTGGATGTCTAGTGAGTTCTGCCTACGTCTTCCCCGGCCGCTCTCCCTCGCAACCCAATGTCGCCCACGAAATTTAGCCTCTCTCTCAGCTTCTGCATCATAATCCGATAGTTTAGCCCTAAAGTCGCTATGTACCGTCCCACCCTCTCCCCGCACCATACGCGCCTCCAGTCCCCGCAGGTCACACTCCAAGGCACGAATCGTGTTTTGTACATCGCGTAAGACTCCAAAACTTTTAGAGATGCAATAACCTCGAACCGTGACCTTGAATGCCTCCCACACTACCTCAACACTATCTACCGACCCTTTATTACAGGTGAAAAAGCTGCTATCTCATCACCGAGCTCTGTTTTGAACACTGCATCCAGTAATGCAGTAGGTTGGAGCCGCCACGGCGGCCTAGGTACATCATATCCGGGTACACGTACCTGCAGCAGAACAGGGCAATGATCGGAGTACATTCTGGCTAGGTGAGCGGCCTCAACGACATTCGTGCTGAGCCCTCGAGAGACAAGGCAATAGTCAAGGCGGGCCCATGTGCCTGTGTAAGATGTAAAATGTGGGCCCTCCCTCTGTAACGTGGTCTCCGTAAATCACGGCTTTCCGCATTTGATTTACGGAGACCACGTTTATTTGATAGCAGAGGCGTTGTGAAAACTACCAAGCGACTTAAACATCGACTGCTACCACTCACAATGCCATCCACGGCTGAGGATTATTCACTACTATAATCTTCTTCACTGATAGCGTCATCATAGAGCAACTAACTCTGCCCAATCAAGAATAAAGATTGGTTTTAAAATTAATTCCAAATAGAGATCAGATACACCCATCGATTACTAAATACTGTTCTCAAACTACAAGGGATCACAGTCAACTCTTTGTCCTGAAGATGGTCTGATGGTTTTATATCCTTGACAGACCGAAACGTCGACTTAAGCATCTTACTCTCCTGAACATTGATTGTTTTAATTTTATAGAGAAGATGTTATTCATAGTTTTGTAAATAGGTGATTTTGACGATACCTTGCAAACTATGTGTTGGTGCTTTTTAATTTATCCCTGAAATATATTTTTTACCAATATAAAATGTTGTGAATACTATACTTGCCCCGTGTATGATATTTCTCAAACTGTTACATTTACTGTTGTGATTCAGTCAACTGTCCACAACTACGAGAGTGTGATTCTTGAAACCTTAACAAACACAGCTGCTCATCCCACACCTATGCGGCTACGTGTGGCTGTTGCACCTCTTGTGCTGTCTCAAGTAACTGCCATCCGATGTATGAAATGCACCACGGACCAACCGGCAAATCCAGAAATGTGGCGCCAAATGTACAAGCCCCAAGTTCTATAGCCTCTGGGGGCTCCAATGCGTAATGTCGCCTGTCGCAAGGGCAATACTGCTAGGCAAGCAGTGTCAGGCATCAGTATCTCGCCCGCCCCCTTCAATATCTCTGGCTACCTGCAGCAAACAATCAAGGCCTCCCGGCCTAGGCAGTCCTCCGAATCCTTGGTGCTCGCGTAGTGCCCGACTCCAGTCGCAATGCGCTGTGTCAGTCGCCGGGGCAGCATGCAACTATCCGCCCCAGGACCCGTGCACGTCCCAGGGTATTGTGCTGTATCCGCGCTGTCCCTAAGCACTCAGCAGCACTCCCAAGGCAGTATAGGACCTCCTCTTACAGCGCTCCGCGGGCAGGTCTGGGGCAGGGAAGGTTCACTATGGCAGCCTCCGAGTGACGGCACATCTTCACACACGCCGTGCTCCAAAGCCTCTCCGCGCTCTCAGTCTCCAGATAGCTCTCCAGCCATACAAGGCACCAGTTCCAATGTCTAGTCACCGCCGCCACCTACCACCATCAATATCGCTGCCTCAGTGACGCCGCCGCACAGATCCCCGCACGGCCTGCACGTCACGTGGGGACCACGGTGCTCTCGTAGCTGCCGTCCCCCGCCCGAGCACCAGGCCAGCTCCGGGATGTCCCCGCAGCAGCGTCTGCAATCACCACAGAGAGTACCAGCAGCACTTGTCTCTCAGCAAACCTCCTCCGCTGTCACCACCATCAGTTCGGCCTCCTTTGCCCACTTATCTTGTTACAAGACATAAACGTATTTATAGGATAATTGAAGGATAGGCGACTGGACTGCGGGAGCCTCACAAGTCCGCGGCCATTCCGCTAGTGCGCCACCTAGCGCCCCCTGCCCACGGCCAGTAAATTAAATGTTACTCGTGGGCGTGCCGCACTGATTATGTCACCCACTTAAGTAGTTATTTAAACATCTCTCAGGCCTACCATTGCAGAGCCTGTGTATACAGTTTTAAACTTTCATGTTGACTCTCTTGCCAGGTATAAACCTTTGTTTCCAATACATGTCACCCCCAAGGTAGGCTCTGGACAGTCCAAAGGCAGGGTGCAGTGTACCTCAGAAGTAGGACATATATATTTAAGTTTTACATGGTAGTAAAAAACTCTTACATTTGTTTTTCACTATTGCAAGGCCTCACTCTCCCATAGGATTACGTTGGGATTACCTAATTAAATTTTGTAAGTGTAATTTCCAATTCGGAAGAGATGGGACCCCCAAGTTTGGTGTCTCTGAAATCACAATTTAAACTCACAATTGATGGTGAATTCGGATTTTAAATAGTTTTTCTGGAAATACCACAAGTTGGCAGCTGCATACTTTCGCTAGTTGGTGCCTTCTGCCTTTATCTGAATACATGTCTGGGGTGGGTGATAGCTGGGCTTTGTGCATTCCCTCTAGAGAGCCACACAGAGCTTAGGTGTCACTGATGGGCCATCCACATCTTAATGGGCCATCCTGGACAGGATGGGAAGTGAGGAGCTGACATACTTGAATCGGCGGGCTGCATACCCCCTGTAGTGAGTCTGGAACTAGGGCAGGAAGAGCAAGGACTCTCTGCACTTCAAAGGCATCTCTTTGAAGTCTCCCCCACTTCAAAGGAACAACTGGGTATGAGTACTGGACCTCTGACACCACCAAATCAGTACACCTCTGAATCTGTGGATACTGTGAGAGGAAGGACAGCTGTTCTGCTGATAGGACTGACACACTTCTGGACTGCTACTCTGCTGGACTCCTACTCTGCTGGACTCCTGCTCTGAAGTGCTGGCCTGGGAGTGAGAAGGACTGTCTTGTATCTCTCCAACCCAGGACCAAAGTGACTCCAAGGGCTTGCTGGCTTACCTCCTGTTTTGAAGTCTCAGGGACATCAAAGACTTCCAACTCACCCTGCTACAGCACCTGGACTCTGCCGTCTGTGAGCCTTGCGCTGCCAAGTTGTGCCAACACAGTTTTGGGCCCTTGGAAGTGGGTATAAAGTGCTGCTCTAGCAGAAATCTTCGCATTGACGCTGTTGCACCACTAGTAACCTGCGCATCTCCACCTATGATAATACATCACTGCTGTGAGGATTAAGTACATCGCATCACCAAGTGCGTGGCAGATCGTCTCCAGTTCTGATGCATCTTTGGCTTTATGCAGTTTGGAGCCGACACATCGTCTTTATCCTGTGGTTCTACAAAGATGCATTGCACCTTTGCTTCCCGTGTCTCAGCTCCGCGGACAACACAACTAAGGTACTTTTCAGCAGGCCAAGGCTGGTGCGGGTATCTGACCCACACTCCGTTGTAGTCAGCCTGAACTTTTGGATTTGACCCGGTCTAGCGCGACCAGATGGCCCCGGTTGGCGCTTTATGCTTTTACGCACTAAATTTCAGTTTATTCTATCAAAAATTCATAACTCCAGTTATATTTATTTGATATTTTAGTTTTTGGTCTTGGTTTGTTCATTAAATTAGGCTCTGTTGTTCAAACCAGGTGTGGTATCTTTTGTGAAGTATTTTCATTGTTTTACCTTTGTAGTGCTGGACAAGTATTTTACATATTGCTTCTTAAGTTAAGCCGGACTGCTGTATGACAAGTTACGAGAGATTGAGCGCAGGGTCATTTAGTGTGTGTATCTGATTTACTCTGACTAGGATTGTGGTTCTTGCTTGGACAGGGTACATAACTCAGCCAACAAGAAACCCCATTTCTATAAAGGGTCAATGGACATAAAGAGAAAAAGACTGTCACACCAATTATCTGGAATTATGAGCAGTCAATCTAGCTCTCAAAGTGTTTCTCTCATCCCTGAAGGAAGTGTTCTGATTTAAACTTATAGCACTACTACAGTGCTCTACCTAAACAAAATGAAAGGCACACGATCAAGGACACTCTCTGGAGACACAAAAACTTGGCTCTATTCTCTAGCTTGAGGTCTTACCTTGAGGGCGGTGCACACTCTAGGTGCTCTCAATCATCAAGTAGACTTCCTCAGACGGTTTAACAAAGAAAACCACTTATGGGTCATAGATGATGCCATTGTACAAGACATCTTCAAACAATGGAAAACACTTTCTATAGATCTTTTTGCGGCAGCTCCGAAAAAAAAAATACTGAAACTTTGCGTCCTGGGTTCCACAACCAAAATCTGTGAAGTACTGCCTTTTAATAGACCGGTCAAAGAGATTCTTTCACGCCTTTCTGCCAAATCCACTTTTCCAACAGTACTGCTGAAATTGTGAAACACACAACTGAAAATGATTCTCATAGTGCCAAAGTTGCAGAAATAATGGTGATATTTACACCTCCCCCACATGTCAATCAGGCATCTCAAGAAATTGCTACACAAAGTCAGTTTCCTCGCCAGACTTCAGGAGCTGATTGTGACATCAATGAACTTCGCAGCATGTCTCCTGAAATAAAATCAAGTAAAATCCGGCTCCCCTAATGACCCAGCACCCCCGCGCTCCTTGCTGACAGTTACCACACACATCCTACCCACCATTCTGGAATTGCTCAATGCCTCTTTAGCCACCGGAATCGTCCTGCTCCCCTGGAATCGGGCCATGGTCAAAGCCCTCCTTAAAAAACCCAGCTTAGATCCTAACAACCCAGGGAATTTCCAACCAATCTCTCTACTACCCTGGCTTAGCAAGATCATAGAGAAACACGTCAACAAGACACTCACGGAGTTCCTAGAGACCTACCACCTGCTCAACCCCTCCCAGACAGGATTCCGACCCATGCATGGGACTGAGACCGGCCATCACCACCGTGACAGAGGAGGCAAGGAAGATCATGGATCAAGGAGGCACTGCAGCCATCATCCTTCTTGACCAAAGTGCCGCCTTCGACACTGTAAATCATAGCACATTACTGCAATGACTTACCAATCTAGGAGTCTCATCGAATGCACTCACATGGTTCGAGTCCTTCCTGTATGATCGATCCTTTTAAGTCTTTGAGGGCTACATTACCTCCCCCAGCAAACCTCTCGGCTGTGGTGTGCCGCAGGGCACTTCTTTGAGCCCTTACACTTTTTAATATTTACATGAGCCCCCTTGCTGAGATTTTCCGCACCTTCAGGATAAAAATAGTCACCTATACGGACGATACTCAGCTAGTGGTGGTCCTAAACCACCTTCACACCGGGCCCAACAAACTCAGGGATTGCTTAGAATCAGTGACCTCATGGATGACATCTTCATGTCTCAAACTAAACTGAGACAAGACCGAGCTGATGCTCCTAGGTAACTCCCCCAATCCTACTATTGACACACTCTGGCCTACGTGTCTTGCCCCCCCCCCCCCGCCCCCCTCATACCCAAGGACACAATTAAGAGCCTGGGCATCTGGCTGGATAAGTCTTTCAGTTTCAACCACCAAGCAGCCAAACTTTCAGCCACCTGCTTTGGTATACTCAGGCTTATCCGGAAAATCCTTTCCCTACTACCCTTTAAGGCCAGACAGGTCATGATCCAGGGTATCATTTTGTCTCGTCTGGACTTTGCGAATGCCCTTTACCTAGGGGTCCCCCAGGCCACCCTAAACAAGCTCCAGGTCATCCAGAACTGTGCAGCACGAACCCTCCTGCAGATCCCTCTTCGCCTCCCTGTCAAAACTGAACTTAAGAAACTTCATTGGCTCCTGTTCAGGGAAAGAATTGTATTGAAGGGCATGTGCATCGCTCACAGATCCTTCTGGAAAACGGGCGCCACCATCAATCATTCTCTGATTACCCCCTACCACCCCAACAAACAGCTTAGATCGGCCTCCTCCTTCCTTGTCACAGTACCCAGGATCAAGAGAGCCAGATGTGGGGGCCATTCGTTCTCCCACAACTCGGCCAAACTCTGGAACTCTCTTCCCTTCCACCTGCGTTCAGAGCCCAATCTTCTGCCCTTCCGAAAAAAGGTAAAAACCCTGCTGTTCAACAAATCAGACTAGGTCCCCACCGCTCTTCTACACGCATTTGTCCGCAGCGCTAGGACGCCTCAGGGTAGCTATCGGGCTATACAAATGTTCTTTTCATTTCATTTCAAGTCAGGCAGTATGGATGTGAAATTCTCCCAGTTGCTTGTATGGAGATTCTAAAAGAAGTAAAATGACCATCTGCTAAAACGTGTTATGCAGTGCAGTCAAAGAGGTTCTGCATGTGCTGCCAAAATAATGGGCACGGTCCAATTTCATGTAAAGAGGATGTAACTATTCCTTAACTGCAATTTTGACTGGGTCAGGTGCAAAAGTTATCATCCATACGGATCCAGCTTTCTGCTATCACACCCTACTGGAAAACCCATGATTAGGTTTCTTTCTCAAAAATTCCAGTAGTCCAAAAATTTCCAATGGGCTTAAAGAAATGATTTTCCCCCCTCTCGACAACCATCACCCAGTTGGGAGCTTGCCATACTCCTGATACTGATGATGAGGTGGAAGAGGAGAGTGAACCTCCCCTGACCTATTGTCTTCCAAGGAGCAGGCTGGATCAGTGGAGAGTGTCAGCCTCTCTCCTACGGTGACCCTAGATCAACAGAGAGGCTGCCGCTAGTTGCTGGGCCAGTTTGCCACTTTGTACTTACTTACCCCATGACTTACTACATGTTGTACCCATGACGTTGATACTGGGGACAGTATACCTGTAAAGAACAACATTTACAGGTTGTCTGACAAGATGAGAGCCAGCCTTAAAGAGGAGGTCTCCACAATGCTGGTGTTCAGGGGTTATTGAGCCCTCCAACAGCCCTTGGTCCAGCCCAGTTGTTAGTCCCCAAGGCTGCCCCTCCAGGTGTCACACCTGAACTTAGGTTCTGTGTGGACTACCGTGGGCTCAGTGTGGTCATAAAGAATGATGCACACAATGGAGGAGTGTGGCTCAATGGTTAGAGCGGCAGACCCTGATTCAGAGTTCTGGCCAGGGACCAGGGTTCGATTCCCGCCTCAGCGGGGTCTCGGGCTCAATTTCCTCAGACCTGTTAATTCTCACCTCGGTGCCTATTCTAATCACGGGCCCCACGCTGCAACTCTGGGCAATAGCTTGCTTGGCCTCCACACCGGCCCCAACAGCGCTACGGATGCCTGGCTTCACCCTGGGGGTGCCCAGGAGTGGACACTTCACAGGGAAAGCCATGAGGGGTTCCACAGCGGTATGAGTATCAGCGCCAGGAAGCCGAATAGGCGACACTGCAAGGTGACCGTCTGGTGACAGTGCGCTCTATAAGTACCATGACATTTACATTACATTTACACCCCATCCCCAGAGCTTATAAGCTCATAGACTGACTTGGAGTGCCCAAGTTCCACAGCATGTTTGACTTAAAGTCTGGGTACGGGCGGATTACCCTGACCGAGGGGGCTAAAGAGAGGTCTGCGTTCTCTACCGCAGAACGGCACTTCTGGTTCCGGGTCATGGCCTTGAGGTTGAAGAAGGCTCCTGCCAATTTCCAGAGATTGGTCAACCAGGTCCTGACTGGAATGGAGAACCTCAATGCCACCTACCTAGATGACATTGCGGTCTTCAGTTCTAGCTTGGAGGACCACCTGTGCCACGTCCAGAATGTGCTCAGGCTCTGCAGAGTGCAGGCTGGACTATCAAGGCCAGTAAGGGCCAGGTAATGCAGGGTTAAGTGGTCTACTTGGGTAACCAAGTGGGAGGTGGCAAAGTGCAACCCCTCCAGGTCAAAATTGAAACCATTCTGACTTGAGAACCCCCCAAGACCCTGACAGAGGTGAAATCCTTCCTGGCCTGTTAGAAATTGTATTTTTAGCAGGCTAGGGCATGTGCCAAAGCCCGGCAGAAACCACCACTCTAGCCAGGATAAGGGAGTCACACTCCTAAAATTACTCCTCCAGTCAGCCTTATCTTAGAGGCGGTGTGTAAAGTATTTGCACATAACCAACAGTAATACAGTGTAAGCAATACAAAAGGACACCACACCAGTTTAGAAAAATATCCAATATTTTTATATACTTAAGACAAGACCAAAAACGATAAAAATCCACGATACAGTACCTTTAAATCTTCACTCTTGAAAATATGCTTTAAAAATAGTTCCTTGATGTCGATAGCTCCGTCCGGGGCCTATAACTGCGTTGTGAGCAAACAAATCCAGACAGTTCTGGCTGACAGCAGCGCCGCGGGCCAGCTACGGTGTCGGGAAGGCCTGCAAACAGTACCTTTTAGAAATGCAGGGCGTCAATGACCTCTCCTAGAGCTTACAAAAACCTGGCGCCCGCAGGTGTCGGTTCCGGATGTCGGTGCAGGAGTCGTCGGGGGCTCTCGAAGTCAATCTCCGCTCTGATGGAGTCAGGAGCGCTGGCATCGGCAGGCGTCGGGTGCTGCAATGCGAGGTGCGGCGTGCAGTGCCCTCAGGTCACGGTGAGAGCAGTGCGAGGTGGCGGCGTCTGTGAGACCAGGGTCACAGTGCCAGATGAAGGCAATGCTCGTCACGGTGCTCGTCACGGTGCTTGTCACGGTGCTGGCAGGTCACAGTGCAAGCAGCAGCGTCGTCATTGCTGAAGCGCTGTCGTCGCTGATGAATTGGAGTCGATGGCGCTGGCGTCGGTAGGCCAAGCCTGCGGTCCAGCATGAGGGCGGTGCGTCATGTAACTTTACAAGGGGTGCCCTCAAACCACGGTGCAAGCAGTGGCGTCGATTTTGGTGTGGAGCGTGGTCATCGGGGAGGCCAAGGCGTTGTCGTGAAGCGAGGCGGAATGTGGTGCCCACAGGTCGCGGTGCAAGCAGTGGCTCGGTGGCAGCATCAGCAGGCGTCGTCGGTAAGACTAGGTATGTGGTGCGGTGTTGCGTCAATGCCAAGGCATCGCCGTGAAGTGAGGTGTTGCGGAGTGCGGTGCCCACAGGTCGCGGTGCGAGCAGTGACTCGGTAGTGGCATCAGCAGGCGGCGGCGGTGAGACCAGGGTTGCGGTGCAGCATTGCGATGGTGCCCTCCACATTCCCTTCAGGACACAGAGTCGGCAGCAGCGTCGTAGATGTCGTCGGGTTGCTTTTCTTCTGTTGCAGCACACAACACACAGTCCACAGTGCTGAGGGCAGAAGAGTTTGAAGACTTCATGAACAGGGGCAAGCTCTACCTCAGTCCCTTGGAGAAACTCAAAAAGCAGATTGCAGAAAGTTCAGTGTAGTCCTTTCACTGCCCAAAACAAAAGCAGCCTCTGCAGGCCAACACAGCAAAGCACACATCAAAGTGGTAGTTCCTCCTCACAGCTTCTCCAGCTCTTCTTCTTGGCAGTCGTCTTGATCCACCACAGTTCTAAAGTTCAGGGGTCTGGGCCCCAGTCTTTATATTCCAAAATCCTTTGATCTCTTAGGCATACAGTGTCTGTGCCCAGCCAGAACCAGTTCTGCCTTTTCTGGTGTGAATTCCTGGCAGGAGGTGGATACAACATTTTCAGAGGCAGACCAGGCCCTTTGAGGTGCAAGGAAATCTCCTCCCCCTTCCCCCATTGCAGCCCAGGTCTATTCAGCCCTTTCCTGACCCTACCTAGACTATCTGGAGCCCTCCTGCTCCCCAGCCTTCTGTCATCCAAAACCCAGACAGGCAATCCACATTCCAGCAGAGGCACACAGGATGACTGAGCAAGAAAATACCTACTTTCTAAAAGTTGTATTTTCAAACACAGAATGTAAAAATCACCTTCACTAAAAGATGCATCTTTAGATTCTGAGTTCAGGCATATTAAATGTTATTTTCCTACCTAGTTCCCAGGACCAGTTATGTTTATAAGACGTTATAAACAAACGTCCCATTCTGTCCTATGGGGAACAGGTAGCTTTGCAATAGTGAAAAACAAAATGGGCTGTAATTCACTATCAGGACATGCCACACACACACCAGGGCATGTCCTACCTTTCACATACACTGAATCCTGCCCACAGGGGTACCTTGGACCTACCTTAGGGGTGACTAACATGTAGAAAAGGGAAGGTTTAGGACCTGGCAAGTGGGTGCACTCACCAAGTCGACATAGCAGTTACAACCTGTGCGCAGACTCTGCAATGTCAGGTCTGAGTTACCTTTCTGGGCTACTCACGTGGGTGGCACAATCAGTGCTGCAGGCCCACTAGTAGCATTTGATTTACAGGCCCTGGCACACTCAGTGCACTTCACTAGGGACTAACAAGTACATTGAATACCCAATCATGGAAACACCAATCCATAACACAATTTACACAGAGAGCATATGCACTTTAGCACTGATTAGCAGTGGTAAAGTGCCCAGAGTCCTAAAACCAACACAAACAAGTCAGGAAAAAATAGGAGGAAGAAGCAAAACGCTTGGGGATAACCCTGCAAAAAGGGCCATTCCCAATAAGGCCTCACTGGTTACTCCAGGAGATTTGTCAAGTAATTTGGTACCATTGTTGCCACCTTGACAGAGGTGACTTTCAGGAAGCAGCCACTTCAGGTGATCTGGACAGAGGCATGCCAAAAAACTTTTGCCACCCTGAAGGAGGCCATGTCCACAGCAAACATTAATTGTACAGACAGAAGCCTCAGAGCATTGCGTAAGGCCCTTCTCTCACAGTTAAACGAAGAGGGCCTGAATCAGCCTGTAGCCTTCATCAGTAGGAGGCTACTCTCCAGGGAACAGAGCTGTAATGCGATAGAAAGGGAAGCCTTTACTGTGGTATGGGCACTGAAGAAGCTGATACCATACTTGTTTGGTACTCACTTTCAGGTCTAGACAGACCGCAGACCCCTGAGATGGTTAATGCAGATGGGAGTGAGAATCCTAAAGTGTTGAGATGGTCCATCTCCCTACAGGGAATGGACTTTAAAGCAACACCATCCTGGAACAGAGTACACCAGTGCTGATGGTCTCTCCAGGTACTTCTGCCTTAGTGAAGAGAACATCTAAGGGGTTGGGTAACTCTCTCCATTGTCAGCAGGGGAGGGGATGTTTTAGACCTGGCATGCTTGGTGTGGTTCCCATGACGTTTTGCCTTCAAACCTTTGTTTTTGCTGCCTTTACGACTTGGAGCACTTTACCACTGCTAACCAGTGCTAAAGTGCATGTGCTTTCTGCTTTAAACATGGTAACATTGGGTTATCCACAATTGTCATTTTTAATTTACTTATAAGTCCTTAGTAAAGTGTACTACTTGTGCCCACGGCCAGTAAATTAAATGTTACTCGTGGGCCTGCGGCACTGATTATGCCACCCACTTAAGTAGTCCTTTAAACATCTCTCAGGCCTACCATTGCAGAGCCTGTGTATTCAGTTTTAAACTTTCATGTTGACCCTCTTGCCAGGTCTAAACCTTTGTTTCCAATACATGTCACCCCCAAGGTAGGCTCTGGACAGTCCAAAGGCAGGGTGCAGTGTACCTCAGAAGTACGGCATATATATTTAAGTTTTTCATGGTAGTAAAAAACTCTTAATTTTGTTTTTCACTATTGCAAGGCCTCGCTCTCCCATAGGATTATGTTGGAATTACCTTATTAAATTTTGTAAGTGTAATTTCCAATTCGGAAGAGATGGGACCCCCAAGTTTGGTGTCTCTGAAATCACAATTTAAACTCACAATTGATGGTGAATTCAGATTTTACTTTGTAATTCTGGAAATACCACAAGTTGGCAGCTGCTTACTTTAGCTAGTTGGTGCCTTCTGCCTTTATCTGAATACATGTCTGGGGTGGGTGATAGCTGGGCTTTGTGCATTCCCTCTAGAGAGCAACACACAAAGAGAGCTTAGCTGTCACTGATGGGCCATCCACATCTTAATGGGCCATCCTGGACAGGATGGGGAGTGAGGAGATGACACACTTGAATCAGCGGGCTGCATACCCCCCTGTAGTGTGTCTGGAACTAGAGCAGGAAGAGCAAGGACTCTCTGCACTTCAAAGGCATCTCTTTGAAGTCTCCCCCACTTCAAAGGAACAACTGGGTATGAGTACTGGTCCTCGGACACCACCAAATCAGTACACTTCTGAATCTGTGGATACTCTGTGAGGAAGGACAGCTGTTCTGCTGATAGGACTGACACACTTCTGGACTGCTACTCTGCTGGACTCCAACTCTGCTCTGAAGTGCTGGCCTGGGAGTGAGAAGGACTGTCCTGTATCCCGCCTTCTGATGGATACATCTGCCAGTGGATTCCTCTCCTTGTGAATATCCCCCTGCGTCAGCAACGTTCGGAAAATTCTTTTGCAGCACGCCGGCGTGGATGACATCATTGGAGCACGGCATCGCACGCGACTCCGACTGACGTCACTGACTCCTTATTAGCCCTACGTCGGCGTGATGACATCAGTTCCCTTTTTTCCGCGTCGTCGACGCTAACGGTTTCGGGAATCTTCTGTTGCGATTCGTGGTAACTTTGTTACTATTGGAATTCTATTGTATCTTTTTTGGTGTTGCTGTCTTATCAAGGATGTCGTCGAAGAAGACAGGTTTTAAGCCCTGTGATGCATGCGGTAAAATAATGTCATCACGGATCCGCATAGTGACGGCATCTGGTGCCTGAGTTCGGATCACGACGTCCAGAGTTGTCGATCCTGTCTAACGATGAACCAGAAGGCTCTTCGAGAACGTGAGGCCAAACTGCTTGTTGCAAAATTGAAAGGTAGGGAGGCCAGGTAGAGTTTGAGGTCGAAGTCAAGGTGCTCGGAGTCAAGATCGAAATCGAGGTCGAGGTCGTGTTCGAGGTCAGCTTCGATGTCAACGTCGGGGCATGTTTCCAGGTCTTCGAAGAAGAAACATAAGAAGAGGAGACATAGTTCCAGGCATCATTCAGGGAAGGATTTGAACTCAAAAGTTAAGTCATCTGAAAGAAAGCATCGAAGGGGCATGGTGACTCCCTCACCCGGTCGGGATCCTGAAGGTGAGGTCTTGCCTTTTGAATCCCCAGAACATTCACCGGCTTCGAAGTTGAATCCGTCTCCAGTTCCATCGCAATCTCCAGTGCGTGAGGAGGAAGAGGTTCCTGATCCTCAGGGCTTGACGACTCCGGTTGGCCAACCCGAGGACAAAGAGGACCAAGAGGTGTCGACTCCGGTGCAGCCTTCACAGGAGCAGCCGGTGGGTGTGTATCCTCCCTTTCCAGGTCCTGGCAGGACCCCTCGCATTTTTTAAACGCCATGTATGGAGTTTATGCGAGAGCCATGTACCCCTCTGGAGCACCGGCTGGTCCCATGGGTCCATTGGCTTATAATTTGGGTGTGCCTCAAGCCTATGCTCTGGCGCCTTTCCTTCCTTTTATGCCGACGCCGACTCCTCCTTGGCATATCTCGGTGCCACCGAAGTCATCAACGCTGTATGCGGCTTCACCGACGTCGGATAGACCTCGAGATCCGCCTCGAAGCTCGACGCCGGCTCCGCGTTGGATGCCGGCTCCGGAGCCTTCGGAGTCGATACTGGATCCGACTAAGTCGATTCGAGCGGAGAGGTCGAGGCGTGAAGCCCAGCGCCTTTTGGAGGAGCCGATTTATAGGGAAGGTGAATACGAGGATGGTGAGCTTCTTGATCCTGAGGATTATTTTGATGACTTGCGAGAGGCAAGTGGGCTAGCCTGAGTGGGATTTGGCCTCAGTGTCAGGTGCTCCTTCTAAAGATGTGGCGCCTTATCACGTTGTGATTAAGAAGGCAGCAGACCTGTTGAATTTGACTTTGCCTACAACTGAATACAAGTCAAATATACTGACTGAAGTACTTCTTTCACCATCATCAGTGGTTGAAGCCATTCTTCCCTTTACTGACGCCCTAACGGATCCAATTCTGGAAGTATGGAGTAGGCCTCTAACGGCTCCTGCAGTGTCTAAGGCCGTGGCTATGCGTTATAGAGTAGCCACTGGTGACCCTGACTTTTTGTCATCTCATCCCTTACTGGAGAGTTTGGTGGTGCAAGCTGCCTGCTCTAAGAGATCTGTAGGCTCTTTTCCTCAAGTGCCTGGAGACAAGGAATCAAAGAAGCTGCGCCAGACTGCAAATAAAGTATTTTCATCTGGCACTATGGCCTTAAAATCAACAAATGCCACTTGTTTGCTAGGACGGTATATCCATTCTTTGATGGATTCAGTGAAGCAGTTGTCACCTAAGCTTCCTGAAGAGGAGAAAAAAAAATGTCAACGAGGTGATGTCTGACACGCAAGCTGCTGCTCGGCAGGTCATTCATAGTGGTATGGACACGGCAGACTCGATAGCAAGAGTAATGGGTTCTTCGATTGCCACTAGAAGAGTGTCTTGGCTAAAGACCTCGGAGTTCTCAGCTGATGTTCAGGCTGCATTAATGGATTTGCCCTTTCATGGCTCAGTTCTTTTTCGGAAGAAAGCTGATGCTGCATTAGAACGGTTTAAGGACAGCAGGGCAACAGCAAAATCTTTGGGTTTACAATCCAGAGGCTCTGTGACCAAAAGATATAGGAGATTTGGAAGATCTTCTTTTCGACCCTATAGACAGACACAGCAGCAGCAGCAGCAAAATCCTTTGTATCGGTCCTACAGAGGCAAACAAAGAGCTCGTCCCCGTGGACGTCAGGCCTCCTCCTCCTCCTCTTCCTCCTCTGCTACCCACCCCCTCCCACAGCAGCAAATCAGCCCTGGATCCGCCATTCCAGATCATGCGGGTCCAGTAGGCTTACCTATTTTCTACGGGATTGGGAATCAGTTACATCAGATCTTTGGGTTCTCAATCTCGTGGAGAATGGGTATGCTCTTCCCTTTCGGGAATTTCCCCCAAATTACCCTCCTTGCCAAGGTTTTTGCTCGGAGGACCACCTGTTGCTTCTGCAGGAGGAAGTCCTGACACTGTTGAGAAAAGGTGCAATAGAGGTGGTTCCAGAGCAGGAAAGGGGTCAGGGATGCTACTCCCGGTATTTCCTGATACCCAAGAAGGATGGCAGGCTTCGTCCAATCCTGGATCTCAGGATCTTGAATTTTTATCTAAAGCAGGAGAAATTCAAGATGCTCACCCTTGCTCAGGTTCTTCAGGCTCTGCTGGAAGAAGACTGGATGGTGTCGCTCGACTTGCAGGATGCGTATTTTCATATCCCAATCCTGAAGTCGCACAAGAAGTATCTCCGTTTTACGGTGGGATCGCAGCACTATCAGTTTGCGGTCCTTCCGTTTGGTCTTACTACAGCGCCTCGAGTCTTCACCAAGGTGATGGCAGTGGTGGCGGCGCATCTCAGAAGATCGGGGATTCCTGTATTCCCTTATTTGGACGACTGGCTGATCAAGGCAGATCCGTCAGAGAGAGTGCTCCATCATCTGCAGGAGACAACCCAGTTGTTGTACAGGTTGGGTTTTTCGATAAATGTACCCAAGTCTCACCTGGTGCCCTCCCAGCGCAACCTGTTCATAGGTGCTGTACTGGACACAACTGTATGTCGTGCATTCCCTCCCCTTCAAAGGATTCACGACATACAGGAAATGATTCCTTTATTTTACAATGGAGCGGTCGTTCCAGTCCTGAAGGTCCTTCGCTTGCTCGGTCTGATGGCTTCATGCATTCTGTTGGTCAACCATGCACGCTGGCACATGAGGGCGCTCCAGTGGTGCCTCCGCAGGCAGTGGTATCAGCACAACGGAGATCTCAGGGAGTCGGGGAGGATCTCCAGAGAAGCTGCGGCGGATCTGTCTTGGTGGGGCGTGGAAGGCAACCTGTCTCAGGGGAAGCCTTTTCAGCTGCCTCCTCCGGTGGCCACAGTGATAACGGATGCATCCACTCTAGGGTGGGGTGCTCATCTGGGGGATCTGGAGGTCAAGGGTCTTTGGTCTCCAGAGGAAAGGTTGCTTCACATCAACCTTCTAGAATTGCGGGCGATACGTTTGGCGCTTAAGGCCTTCCTCCCTTCCCTTCGCGGTCGTTTGATCCAGGTCCTGACGGACAACACGACCGCGATGTGGAACATCAACAAACAGGGAGGAGTGGGGTCGCAGTGTCTCTGCAGAGAGGCTCTGCGTCTCTGGTCCTGGGTTCAGGACCATTAGATTTGTCTGATGGCAAATCATCTGGCCGGGGTTCCGAATGTTCGTGCAGACAGTCTCAGTCGACAGTTCTCTGCCGACCACGAGTGGAGGCTTCACCCGGAGGTGGTTCACGACATCTTTCGGATGTGGGGGACTTCTCGGGTGGACCTGTTTGCCACTCGCGAGAATGCTAACTGCCTGTCGTTCTGCAGTCTCCAGTTTCCGATGCAAGGAGCCTTGGGGGATGCGTTTCAGTTGAGTTGGGGAAATCAACTCCTTTACGCATTTCCTCCCATACCTTTGATTCCTCGGGTTCTGAGGAAGATTCGCCAAGAAGGGTGTGGTATACGGATCTTCTCCACCTCTCCTCTCACCCACCACTCCGTCTCCCTCTCAGGGCAGACCTCCTCTCTCAGATGGAGGGGCAGGTTCTACACCCCCACCTCCAGACATTACACCTTCATGCCTGGAGATTGAACGGGGCAACCTGAATTCCTTTTCCCTCCCGCCTGACGTTGTGGATGTCATCTTGTCAGCCAGGCGTGACTCCACTAAGTCCATCTATTCTTATAGATGGTCAAAATTTGTCATGTGGTGTGGGGAAAAGTCTATTAACCCTTTGAGAGCCCATTTGTCTGATGTACTCCAGTTTGCCCTTTCTCTGGCGCAACAGGGACTTGCTGTTGCCACGGTGAAGGGCTATCTTTCTGCGCTGTCGGCATTTCTCTGTTTGCCTGATCAGCCATCTCTTTTTAAGTCTCCTGTGGTTTTAAGATTTTTAAAGGGCCTCACAAATAAGTTCCCTCCTACTCCTTTTATTGTGCCTCAGTGGGACTTAAATCTTGTCTTGACTTTTTTGATGGGTGCTTTCTTTGAGCCTCTTCACAAATGTCCCATGAGACTTCTTACTCTTAAAACAGTCTTCCTCGTTGCAATAACCTTGGCAAGGAGGGTAAGTGAGCTTCAAGCTCTTAGTTTCAAGCCCCCTTTCTTGACCATTCATGCTGATCAAATGGTTCTTAGGACCAGGGCTGCTTTTCTGCCTAAGGTGGTAACTCCTTTCCATTTAGGACAGTCCATTACCCTACCTACCTTCTATCCTCCCTCTCACCATTCTAAGGAGAAAGAGAGACTACACCGTCTGGACCCCAAAAGGGCGGTGTCTTTTTACTTGGACAGATCTAGAGACTTTGGTCTGGATGACCAGCTCTTCGTTGGTTTTGCTGGCTGCAAGAAAGGAAGAGCGGTCCATAAAAGAACCTTGTCGAGATGGATCGTCCTCTGCATTAAGATCTGCTACTCTTTGGCCGGTAAGGAACCACCAGAGGGTATAAGAGCTCACTCTACGAGGGCTAAGTCTTCGACCTCTGCATTGGCTAGAGGTGTTTCTGTGGAGGATATATGTAGAGCGGCAACTTGGTCTTCCCTCCACACTTTCGCGAAGCATTACTGCTTGGATTCCGAGGTGAGGAGGGACGGCCACTTTGCGCGCTCTGTCCTTCAGGATTTCCTGGTTTAGGAGAGTGGACACCCTCCTCCGGGAGTGGGGACTGCTGTGGGACTCTATTCACAAGGTGAGGAATCCACACGGCAGATGTATCTATCAGAAGAACAAGTTACTTACCTTCGGTAACGCTTTTTCTGGTAGATACTATATCTGCCTGTGGATTCCTCACTGACCCACCCGCCTCCCCGTTGTCCACCCTTCTACGCCAGAGTTACTGTAATGTAATGTATATATATTTTGCTGTCATGGAAATGTTTCTATTGCTTTCCTGCTTTTGCTTTACACTGTGTGTTTTGCCCTTACTATTGTGTACTGTGTATACTGTATACCTTTCTACTGTCATTGGTCTGTCCGTGTGCCTCGATGGCACGGAAAAAAGGGCGGTACTGATGTCATCACGCCGGCGTGGGCCTGTTATAGGCGTCGGTGACGTCAGCGGAGTCGCGAGCGATGTCGTGTCTCTATGACGTCCAAGTCCACGTCGGCGCGAGGCTACAAAAAGAATTTCCGAATGTTGCTGACGCAGGGGGATATTCACAAGGCAGATATAGTATCTACCAGAAAAAGCATTACCGAAGGTAAGTAACTTGTTCTTTTTCCTCATGTCCCTTGATCTTGGGGTAGACCACTGTAATGCGACGCCACAAGTGTCTCTGTAGCTTTCCACTTCAATGATAGATTCCACTTCCCCAGTGCCATCATAGAACCCCCCACCCCTCTTCAAACCCCAAATCCAAGGAAAAAGGTATTTAACAGCAATACTAGCGGGGGAGAGGCATCTCCTGTATCGCTTATTGTTAATCTATGCTGCTCAAGGCGATCTGTTCCACTTCCATCTTGCGACTTTCAGCCATGCCACTAGGCTTGGGAGACACTCCAGACTTCCCGCCTTTTCGTTCAACCTTGCGCCAGCCCTCCAGCCAGACAGTTGCCTCCGCTGGTGAGTCAAAGAAATACGTTTTTCCTTCATCAATAATTTTAAGGTTCGCCGGGAAAAGCATCATGTATTTAACGTTGGCTTCACGTAGGGCCCGTTTGACAGCATCAAACGTACATCGCTGGCACTGGATGTGGAGCGTGAAATCCGGTAAAAAACAGATGACAGCATTTTCATGATACAAGTCCCCATGAGGACGTGCCGCTTGTAGTATGGTGTCCCTATCTCTAAAATGTAGTATCCGGGCCACGCTCGTACGTGGAGGCGCTCCCGGGCGAGGTCGGCCCCCCAGCACAGCAGCACTGCATTCTTAGGGCCAATAACCTCTGTTGGGAGATAATGTTTAATTCAAGCTCTGCCTGTAGTGGAGCCTTTCATGATATTTCAAATAAATAAGTAGTGATGAGCACTCATTGCCTTGCCTGCATTTTTCTCTCAATCCTTTTAGCCCAGCAGAAATGTTCCTTCATTCTTTAAATGCTAGCCGTGTTCTATGGTTTCATCTGGAAAATACAAGATTTCTTAGACAATCCAGCCAATTTTTTATTAATTATGGACAAAGTCTTCGGAGATATGCCAGATCCTAGCAATCTATATCTAGATGGATTATGGCATCCTTTTCCTTATATTACCAACTAGCAAACAAGCCTCCTCCAAGTAGCTCAAGAACACACTCCACTAGAGGGAAAGCTGTAACTACAGAGTAGTTTAGAAATGTCCCATTAACCGATATATGCAGAAAAGCCTCCTGGATATGCACATAAATTCCTTAGACATTACTGTCTAGATTCTGATACTCAGACTGATGCTAGAGTCGTCGGGCTACTTTAAAGAATCAATTTACCTAAAAGTTGCATTCTGGCAGATCTTTTAATTATTGCATTAATTTTCTTTCATATGCCGAAAAGCCGCATTTGAAAAGACCACTATTGGTTTGAAACTCTACTTTAAGGTTTTCAACTATTTTGGAAGATCCTACGATGCAGAAGAAAGAGTTACTTGTATTCCAAGCTCTGGATTATAGGGATTTTCTTTGAAGTCATAAAAGACCCACCCACCTTCCCTGCTGAATTATCTTGGGTGTTTGAAATTCAGTTAATGTAGACTTTTTTGTTTTTTAGAGTTTTATATAGCGCGAACTAGACCCGAAGATATTGGGTATCAGAGCGCTTTACATAGCACCAGTTACATGAGGAAACATTCATTTTTGTTAGGCACGGTAAGTAATTTGCCCAGAATCACAGGATGTTGAGCGTCGTTACAGAGACTCGAACCCGGTTCCCCAACTTCGACGTCGCCCGCTCTAGCCGTAAAGCTACATCCCCTCCCACACTTAAGGCTCCATTCTTGTAAATTCTCACCATAAAAACGGATGAGCTGAGAAAGGTCACTTCCAGTCTAGTGCATTCTGGGAGGGTAATTCTCCTGGCTGCATTTTATCCTCAGTGATAGTCCAATTTTGCCTGTTTTAACTTTTGAAATGTTGCAATGTAGTTTCTAGGGTTTCATTTAGACAATGACAACCTATGTATTGAACTATATGGATAAACTTTGGATTTGAAGTGTTCAGAGATCCAAGCACATGGCCCGGAATTATTCTAACGTTTATGAATTTAGTGAAGATTCCTATGATGCAGAACCAGGACTACAAGTAAGTAACCATTTCTTACTGGACATCCATGGTACACATTTGCACAAACTGTTTTTTAAGGCTCTGCATGTCTGCATAAGCCCTTTTGTCTTGTGTAGTCCTAGAAATGATGACCATGCAATTGCTTGCCTCTAAAAACACTACTTTATACTTTTCACCCATTTCAAGTTCCACCAAAATAACATTCAGATTAAAAGCATAACCTGTGTAATAAAATTAGAGATAAACAATTTCCTTCTACATTCAAATAACGCCCTGCTTTTAGAAACGCACACTGTCAGGGCCTGAAAAGTGAACTTTGTTATTACAACGATCTTGTGTTTCAATTTTGCTCCAGAACTTGCAGGCAAAAAGGAAAACTTACTTTTCCCTTTCCCTCCTGCTTTACAGGCTTGGCTGTATGACGTTGAGCGAACCATGCGTTGGACCCTGAAAGAGCTCCTAAGGAACTGCCGCGCGGCTCTGAAGAAAATGCCAACCAAGAGAGACAAATGGGTAAAAGACTGGGCAGGGCAGGTAAGCTTAACTGCGCTTAATTATCACTGATTTAGTTTATGGATCCCTTTTCTCCAGATCTATTGGGTAGTTGAGATCCACTGTACAGGGTTAAAAAAGTCGGAATAAATCCAAAACTTGATGGCAGTAGATTGGGTTCAGGGAACTTTAGCCAAATGAGGGCAAAAATGTAACACCGTTAAGTCCCAAACCATTGTGCAAAGGTTTTCTTCTGCAGCTGAAGCTCAATTTGCTTCTCACGTCCATAGGCACAACATTGTGGCTGTAAATTTACAGCAGTGCTCAGTGGCATTTGTGGGAGCACAAGTAATCTAGGTGAACGGCTAGATATTTTGACTCATTTCAAAGGCAGATTTGACGTACTAATAGCCACCCATAATCTGTCCACAATATGAATATGCAGGGTGCTGTTCTACCCATGAATTATTAACAGTGGGAACAAGCACCATGATCAGTGTAAGGCTTGCTTCTCATCTCAACCAGTCCTTGTTGCTGTTTACTTTGTTTTTAATAGAAAGTGTGAACCATAACAATTAACTAAAGTAAATAGAAAAAATCGAATGACATGTAACATATAAGTAATAAATCATAAAATAGATAGGTATAATATGTGAAAAACATACAGCCCCTCCCCGACCCTACCTCACCTCACATTCCCCCTCCCAACGTTCAAATTCTCAATCCTAACCCTGACACAAAAGAAAATAAACTAGTTCTTAAATAAATAAATATATAAGTAAAGACAAACAAAAAGAGAGGGAAAAATGAAATGATTGAATACAGTAAGAGTAGCATCACCATGTGAATTCAGAAATATCAAAAGATCTCTATGAAATTAAAATAAATATACAAATAAAGACAAACAAAAAGAGAGGAAACAATTAAATGATTGAATGCAGCAGGAGAAGTGTCCACATGTGAATGTAGCACTCTCAAAGCAATCTCTACCCAACTGTATACTGAATCTGCAGATTTTTTATTCTTCAATCTCCTCCAGGCAGCAGACAGTGTTTGGCACACCGGAAACCTCTGTCATCATTGTTTTTTGTTTTAAAGTATGCCTTTATTCATATTTTAGACAATTAATCAGCCATACACGTACATGGGATGGTGTCTGGAGATCTCTCCTACAAACTTATATCAGGATACAATACAATATATTCAACTTCCAAGGAATAGAAATTACATCAGCATAGGAGTGGGACAGGAGATGGAAAAAAGGTTACAGAATCAATAGAGACAATCACATTATTTCTCCAGTATTAGGGGTGTCTTTCATAGATTCACATGCCTGAATCATTCCCCGCCGTCGGAGTGGGAGTCCCACGGTACATAAAAAAGCAATAAAATGCTATAAATATATAGTAATACCAATAGAAATGAACCAGGAAGTAAAACAGCCAATGGTACAGTAGGCCAAAAACTTCCACATCTATGACCCTCATAGTCATTATGTATAGTCCAAACTACAGCCAATCAGGCGCCAGCACCCACTAGAATGTTCTCCCCAGAGGCTCAGGCTCTCAGATTTTCTACCGCACATCGTGTGAAGGGAGTCTCCCTGAGCTCTGCTCAGTTTTCTAACTTCTAACTTCATCTGTGTCTTCTCTTCAGGATGTCTTCAAAGAAATCTCTCTTTAGAGCCTGTGACTGCTGTGGTAAGCCTCGGCTTTTTGAGAAAGATCCACACAAAAAGTGTATCTATTGTCTCTACCCAGATCACCAGGCCTCTGATTGTAAGATCTGCAGAACCATGCCTCAGAAGACTCTCAGGGATAGAGAGGGTCGTTTACTGCTGTGGTTGAAGAGGCTAAAGGATTCTTCTAATCCTGTTTCTGAAGTAGGCAGTGTCACCTCTGCTTCCACTTCAGCCTCCAGGAAGAGACCTGCGCCTGAGGGACTGTCATCTCCCAAGGCTAAACTGCCTAAAAAACAACCACCTGCTAAGGGACAGGATCAGCCTTCCACTTCTCAGGCTGTCCCCACCTCCAAGGGCATGGAAGGCGCTTCTGCTTCCACAAAGGGGAAAAAACTCAAGCTTTCCCTATCTTCTGACAGGATGTTACCACGGACTTCATCTCCGCCTCCTGTGAAGTCCTCTTCAGCTTCCTCGTCGACGAGAACGACGACTTCAGTGACATCTACGGTAACATTTTCATCTCCTAAACCTAGTATGGTTATGTCCTCGTCTACGGCGTCTCCAACGATGGTTTTTGTTTCTGTGAGGCCTATTTCGTCGACGTCGGTCGTCGACGCCTCGTCGTCGACGCCTTTAAAGGCTTTACCGCCGACGAAAAAGACTCCGTCGACGAGCTCGTCGTCAGGCTCTACGCCGTCGACGAAAATAACACCGTCGACGAAGAGTGACTCGTCCACGAAGACGGTCCCGTCGACGAAGAGTGTCCCGTCGACGAAGAGTGTCCCGTCGACGAAGGGTGTCCCGTCGACGAAGAGTGTCCCGTCGACGAAAAGTGTCCCGTCGACGAAGAGTGTCCCGTCGACGAAGAGTGTCCCGCCGACGAAGGGTGTCCCGTCGACGATGGGTGTTCCGTCAACGAAGACTGTCCCGTCGACGACGAGTGTCCCGTCGACGAAAGGTGTCCCGTCGACGACGAGTGTCCCGTCGACGACGACTATTCCGTTGCCGAAAAGTGTCCCGTCGACGAGAGGTGATCCGTCGACGACAAATCCATCGGGAGTTAACCCTCCGACAACGCCGCAGTTATCCTAATGCACGGCACTACAGGTGTGGTCTCCGTCAACGGTGTTTTTAACACCACGGCAAGCAGCAGACCAACTGCGCAACACTGTAATGAGACTATCGCCTCTTCGTGTTTCACCTCACAAGGTGTCATCTGAAGTCCCAGACCAACTGCTGGATTCTGACAGTGACAATGAGATGGTCCAGAATACTTTTGGGCAAGCCACTAGTCCATCGGAGTTACATATTAAACTTCAAGATGATGAATATGAGGATTCTCACTCTCCTGCTGAGGTATCGATGCCTGTGAGTACCCCTGTTGCTCAAGTGCCTTTGGATTTAATATCCAACTTACAGTTTATGTTGGACGATTACTATCGGAGGTTTCCCCCTTCGGAATCGGCAGGTTCTGGACAGGCAACTCCAATTTCGGAAACGCCTCCACCCGTGCTCCCATCGGTGTGTCCACCTTCACACCCACAACCTGCTCACGAAGAGGACCCGCAATCCTCGGAAGATGACAACCAACGGGAAGAAGGAGAAGTGGATGATTTATCGGAGTGGGAGGACTATCAGGTACAATCTCCTTCAACATCTCCTCAGACTGCGTCGGCCTCCCCTCCTGTTGATGTAGCGAGTTTTCACTTGCTGATGGAGCGTGCAACCGCACGTTTTCATATGAAAATGGAGCATACTCAACAAGAATGTTTCCTTTACGATTTTAAAGATCAGCCCAGGCGACAAATTAGGACAATACCCATTGTGGAATTCATCTGGAAGGAAGGTGTTAAGGTGATGTCAACGCCGGCTTCTATTCCTCCAGTCTTGCCAAGAATTGATAAGAAATATAAAGCTCCGGACAAGACGCCTGCCTGTCTCATTGGACAAGCAAAACTTGACTCGGTAATTGTCCAGGCGGCCCAGAAAAGGGCCAGAAATCCGTCCTCTGCAGTTACTGCGCCGCCGGATAGAGATGGCAGACGCCTAGACTCAATAGGAAAACGAGTTTCCACCATGGCTGCAACGACTGTCCGTGCTGCCAACGCATTGGCCATCTTAGGTCGGTACGACCGTCAAATGTGGTCTGACATCTCACCATTTATTGATCTGCTCCCTGAGCCATCCAAGGCGGAGGCACTCCAAATTCTCCATGAAGGTCAAAGGACCTCTGAAGAGATAATTGATTCAGCTGTTGATGTGGCATCTACAGGATTTCGCCAATTGGCAGGAGCAGCGGTTCTACGTAGACAGGGGTGGTTACGTTCCACTGCCTTCAGACAGGAAGTACAAAACCGAGTTCTAGACATGCCATTTGATGGCGAATATTTATTCGGCCCCAAGGTAGAGGAGGCCTTACAGACTATCAAAAAGGATACCGAAACAGCCAGATCCTTGGGCACTCTACAATTCCACAAGCCGCCCTTTCGAGGAGCGAGAGGACGAGGAACGTCCTTCAATAGAGGTGGATACCAGCAACAACATCAACAATCCTCATACCGTCAGAGTAATCAGCGCTACCAAAATCAGCGCTACCAGTCTTATGGGCAGAAAAGATCTCAATACACCCCAAACAGGGGTAAGGCTACCTACCGCGGCAAGGACAAGCGACAATGACATTTTTCACCTGCCACCACCGTCTTTCCACCCTCTCAAAAGACTTGGCGGAAGAATATCCAAATTTTACTCCAATTGGCAGTCGATAACAACGGACAAATGGGTCCTGGATATTGTCGCCAGGGGCCATGCCCTAGAATTCGAAAAATTCCCCCCGAATGTACCACCAAAGGGCCCGCCTCCAGCTCACCTGAAGGAGCTGCTTACCCAAATCAAAATGATACAAAAAGGAGCTATCGAGAGCGTTCCTCAGAGGATGAGAGGACTAGGATTTTACTCCAGGTTCTTCCTGATCAGAAAGAAGAACGGGGAGTGGTGCCCGATCCTCGATCTTCGTGCATTAAACAAATATCTAAGGAAATTGACATTCCGGATGCTCTCTCTTCAAGAAATTTTGCATCTTCTAACAGCAGGAGATTGCATGGTCACCCTAGACCTCCAAGATGCATATTTCCACATCCCCATCCTACCTCGCCACAGGAAATTCCTTCGCTTCAGGGTGGCTGGCATGGACTACCAATTCAAAGTCCTTCCTTTTGGACTACGGTCAGCTCCAAGAGTTTTTACGAAAGTTTTAGCTCCAGTAGCTGCGCACCTCCGGCTGGAGGGAATACAAATTTTCCCATATCTGGACGATTGCCTTATAAAGGCCAATTCTCATGGCACCGTTCTAAGTCATCTTCAACAGTGTCTCCACCTGTTTCAGTCTCTAGGCCTGACAATAAATTTCTCCAAATCCCAAATGCAATCGTCTCAAAGAATAGCATTCTTAGGAGCAATGTTGGACACTCACAAATGCAAAGCTTTCGTTTCCAAAGAGAGACAATTGAAAATAAGTCGGCTAGCACAAGATCTCATGCAAAGAAAGTCAGTTTCTGTCCGACTATACAAATCCTTTCTGGGGATGGCATCGGCTTGCATTCCATTACTTCCAAATTGCCGGCTTCATATGAGGCCGCTTCAGGAGGAACTAGCCTTGCAATGGCAACAGGTTTCAGGCACTTTCGAGGACCTCATTCAAATCACACCACTCATGAAGGAGTCTCTTCTGTGGTGGACACAGAGATGTCATCTCAGTCAGGGTCATGCGTTCCTTCAAGAACCACCAAGTCTCACCATCACTACAGATGCATCCCTCGAGGGCTGGGGGGCTCATCTACGAGGCCTCACGATCAGTGGCAAGTGGACTGTGCAACAGAAACTGTGGCACATCAATCGTTTGGAACTGAGAGCCATTTTTCTTGCCCTCAAGGCGTTTTGTGCCATCATTCAGAACACCAATGTGTTGATAAGAACAGACAACACAACAAGTATGCACTACGTAAACAAACAGGGAGGAACTCGATCTCTTCTCCTGTCTCAAGAGGCGCAGGAATTATGGACATGGGCTCTTCACCACAATGTACAGTTGCAGGCGGTGCATGTTCCGGGAACGGAAAACGTACTTGCGGACGCACTCAGCAGGACAACGATCACCAACCACGAATGGGAGCTTCACCAGAACACAGTGGACCACATCTTTCATCAGTGGGGTTGGCCAGACCTGGACCTATTTGCGACAAGTACCAACAGCAAATGCCTGAGCTTATCCAGCTGGCACCCCCACAAGAATTCTCTGGGGAATGCGTTCTCCATCGATTGGTCCCTGAGGTTTGCGTACGCTTTCCCACCGATTCCGTTAGTCCCCAAGGTTCTGAGGAAGATGAGGAAGGAACCTTGCCGACTGATCCTGATCGCGCCCAGATGGCCGCGCCAGTATTGGTTTACGGAGCTCCTCCTACTATCAGAGAGCAAACCAATTCAGTTACATCCAATCCCGAACTTGCTCAGTGTTCAGGAGGGTCAAGTCTTCCATCCGGACCCAGCATCGCTGAGATTAGCGGCTTGGCTCCTGAACACCATGAGTTTGCACACTTGAACATCCCGGCAGACTGTAAAGAGGTGTTGGCCAAAGCTAGAGCACCCGCTACCATCAAGACTTACAGTCTCAAATGGAAACGCGTCTGTATCTGGTGCCGTTCAGCAGGTGTTCACCCTTTTTTGGCAAAGCCTGAGGAAATTCTTCCTTTTTTCTTGCAGTTGGCACGAACAGGTCTGTCCCATGCTACCTTAAAGGTATTTCTGGCTGCAATATCCAGATATCGACAGGATGGGTCCAATTCTCTATATTCAGCAAGAATTATCCAACAGTTCTTTAAAGGCCTCTTTCGAATGTTCCCTCCCGTACGTCGTCCACCTCCTTTGTGGCATCTGAATGTGGTCCTGGGTCAACTCATGCGTCACCCATTTGAGCCCATCCATCGTGCTGACTTGAAGTATCTTTCGTGGAAGGTATCACTGCTTTTAGCCTTAACATCCGCCAAGAGAGTTAGTGATATCCAAGCTTTCACTGTTCATCATCCTTTCCTCCAATTCACAAGCGATTCTGTCATACTTCGCACAAATTCCAAATACATTCCTAAAGTACCTTCGGATTTCCATCTGAACGAACCTGTTGTTCTTAAATCATTTTTTCCAGACCCGCAAACTCCTGCGGAAAGAGCTTTACACTCGCTTGACATTAGAAGATGTCTTAAATTCTATCTACAAAGAACTTCTACTGTACGCACCTCTGACCAGTTGTTCATTACCTACGGTGCGATTCGTAAGGGGCAGGCAGTATCAAAACAGACTATTGCAAGATGGATATCTGCTGCCATGCACAGGCTGGGAGACCGTTACCATCTGCGCCCAGAGCGCACTCTACAAGAGCAGTCTCCTCATCTACGGCCTTATTTGCTGGAGTCCCTCTTCAGCAGATCTGCAAAGCGGCTACTTGGGCGAGTCGCCATACCTTTACCAGACATTACTGTCTAGAGTCCATCAGCGAGGCTGATACTTCTGTGGGTCGAGCTGTTCTACGGAATCTGTTTCATTAAGGTGAGCCTCTGTTTCCCACCTCCTTGTTTTCTGCTGTCAGACGCTTCTTATGTTATGTTTTCACATATTTTCATGATTGCATTATGTTATGCTTTATACCATAGGTGTATATTCACTTTGCATTGTTATTTGCATTACTAACTGACAAGCTGGGTGTTATGAGCGTCTGTTCAGCAAAGATATGTACTGCTAGCTACTCTGATTCAGGCATGTGAATCTATGAAAGACACCCCTAATACTGGAGAAGAACAATAGTTACTTACCTGTAATCTGTGGTTCTCCAGTATTGGTGTCTTTCATAGATTCACATGCAACCCGCCCACCTCCCCTCAGAGGCTTTTTAGGCTATTGTGGTTTACCTTCACTCCTTGCGAGAAAATCTGAGAGCCTGAGCCTCTGGGGAGAACATTCTAGTGGGTGCTGGCGCCTGATTGGCTGTAGTTTGGACTATACATAATGACTATGAGGGTCATAGATGTGGAAGTTTTTGGCCTACTGTACCATTGGCTGTTTTACTTCCTGGTTCATTTCTATTGGTATTACTATATATTTATAGCATTTTATTGCTTTTTTATGTACCGTGGGACTCCCACTCCGACGACGGGGAATGATTCAGGCATGTGAATCTATGAAAGACACCAATACTGGAGAACCACAGATTACAGGTAAGTAACTATTGTTCATATCTGCCAACCATGGGTCTGTCATCGGTGTTAACACAGCAGAATACAAATACAGCCAATAACACTAAAACAGCCATAGACTTCCTGTAATCATTCCACTACAGTATGTGACCTCAACTCTGGCCAGTGAGGTGGAGAGGCTCAGAGATTCAACCCACCTCAGAGACACCAACTGTTAGATTTTATACTGCTCATCTAAAGAAAACAGGGAATCCTCTAAGATTACGACTATTGAGGAGGATCCCCTGGAAAAGAAGGATAGGTTACTTACCTGTATTCCTAGTTCTCTTCCAGGGGTATCCTCATCAAAGTCATAAGCAACCCACCCACCTCCCCGGGCAAATGATCCAGAATTATGTCATCTCTTTTTGCCCTGACCTCCGGGCCTCCACAAAGAACAACTGACCTAACTGTCAACCCCGAGGCATGATGGGAAGCTGGGGATCATGGCTGCCTTAAAGGCAAGGTGCCAGTTTATTTGTATGGTCTACATTTCCTTTCATTTCTATGCTGTTAAACATCCAATGCAGTCTGTGGGCTAAAGAAATGCCTGTTTTCTTTGCAAGACTACTCTTCTACTATTCATTAAAGGCAGTTTAAGTGTTTCTTGGGCCTCCTGGTTTGTTTGTGTATGTGGCAAAGACAAGGTCTTACAGCATGCTTAGCCTTTTATGTGGGGTTTTTTTTTGGGAGGTTGCATTGATTGGTTAAACAAATTATTATATGTATATATATAGAGCTGTGTATATATGTTTTCATATATAATTTTTATATATTTTCCGGGGGTCACCGCACATGAGTGGGAATATTCTGTGCTTATGACTTTGATGAGAATAGCCCTGGAAGAGAACTAGGATTACAGGTAAGTAACTTATCCTTCTTTGTATTTGAATTACTGTCCTTATCTTTATGGTGGTTGAAGAGGTCTGCTCCTTACTTGTAGGATGAGGGTTCCCTTTCCACCTTGAACTGGTGAAAAACTTGCCTGAAAAGTAAGACTTTCAGAGACTCAAGATGAAGTTATCGTAAGGTGCAGAAATGTGTGTAAGTTTCTGGGAGTAGAAAGAACTCAGTTCTTTTCAACGGAGGAAGTCAGCAAAGTGTAAGGGTTGTATGTATCCTGAGAATGCAGCTCATTGTGGATGATTTGTTCTGAATGCTTTGCCACATGTTATTTGGTAAGACTAGTATAGCCAGGGTAAGATTGTCCTACACGTGGGGAAATAAGGGCCCTTACAAAGCCTGTACAATGATTAAAGTGGAAAACTGAGTTTTTTTAATGAATGTTCAGTTGATGATTACCCCTCACCCCACTTTATTTGGGGATACACATGTTGTTGCTCAGTGTGCTGCAGATACCTTGAGTGATGTATGAGTATAGGATATGAATAACCTGGTAATGCTTAATGTTAGGCAACATTTTTACACTGCTCTTTCGTATTCCCTCCTCTCCATGTTAAAATCATTGAAAGGGATATTGAAGGAATGGCATTTTGTGTGTAAATGCTTTTGGCCTCAAATCCATAATATTTGGCTTTGTGATCACTGTTCCTTCTCAGATGGTCATCACTGCTAGTCAAATCCAGTGGACAACTGATGTCACAAAGTCCCTCATAAGTGCCAAGGAACGAGCAGACAAGAAGTTCCTCAAGGTCATGAAAAAGAAGCAGGTAAGGTACTTAGCAACGAGGCCAGATTTCCTATCCTTAGCATCTTAGATCTATAGCTATTATGTATGCTTGACACGAAAGGGCCCTTTAAGAGATATATGCTCCCTGACTTTTTATTAGCTCTTTAAAATGCCTTTCTGTGGTGTATTGACACTTGCAGTTCTTATTCTAATATGAAATGGCAAATTGATGAGCAATATTGCCATGAAGGTGCTTGTCAGATTATAATATGTGCTTCTTTTCTTCAGTTCATTCCTATATTGGTCTTGTGTGTACAATAAAATGAAAGGACTTGCCTTATGGTTTGCTTGTTCCCTGGCAGGTATCCTTGTTAAATAAGTACTCTGAATCTATCAGAGGAAACCTGAGCAAGATCTTACGTCTGAAGATTGTTGCCCTGGTAACAGTGGAAGTCCACGCCAGGGATGTCATCGAAAAGATGCTTAAGAGTGGAGTCATGGATGTAACATCATTTGAGTGGCTCAGTCAGCTTCGTCTTTACTGGGACAAGGTGAGATTGTTGCATATCTCCTATCCTCTCCTTACTGCCTCTAACTTTGGAAAGGAAATGTTGCTCTTCTGGTTAATATTTTTCCTCTTTGAGGCAATGTAATATATCTCTTTTCTAACTTCTTGACAGGATGTGGATGACTGCATTATTCGGCAAACCAATACTCAGTTCCAGTATGGCTATGAGTACCTGGGCAACTCAGGTCGCTTGGTTATCACCCCACTCACAGACAGGTAAAGTCTGAAGAATGGTTGGACTGGACTTTTTTTGGTGACTGACAATCAAGAATCAGGGGCGTGGCTTGAGGGGAAATCTTTCACAATGTTTTGTTTTATAAAACATGCATGTGCAACACAGGACACCTTGTCAAAAGTCATCTGTTAAATAATGTTTCATTAACACAATGGGTGTCATATTATTTAACAATGAATATGTTGTCAGTTGTTTACTGTTAATGGAATAATCAGCAACAAGCATGAAAACACAAGATGTCCGTAGACACTCATTCTGCCTGTGGCAAGGAGGTTGCAATACCTGGCAAAAATAATTTGTAAAAAATTCTGTGAGTGTGAAAATCCATTTCATGGTCAACCCTTGCTCTCAACTATTTTTCCTTATCAGTTCTCTTCAGATGTTCATAGCCTTTGCTCCAAAAGGTGTAGAAAACCCTTTTATGACCACTTCCCACATTGTGAAGGGCTAGGTAACGGGTGCAACGGGAAATTCACAAACTTGAATTATTCCCTGCCATCAGGGGTTGAGGTGGCTGGACCTGAGGATGGGGAGTAATCCAAGAATGTGAAGTTATAGAAGTTTCCAATGCTAGACAACTGTAGCTAGAGGTAACTAACTTTCCTTCTCCTTATGTCCCACTGTCTTCAGACCTATGAGCAAGACAGCCAATTGGTGTGCCTGAAATGATGGGAGTGCCCGTTACTGTTATTTAGGGCCCGATGTAGGTAGCCCTTTACCGATCGGAATCGGCCGAAAATACCGATTTTCGGCCGTTTCCGATCGGTAAAGGGCCATGGAGATGTAGGGGCACATTTTCGGTAATTTTACCGATTCGTTATCATTACCGAATAGGTAAATTTACCGAGTCGGTAATGATAACGATTCGGTAAAATTACCGAAAATGTGATGTAGGTAGCCTATGTTCCGGCAGCACATGGCTTACAGAATCGGTATTTTACCATGGAATACAAATCCATGGTAAAAAACCGATTCCTGTGTACATGCACATCTGTGCATGTACACATGTGCCATGTGACAGACAGACGTGCCCTAAGGGCATGTCTGTGTGCCACATTGCACACATGGCCGTTTTGGGGGTGCTAGAGGGTGTCAAAGTGACACCCCCTGCACCCTTGTGAATTCCTTAAATACCGATTGGGTAAATACCGAATCGGTAATGCCTAATCATTCCTATGGGCTTCAAAGCCCATAGGAAAGAATGGGCATTACCGATTCGGTATTTACCCAATCGGTAATTAATGAATTGTTAAGGATTCGGTAACGAATCCAGATGTTGGGACCTACATCCCATTTACCGATTTTAAAATACCGAATCGGTAAGATTCGGTATTTCAAAATCGGTAAATGGGATTTACCTACATCGGGCCCTAAGTCTCTATCTCTTTTTTTATTTTTTTTATTTAATTTTTATAAATATGCAGTACAAAAAAACCAGAGTGAAAAAATCATTATGACTGCCCCCCTCATCCCCCACCCTATGTCAAAATACAGTAAGGTTTAACCACAGTGGGAAGAACTGATTACATTTAACCAGTAGTCACTTTTTTAGGTTCATAAAGGGAGCAAGAAAGAAAAGCAATTATAGAACACATAAAATATCAGTGCATACTTTTGGAACAAAAGGGCATAAAAAAATAATGATACCCCTGCCAAGAGTCTTGAAAAGGATATAATGGCCAGAAAGGATTAGAAAAAAAAACATCTTCATAGGGGTAAAGTATAACGAGAAAACTGTAATAAAGACCATGCCATGAAATGATATATGTAAAGCAGGGACCCTAAGAGTTCGTCTGATTGAGCCACCTGGTTAGGGGTTCCCATATAGCTAATCCCTTTTTTTTGCCCTGATGCCTTTTTTGCATAGATAGCCTTCTCAAGATTACAAGTCGCTACCAATCGGGCCAGCCATTGGGAGAACAATGGAGGATATGGATCTATCCAGGAAGAAGCTATAAAAATCCTGAATATGGTCATGGCTACAAAGATTAACGCTCCACCGTTCTTTCTATTGAGCATGTCTTGTATACCCAACAGGATAATTGTGGGGGTTAACTGGATATCCTGGGATAAAACTTTACTTAGAACATTTTGTATTTTATCGAGAAATGGCTCTAGTTTCAGGCAGGTGGTAAATGTATGAACAGAGTCTACATTAAACTCCGAACATCTAGGGCTGAGCGTTCATTTGCTTGTACCTCATTTAGCAATTCTACTGGGTGTAATGTACAGAAAGAAACCGGTCTTATAAAATTGGGCCTGTAGTTTAGCAGATAGCAGGTCACTCTGGGCGATTGCAAGGCAAGATAGAAAGTATTGCAGGGAACATCCAATTTCTGCGGCCATTTATTTGCAATCTTGACCATGTCATCAGACATTTGACTGTTCAATGCGGAGTATATAAAACCAATCCCGGGCAGAATGGGGTCATTTAGTTTGTCAATGAGGTCAATTTTTGCAAACCCAACAGGCCCACCGACCTCGCGGTCCAGGAATCCCTGATGGCAAGATGCTTAAAAGCCTTATTGTCACTCACCTTGAATTGAGTTCTACGGTCAGTAAACTCCTAGACTCCTTCAGGAGAAAACAAGTCTCCCAACTTTAAGATGCCCACTTTATACCAATTTTGGAGATATGATCTCTCAAATATATCTGGCAAGTTAGTATTGTTATTAATAGGAGTATAAAAGTTCAGTCTGCCCAGCCATAAAGTCTACGTATGTTGGAAAAGACCCAATAGGCGCTCAGCAGGGTCTTAAATCTGACCCGTTTGTAATATCCATATTCAAGTTGCCGCCACAAGCAGCCCGAGCCTCTGCCCCAAGTAGTAATTCAAAGAGAAATAGGAGTCCTGTGGTGGCGATAGATGAGTGTTTGTGTAGCAGTTCCATTCAGTACTGTAATACCGTAGCCCAATAATACAATCTTAAATTAGGGAGATCCCATCCCCCTCTCTCCAGAGGAAAGGAAAGTAGCTTAAAGGCCCTCTTGGACTGAGAATAAGCCCAGACAAATTGAGAAAAGAGCTGTTCAAACCTCTGAAACATTGTTTTACTGAATTCTAAAGGGATAGCCCTAAAAAATAGAGTAATTTAGGGAAGAAGGTAATCTTAAGAACATTACACCGCCCCAGTTTGGTCAAGTGCAGATTTGTATCTGATTAAGCACTCTTAGTTTCTACCACCAGTGGGATCAAGTTTTCTTCTACAGTCAAGTTGGTGTCCGCCACGATGTTAACCCCCAAATATTTAGCTGTATGAACAACCCTACTGTCCACCCACTTAATTTCCTTATTGAAAATGATCTGCGTCTTTCCTTTATTAAGTGTGTATCCAGAAATGTTCCCAAACTCTTGAGCCTCCTGTTCCAGTGCAAGAGCGGCTGTCTCAGGGTCAGGAGTCACCACATCCAGATCGTCGGCAGAGGTCATGATTTTAGTGTCCAAGCCGAATCTGCTCACAGCCAGAATTTCTTGATTTTTTTTCAATTTTTTAATGAAGGGATCTATATATATATATATATATATATATATATATATATATATATATATATATATATATATATATATATATATATATATATATATATATATTTGAAGCTCGGTGGGGTATCCAGTACAAGCAGCACTCCCCAGTAAAGCTCTTTATTGGTGTGCAGACAGCTTTCCTCAGTCCATTATCGCAAAGCACACGACCACAGCCTGACGCGTTTCGTTTTCACTTCCTCAGAGGCATCGGTCGAAAGAAGCATGTCGGGCCACGCCTCCCTTTTTCAACCAAATCATACGCTGGCATTCAGCTGCTCCAATGAGCCTGCATGTAAAGGTTTTCTGGGATGTGTAGTCCGTACTTAAAATCCACAAATGGATGCCTCTCAAATTCATGCCAATTCAAAGCTCCTCATGAGCCCCGAGGAAAGATGTACCGCTGCATCCAAAAGGCGCATTTCATTTCCGAGTCCATCAAAAGACTCCATGACCCCCATGAGTTCGTGGGGTGGTGCTGCTTAGCGGCTGGACGGCCGCTTAGATAAATTGAAGCTTGGTGGGGTATCCAGTACAAGCAGCACTCTAACACAACTTAGCTTTCCCCAGTAAAGCTCTTTATTGGTGTGCAGACAGCTTTCCTCAGTCCATTATCGCAAAGCACACGACCACAGCCTGACGCGTTTCGTTTTCACTTCCTCAGAGGCATCGGTCGAAAGAAGCATGTCGTGCCACGTCTCCCTTTTTCAACCAAATCATACGCTGGCATTCAGCTGCTCCAATGAGCCTGCATGTAAAGGTTTTCTGGGATGTGTAGTCCGTATTAAATCCGCAAATGGATGCCTCTCAAATTCATGCCAATTCAAAGCTCCTCATGAGCCCAGAGGAAAGATGCATCCAAAAGGCACATTTCATTTCCGAGTCCATCAAAAGACTCCATGACCCCCTTGAGTTCGTGGGGTGGTGCTGCTTAGCGACTGGACGTCCGCTTAGATAAATTGAAGCTCGGTGGGGTGTCCAGTACAAGCAGCACTCGAACACAACTTGGCTTTCCCCAGTAAAGCTCTTTATTGGTGTGCAGACAGCTTTCCTCAGTCCGACATGCTTCTTTTGACCGATGCCTCTGAGGAAGTGATAACGAAACGCGTCAGGCTGTGGTCGTGTGCTTTGCGATTATGGACTGAGGAAAGTGGTCTGCGAATTATCGGTCATTTTTCAAAATTACTTCTTTTTTACACAATGTCTTTCATTTGGAAGACAGAAATGCATTAACAATCTATAGGTAATAACAGTTGCTTTACAAATATGAATTACCCTGAGTCTCCCGATAAAAATGGTACCTCACTTGTGTGAGTAGGCATGCTGCCCATGACAGAAAACGGCTCAAAATCCAAGGTGAACACCACATTTTCACAATTAAAATTTACCCTTTTTTTGCGAACTGTCTAGCTGTAGTTTTTGAACACTAGCTCTCCCGGCACCTAGGGAAACCTAGCTAAACTATACATTTTTGAAAACTAGACACCCAGGAGAATTCAGGATGGGGTGACTTCACTGCCTCCCACCAGGTTCTGTTATCCAGAAGCCCCTTGCAAACCTGAAAAGTTGTCTAAAAAGCCTCATTTCCCCCACATTTCTGTGGTGGAAAGTTCTGGAATTTGCGTGGATCCACAATTTTCCACTCAACCCCCGTTTCCCAAAGTCTTACAAGAAAAATGGTACCTCACTTGTGTGGGTTGGCCTAATGCCTGCGAATGGAAACGGCGCAAAACGCAACGTGGTCACACCTCAATTTCGCAGTGAAAAATGACCCTGTTTTGGCAAAGTGCCTAGCTGTAGTTTTTGAAGCCTAGCTCGGCCGGCACCTAGGGAAACCTAGCAAAACTATACATTTTTGAAAACTAGACACCCAGGGGAATTCAGGATGGGGTGACTTTACTGCCCCCACATTTATGTGGTGTAAAGTCCTGGAATCTGCAAGGATCCACAAATTTCGATTCACCCCGCGTTCCCCAACGTCTTACAAGAAAAATGGTACCTCACTTGCGTGGGTCGGCCTGATGCCTGCAACAGGAAATGGGGCAAAACGCAACGTGGTCACACCTCAATTCCGCAGTGAAAAATGACCCTGTTTTGGCTAGCTGTTGTTTTTGAAGCCAAGCTCTGCTGGCACCTAGGGAAACCTAGCAAAACTATGCATTTTTTAAAACTAGACACCCAGGGGAATTCAGGATGGGGTGACTTGACTGCCTCCCACCAGGTTCTGTTACCCAGAATCCCTTGCAAACCTGAAAAATTGTCTAAAAAGCCTTATTTTCCCCGCCTTTTCATTTTGGAAAATTTTTGGAATCTGCGTGGATCCACAATTTTCCACTCAACCCGCATTTCCCAAAGTCTTCAGAGAAAAATGGTATCTCACTTGTGTGGGTTGGCCTAGTGCGTGCGAAAGGAAACGGCGCAAAATGCAACGTGGTCACACCTCAATTTCGCAGTGAAAAATGACCCTTTTTTGGCAAAGTGCCTAGCTGTAGTTTTTTAACCCCACACTCTGCCGGCACCTAGGGAAACCTAGCAATCCTATACATTTTTAAAAACTAGACACCCAGGGGAAATCAGGATGGAGTGACTTGACTGCCTCCCACCAGGTTCTGTTACCCAGAACCTTGCAAACCTAAACAATTGTCCCAAAAAACAATTTTTCCCCACATTTATGTCGTGTAAAGTCCTGGAATCTGCATGGATCCACAAATTTCGACTCACCCCGCTTTCCCTAAAGTCTTACAAAAAAAATGGTACCTCACTTGCGTGGGTCGGCCTAATGCCTGCGACAGGAAATGTCGCAAAACGCAACATGGTCACACCTCAATTTCGCAGCGAAAAATGACCCTGTTTTGGCTAAGTGCCTAGCTGTAGTTTTTGAAGCCTAGCTCTGCCGGCCCCTAGGGAAACCTAGCAAAACTATGCCTTTTTTAAAACTAGACACCCAGGGAAATTCAGGATGGGGTGACTTTACTGCCTCCCACCAGGTTCTGTTACCCAGAATCCCTTCAAACCTGAAAAATTGTTTATAAAGCCTCATTTTCCCCATCTTTTCGCTGTGGAAAATTTCTGGAATCTGCGTGGATCCACAATTTTCCATTCAACCGGCGTTTCCCAAAGTCTTCCGAGAAAAATGGTATCTCACTTTTGTGGGTTGGCCTAGTGCGTGCGAAAGGAAACGACGCAAAACGCAACGTGGTCACACCTCAATTTCGCAGTGAAAAATTACCCTTTTTTGGCAAAGCGCCTAGCTGTAGGTTTTTTAACCCTAGCTCTGCAGGCACCTATGGAAACCTAGCAAACCTATACATATTTGAAAACTAGACACCCAGGGGAATCCAGGATGGAGTGACTTGACTGCCTCCCACCAGGTTCTGTTACCCAGAATCCCTTGCAAACCTAAAACATTGTCCCAAAAAAACAAATTTTCCACACATTTCTGTGGTGGAAAGTTCTGGAATCTGCGTGGATCCACAATTTTCCACCAACCCAGTGTTCCCCAAAGTCTTCTGAGAAAAATGGTATCTCACTTGTGTGGGTCGGCCTAGTGCCCGCGACAGGAATCGGGACAAAACGCAACATGGTCACACCTCAATTTCACAGTGAAAAATGACCGTTCTTTGGCAAAGTTCCTAGCTGTAGTTTTTTAACCCTAGCTCTGCCGGCACATAGGGAAACCTAGCAAACCTATACATTTTTGAAAACTAGACACCCAGGGTAATCCAGGATGAGATGACTTGACTGCCTCCCACCAGGTCCTGTTACCCAGAATCCCTTGCAAACCTAAAAAATTGCCCCAAAAAAACAAATTTTCCACACATTTCTGTGGGGGAAAGTTCTGGAATCTGCGTGGATCCACACATTTTTACCCACCCCGCGTTCCCCAAAGTCCTCCGAGAAAAATGGTACCTCAGTTGTGAGGGTCGGCATAGTGCTTGCGACAGGAAACGGTGCCAAACACAACGTGGTCATACCTCAATTTCGCAGTGAAAAATGACCCTTTTTTGGCAAAGTGCCCAGCAGTAGTTTGTGAACCCTAGGTCTGCCAGCACCTAGGGAAACCTACCAAACCCACACATTTCTGAAAAGTAGACACCCGGGGGCTTCCAGGGAGATGTGGCTTGCGTGGATCCCCCAACGTTTCCTTACCAAGAATCCCCTGCAAAGCTCAATTTTAGATGAAATATTCACTTTTTTCAGACATTTTTATGTGGGAAAGTGTGGCATCACTGGGCTTACACAAATTTCCTACCACCCAGCATTCCCCCAGGTCTCCCGATAAAAATGGTGCCTCACTTGTGTGTGGGAGGCCCAAGTACCTGCGACAGGCAAGGGCCAAAAATGAAGTGAGGCGACATCAAAATTGCCTATCTCAAAACCACCTGGTTTTGCAAGTGGGGTCACCTGGGTTTTTGTCCCCGTGCTCGATGGCCATCTAGAGAAACCTACAAAACCCACACATTTCTGAAAAGTAGATACCCGGGGGCTTCCAAAGAGGTATGGCTTGCGTGAATCCCCCAACGTTTCCTTACCCAGAATGCCTTGCAAACCTCAATTTTAGCAGAAAAATTCAGTTTTTCCACACATTTTTGTGTGGGAAAGAAAGTGTGGCATCACCGGGCTCACACAAATTTCCTACCACCCAGTGTTTCCTCAGGTCTCCCGATAAAAATGGTGCCTCACTTGCGTGGGAGGCCCCAGGACCCGCGACAGGCAAGGGCCAAAAACAAAGTGAGGCGACATCAAAATTGCCTATCTCAAAACCACCTGGTTTTGCAAGGGGGGTCACCTGGGTTTTTGGCCCCGTGCTCGGCAGGCATCTAAAATCTTTTTGGGCTAAAATAGAGGTTTGCAGGGAATTCTGGGTAAGGAAACGTTGGAGGTTCCACTCAAGCCATACCTCCTTGGAAGCCCCCGGGTGTCTAGTTTTCAGTAATGTGTGGGTTTGGTAGGTTTCCCTAGATGGCCGCCGAGCACTAGGCCAAAAACCCAGGTGACCCCTCCTTCAAAACCAGGTGGTTGTGAGATAGGCAATTTTGATGTCGCCTCAATACGTTTTTGGCCCCTGCCTGTTGCGGGTACTTGGGCCTCCCACAAGAGTGAGGCACCGTTTTTATCGGAAGGCTTCGGGGAACATGGGGTGGGTGGAATTTTGTGTATCCAAGCAGATTCCAGAACTTTCCAGCACAGAAATGTAACGAAAATGTGTGGGTTTTTTTGGACCAATTTTAAGGTTTGCAAGGTATTCTGGGTAACAGAACCTGGTGAGAGGCAGTTAAGTTACCCCATTCTGGATTCCCCTGGGTGTCTTGAAAAATGTACAGGTCTGCTAGGTTTCCCTATGTGCCGGCTGCGCTAGGGCCCAAAATCGACAGGTAGGCATATTGCTAAAAAAAAATCAGTCCCTAGTCTGCTTTCTGCCGCCCTGGGGGGATTTCGGGGGGGGGGGTTACCCTGGTATGCCCCCAAGGGGGTAAGAAATACTGTGGCTATTTGTTTGGGTGGTGGAGGCATTGGTATGCCCATTCTGGGCAGCCCCCACCCCCACACATAAAAAAGACAGCTTAATCATTGCCGTCTAGTGGGCTTTTTGCCCCCCGGGTGGCAGAATGGGAGCAACTGCCCCCATCTTCCCCCCAGGGGGGCCATAAAGGCTGTATTAGGTGGAGGTGGGGGCGTTGGCATGCCCGTTTTGGGCAGCCCCCACCCTAATTAAAATTTGCCCAAAATAATTCCTGGCATCTAGTGGGCCTTTAGCCCTCCCCGGGGGGGGCGGGGGGGGCAGATTGGGGCCTACTACCCCGACTCCCCAGGAAGTCTGTAATTTCTTTGGGAGAGGGGTGTGGGCATGGGCATGCTCGCTTTGGGCTCCCCCCTGTAATTCCATAAAATCTTGGCGGCAGACAGGGGGCTAATGCCCCTATCTGCTCCCCAGAGGGGGCTGAAAGTCCACTAGCTGCCAGGGAGTTTTTTGGGTAAATTTTAATTAGGGTGGGAGCTGCCCAAAATGGGCATGCCAATGCCCCCACCCTAATTAAAATTTGCCCAAAAAATCCCTGGCGTCTACTGGGCTTTAATGCCCCCATCTGCCCCCTAGGAAGGGAAGGAAGGCTGTACGTTTTGCGGGGGTGGGGGCATGGGCATGCCTGTTTTGGGCAGCCCCCACCGCTCTCCCCTTTCCAACGATACCTCTCCAGTGTTTCTACGTGCTCAGGGGACTGAGATAGCCCCCTGAGCACGTAGATACTGAAACTGAAATGAGCCTCTTGGCTCATTTCAGTTTCGGTTTCACTGAAATTACGTCAGCGCGATGTGCGCGCAGATTGTCATTTCAGGGAAACCGGGGGGAGGGGGGCCTCGGGAGCTGGGGAAGCTCTTCCCCAGCTCCCGGGGCTTTGGGGGAGAAAAGGGAATCCCTCTGGTGCCTGCACCAGAGGGATTTCAGGGGCTGGGTGTCGTGACGAGCTGAGCACACAAGCACTGTGTACCATAGCACCGAAGGGGTTAAACCATGATCCCAGCACCTCTCACTCGCGCGACCTGAGTGGTCCCCCCAATAACTCTATACCCCAATGAAATCAGCAGAAGTTTCTGCAATCCCTCGATATGTGTTTCCTGGAGGCGGACTGTGTCAGCCCCCAGCAGGCGCAACCCCTATGCCACCTTCTGTCTCTTCAGAGCATCATTCAAGCCACAGAGGTTCACTGAGACAATTCTAAGATTACTTAGCTCGTTCATGTAGGAATTTTGACTAATTGGCCAGAGTTAAGCGTCATGCAGGTTATGTACCAAGTAAAATCAGAGACACAATCAGAGCACATCTGAGGTTCAGCATTAAATTACTTTGCCTTTCTGGACATGAAGAGCATCATTATCCTGTATGCAATAGAGCCTAAAGAATTATTTTTCCTGTATCAACACAATTTTTCTCAGTACCATAATTTCATAATCTATCTTAAAAGTGACTAAGACCAACAATATGTTTTTCAAAAAGCCAAAGTTCCCCCCACCACAGTGCTGCTGGCCATCCAACCCTCCCGAGACCCCCTGCCCCCAATAATAGAGCAATGAAACCCTGAATAATGGTTGTCACATGTGAATCCCCGCCGCCAGGCCACGCCGTATATAGCAGCCAAGTTGATTTAGGATATGTCGGCAAATAAGAAAGATAAGTTTTCCTCATGAGACAGGCCTACTAAGGCCCTCTTGATGTACCTCCCACAAGACAGACAGTAACAAAAGCAACAGAAGGGAAAATGGTAAACTAGTAGGAGAGTAATAGATCTAGATAATGTGTATTTAACAGATGAAGTACAGCTTAGCTAGCCCCCCTCCTTTGCCTTAATTTCACCCAAGAATTCACCAGCTTTGATCTCTGGCTAGGTTCATTAAAAACACCTGAGCGCCCTGTTGCTGAAAAGAGACTGTTAATTGGCGAAGGCGCCACCTGCACTCTACTGTAACGTGTCAGAAATCAGGTTTTGCAAAGAACATTACCCCATTAGACCCCTTCTGGGAGTTTAGGCGTGCTTGGTCAAATAACCAACTGTCTAAGGAGAAAGTTCCCAAAAAACACCAAAAAGGCCCTGGGTTTCCCTCCGATGAAGCTGCTGCCATCCCGTCATTGCTTTAGGTTGAAGGGAAAGCGATGTGCCCGCTGAACCTCTTGATCCCGATTCCAATTTAAGTGTTAGGGAAAGTGTTTTGCAGGATTTTCACGATGAAGCGCCTTGGGTCGTCCTCCTCCACCCATTCAGTAATCCCTAGGAGGCAAAGATTATTCTGGCGTTGACTGTTCTCCTGCTCTTCCATCTTCATCATTAGATCAGTCAGGCATGCAGCTTGGGAAGAGCCTTGGTCTTTTAAAGTATTTACTTCAGCTTCTAGGCTTTCTGTACGGGCTTCAACCATTGTGACATGATCACCAATATCGGTGCAGATTTTGCTTAGCTTCCTCATACCCCCTTGTAGCTTTTTGGTGGCCCCTTTAGCAAGACGGCTGTCAGAGCGAACCTCTTCTTGAAATTGTTTAATTGAGACCAATATGGAGGTTAAAGAAGGTTCCACCGTGGGCACTGGTGTGGCTTTTATATTTTCCCAAAGTGTGGTCTGTGCAGCTTCTTCACCGAGGGGAAAAAACATCTGAGAGTCCAAGTAATCCCACTTAAGCTGGCTGCGTCTTTTTGCCTTATTGCATAGCTTTTTCTGGCACTGAACATTTCCAGTATCTTTGGAAGGATCGGTGTCATTGTTATTAGTGAGATTGTCATCACTTGAGCTGGTTACACCGCGTCTGTCGCGGACATAGAGCCATCTGATGCTGAATAGAAATGTTCAGCAGTAAATTTGGAGGTCTGAGGAGCCTCGGGGCCTAGATTATCTTTTGTGCAGAACAAAGTGAAGAGTCAACTGGGCACACATCCCTACAACCCACTGCCCTGGCATAGGTCAGCCACCCCTCTAGCTGGGTGCACTACACCAGTGGTTTGAGTGTAGGTGTATGAGCCCTGTACCCCTATAGTGTCTAAACCAATTCTTAGACATTGTAATTGCAGTAATGCCATTAAGAGTATATGGGGCCTACGAGTTTGTCATTACGAACTCCACAGACCCATAATGGCTTTACTGAAAACTGGGAAGTTTGGTATCAAACGTCTCAGCACATTAAACCCACACTGATGCCAGTGTGGGACTTAATTAAAAAAACACTCAGGGGGCATCTTAGCCCCTGAAAAAACTCTAGTATCCTGGCTGAATGGCTGCTGGCCAGCTGCCACCACCAGACATGTTTCTGGAGATCTTGCTGCTTTCGGGTGTCTGAAACAATGCACATCCTGGGAAGAGGTGCCAAGCCTTCTCCCCCAGGATGGGTAGGGTCCACGAAGGGGAAGCTTCAAAGGCTTGCTGCCATTGTGAGCTACCTCAGCCAATTGCTGCTTCCAGCAACTGGCCCCCACCCGTTGTGACCCCCACTTTGGGCGGGAGAATCGGCAGGAAAACCAAGGGAGGAAGGGAGGTGTGCCCACCTTTGCCAAACCCACTCTAAGTCCTCGCAATCTTGCAGTTGGGGGGACCCAGCCAAACTGCGAGAAGCATATGTCAACCTCCCACTGGAGGGTGGCATAATAGGGGGTGTACCCACCCCAAGGAAGGCACTCATTGGTCCCGACCTTTACTTACTTGTAACGCCCCTCACTCTAGTATTTAGGGGCAACCTCGAGCCTTGCCTCCTCAGACAAGAACCGACCAGAAGAAGGGAAGAAGGACTGAAGAAGCCGTGCTGAACTAAGAGAAGGAGGACAACCGCTGACTTGGCCCCAGCTCTATCGGGCTGATCCCCACCTCAAACCTGCTCCAGCGAAATCCTGGTGTGTCCTGCAGCCAGCAGGCCTCAAGTACCCGAAGACCTGCCCTGCCGTTCCCAAACCAAGATTTTGTCTCCTGTGACCACCGGATTTGCTCACCCACCGACTCTGGCTCGGGCCAAGCCCTCAAGTCTGCACCTGATGCCGATGGCCCAAGTTCTAGATGCCCAACACCAAGGGGAGGTCTTCTCAGCGATCCTGACCTGAGATATGGTGATCTCTGAGCTGCCTCGAATCTCCAATCGATGCCTGCAGTCCCTTTCTGGAGAATCCCACTCGACTGCGACCGAAGCTGGTAAAAACCTGACGCCTAGAGACATCCCGGCACTTGACATCCCATGGCCTTGGGTGGCCCAACCAACGGTGTCCCAGCATCCCCAGGCATCCCAACTTACCTCTCCAACCGATGGTCACCTCCAGAAGATCTTCGTCCCCGAGCCTGCAGTGTTTGTTGCAATCGGAGAATCTCCATTGAAATCAACATGGCACCCGATGCCAAAACAGCACCCTGCACCGAGCCGTCCCTGTGCCGCGGCGTGTGCACTTAGAGTGCTAACTCGGATCCCCCTCTGCCCTGAGCCTAACACCACTCCCCCAACCTTGTGGCCTGCTCGTGAGCAGACACCAACTGGAGGCCCCCAATACCCCATTGGATAACATTGGGCTTCAGGACTCTGCATCTGGCCGCCCTAATGCCGCTGAGGGTGCTTTGAGAGTGCATCTTCGACTCTGGGGGAACCCTGGATCCAACCCCAGAATACCAACTCCCACAAACAAGTACTTACCTGTAAACCAATAACTTCATTTCCTCTCATAGGATTGCATTGACTGCTTTTCCTTGAAAATTCTTCTAAGTGGGGAGTTGGTTTGTATGAAACATTGAAAAACTGTGTACGTGTAAAAACTGAATTGCTTACCTTTTGTCTAGATGTCCCAGTGTGATATCTAGGCATATCACACTGGTTAGCAGAAGTAATTTACAGCGTAATCCAAGAAGTAACGTGCACAATAATCTGTAAAGTAACTTTAAAGTAATTTTGAACTGTTGACTTACCTGTAACTCAATCAACTTCCTTTGAACCTGCATTCAACTGTAAATCCCTGCATAAAACCTTGCAAAGTAGTATTTCACTTACCTGCACCAGACTTGGCTTTGTTCTTGTAATAAAATAAGTAAATGCTATTTTTGATACACACAAATTGGTCTGATTTCTTTGTGTGTGACATAATTTCTTGCCTGAGTGTGTACAAATGCTTGACACTACCCTCTGATAAAGCCTTACTGCTCGCTCACACTACCTAGAGAGTAAGGTGCTATGTACTTTTATTTTTGCCTACCTTTGGGGTTCCACTGGACTCTGTGCACACTATGCCGTACTTTGTTATCGTATATACAAAGTCAGCTTCCTACAGGGGCCAACAAGTAAAAAGCCCCTTTGTGAGGATTATTAGGTTTTTGTTAAATATAGTTAGTACGTAAAAAGAATGCTCATTGAAATTGGGACAAACAAATTCATGAACCAGGCGAGCTATAGTTGGAAGAGATAACATGTTACCCACAGGGAGGGTAGCAGATCTAAAACTGTTGCGGCCTTGTACACATTGGGAACGGCCCATTTTGTATCAATAAATTTTGTTTTGGTTAGATTTGATGGGCAGTGCCATTTGGGTACTAATATGCGCTTTTGTTGGAGCGCGTGTTTAATTACCAGTGGATCGATTTCAAGAAATCGACTGGGTAAATACTGCATGCATTTGTGTAAAATCAAAGGTGCAGCAGAGGGGATGTTAGTTTGCATGGACTGATTCCTAAAGTAGAGAGGCATATGATAAAGGGTGTAGTATGAGGCAGCTTATGCTCCAATTGAAACTAATGGTTATGTAGAGGCTCTTAGCATTTTGTCGGCTTTGTTCAAAAATCTGACCAGACCACAGATTGCTTGAGGATAAGAATTGTTGAGAAGGAAGACCACTGCTGCCTGAATGGTTTGGGACCCTTGTTTGATCAATGGTTGTTGAATAACTTTTTTTGCGGTCATCAATTAGTGCTGGGCAGATGCAGAGAAGACGAGGTAAGCACTCCTGGTGTGGTCCGCGTAGCCGACACTCGTTACTCTCTTAGCGAGTTGACCAAGGTGGTAAAAGATCTAGTGATGTGATGTTTCTCATCCTGATGAGGCAGTACTTGAATTTAAAGTGCACAGAGAATGTGCATGTAAGGTACTTTTGGACCTCTCCTTTGTTGTAGCTTCTCAGTATGAGGTGTAGGTGCTTTCTGGCCATGAGAGCCCAGTGATCCTGTTCGAATGATTATTTTTGAAGTGCGTTATTTAACGCTTTTTTTTAAATGTTGGTGTGGATAGTTTGATTCCAGAGCGCATTGGCTGTTTAGAGTTTCAGAGCTTCATGAAAGGCCAAGGGTTTTTGAGGGAAGCATGGTTTTTAAAACACAGCAATTATCTAGCCCTCTGAAAAACATTAGGGACCTCAAATCGTTTGGTGTAGCTTGTGAGGCTAAGTTAACATGTGATAAAATACATTCAAACAATCATGCCCTACTTACATACATATTCATGATCTCATCACTGGATCAATTACAATAAGACAAAAATGACTGTCTTTTCAGTTTTCTTTCCATTTCAGACACATGCCTCCTTTTCCACCTGTCTAATGTTGTTATATGCATGCTCTTTGAAAATGAATCTTCATACAGAACACTGCTATTTGGTCATGCTTTCATGTCTTATTACTGATTTTGTTCTTAACACCATAGATAAGAGCGGATTTGACATGTAGATCTGTAAAACCTTTTTCCCAGAATTACTCTTACTAGCATTTATTGGTTCCTGTCATTGTATTGGTTGCTGATTGCATACTGTTAGACCGGTCGGTCTTAGGGCTGTCTTCCACCAAACCTTTTTTCTTCACTCTCCAATTTTTCTGAATTTGTTTTTTGGCTTGCCTTAGGAACGCACATTTTACCACAGCTAATAAAGTGCTTGTGCTCACTCCCTAAAAGGTAAAAGTGGCTTACACCGGATTGGCATATTTAATGTACTTGTAAGTCCCTGGTAAAGTGGTATTTCATATACCCAGGGCCTTTACATTAAATACTACTCAGGGCCTTTCAGCAGTTGTTGTGCCACCCACTTAAGTAGCACCTTAAACTCTGTTCCAGGTCTGCCATTGCACCCCTTATGTAGTTTTATTCTGCCAATTCGTCTTGGCAAAATAACACCGAGCCAAACCTTGAACTCCTCTTTTTTTCATACAGCACACCCCTAAAGTAGGCCCTAGGTAGCCCATAGGGTAGGGTGCATTGTAATTAAAAGGTTGGACATGTACTTTCAAGTTTTCCATTTCCTGGTAATGAAACACTCCTAAATCCATATTTCACAGCTGTGAGGCTTACCTACATTTATTAAGTGCTATTTTTTGATTGGGAGCAGGTAGGAAATTCCTGTTTGGTGTCTAAGAAACTGTAATTTAAAATCTTTTTTCATTTGAAATGTCAGATTTTAAGTTACAATTTTGAAAATGCCACTTTTAGAAATTTGTGAAAATGAAAACTAGGATAAACTGTCTTAGACAGAATGTGCACTACCTTATGCACTGATCCGAGTGTCACACCAATTTATACCAACAATCTTGATAGCACATCACATATTGATGCAAAATTCTAACAAAAACAGAGATTAAACAAAACATAACTCTTTCAAATGTTATCAAACGAATTGTAATGACAAAGTCAAGGAAGTTCTTCTTATTCCTTCTTTATTCAAGGAGATGATTTCAGCTGAAGTTCATATGTATCCAAAAATGTACAGTTCAGGCGTGGATAACATCACTCCCAATGCATTTCGGGTGTACTACTTCACCCTTCTTCAGGGGAAATCTCCACGCCACTTATCACTGATCCTCTGAATCAAGATAGGGGCACAAACGCGTGCTCTTGCAATGAGAGTATTCTTGACGTGAATACCACTCAGTGCCAATGATAAACTTGACTCAGGCTAATCCCAACATAAGACGTACTCTCTACCATTGGGTGTTAAAAGTGAATCACGATAGGGGCACAAACGCGTGCTCTTGAAGTGAGTGTATTCTTGAAGTGAATACCACTCAGTGCCAATGATAAACTTGACTCAGGCTAATCCCAACGTAAGACGTACTCTCTACCATCGGGTGTTAAAAGTGAGTTGAATAAGCGCTTAACCATGCCAAGACTCAGATGAGCACAAAAACCATGATGTTCTCCTCCTTTCTTACATCTATAACGCTTTCTTCTATGCTTGTGGCAACCCGACAGTGTCTTCCTCCTGTTCTGCAACTTTTAGAAAGTTGCCATTTTCTTGCCTTATCTGTTTTGTGCCTGCAACCTGCTCCTCGGTCACTGACTGGATGTAGTTGGCCACACAATAAGGGGATTAGGTGTGCCTGGACAGACCATCACTGGCAGGATGTGTAGCCGTTTGCAAATCAATAGGCTGTGCCCTAGCTTCACACAAAGGACTTCACACTACCTTATTGTGCTTACAGGGGAGGCAAGAAATTTCAAGATCTTCAAAAGAATCTCTAGAAACTTCTCCCTACTTAAAAAAATACACCAGGTTTAAAAATATGGCCCTCAGATCCACTCTTCAGTTCACTTCCTGGACCTGTGGAAGGACTGTCAGAGGACTGTCGACTGCTGTGGCCTGCTGTGTTCTTCAGAAAACTGCTTTGCTGCATCGGAAAGGGCTGCTCATCTGAAAGAAACAGTTATAGATTCCTTACCTTAGAAAAACTCCCAGGATCAGACTGGATCCTGAAAGTTTTTTCGTCAGCAGTACCCCTGCTTCTTGAAAGGTGGCGTTGGTCAGATCCGCGTTCAGCATCGTGGTCGCCGGGATGACGTCGCAGCAGCTACTTAGACGCCGCCATCGCGCGCTGACATCAGTTCTTTTTTTTCCGCGCTAGCAAGCACAGATGCGGAGAGAGCGGTACCTCCAGTCACTTTTTGACTGACTTTTTTGCGACTTTTGTCGACTTCGCTTTTGAGTCTTCGACTTCTGGTGCACGAGGGATGCCCGGCTTCAAGGCATGCGGTTCCTGCAACCAACTGATGTCAGTGATGGATCCGCACCACGTGCGCCTTTACTGCCTGGACCGTGACCACTATCCCAAGTCGCGCTCCGACTGCCAAACCATGGCCCGAAGTCTTTGTGGGAGTGGTCCCGAAAGCTCCTCGAGGCCCGGCAGTTGGATCGGTGTCGCTCAGGGTCCCGGTTGCGTGGGAGGTCAAGGAAATTATCGCAGAGTCATCATCACTCCTCTGCTAAGTATTCGCACTCGGGGTCAGATAAGTCGAAGCACCAGAAGTAGTCGAAATAGCATTGCCGCTCTTCGACTTCCCCTCATCCGTCGGCCGACATGACAAAGGGTGTGGATGGTGCCCCTCCCGCGGCTCCACGTGCGGAGCCTTCAGGGTTGACTCCGGCCTTCCCTCCCTTCCCGGGACCAGGAGCGACCCCTGCCCTGCTTTGTCAAATGTATGAAGCGATGCACGCCATCTTTGGGCAGCCTGACTCTGCCGGTGTGCCTTCCGGCCTTGTTGATTCAGCTGGGGCCCTTGGCCTTCTATGCCGGCAGCTTTGGCCTCGGCATTGCAGGGCCCCCTTTCATCCAGGCCTGGATCCGGTGGACCTCGTTACACCTCCACTGGTGCCAATTCCACCAGCACCACGTCCGCAGCAAACACTGGCTGGACCCCCAGCAGGCATCGACCCTGGCTTCTGTCCCGATGTGGACACAGAGACGGACCGGCCGCCGGATCCGGTGCCGATGGGTACTTTTGTCCCTGTGTTCCACCCTGGCCATTTTCAGCCAGATTGGCAGCCAGAGGAGGGCGAAGAAGACTGGTAGGGGTCTGGAGACCCTTTAAAAGACCAGTTGGATTAGGATCCGGACTGGAGAGAGGAACTGGGGGATGCCAGTGGTCTGGATACCTCCCCAGACCTAGGCATGTTGTCTCCTCCTACCTTCGCTACGGACGAGGGAGCGTCATACTCAGTGGTGTTGCGTAGGGCGGCCGAGGATCTCCACCTCGAACTACCTACGGTGGCAGTCAGGACCAATCTCCTGACAGAGGCGCTTCAACCAGCAGCAAGCTCTTCGGAGCCCCTGCTGCCTTTCAATGAAGCCCTAACGGACATCCTTTTGGCCACCTGGTCCAGGCCCAACACGGGGACTCCTGCGGATAGGATGTTTGCCCGATGCCACCGCCCGGCTCGAGGGACCCCACTTTCCTCTCCCAATACCCCACCCCTGAGAGCTTGGTGGTCCAAGCCTCCACGTCCAAAGGCGCCTTTCCTAACCCTCCACCGGATAGGGAATCCAAAAAGCTGGATCAACTTGTGAAGAAGATGTTTTCTTCCACCAGCTTGGGACTGCGGTCGGTAAACACTGCATGTCTTTTGGACCGTTATTCCCCCCTCTGTGTGGGATACGGTGGCGCAAGTGCTGCCTCAGGGCCCTGAGGAGGCCTGGGCCGTGCTCTCCCGTGCAGTTGCTGAGGGAGAGACGCAGCAAAGTTTACCGTCCGTTGTGGACAGGACACCACATATTAGCTGGGTAGGACGTTTTTCCTTTGGCGCTATGCCTGGCTGAGGTCGACTGGCTTTTATAGGGATGTCCAGAACACACTAATGGACATGCCCTGTTTGGCGACTGTGAGAAAGATCCCTCTTTCTTGCATGGTATGCCCCCATTTTTTGCTGAATTGCTGATGTTCTTTGACTATGTGTGCCCTGGGCTTCTGCTAATCAGGTACCCAGGGCCTATGTTCCATCCCTAAAACTGCATTGAAGCCTAAACCCAATTGGCTACTCTGGCCACATGTCCGCCCCTAGTAAATGGTACCATAGGTAACCAGGGCACTGTGACCAGAGAAGACCTCTAAGGACTGCAGCACTTATTGTGCCACCCTTAGAGGCCCTGTACCCTTACGCTCACACACTGCCTTTGCAGGCCGTGTGTCTTGGTGCAGAACAAAGTAAAGAGTCGACATGGCACACATCCCTGTGTGCTGTTGGACTTGGCCCTTTTTGGCAGGTTCACCCTAAACTTTTTGCCTTAAGTTCTGACATGGTGTTGGTGGTTTAGGCCTCTGGGCACTTAATAGCACTGTGGTCCAGTGTAAAGTGCGTGGGCTCTCTGTGTGCCTTTGGTAAGGTTGACCTGCCCTCTCATAGGACTGTATTGGGGTTTCCCTGACTAAGTGTGTTAGTGGTAATTCCTGAATGGGAGGAGCAGCGTGGTCGAGTTTAGTATGTATGAAATTGTGAGAATAAATGCTGCGCAATTGTGTGCACAGATTTATTTTGACTGTTGGAGAAATGCCACTTTTAGAAGTTGGCATTTCTGTGTGCTATGTGTCTACCTGCCTGCCTGATGGTAATCCCCTGACTCTGAATAGGATGGTGTCTACCCTTGTGAATGCTGGCTCCACCCCCCTGTGATGTGTCTGATGACGAGCCCCCACTGAGGCCGCTGATGCAAGTGCGGGGCTCCCATGAGTGAGGGAATCCCTGCGTGGAAGAGAAATGCTGGCGCAGGTCGGCGGGGCTCTCGTGGCACAGAGAGAGAGCCCCGCATATTGCACGAGCCCCCGCGGAGTAGTCCCAGTCCCAGGAGAGGGACCGGGTGAAGAGCTGAGTTCCCCAGAGGAAGCTGGAACCCGGCGCGACTCAAAGCGGGGCTCTCATGAGTAGAGAGAGCCCCGCGTGTGACGGCGCCCACTCCAGAGTCTGGAGTAGTCCCACCAGAGAGCCTACAGAGCCAGTGAGTGAGGGCCTTTCCTGTGTTGGTGCCGAGTGAGACACATCGCAAGGTCCTCAGTCCTGAGCGGCCCACGCCTGAAAGGGGGCTGCTCCAACGAGGGGGCACATTGTTGTTGAGGGCCCAGAGAGGCTCGTGTTCTCTCCAGTTTTGGCCATATTCTACAGTTGCCCCGCTGGACAGTGGGCAACTGCAACATTTTGGGGGCACATTGAGTCAAAAGAGGCCCAGTTGGGATGAAGGGGCACAGTCGTGCCAGGGCCCATTCATGTTGGCCACAGCTGCGCCGCACCAGCGCGGGCAGCTGCATCGTTTTGCATAAATTGAATCAGAAGTCCCTGAGTGGGACAAGAAAGGGCACAGTGGTGCCAGGCCTTATGGGATTCACAGCTGCATGGCAAGTAGCGTCAGCTGCAACGTTTAGGCCACAGATCTTTGGGGACATTGTGAATGAGATAGGAGTGAGATACGCTCCTTTGCCCCAGCGCAATTGCGCACGTGGATTCTGCTGCACTGGCAGCCGTCCTGACAATTTGGACGTAGGGCATTTGAGGCCCTTTGAGAAGGCCAGTTGGTCAGGGGGGCTGTTGGGTTTGTAGGGCGCCAGGCCCTATGTGGTGCTAGGAAATGTGATTCATGTACTATGATTTACGCACCTCGTGGCCTGCTTGCCAGCAGCCACCAACCGGAGTCCCCCTATCCTCCATAGGATAACATCGGGCCTCAACACTCTGCACCCGGCAGCCCAAATGCCACTGAGGGTGCAACAACAGTGCATTACTGACCCTGGGGGAACCCTGAGTGTAACCCCAGAACTCAAAAGACCGATTACTTACCTCAAAACCGATAACCTGTTTTTACTCATAAAATAACATTGACACTTTTTCTCCCAAAAAGTTTGTTGACTTTTGAAAACTAGGAACATTCCTTAAATATCACACAAATGGGGGCGTGGCCAAGATGGCGACCTAGACGGCAGCAGATCCCAAGTGCTCCCCGTGTCCAACCCTCCCTGGGGGCTAAATTCAGTTTAATTCCCTCCCTGCAGAGCAGCACGGGCGGTGGGAGTGTTGGAGCATTTTCTGGAGCTGTCGCGGAGTGACGCCGGAGGCGCGGTGTCCTGCGGGGGACCAGGGGGTCTCATCACCGATAACGGCGAAATGGCGACCTGGGGCAGCATCCCGGCCTGGAGTGAGCTGTGCGCTGCTCGTGGCAGCTCGTGCTCCTGGGGTCCCTCAGGCCATCTTGGGACGCTTTGGCAGTCCCTCTGCCCGGAGCGGAGGAGAGGCGGAACCCATATTGACAGGCGGCGGCTGGCGGCAGCCCAAATAAGCTGTGAGGCACGGGGCAGCGCTCTGAAGGCCGCTAGGTGGCGCCCATTGCTTCCCAACTGAAGAGGTCGAGGTCAGGTAGACCCCCCCCCGACAGTGGCAGAGACACCGGCATGCACCTGAGGTGAGCGGACGGGGGGCTGCGACCCAAGGAAGACCAGGCGCCGAGAGGATCCCAGGCGCCATTTTGTGGGGGAGACGTCTGACCATCGGATAGAGTGGCGGCTCGAGGGGGAGGAGGGGGCCGGCGTGCTCACTCCACACGGGAGAGAGCCACCGTTAGTAGCGGTAGAGGCGGGGGACTTCGGGAGGACCCCCCCTCATTGAGGTGTCAGGTGCGGTGTGTGCGTCCTGCCATTAGAGAGCCTAGTAGGCGCTGAGAGGGCCCTTGAAGAGGACTGTGGGCCTCATCAAATAAATTTGCAGGCCCAGCTGGATGGAAAGAACAAGCTGTAAACGGACCCATCCTCATTGAGCACATCAGGTGACGCGGAGAGGCCTGGCTCTCGGGGTCCCAGCCTGGGGCCCTTCCTTCACGATAGCTGGTCATTAGGGGCACATACCACACCAGCCCTGACCCTGTGTTTGGGTGTGGCACAGAGACTGTGGGGGCTACCAAGAGGATCATGAGGACGGTCCTGCACCAGTGACCTTCATCAGGGGTTGTACGCACCGAGGCCAGACCGAGTGGCACATCCTCCGCAGCAACGGTCGGAGGGACGATATCAAGGAAGTACTGAGGGCAGGGCTGGAGCAACGGAGGAAGGGGGACTGAGGTGAAGGCAAAAGTGAATACTGTGCAAGACACACCAGGGCATAGCAGACATACACACCCTGACTGTTGGGCAAGGGTGACGACAAGTGGAGCAACTGAGCTCCGAGGAAAACGGAGTGGCGAAGCCATAACAGTGCGGTGGGTGCGCCACCGCCAGCAGAGTAAGGGTCAGAGCGAACGACTCACATGGCAGGCCAGCGGAGGAAAGGAGAGCGCACACTTACTGAGATGCTCAGTTAGGGCCCTGCCGAAGGGGACAAGGGGCCCCCTTCCCTTGCAACGTTGAAACAACATAATGAAACAAGTGAGGGCGAGGTTCCCATCACAAAATCCTTTCTGGAGGCTCTTTCCAACTCCCTTTGTGAAGATTTTCATGCACTGAAGCAAGAGGTAGTGGGGGAAGTCCGGGAGATTCGTCGGGAAGTGGACGGCCTTGGTGAGAGAGTGGCGGCTGTGGAAGAGGCGGACCAAGCCCGGAGCGAGGAGGTGGAACAGCTCAATCAAGAAATTATCAGACTCAAGGATCAACAAGTCGATTTGCAAGCGCATGCGGAAGACTTGGAAAATAGATCACGGCGCAAGAACATAAGAGTCAGGGGCGTTCCACTCAAAGCGGAAGGGGCAAATGTCACAGGTTACCTGCAAGGCCTTTTCCGAGAGGTTCTGGGAGAGGCCACGGACTTTGACATTAGAATTGACAGGGCGCATTGCGTTGGGCTGCCGAGGCGAGCGCCCGCGCCCCCTCCCGATATTCTAGCCTTTCTGCCAGACTTCCTGCTTAAAGATCGAATCCTGCGGGAGGCAAGACAGAAACAGCCTCTCCAATATCAGGGCAAACCAGTGGCCTTGTTTCTATCATCACGCTCCAGAAAAGAAAGGCATTCAAGGTCACCACAGACTGTCTACGGGACAAAGGGATCCCATACTCGTGGGGACACCCCTTTCGCCTAATTTTCAAGTGGACTGGTGTCCTACAACAAATACGATCACTTAAGGACACATGTACCATGCTCGGCATTGAGCAGTTAGAGGGGCCTCCTTCCCCCGGGCTGTCGCAGCACTCCACCAGAGGAGGTTGGCAAAGAGTCAATCGCAGACGCTCCCCGGCAATGGACATAAAACCGGACCCGCACACCATCACGCAGGAAAGGGCCTTAGCCATCCAAGAGGTTGCCAAGGACACTTCGACGATGGTTTGATATGTATCAGGGAGGGCGATTCTAAAGCACCTTTGCATAGCTGACCCGGGGGGGGGGGACGAGCCGGGGGCCACGGGGGTTGTCACGGCAACTCGCTTCAACAGGTACATTCACCAGAGGCCGATGATACGGACTGGGCGGGGATGGTAGGCTCCGGTGTGTCGCTCTATAGAACAGTGCGGTGGGCAATGGGAGTTTTTGGCCCCACTCAACATTTGTGCAGCCCAACTAGGATCCCACCGTGGCGGATGATGTCCTGAAAATTATCACCCTGAACGTGAAGGGGCTTAAAAACCCCATCAAAAGCAGGGCCGTCATATCTTTCTTAGAGAATTCGGGTGCCTCGATTTGCCTGTTGCAAGAAACACACCTGCTCGCCAGGGACTGGCACCGTATGCGCTCCAGGGCTTTCCCCCAGCAATACTACTCTTCCACTATGGTAAAGAAAGCGGGCGTCGCTCTTCTCTTTTCCAGACACTTTAAGGGCCATGTGGGCGACAAGTTGGCTGAAATCAAGGGCAGGCACCTGGTGTACAGTGTTCAGGTGGGGGGCAGATCATTGGTTATTGGGTCGATATATACTCCCAACACTAAGCAAGAAGGTTTTCTTAAGGGGGCCCTGGCAGATGTCCTTGCAGTTCAGTCGAGATACACATTGGTGGGAGGTGATCTTAATCTGGTGATGGACCAGGGCAGGGCTAGATCGGGCCACGGGGGCACTCTCACTAGAGGGTAGGCTGTGGTTGACTAGTAGAGACTTTCTGGATCTTTGGCGGGAGGCACATCCCAGCTCCACGGGGTACACGTTCTACTCTCATGTGCTAGATTGGATCACTTCCTGAAACCCCCGACCTAGCTGCCTCAGTCACAGACACGGACATCACCCCGGTCACACTCTCCGACCATGACGCGGTCACACTTCATTTGTCGGTTCCCCGTACGAGAGCACATAGAGGCAGGTGGCGCCTCGGAGAGACCTTGTTGCAGCGCAAAGGGCTCACAGAGCAATTACAAAAAAGCATCTTGGATTACTTGAGTCTTAATGACACCGCAGAGATTCCAGTGGGGGCGGTTTGGAGGGCACTTAAGGCCGTAGTGCGCGGGGATCTCATAGCAATTGCTGCAGCGGAGGCTAAAGAACGCAAGGACAGAAGACAGGCTCTATCGGCGCAGGTGTTAGAACTGGAACAGGTACATAGCCGAACCGGGGCCCCTAGGATCTGGCGACAGCTGAAGGCAGCCAGGGCGCAGCTCGCGAGCCTCGACCTTGATCGCGCAGAATACGCAGACTTACGCTTAAGACATACATATTATGTGGGAGGGGATAAGACGGCGCCTGCTGACCAGTAAACTTAGGGGTCGGGTCCAAAGATCTTAAATCTCCAGCATACAGGGCAAGGGGGGCAAATGCTCACTGAAGATGTTCTGATAGCAGACGCCTTTCGGGCATTTTATGCCTCGCTTTACGCCACGGACCCCACTTCAGTCCCCGAGGAAGGGGAGGCTAACCTCAGCGAGGCAGCGGTTACAGCACTTAACAGGGCTGGCGCACTTTCCCTGGATGCCCCGATCCGGACGGAGGGAGGGGTATCTGCGATAGCACGCCTTAAGCCACTGAAAGCTCCAGGGCCCGGCGGCTTTTCCGACGGCTTTTATAAAGCCTTCTGCCCATTATTGGTGCCAGTTCTCACTAAACTGTTTAATTCCTTCCAGGGGTGGGCTCTATTCCACCTGATATGCTGGCTGTGGATATTATAGTTCTGCCCAAACCAGGCAAAGACACCTCGCAGTGTGCCCCATACCGGCCCATTTCCCTGCTCAACCTGGATCTTAAAATCTTCACGGGAATTCTGGCGGCGAGGCTTGGACCATGCCTGCCGGTCATAATAGAACCTGATGAATCGGGTTTCATTCCCACTCGGCATACTACACCTTATAGATAAAGCCCACTTTAACGATTCAGATGCGGTTCTCTTATCTATCGACGCCAAGAAGGCTTTCGACAGGGTGGACTGGGGATACCTGGATAAGACTTAGGCGCGCTTTGGCATTGGGGAGTGTGAGAAGTTGGCCTGATATATGATGCTCACTAGTTCTAGTGATCACCTTGTATCAGTCCAAACAACCCTTACTTGATTGGTTGTAAGTCAACCTTATAGACCAGCTATCCTAATGGTAGCATGGACAAAGCAGTCTTAGGCTAAACTCTTTTGGCATGTGAAGCCAGCTGTTTTACCACAATATAACCCCTTGAATACCAGATGAAAGGACACCACACAGGTTGTTATGAAAATAAACAGTCTATTTATTAATAACAACACCTCTGAACTCTTTATGAGGTCAGAGGGCTAAGCACATGACAATCTCTTACGAAAAATACGATAAGTTGCACAAAATTACAATGGTGCCCTAGGGGCACGACAAACCATATACTAAGTAAGTGGAATGTGAAAGTCGATAGTAAGAATGGAGCTGTCCAGAGGCTATAGGATCGTTGGGACCACACTACACTAACACTAGGTAAGTAATAGGAGGCCCACGGAACGCGTGTGCAGAGTGTGAACTCACACGCGAGATGCGTAACAACGTCTATGGACAGTACAGTTCAAGTTAAAGGTGAGTACGGACAATCCTGACTAGTTAGGACAACAACGACTGTGGAACTGGACACTAGGACAGTTAAACTACCCTTGAGCACCGAAATGCTCTCGTTACCTCACCCACGGGCTGCAGGTGCATAGGTGTCAAAGTGCGTCGGGTTCTCGCGTTGAAGTCTATGGAGCCTGCAAGAAAAGATGCTGCAGGCGACCAGGAGGAAGATGTCCGATGCGATCCAAGGTTGGATCGGTGAAGAAGAGGACCTGAAAGCAGAGGGGACAGTGTTCAAAGTCACTAGCCAGTGACCGGTGTGGAACCAGGAAGGAACCAGGTGCTGTCGTCGCGATCAGGTGAAGAGTGGACGCTTGACTCTGCAGTCACGTGGACCAGGAGGTGTCTTCGACGACCAGGATGGAGGCACGAGCTGTCCCACGCAGGCTCTCGCTGTCGGCGGTGTTGGATCCGGAATCGGCATCAACAGGCCTTGGCAAAAGCAACCCACGCGGTGAGTGAAGAAAGCGTCTGGTGCAGACTAGGAGAGTCCGAGGTGCCCCTCTTTTGGAAGGGAGCAAGGGCCAGTCTGGAGCAACCAGACCAGCAGTGAAAATTCAAAGGTTCGTCGTCTAGGAGGCCACTAGCCAGCCGGCAAGTGACCAGACAAGGCGTCGAGCAGCAAACAAGCAGAAGGGCCCCACGCAAATCTCGTGGAGGCTGGAGGGCTGATCTTCGGTGCAGGAGCTGCTCGGGGCTGGGGCTTCTCAGTCCCCAAAGTACTTGGTCGAGTTTACCTCGGGAGTCGTGCTGAAAGCGAAGTGCAGGTTCGTTCAAGATGGCCGGTCCCACGTTTCTGATAGATACATCTGCCGTGTGGATTCCTCACTTTGTGAATATCCCCTTGCGTCAGCAACATTCAGAAATTCTTTTTGTAGCTTCGCGCCGACGTGGATCCGGACGTCACAGAGGCACGGCACCACTCGCGACTCCCTGACATCACCGACGCCTATAATAGGCCCACGCCGGCGTGATGACATCAGTACCCTTTTTTCCGCATCGTCGACGCTAACGGTTTTCTGGGATCGTACTGTAGCTTTACAGTAACTTTGTTTCTATTATCCTATTATTGTGTCTATCTTGATATTCTTCGAAATGTCGTCGAAGAAAACTGGATTTAAAGCTTGCGGCGAATGTGGCAAGACTATGTCTATCACCGATCCTCATGAATGCTGTGTCTGGTGCTTAAGTTCCGACCATGACGTCGAGGATTGTCCTTGCTGCAAGAAGATGACTCCGAAGGCTTTAAGAGAGAGAGAGACGAAACTCCTCGTGGCAAAACTTAAAAATAAGAAAGTTAAAAAGTCTTCGAAGTCTCGATCTCGACGGTTGAAGTCGAGGTCGAGGTCTCGTTCGAGGTCACGCTCGGAGTCGTCTTCAGCTCACGCTTCGAAGTCTTCGAGGAAGAAGCACAAGAAGAGGAGCCATGAGTCACGTCATCACTCTGAAAAGGACTCTAGTTTAAGACCGAAGTCCCAAGTCAAGTTTCTGAGTAAGGAAGTGGAAGTTTCAGAGTCGGAAGATCATAACTCTGTTGGTGAGGCTTCACATCCGAATTCACCTGAATCTCAGAAGCAGGTCCATTCTCCGGTTCCATCCAATCCTTCTGTTCAGGAGGATGAAGGTGAGGAGCAGGGGGCTGGTGAAGTCGAAGTTCCGGTGCCTGCGGGTTCGTTGACCCCGGTTCCTGGACTCGATGAAGAGGTCGACGTCGTATCGACTCCACCTCCTCAGGAACAACCCAGAGGTGCATATCCTGATTTTCCAACTCCAGGTCAGGATCCTTCTCAGTTCCTGAACGCCATGTTTGGTGTCTATTTCAGGGCAATGTTCCCGTCTGGTGCACCTGTTGGTCCCACGGGTCCTATGGCTTTTAACTTGGGTGTTCTCCAGGCTTATGCCCCTGCGCCCTTCTTGCCTTTTATGCCGGCTATACCACCGCATTGGCATTTTCCGACACCACCGGTGTCGTCGACGCCGAAGCGCACGACGCCGACTCCGTCGACGCCGGTCCCATCGACGCCGATACCTACGACTCCGAGGCAGGATTCTGCTCGACCTCGTATAAAAAGACCTCATCCGACTTCGGGTTCGACGCCGGCACCGACCCCGTGGGAGTCGATTCCGAATCCATTGGCTTCTGTTGTGAAGGAAAGATCTCGGAGAGAGGCCCAGAGACTTCTGGAAGAGGAAAGATGTCTATATTCTGATACTGAAGAAAGGGAGTTACAGGATTCTGAGGATCCTTTTGAGGACTTGGGTGAGGCCAGTGGGCTTGAACTGTCTCCTGAGTGGGACTTGGCTTCGGTGTCAAATGTACCATCGAAGGATGTGGTGCCTTATCACACCGTTATAAAAACAGCAGTGAGTTTATTGAATATTACTCTGCCCACTGCTGATTATAAACCAAATATTTTAACTGAGGTGCTTCATTCACCCTCATCTGTTATTGAACCTATGTTACCCTTCAATTATGCCTTATCTGAGCCCATCTATGAGGTTTGGAAGAAACCTTTATCTGCTCCGGCCGTTTCTAGAACAGTGGCGAGGAGATACAGAGTTGCACCTGGGGACCCTGAATTTTTATCAACACATCCCCTACCTGAGAGTTTGGTTGTGCAGGCTGCCTGCTCAAAGAGATCTGCTGGTGCTTTTCCACAGGTTCCTGGGGATAAAGAATCCAGAAAGCAGGATCTAACTGCCAAGAAAGTTTTCTCCTCAGCCAGTATGGCGTTGAAGTCAACCAACGCAACGTGTCTGATGGGAAGGTATATCCATGCCTTGATGGATTCTGTCAAACAGTTGATTCCGAAAATCCCTGAGGATGACAGAAAGGATTTTCAGGAGGTGATATCGGACACTCAAGCAGCTGCGAGACAGGTGATTCAGAGTGGTCTGGACACTGCTGATTAGGTGGGCTCTTCCGTGGCCACTAGGAGGGCTGCCTGGCTTAAATCATCGGAGTTCTCTGCAGACGTTCAGTCTGTTTTGATGGACTTGCCTTTTGATGGCTCAGGATTGTTTGGCAAGAAGGCTGATGCTGCCTTGGAACGTTTTAAGGACAGTAGGGCCACTGCAAAATCTTTGGGTCTCCAGTCCAGAGGTACTACTGGAAGACGCTTCAGGGGGTTTGGAAGATCTTCCTTTCGTTCTTACAGACCATCTCAGCAGCAGCCACAACAGCAGCAGAATACGCTGTACAAGTCGTACAGGGGTAGGCAAAGATCCCGCCCTAGAGGGCGTCAAGCTTCCTCCTCCTCTTCCTCTTCCCCTTCCCAACCCCCGGCCAACGCAGCAAACCAGCCCTAGATCCGCCATTCCGGATCATGTGGGCCCAGTGGGGGGTTGGCTTACACATTTTCTACAAGATTGGGAATTAATAACATCGGATCTTTGGGTTCTCAATCTTGTAGAGAATGGGTATGCACTTCCTTTCCAGGAATTCCCTCCCCATTACTTTCCTTGCCAGGGTTATTGTTCGGAGGACCACCTGCTTCTCCTGCAGGAAGAAGTCATGGCTTTGTTCCGAAAAGGTGCGATAGAGGTGGTTCCAGAGCAGGAAAGGGGTCAGGGGTGCTACTCCCGGTATTTCCTGATCCCCAACAAAGATGGCAGGCTTTGGCCAATCCTGGACCTCAGGATTTTGAACCTTTACCTGAAACAGGAAAAGTTCAAGATGCTCACTCTTGCGCAGGTTCTTCAAGCGCTGCTAGAAGAAGACTGGATGGTGTCGATCGACTTGCAGGATGCGTATTTTCATATTCCCATCTTGAAGTCGCACAGAAAGTATCTCCGTTTTACGGTTGGGTCACAACACTACCAGTTTGTGGTCCTTCCGTTTGGTCTTACTACTGCGCCTCGAGTCTTCACCAAGGTGATGGCAGTGGTGGCAGCTCATCTCAGGAGAACGGGGATACATGTGTTTCTGTATCTAGACGACTGGCTGATCAAAGCGGAGTCGCCGGAGAAGGTGCTCCATCATCTGCAAGAGACAACTCAGTTGTTGCACAGGTTGGGTTTTTCGATAAATGTACCCAAGTTTCACCTGGTGCCCTCACAGCGCAACCTGTTCATAGGTGCGGTACTGGACACTACTGTGTGTCGTGCATTCCCTCCTCCTCAAAGGATTCGCGACATACAGGAGATGATTTCTTTGTTTTACATTGGAGCGGTCGTTCCAGTCCTGAAGGTCCTTCGCCTGCTCGGTCTGATGGCTTCATGCATTCTGTTGGTCAACCATGCACGCTGGCATATGAGGGCGCTCCAGTGGTGCCTCCGCAGGCAGTGGTATCAGCACAACGGAGATCTCAGGGAGTCGGTGAAGATCTCCAGAGAAACTGCAGCGGATCTGTCTTGGTGGAGCGTGGAAGGCAATCTTTCTCAAGGGAAGCCTTTTCAGATTCCTCCATCGGTTGCCACAGTGATATCGGATGCGTCCACTCTCGGGTGGGGTGCTCATCTGGGGGACCTGGAGGTCAAGGGTCTTTGGTCTCCAGAGGAAAGGTTGCTTCACATCAACCTTTTAGAATTGCGGGCGATACGTCTGGCGCTCAAGGCCTTCCTCCCTTCCCTTCGCGGTCAGTCTGTTCAGGTCCTGACGGACAACACGACCGCGATGTGGTACATCAACAAGCAGGGAGGAGTAGGGTCGCAGTGTCTCTGCAGAGAGGCTCTGCGTCTCTGGTCCTGGGTTCAGGACCATCGGATTTGTCTGATGGCAAATCATCTGGCCGGAGTTCAGAACGTTCGTGCAGACAGTCTCAGTCGGCAGTTCTCTGCCGATCACGAGTGGAGGCTCCATCCGGGGGTAGTTCACAACATCTTTCAGATGTGGGGGACTCCTCGGGTGGACCTGTTCGCCACTCGCGAGAATGCTCACTGCCTGTCATTCTGCAGTCTCCAGTATCCGATGCAAGGAGCCTTGGGGGACGCGTTTCAGTTGAGTTGGAGCTCGCAACTCCTTTACGCGTTTCCTCCCATACCATTGATTCCTCGGGTTCTGAGGAAAATTCGCCAAGACCGGGCCCAAGTCATATTGATCGCCCCGGATTGGCCAAGAAGGGTGTGGTATTCAGACCTTCTCCACCTCTCCTCTCACCCGCCGCTCCGTCTCCCTCACAGGGCAGATCTCCTCTCTCAGATGGAGGCGCAGGTTCTACACCCCCACCTCCAGACCTTACACCTTCATGCCTGGAGATTGAACGGGGCAACCTGATTTCTTTTTCTCTCCCGCCTGATGTAGTGGATGTCATTTTGTCAGCCAGGCGTGACTCCACTAAGTCCATCTATTCTTATAGGTGGTCTAAATTTGTTACTTGGTGCAGGGAGAAGTCTATAGACCCTTTGAGGGCCCATTTATCTGATGTTCTCCAGTTTGCCCTTTCTCTGGCACAGCAAGGGCTTGCTGTGGCCACGGTGAAGGGTTATCTTTCTGCACTGTCGGCTTTTATCTGTTTGCCTGACCAGCCTTCTCTTTTTAAATCTCCTATAGTTTTAAGGTTTTTGAAGGGCCTCACGAATAAGTTCCCTCCTACCCCTTTTATTGTGCCTCAGTGTGTAATCCCCTGGTTACCTCAGGATTGGGCCAGCTAAGAACACTGCACACTCACGCTTCCTCTCAACAGAGATAAGACCGGTATAATGGTTGAATCAGTTTTATTCTGCACTGTACAACCTGATATGATGTTATCAGCACGCAAGCCCGCACTGTGCCCCGTTCCTCTTGTTCCAACCGTCCTCTGCACGAACGCCAGTCCCGGCATTCACCAACAGAGGACACCGTGCTAAGCAGTGGCCGACAATGCCACTCGGTCTTACAATGAGGTGGATGGTATTCCCCAGGTCGTCCTCCGCATGAGTGTCGGTCCCGACACTCTCCAACGGAGGGCTACACGGAAGGCACGGATCCTTGTATTTGCGGGGTTCAGAGACCTCGCACTTGAATCCCTTGAATGGGGACAGGGGCTAGGGCAGATAATGCTGAGAGCTAGGTATATACAAAGGGAGCGTCCCTCGCGCTCGATAACCCTCGAGCGGGGACTGCAACAAGTTCCAAGGGAGCGTCTCACACGCTCGATAACCCTCGAGCGGGGACTGCAACAAGTTCCAAGGGAGCGTCTCACACGCTCGATCCAAGGGGCCGTCTCACGCGCTCGATAACCCTCGAGCGGGGACTGCAACAGGGTAGGGTCCAAGGGAGCGTTTCTCGCGCTCGAATACCCTTGAGCGGGGACTGCACCAGGTAAGTCCCAAGGGAGCGTCTCACACGCTCGATAACCCTCGAGCGGGGACTGCAACAGGGTAGGGTCCAAGGGAGTGTTTCTCGCGCTCGAATACCCTCGAGCGGGGACTGCACCAGGTAAGTCCCAAGGGAGCGTCTCACACGCTCGATAACCCTCGAGCGGGGACTGCAACAGGGTAGGGTCCAAGGGAGCGTTTCTCGCGCTCGAATACCCTCGAGCGGGGACTGCACAAGGTAAGTTCCAAGGGAGCGTCTCTCACGGGGACTGGTGCAACAACGGCTTACAGAGACTGAAGCTCTCCTTTCGTTTGTGCACGTCTGGTCAACTCTTCCGTTCAGCGTATGAGTCCAGGAACCTGAACCGGGAATATCCGACGCCGCGTCCTGCCATCCTGTTTGTTTTATGGCGGCGCCTGCCTCCGTCCCGCGCGGAGCGTCCTGGGATTTGTAGTTCAGGGCGAGGGTTTCTTGGGGATTGTAGTTCCAGTCTCGTTTCGCTCGTTTGCGGTACTGTCAGCGATTACGTGTCCTAACACAGTGGGATTTAAATCTTGTTTTAACATTTTTAATAGGTGCTCCTTTTGAGCCTCTTCACAAATGTCCTATGAGGCTTCTGACTTTCAAAACGGTTTTCCTCGTTGCAATAACCTCGGCAAGGAGGGTAAGTGAGCTTCAAGCTCTTAGTCACAAGCCCCCTTTCTTGTCCATTCATGCTGATCGAATGGTTCTTAGGACCAGGGCTGCTTTTCTGCCAAAGGTGGTGACTTCTTTCCACCTTGGTCAATCCATTACCCTTCCTACCTTTTATCCTCCCCCACACCCTTCCAAGGAGGAGGAGAGATTACACCGTCTTGACCCCAAGAGGGCGGTGTCTTTTTACTTGGACAGGACTAAAGACTGTCGTTTGGATGACCAGCTCTTTATTGGCTTTGCTGGCCGCAAGAAAGGAAGAGCGGTCCATAAGAGGACTTTGTCGAGATGGATCGTCCTCTGCATTAAGATCTGCTACTCTTTGGCCGGTAAGGAACCTCCAGAGGGTATAAGGGCTCATTCTACGAGAGCTAAGTCATCAACCTCAGCGTTGGCTAGAGGTGTGCCTGTTGAGGATATTTGTAGAGCGGCAACTTGGTCTTCCCTCCACACTTTCGCGAAGCATTACTGCTTGGATTCCGAAGTGAGGAGGGACGGTCATTTTGCACGCTCTGTCCTTCAGGATTTCCTGGTCTAGAAGAGTGGACACCCTCCTCCAGGAGTGGGGACTGCTGTGGGACTCTATTTACAAGGTGAGGAATCCACACGGCAGATGTATCTATCAGAAGAACAAGTTACTTACCTTCGGTAACGCTTTTTCTGGTAGATACTATATCTGCCTGTGGATTCCTCACTGACCCACCCGCCTCCCCGTTATCCACTCTTCTATACCGGAGTTTATGTAATGTATTATTTTATTGTCAAGGGGTTGTTTATTTCAAATGTTTTATTGCATTTGCTTCACACTGTGCGTGTTACCTTGATTTCTATACTGCGCATACTGTGTATATGTCTACTGTCATCGGTCCGTCCGTGTGCCTCGAAAGCATGGAAAAAAGGGCGGAACTGATGTCATCACGCCGGCGTGGGCCTATTATAGGCGTCGGTGACGTCAGCAGAGTCGCGAGCGGTGCCGTGCCTCTCTGACGTCCGGATCCACGTCGGCGCGAAGCTACAAAAAGAATTTCCGAATGTTGCTGACGCAAGGGGATATTCACAAAGTGAGGAATCCACAGGCAGATATAGTATCTACCAGAAAAAGCGTTACCGAAGGTAAGTAACTTGTTCGTCTCGTCGCACCCGCGGGTCTCAGCTGTGCTGTAGATGTAGGTTGAGGTCGGAGAGGTCTGGGAATCCGGGTCTCGTCGGGCTCTGAAGTCTGGATCCTCGAGGGAAGACGACAAAGTGAAGCCGCTGGACGCTTGATGGTGCCTGCAGTTGCAGGGTGGACACTCCTTGCCCACAAGGGAGATTCTTCAGTCTTCTGTGGAGCAAAACGTCGAAGGCCAGAGTTTCTTCTTGTTGAATAGTTCAGGATAATCTAATTTGGAATGGGACCAGCTCCTACCTTTATTCTCCTAAAGGGGGCTGCTCTACTGACTAGGTCCCTCCCCTGGGTGGGACCAGGAAGGGGGGTGGCTACACCCCCTATCCTTTGTCCGGTTTCCCGCCAGAGCTGGGGCTGGAGTGCCCCAGCAACTGGTTTGAACCGGTATATGCACAGGGCACCTTGTGTGCCCCAGGCATGTCTCATTCCTTTCAGGCCTCCCTACCTCAATACACAAAATCCTGTCTGGGGTGGTGCTAGCACCTCCCAAGGCAGGAAACCCTTTGTCTAAGCCTCCCTCGCTGGATGGACTCCCAGCAGCAGGAGGTCAGACTTGTGTCTGTGGTGGTGGCATCCATTTTGTGATGCCAAGGCTCGAGTTAACTTTAACCGGGGTTCACAGTTACATACATGTCGTGTCCCTCTAGAAGGGTGGAATGCTACCCCCGTCGCCAGAATTGGCGAGGGGGTAGTATTCCAAATCGTATGACACCTTACTCGACATGTTTTGATAATGTTATACCAGAGTTAGCATTTAACCGCGAGGATTATAATGCACTTAAGAGTATATGGTATAGCGTTATCATGGAACAGCTATTAGGACTTGGTTCCGCAAGCTGCAAACGGGCTCAGCTCATGCCAGAGCACCATCTCACATAATTCCAAGCACTCTGCCTTCAGGATTGATAAGACCTGCCATAGGAGTGACTGATAGGGATATATGTGTCCATTTTAGGGTTAGATATAGGTATACTATATCTATAGCAAAGGGTGATTACACCACCTTGCCCCAGCTGTCGTGCAGCCAGTTGTGTCAGTTTTAGATGGCCAGCCAGGGGTGGCATAATACATGCTTCAGCCCCTGGTAGGCCCTGGGTACACCTAAGGTACACTGTACAGGGACTGATAAGGTGGCTCAGTACCAATTGGTAAATGCACCTAAAGTACATGGTTGTCAATTTAGAGAGAGAACAGCTAGGCTGTGGGTATGATTAGGGAGAGGTGTGGCGCCGCGGCCAGGGCGACTGACGCTGAAATCTGGGGATCAGGGTTCGATCCCCGGCTCCGGTGGCAGGTTAGCCCAGCACCATGTGACTCTGGGCAATAGCTTGCTTAATCTTCCCGACGGCCCCCAGCGCCTAGAGACCCTTACGGGTGATTGTGCACTTTACAAATGTGGATTATATTATTATTATTATTATTATTATTAGCAGGCCCACAGCCAGGGAAAGTCGTAAACCAGTGAAGCAAAAAGCAAAAATCTGGGGTGACCATAGGATTGCAGACCCCACTCTCCTACAGGGAGCGATTCCGCGCATGGGTCGTCAGCTGCTATGACTCCCCTCATGGGACAATTCGGGTTAATGGCATTGGCTCGTAGCCCTTTGATATCGGGTGGGGCACCAGACAGGGGTGCCCACTCTCACCCCTTTTGTTTGCGCTCTACATCGAACCATTTGCGCAAAAAATCGAGATAACCCAGATGTCGCTGGTATCACATTTGGAGGTGAACCCCATACCATCAGCCTCTCTGCCGATGACATACTGGTGGCGGTTGACAATCCCAAACATTCCGTGCCGGCTTTCCTCACTGAAATGGAGGCCTTTGGGAAGGTCTCGGGGTTTAAAATGAATATGGGGAAATCTCTGATTCTTCCTCTGGGCCGTAATGTCCGCAGATCCGCTGAAGGCCAGCGACAATTTGGGGGTCTCTCATCCCGGATGTCACTGCCATATCTGGGGATTATCTTGACGCCTAGCACAGCACAAACGGTCGATCATAACTACGCAACACTCTTTACGCAAATTCAGGGGGACATAAAGAGATGGCGGCAGGTGTCATTGTCCTGGTTGGGGCGAGTGGCGGCGATTAAAATGTCCCTGCTGCCCAAGGCCCTCTACATGTTCCAAACCATTCCAGTGACTCCACTGATAGGGCTGCTTCAGAAAATGCAGGACGCCATACGGCTGTTTTTTGGGCGGGTAGGCGTCCGCGGCTTCGCAGGGATTTGGCTAGGCAGGCTCCTAAGGATAGTGGTTTGGGCATCCCTGACTTTTTTCGTTACTTCCAAGGGACGCAGCTTCGGTACCTCCTGGAGTGGTATCGCCATGAGTCGGAAAAGCGGTGGCTTTTCCAGGACCGAGCGATGGCCCAAATGTCTCTCTGGAAGGTCCCCTTCCTGAAGCGTTCTGACAGTCCGTCTTAGCTCAAAAATGTGCCTATTACTTGCTTGCTACTCAAGGTGTGGGACTCGGTAGCGGTCAACAGAGGCCTCACCACTTTCCCCTCACCTATTCCGCCCCTGTTTGACAACCCGGCATTTCCCCCCGGGATGAAGCCTCAAGCGTTTGGCCCATGGCGAGTCTCGGAATGTAAAGCAGCTGGTCACCTGTTTGACCTGGAAGGCTTTAACCAGATTGATACCTTGAATGAGATGTACACTCTGTTAGCGCCGCACCGGTTCCAATATTTCCAGATTCGTCATTGGCTAACGGAAAGAGACATGCTGCCCCACGTGAGCCGACGCCTCACAGTGTATGAGAAATGGCTCATCACGAAAAAGACCGACAGGCAGGCAATTACAGATTGATATAAAATGTTAAGCCTGCCTATATCTACCTTACGCTCTGCCGGCCAGCAGCGCTGGGAATTGAAGATCGGACAGACCCTCTCAGATAAAGAGTGGGGTGATATCTATCATAAAGCTCATCGCACTGCCAGACCTGTGGCAAGTAGGGAGTCGGCAGTTAAGATAGCATACTACTGGTATCTGACGCCGGCTAGGCTGCATCAGGGTAATCCGACGCGTAGCTCCGCATGCTGGAGGGGTTGCGGTAAAGTGGGGACGCTGACCCACTTGCTGTGGGAATGTGAGAAGGTAACGGACTATTGGAAGGAAGTACTAGATGACATTGACCTACATTTTGCAACAGAGATCCCCCGTTTCCCCGCCTATACATTGCTGGGCCTCCCAAACGCCTTGACGTTTCCACTTAAATTGAATAGGGGGCGACAGATTGGGTTAGCGGTAGGGGCGGCGGCACATCGTATTCTATCGCACTGGGGCACCACAAGGAGACATATACACACAAGCTGGCTTCATAGGCTCTGGTATATTCTGGGTATGAAGTGGATCCAGGTGACTCTAACTCAAGCCTCAGACTCCTTTACTACTGTTTGGCAGCCCTTCCTTGCATTGCTAGCTGGGGATTTCAAGGAACTAACATGCCCGAAATACCTCAGATTGCTGCGACTCACAGATAAGCCTGCCAGGAAAGACGTCCCCCAAAGTTAGAGCCCACACCAGCACGATACCTATTCACCATCTAGAGGAGAGAAGCGGCACACCGGAGAGGAGGGGTGGGGGGAGTTGGGGGTGGGTTCCGGGGGGGGGGGGTAGTTTGTTTGTTTTCGGGGCATCTGGACGCACACCTGACCGAGGGCTTCTCGATACTTGCTATCATGGACATACCGTATGACCCGGAAGGCGCACAACTCGCTCAATGGTGCAGGAGGGGCGTACAGCAATGGCTTCCAGGGTTGCCGTCAGGGTCCTGATTTGTTATATTGCACTGTGTTTGATGTGCTGGAAATCAATAAAACAGATTTAAACAAAAAAAATCACACAAATAACCAAAACGCATTTTCTCAACTATTTCCAGGAAATGTCCCAGTGCTAAATCTAGGTATCCAGCATTGAGTAACGTTAAAGTAACTTACCTGCAAATTGAATTTCCTTCCATAGGATAACATTGGTGATTCTATGTGAAAAGGTTTTTAAGAGTCAACTTTTGAAATACAAGAATATTCTTTAAAAATCGTACAAGTAACTAAAACGCATTTACTCAACTGTTTTCAGGAAATGCCCCGGTGCTGAATCTAGGATCCAGCAATGTGTTAGTGAAAGTAATCAGAAAAGTAATCTAAATGCATTTTACTGAAAGAGCCTATTGATTCCTATGTACTGAGTCTACTAAGTTTGTCCATTGCATTGCAACCCCTGTAAACTCGAATTGGTACAAAGTCCTACTGTATTTTGAAAGTATTCAACAACAGCATTTCATATCTGAAAAGTAATTTAATGCTTACCTGTGCCAGGCTTGCTTGGTTCTAAAAATAAACAACAGTATATTTGTTATATACAAAAACAATTGGCCTAGAGTTCAGTTCTTGAGTGTTTGAATTAATTTGCTGACTGAGTGTGTACATCAAATGCTTAACACTGTCCTCTGATACGGCCTTACTGCTCGACCGAGCTACCACTTTATTGAGTAAGGTTCTATCTAACTTTAACCTCTGCCAGACCTCTGAAGACCCTTGGACTCTATACACACTGTACCTCACTTTGGTGCAGTATATATAGAGCCAGTTTCTTGCAGCGACAAAGCAGACAGTGCGCTAGAGCGCTTCAAGGACTCTCAGGCTACGGTTAAGTCCTTGGGCCTCCCCACCACATGCCCTGCACAGTCTGCTTTCCGCTCCTTTTGTGGCTACGGAAGGGGTGCCCTCCCTACGTTCCCTCCAGGGCCACATGCCGGTGCCAGCTGTTCAGCTCCAGCACGTCCGGGGATGTGGGAACCACTGCCTTTGTTCTGGGGGCCAGCGGGCGGGCCAGTCCACCACCTTCCCCTCTGCAGCACCCTCCAAACCCTCCTAGTCCAACCTTTCAGGCCCATCACACACCAGTGGGTGGCATATTTTGAATTTATCTACCCTACTGGTGTACCATCACGTCAGGCAGGTGGGTTTTGCAAATAGTCTGAAGGGGCTACTCGTTCCCCTTTGAGACTACCCCCCACCCACACAGCCATGCTACCTCAGTATCATCGAATGTCGGGGGATCATCTGGCCCTTCTCCAACAGGAAGTTACGGCTCTCTTTGCCAAGGGTGCCATTGAACGAGGGCCTGCCCCAGAAGTAGGTTGTGGTGTCTATTCACACTACTTTCTGGTGCCCAAGAAGGACAATGGCCTGTGTCCTTTCTTGGATCTCAGGAACGTCAACCGCTTCCTTCTGAAGGAGAAGTTCAAAATGTTGACCCTAGCTCAGGTCCTGTCTGCCCTCGACCCTGTAGACTGGATGGTAGCCTTGGACTTGCAAGATGATTGTTTTCACATTCCCGTCCTGCCGGCCCACTGGTGTTACCTGCGCTTCACGGTAGACCACGAGCAACTTCAGTTTACCGTGCTCCCCTTTGGCCTTACCAGCGCCCCTCGGGTGTTCACAAAAGTGATGGCAGTGGTCGCAGCTCATCTGTGCAGATCGGAGGTCCAGTCTTCCCGTATTTTGACGACTGGTTGTTGAAGGCAGGCTCGCCCCAGGCAGTCGTCTCCCACCTCCAGACTACGGCCGACTTCCTGCATTCACTGGGGTTCTCCATCAATGTGCCAAAGTCACACCCGACTCCCTCTCAGAAGCTCCTCTTCATCTGAGTGGTTCTGGACACAACGCGGTTTTGGGTCTATCCTCCCGAACAGCGAGTCTAGGATATTTGGACTATGATTCCGATCTTTTATCCTCTATCTCGGGTTTCGGTCAGGATGACCATCCGGCTACTGGGCTTGATGGCCTCCTGCATCCTGCTGGTGGATCATGCCAGATGGCTTATACAGGCTCTGCTGTGGGACCTGAAGTTCCAGTGGGCACAGCATCAGGGGAACCTGTCCGATTGCGTCCAGATCTCGGAGGGTACTGCAGTCAACTGCAGTGGTGGCTCACGAACCAGGATTGGGTCGACGGCAGATCCCTCTCCCTTCCTCAACCAGAGTTCATGGTGGTGACCGATGCATCACTTCTGGGATGGGGCAGCCACATGGGGGAGGTGGAGATCAGAGGCCTCTGGTCTCTGGCGGAGTCCGGGCTCCATATCAACCTTCTGGAGCTTCGGGCGATTCGTCTTGCACTCAAGGCATTCCTTCCCTCTGTCCGGGGAAGAGTTGTGGAGGTGTCCTCTATACGCCTTTCCGCCTTTACCACTTCTGGCCAGAGTGCTGAAGAAGATCAAGCCCGACCAGACCCAAGTCATTCTTGTGGCTCCGGATTCGGCACGAAGAGTCTGGTATCCCTTGCTGCTCAACATGGCCATCGATCCTCCGATCTGACTGTCTCTTCGGGAGGATCTCTGTCGCAGCAGCAGGGGACGGCCCTCCACCCGAAACTGTCCTGCCTCCACATCCTTGTGTGGAGATTGAGCGGTGGCAGTTGATGTCATTTGGCTTGCCTCCCGAAGTCTGCGATGTTACCTTGGGGAGAGGAGTTGGCCTAACGTGTAGGGTGGTCAACTTCGAATCTGGAGACCTGGGATCGAGTCTCAGCAATGACCCTGAACAAATGAATGTGTTCTCATGTAATGCAACTAGTGCTATGTAAAGAGCTCTGATACATACCCGATTCGGGTCAGGTGTCCCTCCACTGAGACTGTATACGCCTGAAGATGGAACAAATTTGAGGCATGGTGCACAGCAAAGTCTGTGGATCCCCTTTCACCCCCTCTTTCTGAGGTTCTCTTGTTCCTCCTTTCTTTGGCCCAGCAGGACTCTGATCTGGGCACTGTTAAGGGCTACCTCTCAGCTATTTCAGCCTTTCTTAGGCTTCCTGATCAGCCTTCTCTTTTCAGGTCCCCTGTTGTACCTAGATTCCCTAAAGGCATTACTCATCTCTTTCCTCCTGTTCCCTTCGTAATGCCTCAGTGGAACTTAAACTTGGTTCTTACCTATTTGATGTGCGCTCCCTTTGAGCCTCTACACAACTGTCCTCTTAGGCTTTTAACCTTGAAAACTGCCTTTCTGTTGGCCATCACCTCTGCACACAGGCTGAGTGAGCTACAAGCTCTTTCTTCCAAGCCTCCCTTTCTGGCTATTCATCCGAACAAAGTTGACCTCAGAACTAGACCTTCCTTTCTTCCCAAGGTCACTTCTTTTCACAATGGCAAAACAATCACTTTTCCCACCTTCTTTCCACATCCCCTTCCTTCAAAAGAGGAATCGAGGCTCCACTGTCTAGATTCAAAACGTGTGCTTTCCTTCTACTTGGATCACACCAAATAATTACGGATGGACGACGAGCTCTTTGTTGGTTACGTAGGCGCTAAGAAAGGTTGGGCTGTTCCCAAACGAACTATCTCCAGGTGGGTCGTTCTGTGCATCAAAGCCTGCTATTCTTTGGCAGAGAAGGAGCCTCCGGTGGGGCTGGGTTCCCATTCCACCAAGGCGACGGCAGCTACTACTGCTTTGGGATGAGTAGTCCCCCTAAATGACATCTGTCAGATGGCTACGTGGGCATCGCTGCACACGTTCACCAACACTACTGCCTGGACAGTCAAGCCCGGAGAGACAGCTTCTTTGGCTGACGTCAGTTTTCTTTTTCCGCGCCAGTAAGCGCAGATCCGGTTGGAGCACGTACCTTAGTAATTTTTTTACTATGTTTTGGAGACTTTTTTTGTCTTGTGTTGGTTCTCTCTGGTATGTGTAGGGATGTCTGGTTTTAAGTCCTGCGGGATCTACTGTCGCAATATGTCGGTGGCGGACCCTCATGACGTCTGTCTCTACTGCCTGGAGTGCGACCATGTCTCCCGGTCCTGTCTGGACTGTAGGGCTATGGCGAAGGCCTTGAGGGAGGCCTCTGGTCTCCGGCATAGTCCCGGCTCCATATCAACCTTTTGGAGCTTCGGGCGATCTGACTTGCACTGAAAGCATTCCTTCCCTCTGTCCGGGAAAGTGTAGTGCAGGTGTTCATGGACAACACCACCGCCATGTGGTATGTCAGGAGGATCTGCGCCTCTGGACATGGCTGGAACATCAAGGCATTACCTTGGTGGCTCAACACCTGGCAGGTTCTCTGAACACCTGGGCGGACAACTCAGCCGGCGGTGCATGATGAATCACGAAAGGCATCTGAACTCGGACGTGACGCAAGGTCACTTTCAGCAGTGGGGAGAGCCTTGGTTAGATCTATTTGCCACCGAACAAAATGCGCAATGTCATCAATTCTGCGCGTGTGAATTTCCAAGGCGGTACTCCCTCGGCGACGCTTTTCGTCACGAGTGGAGTTGCGGTCTGTTGTATGCCTTTCCGCCTATACCACTTCTGCCCAGAGTGCTGAAGAAGATTCAGCGCAACCGGGCCTAAGTCATTCTTGTGGCTCCGGATTGGGCACGAAGATACTGGTATCCCGAGCTACTCAACATGGCGATCGGTCCCCCGATCCGACTGCCTCTTAGGGAGGATTTTCTGTCGCAGCAGCAGGGGACGGTCCTCCACCGGAACCTGTTCAGCCTCCACCTCCATGCATGGATATTGAGCGGCGACAGTTGACAGCTTTCGATCTTCCTCCCGAAGTCTGTGATGTCATTCTGGCAGCCAGGCGTCTCTCCACGAAAACGGTTTACGCCTGCAGGTGGAACAAGTTTGTGGTATGGTGCACAGCAAAGTCTGTGGATCCCATTTCTGCCCCTCTTTTTGAAGTCCTTCTGTTCCTTCTTTCTTTGGCCCAGCAGGTCTCTGCACTGAGCACTATCAAAGGTTATCTTTCGGCCATTTACGCCTTTCTACGGCTTCCTGATCTCCCGTGCCGTTCATCATGCCTCAATGGGACTTTAATCTTGTCTTGACATATCTGCTGTGCGCTCCCTTCGTGCCCCTTCATAAGTGTCCTTTGCATCTTCTCACTCTCAAGACGGCTTTCTTGGTAGCTATCACCTCTGCCAGAAGAATGAGTGAGCTCCAGGCTCTTTCTTCTAAACCTCCTTTCCTTTTTGTTCATCCGGACAAGGTGGTTCTGAGTCCTTCTGTCCTTCTTTCTTGCCCAATGTTGTCACACCCTTACACATCGGGCAGACCATCACTTTGCCCACCTTCTTTCCGCCTCCGCATCCTTCGAAAGAGGAAGAGAGGTTCCACCGTCTGGACTTAAAACGTGCGCTCTATTTCTATCTGAAAACATACAACTGTTTCGGTTGGATGACCAGCTCTTTGTTGGCTACGTGGGCGCCAAATAAGGTCGGGCCGTGCACAAATGGACCATCTCTTGGTGGGTCTTTCTTTGCATCAAGGCCTGTTACTCGCTGGCTAAGAAGGATCCTCCTGTGGGGCTGCGTGTCCATTCAACCAGGGAAACAGCAGCCACTACTGCCTTGGGAAGCGGCGTTCCCTTGCAGAACATTGGTCAGGCAGCTATGTAGGCCTTGCTGCACACGTTTACCAAGCATTACTGCCTTGACAGTCAAGTACGGAGAGATGGCTTCTTTGGCCCTTCTGTTCTCTGCGACTTTCTAGTGTAATCTTATTCGCAGACCCCCTCACCCGGGTTACTATTGCTGGGGTATCTATTCTAAGGTAAGGAATCTATCACTAACATGTCTCTTTTAGATGCACAAGTTACTACTTGTGTAACGATATATCTGTAAGAGACATTAGTTAGTGATAGATTCCTTACCGCCCCACCCATCCTCCCCGTTGTGCGAATAGATTAATAGGGTTAAGGACATCCCTTTCAGGGCCCTCGTTTCATGGCACGAGTAGTCAGTTTCTTGCATGGCTCGGCGTTCCTGGCGCGGAAAGTTGTGCACAGAACTGACATCAGCGTGAATGGGTGGCACCTAAGTAGTCTCCGTGATGTCATCTCGGCACATACGAAGCCAGCGACAGACGCGGAGCCACACGACGCCACCTACTGACGCGCAGTGGTACTGCTAGCAAAACTTTCTGGATCCAGTCTGACGCCTGGGGATATTCTAAGGTAAGGAATCGATCACTAACTAATGTCTCTTTCAGATATATCGTTACACAAGTAGTAACTTGTGCATCAGTGCCTCAGGGACAGAAAAGGCTTCATTGACCTTGATCCGTCACTTGGACCCAGCTTGAGTGTGTCCAGACCCTCCAATTGGTGCCCCTCCAGTCCTGGACCCTTGGAAGTGTGCTAAAGCTGTCCATATAGCCACAATTCTAAACTTGGGATTTAGAAATATTTTGGCCAAAAAGTGCTGTTAGAGCCAAGAGGAGCCCAGGAGCCCTGTGCGTGTTAACCTGCCCAAGGTGCATTGCTGGGTGGCCTGACTTTGCTGCAGCTCCTGCTACGTTATTCGCTGCCGCAGCAAATCCTGTTTAGCGGTCCTTCGCAGCAGGAGTATCCGACCTCATGGAGCCATCATTCACTACAGTTTGCAGCTTCGTCCCGTTGAAAGATTTCCAAAAAAGAAACTTAGGGACAGATGTACAAAACCTTTTTGCGGTTATAAACGGTCTGTTTCACAGAATAGAGCCGTTTGAGACTGCAAAAAAGCTTTATACAATGTACAAAAGTCAAATTGTGATACAGTAACTTATTACCAAATCACAATTTGTGCTTGCTATCAATTACCGATTCAGTATTTGGAGGTGGCGTCCCTTCCAAATTCTGAATCAGAATAGCAGTTTTGGCATCCAAATTCCGGCTGCAAAACAGTAATACTTCACCACCAGTATAAAACTGGTGGTAACCCATTCGTAAAGGGAATGGGGTCACTTGGGGACCCCATCATCTTTGAGCATGTTAAAAAAATATTTTATAAGTGCAGGCAGTGGTCTCATGGGCCACTACCTACTCTTTAAAAATGAAACTGTCAAGTTTAATTTTGTCTTTGTAAACGCATCCAGTTTTCTTTTAAGTAAAATTGCTTTATTAAAAAGCATTAATCAAAAGAGGGACTCAGAGGGGCTTTTGGTAAGGTCCAGCATACATGCCCAGGTAAATCAAACAAGAAATTAGTATGCATTTCCTGAGTGGGTCAAAAGCGATTGTAGTAGAGAGAGGTGCATGTAGGATAACGTAGTCCTATATCATGGAGTAGGGTGGGGGAATTATCCTTTCGGAACTTGAGCCCTCACACACCCAACAAGCTAGGTGTCATGCTTCATCAGTGGGTCTGCTCCACGTCGGGTCGGCGCTGCAGTACCCAACTGGCACCCAATGAGGGGCTCTTCAGTGGAGATCTTTTATTCCTGCTGTTTAGTGAGGTGTGAGTGAGGGGCCTAGGAAAGTGTAGATGTGGTGTAGTGAAAGTTTAAGCTAAAACTGGTTGGGTTAATAAGATGGCTCCCACCTGATTCAAAGAAGACAGAGTGGTGACTTATCTGAATGTAATGTTTCAAGATCCTAGCGCTCCACTCTAATAAGGTCAACATGTTTATTTCCATAATCGTTCTAAGGATCAGACGGCAATTCATCAGGACCATGTGTAAACTATCTATACCCCGTGGTAGATGTGGACCAACCTACCTGCCACATGTAAAAGGTAAAGTACCTAAACAGTGTTGAGGAAAATCTAAAAGAAAAAGAAAAGCATACATTAACGTAGACATATCTGAAAGAGACACGTTAGTATTAGATTCCTTACCTTAGAATATCCCCAGGCGTCAGACTGGATCCGGAAATGTTTGCGTAGCAGTACCCTTGTGCGTCGGTAGGCGTCGTCTGCGGCTCCGCGTCCGTCGTCGGCGTCGTGGGCGCCGTGATGACATCGTCGGAGTACTTAGATGCCGCCTCCGCGTGCTGACGTCAGTTCTTCTTTTTTCTGCGCCAGCGAGCGCAGATCTGGAAAAAGCAGTAACCCTAGTCACTTTTTGACTAACTTTTTTGATCCTTTTTGATTGCTATTTCGAGTCTCTTGACTCCGACACGATGCCTTAGGGATGCCCGGCTTCAAGCCTTGTGACGATTGCGACCGGCTGATGTCGGTCACGGATCCTCACCGCGTCTGTTTGTCGTGTTTGGGCGACGACAAGGCCTGCTCCGACTGCCGGGCCCTCTCTTCGAAAGCCAGGCGGGAGCGGTCCCGTAGGCGCCTCGAACTCCGGCAGTCGGCCCCGCGCCGTGAGAGGTCCCGATCCCATGGGAGGTCGAGGGACAGGTCGCGGGCTCGGAGCCATCACAGCTCCGAGAGTAGGCCGCACTCCTCCGGGTCGAAGTCGTCGTCAGGTAAGAGGCACAAGAAGTCCAAGCGGCGTCATCGCTCCTCGGACTCCCCCCGACGCTCGCGCGATGCGGCCAGGGGTTCGGGTGACACCGCCCACGCGGCTCCGTCGGAGTCGCGGGCGCCGCGTGCAGCTCCACACCCTCCGGTCCCTGGGCTGAACGCGTCGCCGGAGGAGATCGAGTGCTTCCTCATGGCCATGAGGAAACTCTCTCCTCCGACGGGCTCCGCGGCGCCTTCGGGCCCAGCGGATCCGTCTGGGGGCCCTAGCGGGTTGGCGGCTCCGGCCCCGACGCCGTCGGGTGCTTTGGCCTCGACGCCGCCAACGCCTTCGTGCCTGGCGCCGCAGGTCCCCGTTATCCCGACGCCGCCGGTGCCTTCGGGCCCGGCGCCGAGGGGTCCAGTTGTTCCGACGCCGCCGACGCATTCGGGCCCGGCGCCGCAGGATGCCGCTGGTCCTCCTTCGGGATCTGGTTCGTCGCCGGTGGATCTGACGACCTCCCCGGCGTCGGACCCTCAGGTGTCACCTCCGGCCTCAGGCGGCGCCGTCCCCGGTTCCACCTTCGTTCCTGTTCCGGCGTCGGGACGGCCCCGATAGGCGCCGCTCCAGACGCTGGTTGGAGAGTTCCATCTCTACGAACAGGCCCATTAGATGAGAACCCTGAATTTCAGGAGATGGGTGATGAAGATGACTGGGAGGGGTCTGAGGACCCTCTGACCAGGGAGTGTCAGTCTCATGAGGACTGGGCAGGAGACCTTGGGGAGGCCAGTGGCCTGGACACCTCTCCAGACACTGGTTTTGTCTCCCCTCCTTCCGTGGCATCGGAGGAGGGGGCAACTTATAGTGTGGTGCTGATGAGGGCTGCCAAGGCCTTGGGCCTTGAGCTCCCCGTCGCGGCCGTGAGGACTAACCTCCTCACTGAGGTCCTTAAACCGCAGTCAAGCTCGGCCGAGCCTCTGCTGCCCTTTAATGAGGCCTTGACCGACGTTCTTCTGGGCACTTGGTCCAAGCCCGCTACGGGTTCGCCCGTAGATAGGAACGTGGCCAGACGCCACCGCCTAGCCCCGGGCGACCCATGTTTCCTGTCCTCCCACCCTACCCCCGAGAGCCTGGTCATCCAGGCCTCCAATTCCCAGACCGCATTCCCCCCGGACCGGGAATCCAAGAGGTATGACCAGTATGGGAAGAAGATCTTCTCATCCCTTAGCCTAGGCCTGCGGTCTTCTAACACCGCCTGCCTCTTGGGACGTTACACCCACTCTGTGTGGGATAAGGTCACGGAAGTGCTGCCAGAGTGTCCGTGCTGCCAGAGTGTCCGTTGGAGGTACGGGCCAAACTCGGCCAAGCCCTTGTGGAGGGCCGGGATGCAGCCAAGTATTCCATCCGGTGTGGGCTGGATACCACTGACTCGCTGGGTAGAGCGATGGCAACGACGGTGGCGGTCAGACGCCACGCCTGGCTGAGGTCCGCCAACTTCTCGGCAGATGTCCAGAACACGCTTATGGACATGCCGTTCGATGGCCGTCGCCTCTTTGGCGACAAGGCAGACCATGCGCTTGAGTGTTTTAAGGACTCCAGGGCTACGGCCAAGTCCTTGGGCTGCCTATCACTCCTTTCGTGGCCACGGAAGGGGTGCGCCCACACGTGCCGCCAGCCACGCACCGCAGGGCAATACCCAACGCGATGGCGGCCGTGGGAACCGCCGTCCAGGTGGTCAGGGGCAGCGGCGAGGTCAGTCCACACCTTCCCCCGCAGCATCCGCCTCTAAACCCTCCTAGTCCGTGCTTTCAGGCCCATGTGACGCCAGTGGGAGGCAGGGTTCGCCATCACCACCTCCACTGGCGCACTGTCACGTCGGACAGGTGGGTGCTGCAAATCGTCCGAAGGGACTACTCCCTCCCCTTCGAGGCGACTCCTCCAGCCATGCCACCGCAGAAGCACCGTGTATCGGGGGATCACTTGCGACTTCTGCAGGAGGAAGTTACGGCCCTCTTGGCCAAGGGGGCCATCGAGCGCGTTCCTGGGCCAGAAGTAGGGTGTGGTTGCTACTCCCACTACTTTCTGGTACCCAAGAAGGGCAAAGGGGGCCTACGCCCTATCTTGGACCTACGGAACGTCAACGACTTACTCCGGAAGGAGAAGTTCAAGATGCTGACACTGGCTCAGGTCCTGGCTGCCCTGGACCCAGGAGACTGGATGGTAGCGTTGGACTTGCAGGACGCTTACTTTCATATCCCCGTCCTGCCTGCCCACCGGCGCTACCTGCGGTTCATGGTGGGCCACGAGCACTTTCAGTTTACCGTGCTCCCCTTCGGCCTTACCAGCGCCCCCACGGGTGTTCACGAAGGTGATGGCGGTGGTCGCAGCTCATCTGCGCAGGTTAGGGGTTTCAGTCTTCCCCTACCTCGACGACTGGTTGTTGAAGGCGGGCTCGCCCCAGACAGTCATCAGCCACCTCCAGACGACGGCAGACCTCCTGCACCAGCAGGGGTTCTCCATCAATGTGCCAAAGTCACACCTGTGTCCCTCTCAGAAGCTCCTCTTCATCGAAGCGGTTCTGGACTCGGCGCGGTTTCGGGTTTATCCGCCCGAACAGCGGGTCCGGGATATTCAGGCTCTGATTCCCATCTTTCACCCGTTATCCCTGATTTCGGTCAGGTTGACGCTGCGGCTTCTGGGGATGATGGCCTCCTGCATCCTACTGGTGCATCACGCCAGGTGGCGGATGCGGGCTCTGCAGTGGGACCTGAAGTTTCAGTGGGCCCAGCATCAGGGCAACCTATCCGACCACGTCCTGATCTCGGAGGGCACTGCGAGACAGCTGCAGTGGTGGCTTACGGACCGCGGTTGGGTCAGCAGCAGATCCCTCTCCCTTCCCTCCAGGGCTGGGGAGGCCACATGGGAGAGGCGGAGATCAGAGGCCTCCCGGCTCCACATCAACCTGTTGGAGCTCAGGGCGATTCGTCTGGCACTGAAGGCATTCCTCCCCTCTGTCCGGGGGAGGGTAGTGCAGGTGTTCACGGACAACACCACCGCCATGTGGTACTGCAACAAACAAGGCGGGGTGGGGTCGTGGATCCTTTGTCAAGAGGCTCTTCGCCTTTGGCAATGGCTGGAACGCCAGGGCGTGACCCTGGTGGCTCAACACCTTGCAGGTTCTCTGAACGCCAGGGCGGACGAGCTCAGCCGTCGGTGCATGATGGATCACGAATGACGTCTGAACTCGGACGCGGCGCAAGGCCTCTTTCAGCGATGGGGAGAGCCTTGGTTAGATCTATTCGCCACCGAAGAGAAGGCGCAATGTCATCTGTTCTGCGCGTTGGAATTTCCAAGGCGGCACTCGCTCGGAGACGCTTTTCGTCGCGAGTGGAGTTGCGGTCTGTTGTACGCCTTTCCGCCTATACCACATCTGCCCAGAGTGCTGAAGAAGATCAAGCGCGACCGGGCCCAAGTCATCCTTGTGGCTCCGGACTGGGCTCGAAGGTACTGGTATCCAGAGCTACTCAGTCTGTCAGTCGATCCCCCGGTTCGTCTGCCTCTTCAGGAGGACCTTCTGTCGCAGCAGCAGGGGACGGTCCTCCACCCGAACCTGTCCAGTCTCCACCTCCATGCTTGGAGATTGAGCGGCGACAGTTGAGGCCATTTGACTTGCCTCCTGAAGTCTGTAACATCATTCTGGCAGCCAGGCGTCCCTCCACAAAGTCGGTATACGCCTGCAGGTGGAACAGATTTGTGGCATGGTGCACAGCAAAGGCTGTGGATCCTCTTTCTGCCCCTCTTTCTGAGGTTCTTCTCTTCCTTCTTTCTCTTGCCCAGCAGGGCTCTGCTCTGGGCACTATCAAGGGCTACCTTTCTGCCCTTTCAGCCTTTCTCAGGCTACCTGATCAGCCTTCTTTGTTCAAGTCCCCTATTGTAAACAGATTTCTTAAGGGCATCACTCACACGTTTCCTCCTGTTCCGTTTGTGATGCCTCAGTGGGACTTGAAACCTGGTTTTAACATTCCTGATGTGCGCTCCCTTTGAGCCACTTCACAACTGTCCTCTTCGCCTTTTGACTTTGAAGACTGCTTTCCTGGTTGCCATCACCTCTGCCAGGAGAGTGAGTGAGCTCCAGGCTCTTTCTTGTACTCCACCTTTCCTTTCCGTCCATCCGGACAAAGTGGTGCTTTGTACCAAACCTTCTTTCCTGCCCAAGGTTGTCACGGCCTTTCACATCGGGCAGTCTATCACCTTGCCAACCTTCTTCCCGCCACCGCATCCCTCTAAAGAGGAAGAGCGGCTCCACCGTCTGGACCCAAAACGTGCGCTCTGATTCTACTTGGATCGCACACGCCAGTTCCGGGTGGATGACCAACTCTTTGTTGGTTACGTGGGCGCTAAGAAGGGGAAAGCGGTGCACAAGAGGACCATCTCCCGGTGGATCATCCTGTGTATCCAGGCATGCTACTCCTTGGCTAGGAAGGAGCCCCCGGTTGGACTGCGGGCTAATTCTACCCGAGCGACGGCGACTACCACTGCCCTGGGCAGGGGTGTGCCCTTACAAGACATCTGTCAGGCAGGTACGTGGGCATCGCTGCACACGTTTGCAAGACACTACTGCCTGGACAGTCAAGTACGGAGGGATGGCTTCTTTGGCCGTTCCGTCCTCCAGGACTTTCTGGTGTGATTATTGGTTCGCAGACCCACCACCGGGGTTGGTATTGCTGGGGTATCTATTCTAAGGTAAGGAATCTAATACTAACGTGTCTCTTTCAGATGCACAAGTTACTACTTGTGTAACGATATATCTGTAAGAGACATTAGTTAGTATTAGATTCCTTACCGACCCACCCATCCTCCCCGTTCTGCGAACCAATATCTAGGGTTAGGGTTGTCCCCTTCAGGGCCCTAGTTTCAATGGCACCAGTGTTGGTTTTTAACATGGCTCTGCGTTTCTGGCGCGGAAAAGCTGTGTCTAAGAACTGACGTCAGCACGCGGAGGCGGCGTCTAAGTACTCCGACGACGTCATCACGGCGCCCACGACGCCGACGAGGGACGCGGAGCTGCAGACGACGCCTACCGACGCGCAAGGGTACTGCTACGCAAAAATTTCCGGATCCAGTCTGACGCCTGGGGATATTCTAAGGTAAGGAATCTAATACTAACTAATGTCTCTTACAGATATATCGTTACACAAGTAGTAACTTGTGCATTAGTCAAGTATACTTTATAGCCATGTAGCTCTCTAGATAAAAAAAAAGCGGTGACCCAAAGGGTGTGCACACATGATCAAGTGACAAGTAAAACACGTGATGTCGTACACATGAATTATATAAAGTTTTTAAATAAATTGCAATAGCTTCACAGAGGACAATTAGACTCACCAACAGGCTCTAATATCCAGGCCTCAACAGTGTTTGGAGCGGCTGTGACACCTCTAGGTGCAGTGTTCTAGAGGAAATCATCATTGAGGTTGTTAGGTTAACAACATCAAATATTAGTAGGTATCCCCTATAGGTCATCTGCCCATTATGGGTGGGTATCAAAGACCCCGGGACAGTTCTCAGAGGCCTAGAACGTCGCAATGCAATCATTAATGCAAGGTCCCATAAGTCATCAGCGCAGTGGTGTTAACTCCCGTTAGTTACATTGTTCCGCTACCGCACTTTAGTGATGTGGCATATAGGGCGAGTACTGCGGGGACCTGCCACTGCGCGTTAGTGTGGCCAAACTGTCAAAATTGAATGTAGTGAAGCCATCGTGCTTCCAAAGCAATAGAGAACCGCAGCGTCGGCCATCGTAACATCACCAGCAGGGTAGCTATGCAATTAATAAGGAATACTTCGCCGACATTCTTTGAAGGCAACCGCACTCGCCTAAAATCAGTGTCACTGCACTGAACGACCTACCCTTGCGAAAAGAACTGGGTGGTAACCAGCAGCACCAGCCGGACTCTGTTATACTCCCCGGGATCCCTGCGTTGGGCGGGGCCTAGGTCAGAAGTGGTGCACATCGACCGCTAGCCACTTGTCAGGTAGAAACAGGAAGTACCCGAATGGCCCAGGACCGCGGCCATCTTGGAATGGTCGCGTGTCTCTTGATTTGTACAAACTCAAATAGACACAGTTACATTATTTTTGGTGTCATAAGGATATTGTAAATGTGGTTGTGTACATTCATACACTTAGTAGAGGGTCGGTGATGTCATACGGAAGTTGATATCAATATTATAACCACACCTCAGTCTATATCTGAAGAAATGTTTATTATAAACTGGCACATTCAGGCATATAGGTGGTAAGGAAGTGATACACCTGTATCAGGGATTAGAGTGAAAGCCATATATAATGTCATTGTGGATCTAATTGGAGGTTTTCCAACCCTTGGACAGATGAAAGTTTTAACCCAGTGCTCCGTAAGGGATTACACCATTTAAACCATGTTGATGAGTGGATAGACGGTGTATCCATCTCTGTTCTATCCTAAAAAACGATCTTTGTGTAATGTGAGGGTGGGCTTCATGGAGGTCTGCTGACCTCAGCAGGCAACCATCCTTGTGATGACTTTGATTCCTAATGGTTCGCACAATATGACCTACCTCATTAATATGCATGAGGTAGTTCTATATGCGACACACTAGGAATCAGTGGGAATACCGATTTCCTTATGATTCGGAGAGAATTGCAATGAGGATATCGGTATAGCTAATGTCTGTACATCTGCCCCTAAGTCCGTAAGTAGAAATCCTTACCACAACTTCATCCAGCTGATCGGCGACAAAGACTCCTCCTCCTCAGCCACTACCTGCAGCCTTGCCTTGCTGAACTTTAGCTTCTCAGACTTTTTGCTGAAATTTCTTCTATGTCTGACGGTAAATGCTGATCGGCCCGAATCCACTTCTTATGTTCGACCGACGCTCCATCGTGGTCAAACATATTTTTCATCTTTCATGCAGTCTTGCGTGACTACATGTCTGCAGTTAGCACTTTCATTTTTAGGCTCTAGTTTTACCTTATATTATAAAAAGTCATAACTCCAATTCTACTAGATTTTTGTCATTTTAGTGTCAAATACTTTATTAAAATATACTCTTTCTCTAAATTGGTGTGGGATTTTTCTGATATTGTGTTTTCACTTTATTACTGTTTGTGTACTGCATAAATACATTACACATTGCCTCCAAGTTAAGCCTGACTATTTTTGTTCCAAGCTACCAGAGAGTTATGCACTGGTTAATTTTGTGACTTTTGTGGTTCAGCCTGACATGGATTGTGGCTGTTGCTTGAGCAGGGTTAACAGTCCACTCAATCAACAACGCGATTTCTCACTATGGTGTTCAGTGGTTGGGCCCAGTACTTGTATTTGTGCTGTACCATATGGTGATTTGTGAAACACAAAAATCACATATGAATGAATTGACATCCTAGTGGACTTTTTTAAGATTCCCCTTAGTTTTCGATTGGCTGTTTTATCCTTTTTCCTAAATTTAGTACTCTACCTCTCTTTTTTCCATGGAGATGGAGCTTCTCAACATTAACACCCTCACCAGGGCTGAACTGCAGAGGATCTGCTAGGAGGCTGAAGCCGGCAAGAAGACCACAAAGTTGGACCCCCCAGAAAGCCCTCACAGGTTATGACTAGGTAAATAGGCTGAAAGCCACACCAGAGAAGGACACCTCAGAGGAGGATAGGATGAATTTAGATGAAGAGGAGGGGGAGGGCCTAGAAATGAGTCCTGAGCTTCAGGAGGAGCACAACTCCTGAGGAGCTCCATGAGCCGGCTGAAAGCAGTGCGTCTGTCCGGGGTTTATCCTCAGAGGAGCTGGAGGACCAGAAGGCGGATAAGGAGCGCAAACTACAGCCGGCCAAGATGAAACTGGAAGCAGAAGAAAGAAATGTTGAGGCCCTAGCCAAGAAAAAGTTGAGGCTGAGAGGGTCTTGGCTGAAAGAAAACTGTTGCTGAAGCATGAAAAGAGCAAAAAGGAGCTGGAGCTCAAGGCCAGGCAAGCTTCAGAATCCAGCAGTGATGGTGGCAGCATACCTTCGGTGTCCCATGGAGAGGCAGAGGCCGCATACCACTAGACCTGGTGCTCAGTGATGTGGTGGGAGATTATATAGGCAAATGTTTTTCTGCCCCTCATAGACCTGCCCTGCTGCTTGAGCTCAGGAACAGTAGAGTCTCCAACCATTTTGAACCCATACCTGGACTCAGCCTGAGTGAGTCCTCATCATCCAAGTGGTGCCATTCCAGTCCTGAAGTGGTGTTAAAGGTGCCCAGGTAGCCAAAATCCAAAACTTGGGATTTAGAAACTTTTCTGCCAAAAAGTTCTCAGAGTAGACTGGGACCTACCTGCTCGTTGATCCTCCCAAGGTGCATCACTGGTCGGCCTGGCTTAGTGGCAGCTGCCACTATGTTCTTCTCCACAGTGGCAAATCCTGTTCAGGGGTCATTCGCAGAAGGAGTATTTGGCCTTGTGAAGCCCTCGTCGGCTACAGCTTGGAGCTTTGTCCTGCTGGAGGTTTTCAACTTCCAAAAAAGAGACTAAGTCCGAACATAGAAATCTTCATCCAAACTTTGTCCAGTGGCTCCCCGACGATGACGCCACCTCCTCGGCCACTGCTTGCAGCCATACCCAACTGAACTTTACCTTCTCAGACAATTTTTGCAGAAATTTCTTTTATACACAATGGCAAGCGCCGACTGGGCCCAATCCACTTCTAGCATCTGACCTGCACTGCAACATGGTCAGCCATATTTTTCAACTTTGACCTGGTCCCGCACGCCTAGACGTCCGCGGTTGGTGCTTTGATCACCTGCTAGTTTTTATTTTAAACTTAAAAAAATAACTCTGGTTATACTAATTGTATTTTTGTAATTTTGGTGTCAAATAATTTATTAAAAGTTACTCTATTTTTAGGGCTTGGGCTCTGCGTACACTGCGCAGCAGTGTCGCGCAGCGAGAGTCCTATTCCGGGCGTGTTGAAAATGGACCTTGAAATTCCACATAGCTCGTGCGTGTGGATTTCCAAGGTCCAATTTCATTGGCCTTCGGGTGCGTGCTGTTTTTAAACAGAACACGCAATAGGCCATAGGCGGTCGCGTCGCTCCGCCTATGGCCTATTGTGTCTGTTACGCGCACCAGAGGCCATATGTTTTGAATTATCGCGGCTTGACAACCGAGTGAGAGAGACTGCAGAGTGGGAGTGACAGCATGAGTGACTGCAGAGTGAGAGTGACAGCATGAGTGACTGCAGAGTGAGAGTGACAGCATGAGTGACTGAAGTGTGAGTGACAGCATGAGTGACTGCAGAGTGAGAGTGACTGCAGAGTGAGAGTGACAGCAGAGTGAGAGTGACAGCAGAGTGAGAGTGACAGCATGAGTGAGTCCAGAGTGAGAGTGACAGCATGTGTGACTGCAGAGCGAGAGTGACAGCATGAGTGACTGCAGAGTGAGAGTGACAGCATGAGTGACTGCAGAGTGAGAGTGACTGCAGAGTGAGAGTGACTGCAGAGTGAGTGTGACTGCAAAGTGAGAGTGACTGCAGAGTGACTGCAGCGTGAGAGTGACTGCATGAGTGAGTGTGACAGTATGAGTGACAGTAGAGTAAGAGTGACAGCATGAGTGACAGTAGAGTGAGAGTGACAGCATGAGTGACAGCAGAGTGAGAGTGACAGCAGAGTGAGAGTGACAGCAGAGTGAGAGTGACAGCAGAGTGAGAGTGACAGCATGTGTGACTGCAGAGCGAGAGTGACTGCAGAGTGAGAGTGACTGCAGAGTGAGAGTGACTGCATGAGTGAGAGTGACATGAGTGACAGCAGAGTGAGAGTGACAGCATGAGTGACTGCAGAGTGAGAGTGACTGCAGAGTGAGAGTGACTGCAGAGTGAGAGTGACTGCAGAGTGAGTGTGACTGCAAAGTGAGTGTGACTGCAAAGTGAGTGTGACTGCAAAGTGAGAGTGACTGCAGAGTAAGAGTGACTGCATAAGTGACTGCAGCGTGAGAGTGACTGCATGAGTGAGTGTGACAGTATGAGTGACAGTAGAGTAAGAGTGACAGCATGAGTGACAGTAGAGTGAGAGTGACAGCATGAGTGACAGTAGAGTGAGAGTGACAGCATGAGTGACATCAGAGTGAGAGTGACAGCAGAGTGAGAGTGACAGCATGAGTGACAGCAGAGTGAGAGTGACAGCATGACTGACTGCAGAGTGAGAGTGACTGCAGAGTGAGAGTGACTGCAGAGTGAGAGTGACAGCATGATTGACTGCAGAGTGAGAGTGACAGCATGACTGACTGCAGAGTGAGAGTGACAGCATGACTGACTGCAGAGTGAGAGTGACAGCATGAGTGACTGCAGAGTGAGAGTGACAGCATGAGTGACAGTAGAGTGAGTGACAGCATGAGTGACAGCAGAGTGAGAGTGACAGCATGAGTTACTGCAGAGTGAGAGTGACTGCAGAATGAGCGTGACTGCACGAGTGAGCATGACTGCATGAGTGAGAGTGACTACATGAGTGAGTGACTGCAGAGTGAGAGTGACTGCAGAGTGAGAGTGACAGCATGAGTGACTGCAGAGGGAGAGTGACTGCAGAGTGAGAGTGACTGCATGATTGAGAGTGACTGCATGAGTGTGAGTGACAGCATGAGTGACAGTAGAGTGAGAGTGACAGCATGAGTGACAGTAGAGTGAGAGTGACAGTAGAGTGAGTGACAGCAAAGTGAGAATGACAGCAGAGTGACAGCTGAATGAGAGTGACGGCATGGGTGACAGCAGAGTGAGAGTGACAGCATGAGCGGCAGTATAGTGAGAGTGATAGCAGAGTGAGAGTGACAGCATGAGTGACAGCGGAGTGAGAGTGACAGCATGATTGACTGCAGAGTGAGAGTGATTGCAGAGTGAGAGTGACTGCATGAGTGAGAGTGACAGCATGAGTGACTGCAGAGTGAGAGTGACAGCATGACTGACTGCAGAGTGAGAGTGACAGCATGACTGACTGCAGAGTGAGAGTGACATCATGAGTGACTGCAGAGTGAGGGTGACAGCATGAGTGACTGCAGAGTGAGAGTGACAGCATGAGTGACAGTAGAGTGAGTAACAGCATGAGTGACAGCAGAGTGAGAGTGACAGCATGAGTGACTGAGTGAGAGTGACTGCAGAATGAGCATGACTGCATGAGTGAGCGTGACTGCATGAGTGAGCGTGACTGCATGAGTGAGAGTGACTGCAGAGTGAGAGTGACAGCATGAGTGACTGCAGAGTGAGAGTGACTGCAGAGTGAGAGTGACTGCATGATAGAGAGTGACTGCATGATAGAGTGACTGCATGAGTGAGAGTGACTGCATGAGTGAGAGTGACATGAGTGACAGTAGAGTGAGAGTGACAGCATGAGTGACAGTAGGGTGAAAGTGACAGTAGAGTGAGTGACAGAAAAGTGAGAGTGACAGCTGAGTGATAGTGACAGCATGAGTGACAGCAGAGTGAGAGTGACAGCATGAGTGGCAGCAGAGTGAGAGTGATAGCAGAGTGAGAGTGACAGCATGAGTGACAGCAGAGTAAAAGTGACAGCATGACTGACTGCAGAGTGAGAGTGACTGCAGAGTGAGTGTGACTGCAGAGTGACTGCAGAGTGAGAGTGACTGCAGAGTTAGAGTGATAGCATGAGTGACTGCAGAGTGAGAGTGACTGCAGAGTGAGAGTGACTGCAGAGTGAGAGTGACTACAGAGTGAGAGTGACTACAGAGTGAGAGTGACTGCAGAGTGAGAGTGACTGCAGAGTGAGAGTGACTGCATGAGTGAGAGTGACTGCATGGGTGAGAGGGCCAGCATGAGTGAATGCACAGTGAGAGTGACAGCATGAGTCACTGCACAGTGAGAGTGACAGCATAAGTGACAGCATGAGTGACTACAGAGTGAGAGTGACAGCAGAGTGAGAGTGCCAGCATGAGTGACAGCAGAGTGAGAGTGGCTGCAGAGTGAGAGTGGCTGCAGAGTGAGAGTGACTGCAGAGTGAGAGTGACTGCAGAGTGAGAGTGACTGCAGAGTGAGAGTGACTGCAGAGTGAGAGACAGCATGAGTGAGAGTGACAGCAGAGTGAGAGTGACAGCAGAGTGAGAGTGACAGCAGAGTGAGAGTGACAGCAGAGTGAGAGTGACAGCAGAGTGAGAGTGACAGCAGAGTGAGAGTGACAGCATGAGTGCATGCAGAGTGAGAGTGACAGCATAAGTGACTGCAGAGTGAGAGTGACAGCATGAGTGACTGCAGAGTGTGAGTGACAGCATGAGTGACTGCAGAGTGTGAGTGACAGCATGAGTGACTGCAGAGTGAGAGTGACAGCAGACAGAGTGACTGCAGAGTGAGAGTGACAGCATGAGTGACTGCAGAGTGAGTGTGACTGCAGAGTGATTGTGACTGCAGAGTGACGTGAGAGTGACTGCAGAGTGAGAGTGACTGCAGAGTGAGTGTGACTGCAGAGTGAGTGTGACTGCAGAGTGATTGTGACTGCAGAGTGACGTGAGAGTGACTGCAGAGTGAGAGTGACTGCATGAGTGAGAGTGACTGCATGAGTGAGAGTGACTGCATGAGTGGGAGTGACTGCATGAGTGAGAGTGACTGCATGAGTGAGAGTGACTGCAGAGTGAGAGTGACTGCAGAGTGAGAGTCACAGCATGAGTGACTGCAGAGTGAGAGTGACTGCAGAGTGAGAGTGACTGCAGAGTGAGAGTGACATCATGATTGACTGCAGAGTGAGAGTGACTGCAGAGTGAGAGTGACAGCATGATTGACGGCAGAGTGAGAGTGACTGCAGAGTGAGAGTGACTGCAGAGTGAGATTGACTGCAGAGTGAGATTGACTGCAGAGTGAGTGTGACTGCAGAGTGAGTGTGACTGCAGAGTGAGTGACTGCAGAGCGAGAGTGACTGCATGAGTGACTGCAGAGTGAGAGTGACTGCATGAGTGAGAGCGACTGCATGAGTGAGAGTGACAGCATGAGTGAGAGTGACAGCATGATTGACAGCATGAGTGACTGCAGAGCGAGAGTGACACCACGAGCAACAGCAGAGTGAGACTGACAGCATGAGTGACAGCAGAGTGAGAGTGACAGCATGAGTGACTGCAGAGTGAGAGTGACTGCAGAGTGAGAGTGACTGCAGAGTGAGAGTGACTGCAGAGTGAGAGTGACTGCAGAGTGAGAGTGACTGCAGAGTGAGTGTGACTGCAGAGTGAGTGTGACTGCAGAGTGAGTGTGACTGCAGAGTGAGAGTGACTGCATGAGTGACTGCAGAGTGAGAGTGACTGCATGAGTGAGATTGACTGCATGAGTGAGAGTGACTGCATGAGTGAGAGTGACTGCATGAGTGAGAGTGACTGCAGAGTGAGAGTGACTGCAGAGTGAGAGTGACTGCAGAGTGAGAGTGACTGCAGAGGGAGAGTGACTGCAGAGGGAGAGTGACTGCAGAGTGAGTGTGACTGCAGAGTGAGTGTGACTGCAGAGTGAGTGTGACTGCAGAGTGAGAGTGACTGCATGAGTGACTGCAGAGTGAGAGTGACTGCATGAGTGAGATTGACTGCATGAGTGAGAGTGACTGCATGAGTGAGAGTGACTGCATGAGTGAGAGTGACTGCATGAGTGAGAGTGACAGCATGAGTGACAGTAGAGTGAGAGTGACAGCAGAGTGAGAGTGACAGCAGTGAGAGTGACAGCATGACTGACTGCAGAGTGAGTGATAGCATGAATGAGAGTGACAGCAGAATGAGAGTGACAGCAGAGTGAGCGTGCCAGCAGAGTGAGAGTGACAGCATGAATGACTGCAGAGTGAAAGTGACAGCATGAGTGACTGCAGAGTGAGAGTGACAGCATGAGTGACTGCAGAGTGAGAGTGACAGCATGAGTGACAGTGGAGTGAGAGTGACAGCATGAGTGACAGTAGATTGAGAGTGACAGTAGAGTGAGAGTGACAGCATGAGTGACAGTAGAGTGAGTGACAGCAAAGTGAGAGTGACAGCAGTGAGAGTGACAGCATGAGTGACAGCAGAGTGAGAGTGACAGCATGACTGACTGCAGAGTGAGAGTGACTGCAGTGAGAGTGAAGGCATGACTGATTGCAGAGTGAGAGTGACAGCATGAGTGACTGCAGAGTGAGAGTGACAACATGAGGGACAGTAGAGTGAGAGTGACAGTAGAGTGAGAGTGACAGCATGAGTGACAGTAGAGTGAGAGTGACAGTAGAGTGAGTGACAGCAAAGTGAGAGTGACAGCATGACTGACTGCAGAGTGAGAGTGACTGCAGTGAGAGTGAAGGCATGACTGACTGCAGAGTGAGAGTGACAGCATGAGTGACTGCAGAGTGAGAGTGACTGCAGAGTGAGAGTGACAGCAGAGTGAGAGTGACAGCAGAGAGAGTGACTGCAGAGTGAGAGTGACAGCATGAGTGACTACAGAGTGAGAGTGATGGCATGAGTGACTGCAGAGTGAGAGTGACAGCATGACTGACTGCAGAGTGAGAGTGACAGCATGAGTATCTGCATGAGTGAGAGTGACAGCATGAGTGACTGTAGAGTGAGTGACAGCATGAGTGAGAGTGACAGCATGAGTGACTGCAGAGTGACAGCATGAGTGACAGTAGAGTGAGTGACAGCATGAGTGACAGCAGAGTGAGAGTGACAGCATGAGTGACTGCAGAGTAAGAGTGACTGCTGAATGAGCATGATTGCACGAGTGAGCGTGACTGCATGAGTGAGAGTGACTGCATGAGTGAGAGTGACTGCAGAGTGAGAGTGACTGTAGAGTGAGAGTGACTGCAGAGTGAAAGTGACTGCAGAGTGAGAGTGACTGCAGAGTGAGTGACTGCATGATTCAGAGTGATTGCATGAGTGAGCGTGACTGCATGAGTGAGCGTGACTGCATGAGTGAGAGTGACTGCATGAGTGAGAGTGACTGCAGAGTGAGAGTGACAGCATGAGTGACTGCAGAGTGAGAGTGACTGCAGAGTGAGAGTGACTGCAGAGTGAGAGTGACTGCAGAGTGAGAGTGACTGCATGATTGAGAGTGACTACATGAGTGAGAGTGACTGCATGAGTGAGAGTGACAGCATGAGTGACAGTAGAGTGAGAGTGACAGTAGAGTGAGTGGCAGAAAAGTGAGAGTGACAGCTGAGAGAGTGACAGCATGAGTGGCAGCAGAGTGAGAGTGATAGCAGAGTGAGATTGAGAGCATGAGTGACAGCGGAGTGAGAGTGACAGCATGACTGACTGCAGAGTGAGAGTGATTGCAGAGTGAGTGTGATTGCAGAGTGACTGCAGAGTGAGAGTGACAGCATGACTGACTGCAGAGTGAGAGTGACTGCAGAGTGAGTGTGACTGCAGAGTGACTGCAGAGTGAGAGTGACAGCAGAGTGAGAGTGACTGCATGATTGAGAGTGACAGCATGAGTGACAGTGGAGTGTGAGTGACAGCATGAGTGACAGTAGAGTGAGTGACAGCATGAGTGACAGTAGAGTGAGAGTGACAGTAGAGTGAGTGACAGCAAAGTGAGAGTAACAGCTGAGTGAGAGTGACAGCATGAGTGATAGCAGAGTGAGAGTGACAGCATGAGTGGCAGCAGAGTGAGAGTGACTGCAGAGTTACAGTGACAGCAGAGTTACAGTGGCAGCATGATTGACTGTAGAGTGAGGGTGACTGCAGAGTGAGAGTGACTGCAGAGTGAGAGTGACTGCAGAGTGAGAGTGAGAGTGACTGCATGAGTGAGAGTGACTGCATGAGTGAGAGTGACTGCATGAGTGAGAGTGACTGCATGAGTGAGAGTGACAGCATGAGTGACTGCAGAGTGAGAGTGACAGCATGAGTGACTGCACAGTGAAAGTGACAGCATGAGTGACTGCAGAGTGAGAGTGACAGCATGAGTGACTGCAGAGTGAGAGTGACAGCATGAGTGACAGTAGAGTGAGTGACAGCATGAGTGACAGCAGAGTGAGAGTGACAGCAGAGTGAGAGTGACAGCAGAGTGAGAGTGACAGCAGTGAGAGTGACAGCATGAGTGACAGCAGAGTGAGAGTGACAGCATGACTGACTGCAGAGTGAGAGTGACTGCAGTGAGAGTGAAAGCATGACTGACTGCAGAGTGAGAGTGACAGCAGAGTGAGAGTGACAGCATGAGTGACAGCAGAGTAAGAGTAACGGCATGAGTGACAGCAGAGTGAGAGTGACAGCATGAGTGACTGCAGAGTGAGAGTGACTGCAGAGTGAGAGTGACTGCAGAGTGAGAGTGACTGCAGAGTGAGAGTGACTGCAGAGTGAGTGAGTGGGACTGCAGAGTGAGTGTGACTGCAGAGTGAGTGTGACTGCAGAGTGAGTGTGACTGCAGAGTAAGTGTGACTGCAGAGTGAGTGACTGCAGAGCGAGAGTGACTGCATGAGTGACTGCATGATCGAGAGTGACTGCATGATTGAGAGTGACTGCATGAGTGAGAGTGACTGCATGAGTGAGAGTGACTGCATGAGTGAGAGTGACTGCATGAGTGAAAGTGACAGCATGAGTGACAGCAGAGTGAGTGACATCATGAGTGACAGCAGAGTGAGCGTGATAGCAAAGTGACAGCAGAGTGAGAGTGACAGCATGAGTGACTGCCGAGTGAGAGGGACAGCATGAGTGACAGTAGAGTGAGAGTGACAGCAGAGTGAGAGTGACAGCAGTGAGAGTGACAGCATGACTGACTGCAGAGTGAGTGATAGCATGAATGAGAGTGACAGCAGAATGAGAGTGACAGCAGAGTGAGCGTGCCAGCAGAGTGAGAGTGACAGCATGAATGACTGCAGGGTGAGAGTGACAGCATGAGTGACTGCAGAGTGAAAGTGACAGCATGAGTGACTGCAGAGTGAGAGTGACAGCATGAGTGACTGCAGAGTGAGAGTGACAGCATGAGTGACAGTGGAGTGAGAGTGACAGCATGAGTGACAGTAGATTGAGAGTGACAGTAGAGTGAGAGTGACAGCATGAGTGACAGTAGAGTGAGTGACAGCAAAGTGAGAGTGACAGCAGTGAGAGTGACAGCATGAGTGACAGCAGAGTGAGAGTGACAGCATGACTGACTGCAGAGTGAGAGTGACTGCAGTGAGAGTGAAGGCATGACTGATTGCAGAGTGAGAGTGACAGCATGAGTGACTGCAGAGTGAGAGTGACCACATGAGGGACAGTAGAGTGAGAGTGACAGTAGAGTGAGAGTGACAGCATGAGTGACAGTAGAGTGAGAGTGACAGTAGAGTGAGTGACAGCAAAGTGAGAGTGACAGCATGACTGACTGCAGAGTGAGAGTGACTGCAGTGAGAGTGAAGGCATGACTGACTGCAGAGTGAGAGTGACAGCATGAGTGACTGCAGAGTGAGAGTGACTGCAGAGTGAGAGTGACAGCAGAGTCAGAGTGACAGCAGAGAGAGTGACTGCAGAGTGAGAGTGACAGCATGAGTGACTACAGAGTGAGAGTGATGGCATGAGTGACTGCAGAGTGAGAGTGACAGCATGACTGACTGCAGAGTGAGAGTGACAGCATGAGTATCTGCATGAGTGAGAGTGACAGCATGAGTGACTGCAGAGTGAGTGACAGCATGAGTGACAGCAGAGTGAGAGTGACAGCATGAGTGACAGCATGAGTGACAGTAGAGTGAGTGACAGCATGAGTGACAGCAGAGTGAGAGTGACAGCATGAGTGACTGCAGAGTAAGAGTGACTGCTGAATGAGCATGATTGCATGAGTGAGCGTGACTGCATGAGTGAGAGTGACTGCATGAGTGAGAGTGACTGCAGAGTGAGAGTGACTGTAGAGTGAGAGTGACTGCAGAGTGAAAGTGACTGCAGAGTGAGAGGGACTGCAGAGTGAGTGACTGCATGATTCAGAGTGATTGCATGAGTGAGCGTGACTGCATGAGTGAGCGTGACTGCATGAGTGAGAGTGACTGCATGAGTGAGAGTGACTGCAGAGTGAGAGTGACAGCATGAGTGACTGCAGAGTGAGAGTGACTGCAGAGTGAGAGTGACTGCAGAGTGAGAGTGACTGCAGAGTGAGAGTGACTGCAGAGTGAGAGTGACTGCATGATTGAGAGTGACTACATGAGTGAGAGTGACTGCATGAGTGAGAGTGACTGCATGAGTGAGAGTGACAGCATGAGTGACAGTAGAGTGAGAGTGACAGTAGAGTGAGTGGCAGAAAAGTGAGAGTGACAGCTGAGAGAGTGACAGCATGAGTGGCAGCAGAGTGAGAGTGATAGCAGAGTGAGATTGAGAGCATGAGTGACAGCGGAGTGAGAGTGACAGCATGACTGACTGCAGAGTGAGAGTGATTGCAGAGTGAGTTTGATTGCAGAGTGACTGCAGAGTGAGAGTGACAGCATGACTGACTGCAGAGTGAGAGTGACTGCAGAGTGAGAGTGACTGCAGAGTGAGAGTGACTGCAGAGTGAGAGTGACTGCAGAGTGAGAGTGACTGCAGAGTGAGTGAGTGGGACTGCAGAGTGAGTGTGACTGCAGAGTGAGTGTGACTGCAGAGTGAGTGTGACTGCAGAGTAAGTGTGACTGCAGAGTGAGTGACTGCAGAGCGAGAGTGACTGCATGAGTGACTGCATGATCGAGAGTGACTGCATGATTGAGAGTGACTGCATGAGTGAGAGTGACTGCATGAGTGAGAGTGACTGCATGAGTGAGAGTGACTGCATGAGTGAAAGTGACAGCATGAGTGACAGCAGAGTGAGTGACATCATGAGTGACAGCAGAGTGAGCGTGATAGCAAAGTGACAGCAGAGTGAGAGTGACAGCATGAGTGACTGCCGAGTGAGAGGGACAGCATGAGTGACAGTAGAGTGAGAGTGACAGCAGAGTGAGAGTGACAGCAGTGAGAGTGACAGCATGACTGACTGCAGAGTGAGTGATAGCATGAATGAGAGTGACAGCAGAATGAGAGTGACAGCAGAGTGAGCGTGCCAGCAGAGTGAGAGTGACAGCATGAATGACTGCAGGGTGAGAGTGACAGCATGAGTGACTGCAGAGTGAAAGTGACAGCATGAGTGACTGCAGAGTGAGAGTGACAGCATGAGTGACTGCAGAGTGAGAGTGACAGCATGAGTGACAGTGGAGTGAGAGTGACAGCATGAGTGACAGTAGATTGAGAGTGACAGTAGAGTGAGAGTGACAGCATGAGTGACAGTAGAGTGAGTGACAGCAAAGTGAGAGTGACAGCAGTGAGAGTGACAGCATGAGTGACAGCAGAGTGAGAGTGACAGCATGACTGACTGCAGAGTGAGAGTGACTGCAGTGAGAGTGAAGGCATGACTGATTGCAGAGTGAGAGTGACAGCATGAGTGACTGCAGAGTGAGAGTGACCACATGAGGGACAGTAGAGTGAGAGTGACAGTAGAGTGAGAGTGACAGCATGAGTGACAGTAGAGTGAGAGTGACAGTAGAGTGAGTGACAGCAAAGTGAGAGTGACAGCATGACTGACTGCAGAGTGAGAGTGACTGCAGTGAGAGTGAAGGCATGAGTGACTGCAGAGTGAGAGTGACTGCAGAGTGAGAGTGACTGCAGAGTGAGAGTGACAGCAGAGTCAGAGTGACAGCAGAGAGAGTGACTGCAGAGTGAGAGTGACAGCATGAGTGACTACAGAGTGAGAGTGATGGCATGAGTGACTGCAGAGTGAGAGTGACAGCATGACTGACTGCAGAGTGAGAGTGACAGCATGAGTATCTGCATGAGTGAGAGTGACAGCATGAGTGACTGCAGAGTGAGTGACAGCATGAGTGACAGCAGAGTGAGAGTGACAGCATGAGTGACAGCATGAGTGACAGTAGAGTGAGTGACAGCATGAGTGACAGCAGAGTGAGAGTGACAGCATGAGTGACTGCAGAGTAAGAGTGACTGCTGAATGAGCATGATTGCATGAGTGAGCGTGACTGCATGAGTGAGAGTGACTGCATGAGTGAGAGTGACTGCAGAGTGAGAGTGACTGTAGAGTGAGAGTGACTGCAGAGTGAAAGTGACTGCAGAGTGAGAGGGACTGCAGAGTGAGTGACTGCATGATTCAGAGTGATTGCATGAGTGAGCGTGACTGCATGAGTGAGCGTGACTGCATGAGTGAGAGTGACTGCATGAGTGAGAGTGACTGCAGAGTGAGAGTGACAGCATGAGTGACTGCAGAGTGAGAGTGACTGCAGAGTGAGAGTGACTGCAGAGTGAGAGTGACTGCAGAGTGAGAGTGACTGCAGAGTGAGAGTGACTGCATGATTGAGAGTGACTACATGAGTGAGAGTGACTGCATGAGTGAGAGTGACTGCATGAGTGAGAGTGACAGCATGAGTGACAGTAGAGTGAGAGTGACAGTAGAGTGAGTGGCAGAAAAGTGAGAGTGACAGCTGAGAGAGTGACAGCATGAGTGGCAGCAGAGTGAGAGTGATAGCAGAGTGAGATTGAGAGCATGAGTGACAGCGGAGTGAGAGTGACAGCATGACTGACTGCAGAGTGAGAGTGATTGCAGAGTGAGTTTGATTGCAGAGTGACTGCAGAGTGAGAGTGACAGCATGACTGACTGCAGAGTGAGAGTGACTGCAGAGTGAGTGTGACTGCAGAGTGACTGCAGAGTGAGAGTGACAGCAGAGTGAGAGTGACTGCATGATTGAGAGTGACAGCATGAGTGACAGTGGAGTGTGAGTGACAGCATGAGTGACAGTAGAGTGAGTGACAGCATGAGTGACAGTAGAGTGAGAGTGACAGTAGAGTGAGTGACAGCAAAGTGAGAGTAACAGCTGAGTGAGAGTGACAGCATGAGTGATAGCAGAGTGAGAGTGACAGCATGAGTGGCAGCAGAGTGAGAGTGACTGCAGAGTTACAGTGACAGCAGAGTTACAGTGGCAGCATGATTGACTGTAGAGTGAGGGTGACTGCAGAGTGAGAGTGACTGCAGAGTGAGAGTGACTGCAGAGTGAGAGTGAGAGTGACTGCATGAGTGAGAGTGACTGCATGAGTGAGAGTGACTGCATGAGTGAGAGTGACTGCATGAGTGAGAGTGACAGCATGAGTGACTGCAGAGTGAGAGTGACAGCATGAGTGACTGCACAGTGAAAGTGACAGCATGAGTGACTGCAGAGTGAGAGTGACAGCATGAGTGACTGCAGAGTGAGAGTGACAGCATGAGTGACAGTAGAGTGAGTGACAGCATGAGTGACAGCAGAGTGAGAGTGACAGCAGTGAGAGTGACAGCATGAGTGACAGCAGAGTGAGAGTGACAGCATGACTGACTGCAGAGTGAGAGTGACTGCAGTGAGAGTGAAAGCATGACTGACTGCAGAGTGAGAGTGACAGCAGAGTGAGAGTGACAGCATGAGTGACAGCAGAGTAAGAGTAACGGCATGAGTGACAGCAGAGTGAGAGTGACAGCATGAGTGACTGCAGAGTGAGAGTGACTGCAGAGTGAGAGTGACTGCAGAGTGAGAGTGACTGCAGAGTGAGAGTGACTGCAGAGTGAGTGAGTGGGACTGCAGAGTGAGTGTGACTGCAGAGTGAGTGTGACTGCAGAGTGAGTGTGACTGCAGAGTAAGTGTGACTGCAGAGTGAGTGACTGCAGAGCGAGAGTGACTGCATGAGTGACTGCATGATCGAGAGTGACTGCATGATTGAGAGTGACTGCATGATTGAGAGTGACTGCATGAGTGAGAGTGACTGCATGAGTGAGAGTGACTGCATGAGTGAGAGTGACTGCATGAGTGAAAGTGACAGCATGAGTGACAGCAGAGTGAGTGACATCATGAGTGACAGCAGAGTGAGCGTGATAGCAAAGTGACAGCAGAGTGAGAGTGACAGCATGAGTGACTGCCGAGTGAGAGGGACAGCATGAGTGACTGCAGAGTGAGAGTGACTGCAGAGTGAGAGTGACTGCAGAGTGAGAGTGACTGCAGAGTGAGATTGACTGCAGAGTGAGATTGACTGCAGAGTGAGTGTGACTGCAGAGTGAGTGTGACTGCAGAGTGAGGGACTGCAGAGCTAGAGTGACTGCATGAGTGACTGCAGAGTGAGAGCGACTGCATGAGTGAGAGCGACTGCATGAGTGAGAGTGACTGCATGAGTGAGAGTGACAGCATGATTGACAGCATGAGTGACTGCAGAGCGAGAGTGACACCACGAGCGACAGCAGAGTGAGACTGACAGCATGAGTGACAGCAGAGTGAGAGTGACAGCATGAGTGACTGCAGAGTGAATGTGACTGCAGAGTGAGAGTGACTGCAGAGTGAGAGTGACTGCAGAGTGAGAGTGACTGCAGAGTGAGTGTGACTGCAGAGTGAGTGTGACTGCAGAGTGAGTGTGACTGCAGGAGTGAGTGTGACTGCATGAGTGAGATTGACTGCATGAGTGAGAGTGACTGCATGAGTGAGAGTGACTGCAGAGTGAGTGTGACTGCAGAGTGAGTGTGACTGCAGAGTGAGTGTGACTGCAGAGTGAGTGTGACTGCAGAGTGAGTGTGACTGCAGAGTGAGTGTGACTGCAGAGTGAGAGTGACTGCAGAGTGAGAGTGACTGCATGAGTGAGATTGACTGCATGAGTGAGAGTGACTGCATGAGTGAGAGTGACTTCATGAGTGAGAGTGACAGCATGAGTGACAGCAGAGTGAGAGTGACAGCATGAGTGACTGCAGAGTGAGAGTGACTGCAGAGTGAGTGTGACTGCAGAGTGAGTGTGACTGCAGAGTGAGTGTGGCTGCGGAGTGAGTGTGACTGAAGAGTGACTGCAGAGTGATAGTGACTGCAGGATTGAGAGTGACTGCATGAGTGAGAGTGATTGCTTGAGTGCGAGTGAGAGTGATTGCTTGAGTGCGAGTGACAGCATGAGTGACAGTAGAGTGACAGTGACCGCATGAGTGACAGTAGAGTGAGAGTGACTGCAGAGTGAGAGTGACTGCAGAGTGAGAGTGACTGCAGAGTGAGAGTGACTGCAGAGTGAGAGTGACTGCAGAGTGAGAGTGACTGCATGATTGAGAGTGACTGCATGATTGAGAGTGACTGCATGATTGAGAGTGACTGCATGATTGAGAGTGACTGCATGATTGAGAGTGACTGCATGATTGAGAGTGACTGCATGATTGAGAGTGACAGCATGAGTGACAGTGGAGTGAGAGTGACAGCATGAGTGACAATAGAGTGAGAGTGACAGCATGAGTGACAGTAGAGTGAGTGACATCATGAGTGACAGCAGAGTGAGAGTGACAGCAGAGTGAGTGTGACAGCGGAGTGACAGCAGAGTGAGAGTGACAGCAGAGTGAGAGTGACAGCAGAGTGAGAGTGACAGCATGAGTGACTGCAGAGTGAGAGTGACTGCAGCGTGAGAGTGACAGCATGAGTCACTGCCGAGTGAGAGGGACAGCATGAGTGACTGCAGAGTGAGAGTGACAGCATGAGTGACTGCATGATTGAGAGTGACTGCATGAGTGAGAGTGACTGCATGAGTGAGAGTGACTGCATGAGTGAGAGTGACAGCATGAGTGACAGTGGAGTGAGAGTGACAGCATGAGTGACAGTAGAGTGAGAGTGACAGCATGAGTGACAGTAGAGTGAGAGTGACAGCATGAATGACAGCAGAGTGAGAGTGACTGCAGAGTGAGAGTGACTGCATGAGTGACTGCAGTGTGAGCGACAGCATGAGTGAGAGTGACAGCAGAGTGAGAGTGACATCAGAGTGAGTGACAGCATGACTGACAGCAGAGTGAGAGTGACTGCAGTGTGAGCGCCAGCATGAGTGACTGCAGAGTGAGAGTGACTGCAGAGTGAGAGTGACAGCAGAGTGAGAGTGACATCGGAGTGAGTGACAGCATGAATGACAGCAGAGTGAGAGTGACTGCAGAGTGAGAGTGACTGCAGAGTGAGAGTGACTGCAGAGTGAGAGTGACTGCAGAGTGAGAGTGACTGCAGAGTGAGAGTGACTGCAGAGTGAGAGTGACTGCAGAGTGAGAGTGACTGCAGAGTGAGAGTGACTGCAGAGTGAGTGTGACTGTGGAGTGAGTGTGACTGAAGAGTGACTGCAGAGTGATAGTGACTGCAGGATTGAGAGTGACTGCATGAGTGAGAGTGATTGCTTGAGTGAGAGTGACAGCATGAGTGACAGTAGAGTGAGAGTGACAGCATGAGTGACAGTAGAGTGAGAGTGACAGCATGAGTGACAGTAGAGTGAGAGTGACTGCAGAGTGAGAGTGACTGCAGAGTGAGAGTGACTGCAGAGTGAGAGTGACTGCAGAGTGAGTGTGACTGCAGAGTGAGTGTGACTGCAGAGTGAGTGTGACTGCAGAGTGAGTGTGACTGCAGAGTGACTGCAGAGTGAGAGTGACTGCAGAGTGAGAGTGACTGCAGAGTGAGAGTGACTGCAGAGTGAGAGTGACAGCAGAGTGAGTGTGACAGCGGAGTGACAGCGGAGTGAGAGTGACAGCAGAGTGAGAGTGACAGCAGAGTGAGAGTGACAGCAGAGTGAGAGTGACAGCATGAGTGACTGCAGAGTGAGAGTTACTGCAGAGTGAGAGTGACAGCATGAGAGTGACAGCATGAGTCACTGCTGAGTGAGAGGGACAGCATGAGTGACTGCAGAGTGAGAGTGACAGCATGAGTGACTGCAGAGTGTAAGTGACTGCATGATTGAGAGTGACTGCATGACTGAGAGTGACTGCATGAGTGAGAGTGACTGCATGAGTGAGAGTGACTGCATGAGTGAGAGTGGAGTGAGAGTGACAGCATGAGTGACAGTAGAGTGAGAGTGACAGCATGAGTGACAGTAGAGTGAGAGTGACAGCATGAATGACAGCAGAGTGAGAGTGACTGCAGAGTGAGAGTGACTGCATGAGTGACTGCAGTGTGAGCGACAGCATGAGTGACTGCAGAGTGATAGTGACAGCAGAGTGAGAGTGACATCAGAGTGAGTGACAGCATGAGTGACAGCAGAGTGAGAGTGACTGCAGTGTGAGCGACAGCATGAGTGACTGCAGAGTGAGAGTGACAGCAGAGTGAGAGTGACATCGGAGTGAGTGACAGCAGAGTGAGAGTGACAGCATGAGTGACTGCAGAGTGAGAGTGACTGCAGAGTGAGAGTGACTGCAGAGTGAGTGTGACTGCAGAGTGAGAGTGCCTGCAGAGTGAGAGTGCCTGCAGAGTGAGAGTGCCTGCAGAGTGAGAGTGCCTGCATGAGTGAGAGTGCCTGCATGAGTGAGAGTGCCTGCATGAGTGAGAGTGCCTGCATGAGTGAGAGTGCCTGCATGAGTGAGAGTGCCTGCATGAGTGAGAGTGCCTGCATGAGTGAGAGTGCCTGCATGAGTGAGAGTGCCTGCATGAGTGAGAGTGCCTGCATGAGTGAGAGTGCCTGCATGCGTGAGAGTGACTGCATGAGTGAGAGTGCCTGCATGCGTGAGAGTGCCTGCATGCGTGAGAGTGCCTGCATGCGTGAGAGTGACTGCATGAGTGAGAGTGACTGCAGAGTGAGAGTGACAGCATGAGTGACAGTGGAGTGAGAGTGACAGCATGAGTGACAGTAGAGTGAGAGTGACAGCATGAATGACAGCAGAGTGAGAGTGACTGCAGAGTGAGAGTGACTGCAGAGTGAGAGTGACTGCAGAGTGAGAGTGACTGCAGAGTGAGTGTGACTGCAGAGTGACAGTGACTGCAGAGTGAGAGTGACAGCAATCTGTGACTGCAGAGTGAGAGTGACAGCATGAGTGACTGCAGAGTGATAGTGACAGCAGAGTGAGTGTGACTGCAGAGTGACAGTGACTGCAGAGGGAGTGTGACTGCAGAGTGACAGTGACTGCAGAGTGAGTGTGACTGCAGAGTGACAGTGACTGCAGAGTGAGTGTGACTGCAGAGTGACAGTGACTGCAGAGTGAGTGTGACTGCAGAGTGACAGTGACTGCAGAGTGAGAGTGACTGCAGAGTGACAGTGACTGCAGAGTGAGAGTGACTGCAGAGTGAGAGTGACAGCATGAGTGACAGTAGAGTGAGAGTGACAGTAGAGTGAGAGTGACAGTAGAGTGAGAGTGACAGTAGAGTGACAGTGACAGTAGAGTGAGTGTGACTGCAGAGTGACAGTGACTGCAGAGTGAGAGTGACAGCAATCTGTGACTGCAGAGTGAGAGTGACAGCATGAGTGACTGCAGAGTGATAGTGACAGCAGAGTGAGTGTGACTGCAGAGTGACAGTGACTGCAGAGTGAGTGTGACTGCAGAGTGACAGTGACTGCAGAGTGAGTGTGACTGCAGAGTGACAGTGACTGCAGAGTGAGTGTGACTGCAGAGTGAGAGTGACTGCAGAGTGAGAGTGACTGCAGAGTGAGAGTGACTGCAGAGTGAGAGTGCCTGCATGAGTGAGAGTGCCTGCATGAGTGAGAGTGCCTGCATGAGTGAGAGTGCCTGCATGAGTGAGAGTGCCTGCATGAGTGAGAGTGCCTGCATGAGTGAGAGTGCCTGCATGATTGAGAGTGCCTGCATGAGTGAGAGTGCCTGCATGAGTGAGAGTGCCTGCATGAGTGAGAGTGACTGCATGAGTGAGAGTGACTGCAGAGTGAGAGTGACAGCAGAGTGAGAGTGACAGCATGAGTGACAGTGGAGTGAGAGTGACAGCATGAGTGACAGTAGAGTGAGAGTGACAGCATGAATGACAGCAGAGTGAGAGTGACTGCAGAGTGAGAGTGACTGCAGAGTGAGTGTGACTGCAGAGTGACAGTGACTGCAGAGTGAGAGTGACAGCAATCTGTGACTGCAGAGTGAGAGTGACAGCATGAGTGACTGCAGAGTGATAGTGACAGCAGAGTGAGTGTGACTGCAGAGTGACAGTGACTGCAGAGTGAGTGTGACTGCAGAGTGACAGTGACTGCAGAGTGAGTGTGACTGCAGAGTGACAGTGACTGCAGAGTGAGTGTGACTGCAGAGTGACAGTGACTGCAGAGTGAGTGTGACTGCAGAGTGACAGTGACTGCAGAGTGAGAGTGACTGCAGAGTGACAGTGACTGCAGAGTGAGAGTGACTGCAGAGTGAGAGTGACAGCATGAGTGACAGTAGAGTGAGAGTGACAGTAGAGTGAGAGTGACAGTAGAGTGAGAGTGACAGTAGAGTGACAGTGACAGTAGAGTGAGTGTGACTGCAGAGTGACAGTGACTGCAGAGTGAGAGTGACAGCAATCTGTGACTGCAGAGTGAGAGTGACAGCATGAGTGACTGCAGAGTGATAGTGACAGCAGAGTGAGTGTGACTGCAGAGTGACAGTGACTGCAGAGTGAGTGTGACTGCAGAGTGACAGTGACTGCAGAGTGAGTGTGACTGCAGAGTGACAGTGACTGCAGAGTGAGTGTGACTGCAGAGTGACAGTGACTGCAGAGTGAGTGTGACTGCAGAGTGAGTGTGACTGCAGAGTGAGTGTGACTGCAGAGTGACAGTGACTGCAGAGTGACAGTGACTGCAGAGTGAGAGTGACTGCAGAGTGAGAGTGACTGCAGAGTGAGAGTGACTGCAGAGTGAGAGTGACTGCAGAGTGAGAGTGACAGCATGAGTGACAGTGACTGCAGAGTGAGAGTGACAGCATGAGTGACAGTAGAGTGAGAGTGACAGTAGAGTGAGAGTGACAGTAGAGTGAGAGTGACAGTAGAGTGAGAGTGCCTGCAGAGTGAGAGTGCCTGCAGAGTGAGAGTGCCTGCAGAGTGAGAGTGCCTGCAGAGTGAGAGTGCCTGCAGAGTGAGAGTGCCTGCAGAGTGAGAGTGCCTGCAGAGTGAGAGTGCCTGCAGAGTGAGAGTGCCTGCAGAGTGAGAGTGCCTGCAGAGTGAGAGAGAGTGACAGCATGAGTGAGAGTGACTGCATGAGTGAGAGTGACTGCATGAGTGAGAGTGACTGCAGAGTGAGAGTGACTGCAGAATGAGAGTGACTGCAGAATGAGAGTGACAGCATGAGTGACAGTAGAGTGAGAGTGACTGCAGAGTGAGAGTGACTGCAGAATGAGAGTGACTGCAGAATGAAAGTGACTGCAGAATGAGAGTGACAGCATGAGGGGCAGTAGAGTGAGAGTGACAGTAGAGTGAGAGTGACAGTAGAGTGAGAGTGACAGCATGAGTGACAATAGAGTGAGTGACATCATGAGTGACAGCAGAGTGAGCGTGACAGCAGAGTGAGCGTGACAGCAGAGTGAGAGTGACAGCATGAGTGACTGCAGAGTGAGAGTGACTGCAGAGTGAGAGTGACAGCATGACTGACTGCAGAGTGAGAGTGACAGCATGAGTGAGTGTGACTGCAGAGTGAGTGTGACTGCAGAGTGAAATTGACTGCAGAGTGAGTGTGACTGCAGAGTGAGTGTGACTGCAGAGTGAGTGACTGCAGAGCAAGAGTGACTGCATGAGTGACTGCAGAGTGAGAGTGACTGCATGATTGAGAGTGACTGCATGAGTGAGAGTGACTGCATGAGTGAGAGTGACTGCATGAGTGAGAGTGACAGCATGAGTGACAGCATAAGTGACTGTAGAGTGAGAGTGACAGCATGAGTGACTGCAGCGTGAGAGTGACAACATGGGTGACTGCCGAGTGAAAGGGACAGCATGAGTGACTGCAACGTGAGAGTGACAGCATGAGTTACTGCCGAGTGAAAGGGACAGCATGAGTGACTGCAGAGTGAGAATGACAGCATGAGTGGCAGCAGAGTGAGTGACAGCATGAGTGAGAGTGACAACATGAATGACAGCAGAGTGAGAGTGACTGCAGAGTGAGAGTGACAGCATGAGTGACTGCAGAGTGAGAGTGACAACATGAGTGACTGCAGAGTGAGAGTGACAGCATGAGTGACTGCAGTGTGAGTTACAGCATGAGTGATTGCAGAGTGAGAGTGACAGCAGAGTGAGAGGACCGCAGAGTCAGAGTGACAGCATGAGTGACAGCAGAGTCAGAGTGACAGCATGAGTGACTGCAGAGTGAGAGTGACTGCAGAGTGAGAGTGACTGCAGAGTGAGAGTGACTGCAGATTGATTGTGACTGCAGAGGGACAGTGACTGCAGAGTGAGAGTGACGTGAGAGTGACTGCATGAGTGAGAGTGACTGCATGAGTGAGAGTGAAAGCATGCGTGACAGTAGATTGAGAGTGACAGCACGAGTGACAGTAGAGTGAGAGTGACAGCATGAGTGACAGTAGAGTGAGTGACATCATGAGTGACAGCAGAGTGAGAGTGACAGCAGAGTGAGAGTGACAGCAGAGTGAGAGTGATAGCAGAGTGAGAGTGATAGCAGAGTGAGAGTGACAGCAGAGTGAGAGTGACAGCATGAGTGACTGCAGAGGGAGAGTGACAGCATGAGTGACTGCCGAGTGAAAGGGACAGCATGAGTGACTGCAGAGTGAGAGTGGCAGCATGAGTGACAGCATGAGTGACTGCAGAGCGAGAGTGACACCACGAGTGACAGGAGAGTGACAGCATGAGTGACAGCAGAGTGAGAGTGACAGCATGAGTGACTGCAGAGTGAGAGTGACTGCAGAGTGAGAGTGACTGCAGAGTGAGAGTGACTGCAGAGTGAGAGTGACTGCAGAGTGAGTGTGACTGCAGAGTGAGATTGACTGCAGAGTGAGAGTGACTGCAGAGTGAGAGTGACTGCATGAGTGACTGCATGATTGAGAGTGACTGCATGATTGAGAGTGACTGCATGACTGAGAGTGACTGCATGACTGAGAGTGACTGCATGACTGAGAGTGACAGCATGAGTGACAGTAGAGTGAGAGTGACAGTAGAGTGAGTGACAGCATGAGTGACAGCAGAGTGAGAGGGACAGCAGAGTGAGAGTGACAACAGAGTGAGAGTGACAGCATGAGTGACAGCAGAGTGAGAGTGACAGCATGACTGACTGCAGAGTGAGAGTGACAGCATGACTGACTGCAGAGTGAGAGTGACAGCATGACTGACTGCAGAGTGAGAGTGACAGCACGAGTGACTGCAGAGTGAGAGTGACAGCATGAGTGACTGCAGAGTGAGAGTGACATCATGAGTGACTGCAGAGTGAGAGTGACTGCAGAGTGAGAGTGACTGCAGAGTGAGAGTGACTGCAGAGTGAGAGTGACTGCAGAGTGAGAGTGCCTGCATGAGTGAGAGTGCCTGCATGAGTGAGAGTGCCTGCATGAGTGAGAGTGCCTGCATGAGTGAGAGTGCCTGCATGAGTGAGAGTGCCTGCATGAGTGAGAGTGCCTGCATGAGTGAGAGTGCCTGCATGAGTGAGAGTGCCTGCATGCGTGAGAGTGACTGCATGAGTGAGAGTGACTGCAGAGTGAGAGTGACAGCATGAGTGACAGTGGAGTGAGAGTGACAGCATGAGTGACAGTAGAGTGAGAGTGACAGCATGAATGACAGCAGAGTGAGAGTGACTGCAGAGTGAGAGTGACTGCAGAGTGAGTGTGACTGCAGAGTGACAGTGACTGCAGAGTGAGAGTGACAGCAATCTGTGACTGCAGAGTGAGAGTGACAGCATGAGTGACTGCAGAGTGACAGTGACAGCAGAGTGAGTGTGACTGCAGAGTGACAGTGACTGCAGAGTGAGTGTGACTGCAGAGTGACAGTGACTGCAGAGTGAGTGTGACTGCAGAGTGACAGTGACTGCAGAGTGAGTGTGACTGCAGAGTGACAGTGACTGCAGAGTGAGTGTGACTGCAGAGTGACAGTGACTGCAGAGTGAGAGTGACTGCAGAGTGACAGTGACTGCAGAGTGAGAGTGACTGCAGAGTGAGAGTGACAGCATGAGTGACAGTAGAGTGAGAGTGACAGTAGAGTGAGAGTGACAGTAGAGTGAGAGTGACAGTAGAGTGACAGTGACAGTAGAGTGAGTGTGACTGCAGAGTGACAGTGACTGCAGAGTGAGAGTGACAGCAATCTGTGACTGCAGAGTGAGAGTGACAGCATGAGTGACTGCAGAGTGATAGTGACAGCAGAGTGAGTGTGACTGCAGAGTGACAGTGACTGCAGAGTGAGTGTGACTGCAGAGTGACAGTGACTGCAGAGTGAGTGTGACTGCAGAGTGACAGTGACTGCAGAGTGAGTGTGACTGCAGAGTGACAGTGACTGCAGAGTGAGTGTGACTGCAGAGTGACAGTGACTGCAGAGTGACAGTGACTGCAGAGTGACAGTGACTGCAGAGTGAGAGTGACTGCAGAGTGAGAGTGACTGCAGAGTGAGAGTGACTGCAGAGTGAGAGTGACTGCAGAGTGAGAGTGACTGCAGAGTGAGAGTGACAGCATGAGTGACAGTGACTGCAGAGTGAGAGTGACAGCATGAGTGACAGTAGAGTGAGAGTGACAGTAGAGTGAGAGTGACAGTAGAGTGAGAGTGACAGTAGAGTGAGAGTGCCTGCAGAGTGAGAGTGCCTGCAGAGTGAGAGTGCCTGCAGAGTGAGAGTGCCTGCAGAGTGAGAGTGCCTGCAGAGTGAGAGTGCCTGCAGAGTGAGAGTGCCTGCAGAGTGAGAGTGCCTGCAGAGTGAGAGAGAGTGACAGCATGAGTGAGAGTGACTGCATGAGTGAGAGTGACTGCAGAGTGAGAGTGACTGCAGAATGAGAGTGACTGCAGAATGAGAGTGACTGCAGAATGAGAGTGACAGTAGAGTGAGAGTGACTGCAGAGTGAGAGTGACTGCAGAATGAGAGTGACTGCAGAATGAGAGTGACTGCAGAATGAGAGTGACAGCATGAGGGGCAGTAGAGTGAGAGTGACAGTAGAGTGAGAGTGACAGTAGAGTGAGAGTGACAGCATGAGTGACAATAGAGTGAGTGACATCATGAGTGACAGCAGAGTGAGCGTGACAGCAGAGTGAGCGTGACAGCAGAGTGAGAGTGACAGCATGAGTGACTGCAGAGTGAGAGTGACTGCAGAGTGAGAGTGACAGCATGACTGACTGCAGAGTGAGAGTGACAGCATGACTGACTGCAGAGTGAGAGTGACAGCATGAGTGAGTGTGACTGCAGAGTGAGTGTGACTGCAGAGTGAAATTGACTGCAGAGTGAGTGTGACTGCAGAGTGAGTGTGACTGCAGAGTGAGTGACTGCAGAGCAAGAGTGACTGCATGAGTGACTGCAGAGTGAGAGTGACTGCATGATTGAGAGTGACTGCATGAGTGAGAGTGACTGCATGAGTGAGAGTGACTGCATGAGTGAGAGTGACAGCATGAGTGACAGCATAAGTGACTGTAGAGTGAGAGTGACAGCATGAGTGACTGCAGCGTGAGAGTGACAACATGGGTGACTGCCGAGTGAAAGGGACAGCATGAGTGACTGCAACGTGAGAGTGACAGCATGAGTTACTGCCGAGTGAAAGGGACAGCATGAGTGACTGCAGAGTGAGAATGACAGCATGAGTGGCAGCAGAGTGAGTGACAGCATGAGTGAGAGTGACAACATGAATGACAGCAGAGTGAGAGTGACTGCAGAGTGAGAGTGACAGCATGAGTGACTGCAGAGTGAGAGTGACAACATGAGTGACTGCAGAGTGAGAGTGACAGCATGAGTGACTGCAGTGTGAGTTACAGCATGAGTGATTGCAGAGTGAGAGTGACAGCAGAGTGAGAGGACCGCAGAGTCAGAGTGACAGCATGAGTGACAGCAGAGTCAGAGTGACAGCATGAGTGACTGCAGAGTGAGAGTGACTGCAGAGTGAGAGTGACTGCAGAGTGAGAGTGACTGCAGATTGAGTGTGACTGCAGAGGGACAGTGACTGCAGAGTGAGAGTGACGTGAGAGTGACTGCATGAGTGAGAGTGACTGCATGAGTGAGAGTGAAAGCATGCGTGACAGTAAATTGAGAGTGACAGCACGAGTGACAGTAGAGTGAGAGTGACAGCATGAGTGACAGTAGAGTGAGTGACATCATGAGTGACAGCAGAGTGAGAGTGACAGCAGAGTGAGAGTGACAGCAGAGTGAGAGTGACAGCAGAGTGAGAGTGATAGCAGAGTGAGAGTGATAGCAGAGTGAGAGTGACAGCAGAGTGAGAGTGACAGCATGAGTGACTGCAGAGGGAGAGTGACAGCATGAGTGACTGCCGAGTGAAAGGGACAGCATGAGTGACTGCAGAGTGAGAGTGGCAGCATGAGTGACAGCATGAGTGACTGCAGAGCGAGAGTGACACCACGAGTGACAGGAGAGTGACAGCATGAGTGACAGCAGAGTGAGAGTGACAGCATGAGTGACTGCAGAGTGAGAGTGACTGCAGAGTGAGAGTGACTGCAGAGTGAGAGTGACTGCAGAGTGAGAGTGACTGCAGAGTGAGAGTGACTGCAGAGTGAGTGTGACTGCAGAGTGAGATTGACTGCAGAGTGAGAGTGACTGCAGAGTGAGAGTGACTGCATGAGTGACTGCATGATTGAGAGTGACTGCATGATTGAGAGTGACTGCATGACTGAGAGTGACTGCATGACTGAGAGTGACTGCATGACTGAGAGTGACAGCATGAGTGACAGTAGAGTGAGAGTGACAGTAGAGTGAGTGACAGCATGAGTGACAGCAGAGTGAGAGGGACAGCAGAGTGAGAGTGACAACAGAGTGAGAGTGACAGCATGAGTGACAGCAGAGTGAGAGTGACAGCATGACTGACTGCAGAGTGAGAGTGACAGCATGACTGACTGCAGAGTGAGAGTGACAGCATGACTGACTGCAGAGTGAGAGTGACAGCATGAGTGACTGCAGAGTGAGAGTGACAGCATGAGTGACTGCAGAGTGAGAGTGACATCATGAGTGACTGCAGAGTGAGAGTGACAGCATGAGTGACAGTAGAGTGAGAGTGACAGCATGAGTGACAGTAGAGTGAGGGACAGCATGAGTGACAGCAGAGTGAGTGTGACCGCATGAGTGACTGCAGAGTGAGAGTGACTGCATGAGTGAGCGTGACTGCATGAGTGAGCATGACTGCATGAGTGAGAGTGACTGCATGAGTGAGAGTGACTGCATGAGTGAGAGTGACTGCAGAGTGAGAGTGACAGCATGAGTGACTGCAGAGTGAGAGTGACAGCATGAGTGGCTGCAGAGTGAGAGTGACAGCATGAGTGGCTGCAGAGTGAGAGTGACTGCCTGATTGAGAGTGACTGCCTGATTGAGAGTGACTGCCTGATTGAGAGTGACTGCATGATTGAGAGTGACTGCATGATTGAGAGTGACTGCATGATTGAGAGTGACTGCATGATTGAGAGCGACTGCATGAGTGAGAGTGACTGCATGAGTGAGAGTGACAGCATGAGTGACAGTAGAGTGAGAGTGACAGTAGAGTGAGTGACAGCAGAGTGATAGTGACAGCATGAGTGACAGCAGAGTGAGAGTTACAGCATGAGTGGCAGCAGAGTGAGAGTGACAGCAGAGTGAGAGTGACAGCATGAGTGACAGTAGAGTCAGTGACAGCATGAGTGACAGTAGAGTCAGTGACAGCATGAGTGACAGCAGAGTGAGAGTGACAGCATGAGTGACTGCAGAGTGAGAGTGACAGCATGAGTCACAGTAGAGTGAGTGACATCATGAGTGACAGCAGAGTGACAGCAGAGTGAGAGTGACAGCAGAGTGAGAGTGACTGCAGAATGAGAGTGACTCAGCAGTGTGAGTGTTCCAAAGAGAGCAGGGTATGCTTGTGCGCTTACTCGGTGCACTGACACACCGGAGCTAAAACAAAGAACAGGTTAACCCGTGTCTTGGGAGCTTCATGGAGGCAGCCGGCCCTCTGTGAGGGGAGCAACAAGGAGGGGACTCCCCAACCATTCAAGCCCAACTACTCACAACCTACTGCACGATTACAGCACAGGCCAAAGGGAAGAGCTAGGTCTTTTCGCATTACGTACGGTGAGCAGTGTATGAGTGTGTAGCTTGAGCAGTGTGTGAGTGTGCAAGGTGAGCAGTGTGTGAGCGTGCAGGGTGAGCAGTGTGTGAGCAAGCAGGGTGAGCAGTGTGTGAGTATGCAGGGTTAACAGTGTGTGAGCGTGCAGGGTGAACATTGTGTGAGTGTGTAGGGTGAGCAGTGTGTGAGTGTGTAGGATGAGCAGTGTGTGAGTGTGTAGGGTGAGCAGTGTGAGAGTGTGTAGGGTGAGCAGTGTGAGAGTGTGTAGGGTGAGCAGTGTGTGTGTGTGTAGGGTGAGCAGTGTGTGAGTGTGCAGGGTGAACATTGTGTGAGTGTGCAAGGTAAACAGTGTGTGAGTGTGCAGGGTGAACATTGTGTGAGTGTGTAGGGTGAGCAGTGTGTGAGTGTGTAGGGGCAGTGTGTGAGTGTTCAGGGTACGAAAACTCGAACTAAGTCCACCACACACACACACACATAAGACCACACACACCACCACACACACACTTTCACACCACACTCTCACCACCACACACTCACCACCACACACTCACCACCACACCCGCAACCACACACACAACCACACACACACACACACACACCACCAGCTGGCAGGGCACATTTTAACCATGCACACACAACACCAGCTGTCTGTGCACGCTTTCACCAGGCACACGCACCACCAGCCGGCAGTGCACGCTTCCAACAGGCACACACACCACCAGCCATCAGTGCACAATTTCTACAGGCACACACACCACCAGCCATCAGTGCATACATCAATTGTTAACGCATCCACAATTAACTATTGTAGCAATCACAGTATGGTGCACTTTACTTTTAAACATATTCATCTAAAGCGCAGCATGCCACCATTGCTACAATTCCAATCCAACCCACATAATTCCACTACACACCACATGCATACACTCCATAACACATGGCTAAAAGACATTGCCATTTACAATGCCATTAGCTCTAACTCTAATCCGAGACCTATTGCATTTCCAATGCTTATTCTAAATTGGTGTGGGATTTCACTGGTGTTATCAGCTTAATTACTGTTTGTGTGCTGCATACATGCACTACACATTGCCTCTAAGTTAAGCCCGACTGCTTTAGTGCCAAGCTACTAGAGGGTTAAACACAGGTTAATTTAGAGACTTTTATGGTTCACCCTGACAAGGATTGTGGCTGTTGCTTGAGCAAGGTTAACACCCCACAAAACCAGCAACCCAACATCTCACACACATCTTCACATGGAGCCATAGCAACAGCTTTCTGGAGGTAGCGAAGGTGAAATCCAGCATTTATTGACCCATTATGATATCACTCGGAGTGATGCTGCATGATCTTTGACCATAAGTTGGCAGGCTACTGTACCTAATAGATTTGTAGTACTTATTTTTGAGGACACAAGGATAGAACACGTTAAAAAACAGCTGCTGCTTTCAACGTGCCTGTAACATGGTCCATTGAGCCCACCTCTAATGGTGTCATGGTGAGTGGGGCTGATAGAGATGGCTGTACACAAAGGTGATTTTCCATGTGGGAATAGGTTGGTATTCATATGCACAATACCTGTTCGCTGCACTTCTAGCTGTGGCACTGCACTGAAGTATACACCAGTGAATTCCTCACATGAGGCAGTGTCGGAGAGAATGCTGCAGTAGCCATTAAAATCTTTGCAGACACAGTTCACACTACTGATTGGTGACCAGGTGAAGCACCTGAAGTTTGGTACGTGTGCCCTTACACTCCAAAGTTCTGTACAGTCTTCGGGGATGTTTTTCACAGTGTGTGATGATTAGTGGTTGAAAGATGAACCTTTTCAGCTGTCGTGATGCTGAAACTCTTCTGTCTCACCCAACAGATGTTACATGACGCTTACTACAGCTTTGCACCTGCACCGGGGAGGCTCCCCCAAAGGGCCTGCAGGAACAGGAAAAACAGAAACAGTGAAGGACTTGGGGAAGGCTCTGGGGATGTATGTCATAGTTGTGAACTGCTCGGAAGGACTGGACTACAGGTCTATGGGACGCATGTATTGTGGTCTGGCTCAGGTAAGGAGGATGATAACATGTGCCCTTTGATGGGGCATGGAATACATGCGTTTTACATGTGAGTGAAATTTAAAAGTAGTTGGTGTCATTTCATGTTACATGCATGCATACATTTTGATTGTAAATATGGAGTGCCAGACACATCTAGTTTGCCAATTCCCCTCCCTGCTGTGAAAGCACAGACACCCCTAATACTCCAGCTCTACCTTGTCTCTCGGCTACCATTTCTTACCGGTTTCTGCCCGAGCACTTAGAGAACTGCATTGCCTGGATTTACCCTCACTTCAACTGGAAGGCTGTGCAGTTACTCCAGTATTGGAACTTTCATAGATTCACATGCCTGAATCATTCCCCGTCGTCGAGACGGGAGTCTCCGGTATATAAAAAAGCAATGCTTAGCAGTATAGCAAACTGAAAAGAGGCCTAGGCCCATTTCCCTTTTGCAACCCATAGCCTTTGTTATGTAAAAAGGCCCAAACGTTTCCCTGAACCAATCAGAGGTACTCACCCTCTAGAACACTCCTGAGAGAACCTTTTGCACCTCAGATTTTCTACTGCACGTTGTGCTAGGGAGTCTCCTTTGAGCTCTGCTCAAACTCTTCAATTCAATTAATTTTGACTGGGATTTGAGGTTCTCTCATTTTCTAGTTTCTCCTTATTTGAAATTCCTTATTCCTCTACAATGTCTGAGAAGGAGAAGAAAGGATTATTTAGAGCTTGTGCTACCTGCTCTAAAAAAGGCTTTATACAGATGACCCTCATAAAGACTGCATATACTGCCTCTATCCAGACCATCAGGCAGAGAGTTGTAAGGTATGTCAAACCTTTTCAAGTAAAACCTTGAGGGATCGTGAGGGAAGACTTTTACTTTGGCTTCAGAAGGTTAAAGCCAGAAAGGAGATCCTCTCAAGTGAGAGTGAGGAGGAGTCATCTTTGTCTAAGAGATCTAAAAAAAGAAGCAGATCTCCTCAGGCGCATGCCTCAGGTGAAAGACCTGAGAAGGCCCCAAAAAAGACCACCCCAGGGTCTTCAGGGTGCAGTCCCTCAAAATCTCCTTCAGGTAAACCTAAGAGGAAGAAGGGTTCTGCTTCTGAGGTGAAGCAGGTGGAGAAAACTGCCTCAGAGACTTAAAAATCTCCTCCAAGAGTCAAAATTACCATCAAAAAGACTTCCTCTACACCTTCAGAGGAGAAAGCGAAAGGATCTACACTGTCGACGGGATCGTCGACGAGGAAGATGTCATCGTCGATGACAAAAGCATCATCATCTTTGACGAAACAGGAGGTAAAGACTATGGAAAAGACATCGTCGACACTTTCACCGTCGACGGCGGTATCAACGATGAGTTCATTGTCGACGATGGCGTCGACGACCATGGCTACATCTACATCGTGGACAGGAGCGGCGACGACGGGAGTATAGACAACGTGAGCGCCGACGACGAGATCGACGACGACGGCGACGGGAGCGTCGATGAAGACAGCGTCGACGGTAACTACAACGTCGACGATAGCGTCGACGATGATAATATGGTTGGTGACAGGGATCTCGTCGACGGGCTCGTCGACAAGAGAAAAAAAACCAGAAAAAAGGTTGTCATCCTGGAAAAGGACAATAACGCCGGAGGTTACATCTCCAAGCAAGGTGTCTCCACTAGTCTCTTCTCACCTTCTGGAAGAGAAAGATTCAGAGGACGAGAATGAAGGTGGTCCTTTTGGATATGCGAGTAGTCCTTCGCAATTAAAAGTAAAATACCAGGAGGAGTATTCGGGCTAGGAATATGGGGAGTTTCGAGGTCATCCCCAAGAACAGCAACAATATAGCCAACTGCATCGTGAAGAGATGACAAGTGTACCAACTTCTTTACTGAAAGACCTCCAGAGCATGTTGAAGGATTATAGAAGAAGGTATCCGGCGCCTCAAACCTCTCAGGAGATCCCGGAGGTTACACCTCGACCTCGGTCTGTACCGGGTACACCAGTGCGAAGAAGGGAGATCTTGCCGGAACCCACTACTAGGTCTCCGCCACCAGCAGCTCAACATGACCCAGACACCTCGGACGATGACCACGAGGATATTTGGGAGGAAGGCCTGAAGGTTATGGAAACACCAGCTACAGTGACTCCGGTTCTTGCCAGACTGGACAAGAAATATAAGGCGCCTACAGATGCTCCAGCCTGTCTTTTGGGTCATCCCAAACCGGATTCAGTGATTACGCAAGCAGCGCAGCAGAAATCAAGGAATCCGTCTGCTCCAATTACAACACCTCCAGACAGAGAGGGTAGAAGGCTGGACAACGCAGGAAAGAGGTTTTCCATATTGTCTGCTCTGCTGGTACGAGCTGCTAATGCCCTCGCTATTCTAGGATGGTATGACAGGCAAATGTGGTGGGACCTGTCGCCGTACATTAACCATGTGCCAGAACCAGAGAAACAAGAAGCCAGGAAAATTCTGGAGGGTGAAAGGACTTCGGCGGAAGTCATAGATTGCGCTATGGATATAGCGACAACGGCGATTAAGTCTCTAGGAGGAGCAGCCGTTCTGCGCAGACAAGGATGGCTAAGAGCAACAGCTTTTAGACCTGAAGTTCAAAATATGATCTTAGACCTCCCCTTCAATGGCGAATATTTATACGGTAAACATATCGATGACACTCTACAAAGTATCAAGAAAGATACGGATACTGCGAAAGCATTGGTAACTCTACAGTGTAGGAAAGTTCCTTTTCGTGGCTCGAGAGGGAGAGGGCAATCATCTTATAGAGGAGGATATCAGCAAGGGAGACATTCCTATTATTCTACCTCATCTCAGCCCTACCACCAGCAGTACACTCAGCGACAATCGGGAGGTTATACAAAGTCAACTCCCAGAGGAAGAGGAGGCCGTCAGGGGAAGGACAACACCCGACGACAATGGTAACCTTCATCTTCCGGCTGCATCAACATTCCTAAGATCAAGTATTCCTCTGGGTGGAAAGATTGCTCATTATTTTCAGAATTGACAAAAATTAACAACGGACCAATGGGTCCTCAACATTATTCGATTCGGCCACACCCTAGAATTTCTACAGACGTCCCCTTGTACACCACCGATGCATCAAAAAAGCCAACCATCTGCATCTGCATCTGCATCAACTCCAAAAGGAGATTCGGACAGTTCTCCGAAAGGGAGCAATAGAACCGGTACCGAATGCCCAAATAAACAAGGGGTTTTACTCCGTATTTTTTCTGGTCAGGAAAAACATACTCCAATGGCGTCCTATTCTGGATCCCAGGTCCCTAAACACCTATCTCAAAAAGCAATCTTTCAGGATGGTATCTCTTCAGGACATCCTTTTGTTATTGAACCCGGGAGATCATATGACCACTTTGGACCTACAGGATGCGTATTTTCAAGTACCTATCCATCCCGCACACAGACAGTAACTTCGGTTCTTGGTGGCCGGAAGACATTATCAATTCAAGGTACTGCCATTCGGCCTAAAGTCAGCACCACGAGTGTTCACAAAATGCCTGACTCCAGTGGCAGCTGTGTTAAGGAAGCAAAAACATCAAATATTTCCTTACCTCGACAACTGGTTAGTCAAAGCACCATCGGAAGCACAAGCCAGGGCGTCAACAAAGGCCTGCATAGAATTGTTTGCCAAACTGGGTTTGACTCTACACGAAGGAAAATCAAACCTTCAACTGACAAAACTGATCACATATCTGGGAGCAATACTGGACACGGACAGCAACAAAGCGTTTCCCTCCGAAGAAAGGCAACTGAGGATCGAATCTCTTTTTCAAAACTGTGTAAAAAGAAAGTATCTTTCAGTGCGCATGTACAAATCCTTGCTAGGCATGATGTCATCTTGCATTCCCCTTGTGCCTCACTGCAGGTTAAGAATGCGCCCGCTGCAAGAACAGATCGATCTTCAGTGGTGTCAAGCGGAGGGATCCTTCAACGACACAGTCCAGGTGACACCAGTTATGGTTCAAGCAGCGGCATGGTGGACACAAAAAGAAAATGTCTCTCAAGGTCTGTCATTTCTTTCAAGACCAGCTCCATTAGCGGTGACAACCTATGCATCCCTGAAAGGATGGGGAGCTTTCCTTCAGGACCTTCAAGTCAGCGGTTGTTGGAAGGTACACGAGCAGCAATTGCACATACATCTGCTAGAACTCAGGGCAATCCGCCTCGCATTGCAAGCTTTCCTGCCACGAATACGGGGCTCGCCGGTGTTAGTAAGAACGGACAACACTAGGGCGATGGACTACTTAAACAAACAGAGATATCATTGACAGCAGAACATCTCCCGGGAGATCAGAACATCAAGGCGGATACTCTCAGCAGACTCAAATTGTCCTGCCACGAGTAGGAGCTGGACCAGGGAATCCTGGACAACATTTTTCAAAGGTGGGGGACACCAACAGTAGACCTTTTCGCCACAAGAGAGAACAGGAATTGCCGGTGCTTCGCAAGCTGGCTTCCCCAGAGGGAATCTTGGGGAATGCGTTTTCGATGGCATGGTCCGGCGTCTTTGCTTACGTTTTTTCTCCAATTCCTCTTCTGCCCTGTGTGCTTGTGAAGATCAAAAAATAACCGTGCAGACTGATCCTGATAGCACTGTGGTGGCCCAGACAACACTGGTTCACGGAACTCCTACAGTTGTCGGAGGACCGTCCAGTTCGTCTCCGACCAATTCCATCGCTTCTGACAATGTCCCAGGGACAAGTGCTCCATCCGGACCCGAAATCCTTGCGATTAGAGGCCTTTCTCCTCAACACTGTGAATTTAGTCATCTGAATATCTCAGACGAATGTAGGAGAATCTTGTCAAAGGCTAGAGCGGATAGTACCAACAAAACCTACAGGATGAAATGGAAGAGGTTTTGTCTTTGGTGTCAGACCCTCTTACTGCAGCACCTCATCAAATTATCCCATACATCTTACTTTTAGCCAAGTCAGGATAGGCTCACGCTTCGATTAAGGTGCATTTAGCTGCATTATCTCGCTACAGGAGGTCTTCCTCAGGCCCGTCCTTATGGTCATCAAGGATCATCAAACAATTTATGAAGGGATTATTCAGGGTCTTTCCTCCAGTAAAGCCTCCACCACCACTCTGAAATCTAAACATAGTGCTGTCACAATTGATGAAACGACCTTTTGAGCCTATACACAGGGCGGACCTTAAGTTCCTGTCTTGGAAGGTGGCTCTTCTCATTGCACTCACTACAGCGAGAAGAGTAGGAGAACTGCAAGCTCTCACAATTCAAGAGCCTTTCCTACAGTTTCAGGAAGACAGAATGATTCTTAGGACTAATCCAAAGTTTATTCCTAAGGTACCAACTGACTTTCATCTAAATAAGCCATTGGTGTTAAAATGTTTCTTTCCTCAACCAAAAACAGCGGCGGAAAGAGTGTTACACTCACTGGACGTTCAAAGATGTCTCAAGTTATATTTTAAAGGAAACAAGGAGCTTTCGCAAGTCTTCACAGCTCTTCGTCGCTTTCAGCGCACCCAGGAAAGGTTTCCCTTTATCAAAAAGAGGGATTGCCAGGTGGATTTCCAGTGCAATTGTGTACTGTCATCCAGCTGCTGGTAAACCTCTAAATGCACAAGTTCGTGCTCATTCCACGAGAGCAGTGGCCACATCCACTGCATTGTTTGGAGGAGTGCCAATCCAGGATATCTGCAGGGCAGCGACCTGGGCATCTACACACACCTTCACCAGGCACTACTGCTTGGAAGCAGCCGCAGAGTCGGATGCGGCGGTGGGAGAGGCGGTCCTGCGAAATATCATCCAGTAACGGTGAGCCTTCTTTCCATGCCTCCATCCTTTTTTCTCTTGTTTTACAAAATCACATTTCTTGTATTTTGCTATGCTTGATTTTCATGCTGTATTACATAATGCTGTATATCAAATGAGAGACACCCAGTCGCTTTTTGGTTCTGCTACTTATTTTTATTTGAGCAGATTTTTCCACCCTCCGTTTTTTAATTCGTGGGTGTTATGGTTTATTTATAACCACAGTCACAAGTTACTTCACTTGGATCACCAGGTATAGTAGTCCGAGGATTTTGCTTTATCAAACACAGACTCCAAGTTATTATATACAATTTTTACAAATCACATCAAAACAAACACATTGGAAAATGACTATACATTACTATACAAGATTTACACATATTATACACAAAATTGAAATTAAACCCTACTAACAATTTTTACCACCAGGCCGTTGTTGTATAACTTGTATATGATTAAGGCTTATGTTTTTCCTAAACGTTGGAGTAGGAAGTCAAAACATTCTATAAATAACCCTGTGCGCATTGAGTGTTCATATATTTGAGTGAACAAACAGATTATAACTAAGCCGACGCGTTTCCAAGCCTGTGTCTTGTTCGCCAGGCTTTTCTTCAGGGCATTTGTTAGTTGGGTACCTATAAAAACAGTGGAGGACACTTTTCAGAATGGGACCTTACAATTGCATCAATTATTTGTTTTAAACTACTTGCGCTGTAAGTTACCCTTACAAACTGCGGGTTTGGACTCTCTGTTTCAGAACTTCTAGGACTGTAGGTGGTTCTGCAGGGGTGAGAGGCACTTATTATCTCTCTTGTCTATATTTATACAACCAGCTAGATATCTCAGTGATTTAGAGCTGTAAAGAGACTTACGTTTATCTAAAGTCTTCGTTCAGTTGTGGTTGGGGAGTCTGTTATTCTTTTTACTGCTGTTTCTTTGGTCGGTGAAGGCAGGGTCTGTTTTTGTGATAAGGGAGGAGATTCCTAAGTAATGTGGTCTTACATTTTGCGGGAATGGCCAGTAAAAACCCGTTATTATTTACTTACTTGGGGGTTTGGTCCGCGGACCTGCCGCTGCTTTTATTCAATTGTGCGGCGCCGCCTTTGGCTCTATTCGCGTGTGTCTCGCGTGTTACTGGAAGAATGGAAAGGAAGTATTTTAAGAATTATGCTATGGATTCGCCTTGTTTGCCCTGCGGATAGCAACCCTTACCTTTAGAATTCTTTATCGCTCGTGTTTCTCCTGCTTGCTTTCGTGTTGAACTGGTGTTCAGTGATGTTTGTCACATGACTTCTTCAAATATACTCATGTCATGTGATCTGGGGGTTGTGGGGGATGTAGTCCTAAAGATGGATTCACGGTAAGTTTTTTTACAGAGGACGCCGGTATGCATTTCAGATCTCAAATTGCTCGTTCAATCCTGTAATTGCACAGTTGAACTTCGCGATTAAATATGCTTCTCTCCTAAGTAAAAGCATTTCCACATTTCCTCCTCTTGGGGAAATCTTTATTCCTGATAAAACAGACCAACGTAGATCTTTTTCAGTGTGGTTTTGTTCTATGAAGTGTTGGACCATGGGTGCTGTCAGTACTTTCTGTTTTATCCTGGAGCGATGTTGTGCCAGTCTTTGTGTGATTTGCTGGTTTGTCTTGCCTATGTATATTTTGTCACAAGGACAAACTATTACATAGACAATGTTTTTGCTTTTACAGTTAGTAAATTCATTATGACTCCATCTAATGGAGTTGTGTTCAAACTTCGTCCCTTCAATGGTACTTGCACATGAAACGCAAGTGCCACATTTATGGTGGCCTTGTACTGGATCTAAGTTCCATAAGATACGTAGATCACTTTTCACTGTAGAAACACCTAAGTCAGCTCTTTTCTGATAGATACATCTGCCGTGTGGATTCCTCACCTTGTGAATATCCCCTGCGTCAGCAACATTCGGAAATTCTTTTTGTAGCCTCGCGCCGACGTGGATCCGGACGTCACAGAGGCACGGCATCGCACGCGACTCCGCTGACGTCACCGACGCCTATAACAGGCCCACGCCGGCGTGATGACATCAGTTCCCTTTTTTCCGCGTCGTTGACGCTAACGTTTTTCTGGGATCGTGCTGTAGCTTCATAGTAACTTTGTTACTGTTATTCTATTATTACTGTATCTATCTCTATTTTCTTCGAGATGTCGTCGAAGAAGACTGGCTTTAAAGCTTGCGGTGAATGTGGCAAGACTATGTCTATCACTGACCCACATGAATGCTGTGTCTGGTGCCTGAGTTCCGACCATGACGTCGAGGATTGCCCTTGCTGTAAGAAAATGACCCCGAAGGCCCTGCGAGAGAGAGAGACAAAACTTCTCGTGGCAAAACTGAAGAATAAGAAAGTTAAAAAGGCTTCAAGATCTCGATCTCGTCGTTCGAGGTCGAGGTCTCGATCGAAGTCGCGATCGGAGTCGTCTTCAGCTCATGTGTCAAGGTCTTCGAGGAAAAAACACAAGAAGAGGAGCCATGAGTCACGTCATCACTCAGAAAAGGACTCTGGTTCGAGGCCGAAGTCGCAAGTCAAGCTTCTTAGTAAGGAAGTGGAGATTTCAGCATCGGAGGATCATGACTCTGTTGGTGAGGCTTCACATCCGAATTCGCCTGAGTCACCGAAGCAGGTCCATTCTCCGGATCCGTCCAATCCTTCTGGTCAGGAGGATGAAGGTGAGGAGCAGGGGGCTGGTGAAGTCGAAGTTCCGGTACCTGCGGGTTCGTCGACCCCGGTTCCCGGACTCGATGAAGAGGTCGACGTCGTATCGACTCCGCCTCCTCGGGAACAGCCCGGAGGACCGTATCCAGAATTTCCGGCTCCAGGTCAGGACCCTTCAAAATTCCTGAACGCCATGTTTGGTGTTTATTCCAGGGCGATGTATCCATCTGGTGCACCTGTTGGTCCCACGGGTCCTATGGCTTTCAACTTGGGTGTTCCCCAGGCTTATGCTCCTGCGCCCTTCATGCCTTTTATGCCGGCTCTTCCACCGCATCGGCGTCGACGACACCGGAGGTGCCGGAAAATGCCAAAGCGTACCATGCCGACTCCGTCGAATCCGGTTCCATCGACGCCGATACCGTCGACTCCGAAGCAGGATTCTGCTCGACCTGGTACAAAACGACCTCATACGACTTCGGGTTCGACGCCGGCCCCGACCCCGTCGGAGTCGATTCCGAATCCTTCGACTTCTATTGTGAAGGAAAGATCTCGAAGAGAAGCCCAGAGACTTCTGGAGGAAGAACAATTACGTTATACAGAAATGGAGGAAGATCCTTTTGAGGATTTAGGTGAAGCCAGTGGGCTTGAACTGTCTCCTGAATGGGATTTAACCTCAGTATCAAGTGTACCTTCAAAGGATGTGGTTCCTTATCACACTGTCATCAGGAAGGCGGCAAGTTTGTTGAACATTACTCTGCCAACTGCTGATTATAAGCCAAATCTTCTGACTGAGGTTCTTCATTCACCCTCCTCTATTATTGAACCAATGTTGCCTTTTAATGATGCGTTTTCTGAACCCATCTATGAGGTTTGGAAGAAGCCTTTGTCTGCTCCTGCAGTTTCTAGAAAAGTGGCAAGGAGATACAGAGTTGCACCTGGTGACCCTGAATTTTTATCAACACATCCCCTGCCTGAGAGTTTGGTTGTGCAGGCTGCCTGCTCGAAGAGGTCTGCTGGTGCTTTTCCACAGGTTCCTGGGGATAAAGAATCCAGAAAGCAGGATCAAACTGCCAAGAAGGTTTTCTCATCAGCCAGTATGGCGTTAAAGTCAACCAACGCAACGTGTCTGATGGGAAGGTATATCCATGCCTTGATGGATTCTGTCAAGCAGTTGATTCCGAAAATCCCTGAGGATGAAAGAAAGGATTTTCAGGAAGTGATATCGGACACTCAAGCAGCGGCGAGACAGGTGATTCAGAGTGGTCTGGACACTGCTGATTCGGTGGCAAGGGTCATGGGATCTTCCGTAGCCACTAGGAGAGCCGCTTGGCTTAAGACATCGGAGTTTTCTACAGATGTTCAGTCTGTTTTGATGGATTTACCTTTTGATGGTTCAGGATTGTTTGGCAAGAAAGCTGATGCTGCCTTGGAGCGTTTCAAGGATAGTAGGGCCACTGCGAAATCTTTAGGTCTTCAGTCCAGGGGTACTACTGGAAGGCGCTTCAGAGGATTTGGGACATCTTCCTTTCGTTCCTACAGACCATCTCAGCAGCAGCCACAGCAACAGCAAAATACGCTGTACAAGTCATACACGGGGCAGGCAAAGAGCCCGTCCTAGAGGCCGTCAGGCTTCCTCCTCCTCTTCCTCTTCCTCTCCTTCCCAACCCCCTGCCAACGCAGCAAAGCAGCCCTAGATCCGCCATTCCGGATCATGTGGTCCCAGTGGGGGGCCGGCTTACCCATTTTCTACAAGATTGGGAATTAATTACATCGGATCTTTGGGTTCTCAATCTTGTAGAGAATGGGTATGCTCTTCCCTTTCGGGAATTTCCCCCAAATTACCCTCCTTGCCAGGGTTATTGTTCGGAGGACCATCTGCTTCTCTTGCAGGAAGAAGTCCTGGCACTGTTTCGAAAAGGTGCGATAGAGGTGGTTCCAGAGCAGGAAAGGGGTCGGGTGCTACTCCCGGTATTTCCTGATCTCCAAAAAGGATGGCAGGCTTCGGCCAATTCTGGATCTCAGGATCTTGAACCTTTACCTGAAACAGGAAAAGTTCAAGATGCTCACTCTTGCACAGGTTCTTCAAGCACTGCTGGAAGAGGACTGGATGGTGTCGATCGACTTGCAGGATGCGTATTTTCATATTCCCATCTTGAAGTCGCACAGAAAGTATCTCCGTTTTACGGTTGGGTCGCAACATTACCAGTTTGCGATCCTTCTGTTTGGCCTTACTACTGCGCGTCGAGTCTTCACCAAGGTGATGGCAGTGGTGGCAGCTCATCTCAGGAGGTCGGGGATACCTGTATTCCCGTATCTGGACGACTGGCTGATCAAAGCGGTGTCGCCGGAGAAGGTGCTCCATCATCTGCAAGAGACAACTCAGTTGTTGCACAGGTTGGGTGTTTCGATATATGTACCCAAGTCTCACCTGGTGCCCTCCCAGCGCAACCTGTTCATAGGTGCGGTACTGGACACTACTGTATGCCGTGCATTCCCTTCTCCTCAAAGGATTCTCGACATACAGGAAATGATTCCTTTGTTCTACAATGGAGCGGTTGTTCCAGTCCTGAAGGTCTTACGTCTGCTCGGTCTGATGGCTTCTTGCATTCTGTTGGTCAACCATGCACGCTGGCACATGAGGGCACTCCAGTGGTGCCTCCGCAGGCAGTGGTATCAGCACAATGGAGATCTCAGGGAGTCAGTGAGGATCTCCAGAGAAGCTGCAGCGGATCTATCTTGGTGGAGTGTGGAAGGCAATCTGTCACAAGGAAAGCCTTTTCAACTTCCTCCATCGGTGGCCACAGTGATAATGGATGCATCCACTCTCGGGTGGGGTGCTCATCTGGGAGACCTGGAGGTCAAGGGTCTTTGGTCTCCAGAGGAAAGGTTGTTTCACATCAACCTTCTAGAGTTGCTGGCGATACGTCTGGCACTCAAGGCCTTCCTCCCTTCCCTTCGCGTTCGGTCAGTCCAAGTCCTGACGGACAACACGACCGCGATGTGGTACATCAACAAACAGGGAGGAGTGGGGTCGCAGTGTCTCTGCAGAGAGGCTCTGCGCCTCTGGTCCTGGGTTCAGGACCATGAGATTTGTCTGATGGCAAATCATCTGGCCGGGGTTCAGAACGTTCGTGCAGACAGTCTCAGTCGGCAGTTCTCTGCCGACCACGAGTGGAGGCTCCATCCAGAGGTTGTTCGCGACATCTTTCTGATGTGGGGGACTCCTCGGGTGGACCAGTTCGCCACTCGCGAGAATGCTCACTGCCTGTCATTCTGCAGTCTCCAGTATCCGATGCAAGGAGCCTTGGGGGACGCGTTTCAGTTGAGCTGGAACTTGCAACTCCTTTACGCGTTTCCTCGCATACCTTTGATTCCTCGGGTTCTGAGGAAAATTCACCAAGACCGGGCCCAAGTTATATTGATCGCCCCGGATTGGCCAAGAAGGGTGTGGTACTCAGACCTTCTCCACCTCTCCTCTCACCCGCCGCTCCGTCTCCCTCACAGGGCAGATCTCCTCTCCCAGATGGAGGGGCAGGTTCTACACCCCCACCTCCAGACCTTACACCTTCATGCCTGGAGATTGAACGGGGCAACCTGATCTCTTTTTCTCTCCCGCCTGATGTAGTGGATGTCATTTTGTCAGCCAGGCGTGACTCCACTAAGTCCATCTATTCTTATAGGTGGTCAAAATGTGTTACTTGGTGCAGGGAGAAGTCTATAGACCCTTTGAGAGCCCATTTATCTGATGTTCTCCAGTTTGCCCTTTCTCTGGCGCAACAGGGACTTGCTGTTGCCACAGTGAAGGGCTATCTTTCAGCGCTGTCGGCCTTTATCTGTTTGCCTGACCAGCCTTCATTTTTTAAATCTCCTGTTGTTTTAAGGTTTTTGAAGGGCCTTATAAATAAGTTCCCTCCTACTCCTTTTATTGTGCCTCAGTGGGACTTTTTTTTTTAAAACCTTTATTCGAAAAAAACAAGAAGATACATGCGCAGGCCCACAACCAACATGGCCGGCCGCAAAACAGTAAGCCAAAAAACCAGGAGAGAGGCATATCAATCGGCAAACAGGATATGCGAAAGTACACCAAACAAGGGCGCGGGCATCGTAACAAAGGATAAGAGGTTTTCATTTTTAAATGTTCAAAGGAGAGTAGGGGCTGTCACAACAAGGAAATAGCACCACACACAAAATTCCAAAAGACACGGGGGACATACCCCAATGGCGAACTGAGGCAGGCAAAAAACTATAGCAACTTAATAGGCAAGACAACCAAATCAATAATATCGAGGAACAGGTCATGATAGAAAGAGGGAGGAAGACAAAGAAGGAAACATGTCACACAGGGAGAAAGCAGAGACCTGAACAAGTGTGATAAAGGGACAGCAGTTGTATGGTGGATTAAAGAGGTCTGAGGACCACCAGCCTGGTATTCAGCGTGCAACATTTAATTGCAATGGCTGTGGGCTTCTGAACACAGTTTCTGGGACGGCACTCTCCGATTTTTAAATTAAGCACTGTATGACACCTCAAACTTTACCAGGGTGTTCTGCAAAAAACACTCTGCATGCTGATGCTGTTGAGCTTATGGTAATTGTGCATGAGACTGAACTACAACTCTCAGCATGCAACATGCCATTGGTTTGAAAGCCAGGATGAGAGACAGCATCACTTGGCAAGATGGCTGCTATGGTGATAAAGGGATGGTACGAGTTAAGCAGAAGCGAGAACATTCTCTCTGGCTATCCTGCCGCAGCCCAATTTGAGAGATATACCAAGGTTACTCTTTTGATAGCACAGGGGTGTACCTGCAGCCTCCCCGTGCTGAAGAAGGTAGCAGACGGATTTCCGAGCAGGATCCTCTCCCTCAGCTAGTTACTGCCATAGGCGAAATACAGGAAGCATCCCTGCCCTCGGGCACAGGCCAGCAGCTGATGGCATCAGAAGGGAGGAGTTGCTGGCACCATTGTCCATGTCCCCAGGCCGGATGGTACATAGTGCCACTAGGCTGAAGAACAGCATGCGAAACATGGCAGGTGCGCGCACACATCCCGGGTTCCATCCACCCTGGGACTCAAGGGTGACTCTGGAACTGTGGCTAAGCACAAAGGGCACACCCCCTGACGTTGTAGCGCAGGCCCGGTGGTAGCATGACTCAGCTTCTTAAATAAAACCTACATAGCAAGGACGATATGGAGGACTTGCTGAGAGCAGGGCCCGCTTACTGACTGCAGGGCTACCTAACACCAACGCTGAGTTAACGTTTGAACAGAGACATAAGGATTCCCATTAGAACGCATCTGCCACCTTCTTCATAAAGAGGCCTTTATTATTGCACCAAAAATGCTAATGTAACTCTCACTCTGTCAGACATAAAACCCTTTTGTGCCAATTAATTATATCATTGGGCATGACGTGTGCCCACCATCTTAAATTGGGGAATATTCCTCACAAATCATAATGGTTGAGATTTTCTCAGCACATCGGCAGGGCGCAGAAATTAATGTAAATAGTTGTGGTCACGATTCGCCTTGTGTGGCGATGGCAGAAAGGAAACAAGCACCCTTGTGCATAGCAAATGTAATGAGAGAGGATAGAAAGATCAGCTGATTTCTTTACCACCTTCTGAAAAGGACCATCATGAATGGAGGTCTAGGGAGAGAAGATGAAATAGCAGAGAAAGACGACATCACCATTCCCTAAGTCAGAGTCCGAAATCAAGGACAATGATGTCCCTGTCGAGAGCCTCTGCTCTGACTTGCTCACCGTCGAAGCATGGCTCCACAACACTTTAACATCACTTTGAACATGACTTGCCATCAGCGTCGGGCTAATCAAGTTCGATTTAGATAAGATACTCATCGCTGCAGATTAAACACAAATTGACATTGAATCTCACAAAAATGCTGTTGACTCAGACACCATAATTATCAAAGATGCACTGTTCACCGTTAACAACATCCCTGTAGATATTAAAGAAGAAGCAGACAGTGACTATTTCACCATCACACGTCAAAGGTGGGAGCAGTATCACCTTCAACTGATCACTCTATTCTGTCAACATGTTGATAAGCTGGAGTAACCTCTTCTTTGGAGCCGCAACAAACCTCTCTTAAAAAGTGGCAAAGAGAAGAAATAAATTGCACAAATTTTGGCTTGATCCTTGACTTACATCCCATTAAATTACCCCGGGTAATGGTGCTGCATGGCTCCATTGGGTCCTGGTGTCTTCACATTCAGTGGGGAGACTGATCGACCTTCCAGAGCATGGGTACCTTTTCCTCGTTTTCTGCAGGACCGGTTGGGCTGGGGAACTGTAAAGCGGTGGACCAGACTTTGTTCTTTGGTGCCTGCAGACTTCAAGGGAGTAGCTCCTCTACTCCAAGGGAGATTATAGGCGATTTTCAAAGTGCTGGCAGGCTACCCAAGGCTGTGGTAGATCTCCAGCTTGCAGGACGGGTGCACATATAGCCATTTTATCCGAAAAAAAGTAATAATCCCCAGGTGTCAGACAGGATCCATACATTTTCGAGCAGTACCCCTGCGTGCCAGTAGGTGGTGGTGTTCAGCTTTGCACCAACGTAGTTTGCGTCGGCAGTGACTCCAACATGCTGACAGCAGTCCTTTTCTTTATGCACCAGTCAGGATTTCATCTGCTGGTGTAATAGGGATGTCCCCTAAGAAGCCAACAAGCGTTAAACCATGTGGTGCCTGTCATTTGGTTTGCCTCTGGTGCTTGAAGCGGAACCACGATGCCAAGACCTGCGAGGAATGCCGTGCCGTGAACCCCAAAGCGATGACGGAACCCTTCGCAACTTGACGTCGGACAACCCCGTGGAGCTATTGATCCCGGTTGCGCAGAAGGTTCCGGAACTGCTCATTGAGCCGGTCCTGATGATTGTCGTCTCGATTCAAGAAGTCGGGTAAGTAAAAAAAAAAAAAGAAGTCAAAACATTATCCACTATTGTGGTATCTTTTATAGATTCACATGCCTGAATCATTCCCCGTCGTCGAGGTGGGGAGTCCTACGGTAAAATATTCAAGCAGTGCGTTGAAAATTTCCTAGGTTATGGTGGGCCTGAGCCATGTTAATAGTAGCCCATCTTTATCCTTTTTAAAAAGGACCTAATGTTGGAACCTAGCCAATCAGCTGCCAGGACCCTTTAGATCACTCTCAGCAGAGGCTGATTCTTTCAGATTTTCACCGCACGTCAGTTGGAAGGGTGTCTCCCTGAGTGCTACTCAGTTTTTCTACAACTTTTACATACCTTGGCATCGTTTCTGATAAGAAAGACCTTTTCTGCCCATGCAGGACCTGGGCATGAAAAGAGTCCATGTGGATGATCCACATAAGGAGTGTATTTGCTGCCTTTACCCAAGGCATGAGGTGAGAGAAAGCAAAATTTGCTGCACCTTTTTGTCCAAAACCCTCTAAGATAGAGAGGAAAGGTTGTTGCTGTGATTTCAAACCACGAAGCACAAGACACCTTCTTCTGAGAAGGAGAGTGAGAAATCCTCCACATCTCATAAGATGGCTATATCTAAAGACAGTTCCTCAGGAGAAAGTAGGAAACATCATAAACCTTCTGAGGACACCAAGAGCTCAAGGAGATAGCCCAAGGCCCTCCTCTTCAAATCCTGTGGGGTAGAAATCTCTTAAAAAATAATTGTCGATGACGTTCCCTCACTCGTCAACGACAATGAGTGTTACATTGTCGACGCAGTTGTTGACTGCAACAGTGATGACAACGGCAATCCAGGCTTCGGTATCTATGGGAGTCTCCATAAGCCCATTGATGTCAAGAACTCCATCGTCTTGGAAGACCGTTGATGCTCCACCGTCGACTAAGATACCGTCGGCGAAGATAGTCGTCGACGAGTGTCCCATCGACTACGACTGCACTTCCGTTGACGACGACACCCTAAGCGATTGTACCATTGACGGCAATGCCGGCGACAATGCAATTTTCTTTCCTGGTTATATCTGCACCATTGACTCCACGATGAGGGCTACCTAGGTTATCAGAGTGACCAAGACTTTCCTTCCTCCGTCCAACCGTTCTACCACACCCCAGGCAAAAATACCAAGTTCAAAGATCAGCTGATAGAAATCATCAAAGCAAACTCCTCTCCTCACTCCAAGGATATTTTCAAGGGAGACTTCAATCTACATTGGGAGGATCATACGGATAATCAGATCAATTCATTCAGAGCCTTCCTTGAGGATCAGTCACTGTTCCAAGAATGTCATCTTCCAACCCACTGCAAAGGCGCTACCCTAGACTCTTATCACAGCGAAAGAAAAAGCCATCAATAACATTGAAATCACCCCTTGCGAAAGGTCTGACCACCATATTGTTACCACCCTTCATGAAAACTAAGGTCTCGTCACAACCAATAAAACCCAGAAAATGGATTTGTGACACTAGAAGGCTCAATATGGATAACATCGCAGCACGATGTGAGATAGAACTGCAAACTCCTAGTAATATGTCAGATGTTAGTGACCTCACGGAGTATTACAACAATATAATGGCAAATATTATTGAAGACATAGCCCTGTTAAAATTCAAAAGGATCACTGATAAAGACAAAAACCCCTGGTTTAACGGCGCCCTCAATGAAGAAAGACGCTCACTCAGATCCACAGAGCAGAAATGGCGACAACACCCTTCCTCACCCCATCTAATCCAACTAAGACAGGCCCGGAAAGCATACAATAAAAGCATTCTAAACTCAAAAAAATACTTTTTCAGGAAAGAAGTGGATAATTCACAAAACAGACCTAGGAAACTATTCGATCTGCTAAAAATCAATCCAATAAAACTGCCAAATGTGCACCAACCTCTACAAAAGCGAATATAAGTAGTGAGGAGTTCTCCTCCTTCACTGCCAAAGCCATATCGATGAAAAGAGAGCTCAGAAAAGCAGCTGATTGCCTTTGGGTGTCTAAGAACACCCCAGATTAGCTTCAATCTCAACCAGAGCTGAAAATGCCTAAGAGTAATGCCTGATGGTCAGAATTCAAGCCCATTAATGACCTAGACAGTGAAAAAATTATCTCGGCCACTAAACCAAACAATCACTACAACAATCCTCTACCGTCAAAGTGTTGATCTTCAATAAATCATCCGCTCATCCCCTCATGGACAAAGATCATTAACGCTTCGCTAGCACAAGGCTCAATACCGGACTGCCTAAAACAGGGCAAGTCACTTCAATCCTAAAAAAACCAACAGAGAACCCCGCTGACCCTAACGATTTCAGACCAGTAACAAACATTCCCATGCTAGCCAGAGTCCTGGAACAATGTGTACAACAACAATTGTGCCAGCATATCTCAGAATTCAATCACGAGAAGTGTGGCTCACTGGTTAGAGGAGGCAGACCCTGACGCTGAGATCAGACCTTGGACCATGGTTCAATTCCCGACGCGGCAGGGTCTTGAGCCCAAAATGTCCACGGACTCGGTAATTCTCGCTTCGGTGCCTACTCGAATCACAGGTTCACACTCTGCAACTCTGGGCAATAGCTTGTTTAATCTCCACTACGGCCCCCCGCGGCGGGATGCCTGGCTTTCACCTTGGGGATACCCAGTAGGGGCTATCTCACAGGGAAAAACCAGGACGGGTTCCCAATGCAAAAGCGCTTTGAGACCTGGCGGTGATATTGCGCTATATAAAAACCCATCCATCCATCCATCTGTTGAGTGACTTCCAATCAGGATTTAGACCAAACCGTAGTATGGAACAGCAATTCTGCACATCGTGGATGACGCTCTACTTGCCCTCGACCGCAACAAAACCTGCCTTCTAATCCTGCTCGACCTTTCTTCGGCGTTCGACATGGTAAACCATGCTAAAATACTAGATCGCATGAAAAATAGGATGGGATTAGATGGTACAGTCCTAAGATGGTTAGTTAATTTTTAGAGAACAGATCGCAAAAATTTATAGTGAACCAAACATTATCTGCTTCATCCAGTAATGCGATCGGGGTTCCTTAGTGCTCAACTCTATCCCTGGTGTTATTCAATCTGTGCGTAGAGCCACTCACTAAACCCTTACAACAAGCAAACATCTTGTTCCACATGTACGCAGATGACACACAGCTTTACATAAAGATCACTTTGTCAGAAGAGATAGGTATCATGAACCAGGCATTAAAGAGAACCATCCATGGGTTAACAAGTAATCACCTGAAGCTCCACCCTAAAAAAACAGAATTCCTTTTGATTTCCCCCCAGAAAAGCGCTACGAACATCCTAGAATGGATCAATCTGATCACAGCACTAGGTTGTACTCCAAGGGTTCTTGATTCTACCAAATCCTTGGGAGCCGTACTAGACAAAAATCTGAATATGCTAGCATATATTAACATGATAGCAAAAAACGCCCAGTTCCATTTAAGCTACCTCAGAAAACTGAAACCTTTCTTAAACAAGTCAGACCTGAAAACGACAGTCCAGGCACTAGTAATATCAAGGATCAAGTACAGTTGCACAACTCTAGCTGGTCTCCCTAAGATCTCAACAGCTCCTTTGAAAGCCTGTCTCAATGCGGCCACAAGACTTATAACTGGCACCAGAAAATTCGCCCGTAACACCCCCCATCTGAATGCGCTTAACTGGCTGCCTTACAAAGCAAGAATAAATCTAAAAATAGCATGCATCACTCACAAAGCGATACAATACAACACACTAGCCCAGAAAATCACACTATCAGGAGGATGCTGTATCTCCCGGAGACATGAAGAGTTACTATTGAAACCAGCCCGTTTCCGTAAGAAAAGAACGTATGACCGAGCTTTCTCAGGTGGAGCCCCTAGAATTTGGAACGCTCTTCCTCTGAACATTAGGAGAATACCCTCCATTTCCACTGTCAAACAGGAAGCAAATCTTTTTATATGAGTAAATATCTCCCATAATCTCACCAGTCACTCCATTTTCATTCATCTGCCAAGATCATACAAATGCTAATTATCATCGAATTATAACCTAGTTGTGGATTGTACATATGTATATAAAGCCTTAATGTTTTATTAAAAAATAATGTACAACTACTGATGTTTGACGTCTTGACGAGTAACTTATCTGTTTCTTGATTTGTAAATGTAAAGTGCTCTGGTATCCTATTTTGGGTCATGTTCCCGTGATATAAAACACTAAATAAATAAACGACCACTTTTAGACCTGAGGTGCAGACAAAGGTTTTGGATATGGCTTTCGATGGGTAGTCCTTATTCAGAAAGCATGGTAATGAAGCATTGTTGCCGATCAAGACTGACACAGATACTGCAAAATCGTTGGGGACTTTGTAATACAGAAAGGTACCTTTCAGAGGAGCTAGAGGAAGAGGCTTTACCCCTTACAATGGAGGTTACCAGAGAGCTCAACAGTATCAGCAATATCTGAAAGAGACACGTTCGTATTAGATTCCTTACCTTAGAATATCCCCAGGCGTCCGACTGGATCCGGAAATTTTTGCGTAGCCTTGTACCCTTGCGCGTCGGTAGGCGTCGTCTGCGGCTCCGCGTCCGTCGTCGGCGTCGTGGGCGCCGTGATGACGTCGTCGGAGTACTTAGACCCCGCCTCCGCGTGCTGACGTCAGTTCTTCTTTTTTCCGCGCCAGCAAGCGCAGATCTGGAAAAAGCAGTAACCCTCGTCACTTTTTGACTAACTTTTTTGATCCTTTTTGATTGCTATTTCGAGTCTCTCGACTCCGAAACGGTGCCTTTAGGGATGCCCGGCTTCAAGCCTTGTGACGATTGCGACCGGCTGATGTCGGTCACGGATCCTCACCGCGTCTGTTTGTCGTGTTTGGGCGTCGACCACGACGACAAGGCCTGCTCCGACTGCCGGGCCCTCTCTTCGAAAGCCAGGCGGGAGCGGTCCCATAGGCGCTTTGAACTCCGGCAGTCGGCCCGCGCCGTGAGAGGTCCCGATCCCATGGGAGGTCGAAGGACAGGTCGCGGGCTCGGAGCCATCACAGCTCCGTGAGTAGGCCGCACTCCTCCGGGTCGAAGTCGTCGTCAGGTAAGAGGCACAAGAAGTCCAAGCGGCGTCATCGCTCCTCGGACTCCCCCGACGCTCGCGCGATGCGGCCGGGGGTTCGGGTGACACCGCCCACACGGCTCCGTCGGAGTCGCGGGCGCCGCGTGCAGCTCCACACCTTCCGGTCCCTGGGCTGAACGCGTCACCGGAGGAGATCGAGCGCTTCCTCATGGCCATGAGGAAACTCTCTCCTCCGACGGGCTCCGTGGCGCCTTCGGGCCCAGCGGACCCGTCTGGGAGCCCTAGCGGGTCGGCGGCTCCGGCCCCGACGCCGTCGGGTGCTTCGGCCCCGACGCCGCCAACGCCTTCGGGCCCGGCGCCGCAGGTCCCCGTTATCCCGACGTCGCCGGTGCCTTCGGGCCCGGCGCCGAGGGGTCCAGTTGTTCCGACGCCGCCGACGCCTTCGGGCCCGGCGCCGCAGGATGCCGCTGGTCCTCCTTCGGGATCTGGTTCGTCGCCGGTGGATCTGATGACCTCCCCGGCGTCGGACCCTCAGGTGTCACCTCCGGCACCGGCCTCAGGCGGCGCCGTCCCCGGTTCCACCTTCGTTCCTGTTCCGGCGTCGGGACGGCCCCGATGGGCGCCGCTCCAGACGCCGGTTGGAGAGTTCCATCACTACGAACAGGCCCCATTAGATGAGAACCCTGAATTTCAGGAGATGGGTGATGAAGAGGACTGGGAGGGGTCTGAGGACCCTCCGACCAGGGAGTGTCAGTCTCATGAGGACTGGGCAGGAGACCTTGGGGAGGCCAGTGGCCTGGACACCTCTCCAGACACTGGTTTTGTCTCCCCTCCTTCCGTGGCATCGGAGGAGGGGACAACTTATAGTGTGGTGCTGATGAGGGCTGCCAAGGCCTTGGGCCTTGAGCTCCCCGTCGCGGCCGTGAGGACTAACCTCCTCACTGAGGTCCTTAAACCGCAGTCAAGCTCGGCCGAGCCTCTGCTGCCCTTTAATGAGGCCTTGACCGACGTTCTTCTGGGCACTTGGTCCAAGCCCGCTACGGGTTCGCCCGTAGATAGGAACGTGGCCAGACGCCACCGCCCAGCCCCGGGCGACCCATGTTTCCTGTCCTCCCACCCTACCCCCGAGAGCCTGGTCATCCAGGCCTCCAATTCCCAGACCGCATTCCCGTCCGCCCCCCCGGACCGGGAATCCAAGAGGTATGACCAGTATGGGAAGAAGATCTTCTCATCCCTTAGCCTAGGCCTGCGGTCTTCTAACACCGCCTGCCTCTTGGTACGTTACACCCACTCTGTGTGGGATAAGGTCGCGGAAGTGCTGCCAGAGTGTCCGTTGGAGGTACGGGCCAAACTCGGCCAAGCCCTTGTGGAGGGCCGGGATGCAGCCAAGTATTCCATCCGGTGTGGGCTGGATATCACTGACTCGCTGGGTAGAGCGATGGCAACGACGGTGGCGGTCAGACGCCACGCCTGGCTGAGGTCTGCCAACTTCTCGGCAGATGTCCAGAACACGCTTATGGACATGCCGTTCGATGGCCGTCGCCTCTTTGGCGACAAGGCAGACCATGCGCTTGAGTGTTTTAAGGACTCCAGGGCTACGGCCAAGTCCTTAGGCCTCTCGGGCCAGCGCCAGCAATCGGCTGCCTATCACTCCTTTCGTGGCCACGGAAGGGGTGCGCCCACACGTGCCGCCAGCCACGCACCGCAGGGCAATACCCAACGCGGTGGCGGCCGTGGGAACCGCCGTCCAGGTGGTCGGGGGCAGCGGCAAGGTCAGTCCACGCCTTCCCCCGCAGCATCCGCCTCTAAACCCTCCTAGTCCGTGCTTTCAGGCCCATGTGACGCTAGTGGGAGGCAGGGTTCGCCATCCCCACCTCCACTGGCGCACTGTCACGTCGGACAGGTGGGTGCTGCAAATCGTCCGAAGGGTCTACTCCCTCCCCTTCGAGGCGACTCCTCCAGCCATGCCACCGCAGAACCACCGTGTATCGGGGGATCACTTGCGACTTCTGCAGGAGGAGGTTACGGCCCTCTTGGCCAAGGGGGCCATCGAGCGCGTTCCTGGGCCAGAAGTAGGGTGTGGTTGCTACTCCCACTACTTTCTGGTACCCAAGAAGGGCAAAGGGGGCTACGCCCTATCTTGGACCTACGGAACGTCAACGGCTTCCTCCGGAAGGAGAAGTTCAAGATGCTGACACTGGCTCAGGTCCTGGCTGCCCTGGACCCAGGAGACTGGATGGTAGCGTTGGACTTGCAGGACGCTTACTTTCATATCCCCGTCCTGTAGGAGAGTAGGGTCTGCTATCCTATGGTCACCCCAAATTTTTGCTTTTTGCTTCACTGGTTTATGACTTAATGTGGCTGTGGGCCTGCTAATCAGACCCACAGCCTGCTGTTCTCTCTCTAAATTGTTACCCATGTACTTTAGGTGCATAACAAAATTGGAACTGGTTCACCTTATTGGCCCCTGTAACAGTGTACCCAGGTACCCAGGGCATAGGTGCTTCCAAGGCCTACCAGGGGCTGCAGCATGTATTGTGCCACCCCTGGCCTGGCCTCCATATTTGACACAACTGGCTGATCACTCAGCTGGGGTAAGTCGGTGTAACCACCCCTTACTTAGGTGTAGTATGCCTATACCTAACCTAAAATGGACACATATGTTCCTATCAGTCACTCCTATGGAAGGCCTCATCAATCCTGGAGGCAGAGTGCTTGGAAATATGTGAGATGGTGCTCTGGCATGAGCTGAGCCTGTCTGCAGCTTTCGGAACCATGTCCTTTAGCTGTTTCATGATATTGCCATACCATATACTCTTAAGTGCATTATGAACCTCGCAGTTAAATGCTATCTTGGGTTTGGCTTTATCAAAACATGTCGAGTAAGGTGTCATACGAATTGGAATACTACCCCCTCGCCAGTTCTGGCGACGGGGGTAGCATTCCACCCTTCTAGAGGGACACGACATGTACCTAGCCTGAACCCCGGTTAAAGTTAAACAGAGCCTTAGCATCACAAAATGGATGCTGCCACCACAGTCACAAGTCTGACCTCCTGCTGCTGGGAGTCCTTCCAGCGAGGGCAGCTTGGACAAAGGGTTTCCTGCCTGGGGAGGTGCTAGCACCACTCCAGACAGGATTTTGTGTATTGGGTAGGACAGGGCTGAATAGAATCAGACATGCCTGGGGCACACAAGGTGTCCCTGTGCATAGGCCAGTTCAAACCGGTGCTGGGGCTTTCCAGTCCCAGTCCTGGCGCGAAACTGGACAAAGGAAAGGGGGTGTAACCACCCCCCTTCCTGGTTCCACCCAGAGGAGGGACCTAGTAGGTGATCCGGCCCCCCAGATTCGAATAAGAGTGGGAGCTGTGTCCTGAGACTTCAGATCATCCTGAATCAACTTGAAATACAGAAGAAGACTGGACTTCAACATTCTGCTGCACAGAAGACGGAAGAGAATCTCCCTTGTGGCCAAGGAGTGACCACCCTGTGAACACAGGCACCAACCAGCAACTCGACGTCTGCTTTGCCGCCGCCTCCCGCCGGAGCCCGAGCCCAGAGCCTGACAAGACCCAGACTCCCAGACTTCTCACCGCCCGATCCACAGTCCCTGCAAAGAAGGGACCCGTGGAGGCACCGAGAGACGTGGGACCGGACCTCTTGTAAGACCCCCGAAACGCTGACTGCTCAGCATCAGAGGCACCCTCGACGCTGTGCTTTGGGGTTTGAGAAGCCCCAACCTCGAGCAGCCCTTGCACCGAAGATCAGCCCCCCAGCATCTCCACGATCTGCGTGGGGCCCTTTTGCACTGTGCCACTCGACGCGCCATCCCGTCCAATTGCCACGTGGCTAGCGGCCATCTTGGCGACAAACCTTCAACCTACACTGCGGGTCTGGTTGCTCCAGATCTGCCCTCGCTCCTGTAAAAAGGAGCACCTGCTCTGACCTTGCTGGTCCGAGTAACAAGCCTTTTTCGATTCCTGCGTGGCTTGCATTAGCCAAGGCCTGTTTGCTCCAATCAAGTTGCCGACACCGCCAACAGCGAGAAGCCTGCGTGGGACAGCTCGTGACCGACTCCTGGACGTCTTCGACCCCTCGTGTCCACGTGGCTGCAGAGAGAAGCTACACCTGGACGCCTGTTTGCACCCGACATTGCCTGGTTCCAGTCTGGTTCCACGGTAGTCACTGGCTAGTGACTTTGAACATTGTCCCCTCTGCTTTCAGGTCTTCACCTCTTCAGATCCACCCTTGGATCCACCGGAACTCTTCACATCGAGTCGCCTGCAGCATCTTCAGCTCCAAGCACCATCGACCTGCGTGACGAAACCCGACACTACTTCGACCCTATGCACCCGCTTCCTGTGGGTGAGGTAACTCAGCTCCGCCGGTGTTCCCACACTGGTACACACCTCTAGTGTCTGTGTCTAAAGTTTCATCCTTCTAGGTCACTCGGAAGGTTCCTTTTTAACTAACTTTGTAACTTTTACGCACCATTGACATTGCATTGGTAAAGCGTGCACTTTCCGCACTGCACCCGAGTCCCGCGGGCCTTTCCCGACTTCTTCACTGCTAGTCCCGAACAGCTCCAGCGATTCCCCAGGCCCTAGGCCTCTTCACTTTCCCCATAGTGGTTCTTATACCACTATTTTAGTATATGGTTTAGGTGGCCCCTAGGGCTCATCCATAATTGTGCAACTTTTGTGTATTTTAACTGTGTTTTGTTTTAACGCATTTGCTTCTGTGCTCATAAAGAGTATCAGGGATATTTGTAGAAATAAATCTATATATATTTTCAATATATATCTGTGTGGTGTCCTTTCATTTGGTATTCAAGGGATTGTGTATGGTAAAACAGCTTGCTTCACATGCCTTTACAGAGTTTAGCCTAAGACTGCTTAGTCCATGCTACCCCTAGGATAGCTTGTCTATAAGGTTGACTTTACAACCTGCACCATAAGGGTTGCTTGGCATGGTACAAGGTGATCACTAGAACTAGTGAGCATCATATACCAGGCCAACTTCTCACATTGGTGAGCAGCGGATTGGGATTTGAGCTTGCTGTTGTTTTACCATTACAATCTTTGAAAATATCATTTGAAAGATCATACAGGTACCTGATAGGTACACTAAAAGTAGATATACTTAAGTTCTACTGAACTTAGTTGTTGTAGAGGATAGGGAGTAGCACACCCTGACTACAACTACTAGATAGGTTTTGTAGGAAAACACAAGTGTAGGTAGATTGCAACACATCCACCACACTAGAGCAATGTCTGGAGCAGAGGGATCCACTGGAACCACCTCTGTTGAGAGTGACCCTCCAAGGGCACCATCCAAATTTACTATCTTTACATTTAAGGAACTGAGGCAACTGTGTTCCATGAGAGGAATCAAAACAGGTCCTACTCCTACAGCAGGACACCTCAGAGAGCTGTTAGACCAATCTGAAGCTCTAAAGAACTCCAAACCAGGCCCCTCAGGGACTGGAGATGGAGGATCTCCCACTGAAGATGATAACCCTGATGCCCCTGCCCCTGTCATCCAGATAGATGAGGAAGACCAGACCCCTGGGAATTCTCAGCCTGAGGAAGAAGAAGGGGGGAGGAGGTAGAAGAAAGTGATTCTGATGATGATAGAGATAGCCAGGTGTTAGTCAGCAGGCTTAACCAGGCTAACCTAAGCTTATTTGGGACTGAAGGTGGGTCCAACCCATTCAGACCCCCAAATGGACTTAACCAGGAGCATAGTGGAGTAGTGTGGCTCACTGGTTAGAGGCGGCAGGCCTGAGAGCAGAAGTCAGCCCGGGACCAGGGTTCAATTCCCGACGCGGCAGGGTCGTGGACCTTGGTCAGCGGACTCGATAATTCTCGCTTCGGTGCTTACTCTAATCAGGGGTTCCACTCGGCAACTCTGGGCATTAGCTTGCCTAATCTCCACAACGGCCCCACCAATTCCGGGGATGCCTGGCTCCACCTTGGGGACTCCCAGCAAGGGACCATCCCACAGGGAAAGCCAGGACGGGTTCCCCAGAGTTATACAGCGCCGGGACGCCCCGTTGCTGGGGCAGCTGTGCGCTTTACAAGTATACTACATTTACATTTATTTATTTAGGAGGAGGAGGAATCACTCAGGTGAGTCCAATACCTCCCATGTTTCTAGAGGTTCTCATGGCAACTCCAGAAGGGAGTTCACTAGCCCTCAGAGAAGGGAGCATGAGGCCAAAATGAGAGAGGCTGAACTTAGGATCCAGAGACAAGAATTAGAAGTTGCCCTGGCCAAAGAGAAACTTGCTAGAGCAAGGCAGCCTAGAGAGAGTGGATTAGAATCCACTGGTGGCAGCACTATCCCTAAGGATAAAGACAGGTCCTATGACAATAGAAACCTGAGTAAGATTGTGCCCCCCTACAAAGTTGGGGATGATATCCACAAGTGGATGACTGCACTTGAGAGAGCTTGCAAAGTACAGCAGGTCCCTCAGGAGCAGTGGGCAGCAATCTTGTGGCTCTCCTTTGAAGGTAGAGGCCGAGACAGACTCTTCACAGTTAGTGATGGGGATTCTAGAAACTACCTGGTCCTGAAGAGTGCTCTGATTGATGGGTTAGGCTTCACCACTGAACAGTACAGGTTAATGTTCAGAGACACCCAGAAGACACAGAGTCAGGACTGGTCTGAAGTTGTTGAATGTGCCACTAAGGCTCTGGAGGGCTGGTTGCTGGGAAGTAAGGTTACAGACTATGAAGGATTGTACAATTTGCTTATGAGAGAACAGATTTTAAATAACTGTCAGAACCAGCAGTTGCATCAACATTTGGTTGACTCAGATCTAACCTCTCCCCAAGAATTGGGAAAGAGGGCAGACAAATGGGTTAGAACCAGAGTTTAGCAAAAGAACCAGAACCAGAACCAGGGTGGTGACCAAAAGAAAACAGACCAGAAGGGTGGGGAGCAGAAAGCTAAAGACCAGAAGTCTTCAACAGGGCCCCAAACTAATACTGAGGGTGGGTCCCAAACTTCCAAGAAGAAGAAGAAAGAAGGTCAAAGAAAAACCCTGGTGTAGCTTTTGCAAAAACACCACTCACTGGACAAGTGATTGTAAAAAGGGTGGAGCCCACAACACTGCAGCCCCTAAGGCACCTGCACCCACTAGTACAGTTGGCAGTGTTGGTCCACAGACTAAGGGGGTAGTGGGTATCACCTTGGAAACTGATGGAGATTCTGACCTAGTCAGAGTCCCCACACAGGCTGTTCTGATTTGTGATGGGGAGATTGATTTTTCCCCTACTGTCAGTCCCAATAACTTGGGCAAGTACAGACAGACACCTTTAATTAATGAAAAAGTGGCTCAAGCATACAGGGACACATGTGCCAGTGTCACTATGGTGACGCCTAGCTTTGTGGACCCTGGACAGTACATACCAGGTGATAATTACCTGGTGACCAATGCCAGCAATGTCACTACTACACATAGTGTGGCCATTGTTAACTTTTCCTGGGGAGGGGTAACTGGCCTAAAAAGAGTTGTGGTTAGTGCTGATCTCCCAGTAGAATGTTTGTTGGGCAATGACCTGGAGAGCTCTCTATGGTCAGAAGTTGAGTACAGGACTCATGCAGAGATGTTAGGGATATCATCACATGTCCTTGCTGTGACCAGGTCACAGGCCAAAAAGTGCCTCTCTGAACCTCAGGTCTTGGATCCTGGAACAATGGACCAAGTACCTTCCAAGACAAGGAACAGGAGGGCAAAGGCTGTGCCTTCCCAAATGCCTACAAGTGAGGATCAGCCTTCACAGGAAGATGATTCTGAGACCCCTGAAGGAACTGTCCCTATAGAGCTTGAACCTGATCAGGTTGAGTTTCTGGGGACAGGGGGACCTTCTAGGGCAGACTTGGGGCAGGCTCAGTTATCCTGGCCTTCTCTTGAACCCCTCAGACAGCAGGCTGCTGCTGAGGCTGCTGGGAATGCTCAAGGTACCCATAAGGTTTATTGGGATGATGAGCTCCTTTATTCAGAGGGTAGAGACCCCAAGCCTGGTACAACCAGGAGGTTGGTCATACCTCTACAATTTAGGGGCTTCCTTCTTACCTTGGCACACGATATTCCCTTAGCAGGACACCTAGGCCAGAACAAAACATGGGACAGACTTGTCTGTCACTTTCACTGGCCTCACATGTCAGAAGATACAAAGGGGTTTTGTCGCTCCTGTGTAACCTGCCAAGCAAGTGGCAAAGCAGGTGGTACCACAAAGGCCCCCCTAATACCATTACCTGTGGTGGGGGTGCCCTTTGAAAGGGTGGGGATTGACATTGTTGGACCAATGGATCCCCCTACAGCATCTGGGCACAGATTCATACTGGTGGTGGTGGACCATGCCACCAGGTACCCAGAGGCAATTCCACTTAGGACCACAACAGCTCCTGTTGTGGCCAGGGCCTTACTTGGAGTTTTCTCCAGAGTGGTGTTTCCTAAGGAGGAAGTATCTGATAGAGGTGCAAACTTCATGTCAGGATACTTGACAGCTATGTGGAAGGAATGTGGTGTCAACTATAAGTTCACCACTCCCTATCATCCACAATGCAATGGGCTTGTTAAGAGATTCAACAAGACCCTAAAGGGCATGATCAAAGGATTACCTGAGAAGCTCAGGCGAAGATGGGATATCCTTCTGCCCTGCCTTCTGTTTGCTTACAGAGAGGTCCCACAAAAAGGAGTTGGCTTCAGCCCCTTTGAATTGTTGTTTGGACGTCCTGTAAGAGGACCCCTATGTCTGGTGAGGGAAGGATGGGAGTTACCTCTCAAAAAGCCCAAGCAAGACATAGTGGACTATGTACTTGGTCTCCGCTCCAGGATGGCTGAGTATATGGAGAAGGCATCCAAAAACCTTGAGGCTAGCCAGGCCTTACAGAAAGCCTGGCATGACCGAAAGGCTGTCCTGACTGAGTACCAGCCTGGACAGAAGGTATGGGTGTTGGAGCCAGTGGCCCCAGCAGCACTCCTAGACAGATGGTCTGGACCCCATACAATCATTGAGAAAAAGGGAGAGGTTACCTACTTGGTGGACCTTGGAACTCCCAGGAGCCCCCACAGGGTGCTCCATGTTAACAGGCTGAAAGCATATGTTGACAGGAGAGACATGGGCTTGCTCATGGCTACAGATGAGGGGCAGGAGGAAGAGAGTGACCCTCTCCCAGACCTGCTGACTCAGAATCCTGAGGATGGCTCAGTTGATGGTGTGGCCTTAGATGGCAGCCTCACTGAACATCAGCAACATGACTGTAGACAGGTTTTGCAGTCATATCGACATATGTTCTCCCTGACACCCAGTCAGACTAACTGGTGTACCCATGTGGTGGACACTGGTGATAGTCTTCCTGTAAAGAACAAAATTTACAGGCAGCCTGACCATGTCAGAGACTGTATCAAGGCTGAGGTGCAAAAGATGCTGGAATTAGGTGTCATTGAGCCTTCAGAGAGCCCCTGGGCTAGCCCAGTGGTTCTGGTCCCCAAACCTCACACCAAAGATGGAAAGAGAGAGATGAGGTTCTGTGTGGATTACAGAGGACTCAATGCTGTCACCAGGACAGATGCACACCCAATTCCAAGGGCAGATGAGCTCATAGACAAATTGGCTTCTGCCAAGTATTTGAGCACATTTGACTTGACAGCTGGCTACTGGCAAATCAGGTTAGCTGAGGAGTCTAAAGCCAAGACAGCATTTTCTACCCCCAGTGGGCATTACCAGTTTGTGGTGATGCCCTTTGGTTTGAAGAATGCACCTGCCACCTTCCAAAGGTTGGTGAATCAAGTCCTTACTGGGTTGGATGACTTTTGTGCAGCATATCTGGACGATATTGCTGTCTTTAGCTCCACCTGGGAGGATCACCTGGTCCACCTGAAGGAAGTGCTAGAGGCTCTGCAAAAGGCAGGCCTCACTATCAAGGCAACCAAGTGCCAGATAGGGCAGAGTAAGGTTGTGTACTTGGCCCACCTTGTGGGTGGAGGCCAAGTTCAACCACTGGAGAGTAAGATTCAGACCATAAAGGACTGGACTCCTCCAACTACCCAGACTCAGGTCAGAGCTTTCTTGGGCCTGACTGGGTACTACAGGAAGTTTGTTAAGAACTATGGGTCCATTGTGACTCCTCTTAATGATCTGACATCCAAGAAGATGCCCAAAAAGGTTCAGTGGACAGAATACTGTCAAAAGGCATTTGATGACCTGAAGAAGGCCATGTGCTCTGCACCTATCCTGAAGAGTCCTGACTACTCAAGAGAATTTATTGTCCAAACAGATGCTTCTGAGTTGGGAGTGGGAGCTGTGCTTTCACAACTTAATGTAGATGGTCAAGACCAGCCCATTGCTTTCATTAGCAGAAGGCTGACCCCCAGAGAGAAACGTTGGTCAGCCATTGAGAGGGAGGCCTTTGCTGTGGTGTGGGCCCTGAAGAAGTTGAGACCATACTTGTTTGGCACTCACTTCAAGATTCAGACCGACCATAAGCCCCTCTTATGGCTTAATCAGATGAAGGGTGAAAACCCCAAACTGCTCAGGTGGTCCATTTCCCTACAGGGGATGGACTTTACAGTGGAGCACCGCCCAGGGACTGACCATGGTAATGCAGATGGTCTCTCCAGGTACTTCCACTTAGAACATGAAGACACAACTGGTCAAGGTTAGTCTAATGTCCCTGCGTTTGGGGGGGGGGGGGTTGTGTAGGAGGGTAGGGTCTGCTATCCTATGGTCACCCCAAATTTTTGCTTTTTGCTTCAATGGTTTATGACTTAATGTGGCTGTGGGCCTGCTAATCAGACCCACAGCCTGCTGTTCTCTCTCTAAATTGTTACCCATGTACTTTAGGTGCGTAACGAAATTGGAACTGGTTCACCTTATTGGCCCCTGTAACAGTGTACCCAGGTACCCAGGGCATAGGTGCTTCCAAGGCCTACCAGGGGCTGCAGCCTGTATTGTGCCACCCCTGGCCTGGCCTCCATATTTGACACAACTGGCTGATCACTCAGATGGGGTAAGTCGGTGTAACCACCCCTTACTTAGGTGTAGTATGCCTATACCTAACCTAAAATGGACACATATGTTCCTATCAGTCACTCCTATGGAAGGCCTCATCAATCCTGGAGGCAGAGTGCTTGGAAATATGTGAGATGGTGCTCTGGCATGAGCTGAGCCTGTCTGCAGCTTTCGGAACCATGTCCTTTAGCTGTTTCATGATATTGCCATACCATATACTCTTAAGTGCATTATGAACCTCGCGGTTAAATGCTATCTTGGGTTTGGCTTTATCTAAACATGTCGAGTAAGGTGTCATACGAATTGGAATACTACCCCCTCGCCAGTTCTGGCGACGGGGGTTGCATTCCACCCTTCTAGAGGGACATGACATGTACCTAGCCTGAACCCCGGTTAAAGTTAAACAGAGCCTTAGCATCACAAAATGGATGCTGCCACCACAGTCACAAGTCTGACCTCCTGCTGCTGGGAGTCCTTCCAGCGAGGGCAGCTTGGACAAAGGGTTTCCTGCCTGGGGAGGTGCTAGCACCACTCCAGACAGGATTTTGTGTATTGGGTAGGACAGGGCTGAATAGAATCAGACATGCCTGGGGCACACAAGGTGTCCCTGTGCATAGGCCAGTTCAAACCGGTGCTGGGGCTTTCCAGCCCCAGTCCTGGCGCGAAACTGGACAAAGGAAAGGGGGTGTAACCACCCCCCTTCCTGGTTCCACCCAGAGGAGGGACCTAGTAGGTGATCCGGCCCCCCAGATTCGAATAAGAGTGGGAGCTGTGTCCTGAGACTTCAGATCATCCTGAATCAACTTGAAATACAGAAGAAGCCTGGACTTCGACATTCTGCTGCACAGAAGACGGAAGAGAATCTCCCTTGTGGCCAAGGAGTGACCACCCTGTGAACACAGGCACCAACCAGCAACTCGACGTCTGCTTTGCCGCCGCCTCCCGCCGGAGCCCGAGCCCAGAGCCTGACAAGACCCAGACTCCCAGACTTCTCACCGCCCGATCCACAGTCCCTGCAAAGAAGGGACCCATGGAGGCACCGAGAGACGTGGGACCGGACCTCTTGGAAAACCCCCGAAACCCTGACTGCGCAGCATCAGAGGCACCCTCGACGCTGTGCTTTGGGGTTTGAGAAGCCCAAACCTCGAGCAGCCCTTGCACCGAAGATCAGCCCCCCAACATACCCACGATCTGCGTGGGGCCCTTTTGCACTGTGCCACTCGACGCGCCATCCCGTCCACTTGCCACGTGGCTAGCGGCCATCTTGGCGACGAAACCTTCAACTTACACTGCGGGTCTGGTTGCTCCAGACTTGCCCTCGCTCCTGTAAAAAGGAGCACCTGCTCTGACCTTGCTGGTCCGAGTAACAAGCCTTTTTCGATTCCTGCGTGGCTTGCATTAGCCATGGCCTGTTTGCTCCAATCAAGTTGCCGACACCGCCAACAGCGAGAAGCCTGCGTGGGACAGCTCGTGACCGACTCCTGGACGTCTTCAACCCCTCGTGTCCACGTGGCTGCAGAGAGAAGCTACACCTGGACGCCTGTTTGCACCCGACATTGCCTGGTTCCAGTCTGGTTCCACGGTAGTCACTGGCTAGTGACTTTGAACATTGTCCCCTCTGCTTTCAGGTCTTCACCTCTTCAGATCCACCCTTGGATCCACCGGAACTCTTCACATCGAGTCGCCTGCAGCATCTTCAGCTCCAAGCACCATCGACCTGCGTGACGAAACCCGACACTACTTCGACCCTATGCACCCGCTTCCTGTGGGTGAGGTAACTCAGCTCCGCCGGTGTTCCCACACTGGTACACACCTCTAGTGTCTGTGTCTAAAGTTTCATCCTTCTAGGTCACTCGGAAGGTTCCTTTTTAACTAACTTTGTAACTTTTACGCACCATTGACATTGCATTGGTAAAGCGTGCACTTTTCGCACTGCACCCGAGTCCCGCGGGCCTTTCCCGACTTCTTCACTGCTAGTCCCGAACAGCTCCAGCGATTCCCCAGGCCCTAGGCCTCTTCACTTTCCCCATAGTGGTTCTTATACCACTATTTTAGTATATGGTTTAGGTGGCCCCTAGGGCTCATCCATAATTGTGCAACTTTTGTGTATTTTAACTGTGTTTTGTTTTAACGCATTTGCTTCTGTGCTCATAAAGAGTATCAGGGATATTTGTAGAAATAAATCTATATATATTTTCAATATATATCTGTGTGGTGTCCTTTCATTTGGTATTCAAGGGATTGTGTATGGTAAAACAGCTTGCTTCACATGCCTTTACAGAGTTTAGCCTAAGACTGCTTAGTCCATGCTACCCCTAGGATAGCTTGTCTATAAGGTTGACTTTACAACCTGCACCATAAGGGTTGCTTGGCATGGTACAAGGTGATCACTAGAACTAGTGAGCATCATATACCAGGCCAACTTCTCACACGTCCTGCCTGCCCACCGGCGCTACCTGCGGTTCATGGTGGGCCACGAGCACTTTCAGTTTACCGTGCTCCCCTTCGGCCTTACCAGCGCCCCACGGGTGTTCACGAAGGTGATGGCGGTGGTCGCAGCTCATCTGCGCAGGTTAGGGGTTTCAGTCTTCCCCTACCTCGACGACTGGTTGTTGAAGGCCGGCTCGCCCCAGACAGTCGTCAGCCACCTCCAGACGACGGCAGACCTCCTGCACCAGCTGGGGTTCTCCATCAATGTGCCGAAGTCACACTTGTGTCCCTCTCAGAAGCTCCTATTCATCGGAGCGGTTCTGGACTCGGCGCGGTTTCGGGTTTATCCGCCCGAACAGCGGGTCCGGGATATTCAGGCTCTGATTCCCATCTTTCAGCCGTTATCCCGGGTTTCGGTCAGGTTGACGCTGCGGCTTCTGGGGCTGATGGCCTCCTGCATCCTACTGGTGCATCACGCCAGGTGGCGGATGCGGGCTCTGCAGTGGGACCTGAAGTTTCAGTGGGCCCAGCATCAGGGCAACCTATCCGACCACGTCCTGATCTCGGAGGGCACTGTGAGACAGCTGCAGTGGTGGCTTACGGACCGTGATTGGGTCAGCGGCAGATCCCTCTCCCTTCCCCAACCGGAGCACGTAGTTGTGACGGACGCGTCCCTCCAGGGCTGGGGAGGCCACTTGGGAGAGGCGGAGATCTGAGGCCTCTGGTCTCCGGCGGAGACCTGGCTCCACATCAACCTGTTGGAGCTCAGGGCGATTCGTCTGGCACTGAAGGCATTCCTCCCCTCTGTCCGGGGGAGTGTAGTGCAGGTGTTCACAGACAACACCACCGCCATGTGGTACTGCAACAAACAAGGCGGGGTGGGGTTGTGGATCCTTTGTCAAGAGGCTCTTCGCCTTTGGCAATGGCTGGAACGCCAGGGCGTGACCCTGGTGGCTCAACACCTGGCAGGTTCTCTGAACGCCAGGGCAGACGAGCTCAGCCGTCGGTGCATGATGGATCACGAATGGCGTCTGAACTCGGACGCGGCGCAAGGCCTCTTTCAGCGATGGGGAGAGCCTTGGTTAGATCTATTCGCCACCGAAGAGAACGCGCAATGTCATCAGTTCTGCGCGTTGGAATTTCCAAGGCGGCACTCGCTCGGGGACGCTTTTCGTCGCGAGTGGAGTTGCGGTCTGTTGTACGCCTTTCCGCCTATACCACTTCTGCCCAGAGTGCTGAAGAAGATCAAGCGCGACTGGGCCCAAGTCATCCTTGTGGCTCCGGACTGGGCTCGAAGGTAATGGTATCCAGAGCTACTCAGTCTGTCAGTCGATCCCCCGGTTCGTCTGCCTCTTCAGGAGGACCTTTTGTCGCAGCAGCAGGGGACGGTCCTCCACCCGAACCTGTCCAGTCTCCACCTCCATGCTTGGAGATTGAGCGGCGACAGTTGAGGCCATTTGACTTGCCTCCTGAAGTCTGTAACATCATTCTGGCAGCCAGGCGTCCCTCCACAAAGTCGGTATACGCCTGCAGGTGGAACAAATTTGTGGCACGGTGCACAGCAAAGGCTGTGGATCCTCTTTCTGCCCCTCTTTCGGAGGTTCTTCTCTTCCTTCTTTCCCTTGCCCAGCAGGGCTCTGCTCTGGGCACTATCAAGGGCTACCTTTCTGCCCTTTCAGCCTTTCTCAGGCTACCTGATCAGCCTTCTTTGTTCAAGTCCCCTATTGTAAACAGATTTCTTAAGGGCATCACTCACACGTTTCCTCCTGTTCCGTTTGTGATGCCTCAGTGGGACTTGAACCTGGTTTTAACATTCCTGATGTGCGCTCCCTTTGAGCCACTTCACAACTGTCCTCTTCGCCTTCTGACCTTGAAGACTGCTTTCCTGGTTGCCATCACCTCTGCCAGGAGAGTGAGTGAGCTCCAGGCTCTTTCTTGTACTCCACCTTTCCTTTCTGTCCATCCGGACAAAGTGGTGCTTCGTACCAAACCTTCTTTCCTGCCCAAGGTTGTCATGGCTTTTCACATCGGGCAGTCTATCACCTTGCCAACCTTCTTCCCGCCACCGCATCCCTCTAAAGAGGAAGAGCGGCTCCACCGTCTGGACCCAAAACGTGCGCTCTCATTCTACTTGGATCGCACACGCCAGTTCCGGGTGGATGACCAACTCTTTGTTGGTTACGTGGGCGCTAAGAAGGGGAAAGCGGTGCACAAGAGGACCATCTCCCGGTGGATCATCCTGTGTATCCAGGCATGCTACTCCTTGGCTAGGAAGGAGCCCCCGGTTGGACTGCGGGCTCATTCTACCCGAGCGATGGCGACGACCACTGCCCTGGGCAGGGGTGTGCCCTTACAAGACATCTGTCAGGCAGCTATGTGGGCATCGCTGCACACGTTTGCGAGACACTACTGCCTGGACAGCCAAGTCCGGAGGGATGGCTTCTTTGGCCGTTCCGTCCTCCAGGACTTTCTGGTGTGATTATTGGTTTGCAGACCCACCACCGGGGTTGGTATTGCTGGGGTATCTATTCTAAGGTAAGGAATCTAATACTAACGTGTCTTTTTCAGATGCACAAGTTACTACTTGTGTAACGATATATCTGTAAGAGACATTAGTTAGTATTAGATTCCTTACCGACCCACCCATCCTCCCCGTTCTGGGAACCAATATCTAGGGTTAGGGTTGTTCCCCTTCAGGGCCCTAGTTTCAATGGCACCAGTGTTGGTTTTTAACATGGCTCTGCGTTTCTGGCGCGGAAAAGCTGTGTCTAAGAACTGACGTCAGCACGCGGAGGCGGCGTCTAAGTACTCCGACGACGTCATCACGGCTCCCACGACGCCGACGACGGACGTGGAGCCGCAGACGACGCCTACCGACGCGCAAGGGTACTGCTACGCAAAAATTTCCGGATCCAGTCTGACGCCTGGGGATATTCTAAGGTAAGGAATCTAATACTAACTAATGTCTCTTACAGATATATCGTTACACAAGTAGTAACTTGTGCGCCAATCACAATACCAGCAGACCTACGATCCTCCATCTTACCGCCAGTTGTCTACAGCTGGTTTCTCTCGCCAGGGAGGCAGCAAACGAATGCCTCAACAAGGTCGTGAGTCTAATAGGAAGCAATGATCACGTCCGGGTACCAGCATCCCTCCCCTCCCTACCTGTGGGTGTGAAGATTTCCAGCTACGTCCACCAGTGGCGCAAAATAACTACAGATCTCTGGGTGTTGGACCTTGTCTTCTTTGGTCACAGTATAGAATTCACTCATCGCCCGCCATCTACTCCACCCAAAGGTGCCCCTCCCCCTTGTCTTCACTTAGTATGGAAAGAGGGTTGGTCGTGCTCGCCAAGGGAACAATAGAGGAAGTCCCAATGTTGCAAAGGGAAAAAGTTTCTATTCTCTTTTTTTTCATAATACTGAAGAAATCCGGAGAATGGACACCATTATTGGACCTCAGGAATCTCAACAAGTTTCTCAAAAAAACAGACATTCAGGATGGTAACACTTTCTGAGATTCCACGTCTTCTAAACGAAGGAGACTTCATGACTTCGCTCGACATGAAAGATGCATATTTTCATATCCCCATCTACTAGAAACATCAGAAATTCTTAAGATTGACTGTGCCTGGTACCCACTACCAAAATAAAGTACTTCTGTTTAGCCTCAAATCGGCACCAAGGATCTTTACCAAGTGTCTGGCACCTGTACCAACAGCCCTGTGATCTCAAGGGCTCCAGGTATTCCCATACCTCGACGACTGGCTGCTCAAAGCACCAATTGCACAAAATGCCATTCAAGCTACAAACACTTTCCTTCAACTGTTCAGGACTTTGGGACTCACTGTAAACAAAGAGAAGTCTTCGTTCCATCCCAGTCAAGTCATATCCTTCCTGGGAGGGTCCAAAGACACCATCCAATGCAAAGCCTTCCTATCACACGAAAGCAGATACGACTGCAGACTGGCGAAGAGCATATCAAGAAAAAAGTCAGTTTCTGTGTCAACATACAAGTCGCTCCTAGGGATGTTCTCTTCAGCAATTGATCTGGTGCCACTAGCCAGACTGAGCATGAGGCCTCTTCAAGAAGAGCTACAAAAGTAATGGCAGCGAACCTCAGGATCCTTTGACGATGTAGTACTGATCATGACACGCATGGTAGATGCACTGCAATGGTGGTTTCACGCGACAAATCTCTTAAAAGGCCTCCAGACTATCCCAGACTTCATGCTGACAATGGACTCCTCCATGGAAGGCTGGGGAGGCCATCTGCAAGAGTTACAGATTCAGGGCAACTGATTCTCTGCGCAGAAACATCAGCTCATCAACAGGCTAGAGCTCAAAGCCATTTTCTTATCTCTCCAGGCTTTCTTACGACGGATACCATGTTCCTCCATGCTAGTTCGTACGGACAATACGACCAGCATGTACTACCTCAAAAAGCAAGGGGGAAATAAATCCATTACTCTATCTCAAAAAGCGCAGGTGCTATGGGATTGGTTGACACAACATGGGATCTCCCTCAAGGCGGAGCATATCCGACGTCTGCACAATACTCTGCTGGATACGTTAAGCAGAACGCAGTCCAGTTGTCACAAATGGGAGCTGGAGCAGTCCCAGCTCGACAGGGTGTTTCGGATGTGGGGAAATCCAGCTTTAGACCTCTTTGCAACGAGAGAGAACGCCAACTGCCAGCAGATTCCCTCTACCAGGGTCACGGAGGATTGCCCTTTTAATGCGATGGTCCAGGATATATGCTTACACTTCCCCGCCAACTCCATTTAGTTCCCAGGGTACTGACCAAGATGAATACGGAAGGCTGTCGGTTGATCCTGATAGCGCAACAATGGCCCAGGTAGTACTGGTTCCTGGAGCTTCTCTTGCCGTCGGATTCAAGGCCCATACGCCTACAACCATCTCAATCTCTTCTGACCAGAGAGAAGGGCCAAGTGTACCATCCAGACCCACAATCTCTTCATTTGCACGCATGGCTCCTGGGTTCCTAGAATTCAGGGTCTTGGATATCTCTCAGGAGTGCAGAGCGGACAGCACTAACAAGACATACCACCTAAAATGGAAGTGATTCTGTTTCTGGTGCCAGCGAAACAACTTTCACCCGCTTCAAGCGCCTCCTGACTAGATTTTGCCTTGTCTCCTCTCTTTGGAAAAGTCAGATCTATCTTTTTCTTTTTGGTGAAGGTTCATCTTGCTGCGATTTCCCGTTATAGGAGATCTCCTCAAGTTCCCTATACTTCGAATCTTACAGAGAAATGTATGAGGGGCCTCTTCTACGCCTTTCCCCCGGTGAGATCACCCCCTCCTGAATGGAAGTTTAACTTAGTCCTCACATAGCTAATGAGGCAACCATTTGTACCAATTCACAAAGCAGAGCTTAAGTTTCTCACCTGGAAGATTGCCCTCCTACTAGCTCTCACTTCTGCGAGGAGGGTTAGTGAGATCCAAACTTTGACAGTCAAGGAAATTTTTCTTCATTTCACTGGTAACTATGTAACTCTGCGGACGACCCCGGCTGTTACCCCAAAAGTCCCAATGCAGTTCCATCTCAACGAACCTGTAATACTTCAATCTTTTTTTTCCAAACCCATCTAGTCCAGCAGAACGGGTGTTACACACGTTGGATGTTAAAAGGTGTTTAAAAATCTACCTGTATAAAACAAAAGACATAAAAAAACAGATCAGCTGCTGGTGGCCAACGGACAAGGCAGAGAAGAAACAACAGTAACTAAAGCCACTGTTGCTAGATTGGTCTCCTCTGTGATTCAAATCTGCCATGGCAAGGCTAACAAGCATTAGAAATGCAATCGGGCTCGGATTTATTTGAATTTGAGCTAATGGCATTGTAAATGCCAATGTATTGTTGCTATGTGTTATGGAGTGTGTTCATGTGGTGTGTACTGCCAGTAATCTCCTTGTGAGTGTGCGAATATTGCACCACTTGCCTGTGATGTCCTTCTTGTGAGTGTGAGAAGCTTGCACCTCTGCTGCCTGTGGTCTCCTTGTGAGTGTAAGAAGCTTGCACTGCTGCTGCCTGTGATGTCGTTCTTGTGAGTGGGAGAAGATTGCACCTCAGCTGCCTGTGGTCTCCTTGTGAGTCTATGCACTGTCATCGCTAGCCTGTAGATATGCACTGTCATCGCTAGCCTGTAGATATGCATTGGCGTCACTAGCCTGTGGGTATGCACCGTCATCGCTAGCCTGTAGATATGCACTGTCATCGCTAGCCTGTAGATATGCGCTGTCATTGCTATCCTGTAGATATGCGCTGTCGTCGCTAGCCTGTAGATATGCATTATCATAGCTAGCCTGTAGATATGCACTGTCATCGCTAGCCTGTAGATATGCACTGTCATTGCTAGCCTGTAGATATGCATTGGCTTCACTAGCCTGTAGATATGCACCGTCATCGCTAGCCTGTAGATATGCACTGTCATTGCTAACCTGTAAATGTGCATTTGCTTCACTAGCCTGTAGTTATGCACTGCCATCGCTAGCCTGTAGATATGCGCTGTCATCGCTAGCCTGTAGATATGCTCTGTCATCGCTAGCCTGTAGATATGCACTGTCATCGCTAGCCTAGCTAGATATGCATTGGCTTCACTAGCCTGTAGGTATGCACCGTCATCGCTAGCCTGTAGATATGCACTGTCATCTCTAGCCTGTAGATATGCGCTGTCATTGCTATCCTGTAGATATGCGCTGTCGTCGCTAGCCTGTAGATATGCATTATCATCGCTAGCCTGTAGATATGCACTGTCATCGCTAGCCTGTAGATATGCTCGGTCATCGCTAGCATGTAGATATGCACTGTCATCGCTAGCCTGTAGATATGCATTGGCTTCACTAGCCTGTAGATATGCACCGTCATCGCTAGTCAGTAGATATGCCATGTCATCGCTAACCTGTAGATATGCATTGGCTTCACTAGCATGCAGTTATGCACTGTCATCGCTAGCCTGTAGATATGCGCTGTCATCGCTAGCCTGTAGATATGCTCTGTCATCGCTAGCCTGTAGATATGCTCTGTCATCGCTAGCCTGTAGATATGCATTGGCTTCACTAGCATGTAGATATGCACTGTCATCGCTAGACTGTAGATATGCACTGTCATCGCTAGCCTGTAGATATGCTCTGTCATCGCTAGCCTGTAGATATGCACTGTTATCGCTAGCCTGTAGATATGCATTGGCTTCGCTAGCCTGTAGATATGCATTGGCTTCGCTAGCCTGTAGATATGCACTGTCATCGCTAGCCTGTAGATATGCTCTGTCATCGCTAGCCTGTAGATATGCATTGGCTTCACTAGCCTGTAGTTATGCACTGTCATCGCTAGCCTGTAGATATGCTCTGTCATCGCTAGCCTGTAGATATGCACTGTCATCGCTAGCCTGTAGATATGCACTGTCATCGCTAGCCTGTAGATATGCAGTCATCGCTAGCCTGTAGATATGCATTGGCTTCAAAAGCCTGTAGATATGCACTGTCATCGCTAGCCTGTAGATATGCTCTGTCATTGCTAGCCTGTACATATGCATTGTCATCGCTAGCCTGTAGATATGCACTGTCATCGCTAGCCTGTAGATATGCAGTCATCGCTAGCCTGTAGATATGCTCTGTCATCGCTAGCCTGTAGATATGCACTGTCATCGCTAGCCTGTAGATATGCACTGTCATCGCTAGCCTGTAGATATGCACTGTCATCGCTAGCCTGTAGATATGCACTGTCATCGCTAGCCTGTAGATATGCACTGTCATCGCTAGCCTGTAGATATGCATTGGCTTCAACAGCCTGTAGATATGCACTGTCATCGCTAGCCTGTAGATATGCTCTGTCATTGCTAGCCTGTACATATGCATTGTCATCGCTAGCCTGTAGATATGCACTGTCATCGCTAGCCTGTAGATATGCACTGTCATCGCTAGCCTGTAGCTATGCACTGTCATCGCTAGCCTGTAGCTATGCACTGTCATCGCTAGCCTGTAGCTATGCACTGTCATCGCTAGCCTGTAGCTATGCACTGTCATCGCTAGCCTGTAGATATGCTCTGTCATCGCTAGCCTGTAGATATGCACTGTCATCGCTAGCCTGTAGATATGCACTGACTTCGCTAGCCTGTAGATATGCTCTGTCATTGCTAGCCTGTAGATATGCACTGTCATCGCTAGCCTGTAGATATGCATTGGCTTCACTAGCCTGTAGATATGCACTGTCATCGCTAGCCTGTAGATATGCACTGTCATCGCTAGCCTGTAGAAATGCACCGTTATCGCTAGCCTGTAGATATGCATTGGCTTCGCTAGCCTGTAGATATGCACTGTCATCGCTAGCCTGTAGATTTGCTCTGTCATCGCTAGCCTGTAGATATGCATTGGCTTCACTAGCCTGTAGTTATGCACTGTCATCGCTAGCCTGTAGATATGCTCTGTCATCGCTAGCCTGTAGATATGCACTGTCATCGCGAGCCTGTAGATATGCACTGTCATCGCTAGCCTGTAGATATGCATTGGCTTCAAAAGCCTGTAGATATGCACTGTCATTGCTAGCCTGTAGATATGCATTGGCTTCACTAGCCTGTAGATATGCTTTGTCATTGCTAGCCTGTAGATATGCATTAGCTTCACTAGCCTGTAGATATGCACTGTCATCGCTAGCCTGTAGATATGCATTGGCTTCACTCTGCACTACGCACCACGCCTCTGCACTACGCACTACGCCTCTGCACTACGCCTCTGCACTACGCCTCTGCACTACGCACTACGCCTCTGCACTACGCACTACGCCTCTGCACTACGCACTACGCCTCTGCACTACGCACTACGTCTCTGCACTACGCACTACGCCTCTGCACTACGCACTACGTCTCTGCACTACGCCTCTGCACTACGCACTATGCCTCTGCACTACGCACTACGCCTCTGCACTACGCACTACGCCTCTGCACTACGCACTACGTCTCTGCACTACGTCTCTGCACTACGCCTCTGCACTATGCACTAGGCCTCTGCACTACGCCTCTGCACTACGCACTAGGCCTCTGCACTACGCACTACGCCTCTGCACTCTGCACTACGCAGTACGCCTCTGCACTACGCACTACGCCTCTGCACTACGCACTACGCCTCTGCACTACGCACTACGCCTCTGCACTACGCACTCTGCACTACGCACTACGCCTCTGCACTACGCACTACGCCTCTGCACTACGCACTACGCCTCTGCACTACGCACTATGCCTCTGCACTACGCACTACACCTCTGCACTACGCCTCTGCACTACACACTACGCCTCTGCACTACGCCTCTGCACTACGCACCACGCCTCTGCACTACGCACTACGCCTCTGCACTACGCACTACGCCTCTGCACTACGCCTCTGCACTACACACTACGCCTCTGCACTACGCCTCTGCACTACGCACTACGCCTCTGCACTCTGCACTACGCACTACGCCTCTGCACTACGCCTCTGCACTACGCACTACGCCTCTGCACTCTGCACTACGCCTCTGCACTACGCCTCTGCACTATGCCTCTGCACTACGCCTCTGCACTCTGCACTATGCCTCTGCACTACGCCTCTGCACTACGCACTACGCCTCTGCACTACGCACTACGCCTCTGCACTCTGCACTACGCCTCTGCACTACGCACTACGCCTCTGCACTACGCCTCTGCACTCTGCACTACGCACTACACCTCTGCACTCTGCACTACGCCTCTGCACTACGCCTCTGCACTACGCACTATGCCTCTGCACTCTGCACTACACACTACGCCTCTGCACTACGCACGCCTCTGCACTACGCCTCAGCACTACGCCTCTGCACTACGCCTCTGCACTACGCACTACGCCTCTGCACTACGCACTACGCACTATGCCTCTGCACTCTGCACTACGCCTCTGCACTCTGCACTACGCCTCTGCACTACGCCTCTGCACTACGCACTACGCCTCTGCACTACGCCTCTGCACTATGCACTACGCACTACGCCTCTGCACTACGCACTACGCCTCTGCACTACGCACTACGCCTCTGCACTACGCACTACACCTCTGCACTCTGCACTACGCCTCTGCACTACGCCTCTGCACTACGCACTATGCCTCTGCACTCTGCACTACACACTACGCCTCTGCACTACGCACGCCTCTGCACTACGCCTCAGCACTACGCCTCTGCACTACGCCTCTGCACTACGCACTACGCCTCTGCACTACGCACTACGCACTATGCCTCTGCACTCTGCACTACGCCTCTGCACTCTGCACTACGCCTCTGCACTACGCCTCTGCACTACGCACTACGCCTCTGCACTACGCCTCTGCACTATGCACTACGCACTACGCCTCTGCACTACGCACTACGCCTCTGCACTACGCACTACGCCTCTGCACTATGCACTACGCCTCTGCACTCTGCACTACGCCTCTGCACTACGCCTCTGCACTACGCCTCTGCACTACGCACTACGCCTCTGCACTACGCACTCTGCACTACGCCTCTGCACTACGCCTCTGCACTACGCCTCTGCACTACGCCTCTGCACTACGCCTCTGCACTACGCCTCTGCACTCTGCACTATGCCTCTGCACTCTGCACTACGCCTCTGCACTACGCACTACGCCTCTGCACTACGCACTACGCCTCTGCACTCTGCACTACGCCTCTGCACTCTGCACTACGCCTCTGCACTACGCACTACGCCTCTGCACTACGCACTACGCCTCTGCACTACGCACTACGCCTCTGCACTACGCCTCTGCACTACGCCTCTGCACTACACACTACGCCTCTGCACTACGCACTACGCCTCTGCACTATGCACTACGCCTCTGCACTCTGCACTACGCCTCTGCACTACGCACTACGCCTCTGCACTACGCACTATGCCTCTGCACTACGCACTACGCCTCTGCACTACGCACTACGCCTCTGCACTCTGCACTACACCTCTGCACTATGCACTACGCCTCTGCACTACGCACTACGCCTCTGCACTCTGCACTACGCCTCTGCACTACGCACTACGCCTCTGCACTACGCCTCTGCACTACGCACTACGCCTCTGCACTACGCACTACGCCTCTGCACTACGCCTCTGCACTACGCACTACGCCTCTGCACTACGCACCACGCCTCTGCACTACGCACTACGCCTCTGCACTACGCACTACGCCTCTGCACTATGCCTCTGCACTACACACTACGCCTCTGCACTACGCCTCTGCACTCTGCACTACGCCTCTGCACTCTGCACTACGCCTCTGCACTCTGCACTACGCCTCTGCACTACGCACTACGCCTCTGCACTACGCCTCTGCACTACGCACTACGCCTCTGCACTCTGCACTATGCCTCTGCACTCTGCACTACGCCTCTGCACTATGCCTCTGCACTACGCCTCTGCACTACGCACTACGCCTCTGCACTACTCACTACGCCTCTGCACTACGCACTACGCCTCTGCACTACGCCTCTGCACTCTGCACTACGACTCTGCACTACGACTCTGCACTCTGCACTACGCACTACACCTCTGCACTCTGCACTACGCCTCTGCACTACGCACTACGCCTCTGCACTACGCACTATGCCTCTGCACTCTGCACTACACACTACGCCTCTGCACTACGCACTACGCCTCTGCACTACGCCTCTGCACTACGCCTCTGCACTATGCCTCTGCACTACGCACTACGCCCTACGCCTCTGCACTACGCACTACGCCTCTGCACTCTGCACTACGCCTCTGCACTCTGCACTACGCCTCTGCACTACGCACTACGCCTCTGCACTACGCCTCTGCACTACGCACTACGCCTCTGCACTCTGCACTACGCACTACGCCTCTGCACTACGCCTCTGCACTACGCACTACGCCTCTGCACTATGCACTACACCTCTGCACTCTGCACTACGCCTCTGCACTACGCCTCTGCACTACGCCTCTGCACTACGCCTCTGCACTACGCCTCTGCACTACGCCTCTGCACTACGCCTCTGCACTACGCCTCTGCACTACGCCTCTGCACTACGCCTCTGCACTACGCCTCTGCACTATGCCTCTGCACTACGCCTCTGCACTATGACTCTGCACTCTGCACTATGCCTCTGCACTACGCACTACGCCTCTGCACTCTGCACTACGCCTCTGCACTACGCACTACGCCTCTGCACTACGCCTCTGCACTACGCACTACGCCTCTGCACTACGCACTACGCCTCTGCACTACGCACTACGCCTCCGCACTCTGCACTACGCACTACGCCTCTGCACTACGCCTCTGCACTACGCCTCTGCACTACGCACTATGCCTCTGCACTACGCACTACGCCTCCGCACTACGCCTCTGCACTACGCACTACGCCTCTGCACTACGCCTCTGCACTCTGCACTACACCTCTGCACTCTGCACTACGCCTCTGCACTACGCACTACGCCTCTGCACTACGCCTCTGCACTCTGCACTACGCCTCTGCACTACGCCTCTGCACTCTGCACTACGCCTCTGCACTACGCCTCTGCACTACACCTCTGCACTCTGCGCTACGCCTCTGCACTACGCACTACGCCTCTGCACTACGCACTACACACTACGCCCCTGCACTACGCACTACGCCTCTGCACTACGCACTACGCCTCTGCACTACGCCTCTGCACTACGCCTCTGCACTCTGCACTACGCACTACGCCTCTGCACTACACCTCTGCACTCTGCACTACGCCTCTGCACTACGCACTATGCCTCTGCACTACGCACTACACACTACGCCTCTGCACTACGCCTCTGCACTACGCACTACGCCTCTGCACTACGCACTACACCTCTGCACTACGCACTACACCTCTGCACTATGCCTCTGCACTCTGCACTATGCCTCTGCACTACGCCTCTGCACTACGCACTACGCCTCTGCACAACGCCTCTGCACTACGCACTACGCCTCTGCACTACGCACTCTGCACTACGCACTCTGCACTACGCCTCTGCACTACGCACTACGCCTCTGCACTACGCCTCTGCACTCTGCACTACGCACTACGCCTCTGCACTACGCCTCTGCACTACGCCTCTGCACTATGCACTACGCCTCTGCACTCTGCACTATGCCTCTGCACTCTGCACTACGCCTCTGCACTACGCCTCTGCACTACGCCTCTGCACTACGCCTCTGCACTACGCACTACGCCTCTGCACTACGCACTCTGCACTACGCCTCTGCACTACGCCTCTGCACTACGCACTCTGCACTACGCCTCTGCACTACGCCTCTGCACTACGCCTCTGCACTATGCCTCTGCACTCTGCACTACGCCTCTGCACTACGCACTACGCCTCTGCACTCTGCACTACGCACTACGCCTCTGCACTACGCACTACGCACTACGCCTCTGCACTACGCACTACGCCTCTGCACTACGCCTCTGCACTACGCACTACGCCTCTGCACTCTGCACTACGCACTACGCCTCTGCACTACGCCTCTGCACTACGCACTACGCCTCTGCACTACGCACTACGCCTCTGCACTACGCACTACGCCTCTGCACTCTGCACTACACCTCTGCACTCTGCACTACGCCTCTGCACTACGCCTCTGCACTACGCCTCTGCACTCTGCACTACGCCTCTGCACTCTGCACTACGCACTACGCCTCTGCACTACACCTCTGCACTCTGCACTACGCCTCTGCACTACGCACTACGCCTCTGCACTACACACTACGCCTCTGCACTACGCACTACGCCTCTGCACTACGCACCACGCCTCTGCACTACGCACTACGCCTCTGCACTACGCCTCTGCACTCTGCACTACGCCTCTGCACTACGCCTCTGCACTACGCCTCTGCACTCTGCACTACGCACTACGCCTCTGCACTACACCTCTGCACTACACCTCTGCACTCAGCACTCTGCCTCTGCACTACGCACTACACACTATGCCTCTGCACTACGCCTCTGCACTACGCACTACGCCTCTGCACTACGCACTACACCTCTGCACTACGCACTACACCTCTGCACTATGCACTATGCCTCTGCACTCTGCACTATGCCTCTGCACTACGCACTACGCCTCTGCACAACGCCTCTGCACTACGCACTCTGCACTACGCCTCTGCACTACGCCTCTGCACTACGCCTCTGCACTACGCCTCTGCACTACGCCTCTGCACTACGCCTCTGCACTACGCCTCTGCACTACGCACTACGCCTTTGCACTAAGCACTACGCCTCTGCACTCTGCACTACGCCTCTGCACTACGCACTACGCCTCTGCACTACGCACTACGCCTCTGCACTACGCCTCTGCACTACGCACTATGCCTCTGCCCTACGCACTACCCCTCTGCACTACGCACTACGCCTCTGCACTACGCACTACGCCTCTGCACTACGCACTACGCCTCTGCACTCTGCACTACGCCTCTGCACTCTGCACTATGCCTCTGCACTACGCCTCTGCACTCTGCCTCTGCACTACGCACTACGCCTCTGCACTACACACTACGCCTCTGCACTACGCACTACGCCTCTGCACTACGCACTACGCCTCTGCACTACGCACTACGCCTCTGCACTACGCACTACGCCTCTGCACTACGCCTCTGCACTACGCACTACGCCTCTGCACTACGCCTCTGCACTACGCCTCTGCACTCTGCACTACGCCTCTGCACTCTGCACTACGCCTCTGCACTACGCCTCTGCACTCTGCCTCTGCACTCTGCACTACGCCTCTGCACTACGCACTACGCCTCTGTACTACGCACTACGCCTCTGCACTACGCACTACGCCTCTGCACTACGCACTACGCCTCTGCACTACGCACTACGCCTCTGCACTCTGCACTACGCCTCTCACTACGCCTCTGCACTACGCACTACGCCTCTGCACTACGCACTACGCCTCTGCACTACGCCTCTGCACTACGCACTCTGCACTACGCACTCTGCACTACGCCTCTGCACTACGTACTACGCCTCTGCACTATGCACTACGCCTCTGCACTACGCCTCTGCACTACGCACTACGCCTCTGCACTACGCACTACGCCTCTGCACTACGCACTACGCCTCTGCACTACGTACTACCTCTGCACTACGCACTACGCCTATGCACTACGCACTACGCCTCTGCACTACGCACTACGCCTCTGCACTACGCCTCTGCACTACGCACTACGCCTCTGCACTACGCACTACGCCTCTGCACTACGCACTACGCCTCTGCACTACGCACCACGCCTCTGCACTACGCACTACGCCTCTGCACTACGCACTACGCCTCTGCACTATGCCTCTGCACTACACACTACGCCTCTGCACTACGCCTCTGCACTACGCACTACGCCTCTGCACTCTGCACTACGCCTCTGCACTACGCACTACGCCTCTGCACTACGCCTCTGCACTACGCACTACGCCTCTGCACTTTGCACTATGCCTCTGCACTCTGCACTACGCCTCTGCACTATGCCTCTGCACTACGCCTCTGCACTCTGCACTACGCACTACGCCTCTGCACTACTCACTACGCCTCTGCACTACGCACTACGCCTCTGCACTACGCCTCTGCACTCTGCACTACGACTCTGCACTACGACTCTGCACTCTGCACTACGCACTACACCTCTGCACTCTGCACTACGCCTCTGCACTACGCACTACGCCTCTGCACTACGCACTATGCCTCTGCACTCTGCACTACACACTACGCCTCTGCACTACGCACTACGCCTCTGCACTACGCCTCTGCACTACGCCTCTGCACTATGCCTCTGCACTACGCACTACGCCTCTGCACTACGCACTACGCCTCTGCACTACGCACTACGCCTCTGCACTCTGCACTACGCCTCTGCACTCTGCACTACGCCTCTGCACTACGCACTACGCCTCTGCACTACGCACTACGCCTCTGCACTCTGCACTACGCCTCTGCACTACGCCTCTGCACTACGCACTACGCCTCTGCACTATGCACTACACCTCTGCACTCTGCACTACGCCTCTGCACTACGCCTCTGCACTACGCCTCTGCACTACGCCTCTGCACTACGCCTCTGCACTACGCCTCTGCACTACGCCTCTGCACTACGCCTCTGCACTACGCCTCTGCACTACGCCTCTGCACTACGCCTCTGCACTATGCCTCTGCACTACGCCTCTGCACTATGACTCTGCACTCTGCACTATGCCTCTGCACTACGCACTACGCCTCTGCACTCTGCACTAAGCCTCTGCACTACGCACTACGCCTCTGCACTACGCCTCTGCACTACGCACTACGCCTCTGCACTACGCACTACGCCTCTGCACTACGCACTACGCCTCTGCACTCTGCACTACGCACTACGCCTCTGCACTACGCCTCTGCACTACACCTCTGCACTACGCACTATGCCTCTGCACTACGCACTACGCCTCCGCACTACGCCTCTGCACTACGCACTACGCCTCTGCACTACGCCTCTGCACTCTGCACTACGCCTCTGCACTCTGCACTACGCCTCTGCACTACGCCTCTGCACTACACCTCTGCACTCTGCGCTACGCCTCTGCACTACGCACTACGCCTCTGCACTACGCACTACACACTACGCCCCTGCACTACGCACTACGCCTCTGCACTACGCACTACGCCTCTGCACTACGCCTCTGCACTACGCCTCTGCACTCTGCACTACGCACTACGCCTCTGCACTACACCTCTGCACTCTGCACTACGCCTCTGCACTACGCACTATGCCTCTGCACTACGCACTACACACTACGCCTCTGCACTACGCCTCTGCACTACGCACTACGCCTCTGCACTACGCACTACACCTCTGCACTACGCACTACACCTCTGCACTACGCACTACACCTCTGCACTATGCCTCTGCACTCTGCACTATGCCTCTGCACTACGCCTCTGCACTACGCACTACGCCTCTGCACAACGCCTCTGCACTACGCACTACGCCTACGCACTCTGCACTACGCACTCTGCACTACGCCTCTGCACTACGCACTACGCCTCTGCACTACGCCTCTGCACTCTGCACTACGCACTACGCCTCTGCACTACGCCTCTGCACTACGCCTCTGCACTATGCACTACGCCTCTGCACTCTGCCTCTGCACTCTGCACTACGCCTCTGCACTACGCCTCTGCACTACGCCTCTGCACTACGCCTCTGCACTACGCACTACGCCTCTGCACTACGCACTCTGCACTACGCCTCTGCACTACGCCTCTGCACTACGCACTCTGCACTACGCCTCTGCACTACGCCTCTGCACTACGCCTCTGCACTACGCCTCTGCACTATGCCTCTGCACTCTGCACTACGCCTCTGCACTACGCACTACGCCTCTGCACTCTGCACTACGCACTACGCCTCTGCACTACGCACTACGCCTCTGCACTACGCACTACGCCTCTGCACTACGCACTACGCCTCTGCACTCTGCACTACGCACTACGCCTCTGCACTACGCCTCTGCACTACGCACTACGCCTCTGCACTACGCACTACGCCTCTGCACTACGCACTACGCCTCTGCACTACGCCTCTGCACTCTGCACTACACCTCTGCACTCTGCACTACGCCTCTGCACTACGCCTCTGCACTACGCCTCTGCACTCTGCACTACGCCTCTGCACTCTGCACTACGCACTACGCCTCTGCACTACACCTCTGCACTCTGCACTACGCCTCTGCACTACGCACTACGCCTCTGCACTACACACTACGCCTCTGCACTACGCACTACGCCTCTGCACTACGCACCACGCCTCTGCACTACGCACTACGCCTCTGCACTACGCCTCTGCACTCTGCACTACGCCTCTGCACTACGCCTCTGCACTACGCCTCTGCACTCTGCACTACGCACTACGCCTCTGCACTACACCTCTGCACTACACCTCTGCACTCAGCACTCTGCCTCTGCACTACGCACTATGCCTCTGCACTACGCACTACACACTATGCCTCTGCACTACGCCTCTGCACTACGCACTACGCCTCTGCACTACGCACTACACCTCTGCACTACGCACTACACCTCTGCACTATGCACTATGCCTCTGCACTCTGCACTATGCCTCTGCACTACGCACTACGCCTCTGCACAACGCCTCTGCACTACGCACTCTGCACTACGCCTCTGCACTACGCCTCTGCACTACGCCTCTGCACTACGCCTCTGCACTACGCCTCTGCAATACGCCTCTGCACTACGCCTCTGCACTACGCACTACGCCTTTGCACTAAGCACTACGCCTCTGCACTCTGCACTACGCCTCTGCACTACGCACTACGCCTCTGCACTACGCACTACGCCTCTGCACTACGCCTCTGCACTACGCACTATGCCTCTGCCCTACGCACTACCCCTCTGCACTACGCACTACGCCTCTGCACTACGCACTACGCCTCTGCACTACGCACTACGCCTCTGCACTACGCACTACGCCTCTGCACTCTGCACTACGCCTCTGCACTACGCCTCTGCACTCTGCCTCTGCACTACGCACTACGCCTCTGCACTACACACTACGCCTCTGCACTACGCACTACGCCTCTGCACTACGCACTACGCCTCTGCACTACGCACTACGCCTCTGCACTACGCACTACGCCTCTGCACTACGCCTCTGCACTACGCACTACGCCTCTGCACTACGCCTCTGCACTACGCCTCTGCACTCTGCACTACGCCTCTGCACTCTGCACTACGCCTCTGCACTACGCCTCTGCACTCTGCCTCTGCACTCTGCACTACGCCTCTGCACTACGCCTCTGTACTACGCACTACGCCTCTGCACTACGCACTACGCCTCTGCACTACGCACTACGCCTCTGCACTACGCACTACGCCTCTGCACTCTGCACTACGCCTCTCACTACGCCTCTGCACTACGCACTACGCCTCTGCACTACGCACTACGCCTCTGCACTACGCCTCTGCACTACGCACTCTGCACTACGCACTACACACTCTGCACTACGCCTCTGCACTACGTACTACGCCTCTGCACTATGCACTACGCCTCTGCACTACGCCTCTGCACTACGCACTACGCCTCTGCACTACGCACTACGCCTCTACACTACGCACTACGCCTCTGCACTACGTACTACCTCTGCACTACGCACTACGCCTATGCACTACGCACTACGCCTCTGCACTACGCCTCTGCACTACGCACTATGCCTCTGCACTACGCCTCTGCACTACGCACTACGCCTCTGCACTACGCACTACGCCACTGCACTACGCCTCTGCACTACGCACTCTGCACTACGCACTACGCCTATGCACTACGCCTCTGCTCTACGCACTACGCCTCTGCACTACGCACTACGCCTCTGCACTATGCACTACGCACTACACCTCTGCACTACGCCTCTGCACTACGCCTCTGCACTACGCACCAGATCTGATGCATGTGATTCTCTACAAAAAACACAGCAGTGCACACACTCCCACCACCATCTGCCTTCAATTACCGGCACCTCGGACAGCTGGTAATTGAGGATTTATGTATTCTTCTGCCGAACACTTTATGCAGCGCTCGCACCATCTGGATTGCATTACACGGCCACTCTGACAGCTCCTAATTAAGATTAATCACTCTGCCGTGCTCGTTCTCGCACAGAATATGCCACATCGGGCACGAGTAAATTACTTACAGCCTATCAGGTCAACACTACTAAATACACAGCACAGCGAAGACGAATCACTAGGCAGATTCCATAAAAAACTAAGGAATGTGCCAGCCTGGACCCCTTTCTGCATTGAACACATTAGGGCTCGCAAGCTCCGCCTCCACGAAGTGGAGGCTTAGGCCCAGCCCTAAAAAGGCCTTTAGCAAGAACTAAAGCGCACTCCACCATGGCAGTTTCTACATCGGCACTTCTGTTTGCTGGAGTAACTCTAGAAAATATTTGCCGTGCTGCAACATGGAAAAGTGTCCACAATTTTACGCAGCATTACTGTCTCCAATTTACACAATGTGAGGAATCCTAGTGCCCGGATTCACAAAATCGGCGTTCAGCACCCCGGTGGTACTCTTAAGAACAGGTACTACTATTAAAAATTAACAAATATTCCACTTAAATGCTGCTGGAAAGCGGCCAGGTTTCCTGCTGCACTGCTTGTAGAGTCACGTGACATATTGCCAGTGCTCACGTTTCTCCTAAGATAAATAGTGCATAGTGACTTATCACAGACGAGAGTAATAGAGCCCCGCCCCATGTGCTGCAGTATAACTTCGCTGCCAGGATGGGACCAGTTTTCTAATACCCACAAACATGGCAGTTTTGTGACGTTCATCACCTTTCAAGACCACCCATGCCTCGATGCGCCCGCCCCTTTCTTTGCATGCGGTTTGCTGCTGTGTAACTTTCTATGAACTCGTTTCTGAAGTCCGCGGTGGTGAACCATTCACGCCTCCGAGGAGTACTGTGACTGTCACGGATTCCTGGCAGGCGTCAGTGGGAACCAGGCCCTTCGTGCCTGTCTTATAGATGTCCTTTTAAGGACGAAGATGACGCAGTGTCAGTGTCAGCGCTGTGAGGTAGCCGGCTGCCGTCCTGCTTCTCCTCGCGTGGCAGGCAGTGTGCCAAGCTGCTTACATCTCCTGAGCTGCCATCCATCGGGCAAGAAGATGCGGAGGCAGGGGCTGACAGGAGGGCAAGCAATTACTTGGACAAACACTTTTGTTTTTAAGAGACGTGATTGGTGTCATGGACCCTGACCAACGTTGCCAGTGTCTTTGAACTCATCTTAGACTTCCTCGTGCTTTCCTCCTCTGGCCATTGCCACGCGTTAAATAAGAGCATCTCTCAGTATCGTGTGCATGTAGAAACGGAGTCTTATGGACCCCACACACACTTGCACGGGGATGTCTGGCGGTATCATAGAAGAAGAAGAGCATCAGTTGGTTTCTGGAGAATCAACCGTCGTTGCTCTAGAGCAGTGTGGCTGCTGTGCAGCATGTTGGAAAGTTATAATAATAAAAAAGTGTTATCAGCATGTTTGTTACCCTATATTTAAACAAGTAGGCATTATATGCAACTGAACGACATTATTAAAAAGAATACAGAATTAACATAATAAAAACGTCTTCTAGTTTTTTTGTCCTTGCAATGCTGGCAACGTCTTTCTACCTGTTCTAATACGTGTATGCTATAGCTTTTTCTGGTATGGGGTAGGGATATAAACAACCGGCGGGTAGGGCCTAATTTGCAACACGAGCCACAGACAGACCCTAGGGGTAGAATCAACTGATGCCAGATCCCGAGAGCAGATTGAGGTGGTGCTGAGTAATGCTGAGGTGTCGGTGAGCTGGTGCGGCGTTGATGCTCAGGTGATGCTGAGTGGTCCTGAGGTGATGCTGAGTGATGCTGTGGTTCTGAGTCCTGCTGAGGTGGTGGTTCTGCTCTGGTTCTGAGGTGGTGCTGAGTGATGCTGAGTTGGTGCTGAGGTGGTGCTGCATTGGTGCTGCATTCCTGCTGAGGTGGGGCTGCGCTGGTGGTGAGGTTGGGCTGCACTGGTGGTGGTGCACTGATGCACAGGTGGTGCTGATTCTGAGATGGAGCTGTGCTGATGAGGTGGTGATGCTCTGGTGCTGAGATGGTGCTGCACTGGTGGTGGTGCATGGATGATGAGGTGCTGCTTTGGTGGTGCTCAGGTGATACTGAGTGGCACTGAGGTGGTGCTGAGGTTGTGCTGTCATGCTGCGGTGATGTTCCTGCATTGGTGCTCAGGTCATGCTAAGGTGATGCTGAGTTGTTGCTATGCTGAAGTATTTTGCCATTTCCGCAGCAAAGTCTTTAAGCATAGGATAAGCACAGTGCTATCCATGCTGGGCTGTAAAATAGCCTAATCCTTTTACCACTCCAGGTACAGTATTACAGCTTTGTATTGGTAAAATACAATCCAAGCCAACTTGAATTCAATAAAATCAGCCCCTGACACATGATTCGCTCTCAATATAGCTCTTCAGAGAGGTATAGCTATGTCCAGACAGAAGAGAGCAACCAGAGTAAGTCAAATCAATACCCTTTCAGGCACAGAGTGATGCAAAAATTATGCAAAAAAAGAAGCAGAGAACTCTGGTAGTTCTCACGTTTAGGTGGAAAACAACTCCAGTATAGAGCACTCTCAACACTAGCAACACTCTAAATTTGCTCACCTCAAATGTCTGCATTTCTTTCAAAGTCTTTAAGCATTTGACTAACACAGCCATCCACGCCGAGACCGAATAAGGCAAAGTCTTTTGTCATTTCCACAGCAAAGTCATTAAACATAGGATTATCACGGTGCTATCCATGCCGATCTGTAAAATAGCTAATGCCATTTACCACTCCAGGTACAGTATTACAGTGTTGGATTGGTAAAATAAATCCAAGCCAACCTGAAATGAATAAAAGCAACCCTGTATATGTGTTTTTCTCTCATTAGTTTTGACTTATACTGGGTGCTCCCTTGTGTCTTGACAAAGCTATACCTCTCTGGAGAGCTCTAATGAGAGCAAAACACAATCTGTTACCTTGCCTACTTTCTGCGCTACCCCACAACACTCTAAAGAAGAGGTGCAACTCCAGTGTCTGGACCAAAATAGAGCATTGTTGTTGTACCTTGACACCACACAAGAGTTCCGGCTGGATGAACAACTCTTCTTGGGGTTATGGAGGTGCTAAGAAAGGTCAGGTGGTGCAGTAACTGACCATCTCTTGATGGGTCGTTCTCTGCATCAATATCTACTAGGCTCTGGCCAAGATGCAAACTCCTCAAGGCTTATGAGCTCATTCCACCAGAGCTAAGACTACGACTACTGCGTTAGCTCATAGAGTGCCAGTCCTGGACATTTGTCAGGCAGCAACATGGGCGTCGCTGTACATGTTTAGCAAGCATTGCTGCATGGACAGACAGGCACTTCGTCCGCTCGGTTCCTGCACTACTTCTTAGTCTGAATTTGTCAGCAGACCCACTACCGGAGATGGTATTGTTTGGGTATCTATTCAAAGGAAAGGAATCTGCGGCTAGTTGTCTATCAGCTGTACAAGTTACTTACCTTCGGTAACACTTTAGCTGGTAAAGACAATATCTAGCCGCAGATTCCTTACAGACTCACTTATCCTGCCTGCTCTGCAGACAGATTTCCCTTTCAAGGCCCTAGTTCGGACACACTAGTTTCAATGTACTTCATGGCTCCGAGCTTCTGGCGTGGATAGTCGTAAAAAGTAACTGACTTCTGCGTGCCAAAGTGGCACCTACATAAGTGAAGCAGAAGTCAGTTCTAGCGCTGATGACGCCATGTGGAGCCGACCAATGCCACCTACCAGCGGCAGGGGTACTGCTTACGAAAAATCTTTCGAATCCAATCTGACGCCTTAGGAAATTCAAAGGTAAGGAATCTGCTACTAAATATTGTCTCTGTCACATAAGGCATTACCAAAGGTAAGTTACTTGTTCTTCTGACATGGGGAAGTTCATACTCAGTGCAGCAGGGCTGAGTTGGTTATGGTAGCAAGCTAATGATCATGGTTACTGGCTGACTTTGTTTATTAGGAAATGTTATGATAAAGGCATTAAGCCTGAAGTATTTATTGTAAAAAGCAAATGTTACAGTTGAAAGCCATTTATGTGTATATTGTGAATTACTTTACATTAAAGCCTACAGATAAGTGTTTTCTTGCATGCAATCTCAAAGATTAACTTAGTAGTAAGCAAGGGTTTTGATGTTAGCCACCCACTCTAACAAATGTGGGCGATTTGGGGGTTTACTGTAATGATTCTTGTTCGGCTATGTTGAGGTGGGTTCTATATTGTTTTGCAAGCTGTAGTTTTCTACATGTAATTTTATAACTGTATGCATGCTAGGTGCCAGTTTATGTGCACTTGAGTAGTGGTAAAGTTTAACGCCAATTGTAAAGGATGAAGGCTTCATCAGTTCTTTGGGAAAAGCATGCCATATTTCAAAGTTTTCATCTGTTTATTATGAAACATTATGGCTAAATTAGTGGGCCTGACCTACTTAATGTCAAAAGCATGCGTTAAACACAATAAGATTTTAAGGATTGATAGTTTTTTTTAAACTTGTTTTTATTAGGCACTGCATCTGGGTTATCAATAACAATCATCATGCATGTAAATTTACATCCACATAAGTTGTTTCATCATACTAGATTGATGACATAACCTCACTTCAAGGATTGATAGTTATTACACTGTGCTAAAGCATGCACTTGTTACATGGAATTTCACATATTGCTGTAGTAGGCAAAAGTTTTGATGTTGGTAATCCACCTGAACAAAGAGTGGGGATAGAAGATATACCCTACAAAAATCCTTTTGCTTTGCCAACTGAAACTTTGTGCATATTTGTACTTTTATGACTATATAGTGAATGATTGCCTTGTGGAAAGCTTACACTCAGTACAATGGGCTTAAGTTGGTAATGGTGACAAGCCAATGATAAGGGCTATATGCCTGCGTGTGTATTATGAAAGTCTAGTCTGTAGGCCTGACAAACTGATTGTGAAAAGCATATTTTCAAGTCAATAAGCATTTATGTGTGGATTGTATTCCTTTGAATTCAAGCCTACAGATACGTTTTTTGTTACGTGGGACCTCATAGATTACAATAATAGGCTAGCGGTTGGGTGTTGGCTACCCCACTGGCAAACCATGAGTGTAGAAAATGGTGGTAATCTTTGTTAAACCCGATTAGGAGAGGTACTATTTTGCTTTGCCAACTGTAATTTTGTATACATTTTCAATTTTGTAGCTATCTGGCTGTTGGTAGCCTTCAGGGAAAGCTTTGGCTCAGTACAGTAGGCCTGAGTTGGTTATGGTTACAAGACAACAATAACAGCTATAGGCACGATTGATATGCAGGGAAATGTTATGCTCAGTGCCATCGGTCTGGCCTGTTTATTATGAAAGGTTATTACAAAGGTCAGAGGCCAGGCTTATTATTCTGAAAAGCATAGTGGGAAAGTATTATGGCCTCTAAGAGTGGATTGTTTTTACAATATGTTCCTGAGTGTAAAAAGGTATTCTGATGGATACATCTGCCAGTGGATTCCTCACCTTGTGAATATCACCCTGCGTCAGCAACGTTCGGAAAATTCTTCTGTAGCACACCGGCGTGGACGACGTCAGAGGAGCACGGCATCGCGCGCGACTCCGCCGACGTCACCGACCCCATAATAGGCCTACGTTGGCGTGATGACATCAGTTCCCTTTTTTCCGCGTTGTCGACGCTAACGGTTTCGAGGGATCTTCTGTTCCGTTTATAATAACTTTGTTGCTTTTGAAGGATTTCTGTATCTTTCCAGTGTCGCTTTCTTCTTTCGTGATGTCACCTAAGAAGACTGGTTTTAAGCCGTGTGATGAATGCGGAAAAATGATGTCCATCACAGATCCGCATGATGAATGTATATGAATGTATATGGTGCCTGAGTTCAGATCTCGACGTCCAAAGTTGTCGATCCTGTTTGAAGATGAATCCGAAGGCTCATCGTGAACGTGAGGCTAAACTCCTGGGTGCCAAGCTAAAAGGTAAAGAGACCAAGAAGAGTTTGAGATCAAGATCGAGGCGCTCGAAGTCGAGGTCCCGGTCGAGGTCGGCTTCGAAGTCTTCTTCGGGTCATGCTTTCAGATCATCAAAGAAAAAACATAAGAAGAGGAAGCATGGATCAAGGCACCATTCGGGAAAGGATTCGGATTTGAAAGCGAAGTCATCGGATTAGAAGGCGAAGTCGTCTGGTAGACGGCATCGTAAGGACATGGTTTCTCCCTCTCCGGTTCGAAATCCTGAAGGTGAGACCGTACCATTGGAGTTGACGGAAAAATCACCGATGTCGAATCCTTCTCCGGCTCCATCTCAGCCTCCGGGACATGAAGAGGAAGAGGTTTTTGTTCCTCAGGACTCTGCGACTCCGGTTCACCAGCCCGAGGAACAAGAGGAATCGATTCCGGTGCAGCATCCCCAGGAGCAGCCGGTCAGTTAGTATCCTCCTTTTCCGGGTCCAGGACAGGACCCCTCGCATTTTTTAAACGCCATGTATGGTGTTTATGCGAGAGCCATGTACCCTTCTGGAGCACCAGCTGTTCCCATGGGTCCGTTGGCATACAATTTGGGTGTTCCCCAATCTTATGCTCCGGCGCCGTTCATGGCGGCGCCGGCTCCATCTTGGCATCTTTCGACGCCGCCGCGGTCATCGACGCCGTTTAGGGCTTCACCGGCTCCGGACCGACCTCGTGATCTTCCAACTCAAAGTTCGACGCCGGCTCCAGCTCCACGTTCGACGCCGGCTCCAGCGCCTTCGGAGTCGATTCCGGATCCGTCTACGTTGCTTCGGAAGGAGAGGTCGAGGCGTGAAACCCAGCTCCTTTTGGAGGAGCAGAGTTATAGGGAAGCTGAGTATGAAGAGGGTGAGCTTCAGGATCAGGAGGATGATTATTTTGATGATTTGAGAGAGGCAAGTGGACTAGAACTGTCTCCTGATTGGGAATTAGCCTCGGTGTCAGATGCTCCTTCTAAATATGTGGCTCCATACCATGTGGTTATTAAAAAGGCTGCGGATTTGCTGAACTTGACTTTGCCCACTGCTGAGTATAAATCGAACATTCTGACTGAAGTACTCCATTCTCCATCATCTGTTGTTGAGCCTATACTTCCTTTTACTGATGCTCTGACGGATCCTATCTTGGAGGTGTGGAGTAGGCCTCTTACAGCTCCTGCAGTGTCTAAGGCCGTTGCAAGACGTTATAGAGTGGCTCCTGCTGATCCTGAATTTTTGTCCACTCATCCCTTGCCGGAGAGTTTAGTGGTGAAAGCTGCCTACTATAAAAAATCTGCAGGTGTTTTCCCCAGGTACCTGGTGTTAAGGACTCCAAGAAGCAGGACCAATGTGCCAAAAAAGTGTTTTCATCAGGCAACATGACCCTTAAATCTACAAATGCCACTTGCCTACTGGGTCGTTATATCCATGCCTTGATGGATACTATAAAGCAATTGTCTCTTAAACTTCCTGAGGGGGACAGAAACATTTTTAATGAGTTGATTAGTGACATGCAGGCTGCTGCTCGGCAGGTCATACAGAGCGGAATGGGCACAGCTGACTCAGTTGCTAGCGTCATGGGCTCTTCAATTGCCACCAGAAGAGCTGCCTGGTTAAAGACTTCTGAGTTCTCTGCAGATGTTCAGGCTGCTTTAATGGATTTGCCCTTTGATGGCTCAGGCCTTTTTGGTAAAAAAGCCTGATGCTGCATTGGAGAGGTTCAAGGACAGCAGGGCTACAGCCAGATCTTTAGGTTTGCAAACTAGAGGATCTGTGGGCAAAATATATAGGGGCTTTGGAAGATCTTCTTTTCGTCCCTACAAGCAATCACAGCAACAGCAGCAGCAACAAAATCCGTTGTATAAATCATACAGGGGCAGACAAAGAGCTCATCCTCGAGGACATCAGGTCTCTACCTCCTCTTCCTCTTCCTCTACCCACCCCCCTCCTACTACAGCAAATCAGCCCTAGATCCGCAATTCCGGATCATGCGGATCCTGCAGGGGGTCGGCTTACCTATTTTCTACGGGATTGGGAATCGGTCACGTCGGACCTTTGGGTTCTCAATCTCGTGGAGAATGAGTATGCACTTCCCTATCGGGAATTCCCTTCGAATTACACTCCTTGCCAAGGGTTTTCCTCAGAGGACCACCTGCTACTTCTGCAAGGAGCAGGTCCTGGCATTGTTGAGAAAGGGTGCGATAGAGGTGGTCCCGGAGCAAGAAAGGTGTCAGGGATGCTACTCCCAGAATTTCCTGATCCCCAAGAAGGATGGCAGACTTCGTCCAATCCTGGATCTCAGGATCTTGAACCTTTACCTGAAGCAGGAGAAGTTCAAGATGCTCACCCTTGCACAGGTTCTTCAAGCGCTGCTGGAAGAATACTGGATGGTGTTGATCGACTTGCAGGATGCATATTTCCACATCCCAATCCTGAAGTCGCACAGGAAGTATCTCCGTTTTACGGTGGGATCGCAGCATTACCAGTTTGCGGTCCTTCCGTTTGGTCTTACTACTGCGCCTCGAGTCTTCACCAAGGTGATGGCTGTGGTGGCGGCACATCTCAGAAGGTCAGGGATTCCAGTATTCCCTTATCTGGACGATTGGCTAATCAAGGCGGAATCTCCAGAGAAAGTGCTCCATCATCTACAAGTCACAACTCAGTTGTTGTACAGGTTGAGTTTTTCGATAAATGTACCCAAATCTCACCTGGTGCCCTCCCAGCTCAACCTGTTCATTGGTGCGGTACTGGATACAACTGTATGTCGAGCATTCCCTCCTCCACAATGAATTCGCGACATACAGGAAATGATTTCTTTATTTCACAATGGAGCGGTCGTTCCAGTCCTGAAGGTCCTTCGTCTGCTCGGTTGATGGCTTCCTGTATTCTGCTGGTCAACCATGCACGCTGGCACATGAGGTCACTCCAGTGGTGCCTCCGCAGGCAGTGGTATAAACACAACGGAGATCTCAGGGAGTCGATCAGGATCTCCAGAGAAACTGCAGCGGATCTGTCTTGGTGGAGCGTGGAGGGCAATCTGTCTCAAGGAAAGCCCTTCCATCTGCCTACGTTGGTTGCCACAGTGATAACGGATGCATCCACTCTAGGGTGGGGTGCTCATCTGGGGGATCTGGAGATCAAGGGTCTTTGGTCTCCAGAGGAAAGGTTGCTTCACACCAACCTTCTAGAGTTGCGGGCGATACGTCTGGCGCTCAAGGCCTTCCTCCTTCCATTCGCGGTCGGTCGGTTCAAGTCCTAACGGACAACACCACTGCAATGTGGTATGTCAACAAGCAGGTAGGAGTAGGGTCGCACTGTCTCTGCAGAGAGGCTCTGCATCTCTGGTCTTTGTCTGATGGCAAATCATCTGGCCGGAGTTCTGAACGTGCGTGCAAACAGTCTCAGTCGGCAGTTCTCGGCTGACCACGAGTGGAGGCTTCATCCAGAGGTAGTTCGTCACGTCTTTCGGACGTGGGGAACTCCTCAGATGGACCTGTTCGCCACTCACGAGAGTGCTCACTGCCTGTCATTGTGCAGTCTCCAGTTTCCGATGCAGGGAGCCTTCGGGGACGCGTTTCAGTTGAGTTGGGATTCAAAACTCATTTCCTCCCATTCCCTTGATTCCTCGGGTTCTGAGGAAGATTTGCCAAGACCGGGACCATATATTGATCGCCCCGGATTGGCCAAGAAGGGTGTGGTACACAGATCTTCTCCACCTCTCCTCGTGCCCACCGCTCCGTCTCCCTCTCAGGGCAGATCTCCTCTCTCAGATGGAGGGGCAGGTTCTACACCCCCACCTCCAGACCTCACACCTTCATGCCTGGAGATTGAACGGGGCAACCTGAATTCTTTTTCTCTCCCACATGACGTGGTGGATGTCATTCTATCGGCCAGGCGTGATTCCACCAAATCTATCTATTCTTATAGATGGTCTAAATTTGTTACTTGGTGTGGGGAGAAGTCCATTGATCCTTTGAGGGCTCGATTGTCTGATATTCTTCAGTTTGCACTTACTTTGGCTCAGCAAGGGTTTGCTGTGACTACGGTCAAAGTCCTTATTTAAATCTCCTGTGGTTCTAAGGTTTCTGAAGGGTCTTACAAATAAATTTCCTCCTACTCCCTTTATTGTGCCTCAATCGGACTTGAATCTTGTGCTAACTTTTCTGATGGGTTCTCCTTTAAAACCTTTGCACAAGTGTCCCATGAGACTTTTATCTTTTAAGACGGTCTTCCTGGTTGCAGTTACCTCGGCAAGGAGGGTAAGTGAGCTTCAAGCTCTTAGTTCAAAGCCCCCATTCTTGACCATTCATGCTGAACGAATGGTTCTTAGGACCAGGGCTGCTTTTCTGCCTAAGGTGATAACTCCCTTCCATCTAGGACAGTCCATTACCCTACCTACCTTCTATCCTCCCCCTCACCCTTCCAAGGAGGAGGAGAGACTTCACCGCCTGGACCCTAAGAGGGCGGTGAGCTTTTATCTTGATAGGACAAGAGACTATCGAGTGGATGACCAGCTCTTTGTCGGGTTTGCTGGCTGCAGAAAAGGAAGAGCTGTGCACAAGCGCACACTTTCAAGATGGATTATACTATGCATCAAGTTCTGCTACTCCCTGGCGGGTAAGGACCCTCCAAAGGGTATAAGAGCTCACTCCACTAGAGCATCTGCTTTGTCTAGGGGTGTACCTGTAGACGACATTTGTAGAGCGGTGACTTGAGCTTCCCTCCACACTTTCGCGAAGCATTACTGCTTAGATTCTGAAGTGAGGAGGGACGGCCACTTTGCGCGTTCTGTCCTCCAGGATTTTCTGGTATAGGAGAGTGGACTCCCTCCTCCGGGAGTGGGGACTGCTGTGGGAATCTATTCACAAGGTGAGGAATCCACTGGCAGATGTTTCCATCAGAAGAACAAGTTACCTAGCTTCGGCACCACTTTTTCTGGTGGATACAATATCTGCCTGTGGATTCCTCACATGCCCACCCGCCTCCCCGTTGTCCACTCTTCTATACCTGATGTATGGCATTGCTTCAAGGTATACATGTGATCTTAAAAAGAAGTGTGTTTTTGTACTTGACTTGCTATGTCATATTCACACTATGTGTGTTATTTTAATTATTTTGTACTGTGTGCACTGTATATATATATCTATTGTTGTCGGTCTGTCCGTGTGCCTCGAAGGCACGGAAAAAAGGGCAGAACTGATGTCATCACGCCGACGTAGGCCTATTATGGGGTCGGTGGCGTCAGCGGAGTCGCGCGCGATGCCGTGCTCCTGTGACGTTGTCCACGCCGGCGTGCTACAGAAGAATTTTCCGAACGTTGCTGACGCAGGGGGATATTCACAAAGTGACGAATCCACAGGCAGATATTGTATCCACCAGAAAAAGCGTTACCGAAGGTAAGTAACTTGTTCTTTGGTTACATATCTCACAGATAACCAAGATAGGCAAGTTTTATGGTATTGGTCACCCACTCTGACAAACCCTGGGAGAAGAATTTCACAGTGATGATTCTTGTTAGGCCCTATTAAGAGGGGTGTAATTCATAAACCAGACCTATTGGCATAACCAATGCTTGTTGTGTTTATTTCCAGACAGGGGCTTGGGGCTGCTTTGATGAATTCAACCGCATCAACATTGAGGTACTATCTGTTGTTGCCCAGCAAATCCTTTCCATCTTGACTGCCCTTGCTGCCAACCTCACCCGCTTTGTCTTTGAAGGCAAGGAAATCAACCTCGTCTGGTCTTGTGGTATCTTCATCACTATGAACCCAGGTAGGTGTACTTTTATTTGGAATCTTTTGCTCTGAATTCAAGAAGAGTGTAACAATAGCTAAGGAGCACTCAATTTATTTACACTCCTGCAATAAAAACCTGGAGAAAAATATTTTACTTTTAAACTGAAAAAATCCCCCTCCCCTGAACACCAATGCTGTGATAACTGCTGGTTTAATGGGAGGAGACACTCTTCCCAGTATTATATGTTTCAGGTTGCCTGATTGGATGTGACAAGTAATTGTCCATTTAATCACATAATGGACAGCGGTGTTCGCAGAATAGGAGTAAGCCTCTGGTTTAGCCGATTCCCCACCCACCCCCTGTAATTGTCTAATGGAATTCTTATTGCACCTTTACTCAATACACCTGTGTCCACTGTATAAAGATGGTTATGTTTAGAAAGTTAGTCAAGGAAGAGCTACAATATGCTGTCTCAGTCTTGCCTGTGTAATATACTTTTCCCACTTGGTGAAATAACCAATAGGTCTTTCTCTGTGGTGGTTTCCTTGTGTGAGTCTGTGAGTCACTGACTGTAATAGCTTCCACAGTAAAGTGTAACTTTTCTTGGTCTTGTGGCAGGTTATGCTGGGCGTACAGAGCTTCCCGACAACCTGAAGTCAATGTTCCGTCCCATCTCAATGGTCGTACCCGATTCCACCCTCATTGCTGAAATCATTCTATTTGGTGAAGGTTTCAACAACTGCAAGGTACAACCCCTATATCGTATGACTGTGTGCCGTTTATAATTTTTCAGATTTAATTTTACTTAGGAAAATTGCAAAGTTGGAATGGAGTAGCTGAATTTTTTCCATGGATATATGCACAAGCAACACATGACGAGCAAGCTTCAAATATTGATAACCTAACTTTGCCCTATTTTGAAGGTTTGATATTCACGTCAAGATTGACCAAGTAAGAAACTATCCAAAGAACAGAACTTTTCACTTCTTAATTATAAAACTTCCAAAGTTAGGCTAATACTTGTGTGAACTTGGACAAAGAATTTATCTTCAAAGTTCAAGTGATGGGACTATTTACGAAAGATAATTTCATTTCAGGTGTATGAGTTTCTCTGCTGATGTCCGTATTGTACAGTTTCCTTAGTTATTCACATTACTCCAGTATTGGATCTTTCATAGATTCTCATGCTTGAATCATTCCCCATCATCGAGATGGGAGACCCACAGTACGTTAGAAAAACAGTGTGATAATAGATATAGACAAGAAAGGCCCTAGTTCTCTTCCAGGGGATCCTCATCAATAGTCATAAGCATTAGAATATTCCCGTCCATGCGCGGGACCCCGGAAACACTATATTATATGTGCCCCACATATATATACTCATATATATATATATATATATATATATATATATATATATATATGCAATAGCAGCCAAATCACACCAGAACTGAAATATGCTGTGAAGAATTTCCACCATACATGAACAATGTGCATTAGAAACATGAGAAACAACACCAAAGATTGTTTAGAAACTGTTTTAATGCTTAGACAGCAGTAGAAATTCTTATAACTCCCTGAAAGCATAGAAAGCTCCCAGGCTGCATTGCAAACACACAGTCTAAAAGACTGAAAAGCTAACCTGCAGCTGTATGTAATACAAAAACTGACACCGTGCCCTTAAGGCACTCATGACCCCCAGTATCCCATCATGCCTCAGGGGTGACAGTTAGGTCAGTTGTTCTTTCCGGCTCCTTCAAGGAAGGATCCTGGTAACACAGCTCCACTAATTTCTGTTTTCTGACAGAAAATTACTTCATTTTCAACAACGTTTTCTACTTACTTTGACATTTTACATCTAGTCAAGTAAGAAACTGTCTTTTTAAGTCAGTTTGGTGAGCATGTGCAGCTGAGAATGCCTTCATTTTTTGACAAATGTCCTTCTTGTGGCAACAAGAAAGCAAAATCAGACAACCACGATGTTTGTATCCTGTGTCTGCCTGAAGAACATGATCCAGGCACCTGTCCTCACTGCGAGCACCTGTCAGGAAGAACTCTCAAAGACAGGGAGAGAATTCGCATTTATGGCCTGGCTCACAGGTCATCTAGAGGAAGGTCTCCGGTGAAGAAGGGCGCCAAGAAGGCTAGATCATCTTTGAAAGAAAAGTCTTCTCACCCTTCAGCTTCAGCGTCAGGCTTGGCGCTGAGGAAAGAGACACCGATGGGTCATTTATCTTCAGATCTAACGTCGACGGCGGGCTCGCTGTCGAAAAAAAGACCAGGTACGTCGACGACGTCGAAGGATCCAGCTCCGTCGTCGAAATCCCCTTCGAGGGAGGTCATTCCTCCGTCGGCGTCAACCGGGCGACGTTCGGCGTCGAGAAAGGTGACTCCGCCACCATCAACCGGGCGACGGTCGGCGTCGAGATCCAAGGCCCCTCCGCCGTCGTCAACCCAGCGACGATCGGCGTTGAGGGAGGTCACTCCTCCGCCGTCGTCATCCAGGCGACGACCGGCGTCGAGAAGTGTGACCCCTGCGCCGTCGTCTAAGAAACAACGTTCGGCGTCGAGGACCAAAACCCCTCCGCCGTCGACTACAAAACATCGATCGGCGCCGAGGAGGCAGTCTCCGTCGACGTTTCGTCGACGCTCGGCGTCGAGGGTGACCAATACCCCTCCGCCGTCGTCGCACAGACATTCGACGCCGAGAGAGAGAAATGCGTCGACGGCTGGTCATCGCCGTTAGACATCGAGAGAGGCTCCGTCGTCGGCTGCTCATCGCCGTTCGGCGTCGAGAGACTGTAGATCCTCGCATCGATCGCCGTCGAGACATTCGATGTCGAGATTGTTGGCTCCGCCGACTCCCCGAAAGCATTCGGCGTCGAGAGAAAAACATACGACGCCAGAACGCTCGACGTCGAGACATTCAGAAAGAGCTCGATCATCGTCGAGGAACTCTGTGATCATGGTTACGGAGTCAGCCTCTCGTCATTCCACTTTACGGTCTTCTGGCTCCTCAACAACATCCTCAAGATCCAGAAGTCCTGTCCTCGGATCTCCTGTGCGTCAGCCAGATCCTTCGGCTGCGGAGGTCAGACTGTCACCCAGATAGTACAAGTCATTGGATCATTGGCGAGAGTCAGGGGCTACCAAGCGTTTGCGCAACTGTGCCAGTCCGCAGCAAAGATCTCCTCTCCAGAGGCTGGTGGATGAAGTGGACAGTCGTAGTCCTCCCAGGCGCCAAGCAGACAAATCGCCTGTGAGAAACCAGATCCCGCTCTCCCAGAAGGGAAGATCCGGTTAGATCTCGATCTCCCAGAAGAGAAGATCCCAGAAGAGAAGATCCGGTCAGATCTCGCTCTCCTAGAAGGGAAGAGCATCCAAGAAGATCACGTGAGAGGAGGCACGGTGCTCACCGCAGACGTCGAAGTACTCTGTCTACTTCATCTACCTCTTCTACCAGGTCTTCCAAGAGGGATTACTCTCCCACGCTGATGGATAGTCCTATTTCTAGATCCTCTCCAGTGGATGACATCGGCACTTATCTAGATGTCCTGCAAAGAGGAGCTCAGAAGCTGAGCATTGAAATGTCTGTCCCCCAGGTTGCTACGACAGTAATTTTTGAAACTTTGCACAAAAAATCTGTCTCTCGTCCACTGCTGCCTTTAGTCCCAGGGATTATGGATCCTGTCAAGGACGTTTTCCTAACTCCAGCAACCATCAGAGCGGTGCCAGCCCGCATACAGAAAAAATACAAACCAGCTTCTTCTGACCCAGTTTTTGTAAAGTCTGACCCTCCAGCAGACTCTGTGATAGTGGCAGTGGCAAGGAAGACGCATGTAGTTGCTGCTTCCACTTCAGTACCACCAGATAAGGACAGCAAATCACAGGACTCGTGGGGTCGCAAAGTTTGCAATTCAGCTGCCTCCACGCTGAAGGTCTCCAGTGCGGCCGCACTGTTGGGTAGATACGATAGAGCCTTATGGGACTCCATGGAAAGGTTCAAGTCCAAGCTACCTAAGGAGGACCAGAAGGTCTTCGAAGAAACAATGACTGAAGGATGTCTGGTGGCGAACCAGTTGATAAGCACAGCAGCGGACGGTGCAGTGCTTGCAGCACATTCCTATTCACATGGGGTTTGTGCCAGGAGGTCAGCTTGGTTGCGCCTCACAGGGCTGAAGCCGGATGCTCAACAACGCATCCTTAATCTTCCTTTTTCGGGTTCCTCTCTCTTCGGAGAAAATGCTGACGAAGAGATGACTCGTATGAAGACGGAACTGGATACGGTAAAAGCGGTGGGTTTGGAGAAGAAAAAAGAATTCAAACGCCGCTTTAAGACCAACAAGGGAAAAGGGGCTCAACAGAGGGTTCAAACCCCTCAGTCGTCCCAAAATAAGAACCAGGGAAAATCCCAGTTTCGAGGCAAATCCAACAGGGGTAGAGGAGGTCACCAGCAGTCCTCTACCACCACGAGAGGAGGAAAGGCTTGAGCAGTGGCTTCCTCTGGCGCCGTTGCCCACTCCAGTGGGAGGAAGTGCTTCACAACACCTGGCAGAGTGGGTCAGCATCACAAGGAATCGGTGGGTGCTGAATATACTGCGCAATGGATACATGCTATGTTTCTGTGCGCTTCCAAAGAACATTCCTCCAAAGAACTCTTGCCCCCACCAGCTAAGCTTGCTCCGAAGAGAGGTGAAAGTTCTCCTGCAAAAAAGAGCTATAGAGGAAGTTCCTCCCTCTCAAAGGGGAAAGGGAGTCTACTCCAGATATTTTCTTGTCCCCAAAAAAGATCAGGAGGACAAGTTCAGACCCATCCTCGATCTACGTCTCCTAAACAAAGTCATTGTCAGAGAAAAGTTCCGCATGTTAGCTCTTCACCAAATATGCCCACATCTTCAAGCCGGAGATTGGATGTGTTCGGTGGATCTGCAAGATGCATACTTTCACATTCCGATTGCACTGCGGCATCGCAGGTACTTGAGGTTTGTCGTAGGAAGCAAACACTACCAGTACAAGGTGCTACCCTTCGGACTCAAGTCCGCACCACGAGTCTTCACCAAATGCATGGCAGTGGTGGCGGCTTTTCTTCACAAAAAGGGACTCTTCATCTATCCATACCTGGACGACTGGCTCCTAAAGGGCCCGTCTCCGGTACAGGTAACACACGATCTGCAACTTTGCCTACACCAGTTACACAGGCTCGGTCTCCATGTAAATCTGGAGAAGTCAGTCCAGCGGCCGACACAGTCTATCCACTACCTCGGCTCCGTTCTGGACACAAAATTGGGAAAAGCGTTTCCTTCGGAGGAGAGACTCTTTTCCATGAGGCAAAAGTGTGGGATTCTATTAGAGTTTCGGCTTCCAACAGTCCGACAGGTAGCCTCCTTGCTGGGTTCCATGGCGTCCTGCATTTTTCTCATCCCGAACACCAGGCTGAGAATGCGACCTCTACAACAGGCTCTCGAAGACCAGTGGGACCAGGCGACAGGGCGTTGGGAAGATCGTATCACTCTTTCCCAAGCAACGAGGGATGCCATCAAATGGTGGACTCGGACGAGGAATGTGCTGGTGGGAGTGCCTTTTCACCAACCTCTACAAACCCAGTCTATAGTGACAGATGCCTCTCTGCAAGGCTGGGGAGAGCACATGGGTCCCCTTCAGATTCAGGGTCAGTGGTCTGTGCAGGAGCGGACGTACCACATCAACATGCTGGAACTCAGAGTGGTGTTTCTAGCTCTCAAAGCTTTTCTTCCAGCGATCGAGTCCAACTCAATCCTAGTTCAGACGGACAATACAACCACCATGTTCTATCTGAACAAGCAAGGAGGCACGCGGTCACGCCCTCTCTCCCGGGAGGCTCAAACCATCTGGCACTGGCTTCACTCTCGAAACCTCTCAGTGGTGGCGGTGCACCTTCCAGGCGAGTTAAACATCAAAGCAGATGCACTCAGCAGGCACTTCGAACATCAGCCAGACTGGGTGCTAAACGACAAAGTGGTTGAAGAGCTTTTTCGTTGTTGGGGTCGTCCAGCCATAGACTTGTTTTGCTGATGACAAAAACGCAAAATGCCACGCCTTCGCATCCAGATTCCACCGACCAGGGACTCAGGGGAATGCTCTCCTTATGGATTGGTCGGGAACATTTGCTTACGCGTTTCCTCCCCTAGCTCTGATTCCGAAGGTAGTTTCCAAGCTGCTCAGGTCAGACATGGAGATGATCTTGATAGCTCCGGATTGGCCACGGCAGTGGTGGTACCCGGACCTTCTGCATCTGTCTGTGTGTCCACACAGACGAACTTCCTTGCAGACCGGACCTGTTGAGCAAGATGGATACTGCATCCCAACCTCCCATCACTGAAACTGACAGCATGGCACCTGAGGTCCTGCAATATGGGCATCTGAACCTGCCTCCCGAATGTATGCACATTTTAAAGAAGGCTAAGAGACCTTCCACAAGAGCGTCTTATGCGTTCAAATGGAAAAGATTTTACATATGGTGTAGGGATCATCACCTAGATCCTACTAAAGGGCAAGAGGAGGTAATCCTGCCATACCTCGTTTCCTTGGCAACTTCTGGTTTGAAATATGCTTCCATTAGAGTGCATCTGTCAGCCATAGTAGCGTACAGGAAATCACCTAATCAGATTTCTTTCTTTCAGGTTCCGGTGGTTAAGGACTTCCTCCAGGGGTTGAAAAAGGTGTATCCCCCTGTGCGAAATCCTTCTCCTCCTTGGGAATTGAACCTGGTTCTGTCCAGGTTAATGTCACCACCTTTCGAGCCCATCCACAAGGCCTCCTTGCAACATCTCTCTTGGAAAGTAGCCTTTTTAGTGGCGATCACGTCAGCGCGCAGAGTGAGCGAGATACAAGCACTCTGTGCGAAGGAACCATATACTGTTTTCCAACACAATAAGAGTAGTTCTGAGAGCTCATCCATCCTTCTTGCCTAAGGTGGTTTCTGATTTTCATATAAATCAGTCCATTTCCCTCCCTTCATTCTTTCCAAATCCTACGACCCCGGCTGAGCGGTCGCTGCACTCCTTGGATCTTAAGAGAGTGCTTAATTTCTATTTGGAAAAGACCAAGGGTATCAGGAAGGCGGATCAGCTGTTTGTGAACTATGGTTCAATGAGAACGGGCTTTCCAGCGGCCAAGAGGTCCATCTCCAGATGGATTGTCTCCTGCATTAAATTGGCCTATCTCCTTGCAGGCAGGCCTTTATTGGTATCACCCAAAGCGCATTCTACCAGAGGGAAAGCGGCCACAGTAGCTTTCTTACAGGACATTCCAATGTCAGAAATATGTAAGGCTGCGACCTGGAAATCAGTTCATACCTTTACTAGACATTACTGTCTAGAATCTGATTCCAGGGCCGATACTCAAGTAGGGCAAGCCTCCTTGAGAAATCTGTTTGGGTAGCCTATAGCCTTCTCAGGCTTGTTGATGAGATTACTGTCTTGTCATTCGTTTGCCCGCAGGGATGAGGAGAGGCTCGCTATTCTCTTCTAATGCTTATGACTATTGATGAGGATCCCCTGGAAGAGAAGGATTAGTTACTTACCTGTAATCCTAGTTCTGATACATACATCTGCCGTGTGGATTCCTCACCTTGTGAATATCCCCCTGCGTCAGCAACGTTCGGAAATTTTCTTCGTAGCACGCCGACGTGGACGACGTTACAGGAGTACGACCTCGCGCGTGACTCCGCCTGATGTCACCGACTCCTTATCAGGCCCACGCTGGCGTGATGACGTCAGTTCCCTTTTTTCCACGTCTTCGACGCTAACGGTTTTTGGGATCTTCTGCGATACTTTGTATTCTTCTACTATTACAGTGTTGCTGTTTTTTTCCTTTAATTCTTCTTTCTTCATCGAAGATGTCGTCGAGGAAGACAGGCTTCAAACAATGTGGGTCTTGCGCTCGTATGATGTCGATCACCGATCCACATGGCGATTTCTTGTGGTGTCTTGGATCAGACCACGACGTTAAGAACTGTCGGTCCTGTTTCAAGATGAACCCTAAGGCGCTACGAGAACGTGAGGCAAAACTTCTTCTTGCGAAGATAAAAGGAAGAGAGACTGGGAGATCTTCGAGGTCGACGTCGAGACGCTCGAAGACGAGGCAAAAATCTCGTTCGAGGTCGGCGTCGAGGTCGAGGTCCAGAGCGAGGTCGAGGTCCAGGGAGAGATCGAGATCTGGATCCAAATCGGCTTCGGGTCACGCTTTGAGCTCCTCGAAGAGGAAGCACAAGAGGAGGAAGCACAGCTCTAGACATCATTCGGGAAAGGAGTCCTCGGATTCGAAGAAGAAGTCTCGTAAGCATCATAAGGACTTTGTTTCTCCTTCTCCTGCTCAGTCTCTCGGATGTTCCCCGACTCCGGAACAAGAACTGGATCCGATGTCTCAACATTCTTCGGAACATGAGGAAGAGGAAGAGGTAGTTCCTCAAACTCCAAATCCGATGGAAACTCCTGTGGATCAGGAAGGTCAGAATGAGCCTATGTCGGAACGACCTCCTTCAGAACATCCGGTAGGTTCGTACACTCCTTTTCCTGGTCCTGGACAGGACCCCTCGCATTTCCTTAATGCGATGTTTGGAGTTTACTCCAGAGCAATGTACCCCACTGGAGCACCTGTTGGTCCCATGGGTCCATTGGCTTACAACTTGGGCATTCCTCAGTCTTACGCCCCAGCTCCATTTGTGCCATTTATGCCGGCGCCTCTTACACCTTGGCTCGGTACGGCTCCACCGGGGTCTTCGACTCCGCATGCGGCTTCGCCGACTCCGGATCGACCTCGTAGTTTGGATCGAGGTACCACGCCAGTCCGTGAGTCTCGTCTTCCAGTTACCCCAGCTCCTCGCTCGACGTCGGAACCGGCTCCGTCGGAGTCGTTACCGGATCCGTCGACTTCAGTTCGTATGGAGTGGTCGAGACGCAGGGCTCAGCGTCTCTTGGAAGAGAAGAGGGGTGAAGATTCTGATGTGGAAGAGGGTGAGCTTCTTGATCATGATGATTATTTTGAAGACCTACAGAATGCTAGTGGTCTGGAACTCTCTCCTGAGTGGGGTTTGCCTTCAGTTTCTGATGCACCATCTAAGGACGTGGCACCCTACCATGTTGTTATTAGCAAGGCTGCAGATCTTCTCAACTTAACCTTGCCTACTGTTGAGTACAAGCCCAACATCCTTACAGAGGTTTTGCACTCTCCTTCTTCTATTATTGAACCTACACTGCCGTTCACTGATGCCTTAACTGATCCGATAAAGGAGGTCTGGAAGAGACCATTGACTGCTCCTGCTGTTTCTAGGTCTGTTGCAAGACGCTACAGAGTGGCTCCTGGTGACCCTGAATTTCTCTCTTCGCATCCTTCTCCGGAGAGTCTAGTAGTGCAGGCTGCATGTTCTAACAGGTCTGCAGGTTCTTTTCCTCAGGTACCAGCAGACAAAGACTCAAAAAAATTGGATCAGTCTGCAAAGAAGATTTTCTCTTCGGGCAGCATGGCCCTAAAATCCACTAATGCTACTTGCCTTTTGGGTAGATATGTCCATGCATTGATGGATTCTGTGAAGCAATTATCATCTAAGCTTCCAGAGGAGGATAGAAAGAACTTTAATGAAGTGGTCTCCGATACTCAGGCTGCGGCACGCATGGTTATTCAGAGTGGCATGGACACAGTTGATTCTGTTGCCAGGATTATGGGCTCTACTGTTGCAACCAGGAGAGCCGCATGGCTGAAATCCTCTGATTTTTCTGCAGATGTGCAATCCACGTTGCTGGACCTACCTTTTGATGGGACTGGTCTTTTTGGGAAAAAGGCGGATGTCGCCTTGGAAAGATTTAAAGATAGCCGGGCGACTGCAAGATCTTTGGGTCTCCAGATGGGAGGATCGACAACTAGGAAGTTTAGAGGCTTCGGTAGATCCTCTTTTCGTCCCTTCAGGCAGAGCCAACAGCAACAGCAACAACAGCAGAACCCTCTGTACAAGTCCTATAGAGGTAGACAGAAGGGTCGTGGACGTGGGCGTCAAGTCTCTTCCTCCTCCACTTCCTCCAATAATGCCCAACCCCCACCCGCATCAGCAAAGCAGCCCTAGATCCACCATTCTGGATCATGTGGGGCCGGTAGGGGGTCGGCTTACTCATTTTCTACGAGATTGGGAATCGGTTACATCAGATCTTTGGGTTCTCGGGCCAGATGTAGGTCGGTCGGTAACGGCCGAAAATCGGTATTTTCGGCCGTTACCGACCGGTATTTGAGAAATGGTATGTAGGGCCCTGTATTTTACAGAATCGGTACATTTACCGATCGGTAAATTTACCGATTCTGTAAAATACCGAATCAGTATTTTTACTGATTCGGTAAAATTGATATGTAGGTGGGACTCTTCTGAGTCCCACAAGCATTACAGAATCGGTATTTTACCATCAAATTCAATTTGATGGTAAAATACCGATTCCGGTGTGCATGCACATGTGTGCATGCACACCTATGCCATGTGACAGGCAGACCTGCCCTTAGGGCATGTATGCCTGCCACATGGCGCACATGCCTATTTTTGGGGTGCCAGAGGGTGTCAAAGTGACACCCCCTGCACCCTTGCTACAATCGGTATTTACCGATTCTGTAATTACAGAATCGGTATTGCCCATTGATTCCTATGGGCTTCACAGCCCATAGGAATCAATAGGAAATACCGATTCGGTATTTCCAGATTCGGTAAATACCGAATCTTAAAGATTCGGTATTTACACATCTGGAAATACCTACATCTCCCCCCTTCATATTTACCACTTCTTAAATACCGAATCGGTAAAATTCGGTATTTAAGAAGTGGTAAATAAGAATTACCTACATCGGGCCCTCAATCTCGTAGAAAATGGGTATGCACTTCCTTTTCAGTAGTTCCCTCCCAATTACCCTCCTTGCCAAGGTTATTGTTCAGAGGACCACCTGCTTCTCCTGCAGGAAGAAGTCCTGGCTCTGTTCCGAAAGGGTGCAATAGAGGTGGTTCCAGAGCAGGAGAGGGGTCAGGGATGCTACTCCCGGTATTTCCTGATACCCAAGAAGGATGGCAGGCTACGACCAATCCTGGATCTCAGGATTTTGAACCTCTATCTCAAACAGGAGAAGTTCAAAATGCTCACCCATGCTCAGGTTCTTCAAGCGCTGATGGAAGAAGACTGGATGGTGTCGATCGACTTGCAGGATGCGTACTTTCACATCCCAATCCTGAAGTCGCACAGGAAGTATCTCCGTTTTACTGTGGGATCGCAGCATTACCAGTTTGCGGTCCTTCCTTTTGGACTTACTACTGCGCCTCGAGTTTTCACCAAGGTGATGGCGGTGGTGGCTGCACATCTCAGAAGGTCGGGGATTCCTGTTTTCCCCTACCTGGACGACTGGCTGATCAAGGCAGAGTCGCCGGAGAAGGTGCTCCATCATCTGCAAGAGACAACTCAGTTGTTACACAGGTTGGGTTTTTCAATAAATGTGCCCAAGTCTCACCTGGTGCCCTCCCAGCGCAACCTGTTCATAGGTGCGGTACTGGACACTACTGTGTGTCGTGCATTCCCTCCTCCTCAAAGGATTCGCGACATACAGGAAATGATTCCTTTATTCTACAATGGAGCGGTTGTTCCAGTCCTGAAGGTCCTTCGTCTGCTCGGTCTGATGGCTTCTTGCATTCTGTTGGTCAACCATGCACGCTGGCACATGAGGGCACTCCAGTGGTGCCTCCGCAGGCAGTGGTATCAGCACAACGGAGATCTCAGGGAGTCAGTGAGGATCTCCAGAGAAGCTGCGGCGGATCTGTCTTGGTGGGGCGTGGAAGGAAATCTGTCTCAAGGAAAGCCTTTTCAACTTCCTCCACCAGTGGCCACGGTGATAACGGATGCATCCACTCTCGGGTGGGGTGCTCATCTGGGGGATCTGGAGGTCAAAGGTCTTTGGTCTCCAGAGGAAAGGTTGCTTCACATCAACCTTCTAGAATTGCGGGCGATACGTTTGGCGCTCAAGGCCTTCCTCCCTTCCCTTCGCGGTGTGTCAGTGCAGGTCCTGACGGACAACACGACCGCGATGTGGTACATCAACAAGCAGGGAGGTGTGGGGTCGCAGTGTCTCTGCAGAGAGGCTCTGCGTCTCTGGTCCTGGGTTCAGGACCGTCGGATTTGTCTGATGGCAAATCATCTGGCCGGGGTTCTGAATGTTCATGCGGACAGTCTCAGTCAGCAGTTTTCTGCCGACCACGAGTGGAGGCTTCACCCGGAGGTGGTTCACGACATCTTTCAGATGTGGGGGACTCCTCGGGTGGACCTGTTCGCCACTCGCGAGAATGCTCACTGCCCGTCTTTCTGCAGTCTCCAGTATCCGATGCAAGGAGCCTTGAGAGACGCGTTTCAGTTGGGTTGGGGCTCACAACTCCTTTACGCATTTCCTCCCATACCTTTGATTCCTCGGGTTCTGAGGAAGATTCGCCAAGACCGGGCCCAAGTCATATTGATCGCCCCGGATTGGCCAAGAAGGGTGTGATACACAGACCTTCTCCACCTCTCCTCTCACCCGCCGCTCCGTCTCCCTCACAGTAAAGAGCAACACAAATGCCAGTACTGGGCGCTACTTGAACAAAATAGAATTGACCTGTACGAAAAGAAAACATACAGATCCGTCTGTTGACTCACGTCACTAGTTTATTAATTACTTTAGTACTAGTGGAAAGTTGCTTATATCTTTAGATCAACAAATTGTATATACAAATATAATACATTTAATACAACATATAGCAATCTCAATACACATTACAATTTTACTAATTTACCACACATCCATCTCACATATTGGCCAAAACATTCATTCTCCCTTACATACAACATATACACTAAGAACCTAATGTCAACAATAGCATTTTCTGTACACGTAAATGATATATTTGCAACAATTTCTTTGTATTTCAAAAAAGAAAGGGTTAAGGTGAAAAAAATCCAGACTTTTCGTATAGTTTGCGTTATATATTTACAATTGACAAAAAGGCAAAAGAACAGGTCGACGCGTTTCGAACCCCCCAATGCAGGGTTCTCCTCAGGACCAACAATTTCTTAATGATGGCAAACTCACTCTTAGTCCCAGTGATTAAAGCGAGCGAGTAGGACTTTGACGGACGCGGACGCGCTTGAACACAGAAACGCCAAAGAAGCAAAAGGAAGTATCGAATTTGGGGCATGCCCGTTGTAGGAAGGTAGATCCCTGACTATGGTTGCCCCCAACTTTTTGCCTGGTGTTTTGCTGGTTTTCTGACCTGGCGCCCTGCTATTCAGGACCCCAGGCCTACTGCTCTCTCTGTAAAATGGATTCCATGTACCTTAGGTACATATCTAATTGGATACTGAGTCACCTTATCAGTCCCTGTACAGTGTACCTTAGGTACCCAGGGCATAGGTGTACCCAGGGCCTACCAGGGGCTGCAGCATGTATTATGCCACCCCTGGCTGGCCATCCAAATCTGACACAACTGGCTGCAAGACAGCTGGGGCAAGGTGGTGTAATCACCCTTTGCTTTAGATATAGTATACCTATATCTAACCCTAAAATGGACACACAGATCTCCTATCAGTCACTCCTATGGCAGGCCTTAACAATCCTGAAGGCATGGAATCGTGTGAGATGGTGCTCTGGCATGAGCTGAGCCTGTCTGCGGCTTTCGGGATCCATCCCTTAGCCGTTTTCATGATATTGCATACCATATACTCTTAAGTGCATTATAATCCTCGCGGTTATGTGCCAACTCTGGTATCGCTTTATCAAAACATGTCGAGTAAGGTGTCATACGAATTGGAATACTAACCCCTCGCCAATTCTGGCGACGGGGTTAGCATTCCACCCTTCTAAAGGGACACGACATGTATGTAACCCCTAACCCCGGTTAAAGTCAAACAGAGCCTCAGCTCCACAAAATGGATGCTGCCACCGAGACACAAGTCTGCCCTCCTGCTGCTGGGAGTCCTCCCAGAGCAGGAGATAAGGACAAAGGGTTTCCTGCCAGGGGCGGTGCCAGCACCGTCCCAGACGGGATTTTGTGTATCCTAGGTAGGCAGGGCTTCAGAGGAAGGTGACTGCAAGTGGCACCCCGGTGCTCACTATGCATAGGCCGGCTTGAACCAGTTCCAGGGACACTCCAGACCCTGAGCTGGGGAAAAGCCCGCCAAGGAAGTGGGTGTAACCACCCCCTCCTGGTCCCACCCATAGGGCAGGACTTAGTCGCGTGCCAGCCCCCTTTTCCCAGATAAAGGTAGGAGCAGGCCCCCTTCCAAATTAGATCATCTTTGGAATCAAGACACGACTTTCTACGAAAGGACTTCAAGATTTCCTTCTTCAAGATTCTCCCTTGTGACTAAGGAGTAGTCACCCTGCATCCGCAGGCACCATCAAGAACACTGCGGTCTGCTGCAAGTCCTTCCTCCGGAATCCGACTGCCCAGCTCGACAAGACCCGGCTTCTCTGGCACCTCCGACCTCTACTCACCTCTACAGCCAAGCTGAGAACCGTGAGTGCGACGAGACCTCAAGGGACCGACTATTGCCAAGACTGCACGACTTCTGCACAGCAAGCCCGCCGAGTAATTTCCTGGCGAGTGCTTTGGGGTCCGAGAAGCCCCGACCCTGAGCAGCTCCAGCACCGAAGAGCAGCCCCCCAGCATCTCCACGATCGGCGTGGGGCCCTTCTGCTTTTTGCTGCTCACCGCGTTGTTTGGCTACTAGCCCGCTGGCTTGTGGCCTTCTGAACGACGCCCGACGACATCACTGCTGCTAGTCTGGTTGCTCCAGACTGGCTCTTGCTCCCTTCCAGAAGAGGAGCACCCCGGACCCTCCTGGTCCACTCCAGACGCCATTTTGAGTCCACCGCGTGGGCTTGAATTAGCCAAGGCTTTGTTGCCCAATCCTGGGTTCTTCGACGCCGACAGCTTCATCCGTCGTGGGACAGCTCGCCTCTCCATCCTGGTCGCCGACAACGCCTCCTGGTCCGTGAGATCTGCAGAGCCAGCGTCGCCCACTCACCTAGTCGAGGTGACTACCATCCGGTGCCCTCCTGGTGCCCACTGACTACTGGCTAGTAGTCACGAACTTGGTCCCCTCTGCTTTCAGGTGTCATCCATCTTCCAGATCCAGGCTTGGATCAACTCGAACTATCTTCACTGGTCGCCTGCCAGCATCTGTCTTACAGGCTCCTGGTCCGGCAATGAGGATTCCCGACGTCTTTTGAGACCTATGCAGCTGCAGCCCCTGGGCTAGGTAACTTCGGCATTTCGGTGCCCCAGCATAGCCTCACTATCCAAGGGTCAGGATCCACTGTTGTTTTCTCCCTACCAGGTCGGGTTCGCCCGTGAACACTAACTTTAGCGTTACTAGCTTCCATAGACTTTGTCCCGCATCCCGCGTGAGAGTGCACACTCTGCACCCGAGTCCCCTAGGCCTCCTAGAAGTAATCTAACGATTCCCTAGTCAAGTCCTAGCGATTCCAAAGCCTATTAGTACTGTACTTACCTGCTAGTAATTTCGCATTCCACTTTTAAAGTATATGGTTTTTCGTGCCCCTCGGGAATTTGTGTATACTGTGCTAACTTAAGTATTTTCGTAAGAGTTTTGTTGTGTGCCTAGCACCCTGTCCTCATAAAGAGTACAGGGTTGTTGTGATTCTAATAAATACACTGTTTATTTTCATAACACTTGTGTGGTGTCCTTTCACTGGGTGTTCAAGGGGTAATGTGATGGTAAAACAGCTGGCTTAACACGCCCTCTAGAGTCTTAGCCTTAGACTGCTCGTATCCATGCTACTAGGATAGCTGGTCTATAAGGTTGACTTACAACCAATCATCAATAAGGGTTGTTTGGACTGATATATAGTGATCACTAGAATAGTGAACACTGCACATCAGGCCAACTTCTCACACCCGTGTTTTCCACCCCACGAGATCATGCAGATAAATAACTAACATAGAGTGCCTTACTTTCATTTAATCACTGGGACTAAGAGTGAGTTCGCCATCATTAAGAAATTGTTGGTCCTGAGGAGAACCCCGCATTGGGGGGTTCGAAACGCGTCGACCTGTTCTTTTGCCTTTTTGTCAATTGTAAATATATAACGCAAACTATACGAAAAGTCTGGATTTTTATCACCTTAACCCTTTCTTTTTTGAAATACAAAGAAATTGTTGCAATTATATCATTTACGTGTACAGAAAATGCTATTGTTGACATTAGGTTCTTAGTGTATATGTTGTATGTAAGGGAGAATGAATGTTTTGGCCAATATGTGAGATGGATGTGTGGTAAATTAGTAAAATTGTAATGTGTATTGAGATTGCTATATGTTGTATTAAATGTATTATATTTGTATATACAATTTGTTGATCTAAAGATATAAGCAACTTTCCACTAGTACTAAAGTAATTAATAAACTAGTGACGTGAGTCAACAGACGGATCTGTATGTTTTCTTTTCGTACAGGTCAATTCTATTTTGTTCAAGTAGCGCCCAGTACTGGCATTTGTGTTGTTCTTTACATAGAATTGGCTTAGCCTTGCTGGGTTAGAGCCACGACCCTGTGTCGTTCTCCCCGTCTCCCTCACAGGGCAGACCTCCTCTCTCAGATGGAGGGGCAAGTTCTACACCCCCACCTCCAGACATTACACCTTCATGCCTGGAGATTGAGCGGGGCAACTTGAGTTCTTTTTCTCTCCCTCACGATGTGGTGGATGTCATTCTTTCTGCCAGGCGTGACTCCACTAAGTCCATTTATTCGTATAGGTGGTCTAAATTTGTCTCTTGGTGCAGGGAGAGGGATGTTGACCCTTTGAGGGCTCATTTGTCTGACATTTTGCAGTTTGTTCTTTCTCTGGCGCAGCAAGGTTTTGCTGTTGCCACGGTCAAGGGGTATCTTTCAGCCTTATCGGCATTTCTCTGTTTGCCGGATCAGCCCTCTCTTTTTAAGTCTACAGTGGTTTTAAGATTTTTGAAGGGACTCACTAATAAGTTCCCTCCTACTCCTTTTGTGGTTCCTCATTGGGATTTGAATCTTGTACTGACCTTTTTGATGGGTTCTCCCTTCGAACCTTTGCACAAGTGTCCCATGAGACTTCTTTCTTTTAAAACGGTTTTCCTCGTTGCAATCACCTCGGCAAGGAGGGTAAGTGAGCTTCAGGCTCTTAGTTCCAAGCCCCCATTCCTGTCCATTCATGCTGAAAGGATGGCTCTTAGGACCAGGGCTGCTTTTCTGCCTAAGGCGGTAACTCCCTTCCATCTTGGACAATCCATTACCCTTCCTACCTTCTATCCTCCCCCTCACCCTTCTAAGGAGGAAGAGAGACTGCATCGCCTGGACCCTAAGAGGGCGGTGAGCTTCTACCTGGACAGGACAAAAGAGTTCAGGTTGGATGACCAGCTGTTCGTTGGATTTGCTGGCTGCAAGAAGGGCAGAGCGGTGCACAAGCGCACACTTTCCAGGTGGATAATCCTGTGCATCAAGATTTGCTACTCCCTGGCGGGTAAGGACCCTCCTGAGGGTATTAGAGCACATTCAACTAGAGCAAAGTCTGCAACATCTGCTTTGTCTAGAGGTGTTCCTGTTGAGGACATTTGCAGGGCTGCGACTTGGGCCTCCCTCCACACTTTCGCGAAGCACACTGCTTAGATACCGAGGTGAGGAGGGATGGCCACTTCGCACGTTCTGTTCTCCAAGATTTCCTGGTATAGCAGAGTGGACACCCTCCTCCGGGAGTGGGGACTGCTGTGGGACTCTATTCACAAGGTGAGGAATCCACACGGCAGATGTATCTATCAGAAGAACAAGTTACTTACCTTCGGTAACGCTTTTTCTGGTAGATACAATATCTGCCTGTGGATTCCTCACATGCCCACCCACCTCCCCGTTGTCCACTCTGTTATACCTGGTCTTTATGTATATATGTTTTCTGCTATTGTGCTATTTCTACTGCACACTTTGTGTGCGTTTTTGATTTGTATGTACTGTGTACATTGTATATTTGCATATTTGCTGTCGTTGGTCTGTCCGTGTGCCTCGAAGGCACGGAAAAAAGGGCGGAACTGACGTCATCACGCCGGCGTGGGCCTGATAAGGAGTCGGTGATGTCAGGCGGAGTCACGCGCGAGGTTGTACTCCTGTGACGTCGTCCACGTCGGCGTGCTACGAAGAAAATTTCCGAACGTTGCTGACGCAGGGGGATATTCACAAGGTGAGGAATCCACAGGCAGATATTGTATCTACCAGAAAAAGCGTTACCGAAGGTAAGTAACTTGTTCTTCTCTTCCAGGGGTATCCTCATCAAAGTCATAAGCACCCCTCCCACCTCCCCGGGCAAAGGATATTCTTTAATAAGGAGATATTGTTAACCTATTTGTTACTTGGTTTTTTCAGTCTCTGAAAAGAACAACTGACCTAACTGTCACCCCTGAGGCATGATGGGATACTGGGGGTCATGAGTGCCTTAAAGGCACGGTGTCAGTTTTTGTATTAACTACAGCTTCTGATAGATACATCTACCGTGTGGATTCCTCACCTTGTGAATATCCCCTTGTGTCAGCAACATTCGGAAATTCTTTTTGTAGCCTTGCGCCGACGTGGACTCGGACGTCATAGAGACACGACATCGCGATGGGGCGTGGCTACGCATGCGACCGTCATGGACGCCTCCGGGTAGAGCTCCGTGCCGAGCTCCCCTTCCCGGCGCAGTTATCCTGCAAACTACTGCCCGCAGCCCGCCGAAAATCACCGGCGCCGCAGTGGGGGACCAACATCTACACCCCCGCCGACTTTGAGGTCGATCGGTGAACCCGACCTGCACCGGACATTTTGCAGAGAAGCGGCCGCACACGCCGCTCCCACACCCGGCGTGCGCACAGGACAGTCCGAGGCTTCCCTGCTTCCAACAGGCCCGGAAGTGCGGCCTGCCTGCGATGCCCGCAAAACCAGCCTGACTGATCGGCCAAAGCACCCTGGGCCTCTCACGGGCCAACTACCGGGACGGACTCGCCCATTCTGCCAACCCCGACGTCTGCGCAGCTGAGTGGCGCGGGGGGATTGCGGGACGCTACCTGGGGAGCCAGAGTCTGGGGGCCGAGGGCACGGAGACGACCCCCTCCGCATCAGAAGAAAGGCGGCTGGTCCTGGCGGTGACCCAAGTGAACACCCACCCCTCGGAGGACACGGACAGGCCGCGCGAATAACAGAGGTGAGCGGCGGAGGCCTGAGTAACAAAAGTGGCTAGGACTGGGAACGCGGCCAGGGCGCAGTGGCTAGTGGATGCCCCTGGGGACAGTGCACACGCCCGCCGCCAGAACGCGACGAAGGGGCACCGCCGCCCAAGACAGGGGGAACCCGGACGTGTCGGGAGAGCGGACAAGACGCCCGCAGTGCCCCCCCCAACGCCAGCTGCACCTCATGTGGCGCGCAAGCACCTGAGGAACCAACCGGCGCGCCCGGGATACTCCTGAGGGGAGGACACAGAATCTGAGCTGCACACCCACGAGGCGGCGGTAACCCACCAGACGCAGGACATTGCATTATATATGAGCCACGACCCAAGACCCGACGGCTGCCCTCCTCCTGGCCGCAACCCCAACGGGACAGACCTGAAAATCCACTCTAACTCGCCCATCGAGGACGAGCCCTGCTGTATTGGACGCGCCTGCGCCCCGGCACAGATGTCTAACGGACCCAGAACCCGAACCGGAACTGGTGGTGCCAACTCCAAGGGCAAGATGGACAAACCTGGGAAGGGCATTGACCCGGATCAAACGTCGGCGAAACTGGACACCATGTTAGCAGCCATGGAACGCCTGGAAGAATCCATCCAACTCACCCGCACCTCACTAACCACCAAAATAGATAGCGTGGTCATAGACTTGACGCACTTGAGAGCGGACCACAAGAAACTGGCTGACCGCACCGTGTCCCTGGAAAACGACGTGAAGGAACTTCGACCTCAGACCAGCCAATCGACCAGGCACATCCAGGACCTACTGAATAGGGTGGAGTTTCTGGAAGAGAGGGCGGAAGACGCGGAAGGCAGGGCACTAAGGAACAACGTGCGACGCGTTGGGGTCCCGGAGAAATAGGAAGGGAGTGACCAGGAGGAGCACATGGAACAATGGCTGCGAGGACTGCTACCGGAGGGGACACTCTCACCGCACTTTGTGGTGGAACGCGCACACCGTGTCCCCACTAAGCCACTAGCGACAGGATCCAACCCGAGGCCCATGCTGCTCCGAATACTGAATTATAGAGACAGAGATTCCATCCTGCGGGAAACGCGCAAACTTCAGGAGATCCGGATTGATAATGCGTCAGTGATGTTCTTCCCGGACTACACTGTACAAGTGCAGAGGCAGCGACATGATTTCCTGGCAGTGAAAAGGCGCCTACGACAGCAGGGCCTGCAGTACTCTCTTCTATTTCCCGCAAAATTGAGAGTGGTGGCTGGAGAGCGAACCCACTTCTTCACTGACCCCACCGAAGAGGAAACATGGCTAGACAACGGCACAGATAAGGACCCCAAACCTGCGGCGGATCCCATGCCCAGGCGACATACAGGGAGCGCCCGGAGGAGACGCAGACCACGCCGGAAATCACAGCCCGATACAAGAGGGGCGGCGGGGACACCCCCCCAGGAAGGCGCCATGCAGAAGGAGAAACAAGACGCACTCCGACTGGTGATGGAACTGAGCCGTTCCCCTGCACAGAGCGAGGCAGCGGGTGGCAGCCAACAGGACCCCCCGAGCAACGATGAGGCCATCTATGGTGTACCGGACTCACAAGGCTCGGAGGAAAGACCGGATGTCACGCCCCAGACGGTGGACTATATAAGTTGAATGCACCACAAGGCCTGCTCTTCCGAGGACTTGTGCCGAGAGGCACCCCAACAGACATTGTGGACTGGACGACCAGTGACTTAACCCCGTGAGCACGAGGGTCACTCTCATCGACAGCTAGCAGCGTCGGATCTATACACAATACGCGACGGGGGTGCATGCCTGGGGCCTCCCCAGTGACTATGGCCCTCGGGCACGCCCCAGATGCTCGCCTCTAACCGGCACACGCACCCGGAGAAGTCATCCCTGGCAACCGCCACCCTGGGACACGTAAAGTAGAGTGCATTGATATATGTGTGTATGGGGGCCCCTGTATGCAAAGATGGTCTGGACTGCTACATACCTCCCGGGATGGCGGAGGACCTCCATGTAACAACCTTGTTGGCTCGGTACCACGGTCACGGTGCGCTTTGCACACCTGCCCCCTTTTGACTTAGACATTGTTGCTCTCCTCGAGAGTATGGACGGGAGCACGTTCCGCACCCGACCTTTTGGTATTCTATACGTTCACCATGTTCAATGGCTCTTTGTTTCATTAGTTGTGTTTTTCCCTTTCCCCCCCCCCCCCTCTATTGCTATGGAATGTGGCCACGGCCAAGATACTGATGTGTGGCGCTGGGCGCGACTGCTTGTTGAGGATGTGGGACCCGGGGAGGGGCGTTGGGAGGACGAGAAGCGGGAAACTGTTGAGAAACTGTAATGTCTGCCACTAAGATATGCACATGGAATGTCAGGGGTATGCACACACCATCCCGCCGTTACCAAATCTATTCATATCTCAAACGCCACCACATACAAATTGCCCTCTTACAAGAAACGCACCTCAGTGACTCGGAAACCTGCACTCTACGCCGCCGATGGCGGGGGCAACTGTACGCCACGCGATACTCTTCGTATGCTAAGGGGACACTAGTGTGGGTCAGACCGGGCACTCCATGGACGACACTGGACACACATGTCGATCCCGGAGGGAGATTTGTGGTGGTCCATGGCAGGTTGGACGGGAGCCCGCTGGTGCTGGCTTCGGTGTACGCGCCCAACACGGGCCTGACGGCTTTCCTTGCACAGTTGTTTGCCACGTTGGCTCCCTGGCATGGTACCCCGTGGGTGCTGGGTGGGGACTACAACAGCATATTAGATTTGGCCCTGGACCAATCTCACCCCCCGCCACCCAACTCACACGCACAGGCTGCGGCGGGCACCCTTCAGGCGTGGTCCACACAATGGGACCTGCAGGATGCGTGGCGCAGTCGCAATCCGCACACCAGAACCTATTCGTTCTATTCCGGGGCACACGCTTTACACGTACGCCTAGATAGGTACATGGTCACCAGTGAGATCCTGCCACACGTAACGGACACATGCTATATGGGGCGCACACACTCTGACCACAACCCTCACACTCTGAGTCTGGCATGGGACTGCCCCCAACCCCCGGCACCTACTTGGCGGCTCCAACCCGACCTACTATTAGATGGCCAGTTTCGAAGCTCCATTAGCGCACAAACGGCACAATATTTTGAGGACAACACTGGCACGGCATCGACCCCGCAGATAGAATGGGACGCATTCAAAGTGGTCCTCAGGGGACAGTGTCTGGGCACACAGGCTCTCTCGCGACGTCGGTTAGAAGCAGATCTGAGGCGCCTAGAGACAGACCTGTTGCAGGCGGAACAGGAAGCTGCTGAAGGCGATGACGCCAGATTACTAGACACGCGTGCGGAGCATGACAAGCTGATGGACAAGCTGAAACATGTTAACTACACGGCACACTCGGCCCGCACATACCACACCGGCGACAAGCCCGGCAAACTGCTGGCTTGGCTGATACAGCGAGAAGAGCGGACTACACCCGTGACAGCGATACACTCACCTGCTGGCCCTGTGGTATACACCCAAGCGAAGATCCACGAAGCCTTTGTAGCGCACTATCAAGCGCTGTACAGGTCGCGCCTATCAAACCCACATCCGAACATTGCAGACTACCTAGATGGGATCGCGCTGCCTGCCCTCACAGGGGACCAGCGTGACGGCCTTGGGTCGCCACTGGTGGCGGACGAGCTGCGCGATGCCATCTCTGCCCTCTCGAACGGCAAGGCCCCTGGGCCGGATGGACTGCCGGCCGAATATTATAAAGCTTGCTCCGACATCTTGATACCGGAGCTCCTCAGGGTGTACTCGGCGGCACTGGACGACTTAGCCCTGCCCCAGTCCATGAATGAGGCGACACTGGTGTCACTTCTGAAACCGGGTCGTGATGCCACGCTCCTCGGATCGTACAGGCTCCTAGCGCTCCTGAATACGGATTACAAAATCCTAGCGTCGGCCCTGGCCAGACGATTAGCGCCACTGGTGCCCCACCTGGTGCACAGCGACCAGAACGGCTTTGTGCCCACTAGGTGTACCTCCCATAACATCAGAAGGCTGTTCCGGATACAGGAGTACGCGACACGTAGATGGCCAAGGTCGGGATGCCTAATTCTTGATCTCGAAAAAGCATTAGATTCGGTCGAGTGGCCTTATCTGCTGGCAGTACTGCGCAAATTCGACCTAGGAGATGACTACATCGAATTGGTCGGACTGCTATACAGGAGCCCCGAGGTACGCGTCCGCACGGGTAGGCTACTATCCGACACCATTAAGGTCAGGCGCGGCACCAGGCAAGGCTGCCCTCTGTCCCCACTGCTCTTCTCGCTGGCAATAGAACCCCTCGCTGAGATATTGCGCAGCGGTGGTGCGAACTGGGGCATACCGCTAGCAGATGGCACGCACGTCGTCTCGCTATACGCTGACGACTTGCTTCTGTACTTCAAAGACCTCACCGACCTGCCACCGGACCTCTCCGGCATCTTTCGAACCTTTGAGACCATGTCGGGTCTCAGGGTGAACTGGGCCAAATCGGGAGCATATTCATTTGCACCTGACATCCAGGACCCCGGGATCAGAATCAATGGCGAACAGCTGCCATGGCACGATACCACATTCAAATATCTGGGGATATACATATACAGGATGCTCCCGGATATCCTAGATGGCAACCTGACACGCGCTGTCACGTCCATCAGGTCGCAGGTGGCATTTTGGAAAACTCTCCCGCTCAATGTACCGAGCAGAGTGACACTGACGAAAATGATAGTGCTACCCAGACTCCTATACTACTACGCAAACATCCCGGTGTACGTCCCGGCCCGCGCATTTAAGGAATTAGAAACGTTGATGAGGGAACTGATCTGGAACACCGGAAGGCCCAGAGTGGCACTGAGCAAATTGTACGCACCAGTCGAGGCAGGTGGCTTAGCAGTACCCAACCTAGAGCTCTACTACCTAGCGGCGCAACTGCAGTGGGTGACGGCCTGGCTTTCGGGTAGGAATCTGGAAGACACGGCCACATCCACGGACTCGCTTTCCCTTCTGCAGATACATTCACTATTCCACCCACTAGCGCGCGTGAAGAACCGCCCACAGATACATGTAGACGTGGCTGCGAAGTGCTTCGCCAGAAGCCTAAGACTCACTAAACATGTTACACCGTACGCCCCAGCGCTCCCGCACTGGAGCACTGGAACACTGGACGCGCTCGGGAGTAGACACCATGGCTGATTTGTACACCGACGGTACTCTAATCCCCTTTGCGACGCTGGTCAACGACACGGGCATCCCGGCGGGACAGTTCTTACAACACGCCTCCATAGTGGCGGCATACACAAGACGGTGGGGAAACATCACTGCTGAGCCCCCCACACATCAATTGATACAACACCTACACGTCATGGGGGATGGTTCACATGTGATACATTGGTTGACTCAAGCTTTATTGTCACACACACTGCATACTCTCCAACCTCTGCGTGACAAATGGGCAACCGACAGGGGGAGGGGCTGGACGGACAGGGAGTGGGCGATTGTGCTAGCTAGCCCCAAAAACGCCCCCCGCAACGCACGCTTCAAGGTGATTCAATTCTACATATTACACAGGGCATACCTCTCGCCAGACAGAATCAACCAATATTTCCCAGGTGCCACAGCTAGCTGCCCGAGATGCACGCTTCATGGAGCGGACCTACTACACATGCTGTGGCACTGCCCACAGATACGAACATACTGGAGGTCGGTGCTGCTGATCCTCGAGCGATGCACGGCCATGTTGATACCACACACATGGGAGGCATGCCTACTGGGCCTCTACAAGACGACCACCCTTAACAGAGTCCCCTCCCGTTTCTGGGACCTTGGCCTCATCACAGCCAAAAGACTGCTCACCAAACATTGGAAACGCACAACTCCACCCCTGGCACAACACTGGCGCGCCTCCCTAGATAACTGGGCAAGGGCAGAAAGCATTGTCCTCCGCAATGAGGAGACAGCAGGTTTGCAACAGTTCCCCATAGCAACTTTATGGGATGACACGCTCAGCTCCTTCCATAGGGAATGCCGATCACTGGGAGGCCTCACACCTGACCATTCCCCCGGGAGGGATGGAGGGGTAATAGAAGAGACGGCCGATGTGGACAGCGGCCTTGACGCCCCCGGCCGAGACACCCATACACCACCAGAAGCGGAGCTTGCCACACCCTCGGATGCCACCACAACCTAACGGGCAAGATGACGCCCCCCACACTTTCCCCACATCTCACACCCCCTGCGCACGCCCCCACGCCCCCACCCGAATTGGATAAGCAACGACAAGCACAACTGATGATCTCCCTGAGACCCTCTCATGTCGAGACGCTCCCACCGCGACACACGCAACCCACCACTGAGTTTGATGGCCACACCCCACCCCTCCCAGTTTCCATGTTCCCCCTGCGGAGCGAACGAGGTTGGGAGGACAACGATGGGACCCCACTATGACTTACTGAGCGACGGACGGCTGCATTGCGCGCTACGCCCTGCGACAATTACCTACATCCCTGTGATGCGGAAACATGCCAGATATGCTTTTCACACTCCTTCTCCCCCTCAGTAATTAACGAGGGTTGACCGCACAAAGAATGGTCTGCACCGCGCCTATAACGGCCTCCATCGGTACCTTACCCATAGGCCATCCCATCGGACATGCATCCGCTACACGTGATGCGCCACAATTGCATGCCATGTCCCACTGACTTGATTCCTCAAAGCCATCTCTATCCTGGCTGCTGGTTAAGGAACTATATGGGTACAGACAACACATCCCGGTGGGGAACGCAGACAGGAACTGATGTTTGTTTCGTGTAATGTCTTTCTTCCCTTCAGCAATGACGGATAAGAACTGAGGAGTTTGTACTGTATAATGCTGTCACTATCCTTGCTCCTTGCTGCGCGTCGCAAAAATATCCTTTGTCTCACCCTCCTCCAACTACGGCTCTGTATTGTTGCTATGTGTTGAAATATCAATAAAAATATTCAAACAAAAAAATAGAGACACGACATCGCTCGCGACTCCGCTGACGTCACCGACGCCTACAATAGGCCCACGCCGGCGTGATGACATCAGTTCCCTTTTTTCCGCGTCGTCGACGCTAACGGTTTCGGGATACTCTGTAGCTTCTAGTAACTTTGTTACTATATTTCTTCGATTCTCCATTCTCTGACCTTTTTACTCGGTTGTCATGTCGACAAAGAAAACGGGTTTTAAACCCTGTAGGGAATGTGGAAAGATGATGTCTGTTACGGACCCACACCAAGACTGTATTTGGTGTCTGAGCTCTGACCACGACCTTGATGGATGTTCATCGTGTCAAAAGATGAATCCGAAGGCTCTGCGAGAAAGAGAGTCTAAGCTTCTTGTGGCCAAGCTGAAGGCGGATAAAGTTAGAAGATCTTCAAAACACTCGAAGAGGTCGAAGTCGAGATCCGGATCGAGGTCTCGAGAGGCGTCGGCTTCGAAGTCGTCGTCTGATCACGCTTCAGCTCTCGTAAAAAACATAAGAAGAGGAGGCATACCTTCCACTCTGTCCCCCTTTTAACCTCACTACTCCGATTTCAGCGTGATAAACAGATGTCCTTGGACATCCCCCGTTTAATGCCTTCCTGATGGGTTTTTTCCTTTTTTCCTCCAGTCTCTCTCTTATCTACCTACACAGAACACAACCACGAGGTCCAGACTAGTCTCAACCCATACGTTTGGAGTTGAGTCTTAAGGTAAATACTTTACCGTTTAGAGAGAGTTTGTTTTCTTTTAACTCACTTCGGAAACCGCCGATATTTAAATTCTAAATCACACATAAACGCTCCCGTTTGAACTTATCACCATTAATTTCACACTTCACTTCACTTTAGATTGCTTTCTTTTGGACGCTTTATCACTTCACGAACCTTCTGTTTGCAGGAATACTGTGTGCGTGCGAACACTCATCACACACTCAGACGTTATATCACCAAACTTCATCACCTTTGCACTACCACTCAAGGTCAACCACTCACATCCTTGTAGTGGTACACTTCCTAGATCTCGAGCGTCATCACCAAACACACCCACTATGTGCGAATGGATACGCACGTCACTACTGCATGTAGAATGCACTTCAGTCACCATATGCAGTATGTTACAGTGACATGACGCATAATTGAATATGCATACGTTATTTTTGTACCACCAGCCCTGAAGAGTCGTGTTGACTCAACTATACACGACGAAACACGTGTCGGCTAACTGTGATATTCCTCAAGTCTGGATACAAATAAACCATCATCTTGCTGTGACAAGAAACACACAAAAGAATCTGCTTCTGTTCATTGAATCACATTGGTCATTGTACTTTTTTTCTGTGACACCTTAATGTAGTTGCGAGAGCACAGCTTTGTAGTCCTGACGTCATTCGGATGATAAGTCTGGCTCAAGATCCAAATCTCCCAAGAGGATGAAGTCGAAGGTAATTCCTCCACAAGTATCGGATCAGGAAGGTGAGGCCTCACCTTCGGAGTCGCTAGCTCATTCTCCGACTCCGGTTCCCGGTCCGACTCCGGCTCCGTCTCCGGCTCCATCTCCGACTTCAGAAGACGCCGGTGGAGTTCCTGTTGAGGAAGAGACTTCGACTCCTGTTATTGAAACAGATTCGAATCTACCTCGAGGTCAACCTGAGCATCCACCTTTTCCGGCTCCAGGTCAGGATCCTTCTGCGTTTCTAAACGCTATGTATGGTGTTTTCTCAAGATCATGGTACCCCTCTGGAGCGCCTTCGGGTCCCATGGGTCCAATGGCATTTAATTTGGGTGTACCTCACTCATATGCCCCGGCACCTTTCATGCCGTATATGCCAACCCCGACCCCGCTGTGGCAGTACCAGGCTCCACCGAGGTCGACGCCGATATAGACGCCGGCTCGACCGAAGTCGACGACTCCGGCTCCGGCGTCGCCTGCTCCAAGCAAGTCTATGGAACATCCTTCTAAGCCTTCGGATTCGATTCCGACGTCGGCTCCGGCGCCGTCGGATTCGGCAGTGGATCCGGCTGCACTCCGCGTTAAGCAGAGGTCTAGGAGAGAGGCTCAACGTCTCCTAGAAGAACAGAGATATTGTGAGTCTCATTCCGACTTAGAAGAAGGTGAGCTGGATGGGAGTTATTTTGAGGACCTGGCAGAGGCGAGTGGTCTTGAATTTTCTCCGGAGTGGGCTTTACCATCAGGCCCTGATACACCCTCTAAGGATGTTCAGCCATATCATTTGGTTATGAGAAAAGCAGCTGGACTTTTGGGTTTAATTTTGCCTACTGTCGAATTTAAGTCAAATTTACTAACTGAGGTTCTTCATTATCCGAACTCTGCTGTGGAACCTTTGCTCCCTTTTAATGATGCTTTAACTGAGCCCATTATGGAAGTATGGAAGAAACCTTTTTCTGCTCCTGCAGTTTCGAAAGGTGTGGCTAGGAGGTATAGAGTTGCTCCTGAAGATCCTGCCTTTTTGTCATCTCACCCTTCTCCTGAGAGCTTGGTGATTCAGGCAGCATGTTCTAAGAAGTCGGTTGGCGCTTTTCCGCAGGTGCCTGGTGACAAAGAAGCTAGAAAGCAGGATCAAGTGGCCAAAAAGACTTTTTCTTCTGCAAGTATGGCATTAAAATCAACTAATGCCACTTGCCTTATGGGTAGATATGTTCATGCACTTATGGACTCTAAGCGTTCATTGATCCCTAAGGTTCCAGAAGATAGCAGAAATGACTTTGAGGAAGTTTTATCTGACACTCAAGCGGCAGCTCGTCAGGTCATCCAAAGCGGCCTCGATACTGCGGATTCTGTGGCAAGAATCATGGGCACGGCGGTTGCCACAAGGCGTTCAGCTTGGTTGAAATCATCTGATTTTTCGGCTGATGTGTCTGCTTTGTTGGATCTGCCTTTCGATGGTGAAGGACTCTTTGGCAAAAAGGCAGACACGGCCTTGGAGAGGTTCAAGGATAGCAGGGCAACTGCTAGATCTCTTGGTCTTCAAGTCAGAGGTTCTACGACCAGGAAATTCAGAGGTTTTGGTCGCTCTTCCTTTCGTACATTTAGGCAAGGGCAGCAGCAACAACAACAGCAGCAGCAGAATACCTTGTATAGGTCGTACAGGGGAAAGCAAAGGGCACGTCCTCAAGGGCGTCAGGCCTCTTCCTCCTCCACCTCCTCCAACCCCCCAGCCACAGAAAAGCAGCCCTAGATCCGCCATTCAGGATCATTTGGGTCCGGTGGGGTGCCGGCTTACCCACTTTCTACGGGATTGGGAATCGGTTACATCAGATCTTTGGGTTCTCAATCTCGTAGAAAATGGGTATGCCCTTCCCTTTCGGGAGTTCCCTCCCAATTACCCGCCTTGCCAGGGATATTGCTCAGAGGAACATCTGTTGCTTCTTCAGGAGGAAGTTCTTACTCTATTGAAGAAGGGTGCGATAGAGGTGGTCCCGGAGCAGGAAAGAGGTCAGGGATGCTACTCCCGGTATTTCCTGATACCCAAGAAGGATGGCAGGCTTCGTCCAATCCTGGATCTCAGGATCTTGAATTTTTATCTGAAGCAGGAGAAGTTCAAGATGCTCACCCTTGCTCAGGTTCTTCAGGCTCTGCTGGAAGAAGACTGGATGGTGTTGCTCGACTTACAGGATGCGTATTTTCATATCCCAATCCTGAAGTCGCACAAGAAGTATCTCCGTTTTACGGTGGGATCGCAGCACTATCAGTTTGCGGTCCTTCCGTTTGGTCTTACTACTGCGCCTCGAGTCTTCACCAAGGTGATGGCAGTGGTGGCGGCGCATCTCAGAAGATCAGGGATTCCTGTATTCCCTTATTTGGACGACTGGCTGATCAAAGCAGAGTCGTCGGAGAGAGTGCTCCATCATCTGCAGGAGACAACCCAGTTGTTGTACAGGTTGGGTTTTTCGATAAATGTACCCAAGTCTCACCTGGTGCCCTCCCAGCGCAACCTGTTCATAGGTGCGGTACTGGACACAACTGTTTGTCGTGCATTCCCTCCCCCTCAAAGGATTCGCGAGATACAGGAGATGATTCCTTTATTTTACAATGGAGCGGTCGTTCCAGTCCTGAAGGTCCTTCGCCTGCTCGGTCTGATGGCTTCTTGTATTCTGTTGGTGTCAACCATGCACGCTGGCACATGAGGGCGCTCCAGTGGTGCCTCCGCAGGCAGTGGTATCAGCACAACGGAGATCTCAGTGAGTCAGTGAGGATCTCCAGAGAAGCTGCGGCGGATCTGTCTTGGTGGGGCGTGGAAGGCAACCTGTCTCAGGGGAAGCCTTTTCAGTTGCCTCCTCCGGTGGCCACAGTAATAACGGATGCATCCACTCTAGGGTGGGGTGCTCATCTGGGGGATCTGGAGGTCAAGGGTCTTTGGTCTCCAGAGGAAAGGTTGCTTCACATCAACCTTCTAGAATTGCGGGCGATACGTTTGGCGCTCAAGGCCTTCCTCCCTTCCCTTCGCGGTCGTTCGATCCAGGTCCTGACGGACAACACGACCGCGATGTGGTACATCAACCAGCAGGGAGGAGTGGGGTCGCAGTGTCTCTGCAGAGAGGCTCTGCGTCTCTGGTCCTGGGTTCAGGACCATCAGATTTGTCTGATGGCAAATCATCTGGCCGGGGTTCTGAACGTTAGTGCAGACAGTCTCAGTCGGCAGTTCTCTGCCGACCACGAGTGGAGGCTTCACCCGGAGGTGGTTCACGACATCTTTCAGATGTGGGGGACTCCTCGGGTGGACCTGTACGCCACTCGCGAGAATGCTCACTGCCTGTAGTTCTGCAGTCTCCAGTTTCCGATGCAAGGAGCCTTGGGGGATGTGTTTCAGTTGAGTTGGGGAAATCAACTCCTTTTCGCGTTTCCTCCCATACCTTTGATTCCTCAGGTTCTGAGGAAGTTCGCCACGACCGGGCCCAAGTCACATTGGTCGCCCCGGACTGGCCAAGAACGGTGTGGTATACAGACCTTCTCCACCTCTCCTCTCACCCGCCGCTCCGTCTCCCTCTCAGGGCAGACCTCCTCTCTCAGATGGAGGGGCAGGTTCTACACCCCCACCTCCAGACATTACACCTTCATGCCTGGAGATTGAACGGGGCCACCTGAATTCCTTTTCCCTCCCGCCTGACATTGTGGATGTCATTTTATCCGCCAGGCGTGAATCCACTAAGTCTATCTATTCTTATAGATGGTCGAAATTTGTCACGTGGTGTGGGGAAAAGTCTATTGACCCTTTGAGAGCCCATTTATCTGATGTTCTCCAGTTTGCCCTTTCTCTGGCGCAACAGGGGCTTGCTGTTGCAACAGTGAAGGGCTATCTTTCAGCGCTGTCGGCATTTTTCTGCTTGCCTGACCAGCCATCTCTTTTTAGGTCTCCTGTGGTTTTAAGATTTTTGAAGGGCCTCACAAATAAGTTCCCTCCTTCTCCTTTCATTGTGCCTCAGTGGGACTTAAATCTTGTATTGACTTTTTTGATGGGTGCTCCCTTTGAGCCTCTTCACAAATGTCCCATGAGACTTCTTACTCTTAAGACAGACTTCCTCGTTGCAATAACCTCGGCAAGGAGGGTAAGTGAGCTTCAAGCTCTTAGTTTCAAGCCCCCTTTCTTGACCATTCATGCTGATCGAATGGTTCTTAGGACCAGGGCTGCTTTTCTGCCTAAGGTGGTAACTCCTTTCCATTTAGGACAGTCCATTACCCTACCTACCTTCTATCCTCCCCCTCACCCTTCTAAGGAGGAAGAGAGACTACACCTTCTGATAGATACATCTGCCGTGTGGATTCCTCACCTTGTGAATATCCCCCTTGCATCAGCAACATTCGGAAATTCTTTTGTAGCTTCGCGCCGACGTGGATCCGGACGTCACAGAGGCATGGCATCGCACGCGACCCCGCTGACGTCACCGGCGCCTATAATAGGCCCACGCCGGCGTGATGACATCAGTTCCCTTTTTTCCGCGTCGTCGACGCTAACGGTTTTCAGGGATCGTGTAGTAGCTTACAGTAACTTTGTTACTATTTCCTTATATTTGTGTCTTTGTTCATTCTCTTCGGAATGTCGTCGAAGAAGACTGGGTTTAAAGCCTGCGGTGAATGTGGCAAGACCATGTCAATCACCGACCCTCATGAGTGTTGTGTCTGGTGTTTGAGCTCCGACCATGATGTCGAGGACTGTTCCTGCTGCAAGAAGATGACTCCGAAGGCCTTGAGAGAGAGGGAGACAAAGCTCCTCGTGGCGAAACTCAAGAACAAGAAAGCCAAGAAGTCATTGAAATCTCGATCTTGCCGATCGAGGTCGAAATCGAGGTCGAGGTCTCGTTCGAGGTCGCACTCGGAGTCATCCTCGGCTCACGCTTCGAAGTCATCGAGGAAGAAGCACAGGAAGAGGACCCATGAGTCACGTCATCGCTCTGGGAAGGACTCGGGCTCAAGACCGAAGTCCCAGGTCAAACTCATGGGTAAAGAAGTGGAGGTTTCGGAGTCTGAACACGAAGAGGCTTCGCATCCGGATTCTCCCGAACCTCAAGAACAGGTCCATTCTCCGATGCCAACCAATCCTTCTGGTCAGGAGGATGAAGGTGAGGAGCAGGGGGCTGGTGGAGCCGAAGTTCCGGCACCTGATGGTTCATCGACTCCGGTTCCGGCGCCCGAAGAAGAGGTCGACGTCGTATCGACTCCGCCTCCCCGGGAACATCCAAGAGGTCCATATCCTGAGTTTCCGACTCCAGGTCAGGATCCTACCCAGTTACTGAACGCCATGTTTGGTGTATATTCAAGAGCGATGTTCCCGTCTGGTGCACCTGTTGGTCCCACGGGTCCTATGGCTTTTAACTTAGGGGTTCCACAGGCTTATGCCCCTGCACCCTTCATGCCTTTTATGCCGGCTCTTCCACCGCATTGGCATTTTCCGACACCACCTGTGTCGTCGACGCCGAAGCGCACGACGCCGGCTCCATCGACGCCGATCCCATCGACGCCGATACTCGCGACTCCGAGGCAAGATTCTGTCCGACCTCGTGTCGAGAGACCTTGTCCGACTTCGGGTTTGACGCCGGCACCGACCCCGTCGGAGTCGGTTCCGAATCCTTTGACTTCAGTTGGGAAAGAAAGGTCTCGGAGGAAGGCCCAGAGACTTCTAGAAGAGGAGAAATATGGGTATTCTGATACTGAAGAAGGGGAGTTGCAGGATTCTGAGAATCCCTTTGAAGACTTGTGTGAGGCCAGTGGGCTTGAGCTATCACCTGAATGGGAGTTAGCTTCTGTATCAAATGTTCCAACTAAGGATGTGGTGCCTTACCACACTGTCATTAAGAAGGCAGCGAGTTTGCTAAACATTACTTTACCTACGGCTGATTATAAGCCTAATATTTTAACGGAGGTGCTTCATTCTCCCTCATCTGTGATCGAACCTATGTTGCCCTTCAACGAGGCATTGTCTGAACCTATCTATGAAGTCTGGAAAAAACCCTTATCTGCTCCTGCGGTTTCTAGAACGGTGGCGAGGAGGTATAGAGCTGCACCGGAGGATCCTGCCTTTTTAACAACGCATCCTCTTCCTGAGAGTTTAGTAGTGCAGGTTGCCTGCTCTAAGAAATCTGCTGGAGCGTTTCCACAGGTTCCTGGAGACAAGGAATCCAGGAAACAGGACCAAAGTGCAAAAAAGGTTTTCTCGTCAGCGAGTATGGCATTAATATCTACCAATGCTACGTGTCTGATGGGGAGATATATCCATGCTTTAATGGACTCTGTCAAACAGATTATTCCAAAAATTCCTGAGGAGGACAGGAAGGATTTTCAAGAAGTAGTCTCGGACACCCAAGCAGCTGCGAGACAGGTCATCCAGAGTGGTCTGGACACCGCAGACTCGGTGGCAAGAGTCATGGGTTCATCTGTGGCTACTAGGAGAGCTGCTTGGCTCAAATCTTCGGAGTTTTCTGTTGATGTCCAGTCTGCGTTAATGGACTTGCCTTTCGATGGATCAGGTCTGTTTGGAAAAAAAGCTGATACTGCCTTGGAGCGTTTTAAGGACAGTAGGGCCACTGCAAAATCTTTGGGCCTTCAGTCCAGGGGTACTACCGGAAGACGCTTCAGGGGATTTGGCCGATCTTCCTTTCGATCTTATAGATCATCTCAGCAGCAGCCTCAGCAGCAGCAGAATACTCTGTACAAGTCGTACAGAGGCAGACAAAGATCCCGTCCTAGAGGTCGTCAAGCTTCCTCCTCCTCCTCCTCCTCTCCTTCCCAACCCCCGGCCAACGCAGCAAAGCAGCCCTAGATCCGCCATTCCGGATCATGTGGGCCCAGTGGGGGGTCGGCTTACTCATTTTCTACAAGATTGGGAATTTATAACATCGGATCTTTGGGTTCTCAATCTTGTAGAGAATGGGTATGCTCTTCCTTTCCAGGAATTCCCTCCCAATTACCCTCTGTAGGAAGGTAGATCCCTGACTATGGTTGCCCCCAACTTTTTGCCTGGTGTTTTGCTGGTTTTCTGACTTAGTTGACCTGGGGCCCTGCTATTCAGGACCCCAGGCCTACTGCTCTCTCTGTAAAATGGATTCCATGTACCTTAGGTACATATCTAATTGGATACTGAGTCACCTTATCAGTCCCTGTACAGTGTACCTTAGGTACCCAGGGCATAGGTGTACCCAGGGCCTACCAGGGGCTGCAGCATGTATTATGCCACCCCTGGCTGGCCATCCAAATCTGACACAACTGGCTGCACGACAGCTGGGGCAAGGTGGTGTAATCACCCTTTGCTTTAGATATAGTATTCCTATATCTAAACCTAAATGGGCACACAGATCTCCTATCAGTCACTCCTATGGCAGGCCTTGACAATCCTGAAGGCAGAGTGCTTGGAATCGTGTGAGATAGTGCTCTGGCATGAGCTGAGCCTGTCTGCGGCTTTCGGGATCCATCCCTTAGCCGTTTCCATGATATCGCATACCATATACTCTTAAGTGCATTATAATCCTCGCGGTTATATGCCAACTCTGGTATCGCTTTATCAAAACATGTCAAGTAAGGTGTCATACGAATTGGAATACTAACCCCTCGCCAATCCTGGCGACGTGGTTAGCATTCCACCCTTCTAGAGGGACACAACATGTATGTAACCTGTAACCCCGGTTAAAGTCAGACAGAGCCTTAGCTCCACAAAATGGATGCTGCCACCGAGACACAAGTCTGCCCTCCTGCTGCTGGGAGTCCTCCCAGCCCAGGAGGCAAGGACAAAGGGTTTCCTGCCAGGGGCGGTGCCAGCACCGTCCCAGACAGGATTTTGTGTATTCTAGGTAGGCAGGGCTTTAGAGGAAGGTGACTGCAAGTGGCACCCCGGTGCTCACTGTGCATAGGCCGGCTGAAACCAGTTCCAGGGGCACTCCAGCCCCTGGCCTGGGGAAAGCCCGCCAAAGGAGAGGGGTGTAACCACCCCCCTCCTGGTCCCACCCATAGGGCAGGACTTAGTCGCGTGCCAGCCCCTTTTTGCAGGATAAAGGTAGGAACTGGCCCCCTTCCAAATTAGATCAATCTTTGAATCCTGAACCGACCTTCTTCAAGAAGAACTCAAGACTCTTCCCAAGATTTCTCCCTTGTGACTAAGGAGTAGTCACCCTGCAGCAGCAGGCACCAACCAAGCTTCGCGGTTTGTTGCCAGTCTCTCCTACGGATCAAGACTGCTTCATCACGACGAGAACCGGCTTCCCTGGCACCTCTGACCTCAACCCACATCATCAGCCCAGCTGTGATCCGTGGGTGCGACGAGACCTCGAGGGACCGGCCATCTTCAGAACTGCACGACGCTTGTCCAGCACGACGCCTGAGTGACCCTCGACTGAGTGCCTTGGGGTAAGAGAAGCCCCGACCCTGAGCAGCTCCAGCACCGAAGTCCAGCCCCCCTGCATCCACGAGATCGGCGTGGGGCCCTTCTGCTTTTTGCTGCTAACCGCGTTGTCCAGGTCACTTGCCCGTTGGCTAGTGGCCCCTTCACGACGCTCCACGACAACTAACACTGCTAGTCTGGTTGCTCCAGACTGGCCCTTGCTTCCTTTCTTCAGAGAAGCACCCTGGACCCTCCTGGTCCACTCAAGACGCCATTTTAGGTCCACCGCGTGGGCCTTCCATTTGCCAAGACTTGTTGCCCAATCCTGGGTCCAGCGGCGTCGACAGCAAGTACCTTCGTGGGACAGCTCGCACCTCCATCCTGGTCGCCGACAACGCCTCCTGGTCCGAGAGACTGCAGAGCCCAGCAGCGCCCACTCACCTGACTGCGGTGACTTCGCCCGGTGCCATCCTGGTGCCCACTTAATCACTGGCTAGTGATTCAGAACTTGGTCCCCTCTGCTTTCAGGTTTTCTTCTTCCCTGATCCAGGCTTGGATCTCTTCGAACTTTTCTTCACTGGCCGCCTGCCAGCAACTTCTTCTTCAGGCTCCTGGTCCATCAACGTGGGTTTCCGACGCAACTTGAACCCTATGCAGCCGCAGCCCCTGGGCTAGGTAAATCCAGCACTCCGGTGCCCCAGCATAGTCCAACACTCCAAGTGTTCGGATCCACTCCCGTTTTCGTTCCAGCTAGTCGGGTTCGCCCGAGAACAGTAACTTTGTGAGTTCTAGCTTCCATAGACTTTTTCCCGCCTTACGCGTGAGAGTTCCCACTCTGCACGTGGTGTCCCTAGGCCTCCTGCTCCTAACCTGAGTGTTCAGTATTGTAGGCCTAGCGTTTCTAAAGTCTCTGAGAATCGTTACTTACCTGCTAGTAATTCGCATTCCACTTTTGTAGTATATGGTTTTTCGTGCCCCTCGGGCATTTGTGTAAATTGTGCGACTTGAAGTATTTTTATAAGAGTTTTGTTGTGTGCTTAGCTCCCTGTCTCATAAAGAGCCAGGGTAGTCTTGTTATAAATAAATACACTGTTTATTTTCATAAGAACTTGTGTGGTGTCCTTTCACTTGGTGTTCAAGGGGTAATGTGATGGTAAAACAGCTGGCTTAACACGCCCTCTAGAGTCTTAGCCTTAGACTGCTCGTATCCATGCTACTAGGATAGCTGGTCTATAAGGTTGACTTACAACCAATCATCAATAAGGGTTGTTTGGACTGATATATAGTGATCACTAGAATAGTGAACACTGCACATCAGGCCAACTTCTCACATTGGTGAGCAGCGGTTGGAATTTGAGCTTGCTGTTTGTTTTACCACACATATCCTAAGAATATCTTGTGAAAGATCACATAAGTACTAAGGTACATATAACTTAGCTTAGAATACTCTGAGTTCTACTGAACCAGCTGTTGTAGCTCCTAGGGCCTAGCACACCCTAAACTACAACTGTAGCAAGGGATCAGTAGGCAAACATATAGTGTAGGTAAGTGCACCACTTACACCTCACTAGAAAAGCATGTCTACCCAAGGAGAATCTACTGAGACTCCCCTTGTGGATCTTGACCCTCCACAGGTCAAATCAAGATATGCAGCTCTCAGTTTCCAGGAGATGAGACAAGTGTGTACCTCCAGGAAATTGAAACAGGGGTCTAACCCCACCATTCCCTTTCTGATAGGTCTCTTAGAGACATATGATGCGAGAAAGATTTCTCAGCTAGATGGGAATATGCCAGCCTTAGAGGGTACCACTGGGGATCCAGACCTCCACAACACTGTAAATGCAGTTGAGGAGGAGGATCTAGAGGAACTCTCTGAGTGTGAGGCAAACAAGGGTCCTGAGTTAGTCAGCAGACTCACTAGGGCCAACTTAGACCTACTTGGGGAAGGATCTGGGGGACCCCCAGTACTGACCCTGATGAGGCCTAACCTTGGAGTTAGGAGAGATAGATCTCTTTCTAGGGACTCCATTAGATCTCTGCACTCTAATGCCTCCTCTCGGAGGAGAAGGAACTCTCCACAAAGGAGATTGACTTCCCCTCAGAGAAGAGAGCATGAAGCAAGGATGAGACAAGCTAAACTGAGGATTGAAAGGGAAGAACTTGCCCTGGCCAAAGAGAAGCTTGCCTTTGCTAGAGAGCAGCAGATGCGTGGGTTAGCTCCCACTGGTGGCAGCAATCTCCCAAGAGAAAAAGAGAAGGGTTTAGATACTAAACACCTGACTAAGATAGTGCCCCCCTTTAAACAAGGGGATGACATCCAGAAATGGACTGCTGCTTTGGAGAGGGCCTGCACTGTACAGTGCATCCCCCAAAGTCAGTGGGCAGCTATACTGTGGCTCTCCTTTGATGGCAAAGGTAGAGATAAGCTCCTCACTGCTAGAGTTGAGGATGCTAACAATTACCAGGTCCTGAAAAATGCACTGGTTGATGGGTTTGGCTTAACCACTGAGCAGTACAGGTTGCTGTTCAGAGACACCCAGAAAACTCAGTCTCAGGACTGGTCTGACTTTGTTGATTGTGCCACTAAGGCTTTGGAAGGCTGGCTACTGGGTAGCAAGGTTACTGACTTCACAGGATTATATAATCTTATTATGAGAGAGCAAGTCTTAAATAATTGTCAGAACCAGTTATTACACCAGCACCTGGTAGACTCTGATCTGACCTCTCCACAAGAATTGGGTAAGAGGGCAGACAAATGGGTCAGAACCAGGATTAGGCCCAAGAACCAAGGTGGTGACCAGAAAAAGGAATCAACCAAGCCTCAAGAGAAGGGTGGGAATAAATCTCCAGATCAAACCACATCAGGGCCCCAAAAATCCTCTGAGGGGGGTGGGTCCCAGAATCCTTCTAATAACCAAAAGAAACCTTATTGTTATCCCTGTAAACAGGTGGGTCATTTGAAAACTGACAGCAGTTGCCCAAAGAATAACAATAAGGAGAACATACCCCCAAGTAACATTCCCAAACCTCCTGTTACTACTAGTAGTAATCCCCCAGGTGGTGGGAGTGCCCCCAAGAATTTGGGTGCATTTACTTTGGGAGTTCCTGGGGACTCTGGCCTAACCAGGTCCCCAAACTTAGATACTCTTGTCTGTGAGACTGGCATGGGGTTTGCCAACTTCACAACTTGTCCCAACACTTTGGGCAAGTACAGACAGGAGCCCCTCATCAATGGTATAAAGGTTGAGGCCTATAGAGACACAGGGGCTAGCATCACTATGGTGACTGAGAGTCTAGTCCCCTCAAGGCAACTTTTACCTGGTGCCACATACCAGGTGACCAATATTGATGGAGTACAGAGGGATCATCCCATGGCAGTGGTCAATCTCAGCTGGGGAGGTGTCACTGGCCACAAGAGAGTGGCAGTGTCATCAAACTTGCCTGTAGATTGCCTACTGGGGAATGATTTAGAGCTCTCAGCCTGGGCTGAAGTAGAGCAAGAAACCCATTCTAAAATGGTAAACTTCCATGGTAAGGTTAGTGGGGCAGTGGTAGCCACAGCCCCAGTCCAAGATGTCCTCCCTGAACAGATCAGGAGGGCTGTGCCAGTCACAGCCCAATCTCAGACAACTTCCTTCCCAGAACAGGTTGTAAAGGCTGTGATGGTCACAGCCCACACCCAAACTGAGCCCCCTCCTGAAAAGGTTGGGAGAGTTGTGATGGCCACAGCTCAAACTCAGACAGATGATAGTGTTGTGAAGCCTGAAACTATGGATCACTCCACTCAGACAGAGAGCATTGAGGAGGAAGAGAAATATCCCTCCCACCAGACTCTAGGAAAGGATCAGCCTCCTCAGGGAACTGATCTGACCCCTTGTGAAGGAACTGCCCCAGAGGTAGTCAGGCCTAGCCTGGCAGAGCCTCTGATGTCAGTGGACCCTTCCAAGGTGGGACCCAGTCTGGAGCAGGCAACCTGCCCCTCTCTACCCTGCCTCAGTCAGCCCAGGGCTGTAGAGGTCAGGGAGGCCAGTGTTGGACCCCAAAGGGCCCCCTGTCCAAAAGAACTTCCCAATCAACAGATTAAGGGCACTGAAGCTAGTAATCCTAGCCAAGTGAAAATAAAACAGACTCCTGAGGGATCCCCCTTAAATTTAGTTAGGGACCTCCCACAGATGGACACTGTTGGGCACAGCCAAACCTGGGACCTGAGGGCCCCAAACCTGACCTGTCCCTCCAGTAAGCCAAACAGAGGGACCCAACCTCCAGCTGTAGGTAGCCAGAGGTTGACCCTGAGAGCCCAAAACAACTCAGTCTTTGAAAGAAAGGCCTCTATGGTAGAATATGATTGGAGGAAGCTGAGCCCAAAATTAGTGGAGCCTCACTTCAGTACTCCATTTCAGCACCAGCCTTGTACTTTGCCAAAGCACACCACAGGTAGGGATTCCCTATGGTGGAGACCCTCAGACACCCTTAGGGTGAGGGATTGCTTAGTGGACCATGAGATAGGGGGTAACCATGCCAGTGCTGGTACTTCCTTATATGGCCACTCAGGCAATATAGGCTTACCTGGCAAGGATAGCCTTATCTCCTTTCGTTTGGGGGGGGGTTATGTAGGAAGGTAGATCCCAGACTATGGTTGCCCCCAACTTTTTGCCTGGTGTTTTGCTGGTTTTCTGACTTAGTTGACCTGGGGCCCTGCTATTCAGGACCCCAGGCCTACTGCTCTCTCTGTAAAATGGATTCCATGTACCTTAGGTACATATCTAATTGGATACTGAGTCACCTTATCAATCCCTGTACAGTGTACCTTAGGTACCCAGGGCATAGGTGTACCCAGGGCCTACCAGGGGCTGCAGCATGTATTATGCCACCCCTGGCTGGCCATCCAAATCTGACACAACTGGCTGCACGACAGCTGGGGCAAGGTGGTGTAATCACCCTTTGCTTTAGATATAGTATTCCTATATCTAAACCTAAATGGGCACACAGATCTCCTATCAGTCACTCCTATGGCAGGCCTTGACAATCCTGAAGGCAGAGTGCTTGGAATCGTGTGCGATAGTGCTCTGGCATGAGCTGAGTCTGTCTGCGGCTTTCGGGATCCATCCCTTAGCCGTTTCCATGATATCGCATACCATATACTCTTAAGTGCATTATAATCCTCGCGGTTATATGCCAACTCTGGTATCGCTTTATCAAAACATGTCGAGTAAGGTGTCATACGAATTGGAATACTAACCCCTCGCCAATCCTGGCGACGGGGTTAGCATTCCACCCTTCTAGAGGGACACGACATGTATGTAACCTGTAACCCCGGTTAAAGTCAGACAGAGCCTTAGCTCCACAAAATGGATGCTGCCACCGAGACACAAGTCTGCCCTCCTGCTGCTGAGAGTCCTCCCAGCCCAGGAGGCAAGGACAAAGGGTTTCCTGCCAGGGGCGGTGCCAGCACCGTCCCAGACAGGATTTTGTGTATTCTAGGTAGGCAGGGCTTTAGAGGAAGGTGACTGCAAGTGGCACCCCGGTGCTCACTGTGCATAGGCCGGCTGAAACCAGTTCCAGGGGCACTCCAGCCCCTGGCCTGGGGAAAGCCCGCCAAAGGAGAGGGGTGTAACCACCCCCCTCCTGGTCCCACCCATAGGGCAGGACTTAGTCGCGTGCCAGCCCCTTTTTGCAGGATAAAGGTAGGAACTGGCCCCCTTCCAAATTAGATCAATCTTTGAATCCTGAACCGACCTTCTTCAAGAAGAACTCAAGACTCTTCCCAAGATTTCTCCCTTGTGACTAAGGAGTAGTCACCCTGCAGCAGCAGGCACCAACCAAGCTTCGCGGTTTGTTGCCAGTCTCTCCTACGGATCAAGACTGCTTCATCACGACGAGAACCGGCTTCCCTGGCACCTCTGACCTCAACCCACATCATCAGCCCAGCTGTGATCCGTGGGTGCGACGAGACCTCGAGGGACCGGCCATCTTCAGAACTGCACGACGCTTGTCCAGCACGACGCCTGAGTGACCCTCGACTGAGTGCCTTGGGGTAAGAGAAGCCCCGACCCTGAGCAGCTCCAGCACCGAAGTCCAGCCCCCCTGCATCCACGAGATCGGCGTGGGGCCCTTCTGCTTTTTGCTGCTAACCCCGTTGTCCTGGTCACTTGCCTGTTGGCTAGTGGCCCTTTCACGACGCTCCACGACAACTAACACTGCTAGTCTGGTTGCTCCAGACTGGCCCTTGCTTCCTTTCTTCAGAGAAGCACCCTGGACCCTCCTGGTCCACTCAAGACGCCATTTTAGGTCCACCGCGTGGGCCTTGCATTTGCCAAGACTTGTTGCCCAATCCTGGGTCCAGCGGCGTCGACAGCAAGTACCTTCGTGGGACAGCTCGCACCTCCATCCTGGTCGCCGACAACGCCTCCTGGTCCGAGAGACTGCAGAGCCCAGCAGCGCCCACTCACCTGACTGCGGTGACTTCGCCCGGTGCCATCCTGGTGCCCACTTAATCACTGGCTAGTGATTCAGAACTTGGTCCCCTCTGCTTTCAGGTTTTCTTCTTCCCTGATCCAGGCTTGGATCTCTTCGAACTTTTCTTCACTGGCCGCCTGCCAGCAACTTCTTCTTCAGGCTCCTGGTCCATCAACGTGGGTTTCCGACGCAACTTGAACCCTATGCAGCCGCAGCCCCTGGGCTAGGTAAATCCAGCACTCCGGTGCCCCAGCATAGTCCAACACTCCAAGTGTTCGGATCCACTCCCGTTTTCGTTCCAGCTAGTCGGGTTCGCCCGAGAACAGTAACTTTGCGAGTTCTAGCTTCCATAGACTTTTTCCCGCCTTACGCGTTAGAGTTCCCACTCTGCACGTGGTGTCCCTAGGCCTCCTGCTCCTAACCTGAGTGTTCAGTATTGTAGGCCTAGCGTTTCTAAAGTCTCTGAGAATCGTTACTTACCTGCTAGTAATTCGCATTCCACTTTTGTAGTATATGGTTTTTCGTGCCCCTCGGGCATTTGTGTAAATTGTGTGACTTGAAGTATTTTTATAAGAGTTTTGTTGTGTGCTTAGCTCCCTGTCTCATAAAGAGCCAGGGTAGTCTTGTTATAAATAAATACACTGTTTATTTTCATAACAACTTGTGTGGTGTCCTTTCACTTGGTGTTCAAGGGGTAATGTGATGGTAAAACAGCTGGCTTAACACGCCCTCTAGAGTCTTAGCCTTAGACTGCTCGTATCCATGCTACTAGGATAGCTGGTCTATAAGGTTGACTTACAACCAATCATCAATAAGGGTTGTTTGGACTGATATATAGTGATCACTAGAATAGTGAACACTGCACATCAGGCCAACTTCTCACACCCTCCTTGCCAGGGTTATTGTTCGGAGGACCACCTGCTTCTCCTGCAGGAAGAAGTCCTGGCACTGTTCCGAAAGGGTGCGATAGAGGTGGTTCCAGAGCAGGAAAGGGGTCAGGGGTGCTACTCCCGGTATTTCCTGATCCCCAAAAAAGATGGCAGACTTCGGCCAATCCTGGACCTCAGGATTTTGAACCTTTACCTGAAGCAGGAAAAGTTCAAAATGCTCACTCTTGCACAGGTTCTTCAAGCGCTGTTGGAAGAGGACTGGATGGTGTCGATCGACTTGCAGGATGCGTATTTTCATATTCCCATCTTGAAGTCGCACAGAAAGTATCTCCGTTTCACGGTTGGGTCACAGCACTACCAGTTTGTGGTCCTTCCGTTTGGCCTTACTACTGCACCTCGAGTCTTCACCAAGGTGATGGCAGTGGTGGCAGCTCATCTCAGAAGATCGGGGATTCACGTGTTTCCGTATCTAGACGACTGGCTGATCAAAGCAGAGTCGCCAGAGAAGGTGCTCCATCATCTGCAGGAGACAACTCAGTTGTTGCACAGGTTGGGTTTTTCGATAAATGTACCCAAGTCTCACCTGGTGCCCTCACAGCGCAACCTGTTCATAGGTGCGGTACTGGACACTACTGTATGTCGGGCATTCCCTCCTCCTCAAAGGATTCGCGACATACAGGAGATGATTCCTTTATTTTTCAATGGAGCGGTCGTTCCAGTCTTGAAGGTTCTTCGCCTGCTCGGTCTGATGGCTTCATGCATTCTGTTGGTCAACCATGCACGCTGGCACATGAGGGCACTGCAGTGGTGCCTCCGCAGGCAGTGGTATCAGCCCAAGGGGATCTCAGGGAGTCAGTGAGGATCTCCAGAGAAGCTGCGGCGGATCTGTCTTGGTGGGGCGTGGAAGGCAATCTGTCTCAAGGAAAGCCTTTCCAACTGCCTCCATCGGTGGCCACAGTGATATCGGATGCATCCACCCTGGGTTGGGGTGCTCATCTGGGGGATCTGGAGGTCAAGGGTCTTTGGTCTCCAGAGGAAAGGTTGCTTCACATCAACCTTCTGGAATTGCGGGCGATACGTTTGGCGCTCAAGGCCTTCCTCCCTTCCCTTCGCGGTCAGTCGGTTCAAGTCCTGACGGACAACACGACCGCGATGTGGTATGTCAACAAGCAGGGAGGAGTGGGGTCGCAGTGTCTCTGCAGAGAGGCTCTGCGCCTCTGGTCCTGGGTTCAGGACCATCAGATTTGTCTGATGGCAAATCATCTGGCCGGGGTTCTGAACGTTCGTGCAGACAGTCTCAGTCGGCAGTTCTCTGCCGACCACGAGTGGAGGCTTCACCCGGAGGTGGTTCGCGACATCTTTCAGATGTGGGGGACTCCTCGGGTGGACCTGTTCGCCACTCCCGAGAATGCTCACTGCCCATCATTCTGCAGTCTCCAGTATCCGTTGCAAGGAGCCTTGGGGGACGCGTTTCAGATGAGTTGGGGAAATCAACTCCTTTACGCATTTCCTCCCATACCTTTGATTCCTCGGGTTCTGAGGAAAATTCGCCAAGACCGGGCCCAAGTCATATTGATCGCCCCGGATTGGCCGAGAAGGGTGTGGTATTCAGACCTTCTCCACCTCTCCTCTCACCCGCCGCTCCGTCTCCCTCACAGGGCAGATCTCCTCTCTCAGATGGAGGGGCAGGTTATACACCCCCACCTCCAGACCTTACACCTTCATGCCTGGAGATTGAGCGGGGCAATCTGATTTCTTTTTCTCTCCCTCACGATGTGGTGGATGTCATTTTGTCAGCCAGGCGTGACTCCACTAAGTCCATCTATTCTTATAGGTGGTCTAAATTTGTTGTTTGGTGCAGGGAGAAATCTATAGACCCTTTGAGGTCCCATTTATCTGATGTGCTCCAGTTTGCCCTTTCTCTGGCCCAGCAGGGGCTTGCTGTTGCCACGGTGAAGGGTTATCTTTCTGCGCTGTCGGCGTTTATCTGTTTGCCTGACCAGCCTTCTCTTTTTAAGTCTCCCATTGTTTTAAGATTTTTGAAGGGCCTTACTAATAGGTTCCCTCCTACACCCTTTGTCGTGCCTCAGTGGGATTTGAACCTAGTTTTGACATTTTTGATGGGGGCTCCCTTTGAGCCTCTTCACAAGTGTCCCATGAGGCTTCTGACCTTGAAAACGGTTTTTCTCGTTGCAATCACCTCGGCAAGGAGGGTAAGTGAGCTTCAAGCTCTTAGTTCCAAGCCCCCATTCCTGACCATTCATGCTGAACGAATGGTTCTTAGGACCAGGGCTGCTTTTCTGCCAAAGGTGGTTACTCCTTTCCACCTTGGTCAGTCCATTACCCTTCCTACCTTTTATCCTCCCCCTCACCCTTCCAAGGAGGAGGAGCGGTTACACCGTCTTGACCCCAAGAGGGCGGTGTTTTTCTACTTGGACAGGACTAAAGACTGTCGAATGGACGACCAGCTCTTCGTTGGCTTTGCTGGCTGCAAGAACGGAAGAGCGGTCCATAAGAGGACTCTGTCGAGGTGGATCGTGCTCTGCATTAAGATCTGCTACTCTTTGGCTGGTAAGGACCCTCCAGAGGGTATTAGAGCACATTCGACTAGAGCAAAGTCTGCAACATCTGCTTTGTCTAGAGGTGTTCCTGTTGAGGACATTTGCAGAGCCGCGACTTGGGCCTCCCTCCACACTTTCGCGAAGCACTACTGCTTGGATACCGAGGTGAGGAGGGACGGCCACTTCGCGCGCTCTGTCCTCCATGATTTCCTGGTATAGCAGAGTGGACACCCTCCTCCGGGAGTGGGGACTGCTGTGGGACTCTATTCACAAGGTGAGGAATCCACACGGCAGATGTATCTATCATAAGAACAAGTTACTTACCTTCGGTAACGCTTTTTCTGGTAGATACTATATCTGCCTGTGGATTCCTCACTGACCCACCCGCCTCCCCGTTGTCCACTCTTCTATGCCAGAGTTTCTATGATGTGTTATTTTATTGTCATGGAAATGTTTATTTCAAATGTTTTATTGCATTTGCTTCACACTGTGTGTGTTACCTTGTTTTCTATACTATGTATACTGTGTATATTTCTACTGTCATCGGTCCGTCCGTGTGCCTCGAGGGCACGGAAAAAAGGGCGGAACTGATGTCATCACGCCGGCGTGGGCCTGTTATAGGCGCCGGTGACGTCAGCGGGGTCGCGTGCGATGCCGTGCCTCTGTAACGTCCGGATCCACGTCGGCGCGAAGCTACAAAAGAATTTCCGAATGTTGCTGACGCAAGGGGGATATTCACAAGTTGAGGAATCCACAGGCAGATATAGTATCTACCAGAAAAAGCGTTACCGAAGGTAAGTAACTTGTTCGTCTGGACCCCAAAAGGGCGGTGTCTTTTTACTTGGACAGATCTAGAGACTTTCGTTTGGATGACCAGCTCTTTATTGGGTTTGCTGGCTGCAAGAAAGGAAGAGCGGTCCATAAAAGAACCTTGTCGAGATGGATCGTCCTCTGCATTAAGATCTGCTACTCTTTGGCCGGTAAGGAACCACCAGAGGGTATAAGGGCTCATTCTACAAGAGCTAAGTCTTCGTCTTCAGCTTTGGCTAGAGGGGTACCGGTTGAGGACATTTGCAGAGCCGCAACTTGGGCCTCCCTCCGCACTTTCGCAAAGCATTATTGCTTGGACACTGAGGTGAGGAGGGACGGCCACTTTGCGCGCTCTGTCCTCCTGGATTTCCTGGTTTAGAAGAGTGGACACCCTCCTCCCGGAGTGGGGACTGCTGTGGGACTCTATTCACAAGGTGAGGAATCCACACGGCAGATGTATCTATCAGAAGAACAAGTTACTTACCTTCGGTAACGCTTTTTCTGGTAGATACAATATCTGCCTGTGGATTCCTCACTGACCCACCCGCCTCCCCGTTGTCCACTCTTCTATACCAGAGTTACTGTAATGTAATGTATATATATTTTGTTGTCAGGGAAATGTTTCTATTGCTTTCCTGCATTTGCTTTACACTGTGTGTTTTGCCCTTACTATTGTGTACTGTGTATACTGTATACTTTTCTACTGTCATTGGTCCGTCCGTGTGCCTCGATGGCACGGAAAAAAGGCCGGAACTGATGTCATCACGCCGGCGTGGGCCTATTGTAGGCGTCGGTGACGTCAGCGGAGTCGCGAGCGATGTCGTGTCTCTATGACGTCCGAGTCCACGTCGGCGCGAGGCTACAAAAAGAATTTCCGAATGTTGCTGACGCAAGGGGATATTCACATGGTGAGGAATCCACAGGCAGATATTGTATCTACCAGAAAAAGCGTTACCGAAGGTAAGTAACTTGTTCTACAGGTTAGCTTTTCAGTCTTTTAGACTGTGTGTTTGCAATGCAGCCTGGGAGCTTTCTATGCTTTCAGGGAGTTATAAGAATTTCTACTGCTGTTTAAGCATTACAACAGTTCCTAAACAATCTTTGGTGTTGTTTCTCATGTTTCTAATGCACATTGTTCATGTATGGTGGAAATTCTTCACAACATATTTCAGCTCTGGTGTGATTTGGCTGCCATTGCATATTTTTATATATATATATGTGTATATTTATATATATATATGAGTATATATATGTGGGGCACATATAATATAGTGTTTCCGGGGTCCCGCGCATGGGCGGGAATATTCTAATGCTTATGACTTTGATGAGGATACCACTGGAAGAGAACTAGGATTACAGGTAAGTAACTAATCCTTTCAACCAATCAGGTTGCACCACCCTTTGAAACACTCCTGTGAGAAGTTCCAGTCCCTCAGATTTTCTACACTTCGTGTGAGGGAGTCTCCACTAAGCTCTGCTCAATTCTACCATATTACTATATTACCATATATATATATATATATATATATATATATATATATATATATATATATATATATATATATATATATATATATATATATATATATATATATATATATATATATATATGTATATATATATATATATATTATTTCTCTTGCACAAAATCTGACTCTTGAAAAGTCAGCAAAGGCCAAGCAAGGTCTGTCCGACTGTGTGGCACATGTGGTAAGAGGAGGCTTTATCCTGATGACCCTCATCAATATTGTATTTGCTGCCTATATCCATCTCACAAGGCCATAACCTGCAAAGTATGTTGTACCTTTTCTTCAAAAACCTTAAAAGACTGTGAAGGGAAACTGTTTTTCTCGCTCCAGAAACGGACAACTTGGAAATAGCTGGTGTCAGAATAATGATGTTAGTGAGGATTCTTTATCTTCCTCATGGAGGTCTAAGAAAAAAGAGAGAGAGCGAGAGAGAGAGAGACGCTTCAGACTGTAATTCCTCTCCACCTAAAAAAGCCTCTAAACAAATCAATAAATCAAGGTTTGTAAGCGTGGCTACTTACTAGTGAGGGTCTCAAGGCGCTGAGAGGGGAGGTGGGGTGGCTGCTGGTCCGTCTGTCCTTAGGTGTTCACTCGAAGAGCTAGGTTTTGGGGTCTTTCCTGAATTGAATCAGCGATGGGGATTTTCTGAGGTGGGTAGGCAGATTTTCCAGGTCTTGGCGGCAAGGTAGGAGAAGGATCTTCTTCCGGTTCCTGTCTTGTGGATCCGAGGGATGGTTTCTAAAGCCAGCTGGATGGTGTAGAGGTGTCTGGTGGGGACGTAAAATGAGAGACAGTGGTTAAGGTATGCTGGACCTGCCCTGTGGAGGGCTTTGTAGCCGTGAGTGAAGAGCTTGAAAGTGATTATTTTGTTGACTAGGAGCTAGTTGAGTTCTTGGTGGTGTACGGAGATGTGGCTGCGGCGAGGGATGTTGAGGACTAGTCTGGCTGCGGTGTTTTGAACGTTCCGAAGCTTCCTGAGGAGTTTCTAGGTGACTCCTTCGTAGAGTGGGATGCCGTAGTCGAGGTTGCTTCTGATGAGTGTGTGGGTGACTTTTTCTGGATTTGGTAGGGATCCAGCTGAATGTCTTTCAAAGCAGGCAGAGCTTGTGGTAGCACAATGAAGCGATGGCGTTGATCTGATAGTTCTCAAAGAGAGCACAGTCCATCTAAGTCAGTAAAGGAGAAGGAGTTTTCCTCAAAACAGCAAAAATAGCAGACAGAATCAGCTTTCTCTTCAAAAAGACCCGAAAAATCAAGTTCTTAGCCCTTAACTCCTCTGCCTCACTTTCTCTACAAGTTTAAAATACCATTGGCGGTTCCGCCGACGGAGAGATTATCAATGAGTTTTCCACTGTCAACGACAAAATCATCATTTAGGCCATCAACGACAAAGGCAACCATCACAGCTGCTATGACATCAACCACCACAACTTTAACTACACTGTCTACAGCGATGTCCTCCTTGACGACGACCTCCTCGTCGACTACTCAAGCTCCCATACCATTGACACTGTAGATTAATGCAGCCTCGACGACAACACTCCTGTTGACGAAGAAATCTGCCTCAACTACACTGTCACTGAAACCTCCATCAATGACCTTGACGACAACCTCATCGATGACCTCATAGAGAAGAGAAAAATCTAAAGAAAAGATTAAAAACCAAGAGAAGTTCAAACATCTCACACCTGAACATACATCACCCAGTAAGTCGTCAACTTTGCTACCTACACACCTCTTCGATGAGGATGATACCGATAATGATGGTTCCTTTTGCGTTGCGTAAAGTCCTACAGAGGTGCACGTCAAATATCAGCAGTTGGGTGACAATGAATATCATGACTAGAAATATTACACCCTCCTCAAGACAATTCCACCAGCAATATCACTAGGAGATGGTAAGTCTTCCTTCATCGCCAGTATCTAACTTAGTTTATGATAACAGACTACCAAAAGCGTTTCCCACCAAAGTCGCCTTCCACTAGGCAGACACATTCATCTGTAAAGTCTCCACCTGTGCACCCATCAACACTTCAGTCTCCAAGGCCTTTACTTCTGCCTTCATATATGAGGCACACTCCGCAAACTGTTACCCTCCAGGATCCTCCATCTTCAGATGATGACAGAGGGGAGGGGGAGCTGCATGAAGCTCATAATGAGTGGGATGACTATCCTATACCAGTGCCATCATCTCCAATGCCTCTTCCTGCGATTCACCTCCTGAGGACATAAGGGGCTTCCATAACCTAGAAAGGGCAGCAAGGAGATTCGAACTTCTCATGCCTACAAAACAGATAGACTGTCTTCTCTACGATTTTAAAGAGCCCTTCTAAAAAAGCATCAGGGCTATGCTCATTGTCGATTTCATTTGGAATGAGGGCTTAAAAACAATGAAAAATCCGGCTATAGTAGCTGCAGTGCTACCATGGCTGGATGAGAAATGCAAAGCCCTGGAAGATTCTCCTGCATGTCTCATTGGGCATCCCAAACCAAATTCTATGATTGCACAGGTCGCACAGCGTAGTTAAAAAAAAAACCTTAAGCACCTATTTCAGCAACTCTGAACAGAGAAGGTAGGTGCATTGATAACATCAGAAATCATTTTTTTCAATGTCAGCACTTACAGTAAGGGCGGCAAACTCTTTGGTTGTTCTTGGGAGATACGATCGCCAAATGTGGTCGGATATCGCCCCATACATCGACAAACTTCCCACTGGTGTAAAGGCTGAAGCCAAAAACATCTTGTAGGAAGGGGAGCGCTCTTAATTTGAGGTCATAGATTTCGCCATGGACATTATCAGTATCGACTCTCACCAATAGCAGGAGCAGTAGTTTTAAGGACACAGGGCGGGCTGAAGACCACCTCCTTTCGATCAGAGCTTCAAAGTAAGACCTTGGTCCTTCCTTATGATGGTGAAGCCCTCTTCTGCAAACATGTCGATGACGCTTTCCAGACCATCAAAACAGACAGTGACACAGCCAGTTCATTGTGAAACCATGCAATACAGGAAAATTCCTTTTCGAGGCGCATGGGGAAGAGAACAACCCTTCTATAGAGGAGGCTACCAACAATATCATTCCCCCTCAAATCAAACAGCTTCTCAGCAGTTTCATCCCCAATACCAGCAAATACAACCGTCACAGACGGCCCATACTTGATCACTTCCAAGGGGAAAATTAGGACGGCAATGAAAGGACACTGGCCGCTGTCAATAATGAATTACAGGCACCGGCTTCTCACCGCTTCCTGCAACGCCTCAGAGGGAGGACAATCAATCACCTTCAACACTGGTAGGAAATCATAACCGACCAATGAGTCTTAGACCGTGTTCAATTCGGCCATATATTAGAATTCACCCAAAAAACGCCACCAGCCCCACCCCAAAACTCTACACAAAAACACGTGCAACTCCTCAGGTTAGAGGTTAAAACCTTGCTCAGAAAAGTATCTATAGCCCCAGAAGCCCACTAGAATAGGAACATCCTGTTATTCTGGGCATATCACTTAATCTCCCCGTGCCTAACAATATGAATGTATCCTCTTATAATGCAAATGGTGCTATGTAAAGCGCTCTGATATCTGATTTGGATCAAGTCTGTGCTATATAAAACTCTGTAAAAAAAACAAAACAAAAAAAATCAACAAAAAAAATCAAGAAGTGGCGACCGATCTTGGACTTGGGAAACATGAGCACCTGTCTCAAGAAGCAGTTGTGTCACATGGTTACACTGCAGGATTTATTGCAGCTCCTACACCAAGGAGACTATATGTCAACCCTCGATCTCCAAGATACATGTTTTCATGTCCCCATCCACCGAAGACACTGAAAACGTCTACGAGTCACAGTAGCCATCACCAGTTTAAGGTACTCTCATCTGAAAGAGACACGTTAGTATTAGATTCCTTACCTTAGAATATCCCCAGGCGTCAGACTGGATCCGGAAATTTTTGCGTAGCAGTACCCTTGCACGTCGGTAGGCGTCGTCTGCGGCTCCGCGTCCGTCGTCGGCGTCGTGGGCGCCGTGATGACGTCGTCGGAGTACTTAGACCCCGCCTCCGCGTGCTGACGTCAGTTCTTCTTTTTTCCGCGCCAGCAAGCGCAGATCTGGAAAAAGCAGTAACCCTAGTCATTTTTTACTAACTTTTTTGATCCTTTTTGATTGCTTTTCGAAGTCTCTCGACTCCGAACGGTGCCGTATGGATGCCCGGCTTCAAGCACTGTGACGATTGCGACCGTCTGATGTCGGTCACAGATCCTCACCGCGTCTGTTTGGGCGTCGACCACGACGACAAGGCCTGCTCTGACTGCTGGGCCCTCTCCTCGAAGGCCAGGCGGGAGCGGTCCCGTAGGCGCCTCGAGCTCCGGCAGTCGGCCTCGTGCCGTGAGAGGTCCCGATCCCATGGGAGGTCGAGGGACAGGTCGCGGGCTCGGAGCCACCACAGCTCCGAGAGTAGGCCGCACTCCTCCGGGTCGAAGTCGTCGTCCGGTAAGAGGCACAAGAAGTCCAAGCGGCGTCATCGCTCCTCGGACTCCCCCCCGACGCTCGCGCGATGCGGCCGGGGGTTCGGGTGACACCACCCACGCGGCTCCATCGGAGTCGCGTGCGCCGCGTGCAGCTCCACACCCTCCGGTCCCTGGGCTGAACGCGACGCCGGAGGAGATCGAGCGCTTCCTCATGGCCATGAGGAAACTCTCTCCTCTGACGGGCTCGCGGCGCCTTCGGGCCCAGCGGACCCATCTGGGGGCCCTAGCGGGTCGGCCAGTGCTTTGGCCCCGACGCCGCCGACGCCTTTGGACCCGGCGCCGCAGGCCCCCATTATCCCGCTGGCGCCGGCGCCTTCGGGCCCGGCGCCGAGGGGTCCAGTTGTTCCGACGCCGCCGGCGCCTTCGGGCCCGGTGCCGCAGGACGCCGCTGGTCCTCCTTCGGGTTCGGGATCGTCGCCGGTGGATCTGACGACCTCCACGGTGTCGGACCCTCAGGTGTCGCCTCTGGCGCCGTCCTCGGGCGGCGCCGGCCCCGGTCCTACCTTCGTTCCTGTTCAGCCGTCGGAACGGCCCCGTTGGGCGCCGCTCCAGACGTCGTTTGGTGAATTTCACTTTTATGAACAGGCCCCATTGGTTGAAAACCCTGAATTTCAGGAAATGGGTGTTGAAGAGGACTGGGAGGGGTCTGAGGACCCTCTGACCAGGGAGTGTCAGTCTCAGGAGGACTGGACAGGAGACCTTGGGGAGGCCAGTGGCCTGGACACCTCTCCAGACACTGGGTTTGTCTCCCCTCCTACCGTGGCTTCGGAGGAGGGGACAACTTATAGTGTGGTGCTGATGAGGGCTGCCAAGGCCTTGGGCCTTGAGCTCCCCGTCGCGGCCTTGAGGACTAACCTCCTCACTGAGGTCCTTAAACCGCAGTCAAGCTCGGCCGAGCCTCTGCTGCCCTTTAATGAGGCCTTGACCGACGTTCTTCTGGGCACTTGGTCCAAGCCCGCTACGGGTTCGCCCGTAGATAGGAACGTGGCCAGACGCCACCGCCCAGCCCCGGGCGACCCATGTTTCCTGTCCTCCCACCCTACCCCCGAGAGCCTGGTCATCCAGGCCTCCAATTCCCAGACCGCATTCCCGTCGGCCCCGCCGGACCGGGAATCCAAGAGGTATGACCAGTATGGGAAGAAGATCTTCTCATCCCTTAGTCTAGGACTGCGGTCTTCCAAAACTGCCTGCCTCTTGGGACGTTACACCCACTCTGTGTGGGATAAGGTCGCGGAAGTGCTGCCAGAGTGTCCGTTGGAGGTACTGACCAAACTCGGCCAAGCCCTTGTGGAGGGGCGGGAGGCAGCCAAGTATTCCATCCGGTGTGGGCTGAATACCACTGACTCGCTGGGTAGAGCGATGGCAACGACGGTGGCGGTCAGACGCCACGCCTGGCTGAGGTCCGCCAACTTCTCGGCAGATGTTCAGAGCACGCTCATGGACATGCCGTTCGATGGCCGTCGCCTCTTTGGCGACAAGGCAGACCATGCGCTTGAGCGTTTTAAGGACTCCAGGGCTACGGCCAAGTCCTTGGGCCTCTCGGGCCAGCGCCAGCAATCGGCTGCCTTTCACTCCTTTCGTGGCCACGGAAGGGGTGCGCCCACACGCGCCGCCAGCCACGCACCGCAGGGCAATATCCAACGCGGTGGCGGCCGTGGGAACCGCCGTCCGGGCGGTCGGGGGCAGCGGCGAGGTCAGTCCACACCTTCCCCCGCAGCATCCGCCTCAAAACCCTCCTAGTCCGTGTTTTCAGGCCCATGTGACGCCAGTGGGGGGCAGGGTTCGCCATCACCACCTCCACTGGCGCACTGTCACATCGGACAGGTGGGTGCTGCAAATCGTCTGAAGGGGCTACTCCCTCCCCTTCGAGGCGACTCCTCCAGCCATGCCACCGCAGAACCACCGTGTATCGGGGGATCATTTGCGACTTCTGCAGGAGGAAGTTACGGCCCTCTTGGCCAAGGGGGCCATCGAGCGCGTTCCTGGGCCAGAAGTAGGGTGTGGTTGCTACTCCCACTACTTTCTGGTACCCAAGAAGGGCAAAGGGGGCCTACGCCCTATCTTGGACCTAAGGAACGTCAACGGCTTCCTCCGGAAGGAGAAGTTCAAAATGCTGACACTGGCTCAGGTTCTGGCTGCCCTGGACCCAGGAGACAGGATGGTAGCGTTGGACTTGCAGGATACTTACTTTCATATCCCCGTCCTGCCTGCCCACCGGCGCTACCTGCGGTTCATGGTGGGCCACGAGCACTTTCAATTTACCGTGCTCCCCTTCGGCCTTACCAGCGCCCCACGGGTGTTCACAAAGGTGATGGCGGTGGTCGCAGCTCATCTGCGCAGGTTAGGGGTTTCAGTCTTCCCCTACCTCGACGACTGGCTGTTGAAGGCGGGCTCGCCCCAGACAGTCGCCAGCCACCTCCAGACGACGGCAGACCTCCTGCACCAGCTGGGGTTCTCCATCAATGTGCCGAAGTCACACCTGTACCCCTCTCAGAAGCTCCTCTTCATCGGAGCGGTTCTGGGCTCGCCGCGGTTTCGGGTTTATCCGCCCGAACAGCGGGTCCGGGATATTCAGGCTCTGATTCCCATCTTTCAGCCGTTATCCCGGGTGTAGGAAGGTAGATCCCTGACTATGGTTGCCCCCAACTTTTTGCCTGGTGTTTTGCTGGTATTCTGACTTAGTTGACCTGGGGCCCTGCTATTCAGGACCCCAGGCCTACTGCTCTCTCTGTAAAATGGATTCCATGTACCTTAGGTACATATCTAATTGGATACTGAGTCACCTTATCAGTCCCTGTACAGAGTACCTTAGGTGCCCAGGGCATAGGTGTACCCAGGGCCTACCAGGGGCTGCAGCATGTATTATGCCACCCCTGGCTGGCCATCCAAATCTGACACAACTGGCTGCACGACAGCTGGGGCAAGGTGGTGTAATCACCCTTTGCTTTAGATATAGTATTCCTATATCTAACCCTAAAATGGACACATATATTCCTATCAGTCACTCCTATGGCAGGCCTTAACAATCCTGAAGGCTGAGTGCTTGGAATAATGTGAAATGGTGCTCTGGCATGAGCTGAGCCCGTTTGCAGCTTGCGGAACCAAGTCCTAATAGCTGTTCCATGATAACGCATACCATATACTCTTAAGTGCATTATAATCCTCGCGGTAATATGCCAACTCTGGTATCGCTTTATCAAAACATGTCGAGTAAGGTGTCATACGAATTGGAATACTAACCCCTCGCCAATTCTGGCGACGGGGTTAGCATTCCACCATTCTAGAGGGACACGACATGTATGTAACCTGTAACCCCGGTTAAAGTCAGACAGAGCCTTAGCTCCACAAAATGGATGCTGCCACCGAGACACAAGTCTGCCCTCCTGCTGCTGGGAGTCCTCCCAGCCCAGGAGGCAAGGACAAAGGGTTTCCTGCCAGGGGCGGTGCCAGCACCGTCCCAGACAGGATTTTGTGTATCCTAGGTAGGCAGGGCTTTAGAGGACGGTGACTGCAAGTGGCACCCCGGTGCTCACTGTGCATAGGCCGGCTGGAACCAGTTCCAGGGGCACTCCAGCCCCTGATCTGGGGAAAGCCCGCCAAAGGAGAGGGGTGTAACCACCCCCTCCTAGTCCCACCCATAGGGCAGGACTTAGTCGCGTGCCAGCCCCTTTTTGCAGGATAAAGGTAGGAACTGGCCCCCTTCCAAATCAGATCATCTTTGAATCCTGAACCAACTTTCCACGAAAGGACCTCAAGACTCTTCTCAAGATTTCTCCCTTGTGGCTAAGGAGTAGTCACCCTGCAGCAGCAGGCACCAACCAAGCATCGCGGTCTGCTTCAAGTCTCTCCTCCGGATCAAGACTGACCAGCACGACGAGAACCGGCTTCCCTGGCACCTCTGACCTCAACCTGCATCATCAGCCCAGCTGTGATCCGTGGGTGTGACGAGACCTCGAGGGACAGGCCATCTTTGAAGACTGCACGACGCTTGTCCAGCACGACCACCGAGTGACCCTCGACTGAGTGCTTTGGGGTAAGAGAAGCCCCGACCCTGAGCAGTTCCAGCACCGAAGTTCAGCCCCCCTGCATCCACGAGATCTGCGTGGGGCCCTTCTGCTTTTTGCTGCTCACCGCGTTGTCCAGGTCACTTGCCCGTTGGCTAGTGACCCTCTGACGACGAACTCTAACGACAAACACCGCTGGTCTGGTTGCTCCAGACTGGCCCTTGCTTCCCTCCATCAGAGAAGCACCCTGGACCCTCCTGGTCCACTCCAGACGCCATTTTGAGTCCACCGCGTGGGCTTGCATTTGCCAAGACTTGTTGCCCCAATCCTGGGTCCAGCGACGTCGAGAGCAGAGACCTTCGTGGGACAGCTCGCACCTCCATCCTGGTCGCCGACAACGCCTCCTGGTCCGAGAGACTGCAGAGCCCAGCAGCGCCCACTCACCTGGTCGAGGTGACTTCGTCCGGTGCCATCCTGGTGCCCACCTAAATCACTGGCTAGTGATTCAGAACTTGGTCCCCTCTGCTTACAGGTTTTCTTCTTCCCTGATCCAGGCTTGGATCACCACGAACTTCTTCACTGGCCGCCTGCTAGCAACTTCTTTCTTCAGGCTCCTGGATCTTCAACAAGGGTTTCCGACGCAACTTGAACCCTATGCAGCCGCAGCCCCTGGGCTAGGTAAACTGAGTACTCCGGTGCTCCAGCATAGTCCAACACCCTAAGTGTTCGGATCCACTCTTGTTTTCGACCCACCTAGTCGGGTTCGCCCGAGAACAGTAACTTTGTGATTGCTAGTATCCATAGACTTGTTCCCGCATTACGCGTGAGAGTTCCCACTCTGCACACGGCGTCCCTAGGCCTCCTGCTTCTAACCCAAGGGTTCAGCATTGTAGGCCTAGCGTTTCTACAGTCTAGAAAAGTATTACTTACCTGCTAGTAATTTCGCATTCCACTTCTTGTGTATATGGTTTTTCGTGCCCCCCTCGGGCATTTGTGTAAATTGTGCGACTTTCAGTAATTCTTCAAGAGTTTTGTTGTGTGCTTAGCTCCCTGTCTCATAAAGAGCCAGGGTAGTCTTGTTATAAATAAATATACTTTATTTTTTATAACAACTTGTGTGGTGTCCTTTCACTTGGTGTTCAAGGGGTAATGTGATGGTAAAACAGCTGGCTTAACACGCCCTCTAGAGTCTTAGCCTTAGACTGCTCGTATCCATGCTACTAGGATAGCTGGTCTATCAGGTTGACTTACAACCAATCATCAATAAGGGTTGTCTGGACTGATACATAGTGATCACTAGAATAGTGAGCACTGCATATCAGGCCAACTTCTCACACCGGGTTTCGGTCAGGTTGACGCTGCGGCTTCTGGGGCTGATGGCCTCCTGCATCCTACTGGTGCATCACGCAAGGTGGCGGATGCGGGCTCTGCAGTGGGACCTGAAGTTTCAGTGGGCCCAGCATCAGGGCAACCTATCCGACCACGTCCTGATCTCGGAGGGCACTGCGAGACAGCTGCAGTGGTGGCTTACGGACCGCGATTGGGTCAGCGGCAGATCACTCTCCCTTCCCCAACCGGAGCACGTAGTTGTGACGGACGCGTCCCTCCAGGGCTGGGGAGGCCACTTGGGAGAGGCGGAGATCAGAGGCCTCTGGTATCCGGCGGAGACCCGGCTCCACATCAACCTGTTGGACTCCGGGCGATTCGTCTGGCACTGAAGGCATTCCTCCTCCCCTCTGTCCGGGGGAGTGTAGTGCAGGTGTTCACGGACAACACCACCGCCATGTGGTACTGCAACAAACAAGGCGGGGTGGGGTCGTGGATCCTTTGTCAAGAGGCTCTTCGCCTTTGGCAATGGCTGGAACGCCAGGGCGTGACCCTGGTGGCTCAACACCTGGCAGGTTCTCTGAACGCCAGGGCGGACAAGCTCAGTCGTCGGTGCATGATGGATCACGAATGGCGTCTGAACTCGGACGTGGCGCACGGCCTCTTTCAGCGATGGGGAGAGCCTTGGTTAGATCTATTCGCCACCGAAGAGAACGCGCAATGTCATCAGTTCTGCGCGTTGGAATTTCCAAGGCGGCACTCGCTCGGAGACGCTTTTCGTCGCGAGTGGAGTTGCGGTCTGTTGTACGCCTTTCCGCCTATACCACTTCTGCCCAGAGTGCTGAAGAAGATCAAGCGCGACCGGGCCCAAGTCATCCTTGTGGCTCCGGACTGGGCAAGAAGGTACTGGTATCCAGAGCTACTCAGTCTGTCAGTCGATCCCCCTGTTCGTCTGCCTCTTCAGGAGGACCTTCTGTCGCAGCAGCAGGGGACGGTCCTCCACCCGAACCTGTCCAGTCTCCACCTCCATGCTTGGAGATTGAGCGGCGCCAGTTGAGGCCATTTGACTTGCCTCCTGAAGTTTGTAACATCATTCTGGCAGCCAGGCGTCCCTCCACAAAGTCGGTATACGCCTGCAAGTGGAACAGATTTGTGGCATGGTGCACAGCAAAGGCTGTGGATCCCCTCAATGCCCCTCTTTCTGAAGTTCTTCTCTTCCTTCTTTCTCTTGCCCAGCAGGGCTCTGCTCTGGGCACTATCAAGGGCTACCTTTCTGCCCTTTCAGCCTTTTTCAGGCTGCCTGAGCAACCTTCTTTGTTCAAGTCCCCTATTGTTAATAGATTTCTTAAGGGCCTCACACACACGTTTCCTCCTGTTCCGTTTGTGATGCCCCAGTGGGACTTGAACCTGGTTCTTACCTTTCTGATGTGCGCTCCCTTTGAGCCACTTCACAACTGTCCTCTTCGCCTTCTGACCTTGAAGACTGCTTTCCTGGTTGCCATCACCTCTGCCAGGAGAGTGAGTGAGCTCCAGGCCCTTTCTTGTACCCCACCTTTCCTTTCTGTCCATCCGGACAAAGTGGTGCTGCGTACCAAACCTTCTTTCCTGCCCAAGGTTGTCACGGCCTTCCACATCGGGCAGTCTATCACCCTGCCAACCTTCTTCCCGCCACCGCATCCCTCTAAAGAGGAAGAGCGGCTCCATCGTCTGGACCCAAAACGTGCGCTCTCATTCTACTTGGATCGCACACGCCAGTTCCGGGTGGATGACCAACTCTTTGTTGGTTACGTGGGCGCTAAGAAGGGGAAAGCGGTGCACAAGAGGACCATCTCCCGGTGGATCATCTTGTGTATCCAGGCATGCTACTCCTTGGCTAGGAAGGAGCCTCCTGCTGGATTGCGGGCTCATTCTACCCGAGCCACGGCGGCTACCACTGCCCTGGGCAGGGGAGTGCCTTTACAAGACATCTGTCAGGCAGCTACGTGGACATCGCTGCACACGTTCGCAAGACACTACTGCCTGGACAGCCAAGTCCGGAGGGATGGCTTCTTTGGCCGTTCCGTCCTCCGGGACTTTCTGGTGTGATTTTGGTTCGCAGACCCACCACCGGGGTTGGTATTGCTGGGGTATCTATTCTAAGGTAAGGAATCTAATACTAACGTGTCTCTTTCAGATGCACAAGTTAATACTTGTGTAACGATATATCTGTAAGAGACATTAGTTAGTATTAGATTCCTTCCCGACCCACCCATCCTCCCCGTTATGCGAACCAATATCTAGGGTTAGGGTTGTCCCCTTCAGGGCCCTAGTTTCAATGGCAACAGTGTTGGTTTTTAACATGGCTCTGCGTTTCTGGCGCGGAAAAGCTGTGTCTAAGAACTGACGTCAGCACGCGGAGGCGGCGTCTAAGTACTCCGACGACGTCATCACGGCGCCCACGACGCCGACGACGGACGCGGAGCCGCAGACGACGCCTACCGACGCGCAAGGGTACTGCTACGCAAAAATTTCCGGATCCAGTCTGACGCCTGGGGATATTCTAAGGTAAGGAATCTAATACTAACTAATGTCTCTTACAGATATATCGTTACACAAGTAGTAACTTGTGCTTTTGGCCTATAGCACACCTCTGGCATTTTCAGATAGTACTTGGCACCTGTAGCGGTTTTTCTGAGACAAAAGAAACCTCAGATGTTTCCTTATCTCAGCGACTGGTTAGTCAGAGCACCCTCCTGACGTGCCGCACAAAGTTCAACAACCGCCTGCTTGAACCTCTTTAGCAATCTGGGCCTCACACTGAAACCACAGAAGTCAGTTCTATAACCATAACAAAGAATACCATTATTGGGGGCTACACTAGATACAACACTCAAAAAAGCATACCCCACATCAGAATGAAAATTAAAATTGCTATCTCTAGCAAAATTGATGCAAAAGCCGTTCCCAGGTTTAGTAAAGCCATTATGGAACTGTGCAGTTTGTAATGACCAACTCCCAGACCATATAGTTTTTATGGCTTTACTACACTTACAATGTCTAAGAATAGGCTTAGACACTGAAGGAGTTCAAGGCTATTGCCACTGTACCCTCACCTGAGGGGTGGTGCACCCTGCTAGAGGGGGGACTTACCTAGGCCTCAGGCAGTGGGTTGTGGCATGGCACACAGGGAAGTGTGCAATGTTGACTCTTCACTTTTTTGTGTGCCAAAACACGCAGACTGTAATGGCAGTGTGTGACTGTTAAGGTACAGGCCTCTAAGGGTGGCACAATAGGTTTTTAAACCCTTAGATGCCTTCCCTGGTCACAGTGTCCTTGGTACCCATGGTACCCTTCTGATAGATACATCTGCCGTGTGGATTCCTCACCTTGTGAATATCCCCTTGCGTCAGCAACATTCGGAAATTCTTTTTGTAGCCTCGCGCCGACGTGGATCCGGACGTCATAGAGACATGACATCGCTCGCGACTCCGCTGGCGTCACCGACGCCTATAATAGGCCCACGCCGGCGTGATGACATCAGTTCCCTATTTTCCGCGTCGTCGACGCTAACAGTTATCGGGAATCTCTGTAGCCAACTGGTACTTTGTTGCCTTTTTGGTTTCTATTTTCCGCTTCTTTGTATCCTATCTCTTCGAAAATGTCAACAAAGAAGACCAGCTTCAAGCCCTTCAGAGAATGCGGCAAAATGATGTCGATTACCGACCCGCACGATGACTGCATCTGGTGCTTGAGCTCCGACCACGACGTCGATAGTTGTTCCTCTTGTCGGAAGATGAACCCGAAAGCTCTGAGGGAAAGAGCGGCCAAACTCCTGGTGGCAAAATTAAAAGCTGGTAAAGGGAGGACTTCGAGGTCTCGTTCTCAGAGAGAAAGGTCGAGGTCTAGATCTCGAGAGGAGTCGTCTTCGAGGTCGGCTTCGGATCATACTTCGAAGTCGAAGAAAAAACATAAGAAGAGGAGACATGAATCCGGACGTCGTTCTGGTAAGGAGTCGGATTCGAGATTGAAGTCACCGAAGAAGGTACGTTCTCTTCCAGGAGATACTCATCAATAGTCATAAGCACTGAATAGTCCCGCCCACGTGCGGGACCCCGGAGCAATAGCCAATAATATGCATATATCTACATATATATATGTTCCACAAATTGTCCTCAGCTTTAGAGAAGCACTCGACAGTGCTCTGCCCTCCGGCTCTGACTTTCAAGCATGCCTTCCATTCCACCTTGCAATAGTATGCCGACGCGTTTCGGGGTCGAAACCCCTTCTTCATGGGCTGCTCAGAGAACACTTGATAGTCGCATTATTGTTTCCGGCGCTTTTTATCACAAGCCCCCCGGTGGGCGTATGCTGAGTGCACAGTCACTCCGGTGTATGATGGGACTTGAGGTCCGTAATGCGATATAAAATTTGCATACTTATAGTAAGTTCAAGTGTTCACTGTCAATAATGCTTGTTCATTGAATACCTTTAGTAGGCGGTGTTGCTTTGGGCATGCATTAATAATGAAGAATGCTGTGCCTTGTCAGTCCCAAATTGTTTGGAACTTCAGCCTCGCTCCGCCGGTAGTTACTTTCCCTCAGCAGGCGATGGTGCTTCTCCCACGGCCGGACCGCCGTGCGAATGTTTGTTCCACAAATTGTCCTCAGCTTTAGAGAAGCACTCGACAGTGCTCTGCCCTCCGGCTCTGACTTTCAAGCATGCCTTCCGTTCCACCTTGCAATAGTATGCCGACGCGTTTCGGGGTCGAAACCCCTTCTTCATGGGCTGCTCAGAGAACACTTGATAGTCGCATTATTGTTTCCGGCGCTTTTTATCACAAGCCCCCCGATGGGCGTATGCTGAGTGCACAGTCACTCCGGTGTATGATTGGACTTGAGGTCCGTAATGCGATATAAAATTTGCATACTTATAGTAAGTTCAAGTGTTCACTGTCAATAATGCTTGTTCATTGAATACCTTTAGTAGGCGGTGTTGCTTTGGGCATGCATTATTAATGAAGAATACATATAAATACGCATAAAATAACCATATATATATATAGATAATATGCATATACATATACATATGCAGCCCAATATAACCACACTAGGCTAAAAAAACTGCCACAATAGCCTGTAAAATCTTTACATTTGCTAAATAAAGACATAAAAAACACATTATATGATAATGTAAAGAAGAAAACACTGCCTAGGTTTTCTTTGAAACACACAACCTTTATTTTCAAAGGTAAAAACAGGCAGGATCATAGAGGCAGCTTTAGCCTAGATAGGCTGCATTGTAACAACAGAAAAATCTGGCGCCGTGCCTTTAAGACCTCTGTGAGCCTCCAGGCTCCCATCATGCACCACAGGTGACTGTTAGGTCAGTTCTTTTTTCCGGCTCCTTCTGCGAGGATCCTGGAGCATTGAGCTCGCCAGTTGGTGATATAATTTCACTTTCTTCTGGTTTTTCTCTAATTTTTTCGTCTTTACTCGACGTCTTTAGTCATTATCTGACTAATCCAACAATTTTTTGCTGTTTTTTGGCTATTTTTCCAGTCACAATGCCGGGCTTATTTGCTAAGTGTCCTGCCTGTGGTAAAAAAATGGCTAAGTCAGACCCTCATTCGCTCTGTGTAGCTTGTCTACCATCTTCTCACAAGCCAGAACTTTGCTACCACTGCAGCAAGCTTTCAAGTAGAACTTTGAGAGAGAGAGAGAAGAGCAGGCTTCAGTCCCTGCATGACAGAGGAGAAACTGTGAGTGGAAGAGAAGATGTTCACTCCAGGAAGCCTTCTTCTCAGCACGAAGAGCGCAAGGACAAAGGGGAGAAGAGAAAACATCGGTCTCCTTCAACTTCAAGGGACAGATCTTCTTCCAAGGTACCTGTGTGCTCCAAATCAGTATCGAAATCACCGTCGCGGCATACGTCGACATCGAAGCATCCCTCGCCGTCGAAGAAGAATTCGCCGTCGAAGCAAGGTGAGAAGCGACATGAGCGTAGGCGGTCCCGTTCGGGCTCGCCTTTGACTGCAAGAGGACGGGACTCGACTTGTCTCATCGACGGTCGCCGTCGAGAGTCTCCAAATGTCATTCGAGGTCGCCGTTGAGAGGTGGCATGACGTCGACGTTGAACCGGGCAGTAGAGGTTTCGACGTCGAAGAGCCCCAGTCATGCGACGTCGAGGCACACGACGCCGAGGAAATCATCGCCGTCGAGGCGCCTGATGTCGACGCCGAAGAGGCATTCGTCGTCGAAGAGATCGCCGCCGAGGAGATCGCCGCCGAGGAAGTCGCCGCCGAGGAAGTCGCCGCCGAGGAAGTCACCGCCAAGGAAGTCGCCGTTGGAAAAATCGACGTTGAAGAGGATGTCGTCGATGTCTCCTGCTGCAAAGAGGCCTAGAACGGTATCTAAAGACCGGTCTAAGGTTTCTGTGTCTTCTGGAAGGTCCTCTTCCTCCCCTGGGCTGCGGATTGTACAAATCTCTCCACAGCCTTCAAGAGCGCCTTCACCTACAGGGGCTAATATCTCGCCACGATGGCTGGGAGAAGTCAGAGACTGGAAGATAAGAAAAATTAACCTTCCGAGGTCTCGTTCCAGGTCTCCGGTGTCTGTAAGATCAAGGTCACCTCTTGTACGGGTGGTACACTCTCCAGGACGTGAGCGTACTCCGCCGAGAAAGTCTCCATCGGAGAGGAGGCGAGCTTCACCATCTCCTAGGTCTTCTCGTCATCACTCTTGTAGAAGACGCGATACTAGATCTTCGACAAGGTCTACGAATTCAAAAAGGAACTACTCTCCAACGCTGTCATCAACTCCTCCGAGTAGGATTTCACCTATTAATGACATGATTACTTTTAATGAGGTTCTCTGTCGTGGTGCAGCGAAACTTCATATCGAGATGCCTGTCTCTACTGCCAGGACAACGGTCATTTTCGAGACCTTACATCAGAAGTTATCTTCAAGGCCTTTACTTCCTCTGGTTCCAGGTCTGTTGGAACCTGCGGAGCACAAATTCTTAACCCCGGCATCCTTGGGAGCGGTTCCTTCGCGGATCGCAAAGAAATATAATGCTCCGGACAATGATCCATTATTTCTGAGGTCTGAGCCACAACCTGATTCAGTCATCGTCTCAGCGGCTCGTAAAAATCAGACAGGAGCGGCATCATCCTCTGTGCCTCCCGATAAAGACAGCAAAGCTATGGACTCAGTAGGAAAGAAAATGTGTGCCACTTCTGCTTCCTACATGAAAGTTGCCAGCGCCTCCGCTTTACTGGGTCGCTATAACCGTTCTCTATGGGATTCCTTGTCTCGCTTTGCAGAAAAACCTCCAAAAGAAGACAAGCATGATTTTCTGGAAATTCTTCATGAAGGTGGGCTAGTGGCTGTAGGAGAGTAGGGTCTGCAATCCTATGATCACCCAGATTTTTGCTTTTTGCTTCACTGGTTTACGACTTTCCCTGGCTGTGGGCCTGCTAATCAGACCCACAGCCTAGCTGTTCTCTCTACTCCAAATTGTACCCAGGTACTGAATTGGCACTGGGCCCTCTCCAAGTCCCTGTACCCAGGGCTGAGGTGCACCCAGAAGTCTCCCAGGGGCTGCAGCATGTATTATGCCACCCCTGAGTTGACTAACTAAATCAGACACAACTGGCTGCTTGACAGCTGGGGCAAGGTGGTGTAATCACCCTTTGCTTTAGATATAGTATTCCTATATCTAACCCTAAAATGGACACATATATTCATATCAGTCACTCCTATGGCAGGCCTTAACAATCCTGAAGGCAGAGTGCTTGGAATAATGTGAAATGGTGCTCTGGCATGAGCTGAGCCCGTTTGCAGCTTGCGGAACCAAGTCCTAATAGCTGTTCCATGATAACGCATACCATATACTCTTAAGTGCATTATAATCCTCGCGGTTATATGCCAACTCTGGTATCGCTTTATCAAAACATGTCGAGTAAGGTGTCATACAAATTGGAATACTAACACCTCGCCAATTCTGGCGACGGGGTTAGCATTCCACCCTTCTAGAGGGACACGACATGTATGTAACCTGTAACCCCGGTTAAAGTCAGACATAGCCTCAGCTCCACAAGATGGATGCTGCCACCGAGACACAAGTCTGCCCTCCTGCTGCTGGGAGTCCTCCCAGCACAGGAGGCAAGGACAAAGGGTTTCCTGCCAGGGGCGGTGCCAGCACCGTCCCAGACAGGATTTTGTGTATCCTAGGTAGGCAGGGCTTTAGAGGAAGGTGACTGCAAGTGGCACCCCGGTGCTCACTATGCATAGGCCGGCTTGAACCAGTTCCAGGGGCACTCCAGCCCCTGATCTGGGGAAAGCCCGCCAAAGGAGAGGGGTGTAACCACCCCCCTCCTAGTCCCACCCATAGGGCAGGACTTAGTCGCGTGCCAGCCCCCTTTTGCAGGATAAAGGTAGGAGCAGGCCCCCTTCCAAATTAGATCATCTTTGAATCCTGAAACTACTTTCCACGAAAGGAACTCAAGACTTCTTCCTAAGATTTCTCCCTTGTTACTAATGAGTAGTCACCCTGCAGCAGCAGGCACCAACCAAGCATCGCGGTCTGCTGTAAGTCCCCTCACCGGATCAAGACTGCCCAGCTCGACGAGAACCGGCTTCCCTGGCACCTCTGACCTCTACCTGCATCATCAGCCCAGCTGTGATTCGTGGGTGTGACGAGACCTCGAGGGACCGGCCATCTTCCAAGACTGCACGACGCTTGACCAGCATGACTCCCGGGTGACCCTCGACCGAGTGCTTTGGGGTAAGAGAAGCCCCAACCCTGAGCAGCTCCAGCACCGAAGTTCAGCTCCCCTGCATCCACGAGATCTGCGTGGGGCCCTTCTGCTCTTTGCTGCTCACCGCGTTGTCCAGGTCGCTTGCCCGTTGGCTAGTGGCCCTCTGACGACGAATTTCAACAACAAACACCGCTGGTCTGGTTGCTCCAGACTGGCCCTTGCTCCCCTCCAACAGAGGAGCACCCTGGACCCTCCTGGTCCACTCCAGACGCCATTTTGAGTCCACCGCGTGGGCTTGCATTTGCCAAGACTTGTTGCCCCAATCCTGGGTCCAGCGACGTCGACAGCAGATATCTTCGTGGGACAGCTCGCACCTCCATCCTGGTCGCCGACAACGCCTCCTGGTCCGAGAGACTGCAGAGCCCAGCAGCGCCCACTCACCTGGTTGAGGTGACTTCGTCCGGTGCCACTCTGGTGCCCACCTAAATCACTGGCTAGTGATTCAGAACTTGGTCCCCTCTGCTTACAGGTCTTCCTCTTCTCCGATCCAGGCTTGGATCCCCAAGAACTTCTTCACTGGTCGCCTGCCAGCAACTTCTTTCTTCAGGCTCCTGGTTCATCAACGAAGAAACCCGACGACATTTGAACCCTGTGCAGCCGCAGCCCCTGGGCTAGGTAAACCGAGTACTCCGGTGCTCCAGCGTAGACCAACTCTCTAAGTGTCTAGATCCACTTTCGTTTTTGACCTACCTAGTCGGGTTCGCCCGAAAACACTAACTTTGCTTTTACTAGCCTCCATAGACTTTTTCCCGCCTTACGCGTGAGAGTTCCCACTCTGCACACGACGTCCCTAGGCCTCCTGCTTGTAATCTAAAGGTTCAGTAGTCCAGTCCTAGCGATTCTAAAGCCTATGAGAATAGTTACTTACCTGCTAGTATTTCGCATTCCACTTGTATAGTATATGTTTTTTCGTGCCCCTCGGGCATTTGTGTAAATTGTGCGACTTTAAGTATTTTCTTAAGAGTTTTGTTGTGTGCTTAGCTCCCTGTCTCATAAAGAGCCAGGGTAGTCTTGTTATAAATAAATATACTTTATTTTTCATAACAACTTGTGTGGTGTCCTTTCACTTGGTGTTCAAGGGGTATATGTGATGGTAAAACAGCTGGCTTAACACGCCCTCTAGAGTTTAGCCTAAAGACTGCACGTGTCCATGCTACTAGGATAGCTGGTCTATCAGGTTGACTTACAACCAAACATCAATAAGGGTTGTTTGGACTGATACATAGTGTTCACTAGAATAGTGAGCACTGCATATCAGGCCAACTTCTCACAGTGGCTAACCAGGTGATTAGCGCAGCTGCAGATGCTTCCGACTTGTCTACACATGGCTATGCCCATGGACTCTGTGCAAGACGCTCAGCTTGGCTAAGGCTTACAGGTCTTAAACCTGAAGCGCAACACCGAATTCTGAATTTGCCGTTCAATGGTAAATCGCTCTTTGGGTCTCATGCTGACGATGAGATGTCAAGAATGAAGACGGAGCTCGATACTGAGAGCTGTTGGTCTCGAGAAGAGAAAGGACATCTTTAAGAAAAAATACCGTCCTTATGATCGGAGACAGAACCAGCAGAGGGTTCAAACCCCTCAATGGTTGTCACAGCAGAATCAGGGAAGGTCTCACTTCTCCCAGCGTCGTCCTGGTAGAGGAAGAGGTGGCATTTCCAGACAGTCTGCACCTGGAAACAAGCAGCAGCAACAAAAACAGTGAGTGCTTGCTTCCCCTGAGCCCGTTACCCACTCCGGTGGGGGGAAGTGTTCGTTTTTGCCTGGACGAGTGGAAAAACATCACAAACGACAAATGGGTGCTGAATATTGTGCAAAATGGATATGCAATCAGGTTCAAGTCTCCTCCACCTTCCATTCCTCCTCAAAAGTCTGTGTTCCATCAACTTCATCTTTTAAAGCAGGAGGTGTCTACGTTAATCTTGAAGAAAGCTATCGAGGAGGTCCCGAGGGCACAGCGTAGGCAAGGCATTTACTCCCGATACTTTCTAGTTCCAAAGAAAGGTCCAAACAAGGAGTTCAGGCCCATACTAGATCTCAGGCGCCTCAATCAGTTCATTCGGCGAGAAAAGTTCAGAATGCTGGCGTTACATCAAATAATTCCACTTCTGCATCAAAAGGACTGGATGTGCTCCATAGATCTTCAAGATGCTTATTTTCACATTCCCATCGCCCCAAAGCATCGGAAATTTCTAAGGTTTTGCATACAAACCAGTCATTACCAGTACGCAGTCTTGCCCTTCGGGCTAAAGTCAGCTCCTCGCACCTTCTCAAAGCGCATGGCAGTCGTAGCGGCTTTCCTAAGGAAGTGAAACATTTTCGTCTATCCCTATCTAGACGATTGGCTGCTAAAGAGTGCGTCCCCGAGTCTGCTTCAGAAACATCTCATGTTCTGCATTCATCAGCTGCGGAGGCTAGGCCTGCACGTGAACTTCAAAAAGTCTATCCTCAACCCCACACAGAGGATACACTATCTGGGCGCACTTCTAGATTCGAAGGACGCAAAAGCGTATCCTTCGGAGGAGAGACTGTCCTCTATTCTCCTCAAGTGTCAAACCTTACTAAAGAATCCTCGACCAACGGCCAGACAGATCTCGTCTCTGCTAGGGTCCATGGCGTCTTGCATTTTCCTCGTTCCGAACGCCAGGCTGCACATGAGACCTCTGCAGCAGTCGCTGGAGGATCAGTGGTCCCAGTTTTCAAACCGTTGGGAGGACAAGCTGTCACTACCTCTGTCAGTACGGATCTCCATTTAACGGTGGATGCAGCAGAGTCATCTGGTAGTGGGAGTCCCTTTTCAAGAGGACATGCCCAGACGATCGCTGGTGACAGATGCGTCCCTGCAGGGATGGGGCGCCCATCTGGGGTCCCTTCAAGTTCAAGGAGTGTGGTCAGAGAAAAAAAGGCTGTATCACATAAACATGTTGGAACTCAGAGCGGTCCATCTGGCTCTCAAGGCTTTCCTTCCAGCTCTCACGTCATCCTCTCTGCTTGTTCAGACGGACAATGAAACAACGATGTACTATCTGAAAAAGCAGGGCGGAACGAGATCCAGACCTCTGTCGCTGGAAGCGCAAGCAATCTGGAAGTGGCTTCTGGTTCGGGGTATGACAATTTCAGCTGTCCATCTGCCCGACGTCCTCAACGTCCAAGCAGACGACCTAAGCAGACACTTCACAGAAGCACACGACTGGGTCTTAAAAGACGAAGTGATAAGAGATGTCTTCCAGGCCTGGGGATCACCAGAAATCGATCTCTTCGCGGACGCCGGCAACGCAAAATGCCGCGTCTTCGCGTCCAGGTACCCACAACGAGGGTCCAAGGGGAATGCTCTATGGATGGACTGGTCAGAGACATTACTCTACGCTTTTCCACCGATTCCACTCATTCCCTTGTGATCAAGAAACTGTACAAGTCGAAGACAGACATGATTCTGGTGGCTCCGGATTGGCCTCGCCAATGGTGGTACCCGGATCTCCTGCATCTATCCAAAGTGCCGCACAGGAGGCTTCCTTGCTGTCCGGATCTGCTGACGAGGGAGAACGGCAGTGTGTTCCATCCTAACCTGCCGTCCCTGAAGCTAGCAGTATGGTTCCTGAGTTCGTCCAGTATGGACATCTAGGCCTCTCGCAGGACTGTATGAACATTTTAAGAGAGGCAAGGAGAGCTTCTACAAGAAAGACGTATGCTTTCAAGTGGAAGCGGTTTTTCATGTGGTGTGCTGCTGAAGGACATGACCCGATTCGAGGTCAGGAACAGGTACTGTTACCATACTTACTTTCTTTGGCCAAAGCAGGTTTACAGTATTCCTCTATTAAGGTCCATCTGGCAGCAATAACAGCATATCGAAAGTCCCCTACCCAGGTGTCTTTTTTTCAAATGCCAGTTGTGAAGGATTTTCTCGAGGGTCTCAGGAAAGTGTATCCTCCCGTGAGGGCTCCTTCACCTCCTTGGGAGCTTAATGTGGTTTTGTCTAAATTGATGGGTCCTCCATTCGAACCTATTCATAAGGCATTCCTTCAACATCTGTCGTGGAAGGTGTCCTTCCTTGTAGTGATCACTTCTGATAGATACATCTGCCGTGTGGATTCCTCACCTTGTGAATATCCCCTTGCGTCAGCAACATTCGGAAATTCTTTTTGTAGCTTCGCGCCGACGTGGACTCGGACGTCACAGAGGCACGGCATCGCTCGCGACTCTGCTGACGTCACCGACGCCTACAATAGGCCCACGCCGGCGTGATGACATCAGTTCCCTTTTTTCCGCGTCGTCGACGCTAACGGTTTTCTGGGATCGTCTGTAGCTTTTACTGTAACTTTGTTACTATCTAAACTTCTAGTGTCTTTGTCTTCTCGGTTTCATCATGACTTCGAAGAAGACTGGATTTAAAGCTTGCGGAGAATGTAACAGAATAATGTCCATTACAGATCCGCATGAATGCTGTTTGTGGTGTCTGAGCTCCGACCACGACGTCGAGGAATGCCAATCTTGCAAAAAGATGACACCGAAGGCCCTCCGAGAGAGAGAAGCGAAACTTCTGGTTGCCAAGTTTAAAGGAGGAAAAGAAAAGAAAAAATCAAGATCGCGAACTCGTCGTTCGAAGTCAAGATCTCGATCGAGGTCGCGATCGGATTCGTCATCAGCGCATGCTTCGAGGTCTTCTAGAAAGAAGCATAAGAAGAGAACCCATGAATCCCGACATCGGTCGAGGAAGGAGTCGGGTTCCAAGCCGAAGTCACAAGTGAAACTGATTGAGAAGGTGGTTTCGTCGGCTTCGGAGGATTACGATGTCGAAGTTGAAGCATCGCATGCGGACTCTCTGAGTTCACCGAAGCTGAAGTGTGCTCCATCTCCGGACCCATCACATCCTTCAGGTCGGGAGGATGAAGGTGAGGAGGAGGAGGTTGGTGAGGGTGGAGCTCGGATGCCAGAAGGTAGTACGACTCCGGTACACCAACCTGAAGAAGAGGTCGACGTCGTTTCGACTCCACATCCTCAAGAGCAACCTGGGGGTTCATACCCAGCCTTCCCGGCTCCAGGTCAAGACCCTTCGCAATTCCTGAATGCGATGTTCGGAATTTATTCAAGGGCTATGTATCCCTCTGGGTCTCCTACTGGTCCTATGGGTCCTATGGCATATGGTTTGGGTGTTCCTCATTCCTATGCACCTGCGCCCTTTATGCCTTTTATGCCGGCTCCGGCGCCGCATTGGCATTATCCGACTCCGGCGAGGCCTTCGACACCGAAGCCATCGACGCCGAGATCGATGACTCCGATTCCTTCGACTCCAGTTCCATCAACTATGATGCCGAACCCTGAGCGATGTCGTGAACCTCTTCCTCGTCCGACGTCGGGTTCGACGCCGGCTCCGGCTCCGTCGGAGTCGATTGCGGATCCAACGGCTTCGAATGTGAAGATGAGATCTAGGCGTGAAGCCCAAAGATGGATGGATGAGGAGACATATAGAGAAGAAAATCTTGAAGAAGGCGAGCTTCATGTTTCTGAGGACCCTTTATAGGACCTATCTGTAGCTAGTGGCCTTGAACTGTCACCTGAATGGGACCTTGTTTCGGTTTCTAATGAACCCTCAAAAGATGTGGCACCTTATCATGTGGTGATAAAGAAAGCTGCAAATTTATTGAACATTTCTCTACCGTCTGCAAAGTTTAAATCTAATCTGCTTACAGAGGTCCTTCCCTCTCCTTCTTCAGTGATTGAACCTTTACTACCTTTTAATGATGCCTTAAAGGAGCCAATTTTAGAAATTTGGAAAAATCCTGTATCTGCTCCTGCTGTATCTAGGGCTGTGGCTAGAAGGTATAGAGCAGCTCCTGAGGACCCAGAGTTTTTAACATCTCATCCTCTACCGGAGAGTTTGGTAGTGCAGGCTGCCTGTTCCAAGAGGTCTACAGGTGCGTTTCCACAGGTTCCAGCGGAAAAGGAGTCTAGAAAGCAGGATCAGGCTGCTAAGAAGGTCTTTTCATCTGCCAGTATGGCTTTAAAATCCACAAATGCAACCTGCTTAATGGGACGTTATATCCATGCTCTTATGGACACTGTGAAGCAATTGGTGCCCAAGATGCCTGAAGAGAATAGGAAAGACTTTCAAGAAGTTATTTCTGATACTCAGGCTGCAGCGAGACAGGTTATCCAAAGTGGATTGGACACGACTGATTCTGTGGCAAGGATCATGGGTTCTTCTGTTGCGACAAGGAGAGCCGCATGGCTTAAATCTAGTGAGTTTTCCACTGATGTCCAAGCTGCACTGATGGATCTTCCTTTTGACGGATCTGGATTGTTTGGGAAGAAGGCGGACACTGCGTTAGAACGCTTTAAAGATAGCAGAGCAACAGCTAAGTCGTTGGGCCTTCAGACCAGGGGCAATTTTGCAAGGCGCTCAAGAGGATTTGGCAGATCTTCTTTTCGAAACTATAAATCAACCCAACAGCAGCCACAGCAGCAGCAGAACACTTTATACAGAGCTTATAGAGGCAAACAAAGAGCCCGAGCTCGGGGCCGTAATGTTTCCTCCTCTTCCTCCTCTTCTCCACCCCAGCCCCCAGCCACAGCAGCAAAGCAGCCCTAGATCCACCATTCTGGATCATGTGGGCCCAGTGGGGGGCCGGCTTACCCATTTTCTACAAGATTGGGAATTAATTACATCGGATCTTTGGGTTCTCAATCTTGTGGAGAATGGGTATGCACTTCCTTTCCAGGAGTTCCCTCCCAATTACCCTCCTTGCCAAGGTTTTTGTTCTGAGGACCATCTACTTCTTCTGCAGGAAGACGTCCTGGCTTTGTTTCGAAAAGGTGCGATAGAGGTGGTTCCGGAGCAGGAGAGAGGTCAGGGATGCTTCTCCCGGTATTTCCTGATCCCCAAAAAGGATGGCAGGCTCCGGCCAATTCTGGATCTCAGGATCTTGAACTTTTACCTGAAATAGGAAAAGTTCAAGATGCTCACTCTTGCACAGGTTCTTCAAGCGCTGTTGGAAGAAGATTGGATGGTGTCGATCGACTTGCAGGATGCGTATTTTCATATTCCCATCTTGAAGTCGCACAGAAAGTATCTCCGTTTTACGGTTGGGTCGCAGCATTACCAGTTTGCGGTCCTTCCGTTTGGTCTTACTACTGCGCCTCGAGTCTTCACCAAGGTGATGGCGGTGGTGGCAGCACATCTCAGGAGATCGGGGATACATGTGTTCCCGTATCTGGACGACTGGCTGATCAAAGCTGAGTCGCCAGGGAAGGTGCTCCATCATCTGCAAGAGACAACTCAGTTGTTACACAGGTTGGGTTTTCGATAAATATACCCAAGTCTCACCTGGTGCCCTCCCAGCGCAACCTGTTCATAGGTGCTGTACTGGACACAACTGTATGTCGCGCATTCCCTCCCCCTCAAAGGATTCGCGACATACAGGAAATGATTCCTTTGTTCTACAATGGAGCGGTCGTTCCAGTTCTGAAGGTTCTTCGCCTGCTCGGTCTGATGGCTTCTTGTATTCTGTTGGTCAACCATGCACGCTGGCACATGAGGGCACTCCAGTGGTGCGTATGACGTTACAACGCATACTTTTACAACGCCTACCTTTACAACGAAATTTTTACAACGCAAAAACCATTACAATGCAAACATTTACAACGCAAGATTTTTCAACGCATATACTTTTACAACGCATACCATTACAACGTAAGTATTGGTAAGTATATAATATTTTTTTTATTATAAATTATATAAAATTATTATAATATATTTTAATTTTATTTAATTTCATTTAATTAATTTTATTTAAATGTAATTTTACTTTATTTTTACAAAGTACCCCTGTACCCCAAAAACCCAAACCTGACCCTGAACCCTAAAAATACCCTTTTACCCAAAAACCCAAAACTGACCCTGAACCCTAAAAATACCCCTTTACCCAAAAACTGAAAACTAACCCTGAACCCTAAAAATACCCCTTTACCCAAAAACCCAAACCTGACCCTGAACCCTAAAAATACCCTTTTACCCAAAAACCCAAAACTGACCCTGAACCCTAAAAATACCCCTTTACCCAAAAACTGAAAACTAACCCTGAACCCTAAAAATACCCCTTTACCCAAAAACTGAAAACTGACCCTGAACCCTAAAAATACCCCTTTACCCAAAAACTGAAAACTAACCCTGAACCCTAAAAATACCCCTTTACCCAAAAACTGAAAACTGACCCTGAACCCTAAAAATACCCCTTTACCCAAAAACTGACCCTGAACCCTAAAAATACCCCTTTACCCAAAAACTGAAAACTGACCCTGAACCCTAAAAATACCCCTTTACCCAAAAACTGAAAACTGACCCTGAACCCTAAAAATACCCCTTTACCCAAAAACTGAAAACTGACCCTGAACCCTAAAAATACCCCTTTACCCAGAAACTGAAAACTGACCCTGAACCCTAAAAAAACCCTTTACCCAAAAACTGAAAACTGCCCCTGAACCCTAAAAATACCCCTTTACCCAAAAACTGAAAACTGCCCCTGAACCCTAAAAATACCCCTTTACCCAAAAACTGAAAACTGCCCCTGAACCCTAAAAATACCCCTTTACCCAAAAACCCAAACATATAACATTTTAAAAATAATATACTTACCAATACTTACGTTGTAATGGTATGCGTTGTAAAGGTATCTGCGTTGTAAAAACATGCGTTGTAAATGTATGCGTTGTAAAAGTTTTTGCGTTGTAAAAGTTTTGTTGTAATGGTAGTGCGTTGTAAAAGTTGCGTTGTAAACGTTGTTAGTGGTATCAGCACAACGGAGATCTCAGGGAGTCAGTGAGGATCTCCAGAGAAACTGCAGCGGATCTGTCTTGGTGGAGCGTGGAAGGCAATCTGTCGCAAGGAAAGCATTTTCAACTTCCTCCATCGGTGGCCACGGTAATAACGAATGCATCCACTCTAGGGTGGGGTGCTCATCTGGGGGACCTGGAGGTCAAGGGTCTTTGGTCTCCAGAGGAAAGTTGCTTCACATCAACCTTCTGGAATTACGGGCAATACATCTGGCACTCAAGGCCTTCCTCCCTTCCCTTCGCGGTCGGTCGATTCAAGTCCTGACGGACAACACGACCGCGATGTGGTATGTCAACAAGCAGGGAGGAGTGGGGTCGCAGTGTCTCTGCAAAGAGGCTCTGCGTCTCTGGTCCTAGGACCACCAGATTTGTCTGATGGCAAATCATCTGGCCGGAGTTCTAAACGTGCGAGCGGATAGTCTCAGTCGGCAGTTCTCTGCCGACCACGAGTGGAGGCTCCATCCGGAGGTGGTTCACGACATCTGTCTGGAGGGGGACTCCTCGGGTGGACCTGTTCGCCACTCGCGAGAATGCTCACTGCCTGTCATTCTGCAGTCTCCAGTATCCGATGCAAGGAGCCTTGGGGGACGCGTTTCAGTTGAGTTGGAACTCACAACTCCTTTACGCGTTTCCTCCCATACCTTTGATTCCTCGGTTTCTGAGGAAAATTCGCCAAGACCGGGCCCAAGTTATATTGATCGCCCCGGATTGGCCAAGAAGGGTGTGGTACTCAGACCTTCTCCACCTCTCCTCTAACCCGCCGCTCCGTCTCCCTCACAGGGCAGACCTCCTCTCTCAGATGGAGGGGCAGGTTCTACACCCCCACCTCCAGACCTTACACCTTCATGCCTGGAGATTGAACAGGGCAACCTGAGTTCTTTTTCTCTCCCGCCTGATGTGGTGGATGTCATCTTGTCAGCCAGGCGTGACTCCACTAAGTCCATCTATTCTTATAGGTGGTCAAAATTTGTCACTTGGTGTGGGGAGAAATCTATAGACCCTTTGAAAGCCCATTTGTCTGATGTTCTCCAGTTTGCCCTTTCTCGGGCGCAACAGGGTCTTGCCGTTGCTACAGTGAAGGGCTATCTTTCAGCGCTGTCGACATTTCTCTGTTTGCCTGATCAGCCTTCTCTTTTCAAATCTCCTGTGGTTTTGAGATTTTTGAAGGGCTTCACAAATAAGTTCCCTCCTACTCCTTTTATTGTTCCTCATTGGGATTTGAATCTTGTGTTGACCTATTTGATGGGTTCTCCCTTCGAACCCTTGCACAAGTGTCCCTTGAGGCTTCTTTCTTTTAAAACGGTCTTCTTGGTTGCAATCACCTCGGCAAGGAGGGTGAGTGAGCTTCAAGCTCTTAGTTCCAAGCCCCCATTCTTGTCCATTCATGCTGAAAGAATGGTTCTCAGGACCAGGGCTGCTTTTCTGCCTAAGGTGGTAACTCCCTTCCATCTAGGACAGTCCATTACCCTTCCTACCTTCTATCCTCCCCCACACCCTTCCAAGGAGGAGGAGAGGCTTCATCGCTTGGACCCAAAGAGGGCTGTTAGTTTCTATCTTGATAGGACTAAAGACTATCGTATTGACGATCAGCTCTTCGTGGGTTTTGCTGGCTGCAAGAAGGGCAGAGCGGTGCACAAGCGCACACTTTCCAGGTGGATAATCTTGTGCATCAAGATTTGCTACTCTCTGGCGGGTAAGGACCCTCCTGAGGGTATTAGAGCTCATTCAACTAGAGCAAAGTCTGCAACTTCTGCTTTGTCTAGAGGTGTACCTGTTGAGGACATTTGCAGGGCCGCGACTTGGGCCTCCCTCCACACTTTCGCGAAGCACTACTGCTTGGATACCGAGGTGAGGAGGGACGGCCACTTCGCGCACTCTGTCCTCCAAGATTTCCTGGTATAGCAGAGTGGACACCCTCCTCCGGGAGTGGGGACTGCTGTGGGACTCTATTCACAAGGTGAGGAATCCACACGGCAGATGTATCTATCAGAAGAACAAATTACTTACCTTCGGTAACGCTTTTTCTGGTAGATACTATATCTGCCTGTGGATTCCTCACTGACCCACCCGCCTCCCCGTTGTCCACTCTTCTATACCAGAATTATTGTAATGTAATGTATATATATTTTGCTGTCATGGAAATGTTTCTATTGCTTTCCTGCATTTGCTTTACACTGTGTGTTTTGGCCTTACTATTGTGTACTGTGTATACTGTATACCTTTCTACTGTCATTGGTCCGTCCGTTTGCCTCGAAGGCACGGAAAAAAGGGCGGAACTGATGTCATCACGCCGGCGTGGGCCTATTGTAGTCGTCGGTGACGTCAGCGGAGTCGCGAGCGATGCCGTGCCTCTGTGACGTCCGAGTCCATGTCGGCGCGAAGCTACAAAAAGAATTTCCGAATGTTGCTGACGCAAGGGGATATTCACAAGGTGAGGAATCCACAGGCAGATATAGTATCTACCAGAAAAAGCGTTACCGAAGGTAAGTAACTTGTTCTTCTGCGCGCAGGGTGAGCGAGATTCAGGCCTTTTGTGCGAATAGAGTGGTGCTTCGGACTCATCCCAGATTCCTTCCCAAGGTAGTCTCGGATTTTCACATTAACCAATCAGTGACACTACCTACGTTTTTTGCTAATCCGAGCTCTTCAGCTGAAAATGCTCTACACTCTTTGGATTTGAAAAGAGTTTTGAAGTTTTACCTTGATAAAACTAAGAGTGTTCGAAAGACTGATCATCTGTTTGTGAACTACGGTCCTCTGAATACGGGCTTGCCTGCATCCAAGAGGTCCATTTCTAGATGGATTGTGTCATGCATTTTGTTATGTTATCAGTTGGCACGAAAACAGCTCCCTGGTAGACCGAGAGCTCACTCCACTAGAGGAAAGGCTGCTACTATAGCAATGCTTAAAAATGTTCCTGTTCATGAAATTTGTAAGGCAGCTACATGGCGTTCGGTTCACACCTTTTCTCGCCATTACTGCCTTGATTCTGATACTCGGTTCGGTTTGGTTCAAAGCTTTATTCGATTTGTAAAACAAACCATACAAGCAAAACAGGTTTACATATTTAACATTGTTTTCTAAAATTTCATATAGGTCACCAATTCTAAAAACTATCTAAAAACCATCACGGACATAATATGTTACAGTCTAAAAACATAATTTGACCGGTACAATTGGGATTTAGACGATACACAGTCTATTACCTGATAAAAACTGAGTTCACTTAAAATACATACAAATTTACAGACAGGAGAGCATAGGGTTAAACACGGTCAAATGCATCAGATGACTATGGCTTTCCTGGCAGTTGTACATTTTAGTATGTATGACGCAACAAAAAAACAAATATCCAAATCATTTAAAGAGGATAGTAGCTGTAAAGCATTCTTTGTAGAACGAACATTGTTTTTTAAAAGGATGGGTTTTAGATATAATACCCTAAAAGAACGGTAACATTTACAAAACAATAAAAAGTGGCAGCAACTCTGACGTGAGATGTTATCACAGGGGCATACAGTATCGGATCTGGCTTTCATTACAGGGAATGCTACAAGATGGTGTGCGATTCCCAACCTTAAGCGTGTTAAACCAAACCGGTGAGAATTACGAATAACACTAGAAAGATAAGGTTGGAGACCGGAAATTGGATTACATTCCCGGTAGAACATCACAGATTGTAACGTTCCAGACACCCTGTCACGACACTCCTTCTTGTGATTTAAAAACCTTTGTTTTAAGTCGTTTTTGGGGATAGATACAACAAATTTGGGGTCAAGAAATATGTCAAACTTGAATAGGAGATTGAACCAGTGGTGGATGTACTTAAGCCACATGATACGCGAAGAGTGGTCCAACCTGAGACAATCAAGGATTATCTCCTGGGTGAATTGTGTTTCAGTCTTGGCCCAGATTGAGCGCCATAGCAGTAAGGGACGTAATGCTGCTAAGTCAGAGATACATTTGATTCCGACTTCTTCGTGAATCAGTTCTACTGATGCTGAAGGTGGTACACACAGCAACTTTCTAAGGAACTTATTTTCATCTCTCTGTACAGATGGTCCAACGCAATGTCCCCACACCCCCGCACCATACAGCACTGATGTAACACCTGTTACATTATAGATATTCATCATGTCTTTGGTGCTCCTCACCCCAAGTTTAGATGAAAATTTAAAAATACTATTAGTGGTCCTTATCATTTTTAAGCTGATGTTGTCGAACTCAGCTTGTGTCAGAGCATGTAGCTCTGACACAAGTAGCCAGGATAACTTTACTTTGGTACAGACAGCACCCATTAATACCTACTCTTTTAACGATTTTCCTGAGATATCGTTAGCAGAGGTCCAGAGACTGTTCACGGATATCAAAAGCGGAAGCCCGGCGGACCTGCTTCCAGCCAGACTTATGGGCCCACTAGGGAGTACACTAGGCCCTGATGTTCAGAGACTGGTGAACCTCTCACTTACATCTGGAGTTGTCCCACAGTGCTGGAAAAAAGCCCTAGTTAGACCCATTAGGAAGAATACATCTGTTCCTTGGACCAACATGTCTAACTTGAGGCCTATTTCCCTTTTACCATTCTTAGGGAAAATTATTGAAAAGCACACCAACAAGCATTTATCCACCTATCTGGAACAATCTGGTAGCCTCGATCCATCTCAGTCAGGCTTTAGGCCAAAATTCAGCACTGAAACGGCCTTGCTGTCGATAACGGACGACCTGCGGCTGTACCAGGACAGGGGTTACTCTGTTGTCCTGGTGTTGCTAGACTTATCGGCAGCGTTCGATACGATCTCCCACACCATCTTGATCGAACGACTGTCTATGAGTGGAATCGGCGGGAGGGCACTGGACTGGATCAAGAGCTTCCTCTCCAACCGCACCCAATCTGTCACCATGGGTGAGTTTAGGTCGGAAGAGGTTAACATCACCAAGGGAGTACCACAGGGCTCTTGTCTGAGCCCGACTTTATTTAATACCTATGTGGCTCCCTTGGCAGATGTTACCAGAGCTTTTGGATTCTATCCAGTGTCCTACGCTGACGATACGCAGCTGCTCTTCCCTTTTAAACAACTTACCCCGGAAATAATACAATCTTTTTCCGATGGGATGAAGGCAGTTGCTAGGTGGATGTCTTCCAACTTCCTTCAATGCAACGTTGGAAAGACAGAGGTGATGCTCTTCGGGGAAGCCAGGGTTCAATGGTCCTCCGACTGGTGGCCTTCAGATTTGGGCCCAGTTCCTGAGCCCAAAACAATAATCAAGAACTTGGGAGTCAGATTGGAGCCGGAGCTGACCATGAAGCAAAATGTCAATACCACTGTGGGATCCTGTTTCCATGCGATTGGTCTCCTCCGTAGGATTTTTCCTTTTCTCCCTGACTCTCATAGGAAAACCTTAGTTCAAGCTCTGGTTATAAGCCGACTTGATTATTGTAACGGTCTTCTGGCAGGTGCAAACGAGGAGGTTCTAGACCGTTTACAGGTGGTGCAAAATACCGCAGCTAGGTTGGTGCTAAATGCACCCCCCAGATCCCCCTCAAAACCATTACTTCAAAAACTACACTGGCTACCAATACGCCAACGTGTGAAGTTTAAGACCTGCTGCATTATCCATAAGGGACTCAATCAATTGGGACCAGAGTATTTGGCCAGCAAGTTTGTTCCTTATGCTCCTACTCGATCCCTTAGATCCAGTGACCAGCTGTTATTGAATGTTCCTAGGATAACCAAATCCAGACTAGGTGGCAGGGCCCTGTCCGTAGTAGGCCCCAATCTTTGGAACTCCCTTCCACTCTCACTAAGACAGTGTCATAATCACCTTCAATTCAGAAAATATCTGAAAACCTTTCTGTTTAGTTCATTTTAACTTGTACATTTGCTGGACTGGGAGCCTCACAGTACTCTCTTTTTTAATTTTATTGCTTTCTTGTCAGTTGCTTTACTGGTTGCCATCAGCGCGGAGATACTCCTTCGGGAGTCTATTCATAGCGCTATAAAAACACGCAAAGAAATAAAAAACTCGGGTTGCCATGTCCCATCGTTTGCATAAGTAATTCCTAGATAGCAAAAGGTTTTAACTTGTGTCATCTTAACCTTTTCTATAAAAAAGCTAGATTTGGCTTTCTTGGCTTTCACCCCACAGGACATTACAAAGGTTTTAGATTTATTTATTAGTAGTCTCCTACTTTCAATAAACAGCATAAATCTATCAATAAGGCGCTGTAGACCAATCTGCGTGCGGGACAATAACACAGCGTCGTCCGCATACAATAGTATTGGAACCGGTTTCCCTCCTATCAATGGTGCATCTGCGGGAATCTGGCACAGAATGGAATCAATTTGGTTGATAAAAAGGGAAAATAAAAGGGGGGCCAGTACACAGCCCTGGCGTATGCCTCTTGAAACTTTAAAGAAAGGAGTGCATTCGCCTAGTGAACCATAGCGCACCTTACATGACAATCTCTCATAGAGCCTGGCCAGGAAAAAAACAATCTCCTTAGGTGCTCCCGACTCTATCAGAACCTGCCATAGTATAGAGTGGTCGACCAGGTCGAACGCACTGCTCAGGTCCGCGAAACAAAGAAACAGGCTGCCTTTTTTTACTTTTGTACATTTGTTGATTAAAAGATCTAGATTGACACACTGTTCAAGTGTCCCCATGCCTTTCCTGAAACCGTATTGGACTTTAGTTAAAATATCCCTGTCAATTGCCCAAGTTTCCAGTCTCTTCAGCATAATTCGGCTCATTACCTTGACTGATGCGTCCAACAATGAAATAGGGCGATAATTACATGCCTCCGATTTGCAGCCTTTCTTAAAAAGTGGTATGATGACCGACTTTCCACATGATGGTGGAAGGCAACCCTCTGCTGCTGCATTAAAAAGCCTCACCAGTATGGGCGCCCACAGATTCATTTCAGTTTTAAGTAGGTCTATGGGTACTCCGTCTGGGCCCGGAGCCTTTCCTCTTTTGCTATTGGACAGGCCTTCGTAAACCTCATCCAGGCTTATTCCCAGTGGTAAGGGCAACCAAACAGAAACCTCATGATCCGGCGTTTCCAGAGACTTCCCGTCAGGGTTAAAAATGTTAGTATAATGTTCTATCCATGCATTGCAAGCTACATAGGATGTTAATTCCGGGATGCCGTCTGTGTTAAGATAGGGGCTGTTAATGGTCTCCCAGTAGAGTTTGCTATTTTGAGTTTCAGCAGCTGAGTTTAAATTATGCCATGCTTCTTCTTGCGGGACCTTTTTCCTATTAGAAAGGGCCACCTTGTAATTGGCACGCAATATTTTGATGTTAGTGGTGTTGCGTGGTTTATTACTAAGTGCCTTTTTTAGTTCACGTAGGGACAATGTGCAATGTTTGTCAAAGCAACCCAACCTTACAGCTCGATTTTTTGTCTGTTTCTTTGTAAATATTCCTTCAATGGTTGTGTTTATCCTAATAAAGCTTAAAAGCAGGGTTGCAGAATTGGTGACATCTACAAGACGGTAATTGATCTCATTTCTGCATTTTTCTACTACCTCCTTATGTTTTTTCACTGGATCGATTCCGGCCCATTTGATCCTTGGGCCGTTCGGTCTCGTAGGGACTATGTTCGTGGAGCAGGTTTCGTTATTGGATGGCTTTGTTCCCCAACCCAATAGAGTCAGAGAGATACTATTGTGATCACTTAGGGTTTCATCCCTAACCCACAGATTGGTGTATTCGCTATTATTGGACATCAAAATGTGATCAATATTGGTGTTGGCGTTCCTACCAGTGAATGTAGGACAAGTAGAATTAAGCTTATTCTTGTTACAACTAAGCAAATCTAGGTCAAATTTGACTAGCAATTTATTTAATATCGAACCATAATTACAGTGTGGGAAGTGTAGGCTATCCACACTCTCGGCCACCACACTGCTGCCCATCTCTTTTCTAAAGCCACAGGGGTTACCCATTGCTAAAGGGCATGGCTGAATATTAAAATCGCCAGCCCAGAGGATGGCTGCCATTCTACGCGAAGTTGCCAGTACCCTTTTAATTTCGCTTTCCAGGGGGAATAAAATATTTCCCCTCGAGGCATCAAAATTGTTGTTGTAGAAATTTACAAGAATTAGGTCTTTACCCTTGCTAGATTCCATCCGTAACACCTGACTATGTGTTCCAACAGCAGAGTAACTTTTGATTTTAAAGTTAGTCAAATTGTTGGAGATTAATAACAATAAGCCACCCTTTGCTCTACCTGATAAGGAATTAGAGGCGTTTAGACAATGAGATGAGTAGCCTTCTACATAGATAGGTTCTTGATACCACGTTTCTTGGAGACAGATGATGTCATGGCCAGCCCCGATAAACTCCTTCCAAAACGGGGTATTCAGTTTACCTGTGATGCCGGCTATATTCCAAGTAATGATTGTGTAACCCACAGCTGCAGCTGCAATTATGGTATCACTTATATATTGTGGGGCAGGCGTTTTAACAGAGACTCCCAACTTGATACCTATGGATGCTGCCAATGACTCCTGTTGAACCGCTAATAGGTCTTCTTCTATATCAGGTATCCTACCTGGGTTAGATGTACCCGCTATCAGTATAGGGAAGATGGGGTCATTAATTAAATTTGGTGCTATAGAAATTTCGGATTGGTTAACTAAGGCTCTCCCTGGATTCTCATCAGGCCCTAGAACCCCCTGGGTCGGGTTAATACTATAAAGGATGGCCGACGGTCAATCGACCATTTCTAGGCAATCATATCTATTTCTAACGGGAATACCTCGCCAGCCCTCCATTGTATGCTGATCTCTACTAGGATACCACGGCCGAGGTTCCCACTCCCTACTCCTATTCCTCTGAGTATACCGGGAACCCACATAGTTCCAAGGGAGCTCTGGTGGTTGCACCCAGTTTGGGGCTATCGGGTACTGGTGGCTACGCACAGGTGGATAAAAGTAGGAGAGACGATGTGCATCAATCCCCCCCTTTCTTGGCCAAATCTGGCCATGAACAAATATAATCCACCATATCTGGATCGTCACAGGAAACTATAATACAGTCTCCCTGTGTGCTTTTGGGTTCAGCCCCAATCCATGGGACTCTACGCACCGCTGAGATACAATTTAAATAAGGGGGTTGTAGGGGCCTGTTTAAGCTGAGCCACTGTAAGACCTTGTTCCGAAGGGACCAGGACGGTTCCTCTGTACTTGTAAGCAGTTCAGGGACCCCCGTAAGAATGACAGTGTAGGGAGACACTTCTGGCGGTAAATGGATGGCGTTTGGACCTAAACCCCCTCTTTCCCTCGCCCTGAGAATTCGATGGAGGGTACTGGGACATTAATGGAAGAATGGGCCTCTGATTCGATGGCTGGGGAGGTCCCTTTTTGGGGATAGATTGGGTCGGGGTAGGCTGGGAAGGGGTAGGCTGAGAAGAAATAGTAGCCAGAGACTTAGCCATAGGCCCGCTCCCGGGAATAGTTGAAGAGGGGGTTTGTGGCCCTTTCGGCTTAGTTTGATTTGATTGAGCTTTTGTCGCCTTGGAAGTCTTATCCCCGCAGTCCAGATGAGCCCCTTGGTTTCCTGTTCTAGGGGGATTCGTTGTGCCCACCCCGGGGTTTGCTTGACCCAAGCTATGCTGATTCAGTGGCTTCTGGGAAAGTATGGCGAGTTGTTTTTCTATCGACATTATGCTCCGTTCTAGGGGTTGCAGATAATGTTTTAGTAGTTCCCTGAAACTTGCTAAAAGCTGGGAGTTAGCACTAAATGAGCTACAGGTACCCCCCTCCGCGCGCATGGTCATTAAATTTGCTGTTGGGTCTAGTAAATTAATAAGTGAAATATTGGAATAACTTGGAGCGCCCTATGGCACGGGAGCGATTGCCCCCTTCTTGTTAGTTGTTAAAGCTTGGGGTTTATTTGAAGTGTCCTTCTTTTTATCTTTGCCCTGTTTAGGAACAGCGCCCTCCTTTGCCCTCTTAAACTGGTCATCGAGACCTAAGTCTTGAGTTAAAAGTAGCTGGAGGTCTGGAGTTTTCTCAAGATTCCCCGCAGAGTCAAAGTCAGAGGTGAGATTGGTAGCTGACAAATCAACAGTTTTCGGGATAGAGTGAACCTCTACTAAGACGTTTGGTTGCAGTAGGACCGGAATGGATGAAGCTGGTTGGAGTGGGGATAGCGCTGAGGCTATAGGGCCCATGGAAGACCTCCTGGCAATTGCCAGGTCTTGTGACACCATTCGCTCCAGCAGGGAAATGCTTTGATTGATGACCTTGTTAGTTCTAGAGATATATTGGTCAAGCGGACCAGTAATCTGAGCAGTTTTCATCGCCGTCTTGCTTCTGGACCCCCTAGTCATAATGGCAGGTTAGAGTACCTTACACAGTAGAGTTGAAATGAACTGGACATATGAAGTAAAAATAAATGCACCTTAATATGTAAGCTTGCAGACCGGATCAAGAAGCCAAGGGGGGCGGCCCAGCCCAGCCTAGCTCGGTCTATAACAGGCTAAAACAGGCCCGCCCTTGGCCCGGGCTTCGCCCGGCGCGATCCGCGCCGCGGGGACTGTCGCAATTTTGAAGCGCCTCCGAGCGCGGGACCAGCAGTGGCGGCTTCCGGTGTCCAGCAAAGCAGGCTGGTAGCTGTAGTCTCCCTCCACTCGGCGGCCGTTAAGGTGGCTGACTACGGCGGCGGCAGGGAGACCAGAGTAACAGCAGGAGCAGTGCTCTGCAGCAGGTGCAGGAAACAACAGGTAAATTCCCCCTCCGAGATCCTTTAGGTAGAAGTGAGCGTAACACCCGCTCCACCGGGACTGTCGCAATTTTGAAGCGCCTCCGAGCGCGGGACCAGCAGTGGCGGCTTCCGGTGTCCAGCAAAGCATGCTGTTAGCTGTAGTCTCCCTCCACTCGGCGGCCGTTAAGGTGGCTGACTACGGCGGCGGGAGGGAGACCAGAGTGACAGCAGGAGCAGTGCTCTGCAGCAGGTGCAGGAAACAACAGGTAAATTCCCCCTCCGAGATCCTTTAGGTAGAAGTGAGCGTAACACTCTGATACTCAAGCGGATGCCCAAGTTGGTCAGGTATCCCTGAGGAATTTGTTTGGGTAATATATATATGAGTGTACCGTTTAGAGAGTCTGGTATTGGTCCGCAGGGTATGGGATGGGCTTGCTACTCTATTCAGTGCTTATGACTATTGATGAGTATCCCCTGGAAGAGAAGGATTAGTTACTTACCTGTAATCCTAGTTCTCTTCCAGGGGTATACTCATCAAAGTCATAAGCACACCCACCCGCATCCCCGGACAAATACCAGAACTGTCTCTTTTACGTGTTACCCATGCAGTTATCACACTGTTATACGCCGTCCAAAAGAACTGACCTAACTGTCACCTGTGGTGCATGATGGGAGCCTGGAGGCTCACAGAGGTCTTAAAGGCACGGCGCCAGATTTTTCTGTTGTTACAATGCAGCCTATCTAGGCTAAAGCTGCCTCTATGATCCTGCCTGTTTTTACCTTTGAAAATAAAGGTTGTGTGTTTCAAAGAAAACCTAGGCAGTGTTTTCTTCTTTACATTATCATACAATGTGTTTTATATGTCTTTATTTAGCAAATGTAAAGATTTTACAGGCTATTGTGGCAGTTTTTTTTAGCCTAGTGTGGTTATATTGGGCTGCATATGTATATGTATATGCATATTATCTATATATATATGTATTGTATGCGTATTGATATGTATTTATATATATATATATATGTAGATATATGCATATTATTGGCTATTGCTCCGGGGTCCCGCTCGTGGGCGGGACTATTCAGTGCTTATGACTTTGATGAGTATACCCCTGGAAGAGAACTAGGATTACAGGTAAGTAACTAATCCTTCTAAGGTGGTTACTATGGATGTCTCTGAACCGGAAGGTGAGGCCTCACCTTCGGAGTCGCGTGTTAAATCACTGACTCCGGCTCTGAATCCGTCTCCGGCGCCGTCCTCGGCCCATGACGAAGAAGAGGTTCAGGTGGACGTGGATTCCGCGCCTACCGAAGAGCCGAATCCGATTCCTCCACAAGAACAGCCTGAGGGTTTCCAACCTCCATTTCCAACCCCAGGACAAGATCCATCTGCATTTCTTAATGCTATGTATAGTGTCTTTTCAAGGTCATGGTACCCCTCTGGTGCACCTTGGCAATTTCCGGCTCCACCGAGGCCGTCGACGCCGATTCCGACGTCACCCGCTCCAGAGCGACCTCGAGAACATCCGACTAAACCTTCGGATTCGATACCGACGTCGGTCCCGGCTCCGTCGGAACCGTTGTTGGATCCGACTGCAAAACGTGTGAAGGAGAGGTCCAGAAGGGAAGCACAACGCCTTTTGGAGGAAAGAAGATATATGGAATCTCATCCTGATTTAGAAGAAGGTGACTGGGATGAAGATAGTTTTGATGAGCTAGCTGATGCTAGTAGCCTGGATTTCTCCCCAGAGTGGGAATTACCTTCAAGCTCTGATGCACCTTCTAAGGATGTCCAACCTTACCATATGGTTATGAGGAAGGCAGCAGATCTTCTTAAATTAACTTTACCTACAGTGAAGTTTAAGTCCAATCTTCTGACTGAGGTTTTACATTCTCCTAGTTCTGCAATAGAACCGTTACTTCCGTCTAATGACTCCTTGACAGAGCCCATTTTGGAAGTTTGGAAGAAACCACTGTCAAATCCTGCGGTTTCCAAGAGTGTGGCAAGGAGGTACAGGGTTGCACCCGAGGACCCTGCATTTTTGACTTCTCTTCCTTCACCAGAGAGTTTAGTCATTCAAGCTGCTTGCTCTAAGAAGAATGTAAATGCCTTTCCCCAGGTTCCTTATGAAAAGGAGGCAAAGAAACAAGATCAGGTGGCTAAAAAGACCTTCTCCTCGGCAAGCATGGCTTTGAAGTCAACTAATGCCACTTGTCTGATGGGGAGATATGTACATGCCCTTATGGATTCTTTGTGTGTTCTAACTCCTAAAGTTCCTGATGCCAGCAGAAAAGATTTTGAGGAGGTGATCTCAGATGCGCAAGCAGCAGCTCGCCAGGTTATTCAAAGTGGTTTGGACACTGCAGACTCTGTGGCGCGTATCATGGGTACTGCTGTCGCCACTAGAAGAGCAGCTTGGCTGAAATCCTCAGACTTTTCAGCGGATGTTCAGGCAACCTTATTGGATCTTCCTTTTCAATCAATCAATCAATCAATCAATACATTTATAGAGCGCACTACTCACCCGTAGGGTCTCAAGGCGCTCTTTGGGAAGAAAGCTGATGCAGCCCTTGAGAGATTTAAAGACAGTAGGGCAACTGCTAAATCTTTAGGTCTTCAGATAAGGAGCTCTTCGACCAACAAGAGATTCAGGGGTTTTGGTCACTCTTCCTTTCGGAATTACCGACAAGGTCAGCAGCAACAACAACAGCAGCAGCAGCAGCAGCAACAAAAAATTCCTTGTACAGGTCGTACAGAGGAAAGCAAAGATCACGTCCTCGTGGACGTCAGGCCTCTTCCTCTTCCACTTCCTCTAATCCTCCTGCCTCAGAAAAGCAGTACTAGATCCGCCATTCAGGATCATGTGGGTCCGATGGGGGGTCGGCTTACCCATTGTCTACAAGATTGGGAATCGGTTACATCAGATCTTTGGGTTCTCAATCTTGTAGAGAATGGGCATGCCCTTCCCTTTTGGGAATACCCTCCCAATTACCCGCCTTGCCAAGGTTTTTTCACTGAGGAACTTCTGTTACTTCTGCAGGAGGAAGTGTTGACTCTTTTAGGAAAAGGTGTGATAGAGGTGGTCCCAGAGCAGGAAAGGGGTCAGGGATGCTACTCCCGGTATTTCCTGATTCCCAAAAAGGATGGCAGGCTTCGTCCAATCCTGGATCTCAGGATCTTGAATTTTTATCTGAAACAAGAGAAATTCAAGATGCTCACCCTTGCTCAGGTTCTTCAGGCACTGCTGGAAGAAGACTGGATGGTGTCGCTCGACTTGCAGGATGCGTACTTTCACATCCCCATCCTGAAGCCGCACAGGCGGTATCTCCGTTTTACTGTGGGATCGCAGCACTATCAGTTTGCGGTCCTTCCGTTTGGGCTTACTACTGCGCCTCGAGTCTTCACCAAGGTGATGGCAGTGGTGGCGTCGCATCTCAGAAGGTCGGGGATTCCTGTGTTCCCTTATTTGGACGACTGGCTGATCAAAGCAGAGTCGTCAGAGAGAGTGCTCCATCATCTGCGAGAGACAACCCAGTTGTTGTACAGGTTGGGTTTTTCGATAAATGTGCCCAAATCTCGCCTGGTGCCCTCCCAGCACAACCTGTTCATAGGTGCTGTACTGGACACAACTGTATGTCATGCATTCCCTCCTCCTCAAAGGATTCGCAACATACAGGAAATGATTCCTTTATTTTACAATGGAGCGGTCGTTCCAGTCCTGAAGGTCTGCTCGGTCTGTTGGCTTCATGCATTCTGTTGGTCAACCATGCACGCTGGCACATGAGGGCGCTCCAGTGGTGCCTCCGCAGGCAGTGGTATCAACACAAGGGAGATCTCAGGGAGTCAGTGAGGATCTCCAGAGAAGCTGCGGCGGATCTGTCTTGGTGGGGCGTGGAAGGCAACCTGTCTCAGGGGAAGCCTTTCCAGTTGCCTCATCCGGTGGCCACAGTGATAACGGATGCATCCACTCTAGGGTGGGGTGCTCATCTGGGGGATCTCGAGATCAAGGGTCTTTGGTCTCCAGAGGAAAGGTTGCTTCACATCAACCTTCTAGAATTGCGGGCGATACGCTTGGCGCTCAAGGCCTTCCTCCCTTCCCTTCGCGGTCAGTCGGTTCAGGTCCTTACGGACAACACGACCGCGATGTGGTACATCAACAAACAGGGAGGAGTGGGGTCACAGTGTCTCTGCAGAGAGGCTCTGCGTCTCTGGTCCTGGGTTCAGGACCATCAGATTTGTCTGATGGCAAATCATCTGGCCGGAGTTCTGAACGTTCGTGCAGACAGTCTCAGTCGGCAGTTCTCTGCCGACCACGAGTGGAGGCTTCACCCTGAGGTGGTTCACGACATCTTTCAGATGTGGGGGACTCATCGGGTGGACCTGTTCGCCACTCGCGAGAATGCTCACTGCCTGTCATTCTGCAGTCTCCAGTATCCGATGCAAGGAGCCTTGGGGGACACGTTTCAGTTGAGTTGGGGAAATCAGCTCCTTTACGCGTTTCCTCCCATACCTTTGATTCCTCGGGTTCTGAGGAAGATTCGCCAAGACCGGGCCCAAGTCATATTGGTCGCCCCGGATTGGCCAAGAAGGGTGTGGTATACGGATCTTCTCCACCTCTCCTCTCACCCACCGCTCTGTCTCCCTCTCAGGGCAGACCTCCTCTCTCAGATGGAGGGGCAGGTTCTACACCCCCACCTCCAGACATTACACCTTCATGCCTGGAGATTGAACGGGGCAACCTGAATTCCTTTTACCTTCCGCCTGACGTTGTGGATGTCATCTTGTCAGCCAGGCGTGACTCCACTAAGTCCATCTATTCCTATAGATGGTCGAAATTTGTCTTGTGGTGTGGGGATAAATCTATTGACCCTTTGAGAGCCCATTTGTCTGAAGTTCTCCAGTTTGCCCTCTCTCTGGCGCAGTAAGGGCTTGCTGTTGCCACGGTTAAGGGCTATCTTTCAGCGCTGTCGGCTTTTCTCTGTTTGCCTGACCAGCCATCTCTTTTTAAATCTCCTATAGTTTTAAGGTTTTTGAAGGGCCTCACAAATAAGTTCCCTCCTACTCCTTTTATTGTGCCTCAGTGGGACTTAAATCTTGTATTGACTTTTTTGATGGGTGCTCCTTTTGAGCCTCTTCACAAATGTCCTATGAGGCTTCTGACTCTCAAGACAGTCTTCCTCGTTGCTATAACCTCGGCAAGGAGGGTAAGTGAGCTTCAAGCTCTTAGTCACAAGCCCCTTTTCTTGACCATTCATGCTGATCGAATGGTTCTAAGGACCAGGGCTGCTTTTCTGCCTAAGGTGGTAACTCCCTTCCATCTAGGACAGTCCATTACCCTTCCTACCTTCTATCCTCCCCCTCACCCTTCTAAGGAGGAAGAGAGACTGCACCGTCTGGACCCCAAAAGGGCGGTATCCTTTTACTTGGACAGATCTAAAGACTTTCGTTTGGATGACCAGCTTTTCATTGGTATTGCTGGCTGCAAGAAAGGAAGAGCGGTCCATAAAAGAACCTTGTCGAGATGGATTGTCCTCTGCATAAAGATCTGCTACTCTTTGGCCGGTAAGGAACCACCAGAGGGTATAGGAGCTCATTCTACAAGGGCTTCAACCTCAGCATTGGCTAGAGGTGTTCCTGTAGAGGATATTTGTAGAGCGGCAACTTGGTTTTCCCTCCACACTTTCGCGAAGCATTACGGCTTGGATTCCGAGGTGAGGAGGTACGGTCACTTTGCACGCTCTGTTCTCCAGGATTTCCTGGTCTAGAAGAGTGGACACCCTCCTCCGGGAGTGGGGACTGCTGTGGGACTCTATTCACAAAGTGAGGAATCCACATGGCAGATGTATCTATCAGAAGAACAAGTTACTTACCTTCGGTAACGCTTTTTCTGGTAGATACAATATCTGCCTGTGGATTCCTCACTGACCCACCCGCCTCCCCGTTGTCCACTCTTCTATGCCAGTGTTTCTATTATGTATTTATTTTATTGTCAAGGAGTTGTTTATTTCAAATGTTTTATTGCATTTGCTTCACACTGTGTGTGTTACCTTGATATTTGTACTGCTTATACTGTGTATATGTCTACTGTTATTGGTCCGTCCGTGTGCCTCGAAGGCACGGAAAAAAGGGCGGAACTGATGTCATCACGCCGGCGTGGGCCTATTATAGGCGTCGGTGACGTCAGCGGAGTCGCGAGCGATGTCGTGTCTCTATGACGTCTGGATCCACGTCGGCGCGAGGCTACAAAAAGAATTTCCGAATGTTGCTGACGCAAGGGGATATTCACAAAGTGAGGAATCCACAGGCAGATATTGTATCTACCAGAAAAAGCGTTACCGAAGGTAAGTAACTTGTTCTGTACACTGGGCTTACCTGTGGCCAGAGATGTGTCAATTGTAAGTACAAAGCCAAAGATACCGTTTTGGGAAATAACTTTATTGTCTAAGTGGAAAAATGTGGAAAGGACGTCTGCATAGGCATGGGCAGTCCCAAGCCGAGGATTGTGGTTCCTGCCAGAAGCTAAAACCAAAGTTGTTAAAGGAGCGGCATTTGAAGTTGATGGCGGTGTGTGTATCGCCGTCCTCGGAAGCTTCCTAGCCGCGGTCTTTGTCGTCCCGGGAAGAACATAGGCAGGATCGATCTAGGAGCTGAAGCCGGTCTGTGGGATGTTGTTCTCCAGGGAAGTCAAAAGGTAAGGGTCGTTTGAAGTCGCTGCTTTTTCAGACTTCACTGCGTGAAAACTCCGTCTCCCATGGCTTCTCCCGTTCGATGGCTGAGGAAGACGTGCACCACTCCGTACCGCGTCTCCCTGTGTTTCTGGGAGCCGGTGCATTGTTGGCTCAAATAAGGGAATATTATGATTCTTTACATCTTTGGAACCCCATCTCCCTCTGGAGCTCCTCTAGGCCCCAAGGAGGTGAGTGGGGTGCTGTAGGAGAATTTGTCCTCTGTGACGGTTGGGCCATCGGAGTTAATGTATAGGTGCCGGTCGGTGTTGGCTGATGACGCTTTAGCGCAGGCTCACAGTACTTCGGCTCGTTGCCTACAACGCATTCTTTGATCAACGGACTCCGACATTGACGTCGGCAGTCAAAGTCACCTCTCCTCCCACAGCCGTCGTTGTTATGGCGCCGTTTCGGCCTCGTATGGTGTTGGATGCGAATTCGCCTGTTTAAACTTAGGGGATTGTACAATTTGTAGCCTCTTTCCAGTTAGAGGCATTGGGAGGTCCACCTGAATTGACTGGGGCTCAACTTCTTCAGCTCATTTCCAAGATTCAGGTGGAGGAGAGCTGGCTTACAGCTCTTGGTGAGGCTAGTGGGCTAGATTCTCTGCCAGCCTCGGGGTTGCTTTCTCCCACTAGTCTTGCCACAGACAAGTTCCTCCTTTGCGGACATGCTGTGGAAAGTGGCTGCAGTTTCAGACTTGTCACTGCGCACAGGCAGAGGTCTACAGACCCGTGTCTCTGTGGAACGTGATGTTACACGTAGCCATTTACCTGTACTTGGGGACCCAGTTTGTTTGCATAGATATCCTTCCACTAGTGGCCTGGTGGCTCAGGCTGTAGCGTCTTCCCAGGATGTAGATTCTACGCCTAAGACCCCCGTGGGTAAGGATGTTTGGAGTTTTGATGCTTGTGGTAAGCATATATTTGCTTCAGCCAGCACATCATTGAGAGCCACCAACACGTCCTGTGTGCTCGGGCGCTTTTCTTATGCCGTATGGGATTCTTTACAGAACATGCTCTCCTCTCTTCCGGATAACCTCTTTGCTGAGGTGGGCAACATGATTAGAGATGGTCAGCAGGCGTGTCATGGACACAACAGATTCTGTGGGTTGGGCCATGGCATCTGCAGTGGCGCCAAGGCGTGGGGCTTTGGTTGGCATCTTTGGGTTTCTCAGGGACTGTCCAGTCAGCTTTGGCCAATATTCCATTTGATGGATGGATGGGATTTAATTGTGCAGGCCAAGAATTGGAGGGTCAGCACGAAAAGTAGTGGCGAGAGGGGGCAACCCTGTCGTGTCCCTCTCTCGATAGGGAAAGGTACCGAACCTGTGTCATTAACATGCACTGTGGCTACAGGTTGGTTGTAAAGAAGTGTCACCCAACTTCGAAATTTCAGTCCGAACCCAAATTTAGCCAAAGCGGTATGTAGAAACATCCAGTCTACGGCATCAAACACATTTTCGGCGTCCAGGGACAATAGCACCTGTGGACTTGTTTGGGTCCTCACCTTCATTAGCCTGTTGCGGGTACTCCTAAGAATAAGACGAGTAGATCGATCTGGTATAAATCCCGACTGGTCGTTGTGAACCAGAGCTGTAATGACCCCAAGGAGTCGAGTCGCCAAGACAGTCGCCAACATTTTAACTTCTGAGTTGAGCAGCGAGATAAGCCTATAGCAGCCACAGTGGTACAGGTCTTACCCTCTTTATAAATAACGACAGTAGTGGCCAACCTAAGATCTGGTGGCAAAATACATTCTTTGTGTGCATCGAAGAAAAGTCTAAGCATATCTTTAGCTATTTCAGTTGCAGGGTACACTGTCTAGATAACCCATCCCCTTGTTAGAAGAGCAAATGGTTCTACCCCAGACTTCAAGCCACAAGGGATATTTTGTATCCTGCTCCAAGTCTTTTATCAGGAAACCTGCTTATTCTTCATAGCTGAAGGATCTACACATCTTGCCTTCCCAAGGCACCCTCTAGAATTAAGTACCTCTGCCTATTACTTATACTTTGGAAATCTTGCACCAGCACTTTTGTTACTCTGCCCGCACTCTGCCCGCAGCTGACTGGGGAAGAGCTCAGGAGACCGTGCAGACGGGAGAACTACTACTCCCAAGATTCCTAGCGGCGCTTCACACCACGCACCAGGAGGCGCCTAAAAAGGGTTAAGGGCTCCCGCAGCCCATTACCTGTACTTTGGAAACCTTGCACCAGCACTTTTGTTACTCTGCCCGCACTCTGCCCGCAGCTGACCAGGGAAGTGCTCAGGAGACCGGGCGGACCGCAGACGGGAGAACTACGACTCCCAAGATTCCTAGCCCTCTGGGGGTGGGTGGTGGTCGACTTGTAGGGTTTCCCCTTGCCTGGGGATCGGAGCTCCTTGCCCTGTCTGGTGAACTGGTGCCCTGTGGGACCCTCGGTTATGTCCAGGCTGGTGGGGTCTATTCTACATTAAGGAATCTGCGGCTAGTAGTCTCTATCAGATGTAGGAATTACTTACCTTTGGTAACAATGTATCTGATAGAGACTACTAGCCGCAGATTGCTTAACGTAGAATTATCCCCAGGCTTGAGACTGGATCCGGAAATGTTTTGCCCTACATCCCTGCATGCCAGGGGGACGGCATCATGCTGCTCCGCCCAGGCATCGCCTGCGTACGTGACGTCAGCAAGGTCACATAAGTCCCATCTGGCGCACCTACGTCAGTTTTTTTCATCCGGTTCATGCTCGGACCTGTTTGGCCTTTCCCTTCTTTCCCTCGTGTGTTGTGGGAACAGTGTGCAAATGCCTTCGGGCTTGTGAGTCTTGTGGGTGCTTGATCTTGGCGCCTTACCCTCACCTCATTTGCATGTGGTGCTTGGGGGAGGATCACGGCTTCACTGATTGCAAAGCGTGCCAGCGGTTGAAGCCGAAGTCATGGCGGGAACGCCGGATGAAACTTCTATCGGCTCCATGTCCAGATCGGCTTCGTCACCTCGCTCAGCTTCTGTGGACGGTTCTCGGAGCGACCGGCATCGTTGTCATCCTCATCCCACTCCAGTGCCGCGAGAGCATCGCTCGCCTGTGAGTAAGTGTTGCAGCTTGTCCCCGAGGGCTGGTTTCCTGCCTGTTGTTGGCGTGGGCGCACCACGGGTGATGCTGCCCCACGTGTCATCCCCCATCCACCATACCCCGTGAGGGGGCGTAGAGAGCCCAGATGGAGACATATGTGGCGGCTTTGCAGGCCTCGCTGGCTTCTCCTCCTCCTCCTTCATCTCCTGGGACGTCGGCGGATCCCTCGCGCCGTGCGGGGCCCTCCGCAGCGTCGCCAGTGGCTTCGGCCCCAGCGCTGGCTAGTCCAGAGCCGGCTCGAAGGATTTGGTGCTGATGGGGTGCGGCCCTTCAGGGTTCCCTCCTTCGGACCACAGCGCCTTTGCTTCACCGCACACTCCTGCAGGAGTCCTTGTGGTGTCACGGGAGGTCGCCAGGGGCTCTGGTCGCCTCCCGTGCCCCTCTCGGTCCTTTGACAAGGTGGTCCTGTCTAAGGCTGAGGTGACGCCGCTACGGCGCCAGCAGCTGCTGGCCCTGGCGGCGCCACAGGTGTCGGCAGACCTCTCTCGACCCGTTTTGGGTCGGGCTGGAAAAGGACCCCTCGCTCCTCTCCGGCACCTTCTCGTTCCTCCACGCAGGCAGCTGTCTCGTCGGAGGTCGAGTCGGGGCCGGCAGCTCCACAGGGGTCGGTGGGCCCCTCTCGTCCCCTCGTGGTTCGGGTCTGGTGGGGGACTCCTTGTGGGTCCCTTGGTCCCTCTCGTCCCTCCAGGCAGACAGATGTCTCGCCGGAGGCCGAGTCGGACCTGGCGCCGCCATGGGGGTCTGTGACCCTCTCTCGTCCCCCCATGGGCCGAGGCTGGCGGGGGACTCCTTGTCACTTTCCCGTGGCTTCTCGTTCCTCCACACAGGTAGCTGCCTCGTATGAGGTCGAGTCGGCGCCGTTCCGGCCCTAGTCCCCGGGTGGAGAGGTGGTGGCCCGTCCGGCATCTCCTGTGGTGTTGGATGATGACGACCACGCCCTGCTTTAGGTTGCGGATTCTATTCACCGGACAGGCATCAGATTGTGGATTCGTCCTCAGACGTTCCTTCTTCTCCAGAGGCTGTGCACTTGCTGGTGTCGTCCTCACTGGAGACGGGTCGCCGCGTCGTGGCGTTCTCCCCAGCGTCATCAAAAGACGGCTCCTTACCATCGCCGCAGCCTTCGCCAGAGGAACTACCGGTCCCCCACTCTTCGGCTCCTCTTTCTCTCTTTCGGGTTAGGCCCTTGCCCACTCCGGTTGGTTTCGGGGACGGCTGCCTTAGCCTTCAGCCGTTGCCCACTGAGGAGCCGATTTCTCCTCCACGGGGTCCTACAGAGGCGGGTGCAGCCTTTGCTTGTGCTGTTTCCATGGCTGTGGGGACTCTCCGCATGGGAGATCCGGCTGCCCACTTCCCCGCGGTTCACCTCTTGGAGGTTCTCCACCACGGCTCTGGTAAACGGGAGCTTCTGCTCCCCTTTAAAGGTTCGCTCACTTCCTCTCTGACGGGGACTTGGGGACGCCCCGTTACGGGGGATCCGGTGCCTCAACACCTTCTACATCGACACCTTCCAGCGCCACGTGACCCGGTGTGTCTTTTCCTCCACCCCTCTGCCAGTGGGCCCTTGTTGCGGAACGCCTTTCCTTCCCTGCCGTCACTGTTGACTCCACCTTTCCGGGAGGCCCGTTGGCTGGACTCTTGGGGCCGCAACATGTTTGCTTCAACCAGTGCGGCTCTGCGGGCTCTTAACACCTTATGTGTGTTGGCTAGGGCCACCTCTTGTTTGTGGGACTCGGCGGAGTCCCTTGGATCCGCAACTTCTCAAGAGGGTGCTGGCATTGATTTGCGGCACCATGCGTTGGATGGCCGGGAGCTGGCGGCGTTTATTCTTCGCTCTGCTCTGGACATCTCGGAGGTGTTGGGTCATGCCTTGGCTTCATTTGTGGCCCTTCGTCGCTTTGCTTGTCTTAGGGACAGTGTGTTCCCTGAAAATGTGTGGGAATGGCTGGTGGATCTTCCTTTTGATGGTTCCCTTTTGTTCCAAGCCCCGGCTGAAACGGCCATCTGGAGGTTTTTGGAGGGGCTTAGGCCTCCTCCTCCTCCTCCTCCTCCGTCTTCTCTTCCTCAGTGACTGGTGAGTTTGGCTAGCTTTTGGTGATCTTCTTCCCTTTGGGGCGACTCGCCCTTGTGGTTCTAGTTCTGTGTGTTCATGGCCACTCGAGTTCTCCTTGTGGAAGCTGTGGTTCTGTTGGCTGCTGGATGGCCCTTCCGTGCTGTGTTTTTGTTAGATTACCTGTTCCAGGTGGGCCTGAGATAAGGTCTCCTGTGTTTTTCCTTGGGCTGATTGATATGCCCTCTGTGACTTTTTCTGTTGACCTCTGCTGCAGAAGTTCTTCCAAAGAGGGTTCCCATGTTATGGGACTTAACTTATCCTATGTGGGGTAGTAGTAGCTGTTATATAGCTTTTGCTATGAGAGGTTGTGGTCGTCTGTGTGCTACTGCTCTCCTTGGCGTCCATGTACGTTTCAGGTCCATGTGCATTGTCTGTGCGGCCCTCTCGCTGAGGTGTGTCCGGGCTCTTCTCTGCTTTCATGTTTTCTATCTTGGAGACTGAGACGCTTTGTGTCCCTCCTTCTTCTGGTGTAGCCTGGCCGGTCTTCCAGGGGGGTGGGGCAGGCTGTTCTTCCTGCTTCCGACTGGTTTCTTGCTGTTGGCGCAGTTCTGTCTGGTCTGTTGCCTTCCGACTGTGGTGTGCTCGCCTACTTTTCCCTCGTTTCCTTGGGCCCTCTAGGTTGTTCTTTCCTCTCCTTACCCTGGCATTAGTTGGAGGTTTTGTTGCCTTGTAAGGGTGTGGGGTGCTTCAGCCTCCCCGGGCTTTGTCCTGGGTTGCTGTTTCCTCTTCTTCCCACACCCCTCTCTTGGGATCGATGGTGTTCTGCTTGTGGGGGTTCCCTCTTGCCTGGGGAGACGAGGCTCTTCGCCTGTCTGTTGGACTAGTCCCCTGTGGGACCCTCTGTTTTGTCCAGGCTGGTGAGGTCCTTTCACAGACCCTCCTTCCCAGGGGGTATGGCTAGGGTATCTATTCTACGTTAAGGAATCTGCAGCTAGTAGTCTCTATCAGATGTACGAGTTACTTACCTTCGGTAATGATGTATCTGGTAGAGACGATTCTAGCTGCAGATTCCTTCACGGCCCGACCTTCCACCCGTTCTGCGATGACCTTTGGCTTGGTCTTCTGCACTCGCCTCCCCATGGGTGGCTATGTCTTTTGTGAGTGCATTCTTTTACTCTTTTGACGGGATGAGTGTTTTGTTTCTTGTTCCTTCCTCCTCTTTGGCACATTGGAGGATGGGTTTGTATGTACTCCTGTGCCCCCATCTCTGGCCCAGGTTAGGGACTTGCCTTCGCTTTCTTCCCTCCCCTCCCTCCCCCTTAGGTTACTAAGGGTTCTGGCCCCTCTGCTACCCTCTGGGTTGGGGTCATCTGTCCGTGCCTTTGCCCTTGTTCCTTTTTGGGGGGGTTGTCTTACTCCTTTCGCTGCTTGGCGGCCACGTTATGGAATTCCCTGCCTGTTCAGATACGTAGTTTGGAGTCTCTGCTGGATTTTAGAAAAGCCATCAAAACTTTTCTTTTTCCTTTTTCCGGAAAAGTTATCCGGAGAAAACTGACGTAGGCGCGCCGGGGCAGGACTTATGTGACCTCGCTGATGTCACGTACTCGGGCGACGCCTGGGCGGAGCCGCGTGATGTTGTCCCACCGGCGCCTAGGGATGCTGGGCAAAAAAGTTTCCGGATCCAGTCTCACGCCTGGGGATAATTCTATGTTACGGAATCTGTGGCTAGAATCGTCTCTACCAGATACATCATTACCGAAGCTAGGTAACTCATACATTTGGTAGAGACGATTCTAGCTGCAGATTCCTTCATGGCCCGTCCTTCCTCCCCGTTCTGCGAGGACCTTTGGCTTCTGCACTCGCCTCCTGGTGGGTGGCTAGGTCTTCTGTGAGTGCATTCTTTCGTTCTTTTGACAGGGTCATTTGACATGCTGTTGTTCCTTCTCTCCTCTTTGGCACTTTGGAGGTTGGGCCTTGGGTGCTCCTGTGCCCCTCTGCTCTGGTTGCCACGGGGTTGAGGCTTGGCTTTACTCTCGTCCCTTCCCTCCATCCCTCTTTTTACTAGGGGTCTTGGCCCCTCTGCTAACCTCTGGGTTGGGGGTCATCTGGCCGTACCTTATCCTTCTTCCTTGGGGGACTGTCACACTCTGTGCTAGGGTTGTCTTGGAGGTTTGGCATTCCTGCTTGTCTTGGTACTGGTCCCCCATTGTTGTTCTTGGTTGGGGTTATACTCCTGCCACATGCTGTCATAACATTTTGTCTGTGTTCCTTGCCTCGGGGTGGGGGTGGTCTCCATGCTGGCAGGGTGGCTGCTCATCGGTGTGCTCTGTTCTTTCTTCTTTCCCTGCCTGTGGGTGCTGCAGCGATGGCACTGCTCCTTTTGGTGTTAGTCACCATTCCTTTTTCTGCTCTTTCGCATACTGTTCCCATGCTCCCACAGTTTGGCTGATGGCTCCGCGTTGTGGCGTGGAAAAGTTCTCGAAAGAAAACTAACGTAGGCGCGCTGAGGTGGGACTTATGTGACCTCGCTGACGTCACGTACGCGTACACCTGGGCGGAGTCGCGTGATGCTTAGCCCCCAGCGCGCAGGGATGCTTGTGCAAAAAAGAGTTTTCCGGATCCAGTCTCACTCCTGGGGGTAATTCTACGTTAAGGAATCTGCAGCTAGAATTGGCTCTACCAGATACATCGTTACAGAAGGTAGGTAACTCGTACATCGAGTTTGTAATGATCAACTACCAGACCATATACTTTTATGGCTTTACTACACTTACAATGCCTAAGAATAGACTAGACACTGTAGGTGGCAGGGCTCATGCCAATGTACTCTCACCTGAGGGCTAGTGCACCCTGCTAGAGGGGTCGCTTACCTAGGCTTCAGGCAGTGGGTTGCAGGTATGGCACACAGGGATGTGTGACTTGTCGACTCTTCACTTTTCTCTGCATCAAAACACGCAGCCTGCAAAGGCAGTGTTGGTTGTTAAGGCACAACGTTTCTAAGGTTGGCACACAAAAATGTTGCAGCTGTTAGAGGCCTTTTCTGGTCACAGTGCCCTTGGTACCCATGGTACTTTTTACAAAGGACTTACCTGTGGTCAGAGATGTGCCAATTGTGAGTACAAAGGTACAGTTTTGGGAAAGAATCCTGGCCCAGGGAACCTGATTGGCAGGGACCCAGGGCATATCATGTCAAAAGACATCAGATGTCAGGCAAAAAGTTGGGGATAACCATGCAAAACGGGGCACTTTCCTCCAGGATAAATATGAATGTATTTATATGAATGTTTCTATATGTATATGAGTTTAAAATTTGCTATACCACTGCTATTTAATCAGATTTAAGCATGTAAATCTATAAAAGATCCAACTCAGCAGTAAGAAAATAAGTTACTTACCTGTAACTGAAGTTCTCCAGTATCTTTCATAGATTGATATGTGACCCACCCTCCTCCCCAAGGAGGCATATTTTCTCTCTCAATGGGTGTCTATGTACATTCGTGCTCTAAAAATCTGAAGGATGGAGTGCCTCACTGGAATGTTCCAAAGGGTGGTTCAACTTGATTGGTTGAAACCTAAATTTAGTCTCTTTTTAAAAAAAGACTAGGTAATGTTACTAAACTGTAGGACCTAGGGTCTTTCTTCATATCATTACACAGCTTTTCTAAGGTACTGTGGGACTCCTGGCTCGACGACTGGGAATGATTCAAGTCTATGAAAACTTCCAATACTGGAGGACTACAGTTACAGGTAACTAACTTATTTTCTTTCTACTATTCACCTGGAGAATTTTACCTGAAATCAAGTTTTTAAGTTTCTCCTGATTTTCATTTGTTATCTGTTTATAGATCTTAGCTAAGAAAGTCTACACACTTTATTCCTTGGCCGTCCAGCAACTGTCAAAGCAGGATCACTACGACTTTGGCTTAAGAGCACTAACCTCTCTGCTCCGCTATGCTGGAAAGAAACGCCGGGTCCGACCAGATCTGTCTGATGAGGAGGTAAGATCCTGACAACTATTTAATTCACTGTTAAACCACTTTTTTGTTGAACTGGATGAGCGAAAAGTGAGCACGTCACTCTCAGTACTGTGAAATTTAGGTTTGCCTTATATTACCCTTTGTTCTACAGGAGTTTGTTGACATTGCCCCAAAGCTCACAATGTTAGAATGGCATCAGGCTCAATCCATTGCTTGTAAACACATTTGCATAAAGTTTTAAGAAAGTACTAAAATACTATTTTTTACATCTAAAAAAATGTTTTGTAAACCGTAACATTAGTCATAGCTTTACCTGGTATTTTGGAAAAGTTATTTTTTTCTGAAGACATTTTTTATTGCTTTCAGCAAAGTAAAAGCAGAAACAATAGTGATCTGTAACCTGTTTGACAGAAAGGTGAAAGGATACAGATCGTGCCACACAGAAACACAGGAACAATACACTCAGATTGAACCTCTTCTCCCGTCACTCCCAATTGGGTTGTCATCCATCAGTGTCAGTGGAGATGACATCCTCAGTTGTGGAAAACACCTGAGAGCCCATTGGATGTACAAACCTCATAAGGAGTTCCACCCAGACCCTCCTCCGCCCGTTCATCATTCCTACATTTTTTCAAACTTGTCTCCTCAGTTACTGCCCATTCTCCAGTATTAGGGTGTCTTTCATAGATTCACATACTTGAATAATTCCCCGTCGTCGAAGTGGGAGTCCCACGGTAGATAAAATAGTAGTAAGAAACATATATACCTTAAATATATATATATATACGATTCCACTCCTTTTAAGTGTCCGACGTCGTCAACCAGGTCTGGCTCTCTGTGCGAACAGGAATTTGACGACGGACCCTGCCTGGATGTAGTAACACGCCTTGCCGGGGAAGAAAAGCATTTACCCGCCCACAAACGCCCACAAACGCCGAGCGCTGAAGGAAGCCTGTGGAGTGTAACATTCTGAACACCACGAGCGAGTAAGCGGCTGTCGGAATACTGTGGAGGGCTTCCCGTGAGGGGTGAGTGAACGTTCTTGGCGGTGAGGAGGAAAAAGGCATTGTGCGGAGGGTGGTGTAATAATATCGTCTTCGCTGCACTTCAGAAACTAAAGCATTCACGCTTGATAACAGAGATTGAACTCGAGATGTCGGATGACACAGTAAAGGGGCGGGAGGCGGCTTCGCTGCTATTATTTACCAACTTGCCGAAAATTCCTCAAAGAGGAGCTTCCAACACAGCTGGTATATCGGGGGCTGCACAATCACAACCCCCATCGGATGAAACGAAAATAAAGGCACTAATGAAACGCTTGGAAAAAGTGATGAAAAGTGAAGTCACCAAATGGTGGGAACACAAATCATTGACAATGTACATAGCAGAAGAACGTGTTCCACGAGGCTTACGCATATTATTGGCACCTAATTATGAGAAACCCCACCCAGAAATGCTGAAAAAATGGGGGGAAAGCAATTTGGAGGCCTCAAAAAATCTAATTCTAATTTTAATAGAATATGCTGAGATAGACCGTGACATTTTGCTTAAAGAGTTGGCAACAATTAATGAGGAATTGCTCAAATTCGAACCAAATGATTTAATTACCTCATTGAGAAAGGAAATTCAGGAGAGAGTAAATGGACATGAGGAAAAAATCAAAACCCGTAAAGCGTGGAAATTTGCACGTGATAAAGATGATTACGAGCATGGTAAAATCTACACGTTTGCACGCAAGTTTGAGGATGCCAAGCGCTTGAAAATTAATCAAAACAAGGCATTGCCGCTAACTGACGGGGGAGCATCCTCAAGCCAATCCGGCACAAGAGAGCAACCAAGAGAGCACTTACCCAGCACAAGTTACTCCAACTCCAACTTGAGCAGTATTGACAGCGATAATTCAACAACCGGTGAAGATGGGGATGAGCCCTTAATGGTTCTTGATTTGGGCGAAGAAATTGATTTTTTAGTCAACGCCCGACTGCAAACCTTGCGCCCACGCAAGCAGCAACAGCAGCAGAAAAAAGGGCCAGAATCAACCGGCGCAGGAAAGAGCGACGCCGAAAAAACAGATGCAAGAAACAACAACAAAAAGAAAAAATTCTGGCACAAGAAGAAAAATCAAATGAAAAAACAATAATCAATCTCTCATCCCAAACTTTGACGATAGCGGAACAGCAATTACTTAGTCTTGGGTTAACTTACTGTCCTTTGACGGACTTTAATTATTCAACCACAAGAATAGATATATTCCGCTATATTCGAAAGCTCAAGTTGTCCAAATTCTTTAAAATCAAGCAGAATACATGTACAACGGAATCAGACTTAGCTACACCAACCACTTCTAATCTCCAAGCTAGTGACGTAAGAGGTTTACTCACTCTGTGCCAGTTGGATCAAGGTACGAATGACATGGATGACAACATATCGACTCAGGAAGAACTAAGATCTGCTGAAATCCCACAGACGGGAGCAGGATCAAGCCCATTTAAACCATCATCTACATTTATGCCCATCATGCCTAAGGATGCAATAGATTCATTTCATGATGTGGTAATATCAGATTTGAAGAAATTACACCACCAGATCAAACACCGTGGCAGGATCAAACATGATAAGGAAAAACAATACTGGGACTTTGTATCTAGACTAAAAAACGACTATCGCAATATAGTGTGCAGCTCCGATAAGGGCGGCAATATTGTTATATGGCCACAGGAACAATATATTGCTGAAGCCACTAAACAGCTATCAGATTCATCATGTTATACAAAAGCTGATGTTAAAATGTACGACAAAGCAAGGGACAAATTGAGAAAACTTCTCCTTCAGTACAAAAGGGAGGGTTTAATCTCCATTCAAGAATTCAAATTCCTGCATGTCGAATTACCCTGCATGGCACGTTTTTATCTAATACCTAAAGTCCACAAGGAAGTAACACCCGTACCGGGAAGACCAATTATATCAGCTATAGACAGTATGGGTGAACACCTTGCTCAGTATATTGACTATTTCCTGCAACCTTTGGTGGTGAAATTACCTACATATATCAAAGATACGGGACATTTTTTGAATAAAATCCACAATACCACCTGGACAGATAACTCTCTGCTAATTACGCTAGACATTGAGGCTCTGTATACGAGCATTGAACATCAGAAAGGTTTGAAGGCCATGGAGTTCTTTTTAGGGACAAGGCCGGTTGATTGTTACAACCACAGTAAAATGCCCATTTCATTGACAGCATGGAGTCTCAACCATAATTTCTTTATGTTTGGCAAGGAAATATACCTGCAGCGGAGAGGGGTGGCGATGGGGGCCTGCTTCTCCCCGAGCTATGCATGTCTTCATGTGGGGTTTTGGGAGAGGCAGGTCCTTATGGGAACACTTCAAGAGATTTTTAAAGAACATGTCCAGATGTGGGTAAGATTCATAGATGATGTGTTTTTAATTTGGAGGGGAGATGTTTCCAGTGCACTTGCGTTCATTGATCAACTAAATAACAATGATTATAATTTGAAATTCACTCATCATATCAGTGAACAATCAGTTGATTTTCTAGATGTAAGGGTATATCACAAATCTGGCAAAATTGCAACTACCCTTCATAGAAAGACCACTGCTGGCAATGCAACTCTGCACGCCAGCAGTTCTCATCCGCAGCACACAATAGAAAACATCCCCTATGGAGAACTGCTCCGTCTAAAAAGAATTTGTAGCAGTGAGGATGAATTGGAGAGATGCACTAATGAAGCACTTAGCAGATTTAGGAGGAGAGGGTATCATGCTGACACTTTAAAGAGGGCAGTTCAAAAGGTCAATAAAAAATCCAGGGAATGCCTTCTACAGCAGAACAGTGGTAAAACAACCACCGAAACAAGTTCTGAAGAGTCTGAATTAAGATTCATTACACCGTATAGTTGCCAGAACAGGAAAATTAGATCAATCCTTACCAAAAGCTGGCCGATCTTACAAACAGACAATGTGATAGCATCTGACCTCCCTGATAACCCTAGAATCACTTTCAGGAGAGGGCCGACCCTCCGTAATCATGTCACCAATGCGTTTCCCGAAACCCTCTAACCGAAAACTTGGTTCCCGCAACATCAGGGCTTTTTTAAATGCTCTAGTTGTCGGGCATGTAGGTTTGGTGTAAACACCAGTACTTACATGACTCCTTTCAGTCCCACGCCTGTCAAAATCAAAGGCAAATACGATTGCAGAACGGAGTTTGCTGTGTATGTCCTGACGTGTACTTGCGGCCTGAGGTATGTTGGGAGTACTCGGCTTGCGGTGCACGTCAGGATTTTACAGCATCTCCGAGCAATTGTAAACAACGACAATGCCTATCCGGTGGCGAGACATTTTAAAAGTGTCCACAATAATAATTTGGAAAGTCTCAGCTACTATGTCCTTACCTCTGTGCCTCGTCCTCGTAGAGGAGGAGACAGAGACAAGTTACTTCGCCAACTGGAATCCAGAATGATATTAGAGCTAGATACCAAGGTCCCGAATGGGTTGAATACCACTGAGGACCTATATCACTTCCTATAAAGTCACTATACCCTGTATATATTAGCCTTAACGTGACATCTGGTGTTAATAGGCATTATATATCCTTTTGCCTAAAAGCTCATCAGTGGAGTCCGCCTCCCCTCTTAGGTCACCATATTGACTCACCAAACAAAATTAATTATTGTATACACCCCCTTTTCTGTTTTTTAGTAAGTTGACTTTCTTTTCCTTCACTTCGCCCCATGTATATATTTCACGTTTGAACTTTGAATTAAATTTACCATTACTATATGTTGGAGTATGATGTATGCACAACTACCATATTCAAAGTGAAACAATATTCAATGATTTTGTTTATTCATGTCTATTTTTGCATGATGTTACTCACTAGATGTTGGGTACACAATCCCATTATTTTTGTTGGGGTAGATATACTATTAGACGTAGGAGAGCTGTTTGGGAAAATAGGGGCTGCCATCATTAGTTTGATGTCCCCTTAGCAAGCACATTCAGGTGGGGTTGCCATCACTATATAATGATGTCCCCACCTATACACAAACAGGGAATGAATTGTTTGATTTTAATGTATATTTTTGTATATATTTGTACAGTATTTATTGAGTATCAAGATATCATCCACTGAACATAGTATCTCCAACACAGATGTACATATGAGATATGGTCGTTTGTATATAGAGTAAATAGACGACAATTGTATGTACATATATGAGTGACATTTATTTTTATGGGTATATATATATTTCTACATAGATATTAATTATTAATTGTGTCAACATATTGAGTTAAAGTTTGGTTAGTATGTGACGTAATAATGGTATTGTCCTTATTCAATCTATTCCTTTACTGTCGGTATACATAAATGATAGAATTTTTACTATTTTTGCCCTTGAAAACCTTTAGAAATATGTGACATTTAGCATTTATGCGGCTAGAATTTGTGTCACTGTTATATTTTGAATTCATTCAGATATTAATTTCTTTTTGTGTCAGGCAATGTTAAGCCACGTTAACATTATGTGTCTTTGTTTCCCCCTTTTCCCGAACATTTGCCAAAATACATGTAATGATAGTATGTCTTCCATGTTTATAGGTGTCACATGGTATGCACACGCAGTTTAAAAGTTCAGGTGTGAGGGGTTTTTAAATTGACTGTGATCAAGGGCACCCCGCCCAAAACGCGTCAGTTTTCTTTCTCTGTTAAGCGTTGCTTAATAAAAACCTTTGCCTGGATACTGGATTCGTGGAGTTGTCTGCTTTCCTGGGGACCCGGGACGGCAGTTTTGCTTCTTCTTGTTTTCGAGATATATATATATGTATACGTATATAAATATAGATAACAAAAATCATATACATATTAAAAAACAACGCCTTAAAGTACCATAGAACAACATTGGCCCATAGAAGACATGGAGAGTTCACTTTAGTAACATATCCATGTCATTATAATAGTCCACATTCCAGCCAATCAGGCTGTAGCACCCTCTAGAACCTTCTCCTCAGAAGCCCAATCCCTCAGATTTTCTACCGCACGTCGTGTGAAAGGAGTCTCCCTGAGCTTTGCTCAGTTTTCTTCATCTACAAACCTTCAAAACTTCAAGAACATGTCTACAACTAAAACGTCTTTATTCAGGCCCTGTTCTGCCTGTGGAAAACTTTGTCTTTTCTCTGAGGACCCTCATAAAAAATGCATCTACTGCTTGTACCTGGACCATGAGGTGAGGAGTTGCAAAATTTGCAGGACTTTTTCTTCAAAGACCCTAAAAGATAGAGAGGCCCGTCTCCTTCTGTGGCTACAGAGGTTGAAGACCTCAGACAACCCTGTGTCTGATATAGCGAGTGTGTTTTCTCGCCATTCTAAGACCTCTCTGAAGCGTGGGTCTGACACTGAGATGCCTTCTCCTTTTCTAAAAAAGAAGAATCTTGTGGACGCTCCAAAATCAGTCTCCCCATGGGATCTGCCGGCCTCTACGCCTGCGGGACCTAGTTCTCTGGCGTCGCAGATCCACAGTGTGCCCTCGTCCTCTAAAGCAAGTGCCAGCTCGTCGACGAGCCGCCTGTCGACGAGCTGGCACTTGCTCAAGATCCGTCGACGTTATACCTACTTCGACGACGACCAGCACTCTGTCGACGATGACGTCTCCATCGTCGACGATGGCCCAGGAGGTACGGCCTACCTCGTCCATTGTAAAGATTTTGTCAACGGCGAAGAAATCCATCTCGTCGACGACCCTTCCTAAGCGACATTCGTCGACGAAGACTTCATCGACGCGTCACGTCTCGACGCTACCTCTTCCGTCGACGGTGGCCTCGTCGACGTCAAGTACCTCGTCGACGACAGCTTCGTCGACGGTGGCTCCGTCGACGCTGAAAGCTTCATCGACGAAATCAACATCTGGCGTCGACAAGAACCTCGGCTTCGTTGACGGCGACTACATCTTCGTCAACGCCTGGAACATCATTGACGACGCCCTCGGTGACTGCTTCGAGGACGAGCTCGTCGACGGGACCGTCGATGGCGCAATATTCTCTGGCAACTGCAACCACCATCGCAGTGGTGACAGCTACTACTGTTAAACGCCCGGCTCCACTGGTTTTTAGCCCTTTACAACATCGGTCAGGTCCACCAGCTCAACTATTTGCCTCTGCAGAGGAGGACTCTTCAGATGACTCGTATGCAGATGACACCTTTCGTGCTGCAGGTAGCCCATCAGAGCTACATATCAAATGCCAAGACTATGATGATGATGATGAATATGATGAGCGGGAGTCGCACATCTCAGTTCCAGATGACACCCGTGGTGATGACCAAGGTGTTCCCATGGCTCAATTGCCAATGACCTTGATCTCAAATCTTCAACATATGCTGGAGGACTATAATCGTCGCTTTCCACCTTCTTCGCAGGCCTCTCTGCCGCCTCCTTCAATACAAGCGTCCCTTCAGGTGGCACCAACCCGGTCACCAGTTCCTCAGTACCCTGGTAATGATGATGATGACGATCAAAACAATACGCACCAGGATGATGATGCTGCCCTAGCAGATTGGAACAATTACCAGGCTCAGACTCCGTCCCCTCCTCCTACATCACCTCTGACATCTCCTCCAGTGGACATTGGAAGTTTTCACCTTTTGATGGCGAGGGCAGCGAAGCGTTTCCATTTGCCTATGTCATCAGGCAAGAGGACTGTTTTCTTTATGATTTTAAAGATCAACCTCTAAAACAAGTGCATACCATTTCTATTATTGAATTTATTTGGAAGGAAGGCCTCAATCTCATGGAGCGGTCTAATTCTGTTCCGGCGGTACTCCCATGCATAGACAAAAAGTATAAGGCACCAGCAGATTCGCCTGCCTGCCTTGTTGCACAACCAAAGCCAGACTCTGTAATTACGCAGGCTGCCCAGAAGAGATCGCGTAATCCGGCTTCTCCTTTAGCATCTCCGCCAGACCAGAAGGGTCGACGCCTGGATACCATCGGCAAAAAATTCTCCATGATGACTGCTACTACGGTAAGGGCGGCAAATTCCTTAGCCATCCTCGGCCGTTACGACCGACAAATGTGGTCAGAGATTACAGCCTTGGTCGACCTGATTCCTGAACCCTCCAGGGCAGAGGCACAAAAGATCGTGCATGAGGGTGAGAAAATGTAATCAGAAATTATAGACTGCGCAATCGATATTTCATCTACGCATTTCAGGCAACTGGCAGGCGCTGCAGTTTTAAGAAGGCAGGACTGGCTTAAGGCTACATCTTTTCGGCCGGAAGTGCAAGCAAAAATACTCGACTTGCCCTTCGATAGAGAGTTCCTGTTCGGCAAGCATGTGGACGATGCTTTGGAGTCCATCAAAAAGGATACGGACACTGCTCGCTCCCTAGGCTCTCTCCAATAGGGCACATCCTCCACTTTTCGAGGCTCTTCCTAGTACCGCTCCTATAGTGACAACAGACAGCGTTACACCAACCAGAATCAGACTAGACAGTCTGATTCCAGGCCATATAGGAGAAAATCCACCTACAGAGGAGGTAACTCCTCCAAAAAACAATGACTTTCTAAACACCAAGGGCCAGATGTAGGTGGCCAATTACTGGTCGGTAACGGCCGAATTCGGCCGTTACCGACCGGTAATTGGATTTTGAGATGTAGGGGGAAAAAACAGGCATTTTCGGTAATTTTACCGAATTGGTAAATATACCGGTCGGTAAAATTACCGAAAATGCATTTTCGGTATGTAGGTGCCAAGTTGCACATTGACACAGGGCTTTGAAAATCGGTATTTTACCATGCAATACAATTGCATGGTAAAGTACAGATGCAGGTGTACATGCACATCTGTGCATGTACATCTGTGCCATGTGGCACACATACATGCCCTTAGGGCATGTATGTGTGCCACATAGCACACAAGCCTAAAACAGGGGTGCCAGAGGGTGTCAAAGTGATACCCCTGCACCCTTGCTAAAATCGGTATTTACCGATTCTGTAATTACAGAATCGGTATTGCCCATTGATTCCTATGGGCTTCACAGCCCATAGGAATCAATAGGAAATACCGATTCGGTATTTCCAGATTCGGTAAATACCGAATCTTAACGATTCGGTATTTCCACATCTGGAAATACGTACATCTCCCCCCTTCATATTTACCACTTCTTAAATACCGAATCGGTAAAATTCGGTATTTAAGAGGTGGTAAATATGAATTACCTACATCTGGCCCCAAGTCTTGTCCTGCTCTGAAGATTGGAGGTTGAATCTCCCAAAACTTTTACAATTGGTCAAAAATAACATCGGATCGTTGGGTCTTGGATGTGATTTCAAGAGGCCACGCTCTGGAATTTCTCAAGTTTCCTCCCAACCGCCCTCCAACAGGTCCTCCTCCAGCACACTTGAAAGAACTGTTTGCACAAGTTGCAGTTATGATTCAAAAAGGAGCAGTCGAAGTAGTTCCTCGATTACAACAAGGGACGGGCTTTTATTCCTGATTTTTTTCTCATCAGGAGAGTGGCGCATGATATTGGACCTTCGAGCTCTCAACAAGTACATCAAGTCCAAAACATTTCGAATTGTGACTTTGTTGGAAATCTTACAGTTCCTAAACCCCGAGGAGTTCCTCTCCACAATCGACCTCCAAGATGCCTACTTTCATATGCCAATCCATCCCAGACACAGAAAGTACCTCCGTTTCAAAGTAGGATCAAAGCACTTTCAATTCAAGGTTCTGCCTTTTGGCCTTCGTTCCGCTCCGAGGGTCTTCACAAAGATCATGGTTCCAGTAGCGGCTTATCTGCGCCTACAGGACATACAAATGTACCCCTTCTTAGACGACTGCCTGATAAAGGCCCCAACCTTTCTCGCAGCACATAAACACACTCAGACCTGCATGTCCGTCTTCCAAAACTTGGCTCTTTCCATCAACGACGAGAAATCATGTGTCCTTCCGGCACAACAAAGAGTCTTTCTGGGAGCATTAATAGACACAAATCTAGCAAGGGTTTTGTTTTACTAGAGCGCCAAAGTCGCATTTCCAAATTGGTGGCTCTTCTGCAATCAAGAAAGTATGTTTCTGTCCGAATATTGAAATCCTTTCTGGGCATGGCCTCGTCCTGCATACCGTTGATCCCCAACTGCAGATTACACATGAGAGTAATCCAAGAAGAATTGGACAAACAATGGCGGCAAGTCTCAGGTTCATTCAACGACAAGGTCTCACTGACACCTCGAATTCGAGGAGCATTGAAATGGTGGGCTCACCCTCCCAACATCGCTACAGGACGAATGTTTCAGGACACAGCCCCCACGCTTACCCTTACAACGGACGCTTCCTTAGAGGGTTGGGGTGCGCACCTCAAAGGGTTGTCAGTCAACGGCAAATGTACTGCGGACCAACGCAGTTGGCACATCAATCGCCTAGAACTCTTGGCCATTTTTCTCGCCCTGAAATCCTTCAGTCGGCTGGTGGAAGGAGAGTCTCTGTTGGTGCGTACGGACAACACCACCACTATGCACTACCTCAACAAGCAAGGGGGTACGAAATCTCTTATGCTCTCCAGACAGGCACAACAGAACTGGGAATGGGCAATTCAACATCGAGTCCATTTGACTGTAGTTCACGTACCGGGGATCTCCAACTCCCTTGCACACTCTCTCAGCAGGTCTGCCATGGACAACCACGAGTGGGAACTCCATCAGCCAACTCTGGAGTATGTCTTTCGAATGTGGGGCCAGCCGGGACTGGATCTGTTTGCGACTCCACTGAATCGCAAATGCCTACGCTACGCAAGTTGGCATCCCCACAAAGGGTCGAGCGGGAATGCATTTTCTATCAACTGGTCGAAAGAATTTGCATACGCTTTTCCGATGATCCCTCTTATACCTTGTCTCCTACACAGAATGAGAGCACAACCATGTCACATCCTATGAATTTCGCCCAGGTGGCCGCGTCGACCATGGTTCACGGATCTCCATCTTCTTTCCCAATACGATCCGATCCCTCTTCGCCCCCTGCCTCACCTTCTCACCATGAACCTCAGACAGATCTGCCATCCAGACCCGGCATCTCTCCAACTTCACGCTTGGAACCTGAGCACCATGAGTTCGCCCATCTAGATATCGCTCCTGACTGTAGAGAGGTCCTTGCTAATGCACGTGCTCCTTCAACCATCAAAACCTGTACATTGAAATGGAAACGGTTTTGTGTTTGGTGCCACATGGAAAACATTGATCCTATGCTCGCCACCCCTGAGCAAATATTGCCTTTCTTTCTCCTCTTGGCGAAGTTGAGACTTTCACATTCCAATCTCAAAGTTTTCCTGGCTGCGCTTTCCCACTTTCGCCGTGATGGTTCCACATCTCTGTATTCCTCTCAGATCATTCGCCAGTTCTTTAAAGGTCTGTTCCGGATGTTTCCACCTATCCGGCGTCCTCCACCTTCTTGGCGCCTGAATCTTGTCTTAGCCCAGCTTCTCAAGCCTCCGTTCGAACCAATCCACTCAGCGGATTTGAAATTCCTTACCTGGAAGGTTTCCCTCCTCCTCGCACTTACGTCCTCCAGGCGAGTAAGCGACATACAAGTCTTTACCATCCAGCCACCTTTTCTTCAGTTTTCAAGGGATGCTGTTGTACTACGTACAAACCCTAAGTTTATACCAAAGGTTCCATCTGACTTCCACCTTAACGAACCTGTTATTCTCAAGACTTTTTTCCCTAACCCTCAGTCTCCCGCTGAGCGTTCTGTTCAGTCCCTAGACCTGAAGCGATGCCTCAAATTCTACCTCCAACACACTGTTGCCTTTCGAAGGTCAGACCAACTCTTTGTGGCCTATGGGCAGATGCGCAAGGGACATCCGGTCACTAAAAAGACCATCACTCGTTGGATTTCTTCTGCCATCTCCTTCTGCCATCAATGAACTGGCAAGCCTCTTTCTGTTCTGGTGCGAGCACATTCGACGAGAGCAGTAGCATCCTCTACTGCCCTGTTTGCTGGAGTTCCTCTACATCAGATCTGCAGAGCGACAACGTGGTCCAGCAGGCACACGTTCACGAGGCATTACTGTCTGGACACAGCTAACGCTGCGGACACTGCTGTGGGTCAAGCGGTGCTACGAAATATCTTCAAATAAAGGTGAGCCTCTGTTGCTTCCCGCCTCCTGTCATAAAAGGTTGTCTTGTAAAAATACTGTCATGTTCCAAGGTGTATTTATATGCTTGCACTTTTTCATTATTGCCTTTTATGACTCTACTTATTATGGCTTACTGCTTTCTTTTCTTATTCAAGCATGTGAATCTATGAAAGATACCCTAATACTGGAGAAGAACAAAAGTTACTTACCTGTAAACTGTGGTTCTCCAGTATTGGTGTCTTTCATAGATTCACATGCGACCCACCCTTCCTCCCCTCAGAGGCTCTCTTCTCTTCATTCACTCTTGGTCACTCTTGTGCTACGAAAATCTGAGGGCTTGAGCTTCTGAGGAGAAGGTTCTAGAGGGTGCTACAGCCTGATTGGCTGAAATGTGGACTATTATAATGACATGGATATGTTACTAAAGTGAACTCTCCATCTATGTCTTCTATGGGATAATGTTCTATGGTACTTTAAGGTGTTTTTTTTAATTATGTACATGATTTTTGTTATCTATATTTATATATGAGCCTGCAAAGAACATTAGAGCCGGTTTGATTATGGAAACACCCCCCACACCACCGGCCCAGCAGCATGAACATGTTGCATGCTGGGAGTTGGAGTCTGCTCAATGTTTCGCAAGCTCTAACAGGTGAGCTGATTGAACTTGGGGAGGAGCCTAATGTCGTCAGCATCATTACAACCTGCCGAAATGTATTCGCCGCAACCAACCTGTGCACTCGAGTAATAAAGAGTTTCCAAAGGAACCCCCTCTGGCCTCCGCTGCATCTCTTTCGGGGAAGTAGGTTTTTGGGTATATTTATATATATATATATATATATATATATATATATATATATATATATATATATATATATATATATATATAATATATATAATATATATATTTTATGTATATATGTTTCTTACTACTGTTTTATGTACCGTGGGACTCCCACTTCGACGACGGGGAATTATTCAAGCATGTGAATCTATGAATACTGGAGAACCACAGTTTACAGGTAAGTAACTTTTGTTCTGCAGGCACATCCATGTCTCATCTCCCAGCCCACTACACTAGGGCCAGCCTGACCCATCCAGGTAATCACTGTATGAGGCTAGCTTAGTATATGGTGCACAATTATTTAAGTGATGCACCTTGCACTAATCCAGGCAACCCTGATGGTGATTTTAGCGATATTTGATACAGATAGAAAGCTCTCAAAGTGGGAGCTGTGGAGAGCAGCCTTCAGTCTTACCTTGAAGGAGTGTTAAGCAGCTTGTTTTACCAGTTCAACCTTAGGATATGTTAGAGGAGAGAGAACCACATAGTGTATATATAAAAAATACTTCAAATCTGATAGAGACTTCAAGCTGCAGATTGCTTACCTTAGAATTTTCTAAGCATCAGGCTGGATCTGGAAACTTTTGCTCGAGCAATGGCCCTTACGCGCGCCATCTGCTGGCTCCATTTGGCTCGACTTGGTGTTGACGGCTACATTAGCGTCGGTTATGACGCCTCAGTAACCTATATATGTGCCACCCCGGCGCACGGACGTCAGTTCTTTTCTTTCCGTGCCAGTTAAGCGCTGATCTGGGAGGAGCTATCCCCTACCATCACTTTTTGATGGGCCTTTTTAGATTCTTTTGTTGACTTCAGAAGCTTTTCCATTGTGTGTCAAGGGTTGTCTTTGAGTAGGATAGGATTTAAACCGTACTGCACTTGTCTTCACGCCATGTTGGTCACCTATCCCCACAAGCCACCACGACTCAAATTTGTGCTCGGACTGTCAGGCCAAGGCTCCAAACTCCTTGTGGGAGTGGGCTGTGAAGCCCCTTGGTGCCGGGCTGGGTAATCAACACCATCCAACAAGACTCCGTGGAGATCCCGGTCCCGATCAAGGAAGAGAAGGTCGTGAGACCGCTCCCGGAGCCCTAAGTCCTCTTTCTCCCACTAGAGGTCCTCGGGACACTCGGGAATGAGGCACAAGAAGAAGAAGTCCAAGCGGACTTCGTCTTCACCTCGACTGTCATCTGTCGACGAATAAGGTAAGGAGCACCGACGCAGTAGGCACGGTTCTGCGGAGCCAGGGTCTATTCATGCCTCCCTCCCTTTCCGGGAGCCAGAGCAACCCCTGTTCAAATTAAAAAGCTCGAGGAGGCCATGCACCATGTTTTTGATCAGGCTGACGCCTTTGGTTAGCCTTTGGGCCCCACGGGGTGATAAGTTGCTCCATCGGATTCGATGCTGTCGGCTCCGGCCACTGTGCCGGTGGGACCTCAGGGATCTGAGTCCAGATCCCAGACGACACCAGTCGTGCCAAAGCAACCTTCCCATGTGTCGGACCCAAAGTCGAAGCTTACAGAGCTGCCACCGCTCACTGGCGGTTCCAGCACCACACTCATCCCAGACAACATAGAGTCGGATCAGCGTCGGTCGAGGCAGAATCCTGCGCAGGTAGAACCTATGTAGTAGCCTAAGCATTTTAATGATGTTTCTGGTACGGGATAGGACTGGGAGGGGTCTATAGACCGTTTAGAATGACAGGATGTGTCTGCAGAGCAGATGGACTGATATGAGGAACTTGGGGAAGCCAGTGAACTTGATACATCTCCAGATACTGAAATGCTTTCTCCAACACCTGTGGCTATGGAGGAGTGGGCATCTTAAACCATGGAGGTAAGGAGTGTAGCCGAGGTCCTTGGACTGGAGTTTCCCTCTATGCAGGTCAGGACTAATCTCCTCACTGAAGTGCTCCAGATAAGGGCTTCCACCTCTGAACCCCTTCTGCTCATTAATGAAGCACTGACAGATTTCCTCCAAGCCTAGCACAGGGGCTGTTGTGAATAGGACAGTAGCATGCCGCCATCACCCAGTCTGTGAAACCCAAAGTTCCTCTGCCAACACCACACCCCTGAAAGGTTGGTGGTGCAGGCTTTTACCTCTCATGGGCGCGTTCCCATCCGCTCCTCCTGACAGGGATTTCAAGAGGTTTGAATCACTTGGGAAGATGTTTTCATCCTCTAATCTGCCATTGCTGTTGGTGAATACTGCATGCTTATTGGGCCATTTCTCCCATTCCTTTTGGCATACAGTTGCGCAGGTGATGCCACAAGTCCTGGAGGAGGCCTGAGCTGTGCTCTCCTAGGCAGTTAAGGGGAGGAGAGTGTGAGAAGTTAACCTGGCATATGATGTCCACTAGTTCAAGTGGGCACCTTGCACCAGTCTAATCGACCCTTATTGATGGTGGTTGTAAAGTCAACCTTATAGAAAGCAAGCTATCTTCAGGCTAAGACCTCAGTAGGCGAGCTAAGCAAGTTGTTTTACCATATATAATCCCTTGAATACCAAATGAAAGGACACCACACAAGGTATATATCAAATATATATGCATTTAATCTAAACACAACCCCTCTGCACTCTTTATGAGGTCAGAGGTAAAAATACAATACAAGTCAAACAGTTAATATACGATAAGTTGCACAGTATACGTTATGCCCTAGGGGCCTCACAAACCATATACTAAGAAAGTGGTATAAGTACCTCGTGAGAGTTAGAAAGCAGGCCTAGGGCCTGTAGAATCGCTGGGGCTACACTAAGCAACACAGGACCTGTAACTTGCAGTGGTACAGATACCCTTGGTCCCTCCCTCCTGTCTCACCTTTAGGATGGGGTGGTCACCAGATATTCTGGTCAGTCTTTTTTGGACCTGGTTCTCCACTTTCTACTTGTTAAAACAAAAAGAGAATGCTGTTGACCCCTCTATCTCTACCTGTCTCCCAGTGACAGAAGGATAGGATAAGGAAATTGAAAGAGTGCACCTGCATGCACCATGAGATGAGTGCAGCAAGACTGTGCTCGTCAAGACAGAAAATAAAAATGAGCGTCTGCTTGCTGGCCTGCTCTACTTTATTCTAGGCTGCTAGTGAGCTCGTGTTAAAATGCCGACATGTTTCGTTGCCTATTAAGGAACTTACGGCAACTTCTTCAGGGCTGTGTGTGTCGTTTCACCCTTCACCCAATCACAGATATGCCTATACCTGTGGATAAAAAGACAAGGAAAAACAGCATTCTCCATATCAGTGACATTTTGTGTACATGGCTAGATCTCTCTACAGCAGCATAAATATTCTTAATTGGGCATGTTTGGAAATACAGTATTTCCAAACATGCCCAATTAAGAATATTCTGTCTTGACGAGCACAGTCTTGCTGCACTCATCTCATGGTGCATGCAGGTGCTGTTGCTCAAGCACCTTCACCTATCCTATTCGTTAATTTTCTTTTTCACTTCACAATTTATGTTGGAGTGGTGCATGCTGATGATGAGAACCTAGGCGGCAGGCGAGTACCTTCCTGCAGAGCCTCCATGGTGTTACTCCTGTGAGGCGACACCACTCCGTTTCTCACTCTTTCAATTTCCTTATCCTATCCTTCTGTCACTGGGAGACAGGTAGAGATAGAGGGGTCAACAGCATTCTCTTTTTGTTTTAACAAGTAGAAAGTGGAGAACCAGGTCCAAAAAAGACTGACCAGAATATCTGGTGACCACCCCATCCTAAAGGTGAGACAGGAGGGAGGGACCAAGGGTATCTGTACCACTGCAAGTTACAGGTCCTGTGTTGTTCAAATCATATTGAGAGGGGGACGACCTGTTTCTTACATCCCCTAAGCTCCTATATGGAATAGCTACACTAAGCAACCACAGGTTAGGAAGTAGGAGAACCACGGGAGGCGCGTACAGTGTCTAAACACAGGCGCGGTATCCCATTGACTTTCTATGGAGTTCTTAAAAGTTACAAAGTTACAGTTTAAGGACACTTCCGCATGGACTAGGATGGAACCCTTTTAAACTAGGACACTTCGAGAGTCAAGACCCACGGGAGCACCGGAGTACTCGTGTTACGTCACCCAGGGAAGCCGGGTGCATAGGTGTCTTTTCGTGTAGGGTTTCGTTGTCGTTTTCTATGGAGAGCTGCAAAGAAGTGCTGCAGGTGACCAGAGGAAAAGTGTTCGAGTGGATCCAAGGGTGGATCGGAGATGTGAAGAACCTGAAAGCAGAGGGGACAGAGTCTGGGTCACTAGCCAGGGACCAGGAAGGTACCAGGCGATGTCGGGTGCTTTAAGGTAAAGAAGGTGAGTTTGTCTCTTCGGCCACGAAGTCTAGGAGGCATCGACGATGACCAGGAGCTGGATTTGAGCTGTCCCACGATGGATCTAGATGACTGCGGCGTCGGTATCCGGATTGGACCCAACAAGCCTTGGCAACCGCAGCCCCCTCAGGCTGTCGAGATTGGCTCTGTTGCAGACTAGCAAGGCCTGTGGCGCTTCTCCTTGTCAGGGAAGCTGGAGCAAGCCTGGCGCAACCAGGATCGCAAGTTAGATTCAAGATGGCGTCTTCAGGGGGCTCATTTGCCAACGGGCAAGGAACCGGGAAGACGCGTCGAGCACCAATGTAAAGGCGGGTCCCACAGGACCCTCGCGGAGTGTGGGGGCCTGAGCTTCAGTGCAAATGGTGCTCGGGGCTGGGGCTTCACGTACCCCAATGCACAAATTACTGAGGCTTCAGGAAAGGAGTGCAGGCAGCAAAATGCAGGATGTCCAAGATGTCCGGTCCCACGTCTCTCGTGTCCACCACGTGTCTCAGATTTGCTGTGGATGTGGGTCTGGGTCAGAGAAGTCTGGAAGTCCAGTTCTTGAGTCGCAGAATCTTCGGGTTCCAACGGGAGCCTTGAAACTGCAGACCAGCAAAGTTGCTGTTGGTGGCTGTTTGCACATGGTGGTCACTCCTTGACTACAAGGGATTTGTCTTCCATCTTCCAGTCAGAATGGAATGTCGAAGGTCCAAGATATGTCTTTCAAAGCTTCGTCCAGGATAATCTAAAGTCCTAGGGACACAGCTCCTATACTTATACTAAGAATGGGGGCTGGATTACCTTGGCTGGATCCCTCCTATGGTTGGACTCCTTTCCCTTTGTCCAGTTTAGCGGCAGAGCTGGGGCTGGAGTGCCCCAGCAACAGGTTTGAACCGGACTATGCATGGAGCACCTTGTGTGCCCCAGGCAGTGTCTAGATGCATTCACTGAATGCAGCCCTCCCTGCCCCAATACACAAAACCCCTGTCTGGGGAGGTGGTGACACCTTCCTGGACAGGAAACCTATTGTCCTGGCCACCTTTGCCGGAGTTTGCCCCAGTAACAGGACGTCAGACTCGTGTCTGTGGCAGCAGCATCCATTTTGTGATGGTCAGGCTCTGTTTAACTTTAACAGGGTAAAGCAGTAAACTACATATCTTTTCCCTCTAGAAGGGTGGAATGCTACCCCCGCCACCAGAATTGGCGGGGGGGGGGGTTAGTATTCCAAAGTGTTTGACACCTTACACAACATGTTTTGATAAAGCCAAACCAAAGTTAGCATTAACCCTGAGGATTATGATGCACTTAAGAGTATATGGTATGGCTATATCTTAGAACAGCTGTAAGGAGATGGTTCCGAAAGCTGCAGAGGGGCTCAGCTCATGCCAGAGCACCCTCTCACATAAAACCAAGCACTCTGCCTCCAGGATTGTCGAGGCCTACCATAGGTGTGGCTTATAGGTGTATATGTGTCTATATGTAAAGGTAGATATAGGTATACTATATCTAAGTAAGGGGTGATTACACCACCTTACCCAGGCTTTGTGAACATACCTGTGGTGTCAGTTTGGAAGGCAAGCCAGGGGTGGCACAATACATGCTGCAGCCCCTGGTAGGCCTAGGGTGCACCTATGCCCTGGGTACCTATGGTACACTATACAGGGGCTCACAGGGGTGAGCCAGTAACCAATCTGGTATGCATCTAAAGTGCATGGTATCAATTTAGAGAGAGAACAGCTGGGCTGTGGGTCTGATTAGCAGGCCCACAGCCACATTAAAGTCGAAAAACCAGAGAATCACAGCAAAAAGTTGGGGTGACCAGAGGAAGCAGACCCTACTCTCCTAAACAACCCCCCCACCCCCCAACACAGGGAAATTAAACTAACCTTGACCAGTTGAGTCTTCATGTTCTAATAGGAAATATCTGGAGAGTCCATCTGCATTGGCATGGTCAGTCCCAAGTCTATGTTCCACTGTAAAGTCCATCCTCTGTAGGGAAATGGACCACCTGAGCAGTTTGGGATTTTCACCCTTCATCTGGTTTAGCCACAAGAGGGGCTTATGATCTGTCTGAATCTTGAAGTTGGTGCCAAACAAGTATGGCCTCAGCTTCTTCAGGGCCCAAACCACAGCAAAGGCCTCCCTCTCAATAGCTGACCCACGTTTCTCTCTAGGGGTCAGCCTTCTGCTAATAAAAGCTACTGGCTGGTCTTGACCATCTTTATTCAGTTGTGAAAGCACAGAACCTACCCCCAACTCAGAAAAATCTGTTTGGACAATGGATTCTTTGGAGTAGTCATGACTTTGCAGAATAGGAGCAGTGCAGATGGCCTGCTTCAGGTCATCAAATGCCTTTTGACAGCTTACTGTCCACTGAACTTTCTTTGGCATTTTCTTGGAAGTTAAGTCATTCAGGGGTGTCACTATGGAACCATACCCCTTGACATATTTCCTGTAATACCCAGTCAAGCCCAAGAAAGCTCTGACCTGAGTCTGGGTGGTTGGAGCAGTCCAGTCCATTATGGTCTGGATCATGCTCTGCAGTGGTTGAACCTGGCCTCCACCTACAAGGTGGCCCAGGTACACAACCTGACTCTGCCCTATCTGGCACTTGGTAGCCTTGATAGTTAGGCCTGCCTTTTGCAGGGCCTCCAAAACATTCTTTAGGTGGATCAGGTGATCTTCCCAAGTGGAGCTAAAGACAGCAATATCATCAAGATAAGCTGCACAGCAGTCATCCAGACCTAAGAGGACTTGGTTCACCAACCTTTGGAATGTGGCAGGTGCATTCTTCAAACCAAAGGGCATCACCACAAACTGATAATGCCCACCAGGGGTTGAAAATGCTGTCTTTGGCTTTGCATCATCAGCTAATCTTATCTGCCAGTAGCCAGCTGTCAAGTCAAATGTACTCAAAAACTTGGCAGATGCCAATCTGTCAATGAGTTCATCTGCCCTTGGTATTGGATGGGCATCTGTCCTAGTGACAGCATTGAGGCCTCTGTAATCCACGCAAAACATCATCTCTCTCTTACCATCTTGGGTGTGAGGTTTAGGCACCAGGACTACTGGACTGGCCCAAGGGCTCTCTCAGGGCTCAATGACTCCCAAATCCAACATCTTTTGGATCTCTGCCCTGATACAGTCCCTGACATGATCAGGTTGCCTGTAATTCTTACTTATTTACAGGCAGACTGTCCCCAGTGTCCACTTCATGAGTGCACCAGGTAGTCTGACTTGGAGTCAGAGAAAACATATATCTGTAGGATTGTAGAACTTGTCTGCAGTCCTGCTGCTGTTGGTCAGTGAGGCTGCCTGCCAAGGCTACACCATCAACTGAACCATCATCAGGGTTCTGAAAAAGCAGGTCTGGGTGAGGGTCACTCTCTTCCTCCTGTCCCTCATCTGTAGCCATGAGCAAGCCCATGTCTGCCCTGTCAACATATGGTTTCAATCTGTTTACATGAAGCACCCTGTGGGGGCTCCTGGGAGTTCCAAGGTCAACCAAATAGGTGACTTCTCCCTTCTGCTCAACAATAGTGTGGGGTCTACTCCACTTGTCTTGGAGAGCTGCTGGGGCCACAGGCTCCAACACCCACACTTTCTGTCCTGGCTGGTAAACAGTCAGCACAGCCTTTTGGTCATGCCAGGCCTTTTTCAATTCCTGACTAGCCTCAAAGTTTTAAGATGCCTTTTTCATGTACTCAGCCATCCTGGAGCGGAGACCAAGTACATAATCCACAATGTCCAGTTTGGGAGGTTTGAGAGGTAACTCCCATCCCTCCTTCACCAGACACAGGGGTCCTCTTACAGGATGCCCAAACAGAAGTTCAAAAGGACTGTAGCCAACCCCCTTCTGTGGGACCTCTCTGTAAGCAAACAAAAGGCAGGGCAGCATGATGTCCCATCTCCGCCTAAGCTCTTCAGGGAGACCCTTAATCATGCCCTTTAAGGTCTTGTTGAACAAGACCATTGCACTGTGGATGATACGGTGTGGTGAACTTGTAGTTCACTCCACAATCTTTCCACATAGCAGTCAAATATCCAGACATAAAGTTTGCACCTCTGTCTGAGACAACCTCCTTCGGAAAGCCCACTCTTGAGAAAACTCCTGAGAGGGCTATTGCCACAACAGGTGCTGTTGTGGTCCTTAGGGGAATTGCTTCTGGGTATCTGGTGGCATGATCCACTACCACCAGAATAAACCTGTGCCCAGAGGCTGTTAGGGGATCCATTGGTCCCACAATGTCAATCCCTACACGTTCAAAGGGAACCCTCACCACAGGTAGTGGTATTAGGGTTGCCTTTGTGGTGCCACCTGATTTGCCACTGGCGTGGCAGGTGACACATGAGCTACAAAATTCCTTGGTATCTTCTGACATATGAGGCCACTGAAAGTGAGGAACGAGCCTGTCCCAAGTCTTGTTCTGGCCAAGATGTCCTGCAAGGGGAATATCATGGGCTTGTGTGAGAAGGAAGCCTCTGAATGCCAAAGGTATGACCAACCTCCTGGAAGCTCCAGGCTTGAGGTCTCTAGCCTCTGAATACAGGAGTCCATCATCCCAATAGACTTTGTGGGTCCCACTAGCATTCCCAGCAGCCTCAACAGCAGCTTGCTGTCTGAGGGTTTCAAGAGAAGGGCAGCCTAACTGCACCTGCCTCAGACCTGCCCTGGAGGGTCCCCCTGTCCCAAGAAACTCAACCTGATCAGGCTCAATCTCTTCTAGGACAGTTTCCTCCTCTGTCTCACAATCAGCTTCTCCTCCTGGTAGGCAACTGGTCCATTGTTCCAGAATCCAGTGCCAGTTGAGTGTTGCTATTTCTGACCTGTGTCCTAGTCACAGCAAGGACATGTGCTGATATCCCTAAAATTTCTGCATGGGTCCTATACTCCTCTTCAGCCCAAGCTGAAGTCTCCAGGTCATTTCCAAGCACGCATTCTACAGGGAGGTCTGAGCTAACCACAACCTATTTTAGGCCAGTTACCCCTCTCCAGGAGAAATTAACAATTGCCATACTGTGAGTGGTAGCGACTTTGCTAGCATTGGTCACTAGGTGATTTTCACCTAGTATGATCTGTCCAGGGTCCAGAAAGCCAGGTGTCACCATTGTGACACTAGCACATGTGTCCCTGTAGACTTGAGCCACTTTGTCATTAATTAAAGGAGTGTTTCTGTACTTATCCAAGTTATTGGGACTCACAGTAGAGGACATAATTATGTCCCCATCACAGATCAAAACAGCTTGAGTTGGTAATCTGACTAGGCCAGAATCCATCTCAGTTCCCAGGGTTAACCCTACTACACCCTTCTGTTGAGAACCACCACTTGGAGCTGAACAAGGGGGGACAGTTGCCTTAGGGGCAATGGTGGCTGGAGCTGCCTCCTTCTTGGTGCACTCACTGGTCCTGTGAGTATTAACCTTACAAAATTTGCACCATGGTTTCTTTGGGCCTTCTTTCTTTTTAGATTGTTGGGAACCCCCACCATTAGAAGCTTTATGGGGACCTTGAGAAGACTTCTGGTCTTTTGCTTTCTCTGAACAGCAACCTGTACTGCTCAGTGGTTAGGCCAAACCCATCTATCAGAGCACTCTTCAGGACATATTAATTGTCAGCATCCTGTTCATTAACTGTCAGGAGCTTATTTCTGCCTTTATCTGAAAAGGAGAGCCACACGATTGCTGCCCACTGACTTTGGGGTACCTGCTGTACTTTGCAAGTCCTCTCAAAAGCAGTTATCCATTTGTGGATGTCATCCTCAATCTGATAGGGAGGGACAATCTTGTTCAGGTTTTTATGGTCATGAGACCTTTCCCTATCTCTAGGAATTATGCTGCCATCAGTGGGCTCTAGCCCATTTAACTTTTTCTCTCTTTCAAGAGCCAGAGTCTCTTTTGCAAGGGCAACTTCTTGCCTCTTGATCCTAAGCTTGGCTTCTCTCATCCTAGCTTTATGCTCTCTTCTCTTAGGGGAGACATCCTCCTCAGAGCAGAGGCTTTGGACCCTACTGAGGAATCAGAATGCTCAGAGCCACTGGAAAGTGACCTGTGCCTTCTGTTTCTATGGTTAGGCCTACTGGGGTGAGTGGAGGGGGGCCCTCTCGTGGCCCTCTCCACCTCCAGATAGTCCTAGGTTGCCCAGGTCAGCTTCATCAACTGCATCCTGGTCATCATCCTCGTCATTAAGGTTCTCTGGATCTTCTCCAGTATTATCCTCTTCTGTGGAAGGATGGCTCCCCTAGCTACCCCTTGGCTACCTGGGTCTGATGCATTCTGTACATCATAAGCCACTAAGATATCTACCAGGTGTTTAAAGGTTGGACTCTGTCCTTGTCTCAACTTTCTGACTGCACACAGGCTTCTCAGTTTATGAAAAGTGAATGAGTCATACTTAGAAGGCACCCTCTGGGTTTCTTCTTGAAGAGGTCCACTAGGGCCTGCTTCCAAGGACATTTTCTAGTGAGGTGTGGTGTGTGCACCTACCTACACTAATTGGTTTCCTACTAGAACCTCTCTAGGAGTATCAGTCAGGGTGTGCGAAGCCCTTACCACCTACAACTAATAAGTTCAGTAGATCTTATGTATATCTAAGACTTGATTTATATGTACCTACAGGTACCTTGATATGATCTTTCAGATGATATTACAAGATTATTTGGTAAAACAAATTGCAAGCTCTTATCCCAAGTGCTGCACACCAATGTGAGAAGTTAGCCTGGCATATGATGTCCACTAGCTCTAGTGGGCACCTTGCACCAGTCTAATCGACCCTTATTGATGGTGGTTGTAAAGTCAACCTTATAGAAAGCTATCCTAGTGGTGGCATGAACCAGCAGTCTTCAGGCTAAGACTTCTGTAGGCGAATTAAGCAAGTTGTTTTACCACATATAAGGCCAAATGTAGGTAATTCTGATTTACCTACTCTTAATTACCGAATCATCCCGAATCGGTATTTAAGAGTAGGTAAATAGGAAGCAGGCAGATGTAGGTAATCTTTATTTTGCAATTACCAATCGGTAAGATTCGGTATTTACCGATTCTGTAAATACCGAATCGGTATTTCCCATTGATTCCTATGGGCCTTGAAGCCCATAGGAATCAATGGGAAATACCGATTCGGTATTTACAGAATCGGTAAATACCGAATCCTGGCAGGGGGAACGGGGTGTCACTTTGACACCCTGTAGCACCCCAATTGCAGGCTTGTGTGCCATGTGGCACACATACATGCCCTAAGGGCATGTCTGTGTGTCACATGGCATAGGTGTACATGCACAGATGTGCATGTACACTGGAATTCGGTATTTTACCACCCAATAGGATTGGGTGGTAAAATAAGAACTCCTAAGGGCCTGTGGCACTGCAAACTGTGCCACCTACATATGGTTTTACAGAATCGGTATATTTACCGATTCGGAAAAATACCGAAGTGGTAAATTTACCGAATCTGTAAATATACCGATTCTGTAAATTCCGAGCCACCTACATGTCAAAAGCCAAATACCGGTCGGTAACGGCCGAAATCGGCCGTTACCGACCGGTATTTGGCTACCTACATCTGGCCCATAATCCCTTGAATACCAAATGAAAGGACACCACACAAGGTAAATATCATATATATATATGTATTTAATCTAAACACAACCCCTCTGCACTCCCTATGAGGTCAGAGGTAAAAATACAATACAAGTCACACAGTTAATATACGATAAGTTGCACAGTATACGTTATGCCCTAGGGGCCTCACAAACCATATACTAAGAAAGTGTATAAGTACCACGTGAGAGTCAGAAAGCAGACCTAGGGCCTGTAGAATCGCCGGGGCTACACTAAGCAACCAAAGGTTAGGAAGTAGGAGATCCACGGGAGCCGCGTGCAGTGTCTAAACACAGGCGCGGGTTCCCATTGACTTTCTATGGAGTTCATAAAAGTTACAAAGTTACATTTTAAGGACACTTCCGGATGGACTAGGATGGAACCCTTTTAAACTAGGATACTTCGAGAGTCAAGACCCATGTGAGCACCGGAGTACTCGTGTTACCTCAGCCAGGGAAGCCGGGGGCATAGGTGTCTTTTCGTGTCGGGTTTCGTCGTCGTTTTCTATGGAGAGCTGCAATGTATGTGCTGCAGGCGACCAGAGGAAAAGTGTCTGGGTGGATCCAAGGGTGGATCGGAGATGTGAAGAACCTGAAAGCAGAGGGGACAGAGTCTGGATCACTAGCCAGTGACCAGGAAGGAACCTGGAAGGAACCAGGCAATGTCGGGTGCTTTAAGGTGAAGAAGTGGAGTTTGTCTCTTCGGCCACGAGGTCCAGGAGGCATCGACGATGACCAGGAGATGGATTTGAGCTGTCCCACGATTGATCTAGATGACTGCAGCATCGGTATACGGATTGGACCCAACAAGTCTTGGCAACCGCAACCCACGCAGGATGTCGAGATTGGCTCCTTGTCAGGGAAGCTGGAGCAAACCTGGCGCAACCAGAATCGCAAGTTAGATTCAAGATGGTGTCTTCAGCGGGCTCACTAGATAACGGGCAAGGAACCGGGAAGACGCGTCGAGCACCAATGTAAAGGTGGGGCCCAAGGGACACTCGCAGAGTGTCGGGGCCTGAGCTTCAGTGCAAATGGTGCTCGGGGCTGGGGCTTCTCGTACTCCAATTCACAACTTACTCAAGCTTCAGGAAAGGAGTGCAGATAGCAAAATGCAGGATGTCCAAGATGTCCGGTCCCATGGCTCTCGTGTCCGCCACGTGTCTCAGCTTTGCTGTGGATGTGGGTTGGGGTCAGAGTGGTCTGGAAGTCCAGTTCTTGAGTCGCAGAGTATTCGGGTTCCGACGGGAGCCTTGAAACTGCAGACCGTCGAAGTTGCTGTTGGTGCCTGTTTGCACAGGGTGGTCACTCCTTGACCACAAGGGAGATGTCTTCCATCTTCCAGTTAGAATGGAATGTCGAAGGTCCAAGATATGTCTTTCAAAGATTCGTCCAGGATAATCTAAAGTCCTGGGGACACAGCTCCTATACTTATACTAAGAAAGGGGGTTGGATTACCTGACTAGGTCCCTCCTATGGGTGGACCTGAGAATGGGGTGGTTACACCCCTTTCCCTTTGTCCAGTTTCGCGCCAGAGCTGGGGCTGGAGTGCCCCAGCAACTGGTTTGAACCGGGCTATGCATGGAGCACCTTGTGTGCCCCAGGCAGTGTCTAGATGCATTCACTGAATGCTGCCCTCCCTGCCCCAATACACAAAACCCCTGTCTGGGGAGGTGCTGGCACCTCCCTGGACAGGAAACCTATTGTCCAGGCCGCCCTTGCCGGAGTTTCCCCCAGCAACAGGAGGTCAGACTCGTGTCTGTGGCAGCAGCATCCATTTTGTGATGCTGAGGCTCTGTTTAACTTTAAATGGGTAAAGCAGTAAACTACATGTCTTTTCCCTCTAGAAGGGTGGAATGCTACCCCCACCGCCAGAATTGGCGGGGGGGGTTAGTATTCCAAAGTGTTTGACACCTTACACGGCATGTTTTGATAAAGCCAAACCAAAGTTAGCATTAAACGTGAGGATTATAATGCACTTAAGAGTATATGGTATGGCTATATCATAGAACAGCTATGAGGAGATTGTTCCAAAAGCTGCAGAGGGGCTCAGCTCATGCCAGAGCACCCTCTCACATAAAACCAAGCACTCTGCCTCGAGGATTGTCGAGGCCTACCATAGGTTAGGTTAGGCTAAACTTATAAAGCGCAGTGACACCATAAGTTTCCTGGCGCTAAATAATGATTGTAAAAGAGGCAACCGAGAGACTAATTGGACTTAGAAAAGAGCCATAGGAATGGCTTATAGATGTATATGTGTTTATATGTAAAGGTAGATATATGTTTACTATATCTAAGTAAGGGGTGATTACACCACCTTACCCAGGCTGTGTGAACAGACCTGTGGTGTCAGTTTGGAAGGCAAACCAGGGGTGGCACAATACATGCTGCAGCCCCTGGTAGGCCTAGGGTGCACCTATGCCCTGGGAACCTATGGTACACTATACAGGGGCTCACAAGGGTGACCCAGTAACCAATCTGGTATGCACCTAAAGTGCATGGTATCAATTTAGAGAGAGAACAGCTGGGCTGAGGGTCTGATTAGCAGGCCCACAGCCACATTAAAGTCTAAAAACCAGAGAATCACAGCAAAAAGTGGGGGTGACCATAGGAAGCAGACCATACTCTCCTACAGAAAGATGCAGCAAAATTCAACATAAGGTGTGGACTTGATACAACTGATTCACTGGGCAGAGTGATTTAATCTACGGTGGCCTTACAGTGCCATGCCAGGCTTAGATCATCTGGCTGCTCTGCCGATATCCAGGCTAATTTGATGGACATGCCCTTTGATGGTTCCCATCTGTTTGGTAAGAAGGCATACTCAGCCCTGGAACGGTTCAAGGATTCTTGTGCTATGGCCAGATCCTTGAGCCTTTCTACAACACCTTGTGGCCAGTCTAGCTTTTGGCCCTTTCGTAGCAACTGAAGGGAGTTCCATCTGCTTCAGCCCTATCCCGGCCACCGTCCTGCGCAGACTTCCCAGGTTGTGCCGGACATGGACGCGGTTCCTTCCGTCCTAGGAATGAAAGTCAGAAGTAGTCTGCCATTCTGCCCTCGGCAGCCACAGCCTCCAAGCACTCCTAGTGTGACTCTGTATGACCTCAAGCAGCTCACCAAGAAGGAAGGCCCACGGTGCAGAGGAAGCAGTGAGGACGTTATACTTGGCAGTAATAGATGCTGGAGCTTCTTTTAGCCTGAAGATCTCTGGAGTGCAGAGCCAACAGGCCTTGGCAAAGGCAAGTCAACGCGGTGCACAGGGGTTTGGTCCCAACGGTTTACGAAGAGGGATACTGACCTCAAAGTTGCAGAGTACAGGTCAGGCCTCGAAGGAGTTGCAGAACCACCACCTCTGTTGCTGAGCCTTTCGAAGTTCGTGGAACGTCAGGAGCAGCAGACCGGTCAGCTTCATTGCGGTGCCTGCAGATGCAGAGGAGTGACTCCTACAGTCAAAGGGAGATTACTTCCGGTGTCCTTGATGCCCATAGGCCTGTCGAAGATCCTGGAAGAAGCTGAGACACAAACGACAAAGAAGACTTGCAGAACAGTGAGACCAGAAGCAGAAGGAGTCTTCCTTGGTGCAGTCCCGGTTTCAAGCGAAGTCCAAGTGTCCAGATGTTCGATGAGTGATGTGGTTTCATGCATGAGTCTTGTACCACAGCACATCTGAAGAGCCACCCACAGGTAAGCCCTTAAGTACCCTCGGGAAAGCGTTAGAACAACTCTAGGGTCTCATCCAGAGAAGCAGCTGGACAAAGGGGATGATACTCCCATGTAGTTTGTCCTGTTTAGCACCATAGCGGGAGCCAAGGGCTCCCTTAGCAGGTTCAAACTGGAGTATGAAAGGAGGGCACCAAATGTACCTTTCAAAGCAGTGTGGTTGCTCTGGCAAGCACCCCCACCCCAGCCCAATACACTTACGTCCTGTGTGGGAGGTGGTCACACCTCCCTGTGACAGAAAACATATTGCTCTACCTTTCCCTGCTCAAGCCTGGCTCAGTAACAGGATAGCAGTTTCGGGTCTGTGGTCAGCAGCAGCTCTAGCTTTCTGTCAGACCCTGAAAGGCTGTTACTGGGAGTACAGGGGGATACCCCAAGGGAGCCCCCAGTATATGAGATCATACTTCCAACACTGGAATACGTGTTGGGGTATGATTGCTACATGTTGGATACCAAACATGACCGGTTTCGGTGCAGCAACTATATAGTTAGACATCTTGTATTGACTGAAGTCCACTATATGTTTTAAAATGGCTGACCGCACTTACAAAGCCTGGAGAACTGAGAATCGACTCTGGGTTTGTAAGGGTGTCCTGCTCATGCGGGGGCACCCTCTCACTTATAACCAAGCACCCTTCCCTCAGGACTGCACATTTCACCTAGCTGCAGTGTCTGAACAGAGGTGGTGTCTCGGATCTAGCGCTGGGCTGGCTGAAATCCTTTCTGACAGAGCGCAGTTTCCAGATCCAAAGAGGATCCTTTCTGATAGATACATCTGCCGTGTGGATTCCTCACCTTGTGAATATCCCCCTTGCGTCAGCAACATTCAGAAATTCTTTTCGTAGCCTCGCGCCGACATGGATTCGGACGTCATAGAGACACAACATCGCTCGCGACTCCGCTGACGTCACTGACGCCTATAATAGGCCCACGCCGGCGTGATGACATCAGTTCCCTTTTTTCCGCGTAGTCGACGCTAACGGTTATTGGGAATCTCTGTAGCCAACTGGTACTTTGTTACCTTTTTGTATCTATTTTCTACTTCTTTGTATCTTGTCTCTTCTAAGATGTCGACAAAGAAGACCGGCTTCAAGCCCTGCAGAGAATGCGGCAAGATGATGTCTATTACTGACCCGCACGATGACTGCATCTGGTGCTTAAGTTCCGACCACGACGTCGATAGTTGTTCCTCTTGTCGGAAGATGAACCCGAAAGCCCCGAGGGAAAGAGAGGCCAAACTCCTGGTGGCAAAATTGAAAGCTGGTAAAGGAAGAACATCGAGGTCTCGTTCTCGAAAGGGAAGGTCAAGATCGAAGTCGAGGTCTAGATCTCGAGAGGTGTCATCTTCGAGGTCGGCTTCGGATCATACTTCGAAGTCGAAGAAGAAACATAAGAAGAGGAGACATGAATCCCGACGTCGTTCCGGTAAGGAGTCGGACTCGAGATCGAGGTCACCGAAGAAGGTACGTTCTAAGGTGGTTACTCTGGATGTCTCTGAACCGGAAGGTAAGGCCTCACCTTCGGAGTCACGTGTTCAGTCACCGACGCCGGCTCCGAATCCGTCTCCGGCGCCGTCCTCGGCCCGAGATGAGGAGGAGGTTCAAGTGGATGTGGATTCCGCGCCTACCAAAGAGCCGAATCCGATTCCTCCACAAGACCAGCCTGTGGGTTTCCAACCTCCATTTCCAACCCCAGGACAAGATCCATCTGCATTTCTTAATGCTATGTATGGTGTCTTTTCAAGGCATGGTACCCCTCTGGCGCACCTTCGGGTCCCATGGGTCCTCTGGCTTTCAATCTAGGAGTCCCTCACTCCTATCCTCCTGCTCCATTTATGCCTTATATGCCAGCCCCGACGCCGCCTTGGCAATTTCCAGCTCCACCGAGGCCGTCGACGCCGGTTCCAACGTCACCCGCTCCAGAGCGACCTCGAGAGCTCCGGCTAAGCTTTCGGATTCAATACCGACGTCGATCCCGACTCCGTCGGAGCCGTTGGTGGATCCGGCTGCGAGTCGTGTGAAGGAAAGGTCCAGAAGGGAAGCCCAACGCCTTTTGGAAGAAAGAAGATATATAGAAACTCATCCTGATATAGAAGAAGGTGAATTGGATGAAGATCGTTTTGATGAACTGGCTGGTGCTAGTAGCCTAGATTTCTCCCCGGAGTGGGAATTACCTTCAGGCTCTGATACACCTTCTAAAGATGTCCAACCTTACCATATGGTTATGAGGAAGGCGGCAGATCTTCTTCAATTAACTTTACCTACAGTGGAATTTAAATCCAATCTTCTGACTGAGGTTTTACATTCTCCTAGTTCTGTAGTAGAACCGTTGCTTCCATTTAATGACGCCTTGACAGAGCCCATTTTGGAAGTGTGGAAGAAACCACTATCAGCTCCTGCGGTTTCCAAGAGTGTGGCAAGAAGGTACAGGGTTGCACCTGAGGACCCTGCTTTTTGACTTCTCATCCTTCACCAGAGAGCCTAGTCATTCAAGCAGCTTGCTCTAAAAGGAATGTAAGTGCCTTTCCCCAGGTTCCTTGTGAAAAGGAGGCAAAGAAACAAGATCAGGTTGATAAAAAGACCTTCTCCTCTGCAAGCATGGCATTGAAGTCAACTAATGCCACTTGTCTGATGGGGAGATATGTGCATGCCCTTATGGATTCTGTGCGTGTTCTAACTCCTAAAGTTCCTGATGCCAACAGAAAGGATTTTGAGGAGGTGATCGCTGATGCGCAGGCAGCGGCTACCAAGTTATACAAAGTGGTCTGGACACTGCAGACTCTGTGGCGCGTATCATGGGAACTGCTGTCGCCACTAGAAGATCAGCTTGGCTGAAACCTCAGACTTTTCAGCGGATGTTCAGGCGACCTTATTGGATCTTCCTTTTGATGGGTCTGACCTCTTTGGGAAGAAGGCTGACGCAGCTCTTGAGAGATTTAAAGACAGTAGAGCAACTGCTAAATCTTTAGGTCTTCAGATAAGGGGCTCTTCAACCAACAAAAGATTCAGGGGTTTTGGTCGCTCTTCCTTTCGGAATTACCGACAAGGTCAGCAGCAGCAGCAACAACAGCAGCAGCAACAAAATTCCATGTATAGGTCATACAGGGGAAAGCAGAGAGCGCGTCCTCGTGGACGTCAGGCCTCTTCCTCCTCCACTTCCTCCAACCGCCCTGCCTCAGAAAAGCAGTCCTAGATCCGCCATTCAGGATCATGTGGGTCCGGTGGGGGGTCGGCTTACCCATTTTCTACAAGATTGGGAATCGGTTACATCAGATCTTTGGGTTCTCAATCTTGTAGAAAATAGGTATGCCCTTCCCTTTCAGGAATTCCCTCCCAATTACCCGCCTTGCCAAGGTTTTTGCACAGAGGAACATCTGTTACTTCTGCAGGAGGTAGTGCAGACTCTTTTAAGAAAGGGTGCGAAAGAGGTGGTTCCAGAGCAGGAAAGGGGTCAGGGATGCTACTCCTGGTATTTCCTGATACCCAAGAAGGATGGCAGACTTCGTCCAATCCTGGATCTCAGGATCTTGAATCTCTATCTGAAACAGGAGAAGTTCAAGATGCTCACCTTTGCTCAGGTTCTTCAAGCGCTGCTAGAAGAAGACTAGACGGTGTCACTCGACTTGCAGGATGCGTACTTTCACATCCCAATCCTGAATTCGCACAGGAAGTATCTCCGTTTTACGGTGGAATCGCAGCACTATCAGTTTGCGGTCCTTCCGTTTGGGCTTACTACTGCGCCTCGAGTCTTCACCAAGGTGATGGCAGTGGTGGCGGCGCATCTCAGAAGGTCAGGGATTCCTGTATTCCCTTATTTGGATGACTGGCTGATCAAAGCAGAATCGTCAGAGAGAGTGCTCCATCATCTGCGAGAGACAACCCAGTTGTTGTACAGGTTGAATTTTTCGATAAATGTACCCAAGTCTCACCTGGTGCCCTCCCAGCGCAACCTGTTCATAGGTGCTGTACTGGACACAACTGTATGTCGTGCATTCCCTCCTCCTCAAAGGATTCGCAACATACAGGAAATGATTCCTTTATTTTACAATGGAGCGGTCGTTCCAGTCCTGAAGGTCCTTCGCCTGCTCGGTCTGATGGCTTCATGCATTCTGTTGGTCAACCATGCACGCTGGCACATGAGGGCGCTCCAGTGGTGCCTCCGCAGGCAGTGGTATCAACACAACGGAGATCTCAGGGAGTCAGTGAGGATCTCCAGAGAAACTGCGGCGGATCTGTCTTGGTGGGGCGTGGAAGGCAACCTGTCTCAGGGGAAGCCTTTTCAGTTGCCTCCTCCGGTGGCCACAGTAATAACGGATGCATCCACTCTAGGGTGGGGTGCTCATCTGGGGGATCTGGAGGTCAAGGGTCTTTGGTCTCCAGAGGAAAGGTTGTTTCACATCAACCTTCTAGAATTGCGGGCTATACGTTTGGCGCTCAAGGCCTTCCTCCCTTCCCTTCGCGGTTGTTCGGTCCAGGTCCTGACGGACAACACGACCGCGATGTGGTACATCAACAAACAGGGAGGAGTGGGGTCACAGTGTCTCTGCAGAGAGGCTCTGCGTCTCTGGTCCTGGGTTCAGGACCATCAGATTTGTCTGATGGCAAATCATCTGGCCGGGGTTCTGAACGTTCGTGCAGACAGTCTCAGTCGGCAGTTCTCCGCCGACCATGAGTGGAGGCTTTACCCGGAAGTGGTTCGTCACGTCTTTCGGATGTGGGGGACTCCTCGGGTGGACCTGTTCGCCACTCGCGAGAATGCTCACTGCCTGTCATTCTGCAGTCTCCAGTATCCGATGCAAGGATCCTTGGGGGACGCGTTTTAGTTGGGTTGGGGCTCACAACTCCTTTACGCGTTTCCTCCCATACCTTTGATTCCTCGGGTTCTGAGGAAGATTCGCCAAGACCGGGCCCAAGTCATATTGGTTGCCCCGGACTGGCCAAGAAGGGTGTGGTATACAGATCTTCTCCACCTCTCCTCTCACCCGCCGCTCCGTCTCCCTCTCAGGGCAGACCTCCTCTCTCAGATGGAGGGACAGGTTCTACACCCCCACCTCCAGACATTACACCTTCATGCCTGGAGATTGAACGGGGCAACCTGAATTCCTTTTCTCTCCCGCCTGACGTGGTGGATGTCATCTTGTCGGCCAGGCGTGACTCCACTAAGTCCATCTATTCATATAGATGGTCAAAATTTGTCACTTGGTGTGGAGGAAAATCTATTGACCCTTTGAGAGCCCATTTGTCTGATGTTCTCCAGTTTGCCCTTTCTCTGGCGCAGCAAGAGCTTGCTGTTGCCACAGTTAAGGGCTATCTTTCTGCGCTGTCGGCTTTTCTCTGTTTGCCTGATCAGCCATCTCTTTTCAAATCTCCTGTGGTTTTAAGGTTTTTAAAGGGTCTCACAAATAAGTTCCCTCCTGTTCCTTTTATTGTGCCTCAGTGGGACTTAAATCTTGTCTTGACCTTTTTGATGTGTGCTCCTTTTGAGCCTCTTCACAAATGTCCTTTGAGGATTTTGACTCTTAAGACAGTCTTCCTCGTTGCAATAACCTCTGCAAGGAGGGTAAGTGAGCTTCAAGCTCTTAGTTCAAAGCCCCCTTTCTTGACCATTCATGCTGATCGAATGGTACTTAGGACCAGGGCTGCTTTTCTTCCTAAGGTGGTTACTTCTTTCCACCTTGGTCAATCCATTACCATCCCTACCTTTTATCCTCCCCCACACCCTTCCAAGGAGGAGGAGAGGTTGCACCGTCTGAATCCCAAAAGGGCGGTGTCCTTTTACTTGGACAGATCTAAAGACTTTCGTTTGGATGACCATTTCTTCGTTGGGTTTGCTGGCTGCAAAAGAGGAAGAGCGGTCCTTAAAAGAACTTTGTCAAGATGGATCGTCCTCTGTATAAAGATCTGCTACTCTTTGGTCGGTAAGGAACCACCAGAGGGTATAAGGGCTCATCCTACAAGAGCTAAGTCTTCAACCTCAGCATTGGCTAGAGGTGTTCCTGTAGAGGATATTTGTAGGGCGGCAACTTGGTCCTCCCTCCACACTTTCGCGAAGCATTACTGCTTGGATTCCGAAGTGAGGAGGGACGACCACTTTGCGCCAGGATTTCCTGGTTTAGAAGAGTGGACACCCTCCTCCGGGAGTGGGGACTGCTGTGGGGCTCTATTCACAAGGTGAGGAATCCACACGGCAGATGTATCTATCATAAGAACAAGTTACTTACCTTCGGTAGCGCTTTTTCTGGTAGATACAATATCTGCCTGTGGATTCCTCACTGGCCCACCCGCCTCCCCGTTGTCCACTCTTCTATACCAGAGTTTTTGTAATGTATATAATTTATTGTCAAGGATTTGTTTATTTCAAATGTTTTATTGCATTTGCTACACACTGTCTGTGTTACCTTGATATTTGTACTGCGTATACTGTGTATATGTCTACTGTCATTGGTCCGTCCGTGTGCCTCGAAGGCACGTAAAAAAGGGCGGAACTGATGTCATCACGCCGGCGTGGGCCTATTATAGGCGTCGGTGACGTCAGCGGAGTCGCGAGTGATGTCGTGTCTCTATGACGTCCGAATCCACGTCGGCGCGAGGCTACGAAAAGAATTTCCGAATGTTGCTGACGCAAGGGGGATATTCACAAGGTGACGAATCCACAGGCAGATATTGTATCTACCAGAAAAAGCGTTACCGAAGGTAAGTAACTTGTTCTTCAGTCCAAAGAGGTGGCACTTGAGCAGGGGTTCCCTCAGGGCTCTGCCCTGAGCCCCACCTTATTCAACTTATACCTGTCCCCCCTGGCTGAGGTGGTGCAGGCGTTTGGAGTGGAATTAGTATCGTATGCTGATGACACTCAGCTGCTGATGTCCCTGTCCCAAGCACTGTCGGCTGAGGCTTCCAGCTTTAAGCAGTGCATGCAGGAGCTTGCATCCTGGATGAATAAAAACTGCTTGAGGCTGAACGGAGCCAAAACGGAGGTAATAGTGGTGGGGAGAGAAATCTTACTGGACCCCAGAGTGGTGGCCACAATGTCTGGGCCCCACCCCTATACCCTGTCTAGAGGCCAAGAATTTAGGAGTCTGGGTGGACTCGGCCCTCTCTTATGAAGGCCACATCCGCCGGCTAGTGGGGAAATGTTTTGGTGTATTAAAAACTCTCAACAAAACATTAGATCTCCTCCCACTTGAAGCCAGGCAGACTATAACGCATGCTCTAGTTACATCCCGCCTAGATTATGGGAATGTCCTTCTTCTGGGTGCTCCGGAAAAGAATCTCAGGGGTCTTCAAGTTCAGCAAAATGCGGCAGCTTGTTTGATTCTGAGACTACCCAGAAGGGCAGCGTCTAAATCAGCCCTTGTAGCTCTTCATTGGCTTCCCGTCGAGAAAAGGATATTGTTCAAATCCCTTCTTATTTGCCACCGCATTCTCTGGCACAAGGCTCCAATGTACCTGGGAAACCTGATCACGAGGTATGTACCGGGCAGAACACTGAGATCAGGCGGGTCAGGACAGCTGGTAATCCCTAGAATTAAGAAAGCGAGAATGGGTGGTCGCTCATTTCGCTTCTTAGCTGCGCAAAGCTGGAATAAACTCCCACTCGGCCTAAGGATGGAACAATCAGAAAACAGATTTAGGAGTCTTCTCAAAACTCACCTGTTCTCTGAATAGTCCTCTGGGATGAGCGCGGACCGGTGGCTTTTCTCAACTCCTGTACTAGCCTCTCCTCCACAGCGCGGGGACACGCCGGAAGGCGTAACCAGGCGCTTCATAAGCTCCTTTATTATTATTATTACTGAAGAGCCTGCCATAGGGGTGACGTATAGGTTTTAATTGCAGTGACCTCCGATATAAGGAAACATATCTGTTGTGAGAGGTGCAAGTACCAACCTACACAGGCTGCAATAGCAGGCCTGTAGCCTGAGTTTAAGTGGGCTCCCGTGGGTGGCACAATGCAGGCTGCAGCCCATGGGAGACCCCTGGTGTACCTATGCCCTGAGTTCCTTGATACAATATACTAGGGACTTTCAAGGGTACACCAGTAGCAAATTGTGGGTGTACAAAATTAGTTACTCCAGTATAGGAGCTTTCATATATTCACATACCTGAATCATTTCCCCGTCGTCGAGACGGGAGTCTCCGGTATATAAAAAAGCAATGCTTAGCAGTATAGCTAACTGAAAAAAGGCCTAGGCCCATTTCCCTTTTGTAACCCATAACCTTTGTTATGTAAAAAAGGACCAAACTTTTCCCTTAGCCAATCAGAGCTCCTCACCCTCTAGAACCCTCCTGAGAGAACCTTTTGCTCCTCAGATTTTCTACCGGCACGTTGTGCTAGGGAGTCTCCTTTGAGCTCTGCTCAAACTCTGGATTTCCAACTTTGTGGAACTTGATTTCATTCTATTTTCTTGTGGATTTGAGAATCTTGTGACCTGTTTCTCATCTGCATCCTGTAGAATGTCTGGAAAAGAGAAAAAGGGTATTTTTAGAGCCTGTGCCACCTGCTCTAAAAAGAGACTCTACACTGATGACCCACATGAAGACTGCATTTATTGTCTTTACCCGGACCACCAAGCAAAGGATTGCAAGGTATGTCGCACTTTCTCTAGCAAGACCCTTAGAGATCGTGAGGGACGCCTTTTAATTTGGCTTCAGAAGATCAAGGCCAGAAAGGAGGTGGTTTCTAGTGAGAGTGACCGAGAATCCTCCTCTTCGTCTAGGAGATCTAAAAAAAGAACAAGATCTCCTCAGGCTCTTTCCTCAGGGGAACGTCCTGAGAAGGCCCTAAAAAAGACCACTCAAGGGTCTTCAGGGCGTAGTCCTTCCAAATCTCCTCAGCCAAGAGAAAAAGAGAGCAAAGGACACACTTCTAAGGAAAAAGTTTCCAAGAGAGCCTCTTCTGAACCTTCAAAGACACCACCTTTGGTTCAAGAGTCCTTCAAGAAGCCATCCTCTAGTATTCCTGAGGAGAAAAGCAAAAAATCGACCTCGTCAACGGGATCGTCGACGAGAGTGTCGACGAAGAAGTCTTCGTCTACGGCAACGACCTCAGAGGTACAGAAGCTACCATTGATTGTGATAGTGTCAGCGGTGTCAGTGTTGACAGGAGCGTCAACGCCAGTAACATCGACGCCGGTCACATAGACGACGACAGTGATGATGACGACCATGTCGATGACGAGATCATCGTCGACGAAGATTACTGTGTCGTCAGCGAGGAATGGTTCCAGTGCAGTGTCGACGATGACAACAACACCGTCGACGGCGATCTCGTCGACGGGCTTGTCGATGAGAAAAACTCCAGAGAAACAGAAAAAGAAGAACACACCAGCTGTGACTTCCCAGAGTAAGATTACTCCTCTGGTTCCATCGAACCTTTTGGAGGAGGAAGAGTCGGATGAGGAGGAGGAGGATGACGGACCCTTCGGGTACGCCAGTAGCCCATCGCAACTCCATGTAAAATGTCAGGAGGATGATGATGAAGAGAGTTATGAAGAATATCACAGCCTCTCACAGCATCGTTACCAGCAAGGACCTCAGGAGGAGATGGTCGCTATGCCATCCTCAATGATGATGGACTTGCAGTTCATGTTGCAAGATTATAAGAAGAGGTTTTCTCTGTCAGTAGTCTCTCAGGAAGTTTCTCTTTCACGTCCCCGTTCTATTTCGGCTACTCCAATCCGCAGCAGAGAATCGCTACTGGACACTACTCCACAGACGCCTCAGGTCCAACAGCACCAGGATCCGGTTATCACGGATGACGAGGACCATGAGGAGGGGGAGCTAACGGAACCCCACAAAGAATGAGATGACTATCTAATCCCATCTCCACCATCCCCTACTCAAAGACCGGCGGATTCTCCACCAGTAGATATATTGGTGGATTCCACAACTTGATGGAAAGGGCTGCAAAAAGATTTCAGTTGCCTATGAAGACAACTTAGGCAGAATGTTTTCTTTATGACTTTAAAGAGCCCTATCAAAAATCAGTCAGATCCATACCAATCATCGACCATGTATGGAAGGATGGTCTACAAGTAATGACAACCCCAGCGACGGTTACACCTGTGCTTGCTAGGTTGGACAAGAAGTATAAGGCGCCTTCGGACGCTCCAGCGTGTTTGCTGGGCCATCCAAAGCCAGACTCTATCATTACGTAGGCAGCGCAACAAAAATCGAAGAACCCGTCAGCACCTATTTCTGCACCTCCGGACAAGGAGGGACGGCATTTGGACAATGCAGGTAAAAGATTCTCCTCAATGTCAGCTCTCCTAGTCCGAGCAGCTAATGCCCTTGCTATCCTGGTCAGATATGACAGGCAGATGTGGTACGATATAGCACCATATGTTGACCTCCTTCCGGAAAACAGTAAACAGTAGGCAAAGAAGATTCTGCAGGAAGGTTTAGAGGACTTCAGCTGAAGTCATCGAGTGTGCCATGGACATAGCTACCACAGCCTTTCGTTCCCTAGGAGGAGCAGCAGTTTTACAGCGCCAGGGTTGGCTGGGAGCCACTACCTCTAGACCGGAGGTCCAAAATAAGATTCTGTGTCTACCTTTTGATGTGGAGATTTATTTGGACGTCTGGTAGATGAGACCCTACAGAGTATTAAAAAGGACACGGATACGGCAAAGGCCTTGGGTACGTTGCATTATCCAAAGGTGCCCCTTCGAGGCACCCATGGAAGAGGGCAACCGTGTTATAGAGGTGGATACCAACAAGGAAGACACACCTCCTATTTTTCCTCATCAAAGCACTACCGGCAGCAATACGGCCAGAGGCAGTCTGGAAACTACTCTAAGTCCGCTCCCAGAGGATGAGGAGGTCGTCCAGGTAAGGACAACAACAAAAGACAATTACAGCCTTCAAACTCCGGATTTTTATCCTCCTACCCCATCAAGTGCTCCCCTGTGTGGAAGAGTAACTTATTACTTACGTCAGTGGCAGAGAATAACATCGGACAGATGGGTCCTCCACATAGTAAAATTCGGACATACTCTAAAATTTCTCTCACACCACCTACGTATCAAGAAGTCAAACACCTACCTCAAATGCGTCGGGAGTTTCGGCCAATGCACCGAAAGGGAGCAATAAAACCGGTACCGAACTCCCAAAGCGAGAAAGGATTTTATTCCAGTTTCTTCTTGATCCGGAAAAATGCTCTCATATGGCGTCCGATCCTGGACCTACGGTCTCTAAATACCTATCTCAAGAAACAAGCATTCAGAATGGTGACCCTCGAAGCTATTCTGCTACTCTTAAACTCAGGAGATCAGATGACCTCACTAGATTTACAGGATACATACTTCCATATCCCTATCCATCCTTCCCACAGAAAATACCTTCGATTTACAGTTGCCAAAAAACATTACCAGTTCAAAGTGCTGCCATTCGGCCTCAAATCTGCCCCGATAATTTTTACAAAATGTCTGGCACCGGTGGCAGCATATCTCCGAAGACGAAAACATCAAATATTCCCATACTTAGACGACTGGTTGATAAAGGCACCATCGCAGAAGGAGGCTCAAGCTTCAACTTTGGCTTGCATGGACTTGTTTGAAGATCTGGGTCTGATGTAGAAAAATCATCTCTTCATCCATCCAGAAGGATCACGTTTCTGGGGGCAATCCTGGATACCATCCATAGAAAGACAATTGGGACTCATCTCTCTGGCAAAGAGTTCAGGGGAAGAAAGTGTCTTTCAGTCCGAAAATACAAATCACTTCTGGGGACGATGTCTTCATGCATACCACTCATTCCCCTGTGTCGATTGGGAATGCGTCCATTACAAGAGGCGCTAGATCTACAGTGGTGCCAAGCAAAGGGATCCTTCGAGGACACGGTCAAAGTCACGCAACCAATGTTGCAGGCAATAGCGTGGTGGACTCACAGAAGCAATATCTCGGTGGGTCTTTCCTTCCTGACCGAACCAGCTCCACTAGTGGTTACCACGGATGCCTCTCTCGAAGGATGGGGAGCAGTCCTCCAAGAGTTACTAGTCAGCGGCCGATGGAAACAAAATGAACAACACCTTCACATAAACCTGTTGGAGTTAAGGACAATAGGATTGGAATTGTTGGCCTTCCTGCCAAAAGTGGAAGGAAGATCGGTGTTCGTGCCGACAGACAACACAACCGCAATGCACTATATAAACAAACAGGGGGGGCACAAGATCACTCTCTCTGTCAAGAGAAGCTAAACAAATATGGAAATGGGCTATAAATCACAAGGTAACTCTGAAGGTTGTACATCTTCCAGGGGATCAGTACACGACAGCGGACACTCTGAGCAGGCAAAAGACGACCTGCCACGAGTGGGAACTCGATCAGGAAACACTACTGACAATCTTTGCCAAATCTAGAGTACCAACAGTGGATCTGTTTGCCACAGCCCAGAACAAGAAATGCCAATTCTTTGCAAGCTGGCGTCACCAAAGGGGATCGTGGGGGAATGCGTTTTCGATGGCATGGTCAGGCGCCTTTCCCTATGCTTTTCCGCCGATTCCACTCCTGCCGTGAGTACTCACGAAGATGAAAAAGGAACTGTGCAGGATAATACTAATAGCCCCTTGGTGGCCCAGGCAGCACTGGTTCACGGAACTGCTCCTTTCATAAGAAACAGAGCCAATACCAGAACTATTGACTATGGCTCAGGGACAAGTGTGGCATCCAGACCCAACATCACTACAATTAGCAGCCTGGCTCCTGAGTGGAGAGAATTTCATCGATTAAATATTCCAACAGAATGTAGAGAGATCCTGGCAAAGGCGAGGGCTGAAAGCACTAATAAGACATATAGGATGAAATGGAAAAGATTCTGCTTGTGGTGTCAGGAGAACGACTTACATCCTCTGCAAGCAGAGGCACATCAAATCATCCCATAATTACTAAGGCTGGCAAAGTCTGGATTGGCCCATGCCTCTATTAGAGTGCATTTGGCGGCGATCTCTAGATACAGAAGTTCAACGGGTCCATCTCTGTGGTCGGAGAGGATTGTAAAGCAGTTCATAAAGGGGTTGTTTAGAGTCTACCCACCTGTCAGGCCTCCACCTCCTCTATGGCAACTGAATATTGTTTTATCACAATTGATGAAACCACCATTTGAACCAATTCATAAAACTTGTCTAAAATTCCTATCCTGGAAGGTGGCTCTATTGATAGCTCTAACATTAGCCAGGAGAGTGGGAGAAATACAAGCACTTACAACGCAAGAACCTTTTCTGCAATTCAGAGAGGACTGGTTGGTGCTCAGAACAAATCCAAGATGTATTCCAAAGGTGCCAACGGATATCCACTTGAATGAGCCATTGATCCTTAAAAGATTCTTTCCTCAACCATCTACAGCGGCAGAGAGAACTCTCCACACTCTGTATGTTCAGTATTGTCTGAAGTTTTATTTACAAAGGACAAGGACTTTCAGAAAATCAACACAATTGTTGGTGGCTTTTAGTGCCCCCAGGAAAGGATTCCCGTTGTCGAAACGGGAATTGCACGATGAAGCTCAAACGGCATTCAATTCTGTCATCAGGCGGCGGGAAAACCGTTAACTGCACGTGTTTGTGCACATTCAAACAAGAGCGGTATGGACCTCTACTGCTCTGTTTTCAGGTGTCTCTATTCAGAACATCTGAAGAGCGGCTACCTGGAGGAGTACGCATACCTTTACCAGACATTACTGCCTGAACCCCCACGCCAGAAGTGATGTAGCAGTGGGACAAGCTGTACTGCGGAACCTTTTCCAAGAACAGTGAGCCTTCTTTGTCATCCCTCCTTCCTTGGTTGGTAAGATAAGCACATTTTATTATTGTACACTGTTTGTTATAACATTTCTGAACATTTTTTAATACAGCCTTTGCTACGAGAGAATGACATGTGTTACCTGTTTGGAAGAAGTAGGTGACAAAACAAAATGTGCTATGATTTACTGCATGCTATTCTGATTCAGGTATGTGAATCTATGAAAGCTCCAATACTGGAGTAAGAAAACAAGGGCCCGATGTAGGTAGCCCAATACCGGTCGGTAATGGACGAAATTACAGAATTTCGGCCGTTACCGACCGGTATTAGGCATTTGAGATGTAGAGACCTGATTTAAGGATTCGGTAATTTACCGAATCGGTAATTTAAGTATCGGTAAATTACCGAATTCTTAAATACTGATTCGGTAAATTACCCAATCCTTAATGTAGGAAGCACTTAAGTTAGTGCTTTTCACATTTAAGGATTCGTTATTTACCACCAACTACAAGTTGGTGGTAAATAACAAAAACCGTTAAAAAAGCAATTTTGTGCTTTTTTACCAGTGCCATGTGGCAGACATACATGCCCTTAGGGCATGTATGTGTGCCACATGTGCACCCATGGCCTATTCAGGGGTGCAACAGGGTATCAATGTGCCACCCTACCACCCTTGTAAGTCTTCCCCCTCTTACCGATTCGGTATTTACCGAATCGGTAATTCCCATTCATTCCTCTGGGCCTCCAGACCCATAGGAATGAATGGGAATTACCGATTCGGTAAATACCGAATCGGTAAATACCGAATGTTACTGATTCGGTAAAAGTTACAGAATCATTAGCTTCATACCATTTACTGATTCTAAAATACCGAATCGATAAAATTCGGTATTTTAGAATCGGTAAATAGTATTTTCCTACATATGGCCCCAAGTTACTAACCTGTAACTGTAGTTCTCCAGTATTGGAAGCTTTCATAGATTCACATACGCCCACTCTCCTCCCCTGAGAGGCTCACCTTGGATTAGGCACAAAGAGTTTTATTGCACGAGTGCCCGAAAATCTGAGGGGCAAAAGGTTCTCTCAGGAGGGTTCTAGAGGGTGAGGAGCTCTGATTGGCTAAGGGAAAAGTGTGGTCCTTTTTTACATAACAAAGGTTATGGGTTACAAAAGGCCTAGGCCTTTTTTCAGTGACCTATACTACTAAGCATTGCTTTTTTATATACCAGAGACTCCCGTCTCGACGACGGGGAAACGATTCAGGTATGTGAATCTATGAAAGCTTCCAATACTGGAGAACAACAGTTACAGGTAAGTAACTTATTTTCTTACCATTGTCAATTTAGGGAGAAAGCACAATACCTTGGCTCCCAATTAGTAGAATCCCAGTCAGACTAGGTCAAAACCACACTGACACCAAGCAATAATTTGGGGTAACCATGCTAGAAGGATCCTACCTTCCTACATGTGGCATTGGCTTTTTCCGTAGTACTTGCCTTACATTCACGTGATAGATTAGGTTTTCTACGTGTGCTAGATGTAGAACATTATTAACAAACGCTTATCTTGTGAAGCTTTTTGACATTATATCGCTATTCAGGTTCGGTCTTATGGTCAGTGCTATTGAGCATTTTCATGTTCTCTCAGCAGAACTGATTATTACTTTCCTGGTATTATATCAGGTTAATATACGTCTTCCGACAGATATGGTATCTTAGGCAATCCTATTCCTTCTATTAGAAAAGGTTATTTAATGTGTTGCATTTTTCTAGATTGTCATAACTCTGTGAGTTATTGCTAAAGATTTTCTTTGTTTCGGAAAAATATTTCCCTCTAATGGTGTACCATTTCTTCTCTTTGAAGAATTAATACAGGTTGATCCTTGAAGGGCGGGGTGTGTGGGTCAAGTTGTTTTGTAGAAGACTTTAATTCCTTTTTATTCAGGATCATTGCTTTCTTAAGAGGTAAATTCCTTTCATTATCTACCTGTCTATAGTTCCTGGCAGACACCTCTTTTCCTTATTTCCTGTCTCTAGGGGCTACAAGTTGGGTTTACACATTGCGAAGTGTGGTTCCTAGAGGTGTAGATAAATTAATGTTTGTCTTTTTCAGGGGTTGGATTCTTGTATTTTGGAATTGGGTGTTTTTTAAAGTTTTAGGTTTTGGTCTTTTACCAGACCAACGGTAGATGGTCTCTATTCATAAAGCAAGGTCTTCTGCAGATCTCAGTTTTAGTTAGGCTATCTTGATATCTTGAGATTTTATGCTACCATTGTTTAATCGTGGTCTTATAGACAACTTGCATTACTCTGATGTGTTGGTTGCTGTTGGTTTCCTAAGGGTATGATTCCGCTATAGTCACATACTGTTTTTTTACTGTTGCCTGTGAATTATTTGTCTCTATTATCTATCTTTTAATATTAATTTCCCTTTGTTGATTCATAGGCGTTTATTTTTTTTACTCCTAATCCTCCATATGTATATATGTACTTTTGTATATAGGGGATATTTTAGAGGTATTTGTACTTCTCTAGTTCTTATTACTATGGAAGACTGCTTCTATGTCAATAGGGGTTAAAATTGTCTTTGACTTCTTTTTTATGTGAACATTTGATTTCTCTATGGGGGATGGGTTTTCGCTTTGTAGTTTACAGAGCAGTCCTGCCCTTATATGGTTTACAGGTGTTGTCCAGTGGCACGGCCAGCTGTTCTGCGTTTCACAGGTTTGAACATGCTGTTCGGACTTGAGGATATAACCAAGTGATTATGGATAAAGTCTTTATGTCATGGGTAATCTCTTATCCATGCTTTTATTGTCTATAAGTTTTGTTACTGTAGTTCTGTCCACACTTATTGTGAGGCAAGAACTTCTAAAGCAGTTTTGTCCTACTGACATGGGTAAGACTTTATTTACCTAGAATCCTTTCTAAGGGACTTTATATGGTAGGGCATGTTTCTGCTCGCCTACATTATTCTACATTTCTAGTCTTTCTCTCATTCTGGACCAGGTTAGTTTTAGTAAGAGACTTTTCATGGTTGCATTTTGCAGACCATCCTCCCTGGATGGTATGGCTTTGGCATTTGATTCTAAAGTAAGGAATCTGAGGCTAGATGTCTATATCACATGAACAAGTTATTTACCTTCGGTAACACATTATCTGGTAGTGACAGGATCTAACCAAAGATTCTTTAATGACCCACATCCTCCCTGCTCTGTGAACTGGGTTTCTTCGGGTCTCAATTCATTTGTGTTGGTTTTTCACATCGTAAAAGAAAAAGAGGGAGAATCCAGTGATTATTGGATATACGAGTTCTCTTTCATATCAAGGATTTTGTTATGATATTCATATACTGAATTTGGTGAGGAATTAAGTAATTATTTAGCATATGAATGTCTCTTGTTTTAACACATTTTTCAATAGACAGTTACTATATGTGGTTCCACGTTTCGAGTTCAGAAAATAGTCACAGAAGAAACTGGCGTAGGCATGGGAGTTAAATGGACTCTGTCAATGTCACACCCGGTGGACAGCATCGATAGGGAGTCGCGCAACGCTAGTGCTGGCATGTGTACGTGCTGTGAAAACAAAATGTGCAGATCCAGTCTCACCGGCGGAGAATTCTAAAATAAGGAATCTGCGGCTAGATCCTGTCTCTACCAGATAATGTATTACCGATGATAAGTAACTTGTTCAGCAGTGTCAAAAAGCTTTGAAGGAAGATGACAAAATAGCTTGGAAAGTTATACTTACACAAATGGGTGACTAAGCGACACATGTTACACATCCTGTGACAAATATCTTAGTATCTAAACCAGCTACAATTTTTAAGGTTTTCCTTTCGTATTATGGTTGATTATATCAGGAGAAGTTAATATCAAACTTACATTAAAATTAAATAGCATTAAGATAGGGAAATACAGAACAATTAAAAATGGTAGAACAACATTTAGCCGCTTCTTTTACTGTAGAAGTATTTAATGCCATCTGTTAAAGACTTAACAGATTCCTTACCGTAAAATATTTCCAAGTGTTAGACTGGATCCGGAAAACAAATTCTGAGCAGTTCGTTTTGCGCCAGTAGGTACAGTCGATCGGCTCCTCATCAGTGTCGTCCACATGCACAGTGCCTATATAGGTGGTACCCCAGCTCGCAGAAATAGTTCCTTCTTTTCCACGCCTTCAGCGGGGACCTATTTTGACTGAAGTTTCTCAACACTTTAGTCAACTCTTCGACCGGTGTACCTCTTTTCTCCTCTTATTTGGAATATGTCTTCAAAAAAACCTGTATGTTTTAAACCTTAATGTGCCTGTCCTGGGGACAGTGCCTTCCTCACCCACCTCCCCATCCCTGAGAGCCTGGTGGCCCAGGCCTCTACTTCCAAAGTTAACCCTGGCGCTTTCCCTACCACACCATTATAGGAGATCCAAGCGGCTAGACATCTTAGGCAAAAGGACTTTCTCTTCCACCAGCCTTGCTCTATGATCAGTAAACACCACATGCTGATTGGGCTGATACCCCTGTATTGTATGGGATTCGATTGTGCAAGTGCTGCCTGTGGTCTTGAAGAAAGCAATACCCTGCCAAGCAATTCCTGAAGGCAGAGGCACAGCAAACGTCACCATACGGTTGGAACTGGATACGACTGACTCGCAAGGCAGAGCAATTCAGTGGGGCTCAAGTGCCATGCCTGGCTGAGGTTAACTGGATTTTTTGGGAATGTCCTGTCCAGGCATCCCTTAGGAACATGCCCTTCGATGGTGCTCACCTTTTTGGCGACAAGGAGGATTCTGCGCTTGAGCGTTTTAAAGATAGCAGTGCCACTTCTATGTTTTTAGGGCTCATCATGGCCCCACAGCAGCTGCATTATATTTATTGCTCCTCTTGTGGTTATAGTAGGGGTTACTAGTCACATCCTTTCACCCCTATCAATCACGGCAACCATGCTCCTCAGTCTTTTGGTGGTTACGGATGCGGCTCCTCGCAACATCATGGACAGCCGGTTGATGGCAGGATACAGCACAAACTGCCTCAATGGTAAACAATAACTTTGGACAAATAGATGCTTCAGGTTGTTCAGCGAAGTTATGCTCTACCCTTTATGAAAATCCATCCGTCCATTCCATCATCCTCAGATCGGCTGACGTAGGACCACCTTTTGCTCTTGCAACAGGAAGTACAGGCTCTTTTGGCCAAAGGAGCGATCGAGAGAGACATCAGAAGTAGACGGTGGTTTCTCTTCCTGCTATTCTCTGTACCAAAAAAAGGATAGAGGATTATGTCCTATTCTAGATCCTCTCCACTACTTCCTGAAAAAGGATATGCTCAAAATGCTCACTTTGGCTCAGGTCCTATCCTGATTGCCCTAGATCCCGGAGACTGGACTTGCAGGATGCCCGTTTCCATATTCCCATCCTGCTAGCCCACAGGCAATACCTGCAGTTCATGGTGGTGTAGGAAGTTGGCTCTGAATATACTATACCAAACAAGGTATAGTGTGCACAGAGTCCAGTGGTATAGCAGAGGCTAAATTAGATAGTCAGCTCATTTTGTGGTAGTGAAGGTGAGCAGTTAGATTTATCAGGAGGATGTGTTAAGCATTTATTATATTCACTTAATCAAGATCTGATTACACACACTCAGAGACCAAATCCAGACCTATTAGCTATGTATAAAAGGTATATTTATGTTTTATTTCGAGAAGCAAGCAGGCCTTGGTACCGGTTTGCATTTGCTTTTAAAACAGTTTAAATTACATATACATTATGTTTGATTACTTTTGCTTTGCTCTTGGATTCCATCAACTACTCAGGGTGATATACCTAGATATCACAGCGTGGATCATACAATACAAAGGTAAGTAAGACTTTTTTGCGTTTAAAACACATTTACTTTTCTTTCATGCAAAACACGGGTCAACAAATTTTTGGGAACAGAAGTTTGTAACTTTGGTTCTTATGGGAAAAACAGTGTTAACGGTTTACAGGTAAGTAAACGGCCTGTAAGTACGAGTTTTGGAGTTAGGACCAGGCTTCCCCAAGGTCCAGTTGGGCACTTAAATTGCATCACCAGCGGCACTGGGGAAGCTGGGTGCAGAGTATAGGGGCCTAATGTTAGCCAATGAGGCTAAACGGGCCTTCAGTCAGGGGCTGCTTATGATCAGGCCAATCAGTGGTATGGGGTTGAACAGATGCAGAGTGCCAAGAAGAGGTTGGGGCCCTGTGGTTTGCAATGGAGATCTCCGGTTCGAAGAAAAGGCAGCAGGCTCGGGCAGGGAGGCTTCCTGGAGGCAACCACGGGCTGGAGAGGTAAGTTCGGTTCTTGTGAATGCGTGGACACTGTCGGTTTGGCCACCCAAGGCTGAGGGGCGTTGGGTGCAGGGGTCTCTTTTGGCGTGGGGTCTTCTTAGCAGCTCCAGTCGCAGTCAGGGGTACCCTTAAGATTGAGGCTGCAGGTATTGGCTTGAAGCTTGATGTAGGTCGGGTATCACTAGATCCCAGTTCAGTATCACCTCCTCAAGGAGTTGGGCCACTCGAACTCGGGCCACGGGCGTCGATACAGAGTGGTGCAGAACCGCGGAGCCACCTGGATCCGGGGTTTGGGTTTGGGTTTGGAGTCTTTGATGAGAAAGTCTGATGCTCACAGGAGACAGAGTCTTTGGGATAAATGCAGAGCAGATTCTCCGGGCTCTGGGGGGCTGCTGGGTGCTTGACACAAGGGGGATTCCGCTGTGTTCAGGTCGGAGTCGGAATAGGCCGGTAGGGCTGGGACCAAAGCAGTTGGTGTCCTTTTCTGCCTGGTTTAGCATGGCTTTTCTGTCCTTCTTCTTTCTTCCTTGAATTTAATGAGGAAAGGTTCAGAGTCTCCCCTAAATACTACATGTAGGGGCATTACAGGGGTGTGCATGTCGGGACCAATGGGTCCCTTCCTTGGGGTTTACACACCCTATTATGCCACCCTCCAGTGGGAGGGGGGTATGAGTTCCTTCCTAATTGACTGGGTCCCCTCATCTTCAAGATGGAGGGGACTGAGATGTGTGCTTCATCTCTTCTCCCACACTTGATAGGTGGGGTCAACAAAGGTGGGCAAACATCTCCTCCTAGATCGGTTTTCCTGCCGATTCTCCCTCCCACAGTGGAGGTCAGAACTGGTGGGAGCCAGTTGCTGGGGAAAGCAAACAGGCATGGACAGCTTACAAAGGCGGCAGACCTTTGAAGCTTCCCCTTTGTGAACCCAGCCCATCCTTGGGGAGGAGGCATGACACTTCTTCCCAGGATGGGCTTTGTTTCTGGACCCAGAGAGCGGAGGCTTTCTACCCAGGGTTTCAGAAACCTGTCTGATGGTGGCAAATGGTGGCCAGCCATTCAGGAACCACATCGGAACTGGTTGTTTTTCTGGGGGCATCGCTAAGATGTCTCCTGAGTGCCTTTTACATTCAGTCCCACACTAGCATCAGTGTGGGTTTATTGTGTTGAGAAGTTTGCTACCAAACTTCCCAGTTTTCAGTAAAGCCATTATGGAGCTGTGGAGTTTAAAATGACCGACTCCCAAACCATATACTCTATATGGCTTTGCTGCACTTACTATGTCTAAGAATGGATTTAGACACTGTAGGGGTACAGTGTTCATGCAATTGTACCCTCACCTGTGGTCTAGTGCACCCTGCTGGAGGGGTGGCTTACCTACGCCCTAGGCAGTTAGTTGCAGGCATGGCACACAGGGATGTTTGTCAGGTTGACTTTTCACTTTTCTTGCACCGAAGACCAGTTGTGCTCTCAACTTGAGGTGAAAATAGGGGAAAACTAGCAGTGGAGGGGAAAACTGTTGGATCAGTACTCCTAGTTACCTCTAAGAAAAAGGTGACAAAATCTGGGGGGGGGAGTAAAAAGCGAAGGGAGGCTAAGAGCGAGCTTACCATTTAAGACCACCCCCTCATTAAAATCCTACTTTAAAATAATGGAGCAGGTGGCGACCTCTATAGGGGGACAGCAAGGAGTACAGCAGACTCCCCCAGCTTCTCTTAGAAAATCGCTATACTCCATTAATGGTGGATGATGGAGGAGAGAAGGAGGCATGCCGGGTAGAGCAGAAGAGACACTGGATGAAGGAAACCCCTCTCCTGTTACAGGATCCCTCCCCAATACAGCGTTAGTACTAGTGCAGGGAAATGGCAGTGCCTTGGACAGAGGAAGAACAGATACTTCCCTAGGGGCAGAAGGTGGCAAGCCCGATTTGGAATCAATTCTGTTAAGTCTAAGAGGAGATCTATTTTCAAAATTTGTGGTCTCCGAGGCTAATCAGAGAGGGATACATGGTAAATGTGAGGTCCTGCGAGCTGGTGTTCTGGAATCTGAAGTTAAGACCCTCTCGGAAGCCGTATCAGGGAACACCAGAGACCTAGAGAAATTAAACATCCAAAATAAAACTCTACAGGAAGACCTAGAGCGGTTGGAGATGCAGGCAAAGACGAAATAACTTGAGAGTCCTCAAAATTCCGGAAGGTACAGAAGAAGGAGATATAAAGGCATTTATTTGTAAGATTCTCAGGGAGGGAATTCTGAAAGACAGACCGGATATTGATTTGAACAAAGAGATTCAGAGAGTTCATAGAGACCCTTTCAAGATGCACCCTGCTAGAAAAGCCCCAAGGAAAATCTTGATCATCTTCCTCATCTATGCAGTTAAGGAATTGGTGTTGGGGAGATCCCTAAAAGAAACTGCACTACAATTTGATTTGGTCAACTATCAAATCAGGTCGGATCTTGGAAAGAGAACGGCGCAAAGGCAGTGGGACCATTGAACTAGAATGCCTGAGTTGAGAAGTCGAGGAGCCCAGGTCCAAATGAAATTCCCGTCCATGTTAAAAATAATGTTGCAAAACAAGATGTATAACTTTAGCTCCCCCAAGGAAGTAGATGTTTTCTTGGCACAAATGAAGAAGTAGAGTAGATCGAGACTAGTTCAAATACAGAAATGTATAGATAAATAAAACTGAAAAAAATATATATATATAAAATCACATCAGGTAGGCGGGTCGGGGGCAGTAGGGATGCAGTGTGGACAACAGCGGGATATATATATATAATATATATTTTTTTAAAGTTTATATATATATAACCTACTGGCGATAGCCAGTAGGTATATATAGTTAGGATTGTTTTCCATAGGGAAATCGCAACATTCTATTGGGAATAACTTTGGCGCCGGTTGAGGAATCTTCCTGAAAATGTCCTTAACTTTGCCTCGCAGGGCGCTCCGGTACTTCCCTGAAAGTTTGGGGGGGATTTGTCAAGCGGGGGCCGAGATAAAAGGGGAGTCCCATAACGTATTTTCCCCATGTTAATTTCCATAGGGCGGTTGGACTCACTTTTAGCCCGAACGGCTGAATGGTCTTCCACCAAACTTGGCAAAATTGTAGGGACTGGTAGCCCGATGTGCCTTTGCTATGTCTCAAGATATGTGCTCCAGTGGTTTTTACGAAAAGTAACTTTGAAAAAATATATATTGGGCTACATTGGGCTATATATATGTTAGAGCCCAAATGTAGCCCAATGTAGCCCAAAGTAGCCCAAAGATGGCCACCAGAGACAAAAAAAACAAATGTAGCCCAAATATCAGCCAGATGTAGCCCAACTATAGCCCAATGACAGAATGTCCCAGAGTGTTCTAAAGAACAACTAGAGCGCTAACAGTCTTACTTATGACAAAAGTATGGCACACCTGAAGTCATCTTGACTGGAATAAAGTGTTAACACTTAAAATATTTAATTTGCAAAGGAACAAAATGAGGGGGTTCATTTTGCCATAGAAATTATGAATAGTGCTGAAGAAAGAAAAATTAGGGCACATTTTGAGTGACTTCTCAAATCCTCTTATATTTCATTAAAAAAATTCTGATATGCAGTCTCCCAAGATGGCCACCAGAGACAAAAGAGCCTGTGCTTAAAAACTCTGTTAGCAAAGCAGGCATTTGAGATTTAAAAAACGTTTTAATATATAAAAACGTTATCCGCTAATAGAATTAGCATTTAAAAAACCTTGCGAATTCAATGAAAAAACCATAGGTTTCAGGCCTTATATAGTTAGGAATTAGCATTTAAAAAACCTTGCGAATTCACTGAAAAAAACATAGGTTTCAGGCCTTATATAGTTAGGAATTAGCATTTAAAAAACCTTTGAAATTCACTGAAAAAAACATAGGTTTCAAGCCTTATATAGTTAGGAATTAGCATTTAAAAAAACCTTGCAAATTCACTGAAAAAACCATAGGTTTCAGGCCTTATATAGTTAGGAATTAGCATTTAAAAAACCTTTGAAATTCACTGAAAAAAACATAGGTTTCAGGCCTTATATAGTTAGGAATTAGCATTTAAAAAACCTTTGAAATTCACTGAAAAAACCATAGGTTTCAGGAGTTATATAGTTAGGAATTAGCTTTTAAAAAACCTTTGAAATTCACTCAAAAAACTATAAGTTTTAGTGGTGTTATAGTTAGCTGGACATTTTACTCATACAAAACCATTGAAATTGCTCCTATATAGTTAGTTGTACTAACTATATTTCGCGCACCCGCAATCCACTGCTGATGATGTCACATATTAGATCATTCATGACATGGTCAGTGACATCACTGATGACATCTCAAATGACAATGGATAGGGCAAGGACCCTGATAAAGAATTTAATTCAAAGAGGGTCAGGGGGCATACTATATGAGGATGATAACATTTGTGAGGAGGCCAGAACGTTTATGAATGATCTGTATAAGGAGGATATTAGATTAGGACAAGAGGCAGCTCAGGAGCGGTTAAAGTTAACTACCCTCCCACAGTTGATAGAAGAATATAGGGTACTCTTGCAAGCTAGTATCACTGAAGAAGAAGTCAGAGCACAATGCAAAACAATGGTCAATGGAAAAGCCGCAGGCCCAGATGGGCTCCCAATTGAGTTCTATGTAGGCATTCTGGATATTGTTGTGCCAATTTAAAAAAATGTGTTTAATAAAATCTATATCGGGGGAGAAGATACACCAGGTTCGTGAGCGGAAGCCACGGTGACCCTGATACTAAAACCTAACAAAGACCCACAGATGATAGAGTCCTATAGACCAATATCTTTATTAAATTCAGATTGCATGGTTTTTACAGGCATATTGCCAGCGAAGGTGGCAAAGGTTATAAAGGCGGTAGTCCACTCGGATCAGAGAGGTTTTATACCAGGGAGACAGCTAAATGAGCTTACCTTCCAGGTAATGGGGGCCATAGATATGGCCGAAGTTAAGAAGGCTCCTCTGACGATAGTAGCAATAGATGCTGCAAAAGCCTTTGACCAGGTTAACTGGGTATATCCCTGAGAGACATTAAAAAGATGTGGTTTTCCTAACAACTTTGTTCAAGCGATGAAGAGTTTGTATTCTAGCCCTAAGGCGAAGGTCTTGGTAAACAGTGCCCTGACTGATTGGTTTAATATTTAGAGGGGAATTAGGCAGGGGTGCCCTTTGTCACCACTTTTATTCAATCTGTATATCGAGCCATTTGTCAGTTGGCTTAGGATGGATCCTGTTTTTTACCCCTTTAAAATGTGAGAGTTAGAACTTAAACTTGCTCTCTGTGCAGATGATTTGCATCTATATACAACAAACCCAGCAGAGGCAATACCTCGACTAATTGAGAAGGCAGAGAGATTTGGTGAAGTTTCAGGGTACAAAATCAATAAAGAAAAAACTGAAAAAATTGAATGGAATTAAGTAAAGGGGTTCAGTTAGTGCAGAAACTAGAGGATATTCCTAAAGACAATTGGAGGAGGGTTTCTAAAGAGGTTGCCAGTTTACTTACACGATGGGCAAATCTCCCTCTAAATATCTATGGGAGGGTTAATCTCGTGAAATTGATAATCTTGCAAAAAATTACCTTACTATATAATTCAGTCCCTTTGTCATTCATGATAGAAGATATAGCTAAGTTACAGGGCAAAATAGGCACCTTCATTTAGGCAACGAAGAAGCCTAGAATAGCCTGGAAAAAATTAAGAAGAGGCCTTACAGTGGACGGGTTAGCACTACCAGACCTACTCACATATTGTTGTGATTTCCACTTTTAGGATGTTGGCTAATAAAACTGATTCATCATCATTAGGTCTACTGTTTGAGGCCATGTTAAAAGATGTGGTGCAAGGGCAGGAATTTTCTTATATAAGCATGGATATCTGAAGTTCTATAAAAAAGTTAGGCTAAAGATCTTGGGAGCTGCTTTAAAGACTTGGATGCATATAAGAAGAAGGATGAAAATTGCATACTATGCAGCACCGGGCCCCAGTCTGGGACTCCCCCGGTACTCCGGACTGCTTACAAGACCAACTCAGTCAGCCTCTAAAAATGGGGGGTGTAAGATGCTGGTGTGACCTGCAAGAGGATTTTAAGCTTATGAGTTGGGAGGCGTTTAGCAGGTTATCCCGAGGAACTTTGGCGAGGTTTAAGTTTTATCAGATATCCTCTTGGTGGGCGATGCAGAATTGGCATGAGGATGAGGTAAACTCGAAAGTGGATCTAGTTACTAGAACGGGCATATGGAAAAAGTAAGTCTCGTTATGGTATTGGGCCTTATTGGACGCTGAGTACAAGGAGTCTGAAGTTATAAGATTATAGGGCAAAGAATATGGAGAAAGTGAAACGTATGTTTATAAAATATGGTCTGATTCGTTTGTTAAGTTGCAGGCTCTAGTTAAACCAGCTGCACTTAGGAGGAATCACCTGTACACTGCCTACAGAGTTTATTGGTCTCCAAAAAAGTTATCTAAGGTGAAAGGGAATGTATATAGCTACTCCAGGTGCAAGTATCCAGCAGCAGATGATATTCATATGTTCATGGAATGTCCAAGAATTAAATCCTACTGGATGGAGGTATGTGAATTTCTGGAAGCTGTGTTGGAAAGACCGACGGAAGTAAGTACCAGTTTGATTTTCTTCGGTCTATCGAATGACTATCATGTGAATGCACTTGTATCTAATTTCATATTTTACGTGATAATCCTTGCAATGAGGGAAATCTGTAGGGTCTGGAAATCAGAAATCCCCCGACCTTTGCCGAATGTTTGAAGAACATTATCTACACTACCGAATCAGATATGGCTTGGGATCAAAGAAGCAAAATTAAGATCTGGGCAGCTTTATTAAACTGGAGGTAGAAGGAAAGAAGGTCCAATGATTAAGCCAATACACCGTCGGACCTGGCCTCCTAAGTAACATCCAGGGGACCCCCAGAAATGTGAACAGGAGTGGGAGGAGGTAATCGGTATTATCTTGGAGGGAAAGCTCTCTCTCTCTCCATCTGCCTCCCCCAACGGCTGGCAAAGGTAGGCATGGAGTGATTGGAGGAATTCCATCAAGAGTTTTGGCAGTATGAGGACAAAAAAAAAGGAAAGGCCATCTGGGAGAGGTGGAGATCAAAGTACTCTGGTCTCCTGCGGAGTCTCAGCTCCTCATCAACCTATTGGAGTTGATAGAGACACTCTTGGCATTAAAACCCTTCCTTCCATCCATCACGGGGAGGCTGGTTCAGGTGTTCATAGACAACACCACAGCCATATGGTATTGCAGCCAACAGGGCGGAGGGGCTGGGGGGGGGCTATGTGCCAGGAGTCTCTGCACCTCTGAACATGGCTGGAATGTTAAGACATTTTCTTGGTCGCACGGCGCCTGGCAGGACAAACTCTGCCATCGATGGATCAAAATGGCATCTTCACCCAAAAGTTGTACAAGGTCTCTTTCGTGACTGTGGAGAACCTTGGTTAGATCTGTTCATCACTGCTGAGAACAACAATGTCAGCACTTCTGCAGAATGGAGTTTCAAGGTGGCTCATTCTAGGAGACACATTTTGTATTGCATGCGCTCAGGAATTCTGTACACTTTTCCACCGATACCCCTCCTGCCCTAGTTCTTAAGAAGATCGGAGCCTACCAGGCCCAAGTCATCTTAGTGGCCCTGGACTTGGCACAGAGAGTTTAGGATCCTGAACGCCTAGGCAGGAGTCTCACTTCTCCGATCAGGCTGCCTCTTTGGGAGAATCTCCGGTCATAGTAGCAAGGCAGAGTTGTGCTTCTGATCATGCATACTCTCCACTTGCATGCATGCGCCTCATGAAGTGTGTGACATCATATTAGCAACTTGGCGTCTTTCGACAAAGACTGTATATGGCTGCCAATGGGATAAATTTGTGGCTTGTTGTACAGCTAAATTGATTGAACCATGGCCTGCCCACTTGTCCGAAGCTCTTTTGTTTGCATTGTATCCGTCTGGCAAGGCCTTGCTTTGGGCACAGTTAAAGGGTACCCTTCAGCCATCTCTGCTTTCTTGCTGTCACCAGTTCAACCTTTCTTTTCAAGTCACTTGTTATGATATGGTTTCTGAAAAATGTATTCCACTGTTCCCCCAAACACATTTCATTATGCCCCAATGGGACCTTAATATAGTCCTAACCTTTCTGATGTGTTCGCCATTTGAGCCCATGCACAGTTGTACTCTTAGATTGCTCACCATCAAAGCTGTTTTCCTAGTGGCTATTATATTCGCCAGAATTGTTTAGCGAACTGCAGGCCCTCTCAGTCAACCCTACATATACCACTTTCTTTCCAAACAAACTGGTCATCGGACCCGAGCCTGATTCTCCCGTATTAGGGTGTCTTTCATAGATTCACATGCTTAAATGTTCCCAGTCGTTGAAGTGGGAGCCCCAGGTAAATAAAATAGCAATAAAATCCCAATAAAATATGTATGTAAAAACATAACACATAAATTTCCACACCAGAAATAATTATGAGTACCAGGTTAGCATTCACACATAGGAATACATGGAGAGAGAATTTGTTTTTATAACATATCCATGTCATTGTGTTAGTCCAAACTACAGCCAATCAGGCGCAAGGACCACTCCAGAACCTTCTCCTCAGAGGCTCAGGCCCTCAGATTTTCTACCGCACGCCGTGTGAAGAGAGTTTCCCTGAGCTCTGCTCAGTTTTCTACTTTCTTCTGGTTTCCAGTGTTTTCAACAATGTCTTCAAGTAAAAAGTCTTTGTTTAGACCTTGTTCTTCTTGTGGGAAGTTGCGGCTCTACTCTGAGGACCCCCACAAGAAGTGTATATACTGCCTCTATCCTGACCATGAGGTAGGCAAATGCAAGATTTGCAGGACTTTTCCCACCAAAACCCTTAAAGATAGGGAGGGTTGTCTCCTCCTTTGGTTACAAAGATTGAAAGACAAGGATTCAGCTCTTTCTGACGCAGAAAGCCTGGTGTCAGGTACTTCAAAAGCCGCCTCAAAGCGTAGCAGTGTGCCGGATTTGCCATCTCCCTTCTTGAAGAAGAAGAAACTTTCACTCATGAAGGCTCCTGCGATGTCTCCACCTCCTCCTGCTACGCCTACGCCCCCGAGATCTGACTCTCAGGCGTCTACGGCTTCTTCTAGGCATGTTCATATAAAAAAACATGCAAAATTGTCAACGGGAGCGTCGACGATCGTCCCGACGACGAGATCTGCCGTGTCCGGCTCGTCGACGACAACTTCGGCTTCTGGCTCGTCGTCGTCTGTGTCGACGAAGGTATGCCTCAGTTTTAAGACTGTCTCGTCGACGATCCCTATCGCCTCGACGTCGAAGAAGGGTCTCTCGTCGTCATCAGGATCTTCGTCGACGAGGGTTGTGAAGAGTGCCTCCTCGTCATCGGCTGTACCGTCGACGGCTGCTTCATCGATGACGGCCTCGTCTGCGGCAGCTCAGTCGACGGTGGTATCGTCATCCTTCGCATCTTTGCGTCTGGTGCCACTTCCTTCATCCGGGTCTGGTTCTTCCACCGTTTACCCTCTGCACCAACGTCGCCAGGTGCCTTTGGACCAGCTCACCATTCCAGGTGACACGCAGCCCCCATCACCCCTGTTTGCGACAGGTTCTGAGCAGGACTCCGGTTCTGAGGAAGACAAGGATGATCACTTACAGGCAGCACGAAGCCCTTCTGAACTGGTCGTAAAATGTCAAGACTATGGGGATGATCATGAGGATTCGTATTTCCAGGAGTAGGAACCTTCTACTCAGGTTCCTACTGCGACACTACCACTTTCCCTCATTTCCAATCTCCAATATATGTTGGAGGATTACAACAGGGGTTTTCCGCCATCTCGCCATGGCTCTCCTCTGCCTACAGCGCCGCACCTGCAGCAGCTCCGGCTGCTGTTCTGCTGCCGCAACCAGCAACGCCATCTGCCCTGGATAAGGCCTCTATTCAGGTCCACGCTACGGTGTATGAAGATGATGATGATGATGCTTGCCCAGAGCAAGAGGACGGCGAGCTTCAGGATGACGATGATGATGATGGCAATATGCAAGATTGGGACGATTATCAAATCCAAACACTGTCCCCGCCTCCTGCGACTCCAGGTGATTCCCCTCCTGTTGACATCGCAAGCTTTCACCAGCTTATAGATAGAGCGACGCTCCGATTTAAACTTTCTATGGTCCAAAGGGACGAAGACTGTTTTCTTTACCACTTTAAAAGTCAACCTTTCAAACAGGTCCGGACAGTCCCCATCATCGACTTCATTTGGAATGAGGGTGTCAAGTTGATGCAAACGCCGAATTCCATCCAGGCACAACTACCTCGTTTGGAGAAGAAGTATAGGGCGCCCCAGGGTTCTCCAGCTTGCCTGGTGGCGCAACCTAAGCCAGATTCCGTGGTCACCCAGGCCGCCCAGCACCGTTCCAGAAACCCATCTTCCCCAATTACTGCTCGTCCTGATCGCGAAGGTCGTCGCCTCAATGCTATTGGGCGGAAATGTTCTACTATGGCTTCCACTACTGTGAGGGCCGCAAATGCTCTGGCCATACTGGGACGCTACGACCACCAGATGTTGTCTGACATGTCTGCCTTTGTTGCCCTCATTCCTGAGTCCTCCAGGGCGGAGGCTCTAAAGATTCTTCAGGAGTGGGAGAGAGCGTCAGAAGAGATCATAGACTGCTCTGTGGATATCTCCTGCACTGGCTTCCATCAGCTTGCGGGGGTTAGCTGTTCTGCGACGTTGGCTTCGTTCTATCTCTTTTTGCCAGGAGGTTCAGGAGAAAATTCTTGACATGCCTTATGACGGCGAGTCGCTCTTTGGTCAACACGTCGATGAAGCACTGCAGACGATGAAGAAGGATACTGAAACAGCTAGTTTCTTGGGCACTTTGCAGTTCCTCAAACAGCCTTTTCGTGGTGCGCGCGGATGCGGGACCACCTCTTCTTTTCGTGGCGGATCCAGTCAGTACCGCTCCTACGGTCAAGGAAATCAGTGGTATTCCTCCCAGCCACAACAGTCCTCTCGTCAGCAGTCTTCCAAATCATACCGAGGAAAGTCTTCCTATAGAGGCTCCGCTTCCAAGAGGCAATGACTTGCCTTCCCCGCTCAGAGTTGGAGGTCAAATCTCCCTGTTCTTTTCTCAATGGTCCTCAATCACCTCGGACCGTTGGGTGCTGGACATTGTATCAAAGGGCCATGCCTTGGAGTTCGTCAAGTTTCCTCCTCACACTCCTGCGACTGGTCCGCCTCCAGCGCACCTCAAAGAACTTTTCCAGCAGATTCGCATCATGATTCAAGAAGGTGCCATCGAAGTGGTTCCCAAGTCTCAGGAAGGGATGGGATTCTATTCCCCGGTTTGTCCTCATCCTCAAAAAGACAGGCGACTGGCGTCCAATCCTTGATTTACGGGCACTGAACAAATATCTAAAGTGCCAGTCCTTTCGCATGCTCACGCTGGTGGAGATCCTACGTCTTCTCTCCAAGGACGACTTCATGACCACCATCGACCTCCAGGACGCTTATTTATATGTGCCAATTCTTCCACAGCACCGGAAGTATTTGCGTTTCCGGGTAGGGCGGAGAGACTTTCAGTTCAGGGTGCTGCCTTTCGGCCTGCGCTCCGCTCCTCGTGTCTTCACAAAGGTCTTGGCTCCAGTGATGGCTTACCTGCGTCTACAGGGCGTTCACATTTTTCCATACCTAGACGATTGTCTCATCAAGTCGCAATCTCGCAGTCAGCTGTCTCGGGACACTCAACTCTGTCAGACCTTATTTCACTCCCTCGGTCTTTCCATCAATGCCAAAAAGTCTCAGGTCGACCCAGCTCCCTGCAGAACCTTTCTAGGCGCCATTCTGGATATGTCACTAGCCAAGGCATTCGTGTCTCACGAGCGTCAGCTGCGGATTCTTCACTTGGTGGCTCTTATTTGTTCAAAAGAGTCAGTTTCAGTTTGTATATTGAAGTCATTTCTGGGGACGGCGTCCTCGTGCATCTCTCTGATCCCAAATTGCAGGCTCAAGAGTCGCCCCATTCAGGAAGAATTGGAAAGACAGTGGCGTCAGGTCACCGACTCTTTCAACAATCTGGTCCTAGTGACCGCTCGAATGAGGTTGGCTCTCCAGTGGTGGGTGCAACCGTTTAACGTGGCTGCCGGGACTTCTTTCCTCACCACCGCTCCGGAACTCATTTTGACCACGGATGCCTTCTTGGAAGGATGGGGCGCACACCTTTAAGTGTTGTCCATAAAGGGCAAATGGACTCTGTCTGAACGCTCCTTGCACATCAACAGTCTAGAGTTGATGGCCATCTTCCTGGCACTCAAATCGTTCCATCTTCTGATCCAGGGAGAATCGGTGCTCATCCAAGCCGACAATACCACCAGTATGCACTAACGTAAACAAGAAGGGCGGCACCAAATCTCCTCTTCTGTCTCGACTGGCACAGAGTATTTGGGATTGGGCACTTCGGCACCACGTTACCCTCACAGCAGTTCACCTACCAGGCATCTCCAACATCCTGGCGGATGCCCTCAGCAAGCCTGCATCCTCGACTCACGATTGGGAGCTGCATCAGCCGACTCTGGACTTCATCTTTCGGTGTTGGGGTCGTCCGCACATAGATCTCTTTGCGAGCCCTGTGAACCGGAAATGCCCGTCCTTTGCAAGTTGGCTTCCCCATCCAGAATCGTCCGGGAATGCCCTTTAGATGGACTGGTGCGATCTATTCGCCTACGCTTTTCCGCCGATTCCACTGGTTCTGGCGTTATGGAAGATGCAGAGACAGCTGTGCCACATTCTCCTGATCGCTCCCAGGTGGCCTCAACAAGCGTGGTTCTAGGAACTGCTGCTTCTCTCATAGTGCGAACCCATTCTCCTTCATCCTCGAGCGGATCTCCTCACGATGGACGAGGGTCAGATCTGTCATCCGGACCCCTCCTCTCTCAAATTATCGGCCTGGAACCTGAGCACCTTGAATTTGCCCATTTGAACATTCCGCCAACATGCAGGGACATTCTTACCAATGCCAGAGCTCCATCTACAATAAAGACTTACAAACTAAAGTGGAAAAGATTCTGTCACTGGTGCGCAGCTGCCAACATCCATCCGGTTCATTCCACTCCGGCTCAGTTACTGCCGTTCTTTCTACAGCTAGCAGAATCAGGAGTTTCCCACTCCACTTTGAAGGTTTTCTTGGCGGCAATCTCTCGCTTCCAGAAGGATGGCTCCTCCTCTCTCTGCTCTTCCAGAGTCATTCGTCAATTTTTCAAGGGACTGTTCAGGAAGTTTCCGCCCATTTGGCGTCCTCCTCCTACCTGGCATCTCAATATTGTTTTGGCGCAATTGATGAAGGCGCTATTCGAGCCCATTCACAAAGCGGATTTAAAATTTTTGATTTGGAAGGTGGCCCTTGTCCTTGCTTTGACCTCTTCACGTCGCGTGGGTGATATTCACGCCTTTACCATTAAACCTCCTTTCCTCCAATTCAAATTGGACTGTGTTGTGCTTCGCACCAACCCGGCTTTCATGCCTAAAGTGCCCACTGACTTTCACCTCAATGAACCTGTTTTCTTAAAGACTTTCTTCCCCAATCCTCAATCTCCAGCGGAGCAACGTTTGCATTCACTGGACGTTAAACGATGCCTTAAATTTTACATCGACTGGACGGCACACTTTCGCAAATCTGATCAGCTGTTCGTGGCTTACGGACGCATGCGCAAAGGGCGTTCTGTTACCAAGCCAACTATTGCACGTTGGATTTCTTCAGCAGTTTCTTTCTGTCATCAGAAAGCTGGCAAACCTCTTCAATCCTCAGTGAGAGCTCACTCCACCAGGGCGATGTCATCCTCTACTGCCCTGTTTGCTGGTGTGCCGATTCACCAAATATGCCGAGCAGCTACGTGGTCCAGCAGGCACACTTTCACGAGACATTACTGCCTTGAAACGATCAACGAAGCCAATACGGCAGTGGGCCAAGCAGTGTTTCGCAATATTTTTAACTAAGGTGAGCCTCTGCTTTCTACCCTCCACCTTTAGGGTTTATGTGATGATATTGTTATTATTATGATTATCATTCCTACCTGGCTTTGCTATGCTATTTTTGCATCTTCATGCCTATGCATTGCTGATTTTGCTCTTGCAGCCAGCTCACTATTCTATTCAAGCATGTGAATCTATGAAAGACACCCTAATACTGGAGAAGAACAATTGTTACTTACCTGTAAACAGGTGGTTCTCCAGTATTGGTGTCTTTCATAGATTCACATGCGACCCACCCGCTCCCCTCAGAGGCTCGTTTCTCCTCCTAGACTCTTTTTGTCACTCCTGTGCTACAAAAATCTGAGGGCCTGAGCCTCTGAGGAGAAGGTTCGGGAAGGGTGCTTGCGCCTGATTGGCTGTAGTTTGGACTAACACAATGACATGGATATGTTATAAAAGTTTTTCTCTCTCCATGTATTTCTATGTGTGAATGCTAACTTGGTTCTTATAATTATTTCTGGTGTAGGAATTTGTGTTATGTTTTTACATACATATTTTATTGGGAGTTTATTGCTATTTTATTTACCGTGAGGCTCCCACTTCGACGACGGGGAATATTCAAGCATGCAAATCTATGAAAGACACCAATACTGGAGAACCACCTGTTTACAGGTAAGTAACAATTGTTCTTCCTCAACCAATTGTGATACCCTTTCAAATCAGCCAGAACATCACACTGATGGCCTTCTTTGCCTCAACCCACCCTTCCAAGGAAAAGGAGAGACTCCACCGCCTATATCCAAAAAGAGTGTTATCGTTCTGGAATGATCATACCTAAGACATCAAAAAGGACTATCAACTTTTTATTGGGGTTGCTGGAGCAAAAAAGGGAGCTCTGTGTAAAAGAGAACCATTCATGGTTTGCACTCTGAATCAAAATCTGCTACGCACTAGCCAAGAAGCAACCCACTTAGTACTTGTTAGCTTGCTCCACCAGATCTAAAGCTGCAACCATGGCGCTTGCTTGCAGAGTCCCAGTCCTAGACATATGTCAGAAAGCCTTGTAGGCATTGCTGCACAGGTTTGCCAAACAATACTGTCTTGACAGTCAGGTCCAGCATTTCACCCTTTCGGTCCTTCAGGAATTTCTAGTCTAACCAATTTGCACATCCTCCTCTGGGGCAGTATTGTTTGGGTATCTATTCTAAGATAAGGAATCTGCGGCTAGAAGTCTCTTTCAGATGAACAAGTTACTTAACTTTGGTAACACCTTATCTGGTAGAGGCTCTATCTACCTGCAGATTTCTTGTAGATCATCCCATTATCCCTGGAACTCACTTTGGCACACTTGTCACAATACCTCAGTATGGATCTGTGCCTAAGGAGCGGAATGTAGTCAGAAAACTGAGGTCAGCATGCAGGAATCGCGTGTATATAGGCACCTAGAATGACACGGACGACGCCTACGATTCCAACTCTGGGCCAAGCTGGTGCATAAAGGGGCAGTCTGATGTCTGGAGGTTATTCTAAGGTACGGAATCTGTGGCTAGATAGTCTCTACCAGATTAATACAATTCTATAAGCTCCTTGGAAAATATCTAGTACTGGAAATTAAATTATTCAACAGCCTGATGAATAAGTCTATATTCCACACATCCTTTAAAAAAGAGGAAACTAATATTTCCCTAAACTAGGCAAAGACTATGCTAACTGCAGCTTATATCATCCAGTAACCTTATGGAATTTGGATTAAAAGATATATATATGAAACTAATAGCTTCAGGAATGTCTGGCATGATGGCTTAAATGTAACCAAACAGGGTTTCTCCCTGTTAACTTACTTTTGGCAAATGCTCATTTTATGTGAGGAGGAATTTAGTATGCAGGAAATACAGGTCCTCCACCTTTTCTACCTTTTGATAGGTATTTTTTTTTGCTGTAGAAAAAGCTTTTGATTTAGTTAACTGGACTTTTTCATTTGCTGTAATGTACAGTGAAGTCAATATACCAAGACGCCTCTGCTGAATTAGGTATGGAAGGAAATTGCTTGGACAACTCTCCAAGTAAGTGTTGATTGCCCAATAGCAACCCTGCTATTGCACTGGATATTGACCGGTTATCAAGACTAGTCAAACTGAAGAAGGATATTGAAATAATATTAAATATTATTGATACTGAAATAAGCCCTAACATTAACCGAGCTGTAAAGATTTATATGCACAACATTGCTGTCTTCATGAATCCAGAAATACCAAATATGCAGAATACATTTCAAGTAATGTTTTACTTTTTGATATGTGTTTTTACTCCACACACCCTACACCTATGGTAAGTCCTGCTTTGCTATCTATTCTAAAGCCAAGGAATCTCTTGTTAGAAGTATCCATCAAAAGGACACGTTACTTACCTTTGAAAACACATTTTCTAGTGGATATTCTTATCTTATCACACATTCCTCACTTCCATTTTACTTTCTAAAAAGGGTCTAACTTAGAGACCTGCACGCTGGTACTGAAAATTGTTTGTGCTCTGTGTCAGAGGGCGTTTAAAGAGCCAAGCACGAAACTGATGTCAGTGCGCTGTGGTGGCGCTTAATTTGGCACTGCTCTGACACTTTATGGGATGTTGGGAGTCAATACAGAGCTAAATGGCACCACATAGCGCTGTATGGGATCACTACGATCAAAATTTCCAGAACCAGTTGGGGAATATTCTAAATGTTAGAAATCTGCATTTATATATAATGTGCACCAGAAAGAGTGTTGCTGAAGGCAAGTAACATTTTTATCTGAAAGAGACTACTAGCCGCAGATTCCTTCACATAGAATTACTCACAGGCATGAGACTGGATCCGGAAACTTTTTTGCCACAGCATCCCTGCGCGCCGGGGGCGGGACGACATCACGCGACTCCCCCCAGACATCATCCGCGCACGTGACGTCAGCGAGTCCACATAAGACCCGTCCCGGCACGCCTATGTCAGTTTTTTCCTTTTCCACGTGCAACGCGGATCCGGTCCTTGCTACGGGCCTGTTTCGGGCCCTTTTTTCTCCATTTATTTTGGTGGAACAGTGTGCGAATGCCTTTGGGCTTTAAAACTTGTAAATTTTGTGGGTGTCTTATGTCAGCGACGGACCCGCACCTCATTTGTATATTGTGTTTGGGGGAGGATCCCCGCACCACTGACTGGGTGGCCTGTCAACAGTTGAAGCCGAAGTCGCGGCAGGAGCGCCGCATGAAACATCTCTTGGCGCCTCTCCAGGTCGACGTCTTCCCCTCAGTCTGCTTCGGCGGATGGCTTCAGGTACGGCCGTGGTCGTTGTCCTCGTCCTTCTCCGATGTCACGTGAGCGTCGCTCCCCGGTGGGTAAGTGTCGCAGATTGTCCCCGGGAGATGGTTTCCGGCCTGCTGACATGGACTCTCCACGGGTGATGCGGCCCCGCGTGTCGTCCTATCCACCGTTTTCTGGTGTTGGGGCATCGAGAGTCCAAATGCAGACCTACGCGGTGGCTTTGCGGGCCTCGCTGACGTCTCCCACTCCTTCCCTTCTTGGGGCGTCGGCAGACCCTCGCCTTGCGCAGGGCACTCCGCGGCACCGCTGGTGGCGCCGGTGCTGAATCGTTCGTATCCAGGCTTGGAGGATGTGGTGCTGTTGGGGTGCGGCTCCTCTGGGGCACCTCCTTTAGGCCACGGCGTCTCTGGCTTGCCGCAAACTCCTGCAAGAGTCCCTGTGGTGTCGCGGGGGGTCACCGGGGCTCGGGACGCATCCCCGAGCCCCTCTCGGTCCTTTGACAAGGTGGTCCTGTCTAAGGCCGAGGAGATGCCGTTATGGCACCGGCAGCAGCTGGACCGTGCGGAGCCACAGGGGTGGGTGAACCCTCCTCGTCATGGTCCGGGTCGAGGCCGGGTGAGGATCCCTCTCCGGGCCCCTCTCGTCCCTCCCCACAGGCGGCTGCCTCGACGGAGGGCGAGTCGGAGGTTGGATCTTCTCTGGCAACGCCACGTGGGTTATAGAGCGATCTCTGCCTCATTCTGGGCCAGGCTGGCGAAGGGCTTCTTGTACTCCCTAGGCCTGTCTCGTTCCTTGGGGGGGGGCCATTCCAGCGGAGCTCCGGGGCCGGGTCGACTCCAGCTCTACTCCGGTCTCTGTTGCGCAGTGACTTGGAGGAACCTTGTCCGGCGACGCCGGATGGTGCCGACAACCCGCCTCAGGCTCCGCGCAGGGGTCGAACTGTGGATTCGTCCTCGGATGCTCCTTCTTCTCCGGAGGCAGCTGTATATTGGTGTCGTCCTCCCCGGAGAATGGTCGCCGTGTGGTGTCTTTTTCACCGGCTTCGAAGGGCGTCTCCCCGCCCTTTCTCAGGCAGAGGTGTTCGTCGGAAGAGCAGCAGGTCCCTCATTCTTCGGATACTTCTGACTTCCAGGTCTGGCACTTGCCCATCCCACTTGGCCTCGGGGACGGCCGCCTTAGTTTGCTGCCGTCTCCCACAGAGGAGCTGCTTTCTCCACCGCGGGGCCCTACGGAGGCGGGTGAGGCCTTCGCTCACGCGGTGTCCACGGCTGTGTGCATCCTGCGTATGGGTGACCCGGTGGCTCACTTTCCTGCAGACCATCTATTGGAGGTCCTCCACCAGGGCACTGGTGGTAGGGAAATCTTACTTCCCTTTGAAGATTCCCTCCTTTCTTCCTTGACGGGGGCTTGGAGGCATCCTACCTCAGGGGACCCGGTGCCTCAACATCTTCTGCACTGGCACCTCCCGGCGCCGCATGACCCGGCGTGCCTTTCCCTCCACCCCTCTGCCTCCAGTCCTCTTTTGCGGACTGCTTTGCCCTCCCTGCCGCTGCTGTTGACTCCACCATCCCGAGGGGCCCTCTGGCTGGACTCTTGGGGGCACAACATGTTCGCCTCGACCAGCGCTGCCCTATGGGCCCTGAACACCTTTTGTGTGCTGGCTCAGGCCTCCTCCTGTTTGTGCGACTCGGCTGAGTCTCTGGGATGGTGAACTTAAGGCATCATGCGTTGGATGGCCGGGAGCTTGCGGCATTTATTCTCCACTCCGTACATCCTGGAGGTGCAGGGCCGGGCCTCGGCTTCCTCGGTCGCTCTCCATCACCATGCTTGGCTTCGGGATGGAGTATTCCCTGAGAATATTCGGGAGCGACTCATTGACCTTCCGTTTGATGGCAGCCTGTTCAATGCCCTGGCTGACTCTGCCATCCAGAGGCTCTTGGCAGGGCTCCGTACTCCACCTCCTCCTCTGCCTTACCCTCCTCCTCCTCCTCCTCTGTCCCCTCCTCAGTGACTCCTGAGTCGGGTTGCTTCTGATAAATACATCTGCCGTGTGGATTCCTCACCTTGTGAATATCCCCTGCGTCAGCAACATTCGGAAATTCTTTTCGTAGCTTTGCGCCAACGTTGACTCGGACTTCATAGAGGCACGGCATTGCTCGCGACTCCGCTGACGTCACCGACGCCTATAATAGGCCCACGCCGGCGTGATGAAATCAGTTCCCTTTTTTCCACGTCGTCGACGCTAACGGTTTTCTAGGGATCATCCGTAGCTTTCACTGTAACTTTGTTACTTTGCATTGTTATTATTCCTTTATCTCCTCTTTCATCATCGAAGAAGACAGGTTTTAAGGCCTGTGGGGAATGCGGCAAGACTATGTCCATTACGGATCCACATGAATGCTGTTTGTGGTGTCTTAGCTCCGACCACGATGTCGAAGACTGCCGATCCTGTAAGAAGATGACTCCTAAGGCCCTCCGGGAGAGAGAAGCTAAGCTTACTGTTGCAAAGCTTAAAGGAAGTAAGGAGAAGAAGAAGTCGAAATCGCGGACTCGACGCTCAAGGTCAGGATCTCACTCGAGGTCGCGTTCGGATTCGTCATCGGTCCATGCTTCGAGGTCTTCGAAAAAGAAGCATAGGAAAAGGTCTCATGAATCCCGACATCGTTCAAAGAAAGACTCGGGTTCTAAGCCGAAGTCGCAGGTGAAGCTGGTATCTTCGGCTTCAGAAGAACATGACGCCGGAGGTGCGGCGTCGCATGCGAATTCGCCTGGTTCACCGAAACAGACAGCGAATCCATCTCCGGATCCATCCCATTCTCCGGAACGGGAGGATGAAGGTGAGGGGGAGACAGTTGGAGAGGGAGAGCCTCCGTTACCCGAAGGTCTGTCGACTCCGGTACACCAGCCTGAAGAGGAGGTCGACGTCGTATCCACTCCACGCCCTCAAGAGCCACCTGGGGGTTCGTACCCAGCCTTCCCGGCTCCAGGTCAGGATCCGACGCATTTTTTAAATGCGATGTATGGTATCTACTCCAGGGCTATGTACCCCTCTGGGATGCCTGTTGGTCCCACGGGTCCGATGGCATTTGGTCTGGGTACCCCCCAAACCTATGCCCCTGCACCTTTTATGCCATTTATACCGGCTCCGGCGCCGCATTGGCATCTTCCGACACCGGCGAGGCCTTCGACTCCGAAGCCATCGACGCCGAAGTCGATGACACCGAATCCTTCGACGCCGATTCCATCATCTGTGATGCCGCATCCCGAACGACGTCGTGGAAGTCTTCCTCGTCCGGCGTCGGGCTCGGCGCCGGCTCCGGCTTCGACGTAGTCGACAGTGGATCCAACGGCTTCGAAAGTCAAGCAGAGGTCGAGGCATGAAGCCCAGAGGCTTATGGAAGAAGAGAGTTATCGTGAGGAGTATTTGGAGGAGGGTGAGCTACAAGATCCTGATGACCCTTATGAGGATCTTTCGGTGGCCAGTGGTCTTGAACTGTCCCCTGAGTGGGATTTGGTTTCAGTATCAGACGAACCCTCTAAAGATGTGGCTCCTTACCACGTGGTAATTAAAAAAGCAGCAAGTTTATTGAACATTGCTTTACCTTCTGCTGAGTTCAAGTCAAATCTACTCACGGAGGTTCTTCATCTCCCTCATCGGTGATTGAACCACTGCTGCCCTTTAATGATGCCCGTAGAGATCCTATTTTAGAGGTTTGGAAGAAACCTTTATCAGCTCCAGCTGTATCTAGAGCTGTTGCCAGAAGGTACAGGACTGCTCCAGAAGACGCAGAATTTTATCCACTCACCCTCTGCCTGAGAGTTTGGTGGTACAGGCTGCCTGTTCCAAACGGTCTGCAGGAGCTTTTCCTCAAGTTCCAGCTGAAAAGGAGTCGAGAAAGCAGGATCAGGCTGCTAAAAAGATTTTCTCCTCTGCTAGTATGGCGCTAAAGTCCACCAATGCGACCTGCCTGATGGGTCGTTATGTTCACGCCCTTATGGATACTGTTAAACAGTTGGTACCCAAATTACCTGAGGAGGATAAAAAAGACTTCCAAGAAGTTATATCTGATACTCAGGCTGCAGCAAGGTAGGTGATTCAGAATGGGTTAGACACGGCAGACTCTGTGGCAGGTATCATGGGCTCTTCTGTGGCTATGAGGAGAGCTGCATGGCTGAAGTCTAGTGAATTTTCTTCAGATTTCCAATCTACATTGTTGGATCTCCCTTTCGATGGATCTGGCTTGTTTGGCAAGAAAGCAGACACTGCTTTCGAACGTTTTAAGGACAGCAGAGCGACAGCCAAGTCATTTGGCCTTCAGTCCAGGGGCACTTTTGGAAGGCGTACTAGGGGATTTAGCAGGTCTTCCTTTCGATCCTACAAATCAACGCAGCAGCAGCCACAGCAGCAGCAGAACACGCTGTACAGGTCTTATAGGGGCAAGCTAAGAGGCCGTTCTCGAGGCCGTCAAGCCTCCTCCTCCTCTTCCTCTTCCCCTTCCCAACCCCCTGCCAACGCAGCAAAGCAGCCCTAGATCCGCCATTCCGGATCATGTGGGCCCAGTGGGGGGCCGGCTTACCCATTTCCTACGAGATTGGGAATAGATAACATCGGATCTTTGGGTTCTCAATCTCGTGGGGAATGGATATGCTCTTCCCTTTCGGGAGTTTCCTCCAAATTACCCTCCTTGCCAGGGTTATTGTTCGGAGGACCACCTGCTTCTCCTGCAGGAAGAAGTCCTGGCGCTGTTCAGAAAAGGTGCGATAGAGGTGGTTCCGGAGCAGGAAAGGGGTCAGGGGTGCTACTCCCGGTATTTCCTGATCCCCAAAAAGGATGGCAGGCTTCGGCCAATTCTGGATCTCAGGATCTTGAACCTTTACCTAAAACAGGAAAAGTTCAAGATGCTCACTCTTGCACAGGTTCTTCAAGCGCTGCTAGAAGAAGACTGGATGGTGTCGATCGACTTGCAGGATGCGTATTTTCATATTCCCATCTTGAAGTCACACAGAAAGTATCTCCGTTTTACGGTTGGGTCGCAACACTACCAGTTTGCGGTCCTTCCGTTTGGTCTTACTACTGCGCCTCGAGTCTTCACCAAGGTGATGGCAGTAGTGGCTGCACATCTCAGGAGGTCGGGGATACCTGTATTCCCGTATCTGGACGACTGGCTGATCAAAGTGGAGTCGCCGGAGAAGGTGCTCCATCATCTGCAAGAGACAACTCAGTTGTTGCACAGGTTAGGTTTTTCGATAAACGTACCCAAGTCTCACCTGGTGCCCTCTCAGCACAACCTGTTCATAGGTGCGGTACTGGACACTACTGCGTGTCGTGCATTCCCTCCACCTCAAAGGATTCGCGACATACAGGAAATGATTCCTTTGTTCTACAATGGAGCCGTCGTTCCAGTCCTGAAGGTTCTTCGCCTGCTCGGTCTGATGGCTTCTTGTATTCTGTTGGTCAACCATGCACGCTGGCACATGAGGGCACTCCAGTGGTGCCTCCGCAGGCAGTGGTATCAGCACAACGGAGATGTCAGGGAGTCAGTGAGGATCTCCAGAGAAGCTGCAGCAGATCTGTCTTGGTGGAGCGTGGAAGGCAATCTGTCGCAAGGAAAGCCTTTTCAACTTCCTTCATCGGTGGCCACAGTAATAACGGATGCATCCACTCTAGGGTGGGGTGCTCATCTGGGGGATCTGGAGGTCAAGGGTCTTTGGTCTCCAGAGGAAAGGTTGCTTCATATCAACCTTCTAGAGTTGCGGGCGATACGTCTGGCGCTCAAGGCCTTCCTCCCTTCCCTTCGCGGTCAGTCGGTTCAAGTCCTGACAGACAACACGACTGCGATGTGGTACATCAACAAGCAGGGAGGAGTGGGGTCGCAGTGTCTCTGCAGAGAGGCTCTGCGTCTCTGGTCCTGAGTTCAGGACCATCAGATTTGTCTGATGGCAAATCATCTGGCCGGAGTTCAGAACGTTCGTGCGGACAGTCTCAGTCGGCCGTACTCTGCCGACCACGAGTGGAGGCTTCACCCGGACGTTGTTCACGACATCTTTCAGATGTGGGGGACTCCTCGGGTGGACCTGTTCACCACTCGCGAGAATGCTCACTGCCTGTCATTCTGCAGTCTCCAGTATCCAATGCAAGGAGCCTTGGGGGACGCGTTTCAGTTGAGTTGGAACTCGCAACTCCTTTACGCGTTTCCTCCCAGACCTTTGATTCCTCGGGTTCTGAGGAAAATTCGCCAAGACCGGGCCCAAGTTCTATTGATCGCCCCGGATTGGCCAAGAAGGGTGTGGTACTCAGACCTTCTCCACCTCTCCTCTCACCTGCCGCTCCGTCTCCCTCACAGGGCAGATCTCCTCTCCCAGATGGAGGGGCAGGTTCTACACCCCCACCTCCAGACCTTACACCTTCATGCCTGGTGATTGAACGGGGCAACCTGAGTTCTTTTTCTCTCCTGCCTGACGTGGTGGATGTCATCTTGTCAGCCAGGCGTGACTCCACTAAGTCCATCTATTCTTATAGGCGGTCAAAATGTATCGCTTGGTGTGGGGAGAAATCTATAGACTCTTTGAGAGCCCATTTGTCTGATGTTCTCCAGTTTGCCCTTTCTCTGGCGCAACAGGGGCTTGCTGTTGCCACGGTGAAGGGCTATCTTTCAGCGCTGTCGGCATTTCTCTGCTTGCCTGACCAGCCATCTCTTTTTAAATCTCCTGTGGTTTTAAGGTTTTTGAAGGGCCTCACAAATAAGTTACCTCCTACTCCTTTTATTGTGCCTCAGTGGGACTTAAATCTTGTTTTGACCTTTCTGATGGGTGCTCCTTTTGAGCCTCTTCACAAATGTCCTATGAGGCTTTTGACTCTTAAGACAGTTTTCCTCGTTGCAATAACCTCGGCAAGGAGGGTAAGTGAGCTTCAAGCTCTTAGTTCCAAGCCCCTTTTCTTGTCCATTCATGCTGATCGAATGGTTCTTAGGACCAGGGCTTCTTTTCTGCCTAAGGTGGTAACTCCCTTCCACTTCGGTCAATCCATTACCCTCCCTACCTTTTATCCTCCCCCACACCCTTCCAAGGAGGAGGAGAGATTACACCGTCTGGACCCCAAGAGGGCGGTGTCTTTTTACTTGGACAGAACTAAAGACTGTCGGTTGGATGACCAGCTCTTCATTGGCTTTGCTGGCTGCAAGAAAGGAAGAGCGGTCCATAAAAGAACTTTATCGAGATGGATCGTCCTCTGTATAAAGATCTGCTACTCTTTGGCCGGTAAGGAACCTCCAGAGGGTATAAGGACTCATTCTACTAGAGCTAAGTCGTCAACCTCAGCATTGGCTAGAGGTGTTCCTGTAGAGGATATTTGTAGGGTGGCAACTTGGTCTTCCCTCCACACTTTCGCGAAGCATTACTGCTTGGATTCCGAGGTGAGGAGGGATGGTCACTTTGCACGCTCTGTTCTCCAGGATTTCCTGGTCTAGAAGAGTGGACACCCTCCTCCGGAAGTGGGGACTGCTGTGGGACTCTATTCACAAGGTGAGGAATCCACACGGCAGATGTATCTATCAGAAGAACAAGTTACTTACCTTCGGTAACGCTTTTTCTGGTAGATACAATATCTGCCTGTGGATTCCTCACTGACCCACCCGCCTCCCCGTTGTCCACTCTTCTTCACCAGAGTTTCTATAATGTATTCATTTTATTTTCAAGGAGTTGTTTATTTCAAATGTTTTATTGCATTTGCTTCACTCTGTGTGTGTTACCTTGATTTCTATACTGCGTATACTGTGTATATGTCTACTGTCATTGGTCCGTTCGTGTGCCTCGAAGGCACGGAAAAAAGGGCGGAACTGATGTCATCACGCCGACGTGGGCCTATTATAGGCGTCGGTGACGTCAGCGGAGACGCGAGCGATGCCGTGCCTCTATGACGTCCGAGTCCACGTCGGCGCAAAGCTACGAAAAGAATTTCCGAATGTTGCTGACGCAGGGGATATTCACAAGGTGAGGAATCCACAGGCAGATATTGTATCTACCAGAAAAAGCGTTACCGAAGGTAAGTAACTTGTTCTTCTCGGCCTTCTTAGGCCGGTTGTTCTGGCTGGGGAGTGTGTTTTCTGGCCATTGCGTCCTTCCTTGGGACTTTGGCATTGTTGGCTGCTGGACAGCCCTTTTTGTTGATTTTGTGTGTTTGGAATTGTTGCGCAGACGTGGCCCTGAGATTAGGCCTTCTGCTTACTTGGGCTGCTTGTCAAGCCTTTCGCGGGGGTGTTTTGTTCCCCGTGGCTCTTTTGTTTTTCCTCTGCTGCGGAAGTTCTGTTGAAGAGGATTCCCATATTTTGGGACTTATCGTACCCTAGGTGGGGTAATGGTAGCTGTCATATGGCTTGCGCTCTGCTGGAGGGTTCTGGTCGCCTTCGAGTGCCGGTTCTCGATGGCGTTTGTTTAGGTTGCTTTGCTCTTTGAGGTTGTGTGCGCGGTCACTCGTATTGGTGTGCCCGGGCATCTCCTCCTCTCCCTGTTCTTGCCCTGAGGTCTGGGATGATCCTATGTTCTCCCTTGCCAGGCGCCGCCTACTCTGCCTTCCTGGGGCCTCGGGCTGTTCTTCTTGCTTCTGGCAGCTTTTGACTGCCAGCGCAGTTCTGGCTGGCAGGTTGTTCTCCACCTGGAGTGGGTTCGCCTTCTTTCCCTCGATTCCTTGGGTCTTCTAGGCTTCTCCGACCTTGCCCTTGGTTCCTCTTCAGCCTTCTTCTCCCTCCTATCCTTTTGGGGTCGGTGGGGGTCTGCTTGGGGGGTCCCCCTTGCCTGGCAGGGACGAGGTTCTACCTGGTCCACAGATCTGGTTCCCTGTGGAGGCCTCTGTTCTGTATTGGCTGATGGGGTCCTTTCGCATACCCTCCTTCCCAGGGGGGTATTGCTAGGGTATCTTTTCTACGTGAAGGAATCTGCGGCTAGTAGTCTCTATCAGATGTACGAGTTACTTACCTTCAGTAACGATGTATCTGGTAGAGACGATTCTAGCCGCAGATTCCTTCACGGCCCGCCCTTCCTCCCCTATTCTGCGAGGACCCTTAGGTTGGTCTTCGGTACTCGCCTCCCGATGGGGGGCTGTATCTCCTGTGAGTGCCTTCTTTGTTCTTGAAGGGTGGCTCCGTCTGGGGGCTGTTCTTTCCTCCTTTGGTTCTTTGGAGGATGGGTCCCGGTGTTTCGGTGCCCTGCTGCTCTGGCTACTCCAGGTTTGGGGGGGCTTGCTGTCTATCCCTGTCCTCCCTCCCCTCCCTTTCTTCCATTGCTATCCTCTGATTAAGAGTCATCTGGCCATGTCTTGCCCTTGTCCCTTGTGGGTAGTTGCCCTTTATGTTGGGGTGGCTTGGGGGTTTGTTGTCCCTGTCTGTGTTGGGACTGGTCCCCTTCCTTGCTCAGGATGGGGATCGTGGGTTTCCTACGTGTACCACGTCCTTACGCATGTTCCTTGCCTCCGGGGCATAGAGGTTGGAGGCTGTCTATGTGCTGGCAGAGTGGTTGCGCAGGGCTCTGCTCGCTTCTTCTTCTTTCCCTGCCTTGGGTTCTGCGGTGTGACACTACTGTGGGTGGTGTTGTTAGTCACCGTTTCTTTCCAAATGTTCTGCTTTTTGCACACTGTGCCCATGCTTCCACAGTTTTTTATCTGGTGTTTCCACATTGTGGTGCGGAAAATTCTCCGGAGAAAACTGACGTATGCACGTCGAGGCGGGTCTTATGTGACCTCGCTGACGTCACGTGCGAGGAAGACGCCTAGGCGGAGTCGTGTGATGTCGCCCCGGCGTGCAGGGATGCTGTGGCAAAAAAGTTTCCGGATCCAGTCTCACATCTGGGAGTAATTCTACGTGAAGGAATCTGCGGCTAGAATCGTCTCTACCAGATACATCGTTACCGAAGGTAAGCAACTCGTACGTCAAGACACTTGTGCCTCAGACTGTCTATAGTGTGTTTGCTTTCTGCAAAATTATACCACCCTCTTTTGGGAGAGACCAGGCATGACCTATACTTATATTTTGTAGATTCTTCTTATGTCCATGAAAGATATGAACATCGCCAAGCTGACCTCCATCGACCTGCCGCTATTCGCTGCCATCATTCAAGACCTCTTTCCTGGAATTGATACCCCATCAATAGACTACGGAAAGGTCAGCAAACTTTGATGCCTTGTTTTGATTTGGCATTTTATTTAACATGTATTTGAATTGTCAACCATGTACAAACCACCAAACTTTTATCTACAGCAATCTAAATAAATGTGCAGGTCCAGCATGGACATCGACCTACAGTAAATGTGACATTTAATAGACAAGTCACATAACTGCGGTATGTTAACACTTCTGGAGATCACAACACTGCCAATTTAATTGTTTCGAAGCAGAGACCAGAGATACAGTGACCGAAGAGCATGCATGTGTTTCACATAAAACCTCAGTTTAATGTTTGGAGTCAGGGCATTTCCAAGCTTCCCTCTTGAAAGTAGATCTAGCAACTATATTTAATTGGTTTTGGAGCTGAAAACTCTCTTATATACTCATCAACATACTGACTCTGTCCTTCATTCACATCTTCACCTTGCATTACAACCCCATCATTCTAAGTCATCCCTGATTTCCTCCCCAGCGTATAGATTTTGCAATATCAAACACCTTATAAATTTGCCACGTTGTTGGCACCAAAATTGGCAGACATGTTCGGGGCAGTGCTAGAGTAGGAGGAGGTACCTGGCTCACTGCGGGAATCCATAGTCTTGATCCTGAGCGAGGCGTGGTGCAGCTGACCTCATACATGCCAATAACATTACTATTTGCTGACTGTAAGATCCTAAGCAAGATTCTGGCGGACTGACTGGGCCCAATGCTCCTGCCGTTAATACACCCGGGCCAGAATGGGTAGGGTAGGAATACCTCCCAAAACATCCACAGGCTCTTTCATGTCCAGGATTGAGCTTTGGGTCGCTACCCGAGGGCGGTTTGCCTGGTCCTGGACCTGGAAAAGGCTTTTGACATCCTGGCCTGGCCATACCGTTTCGGGACGCTACAAAGGATGGGGCTGTGTCCTACCTTCAGAACAATTATACACAAATCTCACGTCCAGGGTACGACTGGGTAAATACATTTTACTGCCCCTCTAGATAGGGAGAGGCACCCGGCAGGGGTGCCCACTCTCCCCATGTTATTTGCCATGGCAATGGAACCTCTCGCGATACTGTTGCGCCAGGAGGGAGAAGCTTGGGGCATCCCAATAGCAGGTACATCGCACATTGTGTCTCTGTATGCAGACGACTTGTTGCTGTATATACGGGATATCGCAGCGGATCTCAGTTCCATATGGAATACACTTTCGGACTTATCGGCTGCTGCAGGGCTGAAGGTCAACTGGGCAAAATCCATTTTATACCCTCTGTACCCAGACCTTCCCCCACGAGAGATAAGATTCGGAGACTCAAGTATTGCTTGGAATACATGCGTCCCACGATACCTTTGCATTCGACATTATCACTGTCCCACTGACTTATTCGAGGGTAATCAATGTAGAGCCATAGCGGGAGCTAAAGCCCGAGCAACCTTCTGGAAGGCTCTGCCTCTAGCCCCAATAGGTAGTATAGCCTTAGCAAAACTTACTTTAGTGCAGCAATTTCTCTACTACTTTGCCAATACCCCTGTCATTCCACTCACTCTTTCTTCCGCGAGCTGGATACCTTATTGAGCTCCCTTATTTGGGGAAACAGATGTCAGAGAGTGGCCCTTTCAAAGCTGCAACTCCCAGCAGACCGAGGAGGACTGGGGGCACCTTCCTTTGAAGCCTACTTCCTCATGGCGCAACTCCAATGGCTGTCTCGATGGACAGCGGGGCGACATCTGGGGGAGACCGCCTCGGAGATAGGATCTATTTTGGTGCAGGCTATTTGCTGCCTGATCCTCCCCGGCACCTGTCCTGAGCCAACATATCCCATACAGGTGACGGTAGCACATGCATGCATGTTACGCATTCACCGCATGTCTGGCGGGACCCCCTTGTATACCCCTCTATTCTCGCTAGCCAGACTCTCTTGAATCGGAGGATACTACTCCACTCGGACAATGCAATTCTGGACGAACCGCTCGGTCCTAGAGGTTGGATCCCTGTCCACTGAGGGTCAACTATTACCGTTCGACGAGCTCTCGGAGAGGCAGGCCTCCCACGGGTGTGGTTCCTGCTCGATAGACAAATAATCCTAAATTGCCACCGCCTTTGAAACCTCTCAGGGGGGAACCCGCAATACACCCGGTGCTCTACGCAATACTCAATATGGGCATGGGCCGACACTTAATTACATGGCTTTATAAAGCAATCTGAGATCCACTGCCATTACACTAACCCCGCTGCAATAGAAATGGGAGGAGGAGATAGGTTGTCCACTACATGATAAGGAATGGGAAAAGGCCCTAGAATACCTGAAGAAAGTGTCCTGCAATGCTCGGTTTCAACACATACAGTTCTCTTCCAGCGGATCCTCATCAAAGTCATAAGCACTGACTATTCCCGCCAATGTGCGGGGACCCCAGAAATAATAAAAATTATATATGAAAAACATATATATACAGATATATACAGATATATATATATATATATATATATATATATTTATATATATGGTAGAGCAAATTGCGCAAGCGCTTTAGTGAGGGCTCACCGCAGCATCTAAACCTCCGGTTTGTTTATGGCCCCCAAGCAAGGACTGAAGGCTCCCTCTTTCATTGTACGAATGTCCGACGCGTTTCGGGGCCAAAACCCGCCCCTTCTTCATGGACTGGAGAAAGGAATACACCAAACTCAGCTCGCATTTCCCAAATACGTTTTATTCGGGAAGAAGGCGTGTTCCGCCCTGAGTGGGTGGAGTTACGACACCTAGACTCTTGGAAGATGTAGTCAAGCGAGTCGAGAAGTTCATTAAACCCTTAAGTAGGTTGGCGTTTCCTTGTGTTTATAATGTCATTAAAATCCTTGAGTAGGAGGCGAGGGCAGTCTTCAACTCTCGCTGAATTAAAAAGTAGATGCTGTGCTGGCAGGCGATGATAGTTTCCATCGTCACAGGCTTCAGATGCATGGATACTTGTTCCGATACTGTAGCGGAGCTCCTCACCCCGACCATGGCAGGCCGTGAAGTATATGGTAGAGCAAATTGCGCAAGCGCTTTAGTGAGGGCTCACCGCATGCGTTTAAACCACCGGTTTGTTTATGGCCCCCAAGCAAGGACTGAAGGCTCCCTCTTTCATTGTACGAATGTCCGACGCGTTTCGGGGCCAAAACCCGCCCCTTCTTCATGGACTGGAGAAAGGAATACACCAAACTCAGCTCGCATTTCCCAAATACGTTATATTCGGGAAGAAGGCGTGTTCCGCCCTGAGTGGGTGGAGTTACGACACCTAGACTCTTGGAAGATGTAGTCCTGCGAGTCGAGAAGTTCATTAAGGGTTTAACGTTCGTACAATGAAAGAGGGAGCCTTCAGTCCTTGCTTGGGGGCCACAAACAAACCAGAAGTTTAGATGCTGCGGTGAGCCCTCACTAAAGCGCTTGCGCAATTTGCTCTACCATATATATATATATATATATATATATATATATATATATATATATATATATATATATATATTACCTACTGGCGATAGCCAGTAGGTATATATAGTTAGGATTTTTTTCCTATGGGATTTTTGAAAATTCTATGTCGAATAACTTTGGCGTTTGAGGACAGAATTGGCTGAAATTTTCAGGAAAATGGAACATTTTGTTTCTGAGCAGCCCCTGAAAATTTGGGGGGGTTTCGTCAAGGGGGGGCCGAGAAAAAAGGGGGGTCCCAAAACGTGTTTTTTCCCATGCAATTTTCCATAGGGCGGTTGGCCTCACTTTTAGCCTGAACGGCTGAATGGATTTACACCAAACTTGGCAAAATTGTAGGGACTGGTAGCCCGATGTGCCTTTGCTATGTCTCAAGATATAGGCTCCAGTGGTTTTTACGAAAATTAACTTTGAAAAATATATATTGGGCTACATTGGGCTATATATATGTTGGAGCCCAAATGTAGCCCAATGTAGCCCAATGTAGCCCAATGTAGCCCAAAGATGGCCACCAGAGACAAAAAAAACAAATGTAGCCCAAATATCAGCCAGATGTAGCCCAACTATAGCCCAATGACAGAATGTCCCAGAGTGTTCTAAAGAACAACTAGAGTGCTAACAGTCCTACTTATTACAAAGGTATGGCACACCTGAAGCCATCTTGATTGGAATAAAGTGGTAACTCTTAAAACATTTAATTTAAAAAGGAACAAAATGAGGGGGTTCATTTTGCCATAGAAAGTATGATTAGCGAATATATGACGAAATCCCGCATACCATCAGTCCGCAAAAAAAATCCCGCATGTACTATTAGGCCGCAAATTAAAATCAGAAAACTTTTAGAACGAAAATGCCTTTAGCATACACTAAACAACTAAACTACCCTAAACCCTAAAACACTACCCCCAGCATGACCCTACACTACACAAACAGTACAACACTACCCTAAACCCTAAAACACTACCCCCAGCATGACCCTACACTACACAAACACTACAACACTACCCTAAACCCTAAAACACTACCCCCAGCATGACCCTACACTACGCAAACACTACAACACTACCCAAAACCCTAAAACACTACACCCCAGCATGACCCTACACTACGCAAACACTACAACACTACCCTAAACCCTAAAACACTACCCCCAGCATGACCCTACACTACACAAACACTACAACACAACCCTAAACCCTAAAACACTACCCCCAGCATGACCCTACACTACGCAAACACTACAACACAACCCTAAACCCTAAAACACTACCCCCAGCATGACCCTACACTACGCAAACACTACAACACTACCCTAAACCCTAAAACACTACCCCCAGCATGACCCTACACTACGCAAACACTACAACACTACCCAAAACCCTAAAACACTACACCCCAGCATGACCCTACACTACGCAAACACTACAACACTACCCTAAACCCTAAAACACTACCCCCAGCATGACCCTACACTACGCAAACACTACAACACTACCCTAAACCCTAAAACACTACCCCCAGCATGACCCTACACTACGCAAACACTACAACACTACCCTAAACCCTAAAACACTACCCCCAGCATGACCCTACACTACGCAAACACTACAACACTACCCTAAACCCTAAAACACTACCCCCAGCATGACCCTACACTACGCAAACACTACAACACTACCCTAAACCCTAAAACACTACCCCCAGCATGACCCTACACTGCGCAAACACTACAACACTACCCTAAACCCTAAAACACTACCCCCAGCATGACCCTACACTACGCAAACACTACAACACTACCCAAAACCCTAAAACACTACCCCCAGCATGACCCTACACTACGCAAACACTACAACACTACCCAAAACCCTAAAACACTACCCCCCAGCATGACCCTACACTACGCAAACACTACAACACTACCCAAAACCCTAAAACACTACCCCCAGCATGACCCTACACTACGCAAACACTACAACACTACCCAAAACCCTAAAACACTACACCCCAGCATGACCCTACACTGCGCAAACACTACAACACTACCCAAAACCCTAAAACACTACACCCCAGCATGACCCTACACTACGCAAACACTACAACACTACCCAAAACCCTAAAACACTACCCCCAGCATGACCCTACACTACGCAAACACTACAACACTACCCAAAACCCTAAAACACTACCCCCAGCATGACCCTACACTACGCAAACTACCCTAAAATACTACACCCCAGCATGACCCTACACTACGCAAACACTACAACACTACCCAAACCCCTAAAACACTACCCCCAGCATGACCCTACACTACGCAAAAACTACAACACTATCCTAAACCCTAAAACACTACGCCCAGCATGACCCTACACTACGCAAACACTACAACACTACCCTAAACCCTAAAACACTAGCCCCAGCATGACCCTACACTACGCAAACACTACAACACAACCCTAAACCCTAAAACACTACCCCCAGCATGACCCTACACTACGCAAACACTACAACACTACCCTAAACCCTAAAACACTACCCCCAGCATGACCCTACACGACGCAAACACTACAACACAACCCTAAACCCTAAAACACTACCCCCAGCATGACCCTACACTAAACAACCACCACAACTCTACACTACACTAACACAACACTACACTACACAACACTACACTACACTACACAATCACTAACCCACGAAAAAATTAACACAAACCCACTTACCTCTCTCGTCATCGTGGTTTTCACAACGCAAATGCATTTACCATACATGCCTTTAAAACGTAATTCTTTGTAAAGGCATGCGCGATAAATGCACATGCGTTTTGAAAAAATGCGGGATAATGGTATGCGAGGTCAATGACCTTGCGGGATAATGGTATGCGGACTGAAAGTCTGCGGGATAAAAAATGCGGGAAAATGGCTGCAAACCATGATTAGCAGCAGACTTCCCTGGTGAGCACTAGCTTTACTACAGTGATCTAATGAGCAACTAGAGTGCTAACATTCAGAATTTATGGCAAATGTGTGACACATCTGAATGCCTTCTTGATAGAACCAAAGTAAACAAGCATTGAAAATGCAATAGATCTCGCCCTCGTTTAAGTTAAAGCCATTCTGTTTGTAATGAGGTGGCTTTTTAGCTTTGCTTTTATTAGTGTTTTTAAAACTTTCATGTAAATAACATGCATATGTATGCATATATGTATATGTATGCATGCATTTATATTTATATAGATATGCAGATTATATATGTTTATATATGTATATTACCTACTGGCGATAGCCAGTGGGTATATATAGTTAGGATTTTTTCTCTATGGGATTTCTGAAAATTCTATGTCTAATAACTTTGGCGTTTGTGGACGGAATTGGCTGAAATTTTCAGGAAAATGGCACATTTTGTTTCTGAGCAGCCCCTGAAAATTTGGGGGGGTTTCGTCAAGGGGGGGCCGAGAAAAAAGGGGGGTCCCAAAACGCGTTTTTCCCATTCATTTTTCCATAGGGCGGTTGGACTCACTTTTAGCTCGAACGGCTGAATAGATTTACATGAAACTTGGCAAAATTGTAGATATGGTTTGCCCGACGTGCCTTTGCTATGTCTCAATATATGTGCTCCAGTGGATTTTGAGAAATTAACGTTTAAAAAAATATATATATCTGTGACAGCGCTCCGGTTAGCGCCCCGGTTCGCGTACCTGACGCGTAACGGAACTTCGCGAAGCGAAGCTGATTGGCTCTCCGGTGTCTGTCAACATTCTAAACAGTCCGGAGCGGCCGCCATCTTGTCTCTCGGTACGATCGAGAGACAAGATGTGGTGAAAAACGAAGGGGGAAATGAAGGAAAGGGGGCAAGGTAGACCACTCCTGACCCCCTAGGATTGATGAGGGGGATATTAAAGTGCCCCGCGGGGCAAAAAATAAAAAAAACATTTTTTTGCGATTTTACGCCGTAGAGGCGCGTCCCGGTACGCGAACCGGGCAGCTCACCGGGCAGCTCACCGGGCAGCTCACCGGGCAGCTAACCGGCAGCGTAGCTGTCAACATTGTAAACAGTCTGGAGCGGCCGCCATCTTGTCTCTCGGTAGGTTCGAGAGACAAGATGTGGTGAAAAAAGAAGGGGGAAATGAAGGAAAGGGGGCAAGGTAAACCCCTCCTGACCCCCTAGGATTGATGAGGGGGATATTAAAGTCCCCCGCAATTTTTCGCGGTAGAGGCGCTTCCCGGTACGCGAACCGGGCAGCTAACCGGCAGCGTAACGGGAGTCCGCCATCTTGTGTTTTTGGAGCGTCCGGTTCGCGTACCGGGTAGCGTCCCGGTAAGCGTAACAAGGGGAAAACCAAGAGAAACAGTAAAAAAAAAAATTAAGGGCATAGATTTCCAGCAAACTTGGCAAAATTGTAGGGACTGTTTGTTTGATGTGCCTTTGCAAGGCCTCAAGATATGTGCACGTGTGGATTTTGTCTAATTAAGGTTAAAAAAAAGATATATATCTGTAAGCGTGCTCCGGCACGCTTACGTTACGGGTTTTGTTTGCGCTGCAGAGCCGATACGTCACGGTTATGCGACGCGTCATGAGGCGTCTCACGTGGCTACGTGATACGTCACGTAATAAAGAATATATTTTACAGCTATAGATATTAGCTTTTAAAAAACCAATGAAATTCACTGAAAAAACCATAGGTTATAGACCATATATAGTTAGGAATTTGCATTTACAAAACCTTGAAAATTCACTGAAAAAACCATAGGTTAGAGACCATATATAGTTAGCTGGACATTTTATTGACATAAAACCAATGAAATTCCATATATAGTTAGTTGCACTAACTATATATCGCGCACCCGCAATCCACTGCTGATGATGTCACATATTACATCATTCATGACATGGTCAGTGACATCACTGATGACATCACTGATGACATCTCAAATGACATCACTGATGACATCACTGATGACATCTCAAATGACATCACTGATGACATCATGACACACCAATACCAGTTACTACATACGCACTCACTGATTCCTACGTCTACACACACATTCACTCATTCACCCATACAATCACTCATACATACAGTCACTCATTATTACAACACTATCATATGCACTCATACACCTATGCAGACACTCACACACTGCCACTCATCCATGGAGTTACTCACACACCTAGTCAGTCCTGTAAAGAATCAATCACACTTCCATTTCCTCATCTATACAGTTAAACACAGAACACCATACTTCAGTGACATCACTGATGACATCACTGATGACATCTCAAATGACATCACTGATGACATCTCAAATGACATCACTGATGACATCATGACACACCAATACCAGTTACTACATACGCACTCACTGATTCCTACGTCTACACACACATTCACTCATTCACCCATACAATCACTCATACATACAGTCACTCATTATTACAACACTATCATATGCACTCATACACCTAGTCAGTCCTGTGAAGAATCAATCACACTTCGATTTCCTCATCTATACAGTTAAACACAGAACACCATACTTTTCACACATATACTAACACATACTTACTCTCTTATACGATCACTGATACAAGTACACATTGATATGCACAGTCACACACCTCCCAGCCAGCCACACACACACTCAGTCTTCCATACATCCACTCATTCTTCAATATGTAAAACATATTTAAACTTTACAAAAACACACAGACACTAGATGATGTCATCAGTGATGTCATTTGAGATGTTATCAGTGATGTCATCAGTGATGTCATTTGAGATGTCATCAGTGATGTCATCAGTGATGTCACTGACCATGTCATGAATGATGTAATATGTGACATCATCAGCAGTGGATTGCGGGTGCGCGATATATAGTTAGTGCAACTAACTATATATGGAATTTCATTGGTTTTATGTCAATAAAATGTCCAGCTAACTATATATGGTCTCTAACCTATGGTTTTTTCAGTGAATTTTCAAGGTTTTGTAAATGCAAATTCCTAACTATATATGGTCTATAACCTATGGTTTTTTCAGTGAATTTATATATATACACACACACACACACGCACACACACACACACACACACGCACACACACACACACGCACACACACACACACACACACATATATATCAGTTTTTCTCATAACAATGCAGCTCCCATCTAGGAGGCTAAGCAATATAATAAAACACATAAACTGCTTTTGCAAAATACATAATATACATATAAAAACACAAGAGGGCAAGGAGCACTTGAACTCTTTTTTTTAATGATTAAACCTCATCAAGAAAAAACTGCAAATAAAGCAGACATTGTTAGCCTGCTGGCTGCGTTGTAAACCAATAGCTTAGAAAATTAAAGCATTTTCATGCAAGACTGGCACCGTGCTTTGAAGACAGCCATGACCCCTAGCTTCCCATCATGCCTCAGGAGTGACAGTTAGGTCAGTTGTTCTTTCCGGCTCTCAAAGAGGGAGAGAGATCTACTCAAGATACTTCTTGGTAAAGAAGAAGGGTTGAAAAGCAGAATACAGGCCCATTCTAGATCTGGGAACACTCAACAAATCAATCAGGAAGGAGTAGTTTTGCATGTTGGCTCTCCATCAAATATATCCAACAACTCAGGCAGGGGGATTGGATGTGTTAGTTGGATCTACAAGATGCATACTTTCGTGTTCTGGTCAGTCAACATCACAGACCATACCTGAGATTCCTGGTGGGATCTTCTCACTACCAGTTCAAAGTACTACGCTGCAGAGGCATCTTAGTGTACTGGTACCTGGATGACTGGCTGTTGAAGAGTCCCTCCCCCCACAGCGTGAGAAGTAATTTCCTGCAATGCCTAGTGCTTTGTCACCGGCAGGGCCTCCATGTGAACTTTGACAAATCGACTCAACAACCCACACAGAGAATCCATTATTTCGGAGCTCTGCTAGACTCTGAGGCAGGAAAAGTGTGTCCTTCAGAGGAGAGACCATTTCCCATCATACAGAAATGCAAACTTGTTCTGGACAACAGAATGCTGTTGGTTTGTCAGATTGCCTCCCTGATAGGGTCGATGGCATCCTGCATTTTCCTGGTCCCCAATGCCAGACTGCGAATGCGTCCTCGACAGCAGGTTCTGGAAGATAAGTGGGACCAGCAAACAGCTCGCTGGGATGACAAAATAAGTCTCTCAAACGCAGCAAGAGCATCCATCCAAGGGTGGATGAAGGAGAATATGCACGTAGGGATACCTTTTCATCAAGCACCTCCCTCTCAAACACTGATCATGGACACTTCCCTCCAGGGCTGGGGAGCCCACATGGGGTCTCTCCAGACACAAGGTCAATGGTTGTCAAAAGAGTGGTCATATCACATAAACATGCTGGGGCTGAGAGCAGTTCACCTGGCCCTCAAGGCTTTCCTCCCTTCGATTCAGGCAAGTTCAATCTTAGTACAGACGGACAATACCACCAGCATGTACTACCTGAACAAACAGGGGGGAACTCGCTCACGCACATTGTCTCTGGAAGCTCAAGCCCTCCGCATCGGCTCCTGGCACAGAATCTATCGATCACAGCCGTACATCTGCCGGGAGAACAGAATGCGAGAGCGGATGCTCTCAGTCGACACTTCGAAGACAGACAGGACTGGGTTCTCACCGACGAGGTCGTCAAAGACATCTTCCAGACTTGGGGTCGTCCCAGCATCGATCTCTTCGCGAATGACGAAAATACAAAATGCCGACTTTTCGCCGCAAGATTCTACTGGCCAGGGTCGAAGGGGAATGCCCCTTTGATAGATAGGTCAGGGGCATTTGTGTTCGCCTCTCCACCCCTTCCTCTCATCCCGAAGGTAGTGACCAAGCTGTCTCACTCGCACACAAGGATGATCCTGATTTCCCCGGATTGGCCGAGACATTGGTGGTACCCGGACCTTCCTAACCTGTCAGAATGCCCTCACAGCAGGCTGCCGTGCAGACTGGACCTGCTGTCCAAGATGAATGGGAGGATTTATCACCCCAACCTTCTCTCACTGAACTTGGCAGCATGGCTCCTGAGGTCCTCCAGTATGGCCATTTAGGACTGGCTCAAGACTGCATGTCCATCTTAAAAGAAGCAAGAAGGCCGTCCACTAGACACTCATATGCATGCAAGTGGAATGGATTTCATATGTGGTGCATTCAAAACAACCGTAACCCAACCAAAGGGCAGGAAGAGGTCATTCTACCATACCTGCTTTACCTGGCTAAAGCAGGCTTGAAGTTTCATTCCATTAAGGTGCACTTAGCAGCTATCACTGTATATAGGCGCTCACCTTCTTAGCCTTCTCTTTTTCAGTTACAAGTTGTAAACGACTTCTTACAGGGTCTGAAAAAGGTCTACCATCCGGTCCGGCCTCCTTCACCACGCTGGGAGCTAAACCTGGTGCTATCAAAGTTGATGGGTCCGCTTTTTGAACCTATCCACAAAGCAACCTTGCAACACCTCACTTGGAAGGCGGCTTTCTAGGTAGCGATGACGTCAGCTCGCAGAGTGAGCAAAATGCAGGCCCTCTGCTCTAAGGAACCTTATACTGTTTTCCATCTTAATAGGGTTTTATTGAGGACTCATCCCTCTTTCCTTCCGGAGGTGGTGTCAGATTTCCATGTGAATCAGACTATCTCGCTGCCCACCATTTCCCCTAACCCCGCCACTCCAGCTGAGAGGGCTTTACACTCTCTGGACGTAAAAATTCTACCTGGATAGGTCCAAGTCCACGAGAAAATCTGATCAACTATTTGTTAACTATGGGTCGATCAGAACAGATTTTTCACCTTCAAAGCGGTCCATCTCCAGATGGATAGTTTCATGCATCAAATTAGCTTATCAATTAGCGCAAAAGCTCCTTGGGCCTACTCCCAAGGCGCATTCCACACGAGGAAAAGTGGCTACGACTGCTTTTCTTCATAACGTGCCTATCTCTGAAATCTGTAAGGAGGCAACTTGGATGTCCGTCCATACATTTACGAGGCAGTATTGTCTGGATTCAGATACCAGAGCAGACACTCAAGTAGGCCAGGGCTCCTTGAGGAATCTGTTCAACAGCTGATGTTGGCTGTTATCGTATATTGGGTCATTCTCTCTCTCATTTGCCTGCATGTGGAAGATGGGCTTGCTATTCTATTCAGTGCTCATGACTATTGATGAGGATTCCCTGGAAGAGATGGATAAGTTACTTACCTGTAATCCTAGTTCATATCCAGGGGCATCCTCATCAAAATCATAAGCAACCCACCCACCTCCCCAGGCAAATGAGATTTTCTTTATTGTTAAAGGATATCTTTGTGCCCTGATCTTCAGGTTTATGCAAAGAACAACTTACCTAACTGTCACCCCTGAGACATGATGGGAAGCTAGGGGTCATGGCTGCCTTAACCCTTTGCGTGCGTCGGCAGGCCGGTGGCCGTCCAACGTCATGGTGGGCATGTGTGGAGGACGGCAGGGGCCGTCTGAACCACGCCCACTCATAAATCACCTGCACTGTGGCGGAATTAGTGCCGAGGTCAACAGGTTAAAGGCAAGGTGCCAATTTTGTATGAAAATGCGTTCATTTTCTATGCTATTGGTTTACAATGCAGCCTGTAGCTAACAATGTCTGCTTTATTTGCAGGTTTTTCTTCATGAGGTTTACTCATTAAAAACAGAGTCCAAGTGCTACTTGCCCTCTTGTGTTTTTATATATATATTATTTATGTTGCAAAAGTGGTTTATGGGTTTTATTACATTGCTTAGCCTCCTAGATGGGAGCTGCATTGATATGAGAAAAAATGAAATATGTATATATATATATATATATATACTAGCAGCCCGTCCGACCTTGTCCGGGAGCAACTTGGCAAAATTGTAGGGACTGGTAGCCCGATGTGCCTTTGCTATGTCTCAAGATATAGGCTCCAGTGGTTTTTACGAAAATTAACTTTGAAAAATATATATTGGGCTACATTGGGCTATATATATGTTGGAGCCCAAATGTAGCCCAATGTAGCCCAATGTAGCCCAATGTAGCCCAAAGATGGCCACCAGAGACAAAAAAAACAAATGTAGCCCAAATATCAGCCAGATGTAGCCCAACTATAGCCCAATGACAGAATGTCCCAGAGTGTTCTAAAGAACAACTAGAGTGCTAACAGTCCTACTTATTACAAAGGTATGGCACACCTGAAGCCATCTTGATTGGAATAAAGTGGTAACTCTTAAAACATTTAATTTAAAAAGGAACAAAATGAGGGGGTTCATTTTGCCATAGAAAGTATGATTAGCGAATATATGACGAAATCCCGCATACCATCAGTCCGCAAAAAAAATCCCGCATGTACTATTAGGCCGCAAATTAAAATCAGAAAACTTTTAGAACGAAAATGCCTTTAGCATACACTAAACAACTAAACTACCCTAAACCCTAAAACACTACCCCCAGCATGACCCTACACTACACAAACAGTACAACACTACCCTAAACCCTAAAACACTACCCCCAGCATGACCCTACACTACACAAACACTACAACACTACCCTAAACCCTAAAACACTACCCCCAGCATGACCCTACACTACGCAAACACTACAACACTACCCAAAACCCTAAAACACTACACCCCAGCATGACCCTACACTACGCAAACACTACAACACTACCCTAAACCCTAAAACACTACCCCCAGCATGACCCTACACTACACAAACACTACAACACAACCCTAAACCCTAAAACACTACCCCCAGCATGACCCTACACTACGCAAACACTACAACACAACCCTAAACCCTAAAACACTACCCCCAGCATGACCCTACACTACGCAAACACTACAACACTACCCTAAACCCTAAAACACTACCCCCAGCATGACCCTACACTACGCAAACACTACAACACTACCCAAAACCCTAAAACACTACACCCCAGCATGACCCTACACTACGCAAACACTACAACACTACCCTAAACCCTAAAACACTACCCCCAGCATGACCCTACACTACGCAAACACTACAATACTACCCAAAACCCTAAAACACTACACCCCAGCAGGACCCTACACTACGCAAACACTACAACACTACCCTAAACCCTAAAACACTACCCCCAGCATGACCCTACACTACGCAAACACTACAACACTACCCTAAACCCTAAAACACTACCCCCAGCATGACCCTACACTACGCAAACACTACAACACTACCCTAAACCCTAAAACACTACCCCCAGCATGACCCTACACTACGCAAACACTACAACACTACCCTAAACCCTAAAACACTACCCCCAGCATGACCCTACACTGCGCAAACACTACAACACTACCCTAAACCCTAAAACACTACCCCCAGCATGACCCTACACTACGCAAACACTACAACACTACCCAAAACCCTAAAACACTACCCCCAGCATGACCCTACACTACGCAAACACTACAACACTACCCAAAACCCTAAAACACTACCCCCCAGCATGACCCTACACTACGCAAACACTACAACACTACCCAAAACCCTAAAACACTACCCCCAGCATGACCCTACACTACGCAAACACTACAACACTACCCAAAACCCTAAAACACTACCCCCAGCATGACCCTACACTACGCAAACACTACAACACTACCCAAAACCCTAAAACACTACACCCCAGCATGACCCTACACTGCGCAAACACTACAACACTACCCAAAACCCTAAAACACTACACCCCAGCATGACCCTACACTACGCAAACACTACAACACTACCCAAAACCCTAAAACACTACCCCCAGCATGACCCTACACTACGCAAACACTACAACACTACCCAAAACCCTAAAACACTACCCCCAGCTTGACCCTACACTACGCAAACTACCCTAAAATACTACACCCCAGCATGACCCTACACTACGCAAACACTACAACACTACCCAAACCCCTAAAACACTACCCCCAGCATGACCCTACACTACGCAAAAACTACAACACTATCCTAAACCCTAAAACACTACGCCCAGCATGACCCTACACTACGCAAACACTACAACACTACCCTAAACCCTAAAACACTAGCCCCAGCATGACCCTACACTACGCAAACACTACAACACAACCCTAAACCCTAAAACACTACCCCCAGCATGACCCTACACTACGCAAACACTACAACACTACCCTAAACCCTAAAACACTACCCCCAGCATGACCCTACACGACGCAAACACTACAACACAACCCTAAACCCTAAAACACTACCCCCAGCATGACCCTACACTAAACAACCACCACAACTCTACACTACACTAACACAACACTACACTACACAACACTACACTACACTACACAATCACTAACCCACGAAAAAATTAACACAAACCCACTTACCTCTCTCGTCATCGTGGTTTTCACAACGCAAATGCATTTACCATACATGCCTTTAAAACGTAATTCTTTGTAAAGGCATGCGCGATAAATGCACATGCGTTTTGAAAAAATGTGGGATAATGGTATGCGAGGTCAATGACCTTGCGGGATAATGGTATGCGGACTGAAAGTCTGCGGGATAAAAAATGCGGGAAAATGGCTGCAAACCATGATTAGCAGCAGACTTCCCTGGTGAGCACTAGCTTTACTACAGTGATCTAATGAGCAACTAGAGTGCTAACATTCAGAATTTATGGCAAATGTGTGACACATCTGAATGCCTTCTTGATAGAACCAAAGTAAACAAGCATTGAAAATGCAATAGATCTCGCCCTCGTTTAAGTTAAAGCCATTCTGTTTGTAATGAGGTGGCTTTTTAGCTTTGCTTTTATTAGTGTTTTTAAAACTTTCATGTAAATAACATGCATATGTATGCATATATGTATATGTATGCATGCATTTATATTTATATAGATATGCAGATTATATATGTTTATATATGTATATTACCTACTGGCGATAGCCAGTGGGTATATATAGTTAGGATTTTTTCTCTATGGGATTTCTGAAAATTCTATGTCTAATAACTTTGGCGTTTGTGGACGGAATTGGCTGAAATTTTCAGGAAAATGGCACATTTTGTTTCTGAGCAGCCCCTGAAAATTTGGGGGGGCCGAGAAAAAAGGGGGGTCCCAAAACGCGTTTTTCCCATTCATTTTTCCATAGGGCGGTTGGACTCACTTTTAGCTCGAACGGCTGAATAGATTTACATGAAACTTGGCAAAATTGTAGATATGGTTTGCCCGACGTGCCTTTGCTATGTCTCAATATATGTGCTCCAGTGGATTTTGAGAAATTAACGTTTAAAAAAATATATATATCTGTGACAGCGCTCCGGTTAGCGCCCCGGTTCGCGTACCTGACGCGTAACGGAACTTCATTTGAGATGTTATCAGTGATGTCATCAGTGATGTCATTTGAGATGTCATCAGTGATGTCATCAGTGATGTCACTGACCATGTCATGAATGATGTAATATGTGACATCATCAGCAGTGGATTGCGGGTGCGCGATATATAGTTAGTGCAACTAACTATATATGGAATTTCATTGGTTTTATGTCAATAAAATGTCCAGCTAACTATATATGGTCTCTAACCTATGGTTTTTTCAGTGAATTTTCAAGGTTTTGTAAATGCAAATTCCTAACTATATATGGTCTATAACCTATGGTTTTTTCAGTGAATTTATATATATACACACACACACACACGCACACACACACACACACACACGCACACACACACACACGCACACACACACACACACACACATATATATCAGTTTTTCTCATAACAATGCAGCTCCCATCTAGGAGGCTAAGCAATATAATAAAACACATAAACTGCTTTTGCAAAATACATAATATACATATAAAAACACAAGAGGGCAAGGAGCACTTGAACTCTTTTTTTTAATGATTAAACCTCATCAAGAAAAAACTGCAAATAAAGCAGACATTGTTAGCCTGCTGGCTGCGTTGTAAACCAATAGCTTAGAAAATTAAAGCATTTTCATGCAAGACTGGCACCGTGCTTTGAAGACAGCCATGACCCCTAGCTTCCCATCATGCCTCAGGAGTGACAGTTAGGTCAGTTGTTCTTTCCGGCTCTCAAAGAGGGAGAGAGATCTACTCAAGATACTTCTTGGTAAAGAAGAAGGGTTGAAAAGCAGAATACAGGCCCATTCTAGATCTGGGAACACTCAACAAATCAATCAGGAAGGAGTAGTTTTGCATGTTGGCTCTCCATCAAATATATCCACAACTCAGGCAGGGGGATTGGATGTGTTAGTTGGATCTACAAGATGCATACTTTCGTGTTCTGGTCAGTCAACATCACAGACCATACCTGAGATTCCTGGTGGGATCTTCTCACTACCAGTTCAAAGTACTACGCTGCAGAGGCATCTTAGTGTACTGGTACCTGGATGACTGGCTGTTGAAGAGTCCCTCCCCCCACAGCGTGAGAAGTAATTTCCTGCAATGCCTAGTGCTTTGTCACCGGCAGGGCCTCCATGTGAACTTTGACAAATCGACTCAACAACCCACACAGAGAATCCATTATTTCGGAGCTCTGCTAGACTCTGAGGCAGGAAAAGTGTGTCCTTCAGAGGAGAGACCATTTCCCATCATACAGAAATGCAAACTTGTTCTGGACAACAGAATGCTGTTGGTTTGTCAGATTGCCTCCCTGATAGGGTCGATGGCATCCTGCATTTTCCTGGTCCCCAATGCCAGACTGCGAATGCGTCCTCGACAGCAGGTTCTGGAAGATAAGTGGGACCAGCAAACAGCTCGCTGGGATGACAAAATAAGTCTCTCAAACGCAGCAAGAGCATCCATCCAAGGGTGGATGAAGGAGAATATGCACGTAGGGATACCTTTTCATCAAGCACCTCCCTCTCAAACACTGATCATGGACACTTCCCTCCAGGGCTGGGGAGCCCACATGGGGTCTCTCCAGACACAAGGTCAATGGTTGTCAAAAGAGTGGTCATATCACATAAACATGCTGGGGCTGAGAGCAGTTCACCTGGCCCTCAAGGCTTTCCTCCCTTCGATTCAGGCAAGTTCAATCTTAGTACAGACGGACAATACCACCAGCATGTACTACCTGAACAAACAGGGGGGAACTCGCTCACGCACATTGTCTCTGGAAGCTCAAGCCCTCCGCATCGGCTCCTGGCACAGAATCTATCGATCACAGCCGTACATCTGCCGGGAGAACAGAATGCGAGAGCGGATGCTCTCAGTCGACACTTCGAAGACAGACAGGACTGGGTTCTCACCGACGAGGTCGTCAAAGACATCTTCCAGACTTGGGGTCGTCCCAGCATCGATCTCTTCGCGAATGACGAAAATACAAAATGCCGACTCTTCGCCGCAAGATTCTACTGGCCAGGGTCGAAGGGGAATGCCCCTTTGATAGATAGGTCAGGGGCATTTGTGTTCGCCTCTCCACCCCTTCCTCTCATCCCGAAGGTAGTGACCAAGCTGTCTCACTCGCACACAAGGATGATCCTGATTTCCCCGGATTGGCCGAGACATTGGTGGTACCCGGACCTTCCTAACCTGTCAGAATGCCCTCACAGCAGGCTGCCGTGCAGACTGGACCTGCTGTCCAAGATGAATGGGAGGATTTATCACCCCAACCTTCTCTCACTGAACTTGGCAGCATGGCTGCTGAGGTCCTCCAGTATGGCCATTTAGGACTGGCTCAAGACTGCATGTCCATCTTAAAAGAAGCAAGAAGGCCGTCCACTAGACACTCATATGCATGCAAGTGGAATGGATTTCATATGTGGTGCATTCAAAACAACCGTAACCCAACCAAAGGGCAGGAAGAGGTCATTCTACCATACCTGCTTTACCTGGCTAAAGCAGGCTTGAAGTTTCATTCCATTAAGGTGCACTTAGCAGCTATCACTGTATATAGGCGCTCACCTTCTTAGCCTTCTCTTTTTCAGTTACAAGTTGTAAACGACTTCTTACAGGGTCTGAAAAAGGTCTACCATCCGGTCCGGCCTCCTTCACCACGCTGGGAGCTAAACCTGGTGCTATCAAAGTTGATGGGTCCGCTTTTTGAACCTATCCACAAAGCAACCTTGCAACACCTCACTTGGAAGGCGGCTTTCTAGGTAGCGATGACGTCAGCTCGCAGAGTGAGCAAAATGCAGGCCCTCTGCTCTAAGGAACCTTATACTGTTTTCCATCTTAATAGGGTTTTATTGAGGACTCATCCCTCTTTCCTTCCGGAGGTGGTGTCAGATTTCCATGTGAATCAGACTATCTCGCTGCCCACCATTTCCCCTAACCCCGCCACTCCAGCTGAGAGGGCTTTACACTCTCTGGACGTAAAAATTCTACCTGGATAGGTCCAAGTCCACGAGAAAATCTGATCAACTATTTGTTAACTATGGGTCGATCAGAACAGATTTTTCACCTTCAAAGCGGTCCATCTCCAGATGGATAGTTTCATGCATCAAATTAGCTTATCAATTAGCGCAAAAGCTCCTTGGGCCTACTCCCAAGGCGCATTCCACACGAGGAAAAGTGGCTACGACTGCTTTTCTTCATAACGTGCCTATCTCTGAAATCTGTAAGGAGGCAACTTGGATGTCCGTCCATACATTTACGAGGCAGTATTGTCTGGATTCAGATACCAGAGCAGACACTCAAGTAGGCCAGGGCTCCTTGAGGAATCTGTTCAACAGCTGATGTTGGCTGTTATCGTATATTGGGTCATTCTCTCTCTCATTTGCCTGCATGTGGAAGATGGGCTTGCTATTCTATTCAGTGCTCATGACTATTGATGAGGATTCCCTGGAAGAGATGGATAAGTTACTTACCTGTAATCCTAGTTCATATCCAGGGGCATCCTCATCAAAATCATAAGCAACCCACCCACCTCCCCAGGCAAATGAGATTTTCTTTATTGTTAAAGGATATCTTTGTGCCCTGATCTTCAGGTTTATGCAAAGAACAACTTACCTAACTGTCACCCCTGAGACATGATGGGAAGCTAGGGGTCATGGCTGCCTTAACCCTTTGCGTGCGTCGGCAGGCCGGTGGCCGTCCAACGTCATGGTGGGCATGTGTGGAGGACGGCAGGGGCCGTCTGAACCACGCCCACTCATAAATCACCTGCACTGTGGCGGAATTAGTGCCGAGGTCAACAGGTTAAAGGCAAGGTGCCAATTTTGTATGAAAATGCGTTCATTTTCTATGCTATTGGTTTACAATGCAGCCTGTAGCTAACAATGTCTGCTTTATTTGCAGGTTTTTCTTCATGAGGTTTACTCATTAAAAACAGAGTCCAAGTGCTACTTGCCCTCTTGTGTTTTTATATATATATTATTTATGTTGCAAAAGTGGTTTATGGGTTTTATTACATTGCTTAGCCTCCTAGATGGGAGCTGCATTGATATGAGAAAAAATGAAATATGTATATATATATATATATATACTAGCAGCCCGTCCGACCTTGTCCGGGAGCAATCAGGCTTCAGGGCCCCCGCCCGCCCCGACGTTGTCCGTGGGTCCCCCGGATCCTTCCTTCATATATTGCAGTATTATACCTCTGTTTAGTTTGTACGCTTTTGTAACCTGCACACGTCACTTTTTCCTCATGTAATGCACCGTTTGCTAGCTCTTCTATTTTGTTGGCTCACGATTCTCACTTTTGTAATGCACGGTTTGCTACCTCTTTTGCATCATTTAATTCTCACCGCTCCTCCCCGCCTGTATTTCACCTACGCTCACCGCTCCTCCCCGCCACTTTTTCGTCATGCAATGCACCGTTTGTTAAATCTTGTATTTTGTTGGCTCACGATTCTCACTTTTGTAATGCACTCACTTTTGCCGTTTGCTACCTCTTTTGCTTCATTTAATGCTCACCGCTCCTCCCTGCCTGTATTTCACCTATGCTCACCGCCCCTCCCCGCCTGTATTTCACCTTCGCTCACCGCTCCTCCCCGCCTGTATTTCACCTTCGCTCACCGCTCCTCCCCGCCTGTATTTCACCTACGCTCACCGCTCCTCCCTGCCTGTATTTCACCTACGCTCACCGCTCCTCCCCGCCTGTATTTCACCTACGCTCACCGTTCTTCCCTGCCTGTAGCTTTTATATTGCACCTACCTCATCCTCTGCTCACCGCTCCTCGTCGCCTGTCCGCCGCTCCTCCCCACGCTCATGTCTGCCGCTCCTCCCTGGCTCCTGATGTCAGCACGCACGTCGCGGCCGGCCGGCGCTACTTCCAAGGGACTACTTTTTTTTTAGGTAAATATTTTAAATAACGTATATTTATTTTATATAGCCTATGTCCATCTACAGACCCTGACGATTACAACGATGTATCGGGTGTTTGTATTGGCGCTGTGGTTCCCCAGTTTACCCGTCTCAAAGGTTCAAAGTTCTTCCTTTATAATAGTAGTATATATATATATCAGTCATAAGCTTTTATTCGATATGCAAGATATCTTATAAGCACATTTACAATACAATCATTACAGTAAACAAAAAACATTGCTATAAGAAGTCAGTATAGGAACTCATTTAAAAAGGATAAAAGGACATAAAGTGCCCGTTAATAATTTAGCTAAAAAAAAGAATTAAACCGCTACTGACAATCTCTTACAACGAATAAGCCAAAACTGTTTTAAAAATTTAGCTGTTCCACACACAATAGGGGGGGAAGTGTCCGTAGTTAGGATACGCAAGGCTACTTGGTGGCTACGTGTACCCATATTTCGGCAGAGAGGTTTCAACCAAAAACTCCTAGGCCTTGCATAATCCGGGCATTCAAATAGGACATGCGCAATGGACTCAACCCTGCTCGGGCAACATGCACAATTGGGGGAAGTACGGGCCGCTGATGTCCAATTCGATACCACAGCACCTAGCGGGAGGGATCCAACTCTAAATTTAAAATAAAGGGCTTGGTCAAAGGGGAGGGTGATCAGGTCCAGGTAGGGTTCAAAGGCCACAATGTCTTTGATTTGTAGGAAGGCGACAGTGGACTTGCAGTGGTTCGAGTTTGTAATTAGGCGCTCCGCAGTCCATTTCCAGAAAAGCGCCTTGACAACTTCTTTTGGAGGGGCTGAACGCGATGACCAACTGTCCCCTAGTCCGATCTTCTCCAGAAGCTTTTTAGTTTCTCTTAACCATCTTATCTTAGCCCAGCCCCCCAGGCTCATTATTTCCCCCAGGCCATCAGCATAGGATTTTAATTCTTCGCCCCTCCAGATTCGTGTCCATAGCAGGAGCGGGCGAAGCTGGGCCTGATCTTTAATATTTTTACAGCCCGTGTCCAACAACACTGGTACAGATGGTGTGCTCAGTGGAATAGAGATAAAGGATTTTAGTAGCTTGCTCTCCGCTGTCGCTAGGGCATCCAAACGGCAGTGGCCCCACAGTTCTGCCCCATACAAGGCTGATGTCACTACTTTGGCCTTGTAGATATCAATTATTGGGGTAAGTGATCTCCTAGGTGAGGCACGGAACTCCCTCATGAGAGCTCCTCCTACTCTCCTATGGTTGAGGACCATTTTGTCGATGTGATTTGCCCAAGACATCCTATCCGTAATCCGAATACCGAGGTAATCGAATTCGGCTACTTTCTCTAAGGCAACCGAGTTAAGTGTAGGTGGGCGGCCCAGTTTCCTAGGTGGATTTAGGACTAAGTATTTTGTTTTATCCACATTTATTATTAAACCTTTTGCAGTACAAAACTCCTGGAAACGTGATAGCAATTTCTGCAGGCCTTGGGGGGTCTTTGAAATCAGAAGCGTATCGTCCGCAAAAAGCAGAGTGGGGATACGGACTCCTCCAAGACAGGGGGCGTCGGCTGGTTCTTGTTGAAGATGTTTTACCACCCCGTTCACATATAGTGAAAATAGGGTGGGCGCCAAGACGCAGCCCTGTCTTACGCCCCTGGACACTGGTATCTTCTCAGTGAGCTCTCCGTTTTTACCCCAACAGACCTGTGCAAAGGTATGGGCATGGAGGCTAATGAGGAGGGACAAGATGTAAGGGGGTAATCCCAACTCATAAAGCACTCTCCAAAGCTCTTCCCGGGGGACTAGGTCAAAGGCAGTCTTCAGGTCTATAAAGGCCAAATAAAGACTACCCTTGCCCAGTTCCACCACCTTCCACCCAAGTAGTGCCAACCTAAACACCTGCTCAATTGTCCCCATACCTGCCCGAAAACCTGCCTGAAAGTCTGATAGGATTTTATTCTCCTCCACCCAATGGAGGATCCTTCCAAGGATAGCTTTACCAGCTATCTTTTGGGAGGAGTCTATCAGACTTATGGGGCGGTAATTCCCCGGGGTTTCCCTGCACCCTTTTTTGTAAATCGGGACCACCACCGCCCCTTTCCAGGATTCTGGCACTGCCCCTCCCATCATGATGTCATTTAGGAGAGCGGCAATGACCCTTCCCCAATCCGCCGGGTATGCTCTCATAAGGTCCCCCGGAAGGCCGTCTGGGCCCGCTGCCTTGCGTGGCGCTACCCACCCTATAACCCCCTCAATCTCTGAGGGAGTGAAGAGATCATAGGCGTGAGGTTCAATTGCCAGTGTAAGGTCCATCCCAACATTCAGTTCCCCATCTGGAGGGAGGTATAGGGTCCCGAAGTGCTTTGCCCAGTTTTGAGGCGGGATGTTGCAGGGTCTCATAGATGCATCGGGTTTATTCCGTGTGGCTATGAGATTCCAGAAGGCCCTTGAATCCCTAACTTTACTAGCCTGGAGCAGGTCTTCCCAGAATTTGTCATCCCACTCCCTCCTAGCAAATTTAAGGGACTCATTATAGGCCTTCCTTGCTTCCTGTATCACCCTTCGGGATTTGTGCTTAACTGCCTCAACTAACTTTGCCTTGTAAACCCTACATGTTTGGGTATACCAACCATCAGCTGGTTTTTTAAATTCTTTGTTGCCCGACTTGTTGGGGTGTGAGGTAAACACGTTAGTTAAGGCTTCTACCAAGGAGACAAAAAGCCCACTCACTCTACCCACCCCTTCTAGGGAGGTTCCGAGGGTTGTTACTGCATGATTTAAGAGGGTCTGAATTTCCCCTACCTTTTCCTCGGAGAGAACCAATTTCGCCCATTTTATTCGTCTACCACAAGGGGAGACTTCAGACTCATCCGGGGGTGCGGCTACCAGGTTGGTGTTGTCCTTCCTTAAGGGGCGCCACCACTGGTCCATGCTTAAAGAGAGTGAGTTGTGGTCACTTTCAGTCGTGGGGACCACCTGCATGTCCCTTACATAAGACCATAGGTCTACATCTATTAGGAAATAATCTATCCTAGAGGTGTGTCCTGGTCTATTGTACGTGTGGGCACCCCCCCTATCCGAGAGTGTCCTCCCATTTGCTGCCCTTAAATTAAATTCAAGGCTCAGAGAGTATATCTGGAGCGCCACTTCTGTCCACCTTCTGATCGGTGGGATTTCCAATACCGGAATCCCCAACCTGGTATCTTCCTCGTCTTGGTCGAGGGAAACGTCCGAGCCCAAGGGCTCGAACGTACAGTTTATATCGCCCGCAACCAATGTACGCGTCTTATATGGGGTGTTTTTTAGCAAAGTCTCGAGGAGAGATATTACAGGAGACTTTCTCCCGCCCTTGGTTCCCCGGGCATAAACGTTGTAAACATTTAGGACAATTCTTCCCCTTTGATCTATTAGGGTGATGTTTTGTATGTCCGGGCAACCGGTGGGAAACTCCACTACTCTGCAGTCTAAAGAGGCTGCGACCCAAATGAGAAGGCCACCCGAAGGTCGCCCTCTCCCTGTTTCCGAGACTTGCGCAGGGGTGGAATAGGAAGAAAATCCCACCCTATGAACCGGTACCAAGCTCCATGTCTCTTGGAAAAGACACAGGGAGTGCTCATCAGCCCAAGCAGTGAAGTCCGGTAAAGCCAATTTCCTTGCAATCCCTGCGACATTCCAGCTGAGAACCTTAAAGAGTAGGTCCGTCACAGCTGAAGAGTCGCTGGGCGCTAGAATGCCCCTGTCTATGGTCCTCCTCGGAGGTGTCTGAGGGGAGCGGGGAACTTGGGGGGTGGCTATAGAGACTACTCTCCCACTTGCAAGGTTTGTTTGGGTGGGTGATGCTCCTGCAGGCTCTACTCTACTCCCAATTTCCAGTCAGTAAGGCCCTGGTGCCCACAATTGGTTCTCCCTTGTACCCCCCGTGACCCCAGCCCAATTTTGGCCAGAAACAGGGGAACTTAAACTTCCTCCAGTTGGGCTAACAATTTGCCTGGGGTAAAAATAAGAAAGATCTACCACTTTAACCCCCAGAGCCCCCATACTTTTAATAGGAGTACAGATCGAGGGCACTACTCTTGGGTCTTGAAAATTTATAATTATACAATCCCCCTCCTGAGTTTTTTTCCCCTGCCCTACCCACCCCACTCTACGGACACCTAGAATGATACCATCCACACCCAACGGGATTGGCTTGTTCGCCTTCAGCCAATGGATACACTTGTTCTTGAGTGATTGGTGGTTTTCCAACTGGCCTTCCTTTAAAGGGGGCACGTTAACCATAACAGCAACAAAAGGTTGACAGTCTGGTGGGAGGTTTACTGGAGGGATCCGTCGTGCTGGATTACTGGGGACCGGTAAGGTGGTAGATGGGGCAGTAGGTTGGGATGCAGATCTTGGGGCTTTCCCTGTCATTAACCCATTTGATTTGTTGCGTGCACCTAATTTTTCCGAGTCTTCCGTTTTGCCACTAGCTGTCTGTGGCTGCTTTTGTGGAAGAGGCTTTAGCTTATTTTTTTCAGGCTCTTGGGGTATTGATAGCCCCTTGTGTTTTAGCCCTGCTTTGGGACGAGGAGGAGTTTTAGGAGCTGAGATTAATGGGCTATTAGAAGCAACTTTGTTTAGACATATTGAGGGCTTAGGGTCTCTCTGGGATGTTGGTTCGTTCCCCTTTGCACCCATGTCCTTGTTTTCACTCACTCTAGTCATTTGTTTAAATGTGGTTTTGAGTGAGTGGAACCCATCAAGGGTTGATTGCTCTAGTTTATCTATCCTCTCCCCTAAACCCTTGACCTGTGTTAGTAGCGGTTTCAGGAGGCTATATACCTTCTCGAAGATATTTTCAGCTGTTTCTGGGTCAATGAGCTTAGAAACCTTGGCAGTGTTAGCGTCTGAGTGTAGCCCCTTGGGAGAAATCAGAACATCCCCTTCTATATCAACTTCATTCACTATAAACCTACCCCTTATGTTTCTCATACCAGATCCCGAAGGCTTTCTTACTCTTTGATAGAGAGCGGCCTGTCTCACTAGTCTACCCTTTTTGTGTTTTCGTGGCTTTTTACTTAAAGGCCTATTTTCCTGCCTGGTTTCGGGAATTTGGATGTTGGGGGAAACCCTAACTGACTCCCCTTCTAAGATGACTGTGGAGGGGGTGAGCGGTTTTGGGGGCAGAGGATCACTGGTGACTTTTTTATGGGGATTAGGTGATAGTGGTGAAGACAGATTACTAAGTCCACCGTCTTCCACAGTAGCTATAGGGAGAAGTGCGGCCAGATTTTCCAGCCTGTCTATGTTTTGCTCTACACCAGCCAACTGGGGGGGGTCTGTGGAAACACCAGGCACACTAGGTGGGGAAACAGAATGAACCCGGACACTGGCCGGTGTAAGCGACTGGGCAACAGCCCCCATGGATGAACGTCTTGAGGGCAGGTAGACCTCGGATAAACGCCGCTCAGACATAGCAATCTCTTTTTCAATCACCGCCGCCACCCTGGTGATGAAACGGTCCATAGTTCCTATAACAGGGCTCACGGCATTTGGCCCCCTTTCGCCTTCACTCCTCAAAAGCTTCCCAGAGCGGGTAGACATGATTGCGGGGTACAGGACGAGGACTCACACAGGGCAAATATACTCACTGCTGATGGAAAGGAAAGGGACGTGGCCCAGCCCAGCCTTGACAGCCCCTGACTGCCACAGACTGCCCGCCCTTTGCTCGGGCTTCGCTCGGCGTCCCGCTCGCGTCCCGCGGAGCGCCAAACAGAGCGTGAAATAAGAGAGCGTTACAGGCGGGGGGCGTGGCTGGTGGTGGGCGCGTCCGCTAGCGCACCTGTGAGAGCAGGGACTCCTGGATCTTCGAGTCCCTGCTAGAGCGCCAACGCCAACTCGAAGATTCCCCCAGCTCCTCCTGGAGCCCAGCGCTTAGAAGCAGCTTTCACCTTCCAGGAGCCGCGAAGCGGCACCCGCGGAGCCGCAGGACACAGGAGTCAGTCCCAGGGTCAACGGGACGTGCAGAGGCTCCACAACACACCCCAACACCACTGCAGCTCTCAGGTGGGTCCCGGGAAGCACAGGAGACGCGCGCCTTTCCTAACTGACCAGGCGGGGGGCGTGGCTGGTGGTGGGCGCGTCCACTAGCGCACATGTGAGAGCAGGGACTCCTGGATCTTCGAGTCCCTGCTAGAGCGCCAACGCCAACTCGAAGATTCCCCCAGCTCCTCCTGGAGCCCAGCGCTTAGAAGCAGCTTTCACCTTCCTGGAGCCGCGAAGCGGCACACGCGGAGCGGGTGCGGCGAGGGGCAGCGGCAGGAACACAGGAGTCAGTCCCAGGGTCAACGGGACGTGCAGAGGCTCCACAACACACCCCAACACCACTGCAGCTCTCAGGTGGGTCCCGGGAAGCACAGGAGACGCGCGCCTTTCCTAACTGACCAGGCGGGGGGCGTGGCTGGTGGTGGGCGCGTCCGCTAGCGCACCTGTGAGAGCAGGGACTCCTGGATCTTCGAGTCCCTGCTAGAGCGCCAACGCCAACTCGAAGATTCCCCCAGCTCCTCCTGGAGCCCAGCGCTTAGAAGCAGCTTTCACCTTCCTGGAGCCGCGAAGCGGCACCCGCGGAGCGGGTGCGGCGAGGGGCAGCGGCAGGAACACAGGAGTCAGTCCCAGGGTCAACGGGACGTGCAGAGGCTCCACATATATATATATATATTACCCACGATGTCTCCTCCAACAGAAGAAAACAGGCAGCACACGAGGCTTAGTTGAGCATCCACCTTTAATCTTTCATCAGACCATGGGCATGACGCGTTTCGGGGGTTTTTTCCTTTCTCAAATGCCCCCCTGGTTGTGTTGTGTCTCTCGCTTTCAGTCCCAGAGTAAAGTTCAAATGTTCAACCCACCTCCTAAAGTAGTGTGGGTTACCTAGAAAACACGGCATGGAGTCGCCTCTGCCTTGGGTAGTAAACTGCATTTCCCAGCATGCAGTGTTCCTTTCATGCTGGCGGCGATTCCAATTACCGGCTCAATATCTTTGTTGGGTCAATAGCCGGTGTGCCATGTCGTCTGGGAGGAACTGTAGCTGTTATGGGTTCAGGTGATGACCTCAGCGCTCCTCTCCCCCTTCCTCGCACTTCCAACTGCTCCAGATAAGGAAACGTCGATAAAGTAGGGACGTGGCTCCATACAGGTATGGACTGTTTTCACAGCATTATTCAGTGCAGGCTTGATGCGGGGTAGTCCGAGGGTCTACCTTTTTGCGACCCCCTTTGGACACTTGCGGGGGGTGCACGCCTTGCGTGTGGTTCAGCACAACTGCCAAACGCTTGTGACACGCTAAATGTTACCCACGATGTCTCCTCCAACAGAAGAAAACAGGCAGCACACGAGGCTTAGTTGAGCATCCACCTTTAATCTTTCATCAGACCATGGGCATGACGCGTTTCGTTTTTTTTTTCCTTTCTCAAATGCCCCCCTGGTCGTGTTGTGTCTCTCGCTTTCAGTCCCAGAGTAAAGTTCAAATGTTCAACCCACCTCCTAAAGTAGTGTGGGTTACCTAGAAAACACGGCATGGAGTCGCCTCTGCCTTGGGTAGTAAACTGCATTTCCCAGCATGCAGTGTTCCTTTCATGCTGGCGGCGATTCCAATTACCGGCTCAATATCTTTGTTGGGTCAATAGCCGGTGTGCCATGTCGTCTGGGAGGAACTGTAGCTGTTATGGGTTCAGGTGATGACCTCAGCGCTCCTCTCCCCCTTCCTCGCACTTCCAACTGCTCCAGATAAGGAAACGTCGATAAAGTAGGGACGTGGCTCCATACAGGTATGGACTGTTTTCACAGCATTATTCAGTGCAGGCTTGATGCGGGTAGTCCGAGGGTCTACCTTTTTGCGACCCCCTTTGGACACTTGCGGGGGGTGCACGCCTTGCGTGTGGTTCAGCACAACTGCCAAACGCTTGCGACACGCTAAATGTTACCCACGCTGTCTCCTCCAACAGAAGAAAACAGGCAGCACACGAGGCTTAGTTGAGCATCCACCTTTAATCTTTCATCAGACCATGGGCATGACGCGTTTCGGGGTTTTTTTCCTTTCTCAAATGCCCCCCTGGTCGTGTTGTGTCTCTCGCTTTCAGTCCCAGAGTAAAGTTCAAATGTTCAACCCACCTCCTAAAGTAGTGTGGGTTACCTAGAAAACACGGCATGGAGTCGCCTCTGCCTTGGGTAGTAAACTGCATTTCCCAGCATGCAGTGTTCCTTTCATGCTGGCGGCGATTCCAATTACCGGCTCAATATCTTTGTTGGGTCAATAGCCGGTGTGCCATGTCGTCTGGGAGGAACTGTAGCTGTTATGGGTTCAGGTGATGACCTCAGTGCTCCTCTCCCCCTTCCTCGCACTTCCAACTGCTCCAGATAAGGAAACGTCGATACAGTAGGGACGTGGCTCCATACAGGTATGGACTGTTTTCACAGCATTATTCAGTGCAGGCTTGATGCGGGGTAGTCCGAGGGTCTACCTTTTTGCGACCCCCTTTGGACACTTGCGGGGGGTGCACGCCTTGCGTGTGGTTCAGCACAACTGCCAAACGCTTGCGACACCCTAAATGTTACCCACGATGTCTCCTCCAACAGAAGAAAACAGGCAGCACACGAGGCTTAGTTGAGCATCCACCTTTAATCTTTCATCAGACCATGGGCATGGCGCGTTTCGGGTTTTTTTTCCTTTCTCAAATGCCCCCCTGGTCGTGTTGTGTCTCTCGCTTTCAGTCCCAGAGTAAAGTTCAAATGTTCAACCCACCTCCTAAAGTAGTGTGGGTTACCTAGAAAACACGGCATGGAGTCGCCTCTGCCTTGGGTAGTAAACTGCATTTCCCAGCATGCAGTGTTCCTTTCATGCTGGCGGCGATTCCAATTACCGGCTCAATATCTTTGTTGGGTCAATAGCCGGTGTGCCATGTCGTCTGGGAGGAACTGTAGCTGTTATGGGTTCAGGTGATGACCTCAGCGCTCCTCTCCCCCTTCCTCGCACTTCCAACTGCTCCAGATAAGGAAACGTCGATAAAGTAGGGACGTGGCTCCATACAGGTATGGACTGTTTTCACAGCATTATTCAGTGCAGGCTTGATGCGGGGTAGTCCGAGGGTCTACCTTTTTGCGACCCCCTTTGGACACTTGCGGGGGGTGCACGCCTTGCGTGTGGTTCAGCACAACTGCCAAACGCTTGCGACACGCTAAATGTTACCCACGCTGTCTCCTCCAACAGAAGAAAACAGGCAGCACACGAGGCTTAGTTGAGCATCCACCTTTAATCTTTCATCAGACCATGGGCATGACGCGTTTCGGGGTTTTTTTCCTTTCTCAAATGCCCCCCTGGTCGTGTTGTGTCTCTCGCTTTCAGTCCCAGAGTAAAGTTCAAATGTTCAACCCACCTCCTAAAGTAGTGTGGGTTACCTAGAAAACACGGCATGGAGTCGCCTCTGCCTTGGGTAGTAAACTGCATTTCCCAGCATGCAGTGTTCCTTTCATGCTGGCGGCGATTCCAATTACCGGCTCAATGTCTTTGTTGGGTCAATAGCCGGTGTGCCATGTCGTCTGGGAGAAACTGTAGCTGTTATGGGTTCAGGTGATGACCTCAGCGCTCCTCTCCCCCTTCCTCGCACTTCCAACTGCTCCAGATAAGGAAACGTCGATAAAGTACGGACGTGGCTCCATACAGGTATGGACTGTTTTCACAGCATTATTCAGTGCAGGCTTGATGCGGGGTAGTCCGAGGGTCTACCTTTTTGCGACCCCCTTTGGACACTTGCGGGGGGTGCACGCCTTGCGTGTGGTTCAGCACAACTGCCAAACGCTTGCGACACGCTAAATGTTACCCACGATGTCTCCTCCAACAGAAGAAAACAGGCAGCACACGAGGCTTAGTTGAGCATCCACCTTTAATCTTTCATCAGACCATGGGCATGACGCGTTTCGGGTTTTTTTTCCTTTCTCAAATGCCCCCCTGGTCGTGTTGTGTGTCTCGCTTTCAGTCCCAGAGTAAAGTTCAAATGTTCAACCCACCTCCTAAAGTAGTGTGGGTTACCTAGAAAACACGGCATGGAGTCGCCTCTGCCTTGGGTAGTAAACTGCATTTCCCAGCATGCAGTGTTCCTTTCATGCTGGCGGCGATTCCAATTACCGGCTCAATATCTTTGTTGGGTCAATAGCCGGTGTGCCATGTCGTCTGGGAGGAACTGTAGCTGTTATGGGTTCAGGTGATGACCTCAGCGCTCCTCTCCCCCTTCCTCGCACTTCCAACTGCTCCAGATAAGGAAACGTCGATAAAGTAGGGACGTGGCTCCATACAGTTATGGACTGTTTTCACAGCATTATTCAGTGCAGGCTTGATGCGGGGTAGTCCGAGGGTCTACCTTTTTGCGACCCCCTTTGGACACTTGCGGGGGGTGCACGCCTTGCGTGTGGTTCAGCACAACTGCCAAACGCTTGCGACACGCTAAATGTTACCCACGATGTCTCCTCCAACAAAAGAAAACAGGCAGCACACGAGGCTTAGTTGAGCATCCACCTTTAATCTTTCATCAGACCATGGGCATGACGCGTTTCGGGGTTTTTTTCCTTTCTCAAATGCCCCCCTGGTCGTGTTGTGTCTCTCGCTTTCAGTCCCAGAGTAAAGTTCAAATGTTCAACCCACCTCCTAAAGTAGTGTGGGTTACCTAGAAAACACGGCATGGAGTCGCCTCTGCCTTGGGTAGTAAACTGCATTTCCCAGCATGCAGTGTTCCTTTCATGCTGGCGGCGATTCCAATTACCAGCTCAATATCTTTGTTGGGTCAATAGCCGGTGTGCCATGTCGTCTGGGAGGAACTGTAGCTGTTATGGGTTCAGGTGATGACCTCAGCGCTCCTCTCCCCCTTCCTCGCACTTCCAACTGCTCCAGATAAGGAAACGTCGATAAAGTAGGGACGTGGCTCCATACAGGTATGGACTGTTTTCACAGCATTATTCAGTGCAGGCTTGATGCGGGGTAGTCCGAGGGTCTACCTTTTTGCGACCCCCTTTGGACACTTGCGGGGGGTGCACGCCTTGCGTGTGGTTCAGCACAACTGCCAAACGCTTGCGACACGCTAAATGTTACCCACGATGTCTCCTCCAACAGAAGAAAACAGGCAGCACACGAGGCTTAGTTGAGCATCCACCTTTAATCTTTCATCAGACCATGGGCATGACGCGTTTCGGGTTTTTTTTCCTTTCTCAAATGCCCCCCTGGTCGTGTTGTGTCTCTCGCTTTCAGTCCCAGAGTAAAGTTCAAATGTTCAACCCACCTCCTAAAGTAGTGTGGGTTACCTAGAAAACACGGCATGGAGTCGCCTCTGCCTTGGGTAGTAAACTGCATTTCCCAGCATGCAGTGTTCCTTTCATGCTGGCGGCGATTCCAATTACCGGCTCAATATCTTTGTTGGGTCAATAGCCGGTATGCCATGTCGTCTGGGAGGAACTGTAGCTGTTATGGGTTCAGGTGATGACCTCAGCGCTCCTCTCCCCCTTCCTCGCACTTCCAACTGCTCCAGATAAGGAAACGTCGATAAAGTAGGGACGTGGCTCCATACAGGTATGGACTGTTTTCACAGCATTATTCAGTGCAGGCTTGATGCGGGGTAGTCCGAGGGTCTACCTTTTTGCGACCCCCTTTGGACACTTGCGGGGGGTGCACGCCTTGCGTGTGGTTCAGCACAACTGCCAAACGCTTGCGACACGCTAAATGTTACCCACGATGTCTCCTCCAACAGAAGAAAACAGGCAGCACACGAGGCTTAGTTGAGCATCCACCTTTAATCTTTCATCAGACCATGGGCATGACGCGTTTCGGGTTTTTTTTCCTTTCTCAAATGCCCCCCTGGTCGTGTTGTGTCTCTCGCTTTCAGTCCCAGAGTAAAGTTCAAATGTTCAACCCACCTCCTAAAGTAGTGTGGGTTACCTAGAAAACACGGCACGGAGTCGCCTCTGCCTTGGGTAGTAAACTGCATTTTCCAGCATGCAGTGTTCCTTTCATGCTGGCGGCGATTCCAATTACCGGCTCAATATCTTTGTTGGGTCAATAGCCGGTGTGCCATGTCGTCTGGGAGGAACTGTAGCTGTTATGGGTTCAGGTGATGACCTCAGCGCTCCTCTCCCCCTTCCTCGCACTTCCAACTGCTCCAGATAAGGAAACGTCGATAAAGTAGGGACGTGGCTCCATACAGGTATGGACTGTTTTCACAGCATTATTCAGTGCAGGCTTGATGCGGGGTAGTCCGAGGGTCTACCTTTTTGCGACCCCCTTTGGACACTTGCGGGGGGTGCACGCCTTGCGTGTGGTTCAGCACAACTGCCAAACGCTTGCGACACGCTAAATGTTACCCACGATGTCTCCTCCAACAGAAGAAAACAGGCAGCACACGAGGTTTAGTTGAGCATCCACCTTTAATCTTTCATCAGACCATGGGCATGACGCGTTTCGGGGTTTTTTTCCTTTCTCAAATGCCCCCCTGGTCGTGTTGTGTCTCTCGCTTTCAGTCCCAGAGTAAAGTTCAAATGTTCAACCCACCTCCTAAAGTAGTGTGGGTTACCTAGAAAACACGGCATGGAGTCGCCTCTGCCTTGGGTAGTAAACTGCATTTCCCAGCATGCAGTGTTCCTTTCATGCTGGCGGCGATTCCAATTACCGGCTCAATATCTTTGTTGGGTCAATAGCCGGTGTGCCATGTCGTCTGGGAGGAACTGTAGCTGTTATGGGTTCAGGTGATGACCTCAGCGCTCCTCTCCCCCTTCCTCGCACTTCCAACTGCTCCAGATAAGGAAACGTCGATAAAGTAGGGACGTGGCTCCATACAGTTATGGACTGTTTTCACAGCATTATTCAGTGCAGGCTTGATGCGGGGTAGTCCGAGGGTCTACCTTTTTGCGACCCCCTTTGGACACTTGCGGGGGGTGCACGCCTTGCGTGTGGTTCAGCACAACTGCCAAACGCTTGCGACACGCTAAATGTTACCCACGATGTCTCCTCCAACAGAAGAAAACAGGCAGCACACGAGGCTTAGTTGAGCATCCACCTTTAATCTTTCATCAGACCATGGGCATGACGCGTTTCGGGTTTTTTTTCCTTTCTCAAATGCCCCCCTGGTCGTGTTGTGTCTCTCGCTTTCAGTCCCAGAGTAAAGTTCAAATGTTCAACCCACCTCCTAAAGTAGTGTGGGTTACCTAGAAAACACGGCATGGAGTCGCCTCTGCCTTGGGTAGTAAACTGCATTTCCCAGCATGCAGTGTTCCTTTCATGCTGGCGGCGATTCCAATTACCGGCTCAATATCTTTGTTGGGTCAATAGCCGGTGTGCCATGTCGTCTGGGAGGAACTGTAGCTGTTATGGGTTCAGGTGATGACCTCAGCGCTCCTCTCCCCCTTCCTCGCACTTCCAACTGCTCCAGATAAGGAAACGTCGATAAAGTAGGGACGTGGCTCCATACAGGTATGGACTGTTTTCACAGCATTATTCAGTGCAGGCTTGATGCGGGGTAGTCCGAGGGTCTACCTTTTTGCGACCCCCTTTGGACACTTGCGGGGGGTGCACGCCTTGCGTGTGGTTCAGCACAACTGCCAAACGCTTGCGACACGCTAAATGTTACCCACGATGTCTCCTCCAACAGAAGAAAACAGGCAGCACACGAGGCTTAGTTGAGCATCCACCTTTAATCTTTCATCAGACCATGGGCATGACGCGTTTCGGTTTTTTTTTCCTTTCTCAAATGCCCCCCTGGTCGTGTTGTGTCTCTCGCTTTCAGTCCCAGAGTAAAGTTCAAATGTTCAACCCACCTCCTAAAGTAGTGTGGGTTACCTAGAAAACACGGCATGGAGTCGCCTCTGCCTTGGGTAGTAAACTGCATTTCCCAGCATGCAGTGTTCCTTTCATGCTGGCGGCGATTCCAATTACCGGCTCAATATCTTTGTTGGGTCAATAGCCGGTGTGCCATGTCGTCTATATATATATATATAACCTACTGGCGATAGCCAGTAGGTATATATAGTTAGGATGGTTTTCCATAGGGAATTCGCAACATTCTATTGGGAATAACTTTGGCGCCGGTTGAGGAATCTTCCTGAAATTTTCCTTAACTTTGCCTCGCGGCGCTCCGCTCCTTCCTTAAAGTTTGGGGGGGATTCGTCAAGCGGGGGCTGAGATAAAAGGGGGGTCCCAAAACGTGTTTTCCCCATGTTAATTTCCATAGGGCGGTTGGACTCACTTTTAGCCCGAACGGCTGAATGGTTTTCCACCAAACTTGACAAAATTGTTGGGACTGGTAGCCCGATGTGCCTTTGCTATGTCTCAAGATATGTGCTCCAGTGGTTTTTACGAAAATTAACTTTGAAAAAATATATATTGGGCTACATTGGGCTATATATATGTTAGAGCCCAAATGTAGCCTAATGTAGCCCAATGTAGCCCAAAGATGGCCACCAGAGACAAAAAGAACCAAATGTAGCCCAAATATCAGCCAGATGTAGCCCAACTATAGCCCAATGACAGAATGTCCCAGAGTGTTCTAAAGAACAACTAGAGCGCTAACAGTCTTACTTATGACAAAAGTATGGCACACCTGAAGTCATCTTGATTGGAATAAGGTGTTAACACTTAAAACATTTAATTTGCAAAGGAACAAAATGAGGGGGTTCATTTTGCCATAGAAATTATGATTAGTGCTGAAGAAAGAAAAATTAGGGCACATTTTGAGTGAATTCTCAAATCCTCTTATATTTCAGTAAAAAAATTCTGATATGCAGTCTCCCAAGATGGCCACCAGAGACAAAAGAGCCCAAATGTAGCCCAAATATCAGCCAGATGTAGCCCAACTATAGCCCAATGACAGAATGTCCCAGAGTGTTCTAAAGAACAACTAGAACTCTAACAGTCTTACTTATGACAAAAGTATGGTACACCTGAAGTCATCTTGATTGGAATAAAGTGGTAACACTTAATACATTTAATTTGAAAAGGAACAAAATGAGGGGTTTCATTTTGCCATAGAAATGTTATATATATATATATTCACTGAAAAAAACCATAGGTTACACACCAGTTATAGTTAGGAATTAGCATTTAAAAAACCTTTGAAATTCACTGAAAAAACCATAGGTTTCACACCAGTTATAGTTAGCTGGAAATTTTACTCGCATAAAACCATTGAAATTCCCACGTTATAGTTAGTTGGACTCACTATAACTTGCACGTCTGCAATGCACTGCTGATGACGTCACATATTACATCACTCATGCATATATTTAAATATTTAAACATTACTCGCTAATATATGTATTCACTAAGATACACTTAATAAGCCAGTTAACCAATCCATTTTTTTTTTAAAACACTGAAAAAACCATAGGTTTCAGGCCTTATATAGTTAGGAATTGGCATTTAAAAACCTTTGAAATTCACTGAAAAAACCATAGGTTTCAGGCCTTCTATAGTTAGGAATTAGCATTTAAAAAACCTTTGAAATTCACTGAAAAAACCATAGGTTTCAGGCCTTATATAGTTAGGAATCAGCATTTAAAAAACCTTTGAAATTCGCTGAAAAAACCATAGGTTTCAGGCCTTATATAGTTAGGAATTAGCATTTAAAAAAACCTTTGAAATTCACTGAAAAAACCATAGGTTTCAGGAGTTATATACTTAGGAATTCGTTTTTAAAAAACCTTTGAAATTCACTCAAAAAACTATAAGTTTTAGTGGTGTTATAGTTAGCTGGACATTTTACTTATACAAAACCAATGAAATTGCTCCTATATAGTTAGTTGTACTAACTATATTTCGCGCACCTGCAATCCACTGCTGATGATGTCACATATTAGATCATTCATGACATGGTCAGTGACATCACTGATGACATCTCAAATGACATCACTGATGACATCACTGATGACATCATCCACGTGACAATCACATACACCTTTTCATACACTATTACAATTTTTCGTCACTGTTTGTAAAATACAGAGTATCATATTTAAATCCATTGTCACAGCAATACAAGTATCTAAAAATCCACTCAGTGATTCATAGATGTATACACACATCCAATCACTTACCTATGGATTCACTCATACATGCTGTCAATGAACAATAGAACACTATCAAAAATACTTATACATCTATATCGACATTATACAACAGCACGCATCCTATTCGCATATGAAGTCATCCTACTCACTTATGCAAACAATGGATCATACTTACATATTTACTTAGCAAAACACTTATACAAACACCACTTCTTCTTGTAAGGCTTTGCACTCCGCAGGAGTCACGTGCAGCAACAATGCTCCACCTCCGGACCGACCGAACACCCTGAAGTATAATCACAGGGTGTTCAGACGATACGGCGAGGGAAAAAACCCCAACAAGGGGAAAAACCCAGAAAGGATAAAGAGGAGAAGGAAGGGGCAGCAGGGATAAAGAAACTGAAAGACAAAAATACACGGGTTAATACATTGCTAAACCATACTCTCATTAGTTCTTACTAACACCATACCAACATGTATTCACCTGAATATGATTGACACTAAACCTCCCTTTGCTGTATCTCCCGTCTTCCTCCTTGATCAATACAAAAAGAACAGAGTTACTATCAAGCTTAATTGGGAAGCGTAAAGCCTAAAGATAACTGACGTACACATACCCCACTGTGATAAGTATGAGTTTGGAACAAAGGATCCCAAAACGTAAAATGAAAGGGCACTTCCTGTGCTCGAATAATAACTGTAACGTAACACTGTTATTTGCTTTAAACCGAAACAGATGAGTTCCTTCTTTCTAAGCAAATACCAAGAATACCCAAACACGGCAGTGTGCAGTTCAATCACTACCACACTCCGCTTTGGCAATTGCCTTGTCAACAAATCCAAGATGCAAATGAACCATATGTCTTAGGTTCGTGACGGCAGTGCGGAGGTCCTACAATCCCCCCCTGCACTCCGCCACTTGAAAGGATGTAAATACCAAGAATACCCAAACACGGCAGTGTGTAGTTCAATCACTACCACACTCCGCTTTGGTATTTGCCTTGTCAAATAATCCCAAATGCAAATGAACCCTATGCCTTGGGTTCGTGACGGCAGTGCGGAGGTCCTACAATCCCCCCCTGCACTCCGCCACTTGAAAGGTGGAAACCGCACATATATGCTCTCCCTCCACTGAGCCTGTACATAAAGAGCGAGGCGCTCGTAATCACACTGTTTCCTCGCAGCCGCGAGGTCAAAATCCAACACAACAATCTCCGTGTTCTATAGAACGGGAATCATGTACATGTCACACATAGCTCAGCACGCTAGCCAGCGCGCTGTTCGGCAACAGAATATCTGCTCGAACAAAATACCGGTCAGAGAAGAATACCCGGAGCCTCTGGAAAGGAACAGATCCGAGGAGCAGCCGCCACCTCGGAAACACAGAAGAATCACTGACACCGGACTTCCTGGTCGGCCGGCAGATATCCCGGAATCCCCGCCGGGAACTCTGGGTAATGTAGTCCCGCGCCCAGGACCGTCGGTAATTGTAGTTCGTTGTGCAGGCGCGTAGGGCTAGATCCCGACAGTACGCCCTCCTCCCAAGCGCCTCCTAGGCCCAGGCTTCGCGGGGTATCGGACATGGAATGTTCGCACAGCTCTAGGAGCATGGACATTGTGAACTGGTTCCCAGGAATCTTCCTCCGCCCCGTAGCCTTTCCAAGACACCAAGTACCACAGGACACCCCTGCGAAACTTGGAGTCTTTTATGGATCGTACCTCATACTCCAGATTCCCATCCTTGGCCAACACCGGAGGTGCAATTCTGCGTGAGGTAAGAGCCTTTTTTAGCAACTGGACATGAAACACGGGGTGTATTCGTAACGTGTTAGGCAACTTCAGTTTGTACGCCACAGGATTGATGCGACGCACCACAGGATATGGCCCAATGAAGCGCGGATGAAACACGCTTCGGAGCTTGAAACGAATATATTTGGTTGAGAGCCAAACCTTATCTCCTACCTCGAACTGAGGACCAGGTATCCTATGTCTGTCCTCCCACCGTTTGTATGTTTCTTTGGCCTTTAGCAGATGTTTTTGCACTGCGCTGTGTATTTTCCTTATCATTAGCACCCGCTCTTTTACCGAGGGTTGATCGTTTAACTCTTCCGGTATATGTATCGGCAAGGTACGTACATCATACCCATAATTTGCTTTGAATGGGGACATACCTATGGAGCTATGCCAAGCGTTGTTATAGGCCATCTCCGCCATCCACAATAGCTCCACCCAAGACCCATGAGCCTCCTTCGAGTAACATCGCAAGTACTTCTTTAGAGTCTGATTTAGACGTTCTGTCTGTCCATCTGTTTGTGGATGGAAGCTAGTAGACAATGCTGATTCTATGCCCAATGCACGACACCATACTCTCCAAAAACGAGCAATGAATTGTGGCCCCCTATCGGACACAATGACTCTTGGAATGCCATGCAAACGAAAAACTTGTGATGCCATTATCTGTGCTGTTTGGCTAGCAGTGGGGAGGTTCACACAAGGTACGAAATGGCCCATTTTTGTCAAATTGTCCACAACCACCAGTGCTGCGGTGTTCCCCTGATCTTTTGGGAGGCCCGTGATGAAATCCAAACTAATGTTTGACCATGGGCGATCAGGCGTGGGCATTGGCATTAACAACCCTTTCTTTTTTGATGTTTCCCCCTTGCTTCTAGCACAGACTTCGCAGCTGCCCACCCATTGACTGGTGTCCTTCACTAGAGTTTCCCACCAGAAATGCCTTCTAAGCAAATCCACAGTCTTTGTGATCCCTGGATGTCCAGCCGCAGGAGCTTCATGCCACCAACTGAATGCCTTCTTTCTAATCTCCATATTAGGCAGAAACAAGCTCTCTCCATGGAAGGGTAAGCCCTGCCTAATCTTCCTGTCTGGTTTGGCAGAAGCCCAACGAACCCAACAGTCCATGGACCTAGAGTCTTTGATGTCCTCCAGAAACTTCTCGGCTCTTACTACACAAACCACCTTCGTGGAAGGGAGTATTGACTGTTCCTCTGCATTTTGTTTGGTGGGGATTCCCTGTCTAGAAAGAGCATCCGCTTTTCTGTTCTCCGAGCCAGGACGAAATGTTACAACAAAGTTATACTCGGAAAAAAAAAGCATCCACCGCATCTGCCTTTGTGTAAGGTGCCTAGCAGCGGACATGTACTGGAGATTCCTGTGATCTGTGTACACAGTTACTGCCTGACTTGCTCCCCACAGATACGGTCTCCACTCCTGGAAAGCCTTTTTTATTGCCAAGAGTTCCTTTTCCGCGATTGAATAGTTGACCTCAGCAGAACTCAGTTTTTTCGACAAGTAGGCAACAGGATGAAGCTGACCATTATGTACATCTCTCTGAGACAGGATTGCACCTATGGCTTCATCCGAAGCGTCTGCTTCAACGATGAATGGATGTTCCAAAACAGGATGCGCCAACACTGGAGCGGTAGTAAAGGCCTTTTTCAGTGCCTGAAAAGCTTGCTCAGCCTCCACTGTCCACTCAAACGACCTCCCTTTCCTTAACAGCCTAGTGATAGGGACAGCGGTTTGGGAGAAGTGTACGATGAACCTGCGATAATAGTTGGCAAACCCCAAAAAGCTCTGTACCTCTTTCACACTCTTAGGGGCTGGCCAATCCCTCACCGCCTGTACCTTCCTCTCTGACATCTGTAATCCTTCAGGACTAAGATTCACACCCAAGAATTCCACCTCATGCACCCCGAACTCACATTTACTCAGCTTTACATATAGATGGTGTTCTCTCAATTTATCCAGGACCTTGCAGACATGGTTCGTGTGGCATGAAACGTCCTGAGAGTATATCAAGATGTCATCTATATACATCACCACGAATTGATCCACGTATTCCTTTAGCACATCGTTTATAAAAAACTGAAACGCTGCAGGGGCGTTACAAAGCCCAAAAGGCAACACTAGGTATTCATATAAACCAAACCGTGTCTTGAACGCCGTTTTCCACTCATCCCCTTCTCTTACTCTAACCAGGTGATATGCCCCACGTAAATCTAAACGGGTGTAAATCCTGGCCTCTCTCACCTGATCGAGCAAGACTGAAATGAGCGGAAGAGGGTATCGATTACGAATGGTGTTCTTATTCAATGCTCTGTAGTCCACGCATGCTCTCAAGTCCCCGTTGGCCTTTGATATAAAGAAAAGAGGGGAAGCTGCGGGAGAGCGAGAGGGGCGAATAAATCCCAATCGAGAATAATGGTCAATGTACTGCTTCAAATGGGAGGTTTCTGGCACAGACAAAGCATACACTCTACAGGATGGTAACGATGCCCCCTCCACTAAATCAATTCGACAGTCATATTCCCTATGAGGGGGCAGAGTTTCTGCCTTCACCTCACTGAACACATCACTGTAAGAAGCGTATACTACTGGTAGCTTGACGTCCTTTTCCGCAGCAGTGGCTGCCAAAAACGGTGTGGCTAACACGGTGACATTAGCAGACATACAAAGAGATAAATGGTCCTTACAGGTCTCTGGTTCAAACTGAATAGTTTTTGACTGCCAATTCACCACGGGATTATGTTTATGCAGCCAAGGCATGCCCAAAATAATCTCGTACTGAGGAGCATCTATGATATTCAATGTTAACACCTCAGAATGCACATACCCTTGCGTCACCATTGATAACCCCAAATCACCAGTCCTCTCCGTTATCTGACCTGAGGTTAAAGGCTGTCCATCCACTGCCAACACATCTTCCGGCGTCTCCCTAGGAACTCGAGGCAATTCTAGACGTCTTACCAGACCTTCGTCTACAAAATTACCAGTCGCCCCTGAATCCACCATCACCATTACCGGACATCTTTCTAACTCATACTCTAACGTCATCACCACCACCAGGTGAGGCTCTGTTTCCTCATCACCCGAGGAGGACAGGGAGGTAAGTTTCCATGCTTGTTCTCCGTCTACTCCCGCTGTGCGGTCCTCCTTCTGCTCGTTATCCGGTACAGTTTTAGACACCGCAACCTTCTTAAACCTACCAAAAGACCCTGATGCTTTCGGTTTAGAAGGACATTCTCGGACGTAATGCCCCTTCTTACCACAGTACATGCACAAGCCCTGTACCTTTCTGGCTTCTCTTTCTTCTCTAGACAATGGTGCTCTGAGAGCCCCTATCTCCATCGGTTCAGACGTAGAGTCCGTACCCCCGGATACTTTCCTCGGGTTTCTTTCACCAAAATACGCTCCTCTTTCCCACCGTCTCCTGTTACTACTCCTATCCGTTAATCTACATGCAACCGTAACACCAGGTTTACCATGTCCTCAAAGGCAGTGGGCTGAGGATCCACCTGCGCTACCACATCCTTTAAATCATCATGTAACCCCTGATAAAACAAAGACAGTTTTTTCTCCTCTGGCCATGACGCTTCTACCACAAGCCTATTGAAGGCAGTCAGGTATGTTATCAATTCTCCTCTACCTTGTCTTAATGTCAACAGCTCACGATCAGCACTGAAAGTGGTTGCTCTGCGGTCAAAGACCCTCTCAAATTCCTTTTTGAACTCTGCCCAATTAGACAACAGAGCATCATCACGTTTCACCAACGGTACCACCCAATCAGCTGCATCCCCAATTAAGTAAGAAATCAAAAACGCCACCCTTGAATGATTTGTGGGAAACGAGGACGGTTTACAGGAAAAATGCATGAGAACCTGTGTCATGAACACATGCACCTTACGAGGATCCCCTGAAAACCGTTCAGGAGTAGCCAATGGAATGGGTGGGGGTACAGTAACCTGAACATTAGAAGTCGAAGCGGCAGCGTTGAACGGATTACCACTCAAACGCTCCACCTTCTCGCGCAAGGCTGCGGTTTCAGCCTTGGAGGAGGCCAGCTCCTGCTGTACCAGGACCAAGGCATGTAACACATCCTCCATGGACGCCATTGTTGCTACATATGAATCAGGCAGAGTGTATTTCTTGGGTCAGTGATTCTGTAAGGCTTTGCACTCCGCAGGAGTCACGTGCAGCAACAATGCTCCACCTCCGGACCGACCGAACACCCTGAAGTATAAACACAGGGTGTTCAGACGATACGGCGAGGGAAAAAACCCCAACAAGGGGAAAAACCCAGAAAGGATAAAGAGGAGAAGGAAGGGGCAGCAGGGATAAAGAAACTGAAAGACAAAAATACACGGGTTAATACATTGCTAAACCATACTCTCATTAGTTCTTACTAACACCATACCAACATGTATTCACCTGAATATGATTGACACTAAACCTCCCTTTGCTGTATCTCCCGTCTTCCTCCTTGATCAATACAAAAAGAACAGAGTTACTATCAAGCTTAATTGGGAAGCGTAAAGCCTAAAGATAACTGACGTACACATACCCCACTGTGATAAGTATGAGTTTGGAACAAAGGATCCCAAAACGTAAAATGAAAGGGCACTTCCTGTGCTCGAATAATAACTGTAACGTAACACTGTTATTTGCTTTAAACCGAAACAGATGAGTTCCTTCTTTCTAAGCAAATACCAAGAATACCCAAACACGGCAGTGTGCAGTTCAATCACTACCACACTCCGCTTTGGCAATTGCCTTGTCAACAAATCCAAGATGCAAATGAACCATATGTCTTAGGTTCGTGACGGCAGTGCGGAGGTCCTACAATCCCCCCCTGCACTCCGCCACTTGAAAGGATGTAAATACCAAGAATACCCAAACACGGCAGTGTGTAGTTCAATCACTACCACACTCCGCTTTGGTATTTGCCTTGTCAAATAATCCTAAATGCAAATGAACCCTATGCCTTGGGTTCGTGACGGCAGTGCGGAGGTCCTACAATCCCCCCCTGCACTCCGCCACTTGAAAGGTGGAAACCGCACATATATGCTCTCCCTCCACTGAGCCTGTACATAAAGAGCGAGGCGCTCGTAATCACACTGTTTCCTCGCAGCCGCGAGGTCAAAATCCAACACAACAATCTCCGTGTTCTATAGAACGGGAATCATGTACATGTCACACATAGCTCAGCACGCTAGCCAGCGCGCTGTTCGGCAACAGAATATCTGCTCGAACAAAATACCGGTCAGAGAAGAATACCCGGAGCCTCTGGAAAGGAACAGATCCGAGGAGCAGCCGCCACCTCGGAAACACAGAAGAATCACTGACACCGGACTTCCTGGTCGGCCGGCAGATATCCCGGAATCCCCGCCGGGAACTCTGGGTAATGTAGTCCCGCGCCCAGGACCGTCGGTAATTGTAGTTCGTTGTGCAGGCGCGTAGGGCTAGATCCCGACACTTCTATTCATTTAGATAGTAAGTCATACTTAGTGAATTATAAAATCATTATTACAAGTATACAGTTATCCATACAGTCACTCACACAATCATTGTGTCTTATGTATACTTATTTATATACAACAACTGACACATACACTGCCTTTTATTTTTCTAGTTTGTTGGACCTGTACCTTTGAGAAATATATTTGCTCATCACCACACCCATAGAGATTCCCTCACCCAAACTGTTAGAACATGTAGTTTTAACTTCATATATCTACTGAATCAACTATTCACACATCTTTGGACAGTCACACCCCCCCCCACCGAACCACACACAGTTTCACACTCCCATACAAATACTCAGTTAACTAATCAATAACTAATATAGACTTTCACATAGCTAGTAACCAACTGTAGAATCAGTTTACACAACAACTGATAAAGTGATACAGATATTCACACAGTTTAGTCACTATCCACTATATTTAGTGAGACATTATAAATTGGTCAAGTAAACAGTCAATTACACTGCTACTAAATCCTCCATCCAAATATTTATTTATATATATCCACTCATTCTTCAATGTAAATTGCTATATATATAATGTATATTTAAATAACAAAGTAAACCACATTCTGATAGATACATCTGCCGTGTGGATTCCTCACCTTGTGAATACCCCTTGCGTCAGAAACATTCGGAAATTCTTTTTTCGTAGCCTCGCGCCGACGTGGACTCCTGACGTGATAGAGACACGACCTCGCTCGCGACTCCGCTGACTTCACCGACGCCTATAATAGGCCCACGCCGGCGTGATGACATCAGTTCCCTTTTTTCCGCGTCGTCGACGCTAACGGTTATCGGGAATCTCTGTAGCCAACGGATACTTTGTTGCCTATATTGTTACATTTTTCTGCTTCTTTGTATCCTGTTTCTTCGACATTGTCTTCTAAAAACACCGGCTTTAAGCCATGCAGAGAATGCGGCAAGATGATGTCCATCACCGACCCTCACAGCGACTGCATCTGGTGCTTGAGTTCGGACCATGATGTGGATGACTGCTCTTCGTGTAAGAAGATGAACCCGAAAGCCCTGAGAGAAAGAGAGGCGAAGCTGCTGGTGGCTAAGATGAAAGCTGGAAAGGAGAAATCGTCGAGGTCTCGTTCTCGAAGGTCGAAGTCGAGGTCGAGGTCTGGATCTCGAGGAAGGTCGTCTTCGAAGTCGGCTTCTGATCGTGTTTCGAAAAAGAGGAAACATAAGAAGAGGAGACATGAGTCCCGACGTCGTTCTGGTAAGGAGTCGGGATCGAGGTCGAGGTCACCGAAGAAGGTACGTTCGAAGGTGGTGACCCTTGATGTTTCGGATCCAGAACCTGAAGGTGAGGCCTCCCCTTCTGAGTCACGGGCGCCGTCTCCGGCTCCGACTCTGGCTCCGGCTCCGAATCCGGCTCCGAGTCCGTCTCCGCCGCCGTCTCCGGCCCGAGATGAGGAGGAGCTTCGTGAGGATGGGAGTTCCGCGCCTTTAGGTGAGCCGAATCCGAACGCTCCTCAGGACAGGCCTGAAGGTTTTCATCCACCATTTCCTGCCCCAGGCCAGGACCCTTCTGCGTTTCTCAACGCGATGTACGGAGTCTTTTCGAGGGCGTGGTACCCCGCTGGTGCACCTTCGGGTCCCATGGGTCCTTTAGCTTTTAGCTTAGGAGTCCCTCACTCCTACCCTCCAGCTCCGTTTATGCCTTACATGCCGGCTCCGACGCCGCCGTGGCATTTTCCGGCTCCACCGAAGCCGTCGACGCCGGTTCCGGCTTCGCCTGCTCCGAGTCGTCCTCGAACACATCCCTCTGAGCCTTCGGGTTCGATCCCGACGTCGATTCAGAATCCGTCGGAGCCGGTGGTGGATCCGATAGCAAAACGGGTCAAGATGAGATCCAGAAGAGAGGCTCAACGCCTTCTGGATGAAAGGAGGTTTTTGGATTCACAATCTGACGTTGAAGAGGGTGAATTGGATGAAGATGCTTTTGAGGATTTGGCAGACGCAGGAAGCCTGGATTTCTCTCCAGAGTGGGAGTTACCCTCTGGTTCTAGCACTCCTTCTAAGGACGTTCAACCCTATCATTTAATTATGAGGAAGGCTGCCAGTCTCCTTAAGTTGACTTTGCCTACAGCAGAATTCAAATCTAATATTCTGACTGAAGTATTGCATTCTCCGAGTTCAGTGGTGGAACCTCTTCTTCCTTTCAATGATGCTCTGACAGAGCCCATTCAAGAGGTGTGGAAAAAACCTTTGTCGGCTCCAGCTGTCTCTAAAAGTGTAGCCAGAAGATACAGGGTTGCCCCTGAGGATCCTGCCTTTTTAACCTCTCACCCTTCACCGGAGAGTTTGGTCATTCAGGCTGCATGCTCCAAAAAGAACGTTAGTGCTTTCCCTCAGGTTCCTTTTGAGAAGGAGGCAAAGAAGCAGGATCAGGTGGCAAAGAAGTCCTTCTCCTCTGCCAATATGGCATTGAAGTCATCAAATGCCACTTGCTTGATGGGGAGATATTTACACGCGCTGATGGACTCTTTGCGTGTTCTTGTTCCAAAGATTCCTGATGACAGCAGGAAGGATTTTGAAGAAGTCATCTCTGACGCTCAGGCGGCGTCTCGCCAGGTCATTCAGAGCGGTTTGGATACTGTAGACTCTGTGGCACGCATTATGGGCACTGCTGTCGCTACTAGGAGGTCTGCCTGGTTGAAATCTTCTGACTTTTCGGCTGATGTTCATGCGACATTATTAGATCTTCCTTTCGATGGTTCAGGCCTCTTTGGGAAGAAGGCTGATGCGGCCCTTGAGAGGTTTAAAGATAGCAGGGCGACTGCTAAATCTTTGGGTCTTCAAATGAGAGGCTCTTCAACTGGCAGAAGATTCAGGGGTTTTGGCCGCTCTTCCTTTCGGAATTTCCGGCAAGGCCAGCAGCAGCAGCAGCAACAACAGCAGCAGCAAAACTCCTTGTACAGGACATATAGGGGAAAGCAGAGAGCTCGTCCTCGTGGACGTCAGGCCTCTTCCTCCTCCACTTCCTCCAACCCCCCTGCCCCTGAGAAGCAGCCCTAGATCCGACATTCAGGATCATGTGGGTCCGGTTGGGGGTCGGCTTACCCATTTTCTACAGGATTGGGAATCGGTTACGTCAGATCTTTGGGTTCTCAATCTTGTAGAAAATGGGTATGCCCTTCCCTTTCGGGAATTCCCTCCCAATTTCCCTCCTTGCCAAGGGTATTGCTCCGAGGAGCATCTGTCACTTCTGCAAGAGGAAGTTTTGACTCTGATAAGGAAAGGTGCGATAGAGGTGGTCCCAGAGCAGGAAAGGAGTCAGGGGTGCTACTCCCGGTATTTCCTGATTCCGAAGAAGGATGGCAGGCTTCGTCCGATCCTGGATCTCAGGATCTTGAATCTCTATCTGAAGCAGGAGAAATTCAAGATGCTCACCCTTGCTCAGGTTCTTCGGGCGCTGCAAGAAGAAGACTGGATGGTGTCGCTCGACTTGCAGGATGCTTACTTTCATATCCCAATCCTGAAGTCGCACAGGAAATATCTCCGTTTTACGGTGGGATCGCAGCACTACCAGTTTGCGGTCCTTCCGTTTGGACTTACTACTGCGCCTCGAGTCTTCACCAAGGTGATGGCAGTGGTGGCGGCGCATCTCAGGAGATCAGGGGTTCCAGTGTTCCCTTATTTGGACGACTGGCTGATCAAGGCGGAGTCGTCAGAGAGAGTGCTCCATCATTTGCGAGAGACAACCCAGTTGTTGTACAGGTTGGGTTTTTCAATAAATGTACCCAAGTCTCACCTGGTGCCCTCCCAGCGCAACCTGTTCATAGGTGCGGTACTGGACACAACCGTATGTCGTGCATTCCCTCCCCCTCAAAGGATTCGCGACATTCGGGAGATGATTCCTTTATTTTACAATGGAGCGGTCGTTCCAGTCCTGAAGGTCCTTCGCCTGCTCGGTCTGATGGCTTCATGCATTCTGTTGGTCAACCATGCACGCTGGCACATGAGGGCGCTCCAGTGGTGCCTCCGCAAGCAGTGGTATCAGCACAACGGAGATTTCAGGGAGTCAGTGAGGATCTCCAGAGAAGCTGCAGCAGATCTGTCTTGGTGGGGCGTGGAAGGCAATCTGTCCCAAGGAAAGCCTTTTCAACTTCCCCCATCGGTGGCCACGGTGATAACAGATGCATCCACTCTCGGGTGGGGTGCTCATCTGGGGGATCTGGAGGTCAAGGGCCTTTGGTCTCCAGAGGAAAGGTTGCTTCACATCAACCTTCTAGAATTGCGGGCGATACGTTTGGCGCTCAAGGCCTTCCTCCCTTCCCTTCGCGGTCAGTCTGTTCAGGTCCTAACGGACAACACGACCGCGATGTGGTACATCAACAAGCAGGGAGGAGTGGGGTCGCAGTGTCTCTGCAGAGAGGCTCTGCGTCTCTGGTCCTGGGTTCAGGACCATCAGATTTGTCTGATGGCACGTCATCTGGCCGGAGTTCTGAACGTTCGTGCAGACAGTCTCAGTCGGCAGTTCTCTGCCGACCACGAGTGGAGGCTTCACCCGGAGGTGGTTCACGACATCTTTCGGATGTGGGGGACTTCCTGGGTGGACCTGTTCGCCACTCACGAGAATGCGCACTGCCTGTCTTTCTGCAGTCTCCAGTATCCGATGCAAGGAGCCTTGGGGGACGCGTTTCAGTTGAGTTGGAGAGGTCAACTCCTTTACGCGTTTCCCCCCAAACCCTTGATTCCTCAGGTTCTGAGGAAGATTCGCCTAGACCGGGCCCAAGTCATATTAGTCGCCCCGGATTGGCCAAGAAGGGTGTGGTATACAGATCTACTCCACCTCTCCTCTCACCCGCCGCTCCGTCTCCCTCTCAGGGCAGACCTCCTCTCTCAGATGGAGGGGCAGGTTCTACACCCCCACCTCCAGACATTGCACCTTCATGCCTGGAGATTGAACGGGGCAACCTGAATTCCTTTTCCCTTCCGCCTGACGTTGTGGATGTCATCTTGTCAGCCAGGCGTGACTCCACTAAGTCCATCTATTCTTATAGATGGTCGAAATTTGTCACGTGGTGTGGGGAAAGGTCTGTTGATCCTTTGAAGGCCCATTTGTCTAATGTTCTCCAGTTTGCCCTTTGTCTGGCGCGCAGGGTCTTGCGGTTGCCACGGTGAAGGGTTACCTGTCGGCGCTGTCGGCTTTTCTCTGTTTGCCTGACCAGCCTTCTCTTTTTAAGTCTCCTGTGGCCTTAAGGTTTTTGAAGGGTCTCACTAATAGGTTCCCTCCTTCACCTTTTATTGTGCCTCAGTGGGATTTGAATCTTGTATTGACCTTTTTGATGGGTGCTCCCTTTGAGCCTCTCCACAAATGTCCCATGAGGCTTCTTACCTTTAAGACAGTCTTCCTGGTTGCAATAACCTCGGCAAGGAGGGTTAGTGAGCTTCAAGCTCTTAGTTCCAAGCCCCCTTTCCTGACCATTCATGCTGATCGAATGGTTCTTAGGACCAGGGCTGCTTTTCTGCCTAAGGTGGTAACTCCCTTTCACCTAGGGCAGTCCATTACCCTTCCTACCTTCTATCCTCCCCCTCATCCTTCCAAGGAGGAAGAGAGACTGCACCGTCTGGACCCTAAGAGGGCGGTGTCCTTTTACTTGGACAGATCCAAGGACTTTCGCTGGGAAGACCAGCTCTTCGTTGGATTTGCTGGCTGCAAGAAAGGAAGGGCGGTCCATAAGAGAACTTTATCGAGATGGATTGTCCTCTGCATAAAGATTTGCTACTCTTTGGCCGGTAAGGAACCACCAGAGGGTATAAGGGCTCATTCTACAAGGGCTAAGTCTTCATCCTCTGCATTAGCTAGAGGTGTACCTGTTGAGGATATTTGTAGGGCGGCAACTTGGTCTTCCCTCCACACATTCGCGAAGCATTACTGCTTGGATTCCGAAGTGAGGAGGGACGGTCACTTTGCACGCTCTGTCCTTCAGGATTTCCTGGTCTAGAAGAGTGGACACCCTCCTCCGGGAGTGGGGACTGCTGTGGGACTCTATTCACAAGGTGAGGAATCCACACGGCAGATGTATCTATCAGAAAAACAAGTTACTTACCTTCGGTAACGCTTTTTCTGGTAGATACTATATCTGCCTGTGGATTCCTCACTGACCCACCCGCCTCCCCGTTGTCCACTCTTCTATGCCAGAGTTACTGTAATGTAATGTATATATATTTTGTTGTCAAGGAAATGTTCCAATTGCTTTCCTGCTTTTGCTTAACACTGTGTGTTTTGCCTTGATTATTGTGTACTATGTATACTTGTATATTTCTACTGTCATTGGTCCGTCCGTGTGCCTCGATGGCACTGAAAAAAGGGCGGAACTGATGTCATCACGCCGGCGTGGGCCTATTATAGGCGTCGGTGACGTCAGCGGAGTCGCGAGCGAGGTCGTGTCTCTATGACGTCAGGAGTCCACGTCGGCGCGAGGCTACGAAAAAAGAATTTCCGAATGTTGCTGACGCAAGGGCTATTCACAAGGTGAGGAATCCACAGGCAGATATAGTATCTACCAGAAAAAGCGTTACCGAAGGTAAGTAACTTGTTCTTCACTGGATGATGTCATCAGTGATGTCATTTGAGATGTCATCAGTGATGTCACTGACCATGTCATGAATGATCTAATATGTGACATCATCAGCAGTGGATTGCGGGTGCGCGAAATATAGTTAGTACAACTAACTATATAGGAGCAATTTCATTGGTTTTGTATGAGTAAAATGTCCAGCTAACTATAACACCACTAAAACTTATAGTTTTTTGAGTGAATTTCAAAGGTTTTTTAAAAACGAATTCCTAACTATATAACTCCTGAAACCTATGGTTTTTTCAGTGAATATATATATATATATATATATATATATATATATATATATATATATATATATATATATATATATAGGTGTTACTTGTGCTCAAGAATTATCTATGGGACAACATCATGTTTAATAGATTGCAAAGCCCATCCAGGGCTATATGTGTTGATTCACATTCGTGTTTAAAGCTTTGAGAGATGTTTTCCATGCTTTACTTGACTGATTTACATGTTTAAAAATGGCCAACACCTTTTCTGAAGTAAGTAAGGTGTCCTTTGTTTATGTTACCAGTACTGTTATATTTAAACTTGCCTCATGGTGGGACCGGACACTATTGACAAAGGCTGCAGCCGAAAAGCGTCTGGTCGTGTAAGCTGAAATCCCAATAAAATCTGGGAGACAAAACGTTCCTGTGAGTGCTGGAGCATTATTCTGTGTGCCGTGAGCTTGGGATCTGGCAGATCCGCGTAATGTCCATCACCACCCTAGGAAAGCACCCGATCGCGAGTGCAAGGGAATCAAGACGGAAAGTGAGCACAGTGTTTATTTCCCTTCACCGCTGAGGAAGCGAAACATTGCTGCATTGTATCACTGGAGTCCGATAAAGCTGCATCGGGAACGGCGCAGTGGGCGCTTCACAAAGCAAGTTGAATGTGTAGTCAGGAGTGGTGAAATTGATACAAGCTAACTCTCGGCTGAGCGCTTGCATGAAAGATCAACTTGGCAGATCGAAGGAATGTTAGTACACATTCACAGAGCAACACGCTCAAGGTGAGCATGTTTGATGAGGAGGCACGGCGCGAGGCAGCCACTGAGATCTTCAGGAAGAATAAAGAATCCCAGAAATACGGAGAGCACAGTGGAGGCAGCCGCACACCCATCACCGGTGCTAATCTACTGAAAGACCACTTTTTTCGACTAGAAAGACTTTACGAATGTGAGACCCGCAAATGGTGGGAGGCTACCCCCCTCCAAAATGATATTGAGGTACATCGGGTGCCGCGGGGAACAAGAATATATATGTCCCTGCATATGAGAACCCTAATCCATTATTGCTCAAGGAGTGGGCGTAGCACACAGCGGCATCGTCCAATGGAATGTTAGTTATCCTCTTCAAGTTCGCATGGTGTGATAGAGAACAAGCCTTGCGCGATTTTGAGGAATTGGAGACACAAATTGCACTGATAAACAGAAGCATGAGGAATTATGCGAGGCTATGAAAAAACGCCTCAAAGCATATGAACAAAAAATCAAACGGCATAAACAAGACAAGTTCGAAAGGGACGAGAGGGACTATTTACTATTTATCCTAACTTTTGCAAAGAGGTACGACTAATCAAGAAAGCAGCTGCTAAGAAATAAAAGTAAGACCGCATTGGAACGCAAAGACACCTCACAGTCAGAAGTCACTGACGTCGACCAAAGTGGAGAGGAAAGAGAAAGTGGGGCTTCCGGATCTGCACAGGCTGCAGCCCCCGCACCGGCCCCTTTTTTGGAGGAATTTCAAGTTATCAGGGAAACGTGGGGCAAAGGGGGAGAGGAAAGCCACTGGAGAAACCACAACAAAGAAAAAAGAAAGTAAACGTCGGACGAGGAGAAGCGGGTGGCGCAAGCGACAGCAGCGCCTCGCCAAGAGGGACTCGGAGCAAGAACCAATGGAGCAAGAGGTGAATGCAGAAGTTCTAACGGTTGTAAACCTAACTCCAAGAAAATTGAATAAGGCAGAAGAGGAGGTGTTACAACTGGGTTTGAGCTTCTGCCCGACTAAACCATCTGAGTATACACAAACAAAAATCGACCTATTCAAGTTTTGCAGGAAAATTAAACTGTTGAGTTTTTTCAAAGGCAAAGAACGGCCTGCTTCAAGCCGAATCACCCATGACGTAAATAGACTTGACAGCCTCACAGCTGGTGATATTGAAACACTGACAGTTCTGGAGGATCTAGCGGATGAAGGGAATCCCACATCATTGATCCCATCATCGGTGTTCAATACGAACCAGACAGGAGGAACACAAATAAGCCCTGGAAGTCCATTTAAACCTAAATCAAGGTTTTGTCCTATGATGCCAGCTGACTCCATAGACGTCTTTACCGATGTGGTGACTAAGGACCTTTTGAAACTTTGCAACTCAAGGAATAAATTGAAAGGTGTAGGCAACATTACGGAGTTGCAGAGAAGAGCGATTGCGGACCTGAAACAGGATAAGACAATTGTATGCAAACCATCTGACAAGGGCGGGAATGTAGTCTTGATGACCAACGACTACTACATAAAGGAGGCCCTTATGCAGTTGAACGATGTATCAGGCTAAACAAGAGTAACAAGAAAGGCATTTGAGGAAAGTGTCATTGACTACTGGACACTCCTGAATAAGTGGTATTATAGGGGGAGGCTGAGTAAGGAGGAGTTTGCCTTTTTGGAATACAATCATCCCCTGGTACGGGTCCACCATTCCGCCCAATCGTTTCGTCCCTAGGGAGCCTGACGGAGCACATGTCCAGGTTTATGGACTTTTTTCTTTTTGATTTTGTTAAACAACTGGTTTCATACATAAGAGACACTAAATACTTTTTGCTAAGGATTTAAAGTTTGTTTTGGGATGAAGACATGATCATGATAACACTTAACATTTCAAGGCTCTATACAAGTATTGACCATCTCCAAGGAATTGAGGCAGGGAGATGGTTTCTAGGAACCAAACCCTTTGAACCTAGCTGAGCGCAATGAAATGCTATTGGAGTTTGTGGAATTTTGCCTTGGGAATAGCATCTTCCTTTTCCAGGAGAAACTCTTTAAACAAATCAGTGGTACTTCGATGGGCACCTACTTCGCCACCAGCTACGCAAACCTTTTCGTGGGCTGGTGGGAGAAGCAAGTGGCCTGGGCAGACGGGAACGCGGAATGGACCCGCAGGGTTGTAAGCTGAAACAGGTATACAGACAATGTATTTATCGTCTATAAAGGCACAGAGGAATTAGCTAGGGCATATATTGAGATTCTTAACACAAATAATCTGAACTTCAAATTCACAGGTGAAGTCAGCGTGGAAGCGGTTAATTTTTTGGACCTGAAGGTGTTCTCTGCGGACAGCAGACTGTGCACGGCATTGCACAGGAAACCTACCGCAGGGAATTCCGAGCTGCACGCGAGCATTTGCCATCCAGGGAAAACAAGAACCACTATCCCGTATGGCAAACTTTTAAGAATAAAAAGGAACTGTACGCGTCCCTGTGACTTCCAGACAGCTGCTAAAGACAGTATGAGGAGGTTTGAAGTAAGAGGCTATAGCAAGGAAACGCTTGATGAGGCAAAATCTATAGCTGAAAGGAAGCCCAGAAAATAACTAATTGCTCTGGGAGTACTGAATACACAGAAAGAGAAAACAAAATATGCTAATGCCAATAGCCTGAGGATGTAGCAGATTACTCAGGTGATGCCTCGGATATTGGGAGGATTTTTGTTAAAAATGGGCACATCTTGAGGTCAGACCCAGTAATAGGAAAGGATCTACCTAGGACACCTCTGATATCCTTCAGGAGAGCAAGATCCCTGTGTAATAGCCTGGTCCAGAGTCTTTGTGGAAAGGAGAGTAGAGCACCTCCATTTGGCAAATTGGTGGGGTTCTACCCATGTCTCAAGTGCAGGGCATGTAAGAACAAAAAAGTGCTAGAGTATGAAGTACCAGGCATGAGGGAACCAAGGAAAATTAAGAGCCTCATGAACTGTAACACAAGCCACAAGGTGTACTGTTTGGTATGTCCGTGTGGCTTGCGTTACATTGGAAGCACAATCCATCCCACAAAGATAAGAATTCTGGAACACCTCAGGGCCATACAGAATAGGGATCCCACCTACCCGATGGCGAGGTATATCTGAAAGAAACAGGTTAGTATTAGATTCCTTACCTTAGAATATCCCCAGGCATCAGACTGGATCCGTAAATTTTTGCGTAGCAGTACCCATGCGCGTCGGTAGGCGTCGGTAGGCGTCGTCCGCGGCTCTGCGTCCGTCCACGGCGTCGTAGCCGTGGGAGTGTAGTGCAGGTGTTCACGGAAAACACCACCGCCATGTTGTACTGCAACAAGCAAGGCGGGGTGGGGTCGTGGACCCTCTGCCAGGAGGCTCTGCGCCTCTGGCAGTGGCTGGAACATCACGGCGTGACCCTGGTGGTTCAATACCTGGCAGATTCTCTGAACACCAGGGCGGACGAACTCAGCCGTCGGTGCGTGATGGATCACGAATGGCATCTGAACTCGACGTGGAGCAAGGCCTCTTTCAGCAGTGTGGAGAGCCTTGGTTAGATCTATTCGCCACAGAAGAGAACGTCCAATGTCATCGGTTCTGCGCGCTGGAATTTCCAAGGCGGCACTCGCTCGGAGACGCTTTTCGTTGCGAGTGGAGTTGCGGTCTGTTGTACGCCTTTCCGCCAATACCACTTCTGCCCAGAGTGCTGAAGAAGATCAAGCGCGACCGGGCCCAAGTCATCCTTGTGGCTCCGGACTGGGCATGAAGGTACTGGTATCCAGAGCTACTCAGCATGTCAGTTGATCCCCCGGTTCTTCTGCCTCTTCAGGAGGACCTTCTGTCGCAGCAGCAGGGGACGGTCCTCCACCGAACCTGTCCAGCCTCCACCTCCATGCGTGTAGATTGAGCGGTGACAGTTGAGGCCATTTGACTTGCCTCCTGAAGTCTGTGATGTCATTCTGGCAGCCAGGCATCCCTCCACAAAGACGGTAGACTCCTGCAGGTGGAACAAATTTGTGGCATGGTGCAGAGCAAAGGCTGTGGATCCACTCTCTACCCCTCTTTCTGAGGTTCTCCTCTTCTCTCTCTTGCCCAGCAGGGCTCTGCTCTGGGCACTATCAATGGCTATCTTTCTGCCATTTCCGCCTTCTTAAGTCTCCCTGATCAGCCCTCTATGTTCAAGTCCCCAGTTGTGAATAGGTTTTTGAAAGGCATCACTCATATGTTCCCTCCTGTTCCTTTCATGATGCCTCAGTGGGACTTGAACCTTGTTCTTACCTTTTTGATGTGTGCTCCTTTTGAGGCACTTCATAACTGTCCTCTTTGTCTTCTTACTCTTAAAACTGCTTTCCTGGTTGCCATCACCTCTGCCAGGAGAGTGAGTGAGCTCCAGGCTCTTTCTTGCAAACCTCCCTTCCTTTCTGTCCATCCGGACAAGGTTGTGTTGCCTTCTTGTCCTTCTTTCCTGCCCAAGGTAGTCACAGCCTTCCACATTGGGCAGTCCATTACCTTGCCCACCTTCTATCCGCCTCCCTCGAAAGAGAAAGAGAGGCTCCACCGTCTGGACCCTAAACGTGCGCTCTCCTTCTACCTTGATCGCACACGCCAGTTCCGGGTGGATGACCAACTCTTCGTTGGTTACGTAGGTGTGAAGAAGGGACGGGCGGTGCACAAACGGACCATCTCTCGGTGGGTCGTGTTGTGCATCAGGCATGCTACTCCTTGACTAAAAAGGAGCCTCCTGTTGGGCTGAGGGCCCATTCCACTCGGGCCACAGCGGCTACACCTGCCCTGGGCCGGGGAGTCCCCTTGCAGGACATTTGTCAGGCAGCTACGTGGGCCTCGCTGCACACGTTTGCAAGACACTACTGCCTGGACAGCCAAGTCCGGAGAGATGGCTTCTTTAGCCGTTCCGTTCTCCAGGACTTTCTGGTGTAATTATTGGTTCGCAGACCCACCTCCGGGGTTGGTATTGCTGGGGTATCTATTCTAAGGTAAGGAATCTAATACTAACCTGTTTCTTTCAGATGCACAAGTTACTTACCTTCGGTAACGATATATCTGGAAGAAACAGTAGTTAGTATAAGATTCTTTACCGACCCACCCATCCTCCCCGTTCTGCGAACCAGTATCTAGGGTTAAGGTCATCCATTTCAGGGCCCTAGTTTCATGGCACCAGTGTTGGTTTTTATCATGGCTCTGCGTTTTCTGGCCTGGAAAAGCTATATATAAGAACTGACGTCAGCGCGCGAGGGCGGCGTCTAAGTACTCCGACGAAGTCATCACGGCGCCTACGACGCCGAGGACAGACGCGGAGCCGCGGATGATGCCTACCGACGCGCATGCGTGTGAGAAGTTGGCCTGGTATATGATGTTCACTACTCTAGTGATCACCTTGCACCAGTCCAAACAACCCTTATGGTGATGGTTGTAAGTCAATCTTATAGACCAGCTATCCTAGTGGTGGCGTGGACAGAACAGTCTCAGGCTAAAAGAGTCTAGAGTGCGTGTAAAGCCAGCTGTTTTACCATATGTAACCCCTTGAATATCAAATGAAAGGACACCACACAGGATATATATAAAATATATATGTATTTATTTCTAACACACTCCTCTGAACTCTTTATGAGGTCAGAGGCCAAAGCACATAACAAGGCACTTAGTTATTATACGTTAAGTTGCACAATTTACGGTTAGGCCCTAGGGGTGAAGCAAACCATATATTAAGAAAGTGAACCCCAGTGGTTCCCTTCCTGCAGAGGCAGATCCCTTGAGGACTGCTTAGAGATATCGGGATCGGGGTTTCTCAATCCCCAGGTCACAGCTTCGAGGGTACCTCAGGAGCTGCACAGGTAGCAAGTTGCAGGCTTTCCAAGATGTCCGGTCCCACGTGTCTCGTCGCCTCCACGGATCCCAGCTATGCTGCAGTCGTGAAGAGAGGGTCAGAGAGGTCTGGAAGTCTGGGTCTTGTCAGGCTCTGTGCTCGGGTTCCGGCGGGAACGTCGACAAAGCAAGCCGTTGATTTGCTGGATGGTGCCTGGTTGCCCAGGGTGGTCACTCCTTGGCCACAAGGGAGATTCTTCAGTCTTCAGCTTCAGCAGAATGTCGAAGGTCCAGAGTTTCGTGTCAAGTTTCAATTCAGGATTAATCTAAAGTCTCAGGACTCGGCTCCTACCTTTATACAACTAAAAGGGTCTGGATTACTTTCTAGGTCCCTCCTATGGGTGGGACCTGGAAGGGGGGTGGTTACACCCCCTTTCCTTTGTCCAATTTCGGCCAGAGCTGGGGCTGGAGTGCCCCAGCAACCGGTTTGAACCGGGGTATGCATGGAGCACCTAGGGTGCTCCAGGCAGTGTCTCAGTCTATTCAGCCCTCCCTGTCCCAATACACAAAGTCCTGTCTGGGGTGGTGCTCACACCTCCCCAGGCAGGAAACCTATTGTCCAAACCTCCGTGACTGGAAGGACTCCCAGCAGCAGGAGGTCAGACTTGTGTCGGTGGCAGCAGCGTCCATTTTGTGACGCTTAGGCCCTGGTTACTTTTAACCGTGATATTCAGCAACAACATGTCTTCTCCCTCTAGAAGGGTGGAATGCTACCCCCGTCGCCAGAATTGGCAAGGGGGTAGTATTCCAAAGCGTATTACACCTCACACAACATGTTTTAATAAAGCCAAACCAGAGTTAGCATTTAACCGCGAGGTGCATAATGCATATGGTATGGCAATATTATAGAACAGCTATAAGGACATGGTTCCGAAAGCTGCAGACAGGCTCAGCTCATGCTAGAGCACCATCTCACACATAACCAAGCACTCTGCCTCCAGGATTGTTAAGGCCTGACATAGGAGTGACTTATAGGTTACTATGTGTCTATATATAAGTAGGTATAGGAATACCATACCTAAGCAAGGGGTGATTACACGACCTTGCCCCAGCTGAGTGATCAGCCAGTTGTGTCTATTTGAGTGGCCAGCCAGGGGTGGCATAATACATGCTGCGGCCCCTGGTAGGCCTTGGTTACACCTATGCCCTGAGTACCTAGGGTACACTTCTACAGGGGCTGACAAGGTGAACCAATTCCCAATCTTGTATGCACCTAGAGTACATGGTGTAAATTTAGAGGGAGTGCATCTGGGCTGTGGGTCTGATTAGCAGGCCCACAGCCACATCTAAGTCGAAAACCAGTAAAGCAAAGCAAAAAGTGGGGGTGACCATAGGAAGCAGACCCAACTCTCCTACAATGGGTACTGCCATGCAAAAAATTCCGGATCCAGTCTGACGCCTGGGGATATTCTAAGGTAAGGAATCTAATACTAACTACTGTTTCTTCCAGATATATCGTTACCGAAGGCAAGTAACTTGTGCTTTGAGGCGTTCCATCAAAGCAACAGAGATCTTTTAAGCTTCTTCTGTATGGACCAGGTGCCCTTGAATGTGAGAGGGGGGAATAGGCAATTACCTTGGCGCAGATTAGAATCACGGTACATTATTGACAACCAAACAAAGAGACCAGGAGGTCTGGAGAGATGGCTGTGCACCTGTAGTGCTCTCTGGACAAATTGTGATTCTGAATAATCTTATGTACTGGTATGTGTGAATGACTGAGATTTTATCAGAAGCTTAGGCAAGGTGGTCAGATAAGGATTCTGCACATCAGGTGGAATGGATAACGAGTGGCAATGAAATAAGCCCATCCAGGGCGACGTTGTCTAATTATTAATTGTGCTCAAGAGTTATCTATGGGACAACATCATGTTTAATAGATTGCAAAGCCCATCCAGGGCTATATGTATTGATTTACATTCATGTTTATAGCTTTGAGCGATGTTTTCCATGCTTTACTTTACTGATTTACATGTTTAAAAATGGCCGACACCTTTTCTGAAGTAAGTTAGGTGTCCTTTGTTTATGTTACCAGTACTGTTGTATTTAAACTTGCCTTATGGCGGCGCCGGCCACTATTGACAAAGCCGGCAGCCGAAAAGCATCTGGTCGTGTAAGCTGAAATCCTAATAAAATCTGGGAGATAAAACGTTCCTGTGAGTGCTGGAACATTACTCTGTGTACCGCGAGCTTGGGATCTGGCAGATCCGTGTGGTGTCCGTCACCACGCTAGGAAAGCACCCGATCGTGAGTGCAAGGGAATCAAGACGGAAAGTGAGCACGATATATAGAGCTGCATATATATGTTTTTCATTTATAATTTATATTATTTCTTGGGTCCCCGCACATGGGCGGGAATATTCAGTGATTATGACTTTGATGAGGATACCCCTGGAAGAGAACTAGGCTTACAGGTAAGTAACTTATCCTTCTCCATAATAAATCGGGCCTATCACACCCCAATGCGGCTCCAACGGTTTTACCCAAACATATGATTCCTCTGCCCAAGATGTCAAACCCTGGATGCAACATTTAAACACATGTTTTGACTATGCCCCAGGATACAACCCTATCAGAGTACAAAACACAAGACCCTATGGGAATTAACAGGCTCACTGACATTCACACCTGGGAAGCCAGCGGGATCGGAATATTCCGCAGACGAAAGACCCACAAGATCCAGATTCGCTTTGCCTCCCTAGCTCTTCTACTGGTGAAAAGAGGGTTCAGAATGTACTGGCGTACCCCAGAAGGGCCCCCACAGGCACCCTGTTAGTAAATGGGGCTCGGCAGGGGAGGACATAATCAGGCGGGACGAGGTACAATGTTTGCATAAGAAACACATTTCTATGGAGTGGGGTACACTACTGCACCAATTCTGCCACCATGCAGTAAGCACCCAGCAAACGCCACCACAGACAATTTCAACTGAAGCCCCAAACCAAGATATACACGCCTAGCCCCACCCCAAATACGAGTAATACCACAGTTACCTCCAGACATCATGAAAGCACATGACCTAGCAATACCCCCCACTGAAAAAAGAGACCAGCACACAGCGCTTAACCTTGTCTGAATCCTGCTCTGGGAGAGCCTTACTTCCCACACCACCTTAAATAATACATGCAGCAACATAATCCCCCATTTCTTGACGCCCACGGATGAAGATGATCCCACTTACCTTGCACCAATCACCCCAGGTTCCTAACCCAGTTCGTTGTCCGAGCCGGTAGTTTCAGGGACCGGATACCGTTTAAGATATATAACTCCTATTATAGCCATGTTAAGACACATCACGACTCTGCACAACCACAGCAGGAAGACCAATAGCTAATCCCATAACGCACGTGCCCTGTCAAACCCCTGGTTGACCAGTAAACAAATATTGAGCAATTATAATAATCGTGCCAATAACTACAACAATGTAAACTGTTGTGAAAAATTCAAGAATTATTATTATGTTTTTAAATATATCACGCACCTTCTAAAACAAATACTAACATCTAACACAATATACAAACATCATTAGCTACAGCATAATCATGAGTTATCACAGCCTCCATAAGTTGCTAACACACCTACCTTCATATCAGTGTTCACCTACCATCATATGGCATCACAGCTATCATCCAATGGCTACCTACCCAAATTCATATACGACAGCACAACCACCGGTATATGTCTGCACAACTACCAGTGTATGCCAGCATGCCTCCTAACTCCACACAGCCAACATCATACACCAACATATCCATCATCATGCATTAACATAAGCAACATTATGTACAAACACAACAAGAAAAAATACAAAAAAAGCAATTCCTCTTTAAAAAAAAAAAAAGTGAAAGGAGTTGAGGCTGATGAATGTTTTAAATAATGCTTTTGCCATAAAAACTCCCTATGAAGGGGGATGTTAACCTGAATAAATATATTTTAACTTTTTCTTTGACAAACTTGTGGAGCCTATTGGCCCAGACTCTTGTACCTTCAAACCAGACCTGCAACTCCTGAACCAGGCAATACAGAAAGACACTACTGCACAGGCTAGCGTTAGTGCTGACAGCCTCAAGTTGAAAAGCCTGGATGTTCGTGAGAGCTGCAGACAAATTGTGAGAGCTGCAAAAGCAGATTCAATATCTAGCTTTTATGCCTTTTAAATGGAAAAGGTTCCCTGTGTGGGCTGCGAATTGGGTTCAGACCCTTTTAATGTTATTCTTCAACAGATTTGTACTGCATTTAGTGCATTAGGGTTTGTGGTACTCTTCCATCAGAGGCCGTCTCAGTTACATTATCCAGAAATTGAAGCCTAATATGCAATACCCTTTTTCGCACAGACTCTTCAGAGTTTATGAATTGCCATTTCAGAGTATACTCACCACTCGCAGTATCGAATTGGGAACATAATTCAGTCCTGGTATTTTGATGAAAAGCCCCTTTCAGCCTGTTCAGCATCTGTCTTGGAAAATTGCCTTCTTGCTTGTAGTAACTTCAGCAAGAAGAGTGAATGAACTGCAAGCCCTTTTATAAAAGACCCTTTCTACTGAGTTTAAACGCATCTGCATACCAAATATGCAATTGCCTTTCCATGTTAAGCAAGTAAGCAACCAATTGTTTTAACTACTTTTTCTCTGACCCTATCTCCTTTTGTAGCAACCATGCGAATTGAAATATGTAAAACTGCACTTGTACAATAACAAAATAACAGAATTCCAAAGAACTGGATTGCTTATATGTACAGATCTCTATGGGGGTAAGCTTTTTGAAAGCAAGAGTGGGCACATAGGTTGGCAGCTTGCATAAGACTGTGTATTAATATGGCTGAAACACAAACCAACTACCAACTGCATAGTCAGAGCACACTCTAAGAGAAGAATGTCTGCCACTACAACATTTTTGCTTGGGTTCCATGCAGGGACATATGTAAAGCTGCTAACTCACAAATTTCTTGGTCTAGCTGTCACAACAAGAGTGGAATCTTCAGTTGAGTAGGCAGAGCTGTTAAACCATTTCAGAGAAGGTGCGCTTAATTCCCACCATCTACTTTCATTAATGTTAACTGATATCTAGTTGTAATTCAAGCATGTTAATCTATACAATATCTACTTCTGGAGGTGAAAAAGCTACTTACCCGTAACTACAATTCTCCAGCATTCCTCTCTTTAATACATTCAGGTGCCTCCCCCTCCCCCGCCCCCATTCAAGAAGCTTTTACTGTTCATTTAATTAATTAACTCTGCGTTACGTTAGGACTCTGAGTATGCCAACACTTACATTATGCAGACGTTCTGATAAAAGGAAAACTCAGACTATAGCATGGCTCTAATTGTTACATTGCTCTTTCTTAATTTAGTTGTTGAGCAAATATCTTGTGAATTGCTCTGGCAAATTTACTTTCAAGCATTGACTTGATTTCACAAAGTATTACTTTAAATACTTTCAGATTGTTTTTAGGGTCCTGTACCGAGTTTGCTAACTGAGGATCAGATGAGGTGTGCCCCTTCTGACATTCTCCACTTTACTGCATTGTGTAATGTTTTGGCAGCACACCTCATCTGGCCATGCTGCAATTTCTAAGCCAAGTACTATATTGAGGAATGTATATTCAAATTTTATAAACAGATAAACTCTGCAAAGTCTTAGAAGAGTCAAACTTTTATGGGCTAGCTACACATAGTAAATTTATCTTGCATGCACAAAGGTTGATTCGGCACTGATACAATGATTTAGGACTTGACTTAGACTTTGGTGGAGAGGGCGCGCTGTCTGAATGGTGACAAAGTCCAAAGCAAAGTCCTGTCTGTCTCATTTAGAGTCGGGCAGAACTGCAGTATGTAGACGATGGAGACTACTTAAACTCCTCCGCCTTCATACTTCCCCAGCGACCCGAGGGGGACTGGCCATGTGTTTACCTACCGTATTTAGAGTGGGTAAACACATGGTCAGTTTTCACTATCCATCACTGGCAGGTAAAACCTGGTAGTAAGGGGCAGTGAAAAATGCAAAATGTCCCCCACCCAATGGAAGAAAACTCCCATGGTGAGAGGGGGTCGTTGCCTTTTTATTTTCAAAAACAAAATCCCGCTCTGGGGTTTTGTTTTTGAAAATAAAAATAAAAAAGTTGAAAGGTTGACAAATGGCTCCATCATGTTATCGGATCAGTCCATCAAACTTTCAATGGATGTACAGGAACAACCATGACTGCAGTTTCTGCAAATGAAAGAGATGTCCATTGTGCAAGCGGACATTTCTAAATTTGGCAGTTGGAGTATCCTCGCTATGGCGGGAGTAAAGTACTCACCCTGGTGATGGTATATACTTCGTCCACCAAATTTGAAGTCAGGCCCTTAGTTGGATGAGGAGTTTAATGTAAGCAAATTCACTCGCAGGGGCTGGTAATTGGCTGAAGTGGTTGATTCAGGGCTTTAATGTCCACTTATTTTTTGCACACCCACAAACATACATTTTCACGGTTAGTCACCAACTCTTCTCCAGCCATTTTGACCATCAAAAACGCTCATCATTTTTCACCCAACAAGGTCAAGAATAAAACATTTTTATGGGCTAACACCTACCCTTCCCCAAAATATGGATGGGTGTAATGGAAGGACTTCCTTCATGAGGGGAAACATTTTTTGGGAGCTAAAAATACAAGTTTTAACTAGTCAGTTTATTGTGTTTTTTTTTATTTAGAAACTTATATAGCACGCAGCTACTCCCAGCAGGGGTGTCCCGGCGCTATGCGCAGTAGGCAATTGTAAGTATCTCTGAGCGGTTAGGGTTGGAAAACAGCCAGGTTTTTAAATTGTGTCAAACTAGGCATTCCGATTCTGTCATACGAAGGGACAGTGGCAAGCCGTTCCATGACTGAGCAGTGAGAACTGTGAAAGCTCTGCCCCCCATTCTGGAACGACGAAATCGGGGAGTACGGAAGAGGCAAAGATGATTCGATCTAAGAGATCGGTTGGACTGAGCATGCTTGAGTCTAGCTCTGAGATAGGCAGCCCCCTGACCCTGCATTGCTCTGAATGCCAGGACCAGGGATTTTAACTGAATGCAGCTAGTCGCTTGCAGCCAGTGTAACTTTTTCAAGTGAGGAGAAATTGAGTGACGATAAGGGATGTTACATATCATCCTTGCCGCCGCATTCCGTACAATCTGCAGACGTTTGACCAGATAGGCTAGCCCTCCAACATACAGGCTGTTTGCATAATCCAGGTGTGATGATATATTGGTGTGAATAATGGTCCTACGTGCGTCCACGGGAAGAAAAGGGAGAATTTTACGGATCATGCAAAGCTTACCAAAACACGCAGAGGTGACCTTATTTATTTGAACCTTGCATTACAATTCATGTCGATTTGGAAACCAACATTCCTAGCGGGGGGTTTCAACTCGGGTGGCCACCAAAGTAGGGGTAGAGGGGGATTTTCTTGATTAAAAAACAACACCTCGGTTTTGTCCGAGTTGAGCCTGAGAGTGTTAAGTGACATCCAGGAGGAGATGTTGCTCAAGCAGCATCGGAAGTTAGAAAAAACTAGCGTCAGTGTGATCTCTAAATGAAAACACAAGTTGTGTGTCATCAGTTTATGAGATCACTCTGACCCCACAAGATTGTACCACCGTGGCCAGCGGCGATAGGTAGACATTAAAAAACAGTGGGCTCAGGGACAACCACAACCAACAGTTTTTTTTTCTCTGAGACAAAAGGTTGAAGGTAGACCTGATTGGTACGACCGCTTAGAAAATATCTAATCCAGGCCAAAGGGGTGCCCAGAATCCCAAGACAATTCAGTCTTTCAATCAATATGGCATGGGAGACCATATCGAATGCTGCGGACAGGTCGAGGAGGACTAGCATTGTTGCATCGTCTACGTCCACGCATTCACGAATAGCCTCTGCCACCTCCAGAAGTGCAGTCTTGGTACTGTAGCCGGATCTAAAACCGGACGGCGAATCGTAGAGAAGTTGTCCGGACTCAAAGTAATTAGAGAGTTGTTCCTGCACTACTTTCTCCAGGAATTTGGCTAGTTTAGGTAAAAGGGAAATGGGCCGGTAGTTGCTGAACACAGATGGGTCGGCTTCAGGTTTTTTTAAAATAGGGATAAGCATGGCCTGTTTCCAAGACAAAGGGAAATGACCAGTTTGTAATGAGGTGTTCCAGATCATGTTCAACGGAGAAATGATAAATGGGGCGAGTGAACTGAATAGTTGTGCCAGACAAGGGTCCAAAGGGGAGCCTGATTTGCATGGCAACATTTTTTGCGAAGAGATATTTTAAAAGACATAAAAGCCTCCTCCTTTGTTACCCTGGAGTCAAGAACTGGGGCAGCCATGGACGGGTTGAACGTAGAAAAAATGTCTACAATTTTTTTCGTGAAAAAAGTTTGATAATTCATCACAGAGTCTTTGGCTAGGGGGGGCAAGGTAGATCATGCAGTTGGTTTGGAAAACTCTTTCACTATTTTGAAAAGAGTTTTAGATGAGTTATCAGCAGAGCTGACTTTCTTAATAAAGTACTCTCTCATTACGGTAGGTTTCAATTTGTGGGATTTCCTAATGGCAGCTCTATAAGTAGCTTTAGCCTATGGATCATAGGATTGTCTCCAGCTCCGCTCAAGCTTTTTACAGTGGCTCTCCCAAGGAGCTGAATGATTTTAATCTAGAGGAAATTATTGGTCGCATAGGGGCGATAGTGTCAATGGCTGAGGATAGCCAGCCATTAAACTTTGAGACATCAGTGTCTAGATCCTCTACTGGCTGCCAAGAAAAAAATGGAAAGTGCAGGGGCTATCGATGAGCAGGTGATTTTGAACCATTTCCTACCATAATCCCTGGCCTTAACTGGAATGTCAGAGCGAGGGGTTATAGCTAGACTAAATGGGATTAGGAAAAGGTCCAACCAGGGGAGAGAAAGGGCAGATGTTGTGGTCAGATTAGGATGATTGGTGAACAATAGGTCCAGCGTATGGCTGGCCAGATGTGTGGGGCCACTAACCCGCAGGGTAAGATTGAGGCCCTCCATGGTGTCCGTTTGCCCTACCTAGATGGATTTTTGCTTTAGCAAATATAAGCATGTATTTTGGCTCATGCTAAATGATATTCACAGACGTTTACTAGGAATAAGTTCTGAAACCTGCACTTATTGCTTGTTAACAGGCCTACCTTTGTAAATGCTTGCAAATTCCTGTAAATCATAAACCTGTACTCATGCAAATCATAAACCCAAAGGTGCACTTTTGTGACTTTCTTTAAGAATGGAGCTCCAAATTTCTTTCTTTATTTGTTTTATTTTTCCATGGTGCTAATATTAGTTTACAACAATTCTCCTTTAAAAAAAAATATGGGCGTAGATATAGCCCTTTTTGTTAAATGGTGCCTTAGAGAAATAATCTCGTCGCATCGTGGTCGCTGGGATTACATTGTAGTAGCTACATAGACGATGCCCTAGCTCGCTGACATCAGTTCTTTATTTTACCGTGCCATCAAGCTCAGATCCGGAGAGAGCGGTACCCCCAGCCACTTTTTAACTGAGTTTTTTGCGTCTTTTGCCGACTTCGTTTTAAGAAATAAATCGGTTTTATTAGCAGAACACATAGCATGAAAATACAATGCATTTTTGTCTACAACCCCCTGGTCACAGTCAAAAGGAAGGAAACTGGGCTTATGAATCATAAGCCAACAAAGCAAGTGATTAACACAGCATGCCGCCTACAACCTGCTTTGGGCCGGCGGCGTTCGACAAAGTATAACATTAAATAGTCTCAGTACTGTAAAGGAGAGCAACAGAAAGATCCTTTGCAACACATGCGTATACCTAATAATGCAACAAGGATGCACTAAGGCCCACTTGGGGCGAGTAAGTCTGCTTTTTAGAGAACAAAAAAAGGAGAAAAAAAACAGACCAAATTTCCCAACAAATAAAGCCCTGTGCCCTCCCCCTCCCCCACCCCCACCCCTCCTCTATAGAGTTCTGAGATAAGTTTGTGGTCAGCAGATGGGTGATGGCCGAAACCACCTCTTAAATCCGAATAGGAGCCTCCAACCAGTCTGTTTCAGGGGAAGGGAGAGGAGTAACCGATGCGCCACGTCAACTTCGTTTTTGAGTCTTTAACCGACTCCTGGTGCACAAGGGATTCCCGGTTTCAAGGCCCATGGTTCCTGTACCCAACTGATGTTGGTAATGGATCTGGACCGCATGTGCCTCCTCTGCCTGGAGCGCGGCCATGATCCCAAGTCGTGTTCCGACGTCGAACCATGGCCCGAAGTCTTTGCGGGAGCGGTCCTGAAAGCTCCTCAAGGCCCGGCAGTGGGCTCTGTGTCGAGCAAGGTCCCGGTCTCATGGGAGGTCGAGGGACCGATCACAGCGTCACCATCACTGCTCTTTCAATTCTACACACTCGGGGTCAGGTAAGTCAAAGCATAAGTAAAAGTCGAAGAAGCATCGTCGCTCTTCGACTTCCCTTTGTCCGTCGGCAGACGCGATGCAGGGTGCGGGTGGTGCCTCTCCCACAGCTCGCATGCGGGGCATTAAGGTCGACTCCAGTCTTCTGTCCCTTCCCAGGACTGGAAGCGACCCCTGCCTGTCTTTTTTCAATTTTACCAAGCGATGAATGCCAACTTTGGGCAGCCCGACTACGCCAGCGCGCTTTCAGCTCCGCGGACTCGGTTGGGAGCCCTAGGCCTTCGACGCCGGTGACTCCGGCCACGGCACCGCAGGGCCCCCTAGGATCCAGGCCTGGATCCGGATCGGCGCCAGTTAACATTGTGACCCCTTCATCGGCGCCGACTCCACCAGCACCACATCCGCAGCCAACGCCGGCTAGACCCCCTGCCGGCGTCGACCCCGGCTTCCATTCCGACGTGGACACTAAGCTGGACCAGCTTCGACCGATGCCGTATCCGGCGCCAATGGGTAATTATGTCCCTGTGTTCCACCCTGGCCATTTTCAGGCACTTTGGCAGCCAGAAGAGGGTGAGGAAGACTGTGAGGAGTCTGGGGACTCTTTGACAGACCGGTTGGAGTACGCTCCGGACTGGAGAGTGGAACTGGGGGATGTCAGTGGTCTGGATACCTCCACAAATCTAGGCATGTTGTCTCCTCCTACTGTTGCTACAGAGGGGGGAGGGTCATACTCAGTGGTGTTGCGTACGGGGGCCGAGGCTCTCAACCTCGAGATTCCTACGGTGGCAGTAAAGACTAACAGAGGTGCTTCAGCCGGCAGCGAGCTTTTCGGAGCCCCTGCTGCCGCTTAATGAAGCCTTTACCGACATCCTTTTGGGCATGTGGTCCACGCCCAACACGGGCTCCTGTGGACAGGACGATTGCTCGTCGCCACCGCCCGTCCCGTGCGACCCCACTTTCTTCTCCCAACACCCCACCCCTGAGAGCTTGGTGATTCAAGCCTCTGCTTCTAAAGGCACCTTCCCTACTGCACCACCGGAAAGGGAATCCAAAAAGCTGGACCACCTTGGGAAGAAAATGTTTTCTTCCGCTAGCTTGGGACTGCGGTCGGTAAACACTGCATGTCTGTTGGGCCGTTACACCCACTCCGTGTGGGATATGGTGGTGCAGGTGCTGCCTCAGTGCCTGGAGGAGGCCCAGGCCATACGCTCCCGTGCAGTTGCAGAGGAGAGAGACGCAGCGAAGTTTACCGTCCACTGTGGGCTGGATACCACCGACGCACTTGGCAGGATGATTTCAACGTCAGTAGCCCTTCGACGCTATGCCTGGTTGCGTTCGACTGGTTTTTCCTGGTATGTCAAATCCAGACTTATGGACATGCCCTTTGATGGCCGTCACCTTTTCGGTGGCAAGGCATATAACGCGCTAGATCGCTGTAAGGATTCTCGGCTCTGGCCAGGTCCTTGGGCGTCTCCACCACCTGCCCTGGGCAGTCTGCCTTACGTGAAAGGGTGCCTCACTACGTCCCGCCCAGAGCCACACGCCAGGGCAAGCTGTTCAGCCTCAGCGCGTCCGGGACGTGGAAACCACCGGCGTGGTTCTGGGGGCCAGTGGGCGGACCAGTCCACCACAGCCCCCTCTGCAGCAGCCTCCAAACCTTCCTAGTCCAATCTTTCAGGGCCACCAAACGCCATCACCTCCCCCACTGGTGCACCATCACGTCGAACAGGTGGTCTTTGCAAATAGTCCAAAGGGGCTACTCCCTCCCCTTTCAGACTAGCACTCTCTCCATGCCACCTCAGTACCATCGCATGTCGAAGGATCACCTGGCCAAGGGTGCCATCAAGCGCGTTCCTGCCCCAGAAGTAGGTCGTGGTTACTATCCCCACTACTTTCTGGTTCCCAAGAAGGACAAGGGCCTGCGTACTATCTTGGAAGGAGAAGTTCAAGATGTTGACGCTCGCTCAGGTCTTGTCTGCCCTAGACTCTGGAGACTGAATGGTAGCGTTGGACTTGCAGGACGCTTACTTTCACATCCCCGTCCTGCTGGCTCACAAGCATTACCTGCGCTTCACGTTAGGCCAGAGGCACTTTCAGTTTACCATGCTCCCCTTTGGCCTTACCAGTACCTCTTGGGTGTTCATGAAAGTGATGGCGGTGGTCACAGCTCATCTGTGCAGATGAGGGGTTCGAGTCTTCCTATATCTCGTCGACTGGCTGTTGGAGGCGAGCTCTCCCCAGGCTGTCGTCTCCCACCTCCAGACTACGGCCGACCTCCTGCATTTGCTGGGGTTCGTCATCAACGTGCCGAAGTCACACCTAACCCCTTCTCAGAAAGCTCATCTTCATCGGAGCGGTTCGGGACACAACACAGTTTCCGGTTTATCCTCCAGAACAGCGAGTCCAGGATATTTGGGCTATGATTCCAATCTTTTAGCCTCTATCCCAGGTTTCGGTCAGGATGACCCTGAGGCTACTGGGCCTCATGGCCTCCCACATCCTGCTGGTTGATTATACTAGGTGGCATATGCTGGCTCTGCAGTGGGACCTGAAGTTCCAGTGGGCGCAGCATCAGGGGAATCTGTCCAATTGCATCCAGATCTCGGAGGGCACTGCAAGATAATTGAAGTGGTGGCTCATGAACCAGGATTGGGTCAATGGCAGATGCCTCTCCCTTTCACAACCAAATCACACATTGGTGACAGACGCATCCCTTCTGCGATGGGGCGGCCACATGGTAGAGGCAGAGATCACAGGCCTCTGGTCTCCGGCAGAGTCATTCTCCTCTTCAACCTTCTAGAGTTTTGGGCAATCCGTCTTGCACTCAAAACCTTCATTCCCTCTGTCGGGGGAAGAGTAGTGCAGGTGTTCACAGACAACACCACCGCCATGTGGTACTGTAACAAACGAGGAGGGGTGGGGTCGTGGACCCTATGTCAGGAGGCCCTCTGCCTCTGGGCATGGCTGGAACATCAGGGCATATCCCTGGTGGTTCAACACCTGGCAGGTTCACTGAAAGCCAGGGCAGACAAACTCAGCCACAGGTGCAAGATGGATCACGAATGGCGTCTTCACTGGGAGATGGTGCAAGGTCTCTTTCAGCAGTGGGATGAGCCTTGGGTAGATCTATTTGCCACTGAAGAGAACGCGCAATGTCAGCAATTCTGCGTGTTGTAATTTCCAAGGCGACACTCGCTAGGCAACGCTTTTCATCGCGAGTGGAGTTGCAGCCTTCTATTCGCCTTTCCACCTTTACCACTTCTGCCCAGAGTGCTAAAGAAGATCAAGTGCGACCAGGCCCAAGTCATTCTCGTTGTTCCGGATTGGGCACGAAGAGTGTGGTAGCCTGAGCTGCTCAACATGGCCATTGATCCTTCGATCATACTGCCTCGTCGGGAGGATCTTCTATCGCAGCAGCAGGGGACGGTCCTCCACCCAAACCTGTTATGCCTCCACCTCCTTGTGTGGAGATTGAGCAACAGCAGTTGATGTTGTTTGACCTGTCTCCTGAAGTCTGTGATGTAATCTTGACAGCCAGGCACCCCTCCACTAAGACGGTATATGCCTGAGGATGGAGTAACTTTGTGGCATGGTGCACAGTAAAGGCTGTGGATCCCCTTTCTGCCCCTCTTTCTGAGGTTTTCTTGTTCCTCCTTTCTTTGGCCCTGCAGGGCTCTGCTCTGAACACTCTTAAGGGCTACCTTTCGGCCATTTCAGCCTTTCTCAGGCTCCCTGATCAGCCTTCTCTTTTCAAGTCCCCTGTTGTAAATAGATTTCTTAAGGGCATTACTCATCTTTTTTCTGTGGTCCCCTTTTAATGCCCCAGTGGGACTTGAACTTGGTTCGGACATTTCTTATGTGCGCTCCCTTTTAGCCACTACATAACTGTCCTCTACATCTTCTCACTTAGAAAACTGCTTTTCTGGTGGCCATCACCTCTGCGCACAGGTTGAGTGGGCCTCCCTTTTTGGCTGTTCATCCGGACAAGTTCGTCCTTAGAACTAGACCGTCCTTTCTTCCCAAGGTGGTTACTTCTTTCCACATTGGCCAAACCATCACTTTGTCCACCTTCTTCCACCTCCGCATCCTTTGAAAAAGGAAGAGAGGCTCCACCCTCTGGATCAAAAGCGTACGCTTTCTTTCTACTTGGATCGCACAAGACGACCAGCTCTTTGTTGATTACTTGGGCGCTAAGAAATGTTGGGCCATGCACAAACGCACCATCTCCAGGTGGGTTGTTCTGTGCATCAAAGCCTGCTATTCTTTTTCCACCAGATCAATGGCAGCTACTACTGCTTTGGGATGAGGAGTCTCCTTAAATGACATCTGTCAGGCAGCTACGTGGGCTGGGCATCGCTGAACACGTTTACGAAACACGGAGAGACGGCTTCTTTGGCCGTTCTGTTCTCCAGGACTTTCTAGCGTGAACTTGGTTCTCAGACCCACCACCGGGGTTGGTACTGCTGGGGTATCTATTCTAAGGTAAGGAATCGATCACTACTTGTTTCTTTCAGATGCACAAGTTACTTACCTCCGGTAACGATAAATCTGTAAGAAAAATAGTTCTGATAGATACATCTGCCTTGTGGATTCCTCACCTTGTGAATATCCCCCTTGCGTCAGCAACGTTCGGAAAATTCTTTGTAGCATGCCGGCGTAGACGACGTCATAGGAGCACGGCTTTGCACGTGACTCCGTCTGACGTCACTGACTCCTTATTAGGCCCACGTCGGCGTGATGACATCAGTTCCCTTTTTTCCGCGTCGTCGACGCTAACGGTTTCTGGGATCTTCTGTGATTCAGAAAGTAACTTGTTGCTATTTTGTGTTACTGTTTCTCTGTCGAGTGTCTTTTCTTCGTCGAGGATGTCGTCGAGGAAGACGGGGTTCATACAGTGCAGATCGTGTGCCCGGATGATGTCTATTACCGATCCGCACGACGATTGTTTGTGGTGTCTTGGTTCGGACCATGATGTCGAGAGCTGCCGATCCTGCTTCAAGATGAACCCAAAGGCTGTACGAGAACGTGAGGCGAAACTTTTGCTGCCAAGGTTAAAGGAAAAGAAGCTGTTATGTCTTCGTGGTCAACATCTAGCTGCTCGAGGTCGAAGCAGAGGTCGCGATCGAAGTCGAGGTCAAGATCGGCGTCGAGGTCCAGAGTGAGGTCGAGGTCCAGGTCGAAGTCGGCTTCGGGTAATGCTTCAGGCTCCTCGAGGAAGAAGCATAAGAGGAGGAAGCATAGCTCAAGACATCACTCTGGCAAAGAGTCTTCGGACTCGAAGAGGAAGTCTTCATCACGAAAACATCACAAGGACTTCGTGTCACCTTCACCTGAACGATCTTGTGAGGTTTCCCCGGATCCGGAGCAGGAACCGAATCCGGATTTGCGTCATTCTTCGGCGAGGAGATTCCTCAGGCACCGACTCCGGTGGAAAACCCAGAGGGTCAAGAGGGTCAGGAAGAACCGATGCCGGAGCAGCCGATGGGTTCGTACCCTCCCTTTCCTGGTCCTGGACAGGACCCCTCGCATTTTCTAAATGCTATGTTTGGAGTTTATTCAAGGGCAATGTACCCCGCTGGTGCACCGGCTGGTCCTATGGGTCAGTTGTCTTTTAACGTGGGTGTCCCTCAAGCTTACGCTCCGGCACCTTTTATGCCGTTTATGCCAACGCCTTATACTCCTTGGCTCGGTACGGCGCCACTGAGGTCATCGACTTCGCGCACGGCTTCGCCGACCCCGGAGCGACCTCGAGAACTGAATCGAGGTACGGCGCCTGTTCGAGATTCTCGTCCTCCAGCTGTCCCGGCTCCTCGCTCGACGCCGGCTTCGGCTCCGTCGGAGTCGTTACCGGATCCGACGACTTCGGTTCGTCTGGAGTGGTCGAGGCGCAGAGCTTTACGCCTTATGGAGGGAAAAGGGTATGAAGAACCTGAAGTAGAGGAAGGAGAACCTCTGGACCAAGGGGACTGTTTTGAGGACTTGCATAGTGCTAGTGGCCTGGAACTCTCTCCTGAGTGGGGTTTGCCATCAGCTTCTGATACACCATCTAAGGACGTGGCACCTTACCATGTTGTCATTAAGAAGGCTGCAGAGCTGCTCAATCTGTCTTTGCCTACTGTTGAGTTCAAGCCTAACATCCTCACTGAGGTTTTGCATTCGCCTTCTTCTATTATAGAGCCTACCCTTCCACCCTCTGAGGCTTTGACTGAGCCAATAATGGAGGTCTGGAAGAGACCATTGACTGATCTTGAGGTGTCCAGGTCGGTGGCAAGACGTTATAGGGTGGCACCTGGTGACCCTGACTTTCTTCTTCGCATCCTTCTCCGGAAAGTCTGGTTGTGCAGGCCGCTTGTTCCAACAGGTCTGCAGGTTCTTTTCCACAGGTGCCAGCAGATAAAGACTCTAAAAAATTGGACCAGTCTACCAAAAATATTTTTTTCTTCTCGGCTAGCATGGCACTTAAATCCACCAATGCTACTTGCCTGCTGGGGAGATACTTTCATGCTTAGATGGACTCAGTGAAACAATTGTCAACTAAGCTTTCGGAGGAAGACAGAAAAAACTTCAATGAAGTGGTCTCTGATACTCAGGCAGCGGCCCGCCAGGTAATTCAGAGTGGCATGGACACGGCGGACTCTGTGGCCAGGATAATGGGCTCTACTGTTGTCACGAGAAGGGCCGCATGGCTTAAGTCTTCTGAGATTATGGTGATAAAATCTCAAACAAATGAGGACATATTTATATTGCGGAGATAGACAGTCAGGGAAGATCATATTTCTTACACATACGGGTTAGGAAGGGAAGATAGCATACAGTGTGTGTATTTGTATCAAGGTGCATATACTGTTCCTATTTTGCACAAACACATATGGTGTTAATAAAACAGAATCACATGTTCAAATAAAAATCGTGTAATTAATACAAGTATATACAATGGCACAACATATTTACAGTGATGATATATAAATGTTCGAGATGCCCTCTCATAAAGATGTCACAAAATTATCTGCTTGTCAAATCATAGTTATTAAGCCAATATACACCTAAATATAATATCATTCGTAAACATGCTATCCTAAGAAGACACCTAGGTCTCTATAAAAGGTCTTCACAATGTAGTACATAGCCTGTAACATTCAAGATTCTTAAATACAGAATAGACATTATTGATTAGGTCAATGTAGAGACAAAGCCCCTCCATTCATCAGTGGAGTTCACTCCTTCATTTATTGAATTGATTTCATCAATCCAATGACATTCACGGCGTTGTAGAATCTGAGCAATATCACCACCTCTCTCAGGTAGTGTTGCAATATCTACAACCTGCCACCTCATTTCATCTGCAGAATGCTTGAATTCTTGGAAATGGGCAATGAGAGGAGCTGTTAGAACAGATTTTCTAATGCGGCTACGATGCTGTCCTATTCTGGCTTTTATCAGTTGTTGAGTTTGCCCAATATAGGGTAGGCCGCATGGACACCATATGCAATACAGTGGTAAGTTGTACTAGTGTTTTAGCGGCAATATACTTATTCTACACCATAACTTTTCGTTTGTGGCTAATCTTATGCCCTTTCCTTGTTTGCCCCTCGACAGTGCCCGGCTGGGTTCACTGTAAGTAAATTTGTTTTACTTCTACACGCATGGGTTATACTTTTCATTACCCCAGTATAAGGTAAATCCTTGAACCTTTTCCAAATATTCATATACTCATGGCGACCAAGTATATATTTACAATTTTACACTATATATTATTATTTTTTATAGACGTCCCTCACTCCCAGTCCTGATGAGACCCTCACCTTAAGGGTCGAAACGCCGTCGACGTACTTGGAGGCGAATAAGACTCACACAGTGCCTATGATTATATAGCGGCTGTTCTAAAATTGATTTAAATAATTGCTCTGAGTCATGTCTCCTCTTTGTAAATAGCCACCATTGTAACCTGTATAGTTCACTTAACTGTACACACGTTGTTTTTTGGTTACTTCACAAATCACTTGGGACACATTGCACCTTGTATAGTGGATTGTTTGTCGCAGTCAAATAAATTGTATTTATTTTTGTTAATTGAAACATAAAAAATGGTTTGAAACTGGTATAACTGTCTTCTCTCCTTGTTGCCACCCACCCCCTCTCTCTAATACTTGGATTGCTATCAAGTTTCAGTCTATTAAGTAACGGAAAAAGTGATATGACACAGGAACCATTGTTTTTCTGGATAAACACATTACCCTGGTTCCTTTGTGAGTAGGGTCCCCCTTGTTCTTCGTTTTCGCATAGAGATTGAATGGGGCAACTTGAATTCCTTTTCCCTCTCTCACGATATAGTGGATGTCATTCTTTCGTGACTCCACTAAGTCCATCTATTCTAATAAGTGGTCTAAATTCGTCTCTTGGTGTGGGGAGAGGGCTGTTGACCCTTTGAAGGCTCATTTGTCTGACATTTTAGAGTTTGCTCTTTCTCTGGCGCAGCAAGGATTTGCTGTTGCTACAGTCAAGGATTATCTTTCGGCTTTATCGGCATTTCTCTGTTTGCCGGATCAGCCCTCTCTTTTTAAGTCTCCTTTGGTTTTAAGATTTTTGAAGGGTCTCACTAATAAGTTCCCTCCTACTCCTTTTATTGTTCCTCATTGGGATTTGAATCTTGTGTTAACCTATTTGATGGGTTCTCCCTTCGAACCCTTACACAACTGTCCCATGAGGCTTCTTTCTTTTAAAACGGTCTTCTTGGTTGCAATTACCTCGGCAAGGAGGGTAAGTGAGCTTCAGGCTCTTAGTTCCAAGCCCCCATTCTTGACCATTCATACTGAAAGAATGGTTCTCAGGACCAGGGCTGCTTTTCTTCCTAAGGTGGTAACTCCCTTCCATCTAGGACAATCCATTACCCTTCCTACCTTTTATCCTCCCCCTCACCAAGGGGGAGGAGAGGCTTCATCGCTTGGACCCTAAGAGAGCAGTCAGTTTCTATCTCGATAGGACTAGAGACTATCGTGTGGATGATCAGCTCTTCGTGGGTTTTGCTGGCTGCAAAAAGGGCAGAGCGGTGCACAAGCGCACACTTTCCAGATGAATAATCCTGTGCATCAAGATTTGCTACTCTCTGGCGGTAAGGACCCTCCTGAGGGTATCAGAGCTCATTCAACTAGAGCAAAGTCTGCAACATCCGCTTTGTCTAGAGGTGTTCCTGTTGAGGACATTTGCAGAGCCGCGACTTGGGCCTCCCTCCACACTTTCGCGAAGCACTACTGCTTAGATACTGAGGTGAGGAGGGACGGCCACTTTGCGCGTCCTGTCCTCCAGGATTTCCTGGTATAGCAGGGTGGACACCCTCCTCCAGGAGTGGGGACTGCTGTGGGACTCTATTCACAAGGTGAGGAATCCACAAGGCAGATGTATCTATCTATCAGAAGAAGTTACTTACCTTCGGTAACGCAGGAATCCACAGGCAGATACTGTATCTACCAGAAAAAGCGTTACCGAAGGTAAGTAACTTGTTCGTTAGTTATAGAGTCCTTACCGCCCCAACCATCTTCCCCGTTCTGCGAACTGACTTCTAGGGTTATGGACATCCTTTCGGGCCCTAGTTATGTGCACCAGTGGTCAGTGTCGTGCATGTCCCAGCACTTCTGGCATGGAAAATCGTGTACAGAACTGATGTCAGAGAGCGAGGGCGGCATCTATGTAGCTACCGTGACATTATCCTGGTGACCACGACGACAGACGCAGAGTTGACCAATGCCACCTTCGGACACGCAGGGGTACTGCTGATGAAAAACTTTCCAAATCCAGTCTGAAGCCGGGGGTAATTCTAAGGTAAGAAATGTATAACTAACCCATGTTTCTTACAGATTTATTGTTACCCAAGGTAAGTAATGTGTTCATCTTACCTTAGCAACACTCAGTCCTCTTTCTCCTAACCATAATGTGGCACTGCAAACTTGCATGCAGGCTGTTGGGCCTAATAAAGCACTGTAATAACATTGAAACATCCATAAACCATACATCACCTATTCAACTTCTGTGTCCCAAGGTTTGACCAGTCAGTGTAAGGAATCCTCATGAGCCCTGATCTTGATATGCACTCAATTTAGTTTACTACACTGGAATCTATATTTTTTATCATGCATGTCCAGTGAAGATTGTCATGCCAAGGCTTTACATTCACCTCAGGATGGCAGAGGAATTTTCAGAACCATCACTTCTAAAGAAGTGTCTCAAATATGGAAAAAGAAAAATCTACATCAAAGCTATGTACAATATTGGGACTACTGGTTTAGAAAATGTCATATTTGCCTCTCAAACTCCAAGAAAATAATGAGAGACTGAGATATGGCAGACAACTAGCTTTGGCTCAAGGATGAAAAATCAGCACCTACGACTTTAGCGCTTGAATGGTAGAAGAAAAAGCTTCATTTAGAATGTTCTAATAAGTCCTACATTGACTTCTGAGGTGAGTTGAAAACCCACTGAGCCAGTCGCTAAGGTGCAGCCTGCAGGTCAGGTACTGGTTCCGAGGTCATGGGGGAATCCTCTTACCACATTAATTTCTTAACCATTTACTCTGAAAAAGCATAGCTTTAAAACAAGAGGCCTGATTTCCCTTCATTATCAGGAATTCCTTTGAAAAAACCTGAAATTCCTGTTTCCTCTGCTGTGATGAAAGGTTCCTCATTAACAAATAAGGCTCTACCTTTGACTACTGTCCTGTCAGCAGCAAGGGAAAAATGCAGGCCATCAATTAAACAATCTAAGCTAACTGCGCTGTTGTTTACAGCACATATGAAGATGAGTATCCTTGTCATTGGCAGAAATGAAACCGAGTTGTTGGCAGCTATTTCACAGAGTGAGCTAAAGAATGATGGCAGGGTTTGCCCAGACGTGGGTCTCTTGCTCACTTTGCCACTGGATTCAAGCTAGTCTGGCTGATAACTGCTGATTACCAGAAACCGGTTCCAGGATGCTTTTTTCCGGTCCAGGGAAGACATGGCCTGGCAGTTCGGGCTGGACTGTTCCCATGAGGTACAGGGTCAGACTGATTTGCATATGGCCATGTCTGAACTGGGGTGGCGGAATGAGCTAAAGAATGATGATGGATTAAATCCAGATCAGTTGACTGAGTGAGTGCTTGCATTGTTCAACACTCTGTCCATCATCCCCTTTGGTTTTGATTAGTACGACCTAAGTTGGCAGGGTATGCCCAGACGTGGGTCCCTTGCTCACTTTGCCACTGGATTCAAGCTAGCCTGGCTGATGACGGCTGATTAGCCAGAAACCGGTCCCAGGATGCTTGTTTCCGGTCTAGGGAAGACATGGTCTGGCAGTTGGGGCTGTACTGTTCCCATGAGGCATAGGGTCAGACTGATTTGCATATGGCCATGTCTGAATTGGGTGGTGGAGTGAGCTAAAGAATGATGATGGAATAAACCCAGATCAGTTGACTGGGGGTGAGTGCTTGCATTGTTCAACACTCTGTCCATCATCCCCTTTGGTTTTGATTTGTTCGTCCTAAGTTGGCAGGGTATGCCCAGACGTGGGTCCCTAGCTCACTTTGCCACTGGATTCAAGCTAGCCTGGCTGATGACGGCTGATTAGCCAGAAACCGGTCCCAGGATGCTTGTTTCCGGTCCAGGGAAGACATGGCCTGGCAGTTGGGGCTGGACTGTTCCCATGAGGCATAGGATCAGACTGATTTGCATATGGCCATGTCTGAACTGGGGTGGTGGAGTGAGCTAAAGAACGGTGATGGATAATCATCCCCTTTGTTTTTGCTTAGCTATTTCACAGTCATTGGAGAAACCCTTGTAGTCAGTGTTTTTTATCTTTGTAAATATATTCTTATTTTATTTTCAAAACGTTGCAGCAATAGCAATAATAGCAATAATGAAAACATACATCAAACCTGGAGTCCCACCCCAGCGACTGCAAAGTGGTAACAGCAACAATAACCCTCCATCTTGCCCTCCCTTCGTTTCTCCATGCCAAAACACCCACCGTCCCATACCTATTTGATATCACTAATCCTCACCACATGGATAACATCAATCCACCTGGCTATGTCTCACCCACGCTCATCAAGTCACCCTCTGACTCAAATTTTCTACTGGCGTTTCCAGGGAGTAGTATTGCATCCATGTACCCCACACCGTATGACATTTTCGGGAACAACCCCTGCTGGCGTACTTTTTCAGGTACCATATAGATGTCCATGCCCCGTCTCCATTCCTGCTGTGTTGGGCATTACCTGACTCCCCAGTGGTGGGCTATGTCTCTCTTGGATACAACAAGGTAGAGGTTTCCGAGCAGGAGCTAGGCTCATGGTAAGTCAATGTCATTAGAGACCCCCAGAATGAGGAAGTTAGGGTCCAGCGGAATTGATGCCTCAGGCACTCCACTAAATTCTCCAATGATCACCTCCCAGCAGTTCTGAACCTGGGGGCAGTTCCAGATCGTGTGGAAGAAGGAACTATCTTCCCCTTGACTTATCAAGCAGTGTGGGGACTGCATCCTCCCCATGGCATGGGATCTGCACCTATCATAATATACTCCCTGGAGTATTTTGAATTGTACTAGACGTAGCCTCGCTTTGATTGCTACCTCCCTCTGGTACATCAATGTCGTCTCCCAGTCAGTGTCCTCCATCTCTCCTACCTCTGCTACACATCTCTCCTGCAACTTGTCTACGGTATCTGGTATGTTGTTGTTGAGGGTTTTTTAGGTAAGGGAAATCTCGCCCTTCCCCAGCTCCTCCCTTTAGTGGGGCTTATTGTGCGATGCCATCACCAGTCCTCCATGCATGCCTCACCAGTGCGTATTTCAGAAACTGGTTTGAATTCATCCCATATTGCAGTTGAAGGGAGGAGAATGGCATGATATCACCACCCTTAGTTAAATCCCCCACCCTAGAGATCCCAAACATGTCCAAGCCTCGAAACCCAATCACTTTCGTTTCTCTGGAAGCCTATGCCCCTCCCATTTCTCTCATAGGCCTAGAGTGCCAGCCTATGGTATCCCATGCCGCAAGCGAGGTCTGGGTGTCCAGGAGGAGACACAGAATTCCCCTGCCTCCATAGAGATAATGTAGGCTGGATCAGGCTCCCCATTGTGGCCACTCCAGCCTATAGGTCAAGTGGTCTAGGGGGGCAAATATCCAATTGTTAATATTTCTGAGGTGAGCCACCCAATAATAGGTTCTTAAATCGGGCAGGGTGAGTCCGCCATTGTATTGGTTATGTTGTAGAATTACTGGGGTGCTTACTATCCCATAAAAGAGCCCTCCTGTCACCCTGTACCATGGCAAAGATCTTCGGGGGGGTGGGGGTTCGGTAGTACATGTTTTTCAAGACATAGACCAGTTTTGGTAGTGAGATCATTTTGAACATGGTGTCTCTCCCCATTAGTGTGAGTGGAAAGCTTCGCAATCTTTCCATATAATCAAGGCATGTTCTCACCCGAACGAGGTTTCACTCAAAGCAGAGGTCCTTCCTTAGTGCCACGAATATACCTAAGTACTCAAATCTGCACTTTGTATGCATTAATTGGCAGGGGAGTGGGGGTACCTCCTTCTCGTTCTGCAGGAGTTAGAGTACTGATTTGCCTCAGTTGATGCGATAACTGGAGTAGCTCCCATAATCCTAGAACAGGTGGAAGGATGAAGGGAGGGACACTGATGGCTCTATACGATAGAGAAGAATGCCATCTGCATAAAGTGAAATCTTTTCGTCCGCTGAGGTAACACCCGCAATTTTGAAGCCATGGATCCCGGAGTGATCACGTACTTCCCACACCAGAGATTCTATAGTGAGGGCAAACAACATAGGGGACGGTGCATCCTTGCCTTGTTCCTCTCCCAATGGGAACTTAGAAGACAGCACTCAATTAACTCTGACTGCAGCCATAGGGGCCTGGTGTAGTAATTTGATCTATTTCCTATATCGAGGACCAAACCCAAACTTAACCAGAGTGTGTTCCAGAAAGGGCCAATGCACTGCATCAAATGCCTTTACTGCATCTAGCGCTAGAAAGACTTGGGGATCTGACCAATCTTATATCTCTTTAAGTCAATTATGTGTGCGTCTGAGGTTGTATCTTGTTGACCTACCAGGCATGAAGCCTGACTGATCCCTGTGGCAGGGATGTGATAAACTGCAGGAGCCTGGGGGCCAGTACCGAGACAAGGTTTTCACCTCATTGTTGAGTAATGAGATCGGGTGGTACGAGTTGCAACTTTTCTTTGGTCTACCTACCCTCTTTGTGATCACCACTATGACTGCACACCTGAAATCCATTGGGAGCATGCCGTGTTTGCCCACTTCCAGAAACACGTTTAAAAGATGAGCTTCTCGTCAGTGTTATCAGGCCCAGTATCATCGGATGTTTCTTCTGCAGCCGGTATTTTGTCTTTTACAACATGTCCGGCTGTAGTTCTGTCAGTTCTGAAAACTTTGGTTCTGCTTCGTAAGTGGATCTTTTTATTGGATCAGTTGACCCTTTTGATACCGACGACCTTTCAGCTTGTTTTTAGCATTGTTAGCTACAGACAAAGATTGACTTCTTCAATACAAAAAAAGACTTTTAACAACAAGAGAAATTACTTCATTCCTGCCTTCTGGTCTACCCATTTAATCTTTAGTGGTCTCACCTTTGGAAATTTCTGTACAGCTCCCAAAATGATGATGGAGGAAGAAAAATACTCCGATAATGACAGTCAAAACGAAAACCAAATTGAAGCCTTTTTCAGTGAGGATGAGGATCAGGATGTGGATTTTGACCATCAAACTGATGATGTCAGGGATGCAGCAGATTTATGTCATCATCAGCAATATATGAGTGAATCATTTCATTTTTCACACTTGCCCCGACGGTTTGAAAAGCAGTATGATAAGAATTATCATTATCATTTGTCAATACTAATGGTTCAAGTTCTGATGAAGCTGTTAGTCATTAGATACAATTATGAAAACAATTGCAGAATGTTATTCAGAAACTCAACAAGAACCAGCACCACAGGCTTTAGATGCATCCTGGCAAATTATTTCTGACCCTAATTAAAAAAAAAAAAAGCAAATGTTTTAACACTCGTGGATAATTCTGTTTCAACGTGGCATGAAGAAGATAATAATCTAGAGGGACACAATTATGATTCTGATGTTGAGGACAGCACAACCGGTCACAATAGAGGACTGAAATGATGGACAGACCACGATATGCCAGAATGGAATCAATTTGTGGTTCCTGATATTGCATCCCCTGAACCAATACCAAAGGACTCCTGATATAATAAAAAAATATAATTAATTGGTTGAAAGAGCAATGCTGGTATTTAACTTGCTGATGCCAATAGTTGAAAAATCTTGGTTCCTTTAGACTTTAAGGACAAGTCCAGGAGATCTATAAGGGCTCGTGCAATTGTTGATCACATTTGGGAGGAAGGCCATAGTAAAATGAAAAATCCCACTTCGGTAAATGTACCAAGAATCGAAAAGAAATGTAAGCACCAAATTTCACTCTTTTTGCTTCATCACTCTTTTTGTTTTATCAGCCAGACTAGGACAGAATCAGTAGTATCAGATACTGCTCAAAGCAGTTCCAGAGATCCTTTTGCTTCCTGCCGGTCCTCCCCAGATAAAGAAGGGTGACGATGGGACACTATTTGCAAGAGAGTTAATACACTGCATAATCTTCCATCAAGATAGCCAATGCCAGTGGGCTCCGAATTAGGCACTTTTTATAAACAAATTGGCAGTCTTTGACATCATTCAGATGGCTGCTGGATGTTGTGAAAACTCGGGCGCATTCTTGAGTTCCTAATGACACTTCCTGTAAAACCACAAAGGAACAAAACACAAGAATTCAGTCCCACTAAACAAAAGTTTGAAGTTACTGCAAAAGGAGACAATTGAAAGAGTTTTAAAAAACACAAAGAAATTGGGGGTATTACTCCTGATTTCTTCCCATCTGGAAAAGAATGGGAAATGGTGACCTGCTCTAGGCTTACAGTCTTACGAAGTATTTAAAGAAACAAGGGTTTTTCACGGTGACGTGAAGCAGAATGGCCCCCTATTCATAGGGAAAAGCAATTATTTAGCATCTATAGATCTTGAAGACACTTACTTCAATAACCCTTGTCTGCCAGAGCATCGGAAGTTTCTCATCTTCATGGTGAACAAATGCAATATTCAATTCAAAGCTCTGCCATTCATGTTACATTCAGCCCCATAAGTATTCAACAAGTGTGTGGCACTCACTGTGGCTCAGGTTTGAAGGAAATAACTATCCATGTACTCATATCTAGATGATTGATTAATTATAGCAACATAGATCAACATAGCCAAACAGGTAATTTAGGTAACTATGCATCTCCTTTTGGCTCTGGGCTTGTTCATCAATCCAGACAAGTCGGTCTTTCACCAACTATCAACACATAGGCCCTGATTATGAGTTAGGAATAGTGGCAATGACTGCATACCAGGGTAAATAGCGCATTAATTTACTTACTCACCTGATCACGAGTTAAAAACGTCATGTAATATTTATCAAATGTGCTAAATACTGCATTTCTGGGGTCCACGTGTGCTATTTTTTTCCATTTGCAGGTTATGTTATTTTATGTTCTGTTAGGAATGCTTGTAAAGCGCAGCGGTTACCCTAAGGTGTTCTGGCGCTAGCTACAGTCCTCCTAGTGCCACACATTTTATACCCAGTTATAGTGTAAAACAGCCATGTTTTCAGAGCCTTCCTGAAGACCAGTAAATCATTGGCATTCCTCAGATGGAAAGGGAGCTTATTCCAAACCTTTGCCTCAACAGCGGCAAAACTTCTTCCTCCCCACCTAGGTTTTTTTGTGGGTGGTACTATCACTAGTTTTGCTCCCGAGGAGCGAAGTGATCTTTTGGGCACGTACCACTGAAATTGTTTTTTTTGCAGATGATCGTGACTGTACCTTGTAGGGCTCGAAGACTAAACATATGGATGTATACTGCACCCGCTTCCTGACGGGCAACCAGTGTAGTCTTTTAATTTCACTTGAAATCGGTGCGAATTTCGGAATACCAGTGAGCAATCTAGCGGCCACATTCTGCAGCATTTGTAGTTTATGCAGATAGCGCTCCTGCATATTCAGGTATAGACTATTACAGTAGTCGAGTCTCGATATAATTAATGCTGTCACCACTGTGCGCTGGCTGCCTTTCGGCAGAAAAGGCAGAATTTTCTTTGTTGTTCTAAGAATATATGTAGTAGCATACATTACTGCATTGACTTGGTTGCCCGGTCATCTATTAGCACTCCCAGATTTTTCACTTTCCTAAAGGGAATTGGGAGAGACCCCATAGTATTTGGCCACCAGCTTGGGGTCCAAAAATTGGCGTCATTCCCGAACAGGATGACCTCAGTTTTGCTCGAATTGAGTTTTAGACAGTTTAGGAACATTCAGCTTCTAACTGCTTCCATACAATCCTGGAGCCTCTTTCCGGTTGCCTATTCTTTGATATTTACCACATGTGAAAAATAATGCATGTAATAAATAACGCCCAATTACAGGTATGAAACATAATTGAAAACCAGTGAAAAATCTACTGGGCATACTGGTAATATGTCTGCATGCCAGTATAAATAAAGCTTGAATCTACCGATCTGTCTCATTGAGGTAAAAACTACATGTAATATTTATCATATGCACCAAATACCTCATGTCCATTGCCCAAGTATACAACTAAACACATGTGCTATTTACAGCTCACAGTTTTTACCATATGCAAAAAAATAAAATGTGGTTAATAAAACCCAATTACTAGTATGAGAAGTCTTTGAAACTACTGGAAATGCTTCCTTAAAATACCTCCAGTCAAAAGAAGATGGTAAATATTCCAGAAAGTCTAGGGAATGGAAGTAACAAAGTAAAACAATGCAAAAAAACGAATCCCAACACAATAATGCAAGAAAACACAGTCAATGCACTGTTTGAGCTGGAAACTAAAATTGCACACACACCTGCACAAAGCACCAAGCCTAGCAGTCAATGACAGGTGGAGCTCTCTCAGGTTGGCCACAACAGCTCACACTTCTATTCCACACCACCATGGGTGCAGCATTGCTAGGCCACTATATAGCGCTATGCCAGATCTATGCTTTTCTCAATAAACAATGTAGCATTAGGAGGGAAACCAGGGCATCAATCAATGACCTCAATTGACACAGCAACCCAGGGAGAGAACCAGGATTGACAGATTAAGGCTGGCCCCTACAAAAAGAGTCCTCTTCAGATCCAAATGATATACAGACTTGACATGGGCACCACCAAATATATTTTCAACATTACGGATACTCTGGTGCCCAGCATAGTGATCCATTGCAATTCCGTCTTCCTGAAAATGCTAGCAGAACTAGAAATCTTCTCAACAGGCACCATAAAGCAGACAGTCAACCTTCAGCAAAATACTCTGCTAAAGTATAGATGCTTTGCAGTGAGTGAAGGGGCAGCATATAGAATTTCTTTTAGACGCCCACACAGCCAGTGCCAATAAAGCAAACATCTGCTGCAGTGGGATTTCCTGACATCCTATGGTCAGTTGACTGCACTCATGTACACCTGGTGGCCACACATAGACCAGAACAAGTGTGCTGCAACCGTAAACTGTAGCTCACCATTAATGTGTAAATGCTGGGGATGCAGACCTGTGTATACGGAACTTCTGTGCTAGGTGTCACTGACAAAACCCCAATGCAATGATCCTGTGGAGAAGCAACATTAGTTATATTGTGGAGACGCATCATCCTGAATGTTCTGGGCAGACAAACAAGATTACAATGCATTATCATTTTTGTAGTCAAATCTCAATACATGTTAGCAGTATCTTTAGAGATGTGTTAGCTGCTAGGGCAAGCAAATACATGAATCATTGTTAGTATGTGTAACACATTACAACAGTCACTGTACCACTGATTGGTGTATGGGTGCCTGGTCTGAAGTGGCAATCAAACAATCAAGTGTCTTGTAGAGTGCGACTACTCACCCATAAGTTCTGAAGCCACTGATTTTCCGCAAAAAAAACTTATGACAGAGCGTTCTCAGGTGCTGCACCGAGAATATGGAATTTGCTACATCCAAGCATCAGAAGGTTACCCAACCCCGCAAGATTCAAGAAAGAAACCAAAATCTTTCTAACGAGAAAACGTAACCAATACAGAACAACTACATAAGATTCTCCTACATTTTTTGCTTAGAGACACAAGAGATTTTGCAAAGAACCAAGTTCACCGGTTCAATATAGGTTCTTACTTCCCCTGACAATATGGTTCCTCTAGACTTACATTCTGTGAATGTGCTAAAGTATTTATCAAGGGGAGTGGCTGTAACAACTTGGAACTGGACGTTAACTGTGGCGCGAATTCCGCCACGGTACGGCGGTTTAATTAAGTGGGCGGGGCCGCATCCGCCAGCGGACGTGCTCAGCACTACGGAGGTAGTGCTCGCGACGGCCGTTGGCTGGCAGAGGCAGTGAAGGGGGTTAAGATGTTAAATGCTATCCAGAGTATTGTACTGTAGAAAAGAAAAAGTATTCATGTCCTGTACTGTGAAACACTCTATACCCCATAGGGTCAAGTTCGCGCTATACAAAACACTGAATAAAAATAAAAAATAAAACATTTTAAAAAGGGTCTCAGGGGCTGGAGGGAGGGCTGCTGATTCGTCGAAGGCATTGTGGTTCAGTCAAAGAGCCAGGTCTTGAGGTCCTTCCTGAATTGAGGCAGTGACAGTGATTGCCTGAGGTGGAGAGGCAGGGTGTTCCAGGTCTTTCCAACGAAGTAAGAGTAGGATTTTCCTCAGCCGTGGTCTTACAGATGCGTGGAAAGGTGGTCAGAGCCAGATGTGGCTGTGGTGGAACATGTTGAAGATGAGTCTGGTGGAGGCTTTCTGAATGTTCTGCAGTTTTTTTAGGCATTTCTGGGTGATGCCGGCGTAGAGTGTGTTTCCGTAGTCGAGTCTGCTGCTGATGAGTGATTGGGTGGCCATCTTTCTGGACTTGTTGGCGATCTACTTGAAGAGCTTTTATGGCAGGCGTAGCTTGTAGAAGGAGGCTGATGAGAGAAGGAGGCTGGTGAGAAGGGGTTCATCTGGTGATTCATAATGCGTGAGGAGTCCAGGATGATGCAGAAGTTTTGTGCGTGGTTTGTGGGGTTCCAAGTGCTGTGGGCCACCAGATGGAGGGGGTGGAGCCCAGGATGAGGACTTCGGTATTCTCTGAGTTGAGCTTGAGGCAGCCGTCCTTCATCCATGTAGAAGCAGCCTTCATCCCATCATGGAAGTTGTTCTTGGTGACTGTGGGTTCGTTGGTGAGGGAGTGAATCAGCTGGGTGTCATTGGCATAGGCAATGATGTTGAGTCTGTAGTTCGATGACTGCGAGCTGAGCCATGTAGATGGTGCTACGGTAGGGTCAATGTCCAAAAAGAAACTGTCATTTAGATCGCTGGGGTGCAGCGTTTATGCAGCTAGTCAGCACTTCCAGGGCAGAGCCAAGTTGATATGATGCTTCACAACGCCACCTACTGGCACACACTGGCTATGCTGAAAAAGCTTCCAGATCCAGTAGAGTACCTGGCGAGGTTCTAAAAGTGATGAATATGCGGTTAGATAGAGTATACACCAGAAAGAACAATTACCTACTGTTGTTTACAATCCTATGTGTCATCATGGGTATCTTTATAAGATTCATAAACAATTTACGTGCGTCTCCTTAGCCATGAGAGCAGAGTATGGGGTAGTGATTAGGACTCTTCTACTAATGTATCTCTCAAAGGGAACTGAGGCTAACTGAGAAAGCACTGCTTTATAGAACTCTTAAGCAGCTTGCTACCTAAAAGGAATAGGCCCATGGACCTCCGGTATGACATGACTACTCAATTTCAGGTGTTTTTTTTCTTCTTTTAAATTAAAGAAAGAAAAAGAAATTCCTTTTTTATATGCTTTTATGTTTGCTTGCTTTTAATCCTAATTGCCTTTATTATGTGAAAAAAGAGACACAACACATTGCAGTCGTGGAAGAATTTTTTTAAACTCCTTATGGAAACAATTGTGTCTGCATTATACAGTAAGCTAATAAGTTCAACAGCTGTTTTAAAAAATACCCCCCTAGGTAAAGCTAACACCTACATAACATCTTGCACGGGACCATTGCGCATATGTTATTGTTTGCCTCTGAAAGTACTGTTGGGCCAGGACAATATAGAGTAAGCCATAAAGAGTCTCTGGTCATGTTAATAGGAGAATCGCAATTTCATTACAAGACCGAAGGCTACATTATGCATGTTCGTAGCCCCGAAGGACAACATCAGACATATGCTCGATAGGCTTACAATAATGACAAGCAAAGGTGTTAGCATTTGACCAGTCAGCAGCTTTCAGGATATCATCCAGCTTACCACCTGACCAAAAGGATTTACTGGCCATAGCTCCTCTGATAGAATGTGCTTGAAACTTAGAGAGGTCAATTCCAGCTAGACTCATGGTAGACTTAACCCATCTAGCTATGGAGGTGGAAGAAACAGGTTTAAAAGGCTTAACAAAAGAAACTAAAAGTTGATTTGCATCGTTAGGACGTAGGAGAGACATCCTCACGTCATACTCTTTCATACAAGCAACCACACAATGTTTAGGGAAACTGTCAAAACGAGGATAAAAGATAAAATCTGACATGTGTTTAGTTCTTCTTAGTAATTCAAACTTAACACCAAACATATCGTAACATCTATTTGAGATATTTAAGCTTCTGATGTCAGATACTCTCCTACAGGAGATTAAACACAAGAGAGTGGTGAGTTTGAAGGAGAGAAATTTTCTATTAAGGGAAGAGTTATCTGGCCAAGAACAAAAAAGGTCTAGAATACACTTGGCATCCCAAAGGGTCTGATACTTAGGTCTAGGGGGTCTCCTTAGCCTTATACTTTTGAGGACTCTACAAATGATAGCATTTTTACCTACCTATTTACCGTTGATAGGGGAATGGCCCGCGGAGATTGCGGATCTAAAGCAATTAATAGTACGATAGGATAGGCCTCTGTCAAATTGTTTGACCAGAAAATTTACGATATTGACGACAGGAGCCTCCACGGGATCCAGACTCCTTTCCATGCACCAATGAAACAATTTTTTCCTAATGTTGTTATACCTGAGGTGTATTCTGGGTGCCCAAGATTCTCAGAGAAGAGAGAGAGCCGACGACGAAAGTCCAGACAACTCGTTAGATTGCCTGACACTTTCCAGGCAAGAAGATTCAAATTCCCCTCGAGAATATGATGATGATCTTCCCCGTCTGCGTTTGAAACCAGGCCTGGAGACGCTCGGATCAGAAAGGGAATGTCGCATGCTAGTTCCAGGGCTGTCGGGAACCAAGCTTGGGACGGCCAAAAAGGGGTTATTAGGATCAGAAGGCATTCTTCCCTCCTGACTTTCTGAAGGACCCTCTGAATTATGGCAAAAGGAGGGAAGGCATAACCCAGGAAGTGAAGACCATGGTTGGAGAAAAGCGTTCACAGCAAGTGCGCCTGGGTCTGGCATCCAACTGAAGTAGTTGGGTAACTGGAAGTTTAGCCTGCTGGCAAATAAGTCCACGTCTATGGGACCCCAAAAATGGAAGAGGGCATTGAAAACGTTCACATTGAGTTTCCAATCTGAGAACTCTCGAAGGAATCTTGAATTCCAATCTTGCAGAAATGTTTGATTTCCCGAGAAGATATTCCGCCCTGAGCGAAATTTTGTGTTCTAGACAGAACATCCAAAGTTTCCTGGCAAGATTGGAGAGATCTGCAGATCTCGTTCCTCCAAGACGATTGATATAGGCCACAGCAGAAATGTTGTCCATTTTCAGAACAACAGACCTCCCTTGAAGGGAGTGTTTGAAGCTCATAAGAGCGTATAAACCAGCTGTCAATTCCAGAAAATGTATGTGTTGAGAAGATTCCGTCAGGGTCCAAACCCCGCCGGTGTTCTGGTCTTGCAAACGTGCACCCCAGCCATGAAGGCTGGCATCTGATTCTAGGATGAAATCCGGGGATGAACCAAAGATAGCCTTCCCGTTCCAGGCATCTAAGTTCTCCAGCCACCAAAAAAGCTCTGCTCTGGCATCTGGGTCCAGAGTGACAAGATCTCCATACCAGAGACCTGAATTGAGCGCTTTCCTCTTTATTCTCTGAAGTGCGCGGTAATTCAGAGGACCAGGGAAGATGGCCTGGATAGAAGAAGAAAGAAGACCAAGAAGTCTGGCTAGTTCGCGGAGGGTTAAAAATTCTTATTTCAAGACGGACCTGATCTCCTTCCGGATCTTGGCAATCTTCTTGGCAGGAAGAAGGAGAAGACATTTCAAGGTGTCTAGAGTGAAACCAAGGAACTCTATGGTCTTGCAGGGAGACTGGACTTCTCTCTGTTGATGATGAAGCCTAGACTCTCTATTAAATTCATGGAAGTTTTGAGATCTCTCAGGAGGTCTGAATGGGATCGGGGCATGATAAGAATATCGTCCAGGTAGATGATAAGGCGGATACCTCTTTCTCTTAGAATTGTAACGATACACTTCATAATCTTGGTGACATACCAAGGGGCAGAAGAAAAGCCGGAGGGTAGAGCTTGAAATTGGAATAGACGTTCCTTCCAAGCAAATTGAAGGAAAGGTTGGTGGTCTTTGTACATAGGGATGGTGAAGTAGGCATCCTTCAAGTCCAACTTGACTAGCCAATCTCCTTTGAGAAGGAGATCCCTTAGAAGGTGGATACCCTCCATTTTGAAGTGACGATAAACCAGAAATTTGTTGACTTCTCGAAGTTTTATTACGGGTCTCCACCCTTTGTCCTTTTTCTGAACAAGAAAAAGAGTGCTTATGAATCTTGCATCGGACCAGGGAACCTCCACTATTGCGCCCTTTTTGAGCATAGAAATAATTTCTTCCTCCACGATCTTTTCTTGTTCCTCTGAAAGGACAAAGGGTTGGGGTAAACACGTTTGGAAGGGGACCTCTAAAAAGGCTATCTTGAAGCCCATAACGGTTTCTAGAACCCATGGATCCTGGGTGATTGAATCCCAAACATGATAAAACTGCATCTGAAAGAAACAGGTTATTATTGGATTCCTTACCTTAGAATATCCCCAGGCGTCAGTCTGGATCCGGAAACTTTTGCGTAGCAGTACCCCTGCGCGTCGGTAGGCGTCGTCTGCAGGCGTCCCCTGCGGCTCCGCGTCGTCGGCGTCGTGCGCCGTGATGACGTCGCTGGAGTATATAGACGCCGCCTCCGCGCGCTGACGTCAGTTCTTCTTTTTTCCGCGCCAGTTAGCGCAGATCCGAAGAGCAGTACTCCGGTCTTTTGACCAAGTGTTTGTAAAACTGAATCTTTCTACGGTGCCGGTAGGATGCCAGGATTTAAGAGTTGCGACGAGTGCGACCGCATGATGTCGGTCACCGACCACCATCGACTCTGCCTCCGGTGTCTGGGCGCGGACCACGACGTGGAGTCCTGCGTCGACTGTCGGGCCTTGACTGGAAAAGCTAGGCGGGAGCGGTCCCGCAAGCTTCTCGAGCTCCGGGTGTCGGCCCCGCGTCGAGAGCGGTCCCGGTCCGGTCGGAGGTCGAGGGAGCGGTCGAGGGAACGATCGCGGAGCCGCCATGGGCGCTCCGGGAGTCGCCACCATTCCTCCGGTTCGTCAGGTAAGCACAAGAAGTCGGGGCGTCGCCATCGCACCCCCGACTCCCCCCCGACGCCCGCGTGATGCGGCCGGGGGCTCGGGTGACCCCACCCCCGCGGCCCCGCGTGGGTCGCCGACGCCGTCTACCCCATACCCGTCGGTCCCTGGGGAAGGCGCGTCGCGTGAGGAGATCGAGGCCTTCCTCATCGCTATGAGGGCGAGGTCTCCTCCGGCGGGGCCTACGGCGCCTGCGGGCCCGTCGGTCCCGTCTGGGGGCCCGAGTGGTTCGGGTGCTCCTGCCCCGACGCCGCCGGTGGCTCCGGCCCCGGCGCCGCTGGTTCCCTCTGGTTCGTCGCCGGCTGGTCTCCCGGCCTCTCCGGCGTCGGTTCCTGTGGGCCTACCCGTGGTACCGCCCCCGCGTGGTGCAGCGACTCCGCCGTCGGCTCCGGCCGGCGTCGGGTCCCCGTCACCGACGCCGCGCGGCGCCACCCCCATTTCCTCCCCGACTCCGGACGCGGAGTCGGACCGGCGTCGGCCGACGCCGGATCCGACGCCGATGGGGCCCGTTGACCCCGATGTCTATATCGTCGACCCAGAATATGGGTATGATGAGGATGAGTATGGAGAGGGTTGGGAGGGGTCTGAGGACCCTCTATCCCGTGCCTGCCAGTATGATGTGGACTGGGTAGGTGATCTGGGTGATGCCAGTGGCCTGGACGAGTCGCCCAACCCTGGGTTTGTCTCCCCGTCCCCTGTGGCGTCTGAGGCAGGTGCTGCCTATTCGGTGGTCCTGATGAGGGCTGCCAAGGCCTTGCACCTTGAGCTCCCCGTTGCGAAGGTCAAACCGAACATTCTGTCCATAAAAGGACTTTATCGAGATGGATCGTCCTCTGCATAAAGATCTGCTACTCTTTGGCCGGTAAGGAACCACCAGAGGGTATAAGGGCTCATTCAACTAGAGCTAAGTCTTCAACCTCAGCATTGGCTAGAGGTGTGCCTGTGGAGGATATTTGTAGGGCGGCGACTTGGTCTTCCCTCCACACTTTCGCGAAGCATTACTGCTTGGATTCCGAAGTGAGGAGGGACGGCCATTTTGCGCGCTCTGTCCTTCAGGATTTCCTGGTTTAGAAGAGTGGACACCCTCCTCCGGGAGTGGGGACTGCTGTGGGACTCTATTCACAAGGTGAGGAATCCACATGGCAGATGTATCTATCAGAAGAACAAGTTACTTACCTTCGGTAACGCTTTTTCTGGTAGATACTATATCTGCCTGTGGATTCCTCACCGACCCACCCGCCTCCCCGTTGTCCACTCTTCTATGCCAGAGTTACTGTAGTGTAATATATATATATATTTTATTGTCAAGGAAATGTTTCAGTTGCTTTCCTGCTTTTGCTTAACACTGTGTGTTTTGCCTTGAGTACTGTGTACTGTGTATACTTGTATATTTCTACTGTCATTGGTCCGTCCGTGTGCCTCGATGGCACGGAAAAAAGGGCGGAACTGATGTCATCACGCCGGCGTGGGCCTATTATAGGCGTCGGTGACGTCAGCGGAGTCGCGAGCGAGGTCGTGTCTCTATGACGTCAGGAGTCCACGTCGGCACGAGGCTACGAAAAAAGAATTTCCGAATGTTGCTGACGCAAGGGGGTATTCACAAGGTGAGGAATCCACAGGCAGATATAGTATCTACCAGAAAAAGCGTTACCGAAGGTAAGTAACTTGTTCTTCTCCTCTCTCTCTCTTTTTTTTTTTTAAATTTAAACTTAGAATCTAAAAAACTTCTTTTTTTAAAATATATTACATATCATATGTAAGGGGGGGAGGTAAGGTAAGTTCAGTAAGGAGGTAAGAAGACAAATGACTGTGAATAGGGAATTAATATTCTTGTTATTGTTGATAATAAACTGGGATTTGTGGGGAAAAAAGGCTAGAATTGTTGAAAATGGTAAATGCGCAAGGCAGACAGAGTATCTCCGGCGGCTGAAGCAGAGCAACTGACAAGTTATGAAGGAACGCCGGAGAAAGAGGAAAGTCGCTTTGGAAAGGAGGCACGCAATGTGGGTGTTGCTAATGCCCCTTCCTTTAATTTGAAGCGTACTTTAGAGCCAAGGAAAAGTGAGGCGGACGAAATGGGAGCGGAGATAAGGCAAAAACGCGGAGAATGTCTGTAAAATTACTGCGCGATCGCGTGCTGAGGGGGATAAAGAAAAGCTCATGCTCAGGGTGGGGGACAACCATAAATTGGAAGGCCATAGGGAGGGGGGGGGGTGGAATGGGGAAGCCAGCGCCACCCACGGGCAGAGGGTAAGGGTTTAAACCATGGCGAAAAAAACACAAGGCAATAACGTTAGATAAAGCAGTTATAAATAGCGTTAAAGGACGAAAGAAAATGGTATAGAACCACAAGGAAATGATTTAAATTGGCATGAAAACGATTTAAATTAGCATAATACTCAAAATATAAGCCAAAAGTCTGCTTGAGTTTTGTTCTTTAAGGATGCCACTAAATATTGTTTCTTCTTCCTTTTACTTTTTTTCAGTTTTATGGCCTTTGGTCTAAAGATGCAGGGTTTAGTTTCACGTTTTAGGTTTAGTTTACATATTTTATAAACTGTAGAGAATCAGGACATATAAAACTCACATTTGATATTTTGGCTGCATTTGATTCTTTCACTGATAAGTAAAATGGCTAGTTTCATAAAAATCTTTCCTAATATGTGTCATCACATTTACCCACAGAGAATGGGTAAAAACCCTTAATACATCAGACCGTAGTTTCTAGTGGGTCAGTATTGATAGTAGGTGAATTGCCAACAACTCAGGCTTTAGGCATTAAATGCAAGGTATAGTGACAAGTATATATATCGCCAAGCATCTGGGATAGTGGTGAAAACGTGACACCATACTTTTGGAAAACATGGAACGCAGTGTCACTTGTTATGCTCTGCAAAAAAGGTTCTTTCCAAGTTCAACAAAGATTGGAGTGATATTGTTTGTATTTGTAGGTGGAGGGGGCACTCTCTACGCTGCCTTTGTCGATTTGAAATCGGCTTTCGATCTCGTGCCGCGCACTAGGCTGTGGCGAGTGCTTCACGAGCAAGGTATGCCACATGAACTCCTTGCCTTCCTGATCAAATTTCATGAAAATAATTATGCTCAGGTTAGGTGGGGAGACCAGGGCCAGGTTACCGATAAGTTTGTAACTGAAAGAGGAGTTAGACAAGGGTGCGTTCTGGCACCAACATTGTTTACGTTATATATAAATAGGGTTACCGAATATTATAGGGAGGTACATACAGATGCACCTAAACAAAATGGCGTCCCAATACCCCTGCTAATGTTTGCGGACGATACCCTTCTAATCTCCAAAACGCAAGAAGGGCTTCAAAAAGCAATTGGTTGTTTTGAGGCTTTCTGCAATGACCATGGATTAATTATCAATGTGTCTAAAACTAAATTTATGGCAATGCATAGACACAAGAAGGTGAGGGGCACAGTTTTTATGAACGGGGAGCTCTTAGAACAGACCAATTGTTTCAGCTATTTGAGTATTACACTGGGATCTCGGCTGGAGTGGAAGCCACACATGACTTACTTAACCACAAAACATGCACAGCTGGCAGGCGTCCTCTTGAGAGAAGTAAGATCCTCAGTTACACAACCAATAGCCCCAGCCTTAAAAATATATGAGACGAAAGTTAGGGCATCAATGTTATATGGGGCTGAACTGTGGGGGACTTCTGATGTCTCAGCGCTGACACACACACAAAATAAATTTTTGCGGTGCCTAACAAGGCTTCCACCATCAACACCACTGTTACCTTTGTATATGGATCTGGGATGTCAGAAAATTCAGGACATAGCTAGCTTTAGATCAGTTGCATACTGGAGGAGGCTATGGGTTACGCCTGAACTTTCTCACTATGCTCAAGCGCTACTGGAAACCAGAACTATGGATACTGGGGGTAAAATACCATGGTTTAGACAGGTCAAGTTGCTATATAAAGCCTTAGGAATGATGGAATTATGGGAAAATCCATCTGAAAATATCTTTCCCTCACGAAAGACCCTAAAAGAGATATATTGGGCAATGATAGCTCAAAGGGAGATCCAGAAACACACTGATCCATCATTTACTAGGGCTTTTCTGGAACAAAAACATACTCCTGCCTACAAACGTTATTGGGACCTCATTACCATCCCTGCCGATAGGAAACTTTTCCATCAATACAGGGTGGGAACTCTTCCTATCAATACATTTACAAGCAAATGGTCAACTAACAAAGATCAGTATGTGTGTCCTTTTTGTGTTGCCCAATCTGAAAGTTTAGCCCATGTTTTGTTTATATGCCCAGCATATAAAGCCCCTCGCCTCAAATGGATTAGACCAATTTGCATACAGAAAGGTATCCAAAGTAGCACCGAAGCGCTAAGGATTGTAAAAACAGACTGTACGGATAGCATGGTAATTGCACTTGCAACATTTTAAAATGGATGTGGTCAATACGCAGGGATAAACTGAAATTATTGTAGACTGCATTGTTTTAATCGGGCCCTAAAAACAAAAATGTTTGAATCACAAAATTGGTAATAATTTTTTTTAATTTTTTTATATTCACAAATATTTATTATCTTAAATTGTTATGTTTGGGACACCCTGTACATGGTATCAATTGGATGGATTAACCAATGAATCTTCTCTGCTCAATACGAATAATGGATGTAATAAGTATGAAATGTCGAGCTTCTTTTATTGTTTTTACTGTGTTATCTTTTATGACTTGTAGTCGAAATAACGACTTATTTGACTTGACTTGACTTGTATTTGTAGTGATTCAGCTATGTATATAAAAAATGTGTGTGATGACCTGTCAAAATTGATACCCGAGCTGAAGTGATTCCCTGTTGGAGATCCTTGCCACTTGTTAGATGCTGAAAGCATCTTTACAGTCTTCAGAGTTAATGAGGGATGCTATTGACTGTTTTCTTATGCCCAGGAACTAAAATGCAAATATTTATCATTTTGTGCTTTATGTGGCATCAAAGAAAGAGTCATCCCAACTGTGTCCCTTAGCTGACGGTTCTCAGCCCAAGGGGCTATGACTGCTGAGAGGGCCTTTTCACAGAAGTTTACATGGGAAGGAAAGCGCGAGCGCACATGACCAAAGACTCACTGAAGAAGTATTGTATGGTGTACTACAATAAGATCAATTTGCAAAAATCTCTTTGGACCTCATATACACTATACGTACACTGTCTATATACCATGTTCTTTCAGTGCAGAAAGCAAGCAATGAAAAAAAGCAAAACGTTCCATAAACTCCGGAAAAACACTTTTTCTGTTGTTTTTAGTGGCGTGAAAATGTGTAACCACTGATAACAACTGTTTTTTAAGATATTGAAAACACTGAAAAAACCCCACCAGAATTTACCAAAAATAGAAACTGAAAACAGGACAGCCTATACATATGTAAGGGGGGGAGGTAAGGTAAGTTCAGTAAGGAGGTAAGAAGACAAATGACTGCGAATAGGGAATTAATATTCTTGTTATTGTTGATAATAAACTGGGATTTGTGGGAAAAAAAGGCTAGAATTGTTGAAAATGGTAAATGCGCAAGGCAGACATAGTATCTCCGGCGGCTGAAGCAGAGCAACTGACAAGTTATGAAGGAACGCCGGAGAAAGAGGAAAGTCGCTTTGGAAAGGAGGCACGCAACGCGGGTGTTGCTAATGCCCCTTCCTTTAATTTGAAGCGTACTTTAGAGCCAAGGAAAAGTGAGGCGGACGAAATGGGAGCGGAGATAAGGCAAAAACGCGGAGAATGTCTGTAAAATTACTGCGCGATCGCGTGCTGAGGGGGATAAAGAAAAGCTCATGCTCAGGGTGGGGGACAACCATAAATTGGAAGGCCATAGGGAGGGGGGGGGGTGGAATGGGGAAGCCAGCGCCACCCACGGGGAGAGGGTAAGGGTTTAAACCATGGCGAAAAAAACACAAGGCAATAACGTTAGATAAAGCAGTTATAAATAGCGTTAAAGGATGAAAGAAAATGTTATAGAACCACAAGGAAATTATGTAAATTGGCATGAAAACGATTTAAATTAGCATAATACACAAAATATAAGCCAAAAGTCTAAAATAAAGGAGAAGTAAGTAGTAGTGACTTATCTGCTGGCGAGCCGCTTTTAAAAGAGGCAGATCATCTCCTGGATACATCCTTTGTTCACTGTTGTGTAAACTCTAGAGCTTTATCCTTTATGATGTAGTGCGGCTGCTGTGAGTTGCTATTAAAGGATAATGCATAATGTAGCCTCCGGTCTTGTAATGAAATTGGGTTATCGCCTGCAGATCCCTCCCCATTGCCGTCTGTCCATTTTGGAACCATTACAGGCCCGTATTGACTCCAGTAAAAACATTTACTCCTACTCCATGGTCATCCACACTGGTTCCCACCACCCCAACACCAGTGCCAATGCCACTGATGTCAGAGGATGAGCCAGTACAAATGCCTATGCCGGATCTTGAACTCAACAGATGTTGCAATGTGAAATTACAAAGGCGCAACCTGTTGTTGTGCATCCTGGCGCTAATTGTGTGCTTCTTTCCTGTTGCAGCTAGCAGCAGAGGTTACATTGTATTTTTGGCTTTGATTCTGATCTTAGACCACAGCAGGATGATACCAGGACATTGATGAGGATGATGACAGGGGGGAGGATGACTTGATCCCCCCTCATTACACTGATGATGCCTTTTCCTTTAATTTACAAAACTCCACTGTGCCTGATATCTCCCCTGAAGCAGTGCTTGACTTGCCATATGGGCCATCAACAGAAGAAAGTGCCTCATTTGCAGTGGTGGTTCTTTGTTCAGCCAAAGTACTAGAACTGCAGCTGCCCTCCATTGAGACTAAAACATTTATTTTGATGGAAATTCTATAGTCTGAGGCAGCAGCGTCTGAGCCCTTAATTCCATTTAATTATGCCTTCTAAGATACCTTAATGGGTATTTGTTCGAAACCATATTCTTGCTTGCCTATTGTCATGTGTGCATCCAGTCGGAATCAAAATCAAGCACTTTCTCCTATGTTGGTTATCCTGTACTTACAACAGATAGCCTTGCAAATTGTTCAAAACGTCTACATCATCCTTTCCTTTTCCTCACCTCTTCACCCAAAAATCCTCCTACACCAAATCGGGTTTCAAAAGACCATTTGTCCATCCTGCTGTAGGAGGTAGCAGACTTGGAGAAAGGTGGTGGGGTTGTTACACTAGATATTTCCTCATCCTAATGATATATAGACGCCCAGGCCTAATTGGACCTCCAACCCCAAACGCCTTCCTGTGGAAAGACAAAATAAAAATGCTAGCATTACCCAAATCCTATCTGCTCTGGACCCGGGTAAATGGATAGTATTCTTGGTGTGCAGGATGCACATTTCTCCAGCATTGGATCTTTCTTATATTCACATGCTTGAAACATTCCCCCACCTCCATGACTTCCGGTTCCTTACTGTAGGAATGAGGTCCATAAATATAAAGAGGTTTGCCTGCTACAGAGGTATGTGGTTGATACTCGTAGTCCTGTGAGACATCTTCACCTAAGGTCTCTTCCTCAGACTCAGGGACGCAACATACATCCAACTCTGTAGGACTCTACACTGCATGCCAAAGCAATGTTCTAGTTGCTGACATTTGCCTCTAATGCAGAGTCCACAATCTCGGTGAGTAAACTTTATGTTAGGTCATAGGTGAAAAGAAAATTGGCATTGAAAAATCAGTAGTGAATAGAATCATCAACGAGGTTGCCATTGACTTGGCTGTCATCGATGAGGTAGTAGATATCATTTCTGGGTTTACAGTCTATGGTAAGAGATGGTTTATTAGCATCAGGGTTGTTGTAGAAGGTGGAAGGGGAGGTATCCTTTGGTGGTCATTTAAAAAAATATATATTATTTATAGAGCGCTGCAATCATCCCAGAGGGATATCAAGGCGCTAGAAGCACATGATCTGGTAAAGCTAAAAAAGGGTCGAGCAGATGTTTCTATAGTTTTTGGGGAACAAATGGGTCTTTAGTTTTTTTCGGAATGATAGATGGTTGGAGGTGAGCCGTAGATCCAAAGGCATCTCGTTCCGTTTTTTAGCCGCTAAATATGAGAAGGATCTCCCTCCGGACCTAATTTTCTTAATACGCTTTGTTCTTGCCAACGCTAGATGTAGTGAACTCAGACTCCTGGAGAAAATATATAATTCGATTTTATCCTGGAGTATTTTTGGGCCGCTTTGGTACAGTGCTTTATGGGCATGGCAGAGCAATTTAAATACTGCTCATTGACGCACAGGTAGCCAGTGCAGTGTCTTCATACACATTGATGCAGAGCTCATCCTATTTTGGTTACAGACCAGTTTGGCAGCGGCGTTTTGGAGTATCTGAAGCCTCGTGAACAGGAGCTCGTTCGTGCCTACGAATAATGCATTGCCATAGTCGAGTTGGCTTATCAGCAGGGCCTGTATGACTGATCTCCGGAAGTCCATTGGTATCCACGAAAACAGTCTTGCTAGTAATTTTAGCATCGCAAAACCCTTACCACAAAGGATCCGTACATGGTCCTTCATGGATAAGGTGTCGTCGATAAAGACACCTACGTTTTTTGCACAGTGTTTAGGACTTGGGGCAGTGCCCAGTGTTTGTGGCCACCACGTGGCGTCCCAGAGAAGCTTGGCCCCTCCAAAAAGTAGAATCTCGATTTTCCCGCATTCAGTTTTAGACAGTGCTCATGCATCCATTGGGACATCTCTGTCAGGTAATTATGTAGTTTTTGTTTGGAGACTTCAGGCCTTTCTTCCAGTGCTGCCATCAGTTGCGTATCATCTGCATATGAGCAGATGCCGATTCCCCACTTCCTGCCGATTTTGGCCAGAGATTAAACATAGGCATTTAATAGGGTGGGGCTTAGTAATGCCCCCTATAGGACACCACAGCTGGTGGTGCTGGGTTTAGATTGGAATTGGCCCAGGCGAACTGATTGAGTTCGATTACTTAAGAATGACCTGAGCCATTGCAGAGCGTTGGAGTGAATTCCCTTATCATAGAGAATTTCCAACATTCTGTTGTGTGAAAGCGTGTCGAACGCTGCCGAAAGGTCCAACAGTATCAGCGCAACTGCTCCACCTTGAGCAGTGCATATTCTGATGTTGTCTAGCACGGCCAGCAATGTGGCCTCCGTGCTGTTGGTGGCCCTGAAATCCGTCTGTGATGGATCCAATAAGTTATTGGTTTCCAGGTAGTGTGTCAGTTGCTTATTTACCAATCTCTCCAGGACTTTGGATAGGTAGGGAAGTTGGGAGATTGGACAATAGTTCTCAGGATTGAGAACATCCGATTCAGCTTTTTTTTAGCAATTGATTGTGTCATCTTCATGTTGTTGAAAGAGTGGTCATCATCGATGAGGGCATAGTCATCATTGACCAATATCTTTTCAAGGTCATCCACGAGGCCTGTCCCATAGGTCTCAATGGGGATGTCATTGACAACCGTGTCTTTTTTTCCATTTTCGATAAAGATTTTTGCGATGTCACTGGTGAGGATGGTAGTTCAGTCAAGGTGTCAAGTGAGCTAAATTTTCACACAGGTTTTTGCACAGGCTGTTGTTTGCCCATCCTATAATGTTTTCCTAAGGAAACCGTGTTTTATTTCTGTGACGAGGTGACTGTAGGTGCTCTAGATTGTAAATCTAGCTCTGGAAGCTCCACTTTCCTTTTTTTTGTGTCTTTGTTTCCTTAATGGAATCGGTTGGTAGAGTACTTTTCATTGCGGTGTGTGAGCAGTCTTCGGTGTACAGAGACTCTGTGAGGGAGCTGCGCGTCACTCAGAGTATTGACGTAGTGTGCGCGAGCACAGCGCTGTAAATCTAGACTGCTGTTTCTTTGTGTGACGTTTCTTTGGTAACAGTTGTTTGGATTCTTCAGGCACCCGTAGCAAGTGTGTCCTGATAGAACGCTCGGGCAGACAGGATCGGAATATTTCAGTCAGCGAGGAGAAGTCGTAGGTAGACTGATTTAGATAGGTGCTTTAGGACTAATTTTTTGACTGTTTGATTTTGATGAGGTCTTCTATCGTTCTTATTGTATAATTTAGGTGTTGTGCTTAAGTTAGTTATTTTTTTTCTATTCTTTATTTATTTTTGCGGAGTTTTATATAGCGCTAACTTGACCCGAATCCGAATCGGGTATCAGAGCGCTTTACATAGCGCCAGTTATGTTACACGAGGACACACATTCATTTTTGTTAGGCACGGGGAGATTAAGTGGTTTGCCCAGAATCACAGGAGGTTTAGCGTCATTACCGAGACTCAAACCCAATATAATGGAACAGGCAGAGGGTTCTATGGAGAGTTCTTGAAGAGAAAATAAATAAGGCTATTGAAAAAATAACAACAGAAGTTTCTCTAAGAATGGAGAAGAAATCGAGCTGCTTGCTCATAAATCGACCACTCCAACTGTGGAGCAATTCTGTTTGGCTACTGAGGTTGAAGTAGCTAAAGGATCAGCAAGAAAAGCTTTGCGGAAAAGGAAGCATGTGTCAACCAGTGATGGTTTAGCAAAGAGAAAGAAGTCTGTTTTGGTAGAACACGTTTGTTGGAAGGACAGACATATGGGTGATGCTGAGGGCATCTATGATGGGCAGAATGAGGGCCTGCAAGTTGAAAGTGGTAAAAATTCTATGGGGGATAAACACAAGGTGATAATTTGCAATGAGTCCCCTGGTAGTGCGGAGGTAGAGCTCAGTTGTTCCTCGGAGTTTGACAGCGAGGAAGAGCTCTGCTCAGAAGGGGGTTTTCTTCAAGAAGGAAAGGTGAAAAAAGATGATGGCACTATCTTGGATCCTTTTGGACAGTGTATGTTTCACCATCTTCTAATTAAACACCCTTTATCACGAGAAAGGTCTCCCTCTAAACATGTGGCACAGTATATTGAATAATGGATTAAAAGAGAAATACCTAAGGCGGTCCACATCAGATTAAGATCTGAATGTCCTAGACCCTCTCTTGATAAAAAGGTGGTTGCGACTCCAGAGCTGTATGCAAAGATTATTGCATTTATTGCTAAAGGGGGATGTGACCCAAGGAGGGGCCTGGACAAGAGTTTGAGGTCCTGCCAAGATAGGCTGGATGTTGTGGGACCGTTAACTAAGGTCTTTGATATGGCTGAGGAAGCTCATATGTATAAGAAAAATGTTGATGTGGAAGAACTTTGTCAGTAGATCCAGAGAGCAATATGTCTATTGGGTAATGCCGATATGGCTTTATCAATTGAAAGAAGAAAAGGTATACTGTTGAAAATTGATCCAAAATTGGCAGAGTTTGCAGGGAAAGAAGAAGGGCCTTTGACTAATGGCCTTTTATTTGGTGATGCATTTATAAAGGACCTTTCCAGGTATGTGGGTGCACTGAGTTCCCTACAAAAATCCCAAATAGAGATCAAGAAGGTATTTCAGAAGAGTGTTTTTGGCTTGGCCGGGAGAACGAGGAGTCCGTCTCAGGGCCGGGGTCAGGGCATCGCAAGAGGCTCCTTCTCACAAGGTTTTAGAGGTTTTAAAGGTCAACAAACCTTTCTTGGAGGTGGATTCTTTCACAGTGGAATAGCTCTCGGGGAAGATACCATCGCGGGGAGGGAAGAGGAAGAGGCTCAATCGGTAAATGTCTAGGCCTTTCTGTTATCCCCTTAAAATTGAGTGGCAGACTTGCCCAATTTTATCAAACTTGGTTAGTGATTACAAGGAATCCTTGGGTGTTGGAAGCTGTTCGGAGTTTTCGAATAGAGTTTGTAGGAAGTCCAGTGCAGACTTTTTTGCCAAGGAGGTTGGTTTTTCAAAGAGATCTAGAGAATTTGATAGATTTGGAGATTCAAGACTTTATTTCAAAAGGAGCTGTGGTGAGAAAGTTGGATTGCACAGAAGGTTTTGTGAGCAATATATTTCTGTTGGTGTAAAAAGACAAGGGGATGCGTCCTGTGATAAATTTGAGAGAACTGAACGATTGGGTAATGTATCATCACTTCAAAATGGAGGGGATGCATTTGTTGAAGGATGTGTTGCAGAAAGGGGACTGGATGACTCTATTGGATCTGAAAGATGCTTATCTGACAGCTCCCATTTGGGAGGAACATCAGAAATATTTGAGATTCCAGTGAAAGTAGAGCTTGTGGAAGTTTGTGTGTTTACCATTCGGTTTTTCGTCAGCACTATGGTGTTTTACGAAGGTACTTCGCCCTGTAGCAGCTTATTTGAGACAGAGGGGTGTTCGTCTGATTTTTTTTATCTGGACGACATTTTGATTATGGATCAAAACAAGAAAGACTTGGTTTGCCACACAAATCTTGCAGTGAGACTGTTGGAGTTTTTAGTATTTTTAGAGAACAAAACAAAGTACCAATTTGTGCCAAATCAACAAACACAGTTCTTAGGTTTTGTTATAGACACTGTGGAAGGATTATTGAAGTTACTGAAAGAAAAAATGAAAAGGATATGAAAGGAATTAAGGAATACGCTGAAGTTAGATTGTGTTTGTTTGAGAACGTTAGCCCGTATTGTTGGCCCACACTCTTCAACTATTCAGGCTATTTTTCAGTGACCTTTGCATTATCAGGCCTTACAAAAATTGAAAGCAAGTCACTTGAGGAATAGCTTGAATTACTCACAAAACGTTTGCCTTTCATTGGAAGCAAGACAGGAACTGAATTGGTGGTTGAGGAATATGGATGCATGGAATGGGCGTGCAATTTTTGGAGAAAACGCAGATCTGGTAAAAGACTCGGATGCAAGCTTGGAAGGTTGGGGTTCAAGTTGTGGATTGCTGAGAACTGATGGTCGTTGGACAGAGCAAGAACATAATTTACATATAAATTGTTTGGAGTTATTGACAGGTTCTTTTGCGATAAGATGATTTGCAGAGGAAAGTGTGAAATGTTCGGTAATTCTGAGAATGGACAATGTGTCTGCTGTACGATATGTCAACAGGTTGGGCGTTCGGAAGGCCTACTGGATATAGCAAAAATATATTGGTGGTACTGCTTGGAGAGAGGCCTGTCTGTTCAGGCGGAACATATTCCGGGTATGATAAACTTGGTTGCAGATTGGTTCTCGAGGAATTTCCATTACTCCGGTGCATGGATGTTGGACGGAGGTGTGTTCTGGAAATTGGGTCATTTGTTGGGTCTGTTTCAGGTGGATCTGTTTGCAAACAGACTCAGTTGTCAGGTAGAGAAGGTCTTAAGTTGGCATTCAGACCTGGATGCAGCAGGGATTGATGCTTTTCTGCAAGATTGGAGACACCTTCAAGCGTATGCATTTCCACCTTTTGCATGATAAGCAGAGTGACAGAGATGATTGGCAAATGTAAAGAAACAGTGGTGGTAATAAATTCCTTTTGGACTTCGCAGGCAAGGTACCCGATCATGTGGGAAATGACTGTATATCTTCCAGTATTGCTGCCAGTATTTAAGGGATCCTTCGTGGCCCTCAGGGGGAGGTTCACAGTTTAGTGGAAGCGGGCCAGCTTCAATTAGTGGCTTGGGATCTTTCAGGAGAGTTTTGAAAAAGCCAGGACTTTCTAATGAAGCTTCAAGGTTTATTAAGGTGTCATGGGCACCAGGTTCTAGGAAGGCATATAGATTGGCCTGGGGAAAGTGGAGTTGCTGGTGTGTGGAAAGGAGTTTGGATCCCGTTTCAGCGGATATAGTTAAAGTTTTGATTTTCTTGACCCGACCCTGATCTTGTTTTATTATTTTCACAGCTGGACAAGTCTAAGATGTCACGGATTTCTGTGTGGAGTGTTCTTTTTCTCATGAGTTTTTGGGAAAAAATAGGTTTCTGCATCATGTGAAGGGAATTTATTGGACACGTACATTTACTTCCAGATTCGCAGTTCAATAAAGAAGAAAGTGGACTGGTTGCTGGGGTTTTTTATTCTACTTGAAATGTTTTGAATTTTCTAAGTTCTTAAGTCTAGAAGCTTTAAAATATGCTGCTGAGTGTTGGCACTAATTGAAATATTAGCCTCTGTGTCTTTAATAAAATCCAGATTTTCAGACAATCAAGGCTGTGGAAAATATACACTGTCCACCAGAAAGAGGGTTTCCGAAGGTAAGTAACTTGTTCGTTAGGAACAGAGGGGCCCATTACAATGGCGGGTGGACAAAGTCTGCCCGCCACCGTAACGGTAAACGGGACCGACTGCCAGAGGTGTGGCGGTCCCGTTGTGCCTATTAGGATAACATCCTGCATATTTAACATTGTGGCAAGCGGTGCTATAAGCAGCACCTGACACAATGTTAAAAAGGCATGTTGTACATTGGCATGCACATAGTGACAGGCACCGCGCGGTTCCAGCCACCTTGCGCATGCCAATGAAGGGGGTACCATGGGTACCCCCATGTGTACCCCCCACACTCCAACACCCAGGGGCCCGCAACGGGCCCCCCAAACCAAAGACTGTATGCCTTTCCATGGTGGAGTCTCTGCCATGGAAAGGCATTCTACCTCACCCATCATAATATGGATGTCCGGCAGGCAATCTTGACGATTGCCTGTGGGCAGAAAAGCTGCGTACTGACTTTCCGTCCGCAGCGGTACCCCCCTCCATGCTAATGTGGCGGGGGTAAATGGCCGTCCAGCGGTGAGATTTGGCGGGCGGATCATCCGCCCGCCATGATAATAGGCCCCTTAGTGTTCAAAGTTGCTCTATCCAGATGATGGAGGAAACCCAAAATGTATAGCTTCATTTGTAATTCTCATGCTGTGGAGATTTTTTTACATCTCTGTAATCTTTTTTCTTCCCTTTTTGTCCTTTTATGTGACACAGTTAAAGGAACAAATTGAGAAGGATCTGAGGCAGGTGGGTCTGCAAGTGACACCATTTACCGTCACCAAGGTGCTCCAGCTCTATGAGACCAAGAACTCTCGCCACTCAACAATGATCGTGGGAAAGACAGGCAGTGGAAAAACAGTCACCTGGCGTACTTTACAAGCAGTATTGACATCCCTGCATAAGGGAGGTGACACTAGCTACAATATTGTCAGGGTAAGTTGATGTCTCCTAGTACTCATTGTTAATCGATTGTGTGCCCCCCAAGACTCAGGAGGATCCTATTAGTCTAGCACACACCCAATAAAAACATGCACAGCATGTTTAACACTATATTATGTTTTCTTATTTTGTAATTTACAAACGTACTTCACTTCCATTTAGATAATCGTACATAGAAAATAAACCCATTGTAAAAATAAAACTGTAAAATTAGATGCCTGCATTGAAGAATGCAGTGTTAGACAGTTGGGGCCCTGACTCTCTTTTGAGATTTCTCTGAGGAGATAGTTTTTGTGAATTCCTCATTTTATGTGATTTGTAATTGGGGGTGCATTTACACACTTTGGGGTCGATTCACAAAGTGCCTCCGCACTCGTGGCAGAGCTCTACACTCGTGGCAGGACCTCTGCAATGGGTAACTGTAGTACAGAGGTCCCTCCACGACTGTGGACCTCCACCATGAGTGTAGGTCCCTTTGTGAAACAGGCCCTTTGTTTCATGCCAGTATGGAAGAATTTGCCCAGCAGGTGGGGCAGTGGCAGCAAGACACTAGGGGCTTGTTTCGAAAGGGTCTCCATGCTCATGGCAGGGGCCCCAAAGTCATGGGAGAGACTCCACACTGGGAGTGGAATCTGCAATGAAAATTCTCATTGAGCAGATTCCGCCCAAGTGCTGAGATTCCCCCTGAGTGCAGAGGCCTTTTGTGAATCTTGAATCTTGAGATGTGAACATCTCTGAGTGTCAGCCTACCAGCTTATGCTCCATTCCATTTATGCTGTAGGGCCCTGGCACCATCATATTTATTAATGTCTTCATGGCAGTTCTATCTTTATAATTGTGTTATTTTGTTGGATAAAATATCCATAGATTGTTTTTTTTAAATGGAACCTAGTGGATGGCTCCATTTAGATTATTTCTGTTTTATGCTTGTTGTAGTTATGTGTATCATCAGCCTATACCTTTACCTCTGATTACTGATTTTTCATGTCTCATTATGTCTACAAGGAGTACCCACTGAACCCAAAGGCTGTCTCTTTAGGAGAGCTGTATGGAGAATATGAACTGACCACCAACGAATGGACAGATGGCATTCTGTCCAGTCTGATGCGAATTGCCTGTGCAGGTACCATGCAAACTTCTTCCTTGGTTACAGAGTCCCATTTGATTTAGATCTCATGTGTTTGTTATGTTGTTACTGTGAGAAGTTGGCCTGATATGCAGTGCTCACTATTCTAGTGAACACTATGTATCAGTCCAAACAACCCTTATTGATGTTTGGTTGTAAGTCAACCTGATAGACCAGCTATCCTAGTAGCATGGACACGTGCAGTCTTTAGGCTAAACTCTAGAGGGCGTGTTAAGCCAGCTGTTTTACCATCACATATACCTCTTGAACACCAAGTGAAAGGACACCACACAAGTTGTTATGAAAAATAAAGTATATTTATTTATAACAAGACTACCCTGGCTCTTTATGAGACAGGGAGCTAAGCACACAACAAAACTCTTAAAGAAATACTTAAAGTCGCACAATTTACACAAATACCCGAGGAGCATGAAAAACCATATACTATACAAGTGGAATGCGAAATACTAGCAGGTAAGTAACTATTCTCATAGGCTTTAGAATCGTTAGGACTGGACTACTGAACCTTTAGATTACAAGCAGGAGGCCTAGGGACGTCGTGTGCAGAGTGGGAACTCTCACGCGTAAGGCGGGAAAAAGTCTATGGAGGCTAGTAAAAGCAAAGTTAGTGTTTTCGGGCGAACCCGACTAGGTAGGTCAAAAACGAAAGTGGATCTAGACACTTAGAGAGTTGGTCTACACTGGAGCACCGGAGTACTCGGTTTACCTAGCCCAGGGGCTGCGGCTGCATAGGGTTCAAATGTCGTCGGGTCTCTTCGTTGATGAACCAGGAGCCTGAAGAAAGAAGTTGCTGGCAGGCGACCAGTGAAGAAGTTCTTGGGGATCCAAGCCTGGATCGGAGGAGAGGAAGACCTGTAAGCAGAGGGGACCAAGTTCTGAATCACTAGCCAGTGATTTAGGTGGGCACCAGAGTGGCACCGGACGAAGTCACCTCAACCAGGTGAGTGGGCGCTGCTGGGCTCTGCAGTCTCTCGGACCAGGAGGCGTTGTCGGCGACCAGGATGGAGGTGCGAGCTGTCCCACGAAGATATCTGCTGTCGACGTCGCTGGACCCAGGATTGGGGCAACAAGTCTTGGCAAATGCAAGCCCACGCAGTGGACTCAAAATGGCGTCTGGAGTGGACCAGGAGGGTTCAGGGTGCTCCTCTGTTGGAGGGGAGCAAGGGCCAGTCTGGAGCAACCAGACCAGCGGTGTTTGTCGTTGAAATTCGTCGTCAGAGGGCCACTAGCCAATGGGCAAGCGACCTGGACAACGCGGTGAGCAGCAAAGAGCAGAAGGGCCCCACGCAGATCTCGTGGATGCAGGGGAGCTGAACTTCGGTGCTGGAGCTGCTCAGGGTTGGGGCTTCTCTTACCCCAAAGCACTCGGTCGAGGGTCACTCGGGAGTCGTGCTGGTCAAGCGTCGTGCAGTCTTGGAAGATGGCCGGTCCCTCGAGGTCTCGTCACACCCACGAATCACAGCTGGGCTGATGATGCAGGTAGAGGTCAGAGGTGCCAGGGAAGCCGGTTCTCGTCGAGCTGGGCAGTCTTGATCCGGTGAGGGGACTTACAGCAGACCGCGATGCTTGGTTGGTGCCTGCTGCTGCAGGGTGACTACTCCTTAGTCACAAGGGAGAAATCTTAGGAAGAAGTCTTGAGTTCCTTTCGTGGAAAGTAGTTTCAGGATTCAAAGATGATCTAATTTGGAAGGGGACCTGCTCCTACCTTTATCCTGCAAAAGGGGGCTGGCACGCGACTAAGTCCTGCCCTATGGGTGGGACTAGGAGGGGGGTGGTTACACCCCTCTCCTTTGGCGGGCTTTCCCCAGATCAGGGGCTGGAGTGCCCCTGGAACTGGTTCAAGCCGGCCTATGCATAGTGAGCATCGGGGTGCCACTTGCAGTCACCTTCCTCTAAAGCCCTGCCTACCTAGGATACACAAAATCCTGTCTGGGACGGTGGTGGCACCGCCCCTGGCAGGAAACCCTTTGTCCTTGCCTCCTGTGCTGGGAGGACTCCCAGCAGCAGGAGGGCAGACTTGTGTCTCGGTGGCAGCATCCATCTTGTGGAGCTGAGGCTATGTCTGACTTTAACCTGGGTTACAGGTTACATACATGTCGTGTCCCTCTAGAAGGGTGGAATGCTAACCCCGTCGCCAGAATTGGCGAGGGGTTAGTATTCCAATTCGTATGACACCTTACTCGACATGTTTTGATAAAGCGATACCAGAGTTGGCATATAACCGCGAGGATTATAATGCACTTAAGAGTATATGGTATGCGTTATCATGGAACAGCTATTAGGACTTGGTTCCGCAAGCTGCAAACGGGCTCAGCTCATGCCAGAGCACCATTTCACATTATTCCAAGCACTCTGCCTTCAGGATTGTTAAGGCCTGCCATAGGAGTGACTGATAGGAATATATGTGTCCATTTTAGGGTTAGATATAGGAATACTATATCTAAAGCAAAGGGTGATTACACCACCTTGCCCCAGCTGTCAAGCAGCCAGTTGTGTCTGATTTAGTTAGTCAACTCAGGGGTGGCATAATACATGCTGCAGCCCCTGGGAGACTTCTGGGTGCACCTCAGCCCTGGGTACAGGGACTTGGAGAGGGCCCAGTGCCAATTCAGTACCTGGGTACAATTTGGAGTAGAGAGAACAGCTAGGCTGTGGGTCTGATTAGCAGGCCCACAGCCAGGGAAAGTCGTAAACCAGTGAAGCAAAAAGCAAAAATCTGGGTGATCATAGGATTGCAGACCCTACTCTCCTACATGACCCCCCCCCCAAACTTTGGGACAATAAGCTAACCTTGACCAGGTGAGTCTTCTTGCTCTAAGTGGAAATACCTGGAGAGCCCTTCAGCATTGCCATGATCAGTACCAGGTCTATGCTCCACTGTAAAATCCATCCCCTGTAGGGAAATGGACCACCTAAGTAGTTTGGGGTTTTCACCCTTCATCTGATTTAGCCATAAGAGGGGCTTGTGGTCGGTCTGAATCTTAAAGTGAGTGCCAAACAAGTATGACCTCAACTTTTTCAGGGCCCACACCACAGCAAAGGCCTCCCTCTCAATAGCTGACCAATTTTTCTCTCTGGGGGTCAGCCTTCTGCTAATAAAAGCAATGGGCTGGTCGTTACCATCAAACTTCAGCTGAGATAGAACAGCTCCCACACCCAACTCAGAAGCATCTGTTTGGACAATGAAGGTCTTGGAGTAATCTGGACTCTTTAGGATAGGTGCTGTGCACATGGCCTGCTTTAGGTCATTGAATGCTTTCTGACAGCTTGCTGTCCACTGAACTTTCTTTGGCATCTTTTTACTTGTCAGGTCATTAAGTGGAGTCACAATGGACCCATAATTCTTGACAAATTCCCTATAGTACCCAGTCAGGCCCAAGAAAGCTCGAACCTGAGTCTGGGTGGTTGGAGGAGCCCAGTCCTTGATGGTCTGTATCTTGCTCTCCAAGGGTTAAACCTGGCCTCCACCTACAAGGTGGCCCAGGTATACAACCTGTGTCTGCCCTATCTGGCACTTAGTGGCCTTGATAGTGAGACCTGCCTTTTGCAGTGCCTCTAACACTTTCCTCAGGTGGACCAGGTGATCCTCCCAGGTGGAACTAAAGACAGCTATATCATCAAGATATGCTGCACAGAAGTCATCCAACCCAGTGAGAACTTGATTCACCAACCTTTGGAAGGTGGCAGGTGCATTTTTCAAACCAAAGGGCATTACCACAAATTGATAATGCCCACCAGGGGTAGAAAATGCTGTCTTGGGCTTGGCTTCCTCAGCTAACCTGATTTGCCAATACCCAGCTGTCAGGTCAAATGTACTTAAGTAGTTGGCAGAAGCCAATCTATCTATAAGTTCATCTGCTCTTGGTATTGGGTGGGCATCAGTCTTATTGACTGCATTGAGGCCTCTGTAGTCTACGCAAAACCTCATCTCTTTCTTACCACCCTGGGTGTGAGGCTTTGGCACTAGAACTACTGGGCTAGCCCAAGGGCTATCTGAGGGCTCAATGACTCCCAGCTCCAACATTTTCTGCACTTCTGTCTTGATGCAGTCTCTGACATGATCAGGCTGTCGGTAGATTTTACTCTTGAAAGGCAGACTGTCTCCAGTGTCAACTTCATGGGTACACCAATCAGTTTGACTGGGGGTCAGAGAGAACATATGTCTAAAGGATTGCAGAACTTGTCTACAATCCTGTTGCTGATGTTCAGAGAGGCTGCCACAAAAGACAACACCATCTACTGATCCATCATCAGGATTCTGAGTGAGCAGGTCTGGGAGAGGGTCACTCTCTTCCTCCTGTCCCTCATCTGTGGCCATGAGCAAGCTCATGTCCTTCCTGTCGACATATGCCTTGAGCCTGTTCACATGGAGCACCCTGAGGGGGCTCCTGGGAGTTCCAAGGTCCACCAGGTAGGTGACCTCTCCCTTTTGCTCAATGATGGTGTGGGGCCCAGACCATTTGTCTTTGAGTGCTGCTGGGGCCACTGGCTCCAGCACCCACACCTTCTGTCCAGGCTTGTACACAGTCAGGACAGCCTTCTGGTCATGCCAAGCTTTTTGGAGTTCTTGGCTGGCCTCAAGGTTTTTAGATGCCTTCTCCATGTATTCAGTAAGTATTGGGGTTGAACCCATATAGTCAGTGGGACCTGGGTATTTATTCGGTATAGGAAAAAGGGGTCCCAGACAAAACACAACAAATTCCACAATTCAAGGTATAATACGTGGGATTATTTCACAAAAGGTCGAGTCAAGGTGCAAAGTGTTTTAATTTTCACAGCACCTGTGCTAAACATTCATTAGCTCATTACTCATAACATGAATAAACACATATTAAACACAATTTCAATAAGCCCAAAGAAGGGGAGAGGGAGAGGGAAGTGCAAGGGGGAAAAAATTTAACATTTCTTGCTAGTTAGACATCACTGTTTCAAAAAAACATATTTACAATTACGTGTGACCATTTTTTGAAAATCACAAGAAAGAATACACAGATCCCCAAGCGTGGGGTCTACACCAGTGTGTAAGAAAACAACATCATGTTTTGTTTTGTTTTTGTGTCTTGTTGATACAGAATCTCCTATTTGGCTGTATACATTAAACCATTCCGTGGGAGTTCAAAACAGTAGAGAAGTCTACGTTTCGACCCTAGATTGTAGGACAGTGTATCCTTACTAGGCGGGTCTTCGTCAGGACGTGAGGGAAGGGAAGGAGTGTAGGGCTGTTCCTAAAGGTGAAAATAGAAAAGACTTTAAAAAAGGTCTCCGAAGGGAGTCCCTATATGATACATCAAAAGCGACAAAATTAAAGACAAAATAATCCTCAGAGAGTTCGTGGTTGACAAGGAGGTATGAAAAACGTGTTACCTGCTCAGGAGTCATATAAATTCCTGTTAACACATAGTTCTGGCCAAAGCCGGGCGGAGTGGTGGATCGTTAAAAAATCAGCGGTATCTGGGGGCCAAATAATGAAAGGGGACCATCATTAAATGTGCTAATCACCCACGGTTGTCTGAAAACATTACAAATATTAGAAGAACACTAGGCCGTTAGTCCTACCTCTAAAGCGTTGCTGTGTAGGATCAAGGTGCGTGTATCAATATAATGAAGTTAGGTCCATACAAATCATGGTTCAGCAGTGGATCTGTGAGGTATGGAGGAGCCAAATTAGTATACACGTCTTAAGAAAATTTATATCCATTGCTCAGTTGCCTGTCCCACAGGCGTCTAAGCACAAAAGGCAATTAGGACACTTAATTAACAACTCACCCGCGATAACATGGTAACGCTGAAATGCGAGTCAGCGTCTATTCTGTTCAGGGTCCATTTTTAAGTCTAAGGGCCAAACAAAATTGGGAGTGGCATTCAGTAAATATGCGCCAGAATATGGACGTTTGTACATCAAAATATATATTAGCCTGAAATCGTACCTCTGAATTAGAGGGAACCTTGCAGCAAATAATCAATTGCGGTCGGAGGATAATTCTTAAAGGGCGGCAGTGTGCTCGAGTCCAAGGTCCACCATTAAATCTGTGGAATTAAAATGAGCGGACTTAGTAAAGGCGTTTCACTAACACGTGGGTTTAAAGGCGCTGCAAAAATCGGGACAGACAGATAGCGCAACTGGACTCACCCGAAGTGTTTGTCTCCATGCGCGCGTGTATGCAGCAGCGTCTCATCTCAGGCAAGGAGAATCAGGAAGTGCTGCCTAGGATACGGAGGCCAATTTGTAACCTCGCATGCGGCGAGACTGGTGTTACCGGGGTAACCCAGGACGCCGGTCACCGACACGGCGAGCGTCCATGGAGTTAGAGGGGAACTAAGGGCTTAACGGCTTAACGGAGACTTTCGTGGTGGATGTAATTAAAATAACGTTGGCAACCTTTCATGGGCTAAAACTGAGCAATGGATATAAATTTTCTTAAGACGTGTATACTAATTTGGCTCCTCCATACCTCACAGATCCACTGCTGAACCATGATTTGTATGGACCTAACTTCATTATATTGATACACGCACCTTGATCCTACACAGCAACGCTTTAGAGGTAGGACTAACGGCCTAGTGTTCTTCTAATATTTGTAATGTTTTCAGACAACCGTGGGTGATTAGCACATTTAATGATGGTCCCCTTTCATTATTTGGCCCCCAGATACCGCTGATTTTTTAACGATCCACCACTCCGCCCGGCTTTGGCCAGAACTATGTGTTAACAGGAATTTATATGACTCCTGAGCAGGTAACACGTTTTTCATACCTCCTTGTCAACCACGAACTCTCTGAGGATTATTTTGTCTTTAATTTTGTCGCTTTTGATGTATCATATAGGGACTCCCTTCGGAGACCTTTTTTAAAGTCTTTTCTATTTTCACCTTTAGGAACAGCCCTACACTCCTTCCCTTCCCTCACGTCCTGACGAAGACCCGCCTAGTAAGGATACACTGTCCTACAATCTAGGGTCGAAACGTAGACTTCTCTACTGTTTTGAACTCCCACGGAATGGTTTAATGTATACAGCCAAATAGGAGATTCTGTATCAACAAGACACAAAAACAAAACAAAACATGATGTTGTTTTCTTACACACTGGTGTAGACCCCACGCTTGGGGATCTGTGTATTCTTTCTTGTGATTTTCAAAAAATGGTCACACGTAATTGTAAATATGTTTTTTTGAAACAGTGATGTCTAACTAGCAAGAAATGTTAAATTTTTTTCCCCCTTGCACTTCCCTCTCCCTCTCCCCTTCTTTGGGCTTATTGAAATTGTGTTTAATATGTGTTTATTCATGTTATGAGTAATGAGCTAATGAATGTTTAGCACAGGTGCTGTGAAAATTAAAACACTTTGCACCTTGACTCGACCTTTTGTGAAATAATCCCACGTATTATACCTTGAATTGTGGAATTTGTTGTGTTTTGTCTGGGACCCCTTTTTCATTCTCCATGTATTCAGCCATCCTGGAGCGGAGACCAAGTACATAGTCCACTATGTTGGTTGCAGGCTTTTTGAGAGGTCTCTCCCATCCTTCCTTCACCAAACACAGGGGTCCTCTTACAGGATGCCCATACAGAAGTTCAAAAGGGCTGTAGCCAACCCCCTTCTGTTGGACCTCTCTGTAAGCAAACAAGAGGCAGGGTATCAGGACATCCCATCTACGCCTGAGCTTTTCAGGTAGTCCATGAATCATCCCTTTGAGGGTCCTGTTGAATCTTTCAACAAGCCCATTGCACTGTGGATGATAGGGTGTGGTGAACTTGTAGTTGACACCACATTCCTTCCACATTGCAGTCAGATATCCTGACATGAAGTTTGCACCTCTGTCAGAAACAACCTCCTTAGGGAAGCCCACTCTGGAGAACACTCCAACTAGGGCTCTTGACACTACAGGTGCTGTAGTGGTCCTAAGTGGAATAGCTTCAGGATACCTGGTGGCATGGTCCACCACCACCAGTATAAACTTGTGCCCTGATGCTGTCTGGGGTTCCATTGGACCAACAATGTCAATCCCCACTCTTTCAAAGGGAACCCCCACCACAGGTAGTGGTATGAGGGGGGCCTTTGTTGTGCCACCTGACTTACCACTGGCTTGGCAAGTGACACAGGAGCGACAAAACTCATTGGTATTCTCATTCATGTGAGGCCAGTGAAAGTGTGAGACAAGCCTGTCCCAAGTCTTTGTCTGACCTAAGTGACCTGCAAGGGGAATCTCATGGGCCAAGGTGAGAAGGAACCCCCTCTGAGACAAGGGGATGACCAGCCTCCTGGTTGCACCAGGCTTGGGGTCTCTTGACTCAGAGTACAGGAGTCCATCTTCCCAGTATACCCTGTGTGCACCGGTCGCGTTTCCTGCAGCCTCAGCAGCAGCCTGCTGTCTGAGGGGTTCAAGGGAAGGGCAGTCTAACTGTGCCTTCCCCAGGTCTTCTCTGGAGGGTCCCCCTGAGCCCAGAAACTCAACTTGATCAAGTTCAAGCTCTTTAGGCTCAGTTTCCCTCAGCTCTCTCAGATCAGCCTCCTCAGAGACTTGATCCTCAACCTGGGGCAAGGGGGAAGGCAAGGCCTTAACCCTACTGCTCTTCTTCTTGGAAGGTGTCTGGTCCATTGTTCCAGGATCCAGCACCTGTTCAGTGGGGCATCTTCTGGCCTGTGACCTAGTCACAGCAAGCACATGTGCTGGCAAGCCTAACATTTCCATGTGAGTCCTCTGCTCCACTTCTGACCATAGTGATGACTCCAAATCATTGCCCAACAAACAATCCACTGGGAGGTCTGAACTGACCACAACTTTCTTTTGGCCACTTACCCCTCCCCAGGAGAAAGCAACAATCGCCATACTATGACTGGTAGTGACGTTGCTGGCATTGGTCACCAGGAAATCTGTACCTGGCATGATCTGTCCAGGGTCCACAAAGTTAGGTGTCACCATGGTGACACTGGCACAAGTGTCCCTATAGGCCTGAGCCATTTTGCCATTTATCAAAGGTGTCTGCCTGTATTTGCCCAAAGTATTGGGGCTGACATCAGGGGACATATCCATATCCCCTGTACAGACAAGGACAGCCTGAGTGAGTGTGCCAACTAAGTTGTCAGACTCCTCAGTTCCCAAGGTTAACCCAACTAGTCCCTTGGGAGGTGCACTACCACTACTGACTGTACTAGGGGGTGCAGTTGCCTTAGGGGCTGTAGTGGTAGGAGTTTGCCCTCCTCTTTTGGTGCACTCACTAAACCAGTGAGACTTACTTTTACAGTACTGGCACCACCTTTTTGACTGGCCTTCTTGAGTCTTCTTTTTCTGCTGTGAAGCCTGACCCCCACCCTCTTTGGTTTGTTGGGGACCTGTTGAAGACTTCTGGTCATTTTGTTCACTCTTGTTACTACCCTTCTGGTCTGCTTTCTTCTGACCACCCTGGTTCTGAGTCTGGTTCTGCTTGACCCTTGTTCTGACCCATCTGTCTGCCTTCTTTCCCAATTCTTGGGGAGAGGTCAGATCTGAGTCCACAAGGTGCTGATGCAACAACTGGTTCTGACAGTTATTTAAAATCTGCTCTCTCATGATCAGATTGTACAACCCTGTATAATCAGTAACCTTACTGCCCAGCAACCAGCCTTCCAAAGCCTTAGTGGCACAATCCACAAAGTCAGACCAATCCTGAGACTGAATTTTCTGGGTATCCCTGAACAGCAACCTGTACTGCTCAGTGGTTAAGCCAAACCCATCAACCAGTGTACTTCTCAGGACTTGGTAATTGTTAGCATCCTCTACTCTAGTAGTGAGGAGCTTATCTCTACCTTTGCCTTCAAAGGAGAGCCACAGTATAGCTGCCCACTGACTTTGGGGGATGCACTGGACAGTGCAGGCCCTCTCCAAAGCAGCCATCCACTTTTGGATGTCATCCCCTTGCTTAAAGGGGGGCACTATCTTACTCAGGTGTTTAGTATCTAAACTCCTTTCTTTATCTCTTGGGAGATTGCTGCCACCAGTGGGGACTACCCCACTCATCTGCTGCTCTCTAGCAAAGGCAAGCTTCTCTTTGGCTAGGGCAAGTTCTTCCCTTTCAATCCTCAGATTAGCCTGTCTCATCCTTGCTTCATGCTCTATTCTCTGAGGGGAAGTCAATCTCCTCTGGGGAGAATTCCTTCTCCTCTGAGAAGAGGCATTAGAGTGCACAGATCTATTGGAGTCCCTAGAATGAGATCTATCTCTTCTAACTCCAAGGTTAGGCCTTATTAGGGTCAGCACTGGGGGTCCCCCAGCTCCTTCCCTAAGTAGGTCTAAGTTGGCCCTAGTAAGTCTGCTGACTAATCAGACCTCTTGTCTGCCTCATCCCCAGAGAGTTCCTCTTGTTCCTCCTCCTCAACTCTGTCTTCAGTGTCAAGGAGGTCTGGATCACCACTGGTACCCTCTAAGGCTGGCATATTCCCATCTATATGAGAGACTTTCCTAGCATCATATGTCTCTAAGAGACCTATCAGAAAGGGAATGGTGGGGTTAGACCCCTGTTTCAGTTTCCTGGAGGTACACACTTGTCTCATCTCCTGGAAACTGAGAGCTGCATATCTTGATTTGACCTGTGGAGGGTCACTAGCCACAAGGGGAGTCTCAGTAGACTCTCCCTGGGTAGACATGCTTTTCTAGTGAGGTGTAAGTGGTGCACTTACCTACACTATTTGTTTACCTACTGATCCCTTGCTAGAGTTGTAGTATAGGGTGTGCTAGGCCCTAGGAGCTACAACAGCTGGTTCAGTAGAACTCAGAGTATTCTAAGCTAAGTTATATGTACCTTAGTACTTATGTGATCTTTCAAATGATATTCTTAGGATATGCGTGGTAAAACAACAGCAAGCTCAAATCCCAACCGCTGCTCACCAATGTGAGAAGTTGGCCTGATATGTAGTGCTCACTATTCTAGTGAACACTATGTATCAGTCCAAACAACCCTTATTGATGTTTGGTTGTAAGTCAACCTGATAGACCAGCTATCCTAGTAGCATGGACACGTGCAGTCTTTAGGCTAAACTCTAGAGGGCGTGTTAAGCCAGCTGTTTTACAATCACCCCTTGAACACCAAGTGAAAGGACACCACACAAGTTGTTATGAAAAATAAAGTATATTTATTTATAACAAGACTACCCTGGCTCTTTATGAGACAGGGAGCTAAGCACACAACAAAACTCTTAAAGAAATACTTAGTCGCACAATTTACACAAATACCCGAGGGGCACGAAAAACCATATACTATACAAGTGGAATGCGAAATACTAGCAGGTAAGTAACTATTCTCATAGGCTTTAGAATCGCTAGGACTGGACTACTGAACCTTTAGATTACAAGCAGGAGGCCTAGGGACGTCGTGTGCAGAGTGGGAACTCTCACGCGTAAGGCGGGAAAAAGTCTATGGAGGCTAGTAAAAGCAAAGTTAGTGTTTTCGGGCGAACCCGACTAGGTAGGTCAAAAACGAAAGTGGATCTAGACACTTAGAGAGTTGGTCTACGCTGGAGCACCGGAGTACTCGGTTTACCTAGCCCAGGGGCTGCGGCTGCATAGGGTTCAAATGTCGTCGGGTCTCTTCGTTGATGAACCAGGAGCCTGAAGAAAGAAGTTGCTGTCAGGCGACCAGTGAAGAAGTTCTTGGGGATCCAAGCCTGGATCGGATGAGAGGAAGACCTGTAAGCAGAGGGGACCAAGTTCTGAATCACTAGCCAGTGATTTAGGTGGGCACCAGAGTGGCACCGGACGAAGTCACCTCAACCAGGTGAGTGGGCGCTGCTGGGCTCTGCAGTCTCTCGGACCAGGAGGCGTTGTCGGCGACCAGGATGGAGGTGCGAGCTGTCCCACGAAGATATCTGCTGTCGACGTCGCTGGACCCAGGATTGGGGCAACAAGTCTTGGCAAATGCAAGCCCACGCGGTGGACTCAAAATGGCGTCTGGAGTGGACCAGGAGGGTCCAGGGTGCTCCTCTGTTGGAGGGGAGCAAGGGCCAGTCTGGAGCAAGACCGCGATGCTTGGTTGGTGCCTGCTGCTGCAGGGTTATGTTATGTTATGTTATGTTATGTTATGTTATGTTATGTTATGTTATGTTATGTTATGTTATGTTATTTATTGTTTTGTATAGCGCAACGGTTACTCAAAAAGAGTGTCCCGGCGCTTTAGGTAAGGGGAAGTAATGTAGGATAACACAACACAGTTTAAAAGAACATAAACAACCAACAGATAAAAAGAAGAACTACCTGGAGGCCTACTGGGAGAACAGCCAGGTTTTGAGCCCTTTCCTAAACTCAAGAAGAGTAGTAGCCCCCCGAAGTGGGAGCGGCAACGAATTCCACATCTGTGGGGCCAATAGACTAAAAGAGCGGCCACCCAGTCGGGCCCTCTTAACACGAGGGACCGCCGCCAAGAGTAAGGATTCCGACCTCAACGAACGAGCCGGATGGTAAAAGGCCAGTCTCTTTTGGAGATACTGCGCCCCCACCGCGTGGAGCGCCTTATAGGCCAAGGTCATAGCCTTGAAGGCGATCCGTTTGCGAATGGGTTACCAATGCAGCGTCCGCAGTAGCCCAGAGACGCTAGTACGTCTATTTAGACCAAAAATGGCCCTGGCCGCCGCATTCTGCGCAACTTGAAGCCGCTGTAGCAGGTACTCTGGTAGGCCCAGGTAAAGAATGTTGGCATAATCCAACCTGGAGCCTATCAGGGCCTGCACAGTCAGCCTCCTATGCTCCTCTGACAGAAGAGGCAAAAACCTCCGCAGCATTTTTAATAGGCCAAAGCAGGTGCCGGTCACCCCAAGGATCTGGGCTTTCAACGTCAACCCCTTGTCCATCTTAACCCCCAGGTTTTTAGCCATAGGGGAAGAGCTGGATGGTGGAAACATGTTGACGGGCCACCATGCCTGCCAGCTAGGCTCTGCATCGCACCCGAAGAAGAGTACCTCCGATTTGTCGGAATTGCACTTGAGGCTGTTCAGTTGGAACCATGTGAACACCGCCCCAAGGCAATTCCGGATACTCTCCCCGTCAAAGTCAGCCCCTCTCTCGCAAGAGAAAAGGAGCTGGGTGTCGTCGGCATACGACACGATCCGGGCACCAAATGACTCCGCCACCGCCGCCAAAGGGGTCATAAAGATGTTAAAAAGGGTCGGGCTCAAAATAGAGCCCTGAGGGACCCCGACTCCCAATGGCGGCATCACGGCAGAGTCAGGTGGTGTCCAGACCGTCTGCCGGCGGCCGGCTAAGAAGGACGAAAACCATTTGAGCACCGTCCCCCGAAGACCAATCTCAAAGAGTCTTGCGAGAAGGCCATCATGGGGGACGGTGTCAAAAGCCGCCGACAGATCCAACAACACCAACATGACTTTGCCCCCGGTATCCAACACCCCTTTGATGGTTTCAAAAACCTCAAGGAGCGCGGTCTCGGTGCTACGATTAGAGCGAAAGCCTGACTGGGAGTCATGCAGAATCTCGTGGGACTCCAAAAAATTGGAGAGCACCGACTGAACGTGCTTCTCCAAGATTTTTACACAAGCCGGCAGCAACGAAATCGGCCTATAATTAGCTGGGACCTTTGGGTCAAGGCTAGGTTTTTTAAGTAGCGGGATAACCATGGCCTTCTTCCACTCTGACGGAACCACTCCCAAACTCAACGAAAGGTTGAGAAGAGGGTTCGCCAGTGGGTTGATCACCTCCGCCAATTTACGCAAGAGCTTAGCTGGGCAAGGGTCCAACGGAGACCCAGATTTTAAATTGCCCATAAGCGCTAGAGAGGCGGGGGCTGACAAAGATGGAAACTCGGTCAGCATGGCGCCCTGCGCAACAGATGAAAACATACCATCCTCGGGCACCGGCGGCCTGACAGGTACTACAGATGAAAAAGAGTCCTGTATAAGTTTTATCTTGCTAGTAAAAAAACAGGCAAGATCCGCCGCCCAGGAACCTAAGGGCACCTCTTCCGATGTAGTGGTCCGAGGGGAAATGAATTCTCTTACGATGGTAAAAATCTCCTTGCTGGAGTTCCCGGCCGCTTCAATTCTCCCCGCAAGATAGGCCTTCTTTGCGAGGCGGATGTCCCGGTGGTAAACCTTAACCGCAGCCTTATAGGCAGACCTGTCCATGCTGTCATAGTGAGCCCGCCAGGCCTTTTCGGCTACCTTGCACTGCTGCCGCGTAGCCCACAGTGCAGAAGTAAACCAAGGGGCCGACACCCGCTTAGATGTCAAGCGGGGGGGCTGCATCGGGGCCAGGTCATTAAGCCTCTCCGTAAGCCAATCTTGCAAGGACTCCAAGTCACTCTCCAGCTCACCCGAGAGAGGACAGGGGTGATTCAAAGCAGCCTGAGCCAGCATCTCAGGGGTTACTCTACTAAATGCTCTGAAAGCTCGTCCCCGTTGCTGTGGGACAGGGGTGGATGACCTGGCAGTGCCACTGATCATAAATTTGGCAAGCCAGTGATCCGACCACAAGACCGGGAGAATCTCTTTCACCACCAGAGGCGATGTAGAGAAAACCTGGTCAAGAGTATGCCCCTTAGCATGAGTCGGCCCCTGCAGATGAGGTATAAGGCCCAGTGGATTCATGGCTTCAGAAAGCTTTATGGCAGCAGGGTCAGACGGATCATCCATCCGGATGTTAAAATCCCCTGCCACTAAGCAGTGTTCTGCTCTCAGAGCCAGACCCAACAGCACTGAATCAAGGTCGACAAAGAAAGTTCCTAGTGGGCCAGGGGGTCGATAGACCAACAGACCCTTCACTGACTGGTGCGGCGCTAGCGTGAGTGAAAAAGCCAGCGATTACGATCCACGGATATCCTCCGTGGGCAAGACGGTGCACAACGTGCCCTTCCTCACCACCAGAGCGACCCCACCGCCCCTACCCTTCGCTCTATCCTTCCTGAAAATGTTATACTCAGGCAGGATTGCCATTGCCACATCGGGGTTGGAGGATTCTCCCCACCATGTCTCCGTCAACATTAAACAGAAGGGCTTCTCTGTCTCGAGAAGCTCAAAGATGTCTTGCGCATGACTGCACGCTGATCTGGTGTTTAGCAGCATGCATGCGTACTCTGCGCCCGCTATAATAATAGACGGGGCTGAAGACAAAACCCGGGTAGGACGCCAACCACAACCCGGGCATCGGAACTTACCCCTATGGCGGCCCGGAAAGACAGACTGGCAGCCAAGCTCCCTATGATTCAGAGAGAGCAACTCCTCACATGTGTACCGCACCAAAAGTGCGCCAGATTTACACATTCTTAAAATGCAGAGCCCCACCCGCCGCCCGCAACGCATCCGGGACGCTGACGGGCAGGACTCTGGCTTGACTCAGGCGCGAGTCAGGCGCCACCGCTGCGCGTCCCCGCTGCGCGGAGGTACGAGCTTTAAATACAGCCTCCTCGTTCTCCCCTCGGAGAACTAGAGCGCTGAGTGGAGTGGCGCGCTGCAAGGCAGCAGCCCCAATATGGCGGCCCTACTTCCTGTCCAACAACAGTAATGCCAGATGACAGCGCTCCGCTTCTGCAAGCGGTGGGGGGCACAATTATGGTGCAGGAATGAGGGCGCTACCGCGCTATTAAAAACAGGTAAGAACCTGATTAAAAACACACATTTGTCACCACAAACAAAAACGAGTAAAAATGCCAATTTTAAAGCGCTGCGCGCCTTCAGCAGCGTGATGAGAAGGCGCCAGAGCGAGGAAAGGTATCCCCTTACCGTAAAGGTCGAGCAGCTCCCACCAGCTCGCCTTAAATACAGCCTCCTCGTTCTCCCCTCGGAGAACTAGAGCGCCGAGTGGAGTGGCGCGCTGCAAGGCAGCAGCCCCAATATGGCGGCCCTACTTCCTGTCCAACAACAGTAATGCCAGATGACAGAGCTCCGCTTCTGCAAGCGGTGGGGGGCACAATTATGGTGCAGGAATGAGGGCGCTACCGCGCTATTAAAAACAGGTAAGAACCTGATTAAAAACACACATTTGTCACCACAAACAAAAACGAGTAAAAATGCCAATTTTAAAGCGCTGCGCGCCTGCAGCAGCATGATGAGAAGGCGCCAGAGCGAGGAAAGGTATCCCCTTACCGTAAAGCGGGCCGCCTTGTGACTACTCCTTAGTCACAAGGGAGAAATCTTAGGAAGAAGTCTTGAGTTCCTTTCGTGGAAAGTAGTTTCAGGATTCAAAGATGATCTAATTTGGAAGGGGGCCTGCTCCTACCTTTATCCTGCAAAAGGGGGCTGGCACGCGACTAAGTCCTGCCCTATGGGTGGGACTAGGAGGGGGGTGGTTACACCCCTCTCCTTTGGCGGGCTTTCCCCAGATCAGGGGCTGGAGTGCCCCTGGAACTGGTTCAAGCCGGCCTATGCATAGTGAGCACCGGGGTGCCGCTTGCAGTCACCTTCCTCTAAAGCCCTGCCTACCTAGGATACACAAAATCCTGTCTGGGACGGTGCTGGCACCGCCCCTGGCAGGAAACCCTTTGTCCTTGCCTCCTGTGCTGGGAGGACTCCCAGCAGCAGGAGGGCAGACTTGTGTCTCGGTGGCAGCATCCATCTTGTGGAGCTGAGGCTATGTCTGACTTTAACCGGGGTTACAGGTTACATACATGTCGTGTCCCTCTAGAAGGGTGGAATGCTAACCCCGTCGCCAGAATTGGCGAGGGGTTAGTATTCCAATTCGTATGACACCTTACTCGACATGTTTTGATAAAGCGATACCAGAGTTGGCATATAACCGCGAGGATTATAATGCACTTAAGAGTATATGGTATGCGTTATCATGGAACAGCTATTAGGACTTGGTTCCGCAAGCTGCAAACGGGCTCAGCTCATGCCAGAGCACCATTTCACATTATTCCAAGCACTCTGCCTTCAGGATTGTTAAGGCCTGCCATAGGAGTGACTGATAGGAATATATGTGTCCATTTTAGGGTTAGATATAGGAATACTATATCTAAAGCAAAGGGTGATTACACCACCTTGCCCCAGCTGTCAAGCAGCCAGTTGTGTCTGATTTAGTTAGTCAACTCAGGGGTGGCATAATACATGCTGCAGCCCCTGGGAGACTTCTGGGTGCACCTCAGCCCTGGGTACAGGGACTTGGAGAGGGCCCAGTGCCAATTCAGTACCTGGGTACAATTTGGAGTAGAGAGAACAGCTAGGCTGTGGGTCTGATTAGCAGGCCCACAGCCAGGGAAAGTCGTAAACCAGTGAAGCAAAAAGCAAAAATCTGGGTGATCATAGGATTGCAGACCCTACTCTCCTACAGTTACCTTATCTTATGTCCTGTCAACTTGTATAATGTACATCGTGTTGAGTCATGGTATTTGATGTTGAGACAAAATATCGAGTTAGAAATATCGACTAGCAGAAATATCGAGTCAAAAATATCGTGACATGGAAATGTCGTCAGCAAGAATATCGTTGTCAAGAATATCGATTTTAAGATAAGTAATATTTATTACAACAATATAGTTGTTTATAATATTGTTTTTTAATTATTGTTATGTATTTTGGTATACATTTTAAATGCATTTGACGTAATGTTTCTGTATAATTATTGTTTGTTTTTTAATGTATTCTTAAACTTTTTAATGGTTAATAAATTTTATTTAAGTCATTTTTTTTATATTTAGGACTGTAACCGGTAATGGGTGTTCTGATAGATACATCTGCCGTGTGGATTCCTCACCTTGTGAATACCCCCCCACCCCCTTGCGTCAGCAACATTCGGAAATTCTTTTTGTAGCTTCACGTGGACTTAGACGTCATAGAGGCACGGCATCGCTCGCGACTCCGCTGACGTCACCGACGCCTACAATAGGACCACGCCGGCGTGATGACATCAGTTCCCTTTTTTCCGCGTCGTCGACGCTCACGGTTTTGGGATACTCTGTAGCTTCTAGTAACTCTGTTACTGTTTTTCTTCGTTTCTCTGTTCTCTTACCTCTTTGTCTTTTTATTATGTCGACAAAGAAGACGGGTTTTAAACCCTGCAGGGAATGTGGAAAGATGATGTCCGTTACGGACCCACACCAGGGTTGTATTTGGTGTTTGAGCTCCGACCACGACGTGGATGGGTGTTCGTCGTGCCAAAAGATGAATCCGAAGGCCCTGCGAGAAAGGGAGTCTAAGCTTCTTGTGGCAAAGCTAAAAGCCGATAAGGTTAAGAAATCTTCGAAATCCCACTCGAAGAAGTCGAGATCGAGGTCTCGAGAGGCGTCGGCTTCGAAGTCTTCGTCGGATCATGCTTCGAGGTCACGTAAGAAGCAGAAGAAAAGGAGGCATGAATCTCATCGTCATTCGGGGTGATAAATCTGACTCGAGGTCACCCAAGAGGATTAAATCGAAAGTGATTCCTCCACATGAGATTTCGGATCAAGAAGGCGAGGCCTCGCCTTCAGAGTCGCAAGTTCATTCTCTGACTCCGATTCCCGATCCAACTCCGGCTCCGTCTCCAGCTCAGGAAGAGGTCGGTGAAGTTCCTGTTGAGGAAGAGGAATCTACTCCTGTTGTTGAAACAGATTCGAATCTGCCTCGAGTTCGACCTGAAGGTGATCATCCACCTTTTCCAGCTCCAGGTCAGGATCCTTCAGCGTTTCTCAACGCTATGTATGGTGTTTTTCTCGAGGTCATGGTACCCCTCTGGAGCGCCTTCGGGTCCCATGGGTCCAATGGCATTTAATTTGGGTGTGCCTCACTCTTATGCCCCGGCACCTTTCATGCCGTATATGCCAGCCCCACCCCATTGTGGCAGTACCAGGCTCCACCGATGTCGACGCCGGCTCGACCGAAGTCGACGACTCCATCACCGGCGTCGCCCGCTCCAAGCAAATCTCTGGAGCATCCTTCTAAGCCTTCAAGTTCGATACAGACGTCGGCTCCGGCGCCATCGGAGTCGACAGTGGATCCGACTGCACTCCGTGTTAAGCAGAGGTCTAGGAGAGAGGCTCAACGTCTCCTGGAAGAGCGGAGGTATTGCGAGTCTCATTCTGACTTGAAAGAAGGTGAGCTGGATGAAAATTATTTCGAGGAGCTAGCTGAGACTAGTGGTCTTGAATTTTCCCCAGAGTGGGTATTACCATAAGGTCCTGATGCACCGTCTAAGGATGTTCAGCCATATCACATGGTAATGAAAAAAGCAGCGGCACTTTTAGGTTTAACATTGCCTACTGTTGAATTTAAATCAAATCTACTTACTGAGGTTCTTTATTCTCCGAGCTCAACTGTGGAGCCATTGCTACCATTTAATGATGCTTTAACTGAACCCATTATGGAGGTGTGGAAGAAGCCTCTTTCTGCTCCTGCTGTCTCGAAAGGTGTGGCTAGGAGATATAGAGTGGCTCCTGAGGACCCTGCCTTTTTGTCATCTCACCTTTCTCCTGAAAGTTTAGTGATTCAGGCTGCATGTTCAAAGAAGTCAGTTGGTGCTTTTCCACAAGTACCTAGTGACAAGGAGGCTAAAAAGCAGGATCAAGTGGCCAAGAAAACTTTCTCTTCCGCTAGTATGGCTTTAAAATCAACAAATGCCACTTGCCTTATGGGAAGATATGTGCACGCACTTATGGACTCTATGCGTACATTGATCCCTAAGGTTCCAGAAGACTGCAGAAGTGACTTTGAGGAAGTTTTATCTGACACTCAAGCAGCAGCTCGTCAAGTTATCCAGAGCGTGCTTGATACTGCACATTCTGTGGCTAGGATCATGGGCACTGCTGTTGCCACAAGACGTTCAGCTTGGTTAAAATCTTCAGATTTTTCTGCTGATGTACAGTCTGCTTTGTTAGATCTGCCTTTTGATGGTGAAGGACTCTTCGGCAAGAAGGCAGATACAGCCTTGGAGAGATTTAAAGATAGCAGGGCGACTGCTAGATCTCTTGGTCTTCAAGTTAGAGGTTCAACGACCAGGAAGTTCAGAGGTTTTGGACGCTCTTCTTTTCGTACATATAGACAAGGTCAACAGCAGCAGCAACAGCAGCAGCAGCAAAATACCTTTTATAAGTCGTACAGGGGAAAGCAAAGGGCACGTCCTCGAGGGCGTCAAGCCTCTTCCTCCTCCACCTCTTCCAACCCCCTAGCCACAGAAAAGCAGCCATTCAGGATCATGTGGGTCCGGTGGGGGATCGGCTTACCCACTTTCTACGAGATTGGGAATCGGTTACATCAGATCTTTGGGTTCTCAATCTCGTAGAAAATGGGTATGCCCTTCCCTTTCGGGAATTCCCTCCCAATTACCCTCCTTGCCAGGGATATTGCTCAGAGGAACATCTGTTACTCCTACAGGAGGAAGTTCAAACTCTATTAAGAAAGGGTGCGATAGAGGTGGTCCCAGAGCAGGAAAGGGGTCAGGGATGCTACTCCCGGTATTTCCTGATTCCCAAGAAGGATGGCAGACTTCGTCCAATCCTGGATCTCAGGATCTTGAATTTTGATCTGAAACAAGAGAAATTCAAGATGCTCACCCTTGCTCAGGTTCTTTAGACACTGCTGGAAGAAGACTGGATGGTGTCGCTCGACTTGCAGGATGGGTACTTTCACATCCCAATCCTGAAGTCGCACAGGAAGTATCTCCGTTTTACGGTGGGTTCGCAGCACTATCAGTTTGCGGTCCTTCTGTTTGGACTTACTACTGCGCCTCGAGTCTTCACCAAGGTGATGGCAGTGGTGGCGGCGCATCTCAGAAGATCAGGGATTCCTGTATTCCCTTATTTGGACGACTGGCTGATCAAAGCGGAGTCGTCAGAGAAAGTGCTCCATCATCTGCGAGAGACAACCCAGTTGTTGTACAGGTTTGGTTTTTCGATAAATGTACCCAAGTCTCACCTGGTGCCCTCCCAGCGCAACCTGTTCATAGGTGCTGTACTGGATACAACTGTATGTCGTGCATTCCCTCCTCCTCAAAGGATTCACGACATTCAGGAAATGATTCCTTTATTTTACAATGGAGCGGTCGTTCCAGTCCTGAAGGTCCTTCGCCTGCTCGGTCTGATGGCTTCATGCATTCTGTTGGTCAACCATGCACGCTGGCACATGAGGGCACTCCAGTGGTGCCTCCGCAGGCAGTGGTATCAGCACAACGGAGATCTCAGGGAGTCAGTGAGAATCTCCAGAGAAGCTGCGGCGGATCTGTCTTGGTGGGGCGTGGAAGGCAACCTGTCTCAAGGGAAGCCTTTTCAGCTGCCTCCTCCAGTGGCCACAGTGATATCGGATGCATCCACTTTAGGGTGGGGTGCTCATCTGGGGGATCTGGAGGTCAAGGGTCTTTGGTCTCCAGAGGAAAGGTTGCTTCACATCAACCTTCTAGAATTGCGGGCGAGACGTTTGGCGCTCAAGGCCTTCCTCCCTTCCCTTCGCGGTCGTTCGGTCCAGGTCCTGACGGACAATACGACTGCGATGTGGTACATCAACAAACAGGGAGGAGTGGGGTCTCAGTGTCTCTGCAGAGAGGCTCTGCGTCTCTGTTCCTGGGTTCAGGACCATCAGATTTGTCTTATGGCAAATCATCTGGCCGGAGTTCTGAACATTCGTGCAGACAGTCTCAGTCGGCAGTTCTCTGCCAACCACGAGTGGAGGATTCACCCGGAGGTGGTTCACGACATCTTCCAGATGTGGGGGACTCCTCGGGTGGACCTGTTCACCACTCGCGAGAATGCTCACTGCCTGTCATTCTGCAGTCTCCAGTTTCCGATGCAAGGAGCCTTGGGGGACGCGTTTCAGTTGAGTTGGGGAAATCAACTTCTTTACGCGTTTCCTCCCATACCCTTGATTCCTCGGGTTCTGAGGAAGATTCGCCACGACCGGGCCCAAGTCATATTGTTCGCCCCGGACTGGCCAAGAAGGGTTGGTATACAAATCTTCTCCACCTCTCCTCTCACCCGCCGCTCCGTCTCCCTCTCAGGGCAGACCTCCTCTCTCAGATGGAGGGGCAGGTTCTACACCCCCACCTCCAGACATTACACCTTCATGCCTGGAGATTGAACGGGGCAACCTGAATTCCTTTTCCCTCCCGCCTGACGTGGTGGATGTCATCTTGTCAGCCAGGCATGACTCCACTAAGTCCATCTATTCTCATAGATGGTCAAAATTTGTCACGTGGTGTGGGGAGAAATCTATTGACCCTTTGAGAGCCCATTTGTCTGATGTTCTCCAGTTTGCCCTTTCTCTGGCGCAACAGGGGCTTGCTGTTGCCACAGTGAAAGGCTATCTTTCAGCGCTGTCGGCTTTTCTCTGTTTGCCTGACCAGCCATCTCTTTTTAAGTCTCCTGTAGTTTTAAGGTTTTTGAAGGGCCTCACAAATAAGTTCCCTCCTACTCCTTTTATTGTGCCTCAGTGGGACTTAAATCTTGTTTTGACTTTTTTGATGGGTGCTCCTTTTGAACCTCTTCACAAATGTCCTATGAGGCTTCTGACTCTTAAGACAGTCTTCCTCGTTGCAATAACCTCAGCAAGGAGGGTAAGTGAGCTTCAAGCTCTTAGTTTTAAAGCCCCTTTCTTGACCATTCATGCTGATCGAATGGTTCTTAGGACCAGGGCTGCTTTTCTGCCTAAGGTGGTAACTCCTTTCCATCTAGGACAGTCCATTACCCTTCCTACCTTCTATCCTCCCCCTCACCCTTCCAAGGAGGAGGAGAGACTGCACCGTCTGGACCCCAAAAGGGCGGTGTATTTTTACTTGGACAGATCTAAAGACTTTCGTCTGGATGACCAGCTCTTCATTGGGTTTGCTGGCTGCAAGAAAGGAAGAGCGGTCCATAAAAGAACTTTGTCGAGATGGATCGTCATCTGTATAAAGATCTGCTACTCTTTGGCCGGTAAGGAACCACCAGAGGGTATAAGGGCTCATTCTACAAGGGCTAAGTCTTCAACCTCAGCTCTGGCTAGAGGTGTTCCTGTGGAGGATATTTGTAGAGCGGCGACTTGGTCTTCCCTCCACACTTTCGCGAAGCATTAATGAAGAACCGGGTTATTTAAGACCCAGCGGTGCCAGGGGAAACGCCCTAGTCTCCGGGTCCACCTGTCTTAGAGTATAGAGACACGGGTGATTCTTGGTGACGTCAAAGATCGATTTTATTAGCTGCAGCCTGTAACAGAGATCCTAGAAGTACAACACAGTGTATGTTCTCAGGAGACTGCTCACCTTACAAGAACCAGTCATCCCTTTTTATACCAAATATTATGCTTCAGGCAAATATTCAGCTACCGGGAAAGGGACTGGTTTAACAAGTTTGGCTTCAGTCAAGAGAGTCGCTCGCTCATTTCATTCAGGGGACAGCTAAAGTGTACGTGTGTTTGGAGACTCGTTCGGCCACTGTCACCGGCCTATGTGAGGGCAACCACAAAATGGCTGCCGTACGCAAGATTGAACCCGGGTGTTCGGGACGGACTCCCTGATTTCATGGCGATCTCGTCACTCGAATAGGACGAAAATTCTCACACATCTTGCATTCGCCATATTCGGTCTGCTGATACCAAAATCGTCATGATACGACAACTTTTATAACAAGGTTCAGAATTTCAATACCTCAGACTCTCCTTTTGCCCTTACATAGGCAATAACCTAAACCCATGTCAATCTGAGTCCAGGTCTATACTCATCAGATCATCAAGATGTTGCTGTAGCATCATCCTATTATCCAGTATTTGGGTGTCTTTCATAGATTCACATGCCTGAATCATTCCCCGTCGTCGAGACGGGAGCCTCCGGTATATAAAAAAGTAATGTCCTAGAGACATACATAGAGAGAATAGGCCTAAAGGTCTCACCTTAGTAGCCTATCCACGTCCTTTTGTAGGAAGGACCAAACAGAGCAGGCCCCAAGGGTCCCACCTTGGTGGCCTATCTGGGTCCTTTTGTAAAAAAGGACCAAATAAAGTGAAACAGCCAATCAGCTACTACCTCCTTCTAGAACCTTCCTGTCAGGAGCCCAAGTCTCTCAGATTTTCTACCGCACGTTGTGCTAGGGAGTCTCCACCTGAGCTCTCCTCAGGAAACTTATTTTCTTCATAAAAACAACTTATTAATCTTTTCAGAGCATGTCTGAAGGTCAGAAGAAAGGTCTGTTCAGGGCCTGTTCTTCCTGCAGCAAGAAGAGGCTTCACATCGACGATAAACATGATAGATGTTTATATTGTCTTTACCCTCACCACCAGGCCAAGGAATGCAAAATCTGCCGGACCTTCTCTAACAAGACCCTCAAGGACCGGGAAGGTCGACTTCTGTTGTGGCTCAACAGGCTCAAGACCAAGACTGCTGACTTGGCATCAGAAGGTGAGTGTGGGTCCGGAGCTTCCCAATTTTCTTTGAAGAGGCCAAGGGTTTCTTCCCCTAGCCCCACAGACACCCCTCCTATGAAGACTTCTAAAAAGTCCTCAGAGGGCAAGCCATCTGTGTCTGTCAAGGACCCGCCTGTCTCCAGGAAGGTGCCACTGGTCCTGGCGACGACGACGACATCTACGGTGCTTTCGGCACAGAAAACTGTCTCGACGTCGACGACGACAGTGTCGACGACGACGGCATCGTCGGCCTACTCCTCGACCACGAGGATAACGCCTTCGTCGTCGTCGAGCAGACCTACGTCGTCGACCATTCCGGTCACTCCGTCGACGACGACGACGACGACAACATCGTCGACGACGAGACCATCGTCGAAGTCATCGACGACGACGACCCCGTCGACGAAGTCGGCACCGTCGACGAAACAAATCTCGTCGACGATGGGAAAACCGTCGACGGCGAGTGCACCGTCGACGATGGGGACCTTACCGTCGACGAAGCTGCTGTCGATGAAGACATCGTCGTCACTACCACCGTCGACGACGACGAATTTCTCGTCGCCGAAAATGCCTACCAAGGCACCGTCGACTCCAGCATTGCCATCTACAGGACCATGGAAGGAGTCTGCACTCCTATCCCATGCTATGGATGCCTTTCCACCGCAAGTGAGCCACGTCATGGTAAAAATTACTAAAAAGCCAATTACGCCGAGTCAGACGTCACCAGGCAGGATACAACAACTACCACCTGCCTGTATACTACAAGGTCAGGAGTCGGACGAGGACTCCTTTACGCAAGCTACTAGCCCGTCGGATCTAGTGCTGAAATGTCAAACCACAGATGAGGAGCCGGAAGAGGAGGAAGACCTTCCTGAACAACAGGTCCACCCTCCGCCTCAGTCTCAGGTTACTCCTATGGTGTGCCTTCCGGCTTCTATAGTCTCGGACCTGCAATACCTTATTAAGGATTATAAGGAAAGGTTCCCGGAGAAGCATTCCGCGCCAACACCAGCACAGGCGCCAACACCTTCTTCTCGCCATAGACCCACTCCTCTGGTCATTCCACAGACACAGGTGCCCATTCAAACTGTTTCCTCATCTGAGGAAGAAGAACGAGAACAAGAGGAAGGGGAAGTGGATGACGACCAATCGGACCCTGACGCTGATCAAGACTATGTGGCACACTCTCCAGCCTCTCCGGCTCCACAGACTTCGGAGTCTCCACCTGCAGACATCGGTGGCTTTCACAACATCATGGAGCGGGCTGCCAAGAGATTCCACATGTCCATGGAATCTCAGGAGACAGAATGTTTCCTTTATGACTTTAAGGAGCCCACAAAGAAAATTTCAAGGTCGATACCAATTATTGAATACATCTGGAAGCAGGGCAAGCAAATCATGCAATCACCCGCTTCTGTACAGGTGGTGGTGCCCAGGCTTGATAAGAAATATAAAGCCACATCAACGGCGCCGGTATGCCTGACTGGTCACCCCAAACCAGATTCCGTAGTGACTCAGGCGGCGCAGAAGAACTCAAGGAATCCGGCCTCGCCTTTATCGACGCCACCGGATAAAGAGGGTAAGAAACTGGATGCCGTGGGCAAACGGTTTACGACCACATCAGCTATGACTGTTAAAGTGGCTAATTCTATTGCTCTACTTGGCCGTTATAATCGCCAACTATGGGCGGACATTGCGCCCTATCTGTCAAATCTGCCGGAAGATGTCAGAGAAGAGGCACATTCACTTCTTTTGGAGGGACAAACCTCTGCCTCAGAAATTATCGACTGTGCCATTGATGCCGCCATGACTGGCTTTCGGCAACTGGCGGGAGCTGCAGTCCTGAGGCGACAGGGCTGGCTCAAGGCCACCACTTTCCGCCAGGAGGTGCAAACCAGGATCTTGGACATGCCTTACGATGGCCAGCATCTGTTTGGTGAACAAATTGATACGGCCCTTACCACCATTAAAAAGGACACAGATACCGCCAAGGCTTTGGGTACTCTACAATTTCGGTCCCAGTCCTTTCGTGGCCAAAGGGGAAGAGGACAACCTTCATACAAAGGTTCCTTTCAGAATCGGTCTTCGTACTCGTATTCGCAGTCCAAGCCGCAATTTCAACAGCGACAACCCCAACAGGGAAGGCAGTCTTCCTATGGCAGATCCAATTACAAAGGAAAGGGACAAAAACGGCCTGCTGGCAACAGACAATGACTTGTCTCCCTGGCTAGCCCCTCCACCACTACATTCTTTAAGACTTGGAGGGAAACTAACATACTTCCTTCGAAATTGGCAATCCATAACGACGGATCGTTGGGTTCTCCAACTCATTCGTTTTGGACATTCCCTAGAATTCACCTCTACTCCCCCAACAACACCTCCGTGCCACCGTTCGCACAGGCACCTGCGATTACTTCTTCAGGAAATAACTTCTATGTTGCAGAAGGGAGCGATAGAGAAAGTTCCACGGGCCCACATGAATCAAGGTTTCTACTCCCACTTCTTCCTAATCCACCAAAAAGGAAAGAAGTGGAGACCGATCCTGGATCTCAGGGCACTCAACGTGTTCCTAAAGAAACAATCGTTCCGTATGGTGACTTCGCAAGAAATCCTGGGTTTTCTGGAGGAAGGGGACTACATGACGTCTTTAGACCTTCAGGACGCCTACTACCATATACCTATTCTCAAAGGACACAGAAAGTTCCTCAGGTTTGCGGTGGCAGGACACCACTTCCAATTTCGTGTCCTTCCATTCGGTCTCAAATCGGCCCCGAGGATATTTACGAAATGCCTGTCTCCAGTGGCAGCGTTCCTTCGTCAGCAAGGCCACCAGGTGTTTCCATACCTAGACGACTGGTTGGTGAAGGCACCGACGGAGGCCGGCGCAGCCTCATCCTCCAGCGCCTGTCTGGATATTTTCCACCGCCTGGGACTGACCCTCAATGCCGCAAAGTCGGTTCTGGAACCCAACAGAGTCATCACGTTCCTTGGAGCAACTCTGGATACGGAGCGGGTCAGAGCTTTCCCCTCTCGGGAGAGAAAGAACAAACTCATCTCCTTAGCCAAGGCAGTGGCTTCGAGGAAGACTCTCCCAGTCCGCACGTTCAAGTCCCTCCTTGGGATGATGTCTTCATGCATACTGCTCATTCCGCACTGCCGTCTGAAAATGCGTCCTCTTCAGGAAGCACTGACAAGACAATGGACGCAAGCCACAGGTTCTTTCGAGGACCGCATACGAGTCACTCGACCCATTATCAACCATTTGCAATGGTGGATGTCACTCCGCCATCTGTCGAAGGGTTTGCCATTCCTACTCCCAGCGGAGCCGCATGTAATAACTACGGATGCGTCACTGGAAGGCTGGGGGGCAGTCCTCCAGGAACTACAAATCAATGGGAAATGGACGACACAAGAAACAAAACTGCATATCAATCTGTTGGAATTACGAGCAGTTTTCCTAGCTCTCCAATCGTTTCTCCCACGCATTCGTCAATCCCCGGTGCTCGTCAGGACGGACAACACCACGACGATGCATTACCTGAACAAACAGGGGGGGACACGTTCGATCTCATTATCAAGAGAATCGCAAAGAATTTGGAATTGGCTTCTACAACACAGCATAGAATTAAAAGCGGAGTATGTCCCGGGCAAGGACAACGTTTTGGCGGACGCACTGAGCAGAGACACGTCTCCTTCCCACGAATGGGAATTGGACATGGAGGTGCTGAACCATATCTTCGAGGAGTGGGGCACTCCCGCCATAGACCTCTTTGCCACCAGAGAGAACGCCAAATGCCCAAGCTTCGCAAGCAGGCATCACCACTCAGGAACCCTCGGGAATGCATTTTCCATCGCATGGCGCAACGTCTTTGCGTACGCCTTTCCGCCATTCCCACTAATACCCAGGGTCCTCAGAAAGATGAAATCGGAACCCTGCACTCTGATCCTCATTGCTCCAGCCTGGCCGAGGCAGCACTGGTTCACGGAACTTCATCGCCTATCTGCCCGGCCTCCTCTTCGCCTGAAGCAGTTTCCGGCCCTGATCACGATGTCTCAAGGGCAGGTTCTCCACCCGAACCTGAGCTCTCTGAAATTGTCAGCCTGGCTCCTGAATACCGCGAGTTCAGCCACCTGAGCATCCCGCAGGATTGCAGAGATGTCCTTGCAAAAGCTAGAGCTGTCAGCACTAACAAAACCTACTCACTAAAATGGAAGCGATTCTGTTCCTGGTGTGTGGATCATGGCTTGCATCCCTTCCATGCCACTCCACAACAGCTGCTGCCATACTTGTTACATCTTGCGCAATCAGGCCTTGCGCATACATCCATCAAAGTGCATCTTGCAGCAATTTCAAGGTTCACGAGAACGGCTACGGGCCCTTCTTTGTGGGCGGACAGACTCATCAAACAATTCCTGAAAGGTTTATATAGGTCCTTTCCACGACCGCGACCTGTTCCTCCATCGTGGCACCTCAATGTGGTTCTTCATCAACTAATGAAGCATCCCTTCGAACCCATCCATAAGGCAGACATCAAGTTCCTATCTTGGAAAACGGCCCTCCTCCTGGCACTAACCTCTGCTAGAAGGGTCAGTGAATTGCAGGCTCTATCTGTTCAGGATCCTTTCCTTCAATTTCGAGAGGACAGAGTAATTCTGAGGACTAACCCTCGTTTCATTCCAAAAGTCCCCTCGGACTTCCATCTTAACGAACCAGTGGTGCTTAGATCGTTCTTTCCGAATCCTACCACGGCAGCCGAAAGAACTCTACATTCTCTAGATCTGAAGAGGTGCCTTAAATTCTACATTGATAAGACACGACACTTTCGAAAGTCAACACAGCTCTTTATTGCCTTTAGTAGACCAAGACTGGGCATGCCCCTGACGAAGCAGAGCATCTCAAGATGGATCTCTTCTGCGATCACCTTTTGTCACGACAAGGCTGGGCGACCTTTAGACTCACGTGTTAAAGCTCATTCGACTAGAGCCATGTCCACATCGGCAGCGTTGTTCGCTGGAGTGCCGATATTGGACATTTGCAGAGCGGCGACGTGGAAGTCCCCGCACACCTTCACCAGGCACTACTGCCTGGATACTGAGCTGATGAAGGATGCAGCAGTGGGCCGAGCAGTGCTTCGCCATCTATTTCAGTAAGGTGAGCCCTACTACATCCCTCCATCCTTTACGGGTATGCACATTCTCTTATTGTATGTATATTGCATTGCATTTTGTGATTTATGGTCATGTGATATGCTTTATCTACATGCTTGTACCTGTTGTTCACACAGAATGTGCTTTATGTATTGCTCGCTACTCTGATTCAGGCATGTGAATCTATGAAAGACACCCAAATACTGGATAAGAAATGCGTTACTTACCTGTAACTGCAGTTATCCAGTATTAGTGTCTTTCATAGATTCACATGCACCCTCCCGCCTCCCCTGGCAGGGCTCACCTTTCTCTCTAAGGAGTTTACGCCTAACTAGCTTGGTGCGTACGAAAATCTGAGAGACTTGGGCTCCTGACAGGAAGGTTCTAGAAGGAGGTAGTAGCTGATTGGCTGTTTCACTTTATTTGGTCCTTTTTTACAAAAGGACCCAGATAGGCCACCAAGGTGGGACCCTTGGGGCCTGCTCTGTTTGGTCCTTCCTACAAAAGGACGTGGATAGGCTACTAAGGTGAGACCTTTAGGCCTATTCTCTCTATGTATGTCTCTAGGACATTACTTTTTTATATACCGGAGGCTCCCGTCTCGACGACGGGGAATGATTCAGGCATGTGAATCTATGAAAGACACTAATACTGGATAACTGCAGTTACAGGTAAGTAACGCATTTCTTACTTAGCACGTCTCTTGATAGGGGTTTCCTTACACACGATGTAGCACAGAGAGCACATATAGCGGGAGTACACTGTACACAAAGACAGAGCAGGAAAAGGATGGCTAAGATCACCCCGATTACCATCAGAGTCTTCCATCCCCACATGGATAACAGTTCCCAGAACCATCCCATCAACGACCAATCTCCTTTATCCACGTGTATAGATTCGGAGACTTTATGCAGTTTGGAAATGGCCTGGTACACTGTCAGAGCATTGTCTGGAACGAAAACACAGCAACTTGATTGGATCACTTTACATACCCCACCTCGATCTGCGAGTATGACATCTAGCGCAACTCTGTTCTGGAGAGTCATAAGACGATCCGATTGGAGCTCAGCAGTCAAGTTACTAAGGGCACCGGCAGTTTCAACTACGATGGACTCAACCACTGTCGTTAGTTGTCGAATGTTCCTGCTGTTCACCATAGGTCCCCAAAACGGCAGAAACCCCTTCAAGAAATCTCCCAATTCTTGTCCTGCAGTATCTTCCTGACTGAAGACACCTCTGACTACTCTTGTCTTGTGGTAATCTGCCGCGGCTGTGTAGGTGGGAGGCAACAGGAATGGGACAAAACATGTGCTCGAGAAATCAGGGGGCAGCCATGTGTATGCTCTATCATAACAGATGAAATAGGTACCCTTAGCTGCTAGGAACGATGGGGAAGTCTGGGATGAAAAAACATATGTCTCAGTGTAGATGCTACTCCCTAACTGAGCTCTCGGATTCTTGCCATTACCTTGCAGACAAAGATGACCCTGGTGGGGTACAATCCAAATCGGAGAGGATCTTTTCGCTTGCTGGTTCTTAAACAGACTAGCTCCATATCCGGTCACGTTCCATCCAATATACGCTAGTGTCTCATCTCTCGGGATAGTCTCATAGGAACTAGCTCCTTTAATTATATTGACTATTCCCTTAACTAGAGCACTATTCTTTGGATGATCCTTCACAGAACGTAGGGGGTGGGCTTCGTGAGCGTAGATAAACATCGTTCGGTACACCCATGCGGAACCATTGTAGCTAAATGGCAGGACTAGATAAGGAATACCTTTATCAGTAGTATGAGGCATAAGACCACACACCCAACAGTCAGTCGTGTTCACTACTAATTGGTGTTGGTGCAGAAGCTGAATGAAAGAGTTATTAACGAACTCCAACCTTCTAACGGTCTCATGTTCAGGCAGAGGATGAAAAGAATGCGAAGAAACAGTAGGAGAAGGTATGGGTTGTGTAGTGGGTGCAAACGTCACTTGAAAAGAGAATATAACATATCCCATTAAAAACATCATTAAGCTAAGCAACATGAGAACGCACAATATTAAAAAACATTTTCTACTCATTATTTCACATATTTTGGCTCTAAAGTTTGTTTCTTCAACAGGTCTCTCCATCTCGAAAAACTCCTTCTACAGTTGACCACTCACATGTTTTCACAAAAGGTAAAGAGAAAAGGCAGGATCATGATGACAGGCCCATTTTTCAGTTTGTCCAGCCCACAATCAGTTATTGGTCAAACCCAACATTCTTCATCAGACAGGTCGATCGAACCCACCATAAAAACGGGCATATCCCCCTCGTAAACGGATCATAAAGAAAAGAGTAGAGACAGGAGTCAAAACAGTTTCTCAGATGGGAGAGCTGGTCTTTCAAAAATAGTAAAGAAAAGGATTTTATTTTGTGGTCCCATGACTCTTGGTCGCAAATTATAACGGTTTTTGCCGGGCGTTGTGTGATCGCAGAATAAGAGTTCAGGTTTGGTAGTGTCCAGCCGCACCGATGGTGGCACGGCTTCTTGCAAAAGATCGTCACTTTCATGCTCAGAACTTGTCCCAATTAAACGTGCATCGCTAAAAGGCAGAAAACGAGGCACAGTTTCGGTCTCAGAATCAGGAATGCCCTCCTTGACCCACCGGTCGTACGGTAGAGGCAGAGGAACCCTCTTACAATGTACGCCGTGGATCCAGTTTTTCTTCCCTTGCACTCGTACTGCAGTTCTCGTAGATAAAAGCACCAAGTATGGACCGGTCCAGCGGGGCTGATCGTTCTTTGTCCATTGCATTCTACTAGTCCAGCTGATTGGGGATGATTTGCAGCATGGAACTTCTGGCGGATTCCTAACCCTTAAAGTTCTTGATCAGCACCCACGATCCGGGATCGATTGCATGCCCTGGATCTTCTGAAACCTGAGGCAGTGTATCATGAACCTGTTGGTGTAAGACACGCAATTTAGCCGTCAAATCATACAAATAGTCAAGCAGTATAGGATGTTCAATCTCGCTAAATTTTGTCGGCCTCGGCACTCCCCATATGTTTGCCGGGCGACCAAAAATTATTTCATATGGACTAAGTCCCACTCGTGAATGCACAGTCATCCTAGTCGACAAGAGTGCTAATGGCAAAGCATCAGGCCATTTAAGACCAGAGCTCGCCTGTATCTTGGCAAGTTTCAGTTTAAGTGTGCCATTATCACACACTCTCTTCATCACTTGACCCACAAATTCACTCCCGTTATCACTCCAGACCATTCTCGGCAAGCCGAACCTAGGAAAGAATTCTTTGACTAGTGTTTTAGCTGTGGACAAGGCAGTATTATCTTTTAGGGGGTATGCTTCTACCCATCTTGAGAAGGCACAAACAACCACAAGTACGTATTTTAGGTTGTTGAATCTCTCCACGTGGATGAAATCTAGCTGCAAAACCTCGAACGGATACGTCGGAGGCGCAAAATGACCAGCTGGAGTTGGAGTTCCCTTGCCAGGATTGTATTTCAGGCAAACCATACAATTCTTGACCACATTCTCTGCACACTTAGGAATTCCAGTATTCTGCCACACTGGAGCCAACAACTTACAGACCCCTTTCATACTGATATGAGCCATTCCATGCGCCATTGTAACCACTGCAAGCACCTACGCATTGGGTAACAACCATCGCTGATGTTCTGACAATTCAACCCAACAACCATTCGCGTCTAATTTACCCGTCCAAAGCTATGAGCCACACCAAACGCATACTGGCTGTCAGTATATATGCTCACTTTCTTTCCTTTTGATAATACACAAGCTCTCGTAAGTGCAATCAGCTCTGCTGCTTGAGCTGAATTATGTGGGATACGTGCAGCTTCAACAACCGTCGGTAAAGTCGTGACAGCATATGCCGCAGTCGTATCACCATTTGGAAGCTTGAAACATGAACCATCCACCCATAAGGTACCATCACACTTCTCAAGAGGAGTGTCCCTAAGATCCACTCTCCCTTTCGTTTCCTCCTCTGTCCTGAGAAAGCAATCATGCTGTTCAGAAACATCTGTCTCTGCTACAATCGGCAACAACGTAGCTGGATTCAACGTATTGCATCTCTTTATGTGGACATGACTCGCTAAAAGTGTCAACTCATAACCGGACAATCGAGCACTAGTTAAGTGCTGTGTCTTAGTCTTATTTAGCAAGGTATCCACTGCATGTGGAACCATTACAATCAACATATTATTCATCACTAACCCAGCAGCCTGTCGAATAGAAACAGCTGCTGCCGCTGTGGCTCTCAAACAACTCGGCAACGCTCTAGCTACCGGATCCAAGGTCGACGAAAAATATGCGCATGGACGTTGCTTATCCCCAAAAGACTGTGTCAACACTGACAACGCGCATCCCTCTCTCTCGTGGACATAAAGCGTAAAAGGCTTACTGTAGTCGGGAGTAGCCAACAAGGGAGCCGAACACAATGCATCGCGCAATTCAGAAAAACTTTTCTGACAGTCGTCAGACCTTGGGAGGGGATTCGGTGTATCTTTACAAGTTAATGCCACCAGAGGTTTGGCCAGCAAAGAAAAATTCGGTATCCATTGTCTGCAATATGATGTAATACCCAATAAAGCACACACATCTCTCTGTGTAATCGGCACACTTATTTTCACAATTGCCTGAATTCGTTCTGGGGTCAATCTTCTTCCCTCCTTCGATAAGAGATGACCTAAGTAGGTCACTTCTTGTCGACAATACTGCAACTTCGAAAGAGACACTTTGTGATGGAAATCAGCAAGGTAGCTTATCAAGCTATGTTTTTAAAGCCTGACCATAGATAGAAGGACACTCGCAATAGCCTTGAGGAGCTCTCTTAAACAGGAAGCTTCGGCCTCCTAAAGAGAAGCCAAAGATATCCCTACTCTCCTCGGCAATCGGGATGCTGAAGAAAGCATTCTTCAAATCAATCACCGAAAACCAAGTGGCTGAAGCTGGAATCATGGTCAGTAAGGCAGTAATGTCTGGAACAACAGGAAATTGCGGAACTATAATCTTATTCACCTCGCGAAGATCGATCACGAACCTATATACAGGTGTTTGTGAGGGATCAGTCCTTTTTAGAACAGGCAAAACTGGACTATTGCACACATTACCTCTAGTTTCTTCAATTACATCTTTCTCAATCAGGTCATGTTTGATCGCTAGCAACGCTCTTTCACCTTCACTAGAGATCTTATATTGGGGAATACGTGGCATTTTAACATTTGCTTTCAACGTCACAACATATGGCGGTATCAACAACAGACCCACATCATTAGGACCAGTAGCCCAAAGAATATCAGGAAGAGAAGACAATTCTGTCGGAAGTTTATCCTTTGACAAATACATCGGGGAGACCACTTTCTTACCTAATATAAGTTGTACTCCCGAAGGAGAACAATACAATGTCGCGTACAATCTTTTCAACAGATCCAGTCCCAACAAGTTCTCACCACAACCTGTCGTCAGAATAAGGGGTGCTTCGAATTCACAAGGTCCAACAGAAAGAGATATAGGACTAGAAATCGGGTTCCTAACCGGGGCGCCAGAAAAACCTACTGAAACATTCGTCTCGCCAGACAAAGGTGCGCCAGGGAGTTTAGAGTGCATAATAGAACTCTTTGTAGCACCAGTATCCAACAGTAAAGGCTCTGACACACCTGATGTAATCACCTCGACATAAGGTCCACTCTGATCTACTGGAACTGAAACGACTCCCTCTCTTTCTCTATGGCTGTCCTAGCAATCATTACCATCCATATTCTCACCTTCGACATAGTAGTCGTCAGCATAGTACTGAGTCGTCCTACCAGACGCGTGATTCTGCTGATCAAAACTATTCATTAATTTTGTGGAGGAAACGGACGTGCGTTCTGGGGGAACCCTCCACGTCCTCTACCTCTAGGAGCTTGTGGAACATTCCGACCTCTTACGCTAATAACACCATTCATACGCTGCGACAAAACAGGGCAACTACTCTTAAAATGACCCTCTTCTTTGCAATATGCACACTGATTAGGGCCTACAGGAAAACGTTGTTGGAGAGGCTCGAACCTTTGCGAGTTCCGCTGAAACTGCAGGGGCTGCTGATAGTCACGCTGGTTACTACGGGGCGGATACGCTTGCTGTAAAAGAATCCTCGTCTTTAGGTCTTTAGTCTTTTTGTCTGCCCTATCCTTCTCATCCTTATCCCTATTTTCATAGTATTGTGCAGTAGCCAATATCTGTGCCGATGAGGAAACAGCCCACGAACTCTCGGAATCCTTCAACTTGGTACATAACTCGGGAAGCAAATTATGCACGAACTTATCAACAAACAACCGTTGACCACCTTCAGTACTCATGTCTTGACCACTGTGGTCAATAAATGTTTCTTCAAACCTAGTGAAGAAATCGGACACAGTTTCATCTTTCTTCTGCTTAGATGCAGACAATTTGTCCCAGTTTACTCGCATAGCAGGCATTAAAGTCTTCATGTAAGTAATGATCCTACCAGGAAGTTCTGCAACTACAGGCTCCGGTTTAGCACCACCAACTTGTCGCGCATCCGCAGCACTAATATTGACCCAGGTATCACCTAACTCCTGCGCATGGTCCGTGTGCCGAATCAAACCCCATAATGGTTGTGGAACCACATTTCCAAACAACATGTCTATATCGGCTAGATTCATAACGCACGAGTCTGCTGTCTGTGATAATTCTTTATAGTACCCTGCAGGATTTTTACGGGGGTCAGCCAAAGTCTGCTTAAGAGCCAAAACTTCAGCTCGCTTCCACGGCACATGTACCCAAACACGTTGGAAATGTGCTGGCACAGCTGGGGGGTTATTATTTGCACCAGCAGGTACTTCTTCCTTCCATACCGGAGGAACCTCTCTCATTGGATATTGTCTCACTTTCCTCCTAACAGAAGGATCAGGCTCAAACAACGACCGAGAAGGAAACTCGTTCCTAAACGAAAGTAGCGTTGCTACCGCTCTTTCAACGTCGGGACCCACAATCGTGCCTTTTGCAAACTCGAACCGTACACGGCACAACTCAGGCGGAGTTTGTCCCAGATCACCATCTTCCAATTCTTCATAAAGAAAATCACACATTCTGTCAAAAACATACCTCTGCTTCGGTGCTTCCCATTGGTGGAAGACATCCATAACAGACTCTAACTCATATCTTGCAGGGTCAGTGACCCATTTATGCGCCAAATGATCCAATACTCCCTTCTCTCTAGAATCAGGCAGTTGACTACGCAACTGTGTACGCTCTGAAATGGGGGTCGTGCTCAATGACCCAAAGAAAGGAGAAAAGAGACTAGTAACAGTATCCGTCATTCTCTGTCGGACAGAAGGAGAAGTTGACAGAACAGGAGATAGAGCGGACTGAGTAAGAGCTAATGTAGGAGCAGTAGTAGAAGAGGCAGTAAGAACAGGCGGAAGAGTCGTAGGAATTAAAGACGGAACAGGTAGCAAAGTCGGCGGCCCTTGAGGAGGCTGCACCAAAGGAGTAGGAGCCAACTGAAGAGGAGCTGGCGGCTGTGCAATAGCAAGAGGCAAAGCAGCCAGAGGTTGCTGCGCAACTAAAGGTTGCGGAGGTGCTGTAGCACTCTGCGCATAAGGGGGTGGCGAGCTCAACAAATGTGACATTAAAGGGTCTTTCTTAAGCTCCTTTGCTGCATCTTGCTGAAGAAGCGGCAAGACTGGATAGCATTTATCAATCGCCATTTTACGTTGCCTGTGCGACTGTTCACTCGCTTGTTCTTCTTCGTTATCTTTATACTGTATTGCAGCTTGCATTATCGAGATACCCCTTTTTCTTTTATTTTTCTTTGCTAATTTAATTTCTTCCTGTTTGGCTTCCTTTCGCCATAGGCGGAAAGAGTCAAACATCGCCGGACAGGCTTTCTTCTTAAAAAGTCTAACCTCTAGATTGTCTAAAATTTCTGTGTCAAAACTACCATATTGGGGCCATTGTAGGACACCGTCCTTTTTCGTGTAACAAATCCATACTTTGTTATATGTGATGGGGCCCACGCCATGTTTCACCTAGAGCTCATATGTTGGAGTTCCAATCGGAGGAACCGGACACGAGTCCTCCAATCGGGAATCCCTATTTCGACCAGAACAAAATATTCTTCCAAGTCTGCTAAGACCAGGCATCTTCGCTCACTAGTCTAGCTTCAAACTTCAAGGGAATATCGAATACGATAGTCTCGTGAATACACAAGTCCCTCGGCTTTGGTACTTGCAAGTCCCAAATCAAAGATCCCCAGGGGATACCCAAAACTAAGGACTGGGAGATGCTCCACTTATACTTAACTGAGGTATCGATGTCGGCACCAGAAGACCCGTCTATCGTCTCGCTTTACAAATCATCGAAGGCTCCAACACAGGGCGACAGTCAGGGCAGCAGTCCTTCGTAGCCGTTGGAAAGCGGGGAACCTCGCAGCAAAGACTTTCGGACCACGGCGACATACAGGGGTTGATGAAGTGGCTGGCCTTCCTCCAGAATTTTCACGCGAAGCTCCTCACAAACCTCAGGCTTGGACCGGTACCGCTGAAGTCGCCCCACGTTGGGCGCCAAATGAAGAACCGGGTTATTTAAGACCCAGCGGCGGCAGGGGAAACGCCCTAGTCTCCGGGTCCACCTGTCTTAGAGTACAGAGACATGGGTGATTCTTGGTGACGTCAAAGATCGATTTTATTAGCTGCAGCCTGTAACAGAGATCCTAGAAGTACAACACGGTGTATGTTCTCAGGAGACTGCTCACCTTACAAGAACCAGTCATCCCTTTTTATACCAAATATTATGCTTCAGGCAAATATTCAGCTACCGGGAAAGGGACTGGTTTAACAAGTTTGGCTTCAGGCAAGAGAGTCGCTCGCTCATGTCATTCAGAGGACAGCTAAAGTGTACGTGTGTTTGGAGACTCGTTCGGCCACTGTCACCGGCCTATGTGAGGGCAACCACAAAATGGCTGCCGTACGCAAGATGGAACCCGGGGGTTCGGAACGGACTCCATGATTTCATGGCTATCTCGTCACTTGAATAGAACGAAAATTCTCACACATCTTGCATTCGCCATATTCGGTCTGCTGATACCAAAATCGTCATGATACGACGACTTTTATAACAATGTTCAGAATTTCAATTCCTCATTACTGCTTGGATTCCGAGTTGAGGAGGGACGATCACTTTGCACGCTCTGTTCTCCAGGATTTCCTGGTCTAGAAGAGTGGACACCCTCCTCCGGGAGTGGGGACTGCTGTGGGACTCTATTCACAAGGTGAGGAATCCACACGGCAGATGTATCTATCAGAAGAACAAGTTACTTACCTTCGGTAACGCTTTTTCTGGTAGATACAATATCTTCCTGTGGATTCCTCACTGACCCACCCGCCTCCCCGTTGTCCACTCTTCTATGCCAGATTTTCTATTATGTTTTTATATATGGTCAAGGAGTTGTTTATTTCAAATGTTTTATTGCATTTGCTTCACACTGTGTGTGTTACCTTGATATTTCTACTGCGTATACTGTGTATATGTCTACTGTCGTTGTGCGTTCGTGTGCCTCGAAGGCACGGAAAAAAGGGCGGAACTGATGTCATCACACCGGCGTGGGTCTATTATAGGCGTCGGTGACGTCAGCGGAGTCGCGAGCGATGCCGTGCCTCTATGACGTCTAAGTCCACGTCGGCACGATGCTATGAAAGGAATTTCCGAATGTTGCTGACGCAAGGGGATATTCACAAGGTGAGGAATCCACAGGCAGATATTGTATCTACCAGAAAAAGCGTTACCGAAGGTAAGTAACTTGTTCTTTTCTTCTTTATGCCCAATATTAGACTGTATGGGGTGAGTATGAGAGTTGTTTTCCTCCCTGAAGGTACAGGTTGTTTATCGGAAATTTTCACCCAAATTCGGAACTACCTACTTTTTTAATTTTTTGACGCCATTTCGGCAACCAAATACGGTCAAGCCTCCCAGACTCCTATCCTTGGTTGTGCTCTTTAAGTTCTTTACTCTTTACTCATTGTACTGTCTCCAAAAGGGGGGTGTGTGGGCTGTTTAGTTGTACTGGCCTCCTTTTCGGGGCCTCCGTGTACTGCTAAGCAATACACTCCCCCACACTCTCTGTACAGTGGTTTGACCGCACCTGCGCATCCGTACCCCCTCAGAAACCACTGCCACCGGTATTGCGTGCTGTCGACTAAAGGCTGTGTGCTGTAGGATGTGGGCTGTGGGCAACTAACTTTCAACTGGGAACTGGGAGACACAACTCCAGCTCCAACTCCAACTCCAGCTCCAACTCCGACTCCAGCTCCATATCAGGAGGGTTAGGAGGCTCACGGCCACTTCTACCGCAACTCCCTCAGCCCCCCTGCCGCCTCCTCATGGAAGCTGGGGGGCCAAGTGTTGATAATATCCACACCAGGAGCTGTGAGGCTTGAGGCGTCCTTCTCAGCGCAAAAAACACGGGGCTCAATCAAAACGTATCCCCTTCCCGGCTACTGTACCCTTCCCTTACTTGATTAGGTGGGGAGAACTTCTTATGCCACTCACCGCTGGCCATGAGACCCAGGCTGCAAAGACAGCTATCAGCAATCAGCAATCGACGGCTATCAGCAAGCCGCCACCCGCCAGGTCCCTCCGAACGCGGTCAGTTTTCACTTGCTCTTCACTTCACTTCACTGAACATTTCCCTCGACCCCCGCAGCCCCTTACGAGTGGCAGGCTTGGAGGGGGAGCAAAAAAGGGAAACAAAAGCCGTAAACTGGCTCCTCAAATTAGCAGTGTTTGGCAGAGGTTTTCTTAAAGCGGCCGCGTTCATTGCGTTCTCGGCGGCTTACTGATCCTCACGCAGAGTCAGCTGAGCGCAAAAGCTGGACTGGAGCACAGGGTTCACGGTTCGATCCCGGCTGCGGCGGCAGCTCAACTCAGCACCATGTGACTCTGGGCAATAGCTCACTTAATTTCCACAAGGGCGCCTTGAGACCCGTATGGGTCAGTAGTTTGCACTTTACAAATACGGATTTACATTTTACATTTACATTTTAGGGGTTTATAGTAGGTGGTAACTAAAATAAAAATGATTTAATACATTATTCTTTATTAATAAATAATTTTTAAATAAGCATAATTTTTTCTGGGATTCAAATTTTAATAATGTTTGCAATTCTAGAATATATATATTTGACATTTAAATTTGTATTTATTTAAATAACTTTTTATATGAAATATATTTGTCTTTTTCTTTTAATATATATATTTTCTTTTTTTATTTTGTTTAAAAAAAATTATTTTATTGTTTTGCAGAGAATTTGTTTGCTTCTTATGTAGTACTGACTGCAGTCGAAATATAAAATTTTAGTCCTCCTCAATCCAACACTTTCCCTACTGTTACACTGTTACAGTGGGGTGGGAATAGTAAATTCTACCCCTTCATAATCCAACACTTTCTCCACTGTTGCACCTATTGAACTGGTAATAGTAAAATGTACCTCTCTGCAATCCAACACTTTCCCTACTGTTGCACTGATTTTAGTGGGTTATAATAAATTTTACCCCTCCACAATCCAACACTTTCCCTACTTTTGCACTTCTTGGTGTGGGAATAGTAAATATTTTATTCCTCTGCAATCCAACAATTTCTCTATTGTTAAACTCAGTGGAGTGGGAATAGTACATTTTACCCGCTCCACAATCCAACGCTTTCCCTAATGTTGCGATTTTTGGAGTGGGAATAGTAAATTGTATCTCTCTGTAATCTACATTTTTTCCTAGTGTGGTATTAACTGTAGTGCTCTGCAATACAGTATGTCATCTAATTTTGCATTTATTATAGTGAGAGTACTGAATTTTACCTTTGTGTGTTGTAACAATTTTGTTGCTGTTGTGGGGGGTTGGAGTAGTTCATTCTATATATTATTAGTTTACAAATTTGTCTATTTTTTATAAATTGTAGTGGGAATTTTATATATATTAATTTTAATATTTAATAATTTATTTTAGATTGTTTTAATGTATGTTTTTGTTTATTTAAAATAATCTTGATCATTATTGTTTTTAATGTAAAATATTTGTATTGTAAAATATTTGTTTAGTTTTTAATTTTAATCAAAGTGCTTTGTTTTTTAAGTATCATATGTAATTGGTATATATATATATATATATATATGTTATATTATATTTTTAATATTTTTTAAATTATAATAATATTCACAGTTATTCGTTTTACAATACTTTTTTAACTAGATATATGTTAATATATATATATATATGTGTGTGTAACTCTTTTAAATTAAGTTAATGTATTATGTTTGTTACAATATGCATTAAATATATTTATTTTTTATTAAATTAAAGCTAGTAATATTTTTTAATATATATATATTTAAAAATCTATATGTAATGCAACAATTTTATAGAAAACAATATATTTTCTCGATATTTTTGTATGTACCTTTTTAAGTACAGGTAGGCGATATTTTTGTAGTAGATATTTTTGTCTTCATATTTTCGTAGGTCGATATTTTGGAGCTCGATATTTTGTCGGTGAACCATTGTATTTTATGTGGCTTAAAGGTAACACCCCATGACCTGAATCGTACGTGGGAGTGTTCCATGTTCTGATGTTGTAAGAAGTGCTAACCTAATGCTTCTAAAAGAGCAAGGCTTTCAAGGACGTCTTGAAGGAGAGAAGCAACAGTCAAATGATGCCCTTTGTCGATAGAGTGCACCAACATTTACCTCTAAATCTTTGTTGCCACGGGCCGTAGACTTGAACTTAAGGAAGGTTAGCTTAAGGAATTATTTTCTCCAGCGATTATGTGGGAGCAGTGTTAGTATCTGAATTTCAGGCACTGCAAGTTTTATTAGTCAGTCAAATAACTTTATTCGGTTTAAATAAACCATAAAAGTAAGACATTCGAACACAATAAACACAAATACTTAGGGCCCCATTAGGATGGCACCCTTGCGGAAGACGGAACCGCCCGCCTTAAGGGCGGAGGTCCCAAAGTCTGCATTAGGATGCGCCTGCCACATTGGCGGGCGCATCCCCCATTTTTAACATTGTGGCGGGCGGTGCTCACTGCACCGCCCACCACAATGTTAAAAATGAATGCGCGCATTTGCATAAACAAAGTGGCAGGCACTGCGCGGTGCCTGCCGCTTTGTTTATGCAAATGCTGGGAGGTACCACAGGGTTTCTCCGTGTGCACCGCCCACCCCCTCTTCACTCGGGGTGCCCGCAGGGAGCCCCCAGAGTGAAGACGGCATGCCTGAAAGGCATCCGATTTGGCCCATACTAATATGGCTGGCGATGTCAATGAGACACTGCCACCATATTAATCCTTTTCCGCCCCGGCCGCAAAGCGACGGCGGCGGAAAAGCAGCGGACGGTCTTTCCGTCCGCCGCGGTCCCCCCGCCATACTAATATGGCGGGGGGGCATTCGGGAGTGGATGTCGGGCGGATTGCCTCCGCCAGGCCGGCGGTGGCTACCACCAGCCTGGCGGAGGCAATCCGCCCGACATCGTAATGGGCCCCTTAATGGCAAGTTATTACAATAAAATGTTATTTGACTCAAATAAACCACAATTTCTCATAAAATTATTAGAATACAAAACTCTAAAATTCTACAAATATAAATGGGAGACGTCAGTTTTGTTAATGATTCATACTGTTTCCTTATTATGAAAGCATTCCTGAAATGTATGACTACAGTACAAATTGCTTCATTCGATAAGGATAATAAAAGATTAAAACCCTCATGGTAGTTACAAGGACAAGCTTTTTTTTTAAAAGGAATAAGGAACCGGGCCCTTGGATCCCTATAAAGTGCATAGAATAGAATAAGGTGCAAGGTGCTTTGTTTTGTTGAATTGTCGCACGGAAAAGGAGAGAGGTTATTGCACCAACCGGCCTGTTTGGGGAAGGCCATTAAAAAGTGTAAAGTACAGAGCCGAAATCTAGTCAAGAAAAATCTAAAATGTGTGTTAGTGGTGAAGGACAGGTAAAACTGGGGATGCAAAAAGTGCTGGTTAATGTATGGTTGCAGCCCAACTATCCTCCTGGGTTTATCATGCTCATTTCGAAATGCATTTTTAATGGTTTGTTTCACTTTTGAGTCGGTGCTGTCTGGATTGACATAATAATGCCCAAGGCCTATTTCTTTGAACTTTCCCCTTACATAACTGAGCCATGGAATGGCCTCGGCATTGTCCAACATCATGCATTCCCTGACAATCTCTTTTGTTAGCGTTAAGACTTCTGACTGCCAAACTTCCGCCCAGAGGATTAATGGGGCAATATTAATCCGATCCGCAGTAAAATCAACCCCTAGCTCAGTATGACAAAATGCTGAAGGGGCACTTTGGGGGATCATCAGTAGTCTCTTTAGGAACGTATTCTCTAATATCTGGAGTTTTGTGCTTTGATAGTATCCCCATACTTCCGCCCCCTATATGGGAATAGACAAACATTTTGATCTATATAAGGTTATCAGTTCCACTACCGGCTTATGGCCCAATTTACTCGCACAGCGGAAGAGACCCTCCACTGCATGGCTCGTGTTCGGGACCCTGGATGTGATAAGCTGTGCCCAATTCAATTTCTCATTAAAAACATTCCCCAAATAGTTAAAATGTGAAACCTTCTCAATTTTCTTATCATTTACCATAAACTTTCTTGATTTGGTCTGACTAGGACCACAGATCATAATATAAAATTTAGTGAAATTTACCTTTAGATCCAAGGCTGACATAAATTTATTAAAAACATTCAATGACTTCTGTAGGCTGTTAGCGGTTAAGGCCATTAAAACCGTGTCATCCGCATATGACAACAACGGAATTACTTTCCCTCCTATTCTTGGCAGATCTAACTCCTCGCTTTTCAGGGCCAATTCAAGGCCGTTAGTGTACAAGAGGAAGAGGAAGGGGGCCAGTATACACCCCTGACGTACACCCTCCGTAGAGATAATGGGCCCCGTTCTTTCACCCCCTGGACCATATCGTATAGACACTGTGGTGGATGCATGCAGCCTATGTAATAAAGTGACCAGGGATTCCTCAAAACCCATGACCCCCATCATGTCCCAAAGTTTACCCATATTAACCGTTTCAAAGGCACTGGACAAGTCCACGAAAGCAAGGTGTAGGGACCCCTTCCTTGCCTTCATGTACTTGCCCATGATCAGTGCTAGATTTATTTATTTATGTATTTATTTATTTTTGCAATTTATTCAGCGCGAACGAATACCCGTAGGCGTCTCGGCGCTAGATTATTCACCTAATTTTCCCAAGATGAAAAAGGCTCCTGAAGGTTAGTTGTCGATATTTAGGGACTGTTCATTTGTCCCCATGCCTCTTCGGAAGCCATATTGGGCTTGGGATATCATACCTTTGGAATCTGCACAAGTTTTATCATTCTCCTGTCCCAGAATGGGACCCAGAGAAAGAGTCTGAGGCCTGGTGTTTTTTGTAGCCTGACAAGGAAAAAGGAAAAGAGTTTGGACTTTTGCAGATGATTAACTTGATAATCCAGGAGATATTATTAGTGGTCAGTACCATGACTACTAATGGAAATATGTAACAATTCAAGAGATAATATTTATGCCCCCTTGAAAATGCCAGAGCCATAGCCTCTTTATCACTCGGCCTTTAACTGTAATTACCTCAGAGTGTCACTTCATTGTTTGTAGCTTATCATCATCATTACAAAAGGTTGACACTGTTAGTAGATATGACTTCAGACCTGATGCAACTCCTCCAAAAGCTGTGTTCCATCTATTATTGTGCCCTTTAAATAGGATTGACTTTATCCACTTCCTCACCATCGTCACTGTCTTTTATTTTTGGTGCAAATAGACAGAGCTTAAGTAAGAAAAAATCTTATCTACCCATGAATGCCAAATACTGATCACTCACTGAATTGAGTCTATGGGATGATCACTGACTGACTTGAATCTACGGAATGGACACTAACTTGTTGACCCTGCGCACAAGAATTGGAATTATGTAAATATGTTGGTAGGCAGATTCAACACGACCCTGTGAAGAGAAGCCAATCCATCCTTTCGAGATGATAATCTTTATTTAGATATGACACAGATATCGTTAAAAGAAAATTACAAAATTCACATTGTATACAAACTGTTAAAATAAAAAAACAACATGATGTTCTTTTCATTTCATCTTCCCTTTTTTTCCTTGGGGATGTGGAGGAAATATATTAGACGATTTACACAATAAAATAAGGGGGAAGCATTAGCAGGACCTCTTTTGCATAAAGTTACGATATGCTTGCTGAATAAAAATGATTAATCCTATGTTTAAATCTGTATCCTTTCAAATAGATACCTATCTATCTATGAGCTAATCCTTATCCAGGATGCAATTGCTGCTACATTAGGCAGCATCAGAACCTGTTTCATTGATGCTCTGCCTCTACGTGACGGGAGAGACAATCTCTGACATTGAATAACATCGGATTCTGTTGATGTTCACTTGAAAAGAGGAATGTAAAATTGTTTCACCAACATTGGATCTTTTATATATTCACATGCTTACATAATTCCCCAGTGTCAGGCTACATTAAAATAGAAATATACAGTGTAAAATATATAGCATTCAGTATAAAATGGCCATAGGCCTAAATCAACATTACATATTTAGTAGCACATCCACCTCATTTGAAAGAACCCAAACTTCAGCCAATGAGGTGAAAGCTTAAGCTCTCCTACTCCTCCTAGGAAGCCATCATAGCTCTGAATTCTCTTCACGTCGTGTTTGGAACAACACTTCAGCCACCCCTCCTGTCACTAAATGGATAAAACTTGCATCTAACAGATTATCAGATTGCACTGAGGATCAACCTCTGAAAATGAAGAAAAAAACAAGCAAAATGTAATTGAACCTCCTTGATGATGTTACTATTGACAATGTTGTCTACAAGACTGTCAATGACAAGACCTTCAGTGGTGTTGACGCCTACTTTATTGACAATAGATTGTTACGTCGACCGTGGCTTTGCCATAGTGAACAACACCGTTGAAGGTGACCTGCATACTGTTGACAGTAGAAACTATGCCTTCTACGACATTGGTGCTGTTGACAACAGTACTGTCAATAACCCTTCCGATGACATTGACACCATCAAGTGCAGTATTCACTCCTCCTTTTTCACCATTGAAGGTATCAACATTGCCACCAACTCAAATTTTGCAATTTGATCAGGTAGATGAGGCAAGTGAATATGGTTTGCAAACTGCTAGTAGATAACACAATTGAATGTTAAATATGTTCCGTAATGTGGAGAGGACATGAATGAAAATAATTTCTATTCAGACTATGATTATCAACAGTATAGTGGTCCTCAGGCTTCGAAGTATTGCATTCTTCCTAGGCACAGACACACTGAAGTAGTTCAGGTGCCTATGACTTTTCTAACTACATTACAACACATTATGGGAACTTTTCACAAGTTAGTACCACAAAAATCACCACAACAGCATATTTCATTACTGACTAAACCTTCTCCACAGCAGTTACCCCAACCCCTCACCATTTCCAAAGGAATCAGCCAGAGTAGTTCAAAGGCTATTGTTCCTACCAACACCTGAAGATCTGGACGACTATGACTCCGATCATGATATACTTTCCGATGTAGATGAAAAAGAAGGTGAACTTTCACAAGATGATGGAGGACAAGATGATATAGCAGATGAAACCATAACCCCAAAGGAAGGGGATAACGCACCTGTGCTTCAAGATCAGATGGATGATATTTCCAAATGTCATTCTCTTTTAGAAATAGCTGCACAGACGTTTAATCTTCATATGAAGCCCACAGATAAATAGTGGTTTTGTATGTCTTCAAAGAGCAACCTTGGAAGCCTGTAAGAGCTGAACCAATTTTGGATTTTATTTGGTCTGAAGGGCTTAAGCCAATGAAGAATCTGACTACAGTTCAGGTGGTGATACCGCACCTGGAGAAGACATACAAAGCTCCAAAGACATACAAAGCAGATTCAGTAATTGCCTCAGATGCTCAAAAAATATCTAAAACTCCACTCACACCAACTTCTGGTCCACTAGATAGAAATAGCAGATGTATAGACAATCTAGGCAAAAGAATCTCATCTATGGAAGCAACCTCTATAAAGTCTGCCAACCCTTTAACAATTTTGGGGTGCTATGATCGCCTGATGTAGCATGATATTGCACCATTGCTAGAACTCATCCAGAGAATAATAGGGAGACAGCAAGAGCTATGCTTAAGGAAGAACTAATTTCTTTCTTCATTGATGCAGCAATGAATGACTCCATACAGGTTTTTGTCAGATTGCAGGAGGAACTGTGTTAATAAGGCAGGGTGGGCTAAAGCCCATAACCTTTTGCCCTGAAGTGCAGTAAAAGATTTTGCACATGCCCTTTAATGGCCTTGCTCTTTTCAGCAAACATGTTTAGGAAGCTTTGCAGGGTCTCAAAACAGATACTGATGCTTCCAAGGCTTTGGGTCTCGTACAGTATCGCAAATTTGGATCTCCTAATCTTCGTGCCTCATGGAGACCCCAAGGTTTTAGGGGAGTATTCAACCGTTATTGAAGTCAACTGTCATATTATCTTCAATGACAATCTGAATATGATCAAGGATACTCCCATAACTGTAGTGAAAGGCAGCCCAATGAGAGAGCATCAGGAAGAAAGAGGAGTGCTTCCCTGTCATGATCCTATGACAACCATAAAAGAGCTTGACTCTCTGTCTTTGCCCTCTTTCTTAACCCCTACTCTAAGATTGAGGGTCAGAAGTTCCCTTTAAGCTCCTGCGTGGGAGGCTATAACAACGAAAAAATAAGTTGGGCTGGGCAAAATGCTCTTACAGGCCACACATTGGAATTCATCCAGAGACCCCCTGTGAACAAACCAAAAAAAGTATAAGCTTCAGCAGGAAACTTTTACTCCTCCTTACAAGAGCTATAGATATTGTTCCCAAATCACAAAGAAAAAAGAGGGTTTTACTCCAGGTTTTTCCTGATCAAAAAGAAGACGGGTCAGTGAAGATCGATCCTGAATCACAGGCAACCAAACAAGTTTCTGAAGATACAATCCCTCCAGATTGTTACCCTTCAAGAAGTCCTCCTGATGATGCACGGAGGAGATTTCATGACCTCCCTGGATCTTCAGGACTTTCCACATACCCATTCATCAAAGCACAGAAAATACCTCTGAGTTTTGGTAGTGAAACACAATCAGTTGGATGGGTTTTTATATAGCGCAATATCACCGCCAGGTCTCAAAGCGCTTTGCATTGGGAACCCGTCCTGGTTTTTCCCTGTGAGATAGCCCCTACTGGGTATCCCCAAGGTGAAAGCCAGGCATCCTGCCGCGGGGGGCCATAGTGGAGATTAAGCAAGCTATTGCCCAGAGTTGCAGAGTGTGAACCTGTGATTCGAGTAGGCACCGAAGCGAGAATTACCAAGTCCGTGGACATTTTTGGGCTCAAGACCCTGCCGCGTCAGGAATTGAACCCTGGTCCCGGGTCTGATCTCAGCGTCCGGGTCTGCCTCCTCTAACCAGTGAGCCACTTCTCCATCAGTTCAAGGTGCTCCCTATCAAATTCAAATCAGCACCCCGAATATTTATCAAACGCTTTGCTGCAGTGGGTGTCTTCATCAGACGAGATTAATCTGTTCAAGAAACGAGGCCACACATTGAACAGGAAAAAACCTTCATTGGAGCCCTGAACAAAAATCCAGTTCCTGGGTGCATTGCTCGACATGCAACTGGCAAAGGCTTTCCAGCTAGACTAGGAACTAGACTGGCTATGGAAGCAAGTGGAGGGGTCTTGGAAGGATATAGTACATGTCATAAAGAGGTTCAAATAGGCATTGCTATGGTGGACGCTTCCTGCAAATGTGAACTCAAGACTGTCTTTCCTACCTATATCAAACAGGATTATTCTTAAAAGAGATGCATCCATGAATGGATGGGAAGTATTCCTGCAGGAACTCTCAACCAGAGGCCTATTGTCAGATGCAGAAAAGTCACTTCACATCAGTGTGTTGGAACTACGCGCCATTAGACTAGGCTTGCAGGTATTTCATCCCAGACTAATAGGTTTGCCAGTCCTAGTAAGAATGGACAACACAACATCCATGTCCTGAATAACCAAGCAAGGAGGAACTCGATCCCGATCCCTTTCAGAAGAGGCTCAACAGTTCTGGAATTGGGCCATTTCTCACAAGCTCCGCCCTTCTCACAAAATTTGACAATCCTGTGGAACACGTGCCAGGTTGTCAGAATGATAAGGCAGATGCACTCAGCCGGCAAATGTCCAATTGTCATGAGTGGGAGCTAGAACAGAAGATGCTGGATTACATTTTCAGTCAGTGGGGTCACCCCACAATAGTGGTGTTTGCCACTCTGAACAACTTAGTAAATGCTTGTTCTTCGCAAGCAGATTCTCACATCCAGGGACGATGGGGCATACCCTTTCGATAAGTTTGTTCAAAATGTTTGCATACGCCTTTCCTCCTCTTTCCCTGATCCCCACGGTGCTGAGGAAGGGGAAGATAGAACATTGCATTCTGATCCTCATTGCTCTGGCGTGGCCATGCCAATATTGGTACAGCAAACTGCTGCAGTTTTCAGAAAGTCCAGCCATTCCTAGACATTATAGAGAGATTCTCCATCATGATCCCAAGTTGCTAAGCTTGATAGCATGGTACCTGACCACCTAGAGTTTGGCCATTTGGGTCTGTCGCAAGAATGTAGGAATATTTTGCCACAGGCTCGAGCTCCAGCAAATACAATGACCTACAGCACTAAGTGGAAGCGTTTCTGTATATGGTACAGAAATAATGGTCATCATTCACTGAGAATAACACCTCATCACATTCTTCTGTATTTGTAGAATCTAGCAACAGTGGACTTAAATACTCAGTTAGATTCCATCTGGCTGCAATTTCGAGATTTAGGAGGACTGATTGGTCAGCTTCTTGTTTGTTCTCCCAAATAATCATAAAACGATTCATAAAAGGACTCTTTACAGTATTTCCACTGCTTTGACATCCACCAGTTCCATGGGAACTTAATACTGTCCTCAGAAGTTAATGTGCCTGTCAGGCTTTGATCTTTCTTCCCCAATCCATCTATGTCAGCAGAAAGATTGTTGCATTCATTGGATCTGCGTAGATACCTCAGGATCTACATAGACAAAATAAAAGACACATGTAATTCAGACTGGTTATTTTTGTCTTGTGGACATACAAGACCAGTTCATCCCTTGTTCAAACAGGGTATAGTTTGTTGGATCTCGGCCTGTATTTCCTTCTGTCATAGAAAGGCCAAAGCATCCACTTCAAGGAATAGGGAGGGTACAATCCACCAGGAGCATAGCATCAACTGTGGCACTCTATGCTGGGGTGCCCCTGAAGGATATCTGCAGTGCAGCTACCTTGAAGAATCGGCACACGTTCACGAAACACTAATGTCTAGACGCGGACACAGAACCTGGCGCGGCAGTGAAACAGGCAGTAATGAGAAACCGCTTTCGGTAAATGTGAACCTGCGTACTGCTTTTCTTATGTATTATAATGTGTACTGCTTGTTGTGAATATATAAAAGATCCAGTGTTGGATAAGAAATTAGTTGCTTACCTGTAACGCCAGTTGTCCATTATTGATATCTTTTATATATTCACATGCGACCCTCACTCCTCCTCAGTCATAGGCTCTTCCAATATTATTCTCAGGCTTGGACATTGAAATCTAAGCTATGGTGGCTTCTTGTGATGGTAGTAGAGCTTAACCGTATCGGTGCGGCGCATTTTCCCGCTGTGTGCTGAAGAATAAAAAATCCAGCGGTTCATGACGAGCTCAGCTCGTCTTGAGCGTACGAGAGGTGTACCTCATGACGAGCTGAGCTCGTCATCAGCTTCGATGGGGTTAAACTTCCACCTCATTGACTGATGTTTGGATTATTTCAAATGACGTGGATGTGCTACTAAATATATAATGTTGTACACTCTATACCGTATGTTATATATATATATTTTACACTGTATACTTCGAATTGAATGTACCGGGTAGTCCCAGCCTGACGACTATGAATGATTCAAGCATCACTATATAAAAGATATCAGTGTTGTTGAACTGGATTTACAGGAAAGTAACTAATTTCTTATTGTACCCATTTTTGGAAAATAAAATGCATGTGTGTAGAAATATCAAATGGCACCACCAGCGATTTTGGCATGGCCTTGTGATCGCCGTACGGGGATTCTCGATTCCTTAAATTCGGTAACGCATGCTTGCCATTATATGATGGATATTCAGGCGTGCTCCTTACTGTTTGCTCCGAAAGCGGCGATTGAATGGTGTTATTGGCTAGCCCCGTGTAGGGAGAAGGGAGTGTTATTGGCATTACATCAGCTACGCATACACACTATGGGTGACTTATTTGCGGGAGGTACGGCGCGCACATGGGACGGAATTGTCACTGACGATATAAACCCCCCACTATTAGCGCGCTTTCAGTTTCATAGGGTACGACATGCTTTGAGGGAACTCTTGGGGGATGACATGGAAGAACCAATGACGGTCACAGCATTTGACTATGTGGTGAATGCTAAATCCCCAGTAAAATTAATAACCAATCTCTATAGTATAGCCCTATCCGAAAGAACTATGGAATACACGAAACCGAGATTGGCCTGGCAAAATGACTTACGAATTGAATTAGGTGAGGAAATGTGGCAATATTGTTGTACTAGTACTAGGAATATATCATTAAATGGTCGCCACAGACTCATACATTTTAAGTTCCTGAATAGGACTTATTTACACCCCAGAGAGACTTTTCAGGTATCGGCTGCGCGACTCCTCAATATGCGAAAAGTGTAACGCTCCATTAGCGGACTTTCTACATGTTGCCTGGGATTGCCCTGTAGTTTTCTCCTTCTGGCAGGCGGTTTACGGGGAGGTCAACAGGGTGATGCTTTTGTCTTTGGTCCCTGACCCACTACTGGCAATTTTGGGCTACTCGAAACCTTTGCGCCCAGCGCATAGACGACTTGCTGACTGTGCATTGCGCGCGCCTGGATGAGAGGCCCTCCCCCCACTCTTAACTCCTGGAAGAGAGAATTAATATATTGCTGCATGCAATCTGAACTGTACAGTGACTTAATGCCCCCGAAGAATAGGCCCAAGAATTTTTGGTCACTAATCCTAGACGGCACACTGATGGTAGAAGAACAGACTGAGGGTACTGAAGGAGGTGGGGATGTCACTGACAGAGAGGGGGCGGATACGGGAACTCCACCGGACACGACACTTGCGCAGCCACTTGAGGAGACACTCTGAGATGGTACTGACATAACTGTTGGGATGGTGTGGGTATGGTACCGTGCTGTATTTTGGTTGGCACACTTTCTAATTTGAATATCTGTGGTATGTGGGACTGGGTGGTGCAGGCTGATTTGTCCTGTATTGACTGACGCACACTTCTGTACGTTTCATGTATGTATTGCTACTGACAAACTTGCATTGCTTTTATTTGGTTCTTTCTGCCGACATTGATTATTGCTATGATTATGATGTATCATATCTGGTTTCTTTTGTCCTTTTTTTTAAATACCAATAAATAAATAAAAATAAAAATATATATATCAATTTGCACCAGTTTTTCATCTTTGAGAAGTGGTATGTCATCGGCAATGTGCAGTTAATGCAAGCAAATGATATAAAGAAATATTGATTAGATTTCCATAGAACTCATTATAATATAGCAGAGTAGAATACATCTTCAGGGCAAGATCACGTGGTACAGATTTTTCTTCTCAAATACAACGCCAAGAATAGCAATCTAGAAACACAGAGAACCATCCCACTACTCATGTCTGCTTTCAGGATTCGTAAAACAATTGCATGGCGTGGAATTCCCATGGATCGACAAATGGGCCATATCCATCCTTTTCCGCAATTGGCCATACTCTGGGCTTAAAAATAACATGATCCTCGGTCTCCAGCTTGTTTGCGCAAATGGGATATATGTCATTCATTTGGGAAGGACCAAATGCTGCCTATTTGCATGGAAAGGACTGCAGTGGTAAAGTGCCAAAATGAAATTTTGGGTACAGTTGTTTTGCAGCTGGGGTGAGGATGGGGGTTGGAGGTCAAGAAACTTCGCTGTCAGAGAGCCCAGATTCTGGTGATTACATTGCACCATTACCACATATTCCCAGTAGTTTATTTTTTTCAATTTCTTTTGCAGACTTTGGTTAAGATAGACGGTTTTCCAATAGTTACACAACCACTTTTTTATATATACTGACCATTTTATCTTCCCCTTTTGGTCCAAATCCAAGGTCTCCTATAGACCTTTTCTGTACGGCTATAGGTGCTTGGTTATCCATCCATTAGATAAGTGGTCTTAGGTGTGCTACCAACTCAATGTCGCTGATCCCCATTTCAAGATTTAGTGTAATAATTGGTGTGCTGATAAGCGTGGCTCAAATCCACCCGAGTGACTTACCACACTCACCTATAGTTGCCCAATAATAAGTCAGCCGGACAGTGGAGAAGAATAAACAAGGTAATTTTATTAGGCCACAAACTCCCACATGAGAGGGCCCCGTCCGACCTCACCCCTAAGAGTGCGCCGAGAGGACTGACCCATCCCAACACAGCAATACCTTATAACAGGGTACATTAGAGTAAAACACGCCCAGTCTGGAAAAATACTGGACCCCTAGAAGAGCGAACAATGGCCTCACACAAGAGGCATCTGCACCTGCGATGGCAACCTTTCTTATCTCGGCCCTAGTCCGCGGAGCCAGGCCTCAGCGTCTCCAGCACATGAGAACACCACTGATAAAGAATTTGTTATAGTTTCGATCACAGTTAGCCGAGAAAGGAAAACTACTGCGTTAGCATTTCTTCTCTATTCCTACGGGAGGGGTGAGTGAGTGTGACTCACACCCAAAGGGAAACACTCCAAAATGGTGGCACACAAGCTAAGCTAAGAAAACATGATAATGTAACACGCATAGATGAATATTAGATGAAGAATATGAACGTAAATGCATAAATGAAGACACATCATGCTAACTCATAAGCGTAAATGTAAACGTAAATGTAAATGGGCGGGGCATCGGGAAATGAAACCTATCAGACCCTCCTTTTAGCAGGATGTGGCTAACATGAGCGCAGCCTTTATTAGCCAAAAGAAGGGCCTTTACAGCAAATGCTAGGGGCAAGGAATCAAATTAATCGAAAATATCATCATCAATAAGCATTAACCAACGAATATCATGAAGTTCCACATCATCGGAAACAGGATATTGGCGTGTAGGTCTCCTAGAAACTCGTAAATTGCTGGCACACATGGAGCAACAAGGGGGAAGGCAGTAAACGCATAAACAGCAAGTCAGTATCATACCCACGACTCCCACAACTCCCATCAAAATCTTCCAACCCCAGGAGGAGAAAACACTCCACAACCATGTCTTTAATGACCAGGTACCTGTATCCTGATGAAGATCAGCTGCCAATCTATGGAGCTTCTGTACAGCTAAGTTAACAGTCGGGCCGAGTCTGGAATATATACACAACAAGAGGTCCCGATGACGCGACAAGCCCCACCCCTGTCTGCAAGGATGACATCATGCACCATCCAGTTCTGAATCGTAAATAATCTCATAGCCTGCATCTCAATGGACATATGGGCTGCAATATCAGCCTCCGTATTCACTACCTTTTCCATTACCCTTGAGAGGCGCCTAATAGCTCTGCTGTTAAAGATAGGACCCCAGAATGGCAGTAAACCCTTAGAAAAATCTGTAAATTGCTGCACAGAGGTATCTGTCTGATCAACATCCTCAACCTGCAGTGCCCTCCTTTTACGCTGTCCAGGCATGATGGCAAACCTCCGATGAGTCTTATGGTAATCTGAAGGTGCCACATAAACAGGGGGAAGTAAATAGGCTAGGTAACAGACCCCACCCCAACCCTCAGGCAACCACAAGTATCCATTACCCCCGCATACAAAATAAATATTCGGAGGAGTAACTAATGAAGGACTAAGGGGCAGGCGAATTGAAGCAGTCACATTGCAGGAGCTGTCCCCCACCTTTATGGGACCCCTCCCCAAGATACAGAAATAAGGTGAAGGCCCAACAACCGCCAGGGGTACCAGGGAATGACCACTACTATTTGTAGCAGGAGGATGTCTATAGGCCAAGGAAGAATTCAACTGTAGAAAACTTTCCCTCACTTTGTCAGTGTCGTTGGGTGTCACAAATCGTTCTACCCTTTTCGAGCATGTCTCTAAGAATGTCTGATCAAAACGTCCGTCAGTAAACAACAGTCCAAGGGATGAAATGGGCATAGGGCGTACTCACATCGTCAACGTTGACCCAGTACCAGGTAATCGGGGATTCAGAAAATCAGGCTGCTGAAAGAATTTCACCATACCAATCAAAGTGTACCAGCCCACACAACTATTCACAGGTGTTAATGGAAGTGCCAGCAATCTATCCTTCTTGTATGCAGCAGAAGGGAGCAACCCACAGACCCAACAATCTGTCACATTATACACAGCATGAGCATGGTGTAGAGTCTTGATGAAAACATTATCTCGGTAGCCCTTACGCATACACTGTTCCCCATAATCAACAGTAATCATATTATGCTCCGGCAAGGCTGTAGGAGTGGGGACGAACTTATGAACAGGGTAAGCTTTATCCAGGAAAAACAGTATTCCAAGAATTATTAAAAATATAATGATGAATATCACAATAACCACTATTTTTCCTTTTCGGGGCAGAGCACGCCATGGTGAATCTGGCTCTGGTCTACGGGGAGCTGCAAAAGGTTGCTCCTCCTCTGGAATAGGACGGCCAAAGGGATACATATCACCTAGCTAAGAGTCCAAAACTAGACTAAAACAATACTGAAAATGTTCCAGTCACTCCGAAACCGGCCAGAGGGGTTCTTCACCCTCGAAAGGGATCTTCTCCCTGTGTTCCTTAAAGCCTCACAGGCAGGCTTCTATTGTTCAATCCCTAATCCCTCGATGGAGTCGCAGAACTGCAGCAACTCAGGAGCACGAACCTGGGCCCAGACACGTTCCTAGTGTTCCATTTAACAATGTCTCGAACATGCACCAGGGCTCTTACCAGCAGTCCATCCCTATCACTAAACTATCCTCCTCAGCATTGTCCACGCCTATTCCCTATCTCAGCCCTTCTTCCAGTGCTCAATTTTTTCTTCTCTCTTTTCTGGGCCGCAGATTATAACGGGTGTTCCCTCGCACTTCAGGATCCGTGAACAGAATGGGGAGCTCAACAGCAGAGGAGGTATCCGTCAGTTGTTGCTCACTGCGATCAGAAGAGGCCTCATCACTGTCAATCAGAGCCGGTCTCTTCTCTTTTTCGTGTGGTCCCTCACCCCTCAATGAAGCATCCGAGAAGGGGACGTATCGAGGGATTGATTCGCACTGGTGATCAGCAACGCCACCTTTCACCCATTCGTCATACGGCAGTGGGAGCGGGACCCTCTTCACATGCGAGGCATGGGTCCACGCCTTCCGACCCTCAACTCGAAGTGCGGTGCGGGTGGTCAGGAGCACTTGCCTTGGCTCTGACCACCTGGGCTCCAAGCAGGACTTCCGTTGATACTTCTTTACCACTACCCAATCTCCCGGTTGGATGGTGTGACCCGGCCCCTCCGGCAGCGGCTTCAGGGTGTCTGCTACCTGCTGATGAACAGAACGAAGATCTTAAGTCAAAGCATACAGGTAAGCTATCAACAAAGGGTATTCAATTTCTGAGAAACATTTAGGTCTAGGAACACCCCACATGTTGGCAGGTCTGCCAAATACAACCTCGTGGGGGGAAACTCCTGTCTTGGAATTGACAGTCACTCTAGTGGAAAGCAAAGCCAGAGGAAGTGCATCTGGCCAGCGTAACCCTGTACTCTCCTGTATCTTGGCCATTTTTAGTTTCAATGTCTCATTGAATCTCTCAACCAAACCCGCAGCCTGAGGGTGTTGTGCTGCCTGGAATTTTTGAGATATCTGTAATCCTTTACATATCTGTTTCATTAGTTCAGCATTAAAAGACGTGCCATTATCACTCCAGATCACCCGGGGCAAGCCATATCTCGAAAAGTATTCTTTAATCAGCATTTTTGCTGTCGAGATGGCTGTACAATCCTTAGTTGGAAAGGCCTCCACCCACCTACTAAATGAGCATACCACCAACATATTTAAGGTTATTAACCCTCTCCATCTCGATATAATCCATCTGTATTACTTCGAAAGGGAAAGATGGAGGGGCAAAATTTCCAACTGGGACAGGTGTTCCCTTGCCAGGATTATGTCTTAAACAAACCATGCATTGCTGCACTAAATGCGTTGCCACCTTGGAAATGTTCTTATTGCTCCACACTGGATCTAACAATTTACATATTCCCCTAGCACTAATATGAGCTGGCCCGTGGGCCATTGTCACCAATGGGAGGACATATGCATCTGGGAGTAGCCATCGTCTTTTGTCTGACACATCCGTCCAACATTCATCCGAGTCCAACCTCCCCTCACCATTCTTCCATGCCCTCAACTCGTCATCAGTTGCTTTTTCCTGTATGTTTCGCACACTCTGTACAGTGTTCGCAAACATAGTAACATCTGGCACCCACCTAGCTGGTCCTGCCACAAACATCCGTGGGAGTTTCGTCCTAGCCGTCTCCTTAGCTGTCTGATCTGCAAATGCATTTCCCCTTCCTACATCATCCACCACCACTTTGCGTGCACTACATTTGATCACTGCCAGTCGTCTGAGAAGCGTCAATACTGTCAATAGTCGTAGTATCAGTGGGCCATTCTGAATCCTTTGTCCGTGTGATGTCAAAAATCCCCTCTCCGCCCACAGTCGCCCGTAACTATGAGCCACGCCAAAGGCGTACTGGCTGTCAGTGTAAATATTCACGTCCAGTCCTTCACTCAGCTCACACGCACGCATCAATGCTATTATTTCTGCAGCCTGAGCTGAATGATACGGAATCCTAGAAGTCTCCACCACAGTTTCCAAAGTCGTGACTGCATATGCTGCTGTTGAGGTACCGTCTGCAAGTTTGAAACAGGAACCATCAACATACAGCTTCCCGTCAGGATCGTCTAGGGGGGTGTCTGTCAAGTCTATCCTTCCCTTTGTCTCCTCCTCTGTCCGAAACAAACAATTGTGTACTTCACCGTCCTTTTCATCTGAAGGGATAGGTATCAATGTGGCCGGGTTCAGCGTAGCACATTGTTTAATCGTCACATGGGGTGCAAATAACGTCATCTCATAACCAGTAAGACGAGCACTAGTTAAATGCTGCGTCTGTGTTCTGTTCAATAAAATGTCCACAGCATGCGGTACCATTACTGTTAGTGCTGACCCCAGGACGAGCCCTGCCGATTGTCTAATTGAAACTGTAGCAGCCGCTGTAGCCCTTAGACAACTCGGCAACGCTCTCGCCACATTGTCAAGCATTGCAGAAAAGTAAGCGCACGGTCTCTGTTTCCCGCCAAAACATTGAGTTAGGACAGACAACGCGCAACCTTCCGCCTCGTGTACATAAAGCACAAAAGGCTTCTGGTAATCAGGAGTTCCCAAAACAGGTGCTGAGCATAAAGCAGTTTTTAGTAACTCAAACGCTTCTTGACATGCTGGAGTCCAGGGTAGGGGTTCGCACACCTCTTTAGTAGTCAGATACAAAAGGGGTTTTGTTAGTAAGGCGTAATCTGAAAGAAACAGGTTAGTATTAGATTCCTTACCTTAGAATATCCCCAGGCGTCAGTCTGGATCCGGAAACTTTTGCGTAGCAGTACCCCTGCGCGTCGGTAGGCGTCGTCTGCAGGCGTCCCCTGCGGCTCCGCGTCGTCGGCGTCGTGCGCCGTGATGACGTCGCTGGAGTATATAGACGCCGCCTCCGCGCGCTGACGTCAGTTCTTCTTTTTTCCGCGCCAGTTAGCGCAGATCCGAAGAGCAGTACTCCGGTCTTTTGACCAAGTTTCTTGTTAACTACTTAATCTTCTACGGTGCCGGTAGGATGCCCGGTTTCAAGGGTTGCGACGAGTGCGACCGCCTGATGTCGGTCACCGACCACCATCGACTCTGCCTCCGGTGTCTGGGCGCGGACCACGACGTGGAGTCCTGCGTCGACTGTCGGGCCTTGACTGGTAAAGCTAGGCGGGAGCGGTCCCGCAAGCTTCTCGAGCTCCGTGTGTCGGCCCCGCGTCGAGAGCGGTCCCGGTCCGGTCGGAGGTCGAGGGAGTGGTCGAAGGAACGATCGCGGAGCCGCCATGAGCGCTCCGGGAGTCGCCACCATTCCTCCGGTTCGTCAGGTAAGCGTAAAAAGTCGGGGCATCATCATCGTACCCCCGACTCCCCCCGACGCCCGCGTGATGCGGCCGGGGGCTCGGGTGGCCCCACCCACGCGGGCCCGCGTGGGTCGCCGACGCTGTCTGCCCCATACCCGTCGGTCCCTGGGGAAGGCGCGTCGCGTGAGGAGATCGAGGCCTTCCTCATAGCTATGAGGGCGAGGTCTCCTCCGGCGGGGCCTACGGCGCCTGCGGGCCCGTCGGTCCCGTCTGGGGGCCCGAGCGGTTCGGGTGCTCCTGCCTCGACGCCGCCGGTGGCGCCGGCCTCGGCGCCGCTGGGCCCCTCAGGTTCGTCGCCGGCTGGTCTACCGGCCTCTCCGGCGTCGGTTCCTTTGGGCCAACCCGTGGTACCGCCTCCGCGCGGTGCAGCGACTCCGCCGTCGGTTCCGGCCGGCGTCGGGTCCCCGGCGCCGACGCCACGCGGCGCCACCCCCATTCCCCCTCTGACTCCTGACGCGGAGTCGGACCGGCGTCGTCCGACGCCGGATCCGGCGCCGATGGGGCCCATTGACCCCGAGGTCTATATCGTCGATCCAGAATACGGCGATGAGGACGAGTATGGAGAGGGTTGGGAGGGGTCTGAGGACCCTTTATCCCGTGCCTGCCAGTATGATGTGGACTGGGTAGGTGATCTGGGTGATGCCAGTGGTCTGGACGAGTCGCCCAACCCTGGGTTTGTCTCCCCGACCCCTGTGGCGTCTGAGGCAGGTGCTGCCTATTCGGTGGTCCTGATGAGGGCTGCCAAGGCCTTGAGCCTTGAGCTCCCTGTCGCGAAGGTCAAGCCGAACATTCTGACCGAAGTGTTTAAACCGCAGTCATGCCCCCAGGAGCCTCTGCTGCCGTTTAATGAGGCCATCCCTCCCCGGAGAGTCTGGTGATCCAGGCCTCCACTTCACAGTCCGCGTTCCCGTCGGCTCCGCCCAATCGGGAATCAAAGCGGTATGACCAATTTGGTAAAAAGGTCTTTTCCTCTTTGAGCGCTGGACTGCGGTCTTGTAATACCGCGTGCCTCTTGGGCCGCTACACCCACTCCCTGTGGGATACGGTCGAGGAGTGTTTGCCGCAATGCCCCCAGGAAGTGCGGGACAAGCTCACCCGGGCCTTGGTTGAAGGTCGGGATGCGGCGCGGTACTCGATCCGTTGTGGTCTGGACACGACCGACTCGCTGGGACGGGCTATGTCCACGACGGTGGCGATTCGTCGCCATGCTTGGCTGAGATCTGCCAACTTCTCGCCAGACGTCCAAAATACACTCATGGACATGCCATTTGATGGCAGTCGCCTGTTTGGTGACAAAGCGGACCACGCGCTGGAGCGCTTCAAGGACTCCAGGGTCACGGCCAAGTCCTTGGGTCGTTCGACCCAGCGCCAGCAGACGGGTTCGTTTCGCCCCTTTCGTGGCCAAGGGAGGGGCGGTCCACACGTGCTGCCAGCCACGCGCCGCAGAACGCTCCCCAGCGCGGTGGCGGCCGTGGTTTCTGCCGTGGTGGCGGTAGAGGCCAGCGGCGAGGTCAGTCCACGCCTCCCCCCGCTGCTGCATCCAAGCCTTCCTAGTCCGAGCTTTCGGGCTCACGTGACGCCAGTGGGTGGCAGGGTTCGCCATCACCACTCCCGCTGGCGCGCGATAACATCGGACAGGTGGGTGCTGCAGCTCGTTCGAAGGGGCTACGCCCTCCCCTTCGAGTCCACTCCTCCAGCCATGCCACCGCAGAACCACCGTGTGTCGGGGGACCACTTGACACTTCTGCAGGAGGAAGTTACGGCCCTCTTGGCCAAGGGGGCCATCGAGCGCGTTCCTGGGCCAGAAGTAGGGTGTGGTTGCTACTCCCACTACTTTCTGGTGCCCAAGAAGGACAAAGGAGGCCTCCGTCCTATCTTGGACCTACGGAACGTCAACGGCTTCCTCCGGAAGGAGAAGTTCAAGATGTTGACTTTGGCTCAGGTCTTGGCTGCTCTAGACCCTCAAGACTGGATGGTGGCGTTGGACTTGCAGGATGCGAATTTTCACATCCCCGTCCTGCCGGCCCACCGGCGTTACCTGCGGTTCACGGTAGGCCAGGAGCACTTTCAGTTTATCGTGCTCCCATTCGGCCTTACCAGCGCCCCACGGGTGTTCACGAAAGTGATGGCGGTGGTCGCAGCTCATCTGCGCCGGTTAGGGGTTTCAGTCTTCCCCTACCTCGACGACTGGTTGTTGAAGGCGGGCTCGCCCCAGACAGTCGTCCACCACCTTCAGATGACGGCAGACCTCCTGCACGAGCTGGGGTTTTCCATCAATGTGCCGAAATCACACCTGTGTCCCTCTCAAAAGCTCCTTTTCATCGGAGCGGTTCTCGACTCGGCGCAGTTTCGGGTTTATCCCCCGGAACGGCGGGTCCGGGATATTCAGGCTCTGATTCCCATCTTTCAGCCGTTATTCCGGGTTTCGGTCAGGTTGACGCTGCGGCTTCTGGGGCTGATGGCCTCCTGCATCCTACTGGTGCATCACGCCAGGTGGCGGATGCGGGCTCTGCAGTGGGAGCTGAAGTTTCAGTGGGCCCAGCATCAGGGCAACCTATCCGACCATGTCCTGATCTCGGAGGGCACTGCGAGACAGTTGCAGTGGTGGCTTACGGACCGCGATTGGGTCAGAGGCAGATCCCTCTCCCTTCCCCAACCGGAGCACGTGGTTGTGACGGACGCGTCCCTCCAGGGCTGGGGTGGCCACTTGGGAGAGGCGGAGATCAGAGGCATCTGGTCTCCGGCGGAGTCCCGGCTCCATATCAACCTGTTGGAGCTGCGGGCGATTCGCCTAGCACTGAAGGCATTCCTCCCCTTTGTCAACGGGAGTGTAGTGCAGGTGTTCACGGACAACACCACCGCCATGTGGTACTGCAACAAACAGGGCGGTGTGGGGTCGTGGACCCTTTGCCAGGAGGCTCTGCGTCTCTGGCAATGGCTGGAACGTCAGGGCGTGACTCTGACGGTTCAACACCTGGCAGGTTCTCTGAACGCCAGGGCGGACGAACTCAGCCGTCGGTGCTCGGTGGATCACGAATGGCGTCTGAACTCGGACGTGGCGAGAGGCCTCTTTCAGCAATGGGGAGAGCCTTGGTTAGATCTATTCGCCACAGAAGAGAACGCGCAATGTCATCAGTTCTGCGCGTTGGAGTTTCCAAGACGGCACTCGCTCGGCGACGCCTTTCGGCGCGAGTGGAGTTGCGGTCTGTTGTACGCCTTTCCGCCTATACCACTTCTGCCCAGAGTGCTGAAGAAGATCAGGCGCGACCGGGCCCAAGTTATCCTTGTGGCCCCGGACTGGGCTCGAAGATACTGGTATCCCGAGCTACTCAGCATGACAGTCGGTCCCTCGATCCGCCTGCCCCTTCAGGAGGACCTTCTGTCGCAGCAGCAGGGGACGGTCCTCCACCCGAACCTGTCCAGTCTCCACCTCCATGCTTGGAGATTGAGCGGCGGCAGTTGAGGCCATTTGACTTGCCTCCTGAAGTCTGTGATGTAATTCTGGCAGCCAGGCGTCCCTCCACAAAGTCGGTATACGCCTGCCGGTGGAACAGATTTGTGGCATGGTGCACAGCAAAGGCTGTGGATCCCCTTTCTGCCCCTCTGTCTGAGGTTCTCCTCTTCCTCCTTTCCCTTGCCCAGCAGGGCTCTGCTCTGGGCACTATCAAGGGCTATCTTTCTGCCCTTTCCGCCTTCTTGAGGCTACCTGATCAGCCATCTTTATTCAAGTCCCCTATTGTGTTACGATTCTTGAAGGGCATCACGCACATGTATCCCCCGACTCCGTTCGTGATGCCTCAGTGGGACTTGAACCTGGTTCTGACTTTCCTGATGTGCGCTCCCTTTGAGCCTCTTCATTCCTGTCCTCTCCGTCTTCTCACTTTAAAGACGGCCTTCCTGGTGGCTATCACCTCTGCCAGGAGAGTGAGTGAGCTCCAGGCTCTTTCTGTTAAACCTCCTTTCTTGTCTGTTCATCCTGATAAGGTGGTTCTTCGGACTAGACCTTCTTTCCTGCCCAAGGTAGTCTCTGCTTTTCACATTGGGCAGTCCATCACCTTGCCCTCCTTCTTCCCGCCTCCGCATCCTTCGAAGGATGAAGAGCGGCTCCATCGTCTGGACCCAAAACGTGCGCTTTCATTTTACATGGATCGCACACGCCAGTTCCGGGTGGATGACCAACTGTTTGTTGGCTACGTGGGTGAGAAGAAGGGAAGGGCGGTACAGAAGCGGACCATCTCTCGGTGGGTCGTCCTGTGCATCAAAGCATGCTACTCTTTGGCTCGGAAGGAGCCTCCTGTTGGGCTGAGGGCCCATTCCACTCGGGCCACGGCGGCTACTACTGCCCTGGGCCGGGGAGTCCCTTTGCAGGACATTTGCCAGGCGGCCACGTGGGCCTCGCTGCACACCTTTGCGAGGCACTACTGCCTGGACAGTCAAGTCCGGAGGGATGGCTTCTTTGGCCGTTCGGTCCTCCAGGACTTTCTGGTGTAGGTTGTATTGGTTCGCAGACCCACCACCGGGGTTGGTATTGCTGGGGTATCTATTCTAAGGTAAGGAATCTAATACTAACCTGTTTCTTTCAGATGAACAAGTTACTTACCTTCGGTAACGATATATCTGTAAGAAACAGTAGTTAGTATTAGATTCCTTACCGCCCCACCCATCCTCCCCGTTCTGCGAACTGATACCTAGGGTTAAGGACATCCCTTTCAGGGCCCTAGTTTCAAATGGCACCAGTGTTAGTTCTCACATGGCTCTGCGTGTTCTGGCGCGGAAAAGCTGTGTGCAAAGAACTGACGTCAGCGCGCGGAGGCGGCGTCTATATACTCCAGCGACGTCATCACGGCGCACGACGCCGACGACGCGGAGCCGCAGGGGACGCCTGCAGACGACGCCTACCGACGCGCAGGGGTACTGCTACGCAAAAGTTTCCGGATCCAGACTGACGCCTGGGGATATTCTAAGGTAAGGAATCTAATACTAACTACTGTTTCTTACAGATATATCGTTACCGAAGGTAAGTAACTTGTTCATTAGGTATCCACTGGCGACAATACGAAGTTATGCCCAGAAACGCGCGCACCTCTCGCTGCGTGTTAGGTACAGCCATGTTAGTTATCGCCTTGATGCGTTCCGGTGTCAGCCTCCTCCCCTCCTTCGATAGGAGATGACCTAAGTAGGTAACCTCCTGTCGACAGTATTGAAATTTAGGAAGTGACACCTTGTGTCCTTTGTGAGCCAAATGGTGTAGCAGTTTAACAGTGGACTCACGACATCCTTCCTCGGTGTCCGATGCAATGAGAATATCATCCACGTACTGCAATAAAACATTACCCTCCGGAAGTTCCAAATCATCCAATTGTGCCTTCAAAGCCTGACTATAAATGCTGGGACTTTCCGTATAACCTTGGGGAATTCTACAAAATCTAAAACTTCGGCCAGCCAATGAGAATCCGAATAGGTAACGGCTATCTGGGTGCACAGGGATACTAAAGATACTAAAGAACGCATTCTTCAGATCCAGAACAGAGAAATATTTGTCAGAGGGAGGAATCATTGTCAAAATCGTGGTAATATCAGAGACCACTGGATACTGGGGCTCAACCACTTTGTTAATGTGGCGTAAATCAATCACAAAGCGGTAGACATCAGGTGTACCATCACTGTCATCTGCGGAGGGCCTTTTAAGGATCGGGAGAATAGGACTATTACAACTGTTAGAGTCCGTCTCCTCCACTACCCCTGACCGAATCAAGTCCTGTATTATTTGCAACAAAGCCTTCTCTCCATCCATGGATATCTTATACTGAGGTATCCGAGGCAGTCGGGCTCCCACCTTAACTTCGATGGACACAGGGTCAATATCCATTTTTCCCACATCGGTATCACTGCTAGCCCACAGACTCTCGGGAATCCCCTCAAACTCAGCCGGGAGGGGCTCATCTTTTGAAAAACACTGCTGCGCATGCGCGACTGTAGGACCCAACGTGAGGTACACACCGTCTGGAGACCAGTAAATGGTAGCATTCAATCTTTTCAGTAAATCCAAACCCAGCAAGTTCTCGCCACATTGTGACGTCAGAAGGAAAGGGGAAGCAACAGTGAAAGGGCCAATCGTAAGAGCAAGAGGTTTAGAAATGGGGCTTATCACCGGAGTACCTGAGAACCCTACGGAGATATTATTCTTGCCAGACAGAGCCGCCCCTGGGACCTGAGAACGGGCCACCGAACCTTTCATAGCGCCCGTATCCACAAAAAATTTTTGGGGGGACCCTAACAAATCTGCAGTCATGTAGGGTCCTTGTTGATCAATATCCACAGAAACCGGTCCCATGCCCTGTCCTATGCTGTCCTAGTTATAAGAGAATCCGGTCAGGTCGTCCATAGTATATGCATCGTTGTAGTACTGTCTATCTCTACCATTGTCGCCCTCCGTTTGAAAGTGCTGTCGATCTCTGTCCCCATCAAAACAATTCCCTCCCGGTCGCCTGCCTCCGTCAGACTGTCTATCATCCCTGCGAAATTCACCCCGACCTCGTCCCCTGCCTTGTCCAGCAGTAGACCGAAGTTCCGGACAATCTCTCCACCAGTGCACCTCCTTTTTGCAGTTAGCACATTGATTCTGCCCCAGACGCTCTCTTTTCTCTCCCCTTCTACTTCCTCCTCGACCAGCTACCATGGGTGGGGCTCCGCGTCCCGACCCTTCGCCACTTGCTGCAGTAACACTCTTGTCTTTAAATCCTTGGCCTTCTTTTCTTGTCTGTCTTTGTTCTCATTCTCCCTATGTTCATAATACTGAGCCATACTCAGAATACCAGAAGGGGAGGACGTCGTCCACGTACTTTCTGACGCCTGCAATCGAGCTGATATTTCCGGTAACAAATTTGTTACGAATCTATTAACGAAAAGGCGCAGGCCTCCATCTTGGGAGATATCTTGACCACTGAAATCCATGAAAGTCTCTTCAAAACGAGTAAAAAAATCTGAAACCGCCTCATCCTTTTTCTGTCTACATGCAGTCCACTTATCCCAATCCACCTTCTTAGGAGGAATAAGGGAGTGCATATATTTTATTATGCGTCCTGGTAACGCTAGAATCTCAGCCTTCGGCTTCTCCCCTGGCTTTCGCTCCTTGTCCCAATCCTTAAGTTCCTCCCAGGTACCACCCAGCTCTTCTGCATGGTCCGTACCCTTTACCTGTCTCTACACATCCACCGGAACCAACAGTCCAAAAAACAGCTCTACATCTGCTAAAGTCATGACCGTCGAGGAAGCTGCTTCTGTTAGCTCTTTATAATAGGCAGTCGGATTCTTTCTCGAATCGGGCAACTGGGCCTTCAGTGCTAAAACCTCGCTCCTTTTCCAAGGCGTATACACCCATTGTTCTTGGAAATGAGCATCGACACGAACTCGGGTGACATTATTAGTGACCGGGTCTACCACCTCAGGTATTTCAGGGTGGAAAATAGGGTGTACCTCCCGCATCGGATGTACCCCAGGAAAACGAGGCTCTCCCGCCGACGGCAACTCATTTCTATACTCCAACAAGGACCTCAAACTGCGTAACACATCCTTCATACCAGTATTAGCTCTATAGGCATTATTCTTAATGTCATGAAGAATCGCCGGTGCCTCCCCACCATATCCCTGTTCCCACAACGCTATCAATGTCGTCGACATATGCCATAAAGCATGCTGTTGCATCAGGGGTTCATAAGCTTTCATCGTGGACCAAATATCTTCAATTGAATAAATATTATTTCTAGCCCACTGGCAAGCCTGATTAGCCACCACCGTTTTCTCATCCAACCCGACAGCAGAACGCGTGAGCAACTTCCGTACCTGAGTAAGCAGCCCACTTCCCGCACCCCGAGCCGGGGTCACCAACCCACCTTGAGGGGTAGCGCTAGCAGAAACAGTAGGAAGCGCAGGGGGGCCACCGAGAGGGCAGGTGAGCTCGCCGCCAAGAGGGAGACCAAGGGCGCCGTAAACGAAGAAGTGACAGAAGACAGAGCTTGTTCAACATCACTCAACAATTTTGGAAAGGAAACGGAGGAGGTGGTGGGGGCGCCAGATAAGGGAAGGGCACCTGTCTGCGGAACCGAAACCACTGCAGAAGAAGCAGAACCCGTCAACACAGGGTACAAGGGTTGTGGGGCATATGGGGGAGGGGGGCGAGCGTTCAAAATGTCCTCCATCTCATCTAGTTCCTCCTCTCTAACCACATAGCTTTTGCTGTCCTGTAACCTGAAAAGCCTGTCTGCGCGCTCATTCCGCTGCTCATTCTCTCTCTTAGTGTGTTCTCTCGCCTTCTGCGCCATTGCCTGTGCCGCTCTTTTCTGGGCTACCTTCTCTTCTCTCAACTGTCGCTCCTTTACTTCCTTCTGCCACATCCTCAGAGAATCGAACATACTCTGGCGACTGCGCCTAGCAAACAATCTGTCTTGTAAATAATCTAATTTTGCCACATCAAAAGAACCAGTCAAAGGCCACTGCAAATCCACATTTCCTTTCGTATATCTGTGCCACAAAGTGTTAAACAAAATCGGAGGCAGTCCATGTTTGACGTACATCTCGAAATTAGGGGAGCCCTCCACTGGGGCGGATTGGCTCTCAGCCAGTCTAGTGTCCGAGGCGCCACAGCAGCACCCAAGGCACCGCAGTTTACTGAAACACAGCATCGCCACTCACTCAATCTCACACCAACACAAAACTTTCACTTCCCCGGGTCACACAATCACCACAGAAAACTCACAGGCACACGTAGTCGCACTTCTTATTTCGCCAACACAACCCCTATCAAACACGTGTTATCAAGAATGGGACGAGGCCCGTCGACCAAGTCCTGGGGAACCTGGAACCTACCGCAGACCGAACAGTATACACACCGTTCCGAAATTGAGGAACACATCCGCCTCCCGGGCGGCACTACTGATCGCTGCGCACTACATCACGTGGGATCCGGGACGCACGCCCAGCGAACCACACACCCTAGGGGTTCGGGTAAGTCCCAAAATCCATCCGCAGTGAGCCACGCCTCAACAGCAGTACCATCCGGTCGGATGACAAAACAAACGTCCACCCAATCTCCACTAGGTCTGTCAGGGCACCACTCGCACCCTGAGTTCCCCGGAGCACACTAGCCCCAGGAGCACACCGGCTCCTCCTATCACCAGAGACACACCGGTCTCAGAGACACACCGGTCTCATGGAGCATCCCCGCTCCCTCAATCAACAGTCGGACCACTCACCTTCTATATGCGGTACCGACCTCTACCGTTCTCCACCACCGGCTGCCAGGACCAACACGGTCAGCTCCAAAGTTCCGCCATCCGGACTTCGGCGCAGGATCATGAACCGGGACCTCTCCCGATCAGCAGGGTGGGGCAGCGCTGCGAGAACCAAGCTCGGCATCAAAGTGGGTACCCAGACCCACCGTGCCGACCAGAGGGTCCCCGGCCTTCTGCTGCCCACTTACGGGTGAGAAAGATCCTTATCGCGGAGGCCCTGTTCGGGCGCCATCTGATAAGCGTGGCTCAAATCCACCCGAGTGACTTACCACACTCACCTATAGTTACCCAATAATAAGTCATCCGGACAGTGGAGAAGAATAAACAAGGTAATTTTATTAGGCCACAAACTTCCATATGAGAGGGCCCCGTCCGACCTCACCCCTAAGAGTGCGCTGAGAGGACTGACCCATCCCAACACAGCAATACCTTATAACAGGGTACATTAGAGTTAAACACGCCCAGTCTGGAAAAATGCTGGACCCCTAGAAGAGCGAACAATGGCCTCACACAAGAGGCATCTACACCTGCGATGGCAACATTTCTTATCTCGGCCCAAGGCCGCGGAGCCAGGCCTCAGCGTCTCCAGCACATGAGAACACCACTGATAAAGAATTTGTTATAGTTTCGATCACAGTTAGCCGAGAAACGAAAACTACTGCGTTAGCATTTCTTCTCTATTCCTACGGGAGGGATGAGTGAGTGTGACTCGCACGCAAAGGGAAACACTCCAAAATGGTGGCACACAAGCTAAGCTAAGAAAACATGATAATGTAACACGCATAGATGAATATTAGATGAAGAATGTGAACGTAAATGCATAAATGAATATATCATTGGTTAGACACATCATGCTAACTCATAAGCGTAAATGTAAACGTAAACGTAAATGTAAATAGGCGGGGCATCGGGAAATGAAACCTATCAGTGCTCTGCAGCTTATTTACTAGGGCCCTGATCAACTTTTTTTCGGTTCTCAACCCGGCCAGTAAGATTGTTGTTACCCCAGAGCTCTGCTTCGTAATGAGCTGCTCCTTTCGCCTCATCTTGGAGTACCTCAAGCGCAGGTGATGTGAATCTAGGGGAGGTGGCCCTGTGAAGCTTAAGGACCACTGCTGCATTGTAATGAATTAACAACTGGGATTTGGTAAGCAAAGTATCACCTAGGTTTTTAGTGAAATTGGCTATTTCTGGGCAAGGGAGACCCTTTGAATCTGTGACCTACTGTTACTATGGCTGATTGACAGAAGAAACCTCTCTTCAAATCCTGTTAATCTTGGAGGTGGGAAAAGATTTACATTGATGATCTGCTAAGGTACTAAGTCTTGATGCCTCTTCTATTGGCCCCCCAAAATATTGATTTTGTCAGCTTTGTGTACCGAGCATACATATAGAAAAATAGTTTTATATGGAAATCTTCAAATTAATTTGATCCACTGTTGATCATTTAATTCCATTGTTCTTAGCTTGTCCATGCTACTACGGATAGGGGCGAACCATAAGCAAATTAGCTTTAGCCCTGCCCCAAAAAGAACCCTATAGTTTCAAAAGCTAAGCCACACCCCTACCCATATAGGTTGGAACAAGCCTAATTTGCATGAAGTTGATCCCTGGCTATGGTCGCACAAACTCCAAAACAGTGAAACGGATCGAAAGCAGAGGGCTAACTGTAGTAAAGTGCCCTTTCTATGTCTCGCCTACGCAGCGCACAAGACCTGTAGCAATCGCTACGGTTATTGTCCCAAAAATGTGCACGTGTTGCATTGCCTTCAATGGCAACGCATGCACGTTTGGCGATTCCCTTGCGACACCATATGTTTGTAATTAACTTGCAAACACATGGTGCCCGTGGCTCGCTCCCACAAGGGAAATGCTTTCACTTTTGCCGATACTTTTTTGGCGCGCGCTTGTCTATGAACATCCTAAGAGAAAAGCAAATATGAAAGCGCAAGGGTGATTTTTCACTTTCGCGTGGCTGCTACCATTGCTCGAATTTCCCCACTGTACAACAATACCGCCTGTTTTTCCTTTTCCTTTTTTTTAAATATGTTTTTATATTCTCAGCTGTTTGTTTAGCGAAGCATTTTGCCAGCTTCCTAAATTTTCAATTCTGAATTTTAGTCAGCAGGCGCGCACAATTCTGTGTGAATGTAGTGAGACGAAGCGAGAGTGAGTCCGAGTGGAGCCGGGCTCGGAGGGAAGGCGCACAGACCCCCCAACTTTTCCTAATGTCAGGATAGTTCCGCACTGCAGTCGTATGTTTGGAGCTATTTATTTATTTACGCAAAATGCCTGCGTGTCAGCTTTCTGCTTCTTTGTAGCGCTCAGAGCCTGAAGCCCTGCCATTCACCGGGCACTTGAAACGCATGAACTCGACCGCTATGTCACGTGTCCCGGAAAAGAACGAAAAAAATATATTTAATGATGATCTGTTTTGATTGCTTTAATTAGTAGCTTATCAAGCGCTAAGATATGCTGTTTTGGCACTTCAGAGCGCTTTTGAAAATCATTAAAATACGAGATTTAACGCTAAAAGAGGAACGCATATCAATGTGCCAAGGTCGGTTTTAATCACCGATTAAGTTTTTCTTCGTACTCTATCCAGCAGTATAATTGTTCGACCATTTCGAAAAACATTTTAAGACGTAGGAAGGTCAGAATTTGAGAGCGTTTGGCCTATGTTAGCGGTAAGGAGGTTGCTTCCAATAATAATAATCATTTTAATAGCAATTGTTATAAGTATTAGACGTTCATATTGAACGATGAGATTGGTTAATTGTATCAGAATACTTAGAGTGAAGGCAATAACTACTGTTAACTGCCTGTACAGGAAGGTTTTTTTGTGCTTGATTACACTGTGTTAGGACCGACATGGAGAGACAGAGACTTAAACAGTGAGAGGGAGAGCAGAAGGGTTGGAACTACTACATTCTCCAGTATTCAATCTTTCATAGATTCACATGCTTGTATCTTCCCCGTCGTCATGGTGGGAGTCTCCCGGTATATAATAACCATAGCAGTAGAAGAAAAAACTGCCTGGAAGCCATAGAGTAGTGAAACCACTAGGTAACCTCTCCTCCTCATTATGTGGCCCAAACTACAGCCAATCAGCAGCCAGCACCAGCCTACACCATTCCCAGCAGAGCCACCATACCTCAGATTTCCAACCGCCTTCGTGTGAGAAGGAGTCTCCCTGAGCTCTGCTCAGCTTATTCTCTCTTCACTGAACTTTTGACCTTTCACAGTTGGAAGTCAGGTACTGTTCTTCATTATCAAACTTGATTTCTTTCAATATGGCTGAAAACCCCAAGAAGAGCCTTTTCAGAGCTTGCAGGTCCTGTGGCAAGGCCAGACTGTATTCTGAAGATCCTCACAAGGAATGCTTGTACTGTTTGTACCCTAAGCATATTCCTAAGGACTGCAAATATTGCCGCACCTTCTCTGCTAAAACACTGAAGGATAGAGAAGCGCGCCTCTTGTTATGGCTTCAGAAAAGGAAAACTCATGACTCGGAGTCTGAGGGAGAAGCCAAGGGACACACCTCTAAGAAATTGAAAAGAGGGTCCTCTGAGGAAAAGGGTGAGGTGAAGAAACAAAAATCAGGAAGATCTAAGGAAGGTGAACCTTCTACTTCACTCCCTCCAACTCCTCTCAAGCCTTCCTCAGAAAAGAAGGCTCCGTCGTCGCTTCCGTCGACGAAATCTACTGAAATTTCAGTCAGACCGTCGACGAGGCCGTCGACGACCTCGACGACGACCGTCTCGTCAACGACGACGACAATCTCGACGACGACAGCTTCGTCGACGACGATGACGACGACGACTCCGTCGACGGTGAGTGCCAGACCTTCGTCGACGGCAAGATCTTCGTCGATGAGTATCCCGCCGACGATGCGAATGATTGTCCCGTCGACGGCCCCGTCGACGGCCCCGTCGACGGCCCCGTCGACGATGAAAAAATCGTTGGCGATGCCATCTCCAACAAGAATAACATCAACATATATTTCTATAAAGAGCATTGCTCCGTCGACGGGAGCGTTGACGAGCAAAAAAGGTGAATTTTCTACGCCCAAAATTTCACCCTTGCTGCCCTCTACCATTCTGGACTGTCAGGAATCAGAGGAGGAAGGTTCTTGTGGTGTTGCTTACAGTCCTTCGCAACTCCATATTAAACATCAGGATTCCGAGGAGGAAGACCACCAGGAGGCACAGGAACACTTCTCTTTTACGGAGCGGCCGGTCAAAGGCCAGATGAGATACGAGTCATTTCACCAGGCCTACCACTATGATGAGGAAGAAGAGGTGGATACGCCTGTGCGGGAAGAGGCCATGTCGGTGCCTATTTCTTTAATATCGGACCTTAGAAGCATGATTGATAGTTATTATCGTCGCTTTCCTGAAGATAATGCTCCTGCGGCCACTGGAAAAATCTCTCAACCTGCAAAGGAAATACCACTGGCTCAGCCGCCGCCTCCTCCTCTTCAGAAGGAGATCCAAAACGTTATTACAATTCGTGATGACTTAAATGATTCCGATCAGGATGATCAAGAGGAGGAAGGGGAACTTCCTCAGGATGAGGAAGTTGGAGATGAGTGGGATCAATATATTGCTCCAACGTCCCCGGCTTCACCTTTGCCTCAGTCAAGTTCTCCTCCAGAGGACATAGCAAGCTTTCATGATTTGATGGGAAAAGCGGCAAAGAGATTTAAGCTGGATATGCCAATCAAGGAAAGCGAATGCTTCCTTTATGATTTCAAGGAGTCCTCCAGGAAGTCGGTAAGAGCCATTCCTATTATTGAACATATATGGGATGAAGGGCTCAAACTAATGAAGAATCCTGCATCAGTCCCAGCATCCATACCCAAGCTGGACAAAAAGTATCGTGTTGTAGAGAAGGCTCCAGCATGTCTTATTGGTCATCCTCGGCCGGACTCAGTTGTAACTCAAGCAGCGCAAAAGCACTCCAAGAACCCTATGGCAACATGTCTGGTGCCCCCCGATAAGGAGGGCAAGAAGATGGACGGCATAGGTAAACGTTTTGCAGTCATGGCAGCAGCTTCTATCAAGGCTACCAACGCGATGGCCCTTCTGAGCCGATTCAATAGACAGATGTGGTCTGACATCGCTCCGTTACTGTCGCACCTTCCGGAGGACAAGAAAGAGGAGGCGACTACCATCCTGCAGGATGGGGCTAGAGCGGCGTCGGAGTCCATAGACGTGGCAATGGACATAGTGTCTATAGCTTTCCGCCAGATGGCAGGGGCGGTAAACTTACGGAGACAAGGATGGCTCAAGGCTACGTCCTTTCGGCCGGAAGTCCAGGCTAAAATATTGGACATGCCATTCGATGGCGAAAGCCTCTTTGGTAAACAGATTGATGAAACGTTACAAGGGATAAAAGCAGATACTGATACTGCTAGATCCTTGGGATCTTTACAGCAAGGTCGTTATCAGTCCTTTCGTGGACGAGGATCCAGAGGACGCTTTCAACAGCAACGTTCCTCTTACCAATCAAATCGGTACCAACCTTACAACCAACAGGGATACCGCCAATACTCCTCCAACCAGCAATACCGGTCCTCGAACTCTTCTTTCCAGCAACAAGGAAGAAGAAGGTCCGCCGCCAGAGGGAAACAAGACTCTGGTCGCAGACAGTGATATTTATCAGGCGCCTCCAATTCCTCTTCAGATCGACCAGTTCCACTACCTCTCTCAGTTTCTTCCGCATTGGCAGTCCATAACATCGGACAGATGGGTATTAGACATCATTACACAGGGTCACACCCTGGAATTTTCGCAAAGGCCTCCAGATCGTCCTCCTCTCTGCAGAGTTCATCAACATATGGCAGCTCTCAAAGCAGAGATCTCATCACTCATTCTGAAAGGAGCGATAGAGGAAGTCCCATCAGACCAGCGAGGAACAGGGTTTTATTCACACTTCTTCCTTATAAGGAAAAAGCAATCATCAAAATGGAGGCAGGTACTGGATCTCAGAGATCTGAACACATACATAAAGAAAATTTCTTTCCGTATGCTGTCCTTGCAGGAAATTCTTCTACTGCTCCGCAAGGGAGACTACATGGTCTCTCTAGACCTGTTGGACGCATACTTCCACATTCCGATACACAAAAAACACAAGAAGTATCTGCGATTCATGGTGGCGGGGCGCCATTACCAGTTCAGAGTTTTGCCTTTCGGCCTGAAGTCTGCCCCCAGAATATTCACAAAATGCATGGCTCCAATAGCGGCGCATTTAAGACAACAAAGTCTCCAGGTGTTTCCATATCTGGACGACTGGTTAATAAAAGGACCATCGTTTCAGGCAACACAGAGATCCCTTCGGAGGTGCACAGATCTCTTCCACAAATTAGGCCTTCGGATAAACAAAGAAAAATCATGTTTTCTTCCGACTTGTACTCTGCAATTCCTAGGAGCAATCTTGAAAACTCAGGAAATGAAAGCTTACCCATCAGAAGAACGGGTAACAAAAATCTTGAATCTGACTGCATCTCTAGCAACAAAAAAGTTCACTTCCATCAGAATATTCAAGTCATTACTGGGAATGATGTCCTCTTGTATCCCATTGATTCCCAATTGCCGTTTACAGATGAGACCGTTGCAAGAAGCCCTGGACAAACAATGGGTCCAAGCCCTGGGTTCCTTCGAAGACAAGCTGGTCATAACCCATCAGATCAAATGTGCAATGTCATGGTGGGGTATCAGGAGCAACCTAACAAAGGGCCTGGTATTCGAAACTCAATCTCCAAGCTACGTCATGACATCAGATGCTTCATTACGAGGTTGGGGGGCACATCTACAAGACCTAGAGGTTCAAGGCCTTTGGTCTCCTCAGGAGACAACACTTCACATCAATCTCTTGGAATTGAAAGCTGTCTTCCTGGGTCTTCAGGCATTCCTTCCCAGGATCCAAGGTTCATCGGTCTTAGTGCGAACGGACAGCACGACAACAATGTTTTACCTGCGCAAGCAAGGTGGAACGAGATCAAAACCTCTGTCGATTCAGGCACAAAGAATCTGGAAATGGCTGCTGTGTCAAAACATATCGCTGCAAGTGGAACATGTTCCAGGAGTAGACAACTCAAAAGCGGATCTGTTAAGCAGGTCATCCGACATTTGCCACGAATGGGAACTATGTCGAATCCAGCTGAATCGGATTTTCAATGTGTGGGGCAAGCCAAGTCTGGACCTGTTTGCAACTCGAGACAACAAGAAGTGCAGACATTATGCCAGCAGGTTCCCCCAACAGGGCTCGAGAGGGAATGCTCTTCACCTCCGATGGACAGGGATATTTGCTTATGCCTTCCCTCCCTTTCCCCTAATTCCCTTATTATTGAGGAAAATGAGATCAGAACCTTGCCAAATAATACTGATAGCCCCAGCCTGGCCGAGGCAGTTTTGGTATACAGAGCTTCTCCAGTTGTCGGTGGAGCCAAGAATTCAGCTACCACCAACCAGGGATTTGATTTCCATGAACAAAGGCCAAGTACTTCATCCGCAATTGACATCTCTAAAATTGTCGGCTTGGAACCTTTTGAGCACGAGTTCCAGTCATTAAATATCACCCCGGAATGTCGTGAAATCTTGCAAAGTTCCGCAGCGCTGTCTACCAACAAAACATATTCCGCTAAATGGAAGCGATTCTGTATTTGGGGCCTTGCTCATGCAGTACATCCTTTGACGTCTTCTCCAGAGCAAATTCTTCCTTATTTATTGCATTTAGCCAGATCAGGGCTTGCGCACTCGTCTATTAAAGTCCATTTGGCAGCAATATCTAGATACAGAAGATCTCCAGGATGTCCATCTTTGTGGTCTAACAGACTGATCAAGGAGTTTTTAAAAGGACTATTCAGAAGGTTCCCTCCAATTAAGCGTCCTCCACCCACATGGCAACTTAACACAGTCTTGTCACAACTTATGAAAGCTCCGTTCGAGCCTATCCACAAATCTGAACTGCAATTTCTGTCATGGAAAGTTGCATTACTGCTGGCGCTCACATCAGCCAGAAGGGTTAGCGAGATCCAAGCTTTTTCTATACAGGATCCCTTCATACAATTCAGGCCAGATAAGGTGATGCTAAGAACTAATCCGAAGTTTGTACCTAAAATACCTTCGTCTTTTCATCTAAACGAACCAGTGATCCTACCTACATATTTTAAAAATCCTTCTACAGCGGCTGAGAAAGCTCTCCATACTTTAGACATTGGCAGATGCCTAAAGTTCTACATTGAAAAGACTAAAAGCTTTCGCAAATCAAACCAACTGTTTGTCTCCTACTCGGGGCCCAGAAAAGGTCTGGCCCTGTCACGTTCCTCCATCTCCAGATGGATTGCATCCGCCATTGTTTTTTGTCAGGAGAAAGCAGGAAGGCCTCTCGACATGAAAGTCCGTGCCCACGATACAAGGAAGATGGCGACGTCTTCTGCATTGCTAGCAGGAGTATCACTTCCAGACATATGCAGAGCAGCGACTTGGTCGAATGTGCATACATTCACGAAACATTACTGTCTGGACACGGAATGGAAAACAGATGCGGCAGTGGGACAGGCAGTTCTACGACATCTTTTTAAATAAGGTACATGTTTATGAATGTTATTCAAATGTTTTTTCTATATAATGTGGTTTTTCCATATGTGCTAATATCTGAAATAGCAAAGTTTTATTGTTAGTATTTTCTTTTTCTGAAAGGAATTTATGGCACGCAGCCCCGAGAAAAGAAAGGGGTCTAGCCTAGAAACGCTCTAACTACAAATACTGCTATCTACTCTGATACAAGCATGTGAATCTATGAAAGATTGAATACTGGAGAAAGAACTAGTTACTTACCTGTACACTATGGTTCTCCAGTATTATCTTTCATAGATTCACATGCGCCCTCCCGCCTCCCCGTTTCCTTTAGGCAGACCACCTTTTTATCTCTGGTTTCCTGCATAGCTCACTCTTGGGCGGTAGGAAATCTGAGGTATGGTGGCTCTGCTGGGAATGGTGTAGGCTGGTGCTGGCTGCTGATTGGCTGTAGTTTGGGCCACATAATGAGGAGGAGAGGTTACCTAGTGGTTTCACTACTCTATGGCTTCCAGGCAGTTTTTTCTTCTACTGCTATGGTTATTATATACCGGGAGACTCCCACCATGACGACGGGGAAGATACAAGCATGTGAATCTATGAAAGATAATACTGGAGAACCATAGTGTACAGGTAAGTAACTAGTTCTTTACTGTCTTTTTGTGCAGGGCATTAACAGTTGTTAATTGCCCATCTTCACGTTGTTTGGGGGTTGCCAAGCTTTTTTACCCAAAGTATGTTGCAAAGTTTCAGAATTTTACCTTTCACAAAGGTTCCTGGTTTTCTTTCACCTTTGAATTCGCTTTTCTCTAAAGAACATGATAATTTGCATTTTAAGTCAACTCGGACAAAACATGGAATTTGCAGAGAGCAATTTGTGTTACTTGCTTGTCATCATAATTTCATGCTTTAAAAATTTGCAGATTTTTTCCCTGCAAATTTACATTTTGTGGAAACATGTACCACCATTGGCATAGCAAATAGGTATCGCCTATGGAAAAAAAACTGAGGTATAAGACTTTACGTTTACATTTACTTCATATTTAGGATGCAGTAAATGTAAACGTGAAGTCTTACACAGCAGTTGTTTTTTTTTACTTACAAGGTCCTAAAGGCGAAACCTATTGGCTATGCCAATGCTTGTTGACTTAGTCACCCCCACTTGTTGCCCTAGTACTGATGCTTTTTGACTGAAAGTGCACTGGGTTCCTGCTAATCAGGCCACCAGTGCCTGTGCAAGTTACATGTCTTATTGTAACCTAATTGTCCTAGTAAATGGTACCTCTGGTACCCAGGGCATGGGTACTAAAGAAGATCCCTATCGGCTGCAGCATCTAGTATGCCATCCAAAGGGACCTACAGGAAAACTGCATGCAGACTAAACTTGTAGAATGCGTGAAATGGTGCAAACATTCTGAAAATAAGACATGGCACACTCCCTGTGTGCCATGCCAAGGTACACTGCATATACTATATGTAAGCCACCCCTACATCAGGCCTTAGAGTCCTAAGGCAGGGTGCATTACTTTAAATGGGAGGGCACATATGCATGGGCGGATAGACCCTGTGATGTTTAGTTCCATTACTAAACATTGCAAGTGATTAGGCAGCCACCTTAAAAGCGTGTACTAGGCACTGTTCATTAGGAGTTACCCAGCTGCATGATGGTAGCACTGAAACCAATGGTGTTTGGTATCAAACACATTGTCTTAATGAATATGTGCTGATGCCGGTACTAGATGTATTTAACATGTACCCTGTGGGCATCTTAGAGGTGCACGCCGAAAACCTACTAGTCCTCTAATGTGCTGGCTGACTGGCTTCATTCAGCCTACCACCACAGACAAGTTTCTGACCTTCTGTAGATGAGAGCCTGCGCTCTCAGAGGCCAGAAACAATGCCTGCTCCAGAGGTAGATGTTCACACCTCCTCTAGCAGGATGGATAGTGATTTATCATACCAATGACAAAGGCTTCAAAGCCTCTACCGCTTTTGATATTCGACCCTGGCTTCCCCCCAAGGATTTCCCCCCCTTGCCCTGGGGCCCATTTGGCACCAGAGCAGGTGGGAAATTAGTTAGTCAGACTTGTCACACTTTCAGGCTAGGCACACCCCCAAGGTGGAACATCTGGAGTGGACATTCCAAGAAGGGTTTCACAATCTTGGATTTGATTAAACTAGGAACCGAGGGTCAGGATTATGCAGACTTTCCCAGGAAGTGATCATACAGAGGGCGTAGTCACTCCAAAGGTACAGTAGCCTTTTGGCTACTGCCCTAGACTCCCCTAAACGCTCCTACATTCAGTATTTAGTGGTTCCCGGACACCAGAACCTCAGATTTGTCTACTGGTAACTGAAGGAAGGACAAAGAAGACCCGAAGTTGTGTGAACAGAGATCCCGTACCGAAATTGGTGCCAAAGCCTGCTTGACTGCTTGCACCTCAACAATCACAAAGATCGCCTTGTCCAAAAGCTGAACAGCCTCCCCAAACATTTGGAGTACTGTTCTTCCCTTCAACAACTAAACAGCATCTCCCTTGGCGGGGAAGAAGCCATCAATTGCATCTGCAGGCACCAACAGCATCGACCCGGTAGTTCATCTTGCTGGCCTTTGGGCCCACCGAGGAAGCAAATCACCAGGGAGAGATTGTTGTGTATCCAAGAGGGCAGCCCCATCGTGTTCATCAAGTCTTGAGGCTCTGCCCCTCCAGGAGCCTCCTAGCCTCAATACCCTAGGTAGCAGAGCCCTTGCATCAACTACGGGTTGTTGTGTGTTGTAGGAAGCTGGGTTTCTGTTTTGGACAACCCCCCACTTTTTAACAGATTTCTGATGCACTTTGACTTGATATGCCCTGCAAATCAGGTTCCCGGGGCCTGTGTCCTTTCCCAAAACAGTACCTTTGTACCCCCAATTGGCACCTATTTGGCCACATGTAAGTCCCTTGTAAAAGGTACAATGGGTACCAAGGGCACCTAAGGGCTGCAGCACATATTGTGCCACCCTTAGAGTTCCTGTACCTTAACACACACACACTGCCATTGCATGCTGCGTGTTTTTGTGCAGAGAAAAGTGAAGAGTCAACATGGCACACATACCTGTGTGCCACGCCTGCAACTCACTGCCGATGGTATAGGAAAGACACCCCTCTAGCTGGGTGCACTATACAACTGGTGAAGGTACAGTTGCATGAGCACTGTACCCCTACAGTGTCTAAGTCTGTCCTTAGACATTACAAGTGCAGTAAAGCCATGAGACTATATGGTCTGGGAGTTTGTCATTACGAACGCCACAGCACCATCATGGCTTTAATGAATACTGGGAAGTTTGGTATCAAACTTCTCAGCATAATAAACCCACACTGATGCCAGTGTGGAATTTATTATTCAATGCACTCAGAGGGCATCTTAGAGATGCCCCCTGAAAATGACCCGCCTCTGGTGGGTTCCCTGTCTGGTACACACCAGCCTGCCACCACGAAACATGTTTCTGAAATCTGGGGTGGGAGCCTTCGCTCCCTGAGCCCAGAAACAAAGCCTTTCCTGGGCTTAGGTGGTCACACCTCCCCCATGTCAGGAAAAGCCATCTGTGGCAGGGGAGCTTCAAAGGCCTTGCCGCCTTTGCAATGCAACCCCCAGCCTCTCCTGCTATCAAGATGTTCGCTCACGGGCCTCAAACCGGAAGCACAACGAAGAATTACGAATCTTCCTTTTAATGGAACTTCTTTGTTTGGCACTCATGCCGATGACGAGATGTCCAAGATGAAGTTGGAGTTGGACACTCTAAAGGTGGTCGGCCTTGAGAAGTGTGAGGACTTTAGCCGCAAGTTCCGACCATGCTACCGTCAGATTTTACAACAGAGTGTTCAAACCCCTCACTGTTCAACTCAACAGCAACAATTCAGGTCGGATTACCATCAGCTAGACCAGGTCGAGGCTCAAAGACAGGCACCTTCCTCAATAAAGCAACCTGCTAAATAATGAGCCCAGGGTTCCCCCATCTCCGTTACCCACTCCGGTGGGGGGGAAGTATTATGTTTCACTTGGACGAGTGGAGAAAAAGCTCAAAAGACAAGTGGGTACTGAATGTGGTGCAGAATGGTTACTTGCTCTGGTTCAAATCCCCACTTTCATCAGTACCACCTCTGCTTCCTACATATTTTAGGCTACAAAGGCACTCCAGCACATAGACTACATGGTCAGGTTTGCAATTCAATTCTCGATGTTTCTATGCTTCCTGCCAAATGGAGTCCTATAAGATATTGTTGTTACTCCATGTTGGCAGGCCTTACAAGTTTTGCACTTGTAGAACCCTAATCTCTGGCTCAACCATGTGCTTTTTACTTGTGGCCCACTAGAATAATGTTTAACTAGGACGTCTTCCATCTATGGGACCCTGCTGTATGTTATGGCGGGTCTTTTGGGGACTGAACTGCCTATTACAGGGTCGCTCAGGATTAGGTGGCAATATATATATATATATATATATATATATATATATATATATATATATTCCATTAGAAGTTGCCCACGCAATTGAAGACGCCGCACCCAACATTCGATTCAACCTTTTATTTCCAGCTGGCAGCAGCAACACTCTGGACAGTATTCATAGCGATTCTGGTGCCATATTGCCTTACGCGTTTCTGAGATGAGCTTCCCTTTGATCACAGGCTAGGCATACGGGGACAGGAGCATTTGCGTGATGACTTGTAGGTGTTTTAAAGTTCTAGGTACCGCCCTTCTAGGCGTGTCTGAGCTAGGAATTGTGGATACCATAGTCCAATGTTAATCCGTAGTGGATGCACTGTTCCTTAACCTCCATCAGTACTTTTACCGTTGGGTCGCTGATTTCTCCTGGGCCTGTTTGCTGTTTGACTTGCACCCCACCGGAAAGGTATGTTGCTCCTCGTGTGTGTCGAAGTGTCCCGGACACACGGACCCGCTCTGCGAGCGATGGGGTGTCTTCGTGGCCAGATCAGACCACAATATATTCCATTAGAAGTTGCCCACGCAATTGAAGATGCTGCACCCAACATTCGATTCAACCTTTTATTTCCAGCTGGCAGCAGCAACACTCGGGACAGGATTCATAGCGATTCTGGTGCCATATTGCCTTACGCGTTTCTGAGATGAGCTTCCCTTTGATCACAGGCTAGGCATACGGGGACAGGAGCATTTGCGTGATGACTTGCAGGTGTTTTAAAGTTCTAGGTACCGCCCCTCTAGGCGTGTCTGAGCTAGGAATTGTGGATACCATAGTCCAATGTTAATCCGTAGTGGATGCACTGTTCCTTAACCTCCATCAGTACTCTTATCGTCGGGTTGCTGATTTCTCCTGGGCCTGTTTGCTGCTTGACTTGCACCCCACCGGAAAGGTATGTTGCTCCTCGTGTGTGTCGAAGTGTCCCAGACACACTGACCCGCTCTGCGAGCGGTGGGGTGTCTTCGTGGCCAGAGCAGACCACAATATATTCCATTAGAAGTTGCCCATGCAATTGAAGATGCTGCACCCAACATTCGATTCAACCTTTTATTTCCAGATGGCAGCAGCAACACTCGGGGCAGGATTCATAGCGATTCTGGTGCCATATCGCCCTACGCGTTTCTGGTTTGTGTTTCCCCTTGATCACAGGCTAGGCATGAGGGAACAGGAGCATTTGCGCCATGACTTGCAGGTGTTTAAAGTTCTAGGTACCGCCCTCCTGGGCGTTTCTGAGCTAGGCATAGTGCCCCTCGAGTGAAGGACGCTGATTTTGGACTTTGGGCTAAAGTGTTAAGCAGCGGGACTGCGAGGACCAGCAGCCCGTGGGGTCAACGCTGTTTGCTCTTCCCGCCCCCTCTCCACGCCGGATACAAATACAGCACCTCGCGGCCCCCGCTCTGCGGGAGCCGCTCGAGTGAAGGACACTGATTTTGGACTTTGAGCTAAGGTGTTAAGCAGCGGGACTGCGAGGCCCAGCAGCCCCTGGGGTCAACGCTGTGTGCTCTTCCCGCCCCCTCTCCACACGTTCTATATCTGTACGCACACCTTCCGCTACGCGGAACACGCGCTGGCTTGCGCCGGGCGAAGCCCGGGCCAAGGGCAGGCCCGTTTTAGCCTGTTCAAGAACGGGAGAGACCGGACCGGGCCACCCCTCCATTATGTGCTGTATTGACACACAGACAGCTAAAGGTAGTTAAACGTTAAGATTTCCTCTGGGACTATTCTCAAAAGCATGGCGGGTCGGGAAACAAGGAGTAAATCAACTTTGATGGCTGGCTCTACAGTAGGCACAATGGAAAAATGTATTGTTAGAGCCAATTCTCTTCTATCTCATGAAATCACCATACTGGAACGGCGTCTATCTCAGGAATTAACAACTGTTAAGAGGTCATCACTGGGTGGTATAGCGAATGCTAAAACGTCCGAGAGGTGTGTGGACACAATCATAAATGAAGTCCCGGAGTCTGGCGATAGCCTAATAGTAAATGAGACTTTTACAGGGGATAATGTTATATTGTGTAATGATATTGCTCCATCAGATCTGCCGGAGAGTAACTTGTTAATTAATGTTCCTGTAAACCGACCAAATGATAGTCTAGGTAGTGTAAATAACTTGCAATCACGTGGGAAACGGTACCAAAACGGAAACGGGCGGCTCAATAACCTGATGGGAGAAAGGCAAAATTAGCTAAGCAATCGAGTTGCCAGTTTCCCGAAGGTAGGGCCGCTGTGGATACAGGTGAGATCCCCGCTTCCTTAATGGCGGGGTCGTCATCTTCCATTCAAGGGGACCGAAACATTAATAACCTGGCACTGTCGGGCACAGATCTGACAATTGAAAACCTGAGTGCTTTATTTAAGATCCTTTTCAAACCCCTAGAAGCTAGACTCCTTAAGATCGAAGCAAGATTATTTAACATTGAGAAGGCTACAGCCGTGGCTGCTGATAGCCTGGCCACGGTTAAAAAGAGGCTGGAAGGGGAAGGAAAGGAGACAAGCCAGGGGGAGGTGCAGTTAGTCAGCACCAACCCCATAGTTAGTTCACCACAGGTACAATCGTGCCTTCCTGAAAGGATTCCCTGTTCCTTGCCACAAGTTAATCCCCCATTGGTACCTAAGAAGTCTGCTTTATTAGCAGGACATAAAGAGCAAGAGGGTAATATCAATGGGAACAAATTAAGACCTGATTTGCCCCCTGAAGCTAGCCCCTTTGTAGTTGTTCTAGCGAGAGTTCCTGTACTAGAGGCGGGGGCTAGAGAACCGTTCATATCACTCAAAAATAAGGTTGTCAGTTGGTTGAATAAGAACAGGCCACTCCCCCCCCAAATCTTGAGCGAGATTCTGATGGTAAGAAGGGTCCCTTGGGTAGGCAACACTATCACAATGGTGAAGGGTGATTGCGTGTTAGTGAATTTTAGGGACTCTAGAACTGTTTTGCATATTTGTGCATGGCGGAATCGTGAATCAGATACTTCCATCCAGTCCCTCCCATTGTCCTTTTTTTATCCACCTGTCCAACCGGGTGATAGCTGGGGGATGGATGAGGGTTGGGTAAGAGTGGAACCTAGAGTGGGAAGCAGGGGGAACTTGGCTGGGTCGGGCTTCACGCATGTGCCCGACACCTTCTGTAATTACAACCGCTATAGCTGCCTTGACGGGGGGGATTGACTACATTATAAGCATGCGGGGGCTGGCGAATGTGTGGTAATAGAGAGTAACAGTGTCAGGCTCCCTAAGTCTAGTGGGGGGTTGGTCCGCGTTCAAGCGGAAAAATCACTAGGTAGCGGCCTGGTAGTGAGCAATAATCCGGGGCAACCGGTATGGCCATCCCCTGTTTCTAATGATCAGCCTAGTATGGGTGATGACACAAACTGTGTATCCTTTGGGCTGGGTACTCAGGATCTGTTAAAGTCTACCACTACGGGTTCCATAGTATTTAGGGGGGACCCGATAATGACATAAATACTGGCTCCCTACTTATACTATCTTGGAACCTGGCCGGATTGGTTAATAAGTTGGATTGTCCAGAGTGGGGATTGTTTATTGATAGAACCCTCGTTGCACAAGCCTCACCTGGACTTATTGAAGCACTCGGCTCCCTGTCTTCTGTTCCCGCTGTTGCCGCTGCGACTGGCCGGACCCGCTCCGCGGGTCCCGCTGCGCGGCTGACAGCCTTGCTGTGCTCCATCTCTCTGCGGGGGTTTGGGTGTCCCTCTGACCGGCAGGGCTGCGAGCTTCCAGCGGGGGACTCCAAGGACCAGGAGCCCCCGCGCGCCCGTTACCACCTGGGCTGCTCTCCCTGCCGGCTCCACCCCCATTCTTGGTAAAACCGGCGGCCGAATACTGGACAAGTGGATCCCTCGTTGCACAAGCCTCACCTGGACTTATTGAAGCACTCGGCTCCCTGTCTTCTGTTCCCGCTGTTGCCGCTGCGACTGGCCGGACCCGCTCCGCGGGTCCCGCTGCGCGGCTGACAGCCTTGCTGTGCTCCATCTCTCTGCGGGGGTTTGGGTGTCCCTCTGACCGGCAGGGCTGCGAGCTTCCAGCGGGGGACTCCAAGGACCAGGAGCCCCCGCGCGCCCGTTACCACCTGGGCTGCTCTCCCTGCCGGCTCCACCCCCATTCTTGGTAAAACCGGCGGCCGAATACTGGACAAGTGGATCCCTCGTTGCACAAGCCTCACCTGGACTTATTGAAGCACTCGGCTCCCTGTCTTCTGTTCCCGCTGTTGCCGCTGCGACTGGCCGGACCCGCTCCGCGGGTCCCGCTGCGCGGCTGACAGCCTTGCTGTGCTCCATCTCTCTGCGGGGGTTTGGGTGTCCCTCTGACCGGCAGGGCTGCGAGCTTCCAGCGGGGGACTCCAAGGACCAGGAGCCCCCGCGCGCCCGTTACCACCTGGGCTGCTCTCCCTGCCGGCTCCACCCCCATTCTTGGTAAAACCGGCGGCCGAATACTGGACAAGTGGATCCCTCGTTGCACAAGCCTCACCTGGACTTATTGAAGCACTCGGCTCCCTGTCTTCTGTTCCCGCTGTTGCCGCTGCGACTGGCCGGACCCGCTCCGCGGGTCCCGCTGCGCGGCTGACAGCCTTGCTGTGCTCCATCTCTCTGCGGGGGTTTAGTTGTGTCCCTCTGACCGGCAGGGCTGCGAGCTTCCAGCGGGGGACTCCAAGGACCAGGAGCCCCCGCGCGCCCGTTACCACCTGGGCTGCTCTCCCTGCCGGCTCCACCCCCATTCTTGGTAAAACCGGCGGCCGAATACTGGACAAGTGGATCCCTCGTTGCACAAGCCTCACCTGGACTTATTGAAGCACTCGGCTCCCTGTCTTCTGTTCCCGCTGTTGCCGCTGCGACTGGCCGGACCCGCTCCGCGGGTCCCGCTGCGCGGCTGACAGCCTTGCTGTGCTCCATCTCTCTGCGGGGGTTTGGGTGTCCCTCTGACCGGCAGGGCTGCGAGCTTCCAGCGGGGGACTCCAAGGACCAGGAGCCCCCGCGCGCCCGTTACCACCTGGGCTGCTCTCCCTGCCGGCTCCACCCCCATTCTTGGTAAAACCGGCGGCCGAATACTGGACAAGTGGATCCCTCGTTGCACAAGCCTCACCTGGACTTATTGAAGCACTCGGCTCCCTGTCTTCTGTTCCCGCTGTTGCCGCTGCGACTGGCCGGACCCGCTCCGCGGGTCCCGCTGCGCGGCTGACAGCCTTGCTGTGCTCCATCTCTCTGCGGGGGTTTGGGTGTCCCTCTGACCGGCAGGGCTGCGAGCTTCCAGCGGGGGACTCCAAGGACCAGGAGCCCCCGCGCGCCCGTTACCACCTGGGCTGCTCTCCCTGCCGGCTCCACCCCCATTCTTGGTAAAACCGGCGGCCGAATACTGGACAAGTGGATCCCTCGTTGCACAAGCCTCACCTGGACTTATTGAAGCACTCGGCTCCCTGTCTTCTGTTCCCGCTGTTGCCGCTGCGACTGGCCGGACCCGCTCCGCGGGTCCCGCTGCGCGGCTGACAGCCTTGCTGTGCTCCATCTCTCTGCGGGGGTTTGGGTGTCCCTCTGACCGGCAGGGCTGCGAGCTTCCAGCGGGGGACTCCAAGGACCAGGAGCCCCCGCGCGCCCGTTACCACCTGGGCTGCTCTCCCTGCCGGCTCCACCCCCATTCTTGGTAAAACCGGCGGCCGAATACTGGACAAGTGGATCCCTCGTTGCACAAGCCTCACCTGGACTTATTGAAGCACTCGGCTCCCTGTCTTCTGTTCCCGCTGTTGCCGCTGCGACTGGCCGGACCCGCTCCGCGGGTCCCGCTGCGCGGCTGACAGCCTTGCTGTGCTCCATCTCTCTGCGGGGGTTTGGGTGTCCCTCTGACCGGCAGGGCTGCGAGCTTCCAGCGGGGGACTCCAAGGACCAGGAGCCCCCGCGCGCCCGTTACCACCTGGGCTGCTCTCCCTGCCGGCTCCACCCCCTCATCTCTCAATCCCCCAGTTATAAAAACCAAGTAACTTTCCCGCTGCGCGGGAGCGCGCGGGAGGGCGCCGGGAGAAGCCCGGGACAAGGGCGGGACCGTTTGAGGCCGTTCGAGGCCTAAGAGGACTGGCCTGGCCCACCCCCCTTGGTTTTAGCCATTCTTATTGTACCAGGACTCTGAGACTAGTGAGTACTCCACAGAAATTATAACTGTCATACATTATGTGTACTCGGGGGAGTCGCAGTAAGACTGCACTGGGTTTAACTAAGACAAATGGTACCTTGGATGATTTTTTAGTAAAAACTAACTTGGCCATAGATGCCGAAATAACAAAAATGCAGAAGAGGGTTTCCATTGAGTTAGATGCTGCCCGCAGACTCTCCCAAACATTCACTAATTCTAAAAAATCCTCCTTGGGAAACATTGCGTCGGCTGTATCCCCCCAACAGCTTTCATGCCCCCCCCCCCTGTTGATTCTCGCTGACGTTCATCACCCCCCTGTTCCCTCCTCTCCCTTATCATTAGACTCCTCTTTTATTTTTTCACCCACGATCTCCAAATCTAGTGAGGGCAAATTGTCTATTGAACAGGGAAATCTTACCAATTGGACAGATATTCCAGCTCCCTCTTTTTCTGTAATAAAAAGCAAAAACCTACATCGCCAAGGCCTGAAAAAGAAAAATTATGCAAAACTTGTCCATGCTCGCAAGAGAGCTAAAATTGCAAGGCAGCAGTTCTTCAATCACAGAAGAACCCTGCCTTATACAGGGGAGCCTAAACAAATACCACCTCCACCTATTCAGCTAGCGGGGGGTGATAGTAATCTTACTTATTCTAACTCTGTTACTGCCCCTGTTTTAGAGAATTCTGTCGTCCCTGGCGATAATTTAACAAGGGGAGGGCAAAATGAGCTAGGGAAGGACACTGATAAAGCGGGTCATGATGATGACTTCCTCAAAACGGTCTGGGCTACCTTAAAACAATTATTGACACCTTTTGAACTCAGGTTGTCACGTATTGAGAACCACCTTTTGGAAATGGACAAAACCCTAGTATCCCTGGCCACACTTAGCCTAAAACAGCTAGAAGCAACATATCCTCAAATCACCGAGGGCGCTCCTCAGGCTATAAATGATGGCATTCAATCTGTACTAGCCGGTGACACTGGCACTCAAATGGCCCAAGCCTCTAAGGAGGCACCCCATGCCCCCTTAATCCTGTCCTCATCATTACCCCCCCCATTACCCAAACCTATTCCAATCCCTAAACCCCGGACAATTGCAAAGGTCGCTGACCCCCCATCATCTAATCCACCAACATCTGAGAAAGAATCCTACAAAAAAAAAAAGGTGCAGCCCAAATCTTCTTCCAGAGCTGACCAGAAGGCAAGCAACCCTATCACTCCCCTTTTAGAGCGTAGAGCTTACCTACACCAAAATCATCAGAACTTTCGCGGAGGCTATATTGACCTCCCTCCTGAGGCCGGCCCCTACGTTGTTATCTTGGCTGGGGTTCCTTCGCTTGATACTGATACTGTGGAAACCCAGTGGTCCTTAAAGAACAAAGTGATCCACTGGCTAAATGTTAATAGGCAGCTCCCTCACAACAACAGGGGTAGGGTCCTAATGGCCAGGAGAGTCCCATGGGTGGGTCGCACTTATAAATCAATACCAGGAGACTGCATCGTGGTGTCATTTGCAGACCCCCATACTGCCCATCTCATTACCACATGGGATCCATATGCGACCAAACAAGCCATTGTCACTAAACCCCTTACCTTTTTTTACCCTCCTAAACAGGTAGTAGAGTGTCCTGGGGCCTGGACTATAGCCCACAATCAGAGAGGGAAGGGGCACGGGCAGGGATGGCAACCCACTAACAGCTGGTGGGAAGGAGCACCCACCATGAACAGGTTTGAATGCCTAGATCAGGTGGATTGACTGGGAATCATGGATCTTCCACCCCGGTTGAGCGACCAAAATCACTCAATGAATGGCAGTAGTAGTGATAAATCACCACTTAATGTCAACAATCCAACTCATTTGGTGGTGGAACAACCCTGCTCTCTCCAGCGCCCCCTATCAGTGCGGGCCACACAACATCTAGATAGGGCATATTTCCAAGCCCCGGTAGGCGTAATGGGGAATGAGGGACAAACACACCAGGAAGCTAGAGAACTAAAGCACTCACTGTTATCCTGGAACGTAGCAGGCCTGGGCAAAAAGATCATGCATACACCCTGGTTGGAGACCGTGCAGAAGCATGGTATACTCTGCCTGCAAGAAACTTGGCTTGCAGAGGAAAGGCACATTATGGGGTATCGAACATTTCACTCACCCGCTGTGCCTTCTCCACAGGGTCGAAATAAAGGGGGCTTGTGCATATACACTTCGAATGTAGGGGATATAAAGGTATATAACTTCCACTCTGACCAATATTTCCAAATTCTTTCATTTAAATGGGGCACCACACAAAAGATTATACTGGTGAATTTTTATAATAACATGCCAGCAAACGAAATGGAATTGATTTTGAATAAAATGTCCAATCACATCCATAAAGTAAGGGATCAAAATACGGGAGACCATACAGTCCTCTGGGTGGGAGATTTTAACTGTGCCATCTGCCCATCTTCTGAGTTAGGTTTGTGCGGCCTTACAGATCATGAGGAGGATGGCCCTCTCCACTTCTCACACACCAATCTGGGGTCTCTCCTAAACAGTATTATATTCTCTTTTGATCTCACCTTCGTTAATCAGGCATGCTCCCCCCCAGTTCCCTTTGCCCCAACATACAATGGAAGAGGCTGTGGAACGACAATCGACTTTGCATTGATATCCCCCACTAAACCCAATTTTCTAACTTTTTGGGAGATAGGGGTCGACCCAATGAGCGATCATTACCCAATTACCTTCGGGCTTAGGCTCTCAGATGAGAAAGCCAAGGAATCTAGCGGTGCACTTTACCCACTAGAGGTTACCTTAACAAAGATAAATGGCTATGTGATAAAGTGGGAGAAATTGAACCCCATAATCTTCTTTCACAACTTCATATCATCTTGCTTTGCAGACATATCTGTCTGCTTAGAGGAAGATATTGATCCTAAGGCGATTATGGCAGCTTTTGCTAATATCCAACTGTATATAAAAAATCATCTAACAAAGAGCTACAAAAAGAAGGGGAAACATGCAGGCGGGTGGTTTGATTCCAGGTGCACATTCGCCCTAAAGAACCTGAAGAAAGCTTTAAACACCACTCCGAGAAATAGGCTTCAAATTTCTGAGGCCAGAAGAGAGTACAGGAGGGAAATTAATCATCGGAAAGCAACGATGAAAAGGGAGGCCTGGGAAGCTTTGGGGGAAGCTGCCAGGAATAAGGACACTAACCTCTTCTGGAAAGTCATAAGATCAGTATATAACACCAATGATACGGACAACTGCATGGATGTAGCAATCACGGCAGAGCTCTGGGTAGAACACTATGCCAAACTTTACACCAACAGCCAGGGGGACACCAAGAATTACCAAAAGGTAATCCCATCCGCGAATAAACAAACACAGGATTATCTGTTAAGTGACCACCCAGTATCTCCATACCCAATTAATCTGGTTTTTACCACCTCAGAAGTTGAGAATGCAATCAAGGAAAGCCCCTCTGGGAAAGCCCCTGGCCCTGACCACACACCAGTGGATCTTTATAAAACAAAGCTTGAATTTTGGGTTCCCCTGTTAACTAACGTTTTGAATATGGGAAACAAATGTGGCTTAATTAACACCTGGTCAGACGCAATTGTGGTGCCCATTTTTAAAAAGGGAAACAGGGACGATCCCGCTTGCTACCGTCCTATATCCTTACTGGACGGCCTCATGAAAATCGCAGGAAGGATCGTCCTTAAGAGAATTCAGCACTGGGAGACAGAAAAAAAGGTCATCTCGGAATTCCAATACGGCTTCCGAAAGGGACTGGGTACCCAGGAACAATGCTTAAATCTCTCTCTATTGATGTCCAAATATACCGAGGCCAAAAAAGGGGACCTGTTTGTCACATTTGTTGACCTTAGCTCAGCATTTGATTGTGTGGATCATCTGCAGCTCTGGTCAACATTGGAACACATCGGGGTGGATCCTACCATTGTTGTTTTTATCAAGGAACTGTATAGAGATGCCGGTGCAAGAGTGAGGTTCGGGACCCAGGGGCAATGTACCCACAAATTTGCTATAAATAGAGGGGTCAGGCAAGGCTGCATACTTGCGCCCCTTCTATTTAGTTTTTATATTAACTCTATTGTAGAGCATCTAATAAATCAGCCAAGTGACTACCCAGCCGTTAACGGTAGGCCTGTACCCATCCTATTATATGCCGACGACGCGGCAATTATGTCCAGGACCAAGGTAGGGTTGCAAAGAGCGGTAACTGAATTCTCATCCTACATGGGGAAAAGAAATCTGAAAGTGAACATCTCTAAAACTTTCTCCATGCCATGCACCCAAAAAAACAAAAAGCCACAATGCTCGATATATCTTGACGAGCAAAGAATTGAGAGTACAGACACTTTTTGCTATTTGGGTGTTGTATTCGAGAGGAAAGGAGCTTGGAAACATGCAGTATCTGCTAGGAAGCTTGCCTTTACTCGTGCTATTGGGGCCCTGAGAACCTTTGCAGCCAAAATTGGGGGCAAACCAACTCCTGAGATGTTACAGATCTACCAAGCTAAGTGTGTAGCGACAGTCACTTATGGTGCAGGCCTATGGGGCTTTGAAAATGTGTCCTCACTTCAAACTTGTGAGAATCTTTTTATTCGTTATTTACTAGGTGTGAGTAAATTTACTTCAACTTTTATTACCCATATTGAGTCTGGCCTTAAATACCTCAGCGACACTATAAAGCTATCACCGTGTTTGCTCTGGCACAAAATCTGGACCACTACGGAATGCCAATTTAATAGAGAACTCATCACGGACTGTTTGCACCTCGATGCGGCACCCAAAATCAAATGGTTACGCCACGTCCGGCTGATGTTCTCAAAAATTGGACATCCTGAATATTATGATGACCCAGAGTCCCTAGAACATCTGTCCAGGCCAGCGCTCAAAAAACTTCTAATTACTCACCTAGAAAGTGTCAGATGGGACACCGAGAAACTCAAAAATACCACCCTGAGTTACCAAAAAATTACCCCTAATGAAGGTTTACAACTGTACCTCAGGATTGAAACTGCACCTTATCCTCGTATGCTTCTTACTAGGCTGCGGTTAGGCACTTTCTTCCGCATGGTCACTCTTCCAAAACAAAATGATTGGATTTCGTCGAATCTAATTTGCCCATGCGATGATCATTCATCCCAAAGTAATATTCACATTATGTTCTTTTGTAACCTGTATTCTGCCCCAAGAAAATTGTTCCTCTTACCGTTGCTTAAACGTTGGGGCATAAGAACATGTAAAGATGCATATCTGAAGTTACTTTTGCTTGATGAGGTGTATGTCATCTTTGTTGTTTCTCGTTTTTTAATGTCAGTGATGAAATATAGAAACTCTATGATGTAAATCTTACATGTTTAAACTTTATTAGCCGCTTTAACACGAGGCTTCCAGCCATATTTTCATTTTCATCATTGACTTTTTATAAATGGAAAATTGTTTTATACTCTTTTTATAAATGTCTCGCTGGGGAAAACCTTTTAAGTTGTTGTATAAAATGTATTCGTATGCTTTTATGATTTCTCCAGATAAATCGAATAAAGCTAAATTTGATTTGATTTGATAGAACCGATGTTTGCTTTTTCCAGGAAACATGGGCCAGAGAGGAGAAAATACGTGGCGGTTATGCTTCTTTTTTTGTTCCGGCACGCTGGGGGGGCAAGGGACGCCCGTCATGGGGCCTTGTAGTCTGGGTGGGTGTACACCTGGGCTGCAAGGCCAAACAACTGAATACATTATCAGAGGATGTCCAGTGTGTTATTCTGGAGTGGCCCAATGCATCCAAGCTTGCACTGGGTAATTTGTATTCTAGACCAGTGAACGTCACCGATGAATCAAGAACCATTGAGGAATTGTCTTTATTTTTTAGTTCATTACCTAGTGGTACCCGTTTTGTGGTCGGAGGTGATTTTAATTGCCACTACGAGCCTCTACCGGGTTTGACCAAGGGGGTAGCCACGGATGAAGACGTTCAATGGGTAATATCACCAACGGCGGCTCCTTCTCCCAGTGCATGGACGTCATTGGCCATTCAAATTACGGCTCTAACTCTTAAACACTCAATTAGAGCCTATAATGGATGAGTTCAATCAGATATACCGCCAAAATGTACATTTAATAAGAAAGGGCAGGAGTTGCGCCTGGACTATATACTGGTTGAAACTCGGTCCTGGCCAAAGGTGATTGATTTTAAGGTCATAGAAAGAAGCGACAGTGACCATAACCCATTAATCTTGGAACTATATTCTCCCGGTACTGTTATAGAGAAGATTAGTGGTAACGACCTGCCGGACTCGAGATCGGTTTTATCCAACGACAGACGTAGAGTCAAGTGGGCTTATTTATTGTCACATCCGAAGAAGGTTTGCGAGCTTTATGCCCGAATTATCCACACTTTTGAAGAAGTTAGTGAATTAACATTTGATTCACATTCTCCTGACATGCATAACAGGCTTGGGATTCTAGATGGTCAACTAATTAATGAGTTGGAAGATGTGTTCAATCCCAGGACTACGAAGAAACTGTCCAAGGGAAAAAGAGCTTCATGTTATAATGCCGCTTGTAGAAAGGCGAAGGCCGATCTAGTGTCCGCCCTGAAAAAGAACAAAGATAGAGCTGTTATACAGGCCATGAGAACTGACTACAAGAGCCAAGTCCAACTCGCGAAGGAGGAGTGGGATCGCGATAATTGGACACCTTTAACTGATGCTCTTGCAGTTAGAGACTCACATAGATTTTGGTCTATTGTAAAAACTGGGTCTGATGAGCCGCTGACGGCCGTTGAGGCTAATATATCAGCTAATGTCTGAGAGGACCACTTCTGGACCTTGTATGCTGGTGATATTGCCGATTCGGAAGGGGAATTGGGCGGGGAGTTGTTGTTGAATTCTATCCCGCAAATTAATGGCGACGATTTTACCATAAAGGAGGTCTCTGCTGCAATTCATAAACTGGCAGCAGGGAAAGTACCGGAGTTGGATAAACTCCCGGGCGACCTCTTTAAGCATGAACCCACAATATGGGCTCCATATTTGTTGGTTATTTATAACGCGATCCAGAGGGGCATGTCGGTACCAGGTACTTGGCTGGGCGCAGAGATTGTCCCTATTTTTAAGAAATGTTCACCTCTGCTCCCAGCAAACTACAGGCCTATTAGCCTGATCGACGTGCCCCAAAAGATCTTTGGGAGGCTGATCCTTGATCGCCTCCTAGAGTGGATGGAGGAGAATTCCATATTGAGTGATTGCCAGGCGGGGTTCAGAAAGAACATATCTACAGTTGATCAAATCTTTCGCCTGACCCTGCTGTTTTGGAAAACTGTCACAATCGAAGGGGGGAGTCTATATACGATTTTCGTGGACCTGCGTGCGGCCTTCGACTTGGTACCAAGGGGCAAGCTATGGACCGTGCTCGCAGAGATGGGGATTCCGTCGCATCTCTTGAACATTCTAATACGGCTTCACCAGGAGAACTTCGCACGAGTAAGGTGTGGGAGGAATGGATTGTTGTCTGCCAAGTTCCCCGTTGGCAGGGGGGTAAGACAGGGGTGCGTTTTAGCACCCACCCTGTTTTGCCTCTACGTCAACGGGGTAATTGATCACTTAAACGGGATAACCAACATTGATGCCCCTAAGCTTGCCGGCAGCAGGGTGCCTGCAATCATGTTTGCAGACGACACCCTGCTGCTGTCGAAATCCCCTATGGGGATTCAACGGGTGCTGGACGGCTTTGAGGCATTTTGCAAGGACCGGGGGCTAGAAATTAATGCCCTTAAAACAAAATTCATGATTTTTAATGCACCAGCAACTTCTCGTCCTAACCCGAGTATAGATGATAACAGGTTGGAAAGGGTTCAGATTTTTGAATACTTGGGGGTGACCTTAAATGAAAACATGACCTAGGCCCCCCATCAAATTGAATCCCGACTCAAACTGGCCCAATTATCAGGGGGCATTTTTAAGCTCCCCAATACCTCAACAATTAAACCTGTCCGCCCACCCATTGAGATTTACAAAATACAGGCCAGGGGAGCAGCTGTATATGGTGGTGAACTTTGGGGACATGAGTGCAGATCCGAGATTACTGTTACAGAAAACAAATTTCTGAGGCAACTTTTAGCCTTGCCTTCTAGCACTCCTTTGTTGCCACTGAGGCTTGATATGGTCCTTAGACCAATAGATGAAGTCCTGGGACTCAAACCCTTGACATTCTGTAGAAGGCTCTGGAGTACACCTGAGCTCCTCAAATATAGGCAGGAACTACTAGAAATGTTAAGGCTAGTAAAAGCGGGCACAATTCCTTTGCTCAACTATATAACAAGCATTTACAATGCAATGGTCTTGGCATTATTAAAGGTAGAGCTAATGGCATTGCTCATGACATTTTTTTTGTTTTTTTAAATCATAAATAAATGGCATTGTCATTTACATTGCCACTAGCTTAATCGTTAAATAAATGGCATTGTCATTTACAATGCCAATAGCTTAATCGCTCGCATATGCATGACCTATTGCATTTATACCCACACAGAGCCACACACACAAAGTCACCCACACACACATACAGAGCCACCCACACAGAGTAATTCACATAGAGCCACCTACACACAGCCACCCTCACACAGACAGAGCCACCCACACATTGAGCCACCTACAAAAAAAGCTATCCATACAGAGCCACACACACACACACACACACAACCACAAACACAGAGCCACACACACAGCCACACACACACACAGAGCCACACGCACACACAGACAGACAGACACACACACAGACAGACAGACAGAGCCACACACACAGACAGAGCCACACACACAGACAGAACCACACACACAGACAGACAGAGCCACACACAGAGCTGCGCACACACACAGAGCCGCGCACACACACAGAGCCGCGCACACACACACACAGAGCCACGTGCACACACACACAGAGCCGCGCACACACACACAGAGCCGCTCACACACACACAGAGCCGCTCACACACACACACAGCCGCACACACACACACAGAGCCGCACACACACACACTGAGCCACGCACACACACAGAGCCGCACACACACACACAGAGCCGCGCACACACACACAGAACCGCGCACACATACACAGAGCCGCGCACACACACACACACAGCCGCGCACACACACACACACAGAGCCGCGCACAAACACACGCAGAGCCGCGCATACACACACAGAGCCGCACACACACACACAGAGCCACGCACACACACACAGACAACATAAATGCAGTGTGTATGTGTTAGCTGATCACTGCATAAGTGGGTCAAAGAATGTGTTTAGGGTTTCACTTAATCAACTCATTCAGCTGTAGTGCTTTAGGGACGAATTCTACTTGGAAGAGGTTTGATAACGTTCTTTAGACCCCCAAAAGAAGCATTTTGCTTCATTTGTGGGACCAATAAACGCCATTGCTACCTACACAATATAGATTTTTCACAAAAACTACAAAGCTGCTGGTTTTCAGTTTGTCAGAAAATGTGCAGTTTAAGTTTTGCCAGGCAGGAGTGTGCTTGTGCCCTCCGTCGTGCTGTGTGACTCTAAAAGGGGACGGAAGTGGTACTCACGGTGTTTGTCGGTGTTCTCCGGGACTATTTCCGCCAGCACGAAGTCCTCTTCCTCCACGGTGTCGAGCAGCATGGTTGCGGCCCGCAGCTGGTCGCTGGTCGTCAGGTCCCTCCACGCACCCATGGCCTGCAGCTGCAGGAGGTTGTTTACCAACTATACCATGGCTTGGGGAGCAGAGGAAACAGGATGACAAAAGTCCGGTGGGCCCGCGCGGGTTGTCAGACATCTACTAAAACATTCTGTGTGATATAACTAATAATGTAGGGCTTAATAATAGGTATTAAACCCTGGCCTGCTCAATGCTCATCATGCCCCCAAATCAATAGTCCTATTCCCGGGAAGTCTTTTAAATTCACGTAAACACAACGTTTCTCAAACAAGCCCTCTATGCAGGACAACCACCCATCTCTGTCAGCACACATAGGGTAGCTATGGATGCCCAAGGCACGGGCTTGCCCCCTACCCTCTGCTCTCTCGGGCTGTGGAGGGCCACAGAAGATGCACTCCTGAGTAACAGAGAAAACAAGAAAAACTAATGCAATTAGGGGGCAGAAGGCAAGAAAAACGAGCACAATCAGGGGGGCAGAGGCAAGAAAAATGGCACAATTAGGGGAGCAGAGGCAAGAAAAATGGCACAATTAGGGGAGCAGAGGCAAGAAAAATGGCACAATCAGGGGAGCAGAGGCAAGAAAAATGAGTGCAATCAGGGGGCAGAAGGCAAGAAAAGCGAGTGCAATCAGGGGGCAGAAGGCAAGAAAACGAGCACAATCAAGGGGGCGGAGGCAAGAAAAATGTCACAATCGGGGGAGCAGAGGCAAGAAAAATGGCACAATCAGGGGAGCAGAGGCAAGAAAAATGGCACAATCAGGGGAGCATAGGCAAGAAAAACGAGTGCAATCAGGGGGCAGAAGGCAAGAAAAACAAGTGCAGTCAGGGGGCAGAAGACAAGAAAAACGAGTGCAATCAGGGGGCAGAATGCAAGAAAAACGAGTGCAATCAGGGGGCAGAAGGCAAGAAAAACTAGTGCAATCAGGGGGCAGAAGGCAAGAAAACGAGCACAAACAGGGTGGCAGAGGCAAGAAAAACGGCACAAACAGGGTGGCAGAGGCAAGAAAAACGGCACAAACAGGGTGGCAGAGGCAAGAAAAACGGCACAAACAGGGGGGCAGAGGCAAGAAAAATGGAGACACTTACCCACACACATCCTCTGGCTCCCAACCTTGCCAACCCACCGAACAGGCTCTTCCAAATTGCGCACGCACACCTTTTAGTACAGACTCACTCATACAAGCATATATGCATGAACACACACACACACACACACACACACACAGACATTCACACAGGAATACACATGCACTCCAGTCCTGGCAGAGACAAATGCACAACATTTGGAGGCTGAGAAACAAAACGTACCTGCTCCTTAATCTGACGGGCAGGTCAGTCCCACGGTTCTGGACAACAGACGAGCTTTCACCGAATCAGAAGCTGGAACAGAGTGTGAGGTACACAAGAAACTAGTGCTATCAGGGGGCAGCATGCAAGAAAAACGAGCACAATCAGGGGGGCAGAGGCAAGAAAAATGGCACAATTAGGGGAGCAGAGGCAAGAAAAATGGCACAATTAGAGGAGCAGAGGCAAGAAAAATGGCACAATCAGGGGAGCAGAGGTAAGAAAAACGAGTGCAATCGGGGCAGAAGGCAAGAAAAACGAGTGTAATCAGGGGGCAGATGGCAAGAAAACTAGCACAATCAGGGGGACAGAGGCAAGAAAAATGTCACAATCGGGGAGCAGAGGCAAGAAAAATGGCATTATCAGGGGAGCAGAGGCAAGAAAAACGAGTGCAATCACGGGGCAGAAGGCAAGAAAAAAATGAGGTGGGCAAGTATTGCTGTTCCTGAGCCCAGCCTTGTTGCTGCCTTCTGGGTGTGGTGCTGCTGTGTATGTATATGCAGACATCTCTCTAACCTTTATATACCATATCCCTTAAATCGGCTCTTCTGCTGTCTCATGGTTTTGGCACAAATACGTGTGCATATACACACGATTTATATCATCTGTATGTTCATACTCCAGTAGACAACTTCACATTTATCTGAGGCCAACGCTCCTCGAACAAGGAATGCTTAATGTACATAAGACCAGAGCTGCTGTGTTTGCATCTAGATGCTGTATCCTATGCCAACCCGTCCTACTGAATCCAGGTTGAGCTTTGCTGCGGTCTTCTGGCTGTGGCATTGCTGTGCGTCTTTGAATATCTAGTATATACCCAGAAGCAGAATATCTGCATTTTTTTGTGTGGAGGCGAGGCCGTGTCTCACGCCAGGTGAAGCCTTTCTTGAGTTATGCAGCCTCTTCACTCGACCATCCTACGTCATATTTCTCAAGGCACATCTGTTTTGTCATTTGCGGGGGTGGGGGGGTGGGCTCACCCCAGAACAGAACCCAGAGGCCTCCTGTCTGCGGAACATGCAATGCTGCTACTAATATGAAAATAGTTTATTTCCCAAAGGTTTTACTGTTAGGTCGTTAACATCTTTCATAATCGGTGCTTCGTGGCACTCACCAGGTGAGCCGTGCTTCCAAGCGTCATCGAAGGAATGCAATATGAGCCATCTTGCCATGTTTTGAACCTGTGACCTGCCTGCACTTTGTACTCACGCTTGGGTACTTCTGCAAGAGGCTGCTGACTCAGCCTTTCCTGACTGATAACTGGTATTTTTAAGAATATTATTTAAGTGTGTTGACATGTAAAATCTACTAATCTTAAACTTTGTTGCAAGATTAACCGCACTCTTTAGAGACCTAATGTTGGCTGGTCTCCCCTCTGTTTATTTCTTCAACCGGTCTTACCCTCACCAACTCCGGAACGTTCCTTTTAGAGCAGCTGTTATGCGCCATACAAACATTTAATTCATTCATCCACATAGCCACAAAGTTATAAAGCGGCAAGAGCGTCTCAGCGCTTGCTCTGAAGAGGGCCACGAGCCGAAGACTATCAACTGTATGTAATATGATTTAAGCGTGCCTCCTCTAATAGACTTAATTTGCGAGCCTCGTGAGAATGCGATATTTGCTGGAACCGTTTTGTCAGCGTTATGGGATGACACACCATTTCCGTTTGTTGTTTTTTTGCAGCGACCTTGGGCCCAAGGTATCTATGGATTTACAAGACACAGCATTATCTTATCCTTTGACCTCATGGTCGTTCAAATTGTATGGTCTCACTTACTGCAGGGGACGGGTGACGAGGCACCTACCGTTTGCGCCCCTCCCCCCTTGTTTTCGCAACCCTGCTCAGACACGCACCCGGGGACGGAACACGGAGTTCATCCCCTGCTTCCGCCTCCCGCCGGAGCCTCGTCCATAAATCAATAATCAGCTGATGGATGGCTCGGAGCGCGGCGCTCTCTCCCTGAGACTTAGAGTCAAGTTATGCAAAGGCACAGAGAACATTATCTTTCTTATTTTTTCCCCTTTTTAAATTCAACTAACAATGCCTCGGTGATGCATGAAAAGCTAGGAGACCTGCGCCCCCTACGAAGAAGCCTGCCTTCTCGAGAGGCAGAGCGGCGCGATAAGAACGGCAGAAATAGTATAAATGTTGCAGCAACACTTTAATTTGCTTACATTTACTTCCCCAGCTGAGTGTCAAGCCGCCCTGAAGCATATAAAATACCACTCAAATTGCAAATACTTCATCAAAACACGCACCAGACCTCAGAATAAATTGTCGCCCACCTTCACTGCGGGAAAAAAAATGGCGGCCACAAGCTTCTGAAATTTTCGGAATCGGGGGCGTGCTTAGAGGGGCGTGGCTAAAAAGTGGAAAGAACAGCACGAACACGCCCCCGAATCCGAAAGAGACGGAGCTTCTTTCGAGGGACGCCGCTCTCCTCCAATGGCTGGCCTCCGTTTAGGAAGCCAGCCAATGGAGGAAAGGCAGAGGAGAGAGGCTGGTTAAACTGCCCTACTGAAGATCATTAAATCTCCGACTTCAGGCTGGCAAGCCAGACTTCAGTCCGAGACCTAAAAAATGAGTAGGGAAAGTTGGGGATTTTGCAATTGTGGACTGATCCGGAGACAGCCTGTACTAGGGTGTCACGAAAGCACCTAGCTAAACTCTATTATGATAGTAAATTAAGGTCCTCAATACAGAGTGTGCAAAGTGGAACCCTAACTGATTCCTTTTCAAAAGAAAAAGATTTTTACGCATTTGAGTTAGTGCTGGATGACATTATTCCTATTTTAACCAGAAAGCTGTATCTACAGTGGAGGTATGGAACTTTGCCAATTAGAGCTTTTACTAGCATATGGAGTACCTCCACTGTAAAATGTTGTCCGGGCTGTAACTATGACTTGGAGAATGACCTGCATATTATGTTTTTCTGTCCAACTTACAAAAAAGCAAGAAGGTATTGGCTTGTGCCGCTGTACAGAAATTTGACTTATCCGCTAATATAGTGTTTGCTGTAGCTAAATTTTTGGCAGCATTTTGGATCAAGCACAGGAATTTTATAACCAATGATTAATTTTCAAGCTTTCGTACATGCTTTACTGTATCAAATTTTTACAACTATTATATCAGATTTTTAATGATGAATTGTAAAATGAATAATCTCGAATGTGCTACTGTTTAATGGGAATTGTTATCATCTTGCTATTTGTGTAGATTCTTGTTTTTATGATGATGTTTGTATCTTTTATGGCTAAGTCAGCCGAAATAAAGAGAATAAAGAAGAAGGATACCATAGTTCAATGTTAATCCATAGTGGATGCACTGTTCCTTAATCTCCATCAATACTTTTACCGTTGGGTCGCTGATTTCTCCTGGGCCTGTTTGCTGCTTGACTTGCGTCCCACCGGAAAGGTATGTTGCTCCTTGTGTGTGTCTGAAGTGTCCCGGATGTACCGATCCGCTCTGCGAGCGGTGGTGTGTCTTCGTGGCCAGAGCAGGCCACAATATATTCTATTAGAAGTTTCCCACGAAATTGAAGACGCCGCACCCAACATGTAATGTAATGCTGCGGCCAGCTGGAAATTAAATTAAATTAAAAGCAGCATACCGGCACAGGAGGAACAAGCGACCCGATGGGAGATTATTGTTGGAGGAATAGGAACAGCACATCCACTATGGAATGACAAGAAACTACACCATCCACAATCCTCTACTGAGAGACGCCCAGAAGGGAGGTATTTAGAACTCAAGACACCTGGAAGACAAAGCGCGAATGTTCCTGCCCCAGTATGCCTAGCCTGTGAACAAGGAGAAATGGATCCCAGAAACGCGTAAGGCGACATGGCGAAAGACCGCTTTGAATTACGTGCCATGTAATGCTGCTGCCAGCTGGAAATTAAAAGGAGAAAACTGATGTTGAGTGTGTCGTCTTCATTTGCCTGGGCATTTTCAAATGGACTATAGTGTGGCCAGCCATGACCATGAAGACACCCCACCGCTCGTGAGCGGGTCCTTGTGTCTGGTGCGAACTCGGACACAATAAGGAGCAACATACCTTTCCAGTGAGGCGTGAGTTAAGCAACATACCGACACAGGAGGAACAAGCGACCCGATGGGAGAATATTGTTGGAGGAATAGGAACAGCACATCTACTAAGGAAACACAAGGAACTACACCATCCACAATCCTCTACTGAGACATGCCCAGGAGGGCGGTATTTAGAACTCAAAACACCTGGAAGACAAAGCTTGAATGTTCCTGCCCCAGTATGCCTAGCCTGTGATCAAGGGGAAATGGATCCCAGAAACGCTTAAGGCGACATGGCGAAAGATCGCTTTGAATCCTGTGCCATGTAATGCTGCTGCCAGCTGGAAATTAAAAGGTGAAAACTGATGTTGAGTGTGGCGTCCTCATTTGCGTGGGCATCTTCAAATGGAATATAGTGTGGCCCGCTCGTGAGAGGGTCCTTGTGTCTGGTGCAAACTCGGACACAATAAGGAGCAACATACGTTTCCAGTGAGGCGTGAGCTAAGCAGCATACCAGCACAGGAGGAGCAAGTGACCCGATGGGAGATTATTGTTGGAGGAATAGGAACAGCACATCCACTAAGGAAAGACAAGGAACTACACCATCCACAATCCTCTAAGGCGACATGGCGAAAAGCCGCTTTGAATCCCATGCCATGTTATGCTGCTGCCAGCTGGAAATTAAAAGGTGAAAACTGATGTTGAGTGTGGCGTCTTCATTAGCGTGGGCATCTTTAAATGGAATATATATATGTATATGTTCGAGGCATATGAGCTGCAGATTGTACACTTAGCGTTAGATCGCCGCCTGGTGTTGGGCTCGGATGATTGCAGGTTGTTGTCTTCTTGGAAGAAGTCTTTGTAGTCACGAGATAGGTGACTCCTCCCTTGGACAATACTGCGCATGGGCATCGGCTCCATCCTTAGATTGTTTTTTTCCGCCACTGGGTTTGGATGAAAGTTTCTCCGCTCCGGCTAGAAAAACACTTTTCAAGCACCTCGAAGTGCAAAACTTCCTCAAACTTCGAACAACTACCTTCGACATCGACTACAATAGTTTCGACGCCATCAGCTCGTTTCTGGTCATCGACGCGGGCCGTTGGGCCTATCGACGCCGTGCGGCCTACACCTCATGGACAGAACTCCGTTCAAACGATGCCCGGTATGTCGAGCAACGTTTCCACATAGCGATCACCACGAGGTCTGCAACCTCTGTCTATCGCCAGAACACGACGAATTGACCTGCACAGCTTGTGCATCCTTCCGATCGAAGAAAACCATCCGGGATCGGAGGGCCAGTCGACACGAAATGAGGAGATCAGCTCTGGAACCAGAAGATATCTTTGATGAAGGGATTCCGCTCGTTCCCGAAGAAGATTCATCTGATCTCCAGATCGTATCAGAGGCAGACGACTCAGATGACTCCATTCCATCGGGTCAGCGTGTGAGTACTACTGCCCCTGTACCACATACAGTTCCCAAACCGAAGGCAAAGGTCAGCACTCCGCCCACAGGGCCCAGTCGAGACCGAACACCCGCTTCGAAAGCCCCACCTTCGAACCCGGCTCCGAATAAAACAACTAAGCCTTCTAGTGCCTTGGCACCGAGCAAGCCGCACGTGCCGATTCCACCTCTTCACCACCACCGAAACCTAAAGATAGCTCGGCACCGAAACCAAAGGATGGCTCGGCACCGAGGCAGAAAGACCTCTCGGCACCGAAGCCTAAAGAAGTATCGGCACCGAAACCGAAAGAAGTACCAAAGCCGTCTACTTCTAAAAATAAAAATGTGAAGCCATCGTCCAACGCCTCGAAGCCGACGACACCAGCTTCCACACCGAAAACACCTTCTTCAGTGCCGAAGCCCACAAGGCCTCATACCGATGTGCCCGAGCCCTCGAAACTGCCTATCAAGCCGAAAACAGCACCTTCTGCACCGAAAACTACGCCAAAGGACGTTATAGTACCTCCCAAGGCTAAATACACAAAACAACTTCGGCTGGAACCGAAAAAATCGACGCCCAATGTTGCACATGAAGAGGAACTTTTCTTGCCAGATCCTCGACAAAAGAAGATCTACATCGACCCCAAAACAGGCCATGTAGAAGCTACACCTAACAAAAAGAGACCAGCAGATGCACCGCCCACACCTGTGGTTCCTGCCAAGAAAAAGGACTGTGCAACATCCCCTATGCACTTTTCCTTTCCTATACCTCCTCCTCCTTCTTCTCCTGATTCTCTTCACATATCACCTCAAATCTCTCCTGCACGTTCTCCACCTTTATCATCACATTCACCTCAACATTATGATGATCAATATAGTCTGGGTGGAGGGGATGATACAGATGAACCTTTCCCATATGACGGTATATGGGACTTGCCAAACCCACAAACTGCGCCTGATATTCCTGACCCACAGTTATACCCTTCAAAACCTTCCCCTCCAGGGGATAACATTAGTTTTGGTCATTTATTAAACAGAGCCGCTGCTTACCATAAAGTCACTATGCACTCTGATGAAGCTGAGGAGGATTCTCTCTTAGATACCTTTGAACAGTCTCAACGGTCTGTTCAAATTCTTCCCACGATTAAGGGGGTCATCAAACATGCTCCAGAGGTATTTAAAGACCCTGTACGCACTAGAATTTTGAACCCCAGAATTGAGAAAAAATTTAAGCCTGCACCCACAGACCAAGTCTACATTAAAGGACACCTACCATTAGATTCTTTAGTTGTATCCAATGCTAGGAAAAGGGCAAATTCTCAAACTTCAGGCAAATCACCCCCACCTGACAAAGAATCCAAAGTAATTGATGCGTCAGGTAAAAGAATAGCTGCACAAGCCACTAACATATGGCGTAAAGCTAATACACAAGCCCTCCTCTCTCGTTACGATAGGGCTCATTATGATCAATTAGAAAAACTACTTGAGCACCTACCAGATCAATATAAGGCTCAGGCAACTGACCTCATACAGGAAGGCAAGTTAATTTCAAATGCCTCAATAAAATGTGCACTAGATGCGGCAGACACCGCATCTAGAGCTGTGAATACCAGTGTCATACTTAGGAGACATGCGTCGCTACGCATTTCCGGGTTTTAACAGGAAGTGCAAACTACCATCTTAAACCAACCATTTAATCAGAACCAATTTATTTGGCCCAGAAGTGGACATCACACTCGAAAAAATGAAGAAAGACACTGACACCGCCAAGTCTATGGGGGCTTTACAGTCCACACCAGTTAGAGGTTCCTTTCGTCGCTCCTTCTATAGAGGAGGCTCCAAACAAACTGGAGCAGACACTACAACATCTTTCAAATCTCACACACAAGCATCCTCTAACAAGGGATATTTTAGAGGAGGATACAGAGGCAATAGTAACAAAGGAAGAAGTTGCGGTAACAACAGCAATCGATCCTCTTCCGCCACAGTGACTTCCCTCTGCTCCTCCAACAGCATTCCACTCCTGTAGGGGGCAGATTAACACAGTTCCTGCCTGTCTGGAACTCCATTACAACAGACAAGTGGGTAAGACAGATTATCCAACATGGCTACTGCCTAGAACTTACAGCAACCCCTCCACACATACCTCCCAGGCAGCGTCCAATGTCTACAGACCACCTGACTCTGCTCCAACAAGAGGTTCTGTCACTTTTACAAAAGGATGCCATTCAATTAGTTCCTTTAGAATGTGGAAAAGTAAATTTTGCCATGTTATATGTGCCTACGTGTTCCCCCTGTTATGTCATATGTGCATGATCGATATGCATGTATTCCCTTTCTGATCGATTAAAGACGCAATTACAGTTGTGTCCATCTCTAGTATGCCAGTTTCCAGTCTTCGTGAATACAACGAATATCAGGCCTATGTAAAGCTACGTTGCCACGTTTCACAGTGTGCACGTTAATTCACTGAAAAGTCCCCGTTTCTAGGCCTCAAAAGGGCCCGGACTCAGATTCAGCTCCTGTTTCCTGAACCCTCTCCGAGGAGCGATACAGCCCCCACCTGTATCCCTGACCCTTAGCTTACTTCATGCCTCGCAGTGCCCGGCTCGGCCTGGCTCTGCCTCTCAGTCTGCCAAGAGTATGTTATGATTCTAGTTATCAGTCCAGCCCTCCTTCTCTGCATTCCTAAGCTACTGAATCGCATCAATAGTTTCCGTCATGGTCTAGCCTTTATGTCTCCATGTAAGAGAAATACTGTATTAATATTCATAGAATATTCCTCGCACACACACTACATGTAGAATTATGTATGCACCAGTCTTAGTGTCTGTTAGCCTTTGCCCTGATAACTTTTAGTTTCTATCAACATGTTCTTTAAACACGAGATACCAGATAGGCTTTAGGTACAAGTCGCTCTGACACTCCAGACTTTCGTCTCCTCTTCTAGCACAGAAGTCATAGCCCCCAGTCCTCCTGGTAACACGTCATTGCCAGTTTGCGCGCACCACTAGGTTAGAGGTCCCAGCTGCTTAGGTAGCCCCCTCCATGTTTCCGCCCCTTTTATGACATATTCTGTTACGTTTGCATCACATGTCTATGTATCCGCCTTGTACACACCTCTTGTTACACCCACTTTATGCCTTATCTTTCGCGACTGCTACAAACTCCGCCTACTGCTACGCCTATTGTATTGAATGCCATGTAAATGTTTTAACTATATATACTTGTGCACTGTTATTAAAAGCTAGCCATTTTCCTTTGTCCCTGCCCCAGGCAGCTGCCATCCCATCCCCGTACAGGCTGTCCTGTTCCAGTCCTTTATGCTTAATTAAAGCCTGTATACTCTAGCTACCTCGTATCTTGACTCTTATTTATTGAGCTATCTATTTGTATGAGTATCCTGAAAAATAGTACCGGTAATTAATTATTTATTTACCACAAGAAGAACAGGGAACAGGGGTTTACTCTCTGTATTTTCTAATTCCCAAAAAGGACAGGACACTAAGACCAATTCTCGACCTCAGGCCCCTCAATCAGTACATACAATCAGATCATTTTCATATGATCACTCTGCAAAAAGTGCTCCCACTACTGCAACAAGGCGATTTCCTTTCAGCACTACACCTGAAGGACGCCTGTTTTCACATTTCTATATACCCTGCCCACAGAAAGTACCTACGGTTTGTAATACAAGGACAACACTATCAGTTCAAAGTCCTTCCATTTGGGGTAACAACAGCACCACGTGTGTTCACGAAGTGCTTAGCAGCAGTAGCAGCACATTTCAGAAGGCAGCAGATACATGTCTTCCCTTACCTAGACGATTGGCTCATAAAAGCCAAGTCATTCAATCAATGTGTCCAACACACACATCAAACAATTCAAACGTTGCACAACTTGGGATTCACAATCAACTACACCAAGTCGCACCTGCAGCCTTCCCATGTACACCAGTATCTAGGGGCTACATTAGACACATCTACATCCCAGTCCAGCAAGGATACAGAGCAATCAAGCCTTAGTCACAGTCTTCCAACAACAACAATCTCTGCAAGCCAGAGTGTTCATGAGACTAATAGGCATAATGACATCTTGCATCTTCATAGTGCCACACGCAAGCTTGCAAATGCGCCCGTTACAAGAGTGCCTAGCACAGCAGTGGAACCAGGCTCAAGGTCAACTAACAGATCTGGTGTTGGTGGACAGCCGCACGCATCGCTCTCTGCAGTGGTGGAACACCAAAAACTTGACAAAAGGACGGCTGTTCCTCAAACCGGTTCCACAAGTAGTGCTCACAACAGACGCATCTCTCACAGGATGGGGAGCCCATCTCTTACATCATACAACTCAAGGTCAATGAAACAATCAACAAAAACTGTTCCATATCAACCATCTAGAGCTGCTTGCCATATTCTTAGCACTCAAGACTTTTCAACTACAAGTACAAAACAAAGCTGTCTTAATCCGGACGGACAATATGACAGCCATGTACTATATACAAAAACAGGGGGGTACACACTCTCTGAAACAGTCCCAGCTCGCACAGAACATTTGGAGGTGGGCCATTCGTCAAAATATACATCTGTTGGCAGAACACCTTCCTGGAGTTCACAATCAGATAGCAGATCTGTTAAGTCGACAGTCACAACACATTCACGAATGGGAACTACATCCACAAGTTCTTCAGCCATTCTTCCACAGGTGGGGTCATCCACAAATAGATCTGTTTGCCACCCACGAAAATGCAAAATGCCCAACCTTCGCCGCCAGGTTTCCACACTCGTTGTCCAAGGGCAATGCAATATGGATGAATTGGTCAGGCAGATTTGCATACGCTTTTCCACCTCTCCCACTGATTCTATTAGTAGTCTCTCAAACTGATCCTGGTAGCTCCCACATGGGCACGCCAACCGTGGTTCATCACACTGCAAGACCTCTCTCTGGTTCCACATCAAAAGTTACAGCTCACACCCTCCCTGTTAACAAAGAACCATGGAGAAATCAGACACCCAGACCCAAACCAACTGAATTTAGTGATCTGGCTCCTGAAGTCTTAGAGTATGTTTATCTAAACCTACCACCAGACTGTATGAACATCATTAAAGAAGCTAGAAAACCTACTACCAGAGCGTGTAATGCCGCAAAATGGAAAAGATTCGCAATATATTGCAAAAATAATCAAATTGATCCCCTGGATGCCTCCATCCAAAATATCATTTGTTACCTTTTACATCTACAAAGGTCTAATTTGGCATATTCTTCCATACGCCTGCACCTTGCAGCAATTGCAGCGTATTTACAAAACAGACAACATCTGTCTCTCTTCAGAGTACCTGCAATCAAAGCATTCATGAAAGGATTAAAAAGAATAATCCCACCCAGGTTGCCACCTTCTCCTGTGTGGAACCTGAACATTGTCCTTACAAGACTCATGGGACCCCCTTTCGAGCCTCTGCATAAATGTGAACTGCAATTCCTAACATGGAAAACAGCTTTCCTTGTTGCTATTACCTCTCTTAGAAGATTAAGTGAGATACAAGCTTTCACTATACAAGAACCATTTTTTCAAATACATCCTAACAAAGTGGTTCTTAGATCTAATCCAAAATATCTTCCAAAGGTCATTACTCCCTTTCACCTAAATCAATCCGGAGAGTTACCTGTGTTCTTCCAAAACCCAGACTCTGTAGTGGAAAAGGCTTTACACACTCTAGATGTTAAAAGAGCTCTTCTATACTATATAGATAGAACTAAATCCTTTAGGAAAACAAAACAACTGTTTGTATCTTTCTCTCCTCCACACAAAGGTAACCCCATCTCTAAAGGTGGGATCGCAAGGTGGATTGTAAAGTATATACAAATATGCTACCTAAAGGCTAAACGTACATTAACAGTCCCTCCTAGAGCGCACGCCACTCGCAAACTAGGAGCCTCTATGGCTTTCTTAGGAAATATACCCTTAGAGGACATATGTAAAGCAGCAACATAGTCTACACCACACACCTTCACTAAACACTATTGTGTTGATGTGCAAGCCAAGCAGCAGCTGCAGTACTCCAGGCTGTCCTTAAAACTCTTTTTCAAACCACTGCAACGGATACAAGTGACCACCGCTAGGGGAGACACTGCTGCACAATCAATGCTAAGTGTACAATCTGCAGCTCATATGCCTCGTACGGAAAATGCTACTTACCAGTATACATCTGTTCTTGGCATGTAGAGCTGCAGAGTTGTACACGCCCTCCCGCCTCACCGTTCCAGTTTTTCTTCTTACTTAGATCCACACGCTTGGACATCCTTTTTTCTTTACTTACACTAACTCCATCATTTCCCATCATGGCGAAAAACAATCTAAGGATGGAGCCGATGCCCATGCGCAGTATTGTCCAAGGGAGGAGTCACCTATCTCGTGACTACAAAGACTTCTTCCAAGAAGACAACAACCTGCAATCATCCGAGCCCAACACCAGGTGGCGATCCAATTTCTAAGTGTACAACTCTGCAGCCCTATATGCCAAGAACAGAAGCATACTGGTAAGTAGCATTTTCCACATATATATATATATATATATATATATATATGTACCCACACCATTCCTCCAGCTGGAAAAACAAATTGGGTCAATGATCAAATAGAAATCAAAATGGCCGACAAAGGTGGGAGCATCGTGATATTGGAAAAAAACGGCATACATCACAGAAGCACATCGCCAACTAAGGAACACCAAATATTATGACAAATTAAAAAGAAATCCAACAAATGAGATAAAAGATATGGTAGATGCGAAACTGTCAGAATGGACTAAGAAAGGCCTGATTGATGAGGAGAAGAGGAAATATCTCACGGTAGCACATCCAGTTACAGCTACCATATACTTCCTCCCGAAACTGCACAAGAACCAAAAGATGCCCCCAGGACGCCCAATCCTGTCGGCAAAGGGTTCTCTCCTAGAACCGATTGCCAATTATATTGATCACTTTAATCCGTTTGTGACATGCCTAGATTCCTACATACAGGACACAAGCGATCTGTTGAGGAAACTAGAAAATACTCCCTGGCAAGAGTCATATCAATTGGTATCGATGGATGTCATATCCCTGTACACCAATATAGGGAATGACATGGGCCTCAAAGCATGCAATTCTTTCTTGAATGAAAGAAAAATAGAATTTGGAAACCATAACCAAATGTTATTGGAAATGATCACTATATGTCTGACAAAAAATGTGTTCTTGTTCGGGGACGAGGTATATTGTCAAAATAGTGGAACAGCAGTCCTAGCTACGCCTGTCTAGCGATGGGGTGGTGGGAGAAAGAAGTGGCGTGGAACAACAGTAATGAAGAATCGCTAAACAAAGTAATCAGTTGGATAAGGTATATCGATGACTTATTAATCATTTGGGATGGAAGTAAAGAAGAATTTCTGGAATACTTTGAAATCATGAACAACAGCATACCCAATCTAAAGTTTAGTTGTGAAATAAGTCATGATCGAATTATATTTCTAGATACAGAAATCTATATAAGAGAAAATCAAATACACACTACTCTACATCGCAAATGTACTGCCACCAATGCCACTCTAGAAGCAACGAGCTTCCACCAGCAGTACCTGATCACAAGCATCCCCTACGGGGAGTTCTTGAGAATCCGCCGAATCTGCAGTCAAAATGATGAATGGCTTAAACATAGTGCGGCCACCACAGACAGGTTCAAACGGCGAGGATACAATGCTGGCGTAATCAAAAAAAGCTGGGAGAAAACGAACGAAAAAGCAAGGGAAGACTGTCTAGCAAAATAAACAGAAGGATCCCAAAAGTGAATCAGAACCAATACGAATGATAATGGATTTTTCAAATGAAAGTAAGGAAATTGCAAACATTATGAAACGTAATTGGAAAATTTTACAACTGGATGAAACAGTCAAAAGTATAGTGGGGCACCATCCAACAATTACGTACAGAAGGGCAAAGAACCTGAAAGATCATTTAATTCACAGCCATTTTAGGAAATCTGCAAAGACAAAAAAGGACATATGGTTGAAATCAACAGGATTTGTCAAGTGTTATGCATGCAAGGCGTGCCAAATAGCAAAGCCCACAAAGCAAGTTCAAATGGCAAACAAAAAAACATGGGAGATCAGAGAACTCATTACCTGCAAAACAACACACGTAGTATACGTAATAGAATGTCCGTGCCCTCTAAGATATGTGGGCAGCACGGTGTGTGAGTTAAAAAAACGAATACTGGAGCACGTTCGAGCTACCATTCACCAAGACAGAGCAAACGTGGTAGCCAAGCACATGGAACAATACCACCAAAGTGATTGGCACCAACTGAAATTCTTTGGAATTGAAAGTGTCCCCAAAAAAGAACGAGGGGGGGACAGAGAAAAAATTTTAAGACAGAAGGAGTCACGCCACATCCTGAACCTAAGAACCCTGAGCCCACATGGGCTAAATCAGTCGGAAGAGTTGTATATACACTTATAATGACTTCGCACTCAGAAACAGATGTGTTAAGGATTATGCTTTATTGCCTAACATACTCTTCATTAGTATTACAACAGAAACAAATTTTACTCTATATTTGAAAAGATTAGAGTGTCTGCTGGTAGGTATTAGGGGTCACCCATGATTCAAATAAGCAGAGATATAGTTTGCCCACTGGAGGGCAGGTATAATGTTGTAAATAATTGATTCAACGATGTTAACAACATACAGTAAAGTAATCCCACTAGAGGGAACCAATTTGGAAGAAATTGTGTAATTTACCAGCACACATATGTTTGAATGGATGTGAAATAATGGTAATAAGCATAATAATGAGTAAAAGAAATGTAAAGGATTGTATATGTAACATAAAAACTACATCTCCCAGAAAGCATAGAGGCGCTGGCAAACCCCAAACAGGAAGTGATGTGGAATGTAATTAAGTATAACAAGAAGGGGGAGCCAAGTGGTCGGTTGATCGTGAGCAAGGTATTTGGAATACCGAAACGCGTAGATCTTAACAGCTGCCCTTGTCAAATTCTTAGAGAATGTGAAAAATAAAAGAAAAATTGCAAAAAGGACCTGTGGAGTGCGACCCAATTTGTTATTCCAGCTGGAGGAATGGTGTGGGGATTGTGAGCAGCGTGGTTCAGCTGCAGGGCGCCGCACCCGTTTCGAGCGCTGCATCACGACAAATGGAACCGGAGTGGAGGAAATATATATATATATATATATATATATATATATATATTTTTTTTTTTTCCACCTTGAATCCTTGCGTATTCCTTTTGAATAACGCACTCGCATGTTTTTTAGTTCCCCAAATGTTTTATTCCAAACATATCCAAAGGTTTAAGGAGACAACCTACGCGTTTCACTATCGCTGATCTATATATATATATTTTTTTTATTTGACAATCAAGTACATGTGATGAGACATTGGCGGCATATTTTTAAATGCTCACGTTATTCCCATTTGGTGGATGGCATTGTTTCACATTCAGTTATGCATTTATTCACACGGTAATGGTAAACTTTGCAAACCTTACTGTTTTGCACTGTGCAATTGATTTAGTACACTATGTGTTTAATTGTACTATTGCTCAGTTTCATCTAAAGGAGAGCATGTACTTACTGCTTAGAGTGGACACAGCAAAAGCGTGCAGTTTATTATTTGGTTTATGTTTATCATTGCTTCAAATGGGAAGGGCTACATATGCTGTGAAACTAATGGCGTCAAATTAGATTGACAAAGGCTTCTTGCAAGCCGAAACGCGTCTCTCTTATCTCAGGGGTTGAGGGTGGACCTGAGAAATAAATATTTGCCTCATCTTTACTACCTTGTGTCCATGCTTTCGTCCATGGATGTGTCTGTGGAAGCTGGATTTTGGTTTTATATATATATATCTATACTACTAGTATAAAGAGAGAACAGAAACCTTTTGGCAAGGTAAACTCGGGAGCCACAGCGCCAATCCACACACCCAATACATTGTTGGAATCCTCAGGGTGTGTAGATGGACATAGGCGACATAAAATAAAAATAAAACGTAAATTAAAAAATTTAAATTTACAAACAAAGTAGTCCCCTAAAACTAGCGCCGGCCGCGACGTAGCGCTGACCGCGACCTAGTTGTGCGTGATGACGACAGGCGTTGAGGAGCGGTGACAAGCAGCGAGGAGTGGCGGAGAAGTCCGGAGCTCGGGGAGGAGCGGCGCATCAGGTAAGGCGAGGCGGGAGACGGTCTGGGCAATGTCGGGGCGGGCGGGGGCCCGGGAGTGGCAGTGAAGTCCGGAGCGCAGCTCAGGTAAGGCAGAGGCGGGAGGCAGGCGGGCGGGGGACGGGAGGCGGGAGGTGGTCTAGGCAATGTCGGGTCGGGCGGGGGCCCGGCCGGGACTGCACAAAAGCCAAAAATGCTGCCCCCAGCCCCCTTCTGCCCCGGGGCGGGCTGCTAGTATATATATATATATATATATATATATATATTTATCTATATCTATATATATATCCAGAGTGTCCAAAGCTTGAGGACGCCACTCCACGGAGATAAAGTTCAACATGAGCTTTTATTTACCAAGACCAGCTTGTATCATCCAGAGTTAAGATTCAATGTCCTTGACGCGTTTCGAGGCACCCTGCCTCTTAATCATAGGGAAAGCAGTCAGTTCACAGTTGCGCACCACACTCATTTATCCCAATTAGCATTCTGCAAACAGGTGAATAATTGTTGTTGTTTGCTGGGAGTTGTAGTGCCTCAATACATCTCCTCCAGTGGGGGGTGATTTACTGATATTATTGTCCACTTATGGATTTGACTACTGAAGTCAACTCCATAGGCGTGAGACTGGATCCAGAAATGTTTGTGTGAGCGGTACCCCTGCCTGCCATCAGATGGCTCTGTTTAGTTCCACGCAGCATCATCAACGTTGGATGTGACATCGCAGTCAACTATATAGGTGCCACCCAGGCATGCGGACATCAGTTCTTTTCTTTTCGTTCCAATCAGGGCTGAAATGGAGAAGAGCTATCCCTCTGTCTCTTTTTGGCAGACTCTTTTTCGACATTTTGTTGAGGATTTATTCTTGTGTGTCAAGAGAATGTCCTCTAGAAAGGTAGATATCAAGCTGTGTGGCACCTGTCACCATGCCATATCGGTTCCCGACCCGCACCTTGTGTACTTGAGCATGACCACTACACAAAGTCCTGCTTGGACTGCTGGGCCATGGCGCCAAAGGCTTTGAGGGAGTAGTCACTGAAGCTTCTTGCGGCCTGGCAGTCGACTCCAACTAGCACAATGCCTAGGTGGTCTTGATCCCAATTCAGGAAAGGAAGGTCTTTGGACTTCTTCAGGAGCCCCAAGTCTTCTTCTGGACACTCGGGGAAAAAGCACCAAAATAAAAATTGTGGGGAAAATCGACGTTACAGGCATGGTTGTGCAGAGCCGTTGCCAGGTCCGACTCTACAAAGTGCCCTGTTTCTGGGGAACAGGGTGAGCCCTCTCAAATAAAGGTTTTATGAAGCCATGCACCAAGTGTTTGAGCGGAATGAGCCCTCAGGTGCACCTTTGGGCCCTGAGGGGTCAGAAGAGGCTCATTAGGTTCCACGCCAATGGTCTGGCCTTGGCTTCAGTGGGGTCTCATGGATCAGATCCAATGTCTATGAATATGCAGAGAGTGAACAAAATTAACATCGGAGGCAATGTTGTCAAAGGTACATAACCTTTCCTTCAAATTGTTGTTTGCACAATGTGTGTATGTCATTCCTACCTTAAATCTCCCTTTTCCCACTATTGTGAGGTTACAGAGCAGTTTGCAAAGCACTGATAGTAGTTTCTCCTTGTTCTGACCTCTAGATGAGAAGCCAGATGAGAAATGGATCATTTTTGACGGCCCAGTGGACACTTTGTGGATTGAAAGTATGAATTCTGTCATGGATGACAACAAAGTGCTGACTCTCATTAATGGAGAGCGTATAGCTATGCCGGAGCAGGTAAGAGTTTGTGTGCACACTTTTTCTTTCTTTAGAATGGAAATATTCTGAATTCATGTCTTCAGAAGAGTAATTGATCTGTATGACTGAGGTGAAATTCATTGTGTGGGTTTAAGATTACTTTCTGTTCTGATGACCTCTTGAGAGCAGGTTCAATGTCTTTGCACTTTTAAGTTATGTCTCAGTCAACTTACAAGGCACGCATTGGCAAAGCCAATAAGTCTCTGCAATGCCCAAGCTATTAGTCTTGTCAATGTGAATGTCTTTTTACCATGTTGTCTAGCAGCACATCTGCTGTTCAAAATAGCTGAACGTTACTGAAAGCCCACAATCACAGGATGTTGAGCCAACGCCGAGCCTCTTCACACCCCCATGTTGAGTTTACTGTCCTGCAACTCTTAACAAAAAAAGCGATAAGACGTGGCCTGTGATGGCTGCATCATAGCCTTTCTTTCAGTGACTTTCAGCCATTCTGGAGAGCAAATGTGCTGCTCGACACCCCTGCCTAAAGACTTTCCCAATGACCAGGCCAATTGTCCAGGCATTGCCGAGATCTATTGACTTTGCCACTGCTTGTTCGGTGTTAAGGGGGTCTTGCTGAACAAATGTGGAAGTGATACAGAGAAACAGTTGAGGAGCTTTGAAGTGAAGCGAGGATGGAGCATAACAGCAAAAGCTACTGACAGGGGAACTGGGGAACCAGGTTCAACTCTTGGGGAACAGCTGAAATATTTGTGATTTTGGGCAAATTATTTATGGTTCCCTCTACCCGAAAACAAGGAGTGTGTCACTGTGAAATGTAACTTGTGAGCACTTAAAGTGGTCCAATACTTTTGGTTGATGTTAGCACTATGGCAAGGAGGATGATGGAGCAAGTGCTCCAATACCATTGGATCGTGCAGATTTGTTTTTTAATTAAAGTAGCAGCGTCGAGGAAGGTAGTGGGGAGACAGGTCAAGCAGGGAAGCTGGAAGGGTTGGCGAGATGGGCAATCAGTGATGGGAGAGGGTGGGGAAAAGCCCTTCAATACCATCAGCTTGTGTTCAGCGCTATGGCAAGACAGAGGATGGAGCAGGCGCTCCAATACCATCGGATCGTGCAAAAAATAAAAAGACAAGTAGTGTGTTTTTAGAACTTTTTAAGAAATGCATTCATTTATGGACACAAGCATGCCTTTTCGTGATATGTGTACAAGGGATACCGCCTGAAAATACAATTATTTCTGTGGAGTGCTTGAAAAAAAAAGCTCCAGAAACCGAGAACTATGTAAGGAGAGATGTACGGTTCATGCTCTATTGGAGGGCCAAACATAAGAAGAGGGCATGATGCCTGCATGCAATGATGAATGGCATCAAAGAAAATGAGAGCGATGCTGAAGCTTACCAATGGTAGCAGATGGGCGGCTTGTAAGCCCACAGATAGAACACAAGACGTCTCCTCAAGTCAGTGCATGCGCTGTCTGTCTGAGATCTAAAAACATGGCTTATGCAGAAAATGAAAATGCTGCGGTCAGAACACCCTAGCGCTGGAGTTTCCTGTTCCCCAATGACTACTTTTATTTGGGAATCCACACGATGTGGAGACGTGCACATTTTTTAGATCTTTTCAAACAAGACGAGGCAAGATATGGCCAAGAGAGACTTGTCGATTTATTTTATATGGGTGGGTCACACACAAAACAAAAGCTGTTTCTGGGCATTCAAAAGTTTTACAAAAATAACAAAATAACTGGATGCAGAACATCTTCAAATCAGGTGAGATGACTCATTCCACTCCCAGGAGTCTACATATGCTGAGCTTGCTGAGCTTGTTTGTTGAGAACATTTTCTGATGGATATAGCTGCCAATGGATTCCTCACCTTGTGAATATCCCCCTGCACCAGCAGCATTCGGAAATTTTTCGTAGCTGTCCACGCCGACGAGGACGACGTCACAGAAGTATGGCTCCGCTGACGTCACTGGAGCCATAAGAGAGCCTCGTCGGCGTGATGACATCAATTCCCATTTTTCCACGCCGTCAACCCTAACGGGTTTTGTTGCTACATTGTGTTTCTGGATTACTTCTCTCATTTCTTTCTTGAAGATGTTGTCGAGAAAGTCAGGTTTCAAGCCCTGTAGGGAGTGCGGAGGCCATATGTCCATCAAGGACCCCCACGAGGATTGTGTCTAGTGCCTGTCGTCGGATCACAATGTCGAGGGTTGTGCTTGCTGTCGCAAGATGAACCCGAAGGCTTTAAAGGAGAGAGAGGCCAAGTTATTCATGGCGAAGATGAAAAAAGAGAAGAGAGGTCGTAGAAGGTCATGATCCAGGTCCAGGTCGGGTTCAAACTCGACGTCGGGTCATGCTTCGAAGTCAAAGAAGCACAAGAAGAAGAAGAGGCAGAGGATTTTGGAGGAGCAATGTTATCGTGCGGAGGAAGAAATGGGGGAAGGTGAACTTCAAGAGTCAGAGGACTTATTTGAAGGTTTGAAGGAGACAAGTGGCCTTGATATGTCCCCAGAATGGGAGCTTTCTCCTCCTTCTGATGTTCCTTCAAAGATGTGGCTCCTTACCACACAGTTATAAGGAAGACAGCGGAGCTCTTAGACCCGCAGCTTCCTACAGCTGAGTTCAAGTCCAATATTTTGACTGAGGTTCTTCATTCTCCCTCCATGGTAATAGAGCCTTTATTACCTGTCAATGATGCCATCACTGAACCAGTTATGGAAGTTTGGCATAAGCCCTTTTCATCTCCAGCAGTATCAAAATCTGTTGCTAGGAGGTACAGGGCGGCTCCAGGAGATCCGGACTTTCTAACATCTCATCCTTCTCCTGAGAGCCTGGTGGTTCAAGCTGCCTGTTCTAAGAAGTCTTCAGGGGCTTTTCCCCAAGTCCCTGGAGATAGAGACTCTAAAAGGCTTGACCAATCGGCTGAAAAGGTGTTCTCCTCAGCAAGTATGGCCTTGAAGTCGACAAATGACACTTGTCTTTTGGGCCGTTACATTCACGCTCTAATGACTCTGCAAAACAGCTTGCTCCTAAATTGTCTGAGGAGGACAGACAGAATTTTACTGAGGTCTTGGTGGACACTCAAGCAGCTGCACGCCAGGTTATTCAGAGTGGCCTGGACACTGCGGACTCTGTTGCCAGGATTATGGGATCTTCGGTTGCCACGAGGAGGAGTGCTTGGCTCAAGTCATCGGAGTCCTCTCCGGATGTGTAGGCTACTCTTCTTGACCTTCCTTTCGATGGTTCTGGGCTGTTTGGAAAAAAAGCAGATGCTGCCTTAGAGAGGTTCAAGTACAGCAAAGCCACAGCTAAGTCTCTGGGCCTACAGGCGCAGCCTAGAGTTTCCTCTTACAGGAGGTACAGAGGTTTTGGAAGGTCGTTCTTTCGGACCTAAAGGCAACCTCAGCAGCAGCAAAATACCCTGTATAAGTCCTACAGAGGCAAGAACAGAGATCGTCCACAAGGTCGTCAGCCCTCCTCCTCCTCCTCTACCTCTCCCCCTCTTGCCACAGCAAAGCAGCCCTAGATCCACCATTCTGGATCATGTTGGTCCTGTGGGGAGTCGGCTTACCCATTTTCTACAAGATTGGGAATCGGTCACTACGGACCTTTGAGTTCTAGATCTTGTGGAAAATGGGTATGCTCTTCCCTTTCAGGAATTCCCTCCAAATTACCCTCCTTGTCAAGGGGCATGTTCGGAGGACCACCTTCTTCTTCTGCAGGAGAAAGTTCTTGCATTACTAAAAAACGGTGTGATAGAGGTGGTTCCGGAGCAGGAAAGGGGTCAAGGATGCTACTCCCGGTATTTTCTGATTCCCAAGAAGGATGGCAGGTTGCGTCCAATCCTGGATCTCAGGATCTTGAATCTTTTTCTGAAGCAGGAGAAGTTCAAGGTGCTCACCCTAGCACAGGTTCTTCAGGCGCTGCAACAGGAGGACTGGATGGTGTCGATCGACTTGCAGGATGCGTATTTTCATATCCCAATCCTGAAGTCGCACAGGAAGTATCTCCGTTTTACGGTAGGGTCGCAACATTATCAGTTTGCGGTTCTCCCATTTGGACTTACTACTGCACCTCGAGTCTTCACCAAGGTGATGGCAGTGGTGGCAGCCCATCTCAGGAGGTCGGGGATTCCAGTTTTCCCCTGTCTGGATGACTGGCTGATCAAAGCAGACTCGCCAGAGAAGGTGCTTCATCATTTGCAGGTTGCAACCCAGCTGTTGTACAAATTTCTTGATAAAGGTGCCCAAGTCTCACCTGGTGCCCTCTCAGTGCAATCTGTTCATAGTGTGGAAAAGTAAATTCTGCCATGTTCTGTGTCACTACGTGTCATCCATCATATGTTATGTGTGCATGATTAATATGCATATGTTATTCCCCATGTTTGATTAATGACGCAATTACAGTTGTGTCCACCTCTAGTATGCCAGTTTCCAGTCCTCGTGAATACTACGAATATCAGGCCTATGTAAAGCTACGTTGCCACGTCTCTCAGTGTGCACGTTATTTCATTGTAAAGTCCCCGTTTCTAGGCCTCAAAAGGGCCTGGACACCAGATTCAGCTCCTGTCTCCTGAGCCCTCGCTGAGGAGCGATACAGCCCCCACCTGTATCCTCGACCCTTCACTTACTTCCTGCCTCGCAGTGCCCGGCTCACCCTGGCTCTGCCTCTGAGTCTGCCAAGAATATGTTATGATTCCAGTTATCAGTTCAGTCCTCCTTCTCTGCATTCCTAAGCTACTGAACTGCATCAATAGTTTCCGTCATTGTCTAGCCTTCACGTCTCCACGTTAGAGAAATACTGTATTTAATGGTCATTTCATATTCTTCATCACGCACTACATGTAGAATAATGCATGGTCCAGTCTTAGAATCAAGTTAGCCTTCCCCTCCTGACTTCTAGTTTATATCAACATGTTCTCTAAACATCAGATACTAGATACTGCTTAGGTACATGTCGCCCTGACTCTCCAGACTTCAGTCTCTGCTCCTAGCACAGAGTTCATAGCCCCCAGTTTCTCCTAGTAACACGTCATTGCCAGTTTGCGCGCACCACCAGGTTAGAGGTCCCGGCTCCTTAGGTAGCCCCCTCCATGTTTCCGCCCCATTCATGACATATTCTGTTACGTTTGCATCACATGTCTATGTATACGCCCTGTTACACCCACTTTCACCCTTATCTTTCGCGACTGCTACGCGTCACACCCTTTGCTCCACCCACTGCTCCGCCTATCATATGTACTGTAATGCAACTGTTTTACTATATATGCTTGTGTATTGTTATTAAATGCTAGCGCGCTCATCCCAGATCCAGCCCCGGCAGCTGCTGGGCCCTGCCATCCTATTCCTATGCAGGTTGTCCTGTTCCTGTCCTTATGCTGTAATAAACCTGCGAAACTCCTACTACCTCGAATCTTGACTCTTATTTATTGAGCTATCTGTTATTCATTTATACATTCAAAAATAGGGTATTATTTATTTATTTACCACATAATGGCGCCCGAATAGGGACTTGCCCTTTCCCCACGCGCCGGTGAAGCCACGCCGGCCCCCTGACCCTCTGCAGCCGTGACGGAACCATACCGTGCACGTGCAGATATTTCTGCTTCAAGTATCCCTCAGGCCCACGGAGGAGACGGAGGAGGCGGTCCAGCATCCAGACGAGGCGGTGGAGGAATGCGGCGAGTCCCGACCAGAGCCCAAGCCAAGAGTCCAAGGTCCGAGGTATCCGGAGGTCCACCCGTAACTTAAGTCCGAAGTTCGTTGTCCGTCGTCGAAGCAGTCCAGTCCAGTCCGAGGCCTTCCGTTCTTGCTGCCCGGTGAGTACCATTACTGGGGTAGTATCTAGACAGGGTCAATCTAATTGACTCTGGTCCGTGGGTTGGTGGTACCCAGACACACAAACGAAGTGTCCACTTCGGTGGATGCGGGTCCTGACGTGTCTCTTTATGAGACCGGTAAGTTTCGTACTGTTTCAACAGTGCATCTAGTTTCTGTTCCAGTCAGTTCTGTTCTCGAGAAAATTCATATAAAGTCATATATTCTGTGTTCCGTATTCCAGGTGGTATTCTGTTCGAACTGTTATTCATAATGTTCTTCATGTATCTTGATGTTGTGGTATGAGTGAGAAGTGATTTTCGTGTTCATTGTGTATTGTATTGTGTCTAGATTATAGTTCAGTCATGCCGCTGTTTTCAAAGTTACGTCAGTTAAAAACTAGAAAGGGTTTGTTAGAGGAAGCAGTTCCTGTCCCGCCTAGGGACAGTCCAGGTCATTTTATGTATCAGAAGCATGGCATAAGTGCCATACTATATCTAGATTTATGGGTAGAGTATACAAAACAGTTAGAAGAAAAGTATAGATGGCCCGTATCGGGTACATGGGATGCCGAGTGCATCATGCGAGTAAAAGAGGCATTATGGAAAAAGAAAGCCAGACAATCACAGAAAGATGCCATCGAGCTATGGCGTAAAGAAGCTCATAAAAGAACCGAAAAAGAAATCAGAAAGTCAGAATTAAGTAGAGAATCCTCGGAACGAGCACAAGAAAAAGAACTAATCGAGATAGGTGAACAAGTCAAAGCCGAACAGTCAGACAGACAGAGGAATGCCCTCATTAAGGGTATGTATCCTCTTCTTGCCGAGGGCTTGCCAAAAGCGACCCCGGAGGCATCCAGTAATTTTCCGCCACCACTAGTTCCGATCAAGTTACGTCACAAACCAACCGCAGCTGATATTTTCATCTCGTCCTATTTGGACGACACAGTCCCAGAATATGCAAATCCTGTTCCCGCTCCACCAGTCCCTGTAAATCAGGCACTTCCCGTTCCTCCAGACACCGGGGCACCCTTTGCAGCACCTGCTACGGTCCCCCCGGTCCAGCCCGCCATACAAGTCCAGCCCGCATTCCAATTTCCCACCCTGCCAGGACGAAAAGCATCAGTTGATGATTCTAGTCTAGGGGCCGCAGGAGGAGGTCCTCCTCGAACCCCGCCGCCACATAAGCGTTTAACGGCAGCCGAATTACATATGCAAGCGTCACAACGTACGCCCAGACTGTCTGTTGCAGAAATAAGAAAATCCCTTGCCGAATGCTGCTATGACCCAGTCCCAGGCGAAGATGATATGGTTTTATATTCATTACGCGTAAGAAATGTGGCCGAGTATCTAGTCACCCTACCAGATATGAAGGAAGATCTAGACAGAATATATTGTTTCATCCGTACAGGGGAAGATCCAGAAAGTATTAGTGATGTCATGTCCCAAAGGAAAGCTGAGACCCAGCTCATGATATTAAAGTTTCTGATTAATTGTCTAATAAGAGAACAAGATTACCCGTCCAAAAATCAGGCCGAAATGAAAGCCCTGATGAAGTGGAGTAATAGTATAGCCGAGGGTAAGCACAAGACTATCGGTGCTATGGAGAGTATGTACAAGAAAATCCGTAAAGAAATAATAAAGTTACACGAACAACGTAAAGCAGCACAAGTAAACGAGAAAGAAAGTAACTCTGATACTGAAGAGTTAGACGACGAGAATTCCGCCAGAATAGCGTATGTAGGACAACCTAGATTTCCAGATCGCCATTTACGTCTAGAACCCAAGTCTACGTTCCATCATCCAGTACCAGACCAAGGTTCTCTAGAACAAGTATTTCAAGCTACCGATCACATTCTGAAATCACGAATCGGTTACAGTGAGTTAAGTACTATGCATGAACAAGAACTAGCCCGATCAGCAGTCCGATGGATTACTGATTCTACCACTTTTCCAGACGAAATAGTGGCACAAATGTTTCTAAAAATGCCCCCAGCCGAGCAACGACTGGTGGGTATGTATATGATTCAGCACCTCATTACTCTGTATGAGGGTCAACATTCTGATCCAGGTCCGTTACATGATATCCTGAACGAGTTACTCCAGTATAGATGGAGAGGTCTAGGTACCGATTTAATTAGTGTCATTCTAGAACAGCGCCACAAATATAGAACGTTTCTGAACCCGCATTTTGTTCATGTCTCACCCCCAGAAAGTAAACCATTTTACATAGACAGACAGAATCCGTTACGAGAAGTCCACCCAGTTAGAGGAACGGGTGGCGAAATGCAGCGAGTGTTTGTATACACTCCGATCACAAAGATGGAACTTCTGGAGATGAAGAAATTAATTCCCTGTCATGATAAAGATCCAGCAGGGTTCCATAGAGAATTAAAAGACATGCTCCGTATGGGAGAATACACGTATCCAGATATAATTAAAATGTTAAAGGTTCTGTTGCCCGCAGGGGTGTATGAAAAGCTCAAGGAAAAAGACTGGGAGGTGGGAGAGAAAAAGATCGATTGGGCAGTCCTAGAAGCTGAAGATAAGATACGAGTACCAGGTACCGGTCTCGGAGATAAATGTAAAGAATTACCTGAATTATTGATTCAAGTTTTACCCAGATTATTAACAACTAAAAAGGAAGACTGGGATGCAATCTCAGCCTGTAAACAGAAACAAGACGAAGATATTAGTGATTTTTATTCTAGATTCGAGAAATGTTTTAGCATCAACAGTGGCCTCAAGACAAGTAGTGAGTCATACCCTCACCTTTTTGTTACTAAATTAGTCGAGAATTCAAGCCCACCAATTAAAAATCGAGTTCTGAAAGTCGAAAGTACCTGGCAAGCTAATACCCCGTCCCAGATGTTGCAGATGCTCCAATACCACCAGAATAGAATCAGAGAAGAGCAAGAACATGAAAGAAAACGTATGAAAGACACGAAAATGAAAGTACTAGTTGCACAATCTGTTCCTCAAGACAGTCAGAAGAGGGGTCCGAATCAAGCCAGTCATCCTGCAGCTCCCGTTAAAGGGAATTGCAATTATTGTAAACAGCCAGGTCATTTTATAAACGAGTGTGCAGTTCTGAAACACAACATAGGTACTGGTAAGACTAAAGAAAGACCACGTCCGCCTAGACAAGAACAAGTTTCACAGACTCCTCAGTTACAGAATGCACCACAGACAGTTACAGCACCGCAGCCTATCGCTGCAACACAGCATGTCACACAGCAGATGTACCAGTATGCACAGTCTGAGTATCCAGAGTACCAACAGTATTCATGAAACAGCCTAGAGAGGGAGGTAGGCTTGCCTCTCATCGAGATACCTGTAGATCAAGAAGGTCCCTATGTTCATAGTCAAGTATTAGGGAAAGACAGAAAGTTTTTGATTGATACAGGGGCAAGTAGGACCACAATTAGTCACGCCGAAGTTCCAGGGGCTCCGCTCTCAGGCTCAAGAAATGTTTCCCTTGGATTTTCAGGAAAGCCTATCGTAAATGAGATCTCAAAGCCAGTTTCTCTAGAAGTAGGTCCATTGTCCCGCACTACTGATCTGTTACTTACTAAGTCATGTCCAGAAAATCTATTAGGCATTAAAACACTGAAAGAGTTAGGGGCAGTTATATGCTGTTCCCCAGAGGGAATACGATTGTTCCTACGTGACTTTAAGGGTCACTATGTATTACGAGATTTTGATTCAAGACTGTCTAATGTTCCACAGCACTTATGGGCGCAAGGTCCAACTGATGTAGGTTACATGCAAATCACACCCTATCGTGTGACTCTCAAACCAGGTGTAGTGTTACCACGAATCAGACAGTACAGATTGCCACCTGAGGCTGTAGCAGCCTTATCCAAAATTATTGACGAGCTTATTGCTCAAGGAGTGGTTGTAGAAACTGACTCCAATGTATGTAATTCTCCGATCATTCCAGTCATGAAACGTACTGGTCCAAATGCACCCCCAGTATATCGATTAGTGATTGACCTACGAGAGCTTAATAAGTGTATTATTCCTCAGTACCCAGTTGTCCCAGACATCTCTTCCCTATTAACAGCCATTGATTCCGAAGCCACGTTCTTTACTGTAATCGACCTCAAGAACGCGTTTTTTAGTGTTCCCATTCATCCAGACAGCCAGTTCCTTTTCGGATTTTGTTTAAATGGAAGGAGCTATAAATTCACACGAGCTCCTCAAGGTTTCACAGAAAGTCCTAGTATTTACAGTCAAGCACTTAAGAGACAACTAGACAACATTCACATGCCAACTGACACTGCCCTGCTCCAGTATGTCGATGATCTACTGATCACAGCCCGTTCTGAACGTGCTTGCGAGCAAGCATCCCTTACAGTCTTGTATTTCCTAGCCGAGATGGGGCACAAGGTGTCCCCTTCTAAGCTTCAATTCTGTGTCCAGCAAGTGGTATACTTAGGACACTTACTGTCCAAGAGGGGTAGGCAGTTGACACCAGACCGTATCCAGTTAATAGCGAGTCTTCCTCAGCCCAAGACCCAGAAGGAGGTACGTGCTTTTATTGGCCTTACTTCTTATTGCAGACAATGGATTCCTCAGTATGCATTTCTAGCCAAGCCATTGATACAGTTAACGACACAGGAGGCAGCCGTATCGACTGTCCTCCCTTGGACATCTGAACATACACTTAGTTTCAATGAGTTAAAGAAAGCTTTATGCCAAGCTCCAGTTCTAGCGACACCGAACTACAGTAAGCCTTTTACACTTTTCGTTACTGAACGCGAAGGTACAGCATTATCTGTTCTCACACAAGATCAAGCAGGACAATACAAGCCCTGTGCTTATTTTTCGAGCACATTAGATCCTGTAGCCCAGGCTCTGCCTGCGTGCCTCAAGTCAGTTGCAGCCGCAGCCCTAGCTATCAGACAAAGTGATTCCATAGTCTTAGGACATTTCCTGACAGTACAGGTTCCACACTCTGTGGAAGTTCTTTTGAACCGAACACAAACTCAGCACTTGACAATTGCACGTTTAACAGGTTATGAATTGACATTATTCCAGCCACACATAGAAATCAGACGCTGCAACATCCTTAATCCTGCTACACTGTTACCATCAGTTAATTCAAATCCAGCCACACATGATTGCGTGGAAGTAGTTAACATTACGACAAAGCCAAGACAAGATCTGACAGATACTCCGTTACCAGACCCCGACCTGACACTTTATGTGGATGGTTCATGTATGAGAACAAGTACAGGAGAACTAGTCGCCGCGTATGCAGTGACTACTGACACTGAAGTTATTGAGACACGCTGTATTGACACCCTGTCCGCTCAAGCAGCAGAGCTAGTTGCTCTGACACAAGCCTGCATACACGCCAAGAACTTGAAAGTTAATGTCTACACGGATTCACGTTACGCATTTGGAGTCGTACACGACTTCGGAGTGCTCTGGCAGGAGAGAGGTTTCATGACTTCTCATGGAACCAAGATTCAGCATGGTCTCCTTATTCAAGCTCTGTTAGATGCCATACACTTACCGACATCTATCGCTATCATGAAATGCAAAGCACATACGAAAGTTACTGACATTATTTCCCAAGGTAATGATCTAGCAGATCGCACAGCCAAGCTTACAGCACAGACTCTAGACATTCCAGTTAACATAACACACACTCCAGATCCGACTACATGCATGACAGTTAAGGACCCTACACAAGATGTCATAGATATACAGTTACATGCTACTCCCGAAGAAATCAAGAAATGGTCCGAACAAGGAGGGGCCCAGACAGATCAAGGATGGTTAACGAAGGGTAGAGCCACATGGTTTCTCCCCGACTCTATGGTTCAAGTCATTATTAATACCGCACATAGTCCAGCACATTTAGGAGAAAAAGCTATGTTAGACAGTATCCAGAACATCTGGTTCAACAAGCATTTACGAGCTGCAGCCAAGCAGAAAGTCCGTACCTGTATGATATGTTGTCAGTTTAATCCAGGTAAAAGTGTCCCGGTGGAACAAGGTGGATTCCAGCCCCCTGACCACCCTTTGGAAGTCCTCCAGATGGATTATATTCAGATGGAGCGATGTCGAGGTTTCAAGTATGTCCTTGTAGTTGTATGCGCTTTGTCCAGGTGGACAGAAGCATATCCAGTCCCAGATTACACAGCCGCGACCACTGCCAAGCAGTTGGTTCGTGAGTTCTTCCCCCGTTATGGACTCCCTAGAGTCGTATATTCTGACAACGGCCAGCCATTCTCATCTGAACTCATGAAGCACGTTTCCCTGTTGTTAGGGTACCAGTGGAAGTTTCATTGTGTACGCCATCCTGAAGCAGCCGGTCTCGTAGAGAGACATAATCAGACTCTGAAAATCCGTATCGCCAAAGTATGCAAAGAAAAAGGTGTGGACTGGCTGGTAGCTCTACCAGTTGCTTTATTTTATATGCGCATGGTCGCACATTCCAGATCAGGTCTGTCCCCGTATGAGGTCGTTTTCGGCCGCCCCCCTAACATGTGGGGTACTCCTAGACCCCGAAGTATTACCGATGTTTCAAGTAATATGCTGACAGATTACCTAGCTTCCTTGATGTCTGCCCTCAACTCATGTCGTTCACAGGTTGCCGCCGCATTTCCAGACAATACCGAGGTGGCACCGCATGAAATCGTTCCAGGATCCATGGTGTTGGTGAGGAATTTTGACAGATCAAGTCCGCTGGAGCCTCGCTGGAAGGAGCCCCGACAGGTCCTCCTCACCACCCGTACAGCCGTGAAGTTGGAAGGTCGCAAAGGCTGGGTGCACCTTTCTCATATAAAAAAGTTTTATGGACTGAAACCCGTCTTAAAGAACATTTCCCAGGATTTGAAGGATTGCCAAAGCACCATTTTTAAGGACTGTCCCGCAAAAGACAATGTTACTACACCCCCCCTGTTAGAGAAAACTCCGCAACAGGAGTATAAGTTAAAACTCCGGTCTAGTAAAATAAGTCAGTCAGTTTGATTGTCTAAGTCCTCCCCTAGGTGAAACGGTTAGACTGTTTCTGACATGTATAAAATAGACCCCCATAGTGAGAGAGTTAGTCAAAACTCAATTCGATGTATCGTTTTTCTATGTTTCATATTGTTTCTCAGCATTATGATTTCCTGCACCAGTTATGCATTTTACCTGTATCTTCCAGTTCCTCATGTAAATATGTCTTCTAATGCTACTGTAGAGCACATGTTTAGTGACCTACCTCCCCATGAACTCTCTTACCGCCTCGCTATGCGAAATAATTCCTTTATCCGCATGTTACATTACTCACACCAGACCAGCAATGCCACTAATTGTTGGGTGTGTGGTCGACTCCCCCCTTTCCAGACACCGAAGGGAGTTCTGCCACTTTTTCCTTATCCATTTTCACATAATGGTTCGTGTGGAGCATGGTCCACGTTAACGTCATCCTCAACAGATATGTCTTTTCTTAACAGTACATGTTTCCCAGACAAGCAAGGTCTCCCCCACAGAACAGGTTTAGATCTAGAAAATGAAGTGTATAATTTAGGTAACTATTCTTCGAATTTCATGGTCCTGAATGTTCAGTCTGATACTACTCCAGACTTACCTGCTATTTCAGTATTACCAGTCAAAGGCGAATTATGTGTCCGAAATTATGGTTCTGTACATGTAGGACATAGTGATTGTACTACTATTGTCAAGTATAGTGACAGTGGGAAATCTATTTTCAAAGCTTCACGTCATTCTTATTTTATTTGTGGTCAAACTGCATATGTTCGTCTGCCCCTCGATTGGGAGGGAACCTGCTACATTGCCTTCCTACTGCCACCTGTTTTCCTAGCCCCATCTGATTATCACAGAAACACACATCTAGTACACATTAGACATAGAAGGGAGTCCCCAATTGTCGATTATACTGAAACTGCTCTAGAACAGTATACAGATTTCAATAGAGGTTTCTTCTTCTTTATAGGACCTATCCAGAATAGTAAACTGATCCGTAGGTTAACAAGAACCCTCGAAGCTGTAGTAAATGAGACTGCCTCTGCTCTAGGTAACTTAACCGAAGAGCAATCTGCTATGAGATTTGTCGTTTTACAGAATCGTCTCGTCCTTGACGTCATACTGGCCGATAGGGGCGGGGCCTGTAGAGTCATCGGATCTAGTTGCTGCATTTTCATTCCAAATAACGCGCCGTCTGTTTATTCAGCTATAACCAGACTCCATAAAATTGCCCATCTGATACACCAAGATCCAGGCACCTGGACATGGTCCGGTTGGTTCTGGAATATAATTTCCGCCTGGGGATGGAAAGTCTTGTCCTTTCTAGGTATTGCAGTAGCGATCATATTCAGCTGCTGTCTCTGTATACAATGTGGCCCTGCGATTTGCGGCATTTGTGCTACCTCTTGTATTCCTAATCCCAAACCCCGTTCTAAATCCCGTTCCAGGATAATTCGAGACGAGCAAATGATACTGTATGAAATGATAGATGGTATCATGAATATTGATGTTTCCTGATGGAAACGTAGTGACAAGGAGGGAATGTGGAAAAGTAAATTCTGCCATGTTCTGTGTCACTACGTGTCATCCATCATATGTTATGTGTGCATGATTAATATGCATATGTTATTCCCCATGTTTGATTAATGACGCAATTACAGTTGTGTCCACCTCTAGTATGCCAGTTTCCAGTCCTCGTGAATACTACGAATATCAGGCCTATGTAAAGCTACGTTGCCACGTCTCTCAGTGTGCACGTTATTTCATTGTAAAGTCCCGGTTTCTAGGCCTCAAAAGGGCCTGGACACCAGATTCAGCTCCTGTCTCCTGAGCCCTCGCTGAGGAGCGATACAGCCCCCACCTGTATCCTCGACCCTTCACTTACTTCCTGCCTCGCAGTGCCCGGCTCACCCTGGCTCTGCCTCTGAGTCTGCCAAGAATATGTTATGATTCCAGTTATCAGTTCAGTCCTCCTTCTCTGCATTCCTAAGCTACTGAACTGCATCAATAGTTTCCGTCATTGTCTAGCCTTCACGTCTCCACGTTAGAGAAATACTGTATTTAATGGTCATTTCATATTCTTCATCACGCACTACATGTAGAATAATGCATGGTCCAGTCTTAGAATCAAGTTAGCCTTCCCCTCCTGACTTCTAGTTTATATCAACATGTTCTCTAAACATCAGATACTAGATACTGCTTAGGTACATGTCGCCCTGACTCTCCAGACTTCAGTCTCTGCTCCTAGCACAGAGTTCATAGCCCCCAGTTTCTCCTAGTAACACGTCATTGCCAGTTTGCGCGCACCACCAGGTTAGAGGTCCCGGCTCCTTAGGTAGCCCCCTCCATGTTTCCGCCCCATTCATGACATATTCTGTTACGTTTGCATCACATGTCTATGTATACGCCCTGTTACACCCACTTTCACCCTTATCTTTCGCGACTGCTACGCGTCACACCCTTTGCTCCACCCACTGCTCTGCCTATCATATGTACTGTAATGCAACTGTTTTACTATATATGCTTGTGTATTGTTATTAAATGCTAGCGCGCTCATCCCAGATCCAGCCCCGGCAGCTGCTGGGCCCTGCCATCCTATTCCTATGCAGGTTGTCCTGTTCCTGTCCTTATGCTGTAATAAACCTGCGAAACTCCTACTACCTCGAATCTTGACTCTTATTTATTGAGCTATCTGTTATTCATTTATACATTCAAAAATAGGGTATTATTTATTTATTTACCACAATAGGGGCGGTACTGGACACTACTGTGTGTCGAGCATTCCTACCTCCACAAAGGATTCTGGATATACAGGAAATAATTCCATTGTTTTACAATGGAGCAGTCGTTCCAGTCCTGAAGGTCCTTCGCCTGCTCGGTCTGTTCGCTTCCTGCATTCTATTCGTCAACCATGCACACTGGCACATGAGGGCACTCCAGTGGTGCCTTCGCAGGCAGTGGTATCAGCATAACGGAGATCTCAGAGAGTCAGTCAGGATCTCGAGAGAAACTGCAGCGGATCTGTCTTGGTGGAGCGTGGAAGGCAATTTGTCACAAGGAAAGCCTTTTCAACTTCCTCCATCGGTGGCCACAGTGATAACGGATGCATCCACTCTAGGGTGGTGTGCTCATCAGGGGGATTTGGAGATCAAGGGTCCTTGGTCCCCAGAGGAAAGGTTGCTTCACATCAACCTTCTAGAGTTGCGGGCTATACGTTTAGCGCTCAAGGCCTTCCTTCCTTCCCTTCGCGGTCAGTCAGTTCAGGTCCTGACGGACAACACGACTGCGATGTGGTATGTCAACAAGCAGGGAGGAGTGGGGCCGCAGTGTCTCAGCAGGGAGGCTCTGCGTCTCTGGTCCTGGGTTCAAGACCATCAGATTTGTCTGATGGCAAATCATCTGGCCGGAGTTCTGAACGTTCGTGCAGACAGTCTCATTCGGCAGTTCTCCGCCGACCACGAGTGGAGGCTCCAGCCAGAGGTAGTTCGTTATGTCTTTCGGATGTGGGGGACTCCTCAGGTGGACCTGTTCGCCATTCGCGAGAATGCTCACTGCCCGTCATTCTGCAGCCTCCAGTTTCCAATGCAGGGAGCCTTGGGGGACGCGTTTCAGTTGAGTTGGTTCTCGCAACTCCTTCACCCGTTTCCTCCCATACCCTTGATTCCTCGGGTTCTGAGGAAGATTCGCCAAGCCCGGGCCCAAGTTATTTGATCGCCCCGGATTGGCCAAGAAGGGTGTGGTACTCAGATCTTCTCCACCTCTCCTCGTGCCCTCCGCTCCGTCTCCCTCACAGGGCAGATCTCCTCCCAGATCAGATGGAGAGGCAGGTTCTACACCCCCACCTCCAGACCTTACACCTTCATGCCTGGAGATTGAGCGGGGCAACCTGATTTCCTTTTCTCTCCCACACGATGTGGTGGATGTCATCTTATCGGCCAGGCGTGACTCCACCAAGTCCATTTATTCTTATAGATGGTCTAAATTTGTTGCTTGGTGTGGGGAGCAGTCCATTGACCCTTTAAGGGCTCGTTTGTCCAATATACTTCAATTTGCACTTTCCTTGGCCCAGCAGGGTTTTGCGGTGGCAACTATCAAAGGTTATTTGTCGGTCTTATCGGCTTTCCTTTGTTTGCCGGTCCAGCCCTCTTTGTTTAAATCTCCTATTGTATTACGATTCATTAAGGGCCTTATCAATAAATTTCCTCCAACACCTTTTACTATGCCTCAATGGGACTTGAACCGTGTTCTTACATTCTTGATGGGTTCGCCATTTGAACCTTTACACAAGTGTCCCTTGAGACTTTTGTCTTTTAAGACTATTTTTCTAGTGGCAATTACCTCGGCAAGGAGGGTAAGAGCTTCAAGCTCTTAGTTCAAAGCCCCCATTTTTGTCCATTCATGCTGAACGAATGGTTCTTAGGACCAGGGCTGCTTTTCTGCCTAAGGTGGTTACTCCTTTCCATTTAGGACAGTCCGTTACCCTCCCTACCTTTTATTCTCCCCCTCACCCTTCCAAGGAGGAGGAGAGGCTTCATCGCTTGGACCCTAAGAGGGCAGTGAGTTTCTACCTGGACAGGACAAAGGAGTTCAGGTTGGATGACCAGCTGTTCGTTGGATTTGCTGGCTGCAGGAAAGGTAGATCGGTGCACAAGCGCACTCTTTCAAGAAGGATAATATTATGCATCAAGATCTGCTACTCCCTTGCGGGTGTAAGGACCCTCCTGAGTTACCAGTAGAAGGAATCGTAGCAAATTGGAAGCGGAAAAAAAGAGGAGGATGAGGTGGGCAGAGATGGGTCTTGTATGAGTAAGGAAGAGTCTAGAGGAGTGGATTGGTTACTTGTAATTGCTTTGACCATGTTGATATTCGGTTAAATAACCCAAAGATTGAGCTGGTTAGCATGAATCATTAGCTTACTAATATTCTAGATGTTATTCTCTGCGTCATAGGGTGGATTTTATGGAACTAGGAAGTTCTGCCGGGTGTCGAGAATCTTGAAGGAGATGGGTAATTTTGAGAAATCATCCTTTTCCTGTTAAAGTTTCATAGCTTTAGAATAGGAGTGGTGTGGTTCCATTTCACAGGATTGAGGTGGGTATCAGCCATTACAGTCTCATAATTGGAAATGTTCTGATTTTTGGTAAATGGGAAATGTTCGGCTTTGTGGTAATTTATTGGGGATAGAAAATTTCACAGTTGAAGTTCCATAAATGGTGAGGTGTACATCAGTATATTTTTGAAGGGCCATGATGTGAAAGTTAGGTTCAGGTGGTTCAATGTTAAGAGTCCCACGACTTCAAAAGAGTCCCAAGAGCATTTTGGGAGATGCCCAGAACGGCAATTTGTGAGGTGAAGTAAATTAAAAGAGGTTTGCACCAAGAGAGCTTTGAGGGGATTCCCAGTTGGTGAAAAGTCCAGCGCGGCAGTGAGTCAGGTTAGGGCAATAAACTGGGTGTGAGAAAGGAAACAAAGAATGGATGAACGTTTGGAGCCTGGCGTCAACAGTTTTAGGAGACAATGAACAACATAAAAGGTTGTGGGTGAGAAACTGATGACAAGAAGCCAGGCTTTCCACTCAATATGGATCTATCCATACTGGCTCGCAAACCAGGCATGCAGATGTATATTCACAGACCCCTTTTTAAATGGATTCCAAATGAGCTGGAGAGAAGATGTTTCAGGATAAATCTGTGCTAACGGTCCACAGTTGGGACTGGGAGGTAGATCCACATCTAAGAAGAACACATCTAAGAAGAAATGATCTTTGCATAGTATATGCACGAGATGGTAACAATACACAGCCAAGGATACAGTCATGTTTGTCAGTGAATCAGATGTGAATATGGGCGCCTCCTTAAGCAGAATCAACAATGTGTTGCTTAGCATTCTGCTGATCCTGGCGCTCTTGCACATCGGCCCCTGAAGGATAGCCTCAGTGGGGGCTGGTCCAGGCAGGCCGTGACAATGACGCTGTAATGGAAGCCGCAATCTTGCTGCCGTAGGGCACCATTGATGGACAGTCACTGTCCAGTGTCTTTAAGCTGGCTATGTGCAGTGCCAGGTGCAGGTTTCTGGGAGCAGGGCGGAGTGCCAGCCGGCACCCGCCAAAGTCTCATGGACTCATGTAGCAGTCAGATTGATCTCACAGGTGGCCACAGAGAAGCAGCCCAGCCCCAGTGATGCACATGCACTGATGGCCAGGTTGCACATGTCATGTGGCTTCAACACTGCTGCGGGGTGGGATTGACGTTGTTTATTGTCAAGCTTTTGTGTATGACCCCAGAACAAGAAGAGAGTCCCGGAGATTACAACACACTTCAATCAATCAATCAATCAACCATTTGTAAAGCGCACTACATACCAGCGAGGGTCTCAAGGCGCTGGGGGGCGCTACTGATGGAACAGCCAGGTCTTGAGTATCCTCCTGAAGGTCAGCAGGTCTTGGGTCTGTTGTAGGCTCGGTGGGAGGGTGATCCATGTCTTGGCGGCGAGGTGGGACAAGGATCTCCCACTGGTGGTTGTTCTTCGGATGCGCGGGACGGTGGCGAGTGAGAGGTCGGCGGAGCGTAGCTGGCGGTTGGGGATGTAGAAGGTGAGCCGTCTGTTGTGGTAGGCTGGACTGGTCTTGTGGAGTGCCTTGTGTGCGTGTGTGAGGAGCTTGAAGGATATCCTCTTGTTGACGGGGAGCCAGTGCAGGTTTCTCAGGTAGGGGGTGATGTGGCCATGGCGTGGTATGTCGAGGATCAGTCGTGCCGAGGCGTTTCAGATGTGTTGTAGTCGTTTGATAAGCTTGGTCGGGGCTCCAGCGTAGAGGGTGTTTCCGTAGTCGAGTCTGCTGCTGACGAGGGCCTGGGTTACTGTCTTTCTTGTATCTGTCGGGATCCATCTGTAGATCTTGTGGAGCATGCGGAGGGTGTTGAAGCAGGAGGAGGAGACGGCATTGACTTGCTTGGTCATTGAGAGCGTTGACTCGAGGATGATTCCCAGGTTGCGTGCGTGGTCGGTGGGTGTCGGGGCTGCCCCCAGTGCCGTCGGCCACCAGGAGTCATCCCAGGCTGAGCCGAGGATGAGGACCTCTGTCTTGTCTGAGTTCAGCTTCAGATGGCTGGTCTTCATCCAGTCGGCGACGGCCTTCATTCCTTCGTGGTGTTTGGCTTTGGCTGTGTTGGGGTCCTTGGTGAGGGAGAGGATCAGCTGTGTGTCGTCGGCATAGGAGATTATGTTGAGGTGGTGCAGTCTGGCTACGTGTGTGAGCGGGGCCATGTAAATGTTGAACAGCGTCGGACTGAGGGAGGATCCCTGGGGTATGCCACAGATGATCTCAGTGGCTTCAGAGCAGAAGGGGAGAAGGCGGACGCTCTGGGTTCTGCCGGAGAGGAAGGAGGTGGTCCAATCCAGAGCCTTGTCTCGGATCCCTGCGGCGTGGAGGCGTGCATTAGTGTGCGGTGGCAGACGGTGTCAAAGGCGGCAGAGAGGTCTAGGAGGGTGAGTGCTGCGGTCTCGCTGTTGTCCAGCAGGGTCCTGTCATCGTCGATGGCGGCGATGAGGGCAGTCTCGGTGCTGTGGTTGCTGCGGAACCCTTCTGATAATCTAAGCGGTACAGCAGTGAGCTGGCTGATGAGACAGAAGAAAATTAGGAGTTCAAGACAATGCCAACTCCCCTAATTAGACAGGACAGGGTGCTCAAAGTACCAGATTCGTAAGTGTGCAGCCTTCCTAATCTACAGTCCTGAGTTTACTGTGGCCATGGTAGACAAACGCAATCCCTCTTCCCCCCCCCCCCCCCCCCCTCCCCTTTAAAACCAGCGGATTGATACTTATTCCTGACAACAAATCAGGAAAAGGGGCACTGGAAGAAAGAAAGAGCAAAACAGCACGGCGCACCACGATAATTGGGAGCTGGAGGACAAGCTGCAGAGAGAACCAAGAACCATTTTATGAGGTTCTTCACTACGCCAGGCACCTGTTTGTTGTTCTTGACGACATGGCCTAGGCCGCCATGACTGCAACCTGATCACATGATGATCTCGGAAGCCACATTTCTGCCATCCGCTATCTCTCCTGTGCGAGTTATCTTCGTTGTCGAGGTATCATCTTAAAATCTTGAAACTCTCCACGTCTAGCCTACAGATCTAATCCGGATCGCCTGAGAAATTAACTGTTAAATTTTAAGGCCTGATCCACGATCAGCTTCTTTCTGAGAAAAAAAAGTAACGAATTCCCCAGCTTGACGGGAGGAAGTGATGTTGCCAGTGAAAGTTGAGGTTTGACGCAAGGGTGTCGTCAAAGTATTCAAAGTTGCGGTTCAGTCAAATTTGCAGGGCATGCTTTGGTGTATGCTGCCCTCTTGCGGTTATAAATTGCACAGCGGAATCGAATTCTTTTCTTAGGCGACTTGGTAATCTTACATGTAAAATGTGTGTTTGGAGAGATGGCAGTGAGTGTTTAGTACACACGTGACAAGATTTACACAGGTTTTGCTTCGGTTTAACGCAAACTCGAAACAAAACCTTTTTGGAAGATTTACAAACCAACACAAATAGCAATTTGCGTTGGTTTGTGATGAAAAGTAAAGCAAAACGGCGCTATGCGCTGTTTTGCATTACTTAACGTCAAGGGGGCCGGCTTTACATGTGTGGTACATGGACTTTTCAATCGGACCACCCAAACTTTGTTGACGCAAACCTCTATCTACCAACATTAGTCGACAGGGGTTTGCACTATAAAATAACGCTGTTAGAAAGCAGGCGTTAAAAGGAGAAATGTTTTCATCTCTCCTTTCTTTACAGATTTTGCATGTGTGCTGCACTGTACAATGCACAAGATAAGAAAGGTTTTCAAACTTGCCTTCTCATAGTATTTTATACAAAACCTATACTAGACTCAACGCACACACCCTTGCACTATGGCACGAAGGTAAGTGAGTGTTGCTCAGCAGCATCATTCTGCGCCAGTGCTAGAGACAGGAGGAGAATACCATATCCATGGCTAAAAATTGTGTCCTCTCTTCCAGAAAAGATTCAAGCAAATGGAGGGCTGATCCCTGCACTCCTATAGCTACTAACCTCTCCACCAAAATGGTGTGCTGGACAGTGTCGAAGTTCCGCCGACAAATCTAAAAGAATGAGGGAGACCTTCCCACCGTTGTCCAGTCCTTCCCTAATTTCCTCAACCGATTTGATTAGGGCCGACTCGGTGCTGTGTCCAGCTCTAAAGCCGTGTTGTGAGTCATTTAGCCAGGTATGTGCATCCATATATTCCACAAGCTGTGTATTCATGGCTTTCTCTATGAGTTTAGCGGGGAAAAGTAGTTGTAATATGGGGCGGATAATTATTAACATCCTCTGGGTCTAAGTTTTTAAAATGTTTTATAATAGGCCGAATTGAGGCTGTTTCCACATCTTTGGGCATATTCCTAGCTTAAAGATAGAATTAAAAACTTTTAAGAGGTTATCCTCTGCAACCTTTTGTGCCAGTTATACCACAGCCACTGGGCAGGGGTTGGTCGGTGATCCTGATTTAGTGTTTACCATTAGATCCATTATTTGTGCCTTGTCCAAGTCGACAAACTTTTCAAAACTCAATTCCCCAACAAGTCGGACTGATACAAGCTCATTGTCGGGAGGAGATCATTTCTCCCCTGGTTCTGAGACTGCCTACTTTGTTGAAGGTACTCTGTACTTTGTGCACAAAGTGCATGGAGATCTCATCGCACAGAGATTGAGTTGATACAATCTCTGAAGTGTGTGGTGAGGAGAGGGACAACACCATTCTAAAAAATTCCTTAGAGGATTTCTTGGTGCCAACGGGAAAAAGAGCTCCAGCAGGACAATAGTACACCTAGCAGGAGCAAAATACACCTACATGAGCAAGGAGTGTTGCAACGCAAGGAAATAGAGGATTCAGCCTCTTAAATACCCATAGACAGGAATTTACATAACAAAAAATAAGCAGTTTCCATCTTGGATAGGGAAAAGAACATGCAAAGAATAGGAAAGGTTGCCTTCTTGTAATGGTAAAACAAAAACCTTCCCAAGGCCCTCTGGGAAACAGGACTGCGGAATCATGGAAAGAAGAAGGTAGCAAGATGTCACCAAGAGATGAAACGGAACCCAGGAACCAGCGTGCGAGGCAACAGGTATGTGAAAACATGCCCTATAGAATAATACTGGAAGCCGCAATTCCAAAACTGGAGCTGCGGCATTCATACTGTGCCAAATGTGAAACAACAGGCTGCCGCATGGACCTGCGGCGTGCCAGACTCAAGATAAGCGTACCTGAAACAGTGACAGCATGGTGCAGTGGGAAGAGGAAGGCTTTGCAGGTGGCACCGCGGCCTGCAGGGATGTAATGTATGTGTCTTGTAAAGCGCACTGCTGCCCCGAGGCGTCGTGGCGTTGTAGACCGCTGGGGAACCCATCCTGGCTATCCCTGTGAGATGGTCCCTACTGGGTATTTCCAAGGTGAAACCAGGCATCCCCGGCGAATGTGGGGGGCCGTTGTAGAGATGAGGCAAGCTAATGCCCAGAGTTACCGAGTGTGATCCCTGGTTAGAGTAGGCACCGAGGCGAGAATTATCGAGTCCGCTGACCCTGGTCCACGACCCTGCCGCGTCGGGAATTGAACCCTGGTCCCGGGCCGTTCTCTGCTTCCGGGTCTGCCTCCTCTAACCAGTGAGCCACACTCACTGAAGCGGCTAGCGTTGTGGACTGAACCATGGCCAGCGGCGCAACAGCATCTACCTGAATAAACTGGCCCTTCTGACTCTTGCTTCTTTTCTACCGATTGTGACTCCCTTCCACATCGTCCAAAGTATCACACTACCAACATTTCTTCTCCACCTCATCCTTCTAGGTAACAGTCCAACAACTCTTGTTTGTTGGACCCCAAAAGAGTTCTTTTCATATACATTGATCATGTCAAATACCACATAAGCGCCAGGATGCCCGTTTGGGTGACAGCAAGCGCTATATAAGAATATCTATACATACATACATACATACATACATACATACATACTTGGCGGATGATTAACTTTCCATTGGGTTCGCTGGAGCGAAAAAAGGCAAGGCAGTGTAGAAATGGACGATCTCTTGATGGATTGTGCTCTGCATCAAACTCTTCTACACACTACATAAAAGCAGCCTCCTGAGGGCTTCAGGCCACTTCCACCAGGGCCAAGGCTGCTACTGCTGCTTTAGCACACAGGGTACCAGTCCTGAACAATTGCCAATCTGCCACGTGGGAATCACTCCACACATTCTGAAAGCACAACTGCTTAGTTATTCAGGCATATCGAGAGGGGCATTTTGCCTGTTCCATCCTCCCAGACTATTTAGTTGTGAGCCTGCTTGCAGACCCAGCTCTCAGAAGGTGCTTCTTGGGTATTTTTTCTAAGCTGAAGAATCTGCAGTTAGAACTTTCTATCTGAAGAACAGCTTACTTATCTTTGGTAACTCTTTTTCTGGTAGAGACTCAGTCTAACCGTATCCTCCCATCCTCTCTCCTCTACGATATTGGCCCTTCACCTCTAAATTCTGTTATATATCTGCACACTGGTCACATATTATTCAGCAGTGGCTCCGGGTATTTGGTGTGGAAATATTTACGAAAGAAACTGAAGTCAGCGCGCCGGGGTGGCACCTTATTATCACTTCAGATACGGACAATGCCAACAAGGAGCAGCATAACACCACCTACCCGCATGCAGAGGTACTGTTCAATATGAGTCCAGTCTGATCCCTGTGAAATATTCTGAGGTGAGAAATCTGCGGTTAGATAGAGTCTGCCAGAAGAAGCGTTACCAAAGGTAAATAACTTGTTCTACACTACGATAAGTAAACCATAGACAACAGCATTTATATTTTGATGTGTCCCTCGAAGCTGTGCGACACTTTTTATATACAGTATCAGCAAATTGTGAGCGCATGCCCTCACCCACACCCGCTAGTACCAGACACATTTATACTTTCAACAATTCTGTTTATCCGCAAATGCCTGTGCTCCTGATTGTTCTCATCTTGTAAATCCTAATTCTATACCATGAGGACCCCATCTCCTCTTTGCATATGTTGCTCTTTTCTCCCCTGGACATTTTGCTCTTTTCTTCTCTGGTTTTTCTTTGACTCAGCACACTATACTGCAACAATCTGGATATAAGATAAAACAACAAGTCGCTTTAGTACCACAAGTAACTTTCAGCAGCTTACCTCACATTTGGTATTGTATCTTGCTTGGTGAACAGACATAAGATGCACCCCTACACTTTGTGTGTGAGGAATGGGACCAGGCCTCTGAAAACTCGTTTTGTCAAAATCACGTTACTGCAAAGCATCTGATCTTCATACAACTTAAATTAAATCAAAGTTGTCTAGGAAGACCGATGCACTAAAGTTTATTTGTTTTCATCTATAAGGTGAGTCCACCAGTAGGTACAGATGCTGCTAAACTGGGTCCAATTGTGAGCATATCTTCAGTCGTTGAGAAAGCGATGCTGTGCAGCTTATCTAAGGGCCATTATCTTTGCATGGAGTTCATCCTCTCTGACCAATTGCAGCACATATTGGTAAAACCCCAGAATGGGTCAAATGTTGTATAGCCACTTTCCCCATTTACCTAACATCTTCTTTCAGTCAGATCCACTTGCCAACATTCAGGGGATAGGATATTCACTGCCCAGAAACTGAAGGCTTATCATGATCCAAAATGTCACTTTATTTCAAGGCTGCCTTGAACTGTTGGCACAAATCTAGCTCTCCTTCTACACATTCACTTACCAGGTAGCCGTTGCAATGTTGGAACACGCCTGTCTCCCGTTCTGGGCACAGTGGCTCTGGTACACTGCTCAACAAAGTCAAACTTATTTCCCTTTTTGCTGAGTTTGGACTTGGGCTTTGTGTTCTTTGTGAACTTTCTAGAGTCCTATATGATACTATTGAGTATTCTGTTCATAATGGCAATCCTACACATGTAGCTGGCCAGAGCCTTCCCTTCACTAGAACTGGTCTCAGTCAATGCTGGAGTCCCTACTCACAGAGCAGAGAACCTGAGCCAGTGTTTCTACTTACCCACTAACAAGAGTTTAAAGGGACAGTCATTTATAGCATCTTTGCGATCTGAGGTTTTCAAGGATTGCAATAAAAAACGACTTGCTTTTTCTAGAACTACAGGAGTTTAATTGTGCTATAGATCTTTAGTTTCAGTTGTTTAGTGCCCCCAAATAAGGAGGAAACCTAGCGACATGTGATTTCCTATGAATCTTTTTACCAGAATACTGCGATCCTTAGGAGAAATCTTATTCTAGGTATCACTCATGCCCTCTTTTATTCAGTATAGTTTCAAGACTCCTGTCTGAATCACAGAAACGGTTTGGAGGAAGATACTTCAGAAGAAATTGAGACAGGTAAGTAATTTATTTTCACTGTGGACTATTGTTTGTAACGACTCATGCTCATTGCTTTATTTTACATTAGTCATATAGCAGCACCATGAACGTTCTCACTACTAACAATGTGTTTGCCACATCTGTTCCTTTACTTTAGGTTTCTCTGCTGTTTGAAGTCACTGACTTGGCCGTTGCTTCTCCTGCCACCGTGTCCCGTTGTGGGATGGTCTACAATGATTATACAAATCTGGGCTGGAAGCCGTACGTCCAGTCTTGGCTGGAACGACGGCCTGCGGTATGCTCACCTAAAATGTCTTTTGCTCATCATTTTGTCTTGAAAACATGAAACGGGCATAAGGCCCTACAATTTCTCATTCATGGTCCAGAGCTGAAGTCTTTAGGGTTGTCTATGTACTGTGGTTTAAAAGTAGGTTGCAAAAGTTGGAACCTTCTGTGCAGGGCAAAAGAAAACCACAATGCCCCTGCACTTGTACAGAATATTATTGAGGTGTCTGGATACTACAATGTCACTTTTGCTCAGTTTGAAGAACAGATAGAACAACATCCAATTCATACAAAACGCTCAATAGTGGGTGACCATCGTGAGACAAAATAGAGGAACGACAAGGAAGTAGGAAATGAAGATAAGGAGGTACAAGTAATTAACCTTTCCTCTTTTCCCCTAACCACTGACATGACCAATCTTCTCTCTAAAGGCCTTAACTTTAACCCATACTCGACAGGCGATATCTGTCAAATCAAAATAGACCTTTTTAAATTTATTCGCAGCCTGAAACTTAAAAAACATTTTTTAGGTAAAACAACTAGCGACAAAAATGTACAAAATATCTCAAATATTGTGGCAAATGATGAGCTTTCAATAAAAGATGTTCAAGCAATTCATCTACTGTTATCAATTACCGAACGGGAAGATAGTCCTATGGAAATGGGACAACTTCTTGAGGAAATGAACATAGAGACTAACCTGGATATGGTTAGCGGCTTGAAAAACAAATCCACCTGGACACCTACCTTACCGGGTGGCAATAGCATCGACACCTTTCATAGACATGTTCTAGAAGATCTGAACAAAATTAATACAAAAAAACACAATGATACTTTCATTTATAAAGACAATCTGACCAAAGGGGAGCGTCTTGCACTTACCACACTTACTAAAACTCCCACCATCGTCATTCGTGAAGCAGACAAGGGAGGCAATATTGTAGTTATGAACACAGACGACTATAACAATGAAATACTAAATCAGCTAGCAGACCAGTCCTGCTACGAACCCATCGCCAACAACCCCATGGGCACTCTGACAATCACCGTTAATGACCACCTACGAACATGGAAAGAGAAGGGTCTCTTGAATGACGACGAATACTTATATCTCAAGGTACTCAAACCCACATACCCGTGGCTGTACACTCTACCCAAAATCCATAAAGATCTACCCTTTCCCCCGGGAAGGCCGATCGTCTCGGGTATTGGAGGTCCTACCGAGAGAATTGCTGAGTATGTGGACATGTTTTTAAACCCACTGGTGAGGAACTTGCCCTCTTTTATACAAGATTCTAAGCACATACTAAGTGTTTTGGGAGACCTTGAATGGCAACCCAACAGCATTCTAGTCACCATGGACGTCATCGCACTTTATACCAGCATTAATCCAACTTTAGGTATGAAAGCAATCACCCAAACTTTGTCCAAACGACCGGCGTCTCTTTGGGCACACACACAAATGCTGATTTCCATGATGAATCTCATCCTGAACAATAATTTTTTCATTTTTCACAAAAAATGGTACCAACAAAAACGCGGAGTGGCTATGGGCTCGAAATTTTCCCCATCTTTCGCTAACTTATTTTTGGGTGCCTTCGAAGATGACCACATTTGGGGCCCGAAAGGCACTATATACACTGATTCAATCTTGTTTTGGGGTCGCTACATAGACGACTGTATTCTACTATGGACAGGAACAGAGGAACTTCTGAATGACTTTTTCACACATCTCAATCACAACGATTGGGAAATCAAGTTTACTATGAAATCAAGCAGAACTAACATAGAGTTCCTAGACCTGGAGTTCTACGTAGAGAAAAACAAACTCCAAAGTAAACTATATAGGAAACCGACCTCTTGCAATGCTATCCTAAGAGCCGACAGTTTTCATCCTTATCACCAAATCAAATCAATTCCCTTTGGTGAATTCCTCCGCGCCAAGAGGAACTGCAGTGATAACAAGAATCTTGAAACTACCATACAAGATATGGAAACCAGATTTGAGAAAAGAGGATACCCTAAAGGCGTCCTCACTCAGGCCAAGAGGAAACTCCAAAAAATCAAAAGACCTGATACACTGATACCCAAAACTCGACCAGTAGCGAAAGAGTCTACAGTGAGATTGATTACTGAATTCAACGCAATGCATCACTCACTCAGACATAGCATGACGAAACATTGGGGTCTGCTTAAAAATGATTCAACCTTGAAAGCTGTAATACCTACAACCCCTCAGATTACCTTTCGAAAAGGGAGAACATTGAGAAACAGACTGAGTCCAACCGTCCCACGAAGTGACATGACAGCAACCTGGTTAACCCAACGTAGCAATGGGTTCTTCAAATGCGGCTTTTGCACCATGTGCAAATGGGCCAAACACAAAACGAAACACTTTTATGGACCAGACAAAGAGACTTATGACATAAGAGTCAATATCAATTGTGTCACTAAATATGTTGTATATATCATTGAATGCCGATGTGGCAAACTCTACGTATGAAGCACCATCAGAGCACTAAAAGAGAGAATAGCTGAACACATGAGAGCCATCCAAAAACAGGATCCCAGATATCCGGTGGCTCTTCATGTGGCTACGTGTCAGGCCAACACAGAAGATTTTTCGGTTTCTTTCTATGGAATCGAAACCGTACCTGTACACATAAGAGGTGGTAACAGAGAACTGACACTCAGACGCAAAGAAGCCACATGGATAATGCGTCTGCAAAGTATCGAACACGGTTTGAACTATGACCCAGAGATGCAATTTTTCCTAGGAAACTAGCAAACCCAATGGATCCAAAACCCAGTTTTTTGTATTCCGAAAAGTCATACAACTAAAAATGAAAAAAAGAAATAGTAGCAATATATTTTGTGTGTTTTTTACTTTATTTTATTATTTTTTTGAAACATGTTGCACATCGGTCCTTAACTTGTTTTCATTAAGCGAATCATTTCAAAGTACTCATCAAAGAGACACAATTTCGTCTTTTTCTAATTTTGAACTTGTAGATAATGACGTACTGCTAAGAATGTGATGGCATAACGACCCCCCCCCCAAAAAAAATGCTTTGTATAATTTTCTGTGGGGACGTTATGTTTGGAAAGTTATATATATAAAACAATTTTTGTTTCTCTTGCACTTCTTGGATAACTAGAACTATGTATATCAAATAAGCAAATAATAGCAATAACAAGTACTTTATGTAATCGCAGTATAGGATTTTTCTACATGTTCTTATATAACATATTTATTTTGCGGATTAGATAATCTAACTAGGTTGGACATACACAAATAAAACCTTGCATGTGTGTTCGTAACGTAATCAGTACACCTCCTGAGCAATTACAATACTTTACTGTATGTGAGGAACATTCACAAAAAGATTCCTCCTTCCTTTAAATAGTAATCTATAAGCCTCACATATACAACAAAACATTAACAAACAACGAAAGAATTTGTTGTATATATAATCGTTTCACTATCTATGAGCGTCATTGCACGCATGCTCGCTACATAACTAATTATCCACGTAAAACTAGTACCATAGAACCGCCAAAAAATTAAAAAACTCGCAAATCTCGTTCAACAAAGATTTAACTGCACAAGACTTACGAATATTCAAATAAAATTGCTCCTAGATTAAAAGAAAGACCTTAAACAAGTCCACTTAGGCCCACTGCAACTTATGTGGACTCGTAGTATTTCTTCTCCATAGCCCCCCATGCATATTGGAACTACTTAGGTTAGACGGTCTAGTTGTTGTCAGGACAGGAAACCTCCAGCCGGTATATCTTCAGGCTGGGTTTCCTGTCACGTGACCGTCCTCGGAAAACGGCGCCGGGAAACTCAAGAGGGAGAACTACTGGGAAAAGGTAAGCGACCGGTGCTTGGCGCTCCCTTCCTCCTTTAGAATCGTAATTGCCTTGTCCATTTAACAGACAGGAGCTGAAAGGCTAAACAAACCGCTTTTGCTTTATTTATTTTTCGTGACGGACAAATATAGGTGTACCCGCCTTTTCTTTGTTTATGGACATCGTCACACGATGGGAGTCACCTGTTAATCCTCTCCTCTCGGTTTAAATTTGGGTGCTATACTAATGAGGTAGGTCTTTCGTTCTTTTTCAGTATCTCACTCGGTTTTTCAACCCACCTGGTTTTTCACTGCTTTAATGGTCCATGTTACTAAATAATCCACCGGGTCACGTGTTTGTAAAATAAAACTCCCGATCTCATCATCTACAGACTCATCAGGTCTTACGGAGTGTGTTCACACACACAGTGAAACTCCGCCTTACAAGATCCCTTTGAACTAATCTAGCCGAGGTGGCCTCCACACCTCAATAAATAGGGTGAGTGTTTCCTTGTCCCCTATTTAGTTCATGAATATATCCACTGAGCATGCGTTGCACGGTCCGTTTTTGCACTTAATTCCAGACGAATACTGGAACTAATGATCTCTTATACAGACTTTCTTGAACTAAGTATTTTACGATCTGTCGTTTTTTCAATCTTTGACTTACTCAGATTCAGACGAGTGAATGTCTGTATGGTAGACAGTTTGTACAATCATCGCACAACCTTTTCGCAAAAGTATAAGCTAAGCATCAAATATATAGCTGGATCTCCAGAACGCATAAACATAAAAATCAAGAAATATTCAGCTATGCAGTATTGAATAGTTGTGATTTACAATACAAACGAAATAAACCCTGATTAGAGGATGAGAAATATATACCAATTACTTCTGTCAGGAAATAAATATCTTAGGAGTTCTCAGATATGTACGTATACTCACTATTACAGTCACGCGGGATTTCGTACTATCTTGCTAGACACCTCACTATTGCACACAACCTTTTCACGTATAGCACCATATATTTTTCCACGGCCACTTTTTGTCAACTGTCTACAACGCACCACTATGAATAATAAGAGCAGAAATCACAGATTGGCACTTTGTCACCCCACAAAAAAATGTCTCCATACACTCTAACACTGAGTCACCTACAGTCACATGTTGGCATGTCTTCTTTTTCACTAATGGTGACACTACCCAGTCACCTCTTTGTACAACTGCAATGTAAATATGATCGCAAATGTACTCTCTATGTTTTAATCCAGCCCTGAAGATTCGCAGTCTGTTTCCCTGCGATGAAACACGTGTTGGCCTACCTAAAGGAACAATAAACCGAACTTTTTTCACACCAGCAACGGACTACATTCTAAACCTCTTTCTCTATTTTGTCTCACGATGGTCACCCACTATTGAGCGTTTTGTATGAATTGGATGTTGTTCTATCTGTTCTTCAAACTGAGCAAAAGTGACATTGTAGTATCCAGACACCTCAATAATATTCTGTACAAGTGCAGGGGCATTGTGGTTTTCTTTTGTTCTTGTATGTACCAAGCTTGGTCCATCTTTGAGCGGTTGTGAGGTTCTACCGTTCGCCCTATTGCCTGTACTAACCATTGAATAACCTTCATTTCAACCTTTAAACTTTACGGATACTCTGGCTGTGCGCCTTGTAATTCTGGAACACTCTTAAAAACCTCCTAGTTGTTTGCATACTTCTGTGCAGGGCAGCCCGAGTGCTAGTCTGGTAAATTAGAGGAGTGGGCTTGCAGCATACAGAGTGATGCAGGGGGCCCTTACTAAGAGTATCATTCTCCTAATATTACATGACTATGCTGATTGGGATGGTGAATTAGGTTTACATGACCCCAAGTTGGAATGGAGTTTGTAAAGTATTTGGAGCCTCATTTCCACCTTGCTTACTTCACGCACATGCTAGGGGGTTAAAGGGCCTGCTGTATGCAGCCTAATAGTAGTCATTCCAAATACCTTGCTCAGCTTCCTACTGTCTAATTTCAGCCTTGTTTCATTGTAAAAAAAATGACTTCCCCCAATCTACGGTCCGAGTTTTAATTTAAAGTCCCAACATCAAAAGTTCTCAGTTTAACATAAGGACATTTGTCTGGCCTGTTTACCATTTATGATGTAAGTTGTAATATAACATCATTACGAGGCGAGAGTACCTCCCTTATTGAGCAATGGACAAGCACTTTAGACAGAACTGTTGGGTTCATCACAGAGATACTGATGTTTTCCTTGATTGACCCTCTCTTTCTGTCGACAGGGAGAAGTGGAAACACTGCAGCACCTCTTCGACAAGTTCATTGAGAAAATCTTGGGCTTTAAGAAGCATAACTGTGTAGAGTTGGTCCCTATCCCCGATACCAGTGGAGTCATCTCCCTCTGCAAACTGTATGATGCACTTGCAACGCTTGACAATGGGGTAAGTGTACTGTAAACAAGATATACCAGGCTTGAGAATCAAACACAGAACATGCAGCAGAGTAGGTTATCTTGAGCAGGGTACAAATGGAACTGTGGCTTTAACTGTATGCCTGGCAATGGGATTTGTCCAGCCTTTGTTGAATGTGCCAGTCTCTACCATCCTCGTCAGCCTGTGATCATTGACATTCTTCCCCAGTGTGTGGGAAGGCCAAAGAAAATGTAGCCTTTGGAAGCCAGAGTCTGCCTGTAAAGACACTTCAGATTGACATCGCTAGATCAAACGGGCCATCCAAATGTTCAGCAAAGTCTTGATTTTTATTAAGAGAATACAGTCATGTGATTTACACAAAGATGTAAATGTTCTGTTAAACTCTAACCTGGAAGGAGTATTCATTGATGTGCTGATTGCTCTTTAGGAAATTCCTCACTAGTGCTTAGAATGCACGAGTGACTTTCTCGTTGTGTTGTCCATCCTAGGCCATACATAAATTCTGGTTACTAACATAATAGCAGATGTGTAGGAGGCTGGCTTAGTATATGGTGCACACTTATTCAAGTAGTGTATCCTGCACTAATTTAGGCAACCCTTATGGTGATTTTAGTGGTCTTTATAACCATAGAAAGCCTCAAACTAGTAGCTGTAGAGAGCAGCCTTCAGGCTTATTTTGAAGGAGTGTTAAGCAGCTTGTTTTACCAGTTTAATCAGTAGTGTAGATTATATGAAAAGAAACCACACAATGTTTAGCCAAAATGAGTCTATTTATTACAGCACAATATCACTACCACATTAGTATATCTCGGATGTGCGTCATTACGACGCACACTTTTACAACCCGTTCCATTACAACGCGGTTGTAACAACGCAAGTCGTTACAACGACTTGCGTTGGGGGGGGTGCAAATTAAAAAAATTTAATTTACTATTCCAACACCAGTCCCCGTGGATAGTAGGGAAGGTGTTGGGATAGTAAATTAAATGATTTACTATCCTTGAGCGCCCCCAGCGCAATTTGTTGTAACAACTTTCGTTGTTATGACCGCGTCGTAATGGAACGGCGTTGTAATGGTTGCGTCGTAAACGTTGCATACCGTATATCTCCTACCTGGAAATATCAAAACAATACACAAAAATACTTCAAAAGCAACTAGGTAAGTAGAACAAATACAACAGTCTCCAGGGGAAGACCAAACCATACACTAAGAAAGTGGAATGCAAACTGCAAAGGAGAACAGTACATGGGTCAGAAGACTGAGAGGAGCTGGGGACCCAAGGAACCACCCAAGGTAAGTACCCAGGAACTCCACAGAGACTGTGTGCCATGTGGAAACACAGCTGTGTGCCCAATTGAAGTCGTAGTTGCATTTTTAAAGAAGGACCCTTACCAGAGGACCCCGTAGAAACCCTTGGAAGACAGAAGTTTGGAGAGCCACCCTACCCCTGGATACGCCGGGAACCAGGTTACCTACACCAGGGAAGCCAGGTGCATAGGGATGAACAGCCTCATGCATCAATATTGCATTTTGCGATTCCTTAATTGCGAAAAATAAGAAATCGCAACTAAGGAATTGCAAAATGCAATGCATCAAACAATTGCTAAAAAAATAGCGATTCCCTAAAATTCCTTAATTGCGATTCTCTAATTGAGAATCGCAATTAAGGAATACCACCCCATTCATTCCTATGGGCCTAGAGGCCCATAGGAATGAATGGGAATGACATTTTTAATTTGCGATTCACCATTAGAAATTTGCAAATTAAGAATGCAATTTCAAGGGTGCAGGGGTGTCCAAAGGACACCCTGTTGCACCCCTGAAATCTGCCCATAAGTACATTTTGCACAAACACATGCCCCAAGGCCATGTGTGTGTGTAAAATGAAACTTTGAAAAATGCACTTTTGTGCATTTTTCAAAGTTTTCGCAAATTACCATGAAGGTCAACTTCATGGTAATTAGCACCCCTTAATTGCGAATTCGCAAATTTGATGCATTGCATTTAAGGAATCTCAATTTGAGATTCCTTAAATGCAATCTCAATTTAAGAAATCGCTATTTTGCGATTTCTTAAATTGCGAAAATACCAAAAATGATAATGCATCCCAAAAATGGAAATTGCATTCGCAAACGGCCGAATTTTGCGATTCGCACCATTTGCGAATGCAATTTCCATTGATGTATGTGCCTGGAAGTGATGTTGGAACCTTTCATAAACAACAATAGATAACTTAGAAGAAGATGCCTCTGGAGAAGACTATGAAGGAGTCCGGTGGAATCTAAGGGTGGATTCTGGAAGTGATGAGCCTGCAAGCAGAGAGGACAGAGTCTATGCCACTCAGAGGTGACCAGGAGGCATGCAGAAACAATACCAACCAATGTCAGGAGGTTCTGAAGAGTAAACAGTGACCTTGTCTCGGCTGTGAGTACCAGACGATGCTGAGGAAGTCGAGGAGCTGTGCACGAGCTGTCCCATGTCGAATGTCGGTGACCAGGTGGCCAGTGTCCAACAGGAGCACCAACAAGCCTTGACAGACTCAACTGGCGTGGCAGACGAAAAAGGATCAAGGTCAAAGGACAACAAGGTCCAAGGGACTCACCAACAGCAGGAGAGTCGGAGCAAGCCCAAGCAATCAGGGGAGTCCTCTGAAGCAGGAGAAGACCCTCAGGATTTGCAAGAGGACCTCGAGCAACTCACCAAAGATGAAGACCCATGGTGCAGAGGAGGTGTTGAGGATTAGGCTCTTGGAGGGAAGAGATGCTTCAGGCTGGAGCTTCGTGTAGCCAGAAGATATCTGGAAGATGTCTGGAGTGCTGAGCCAACAAGCCTTGGCAATGGCAAGTCGATTCGGTGCACAGGGGTTTGGTCCCAGCTGTTCCGAAGAGGGATACTGGCCTCAAAATTTCAGAGATGACAGATCTGGCCTTGAGGGAGTTACAGAACTACCACCTATGTTGCTGAGCCTTGGGAAGTCCGAAGGACGACAGGAGCAGCAGACTGGTCAGCTTCGTTGTGGTGCCTGCAGATGCAGGGCAGTGACTCATTCACAAGGGAGATTTCTTTGGGTTTCGTTGATACCTTCCAGTGTGTTAAAGAACCTGAATGAAGCACAGACACAGGCGACAAAGAATACTCGAAAAACAGTGAGACCAGGAGCAGCAGGAGTCTACTTTGATCCAGTCTCGGTTCCAGTTGAAGTACAACTAAGTCCAAGTGTCCAAAAAAATTGAAGAGCGACATTGTTTCAGGGTTGAGTCTTGTCCAACAACAAATCTAAGGACCTACCTACAGGTAAGCCCTTAAGTACCCTAGGGAAAGGGTTGGAACAACCTCCAAGAGGAAGGGCTGGACAGAGGGGAGGATATTCCCATATCCTTTGTCCAGTTTCACACTAGAGCAGGAGCAAAAGGTTCCCTGAACGGTTCAAACTGGAGTATGCAAGGTGGGCACCAAATCTGCCCTTTAGAGCAGTCTGGTGTCGCTGGCAAGCACCCCCACCCCAGGGAACAGGAAACCTATTGTTCTACCTTCTACTGCTCGAGCTTGGGTCAGCAGCAGGAGAGCAAACTTGTGTCTGTGGTCAACAACAGCACTAGCTTGGTGCAGACCCTGAAAGGCTGTTATCGGGAGAACAGAGGGGTCCCCAAAGGAGCCCCCCAGTACATGGGATCATACTTACAATATTGGAATCTGTGTTAGGGTATGATTTCAGCATTTTGATACCAACCATTACCAGGTTCTGTGCAGCCACTATATTGTTAGACATCTCATAGTGACTGATGTCCACTATATGTTTAAAAGTGGCTGACTGCACTTACAAAGCCTGGAGAATCGACTCCGGGGTTTGTAGGGGTGTCCTGCTCATGCAGGGGCACCCTCGCACTTATGGCCAAGCATCCTGCCCTCCAGACTGAAAACCCTTCTATAGGGGTGACTTATAGGTTTTAAGTGCAGAGACCTCAGATATAAAGAAGCTTATATCTGATATAGACTTCTAGTTGGATAGTCTTTACCTTTGAATTTCCCAGGTGTATGGCTGCTTCTGGAAGCTTTTGCTGAGCAATACCCATTGCGCGTGACCTTGGGTGGCTCCATTCGGCTCTGCATGACGGTGTCGTTGGTGTTGGGTATGATGTCACTGTGTCTATGTAGGCGCCACCCAAGCACGCGGACATCAGTTCTTTTCTTTCCGTGCCAGTTAAGTGACAATCTGGGAAGGGCTACCCCTCTGCTGTTTTTTGGCATGCTTTTTTTAGACTTGTCGAAAGTTTAAAAAAATTCTGACTTTATGTGCGAGGGATGTATTAGAGGAAGACAGGTTTCAAGCCGTGTGGGACTTGTTTTCACGTGATGTTGGTCACCGATCCACACTGCATATGTCTTTGGTGTCTCGAGCGCGACCACGATTCAAAGTTGCGTTCGGACTGTTGGGCGATGGCTCCAAAGACCTTGAGGGAGTGGGCAATACAGTTACTTGCGGCCCGGCGGTCAACACAGTCCAGCGAGACTCCAAGAAGGTCACGGTCCCGATCAAAGAAGAGAAGGTTGCAGGGACCGCTCCCGGAGCCCAAGTCCTCTTCCTCCCATTCAAGGTCCTTGGGACAGAGGCATAAGAAGAAGTAGTAGTCCAAGCAGACTTCATCTTCACCTAGGCTGTCATCCTTTGACGAGAGAGGTAAGGAGCACTGAAGCTCTAGGCATGGATCCGAAGAGCCGGAGCCTGATTCGACTTCGCGCCTACCCTCCCCCCCCCCCCCCCCCCCCCCCACACCCTTTCTAGGAGCAGGAGCGACTCCAACTCAGATAAGAGTTTTTAGAGGACATGCCCCACTTATTTGAGCGGAACAACCATGCTGGTGAGCCTTTGGGCCCGGCGGGGTCAGAATAGGCCCCAATGGGTTCAACCTGGTCGGCTCCAGCCACGACGCCGGTGGGGCCTCAGGGATCCAAACCCGGATCTGGTTCGAGGCCGGACGTGCCACCGCGACCTTCCCCGGTGTCGGACTGAAGTCGGTGCCTGTGACGTCACCGATGCCTGTCGGTGGCGCAAGCCCCATCCTCAACACGGACGACACGGAGCGGAACAACGTCAATTGACGCAAATTCTGATGTTTACAGAACCAGAGGTTCTTTGTTGTCTGGATGTGCTAGGGCCAGGAGAGGATTGGGAGGGGTCTTGAAACCCAAGAAGTCTCTGAAGAGAATTTGGACTGGTATAGGGACTGGTATAGGGAACTTGAGGAGGCCACTGGACTGGCTATTTCTCCAAATACTGGAATGCTCTCTCTGCCAACAGTGGCTACAGAGGAGGGGGCCTCCTATGCCACTGTGGTTAAGAGGGCAGCCGAGGTCCTTGGATTGGAGCTGCCCTCGGTGCATGTCAGGACTAATCTCTTAACTGAGGTGCTTCAACCTGGGGCTTCCACTTCTGAACCCTTGTTGCCCTTTAATAAGGCACTTGCGGACATCTGTCTAGGAACATGGTCCAAACCTAGCACAGGAGCTCCTGTGGACAGGATCATTGCACGCCCTTTGACCAGCACTGAGCGACCTAAAGTTTGTCAGCCAACACCCTACCCCAGAGAGTTTTGTGGTGCAGGCTTCTACTTCCCAAGGCGCATTCCCTTCCACTATAAAATCCACCATACGGTGTGGCCTAGATACAACCGATTCGATGGGCATATCGATTTCAGTGGCCTTGAGGCTCACACCTGGCTTCGAACATCTAGCATCTCTGGCGATGTCGAAGCCAATTTGATGGACATGCCCTTTGATGGAACCCACCTTTTTGAGGAAGAGTCAGACTCGGCCCTGGTCGGGTTCAAGGACTCTTGATCTATGGCCTGATCCTTGGGCCTCTCCTCCACCCCGTGATCAGTCTTCCTTTCGCCCCTTGCGTGGCAGCAGAAGGTGTTTCCAGCCGCATCAGCCCTATCCCAGCCACCGTCCAGCATAGACTGCCCAAGCCGTGCGAGGACGTGAACGCGGTGCATTCCAAGCTCGGAATAAATACCAGAAGTCATCAACCATACTGTCCCCAGCAGCCACAGCTCCAAGCACTCCTAGGCTGATTCTGCAGGACCTGGAGCAAGATCACCACCGAACAGCTCACCACCGCTCTCAGCCAGAACCCACCCGCCAACACGACCGCCCCAACGAAGCAGCCCGCAACCTCACACAGTGGCTCACCAACTGCGCCGACGACCTCGCACCACTGAGAAAACCTCCCAGCAGATCCGACTGCAGGAAAGCCCCATGGTTCACCAACGACCTCAAAAACTCCAAGAAAACGTGCCGCACCCTCGAGAAAGCCTGGCGCCACGACCATACAACAGAAAACATGACAGCCCTCAAGAACGCCACCCGCAAACACCACCAGCTGATCGGCACCACCAAAAGAACAACATTCAAAGAACGACTGGACAACAACACCCACAACAGCAAGGAACTCTTCAGCATCGTGAAAGTGCTCTCCAACCCCAGCGCCTGCAACAACGACATCACACCCTCGCAAGACCTCTGCGACTCACTCGTCTTGTTCTTCCATCGCAAGATCGTAGATATACACAACAGCTTCTGAGCACAGACCACGCACCCAACCACCGAGCCAACGCCCCCCACCACCACTCTCTGCACCTGGACCCCGGTCAGCACCGAAGACACCACCCACCTAATGAACACCATCCACTCCGGCTCCCCAAGCGACCCTTGCCCACACCACATCTTCAACAAAGTCGACTCCATCATCGCACCCCAACTCCGGAACATCATCAACAGCTCCTTCGCATCCGCCACCTTCCCAGAGAGCTGGAAACATGCAGAGCTGAGCGCCCTCCTGAAGAAGCCCACAGCGGATCCCACGGACCTCAAGAACTTCTGCCCAATCTCGCTCCTCCCCTTCCCGGCCAAAGTCATCGAGAAGACCGTCAACAGACAACTCTCCTCCTTCCTTGAGTCCAGCGGATCCCTCGACCCCTCGCAGTCCAGCTTCTGAGCAAACCACAGCACCGAGACAGCCCTCATCGCAGCTACTGACGACATCAGGTCTCTGCTCGACAACGGGGAAACTGCCGCCCTCATCCTCCTAGACCTCTCAGCAGCCTTCGACACCGTATGCCACCGCACCCTGATACGCCTCAGCAACACTGGAATCCGAGGAGCGGCCCTGGAGTGGATCATCTCGTTCCTCGCCGGAAGAACCCAGAGAGTCCGCCTCCCCCCGTTCCGATCCCCGGCCACCGAAATCATCTGCGGCGTTCCGCAGGAATCCTCACTCAGCCCCACCCTCTTCAACGTCTACATGAGCCCTCTCGCAGCCATCGCACGCCAACACAACCTCAACGTCATCTCCTACGCCGACGACACCCAGCTGATCCTCTCCCTCACCAACGACCCCGCCACCGCCAGAGCCAGCCTCCAGGAAGTAATGAAGGACGTCGTGGAATGGATCAAGCTCAGCCGTCTGAAACTGAACTCAGACAAGACGGAAGTCCTCATCCTGGGTGTAGGAGAGTGGGGTCTGCAATCCTATGGTCACCCCAGATTTTTGCTTTTTGCTTCACTGGTTTACGACTTTCCCTGGCTGTGGGCCTGCTAATCAGACCCACAGCCTAGCTGTTCTCTCTCTAAATTGACATCCATATACTTTAGGTGCATTTACCAATTGGTATTGGGACCCCTTATCAGCCCCTGTACAGTGTACCTTAGGTACCCAGGGCAAAGGTGAACCCAACGCCTACCAGGGGCTGAAGCATGTATTATGCCACCCCTGGCTGGCCATCTAAACAGACACAACTGGCTGGTAAGACAGCTGGGGCAAGGTGGTGTAATCACCCTTTGCTGTAGATATAGTATACCTATATCTAACCCCAAAATGGACACATATATTCCTATCAGTCACTCCTATGGCAGGCCTTATCAATCCTGAAGGTAGAGTGCTTGGAATTATGTGAGATGGTGCTCTAGCATGAGCTGAGCCTGTCTGCAGCTTGCGGAACCAAGTCCTTATAGCTGTTCCATGATAACGCTATACCATATACTCTTAAGTGCATTATAATCCTCGCGGTTATTGCTAACTTTGTTATAGCATTATCAAAACATGTCGAGTAAGGTGTCATACGAATTGGAAGACTACCCCCTCGCCAGTTCTGGCGACGGGGGTAGCATTCCACCCTTTTAGAGGGACACAACATGTATGTAACTGTGAACCCCGGTTAAAGTTAACTCGAGCCTCAGCCTCACAAAATGGATGCTGCCACCACAGACACAAGTCTGACCTTCTGCTGCTGGGAGTCCTTCCAGCGAGGGAGGCCTGGACAAAGGGTTTCCTGCCTTGGGAGGTGCTAGCACCACCCCAGACAGGAATTTGTGTATTGAGGTAGGGAGGCCTGAAAGGAATGAGACATGCCTGGGGCACACAAGGTGCCCTGTGCATACACCGGTTCAAACCATTTGCTGGGGCACTCCAGCCCCAGTTCTGGCGTGAAACCGGACAAAGGATAGGGGGTGTAACCACCCCCCTTCCTGGTCCCACTCATGGGAGGGACCTAGTCACTAGTACAGCCCCCTTTAGGAGAATAAAGGTAGGAGCTGGTCCCATTCCAAATTAGATTTATCCTGACAACTTTAAAATAAGAAACTCTGGACTTCGCCGTTCTGCTCCACAGAAGACTGAAGAATCTCCCTTGTGGGCAAGGAGTGTCCACCCTGCAACTGCAGGCACCATCAAGCGTCCTGGCGGTCCACTTTGTCGTCCTTCCTGCCGGATCCAGACTTCAGAGCCCGACGAGACCCGGACTCCCAGACCTCTCCGACCTCTACCTACATCTGCAGCACAGCTGAGATCCGTGGGTGCGACGAGACACGTGGGACCGGCCATCTTGAAGAGACTGCACTTCGCTTCCAGCACGACTTCTGAGGCATCCTCGAGTAAGTGCTTTGGGGATTGAGAAGCCCCAGCCCCGAGCAGCTCCTGCACCAAAGACCACCCCACCAGCATCCACGAGATCTGCGTGGGGCCCTTTTGCTTGATTGCTGCTCGACGCGTTGTCTGGTCACTTGCCGGCTGGCTAGTGACCTCCTAGACGACGATCCATGAAATCTACACTGCTGGTCTGGTTGCTCCAGACTGGCCCTTGCTCCCTTCCAAAAGAGGAGCACCCTGGACCCTCCTGGTCCACTCAAGACGCCGTTTCCACTCACCGCGTGGGTTGCCTTTGCCAAGACCTGTTGATTCCAAGTCCGGATCCGACAACGCCGACAGCGAGAGCCTGCGTGGGACAGCTCGTGCCTCCATCCTGGTCGTCGAAGACACCTCCTGGTCCATGTGGCTGCAGAGACAAGCGTCCACTCCTCACCTGATCGCGACGACAGCATCTGGTTCCCTCCTGGTTCCACACCGGTCACTGGCTAGTGACTTTGAACACTGTCCCCTCTGCTTTCAGGTCCTCTTCTTCCTCGATCCACCCGTGGATCGCACCGGACATCTTCCTCCTGGTCGCCTGCAGCATCTTTCTTCAAGGCTCCATAGACTTCGACGCGGAAACCCGACACACTTTGACACCTATGCACCCGCAGCCCGTGGGTGAGGTAACAAGAGCATTTCGGTGCTCAAGGGTAGATTAACTCTCCTAGTGTCCAGATTTCCAGTCGTTTTAGTCCTAGATAGTAAAGACTGTCCGTACTCACCTTTTTCGTAAACTGTACTGTCATTGACTTTGTTCCGCATCTCGCGTGTGAGTTCACACTCTGCACACGCGTCCCGTGGGCCTCCTGGTACTTACCTAAGATTAGGATAGTGTAGTCCCAGCGATCCTACAGCCTCTGGACATCTCCATTCCTTCTATCGATTTCCTTATACTATTTACTTAGTATATGGTTTGCCGTGCCCCTAGGGCACCATTGTAATTTTGTGCAACTTGTCGTATTTTTCCTAAGAGATTGTCATGTGCTTAGCCCTCTGATCTCATAAAGAGTTCAGAGGTGTTTGTTATTAATAAATATACTGTTTATTTTTATAACAACCTGTGTGGTGTCCTTTCATCTGGTATTCAAGGGGTTATGTGTGGTTAAACAGCTGGCTTCACATGCCAAAAGAGTTTAGCCTAAGACTGCTTTTTCCATGCTACCATTAGGATAGATGGTCTATAAGGTTGACTTAACACCAATCACCATAAGGGTTGTTTGGACTGATACATGGTGGTCACTAGAACTAGTGAGCATCATATATCAGGCCAACTTCTCACACTGGGACCACCCCCTTATGCCTGGGACGACTCCTGGTGGCCCCCAGCCCTGGGCACCGCACCCAAGCCAACGGATCATGCACGCAACTGGGCTTCATCCTGGACTCCTCCCTCATGCTGATCAAGCAAGTCAACGCCGTCTCGTCTTCCTGCTTCAACACCCTGCGCATGCTCCGAAAGATTTTCCGGTGGTTCCCCACCGAAACCAGGAAGACGGTCACCCAGGCCCTCGTCACCAGCCGCCTGGACTACGGGAACACCCTCTACGCTGGAACCACTGCCAAACTCCAGAAAAGACTCCAGCGCATACAGAACGCTTCTGCACAACTCATCCTGGACATCCCTCGCCTCAGCCACATCTCTGCCCAACTGAAAGACCTGCACTGGCTCCCCGTCAGCAAGAGGATCACGTTCAGACTCCTCACCCACGCACACAAGGCTCTCCACGACATGGGCCCGAAATACCTCAACAGCCGCCTCACATTCTACACACCCACCCGCCAGCTCCGATCTGCCAGCCTCGCCCTCGCCTCCATACCACGAATTCGCAAATCCACCGCCGGAGGAAATACGTTCTCCTACCTTGCACTAAGACATGGAACTCCCTCCTCACCCACCTACGGCTGACCCTGGACCATCTCTCCTTCAGGAAACAACTCAAGACCTGGCTGTTCGAGCAGTAGCGACTCCTCCCCCCCCCCCCCAGCGCCTTGAGACCCTAGTGGGTGAGTAGCGCGCTTTACAAATTGACTGATTGATTGATTGATTGACTATTGGTGGGAGAATTCGTCATCATCTCCCCCTCTGTAGATTCATAACATCGGACAATGGGTCTTGCAGATAGTCCGGGAGGGCTATTCTCTGACTTTTCTTTCTTTTCCTCCTCCTATTCTGCTAAATCAGTAACGGCTGATGGAGGATCACTTAAAGTTGCTCCAAGAGGAAGTTACGGCTCTCTTGGCCAAGGAGACTGTAGGAAGGGTCCCGTTTTCAGAATTAGGCAGTGGCTGTTATTCCCGATTCTTTCTGATTCCAACGAAGAACAAGGGGCTATGTACCATTTTAGATCTTCGGGCCGTCAATCTCTTCCTCAAAAAGCAGAAATTCAAAACACTCACTCTGGCTCAGGTCTTGTCTGCCCTAGAACAAAAAGATTGGATGGTAGCGTTGGACCTGCAGGATGCGTATTTTCACATTCCCATCCTGCCGGGCCACAGACATTCCCTGCGTTTCAAGGTAGGCAGCGAGCTCTTTCAGTTTACTGTGCTCCCCTTCGGCCTACCAGTGCTCCTCTGGTGCTCACAAAAGCGATGGCAGTGGTGGCAGCTCATCTGCGCAGGTTAGGGGTCTCAGTCTTCCCCTACCTCGACGACTGGCTGTTGAAGGCGTCCTCGCTGCAGGCAGTCATCTCCTGCGTTCAGACTACTCCTTCATAGATGCTCCCTTTCATCTGAGCTGTTCTGAACACAGTGCGGTTTCGGGCTTATCCTCCTGAACATCGAGTCCAGTATATTCATGCTTTGATTCCGATATTTCAGCCTCTATGCTGGATTTCTGTGATACTGACTCTGAGGCTGTTGGGCATCATGGCCTCCTGCATCCTTTTGGTAAGACACGCCAGATAGCGTATGCAGGCTCTGCAGTGGGACTTGAAGTTCCAATTGGCACAGCATCTGGGAAATCTCACAGACGTGGTTCAGTTCTCAGAAGGAACTACAAAAGATCTGTTTGAGAAGTTAGAATGGCATATGAGGTCCACTAGTTCTAGTGGGCACCTTGCACCAGTCTAATTGACCCTTATTGATGGTGGTTGTAAAATCAACCTTATAGAAAGCTATCCTAGGGGTAGCAATGGCGAGCAGTCTTCAGGCTAAGACTTCAGAGAGCGAATTAAGCTAGTTGTTTTACCAATTATAATCCCTTGAGTACCAAATGAAAGCACACCACACAAGGTATATATCAAATATATATCTATTTATTCTAAACACAACCCCTCTGCGAAGGCGCTAGGGGGCGCACAGCGGAATGGCTGTGTGATTCACAGCTCCGCCGGGCGATCACCAACGATGTGATCTGTCCCCGCCACGGACCCCACCATATCGCCTAAAAAACGGTCCCGGGGTGGGGCATCTGCAGGTATGAAGAGGGCCGAATACCCCCGCAGCAGTGGAGATAATTAGCGGCGATCAAGGAGAGACGCGGCGCGCCTGACAAAATGGCGGACTGCCGACTCGCCGACCGGCTGGAGAACACAGCGGCTGCCTGATACGTGGATGGCGTACGGAGGAGGTGCATGCTAGGTGCGGGTAAGAAACGTCCTTCCGGACCTCGGTCAATAATATAGGGCACATTAGAACACAAGCCCTACCACCCGCTTCGGACACTGCTCCCGACCACACGCCTGACAAAATGGCGTCACCCATGGAGCCAGCGTTACTGCCCGCACCTTAGCACTCCTGAAAGCAGACTCTGACTGTAGCGTCCTGCCAGCCCCACATGCTACGCTTAGGGACATCACATCACCGGCGCTATAACGGCGACTACCCACCACCAAGTGGTCCTGCGCTGCAATACACCGGCACACGGGAGCAATAGCGGACAGAAGGGAAACGGCAAAAACTCCCGGGCTGCACTTGCGCTTGTGAGGATCAACCCTTGTCACAGAGTGGAGGATGTAGAAGATTGGGATCCGACTCCACTGAGAATTTTGAGTGGATCTGCCCACCTGCAGTGGATACCCTCTCCCAACACCAGTTGCTCTACAAGGTGTGCTGTCGGCCCGTGACTACTGGTGGGACACATGTGGACATACCGGACCCCCCCAGACAACACGTGGTAACATAGTGGTGAACAGGCGCGCCCAAGCTGAAAGACTAGAAACGTCTACTATCCACACGTGCGCATAGCCATTATCGGCGTCCCGCTCCCCCGGGGACACCACGGCGACTGCAGCAAGAGCCACGAGGGCGTCAGGCCCCACTTCCAGAGCAACTGCACCTCAGGCTGGGGCGATGGGGAAACCAGATAGGCAACAGCCAAAGCTCTCGTTCGACCACAAAAAAACCAGCAAAACCTCAGAGGAAATGGCGGACACCAGCGGCGCAGCCGAACCAACGCCGAATAGCAACATGGAGAAAATATTGCTAGCCATCCAGACGAATTTACAAGACATTAACGGCAAACTGGATAATCTGACATGTAGAATGGATGGAATGGCTGCAAGACAAGAAAAACATGGCGAGCGCTTGGATGAGGCCGAAACGCGCATATCAGCTGTAGAAGACGAAGCGCGTACTTCCACCACCAAATGTACTGGTCTGGAACGCATCCTGGCAGTGATTAAGGCGAAGGAGGAGGACTTGGAAGCGCGCTCGAGGCGCAATAATGTGCGCATTACAGGATTGCCGGAGACGACCAACACTGGACGTATGGAACTGTACGTCGAAAACCTATGCAAAGATCTATTTGGTGCGGAGGCATTGTCACCGGTCTTTATTGTGGAGCGGGCCCACAGATCACTGGCGCCTCGACCGCCACCTGGAGCGACGCCGAGACCAATAGTGGCGAGAATTCTCAATTATCGGGACAGGGACGCCATCCTCAGACTGGCGAGGGAAAAAGGCAAAATCACTCATCAAGGCAATTCCCTGGAGTTTTATCCGGATCACACTGTTGCGGTTCAACAGGCAAGAAAAGAATACACGACAGTTAAGGCGAAATTAAGGGACCTAAACATTAGTTATTCCATGCTGTATCCTGCCAGGCTCCGAGTAACGTGGAAGGAGAAAGCGATTGTGCTGCCCACACCCAAAGCGGCCCAAGACTTCGTCAAAAAGGTGCATGGGAGGGTAGATCGAATGTCCAGGAGGAACAGCACCAAGACTCGGACTAAAGACGCTGGTAGGTCCCACCAACACTTGGCGGTAAGTCTCCCACTGGTTGTGGGTTGTAAATGCACGATTCTGTGACCCTCTTCTGGCAGTAGACTGTTGCGGTGGTATGACTGAGGATGGGCACACTGCGTAACACAGCCAGGTGTGGTGTGCCCGGAGAAGCGGCCCGGATCGCTCCCATTGACTTTTCATACAATTGCGGATATATAGACTGGGGGTGCCTAACGGGCTACCGCATACTGCAAGCGGACACACATTGTCCGGCTGTAAAGGCCGAAAACTCGAATACTGCACACGCTCCTCTGTTAAACATTGGGGGTCCCCTCACTGAATAGTACGATTACATGGTGGCCTAGGTGGCTCTTCCTCACTCAGCACACGGGCGTGCCCCACTGGCAACTTACCTGAGGGTAATAGACGGCGCAGATATTTAACTGCGACAGACTCCAGAACTATGCTGCTGTATCGCACGAACTCTATCACCACACATGTACTCCCGCGAATCTATATTGCTGTGTATATGCGGTGCGCCTGGCTCTGTGTGGGGGATGGGCTATATCCTGTAAAGCGCGGACTATCTTGCCTGTTTTCATGGACTACAACATGGAGGCCGGTCTGAAGAACTGCTGTTGAGCTGAACTTCACGATATGTCACTGCAGCCACTAGAGGGTGGGGGGATGGCGGATTCGCAGACGCATAACCTACATTTATGTCAGCTTTTGAAGTATTGCCCACACCCGAAACATCGGGTGCAGAGTTGTGCTCCTTGCGGTCCTCCGCAAGGGTAATACCCAACACAAGTCCCACAGTATGGGCACTGGTTTGTTTGGCTCGGGTTTGTGGGATTTGTTTTCAAAGGGACTATGGCTTCGGCATGTTGGGGTTGCTGGAGTGGGTGGGATGGGGGGATTTGAGGGTTTTGATTGTTTAGAAAGACCACGAACATTGACATCGGACGAAATACTGAGTTCTCCCTGGCAGAGGACTGCTATCGCTAGAGTATATACTCATGATGCAATGCTTCAGAAAGCACCTTTAGTTATGGTTTACATATGGATGGAACACTGCGTGCTTTTAGATGACTCAAGGTTCTGGGCACACGGGTAAAACACACTTAACCTCCTCACTTGGAACATTAGGGGCTTCGCCCAACCACAGAAAATCAGGCAGATTTTTGCGAGTCTTACCAGATGGGAGATAGATATTGCATTTATACAGGAATCCCACCTGGCACCCAACACACACCCACATCTGGGAGCACGGTGGGCGGAATCGACCTATAGGGCTTCCTACTCCTCTTATTCCCGAGGAGTACTCATATTGATTCGGAAAGGGGTCAATTTCAAGTCGCAGCACATTACACAGGATCCCAATGGCAGATACGTGCTGGTTTCAGGCACTTTACGCGGCCAACACGTGACACTCCTTAACGTTTATGGTCCTAATACGGATACACCGGAGTTTTTCAGGGAGATATGGGGCCACTTACAACCACACGCAAACACACATATAATATGTGGAGGGGATTGGAATGTAACATTGATGGACGGGCTGGATCGCTCCTCTAACTCATCAGAGCAGCATAAGCAGGCGAGGGCAATGGTGGGACACATGACAGATCTGTCATTAACAGATATTTGGAGAATTAAATATGCTTACGAGCCGGGGGCCACCCACATCACAGCGTCTCATGGCAGCTGGTCTCGCCTAGACTACTGGTTAGGCACGAATGATATCGCACTGTGGGTAAAGGAGGTACAGGTGTTGCCACGCACATTGTCAGATCACAACCCCGTCCTATTACAGCTCAGTATACCACGATACACACCACCTCCATTTCAGTGGAGGTTCAATTCACAAGCCCTATCCGATTCTATTTACACTGACACCTTAACGAAGGCAATCAGAGAATATTTCCAAATAAATTCACCAGCTGTCGAGGATCCAGGCCTATTATGGGAAGCCTTCAAGGCCACAATAAGAGGCGTCTGCATTAGCACCACTGTAGGGGTCTTGAAAGACATCAGACGCCAGATACAGCGCTGCGAGACTCGCATAAGAAATATAGAATTGGCTTTTGAAAACACACAAGATGTCTCGCTGCTGACAGAGCTGCGGGACCTGCATACTGAACACACCAATTTTATGGCGGCTGAAATCAAATATTTAGATCGCAAACACATAGCTAGGAACTTTGGGGAAGGAGGAAGACCGGGTGGGACATTGATGAGGAAGATATGCGAAGGGAGGGGACACTCAGCCATACTTCAAGTCAAATCGAAGGAGGGCCAGACACAGACGCAGTCAGCAGACATCCTAAATAACTTTGTGGATTCCTTCAGCACACTCTACAAATCACAACCCACGGCACCGGCGGACGAGATTCTTAACTACTATTTACAGGATGTAGCGATCGGATGGCTGTCGAATGAACAGAGGGACCATTTAGCAATGCCCATTACAGTAGAAGAGGTGAAAGCAGTGATTAAGTCGCTACCTAGTGGCAAAGCACCGGGCCCCGATGGGTACACTAATGAGTTCTACAAATTCTGCGCAGACATTCTTGCGCCTTACATGGTAGACATGTTTGGCACTTCCTTCGAGAAATCCATACTCCAGCCTACTCTCCGTGAGGCACTAGTTATTGCCCTCTTAAAGCCGTCTAAAGACCCTGAGGAGTGTGACTCCTACAGGCCCTTATCGCTCATTAACGTGGACTCGAAAATACTCGCGAAATTGCTTGCAGTACGTTTGTCCCCTCTAATGACACACCTGGTCCTTCCAGATCAGACTGGATTTATCCCCACAAGATCAACTTCCCACAATACAAGATCCCTCTTTGCTCTATCCCACTACCTCCAGCCCTCAGTTAAAGCCGTGGCAGTCATGCTCGATGCCGCTAAGGCATTCGACTCCATTGAATGGAGCTATATGATTGCTATTTTACACAGGATGGGCTTTCCCAAACGGTTTGCTCAATGGGTCTCACTGCTATACACTCAACCAAGCGCCAGAGTCCGGATAAATGGTTATGTCTCGACTCCCTTTAGTGTAGAACGTGGCACCAGACAGGGATGCCCCCTTTCTCCCTTACTTTTCGCGTTGGCGTTAGAGCCCCTAGCATGCATAGTGAGACAAAATTACAAATCATCAGCTTTGCAATTTGCGGCCAGACCACTACACATATCTCTGTACGCAGATGATATGCTGCTATATGTACGCGATCCCGACATTCATCTGAATAATTTGCTCAGAGATTCGGGGGTCATTCTGGATTAGCAATCAACTGGTCCAAATCTTCCATAATACCCTTAACGGACACCACCGCTCCCTTTGAAATCGACTACCCGCTGGAATGGCAACAGGATCCCATTCGCTATTTAGGGGTCATGTACCATAGGGACCCAGAGGAAGTCATACGCGCTAACTATGGGGTAGTGATATCCAAGCTGGAGGACAAAGTCCAGCGCTGGATCCATTTGCCTCTATCCCTAGCTGATAGGATTGCGATAGTTAAAATGAATATTTTACCTAAATTGCTATACCTTTTTAATAACATTCCCATCACACCCTCCGGAGAAATATTTCGCCGCATTAAATCGCTAGTACTGTCACTGATATGGGCTGGCAAACAAGCCCGAATAGATCTACAGACATTGACACTCCCATATATACAAGGCGGTTTTGGAGTACCGGACTTTCTCCTATATTACCTTTGTGCCCAAGCGCAATATGCGGCTTATTGGTATCATGAGATACCGTATCTCACTCACACAGCCATAGAGGAGGGAGATGCGGACCCTGTCCCCCTGTCAGCGATCATAACACACGCCAGATCGCCGCTGCATGCGAAAGACATTAACACCATAGATGCCACAGTGAAAGCCTGGCGTAAACTTGGACAATTGGCCCACAAGATCCCGTTATATGCGCCAGCAAAGCCCTTGCATCACCATCACACGCTGTCAGTCACTAGTGAGCAGGTAGGCATGTCTCTACTGCGGAGAGCTGGCATAGACAAGATGGGAGACATGTTTAAAGAGGGCACATTCCTAGACATCGAACATTTAACATATATACAAAACAAGACCCCGATGTTCCGCTTCACGTATTATAGACTGACAAGGGCACTGAGGGAACACTATCATCATTTCCAGTAGAACCGGATTGTTTGGCGTCACTCCAGCTGATAATTACCACTCAGGACTTATCACATTTGGTGTCTAGATTATACGCGGCAGCGCAGGCAGAGATAGTACAGCCTACTACAAAGGCTAAGGCACGGTGGGATTCGGAGCTGGAGACTCCGTTATCGGATGAGGACTGGCAACGCACCTGTGCCTTGACACAAATTCTTACACCAAACGGAAACCTGAGAATCATACACTACAAATTCATCCATCAGGCATACTATACCCCTACAAAACTACTTAAATTTGGACTACAAAATGAGGATAGATGCAAGAGATGCAACAGGGAAGGTGCGAACTTTACGCATCTAGCTTGGTATTGCGCCAAGATATCAGAGTACTGGGCGGACGTTACATCCACACTCACTATCATGCTAGAGGAGGAGGTGGAATGCACAATACAGACCTGTCTCCTTGGTATTGTCCCACAATTTCGTGCACTAAAGCGTAAGTTCTGTGTTATATGTTTATTGCTAGCTAAACGACAGGTTGCGCAGTGCTGGCATAGTCGAAAGGTACCCAAAAAATCCACGTGGCTCCATGACATGTCCGTATGTAGAGATAAGCTGTTGACATACGAAGAGAATCTCCCTGCAAAATCTAGACCCAAGGATTATTGGTACTTTCTAACAGACTACATTAACTCACTGGAGGAGGAAATAGAAGTGTAAACTATTTACCGTTACATTAAGAGGTGGTAACATATTATGAACAGGCTGACCTCGGCTATTAAATAGTCCTGAGGGGAGAACCAGATCCGTTAAGATGAACGTAAAGTCCGATATAGATCGTTTCAATGTCAGGTCTTGAAGTTGAGTTCTTTTATTGTTCCTATCTATAAAATTACAAAATGTAAGACTCATGTTGAAATGCTAACTGCGAGACCTGCAGAGGTTAAACTAGGGGCGGTTCCGACTATTGGATGAGACTGATCTTATTATCATTGTAGTTTATTTTGTGTCTGCTAACACCTTGCAAGCCGGCCCCCGGGTTGTAGGCTCGTGGCTGTGTAAACGGACTGTTGTTAATAAAGGTCATACGAAACAAAAAAAAACACAACCCCTCTGCACTCTTTATGAGGTCAGAGGTAAAAGTACAATACAAGTTGCTCAATTAGCATACGATAAGCTGCACCGTATACGTTATGCCCTAGGGGCCTCACAAACCATATACTAAAATAGTGGTATAAGAACCACGTCTGGAATAGAAAGCAGGCCTGGGGCCTGTGGAATCACTGGGGCTACTGTAAACAACCAAAGGTTAGGAAGTAGGAGGCCCACGGGAGACGCGTGCAGTGTCTAAACACAGCCGTGGGTTACCATTGCCTTTCTATGAGAAATAAACAAGTTACAACTTTACAATTTAAGGACACTTCCGGATGCACTGCGATGGAATCCTTTTAAACTAAGACACTTCAAAAGTCAAGCCCCACGGGAGCACCAGAGTACTCGTGTTACCTCACCCAGGGAAGCAGGGTGCATAGGTGCCTTTTCATGTCGGGTTTCGTCGTCATTTTCAATGGAGATCTGCAAAGAAGTGCTGCAGGCGACCAGAGGAAAAGTGTCCGGGTGGATCCAGGGGTGGATCGAAGATCTGAAGAACCTGAAAGCAAAGGAGACGGAGTCTAGGCCACTAGCCAGTGACCAGGGTGGCGATAAAAAGATGCCACCAGATGTCGGGTGCTTGCAGGTGAAGAAGTGAAGTTTGTCTCTTCAGCCACGAGGACCAGGAGGTGTCGACGACGACCAGGAGCTGGATTCAAGCTGTCCCATGAAGGATCTTGTTGACTGCGGTGTCGGTATCTGGACTGGACCCAACAAGCCTTGGCAAACGCACCCCACGCAGGATGTCGAGATTGGCTTCGGTGCAGACCAGCAAGGTCTGGGGAACTTCTCCTTTGCAGGGAAGTTGGAGCAAGCCTTGAGCAACCAGGAAAGCAAGTTAGATTCAAAGAAAAGTCTTCTGGGGCTCTCTAGCCAACGGGGAAGGAACCGCAAAGACGCATCGAGCTGAAATGCAAAAGCGGGGCCCACGAGACACTCGTGGAGTGTGGGCCTCTGAGCTTCGGTGCAAATGGCGCTCGGGCTTCAAGCACCCCAATGCACAACTTCGAGATACCTCGTGAAGTAGGTGCAGCTTGCAAAAAACAGGATGTTCAGGAGTTCTGGTCCCACGTCTCTCGTGTCCCCCACGGGTCTCAGCTTTGCTGTGAGCAAAGGTCGGGGTCAGAGATGTCTGGAAGGCTGTGTCCTATGTTTCAGATTCTTCGGGATCCAGCGGGAGCCTCGAAAATGCAGACCGAAAAAGTTGCTGTTGGTGCCTGTTTGAACAGGGTGGTCACTCCTTGACCACAAGGGAGATGTCGTCCGTCTATCAGTCGAAATGGAATGTCGAAGGTCCAGGATATAGGTTTCAGAGTTTCGTCCAGGGTGATCTAAAGTCCTAGGGACTGGGATCCTATACCTATACTAAGTTTAGGGGTTGGACTAACTTTAAGGTCCCTCCAATGGGTGGACCTGGGGTGGTTACACCCCTTCCCCTTTGTCCAGTTCCGCGCCAGAGCTGGGGCTGAGTGCCTCAGCAACCGGTTTGAACTGGGAAATGCATGGAGCACCTAGTGTGCCCCAGGCAGAGTCTGGAAAGCATTCACTGAATGCAGCCCTTCTGCCCCAATACACAAAGAGCCTGTCTGGGGAGATACCAGCACCTCCCTGGGCAGGAAACCTATTGCCCAGGCCTCCCCCGCCGGAGTTTCGTCCAGCAGTAGGAGGGCAGACTCGTATCTATGGCAGCAGCATCCATTTTGTCTTGCTGAGGCTCTGTTTAACTTTAACTGGGTAAACCAGTAACTACATGTCTTCTCCCTCTAGAAGGGTGGAATACTACCCCCGCTGCCAGGACTGGCGGGGGGGGGGTAGTATTCCAAAGTGTTTGACACCTTACACGACATGTTTTGATAAAGCCAAACCAAAGTTAGCATTAACCGCGAGGATTATAATGCACTTAAGAGTATATGGTATGGCTATATCATAGAACAGCTATAAGGAGATGGTTCCGAAAGCTGCAGAGGGGCTCAGCTCATGCTAGGGCACCCTCTCACATAAAACCAAGCACCCTGCCTCCAGGATTGTCAAGGCCTTCCATAGGAGTGACTTATAGGTGTATATGTGTCTATATGTATATCCAGATATAGGTATACTATATCTAAGTAAGGGGTGATTACACCAACTTACCCAGGCTGTGTGTACAGATCTGTGGTGTCAGTTTGGAAGGCAAACCAAGGTTGGCACAATACATGCTGCAGCCCCTGGTAGGCCTAGGGTGCACCTATGCCCTGGGTATCTATGGTACACTATACAGGGGCTCACAAGGGTGACCCAGTAACCAATCTGGTATGTACCTAAAGTACATGGTATTAATGTAGAGAGAGAACAGCTGGGCTGTGGACCTGATTAGCAGGTCCTCAGCCACACTAAAGTCGAAAAACCAGAGAATAACAGCAAAAAGTGGGGGGTAACCATAAGAAGCAGACCCTACTCTCCTACAATCTGCAGTGGTGGTTAATGAACCACGATTGGGTCAACAGCAGACCTGTATCCCTTCCCCAACCAGATCTCACAGTTGTGACAGATGGGCCACTTATGGTATGGGGCGGTAATCTGGGAGAGGTGGAGATCAGTAGTAGTAGTAATCTTTATTGCTTGATTAATTAAAATCTTAGCAACTCACACAGCAGTATAAAAAGTACATATATAGCATAAATATAGAGTTTCATTAAAAACGTGGTGCCAATGTACAAAAAAGCGAACGGTTGGTTAGTTAAAAATCCATAAAATATAATTGAAGTAAAAGTGTATAGTTCAAGTGAGGCTGTGGGAGAGTCCCGGTCTGGAGGCAACACGTGTGTCCGTAGATCTAATGGTCGATTATTTAATCATGATCCACTAGACTTTGTGTCGGTGAACAGTGGGGGCGAGAAGTTACCGACTTGAGTCTTTTGCAAGGGCGACTGTGCTCAGGGTGCAGCACAAAGTTTTGTTTGTGCAATTTTCATAAAGCGGACAAAACTGCAGGTTAGTCTGGTGTTGACCCCGTTAAAACATGCCTTCACTGCCTGTCTGCAAGACCGGATATGCATTTCGTTTATGTGCGGTTTTAACAGCTCTCTCCTTTCCCGGTCTAGAGACTTGCATATACACAGAAGATGCAGCATATCTTCTTTGGTTTCGCCGCATAATCTGCATGATGTGGTTGCAAATGAACGTTTCCAGGGGGGCATGTGGGGTTTGACAGGTAAAATGCCCATCCTCAAGGTTAAGAAGCCTTCCTTTAGTGAGCCTGAGAAGCTGGTTCCGAGGTATGGTTGTGGCGTGCATTTTAGGTAGCTTTGTATCACAAACCAGCTGTGGACCCTCTTAGTTAAGCTTTCTTTGCCGTTTTCAAGAGAGACAAGCTTTGCCGACTTGTTTACCAAGTCTTTAACATTTTTAAATGGAAGTCCTGACTCCCAGACGTTTTCCAAGGCTAACATCCTAATTCCTGACTGAAGGTAGGCCTTGGCAGGGGAGTCATTTTTTCTTGATATTTCCTTCCATAGAAATGAATTCAATGATCCCGCCGCTGCGTTCTTTATTTTATACCAGCTTTTTACGTGTCCGGCCTTCCTACTTATTGTCTGATTTGCTATTCCGAATTCAAGTCTTACTTGGGTGGCTGAGGTATATTTTGGAAGCTTGAAGATTATTCTGAGGGCTTTGGCGACCGTTTTAATTAGAGTTTCTTCATCCGACCCTCGCATGGCCTCACAGCCATAGGTTAACGTTGGCAACAGCTTTGCTTAGAGCACTTCAAGCAGCGGGAGCAGGTTTGGGCCAGTAATTTTGTTTTTGAGATTTTTCAAAGTGATTGCTAGGATGGTCCCCCGCCTTTGAATCGCCTCATTTTGTTGCTCGTACGACCCATTTTTGTCAAAGATGATTCCTAGATATTTATACTCTTTGACAACTTCAAATTCTCTCTCGCCCAGCTGCCATTTCAGTCTATTTTTTGTGCTGCGCTGGTTTAGCACCATTATTTTTGACTTTTCTAGGTTAATTTCTAACCCGTTTTTTGAGGCGAAGTTGTTAGCGGTGTGAAGCAGATGCTGTAAGCCGACTGGTGTTTGGCTGATTAATATCAGGTCGTCGGTGTACAGTAGGTTTGAGAGAGGGAGGCCTCCCAGTTTTGGTGCATGGTGGTTGCAGTTGTCTAGATCAGTTGAGAGATCGGCCACAAAAAGATTAAATAAAGTTGGGGCCAGAACGCATCCATGCTTTAATCATCTGATAGTTGGGATCCGCCTGGACACGATCGTACCGTCCCCCCAGTTTTATTTGCACCCATGTCTCGGTATGTAAAGGATAAGTTGATTCAGGAGAGCAGTAGGTATTTCCCATTGAGCTAGCTTTGACCATAGTTTTCCACGGTCTATGCTGTCAAAAGCGGCTTTATAATCGATGAGACAGACAAACAATGGTTGTCTTGTCGCTTTTGAGGAGTCCGCTAAAAGCGAAAGAGCCAGGATGTTTGTTGTGGTTCCTATGTTTTCCTGGAACCCTGTTTGATTGATTGGGATTAAGGATTTTTCCCTTGCCCATTCCCGGAGTTCGGCCAGGATGACACCGGCGTAGTACTTAGCCTCGATGTCAATAAGGGCGATGAGCCTGTAGTTTTTTGGGTCGCTCTTACAGCCTTTTTTATAGATAGGGGAGATGATGGAACCTTTCCAGGATTCTGGGATTGTTCCTGTTGCAACGATGTTATCAAAAAGCCGTAGTAATATACTGGACCAGTATTTTTGATCATGTTTGTATAGTATTGGTGGCAAGCCGTTGAGCCCGGTGGCACCCTCTTGATGACTTTGCTTAATTCTGCCCTCGATTGTTTTTAAAGAGAAGCTGAGTGGCGAGTTATACCTTTCGTGAGGTGGGGGGAGTGCGAGATGAGGTTCCGCTAATTTTTCCAAATAGCTATGGGGGTCTGCGGTGAAATAGGTTTGCAGATGGTTTGACCAGACATCCTCCCTTATATGTGAGTTGATCCTAGGACCCAATGGATTCTCTATGCTCTTGACCGTTTGCCAGAATCTTGCACTGTTGTTCGATCTGGCGTCGTGCAATAATTTGGCCCAGAGTAATTCCGTGTGGTCCTTTTTTGCACGCCAAATAATTTTCTTTTTCCTTGCTCGAAGTTTTCCTAGTACATCTAAGGTGCCGGCTGTTGCGCTGTTTTGGCGCAGGGAGCGGATTGCTCTGTTTATATCGCCCCTTAGTTGTCTTAGTTCAGCATGCTGGCTTGAGGTCAGATGAGGGCACTGGCTTGTTCCCGCCCAGATGTTTTGTTTTAGCTTATGTTCTTGTTGTGCTGGTTGGGTAGCGGCCGGCGGGGCTGTTTGGCCCAGAGCTTTGAAGAAAGTATCCCAGGCGCAGACCGTACTTCCTTCGATGAATGTGATTTCGTCCCACAATGTCTTTGCAGCAACTGATAACTTTTCTGGGTCGCGTATTTTGCAGCGAATTCTCTTGTGTTCGTATTTCGACCTTTGATGGGGGTGTGTGTTTGCGTATGTTAAGGCAGTCCCCTGAATACCAAGAGTGAGCTCTTGAGGTTGCTGGTCACTGTGGTCGGACACCCCGATCCGGAAATCTTTCACTAGGCCAAGGAGTGGGAGGGCGAGGAAGGTGTAGTCGATTGCAGAGTTAACTGAGTTCCTATGAAAAGCTGGTGCTTGGGGTCTGTCCCCTTGCATGCGACCATTTAGTGCTAACATTGATAGGCTTTCCAGCTCTCTGTGCAAGTCCTTTGAGGTTTTGGTTGGCTTGCCCCACTTGTAATTGTCCTGGGAAATAATCCCCCATGCTCGATGTTTATCATCCTCTGGATTGCAATCGTTTGTTCCCTCAGCTAGGAACATGTTAAAATCACCTGTTATAATATAGTTCAGGCCTTCATCCTCCGTTATTAACTGCGTAAGTTCGAGTATCAGCTGCTTAGCACCAATTCTTTTGCTCTGGGGGTGAATATAGATATTAGGCAGGGTTATGTGATGTAGGTTACTTCGACCCTGCATTTCAAATTGTATTGCCAATATTTAAACACATGTTGTATTTTTACTCAAGCGTTCTTTTCCTGCAGTTATAGCTTCACTCGAGGCATAGACGGTCAGTCCACCTTTGCGGTGCCCGTAGTTTGATTGTCGGACTGCAGGGAGATGGTCGGTCTTGTAGCCTTGGAGGTGCAGGGGTTCCTCCAGCCAAGTTTCCTGTAGGAGGATTAGGTCAAACTTTTGAAGGTATGATAGTAGTGAGTGGTCGTTGGTTTTAGACCCGAGGCCATTAATATTCCATGAACAGAGTTTTAAGTTCCTTTCCTTGTTTCCCTGTTCGAGGATCGGTCATCGGCTGTCAGTTCTTAAATTTATAGTTTTGGATATCCACGACCAGTCGGTTGGGAGATAATTTTCTTCTGCCCACCTTCCCCCCCCATCAGAGGGCTGGGTCCGTCTGGGCCTGTGACCGAAGTGCTGCGGGCTCCTTTAAGGACTGTGCTGATTTGGATGCGGCCAATCCCGCTGCTCAGTAGCCTCTTGTTGGGAGCTAGTTGGTGTTGTATCAGCGGGGTCGGGTAACCAACTCGTCGGGGCTGAAACACTCGGATCCCCCAAACCTCTAGTTGTTGGTCTTCACTGAGGATTCTTCCTGCTAATTCGGGTGTCGCCCACTCGGTTTTAGTTGCCTCTTGGTCTGAGAGATGTTTGAAGGTCTCAAATTCTACTGACAGCAGATCTTGGGTTTTGATCCCGGCTAGACTTCGGATTGCGTTTAGAATGTGGAGGATGTTGCCACGGTTTAGGATATCCCTTCTGCCTTTGGACTTATATTCAGGGACAAACAAGATTGTTTGTGAAGTGGCTTGCTGACATTGGTTTGCCGATTTGCTGCTATGTAGACACTTGCGGTCTGCGTCTTCAGTCAATAAATTTGTTTGGATTTTTTCTGCTTTGTTTTCGTTGCCGAAGGATCGCTCTTTTGGATGAGGTTGGTCGTCAGTGTTAGGTAAGAGAATTGTGGTTGATTCAGTTGTTAATTCTGAATCAGTGGCGTCACTAGGGTTGGTGTCACCCAGTGCGAGTAACTCATGGCGTCACCCCCTCACGACTTACCGCATGGACTTCCTCTGCTCCGAGTCCGCCAGTGGACACAGTTGGCAAATAACGGGACCATACAGAATCCTTAGTAACGTTTGTAAATGTAGGTTCTATATTTACAAAGGCCATAGAAGAAAAATTGAATTCAACAAGACCTATTCACAAAATGCATTTGGAGTGCATTAAGTAGTGCTCCTGTTGAAGTTCTTTAGGCACTATGACACGAGTTTGTGAATTGTCCTCAAAACATCTAAAAGTGGAATAATTGGGAACACTATGGGAGTATTTAACACAATTAGCACAAACAGAAAGGACGGTGTGTTTACTATTTGGGAGTTGAACATTTCTGGACTGGCTAACAAAGGCATGTAGGAGTATATTAAAGAGTACTACTCCTGTAGAACTACCACTGAGGTCTCTCCTGATACGGCCTCACCTCTGCTGCACTGTACTTCCAACCTGCCTGGCCAACGTTTTTTTCAGCGGCTGCTGGATGTGCACGAGACCTGCCGGGCCCACAGTGATACCGCAGGTCGGGTATTTCCATTGGAGCAGGTAACTCCTGCTATTGCCCTATCTTAGTAGCGCAGCATTTGGAATGGGGGCCAGAAAAGTAACTTTCAGTTAGAGTTTTAGAAAGACAAACAAAAAAGAAAATCATCTCTAGTTACACTCAATACATGTAAACTGTCACTATGGTGGAACGGAGACAGAAAGAAAGACGCATACAGTGACGCCCTATATCACAGACCGAAAAAAAAAAATTCAAATGATGCTGCAAATGGCGTCCCATCATTAGCGTGGGTAGGTCTCGACTCTATTACCTGCCTTCCGAACAGCTGTCCATTTTGGTTTGTCTGTCTGTTTTTCTTATGCCTGTGTAGATGTTGTAAAGCGCTCTGATACCCATGGGCCCTGCTAGCGCTATATAAAACTCTAAATAAATAAATATAAATAGCAACTTACATAAATTTGGCTCCACTCAATGTAAGTCTACACTTTTGATTAACTTTTCTCTGAATTTATCAATAGGTAAAATAAGTAAAGTTACTTAAAAGTGTAAGAATAAATTACACATTTAAATCACTCACATTTGTTGGTTACCTTTTGGACCATTGGTGTAATGCCTCCCACCCCTGACACAAGATACAGCCTTCTTAACTTTGAATAATCCACGTTCAGCTATGTTGTCTTGTACTAATATTTGCATAATTGACCTGTTCTTATGTTATTATTCAAAAAATTAACCTATTTGATTATTAAAACGATTGTGGCCTTCCAATTCACGCTCGTGTCGAGCTTAAACTATGCAGTGAAGCATGATTATGGCAGTAGAGTGAGTCTTTTCAGACTGTGCTTGGGAATGAGCAGGGAGAGCCTGAGGGATGCCCAGGGTGCACAGTTTTGCACTGGTTATCAAAGCACACTGATCTGCCTCGGCGGGTATTCTGTCCCAAATAGGTCCAGTAATAAGGTGTGGAGAGAATATCAGGACGTCTATACTCTCGCAATGCTTACTCATTCACGAGGACTAAAACGAAAAAAAAACTGCACAGTAAAGCAGGTGAACTGGCCCCGAAGACGAGAGAGATCAATCATTGGTTAAAAATGGTTGTTAGGGGGTAGCTGAAGCCTCGTGGGGCTTTGTTGGAGGCAGATAACCTCAGCCGGAATATGCAGGTGGATGAAACAATTAATCCACACGAGCCTCCGAGGCGGTGGTAAAAAAGTGAAGGCATTGAATGGATTTTCCTTTTAAACGGCGGACAGCAATAAAGACGTGTATAGATAGATTGCTTGAGAGATATCTGCGCAGCGCTTCAGTTTCTACGATTGGACCTGACCTTGTACGAGAACCCTCCCCTGATACACTTTTTTTTTCACTCCTTAATCCCGACTGAACTTGAAGCAAAAGTATTTTTACATGTGATGAAATTCTTTTACAGTGATGATACATATTTTACCTTTTTTTTACACTCCACTGTGGTGGTGGCTGGGCCACTTCCGTGGGGGTTCAGCAAATCGCCAAGCAGCACTCCCCTGCCTCCAGACTCTCCACTCTCAGTCTCGGCGCGTGGTGGTTGCGCACGTCAGCGAAGCACAGCGCGGGGGATGGCCCAGGGCCGTCATTGGTAGCACTATAAGATTGACGGCCCTGGGACCCACAAACTGGGTACGCCGCCGCCACGCAGCGCACCATCACCACTATGCTAGTAGGTGGTGGTGCGTGCGTGGCATGCACTGCAGTATTTGTTGTTGTAAGCTGCAGGTGTACTTGCACAGTGCAGTGAACTAATAACTGCACGTAATTGGTGTCACCCTAGGTGACGGTGTCACCCGGTGCGGCCCGCACCCCTCGCACCCCCTAGTGACGCCACTGTTCTGAATTTATTTGTGCAGTTGAGGGTTGTTGCTGGGTAATGTCACGTACTGCAGAATGTATGCCCGTTGTTAGGTCCTCGCTTCCATATATGCTGGGCTTATGCCTACTGGTCGCTTTTTCCTGATGGTTTATGAGGTGTTGATTGTGATCCTTGGAGCTTTCCTCGACTACTCGCACTGGGCCTCTTAGTGTCAGGGAGCTGGTTAAGCCTTGGACTGGCTGTTGAATCTTTGGTGACCCGAGTTCTTTGTGCTCCTGCTTAGGAGCGTTCTGTGGGTTTGGTGCGGTTTGGAAATATGTTTTTATGGGTGAGTTCTTATGCCTCCCTTTCCTCCTTTGTTTCCTTCGCTGCTTGGAGGATTGACATTTGTTCTGCTCAGCCCTACCTCCTGAGAATATTGCTTCATACGTTTTTGGCTGGCTGGTGGTTGCTGCCGCTGGTTCCAGATTTATGGCCTCGACAGTTCCTGGTGGTTTGGGAGGAGACGGGTTGGATGTTTTGATCCCGATTCTGGTTTCCGAATCTTGGCCGGCCTCTTGGATGATTATCACAACATCCTCTTGGATGGTCAGGTCCGTCGAGGGGGTTGCTTCTTGCTTTGTACTTTCCCCTGAACCTGTACTGGGGAAAAAAGAGTTGCAGGTGATGGGTGAGTTCGGGTCTTTAATGACCGGTTCTTGGGCCTCTTTTTGTGTCCATGTCCTGGGGCCAGTTTGATTGTTGGTTACTGGTCCTCTAGTGCTGGTATTTACACTGTCTCTGTCAAATTTCAAACGAGAGCCTATAGTTTTCAAATCAGTGAGGAGATCGTTCATCGCTGTCGGTAGTGTAGCAATTTTTTCAACGATCAGGTGGCAGGTGCAGCTTGGTGGGATTATGGCTGTATCCCGTTGGGCTCTTTCGATAAAGTTGTTCATGCCTGAAAGTTTGCTGTCTATGCTGGTAACATGTAAAGCCAGACAATTGAGAAGGGTGAGTTGAATGTCCATTTTGTCAGAGTGGTATTCCAAAGCTTTGGTGGAGAGTTGCATGGTATTTAAAAGGGAGGTCCATATTCCTGATTCGCCTGGCTGAGTGTTTACGTCCACCTTTTTGGAAGTGTTTCCTAATCCTTGGGGGACCTCTTCTTTCTTGCCCTCGGATGTGTAGGTTGTAACAAGGTTTTCCCATTCTTCATTTGTGAGGGAGGCAATGTTAGTGCCTCCTAGAGTTATATCATATGATTCACCCTCCGCGTTGACCGTTGTGTAAAGTTGCTTGAGTAGGTGTACCTCAAAATGTGGTTCCGCCGTTGTGTGCTTCGGGAGCGTATGATTTGTGCTGTTTCGAATGGGTAGTTGGACCGCTATTGAGTGATTGAGGGGAGTTTCTTTATTGTTGTCTTTGCATTTCTGGTTATGATTGTGATTGTACATATTGAGTTCGTAGTTACGATCAGTGGGGTCGGTAGGATGTGATTTTGGGAGTTGTAGGATGAATGGTTGCCTTTATACCAGTTTTTGTCCTCAAAGGGGGGGGGTCGTGAGGCCTGTAAAGTGAAATACGTCTGACACTGAGGCGCCTCTAAGATGACTTATAGACTGGCGGTGCAGAACTGTAATTTCAGGCTCTAGAGGGAACCTGGGTGGTTCCGTAGGTAGTTCCATTTCATCCTCTTGAGGAGGCTGCGAAACTGGTAAGAGCATGGTTTCATTGCTTGACAGGGGCAGTTCGGGAGCGCCTCCTGTGGTTTTTTCAGAGCTGATTAAAAGGGGTACGTTAATTGCGGGTGGTTCCGTTACTTCTTTGGAGGCCCCTATGTTTGACGTGTTTAAAGGGCTGTGTCTCCTCTCCCCTGATTCGGCCGATTGGATATACAAGCCGGTGACTGGTAAAATTCCTGGAGTGCCTTCCGATGGCTCAGGGTGTAGCGGGGAGGGAAGATCCATTTGGTTATTGGTGTTGAGGTGAAGTAACGCTCCTGCGTCTTTAATGAAGGAAAATATGGAGTAAATTTTGGGTTGGAATTTTTTCGCCCCCTGGGGCGCAGGTTGCTTCCAAGTGGTTGTTACTCCAGTCTCCCTTGAGTCTGAGTCAAGGTCTACTAGCAAGGTGTCTGGCGTGCTTGTGACCTTTTCCCGTCCTATCGGAGTGTTTGGGACCTGGGAAGTATTCTTGGTTGGCTCATTTGAAATCTTAGGGTTCTTAATCTTCCTTTTCCTGATGTTGATGGTGGTTGTTGGTGCACGCCTCTCCTTGCCAGACCTCATTATTGGGTAGGACTGGCACCCTCTACTGAGGATTAGGCTCGGTGGTCGGCAAGTTTTTAGGTGTTTGGTCCTTTGCTACTATTTTTTATTTATTTATTTATTTATTTATTGTTGTCCCTAGTGATCTCCTGAGTGCTAGGAGTGTGTTCAGCGCTTAGTTGACAATGGGTTAAGGATTTGATGATGATGATTATGCTAGTGCTGGCTTGAGTTGGTAGTTGGTGACTGGTGGATGCTGACAGGTCTCTCTTAGCGATCCTAAGTGTTTGGCACTAGCAGGTGAGTGGGGGAGCTGGGGAGCGAGGGGGTGGAGTAAGACTGGTGGGTGTCCCCCCCGACACTCTGTTAAATTTTCCGCAGCTCAGGTGGCTCTCCCACGTGACTCTCGAGACTCATATGACCCCCCTCGCAGCTCCTCACCTCGCTCCTCACCTCACCTCACCTCACAGTGCGTAGTGTAGCCCCTCCAGCTTCGAGGACCAGTCGCTCGTGGCACGCGGTGGTAGCTTGGCAGCTCGCCCCCCCTGCGGCGCCTCTGCCTCCCCTGTTGTTGCTGCTGATGGTGCTGCCCTCACGGGGAGGAAAGAAAACCAGAGATGAGCAGCTTGAAGTGAGCGGGGGAGAGCTGCGTGCGCTCATGGCACCTCCTCTGCGTGGCTCACTCTGATTGAGTCTCGCTGCTCGCTACTGCCTCTGCCAGTACCCGAGGGTCCCGAGGGTCCGGTCCCGGTTCCCAGCAAGGTCTAAGCGGCAGCTTCTCCTCTGGCTCCTCTGGCTTCACCCGCATCTGTCTGCTTTCCTGCGCTGCTGCTCTGCTCCCGCTAGGCACCGGCCCCTAATCAGGCAGACCTACCGCCCCTGTCCTCACTGCTCCTGGCCTCGGATGCAGACCGGGGTCGGCAGTTGCATGCGGCAGAACTGGTTCTCACACCGGGAGAAGCGAGCGGGCAGGCAGGCTGTCAAGCGGGTGCGGGCTTCAGGTGCCGGGGGCTTTCAGATAGCCGCGAGGCAGTGCAGCGCAGGGCGGCTCGGCAAAGCGGGTCGGCAAAGCGGATCGGCAAAGCTTCAGTCCTGCGGGCTGTGGGCTGCAGTCAGCAACAACGGACTCTCCAATTGGCCCTTCTGCAAACATGCAAAATGGTATTCGCTGCACTTAATTTTGGAGCCAGGAGGGAGAGATCAGGGAACACTGGTCTTCGGCGGAGAAGGGCCACTCCATAAATGTATTGCCGCTCCCAGCGATTTGGTTGGCATTGAAAGCATTTCTTACCTCTGTCAAGGGGAAGTTAGTCCAGGTTCTGAGACAACACAACCTCCACGTGGTACTGGAACAGTGCAGGGCAGGGTGGGGTCGTGGACCCTTTGCCCATGGCTGGATCAGCAGGGCATAACCCTGTTGGTTCAACACCTGGCAGGTTCTCTGAGCGCCAGGGCGGACAAACCCAGCTGTTGATGCCTAACGGATCATGAGTGGCCTCTCCAGTTGGAGGTGGCGCAAGGTCTCTTTCAGTAGTGTGGAGTGCCTTGGTTAGATTTGTTGGCCTCCAAAGAGAACACGCAGTGGCAGTGGTACTGCACGCTGGAGTTTCCAAGGTGGCTATTGCTAGCCGACGCTTTTCGTGGCGAGTGGATCACAGTCCTGTTATACTCCTTTCCGCCCATGCCACTCCTGCCCAAGGTTCAGAAGAAGATCAGGAGTGATCAGGCCCAACTTATTCTTATGGCTCAGGACTGAGAAAGGAGAGTTTGGTATCCAGAGCTTTTGAGAATGAGTATAGATCCTCCGATCAGGCTGCCCCTTCGGGAGGATCTTCTGTCGCAGCTGCAGGAAAGGGTTCTCCACCCGATCCTGTCAACGCTGCATCTCCTTGCGTGGAGATTGAGCAGTTGATAGCTTTTAACCTTCCTTCCTCCCGAAGTTATTCTGCCGGCCAGGCGGCCCTCCACTAAGACCGTATACGCCTGGTGTTGGCAGAAATTTGTATTATACTGTACAGAAAGGTCCATTGACCCTCTTTCTGCTTCTCTTTCTATTGTCCTTCATTCTACCCCGTGTCCAGCAGGGCTCTGCTTTGGAAACTCTTAAGGGTTACCTTTCTGCAGTGGTCGAAGTGGGGAGGATCAGAAGGGCACGGCCTGGCCCTACTTCGTTAACTTTATGCAATCCGTTCCCCTACTTTTCTGTTTTTAGTAATGCATCCCAGGACGGGATAAATAGTGAAAGCCTTTAGATGATGTTCGACCGTTCGAGAACGGGCATGTGGCAGAGAAGGAAAAGGGCTCTGTCTGTTCCTTCTTGCCCAGGGAAGACAAGAACAGTGTCCGCTTCCACTCTGCCGCTGCCCCCATCTCTCTTATCATGTCTTCCTCTTATTGCCTCTCTTTCTGTCTTCTCAGTTGCTGAAAATCGTGACCTCAAAAACAGCTTTTACCCTCTCTTTCCTTTATTTGTTCCCCTGTGAAATGGATCCAAAAAAGAAAGAAGCCCTTTTGCTGCAAATGTCTGTAATGTATTGAAGGCGCTTCTCAAAGAATTCAGTAGTTCTTTATTTGTAGGCTGAAGATAAGCTGCAGGTACCAAGGGCCCAGGAGCACGAAGACGGATAGAGTTCAAACAGGCACAACAGAGTTCTGAACTAGAACATGAAGGGAACCAATAGCCTTACTAATACCAATTTACCTAACCTAGACCTAACAGAGAAGAAATACTGACATAGCATGCCACAATGGGTTTTTCTGGCATTCGTACGGCGAGAGGAGGCGCTCCTCTCATATATTGGGGAGGGCTGCTTCCATGTTCTATGAAGATACTTAGTGTTGATGATTGTAGAGGAGCTAGTTTAGTTCCACAAACTGTCCGAGCTGTATCATCCTCCTTTTTTCCAGGACCTTGGTGAGAAAAGGAAGCTTGAATCTGTACCTGTAATTTCAAAGGACTTTTTTCTTTAGAAGAGGGGTATGATAGTATGCTTTGGAAGGAGGGGGCACAACTGATGTGTGGAATAAAGCATTTGAAATGTTGTTGTATCAAAGTCAATGAAAGGTAGGAGGCGCTCAGTTGACCATGGCTCCATAGGTGAATTAGATACTTTTATTTTGACAGACAGGCTTAGCATCTCATAGGTCTCTGGTGGTTCAAAGGGGGTGAATATGACGAGTAGTAGGGACGGTTTGTAGGTTCTGGTAGCCTGGATAACATTTATTGATCTTATTTTGAAAATGGATTGCCATGTCCAGGAGTTCCTACAGGGATTTGGGATTGTGGCTGTGTGAGGTAGAGTACTGAGACAATGGGAGAGAACATGGGGTTGATGGAGACACAAAATGCTATGTATTCAAACAGCGAATAGGTAGTTTCGGCAAAGATAGTGCAGTTCAGGTTAGTGGCTTTGGTTAGGGAAATCTTTCTTCTTCTCTTACCCTATCAGATCTATTAAATGGTTTTGTAGACTGGGAAGAGCAGATCATCAAGGTAAGTAGAGAATCTGTCACAAAACAATGTCTCTATGAGTCAAAAGTGAGGCAGTAGGAAGAACATAAGATGTCTGCATCAAGGGAGAGGGAGTGTTAATGAAGTGCATTTTTATAAAAGGTCTGGGATCATCTGTTGCATTATGGTCAGCGGCACTGCTAGGAGGTGGCAGGCCTTTCCCTTGAGTTTAGGTGGTCTGGGGGCCAGTGGATTGATTGGAAGCAATATTACAGGGTGGGCGTCACCTGGGGGTGGTAGCTGTTTATGGGCTGAGGGAATTTTCAATGTGGTTAGTATTCACTTTTTTAGGTTCTGAAAAAGGTCATTGAAGGCCAGCAGATAGTGATCATTTCCCTGAATCATCATGATTGTGGAAGTAGATAGTGACATTTCTGAGTTTACTGACGAGATTGTGTCTGCAGCACGCTTGGATATTTAAAGTCTATCTCATGGTGAGATCTAATTGGAATGAATAATTCCTTGCTTAAAGGTTATCTTTGAATATTTTTTTCTTTCATTTTCAGGCTTGTAAAAAAGGACTTTATCAGCATTTCAGGGTTTCCTTGCATATGGACATATTTCACGTTCTAGTGCTTTTAGAAACAGAAGTTGACGGGTATTTAATAGCCCTCTGGACCAGTGCATATATGCTATGGTTGAGACTTACCGTGTTGGTGTATGGGACTATAGTGATTGCTGGGTGGATTTGAGCCAGACGTGATTGTCTGCACTAACCTGGGCTAGTAATGTCGAGATTTTGAACAAAGTTAGTCTGCTTGTGCACTAGTGTTTCTTTATGGGGTAGTCATGGTGGCCTGGATGGCTTGCACTGTTGTGTGTCACAAGCGAAAGTAGGCACTAATCTTCTTTAATATTGCATTGTTTCTTAGCAGAGTTGGTCTTTTCGTGCATGTTGGATGCACAGAGGTTCGTCAAGCAAAGCTGACATTTTTGTGGATGTTGGAAGAGATTATGTAATCTTTTTTTTTTTACCTCTATGGCACCATAAGGCATGATATATTTAGGAAAGCATAAAGCATTTCTCCTTCTTGCGCCCTGTTAAGACCACATTGTTCCTGCTTACATTTCACATCCTTTACTTAATCTTGCGTTACCTATGAGTAATTTCTTTTTCCAAGATGTTATTACTATTTTTTCAGGCAGCATATTACTCGTCTAGTGCATCAATCAATCAATCAGGGGTTTGTAGAGCGCACTACTAACCCGTGAGGGTCTCAAGGCGCTGGGGGAGGGAGCGGCTCCGGATCAGTCGAAGATCCAGGTCTTGAGGTCCTTCCTGAACGTATGCAGGTTTGGGGAGCATCTGATTATTTAGGGAGCATCTGATGATTGCCCGTGCCAGTTGCCAATCTCTGTCACAAAGTTAAAAGGGAGAAAGCCACCTCCAGGCTCCCTTCTTATAAATCTACCAGATAAAAATTTCTCAACTAGTTACACAAAGTAGTATGGTCAAAATAGTCTCACCAATCTCCGTCTACCTTCTTAACTGAGGATAATCCACCATCCCAACCTACTGCTTGACTGCTGACTACGTCTTGACTTTTCTACCTTTCAATCATGCGCCCGCCTAACCCCACCCGAAACGATACGCTTGTGCGTTACGGACCCAACTCCTGGTCCATTAACTACCCTAACAAAATAACCAGTAATGCTAAAAAGAACTTCAAACACAGTACTCTAAAGCAACACTCATTGTAGATAACTACCACTCAGCGTCCAACGGCAGCACGAAAACTAACTTCATTTTTTACACCAATCGCCCGGCTAAATGGAAAAACACCTCTCTTCACCTTCAAGTCGCCAAGTCAGTAATATTCCCTATGGTGAAAAAATCTCCACTACCATATCCCCGACCTTCAAAGGGGAACTCACCATTTCCATCTACAGAACTGGAACCATTCTCATACAGGCCACGACCGGCACCTCACCACTTTTGACCGCCACTTCCCCACACTCCTCTCCGCGTTAACTCAACTGAGCCATCAAACCCTATCTCCCCCATCCCTCTCCACCCTCACGAATAACGTGGAACTGATCCTCCAATCTCCCTGCCCTGAAGACCCTCTCTTCAACTCATGGACATCCACCATCACTCACGACAATCACACTACCCCAATCATTACTCTCCGTCGCCAAACACCCACCACTATCACATCAACTAAGCACACCAGGAGGGACAAACTCACAACTAACAACACCCACACGGCCGATCTAGACAGTTTGGTCTCTAATCTTAGCCCTCCTGCGACTGAAATCCCATCAGACACTCCCCTCCCTACTCCATATAATCTGAACCCTCCCTCACAATCTTCGCCAAACCCCTACACAGCCCTGTTCCCCTGACCTTGACTCCCCCCGGATCTAACGCCATTTCAAATCCTATGGTCTTTCTCCCCCCTCCTTCCTCTGCACACTGCCCTTCTGCTGCCGCACTCCCACATACACAACCTACCTCAACAGCTAATCTCTCTGACATGACCCAGAACTGGGACGCCCTGTCTAGAATTTCTCTCCCTCCTCACCTGGACACTAGTCCCGCTTCTCCTCCTCTAAACTCCTCGAATGGGAACATGACAAATCCGGCTCCCTGTGTACAACCTTTCCCCTCTCCTAATCCCAGGGACTCCATCCTATCCCTGACCCCTGTTAAATCTCCCTCCATAGACCCAAGTCAGTCTCGACCCCTGCCTAAAACCTCAAACTTTCTCAGTTCAATAACACAGCAACTGAACAGAATGGACAAGAAAATTAACTCCCATACTGCTGATTTCCGTCACTTACAGCAAAACCTCCTCAACAGAGCCAAGCCACCGTGCTCTCTCCCCCTGGGTTCTTCTCCCCTACCCCACTCGATACACCTCCCATGCCCCCCCAGAGCACCCCTCGACCCCCCCAGTCCAGCAGGGGGTCAGGCACTTAGACCCAACTGGGACAGCCAGCCCTTTTCGGTACCGAAACCAGATGAGTTCAATGACTCTTACCTCACTTCCAAACAGAAGTCTGCCCCTTTCCACATCCCTGTTATTATTGGCACTAACAGAATCCCTAATACTGTCCTCTCGCCTAGACCCCCTGCTCAATACACCTCTATCTACCTAACTCCCCCCATCTTCGAGGCTCCCCGTCATCTCTCTTGTATGCTCCTAAACTACAGATCAGCAGTACAACACGCTACTGACATTGCTGAAGCTCTTCTCGCTGAAGAAACTGACATCGCTTTCCTCACTGAATCCTGGGTCAATGTCCACTCTACCCCCATCCTTGACATTCTCACCCCCCAGGGTACAACATAGTCAGACAAGACAGGCCGATCAAAACGGGGTGGGGACTAGCCATCATCCACAAAGCTGGAATACAGATTACCAACCTCAAACCTGCAGAATACCTATCGTTTGAATACCTGGGTGTCGAACTCACCACCAAGGGCACCTTGTCCATCAAATTCCACACCATCTACCATCCGCCTGGAGAACATTCTCTTTTTCCCGAAGAACTAACAGACCTAATAACACGGTTCTCCTTCACAGATACCAAAGACGTGTTCCTGGGTGACCTCAATATCCACTGGAACGACCCAAAAAACTCCACTGTCCTGAACCTATCCAACCTTCTGGAAATACATAACCTCAAACAACTCTGCAATAAGCCAACTCACATCATAGGTGCAACACTAGATGTGATCATTACCAACAACGAACTGGTCTCTCTAAAAGCGATTTCTCCCATTGACTGGTCCGACCACCACCTCATTCTGTTCAGGATTGACACACCTGTCAGCCACCAACCTATTTGTGACGTCAAACCTAAACTCTTGACCAGAAACATAAAAAAAGTCCCTTTATCCAAACTTGAATCCATGATTCATCCCCATCTGCAACTCCACCCCTCATCATGGATGGGTGATGACTTCACTACACACTTTAACTAAAAAATTACAGAGGTTTTAGACCAAGTAGCTCCACTCAACTCAAACAACGGAGGCAAAACAAATCGAAACCCTGGTTTAACGTGGAGCTAAACGATGAACTGTGTCAACTCAGACAAACGGAAAGGGCTTGGGAGGCTTAACCCCTCAACCTTACACCTAACGCAACTTAGATCTGCTCGGCAGGCATACAAAAAACACATATTCAGTGAAAAGGCGTCCTTTTTCTGCAGCCAACTAGATCTGGAGAAAAACAGACCGAGAGAACTCTTCAGCATTGTCAAAAGCCAAACCAACGGCACTCCCTCTCAAGATATCGAAGCCACAAATGAGCAATGTGAAGAAATTGCCACCTTCTTCACTAATAAAGTCTCTAAAATTGATCAATCCTTCATACAAACCGCAAACACTCCTTCCCGCATAACCTGCCCCCCTTCTACTTCCCTTGACAAAGCAGAAAGAGTTCCCGTATAAGGACATTCAGTCCAGTCTCCAGCTAAAAAACAATGCGCACTGGTCCGACTTTGAGCTAATGGCGGAAAACGAGATCTTCAAGATAATTTCTAATCTAAAACCCTCCTCCCACACCATGGACCCCCTCCCTTCCACAAGCATAAAATAACTCAACCACACCATTTCCCCTTTCTGGACAAAAATCATCAACGCCTCTCTCACCTCAGGCTGTATCCCAGACTCCCTTCAACTAGGACAAATCACGCCCATTCTCAAGAAACCAGGGGCCGACCCTAATGATCTTAACAACCTCAGACCTATCTCTAACCTCCCATTCCTTGCAAAAACATTGGAGTCATGTGTTCTCCATCAACTCAATAAACACATTGATGAGTTCAACCTCCTCGACACCTTTCAATCGGGATTTAGGAAAGGCTGTAGCACGGAAGCAGCTATACTCAACGTCTCGGACGACATTAGCAAAGCCTTAGATGATGGTAATGCCTGCCTACTCATCCTTATTGACCTATCTGCGGCATTCGACACAGTAAACCATCCAGCTCTTCTGGAGACCTTGTAGTAACGCTCCGGCATAAATGGTACTGTACTAAAATGGATCACCTCTTTCCTCCAACATCGCTCACAACAAATTAAAATCAACTCCTGTCTCTCGAAGCCAACAAAAGTCACACTTGGGGCACCACAAGGCTCGATCCTCTCCCCGTCCCTCTTCAATCTCTTCATGGAATTTGAATTTGAATTTAAAAACATTTCTACAGCGCACGCTTACCCAACGGTTTCATGGCGCTAGTGAAAGATCAGTGGATGGCAGCGGCAACGGATTTAGGGGAAGGCTTGAGTGAACAGGAAAGTTTTAAGATTTTTACGGAACAGGGAATACGAAAGGGAGGTGCGTAGAGCGATTGGGAGGGAGTTCCAAAACGTTGGGGCCAGGACAGCGAATCTCACTCCGCCCGACCTCTGCTTTTTAAAGCGAGGGATGGTAAGAAGGGCCAAGTGAGCCGAGCGGAGTTCTCTGCCTGGGCAGTAAGGTTTGATAAGAGAGCAGATGAATTTAGGAGCAGTGCCCGCTCTGGCTTGATAAGTAAGACAGCCGAGCTTAAACAGGGCGCGCTCTCTTATCGGGAGCCAATGCAGGGTCTTGAGTAGTGGGGTGACCCGATGATATCTGGGAAGGCCATGGATCAGACGGGCCGCCTGGTTCTGCACCAGTTGCAGACGGTGGATCATATATGCAGGGGCTCCGTTATAGACTATGTTGCCATAGTCTATCCGAGATAACACCATGGCCATCATGATGATTTTTAAGGCAGGGGGGGAAAAGAAGCGGGAGACCTTCCTAATCACTCTAAGGGAGAAGAAGGATGAGGAGACCACAGAGTTAACTTGAGGGAGAACCGAGAGCTGGGAGTTAAGAAAGATACCCAGGGTCTTCACTTTAGGAACCGGGAGTGGAGGGACACCAAGGGAAGGGGGCCAAAAGGAGGGAGACCAGGGACTGCAGCCACCTCCGGTCAAGACCAGTTCAGTCTTGTCCGGATTGAGTTTGAGGTGGCTGCAGTTCATCCAATCTTGGATAAGGGTCATGGTGGTTTGAACATTCAAAGCGGATGCAGATGAATGGGATAGATTGAAGATTAACTGGAGATCATCCGCATAATTAAATACGGTGACCTCCAGTTGCTGTAACATAAAAATGAGAGGGAAAATGTAAAGGTTAAACAAAAGAGGGGAAAGTGATGAGCCTTGGGGGACCCCGCACTCTACCTTGCGGGTGGCTGCTGCAAAATCAGCCAAATGGACACTCTGTGTTCTCTCAGCCAGGAAGGACTGCAGCCAACGGAAGGCTAGGCCCTCAACCCCCGCCGCCCTGACACGGTTAAGAAGAATGGTGTGATTCACCGTGTCAAAAGCGGCAGATAGGTCAAGGAGAATCAGAGCTTGCGGACGGTTGATGTCGATCCCGTCACGCAGCTTGTCCATGACTGAAATGACCACCTTTTCGGTAGAGTGCAGGGGGCGGAAGCCAGCTTGACAGGGGGAAAGGCATTGATTTGTCTCAATGTGAGTACTCAGCGTGGAGGTGATGTGAGTTTCGAGTACCTTAGCAAGGTAGGGGAGAAGTGAAATAGGGCGGTAATTGGAAGCAGAAAGGGGATCGGCGTCCAGCTTTTTCAAAATGGGGATGACAACCGCCGATTTATGTGAAATAGGAACGTGACCATGGATGAGGGAATCATTAAGGAGGGTCAAGGGAGGGGAAGGGCAGACTGAATAGATTTCCCTGAGTATATTAGCGGGGGCAAAATCCTGAGGCGAGCCTGATTTGACCCGTTGAAGCAGGGGAACAAGGGTGTCAGTGGTAAGGAGTGGGAAGCTGGACAGTTTAGCAGAGGGGGGGGGGGAGAAGGATCCATGAAAGTGGGGGAGGGGAGGGGAATGTTGTGTTTAATCTTTTTAACTTTATCTATAAAAAACTCATTGAGCGAGTCACAGAGGAGTTGGGACGGGGGAGTGGTGGACGTGACTCTGGTGGAGGAGGCAAGCTCGTGGACAGTGGAGAAGATTTCTTTCGATTGAGACTCCGCAACCAGTATCCGGTGGGTGTAATATTCAGCCTTAGCTTCCAGAATGGTCTTTTTATAGGTATGCAGAGTGGCCAAGTAGATGGTTTTTAAGGCAGGATCGTAAGTTCTACGCCAGACTCTTTCAGCCCTTCTAGCAGCAAGTTTTTTCTCTTTCAGATCGGGGGTGAACCAGCGGTTGGCTGCGTGGGCCCTTTTTACTGAAAGGCGCCTGAAGGGGGCGAGTTCATCTCCAGCCCTCGTAAGCCAGTTGTTAATCGCGGCAAGTTGAAGGCCAGCTGTCAGGCCAGTAAGGACCGGGCAAGTCGTGGCCAGGGCCGAGCAAAGGGAGGGCATACTGACCTTGCCCCATTTCCGAACCCATGTATTTTTAGGAAGGGGGGGCTTGATCGGGAGTGATAGACCAAGGGAGAAGGTGATGGTGAAATGATCTGACCAAGGGCAGGGTAAAATGGTGGGCAGAGTGGATGGAATGTTTAGTGTCCAAATTTGGTCTAACGTGTGGCCATGTTGGTGGGTGGGACTGTGGATAAGCTGTACAAAATTCAAATTTTCCATAAGGCTAGTGAATTCCTTGGACTGGGGGCTTTCGGCCGGGTCGGAGGGCCAGAAATTAAGATCCCCAAGGACAAGAACAGAGGAGTAATTTACTACCAGAGTGGCCAGCAGAGTCTGAATCTCAGGAAGGAACGAGGGAGTGAGCTGGGGGGGGCGGTATATGAGGACAAAAGTAAAAGGGGCTTGCTGGGAGGTTGAACGAGCTACAAGAAGGTCAACGTCAGCGATGGGGGGGGAGGGGAGGATATGAAAAGTGATGTCCGTGCGGGCTATTAGCGCCACCCCACCTCCCCGTTTGCCGTCAGAACGATCCGCACGAATGGCGGAATAGGTAGATGGCAAGGCGGCAAGCACATTGGGGAGGGAGTCGGTCTTGAACCAGGTCTCCGTTAAAAACAGGAGGTCTGGTTTGTTGGTATCAAGATAATCAAATAGCTCATATTGGTGATTTACAGCGGACCTGGTGTTAAGAAGGGTAGCCGAGGTAAAAGGTTGTTGAGTAGGAGGGGCAAGGAGTGATGAGGGAGCAGGAGCGGGTATGGAGGCAGATGAAACGAAAAAGGATGCAAAACTAGGGGGGTGGGATGGGGGGGAGCAGTATAAGCCAAGATGTTGTAGGGTAGTGGTCGTGGTGAAATTTAAACAGCCAGGGGACCATAAGAGGCAAAGCTGAGACGGGGTATAGGTGGTATAACCGACAGCGTCCCGTGCCCCTAGCCCCGGCTGGCCGCGGACGGGCGCAGACGGGCTTAACTCTGGCGCGACTCCGGCGCGCCTTCGTCGCGCCCGCTGCGCCCGTCCGCTGCGCTCCCGGAAGCACATTGCGTTTTGTAGCCTGCCTCCCCGAAAGCGCTGGACCGCTAACTCCGGCCAGGCTTCCCAAACAACACAGCCCAAGATGGCGCCTCGCCCTCCACTCAATCAGCACTGTCAGCTGCGGTGGAACGGGGCGAGGGAGGCCGCAGGAGGGGCAGTAAAGTACACAAAACGCAGTGAGTACAGTCCAAATTAAAATAGGTGCAACAGAAGTAAAAGTGACAGTTTTTAAAAAACGAAGGTGCCGGCATCTAAATCATGCCTGCGCACTCTGAGTAGGCTCACAGCTTAACAGAAGAAATAAAAGAGCTTTTGGATTAAAATCCAGCTCGCGCTGCACATAAGCTCTCCAGCAAACCCTAGGCGCTGCCACCGACCTACTGGTTCACAGTGAGCCCTGCGCTGCTTGTCGTTTTGTAGCCTGCCTCCCCGAAAGCGCTGGACCGCTAACTCCGGCCAGGCTTCCCAAACAACACAGCCCAAGATGGCGCCTCGCCCTCCACTCAATCAGCACTGTCAGCTGCGGTGGAACGGGGCGAGGGAGGCCGCAGGAGGGGCAGTAAAGTACACAAAACGCAGTGAGTACAGTCCAAATTAAAATAGGTGCAACAGAAGTAAAAGTGACAGTTTTTAAAAAACGAAGGTGCCGGCATCTAAATCATGCCTGCGCACTCTGAGTAGGCTCACAGCTTAACAGAAGAAATAAAAGAGCTTTTGGATTAAAATCCAGCTCGCGCTGCACATAAGCTCTCCAGCAAACCCTAGGCGCTGCCACCGACCTACTGGTTCACAGTGAGCCCTGCGCTGCTTGTCGTTTTGTAGCCTGCCTCCCCGAAAGCGCTGGACCGCTAACTCCGGCCAGGCTTCCCAAACAACACAGCCCAAGATGGCGCCTCGCCCTCCACTCAATCAGCACTGTCAGCTGCGGTGGAACGGGGCGAGGGAGGCCGCAGGAGGGGCAGTAAAGTACACAAAACGCAGTGAGTACAGTCCAAATTAAAATAGGTGCAACAGAAGTAAAAGTGACAGTTTTTAAAAAACGAAGGTGCCGGCATCTAAATCATGCCTGCGCACTCTGAGTAGGCTCACAGCTTAACAGAAGAAATAAAAGAGCTTTTGGATTAAAATCCAGCTCGCGCTGCACATAAGCTCTCCAGCAAACCCTAGGCGCTGCCACCGACCTACTGGTTCATGGAGTCCCTCACAATCATCTTGAAAAAAGCTGGTGTGAGTTACCACCTTTACGCGGATGACACCCAAATCTATTTCAAAATCAAGTCCCCCGATGACATCCAACACCTCAATACCACTGTAACGGGGATCCAAACGTGGTCTAACGTCAACCACTAAAAGTCCAACCCAGATAAAACGGAACTGATCCTATTCTCTCCAAAAAGCAACCATCGTCCTATCCAAGAGTGGCTCAAGAATCTGGTTGCCCTAAACTGCCCCCTCGTTCTATTCGACTCAGTTAAGTCTCTAGGCATCACCGTTGACAAGAACCTATCAATGGAGGCCCACATCAAAAACTCTGCAAAAAGTGCTCTTTTCTCTCTAAAGCACCTCAAGAAATTGAAACCTTTTCTTCCCCATGATGACCTCAAGACAGTGGTTCAATCCCTGGTTCTCTCTAAAATTGACTACGGAAACGCCACCCTTACAGGGACTTCAAAAGCTCACCTAACCCCTCTAAGGGCAGTGCTCAACATGGCTCCTCGACTTGTATCTGGAGTAAAAAGATTTGTACACATCACTCCAGCTCTCAACTGACTCAAATGGTAAGCGCAGGTCAAGCCAGAACACTGAGAAGCTCCAACTCACTCCTTCTCATTCCCCCAAAAATGAAAAAGAAAACCACCCAATACCGATCGTTTTCTGGCAACGCTCCCAGGATATGGAACGCTCTCCCTGGAGTCCTCCGATGCAACCCCTCCTTCTCCTGTTTCAAAAGGGACCTCAAACTCCATCTCCTTAACCGCATGCGTGCGGGCGGAATTCCGCCCGTACGCTGGGTTTTTCGTAATCGCACTTTACGTGACGAGCTGGGCTCGTCATGAGCGTGCGAGGAGGCTACGCCATGAAGAGCCCAGCTCGTCATGAGCGTCGAAGCGGTTAACAAATACTTTCCTGAACAACGTCAACTAACCTAGACCTCAATATTCCGAGTTGACTCCCATTTAAGGATTGTTGGTGAACGGACCTTGTTTTCTTTTTTTTTCTGTCCCCCTCGTTGCACAGTTATTTATTGTTCATGCTGTATTTGTATTCTTTATCCGTGGTTTGCTGTGATGCTGTCAGCCTTATAGGTAATGTAAGGCCCTTCTGTTTTTCACAATGTGTATGTGAAGTGCTCTGATACCTACGGGTCTAGCTAGCGCTATACAAAACTTTTAAACTAAAATAAAATAAAACAGGAAGCTCGTTCCAGGTCTTGGCTGTGATGTAGGAGAAAGCTCTCCCGCCAGTTCTGTTTCTGTGGATGCGGGGGACTTCTGCCAGAGCAAGGTCACTGGGCGGAAGTTTCTCTTGGGTATGTGGAAGGATAATCTCTTGTTGAGGTATTTGGGTCTGTATCCGTGGTTTGCTGTGATGCTGTTAGCCTTTCTAGGTAATGTAAGGCCCTTCTGTTTTTCACAATGTGTATGTGAAGTGCTCTGATACCTACGGGTCTAGCTAGCGCTATACAAAACTTTTAAACTAAAATAAAATAAATAAAATAAAACAGGAAGCTCGTTCCAGGTCTTGGCTGTGATGTAGGAGAAAGTTCTCCCGCCAGTTCTGTTTCTGCGGATGTGGGGGACTTCTGCCAGGGCAAGGTCACTGGGCGGTTGTTTCTCTTGGGTATGTGGAAGGATAATCTCTTGTTGAGGTATTTGGGTCTGATGTTGAGGGATTTATAGGCGTGGGTGAGGAGTTTGAAGGTGACCCTCTTCTCGACGGGGAGCCGGTGGAAGTCTCGTAGGTGTTGGGTCATGTGTTTGTGACGTGGTGTCCCGAGCATGAGTCTGTGCGGCGTTCTGGATGGTTTGGAGTTTGTGTAGAAGGGTCCTGTTGATCCTGGCATATAAGGCGTTGCCATAGTCCAGTCTGCTGGTTATTAGTGCGTGGGTGACTATTTTCCTGCGGTCGGGGGATCCATTTGAAGATCTTTTGGCGGATGCACAGGCAGTTGAAACTGATGGAGGCGATGGCGTTGATCTGGCAGTTCATGGAGAGGGAGGAGTCGAGGATGATGGCGACATTCTGTGCGTGGTCCATGGGGGTGGGCGGACTCCCAAGGGCGGCGGGCCACCTGGTGTGGTCACAAGCGGAGGTGCAGGGTCCGAGGAGGAGGACCCCGGTCTTCTCAGAGTTGAGCTTCAAACAGCTTGAGGAGGGGTTTAATCTCTGCCCACTTCCAGTCGTCTGGGAAGACGCCGGACATGGAAGAGGCTCTGATGGTCTGTGAGAAGTTGGCCTGATATATAATGTTTCCAATTCTGGAACCACTTTGTATCAGTCCAAACAACCCTTATGGTGTCTGGTTGTAAGTCAACCTTATTAGACAAGCTATCCTAGGGGTAGCATGGACTAAGCAGCCTTAAAGGCTTAACTTAAGAGGTCTTGTTAAGCGAGCTGTTTTACCACATACAATCCTGTAATATCAAATGAAAGGACACCACACAAGTATATATTATAAAAATATATGTATTTATTACTAAAAACAATCCCCAGTATTCTTTATGAATAAAGGGGCACAAGCGTTAAATCAAAAGCACGGTATAACATACAAAGTTGCACAAATTTTGGATGAGGCCAAGGCGCCACTCAAACCATATACTAAAAAAATGGTATAAGAGATACCAATCGATCAGTGGTTAGGCCTAGGGCCTAGGGAATCGCTGGGAGCAGTCGGGACAAGCAATGCTGAAGTCGGGAAAAGCCCGCGGGATTCGGGTGCAGTGCAGAAAGTGCACGCATGCATCAATGTTAACCAATGGTGCGTAAAAGTTACAAAGTTAGAGTTTAAGGACACTTCCGCTGAACCTAGAGGAACAAAACTTAAGACACAGACCCTAGAGGTGTGTACCAGTGTGGGAACACCGGCGTTGCAATGTTACCTCACCCACAGGAAGCGGGTGCACAGGGTCGAAGTTGAGTCGGGTTTCGTCACGCAGGCTCTTGGTGCTTGGAGCTGAAAGGGCTGCAGTCGAGGTGAAGGAGAAGTGTCCGGTGGAGTCCAAGGGTGGACTCGAGTCGAAAAGTACCTGAAAGCAGAGGGGACAGAGTCTGGGTCACTCAGCAGTGACCAGGGTGGAACCAGGACGGAACCAGGCAATGTCGGGCGCAATCAGGTGGTTGTCGAGGAGCTTCTCTCCGCTGTCACGTGGGTTCTGGGGCATCTACGAAGTCCAGGAGCAGGTCACGATCTGTCCCACGCAGGCTCTCGCCGTCGGCGCTGTCGGCTTCAAGATTGGAGCAAATAACACTTGGCAAAGGCAATCCACGCGGAACTGGAAGATTGCTTCTCACTCGGACCAGGAGGGTCAGAGTGGGGGCTCCTTTTTAGGGGAGCTGGTGCAAATCTGGAGCAACCAGAATCACAAGTCGTATTTCAAGTTTCGTCGGCACAGGGGCCACAAGCCAGCTGGCAAGGGACTGGCCAACGCGGTGAGCCAAAAGAAGCAGAAGGGCCCCACGCAGCACTCGTCCAGTGTAGGGGGCTGAACTTCGGTGCAAGAGTGGCTCAGGGTTGGGGCTTCTCAAACCCTGTTGTACAGCTTCGAGGGTCACTCGTGGGCTGCACGGTCAGCGTCTCGTGGTCTTTCCAAGATGGCGTGCCCCACGCTTCCGGTCGCCTCCACGGGTCTCAGCTCTGCAGGGACTGTGGATCGGGCTGTTAGAAGGCAGGCAAGCTTGATCTCGTCGATCTCTGTCACTCGAGTTCCGGCGGGAACTGCAACAAAGTAGACGTCGAGGGCTGAATGGTGCCTGTTTGCACAGGGTGGTCACTCCTTGACCACAAGGGAGATTCTTCAGTCTTCTACGTTGAGTAGGATGTCGAAGGGTCCAGTCCAGAGTTTCGTTTCTTATGTTTCATCAGGATAATCTGAAGTGCATTGGCACTGCTCCCACTCTTATTCGAATCTGGGGGCTGGATTACCTGCTAGGTCCCCTCCTATGGGTGGGACCCAGGAAGTGGGTGGATACACCCCCTTCCTTTGATCCAGGCCGCGCTGGCACGAGGGCTGGAGTGCCCCAGAACTGGTTTGGCCGGATTATGCAAGGGGCAGCCTTGTGCTCCCCAGGCAGTGTCTGGTTTCTTTCAAACCTCCCTGCTACAATCCCCTATCTCCTGTCTGGGGGGTTGTAACACCGCCCTGCGACAGGAAACCCTTTGTCCAGGCCCCTTGGGCTGAGTTTCGGTCAGCTTCAGGCGGTCAGACTTGTGTCTGTGGCAGAAGCATCCATTTTGTGGATCTGAGGCCCTTTTAGAAATTAACTGCATTTAAGCAAAGTAACATGTCTTACCCCTCTAGAGGGGTGGAATGCTATCCCCGTCGCCAGAACTGGCGAGGGGATAGTATTCCAAATCGTACGACACCTTACACGACATGTTTTGATAAAGCCAAACGAAAGTTGCTATATAACCGCGAGGATTATAATGCACTTAAGAGTATATGGTATGGCATTATCCTGAAACAGCTTCGGGAGTTGTTCCCGACGGCTGCAGACAGGCTCAGCTCATGCTAGAGCTCCATCTCACATTAGACCACGCACTCTGCCTCCAGGATTGGTAAGGCCTTCCATAGGAGTGACTCACAGTTTTATATGTGTCCAGATATAGGTTTAGATATAGGTATACTATATCCAAGCAAGAGGTGATTACACCACCTTGCCCCAGCTGAGTGATCAGCCAGTTGTGTCAATTTAAGAACCAGCCAGGGGTGGAAAAAGATATGCTGCAGCCCCTGGTAGGCCTTGGTGGCACCTATGCCCTGAGCACCTATAGTGCATGGTACAGGGGCTGACAAGGAGTCCATTTCCAATTATGGTATGTACCTAGGGTACATGGAATCCATTTTACAGAGAGAGCAGATAGCCTGGGGCCCTGATTAGCAGGGAACCAGGCCAACTAAGTCAAAAACCAGCTAAACACAAGGCAAAAAATTTGGGGTAACCATAGTCAGGTAGCCACCTTCCTACATGGTCCGTCCTAGTTCAGGTGTGACGGCAGCAGTGGCCGTGTGGGATATGTGAGGTGGACAGGGTCCGTTGGGGCTCCTGAGTGGGTTTTCTTCATGGTCGTGGTGATGAGTTCTGTGTTGCCAGGGGTCCAGGTCATGATGGAAGGCTTGTCGGCCGGGAGGGGGGTGGTGTCAGGTGTCTGTTCGTTGAAGTTGTCATAGAGGGTCTTGATCTTCAGGTGGAAGTAGGAGCTGAGCTTGTCGCAGAGTTTTTGGGAAGGTGTGCTGTCCGTGGCTTCGCTGGGGGGTTTAGCAAATTGCTGTATCAAGTTGAACAGTTCCTTGGCATTGGTTGCGTTGGTCTGGACTTTGTCTCTTATGAAGGCCCGTTTGGTGTCTCTTATGCGCTGGTGGTATTCCTTCAGGGCGCTCCTGTGGTTGTTCCGTGCTTCCCTGGTTTTCTGGTTTCTCCAGGTTTTTTCTAGGCAGCTGCAGGAGCGTCTGGCTTCTAGAAGTTCTGTGGTGAACCAGGCGGCCTTCAGAGGGCATTGTTTTGTGGGGCAGCGGAGGGGTTGCGAGTTTGTCGGCGCAGCAGGAGATCCAGCGGTGAAACTCCCTGGCTGCGGAGTTGGTGTTGGTCAAGGCGCTGGGGGGGGGCTTGGAGGAGGGTGGTGTTGAGGAGTTCCTCTGAGATCTTGCTCCAGTGCCTTTGTGGTGGGCGTGGGTGGGGCTTGGGTGCAGTGGTGGTTTTGAAGGTGAAATGGACGCAATGGTGGTCCGTCTAGGGGGGCTGGGTGATGTGGCTGAAGCGGATGTTATTACCACCCGCGAAGATAGTTTCAGGTTTCAAGTTTATTTTTATTTTACATAGTTATTTAAAACCATTTCAATAAAATATTTCAAGATTCTTAAAACATCCAGTAAAAAGACAAAGAGTGAGAAACTTATTACAGTTTAAAATGATTGGGTCGAGGATGTGTCCAGCTTTGTGCATCAGCATGTTGACCAGCTGCTTCAGTCCGAGGTTGGCGAGGAGAGTGGTGGATTCGGGGTCGTTGCAGTTGTCGAGGTGGAAGTTCAGGTCCCCGAGTAGGATGTAGTCCATGGAGGAGATGGTGTGGGGTGCGGCGAGCTCGGCAATGGTAGTTGCGGACTGGGTGCGAGGTCCCTGTGGTCTGTAGGTGAGTGTGCCGCGTAGCGTGGTCCTGGGATTGGTCTGGATCTGGAAGTGGAGGTGTTCTGTGTTGGACTTGGGGTCTAGTCGGAGTGGGGTCTTGTGTGCGATGGCGAGTCATCCTCCTGGGCGGTCCTTCCTCTGGACCTTGTAGCCGTCGGGGATTGCGATGGTGATGTCGAGCCGGATGTGGCATTGGTCCAGGTTTCCATGAAGAAGGCAACATCGGGCGAGAGGGTGTAGATCAGGTCCCCGATCTCTACCACCTGTTGGTGCATAATTTTAAATTGAGCCGCATCCAGGTGTTGATAGCGCAGCACAATTGGGTTATTGCTGAAGGCAGTGCGAGTTTCTCTCAGTGGGGTGGTTTGGTGTTTAGTGGGGGAGAGAATGTGGCACTATGTCTAGAGCAGCAGAATTTGTAACTGGGAAACCAAGTTCAGCCTTCATGACTACTCCATCAAACCACTCTCCTGAGGGAGCACATTCCCATGCTTGATCTTAGCAGGCCCAGCTAGACTGTAGAAGCCATGGTGTCCTACCACCAGCAGGTGGACCCTACTAGTGGCAATTGTGGGTTAACCTTGAAGGCCTGTCCATCACAATTTATGCTGAAGATCACCTCCAGTCTTGCAGGCAGTCTTACGAAGCAACACATCCCAGAGTTACAGCGACTGTCACTGAGGTCACAGGAACTTTGAGGCCAGTCCGCCCCCCATTGGTACCTCAATTGGCCTTGTTTCAGCAGTACTAGTGCAACTCACCATGGATTGACAATGCAGGATTTGCACGCACACTAAATTAAGTTTGCAAACTTCACAGCCTCTCTGCTCCATGCACAAGCACTTTTAACATGTGCTGTCTGATCTGGGCCAATAGAATTATGCAGCAAGAGAGAACAAAATTATGCCTCAGTGTTAACTAAATTATGCAGCACACAAAAAGGCTGCAGCGTAATGCGGTATATTTTCTGCTACTTTATTATTTTGAAATTTTTATACATACTGAAAGTCTCTGCAAATATGTTGCCTCATTAGTATCAGTGTAACAGTCAAATGCAGCAGTGAGAAAGGTTACTAGTCAACCTTCGCAAAGGTCCCTCCACTTCGCAACACAAGTCACATTTTTTAGTAACTTTTGATCCATTTGAGCTACTAACAATCTATTAGTTAAAATCATCAGATTATGCAGCAGATGATACATTATGTGGCAAATATGGCAGAGCCATAATTAGGTGGAAAACATTTGCAAACTGGAATATTTTGTCATTCATGTTTGAACTGCTCATGTGGAAAAAGGGAGAAGAAGTGCTGATGACAGAAACTGCATGGCTCAAAGTCAACTGGCTAGTACTTCCACTTTTAAGTGTATTTGGGACATTCTGTGATTAGAAACGTATCCCACTTTGTGAATACATTTTAATGTGAATAACTCATATTCAACCTTTAACAAACATGCGTATCCATTGGTTGAATAAATAATGTAATACGTTGTAACTGGTCAGTGAAATACCAAGCAAATACTAAAAACTTGGATGTTTTGCTCTTTCTGGCCACACCTCTGTCTCCACCCACTGACCCAGTCCACGGGTTATTCCCGCCCTCTGATTCTCCACCCACAGTTCCTCTACTTTTTTTCCCCTATTTCGACCACTGCCTTTCTGCTCTGTCTGCCTTTTTTGCGGCTGCCAGACAAGCCATCTCTCTTCAAGTCCCTTGTAAATAGATTTCTAAAAGGGCTGGCTCACTTACTACAAACCCACACCCTCTGTTATGCCACAGTGGGACCTTAATTTGGTCCTTACCTATCTGATGTGTGATCCCTTTGAGCCGTTGCACTATTGTCCCCTCCAGCTGTTGACTATCAAAACAGCCTTCTTAGTGGCGATTACATCTGCCCGGAGGGTGAGTGCGTTGCAGGCGTTATCTTGCTCACCTCCGTATCTTATGTCCTTTCCGGACAAGGTGGTGCTTTGCACGACAGCATCTTTTATTCTAAAGGTTGTGACCCCATTCCATCTGGGTCAGTCCATCGCTTTTCCCATCTTCATTGCTCCCCGCATCCTTCTAAGGAAGAGGATCGTCTCCACTGACTGGACCCAAAAAGAGCGTTGTCATTCTACCTTGACTGCTCAAAAGAGTTCCGGGTGGATGACCAACTCGTTGTGGGGTACATGGCAGCAAAGAAGGGAAGGGCAGTGCCGAAAAGGACCATCTCTCGCTGGATCTTTCTCTGCATCAACATCTGTTAAGGCTTGGCAAAGAAACAGCCCCCTGAGGGATTAAGGGGCCATTCCACCAGGGGAAAGGCTGCAACTACAGCCTTGGTGCTGGAGGTCCAAGTCCAAGACATCTGTCATGCAGCAGCGTGGGTTTCTTTGCGCATGTTTGCAAAACATTACTGCCTTGGTGGTCAGGTATGCAGGGAGGGACATTTTGCCTGTTCAGTCCTGCAGGACTTCCTAGTTTAGGATGCGAGTCCGAAACCCACTGCCTAGATAGTATGGCTCAAGTATCTAATTCAAAGGTAAGGAATCTGCAGGCGTGCTAGAGCGCTGGCGAACAAGATGGCCACACCCTAGGGAGACTCAGTTAGCCTGGGAACACGATCCTACAAAATCCCGGACAGCAAAATCGCTTGCAAAACTATGGTATGCCCTCAGTAACCTACCGGGCCAATGGAGATTAATTCAAGCTCGCTTACAGGTGGCTCGGCAAAGATTGCCACAACCCCATGTTTGTGGCCTGTGCCTAAGAATAAAATGGCGGGGTGTGTGAGCGGAACAATCAGACCAGCGAGGTCCACAGACACGGGAGAGGAAACTCACCTCTCACGCTCCCCTGCCTGTGAGGGCATCCAGATCTCTGAGGCGAGGAACTGCAGATCAGGTGCGGTGACGGCGGAGCCCAACCTGATCTTCTGCCTTTGCTGGGCTGAGCAACCGCCATTCCAAGCTCCTGGGGGCCAGCTCAGGTCTGCCATGGTGCTGTGTGGCATTGGCACCTTTTGTGAAAATCAAACCACTTCCTATCTTGCGATACGCCCTCCGTACACTACTAGTGTCCTACGCGAATTTGCCTCATGGCTTGCTGGAATCTGATTGACGCAAGTCCTTGATTACGGCCTGCGTCCAAGGGGAATAAAAAAAAAGAAGAAAATGGCAGAGGCGTGATCGGAACAATTGGACCCGCAAAGGTTGTTGACTTAGGTGAAGGTGTCTTTCCTCCTGCTGCTTCCTGCTGGCGAGGGCCTCCAGACCTCAGTGACAAGGAACTGTGGATCGGATGCGGTGCAGACTGGTCTGCTGCCGCTACTGGGTCGACTACGATACCGAGCCCCTGTGGTCCTGCTAGGGCTTGCTGAGGTGGCATGCAGCTTCGAAGCCTAGTCCGAAAACTGCTGGATTGCCCCGATCTGAATGAGAGCTTTGCCTGACCTCAGGATGCTGCGGGGGATTCCCGGCTGAGATGCACCAGACGGAAGACGTGGCCTGTTCTGATCAGCCTGGAGAGCTGCAGGTGAGCGGGCTTTGTGATGGCGTTCTTTCCCTATGTCCGGAAACTACTGGTCTGGGTAACCTCTGAGTCACCAGGGAACGGAGAAAGCAGCGTGGCCGGGGGAGGGGGGAGCTGAATTTGCCAAAGACTCTGCGCCTACAAATTAAGACGCCACAGTGTGCAATTGTTGTTGAGTTGGCGGTAGAGGCCTACACCTGGGGCAGCTAAGACCGGCCATAAACACCATGCTGAGGCGCAGAGGGGGCATTATAAATTAACGGCATCTCCTATTCCCCCCATTATGAAGTCCATCCCAGTGAATAGCCCTTGCCGGGCATCTCGTGGTGCGGCAGACGCCTGCCTACGCCACACAGTGGAGCATACCATGGGCCGAACGGAGGGCAACTAGTCCAAACTCCAGTTCTCTGCACGGAAATATGCTCCCAGTGAGACTGAGGAGGCAGGTCCACAGAGAGGAGGGAACCGCGGCCTCCACTGCCTCACAGGATTCCGATTTAAAGGCACTAAATATATGCCAAAGCCTCACATCCATTGAATCTAAAATGGACGCCATGAATATGCGCATGGACTACATCACACAAAAATTACAAAAACACGGCAGGCGCATATCGGAGGCGGAACAAAGCATTTCTACACTCGGAAGACCACTAGCAGTGAAAAGTTACAAGGCATGGAGAAATTGCCTAAAATTATTGCTGCTTAAAATGGGGCCTTGGAGGCATGCTCGCACAGAAATAATTTGCGCATAGTGGGGGTCCCAGAGTCAACCGCCGCGGGCCGCATGGAGGATTATGTGGAACAAATGCTGGTGGAGCTCTTTGGTGCGGTGGTATTCTCTAAGGTCTTTGTGGTTAAGAGGGCCCATCAATCGCTCGTGTCAAGGCTGCCACCGGGCACACCCCCCCACCCTATCCTGGCACGTCTACTCAACTACATGAACCGTGATATGGCGCTGCGGCTGGCCAGAGAAACGCAAGATTTGGAAAACAACAGAAATAAACTCTTGATGTACCCTGACTTCACCATTGCGATAGGGGGCGAGTAAAAGATTTCTGCCTGCCAAAAAGAAGCTACAACTAGCTAACGTACAGTATGCCATGCACTTCCTGGCTAGATTTCGAGTTCTTCATCGAGGAAAGACACATGTCTTCAATAACCCGCTGCAAGTTCAGGACTTCCTATAAATCGCACCGAGACGCTCGCCCCACACCCCGAGACGGGGTCCCGGGCTCCAGTCGATCCTCACCGGCCCCTGAAGAGGAATAATGGTAGACTACATAAGATTAGAAGCTACGCTTGTGTCTGGTAAGGCTATGCACTCTGATAAATTGCATGAAAGCAGTGAACAGTGGCGGACTTGCACGGTCCCAGCCTTTTAGAACATGGTTAGTCCCTATGTGAGCGTCATTAGCTCCGCTGAGACTGTCATATAATAATGTTTCCCAGGGCTCCCTTGCATCTGCGAGGTGCGCTGACGGCCCCTCTAGCGCACTTCTCCAGCGGAAACCCCCGTGAAAAATATTCTATATTGCTAATATGTTACTACTGGTTGTTACCGGAAGGACTGGATGAGATACCATACACCTACGGGTTTGAGCTGTAAGTGTGTTAGGGGGGTGGGATAGGTTTGTTATAGTTACATGCAGTGGCATTGCATTGCACAACTTCAAATCTGTGCAGATACGAGTACGCACACCCCAAGCTATGCAGTCTTAAGATGATAGCACCAGACCACGACTGTTTCTCCTGAGTCACCAAAGGGGCCATGGCTAACCTAGGTCAAGGTAAAATCCCCATTATCCATTGTCTAACATGGAATGTATGTGGGCTCCCGGACCCCGGCAAGCATAGGCAGGTCCTAAGCTATTTAGATTGGCTCCAAGTCCAGGTGGCCATACTAAAGGACAACCAATTTTGGAAGGAAATGGGCGGCACCCAGCTGCTTTTTTTCGCATTCAATGTATACACAGGGCATAGCAATCCTTGTCAAGTCTGGCTTGGGATATTATCCGCTGGGAGCCTTACAGGACACTCAGGGCAGATTCAGCGTTATGTGGGGCAGACTTGCTGGGCACACGGTTACGCTGGTGAGATGATGCAGGTTACTTTGATAAGCTATGGGGTCACATTTTGGAAATTGGCTGCACCTTTGTTATGTGGGGAGGAGACTTCAATTTGGCCCTAGATCGTCTCACTGACCGCTCTCCTGCTCACCCACACTAGCAGCCTCAGGCGACTAAACACCTTTCAAGTATCATGGCTGACTTACAGCTCTTCTACGCATGGAGGGTCCTCCACCCAACGCAGAGGGAGGGCACTTTTTTCCAGTGTCCAATCTAGCTGGTCGAGGTTAGACTATTGGCTACTATCAGCTGGCCTTAATACGTTGCTTCAAGAGGTGTCGCACCTGGCTGGCACCCTCTCGGACCATTCCCCAGTGCTTATGAAGATAATGCCACCGGGGAACGAATCCCCATATCGGTCCTGGAGACTCCAGACCACAACCTTGCTGGATGCTGCCTTCCATCAAGAGATAGGGCAAGCACTCCTTGAGTTCTTCCCCCACAACATAGCCAGTGTTTCAACACTTGCCTGTGTGGCGAAGCTTCAAGGTAACAATGAGGGGCTTATGTATGGCCAAGAGCGGAGGGATTCTTCGCTCCATTAGAGGTACCCTACACAGAATAGAGAAAGACATCAAAGAGACTCAGGGGCATCTTGCTGCATTCTCGACCCTGCATCTAAAGGTGAAGCTCAAAGAACTGCTCACTGAATATTCACTTGAGGCGAAACGCAAATCTAACTTCCGGTCGAAATATCACTCAGCTACATCCTATGGGGAGGGAGAATGCCTTGGCAAAGCTCTGGTTGAAGTTACTAGAGTTCCCAGATTTACTAATCAGGTCCTGGAAATACTTGTTCAAAAGGGCAATAGGCATACAGACTCACAGGAGATCTTCAACACCTTCTATAAATATTACACAGCACTATATCATACGTGAGAAAGTGACCCACCAAATATAGCATCCTATTTTGAAGATGCCGCATTCGGGTGAATCAATGACTCTCGCAGAGAATTTTTGCTGCTGATTTTGAGGAAGATGAAATTTGGGCCGCAATAATGGGCCTGTGCTCGGGGAATGCCCCGGGGCCCGACAGTCTGCCCGCAGACTTTTATAAATGTTACATTGAACAGTTGCCCCCCCTACTCCAGCAAGTCTTGGAGGAAGCTAGAGAGATTGGGACCTTTCCCACATCAATGCGCCAAGCCATGATCATTTCTCTGCTTAAGCCAGGCAAAGAAGTCATCAACTGCGAGGCACCCCTGTCGCTGATCAATTGTGACACCAAGATTCTGGCCAAAGTCATTGCCAACAGGTTGACACTGCTGATGGATGGGTTGGTCCTCCCAGACCAGGCAGGCTTCATTCTGGGCAGAGCCACCTCGCACAACCAGCAAACAACATTTGCACTACTACATGACATTGATCCAGAGATCTCAGCGGCTGGGAACTTTTTAGACGCCACAAAGACTTTTGATTCCCTCAAGTGGCACTACATGTTTACCATACTGGGCAGAATGGGTCTTCCTAAGCTATTCTTAGAGTGGATAAGACTGCTCTATTCCCAGCCTGAGGCCATAGTTCAGGTCAACAGTTTATACTCCACACTGGTCCCCATTACGAGAGGCACGCAGCAGGGATGTCCACTATCCCTGCTGCTCTTCGCTCTGGCAGTCGAGCCCCTGGCTGCCAAAAAAAGGCAACATCATAGAGATTACGCAATACAATACCCCTCTCTTTAGATTGACATAACTCTTTATCTACGAGACCCAGACACTAGCCTCAATCAGATCCTTAGGTAGTTTATTAGGTTTGGCGATCTTTCCGGGATACGACTTAACTTAAGTAAGTCAAAGATCTTCCCACTCATGCCTCACACTGCCAAATTTGCCCCGGAATTTCCAGTGAACTGGTCCAAAAAGGAAATAAAATATTTGGGCGTGACTATAACTAGGGACAGAGAGGAAACTCTTCCTGCCAACTATGGTACTGCTGTTGAAAATATTAGCACCTCGGTGGACCGTTTGGTCACACTGCCTCTCTTCCTGGCAGGCTGGGTGGCATGGATGAAGATGAATATACTGCCCAAACTCCTATACCTATTCATCAACATACCTTACTATCCAGGATGCCCCTTCTTCAAGACTCTTTGTTCTTTACTTATCAAAAAGGCGTGGGGGCTGAAGCAACCCCGGGTGGGGTGGAGGATCATGACGCAGTCAATTTCTAGGGGGGGATTTGAAGCCCTGCATATGAAACTATATTACCTCAGCGCACAAGCCTATTATGCAGTATACTGGCTCCATCCACTGCCTTATATGCCCCACCTGGCCATTGAGCAGGGATACATGGTGCCCACGCCCCTAAATTCCTTCCTGGGAAATCCGGTCCCTAGAGAGGGAGTGTGCCACCACACGGTAACCTGCACCAATCACGCATTGAAGTGCTTAGCTAAAATAATGTACAAACCTGCGCTATATTCCCCTCTATTGCCACTTACGCATCTACCGTTTGCTTCTGTCACTCAAGAGGTGGCATGTCGAGAGATGCTCCGTAAAAGGAACCTCTGTGTTTGGGGAGATTTGTACCGGAAGGGAAAGTTTAAAGACCAACAGGAGCTTTTATTTGGAGATAGTCATCAGGTGTTTCTGTACATAAGGCTGAAGCATGAGATTAGGGCCAATGTCCCGGGACTCCCACGTTAGAGGTTCTGCATGCAGTATTGAAAAAGTCAGGACCGGCGCACGATGTGTACCACATATATCGAACTGTGCTAACAGAACAGCCACAGCTGACTTATGAGGTTAGGGAAGAATGGGTAAGGATTTGGAAACGCCACTGACGGACGAGCAGTGGACTTTCTGTTGCTCACAGACAGAAGCCATCACTGCGAGCAGCCGACTGCAAATTATTAATTTTAAGTTCCTGCACAGAACTCACTATACTCCTGCACAGCTATGTAAATACAAACTGAGAAATGACGATCGCTGTCGGTGGGAGGGAGCAGACTTCTTGCACCTAGCATGGCAATGCCTCGAGGGTCAGGAGTACTGCCGGTTGGTGATAGACACACTGTTCAAAATGATCAGCGCTTCTGTCCAGCGATCTCCCTTGCTTGCGTTCTTGGGCTATACGGCTGGAAACCGAATAGGATATTTTCAGCATTGGGACTCCTGCTGGCCAACCGAAGGGTGGCTTGCCGATGGGGCAGAGGGTGGGCCCCCAAATTCTTAGACTTTCATATATTGCACGGATCAGCTTACGGCTTATGCGGATCTCCTGCCTGCCCCATCTCGTCACAGAGACATTTGGGAGCCCTTGGGGAGTACCTATGTGAACGTGCAGATTGAGAATGTCCATATCTGATTAGGGAAGTTCTGCAGAGGGATGTCTACTGGGGGGGTTGTTCCCCCTCTTTCAGGGCCCTAGTTTTGCACAATACCACGTTAGTTACTTCGTGGCTCTGCACTTCTGGCGTCCGCTTGCCTGGGTGGTTCCTATATACACACCGCAGCATCATAACCAACGCTAATGTCGCTGATAACGTCACGTTGAGCTGAATGGAGGCACCCTAAATCGCGTGCAAGGGTATTGCTCAGCAAAAGTTTCCGGATCCAGCTTTATGCCTGGGAAATTCAAAGGTAAGGAATCTGCATCTAGATAGAGTCTCTACCAGATAATGTGTCACCGAAGGTAAGTAACTTGTTCATCTGTCATAAGAGGTGCAAGCACCAACTCACACATACTGTAATGGCAGGCCTGTATTTGCTGTTTAAATAGACTCCCATGTGTGGCATAATACATCTGCACCCCATGAGACCCTCCTGGTGTACCTATACCTTGTGCACCTTAGTACCATATACTAGAGACTTTATACCGGTACACCAGTAGCCAATTGTGGAGGTACTAAAGAAAGTCGTTTCTGGAGTACGGATTAGCGGGTTTCCAGCAAACTAGGTCAAAGCACACTAACACCAAACAAAACATGGGAGCCATGAAAGCAGAACCTACTTTTCTACACAGTACAAGCAGATGTGTTGGCCATGAAAGCATACTCTGGACTTGGACAAATCTTGTGAAGAAATTAAGGGCTTCATTTAGAGCTTGGCGGACAGGATACTCTACCACAGATGTGATGGCCATCACGACTGCCATACTACAAGTGCACTCTTGTAATACGGTGGAAGTAATATCCGCCATTTTTGATTAAGTATCCTGTTTGCCAAATAAATAAGTCCCAGGGTTCTTGATAAGCTGCACAGACTGCCGTATCTGAAAGAAACAGGTTAGTATTAGATTCCTTACCTTAGAATATCCCCAGGCGTCAGTCTGGATCCGGAAACTTTTGCGTAGCAGTACCCCTGCGCGTCGGTAGGCGTCGTCTGCAGGCGTCCCCTGCGGCTCCGCGTCGTCGGCGTCATGCGCCGTGATGACGTCGCTGGAGTATATAGACGCCGCCTCCGCGCGCTGACGTCAGTTCTTCTTTTTTCCGCGCCAGTTAGCGCAGATCCGAAGAGCAGTACTCCGGTCTTTTGACCAAGTTTTTGTTAACTCTAACTCTTTCTTCAGGTGCCGGTAGGATGCCCGGGTTTAAGAGTTGCGACGGGTGCGACCGCATGATGTCGGTCACCGACCACCATCGACTCTGCCTCCGGTGTCTGGGCGCGGACCACGACGTGGAGTCCTGCGTCGACTGCCGGGCCTTGACTAGTAAAGCTAGACGGGAGCGGTCCCGCAAGCTGCTCGAGCTCCGAGTGTCGGCCCCGCGTCGAGAGCGGTCCCGGTCCGGTCTGAGGTCGAGGGAGCGGTCGAGGGAACGATCGCGGAGCCGCCATGAGCGCTCCGGGAGTCGCCACCATTCCTCCGGTTCATCAGGTAAGCGACACAAGAAGTCGGGGCGTCGTCATCGTACCCCCGACTCCCCCCGACGCCCCCGTGATGCGGCCGGGGGTTCGGGTGGCCCCACCCCCGCGGCCCCGCGTGGGTCGCCGACGCCGTCTGCCCCATACCCGTCGGTCCCTGGGGAAGGCGCGTCGCGCGAGGAGATTGAGGAGTTCCTCATGGCTATGAGGGCGATGTCTTCTCCGGCGGGGCCTACGGCGCCTGCGGGGCCGTCGGTCCCGTCTGGGGGCCCGAGCGGTTCGGGTGCACCTGCTCCGACGCCGCCGGGTGCTCCGGCCCCGGCGCCGCTGGGCCCTTCAGGGTCGTCGCCGGCTGGTCCACCGGCCTCTCCGGCGCCGATTCCATTGGGGCAACCCGTGGTGCCGCCTCCGCGCGGCGCCGTGACTCCGCCGTCGGTTCCGGCCGGCGTCGGGGCGCCAGCGCCGCGCGGCGCCACCCCCGTTCCCTCTCTGACTCCTGACGCGGAGTCGGACCGGCATCGTCCGACGCCGAGTCCGGCGTCGTTGGGGCCCATTGGCTCCGAGGAGCCGGTCTATATCGTCGACTCGAACTATGGCGATGAGGACGATTATGGAGAGGGTTGGGAGGGGTCTGAGGACCCTTTGTCACGAGCCTGCCAGTATGACGTGGACTGGGTAGGTGACTTAGGTGATGCCAGTGGTCTGGACGAGTCGCCCAACCCTGGGTTTGTCTCGCCTTCCCCTGTGGCGTCGGAGGCGGGGGCTGCCTATTCGGTGGTCCTGATGAGGGCTGCCAAGGCCTTGAGCCTTGAGCTCCCCGTCGCTAAGGTGAAACCTAACATCCTCACCGAAGTATTTAAACCGCAGTCATGCCCACAGGAGCCTCTGCTGCCGTTTAATGAGGCACTGACGGATGTCCTTTTGGGCACCTGGTCCAGGCCCGCTTCCGGTGCACCGGTTGACCGAAACGTTGCCAGGCGTCACCGTCCATGTTCGGACGACCCTGCCTTCCTCTCCACCCATCCCTCCCCGGAGAGTCTGGTGATCCAGGCCTCCACTTCCCAGTCCGCATTCCCGTCGGCCCCGCCCGATCGGGAATCGAAACGATATGACCAATTTGGCAAGAAGGTATTTTCGTCTTTGAGTGCTGGACTGCGGTCTTGCAATACCGCATGCCTCTTGGGCCGCTACCCCCACTCTCTGTGGGATACGGTCGCGGAGTGTCTGCCGCAATGCCCGCAGGAGGTGCGGGACAAGCTCAACCAGGCCTTGGTTGAAGGCCGGGACGCGGCGAGGTATTCGATAAGGTGTGGTCTTGACACGACCGACTCGCATGGACATGCCTTTCGATGGCAGTCGCCTGTTCGGTGACAAGGCGGACAACGCGCTTGAGCGCTTCAAGGACTCCAGGGTCACGGCCAAGTCCTTGGGTCTTTCGACCCAGCGCCAGCAAACGGGTTCGTTTCGCCCCTTACGTGGCCAAGGAAGGGGCGGTCCCACACGTGCTGCCAGCCACGCGCCGCAGAACGCTCCCCAGCGCGGTGGCGGCCGTGGATTCCGCCGTGGTGGCAGTAGAGGACAGCGGCGAGGTCAGTCCACACCTCCCCCCGCAGCTGCCTCCAAATCTTCCTAGTCCGAGCTTTCTGGCCCATGTGACGCCAGTGGGTGGCAGGGTTCGCCATCACCACTCCCGCTGGCGCGCGATTACATCGGACAGGTGGGTGCTGCAGCTCGTCCGAAGGGGCTACTCCCTCCCCTTCGAGTCCACTCCTCCAGCCATGCCACTTGACACTTCTGCAGGAGGAAGTTACGGCCCTCTTGGCCAAGGGGGCCATCGAGCGCGTTCCTGGGCCAGAAGTAGGGTGTGGTTGCTACTCCCACTACTTTCTGGTGCCCAAGAAGGACAAAGGAGGCCTGCGTCCTATCTTGGACCGACGGAACGTCAACGGCTTCCTCCGGAAGGAGAAGTTCAAGATGTTGACTTTGGCTCAGGTCTTGGCTGCTCTAGACCCACAAGACTGGATGGTAGCGTTGGACTTGCAGGATGCGTATTTTCACATCCCCGTCCTGCCGGCCCACCGGCGTTACCTGCGGTTCACGGTAGGCCACGAGCACTTTCAGTTTATCGTGCTCCCATTCGGCCTTACCAGCGCCCCACGGGTGTTCACGAAAGTGATGGCGGTGGTCGCAGCTCATCTGCGCCGGTTAGGGGTTTCAGTCTTCCCCTACCTCGACGACTGGTTGTTGAAGGCGGGCTCGCCCCAAACAGTCGTCCACCACCTTCAGATGACGGCAGACCTCCTGCACGAGCTGGGGTTTTCCATCAATGTGCCGAAATCACACCTGTGTCCCTCTCAAAAGCTCCTTTTCATCGGAGCGGTTCTCGACTCGGCGCAGTTTCGGGTTTATCCTCCGGAACGGCGGGTCCGGGATATTCAGGCTCTGATTCCCATCTTTCAGCCGTTATCCCGGGTTTCGGTCAGGTTGACGCTGCGGCTTCTGGGGCTGATGGCCTCCTGCATCCTACTGGTGCATCACGCCAGGTGGCGGATGCGGGCTCTGCAGTGGGACCTAAAGTTTCAGTGGGCCCAGCATCAGGGCAACCTATCCGACCATGTCCTGATCTCGGAGGGCGCTGCGAGACAGTTGCAGGGGTGGCTTACGGACCGCGATTGGGTCAGAGGCAGATCCCTCTCCCTTCCCCAACCGGAGCACGTAGTTGTGACGGACGCGTCCCTCCAGGGCTGGGGTGGCCACTTGGGAGAGGCGGAGATCAGAGGCATCTGGTCTCCGGCGGAGTCCCGGCTCCATATCAACATGTTGGAGCTGCGGGCGATTCGCCTAGCACTGAAGGCATTCCTCCCCTTTGTCAACGGGAGTGTAGTGCAGGTGTTCACGGACAACACCACCGCCATGTGGTACTGCAACAAACAGGGCGGTGTGGGGTCGTGGACCCTTTGCCAGGAGGTTCTGCGCCTCTGGCAATGGCTGGAACGTCAGGGCGTGACTCTGACGGTTCAACACCTGGCAGGTTCTCTGAACGCCAGGGCGAACGAACTCAGCCGTCGGTGCTCGGTGGATCACGAATGGCGTCTGAACTCGGGCGTGGCGAACGGCCTCTTTCAGCAATGGGGAGAGCCTTGGTTAGATCTATTCGCCACAGAAGAGAACGCGCAATGTCATCAGTTTTGCGCGTTGGAGTTTCCAAGACGGCACTCGCTCGGCGACACCTTTCGGCGCGAGTGGAGTTGAGGTCTGTTGTACGCCTTTCCGCCTATACCACTTCTGCCCAGAGTGCTGAAGAAGATCAGGCGCGACCGGGCCCAAGTTATCCTTGTGGCTCCGGACTGGGCTCGAAGATACTGGTATCCCGAGCTACTCAGCATGTCAGTCGGTCCCTCGATCCGCCTGCCTCTTCAGGAGGACCTTCTGTCGCAGCAGCAGGGGACGGTCCTCCACCCGAACCTGTCCAGCCTCCACCTCCATGCGTGGAGATTGAGCGGCGACAGTTGAGGCCATTCGACTTGCCTCCTGAAGTCTGTGATGTGATTCTGGCAGCCAGGCGTCCCTCCACAAAGTCGGTATACGCCTGCCGGTGGAACAGATTTGTGGCATGGTGCACAGCAAAGGCTGTGGATCCCCTTTCTGCCCCTCTTTCCGAGGTTCTCCTCTTCCTTCTTTCTCTTGCCCAGCAGGGCTCTGCTCTGGGCACTATCAAGGGCTACCTTTCTGCCCTTTCCGCCTTCTTAAGGCTACCTGATCAGCCATCTTTATTCAAGTCCCCTATTGTACTGAGATTCTTGAAAGGCATCACGCACATGTATCCACCTGTTCCGTTCGTGATGCCTCAGTGGGACTTGAACCTGGTTCTGACATTCTTGATGTGTGCTCCCTTTGAGCCGCTTCATTCCTGTCCTCTCCGTCTTCTCACTTTAAAGACGGCCTTCCTGGTTGCCATCACCTCTGCCAGGAGAGTGAGTGAGCTCCAGGCTCTTTCTGTCAAACCTCCTTTCATGTCCGTCCATCCTGACAAGGTGGTTCTTAGGACTAGGCCTTCTTTCCTGCCCAAAGTAGTTTCTGCTTTTCACATCGGGCAGTCCATCACCTTACCCTCCTTCTTCCCGCCTCCGCATCCTTCAAAAGATGAGGAGCGGCTCCATCGTCTGGACCCAAAACGTGCGCTTTCATTTTATATGGATCGCACACGCCAGTTCCGGGTGGATGACCAACTGTTTGTTGGCTACGTGGGTGAGAAGAAGGGAAGGGCGGTACAGAAACGAACCATCTCTCGGTGGGTCGTCCTGTGCATCAAAGCATGCTACTCTTTGGCTCGGAAGGAGCCTCCTGTTGGGCTGAGGGCCCATTCCACTCGGGCCACGGCGGCTACTACTGCCCTGGGCCGGGGAGTCCCTTTGCAGGACATTTGCCAGGCGGCTACGTGGGCCTCGCTGCACACCTTTGCGAGGCACTACTGCCTGGACAGTCAAGTCCGGAGGGATGGCTTCTTTGGCCGTTCGGTCCTCCAGGACTTTCTGGTGTAGGTTTGTATTGGTTCGCAGACCCACCACCGGGGTTGGTATTGCTGGGGTATCTATTCTAAGGTAAGGAATCTAATACTAACCTGTTTCTTTCAGATGAACAAGTTACTTACCTTCGGTAACGATATATCTGTAAGAAACAGTAGTTAGTATTAGATTCCTTACCGCCCCACCCATCCTCCCCGTTCTGCGAACTGATACCTAGGGTTAAGGACATCCCTTTCAGGGCCCTAGTTTCAAATGGCACCAGTGTTAGTTCTCACATGGCTCTGCGTGTTCTGGCGCGGAAAAGCTGTGTGCAAAGAACTGACGTCAGCGCGCGGAGGCGGCGTCTATATACTCCAGCGACGTCATCACGGCGCACGACGCCGACGACGCGGAGCCGCAGGGGACGCCTGCAGACGACGCCTACCGACACGCAGGGGTACTGCTACGCAAAAGTTTCCGGATCCAGACTGACGCCTGGGGATATTCTAAGGTAAGGAATCTAATACTAACTACTGTTTCTTACAGATATATCGTTACCGAAGGTAAGTAACTTGTTCGTTAGGGGTTGAAAAATTATTTGTGATATACAGTGGGTGCTGTGTTATACTGAGAGACAACAGCTTACTTTGGCGTGTAGAAGGTTTTGTGAGGGCTAGAGCAATTATTTTTGAGGTACAGTGAGTGTTTATGCAATGGAGTAGCTGTTACACTTGACAGGATGTACTAATGGAGGGACTCAACGCCTTTGCTTGGTATAAAAATGGAGGTTGTGTGCAAAAATTCACTACATTTACATTGGGGACATTCCATAGTGCTTCATAGGCCTTTGTTATTTTTCTACCATCTGGATAAATCACAACCCACTTTTAGGATTGAATATCACAAAATGTATTAGAAAGTGAGAGTGAAAAACTGTAGGAGACTGCCTTAGTATATGGTGATCACTTATGTAGATGTAACACCCTGCACTAATCCTGACAACGCTTATGGTGATTTTAGTGGTCTTAGACAACCTTAAAAAGCTCTCTAAGTGGTAGCTGTGGAGAGCAGCCTTCAGGCTTAGTCCAGAAGGAGTTTAATGCAGCTGGTTTTACCAGTACTTAATCTTATAGTGTGGGTTAAGTGAAAAAGAACCACCCAGTGTAGTTATAAAAATATGCATTTATTTTAAACACTCACTTATCCAGTATTGGGGTATCTTTCATAGATTCACATGCCTGAATCATTCCCCGTCGTCAAGGCGGGAGTCCCACGGTAAATAAAAAAGCAGTGCCAAAGCACTTTGTAGTAGTAATAGGCCCTAGAACTAGGCCTGAGGCCTACATTATAGTAGCCTATCTACATCATTATGTCAAAAAGACCAAAGTCTTTGCTCCAACCAATCAGCTCACAGCACCCTCTAGAACCCTCTCTGCAGAGCCAGTTCTCCTCAGATTTTCACCGCACGTCGTGTGGAAGGGAGTCTCCCTGAGTCTTGACTCAGTTTTTTCCTCAGAGCTTCAGGATGTCTGACAAGAAGGCCTTGTTTAGACCTTGCAGAACCTGCGAGAAGAAAAGGGTCCATGTGGATGACCAGCACAAGGACTGTATTTATTGCCTTTATCCCAAACATGAGGCAAAAAATTGTAAGATCTGCCGCACCTTCCCATCTAAGACCTTAAGGGATAGGGAGGCCAGAGTCCTTTTGTGGCTAAAATCCTCTTCCATTGTGGAGTTCTGGACTTTTTGGTTCCGTCCAGAGGTGTCAGGGATAACACCCGAAGACCCCGGAGTTCCACCTGTCTCGGTGCACAAACAAACAGAAACACGGGCTTCTCGATGGTGGCGTCAAAGACCAAAGGTTTATTACTGCAGGGACACAGAAGTCACAGAAACTACACATGGGCAGTGTCTAGGAGCCTGTTCGATTTGTACAAAGAGGGTTGCTCCTTATATACTAAATATTGGGCTTCAGGCGAATTCTTTACATGTTACCACAGTTCTAAACATTCGTGTCTTAAACAATAAATATTTGGCGTTGCACAGGAATCGTCAACAGTATCTGATGTCAAAACATTACAAATGAGGGGTTCCCACTAGTCCATCATAATCCCATGTCAATTCTTCATTCAAGACCCGGACCGCCTCATCGTAAATTTCGTTACCTCCCCCTAATAAAGGCCCAGAAGGAAAGGAGCAGAGCCAGGTGCAGAAGATAGAAAGACAGGATAAGAAATGTTTGTGGGTCGTAAATGGGCACGGTTACCAGCTTCGGCCGCCTAATCATGATCAGGCCAACGAACACAAGAACCAGTATAGCAGGACTGGCCTCAGGCTGGGGAGGCAGTTCTTGCCGAGTCATGCTGCTACAGCGTTGCTGGCCTAAGGTGCACGTGTCACTCGCAAGGTGAATCGCCGGTTAAAGCCTACGTGTCCTTTAATGAAAAGAGGTCATTGCGTGTCCATTGACTATGTGAGGGCAAGGAATACAAAATGGCTTCCGTGTTCTAAGATGGATGCCACGGGTAGAACAGAAATGTGTTGGTAACCGGAGTGCTCTTGTTCGTAGCATAGCGAAAACACCAGGATATACTAAATGGATCATTTGCGGTTCACTGATACCAAAATTATGTATTTACGACAATGTTACAAACACGAGTAAAATCGTCACGGAACCTCAGACCCTCCTTTTGCCCTTACATAGGCAATTACTCAGTCTATATCAGAGTCAGAGTCTAATTCTATGCTCATTAGGTTAGTGACATGTTGTTGTATCATCATCCTGTCTCGTGCCTTTTCTCCTAATGCAGGTGGTTTTCTGAAACAGGTTGCAGCACAGAGGCTACACAGAGCGGGACCACATTGGATAATAAGACAGCACGAGAACAGAAATACTAGGATGACACCAATGACCATCAGAACCTTCCATCCCCACGCTGATACCAGAGTCCAAAACCACTCCATGAAGGACCAGTTTCCCTTATCTACGTGTATAGAGTCGGAAATCTTATGTAGCTTAGAGATTGCTTCATAGACTGTTGGAGCATTATTTGGAATAAAGACACAACAGCTTGATTGGATCATTCTGCATACCCCACCTCGATCTGCAAGTATTACGTCTAGAACCATACGGTTCTGCAACGTCATGAGACGATCCGCCTGAAGCTCAGCTGTTAAGTTACTAAGGGCACCAGCAGTTTCTGTAATTGTAGATTCAACTACCCGTGTTAGTTGACGAAGGTTTCTACTATTGGCCATAGGCCCCCAAAACGGAAGAAAACCTTTGAAGAAGTCTCCAGCTTCTTGACCAGCGGTATCTTCCTTGCTGAAGACACCTCTTGCTACTCTGGGTTTGTGATAATCTGAAGAAGCAGTGTATGTCGGGGGTAACAATCGAGCAATATAACATGAACCTGAAAAGTCAGCAGGCAGCCATGTATATGCTCTGTCCTGACAAATGAAGTAGGTACCCCTAGCAGTCAGAAAGGCAGGGGAGGAGTTAGACGGAAATACGTAAGTCTCAACGCACTCACTCCTCTCTAGCTGAGCTCTCGGATTTCTCCCATTTCCTTGCAAACAGACCTGACCTCGGTGAGGCACGACCCAAACTGAAGTGGAGCTTTTACGCTTGCTTTCTCCCAAACTAAGGCGATACTCTGTAGAGTTCCAACTCAAATACACCAGTAATTCATCTCTAGGATAAGATGGAGTATTATTGACGTCTTTAATCATATCAATAATTCCCTGGACTAAAGCTTTGTTGGCTGAGTTGTATTTAGTGGACCGTGGTGGACGCGAAGGATAGGTCTCAAGGGCATATGAGAAAATGGTCTGAAAGGCCTGAAATGATCCATTATAGCTGAAAGGCAAGACTAGATAGGGAATGCCTTTATCCATAGTGTGAGGTATCAAGCCACACACCCAGCAGTCTGTAGTATTAACTATCAGTTGGTGTTGATGCAAGAGCTGTACAAATGTATTGTTAATAAATTCTGAGCGTCGAGCTTGTTCGTGTTCAGGAAATGAGTAAAAAGAATGCATAGAAGAAACCGTAGAAGTAGTAGGATCAAGGGAAGGTACTGTAGTTACTGGCATAAAAATCAAATGTACACCAAAGACGATTCCACCCACCAACGTTATCAAAACAATTAAAAATGTAACTGCACATTGCATTAGAAAGCATTTGCTGTGTAGTATTCTGTACAGTCTATTTCTGCGAACATAAATTACATTTTCTCGTTGTAGCTCAGGAAGCTCCATCTTCTACGACCGTTCGCGACCACTGATGATGTGTACGTAGATGAAAATGCCTCTATCAGCCCTGGGAGTTCCCAGAACTAACAGAAAGATCGACCTTGTGTCTGACCCCCGCAGATTCAACTAGGCACACAGCCACGACCCTACGGCTACCCAGACGGCAAGGCAATTTTAAAACAAAAAAACAATACAAAGTATTAGCAAACTTCCTGGCCGGAGGCAATGTATAGCAAATTCAAATCTGAAAATAGGCAGTTTCCTGCTTTATTTGTCCATATTGCGAGAACGTAAGTTGTATCTCAGTTTTGCAGGAGCTGTCTGATCTGGAAACAATGTATTTTCAGCTGACGTTGCAATGTTCACGTTCGCAGATGGCAAATGTTCTTTTGGTGCAGACGGCAAACGTTCCTTGGGTGTGGATGACAAATGTTCAGGGTTCAAAAGAGCAGTTTCAGGAGGAGAGTCAGAATTTGGTGAATCCGTGATCAGTTCTGCATCGCTGAAAGGTATGAACCTGGGGACTTGTTCCGTTTCAGAGGCACCGATTCCTTTCTTTACCCAGTTGTCGTAAGGAAGTGGCAGAGGCACACGTTTAGCATGTGTCGTATGGATCCAATTTCTCCTTCCGGCCACACGAATAGCAGTTCTCGTTGCTAGCAGGACTTGGAATGGGCCAATGAATCTGGGCTGAAGATTTTTTGTTCTGATCACCCGGTTTCAGCTGATGGCCTGGACTCTCCGGTGGCTTTGGTAATGCATCGAAAACCTGTTGGTGAATAAGACTCAATTTAGCAGTCAAGTCGAAAAGGTAATCAATTAACATTGGGTATTCCAGCTGCTTAAATTCTTTCGGTCTAGGTACCCCCCAAACATTCGCAGGACGGCCAAAAACTATTTCGTAAGGACTAAGCCCTACTCTAGAATGTACAGTTGCTCTTGTTGATAGCAAAGCCAGAGGCAATGCGTCTGGCCAGGACAAACCCGTGGATGCTTGTATCTTAGCGAGTTTCAGTTTAAGGGTGCCATTGTAACCCTCGACTAAACCCGCGGACTGGGGATGATTCGCACTATGAAATTTCTGTCTAATCCCTAGACCGGCACACACACTCTGCATAACTTTCCCTACGAACTCACTTCCGTTGTCTGACCATACAATCCGTGGCATTCCGTATCTGGGGAAGTATTCTTTAAGAAGAATTTTGGCGGTGGATAAGGCAGTATTGTCCTTTAGCGGGTATGCTTCGATCCATCTGGAGAAAGCACAAACTACCACTAGGACGTATTTCAGATTATTGCAACGATCCATGTGAATGAAGTCTAGCTGGATCACCTCAAAGGGGCAGGAAGGAGGAGCGAAGTGACCTGCAGGTGTGGGGATTCCCTTGCCAGGATTATGCATCAAGCATACCATACAATTTCTCACCACTCTCTCTGCACACTTACTAATCCCGTCATTCTTCCAGACCGGGGCCAACATCTTACAAATCCCTTTTGAACTGATGTGCGCTGTTCCATGTGCCATCGTTACTACTGCAAGCACATACGCATCAGGCAACATCCAACGCTGTTGTTCCGACAAGTCAATCCAACACCCACTCGAGTCCAATTTACCCGTGCTCTCTCTCCATGCAAGTTTTTCCTCCTCAGTCGCCTCTTTCTGAATTTCCTTCACGCTTTCCACTGTGTCCTCACACATTCCAGACTCAGAAATCCATCTTGCAGACGTTGCAACATACATTCTACTCATCATATTTCTAGCTGTCTGTTTTGCGATCTCATCAGCAAAAGCATTCCCACGACCAACATCATCCGTGATTGCTTTATGAGCACTGCATTTCACAATCGCAACTTCAGTCGGCAAGGTTAGAGATTCCAACAAGTCATTAACTAGCTGACCATGTTGAATCTTAGTCCCATGGGACGTAATGAAACCTCTTTCTTTCCACAAACGGCCAAAACTATGGGCCACGCCGAACGCGTACTGACTATCTGTGAACACATTCACTCTCTTTCCCTTAGCTAAAACGCACGCTCTTGTTAGCGCGATCAATTCTGCAGCCTGGGCAGAATTCTGACTCACTCTTGCAGTCTCCACAATCGTATTCAAAGTTGTTACTGCATAAGCAGCAGTCACATCACCATTCTCCAATTTGAAGCAAGACCCGTCAACATACAACGTGCCATCTGGTTCTGACAACGGAGTGTCTTTTAGGTCGATTCGTCCTTTTGTTTCTTCCTCAGTTTTGAAACAACAGTCGTGTGGTTCGGAATCACTCGACTCTTCGCTAGTCGGCAACAATGTTGCTGGATTCAATACATTGCATCTTTTGATCTGAATATGACTAGCTAACAGTGTCAGTTCATAACCTGATAATCTAGCACTGGTAAGGTGTTGCGTCTTGGTTCGGTTCATGAGTGTATCCACAGCATGAGGAACCATGACTACTAGCATGTTGTTCATTACTAAACCAGCAGATTGTCGAATGGAAACTGCAGCTGCGGCTGTAGCTCTCAAGCAACTAGGCAATGCTCTAGCTACTGGATCTAATGTTGATGAAAAATACGCACAAGGGCGTTGTTTATCACCAAATTTCTGCGTCAAAACACTCAATGCACAACCTTCTCTCTCGTGGACATAGAGTGTGAATGGTTTACTGTAGTCGGGTGTACCCAATACAGGTGCTGAACACAGTGCATTTCGTAACTCAGAAAAACTCTGCTGACATTCAGCAGACCATGGTACCGGACCCGGAACACCTTTCCCAGTCAAGGCTACCAATGGTTTTGCTAGAAGAGAAAAATTTGGGATCCATTGCCTACAATATGAGGTAATACCCAAGAAGGCACGTACTTCTCTCTGCGTGCTAGGAACGTTCATCTGTGTAATTGCTTTTATTCTCTCTGGGGTCAACTTCCTTCCCTCCTTTGACAAGAGATGACCTAGGTAGGTCACTTCTTGGCAGCAGTATTGCATTTTTGAAGGTGACACCTTGTGATTCAAATCTGACAAGTGATGCAATAAAGAAATTGTAGCTGTTTTGCAAGTTTCCTTGTCATCGGCAGCCACTAGAAGATCATCGACATACTGTACTAAAGCAGAACCACGAGGAAGTACGAAGGAATCTAACTGGCTTTTTAATGCTTGACTGTAAATGGATGGGCTTTCACAATAACCTTGTGGAGCGCGTTTAAATCTAAAACTTCGTCCTCCTAGAGAGAAACCGAAGATATCTCTGCTTTCCTCGGCTATCGGAATGCTGAAAAAGGCATTTTTCAAGTCGACAACTGAAAACCATGCTGCTGTAGCAGGAATTAACGTTAACAATGCAGTAATGTCTGGAACCACAGGAAACTGTGGGATCACAATTTTATTAACCTCTCTGAGATCAATTACGAACCTATATACTGGAGGCTTTGTAGGGTCAGTTCGTTTCAAAATAGGCAGTACAGGACTATTACAGACATTTCCTCTAGTCTCTTCTACAACATCTTTCTTGATCAGGTCTTGTACTATCAGTAGGAGCGCACGCTCGCCTTCATTAGAGATTCTGTATTGTGGAATTCGTGGAAGTTTGACATTTGCTTTCAAAGTTACTACATAGGGTGGAATTTCCAATAGACCTACATCATTAGGACCAGTCGCCCAAAGAGTATCAGGGAGTGAACGCAGCTCTGGTGGGAGCGCATCCATCGACAGGTACATCGGGGATATTATTCTTTTACCCAACGTAAGCTGTACTCCTGCTGGAGAACAGTACAATGTCGCGTACAGGCGTTTTAACAAGTCTAAACCAAGCAGATTTTCGTTACAACCTGTCGTCAAAATCAGGGGTGCTTTCAATTGACGGGGTCCAACAGAAATAGACAAAGGACCAGAAACAGGGTTGTGAACAGGGGCGCCCGAAAAACCTACTGAAACGTTTGTTGAGCCAGACAAAGGTGCGCCAGGGAGTTTCGCATGTATGATAGAACTTTTTGCTGCACCAGTATCCAACAGAAACGGTTCGACTATACCTGATGTTGCTACTGCGACATAAGGCCCACTCTGATCTACTGGAAATGATACTACTCCCTCTCTTTGTCCATGGCTGTCCTAGTACTCACTTTGCTGAATTTCCTCACTAGCTTCATAATAGTCTTCGACATGATACTGTGGAGACCTATTCTGTTGGGCAGATTGTCCATTTCGCTGGTCGAAATAATTAGAGGGGCGATCACTCGTCTGCGGAGGCATAGCACCTCGTCCTCGACCTCTAGAGTTTTGCATAGAACTACCATGACCTCTCTGAGCTGCCGCAGCATTATTTTGCGTTCGAACTGGACACTCACTTTTGTAATGACCTTCCTTTTTGCAATAAGCACATTGATTCCATTGGTATTGTGGCCTTTGAAAATTATAATCCGTTCTTTGATATGACCCTTGCTGCATATTCGTCTGATTCATGCGAGGCGGATAAGCTTGCTGTAAAAGTACTTTAGTTTTTAAATCTTTCGTCTTTTTATCTGATTTTTCCTTCTCTTCTTTATCCCTATTTTCATAGTACTGAGCAGTCGCAAGTATTTGCGCAGTCGTAGAGACAGCCCACGCACTTTCAGAATTCTTTAATTTACCACTAAGTTCTGGCAACAGATTGTGCACAAATTTATCAACAAATAATCTCTGGCCTCCTTCTGTGCTCATATCCTGACCACTATGATCCACGAAAGTCTCCTCGAATCTTGTGAAAAAGTCGGAGACGCTTTCGTCTTTCTTTTGTTTGCACGCGGACAATTTGTCCCAGTTAACGCGTAATGCTGGCATCAAGGTTTTCATTAAATCGATTATTCTACCAGGCAAATTAGCAATTAAAGGTTCAGGTTTGGAACCACCTATTTGTTGACCATCCGCTGCAATTATAGCTGCCCAGTCACCACCTAGGGCAACTGGATGATTCTCTTTACGAATTTTAGCCCAAATTGGTTGCGGTACTACATTACCAAATAGCAGATCTATGTCAGCAAGATTCAATACACAAGCGTCAACTGTTTGAGCCAACTCTTTGTAGTACCCTGCAGGATTTTTACGCGGATCTGGCAAGGCCTGTTTCACTGCTAATACTTCAGCTCGCTTCCATGGAATATGTATCCAGACTCTCTGGAATTGGGCCGGAGCGGCTGCAATACCAAGGTTTGCATTAGCTTGCACAGCTTCACGCCAAATTGGTGGAACCTCTCTCATTGGATATTGACGATTTCGTTTCGTACTACGTTTCTCTAATTCCCTCGGTGAACGAAGGGATGAGTCATTCCTATAACTTAAAATCAGTTCCATCGCTTCTTTTATATTTTGTCCAACTATCATACCTGCAGCAAACTCTTTTTGAACATTAATTAATTCTCCTAGATTTGATTCAGGGTCATCCTCTTCCAATTCCTCACGTAGAAGGAAACACATTTCATCGAACACATATCGTTGTGTCGGTTCGTTCCATTGCATAAATGTATCTAATACATTATGTACATTATATCTTCCAACTTTCGAAACCCATCTAAGAGCAGTGGAATCTAATATTCCTTTTTCTTCAGTACTGGGAAGCTGACTACGTCTCTGTACAGAGTCAGAGGTAGGAGTCTTAATCAGAGTTTTATAGAAGGGAGATAGAATATTAGAGACAGAATCAGTGATTCTTCGACGAACAGAAAGCGGAGTCATAATATTAACAGAGGCAGTGAATAGAGTAGCAGTTGGAACAGATAGATCAGGAACAGTAGGAGTAGCAGGAAAAATAGCTTGCCCCGGAGTAGCAGGTGTGAGCGACACAGGCATAGGTAAAGAAGCCGGCAACCCTAGAAGAGGGGTTGTCGAAGGAACATTAATATTGACCACAGGAGGTACAGGAACTTGATTCAGGGGAGCGGGAACAGGGACACCAGGTTGTCCAGCAACCGGTAATTGAACATTCGGTATAGGTGGAGCCGTAGCACCCTGTGCATACGGTGGGGGTGATCGTAACAAGTAAGACAACAGGGGATCCTTTTCAGGGTCCTCTACTATCTTAGCCGTACTCGATGGCAAAACAGGATAGCATTTGTCTATCGCTAAATTACGCTCTCTATCGGCCACCTCCATCGCTTTCTCAGACTCGTTGAGTTGCAGCTGTCTAGCAGACTGTTCTAAAGTCAACTCTTGCTCTTTCTGTTCTTTCTTCAACTTTTTAATTTCTCTCTGTTTAGATTCTTTTCGCCAATAACGGAAAGAATCAAACATTGCCGGCCGGGCTTTCTTCTTAAACAACCTTCTTTCTAGATTATCGAGAACTTCAGGTTCAAAACTACCATGTAGTGGCCAACTAAGGACACCATCTTTCTCTGTGTAGCGGATCCATACCTCGTTATAAGAGATAGGGCCCACACCAAACTTGCAATATAGATCATAAAGGGGAGTTCCAATCGGAGGAACCAAACACGAGTCCTCCAACTGGGAATCACTGTTGCAACTAAAACAAGACAACATACAATTTTTCCGACTTACCATTTTATAATCCGGAACACAAAACAAACAAGACACAAACAGAAAAGATGCGCACTCGAACCAAGAACTTAGGCCTACCAGAACTGACAAATGTATCGATACCTGAACTGAACAGAATGATTATCGTAACCAGAATAACCAGTGATAACCTTACAGAACTGAACTGAACTGAGAACTAAAAGGATTATCCAAATAGGAGCAACCCTTACGAAATAACCAACTAGCAACCACTGAATACTTAACTGAGGCACTGAAGACGTCACCAAGGAGAAACCCGTCACGTTTCGCCGTACTGAGGACTGCACCTCGGGTCCAAGACAGGGCGACGGTCAAGGCAACTGACCACTGCAGCCGTCTGAACGGGAACCCTCGTGGAAGAGAACGTCGGGGCCACTTTTGCGATATGCCGGGATCGATGAAGTGGGGCGCCTCCCTCTGAAATCTTCACACGAAGCTCCTCGAACTCTTCAGGCTTTTGGACCGGTACCGAATGACGTCGCCCCACGTTGGGCGCCAAATGGAGTTCTGGACTTTTTGGTTCCGTCCAGAGGTGTCAGGGATAACACCCGAAGACCCCGGAGTTCCACCTGTCTCGGTGCACAAACAAACAGAAACACGGGCTTCTCGATGGTGGCGTCAAAGACCAAAGGTTTATTACTGCAGGGACACAGAAGTCACAGAAACTACACATGGGCAGTGTCTAGGAGCCTGTTCGATTTGTACAAAGAGGGTTGCTCCTTATATACTAAATATTGGGCTTCAGGCGAATTCTTTACATGTTACCACAGTTCTAAACATTCGTGTCTTAAACAATAAATATTTGGCGTTGCACAGGAATCGTCAACAGTATCTGATGTCAAAACATTACAAATGAGGGGTTCCCACTAGTCCATCATAATCCCATGTCAATTCTTCATTCAAGACCCGGACCGCCTCATCGTAAATTTCGTTACCTCCCCCTAATAAAGGCCCAGAAGGAAAGGAGCAGAGCCAGGTGCAGAAGATAGAAAGACAGGATAAGAAATGTTTGTGGGTCGTAAATGGGCACGGTTACCAGCTTCGGCCGCCTAATCATGATCAGGCCAACGAACACAAGAACCAGTATAGCAGGACTGGCCTCAGGCTGGGGAGGCAGTTCTTGCCGAGTCATGCTGCTACAGCGTTGCTGGCCTAAGGTGCACGTGTCACTCGCAAGGTGAATCGCCGGTTAAAGCCTACGTGTCCTTTAATGAAAAGAGGTCATTGCGTGTCCATTGACCATGTGAGGGCAAGGAATACAAAATGGCTTCCGTGTTCTAAGATGGATGCCACGGGTAGAACAGAAATGTGTTGGTAACCGGAGTGCTCTTGTTCGTAGCATAGCGAAAACACCAGGATATACTAAATGGATCATTTGCGGTTCACTGATACCAAAATTATGTATTTACGACAATGTTACAAACACGAGTAAAATCGTCACGGAACCTCAATTGGATGATGATGACAAAGCCTCTACTTCTAGTAAGAGGTCAAGGTCACAGGATGATAAGAAAAGTGAGGGGAGAAAACATGCGAAAACCTCCCACTCTACTTCAGGCTTTTCACAGAGATCCCCCCTAACTGTCTCTGGAGCCTCAGCCACCAACGATTCCTCTAACAAAACCGTGAGTAAGAGCTCTTCTGTCTCCTCACCAGTAACTTCTATTTCTACTTCAACTTCATTTTCTACGGCTATGATCTCCACTACATCTATCACTTCGCCTATTGTGTCTACAAAGATTTGTATTGTGGCCAAAAGAATTTTCGTAGACGACTCGTCGACGAAGACATCAGCGTCAACGAAGCCTTTGTCGTCTAAAAAGAGCTTGTCGACGAAGTCATCGACGCCACCGTCGACGAAGAAAGTATCGACGATGAAACCGTCGACGGCTGTCCCGTCGACGAAGAGCCCGTCGCCAGTTGTTCCGTTGACGACCAGCCCGTCGATGATTGTCCCGTCGACGGTAGTTCCATCGACGATGGTCCCGTCGACGTCGAGTCCATCGACGACGGTCCCGATAATCCCGTCGACGACGACATCTTTTCAGCAGACAGCTGCACCTTTGTCACCGGTGCCGTCAAAGATGATGGATTCAGCTTTGGTGAAGCAGATTGCTGGGAATCAGGTTTTTTGTACACCAGTTTCAACGAAGAACTTTCAACTCGTCTCTTACAAGAGGCAACAAGGTTCTTACATGTCGCCACTTATGCCCTCTCATCTTCTGGAGTCCTGCTCGGATGACGAAGAAGATGATTTTGAGGATGATGATAATGAAGGAGCTTTTGGTGTGGCGCGTCACCCATCTGATCTTGTCATCAAGTGTGAAGATGATGATGAAGATGACACTTATACTGAACATTATTATCAGGAGGACATTTTAGTGCCTCATTCTTGGAACATCAGAGGCGGCCTAAGGTCTCAGAAGTCACCCATTTACCACCAGTAATTAAAAACCCCGCTTCGGTGCCTGCTGTGTTGCCAAGAATTGATAAGAAATACCGTGCCCCGCTCACTAGTCCAGCATGCCTTATTGGTCATCCGCTTCCGGATTCGGTGATCTCTCAGGCTGCACATGATGATGAAGATGACACTTATACTGAACATTATCAGGAGGACATTTTAGTGCCTCATTCTTGGAACATCAGAGGCGGCATAAGGTCTCAGAAGTCACCCATTTACCACCAGTAATGAAAAACCCCGCTTCGGTGCCTGCTGTGTTGCCAAGAATTGATAAGAAATACCGTGCCCCGCTCACTAGTCCAGCGTGCCTTATTGGTCATCCGCTTCCGGATTCGGTGATCTCTCAGGCTGCACAACAAAGGTCGAAGAATCCGGCTACCCCTATTTCTACACCACCTGATAAAGAGGGGCGACGTTTAGACCTTATTGGGAAAAAGTTTTCCACAATGGCTGCGGCCTCCATCAGAGCGGCAAATTCTTTGGCGATTATAGGGCGCTATGATCGCCAAATGTTGTCAGAAATGGCTGTCTTCATGGAACTCATTCCAGAAGATAAGAGGCAGGAAGCACGAAAAATATTAATGGAAGGAGAGCGCGCAGCTGCGGAGTCCATCGACTGCGCATTAGATATTGCAAACACAAATTTCAGACAGTTGTTTTGAGACGTCAAGGGTGGTTGAAGGCCACTACCTTTCGTCCAGAGGTCCAATTGAAAGTGCTGGACATGGCTTATGATGGAGAGTCCCTTTTTGGGAAACATGTAGACGAAGCTCTCCAAGCAATTAAAACAGATACGGATACTGCAAAATCGCTGGGGTCATTGCAGTACAAGAGAGGATCGTTCAGAGGAGCGAGAGGACGCGGTTACTCGTCCAGAGGCAATTATTACCAACAAGGCAGGCAATATCAACAGCAATACTGCCAGAACTATCAGTCTTCGTATCGCCAGTCTGGATCGGCTGGTTTCCCTCGCCAAGGAGGAAGAAGGCGCACGAACAATCAGGGGCGAGACAGTCACAAGAAACAGTGAGATCAATTGGGCGCCACCTTCAATCCCTTATTTTCCCGTGGGCGCGAAGATATCTGCCTTCCAACACCAATGGCATCAGATAACAACAGATCAGTGGGTGCTGGACCTAGTCCAATATGGTCACACCCTGGAGTTCATTACCAAACCTCCAACAACTCCGCCCAGGGGTGCCCCTCCCCCTCGTCTTCACTTACTTATCAAGGAGGTTCAAGCAATGCTCCTCAAGAACGCTGTAGAGAAGGTCCCAATCCATCAGATAAGGACAGGTTTCTATTCCCGTTTTTTCCTCATAAAAAAGAAATCAGGGGAATGGTGACCGATCCTAGACCTGCGCAATCTGAACAGATATCTCAAGAAGCAGGGATTCCGAATGGTCACTCTCTCAGACATTCTCAACTGCCTCAACGAGGGAGATTACATGGCTTCCTTGGACATGGAAGATGAATACTTCCACATCCCAATTCACCCAAAACATCAAAAATACCTCCGTTTCACTGTGGCTGGCGCCCATTATCAGTTCAAGGTCCACCCATTTGGCCTCAAGTCGGCCCCAAGGATTTTCACGAAGTGTCTGCCTCCTGTAGCAGCAGCTCTTCGATCAGCAAAGGTGCGGGTCTTCCCGTATTTGGACGACTGGCTAGTCAAAGGTCCATCGAAGGCCAAAGTAAACTCCGACATTACGATATGCTGCAATCTCTTTGCATTGCTAGGCCTTACAATCAACAAGAGCAAATCTCAATTGATTCCGAAACAGAACCTATTGTTCCGAGGAGCTTGTCTAGACACAGTAGAATGCAAGGCATTCTTATCTCGAGAGAGACAACTCCGACTAGAAGCCTTGGCAACAAAACGGTCAAGAAAAAAGTAACTTTCAGTTCGCCTATATGCATCACTTCTGGGGATGTGCTTGTCGGCCATCAACCTCATTCCATTAGCACGTCTAAAGATGCGACCCTTACAGGAAGAGCTGCATCTTCAATGGCGACAAGCGACAGGCTCTTTCGAGGATATCATCACAGTCACCGACAGGATGGTGCATGCCCTTCAATGGTGGACAAGGTTGAGCAATCTGGAACAGGGACTCACTTTCTTACAAGCTCCTCCGGATTACGTTCTGACGACAGATGCATCCATGGAGGGCTGGGGAGGTCATTTCCAGGATTTACAGGTGGAGGGAAAATGGTCTCAGCAGCAGAGAAAATGCCATATCAACAGTCTAGAGTTGAAAGCCATATTTCTTTCTCTTCAAGCGTTTCTCCCCAGGATCGCAGGATCCTCAGTTCTGGTCAGAATGGACAACACTACCAGCATGTTTTATATAAACAAGCAAGGGGGAACGAGGTCAACAACATTGTCCAGGGAAGCCCAAGAGTTATGGCAATGGTTGACGATTCACAACATAACTCTCAAGGCAGAACACGTCAGGGTCTGTACAACACCTTAGCAGACAAACTGAGCAGATCCTCGTCAGATTGCCACGAGTGGGAACTGAACGACAACCAATTGAGCAAGGTGTTTCAGAGATGGGGCAAGCCAATGTTGGATTTGTTTGCAACCCAACAGAACAAGAAATGCTGGTACTTTGCCAGCAGGTACCCTCAACCGGGATCAAGGGGGAATGCCCTGTCCATGCGATGGTCAGGGAGTTATGCCTACGCCTTTCCTCCGATCCCTTTGATTCCACGAGTGGTGCGCAAGATGAAATTGGAGAGTTGCCGCCTTCTGCTGATTGCTCCCAGGTGGCCTCGCCAGTATTGGTTTCAGGAGCTCATGCTTCTCTCACGGGAGCCACCGATCAAGCTGTTGGTAACCCCAACGTTACTATCACGCAACGAGGGCCAGCTACTGCACCCGGACCCTCAGTCGCTGAAATTGCATGCATGGCTCCTAATTTCCTAGAATTTCAGCACCTGCAAATTCCTCAGGACTGCCGAGACATTCTAAAGAAAGCAAGAGCCCAGAGTACATTAAAAACTTATCGTCTCAAATGGAAGCGTTTCTGTGCTTATTGCATCTCAAACAATTTACATCCTATAAAGGCGCCAGCAGAAAAAATACTACCCTATTTATTGCATTTGGCGCAATCAGGTCTTTCTTTTTCTTCAATAAAGGTCCGCTTAGCAGCTTTATCCAGATACAGGAAGATGGCTGACACTCAATCGCTCTGCTCTTCATCGCTCATTAAGCAATTCATGAGGGGTCTTTTCCGGGCTTATCCTCCAGTAAAGCCTTCACCATCAGAATGGGAGCTCAATACAGTTTTCTCACAGCTGATGAAGCACCCGCTCGAACCCATCCATAAAGCTGACCTAAAATTCTTGACATGGAAGGTTGCTTTGTTGTTAGCCCTAACTTCCGCCAGAAGAGTGGGAGAAATTCTGATAGATACATCTGCCGTGTAGATTCCTCACCTTGTGAATATCCCCTTGCGTCAGCAACATTCGGAAATTCTTTTTGTAGCTTCGCGCCATCATGGACTTGGACGTCATAGAGGCACGGCATCGCTCGCGACTCGGCTGACGTCACCGACGCCTATAATAGGCCCACGCCGGCGTGATGACATCAGTTCCCTTTTTTCCGCGTCGTCGACGCTAACGGTTTCGGGAATCCCAGTTACAATACTGTGACTTTGTTTCATTACTCTGTATTTTCTGCTTCTTTATTTCGATAAGATGTTGAAGAAAACCGGTTTCAAGCCCTGCAGGGAATGTGGAAAGATGATGTCCATCACGGATCCACACGAGGACTGTATTTGGTGCTTAAGTTCGGATCACAACGTGGATGGATGTTCATCATGTCGCAAGATGAATCCGAAGGCCCTATGGGAGAGAGAAACCAAGCTGCTTGCGGCAAAACTTAGAGCCGACAAGAGTAAGAAAACATTTAAATCTCACTCGAAAAAAAATAAGTCGAGATCGAAGTCGAGGTCCAGATCTCGTGAAGGTTCTTCTTCGGATCATGCTTCTAGATCAAGGAAGAAGCATAGGAAGAGGAGACATGAGTCTCGTCGTCACTCGGGTGAGAAGTCGGACTCAAGGTCGAGGTCGCCCAAGAAGGTTCGTTAAAAGGTGGTCCCTCCGCATGAGTCTCCGGATCAGGAAGGTGAGGCTTCACCTTCGAGGTCGCAGGTTCCCTCTCCGGCTCCGGAGTTCAATCCATCTCCGGCGCCTTCTCCAACTCGAGAAGTGGAAGAGGTGGTTCCTGTGGAAGTTGAAGAATCTGCACATTTTGTTGAGCCGGATTAGATCCCACCTCGAGGTCAGCCTGAAGGTATTCAACCTCCTTTTCCAGCACCGGGCCGAGACCCATCAGCGTTCTTAAACGATAAGTATGGTGTTTTCTCAAGGGCGTGGTACCCCTCTGGTGCACCTTCGGGTCCCATGGGTCCTCTGGCATTTAATTTGGGGGTTCCTCATTCATATGCCCCAGCTCCATTCATGCCGTTTATGCCAGCCCCATCGACGCCGTGGCAGTTTCCGGCTCCGCCAAGGTCGTCACCGACTCGTCCGAAGTAGAGGACTCCAATGCCGACGTCGCCCGCTCCGAGTAGACATCAGGAGCATACACCTCGGCCATCGAAGTCGGTACCGACGTCGGTTCCGACTCCATCGGAGTCGTTGATGGATCCGGTACCGAGGCGTGTTAAGGAGAGATCCAGAAGAGAAGCTCAGCGTCTCTTAGAGGAACGAAGTTATGCCGACTCTCACCCTGATCTAGAAGAAGGTGAGCTGGGAGAAGACTGTTTTGAAGAGCTGGCTGATGCCAGTGGCCTTGATTTTTCCCCAGAGTGGGAATTGCCTTCTGGACATGATACACCTTCAAAGGATGTCCAACCATATCATGTGGTAATGAAGAAGGCTGCTGATCTTTTAAATGTAACTTTACCAACAGTTGAATTTAAGTCTAACCTTCTGACTGTGGAGCCTTTACTTCCATTTAATGAAGCATTAACTGAGCCCATTATGGAGGTTTGGATGAAGCCGCTCTCTGCTCCTGCTGTTTCCAAGAGTGTGGCTAGGAGATATAGGGTAGCTCCAGAGGACCCTGCTTTCTTAACATCTCACCCTTCTCCAGAGAGCCTAGTGATTCAGGCTGCATGCTCTAAGAAATCTATTAGTGCTTTTCTCCAAGTTCCTGGGGACAAGGAGGCTAAAAAACAAGATCAGGTGGCCAAAAAAACTTTCTCGTCTGCTAGTATGGCCTTGAAATCTACAATTGCCACTTGTCTCATGGGGAGGTATGTGCACGCACTTATGGATTCAATGCGTGCTTTGGCTCCTAAGATCCCTGAGGAGAACAGGAGTGATTTTGAGGAGGTATTGTCTGACACCCAAGCAGCGGCATGCCAGGTAATTCAGAGCGGTCTTGACACGGCTGATTCTGTGGCTCGAATTATGGTTACTGCAGTTGCTACACGGAGATCAGCTTGGCTAAAGTCCTCGGATTTTTCTGCTGATGTTCAGGCAGCGCTTTTGGATCTGCCTTTTGACGGAGAAGGACTATTTGGCAAGAAGGCACATACAGCCCTCGATAGGTTTAAAGATAGCAGAGCTACTGCTAGATCTTTGGGCCTTCAGATTAGAGGTGCTTCGACCAAAAAGTTCAGAGGGTTTGGACGCTCTTCTTTTCGGAACTTTAGACAAGGTCAGCAGCAGCAACAACAACAGCAGCAGCAGCAGAACACCTTGTACAAGTCATACAGGGGAAAGCAAAGGGGTCGTCTTCGAGGACGTCAAACCTCTTCCTCCTCCACCTCCTCCAACCCCCCAGCCACAGAAAAGCAGCCCTAGATCCGCCATTCAGGATCATGTGGGTCCGGTGGGGGGTCGACTTACCCACTTACTACGGGATTGGGAATCGGTTACATCAGATCTTTGGGTTCTCAATCTCGTAGAAAATGGGTATGCCCTTCCCTTTCGGGAATTCCCTCCCAATTACCCTCCTTGTCAGGGATATTGCTCAGAGGAACATCTGTTACTCCTACAGGAGGAAGTTCAAACTCTGTTAACCCCTTCGACGCTGATGACGAGCTGGGCTCGTCATGGCGTAGCCTCCTCGCACGCTGATGACGAGCCCAGCTCGTCACGTAAAGTGCGATTTAAAAAATCTCAGCGTACGAGCGGAATTCCGCCCGCACGCATGCGGTTAAGAAAGGGTGCGATAGAGGTGGTCCCAGAGCAGGAAAGGGGTCAGGGATGCTACTCCCGGTATTTCCTGATTCCCAAAAAGGACGGCAGGCTTCGTCCAATCCTGGATCTCAGGATCTTGAATTTGTTTCTGAAACAAGAGAAATTCAAGATGCTCACCCTTGCTCAGGTTCTTCAGGCACTGCTGGAAGAATACTGGATGGTGTCGCTCGACTTGCAGGTGCGTACTTTCACATCCCAATCCTGAAGTCGCACAGGAAGTATCTCCGTTTTACGGTGGGATCGCAGCACTATCAGTTTGCGGTCCTTCCGTTTGGACTTACTACTGCGCCTCGAGTCTTCACCAAGGTGATGGCGGTGGTGGCGGCGGATTTCAGGAGGTCAGGGATTCCTGTATTCCCTTATTTGGACGACTGGCTGATCAAAGCAGAGTCATCAGAGAGAGTGCTCCATCATCTGCAGGAGACAACCCAGTTGTTGTACAGGTTGGGTTTTTCGATAAATGTACCCAAGTCTCACCTGGTGCCCTCCCAGCGCAACCTGTTCATAGGTGCTGTACTGGACACATCTGTATGTCGCGCATTCCCTCCTCCTCAAAGGATTCGCGACATACAGGAAATTATTCCTTTATTTTACAATGGAGCGGTCGTTCCAGTCCTAAAGGTCTTACGTCTGCTCGGTCTGATGGCTTCATGCATTCTGTTGGTCAACTATGCACGCTCCCTCCGCAGTTATTTGTAATTGTTCCACTTTCTATCCTCAAATAAGTGCACAACTCTGCAATCCCCGTATTTTTGCACCCCAAACAACCTCGTTTATCGAGGCACCGACTAGTAATTCGGTTTAATGCAACGCTTTGGCTAAAGCGTCGCGTCTCCTTGACAACGAGCGGCCCCAGCGACTTGCCATAGCGCAACCCCGCCCTACCGGCGACGCGGCCCCACGTGACTGCACCCGGAAGCTTCTGCCTAATATTAACTACACCAGACCGCACGGCACTTGCAGCCGAGCAGCGGAAGGTAGAAGTAGGTTATGGGCCACTCGCCACGCCAGTAAACTGTAAGTAAACATCCTTGTCTGTCCGCGTGGACACTGACACGCGCAGATCATTTACTGCATACCTCAACAACGGCAATGACCCGCTCCATTTGTATGTTACTAATCACGGGCACAACATTTCTTGATTTAGAATACGTTGTACCGCGTGATGTACCTACCCCCTGCCCGACGAAGCACAAAACAAAACTTCAATTAGTAAGCCTGACCTCTGCCATGAAGTATATGTGAACCCTTCTGTGTTACTCGTGTTTTGTCAGTCCAGTCTGTCTTTTTCACTTTATAGTTACCAATGGTTACCACTGAGTGGCGAGTGAGATATCACATCACGCGTCATAATAGACTTGCGCTGTAACTATACAATCTTCCTTTAATTTTGCCGATAACCTTTACTACTGCATGCGATTTAGCACGCACCCAATGTATATTGATATATCATCTGTTGGCTTTAATTATTAGCGTTCACCCACCATATATCACCATGCTCATCGACTACGAGAGGTCTCCATTCACCACTGTGGCATGCAGAATGTATGCACTGAGAATCTGCACGACGTTACAGGCCAGTAAGAATGTTTTGCGCCTGACGCCCATTTATTTTCTCTCCCCACAGGTTTTTGTTTTTTGCTCCTCAATTTTGAGAGCATTTCACCTTTGGTACAATTTTACCATAGGTCAAATAAGGATTTAGGATAGGGTGAGTCTTTTAGGGGACTCATACCGTCCATCTCCTTTGGTCCTGATGAATACCGGGAATCTTCCCTTATGGTAGAAACATGTTGACCTAATGCACTATTAACACATATAGAGATACGTAGGTCGTAACTTCCCCTTCCAGTATCTCGCACTTTATTTTAACATTGTCCAGTTACTTTTTAATAAAATTCACTTTTTCAAAGTTAAACCAGGACAATTTTTAACATCACCCTTTTTTGCACTTACATTTCACAACCCGCTCCACTGTACTACAGGTGTCGAAGCACACCCTGGTGACGCTAGGCCCCGATGATGAAGCATGTCACCACTAGGTGGTGAGTGAGGGGTTTTTTAGAAAAGGATTAATTTTCCAATTTTGAAAGACCTCCACCCTACACGTCGGAAAATACTCCTTCTTTTGTTTTTCCACAACTATGCACGCTGGCACATGAGGGCGCTCCAGTGGTGCCTCCGCAGGCAGTGGTATCAACACAACGGAGATCTCAGGGAGTCAGTGAGGATCTCCAGAGAGGCTGCGGCGGATCTGTCTTGGTGGGGCGTGGAAGGCAACCTGTCTCGGGGAAGCCTTTTCAGTTGCCTCCTCCGGTGGCCACAGTGATAACGGATGCATCCACTCTAGGGTGGGGTGCTCATCTGGGGGATCTGGAGGTCAAGGGTCTATGGTCTCCAGAGGAAAGGTTGCTTCACATCAACCTTCAAGAATTGCGGGCGATACGTTTGGCGCTCAAGGCCTTCCTCCCTTCCCTTCGTGGTCGTTCGGTCCAGGTCCTGACGGACAACACGACCGCGATGTGGTACATCAACAAACAGGGAGGAGTGGGGTCGCAGTGTCTCTGCAGAGAGGCTCTGCGTCTCTGGTCCAGGGTTCAGGACCATCAGATTTGTCTGATGGCAAATCATCTGGCCGGAGTTTTGAACGTTCGTGCAGACAGTCTCAGTCGGCAGTTTTCTGCCGACCACGAGTGGAGGCTTCACCCGGAGGTGGTTCACGACATCTTTCAGATGTGGGGGACTCCTCGGGTGGACCTGTTCGCCACTCGCGAGAATGCTCACTGCCTGTCATTCTGCAGTCTCCAGTATCCGATGCAAGGAGCCTTGGGAGACGCGTTTCAGTTGAGTTGGGGAAATCAACTCCTTTACGCGTTTCCTCCCATACCTTTGATTCCTCGGGTTCTGAGGAAGATTCACCAAGACCGGGCCCAAGTCATATTGGTCGCCCCGGACTGGCCAAGAAGGGTGTGGTATACAGATCTTCTCCACCTCTCTTCTCACCCGCCGCTCCGTCTCCCTCTCAGGGCAGACCTCCTCTCTCAGATGGAGGGGCAGGTTCTACACCCCCACCTCCAGACATTACACCTTCATTCCTGGAGATTGAACGGGGCAACCTGAATTCCTTTTCTCACCCGCCTGACGTGGTGGATGTCATCTTGTCGGCCAGGCGTGACTCCACTAAGTCCATCTATTCTTATAGATGGTCAAAATTTGTCACGGGGTGTGGGGATAAATCTATTGACCCTTTGAGAGCCCATTTGTCTGATGTTCTCCAGTTTGCCCTTTCTCTGGCGCAACAGGGGCTTGCTGTTGCCACAGTGAAGGGTTATCTTTCAGTGCTGTCTGCTTTTCTCTGTTTGCCTGACCAGCCATCTCTTTTTAAATCTCCTGTGGTTTTAAGGTTTTTGAAGGGCCTCACAAATAAGTTCCCTCCTACTCCTTTTATTGTACCTCAGTGGGACTTAAACCGTGTTTTGACTTTTTTGATGGGTGCTCCTTTCGAGCCTCTTCACAAATGTCCTATGAGGCTTCTGACTCTTAAGACAGTCTTCCTCGTTGCAATAACCTCAGCAAGGAGGGTAAGTGAGCTTCAAGCTCTTAGTTACAAGCCCCCTTTCTTGACCATTCATGCTGATCGAATGGTTCTTAGGACCAGGGCTGCTTTTCTGCCTAAGGTGGTAACTCCCTTCCATCTAGGACAGTCCATTACCCTTCCTACCTTCTATCCTCCCCCTCACCCTTCTAAGGAGGAAGAGAGACTGCACCGTCTGGATCCCAAAAGGGCGGTGTCCTTTTACTTGGACAGATCTAAAGACTTTCGTTTGGATGACCAGCTCTTCATTGGGTTTGCTGGCTGCAAGAAAGGAAGAGCGGTCCATAAGAGAACTTTGTCAAGATGGATCGTCCCCTGTATAAAGATCTGCTACTCTTTGGCCGGTAAGGAACCACCAGAGGGCATAAGGGCTCATTCTACTAGAGCTAAGTCTTCAAACTCAGCTTTGGCTAGAGGTGTTCCTGTAGAGGATATTTGTTGAGCGGCAACTTGGTCTTCCCTCCACACTTTCGCGAAGCATTACTGCTTGGATTCCGAGGTGAGGAGGGACGGTCACTTTGCGCGCTCTGTCCTTCAGGATTTCCTGGTTTAGAAGAGTGGACACCCTCCTCCGGGAGTGGGGACTGCTGTGGGACTCTATTCACAAGGTGAGGAATCCACACGGCAGATGTATCTATCAGAAGAACAATTTACTTACCTTCGGTAACGCTTTTTCTGGTAGATACAATATCTGCCTGTGGATTCCTCACTGACCCACCCGCAAGGTGATATTCACAAGGTGAGGAATCCACAGGCAGATATTGTATCTACCAGAAAAAGCATTACCGAAGTAAAGTAACTTGTTCTTCAGGCATTCACTATAAAGGAACCCTTTATGCATTTTTCCCAAGACTATGTCACTTTGCGGACGAATCCAACATTCATACCAAAGGTGCCATCTCAATTTCATCTAAATGAGCCAGTCAAGATGAGGGTTTTCTTTCCAAATCAGTCAACCCCAGAGGAGAGAACATTACATTCTTTAGACATCAAGAGATGCTTAAAGTTCTACCTCCAGAGAACCAAGACTGTAAGAAAATCAGATCAACTGTCTGTGGCTTATGGCCAGACAACATTGGGTAAAGGGGTCACTAAAGCTACGATTTCCAGATGGATAGCCTCTGCCATCCATTCTGTCACATCAAGGCTAACCGACCATTGACAAGGTCTGTTCGATCTCATTCCACAAGAGCTGTGGCAGCGTCTGCAGCTTTGTTTGCAGGAGTGACGCTTGAGAACATTTGCCGTGCTGCGACATGGAAGAATGTCCACACGTTTACAAGACACTACTGCCTACAATCAGCAAATCAGAATGATGCGACAGTGGGCCAAGCTGTGTTACGCCACCTGTTTCCATAGGAATATATTCAGGTATAACCATTGGTTTCGTTTTAAAGTACATAAAGTTCAAATTGTTGTTTATAATATGCAGACATATGTTGTCATACAGTAAGTTTATATGCTACTAATGTTCCATTTCCTGTAGGAAATTGCATTACTTCTATGTTGGTTTCAATAAGGTTGTTAATAGATCACTCTTTAAGCTATTGTTGGTTGTTAGCGGTACATTCATGGGGGTGCAATACAGTAAGTCTCCCACCGTCTGCAACCGACTTTGCATGGTTTACTGCTTGCTATTCTGATTCAGGCATGTGAATCTATGAAAGATACCCTGCTCGTTCTCTTCGTTCTTCTTCCCAACACCTTTTTTGTATTCCTAAGGTTAGGCTCTCGAGAATGGGCGGTCACTCTTTTGCCACCTTAGGACCCAAACTCTGGAATTCTCTTCCCTTAGACTTGCGAACGGAGAACTGTCACTTCCTTTTCCGTAAAGCCGTAAAGACCTGGCTTTTTGTCCAATAAATTTCTCTTTTGGATTGTATCTTGCTACCACTGTTTTTCAGCGCCGGGAAACCCTTACGGGTAGCTGTCGCGCTATATAAAATTAATGAATAAATTAATAAATACTGGATAAGAAAACAAGTTACTTACCTGTAACTTCAGTTATCCAGTATTGGTATCTTTCATAGATTCACATGCACCCACCCTCCTCCCCGGAGAGGCAGTTCTCTAAGGTTGGGATACTTGTTCCCACTTGTGCTACGAAAATCTGAGGAGAACTGGCTCTGCAGAGAGGGTTCTAGAGGGTGCTGTGAGCTGATTGGTTGGAGCAAAGACTTTGGTCTTTTTGACATAATGATGTAGATAGGCTACTATAATGTAGGCCTCAGGCCTAGTTCTAGGGCCTATTACTACTACAAAGTGCTTTGGCACTGCTTTTTTATTTACCGTGGGACTCCCGCCTTGACGACGGGGAATGATTCAGGCATGTGAATCTATGAAAGATACCAATACTGGATAACTGAAGTTACAGATAAGTAACTTACCTGTAACTTCAGTTATCCAGTATTGGTATCTTTCATAGATTCACATGCACCCACCCTCCTCCCCGGAGAGGCAGTTCTCTAAGGTTGGGATACTTGTTCCCACTTGTGCTACGAAAATCTGAGGAGAACTGGCTCTGCAGAGAGGGTTCTAGAGGGTGCTGTGAGCTGATTGGTTGGAGCAAAGACTTTGGTCTTTTTGACATAATGATGTAGATAGGCTACTATAATGTAGGCCTCAGGCCTAGTTCTAGGGCCTATTACTACTACAAAGTGCTTTGGCACTGCTTTTTTATTTACCGTGGGACTCCCGCCTTGACGACGGGGAATGATTCAGGCATGTGAATCTATGAAAGATACCAATACTGGATAACTGAAGTTACAGATAAGTAACTTGTTTTCTTACACATTGCAATCTCTCCTACCCGGAGATATAATCACAATGCACACAATACTTTAGTAATAGAACACGTATGTGTGCACACATACAAAGTCGTCTCCAGGGGTAGACCAAACCATATACTAATAAAGTGAAATGTGAACTACGACCTAAGTTGAGACTGGAGCCAGAACATGTAGAAGAGCTGGGGACCCAAGGGACCACCTAAGGTAGGTACCCAAAAACCCCACGGAGGCCATATGCAGGGCGGGAACATGACGCATGCTCAATGCAAGTCAGTGGGTAAGTCGCGGTTGCAGTTTTTAAGTAGAAGGCCCCTACCCAGTGGACCCTGAAGAAACCCTGTGAAACTTGGATGGTTGGAGACTCTCTCTGGGAACCAGGCTACCTACACCAGGGAAGGCGGGTGCATAGGTGCGAATTGACGTCCGAAACAGCTGCAGACCACAATGGAAGACTTCAGTGAAGATGGCGCTGGCAAAGAAGGTGAAAGAGTCCGGTGGAATTCAAATATGGATTCAAAATTATTGGTACCTGCAAGCAGAGGGGACAGAGTCTATGTCACTCCGGTTCTACCATGAGGCACGGAAGACGAATGCCCTCCGATGTCGGAGATGCAGGAGAGTTGATGCTGACCTTGGTGCTCCAGCTGTGTGGACCAGGAGAGGCTGTGGAAGATCAGGAGCCTTTCACAAGCTGTTCCACGTCAGATATCAAGAGCCAGGGGGTCGGTGTCTGTCAGGTGCACCAACAAGCCTTGGTAATGGCAACAAATGTAGTAGACGAAAACACTGCAATGTCGGGACCTGCAAGGTCCAAGTGACTCATCACGAGCAGATAAGTCAGAACCGACCCAGAGCAAGCAGGGGAGCCCACTGGAGCCAAAGAAGACCCTCAAGATGACCCACAGGCGAGAGACACAGGAGTCGCAAGAAGACCTTGAGCAGCTCACCAATAATGATCACCCACGGTGCAGAGGATGCGGTGAGGACGAAGATCTTGTAGCAATAGATGCTTAAGGCTCAAACTTCTTGGAGCCGAAGATCTCTGGAGGAAAGAGTCAACAAGCCTTCGCTACGGCAAGTCGGCGCGGTGCACAGGGGTAATGCTCCCGGGGTTCCGATGATGGATACTGCCTCAAGCTTGCTGTGAAGACAGCGCAGGCCTCGAGGGAGCTGCAGAGCCACCACCTGTGTTGCTGCACCTTTCAGTGTCCGTGGGAGCTCAAGAACATCAGACCAGTCAACTTTGTTGCGTTGCCTGCAGATTCAGGGGAGGGACTCCTTCACTCCAAGGGAGGTTCCTTCGGGTGTCTTGGATGTCCACAGGCATGTAGAAGAACCTGTATTGAGCATAGACACAGATGACGCAGAAGACTGGCAGCATGATGAGACCAGAAGCAGCAGGAGTCTTCCCAGTTGCAGTCTCGGTTCCCAAAGCAAAGTCCAATGGAGTCCAAAGTGCCCAGACAGTTGAAGATGAAGTGGTTTCGGATCTGAATCTTGCCCCACAACGAATCTAAGGAACCACCCACAGGTAAACCATGTGGGAAACCATGGTCTAATTAAGGGAAGAAGAACAGAGAGTGGGGTCCTGATAAGCAGGATCCCAGTCAGGCATGGCACCTGCAAAAAGTGGGGGTAAGCATGAAAGCAGATCCTACTTTCCTACAAAAAACAATCTTAGCAGTAATTATTTTTTCGTAGATTGCCTGGATATGTCAGCTCTGGATGCCCTGTTAGGGATGATAAAGACATGTGTTCTTTGCCATGTAGAGCATTACAAAAAAATTATATTATTATTAAACAATAAATGTTTTTTGCCATTCAGGATACAATGACTCAATGCATAATTATTCTGAGTGGTGTTGCATTGATTTGATAGCTTAAGCAGTGGTGAACTTTCGTTCATACATTTGCAAATGAGGTTTAACTGTATGAGCAGAATGTCAAATCCTGGAAGAAGTAAGAAAAATAATAGTCACTGTCACAATTTCTATATTAACTCCCATCTTAATGGATCAGTCACAATGCTGAGTTAATACTGTTTTAAATGAGTGTTGTTTTATATAGCCAAGCTGCAGATTCCTTACCTTTGAATTTCTGAGGCGTTAGGCTGGATCTGGAAACTTTTGCTGAGCAATACCTCTTGCGCGCACCGTTGGGTGGCTCGATTTTGCTCCGCGTGACGTCGGTTTCGGTAGCGCCGGTTATAATGTTGCAGTCACCTATAAAGGTGCCACCCATGTGCGTGGACGTCAATTCATTTCTTTCTACACCAGTTAAGCACCGATCCGGGAAGAGCTACCCCTTTGGCGCTTTTTGACAGGCCTATTTTTGACTTTTTGTCGACTCTGTTTCCCAGGATGTCTTCGTGGAAGTCAGGGTTCAAACCATGCAGTGCCTGTCACCGCATGATGTTGGTTACCAACCCCCACCTTGTCTGTTGCTGGCGTCTAAGTGCAACCACGATTCGAAGTCATGCTCGGACTCTCAGGCTATGGCTCTGAAGGCCTAGCGGGAGCGGGCTAAGAAGCTCCTTGTGGCTCCGCAGTCTCGACACCATCCAGCAAGACTCTGCAGAGGTCCCAGTCCTTATCGAAGAAGAGGAGGTTGCGGCACCGCTCTCAGAATTCCAAGTCCCCTTTGTTTCATTCAAGGTCTTCATGAAACTCAGGAAAGTGTCACAAGAGGAAAAAGTCCAAGCGGACTTCATCTTCGCTGCAACTGTTGTCCGTCTACGAACGAGGTAAGGTGCACCGTCGCTCTAGGCATGGGTCTGCTGAGCCGGATCCATGGTCGACTTTGCGCCTCCCTCCCTTTCCGGGAGCCGAAGCGGCCCGTACTCAAATACAAGAATTGTACAAGACCATGCGCCGTGTTTTTGAGTGGCCTGAGCCCTCTGGTGAGCTTTTGGCCCCCACAGGGTAAGAGAGGGCCCCATTCGATTTCGGTGACACCAGTGTCTACCGACGGTGCCAGCCCCATCCTTATCCCCGATGACACAGAGCCAGAACAGAGTCGATCGACTGTGTTTCCAATGTCGATTTGACCCCAGGGGTTCTTTATTGTCCCTTAAACACTTTGAAGATGTTTTAGGCTCAGGAGAGGAATCGGAGGGGTCTTTGCACTCTTTCAAACAGAAGTATGTCTCTGCAGACTAGATGGGCTGGTATGGGGAACTTTGGGAGGCCAGTGGACTGGACATTTCCTCAGATACTGGCATGCTCTCTGTGCCAACTGTGACTACGGAGGAGCAAGCATCTTATTCCATGGTGGTTAAGAGACACTAAGAGGTTGGGTCTTTTTTGACGTCCAAACTAGGCCACAATTATAGAGTATACAAGAAAAGTGTTTGGACGCACATTCGCTATGAATTTTTCAAAAAGAAACTACCTTAACAATTAGAGTAGTTGCGGTGTACCTAATTCACCTTATTTTTATTCATTATTTTTTCAAAATACACAATATCGACATATAAGTTCATGTCACAAGAAAGAACAGTGATTACCGAAATAAAAAAAAAGTAAATATGAACACATCATTTACAAACATTGACAAAAACGACAGAAACACAAATCTGACAATTCATGAAACATCGCAAAACTGTTGACCAGTCCTTAAATCAGAAACGACAGAATGAGGGTACAATAGTTTATGTTATTCAGATATAACCGGCCATATTCAGCTCAGTAACACTAAATATACATCAGGCTAATTGTCCTGTCTGTACATCCTCTTATTTGAAACTTTAATGATCATTCCTGCTGGCTGTGTAGGGTCGACGCATTTCGGAACCCTATTTGATTTCAGGGTTCCCTTCAGGACCTGGACTTGGTCGAACACTACAAAATAAAGTATAAAAAATCTAAAGAAGTTATCTGTCCCTATTCAGTTTTTTAACCTATTTAAATAAATAATATTGTCTGATTCATAGAAAAGGGGAGAGGAGTCGACAACAGTGACATACAGGAGCAAATAAATTACCCAATTTACAAAAATATTTTTATGACAGTGCACTTCATTGAAGTTACCAACAATGACTCTAAACATGGCTCAATTATGGTGTTATAGTTTACAATCTTAGTCTTATCCTTTAGCATACATTTCACTTGCCTCTAATGTTTATCCGTGCACGCTTATTGGCAGCTGTCCATATCACAATCGAATGTGCCTTGAACTGATTTTTTCTGAGGACCTAATAATTGCAAAGTTAATGTTACTGGGGGGTAATTGTGAACTTATTACGTTATATTTTAATACACAATTATTGTGAACTTTCTTTGGTACTCATTAACAAGGTCAAGGATTCGATGCGATCAGGGTCCTTAATTAACTCATTTATGTAGCATTAAGAGGGCAGCCGGATTCCTTGGACTAGAGTTGCCCTCTGTGCAGGTGAGAAGTAATCTCCTGACCAAAGTGCTTCAACCTCAGGCTTCCACTTCTGAACCCCTTTTGCCCTTCAGTGAGGCACTAACTGATGTCCTTCTAGGCACTTGATCTAAGCCTAGCATATGGGCTCCTGTGAATAGGACAATTGCACGCCACCATTGCACTGCTTTGGGCGACCCAAAGTTCTCAGCCAACACCCCACCCCTGAAAACTTGGTGGTGCAGGCTTCTTCATCCCAATGGGCGTTCTCTTCCGCCCCTCCTGATAGGGAATCCAAGACGCTGGATTCACTTGGAAAGAAGATGTTTTCTTCCTTCAGCCTGGTATTGCGGTCAGTGAATAGTGCATGCTTTTTGGGCCGTTTCTCCCACTCCCTTTGCAGACAGTTGCACAAGTGCTGCCACAAGTCCTGGATGAAGCCCAGGCTGTGCTCTCCCAGGCGGTTAAGGACGGAGATATGCAGCAAAATTCACCATAAACTGTGACCTTAACCGACTGATTCACTGGGCAGATCGATTTCTTCTGCAGTGGTCTTGAGGGAGGCGCCACACCTGGCTTAAGACAGCTGTCTTCTCGGGCGATGTCCAGGCAAACATGATGGATATGCCCTTTGATGGATCCCGTCTTTTTGGGTGAAAGGCAGACTCTGCCCTAGTGAGGTTCAAGGACTCTCGAGCTATGGATGGATTCTTGGGCTTCTCTACTACACCTCGTGGCCAGTCTAGCTTTCTCCCCTTTCATGGCAAGGGAAGAGGATTCCAGCCGCATCAGCCCTATTCCAGCCACCGTCCTTCACAGGCTTCCCAAGGTGTACAAGGAAATGGATGCGGTTCATTCTGACCAAGGAATGGTAGCCAGATGTGGTCAGCCACCCTGCCCTCAGCAGCCGCAGCCTGCAAGCAATCCTAGTCTGACTCGGCAAGACCACACCACTCAAGTTGGTGGGAGAATCCATCATCTTTTCCCCCGCTGGAGGGCCATAAGATTGTACAAGCCGGTCTTGCAGGTCATTCAGAAGGATATTCTCTGCCTTTCCTTTCTTTTCCACCTCTCATTCTGCCAACTCAAGAACGGCTGGCGGAGAGTCACTTAAAAATGACCCAGGAGGAAGTTACAGATCTCCTGGCCAAGGGACCTATTGAGAAGGTGCTGGATTCAGAAGTAGGCAGTGGCTACTTTCTGATTATGAAGAAGAACAAAGGGTTGCGGCTCATTTTAGATTTTCGGATCATCAATCTCTTCCTCAAGAAGGAGATGTTCAAGATGCTTACTTTAGCTCTAAGTCTTGTCTGCCTTAGACCAAGAAGACTGGATGGTAGAGTTGGACCTGCAGGATGGGTATTTTCACATCCCCATCCCGCCGGGCCACATGCTTAATCAGCTGTTTAAGGTAGGCCACGAACAATATCAGTTTACTGTGCTTCCCTTTGGCCTTACCAGTGCCCCTCTGGTGTTCACCAAGGTGATGGCGGGGGTCGCTGCTCATCTGCGCAGGTTAGGGGTGTCATTCTTCCCCTAACTTGATGACTATCTTTTGATGGCGGCCTCACCCCAGGCTGTCGTTGCCCACCTTCAGACTACGGTGGACCTCCTGCATTCACTGGGGCTCTCTATAAATGTGCCAAAGTCACACTTGTCTCCTTCTCAGATGCTCCCTTTCATCCTGGCTGTTCTGGAAACAGTGCAGTTTCAGACCTATCCTCCCGTGCAGTGAGTCCAGGATATTCAGGTTGCTTCCGATTCCGATGTTTCAGCCTCTATCCTGGATTTCGATCTGACTGACTTTGAGGCTGTTTGACTTCATGTTGGTAAAGCATGCCAGGTGGCGTATGCAGGCTCTGTAGTGAGATCTGAAGTTCCAGTGGGCGCAGCATCGGGGAAATCTCACCGACCTGGTCCAGATCTCGGACGGAACTGTGAGACATCTGCAGTGGTGGTTGAAGAACTGCTATTTGGTCAACCGCAGACCTCTCTCCCTTCCTCAACCAGATCTCACAGTTGTGCGTCACTTCTAGGATGGGGCAGCCATCTGGGAGAGGTGGAGATCAGAGGACACTGGTCTCTGGTCACTGGTCGAGGCTCCACATCAATTTGTTGGAGCTACCAGCGATTCAATTGGCATTGAAGGCATTTCTTCCCTCTATCAAGGGGAAGTTAGTGCAGGTGTTCACGGACAACACCACTGCCAAGTGGTGTTGCAACAAGCAGGGCGGGTGGGGTCGTGGACCTATTGGCGAGAGGCCCTGTATCTCTGGACATGGCTGGAACTGCAGGGCATAACCCTGATGGTTCAACACCTGGCAGGTTCTCTGAACGCCAAGGTGGACAAACTCAGCCGTCGATGCCAAGCGGGTGACAAATGACATCTCCAGTTGGAGGTGGTGCAAGGTCTCTTTCAGCAGTGGGGAGAACCTTGGTTAGATCTGTTCACCACCAAAGTGAAAAGCAGTGTCAGTATTACTGCGCTTTGGAGTTTTCAAGGCGGCTATCGCTCAGCTACGCCTTTCATCACAAGTGGGGTTCATGTCTGCTGTACGCAGCAGTAGGAGAGGGTCCACCACCCTAATCTGTCAACTCTGCGTCTCAATGCGTGGAGATTGAGCGGTTGCAGTTGATGGCTTTTGACCTTCCTCCTGAAGTACAAAACCTTATTTTGGCAGCCAGGCGGTCCCCCACTAAGATGGTATATGCCTGCTGTTGGCAGAAATGTGCATCATACTTAGACTTTCCTGTTTTCAGTTTAGATTTTTGGTAAATTCTGGTGGGGTTTTTTCAGTCTTTTCAATACCTTAAAAACAGTGGTTATCAGTGGTAATACATTTTCACACTATTAAAAACAACAGAAACAGTGTTTTTACGGTGTTTATGGCATTTTAATTTTAATTATTGCTTGCTTTCTGCACTAATAGTGCATGTGTATAGATAGCATGTGTACAGGGTATATGAGGTCCAAATACATTTTTACTTCACCAGAAGGATAGCATTCTTCATTAACTCTGAAGATTGAAAAGATGCTTTCAGCATACCATCTAGCAAGTGACAAGGATCTCTTACAGGGAAGAACTTCAGCTCAGGTATCAATTTTGACAGAACATCATAAAACTGTAGGAACTTTTTTCAGCAGCATCCCAAGTGACAATGCGTTCTATTTTTACCAAGAGTCTTGTGTCATGTTTTTACCACTATCTCAGATGCTTGGTGAGAACATTCTTTTCACATATACCTGTCACTACATCTCCCATTGAATGTTTAAAGCTTGCAGTGCTTGGCAATTCACTTGCAATCAATATCGACTCACTAGAAAAGAGGGCTGAAGTATCAAAGGATTTCACCCATTCTCTGTCTGTGGGTAACTGTGATGGTTCATATCTGAAAGAAACAGGTTAGTATTAGATTCCTTACCTTAGAATATCCCCAGGCGTCAGACTGGACCCGGAAATATTTGCGTAGCAGTACCCATGCGCGTCGGTAGGCGTCGTCTGCGGCTCCGCGTCTGTCGTTGGCGCCATAGGCACCGTGATGACGTCGTCGGAGTACTTAGATGCCGCCTCCGCGCGCAGACTTCAGTTCTTCTATTTTCCACGCCAGCAGCGCAGATCCGGAAAAAGTGGTACCTTAGTCATTTTTTGACTAAACTTTTTATGATCCCTTTTGATCATTTTTCGAGTCTTCGACTCCGAACGGTGCCAGTAGGGATGCCAGGTTTTAAGCCCTGTGAGGACTGCGACCGGCTGATGTCGGTCACCGACCCTCACCGCCGGTGCCTCCACTGTCTCAGCGTCGACCATGACGGCAAGACCTGCCCCGACTGCCGGGCCCTGACTTTGAAAGCTAGGCGGGAGCCGTCCCGCAAGCGACTCGAGCTCCAGCAGTCAGCCCCACGCCGCGAGAGGTCCCGGTCCGGACGGAGGTCGAGGGACCGATCGAGGGGTCGGAGCCATCATTGCTCCGGGAGTCGAAATCACTCCTCAGGTTCGAAGTCGTCAGGTAAGCACAAGAAGTCGAAGAGACGTCATCGCTCTTCCGCCTCCCCCCGACGTTCGCACGACGCGGCCGGGGGATCGGGTGACACCGCCCACGCGGCTCCGTCGGAGTCGCGAACGTCGCGTCCTGCCCCATACCCTCCGGTCCCTGGGCAACACGCGACGTCGGAGAAGATCGAGCGCTTCCTCATGGCCATGAGGTCTCTCACTCCTCCGGCGGGCTCCGCGGCACCTAGGGGCCCAGTGGACCCGTCTGGGGGCCCTAGCGGGTCAGGGGCTTCGGCCCCGATGTCGGCGGGTGCTTCGGTCCCGGCGCCTTTGGGCTCGGCGCCGCAGGGCCCCACTGGATCCGCTTCTGGATCCGGGTCATCGCCGGTTGACCTGACGACCTCACCGGCGCCGGTCCCTCAGGTGTCACCTCCGGCGCCGTCTTCGGGCAGCGCCGTCCCCGATGCCTCCTTCGATCCGGTTCCGACGCTGGGCGCCGCTCTCGACCCTGTTTGGGGAGTTTTCTTCAATGAACCGGCCCCATCAATTGACAACCCTGAGTATCAGGAGATGTGTGATGAGGAGTGTTGGGAGGGGTCTGAGGACCCTCTGACACAGGAGTGTCAGTCCCAGGAGGACTGGACAGGTGGACTTGGGGATGCCAGTGGTCTGGACACTTCGCCAGACACTGGTTTTGTCTCACCTCCTACCGTGGCTACGGAGGAGGTGGCAACCTACAGTGTGGTGTTGACGCAGGCGGCCAAGGCCTTGGGCCTTGAGCTCCCCGTCACGGCCGTAAGGACTAACCTCCTCACTGAGGTCCTTAAACCGCAGTCAAGCTCGGCTGAGCCTCTGCTGCCGTTTATTGAGGCCTTAACCAACGTTCTTTTAGGCACTTGGTCCAGGCCCGCTACAGGTTCCCCTGTAGATAGGAACGTGGCCAGACGCCACCGCCCAGCCCCGGGCGACCCTGAAGGCGGGCTAGCCCCAGACAGTCGTCAGCCACCTCCAGACGACGGCAGACCTCCTGCACCAGCTGGGGTTTTCCATCAATGTGCCGAAATCACACCTGTGCCCCTCTCCGAAGCTCCTCTTCATCGGAGCAGTTCTCGACTCGGCGCAGTTTCGGGTTTATCCTCCCGAACAGCGGGTTTGGGATATTCAGGCTCTGATTCCACTCTTTCAGTCTTTATAACGGGTCTCGGTCAGGTTGACGCTGCGGCTTCTGGGGCTGATGGCCTCCTGCATCCTTATGGTGCATCACACCCGGTGGCGGATGCGGGCTCTGCAGTGGGACCTGAAGTTTCAGTGGGCCCAGCATCAGGGCAACCTATCCGACCATGCCCTGTTCTCGGAGGGCCGTGCGAGACAGCTGCAGTGGTCACGATTGGGTCAGCGGCAGATCCCTCTCCCTTCCCCAACCAGAGCACGTAGTTGTGACGGACGCGGCCCTCCAAGGCTTGGGAGGCCCCATGGGAGAGGCGGAGATCAGAGGCCTCTGGTCTCCGGCGGAGTCCCGGCTCCATATCAACCTTTTGGAGCTGTGGGCGATTCGTCTAGCACTGAAGGCATTCCTCCCCTCTGTCCGGGGGTGTGTAGTGCAGGTGTTCACGGACAACACCACCGCCATGTGGTACTGCAACAAACAGGGCGGGGTGGGGTCGTGGACCCTTTGCCAGAAGGCTCTGCGCCTCTGGCAGTGGGTGGAACCTCCGGGCGTGACCCTGGTGGTTCAACACCTGGCAGGTTCTCTGAACGCCAGGGCGGACAAGCTCAGCCGTCGGTGCATGATGGATCACGAATGGCGTCTGCACTCGGACGTGGCGCAAGGCCTCTTTCAGCAGTGGGGAGAGCCTTGGTTAGATCTATTCGCCACCGAAGAGAACGCGCAATGTCATCAGTTCTGCGCGTTGGAATTTCCAAGTGGCACTCGCTCGGAGACGCTTTTCGTAGCGAGTGGAGTTGTGGTCTGTTGTACGCCTTTCCGCCTATACCACTTCTGCCCAGAGTGCTGAAGAAGATCAAACGCGACCGGGCCCAAGTCATCCTTGTGGCTCCGGACTGGGCACGAAGGTACTGGTATCCCGAGCTACTCAGTATGTCAGTCGATCCCCCGGTTCGTCTGCCTCTTCAGGAGGACCTTCTGTCGCAGCAGCAGGGGGGTCCTCCACCCGAACCTGTCCAGTCTCCACCTCCATCCTTGGAGATTGAGCGGCGACAGTTGAGGCCATTTGACTTGCCTCCTGAAGTCTGTAATGTCATTCTGGCAGCCAGGCGTCCCTCCACAAAGTCGGTATACGCCTGCAGGTGGAACAAATTTGTGCCATGGTGCACAGCAAAGGCTGTGGATCCTCTTTCTGCCCCTCTTTCGGAGGTTCTTCTCTTCCTTCTTTCTCTTGCCCAGCTGGGCTCTGCTCTGGACACTATCAAGGGCTACCTTCTGCCCTTTCAGCCTTTCTACGGCTGCCTGATCAACCTTCTTTGTTCAAGTCCCCTATTGTAACTCGTTTTCTGAAGGGCATCACACACATGTTGCCACTTCACAACTGTCCTCTCCGCCTTCTTACTCTGAAGACTGCTTTCCTGGTTGCCATCACCTCTGCCAGGAGAGTGAGTAAGCTCCAGGCTCCAGGCTCTTTCGTCCAAACCCCCCTTTCCTTTCTGTCCATCCGGACAAGGTTGAGTTGCAGACTAGACCATCTTTCCTGCCCAAGGTTGTTACGGCCTGCCATATCGGGCAGTCTATCACCTTGCCCACCTTCTTTCCGCCACCGCATCCCTCTAAAGAGGAAGAGCGGCTCCACCGTCTGGACCCAAAACGTGCGAATTCGTTCTATCTAGATCGCACACGCCAGTTCCGGGTGGATGACCAACTCTTTGTTGGTTAGGTGGGCGCTAAGAAGGGACGGGCGGTGCACAAACGGACCATCTCTCGGTGGGTCGTATTGTGTATCAAGGCATGTTACTCCTTGGTGAGGAAGGAGCTTCCTGTTGGGCTGAGTGCCCATTCCACTCAGGCCACGGCGGCTAGCACTGCCCTGGGCCGGGGAGTCCCCCTGCAGGACGGTGCAGAGACATAATATCGACTCCAAAATATCGTTTGGACAGAATATCGAGTTTTAAATATCGTTTGGAGAAAATATCGACAGGACAGAATATCGACAGCCAAAATATCGTTTATAAGGTAAGTGAAGTAATATTGACTGTAAATAATATCGAAAGTAAAAAATATCGTTTTTTATATAATATGTAATTATTTATAGTGTTTTTATGTTATAATATGTGTGAAAAGTGTCATTTTATGTTATAATTATTTTTAATTAATGATTTTTTTAAAATTATTGTGTAATTTTATTCTGTAGCGGGTTGTGGGTTTATAGGGGAATAGGGTGGGAAGTAATTTATTTATAATTAATTAAATATGTAAATTTATTAATTGGTAGTAATACTTAATTAATTGGTAATTAAATATTATATGTTAATTATTTAAAATTTAATTGGTAATTAATTTAATTTATTAATTGCTAATTATGTAAATTAAAAGAATGTATTTCCTGTAGCGGGTTGTGGGTTTATAGGGGAATAGGGTGGGAAGTAATTTAATTATTATTTATTAAATATGTAAATGTATTAATTGGTAGTAAAATTTAATTAATTGGTAATTAAATAATATTTGTTAATTAATTAAAATGTAATTGGTAATTAATTTAATTTAATTGATTAATTGCTAATTATGTTAAATTAAAGGGGTATTTTTAGGGTTCAGGGTCAGTTTTTAGTTTTTGGGTAAAGGGGTATTTTTAGGGTTCAGGGTCAGTTTTTAGTTTTTGGGTAAAGGGGTATTTTAAGGGTTCAGGGTCAGTTTTTAGTTTTCGGGTAAAGGGGTATTTTTAGGGTTCAGGGTCAGTTTTTAGTTTTTGGGTAAAGGGGTATTTTTAGGGTTCAGGTTCAGTTTTTAGTTTTTGGGTAAAGGGGTATTTTTAGGGTTCAGGGTCAGTTTTTAGTTTTTGGGTAAAGGGGTATTTTTAGGGTTCAGGGTCAGTTTTGGGTTTTTGGGTGAAGGGGTATTTTTAGGGTTCAGGGTCAGTTTTTAGTTTTTGGGTAAAGGGGTATTTTTAGGGTTCAGGGTCAGTTTTGGGTTTTTGGGTAAAGGGGTATTTTTAGGGTTCAGGGTCAGTTTTTAGTTTTTGGGTAAAGGGGTATTTTTAGGGTTCAGGGTCAGTTTTGGGTTTTTGGGTAAAGGTTTTTTTTAGGGTTCAGTGTCAGTTTTGGGGTACAGGGGTACAGGGGTACAGTGTAAAAATAAAGTAAAATTAAATTTACATTAATTTAATTTAATGAAATTAAATTAAATTATATTTAAATAATTTTAAATAATTTAAATTTAAAAAAAATATTATATACTTACCAATACTTACGTTGTAATGGTAGTGCGTTGTAAAAGTTGCGTTGTAACGTCATATATCCACTGTTGCACTCTTTGCAGTGGGAATAGTAATTTTTACTCTTTTGTATTTGTACGTTAATAATATTGGCTATTATTTAATTAAATTGTGTTACTATATATATATATGTTTTAAGAAATATGATTAAAAAAATATTATTTTTTTACTTTCATTAATGATTTAATTATTAAAAGTTATTTTAAGTATTGTTAATTATATTTTAGTAATTAATTTTTTATATTAATGTAATTAAACATTGTTTTTATTAAAGTCGATATTTTTTACAACTATATTTTTGTTAACGATATTTTGTACTCGATATTTTTGTACTTACCTGTTTGTACATACAAACTCGATATTTTGGTTGTAGATATTTTCTCGTCGATATTTTGGGTAGTCGATATTTTGGTAGTCGATATTATTTCAGTGATCCCTGCAGGACATCTGTCAGGCAGCTACGTGGGCATCGCTGCACACGTTTGCAAGACACTACTGCCTGGACAGCCAAGTACGGAGGGATGGCTTCTTTGGCCGTTCCGTCCTCCAGGACTTTCTGGTGTGATTATTGGTTCGCAGACCCACCACCGGGGTTGGTATTGCTGGGTTATCTATTCTAAGGTAAGGAATCTAATACTAACCTGTTTCTTTCAGATGAACAAGTTACTTACCTTCGGTAACGATATATCTGTAAGAAACAGTAGTTAGTATTAGATTCCTTACCGCCCAACCCATCCTCCCCATTCTGCGAACTGATATCTAGGGTTAAGGTCTTCCCCTTTCAGGGCCCTAGTTTCAATGGCACCCTTGTTGGTTTTTAACATGGCTCTGCATTTCTGGCGCGGAAAAGCTGTGTCTAAGAACTGACGTCAGCGCGCGGAGGCTGCGTCTAAGTACTCCGGCGACGTCATCACGGCGCCCACGACGCCGACGACGGACACGGAGCCGCAGACGACGCCTACCGACGCGCAAGGGTACTATTACGCCATAATTTCCGGATCCAGTCTGACGCCTGGGGATATTCTAAGGTAAGAAATTTAATACTAACTACTGTTTCTTACAGATATATCGTTACCGAAGGTAAGTAACTTGTTCATTAGGAAAGATTCTTATAAAACCAGCTATTTTACCTATCAATGGAATCAAATGTAGTCAAAATATCAAATATGATTTTGAAAGTTCCTGATTCTCTACAGTTTATAAAATACCTAATAAGACCTAAAACATGCTTCTAAACACTGCATCTTTAGACAAAAGACCACAGAACTAAAAAAAAAGCAGAAGGAAGAAGAGACAATGTTTTAGTGACATCCCTAAACAACAAAACTCAAGCAGAATAATGTTAGCCCAGTATTTCTTGATGCTACCTTGTATAACAAAGTTACATTGTATTGGCCCCTTCAGGAAGAAATAAAAATGTCTCTTTCACCCATGTTTTCATTCTTCTAATGGCACTTAGTTTGTGGTTGCAAGTAGCTTTTTTAGTGTTTATATGTTTACACCGTTGATACCTATTTACCTTTCGGTGGGGTTTTATCAGTTATTATTGGTTTAAATCTAAAACCACATCATACTATACAGAAAAGACTATTGACCCTTTTTCTGCTTCTCTTTCCACTGTCGTTCTATTCATTCTAACCCTTGCCCAGCAGGGCTCTGCTTTGGGAACTGTCAAGGGTTATCTTTCTGCTCTGTCTGCATTTTTGTGGCTGCCAAACCAACCCTCTCTCTTTAGGTCTCTGTTTGTAAATAGGTTTTTGAAGGGGCTGGCTCACTTGTTTCCGCCCACATCCTTTGTTATGCTGCAGTGGGACCTTAATTTGGTCCTAACTTATTTTATGTAAGCTCCTTTCGAGTCTTTACACAGCTGTCCCTACCATCAAGACAGCATTTTTAGTGGCGATTACATCTGCCCCGAGGGTGAGTGGGTTGGAGGCGCTATCTTGCACGCCTCCTTACATGATGTTTTGTCCAGACAAAGTGGTGCTTCGCTCGTGTGCTTCATTTTTGCAAAGTTTGTAACCCCATTGCATCTGGTCAATCCATCACGCTGCCCCCCCTTCTTTGCCCCCCCTCATCCCTCTAAGGAAGAGGAGCGTCTCCTCTGCCTGGACCCAAAAAGAACTTTGTTGTTCTACCTTGACTGCACAAAAGACTTCGGGGGGATCAACCAACTCTTAGTGGGGTACGTGGGAGTAAAGAAGGGGCAGGTAGTGTATTAAAGGACCATCTCTCGCTGGGTCGTTCTCTGCATTAAGATCTGCTATGACCTGGCTAAGAAGCAGTCCTTGAGTGATTAAGAGCCCATTCCACCAGGGATAAGACTGCTACTACAGCCTTGGTTCAGGGTGTCCTAGTCCTGGACATCTGTCAGGTAGCAACGTGGGCATATTTGCACACTTTTGCCACGCACTACTGCCTGGACAGTCAGGTCAACAGGGACAGGCATTTTGCCCCTTCGGTCCTGCAGGACTTCCTAGTGTAAGGTATTACTTTGCAACCCACCGCCGGGGTGGTATGGCTTGGATATCTAATTCAAAGGTAAGGAATCTGCATCTGTCAGATGAAAAAGTTAATTACCTTTGGTAACAAATTATCTGGTAGAGACTATGTAGCTGCAGATTCCTTACAGGTCTACCCATGCCGCCCCACTTTGCCGACTGATTTAGTTAGGACTAGGGTTACCCCCCTTTTCAGGTCCCTAGTTTTGCACATGTTCTCGTCAGTTACTTTGTGGCTCTGCGCTTGTAGTGTGGAAAAAACTAAAAGTACTGATGCCCGTGCACCTGGGTGGTGCCTATATAGGTGATCGCAATGCAATAACCTACGCTACCGATGCCGACAACATCACACAGAGTAGAATGGAGCCAAGGGGTATTGCTCAGGAAAAGGTTCTGGATCCAGTCTGATGCCTGGGAAATTCAAAGGTAAGGAATCTGCAGCTAGATAGAGTCTTCACCAGATAATGTGTTACCGAAGGTAAGTAACTTGTTCTTTAAATAAGTAGTATATTTCATATAGATTTGCTTTCTCTAAGGTGCGAAATGTTATCTTAGTCCACGATGCAGTGAGCACTGAGTTTGATATGGGTGGGACTGCCACAACGCTTGCAGTATTGTGCTAATAAAGGATGGAGTTTTTGTTGTCTTTAACATGGGCATGCTTGATGCAATGTATCAAACATGTACAAAGGGTGGAGTAAGTGTTATCTTTGATTTAAGTGTTTTCGCTAATATGTGGAGCATTACCTTAACAACAGCCACTGTATTTGAAGTGGACTTGCTTGCTGTATGGCTTAAATTGATATGTTATCAAAGGATGGAGTGAGTGATGTCTTTGATTTTAGAATTTTTACTGTGTAGTATGGAATGTTGTCTCAAACCATGCATTGGAACAAGTTTTTATCTGATAAGGTGGTGCTTGCTGCATGATGATTGTTGTGATAAAAGTGCGTGGATTGAGTATTGTCTTTTTGGAGGAATATTTTATGCTGTATGGTATTGTGTACCCTGTCAACATGTTTGAGTGAGAGTTGTATTTAAGTAGAGCATATTTGCTGTGTGGTACAGCTTTTTGTGTTAACTCCGGATAAAATGAGTGCTGTCTTTGATTTGAACATGTTTGTTGTGTGGTATAGAGTGACACTGAATAAAATGAGTGTTGTTTGACAGAGACATGCCCACTTGGCAGTATGGGCATTTGTGTTCATTTTTGTCAGGGGCACGTGGGTGTGATTGCTCTCCTGCATGGGGAACAGCGGAAATGCTGTTTGATATAGATGTGCTAGCTATATGGTACTGAATGTTAAAGGATGAAATAACTGTTGTCTTTGATTTCAACATGTTTTTGTGTGAAATGAAGTGCTGTTTTAACTGTGTGTAGTTAGTGATGTATTTGATATGAATATGATTGAAGTGTTGTGTATATTGTTGGGTTAATACTTATGGGGTAGGTATTGACTTTGGATGTGCTTTCTGGGAGGCATGGAGTTTCTGATAGATACATCTGCCGTGTGGATTCCTCACCTTGTGAATATCCCCTTGCGTCTGCAACATTCGGAAATTCTTTTTGTAGCTTTGTGCCGACGTGGACTTGGACGTCATAGAGGCACGGCATCGCACGCGACTCTGCTGACGTCACCGACGCCTACAATAGGCCCACGCCGGCGTGATGACATCAGTTCCCTTTTTTCTGCGTCGTTGACGCTAACGGTTTCGGGATACTCAGTAGCTTTAGTAACTCTGTTACTTTTTCTTCGTTTTCTTTGTTCTCTTGCCTCTTTGTCTCCCTAGAATGTCGACAAAGAAGACTGGATTTAAACCCTGCAGGGAGTGCGGGAAAATGATGTCCGTTACGGACCCACACCAGGACTGTATTTGGTGTTTAAGCTCCGACCACGACGTGGATGGATGTTCGTCGTGCCAAAAGATGAATCCTAAGGCCCTGCGAGAGAGGGAGACCAAACTTCTTGTGGCGAAGCTGAAAGCCAATAAATGTAAATGTAAATGTAAATGTAGTATACTTGTAAAGCGCACAGCTGCCCCAGCAACGGGGCGTCCCGGCGCTGTATAACTCTGAGGAACCCGTCCTGGCTTTCCCTGTGGGATGGTCGCTTGCTGGGAGTCCCCAAGGTGGAGCCAGGCATCCCTGGAATTGGTGGGGCCGTTGTGAAGATTAGGCATGCTAATGCCCAGAGTCGCCGAGTGGAACCCCTGATTAGAGTAAGCACCGAAGCGAGAATTATCGAGTCCACTGACCAAGGTTCACGAAAGGAAAGGAAGGGAAGAAAGTCTTCAAGATCCCACTCGAGGAAGTCGAGATCGAGGTCAAAATCAAGATCAAGATCTCGAGAGGCGTCGGCTTCGAAGTCATCGTCGGATCATGCTTCGAGGTCGCATAAGAAGCACAAGAAAAGGAGACATGAGTCTCGACGTCATTCGGGTGAGAAGTCGGGCTCGAAGTCGAGATCGCCCAAGAAGGTTAGATCGAAGGTGATCCCACCACAAGAGGTTTTAGATCGGGAAGGCGAAGCCTCACCTTCGGAGTCACAAGTTCAATCTCTGACTCCGGTTTCCAATCCGTCTCCGACGCCGTCTCCGGCTCAAGAAGAGGTGGAGGAAGGATCGGCACCTGTTGAAGAGCCAAATCCGAATCTGCCTCGAGATCAGCCTGAAGGTGATCATCCACCTTTTCCTGCACCAGGTCAGGATCCATCAGCGTTCCTAAACGCTATGTATGGGGTATTCTCGAGATCATGTTACCCCTCTGGTGCACCTTCGGGTCCCATGGGTCCAATGGCATTTAATTTGGGTGTTCCTCACTCTTATGCCCCGGCACCTTTCATGCCGTATATGCCAGCCCCGACACCGCTGTGGCAGTACCCGGCTCCGCCGAGGTCGACTCCGGCTCGACCGAAGTCGACGACTCCGGTACCGGCGTCGCCCGCTCCAAGCAGGTCTTTGGAGCATCCATCTAAGCCTTCGGATTCTATACCGATATCGGCTCCGGCTCCGTCGGAGTCGATGGTGGATCCGACTCCGATCCGTGTAAAGGAGGGGTCCAGGAGGGAAGCACAACGCCTCCTGGAGGAACGGAGGTATTACGAATCTCACCCAGACTTGGAGGAAGGTGAACTGGATGAGGATTGTTTCAAAGAGCTGGCTGATGCTAGTGGCCTTGATTTTTCCCCAGAGTGGGAGTTGCCATCAGGTCCGGATACGCCTTCAAAGGATGTCAAGTGTCACGTGGTAATGGGGAAGGCAGCAGGACTTTTAGGTTTGACATTACCAACTGTTGAGTTTAAGTCAAATCTGCTTACAGACGTACTCCATTCACCAAGCTCATCTGTGGAGCCCTTACTCCCATTTAATGAAGCGTTAACTGAACCTATTATAGAGGTGTGGAAAAAGCCTCTTTCTGCTCCTGCTGTCTCAAAAAGTGTGGCGAGGAGATATAGGGTGGCTCCTGAAGACCCTGCCTTTTTATCATCTCACCCTTCTCCTGAAAGCCTGGTGATTCAGGCTGCGTGCTCTAAAAAGTCGGTTGGTGCTTTTCCCCAAGTGCCTGGTGACAAGGAGGCCAAGAAACAAGATCAAGTGGCCAAGAAAACTTTCTCCTCCGCAAGTATGGCATTAAAGTCAACGAATGCCACTTGTCTCATGGGGAGGTATGTGCACGCACTTATGGACTCAATGCGTTTGTTGATTCCAAAGGTTCCAGAAGACTGCAGGAATTACTTTGAGGAGGTATTATCTGATACTCAAGCGGCAGCTCGTCAAGTTATCCAGAGCGGTCTAGATACTGCAGATTCTGTGGCACGGATCATGGGCACTGCGGTTACCACAAGAAGATCATCTTGGCTGAAATCCTCGGATTTTTCTGTGGATGTGCAGTCTGCACTGTTAGATCTACCATTTGATGGAGTTGCTCTCTTTGGCAAGAAGGCAGATACAGCTTTAGAGAGGTTTAAAGACAGCAGAGCAACTGCTAGATCTCTTGGTCTTCAAGTAAGAGGTTCAACGACCAGAAAATTCAGAGGTTTCGGACGCTCTTCCTTTCGTACCTATAGACAAGGTCAGCAGCAGCAACAACAGCAGCAGCAGCAAAATACCTTGTATAGGTCCTACAGGGGAAAGCAAAGGGCACGTCCTCAAGGGCGTCAAGCCTCTTCCTCCTCCACCTCCTCCAACCCCCCAGCCACAGAAAAGCAGCCCTTGATCTGCCATTCAGGATCATGTGGGTCCGGTGGGGGGTCGGCTTACCCACTTTCTAAGGGGTTGGGAATCAGTTACATCAGCTCTTTGGGTTCTCAATCTCGTAGAAAATGGGTATGCCCTTCCCTTTCGGGAATTCCCTCCCAATTACCCTCCTTGCCAGGGATATTGCTCAGAGGAACATCTGTTGCTCCTACAGGAGGAAGTTCAGACCTGTTAAGAAACGGTGCGATAGAGGTAGTCCCAGAGCAGGAAAGGGGTCAGGGATGCTACTCCCGGTATTTCCTGATTCCCAAGAAGGATGGCAGGCTTCGTCCAATCCTGGATCTCAGGATCTTGAATCTCTATCTGAAACAAGAGAAATTCAAGATGCTCACCCTTGCTCAGGTTCTTCAGGCACTGCTGGAAGAAGACTGGATGGTGTCGCTCGACTTGCAGGATGCGTACTTTCACATCCCCATCCTGAAGTCGCACAGGAAGTATCTCCGTTTTACGGTGGGATCGCAGCACTATCAGTTTGCGGTCCTTCCGTTTGGGCTTACTACTGCGCCTCGAGTCTTCACCAAGGTGATGGCAGTGGTGGCGGCGCATCTCAAAAGGTCAGGGATTCCTGTATTCCCTTATTTGGACGACTGGCTGATCAAAGCAGAGTCGTCAGAGAGAGTGCTCCATCATCTGCGAGAGATAACCCAGTTGTTGTACAGGTTGGGTTTTTCGATAAATGTACCCAAGTCTCACCTGGTGCCCTCCCAGCGCAACCTGTTCATAGGTGCTGTACTGGACACAACTGTATGTCGTGCATTCCCTCCTCCTCAAAGAATTCGCAACATACAGGAAATGATTCCTTTATTTTACAATGGAGCAGTCGTTCCAGTCCTGAAGGTCCTTCGCCTGCTCGATCTGATGGCTTCATGCATTCTGTTGGTCAACCATGCACGCTGGCACATGAGGGCGCTCCAGTGGTGCCTCCGCAGGCAGTGGTATCAGCACAACGGAGATCTCAGGGAGTCAGTGAGGATCTCCAGAGAAGCTGCGACGGATCTGTCTTGGTGGGGCATGGAAGGCAACCTGTCTCAGGGGAAGCCTTTTCAGTTGCCTCCTCGGGTGGCCACAGTGATAACGGATGCATCCACTCTAGGGTGGGGTGCTCATCTGGGGGATCTGGAGGTCAAGGGTCTTTGTTCTCCAGAGGAAAGGCTGCTTCACATCAACCTTCTAGAATTGCGGGCGATACGTTTGGCGCTCAAGGCCTTCCTCCCTTCCCTTCGCGGTCGTTCGGTCCAGGTCCTGACGGACAACACGACCGCGATGTGGTACATCAACAAACAGGGAGGAGTGGGGTCACAGTGTCTCTGCAGAGAGGCTCTGCGTCTCTGGTCCTGGGTTCAGGACCATCAGATTTGTCTGATGGCAAATCATCTGGCCGGAGTTCTGAACGTGCATGCAGACAGTCTCAGTCGGCAGTTCTCCGCCGACCACGAGTGGAGGCTTCACCCGGAGGTGGTTCGTCACGTCTTTCGGACGTGGGGGACTCCTCGGGTGGACCTGTTCGCCACTCGCGGGAATGCTCACTGCCTGTCATTCTGCAGTCTCCAGTATCCGATGCAAGGAGCCTTGGGGGACGCTTTTCAGTTGAGTTGGGGAAATCAACTCCTTTACGCGTTTCCTCCCATACCTTTGATTCCTCGGGTTCTGAGGAAGATTCGCCAAGACCGGGCCCAAGTCATATTGGTCGCCCCGGACTGGCCTAGAAGAGTGTGGTATACAGATCTTCTCCACCTCTCCTCTCACCCGCCGCTCCGTCTCCCGCTCAGGGCAGACCTCCTCTCTCAGATGGAGGGGCAGGTTCTACACCCCCACCTCCAGACATTACACCTTCATGCCTGGAGATTGAATGGGGCAACCTGAATTCCTTTTCTCTCCCACCTGACGTGGTGGATGTCATCTTGTCAGCCAGGCGTGACTCCACTAAGTTCATCTATTCTTATAGATGGTCAAAATTTGTCACGTGGTGTGGGGAGAAATCTATTGACCTTTTGAGAGCCCATTTGTCTGATGTTCTCCAATTTGCCCTTTCTCTGGCGCAACAGGGGCTTGCTGTTGCCACAGTGAAGGGCTATCTTTCAGCGCTGTCAGTATTTCTTTGCTTGCCTGACCAGCCATCTCTTTTTAAATCTCCTGTAGTTTTAAGGTTTTTGAAGGGCCTCACAAATAAGTTCCCTCCTACTCCTTTTATTGTGCCTCAGTGGGACTTAAATCTTGTATTGACCTTTTTAATGGGTGCTCCCTTTGAGCCTCTTCACAAATGTCCTATGAGGATTTTGACTCTTAAAGCAGTCTTCCTCGTTGCAATAACCTCAGCAAGGAGGGTAAGTGAGCTTCAAGCTCTTAGTTACAAGCCCCCTTTCTTGACCATTCATGCTGATCGAATGGTTCTTAGGACCAGGGCTGCTTTTCTGCCTAAGGTGGTGACTCCTTTCCACCTTGGTCAATCCATTACCCTCCCTACCTTTTATCCTCCCCCACACCCTTCCAAGGAGGAGGAGAGGTTGCACCGTCTGGACCCCAAAAGTGCGGTGTCTTTTTACTTGGACAGATCTAAAGACTTTCGTTTGCATGACCAGCTCTTCATTGGGTTTGCTGGCTGCAAAAGAGGAAGAGTGGTCCTTAAAAGAACTTTGTCAAGATGGATCGTCATCTGTATAAAGATCTGCTACTCTTTGGCCGGTAAGGAACCACCAGAGGGTATAAGGGCTCATTCTACAAGAGCTAAGTCTTCAACCTCAGCATTGGCTAGAGGTGTTCCTGTAGAGGATATTTGTAGAGCGGCAACTTGGTCTTCCCTCCACACTTTCGCGAAGCATTACTGCTTGGATTCCGAGGTGAGGAGGGACGGTCATTTTGCACGTTCTGTCCTCCAGGATTTCCTGGTTTAGAAGAGTGGACGCCCTCCTCCGGGAGTGGGGACTGCTGTGGGACTCTATTCACAAGGTGAGGAATACACACGGCAGATGTATCTATCAGAAGAACAAGTTACTTACCTTCGGTAACGCTTTTTCTGGTAGATACAATATCTGCCTGTGGATTCCTCACTGACCCACCGCCTCCCCGTTGTCCACTCTTCTATACCAGAGTTTCTGTAATGTATTTATTTTATTGTCAAGGAGTTGTTTATTTCAAATGTTTTATTGCATTTGCTTCACTCTGTGTGTGTTACCTTGATATTTGTGCTGCGTATACTGTGTATATGTCTACTGTCATTGGTCCGTCCGTGTGCCTCGAAGGCACGGAAAAAAGGGTGGAACTGATGTCATCACGCCGGCGTGGGCCTATTGTAGGCGTCGGTGACGTCAGCGGAGTCGCGTGCGATGCTGTGCCTCTATGACGTCCAAGTCCACGTCGGCGCGAAGCTACAAAAAGAATTTCCGAATGTTGCTGACGCAAGGGGATAATCACAAGGTGGGGAATCCACAGGCAGATATTGTATCTACCAGAAAAAGCGTTACCGAAGGTAAGTAACTTGTTCTTTACATCAAAACACGATTGAGCACTGTACTTGAGGCTGTCTTGCTTTCTTTGTAGAATAGGGTACTCTTTTTACATGGGATGCAAAGAGAGCTAGCTGTCTTTGATGTGGGCTTACTTTATGTGAGGCAACAATTTTGTCAACCTTATCTTTCCTTTAAGACACTACCCATCCTTTTTCTTTTTAATCCTGGTGGGGGAACCTTGAAATAAAGTTGTTGCTGGTATCCTCAAACCAGTTTTAAGTCACTTCCTATTAACCGCACGTTTTTGTCGCACCATTAGTTCCAGTCACTTGGTGATATGCACTGTTCAGTCACTTTGGATGTTACGTGTCTTAAGTGTTGAGTTTTGTGGTCTTATATTGTGTTGTGTTTGATTTTTTTTTTTCCCCTCCCTTATGCTCCGCCCCAAGTGTGGCTACACCGGGGCATATTGCAAGCAGGCCCTATGATGAAGCATGTCACATACTTCAGTATGTGAGTGAGGGCAGTTTTTTCAAACGGATGAGTTTCTCTGTTTGTGTCTATTCTGTTATTTTGTGTTCTCCACCCCTTTTTTGTGTTTACTGGAGAAGATATATGGGGGTTCGGAGTGGTAGAGCGAAATGTATGACCCTCTCCCCTTCTATATGTAAAACAATTTTGTCAGAACATAATGCAACAAGTATTGCTCTTGATATAAATGTGCTTATTTTGGGCCCCGCTATGAGTTTCCCTTTAACTTTGGCGGAGGGGGAGAAATACCAGAGCCAGAATCAGCAATTCCTGACAGTATCACCTCATGAGTTAACAGGGATGACACGTTAAATTCCCTGGAACAAGGAGTAACCTCGCTGAATCCGGCAGTGAGCAAGTGGTAAATGGGATCAAGGGAAGCACAGTGGGTTGCAGTGGGTGGGCGGTGGTGGCACCACTTGGGGCAATTTATAACAGGACACTACATGGTATATATTGTTGTGTTAACAATGATTGGTGTGAGTGCAGTTTCTGATATGGTTTTTATTGTTAATGGTGGTGAGTGATTCACATCTTGAGTTGGACATGATTTCTATACAGTATAAGAAAGTCTGTTAACGGTGAATGGAGTTAGCGTTTGTTTTGATTTGGGCATACTCGCCAGGCAGCATGTTTCGCTTTTCCTAAAACTTTGCATCTTTCACCATTAGAGCATTTTCTTTTTTGTAGGTGAATCCAGCAGATGTTGAAAACTACTCCCGAATGATAGAACTCTGGTTCCTCTTCTCCTTCGTCTGGTCCGTGTGTGCTGCCGTAGATGAAGAAGGGCGCAAGAGAATCGATAACTATATGCGAGAGATGGAGAGCTCTTTCCCTAGCAAGGTATCCTTAGGGCCCAGGCTCAAAAGACAGCATCAACAATAATTATTGTACCATTCAGGATACAATATCATCGATGTATAAGTATTCTGAGTGGTGTTTCATTGGTTTGATAGCATATGCAGTGGGCAACTCCTGTTTATAAATTTGCAAGTGAGGATTAACTGTATGAACAGGATGTCAAACCCTTGAAGTAAGAAGAATAATACTCTCTGTCACAATTTCTGTATTAACTCCCATCTCATTGGATCAGTCACAATGTTGAGTCTCGTTCACAGGGTTACACTGTTTGCTATATTTCTTCATCCTAGGGATAAAGTAACCAATTTTGTGACATTACCATCTATCTGTTAAGTGTAATTATGTCATCTGATAGAGACATCTAGGTGCAGATTATTTACCTTTACATTTCCTCGGCGTCAGACTGGAGCCGGAAATAAAATAACTATTTATTTGCTGCTGTATAAGCCTCTTGATTGTTTTTTTTTTTTTTAGCTATTTGTAGTTTGTCTATTAGGAGTATTTGCTTAAAGAATGTGTGTGCTTAGTGTTTGTTGCCTAATGACCTGGCATAAGCTTTGAAGCAGGTAGTGGATAATGGCATTTAGTTACCCAATACTTAATACAGTCTAGTATTAACTGATTGATTCTGTTGTTGAGGGGATATGTATCATTTTCACTGTGGGGTATCACCACTAGCCTGGATTGTCTGTATTTTTAGCCAGATGTCTAGTGCAAGGTTATGGACTTTTCAGTAGATAAGGAGAAAATATTTGATGGCAAAATAGACTATTTTTTGGAAATTTTTAAGAAACTGAGATAGTCTGATTTTGAACAAATCGGGCCTCTATTAATAGCGGCACAGTGAGCGGAAAATAATGGGTTTGAATGCTACCCAAAGCGATTTCTAGTGTTTTAGACTATCTGAAAGAGACATCTAGCCGCAGATTCCTTACTTTGGAATGTTTCCCAGGAGCAAGACTGGATCCGGAAAATGTTTTCCAACAGCAAGTCCGCGTGCCGGCAAAGTGCGTAGCACGACTCCCCACCAACGTCATCCATATAACTCCCTTGCCGACGCGCTGATGTCAGTTCCTTCTTTTCTGTGTTTTCAGCGCAGATCCGAAGTGGTAAGAGACGTTTTTTCAGGCCCATCTCAGCGTCTTGTCGAGAGAACAGCGTGCTATTTTCAGATTATGTCCTCTGTGTTTAAACCCTGCGGAACTTGTGATAGACAGATGTCAATCATGGATCCACATACCGTACGTTGATGGTGCATCGGCGAACACTTTATTTCAGAGGAATGCGGTTACTGTCAGCGTCTTCATCCGGAGGCATTTAAAGAGCATCGTCTGAAACTCCTGGTGGTGCTCTTTTCTGAGAAACCGCAGCATCGTCACTCCTCACCGTAGTCCAGGTACTGGCTGAGAAGTCATTTGGATGAGGGTTGCGTTCCTCAATGTCAGGGAAGTCTTCGATAACCCAACTGTCAAAACATAAGTCTGAAGCCATCTCCCAATCATCAGTTGGGGAGCATTTAGAAGAGTCTTCCCCTCACCTCCCTAATCATCCTGGAGCTGGGGCGATCTAGACCAAATGAGGTAATATTATTTTTCCCTACAAAAGGTTTAAGGCATCTGTCTCCCTCTGGTGAGCCCTCTCGCCCCAAGGAGGTAGGAGGTACCGTGACTGCGTCTTCACAGGTGGGTTCGCCTTTGATGACAGTTGTTGGGGTCTCTGAATCCCTTTTCGGATTCAAGACAGCGCTGGTACACAGGCCTTTGCCCTTCACACCTTCAGTGTCCATTCAGCTGCAGAAATCAGCGCCGTTGGTTGACACCGACCCTGACGCTTTGGTGCAATGTCAGAAGCTCAGGTAGACATCCATACTATTCCTATTTCTGATATCGATACAACACCACAGCGGCGTTGGCCGGTGCCAGGCGCGTTGCTGACAGTGCCCACTACTTTGGGCTCTCCTTCTGGTGTTTTTCAGCCCTTGTCCGTTTTTCCTACAGGAATACGCAGTTTAGAAACTGAAGGGGAGAATATTGGGGTTGAAAATCCTTTTCATGATGTTGTCCAGCCTCTTGCGCTTGAGAATTGGTTGACTGAACTGGGGGAGGTTAGTGCATTAGAGGCCTCCCCAGTTTCAGATTTGCTTTCCCCTCCTAGTATGGCAATGGGGGAAAGTGCCTCGTTGGCTGAAGTATTGAAGAGGGGAGCTGTGGTGTTGGATTGCAAATTACCCTTAGTGGAATTATCTGCGGATCCCTTGGTAAATATTCTTCTCTGGAACCCATGCTCTGTTCTAAAGAGTCTCTGTTTGATCTTCTTTTGGGAGCTTGGGCAAAGCCCGTGTCAGGATCTCCAGTTGTCCGAGCTGCGGGCCAGCGGGCCATAGGCATTGTCCTGCCCTGGGGGACCCTCATTTTCTGATAGATACATCTGCCGTGTGGATTCCTCACCTTGTGAATATCCCCTTGCGTCAGCAACATTCGGAAATTCTTTTGTAGCTTCGCGCCGACGTGGATCCGGACGTCACAGAGGCACGGCATCGCACGCGACTCCGCTGACGTCACCGACGCCTACAATAGGCCCACGCCGGCGTGATGACATCAGTTCCTTTTTTTCCGCGTCGTCGACGCTAACGGTTTTCAGGGATCGTACTGTAGCTTACAGTAACTTTGTTACTATTTTCATTGTATTGTGTCTATCTTCATACTTTTCGAGATGTCGTCGAAGAAGACTGGGTTTAAAGCTTGTGGCGAGTGTGGCAAGACTATGTCTATCACCGATCCTCACGAATGCTGTGTCTGGTGTTTAAGCTCCGACCATGATGTCGAGGACTGTCTTTGCTGCAAGAAGATGACGCCAAAAGCTTTGAGAGAGAGAGAGGCGAAACTCCTCGTGGCAAAGCTTAAAAGTAAGAAGATTAAGAAATCGTCGAAGTCTCGATCTCGTCGGTCGAGGTCGAGATCGAGGTCTCGTTCGAGGTCGCACTCGGAGTCATCTTCGGCTCACGCTTCGAAGTCTTCGAGGAAGAAACACAAGAAGAAGAGCCATGAGTCGCGTCATCATTCTGGGAAGGACTCTAGTTCAAGACCGAAGTCCCAGGTCAAACTTCTGAGTAAAGAAGTGGAGATTTCAGAATCGGAACATGATGAGGCTTCGCATCCGGGTTCACCCGAATCTCAGAAACAGGTCCATTCTCCATGTCCATCCAATCCTTCTGGTCAGGAGGATGAAGGTGAGGAGCAGGGGGCTGGTGGAGCCGAAGTTCCAGTACCTGAGGGTTCGTCGACTCCGGTTCCGGCACCCGATGAAGAGGTCGACGTCGTATCGACTCCGCCTCCTCAGGAACAGCCACGAGGTCCATATCCTGAGTTTCCGACTCCAGGTCAGGATCCTTCTCAGTTCCTGAACGCCATGTTTGGTGTCTATTCCAGGGCAATGTTCCCGTCTGGTGCACCTTTTGGTCCCACGGGTCCTATGGCCTTTAACTTAGGGGTTCCTCAGGCTTACGCCCCTGCACCCTTCATGCCTTTTATGCCGGCTATACCACCGCATTGGCATTTTCCGACACCGCCGGTGTCGTCGACGCCGAAGCGCACGACGCCGGTGCCATCGACGCCGATCCCATCGACGCCGATACCTGCGACTCCGAGGCAGGATTCTGCCCGACCTCGTGCGGATAGACCCCGTCCGACTTCGGGTTCGACGCCGGCACCGACCCCGTCGGAGTCGATTCCGGATCCATTGGCTTCGGTGGTGAAAGAAAGATCTCGGAGAAAGGCCCAGAGACTTCTGGAAGAAGAGAAATATGGGTATTCAGATACGGAAGAAGGAGAGTTGCAGGATTCTGAGGATCCGTTTGAGGATTTGTGTGAAGCCAGTGGGCTTGAACTATCACCTGAATGGGAATTGGCTTCTGTGTCAAATGTTCCATCAAAGGATGTGATACCTTATCACACTATCATTAAGAAAGCAGCGAGTCTATTGAATATTACTCTGCCCACTGCTGATTATAAGCCTAATATTTTGACTGAGGTGCTTCATTCACCCTCATCTATCATTGAACCTATGTTGCCCTTCAACGAGGCCTTGTCTGAGCCTATTTATGAGGTCTGGAAGAAACCCTTATCTGCTCCTGCAGTTTCTAGAACAGTGGCCAGGAGATATAGAGCTGCACCAGAGGACCCTGTATTTTTATCTTCTCATCCTCTTCCTGAGAGTTTGGTGATACAGGCGGCTTGCTCAAAGAAATCTGCTGGTGCTTTTCCACAAGTTCCTGGAGATAAGGAATCCAGGAAGCAAGACCAAAGTGCCAAGAAGGTTTTCTCATCAGCCAGTATGGCATTAAAGTCAACCAATGCTACGTGTCTGATGGGAAGGTATATCCATGCTTTGATGGATTCTGTCAAGCAGTTGATTCCGAAAGTCCCTGAGGATGACAGGAAGGTTTTTTAGGAAGTGGTATTGGACACTCAAGCAGCTGCGAGACAGGTCATTCAGAGTGGTCTGGACACTGCTGATTCAGCGGCAAGGGTCATGGGTTCCTCCGTGGCCACTAGGAGGGCTGCCTGGCTCAAATCTTCAGAATTCTCTGCAGACGTTCAGTCTGTTTTGATGGACTTGCCTTTTGATGGGTCAGGATTGTTTGGCAAGAAGGCTGATGCTGCCTTGGAACGTTTTAAGGACAGTAGGGCCACTGCAAAATCTTTGGGTCTTCAGTCCAGGGGTACTACTGGAAGACGTTTCAGGGGTTTGGAAGATCTTCCTTTCGTTCTTACAGACCATCCCAGCAGCAGCCTCAACAGCAGCAGAATACACTGTACAAGTCGTACAAGGGCAGACAAAGATCCCACCCTAGAGGTTGTCAAGCTTCCTCCCACTCCGACATCCTACTATAAAAGGACAGGTGGTTCTAGCTGCTACAGCTTCTTTGGACCCTAATGCCCTTCAGGCAAGGAATCCAGATATTTAAAAAGTTTTGGGAGGAATATATTTTCTTCTGTAGGCTCGACTTTGAGATCTCTGAACACTACAAGTATGATAGGTAGGTTTTTGCATGCCTTATGGGATTCCGTGGCGCAGAGGCTGCCTTCTCTATCAGAGGAAGCTAGGAATGAGTTATTGCAGATGGTGCAAGATGGCCGGGAGGCTCCAAGATTCACCATCAAATGTAGTATGGACACCAAGGATTCTGTGGGTAGAGCCATGGCTAAGCCGCTTGCTCTGCGCAGGCATGCGTGGCTGCGTCAGTCTGGGTTTTCAGAGCCTGTGCAGGAGAGCCTTAAAGATTTGCCATTTGATGGTGTCCACTTATTTGGTGAACATGTTGATTGGCCTTAGCTGATTCAGAGCTGGCCGATCTGATAAGTCCACTTGAGGTATTTTGTAGCTTGAGTTCTCTGCAGGGGATACTCATCAATAGTCATAAGCACTAAATAATCCCTGCCCATGTGCGGGACCCCGGAGCCTATATAAAAATACATATATATGTGTGTATGTTTAGACAAACAAGTACAGAGTACTTCCCCATACATGTATACATACATAAATATGCAGCCTACTGTGCTTCAAATAGGCTAATATGCCAAAATTACATGTTTTTTTTGGGAAGCGAAAATAATCTCTCATATAAACAGTGTAATAGTGTTCCAACACAGTCCTTTATTTTCAGGGGGAAAAGAAAGTAATTGCAGGCAATTAGCTCATAGGCTGCATAGAACAGAAAACATCACAGTATTAAAAATTGGCACCCTGCCTTTAGGGATTCCAAGAATCTGGACACCGTGCCTTTAAGCCCTCCCGGAGCCCTCTGCTCCCATCATGCACCACAGGTGACAGTTAGGTCAGTTCTTTTTTCCGGCTCCTTCTGTGAGGATCCCGGAGCTTGAGATCGTCAGTTTTTGGCTATTTCTAGTCAGAAATTGATTTATTTCAACTTTATTCGACATTTTGTACTGCTGTTATTCATTTTCTATCTTTTTCTGACAATTTACCAACTATTTTTTGTCAGAAATACCAGCATTATTTAATAAATGCCCTTCCTGTGGGAAGTAAATGGCTAAATCTGACCCTCACTCTGTGTGTGTATTGTGTGTTTGCCATCTTCACACAACCCAGAGAAGTGCTACTACTGTCAGCAATTTTCAAAGAGAACTCTGAAGATCAAACTTCACGCCTCATTGGAGAGAGGAAAAGGACATATTATAAGTGGCCTTGAGAGCAATCCTACCTCCAAGAAGCCCTCCTCTCAAGAAAAACGGAAGAAAAGGTGTTGGTTGGCTTCCCCAGCTTCCAAAAGAAAGCAGTTTCCGGATTTCTCGCCGTCTGCATCGAAATCGACGTCAGAAAGACAAGTAAGACACTCGACGACGTCAAGGGACAGACCACAGTCGAAATGGCAAGAACTCAGTCGATGACTAGTAAGTCAGCGTTGAGGCATACTTCGGGCTCGAAGTATGTTGCACATGAAGGATCAAAGTCGATGTTGAAGCATCCATCAACGTCAAGACACCGAAGGGCATCAAGATCTCCGCCTCCTTCATGAAGGACGACATCGAGAGGATCGACGACAAAGAAACACTCACTGACCCTTAGACGGTCGACCTCGAGGGCAAGATTACTGTCGAGAAAGTCAAAGACACTGCAAGCCTATAGGCGGTCGACGTCGAGAATGCCTTCTCATTCGGCGTCAAAGAGACCGACTTCAAGGGCATCACCACATAGACGCGAGTCGTCAACAGTATCTCCGCAGCAGCGGTCGACGTCAATAATGGCCCAGTCCAGGTCAACGTCGAGGCGGCGGTTGACGTCAAGGGAGAAAGATCTCACCATACCTTCAGGAGACGTACAAAAGCCAAGGTCGACGTCGAGAACCATACGTTCGACATTGAGGGAAGGTTCATCTTCGCCTGGCATTAACATTATTCAGGTTACGCCGAAGGAATCTCCGGTTACCAGAGAAAAGACTCCTCCTATTAATAAGTCTCCAAGATGGCTTGAAAGTATACGACACTGGAAGGTCCCACCCAAAGTTCCGGGCTCAAAATTCTCCAGAACTGTCTCTCCATCCAGAGTCTCTGTGTGACCTCCCCCTACTGCATCCTCGAGACACTCTCCACATAGGTCTCCGAGAAGATCGAGATCGCCGTCAGCACGCCGCTCATGTTCAAGAGGGCGCTCAAGATCTAGACATACGCCTACCCCTAAAAGGAGATGGAGGTCACCTTCATCTACCACGTCTACGAGATCATCCATTAGGGATTACTCACCTACTTTATCTACGACACCGCCATCCAGGGTTTCTCCAATTGATGATATCGGAACTTTCAATGAGGTTCTGTGCAGGGGTGCCAGCAAGCTAAATATCCGTTTGTCTGCTCCACCAGTTTTGACTTCCATCCTATTTGAGACCCTTCACCATATGTCTTTGGCAAGACCTCTACTGCCTTTAGTCCCAAGCCTGTTAGAGCCAGCAATGCCGACCTTCCTGACTCTGGCCACGGTGGGCTCAGCTCCCACGTGTATTTCTAAAAAATATAAGGCCCCAGATTAGGATCCATTCTTTCTTTGTGCGGACCCACCTCCAGACTCAGTCATTGTGGCGGCAGCCAGAAAGGCACACATGGCTTCATATTCCTCCAATGTGCCTCCGGAGAAGGACAATAAGAATATGGACTCTTTAGGCAGAAGAATGTGCAACACGTCTGTCTCAGTGATGAAGGTGGCTAGCGTTTCCGCCCTGCTGCATCGCTATGATAGATCACTCTGGGACTCCTTGGCACGGTTCACAGACAAGCTACCGAAAGACGATCAACAGGACTTCCAAGAAATCCTGCAGGAAGGCGGCTTGGTGGCAAACCAAGTTATTATTGCAGCTGCAGACACTTCAGAATTGGATTCTCACGGCTATTCCCACGGGATTTGCTTGAGGCATTCAGCCTGGCTTCGTCTTACGGGGCTGAAACCGGATGCACAGAGAAAGATCGTAAACCTTTACTTCAATGGTTCTTCTCTATTCAGTTTGCATGCGGACGACCAATTGTCCAAGATGAAAACAGAATTGTACACTTTAGAAGCCGTTGGCTTGGGGAAGCGTACAGAATTTCGTTGAAGGTTCCATCCCTCTGACAGACGTTCCTTCCAGCAGAGGGTTCAAACCCTCAGTGGACCACGCAGATTCATAATCAATCCAGGTCTCACTATCACCAAAGAAGTTCTGGACCTCCAAGACAACAGACGACTGCACCTAAACAACCAACAAAGCAATGAGGGATGGCTTCCTCCTTACCCGTTGACCACTCCGGTGGGGGGAAGTGTTATGTTACATCTGGAGGAGTGGAAGAAATTAACAAAGGACTAGTGGGTGTTGAATATTGTTCAGAATGGCTATTTACTCAGGTTCAAATTCCCACCTCCATCACTTTATCCGTGAGAAAAAATTCTCCAAGACCACCACTTGTTGCAATCGGAGGTGAATAGTCTTCTACAAAAAGATGCCATAGAAACAGTCCCTGTTCCTCAGAGAAAGAAAGGGATCTATTCTCGTTATTTTCTGGGTCCTACCAGATAATTCAGACCAATACTTGGCTTGAGACTGTTAAACGAATTCAACAGCAAAGAAAATTTTCGGATGTTGGCACTGCACCAAATTTTCCCTCAACTGCATCAAGGGGACTGGATGTGTTCTATAGATCTACAGGATGCATACGTCCAGGTTCCAGTTTCCAAGAAGCAGCGCAAATGTCTACGATTTCAAGTGTCATTCCAGCACTTCTAATTCAAGGTTCTCTCATTCTGGCTCAAATCATCCCCCTTAACGTTTTCGAAATGCATGGCAGTGGTGGCAGCTTTCCTTCGCAAGCACAGGATATTTATATCTCCTTACTTGGACAACTGACTCCTGAAGAGCTCATCACCAACTCTGCTTCAGAGTCATCTCTCATACTGTCTTCAGCTACTAAACAGGTTGGGACTTAATGTCAACTACAAAAAATCGATATTCAACCCGACACAGAGAATTCAATACTTAGGTGCCTCCCTGGATACCGCAAAGGCAAGCGTGAGTCCTTCGGAGGAGAAGTTATTCTCAATCCGCGAGAAATGTCACAATATACTCCACACGCAACGTTCCACAGTCAGACAGGTGTCGCTGCTGCTGGGATCAATAGCATCATGCATCTTCATCGGATCACTGACATAATATCGTCAGTCAGAATATCTTGGTACCAGAATATCGTGTCCAAAATATCGATGAACAAAATATCAACTTCCTATCTCCGTAAAGGTAAGTACCAAAATATCGATACCCAAATATCGTTGCTAAAATATAGTTGTATAAAATATCGATTTTTTTAATGTCTTAAAAATAATGTAAAATTAATGAAATTATAAATACAATTAAATAAAACATAGAATCATTTTGTTTAAATAATTAATAAATAATGAATGTAATGTAAAAAAATAAAACATGCATTTTTTCACATATATTAACTTCATACTATTAATAAATGATTATTAAATTTAATTATACAATGTTGAAAACATAATTAAAATTATAATTACATATATATCTAAACAAACCTGTAATTTAACGATAAACATTTATTTAATATATAATACATTAAATTATTAAAATATATTTTTTTCAATAATATTTCACACTACAATAATTATAACAGTAGGAAAAACGTTGTTTAGCATAGGGGATAAAATTACTATTCCCACTCCAACAAGTGTAATACTAGGGAAAGTGTTGCATAGTGAGAGGGAAAAATAACTATTCCCACTCCGGCAAGTGCAACAGTAGGGAAAGTGTTGGATAGCGTGTGGGAATAATTTACTATTCCCACTCCAACATGTGTAACAGTAGGGGTGAAGTGTTGGGTAGCGGAGGGGTAAAAATTACTATTCCCACTCCAGTGAGTGCAACAATAAGGAACATTTTGGCTAGCTGGTGGGTAAAAATGACTATTCCCACTGCAGCGACTGGAACTGTAGAGAAAGTTTTGGATAGTGGGAGGCTAAAATTACTATTCCCCCTCCTACAAGTGTAACAGTAGGGAAAGTGTTGGAAAACAGGTGGGTAAAAATTACTATTCCCACTCCAGCGAGTGTAACAGTAGGGAAACTGTTGGATAGAGGGTGTGTAAAAATTACAATTCCCACTCCACTGAGTGTAACAATAGGGAAAGTGTTGGATAGTGGGTGGGTAAAATGTACTTTTCCCATTCCAGCGAGTGCAACAGTAGGGAACGTGTTGGCTAGTGGGTGGGAATAATTTACTATTCCCACTCCACCAAGTATAACAGTAGGGAAAGTGTTGGATAGCGTAGGGATTCATTTAATATTACCACTCCTGCAATATAATTAAAATTAAGTAACATTTAATGAAAAAAAAATATTACCTCCCACCATATTCCCCTATAAGCGTCACAACCATTGTAAATATTCATCAATTAACATAATTAATTATCAATTAATTAATTAACTAGTAACAAGTAACAATAACATTTATACCCATCAAATATAAATTAATTCACACAATTAACACTATAAAAGAACTTTAAATAAATATTGTATAAAAAATATTTTTTTAATAAAAGTTACATTGCTTCCCACCCTACTCCCCTATCAACCCTCAACCCACTCCTAAAAAAAGTACACAATTAACAAACTAATTATCAATAATCAATATCAAATTAATAACTAATGAATAACTTTTTTAAACACAATTAACATAATTACCAATACATTATTAATTATTAATCAATTTATACTTAATTAATAATTAATTAACACAATTAACAATAAAAATTATTAAATACAAACAATGTAATTAATTAATTAATTAATTAATTAAAATAAAATTACTTCACACCCTATTCCCCTATAAACCCACAACCCGCTACGGAATAAAATTACGCAAAAATTAATGAACATATAATTAATTAATTCAAAACAATTCTTAATTAATATATTATAATTAAATTACTTCCCACCCTATTCCACTATAAACCCACAACCCGCTAGGGAACTAAAATACGCAAAATTAATTTAACATAAAATTCATTACTTTTAAAAAATTCAAACATACATTACAAAAATAATATATACTTTTAACACATATGCTAACATTTAAAACACTAACAAAAAATGTGATACTTTTAACAATACCATGACTAACAATATTACTAACTTCGATATTATAAAAACGATATTTCTTACCTGCATATCGATATTCTGCACCACTATATTTTTTTAAAGTCGATATTCTATCCTCTCTATATATAAAACTCGATATTTTGTCATCTCGATATTTTAACTTCGATATTTTGACTGTTTACCATCTTCATCGTACCAAACACCAGGTTAAACATGCGTCTTCTGCAACGATCTCTGAAGGATCAGTGGATGCAGATATCGGGGCACTGGGAGGACCAAGTGATTCTCCCCCAATCGGCCAAGTATTCCATCAGACCCTCCTACCCAGACATTAGTCATGGATACGTCACTCCAAGGATGGGGTGATCATATGGGTCCTCTCCAAGTTCAGGGTCTCAGGTCAAAGACAGAACACAGTTATCATATCAACCTCTTAGAACATATATATCTGTATTTTTGTATATATGGGATGTTCTATAGGTGCTTGTACATCTCTAGTTCTTTTTTCTATGGAAGGACTGCTTCTATGTCAGTAGAGAGCTAATGTTGTCTTTGACTTTACTTTTATTATTTGTTTTCTCCATGGAGGATGTATTTTATCTGTGTTCTTTACAGAATAGTCCTGTCAATAGGTGGTTTACAGATGTGGTTCAGCAGCACAGCTGACTGTTCGGTGTTAATAGGTTTGAACATGCTGTTTCGATTTGAATATATATAACCATGTGGTTGAAGACAGTCTTATTGTCATGGGTGATATCTTCCCCATGTGTTCAATGCCTTACAATTTTTGTTACTGTAGTTTTATCCACAGTTATTGTGAAGAGAGATCTTTAAACAGTCTTGTCTTTCTGGCATGGGTATGGTATTCCTATGGTTTAAGAGTCTTGTAACTTTATTTACCTTTGATCCATTGTAGGGGATTCTATAGGGTAGGCTGTCTATCTACACACCTGCATTATTATAAATATCTAATAGAGACTTCTAACTGCAGATTCCTTACCATAGCACCTCTCAAGCGTCAAGCTGGATCCGGAAACGTTTGCTGAGCAATACCCCTTGCGCGCGACGTCTGGTGGCTCCATTCGGCTCCGTGTGATGTCATTGGCATCGGTAGCATCGGTTATGAAGTCGCGGTGCCTACTTAGGCCCCACCCAGGCGCGCGGACGTCAGCTCTTTTCTTTCCGCGCCAGTTAAGCACTGATCCTGAAGAGCTACCCCTCTGCCACTTTTTGGCAGGCTTTTTTCTCGACTTTTGTTCATATTTTTGAGTATGACTTCATGTACGAGGGATGTCTGGTAGGAAGACAAGTTTTAAACCATGCAGGACTTGTTCCCGCATGATGTCGGTTACCGATCCCAACCTCGTATGTCTGTGGTGTCTCGAAAGCGACAACGATTTGAAGTCGTGTTCAGACTGTCGGGCGATGGCTCCGAAGATCTTGAGGGAGTGGGTGATAAAGTTGCTCGCGGCCCGGCAGCTGACACTGTCTAGTGAGACTCCGAGGAGGTCACTTTCCCGTTCGAGGAAGAGGATGTCGCAGTATTGCTCACGTAGCCCTAAGTCCTCTTCCTCCCATTCGAGGTCATCTGGACACTCGGAGAAGAGACACAAGAAGAAGATGTCCAAGTGGACTTCGACTTCACCTCCACTGGCGTCCGGCGTCGAGAGAGGTAATTGAACACTGACGCTCTAGGCACTGTTCTGCAGAGCCGGAGCCAGAGTCAACTTTGCGCCTCCCTCAATATCCGGGAGCCGGAGCGACTCCCGCTCAAATTAAAGATTTTTATGAGGCCATGCACCACGTATTTGACCGGAACGAGCTGGCTGGTGAGCCCTTGGACCCCAAGGGGTCGTATGGGTCCCCATCGGGTCTGACGCCATAGGCTTCGGCCACAGCGCTGGTGGGGCTTCAGGAATCCGATCCTGGATCCGGTTCGACACTGGTCGTGCCAACACAACCTTCCCCGGCATCTAACCTGAAGTCGGTGCCCGTGATGTCCCCAGTGCCCGTCGGTGGTACAAGCCCCATCCTCATCCCTGCCGACACGGATCCAGAACGACATCCAGCAATGCCGATTCCGACGTAGACAGAACCCAGGGGGTCTATGTTGTCACCTGAGCACTTTCTGGATGTGCTAGGCTCAGGTTAGGAATGGGAGGAGTATGGAGACCCATTAGAGAACCTAGATGTCTCTGAGGAGACTATGGACTAGTATGGGTAACTAGGGGAAGCCAGTGGTCTGGATACTTCCCCAGACTCTGGCATGCTCTCTCCACCTACAATGACTACGGAGGAGGGGGCGTCCTATACCATGGTGGTTAAGAGGGCCGCTGAAGTCCTTGGACTGGAGCTGCCCTCAGTGCAGGTCAGGACTAATCTCCTGACTGAAGTGCTCCAACCTTATACTTCCACCTCTGAAACCCTTTTGCCCTTTAATGAAGGACTTACGGACATCCTTCTCGGAACATGGCCCAAGCCTAGCACAGGGGCTCCTGTGAATAGTACGATTGCAGGCTGTCATCTGCCCCTATTGGGATGTTTCTCCCACTCTCTTCAGGAGACGGTTGTGCAGGTGCTGCTACAAGTCCCGGAGAAGGCCCGGGCTATATTCTCCCAAGCTGTCAAGGAGGGGAGGGATGCAGCAAAATTCGCCATACGGTGTGGTTTGGATACGACTGATTCGCTGGGCAGATCTATTTCAACGACGGTGGCCTTGAGGCACCACGCCTGGCTTCGTACGACTGGCTTCTCGGGGGATGTCCAGGCCATTTTGATGGACATACCTTTTGAAAGGAACCTGCCTTTTTGTGGGAAAGGCAGACTAGCCCTGGTCACGTTCAAGGCCTCTCGAGCTACGGCCAGATCCTTGGGCCATTCCTCCACTCCTCGTGGCCAGTCTTCCTTTTGCCCCTTTCGTGGCAGCGGAATGGGTTTCCAGCCGCTTCAGCCCTATCCTAGCCACCGTCCCGCTCAGACTACCCAAGCAGTGCATGGACGTGGTTCATTCCGTCCTTGGAATGGAGGCCAGAAGTCGTCGACCACACTGCCCCTGGCAGCTGCAGTTTCCAAGCACTCCTAGGCTGATTCTGCAGGACCACACTACTCGAGTGAGTGGGAGAATGTGTCATCATCTCCCCTGCTGGAGATCTAAAACAACAGAAATCCAGGCTGCAGATCATCCAGGAGGGCTAATCTCTTCCTTCTTTTCCTCCTCCTATTCCGCCAACTCAGGAACGGTTGGCGGAGGATCATTTGAAGTTGCTCCAAGAGAAAATGATAGCTCTTTTGGCCAAGGGAGCTGTAAAAAGAGTCCAAGTTTCAGAAGTAGGTGGTGGCTGTTATTCCCGCTACTTTCGGATTCCAAAAAAGAACAAGGTGCTTCGGCCTATTTTAGATCTTGGGAACGTCAATCCCTTCCTCAAAAAGGAGAAATTCAAGATGCTCACATTGGCTCAGGTCTTGTGTGCCCTAGACCAAGGAGACTGGTTGGTGGCGTTGGACCTGCACGATGCATATTTTCACATTCCCATCCTGCCTGGCCACAGGCGAACCTGCGGTTCAAGGTAGGCCACAAACACTTTCAGTTCACTGTGCTCCCCTTCGGCCTTACCAGTGCCCCTTAGGTGTTCACCAAGGTGATGGGGGTGGTTGCAGCTCATCTGCGCAGGTTCGGGGTGTCAGTCTTCCCTTACCTAGAGAACTGGCTGTTGAAGGATTCCTCGCCCCAGGCCGTCACTTCCCATCTTTAGACTACAGCGGACTGCCTGCATTTGCTGGAGTTCCCTATAAACGTGCCAACATCACACCTGACCCCCTCTCAGATGCTCCCTTTCATCAGAACTGTTCTGGAATACAGTACAGTATCTGGCTTATCCTCCCGAGCAGCAAGTCCAGGATATTCAGGTTATGATTCCGATGTTTCAGCCTCTATCCTGGATTTCGGTGAGGTTGACTCTGAGGCTGTTGGGTCTCATGTCCTCCGGCATCCTGTTGGTAAGACACGCCAGGTGGCATATGATTGCTCTGCAGTGGGACTTGAAGTGCCAATGAGCACAGCATCAGGGAAATCTCACCTATGTTGTTTAGATCTCTGAAGGAACTGCAAAGGATCTGCTGTGGTGGTTAACAAACCGAGATTGGGTAAAAGGCAGACCCCTCTTTCTTCCTCAACCAGATTTCACATTTGTGACAGATGCGTCTCTTATGGGATGGGGCAGCCACATCGGAGAGGCGGAGATCAGGGATCACTGGTCTCTGGCAGAGACTGGGCTCCACATAAACTTGTTGGAGCTCCAAGCGATTTGGTTGGCATTGACAGCATTCCTTCCCTCTGTCAAGGGGAAGTTGGTGCAGGTGTTCACGGACAAAACCACTGCCATGTGGTACTGCAACAAGCAAGGTGGGGTGGGGTTATGGACCCTTTATTGAGAGGCCCAGCGTCTTGGGCATGGCTGGAACATTAGGGCATAACCCTGGTGGTTCAACACCTGACAGGTTCTCTGAACGCCAGGGCTGACAATATCAGCCGTCGATGCCTTCAGGGTCATGAATGGCGTCTCCAGTCGGGGGTGGCACGAGGTCTCTTTCAACAGTGGGGAGAACCTTGTTTAGATTTGTTCGCCTCTGAAGAGAATGTGCAATGTCAGCAGTACTGCACGCTGGAGTTTCCAAGGTGGCTATCTCTCGGCGATATGTTTCGTCGCAAGTGGAGCTCAGGCCTGTTGTACGCCTTTCCGCCAATACCACTCCTGCCCAGGGTTCTGAAGAAAATCAGGAGCGACCGAGCCCAAGTCATCCTTGTGGTGCCGGACTGGGTGAAGAGAGTCTGGTATCCAGAGATCTGAGCATGAGTATTGATCCTCCGATCAGGCTACCCCTTTGGGAGGATCTTCTGTAGCAGCGGCAGGGGAGAGGGTTCTCCACCCGAAACTGTCAACTCTGCACCTCCATGCGTGGACATTGAGCAGCAGCAGTTGATGGTTTTGACCTTACTACGGAAGTCTGTAATGTTACTCTGGCGGCCATGCTACCCTCCACTAAGTCTGTATACGCCTGCAGTTGGCAGAAATTTGTATTTTACTGTACAGAAAGGTCTATTGACCCTCTTTCTGCGCCTCTTTCTACTGTCATTTTGTTCATTCTTACCTTTGCTCAGCAGGGTCTGCCTTGGGAACTCTCCAGGGTTACCTTTTTGCTCTCTCTGCTTTTTTGCGGATGCCAGACCAGCCTTCCCTCCTTAAATCTCCTATTGTAAATAGATTCTTGAAAGGGTTGGTTCATTTATTTCCACCTACACACTTTGTTATGCCACAATGGGACCTTAATTTGGTCCTCACTCATCTAATGTGCGCTCCTTTCGAGCCTTTGCACAATTGTCCCCTCCGGCTTTTGACCATCAAGACAGCCTTCTTAGTGGCGGTTACATCGGACCGGAGGGTGAGTGAATTGCAGGCTTTATCCAGCTTGCCTCCTTATCTTATGTCCTTTCCGGACAAGATGGTTCTTCGCACCAGGGCATCATTCTTGCCAAAGGTTGTGACCTCATTCCATCTGGGTTAGTCCAATACTCTGCCTACCTTCTTTGCTCTCCCACATCCCTCGCAGGACACTCCAGCGCCACACGGCCACCAGCTGTGCCTGTGCCCTCTCCCCTCGCTGCTGCTCGCAGCCTCGCTCAGCCCTCTGCCCAGCAGGCCCGCCTTCCTCTGCGGCGTGCTCTGCTGCTAGGCAACGCTCGCACTGTGAGCGCTCTCCCCCCTGACTCGGCTCCGCTGGACCAGGTAGCACTTTGTTGCCCGGTTTTGCATTTAGCACTGTTGTTTTGTTTTGTGACTGCTGTACTTAATCTGTTTGTTTTTCGCTTTTTTCTCGTGCTTGTACCCCCTGTGTCCTCCCCGCCCCGCTCCCCGCTTCCCGCCGCCGTTCTCGTGGCCACGCCCTCTTCCTTTCTGTGCCCTCCCCGCTCCCGCCTCCCTGCTGTCCCTCCCTCGCTCCGCCCCCCCACTATGCCATTTATGGCGGAGTCCACGCGTACGCGCAGCGTGCACGCGCAGCGGGCGCGCCGATTGTGCGCCGAAGGCGCGCCAAAGGTAAGCCCGTCTGCGCCCGTCCGCGCCTGGACCGCGCCCAGGGCCCGGACCGCTGGCCCCCACCGACGGAAGACGACCCGACTGTCCTACGACGCCACCGACCTCATCGCACTCAACGCCGGCAGACTACCGGGCTGCTGCCGAGCCACCCCGAGACGCACCCACGGACCCTTCTGCTGCAACTCATGCAAGTTCACCTGCATCCGGACCTGCACCACTCCAGCAGTGCCCAAGACCTCGATGAGCAACAGCAGCAGCCACCTGAAGTGCATCCTGCTCAACACCCGCTCAGTCCACAGACACGCCGTCGAGCTCTGGAACCTGCTCGATACCACAGCCCCTGACGTCGCCTTCCTCACGGAAACCTGGATGAACGCCTCCTCAGCGCCCGACATCGCCATCGCCATCCCGGACGGCTACAAGATCATCCGGAGGGACCGTGTCAACCAGACAGGAGGAGGCATCGCCATCATCCACAGGAACTCCATCCGCATCACGACCAACACCGACGACACCCTCGCACCCGCCGAGCACCTGCACTTCCAGATCCACATCAACCCCAAGACCACCCTCAGAGGCACGCTCATCTACAGACCCCCGGGACCACGCACACAATTCAGCGAAGACATCGCCGACTTCGTCAGCCCGCATGCCCTCCCCTCCGTTGACTACATCCTCCTCGGGAACCTCAACTTCCACCTGGAGAACAACAACGACCGCAACACCACCACCCTGCTGGACAACCTCACCAACCTCGGACTCAAGCAACTGGTGACCACCCCCACCCACTACGCCGGACACACACTCGACCCCGTCTTCTCCTCCAGCAAGGACATCGCCTTCAGCCACGCCACCGGACTCCACTGGACGGACCACAGCTGCGTCCACTTCAGCTTCAAAAGGACCACGATCCACCACCAACAGCAACAGGCTGCACGCAGAAGCTGGAACAAGATCACAGCCGACCAGCTCGCAACCTCCCTGAGCAAGAACCCACCCACCAGCGCTACGAACCCCAGCCAAGCGGCCACCAACCTCACGAAGTGGATCAGCGACTGCGCAGACGACCTCGCCCCCATGAGGACCCCGCCTAGCAGACCCGGCAGCAAGAAATCCCCATGGTTCACCGACGAACTCAAGAACTCGAAGAAGAACTGCAGAGCCCTTGAGAAAGCCTGGCGCAGAGACCCAACACCGGACAACATGACTGCCCTCAAGCTCACCACCCGAAAACACCACCAACTGATCCACACCACCAAGAAAACTGCATTCAAGGAACGACTGGACAACAACGCACACAACAGCAAGGAACTCTTCAACATCGTTAAAGAGCTCTCCAACCCCAACGCCGGAAACAATGACATCACCCCTTCGCAAGACCTCTGCAACTCCCTCGCCTCCTACTTCCACAACAAGATCGCGGACATACACAACAGCTTCAGCACTCAACCGACGCACGTCACGACCGAACAACCGCCCCCCACCACCACCCTCCGCGCCTGGACCCCGATTAGCACCGAAGACCCCGTCCGCACGATGAACTCCATCCACTCCGGATCTCCGACCGACCCTTGCCCTCACCACGTCTTCAACAAGGCCAACGCTGTCATCGCACCCCACCTGCGGGACATCATCAACACCTCCTTCAACACCGCTACCTTCCCGGAGAACTGGAAGCACGCCAAACTCAGCTCCCTACTAAAGAAGCCATCAGCCGACCCCACCGACCTGAAGAACTACCGACCCATCTCTCTGCTCCCGTTCCCCGCTAAAGTCATCGAGAAGACCGTCAACAAGCAGCTGGCCGCCTTCCTCGAGACGAACGGATACCTCGACCTCTCGCAGTCTGGCTTCCGGGCCAACCACAGAACCGAGACCGCCCTGATCGCAGCCACCGATGACATCCGAGCTCTGCTCGACAACGGAGAAACAGCGGCCCTCATCCTCCTAGACCACTCCGCGGCCTTCGACACTGTCTGCCACCGTACCCTAGTACAGCGCCTCAGCAACGTCGGAATCCAGGAGAAGGCACTGGAGTGGACCATCTCCTTCCTCTCCGGAAGGACACAGAGAGTCCGCCTCCCCCCGTTCAGATCAGAAGCCACCGAAGTCATCTGCGGCGTTCCTCAAGGCTCCTCACTCAGCCCAACCCTCTTCAACGTCTACATGAGTCCCCTCGCAGCCATCGCACGCCAGCACAACCTCAACATCATCTCCTACGCCAACGACACCCAGCTGATCCTCTCCCTCACCAACGACCCCGCCACCGCCAGAGCCAACCTACATGAAGGGATGAAAGAGGTAGCCGAATGGATGAAGAACAGCCGCCTGAAACTGAACTCGGACAAGACGGAAGTCCTCATCCTGGGATCCTCTCATCCTGGGATCCTCACCCTCCGCCTGGGACGACTCCTGGTGGCCCCCCGCACTAGGCAGCGCACCCAAACCAACGGACCACGCACGCAACCTGGGCTTCATCCTGGACTCATCCCTATCCATGACCAGACAAGTCAACGCCGTCTCCTCGTCGTGCTTCAACATCCTACGCATGCTACGCAAGATCTTCCGGTGGATCCCCACCGAGACCAGGAAGACGGTCACCCAGGCCCTCGTCACCAGCCGACTGGACAACGGCAACTCCCTCTACGCCGGAACCACCGCCAAACTCCAGAAGAGACTCCAGCGGATCCAGAACGCCTCAGCACGACTCATCCTGGACATCCCCCGTCGCAACCACATCTCCAGACATCTGAGAGACCTGCACTGGCTCCCAGTCAACAAGAGAATCACCTTCCGTATCCTCACCCACGCACACAAAGCCCTGCACAACCAAGGCCCAGGATACCTCAACAGCCGCCTCAACTTCTACGCTCCCAAACGCCAGCTTCGATCGACCGGCCACGCCCTCGCCGCCGTCCCCCGCATCCGAAGAGCCACCACAGGGGGAAGGTCCTTCTCCTACCTCGCCGCCAAGACCTGGAACTCCCTCCCGACCCACCTCCGCCTGACCCAGGACCACCTCGCCTTCAGGAAGCAGCTCAAGATTCCTTACAGCCCATTAATGCTTCCCCTCTTTGCGGACTGATGTTGTAGGTCTAGGGTTACTCCCCTTTCAGGGCCCTAGTTTTGCGCACATTTACTTTGTGGCTCTGCGCTTCTGGCGTGGAAAAACGAAAAAGTACTGACGTCAGCGCGCCTGAGTGGCGCCTATGTAGGCACCGCAATGTTATAACCAATGCTACCGACATCAACATCGTCACGCAGAGCCGAATGAAGCCACCTGATGTCGCGTACAAGGTGTATTGCTCAGCAAAAGTTTCCGGATCCAGTCTGACGCCTGGGAAATTCATCTCCTCCAGCGACTCCGGCTCGCGCTCCGATGCCGAAAGGTTCTCTGGCGCATACACTGACGCCGAAGGATAATCCTGTGCTGAGTTCTTCACCGAGGGATTCTCATGAGACAGCAGAGCCCTCTCCTGTGCCTGCTGCCTCTCCTGTCTTGGGTCCGACATCACCGGCGCCTTCTCGGCCTCATGTGGATCCAGAAACGGGTTCTTTTCCCCCCCTTTCCTGGGCCTGGATTAGATCCATCGCATTTCCTTAATGCAATGTATGGCATGTTTTCCAGGGCAGCCTACCCTACCGGTGCGCCGTTGGGCCCCGTGGGTCCGCTTGCTTTTAATTTGGGCGTTCCTCAGCAATATGCCTAGGCACCTTTCATACCCTTTATGCCGATGGCGCCGTCCTGGCAGTTTCCGGCTCCGAGGTTCTCAACGCCGTTCTCTCAGTCTCCTGCTTCATCTAGTGGTCGTTCCTCATCTAGACTTCGAGCGGCGCCATTTCCCACGTCCGAAGCTCTACCTTCAACGCCGGCACCAGTTTCATCGGCGCTGGTCATGGCTCCATCGATGCCAGTGCCTATTCCAAAGATGAGATCTAGGAGAGAGGCGCAGAGACTGTTAGAGGAAGAGAAATATCAGCAGGATGAGACTGAAGAAGGTGAGATTGAAGAGGATGAGTTTGAAGGCCTTCAGGAGGCAAGTGATTTAGATACTTCCTCAGAGTGGGAACTTTCATCATCAAAGGCTTTACCCTCAGAAGATGTTGCACCGTATCATGCAGTTATTAGGAAGGCTGCTGAACTTTTAGATCTTCAGCTACCCACTGCTGATTTTAGACTGAATATTCTAACAGAGGTATTACACTCTCCTTCCTCTGTGGTTGAGCCTCTTGTGCCGTTTAATGAGGCTTTGACTGAGCCTATTTTGGAGGTGTGGCGGTGGCCCCTTTCTGCTCCTGCTGTTTCAAGGACTATTGCAAGAAAGTACAGGCCTGCTCCAAGGGATCCTGCTTTTCTTTCAGCTCATCCTTCTCCTGAAAGTTTAGTTTTGCAGGCATCTTGTTCACAGCAATCGGCTTGGTCTTTCCCTCAGACTCCTGGAGACAGTGACTCCTCTTCAAGTATGGCTTTGAAATCCACCAATGCAACATGTTTGTTGGGGAGATATACTCATGCCTTGATGGACTCGGCAAAACAGTTGGTTCCAATGTTGCTGGAGAATGATCGAAGTTCCTTTTTAGAGACCATGGCGGATACGCAGGGGGCTGCTCACCAGGTTATCCAGTCGGGTTTGGACACTGCGGATTCAGTAGCAAAAGTGATGGGCTCTTCTAGTTCTACAAGCAGGCATGCCTGGCTTAGGTCTTCAGGGTTCTCTCCTGATGTTCAGAATACTCTCCTCGATCTTCCATTTGGTGGATCTAAGCTTTTTGGGGAAAAGGCTGATTCTGCGCTGCAGAGGTTTAAGGCCACTAGAGGCATTGCTAAACCTTTAGGTCTCCAGTCCCAAACTAGTGGGTTTGGTTTTGAGAGGTATTGTGGTTTTGGCAGGATATCTTCCTTTTGAGGCCATCAACAGCTTCAGCAACAGCAGAAGCAGAACCTCTAGTACAGATCTTAAAGGGGAAAGAACAGAGGTCGTATGCGGGGTGCTGCCCGTCAGCTCTTCTCCTCCTCCTCTACTGCCCCTACCACTGGTATCACTGGAAAGATGCTCTAGATCGCCCATCTTGGAGCTTGCTGGTCCTGTAGGGGATCGGGTGTCCCACATCCCATTTTCTACAAGATTGGACATCTATCACAGACCTTTGGGTTTTGAATCTTGTGGAAAATGGGTACGCCCAATCCTTTCGGGAGTTTCCTCCTCTGTACCCTCCTTGCCAGGGCTGGTGCTCAGAGGACCATCTGCTGCTTCTGCAGCAGGAGGTTCTTGCATTATTGCAGAAAGGTGCGATAGAGATGTTCCAGGAGCAGAAAAGGGGCAGGGATGTTACTCCTGGTATTTCATGATCTCCAAAAAGGATGGCAGGTTAAGGCCTATTCTGGACCTCAGGGTCTTGAATTTTTACCTCAGGCAGGAGAAATTCAAGATGTTGACCCTAGCTCAGGTTCTTCTGGCACTGCAGCAAGAAGACTGGATGGTGTTGATCGATTTGCAGGATGCATATTTCCACATTCCCATCCTGAGATCGCATCAGAAGTATCTTCGTTTCACTGTAGTGCCCAAACATTACCAGTTTGCGGTCCTTCTGTTTGGTCTTACTTCCGCAACTCGAGTGTTCACAAAGGCGATGGCGGGGGTGGCAGCACATCTCAGGAAGTCGGGGATTCCTGTTTTCCCTTACCTGAACGACTGGCTGCTCAAAGCAAAGTCACTAGCGATGGTGCTGCATCATCTGCAGGTAACAGCATGGCTGATGTACGTGTTGGGTTTCTCGATAAATGTGCCCAAGTCTCACCTGGTGCCTTCACAGTGCAATCTGTTCATAGGAGCAGTACTCGATACTACAGTGTGTTGAGCCGTCCCACCTCCCCAGAAGATTCTCGACATTCAGGAAATGATTCCCTTGTTTTACGATGGAGCGGTTGTTCGAGTCCTGAAGGTCCTATGCCTGCTCGGTTTATTCGCTTCCTGCATTCTGTTGGTCAACCATGCACCCTGGCACATGAGGGCGCTCCAGTGGTGTCTCCGCAGTCAGTGATATCAGCACAACTGAGATCTGAGGGAGTCGGTCAGGATCTCCAGAGAAACTGCAGCAGATCTCACTTGGTGGAGTGCAATCTGTTGCAAGGAAAGCCCTTTTATCTTTCTCCACCGGTTGCCACTGTGATCACGGATGCCTCCACTCTATGGTGGGGTGCTCATCTGGGGGATCTGGAGGTCAAAGGTCTTTGGTTTCCAGAGGAAAGGTTGCTTCACATCAACCTTCTGGAATTGCGGGTGTTACCTTTGACGCTAAAAGCCTTCCTTCCGTCCCTTCGTGGTCAGTCAGTTCAGGTCCTGACAGACAACACTACAGCGATGTGGTACATCAACAAACAGGGAGGTGTAGGGTCGTATTGCCTTTGCAGAGAGGCTCTGCGACTCTGGTCCTGGGTTCAGGGCCATCAGCCGATCACGAGTGGCGGCTTTATCCGGAGGTGGTCCAGGTCATCTTCAAGATGTGGGCATTTCCTCGGTTGGACCTCTTTGCCGCTCGCGAGAACGCGCACTGCCCATCATTCTGCAGTCTCCAGTTTCCGATGCAGGGAGCGTTGGGGGGCGGGTTTCAGTTGGATCGGGGTTCGCAGCTCCTTTTTGTCCCCCCCCCCATACCCTTCATTCCTCGAGTTCTCAGGAAAATTCACCAATACCGGGCCCAAGTCATACTGATTTCTCCATATTGGCCAAGAAGGGTGTGGTAACAGATCTGTTTCACCTCTCTTCACACCCTCCACTCCATCTCTCTCTCAGGGCAGATCTCCTCTCGCAGTCGCAGGGGCAGGTTCTACACCCCCATCTCCAGAGTTTGCACCTTCATGCCTGGAGATTGAACAGGGCAACCTTAGTTCTTTCTCTCTCCCGCCGGATGTGGTGGATGTTATTTTATCATCCAGGAGACACTCCACCAAATCTATTTATTCCTACAGGTGGACCAAATTTGTTAAATGGAGCGGAGAGAGGTCCATTGATCCACTGAAAGCCCATTTGTCTAATATTCTGGAGTTTTCCCTTTCTTTGGCCCAGCAGGGTTGTGCTGTGGGTACTGTTAAGGGATGTTTGTCTGCATTGTTGGCTTTTCTATGTGTGCCGGACCAGTCATCTTTATTAAGTCCCCCGTTGTTTTGTGGTTTATTAAGGGCCTTACCAATAGGTTTCCTCCCACTCCTTTCAATATGCCTAAGTGGGATTTAAATCTCGTTCTTACATTTCTGATGGGTTCTCCTTTTGAGTCTCTTTATAGTTGTCCGTTGAGGCTTCTTTCTTTTAAGACGGTCTTTCTGAACCAATTACCTCGTCCAGGAGGGTAAGTGAGCGTCAGGCTCTTTGTTCCAAACCTCCGTTTTTGACCGTTCATACAGAAAAGTTAGTTCTCAGGACCAAGGCTGCTTTCCTGCCTAAGGTGGTTACCCCTTTCCATCTTGGGCAATCCATTACCTTACCTACCTTCTATCCTCCCCCTCACCCTTCCAAGGAGGAGGAGCGACTTCATTGCCTCGACCCTAAGAGAGCTGTCAGTTTCTATCTGGAGAGAACCAGGTATCTGAGGCTGGCCAATCAGCTCTTCGTGGTCTATGTTGGACAAATGAAGGGCAAGGCTGTGCACAAGCGGACTCTCTCCAGGTGGATCATTTTATTTATTTATTTATTTATTTATTTTGTGTACTTACATAGCGCGGTCCTGTCGCCCCAAGGGCATCCTGGCGCTTGAGATCCGGTCAACAGCACTTCCACTGCTCAGCCAATACTAGGGAAAAGATGGGTTTTTAGGGCTTTCCTGAACGGAAGGTAGTCCCTAAAACTTCTTAGAGGAAGTGGCAGGGAGTTCCAGAGTTTGGCCGCTGCGACACTAAACGAGCGGCCACCCATCCTTACTCTCTGGAACATCGGAACCACCAACAGTTGAGCCGAAGAGGAGCGAAGGGGCCGCGGGGCAGAATACCAGGCAAACATATTTTGCAATGGCACTGGGCCCTGTCGATGTACCGCCTTAAATACTAGGCAAGCCGCTTTGTACACTACGCGCAGGTGCACCGGCAGCCAGTGTAGATCCCTTCATGCTAGGGTGGAGGAGCTGAGGTTAGGATGAGAGAGAGCCAACTTAGCGGCCATGTTCTGCACCCGTTGTAACTTCCCCAGCAGATTTTTTTGGTGCCTCCAAAAGTAGCGCATTGCAATAGTCTAAGCGACTCAGTATGGTCCCGCGAACTACTTCCGGCCTGGCCTGTGCAGGGAGAAGGGGCAGTACTTTACGCAACATGCGTAGCAGCATCATGCACGAAGAGATGGTCTTGTTGGCATGCATGTCCAGCTGCAAATTTGGGCCGAAGATCACCACCAAATTACGAGCTGACTCCGCAGCCGATACCGTCTCGGGAAACGTGGAAGGCCAGAAATTCTCCGGAAGTGCCCGCGGAGTCCGGTCCATGGAACAGTGGAGCACCTCAGTCTTTGTGCTGTTAAATTGTAGGGAGTTGGCCCAAATCTTGTGCATCAAGATCTGCTATGCCTTGGCCAAGAAGGAGCCGCCTGAAGGTATTAGAGCTCATTCTACCAGAGCTAAGTCTTCTTCTTCTGCTTTGGCTGGAGGTGTTCCTGTTATTGACTTTTGTAAGGCAGCAACTTGGGCCTCCCTGCACACCTTTGCTAAGCATTACTGCTTGGATTCGAAGGTTAGGAGGGATGGCCATTTTGCACGCTCTGTGCTTCAGGATTTTTTGGTATAAGCAGGTGGACACCCTCCTCCGGGAGTGGTACTGCTGTGGGATTCAATTCAAAAGGTGAGGAATCCACAGGCAGCTGTATCCATCAAAAGAACAAGTTACTTACCTTCGGTAACGCTTTTTCTGGTAGATACAGCATCTGCCTGTGGATTCCTGTCACATTTCACCCTGGGCATGATAGGCACATGAAGGCGTGAATGGTAAATAAATGACCAGAACTACATCGCCCAGAATGCTGAGGAAAGTAGTTGTCCTCTCTTTCCCACCATTTCCTGTCTTACTTAAGCTCCTCCTGAATTGCTCTCAGGTGCTTGTCACCTGATGTCGGAATTTCTGTTCCTGGCTCATTTTCCTGTGCTAGCTGACACGCCGAGACACTTGTCTTTCACCCTCGAGGAAGGAATCTTCTGCCCCCAGCGGTGTTCTAGTAAAGACTAGAGACGCCATTCCCGATAGCGCACTGCCGTGCTGGAACCGGTATAACCCTTTGCACTAAGACGTGACTTTCATATCGAGTAAGCACGCGGAAGCGCTTTCACTTTCATTTAATATCCTTCTCGCTTGGAGTGCGACAACTGCCTCATTAAGCACACCGATGCGCTTCTAGTGGCTTTTCCGGGAGAACCTCCATTTTTTTTTGTGTTGACAATAAATGTTATTGAGATTTTACAACCAACGGAGAGTTCCCCCGGCAAATAACGTTCATGCAAATCACGGATTACAGATATAAAAGCTGCTGATGAGGGTAGCATTTGAGGAGCAATACCACAGTTAAACCCACAACCCCCACCTCCCGCCACCCCCCTCCCTTGCACCGCATTTCCCACTAAAAACATTGTAGAGGCAAATAAACATATAAGCATATCTCCACGTTAGCCAATCCGCGTCTTGAATTGAGGATTCATTAAATGGTAAGTCTGTCTATAGGGTCGGAATCTGCTGATGGTGATAAGAGGGAGAGTTCAATGCCCCGATAGGTAGCCCATGCTTTCCAGATCTTCACATGTTTCTGCGGGCAGCCTCTGGCTTGAAACACTGCCACTTCGACTGACATACCTTGTCTAAAGCGGATTTCCAGGCCTCCACCCCCGGGGGGGGGGGGGGGGGACTTCCACTGCGGCGCTATGTCCCGCTTGGCCAAAGTAAGTCCCAGGAATAACAATTGCCGTTTATATATGTTCCCCCCAATGTCGTCCTTACTGTGGAGAAGTGTTAGTCGAGGGTCTGCAGGAGGTCCCATCCTAGCACTCTCACCAGGCAGCACAACACTCGCGACCAGAAATGTTGCAGTGCCGTGCAGTCCCAGACCGTGTGCAAAAAGGAACCGTCATCAGATTGGCATCTAAGGCATGTGGGGGACGAGATAGCTCCCATCTTCCAGAGCCGGAGACGGGTGTAGTACACCCGATGAAGATATTTAAACTGGATTAATCGGAATCTGGAGGACACCGCGGAACCTCTGGGACTGGCGAGGGCCTCAGTCCAGTCATCATCAGAGAGGGTCGGTATATCCGCCTCCCATGCTGCTCTCGTCCGGTGTAGGTTGGTCTTAGAATGTGTGGTCAGTGTCTGGTAGAGTTGGCGAATTTTATGCTCTCCCAGATCTCCCATCAACAGTCTACCCTCTAACGGGTGAAATTCTGGCAGAGTCGTAAGGTTTTTAATCAGGGTAGACAGGGCGTGGCGAAGCTGAAGGTATTTATGGAATTGGGACTTGTGTAGGTCAAACTCCTCCTGCCGCCGTTGGAAGGATTTAAGTGTGGGCCCACACATTACTTCACCTAGCGTTGAGATCCTTATATCGTCCCATCTGTGGAACCCGGGCAGAGTCGCGACCGGTCGGAGGCACGTGCCCTGCCAGAGGGGGGTCTCGCACTTCAACATGCCCCACCAACCCAGGGTCTTAGATAGGCTCCTCCATATCTGTATCACCGTGCGACAGGCCGGGGGAAGGGCCCCCAGGGTAGAGTTGCTATATAGGAGATCAAGTAGGGGATATACTTCCAAAAAGTGTCTCTCCACCACATAAGCTGGGTCATTGTGCGGGTTATACCACCAGTCATTAATGACTAGCAGCTGGGATGCCCAATAGTAGGTCTGCACGTCTGCTGCCGCGATGCCCCCAAGGTAAGTAGATTAGACACAGGTCGCCAGAGCCACCCGAACCGCCCCGCCGCCCCAAAGGAAGCTATTCAAGAGTGCATTCATTTGATGGAACGACGACGGCGGGATTGGATATGGGTAGTTTTGCAGACTGTCCAGGAAACATGGCAGGGACACCATTTTAAAAATCGCGGACCTACCGTATAAGGATAGCGGAAGATGAGACCATATCGTCGTCTCATCCCGGACCACCGGAAGCAGAGGTGCAGTGTTAAGCGACCACGCCACTGTAGGGCTTCTGGTAATGTGAACCCCGAGGTATTTAAACCCCTCATTTGCTATGACCAGTTGCGAGGCCCAGTCCTGACGGCCCTGATCCCCGCAGATAGGAAAAAGTGTCGACTTGGACGAGTTGGCGTGTAGCCATGTTGTTTCACCAAACACCCGCAGAATTTGTAACACCCTCGGTCCGGTGACCCACGGGTCAGAGAAAAAGAAAAGCGCGTCGTCTGCATATAGTGCAATTTTATCTGAATATTCCGGGGACCAAACCAAACCCGAAAACCTCATATTTAGAGAAAGCGGATGGTAGCGCTTTTTGAAACGTGAATCTTTCGTGCTTGGAGCGCGACCTGTGCAACAATAGCGCGTGCATGCGCTGTATGGAGAAATAATACAGGAGTGGTTTCTTTGGTTGAATCAAAGCCGTTGAGAGGCTCTGAGTTCTTTGGAATTGCAATGCTATTTGAGGTGTTCTTCTGCAAGCTGTTATCTGGAACACAAAGAATTCTTCTTTTGAGTATTTAAAGACACAGTCACCTTTAACCAGTGGACTCCCTGGTTGCAGATAAGTACTTGGGATTATCTAATTGCGGTGAATCTAACATTCTCTGTGATTCAGAGGATACTTTATCACTGAGGATAAGTGATAAAAACATTTCTTGTTTTCTTTTTCTTTATTTTTACATTTTGTGCCTTTTAAGTGGAATGCGTGCGGCAGCTTAAAATGTAAGTGTAAAGCTTCACATAATTATATTGATAGATTGACACTCAAGCATCACTAATGGACGTGCCACTTGAAGCAGACTCAGCCCTGGAGCACTTCAAGGACAACATGGCCGCAACACACCCTTTCAGTGTTTCAACACCCATGTGTCAGTATTCCCAACAGTTTTGCTCCTATCAGTTCTTTGGAAAGGGGCTTGGTGCTAAGATGGTGTCAAAGTCCACTTTCACAGCAAGAGATTCCCCAGTCCTTTCAAGGCATGTCTTGAGAATCTGGTCGACAACATTGAGGCCCTGGGGGGCAGCATACTGCTCAGTCCTTCGCTACTAAACCACTTTGACTTGCCCTCTGTGACACATGGCCAACCTGATGGAGGCAGGATATTACCTCCATGGGTGCTGAGCATCACGTTCAACTTGTGAGTGCTTCAAATAGTACAGCAAGGTGATTCCTTTCAGATCCGCCGCACATTCCCCCCTGCAACAGAATGGCTGTCGGAGGACCATTTTATTATTTTACTGTGTAAGGTTCTGGCCTTTTGAACAAAAGAGCCATAGATAGGGACTGGATGTTACTCCTGTTATTGTCTGTTGTCTAAGAAGGATGGATGCCTCCATTCTGTTTTAGACCTCCGCCCTCATAATTTCTTACTAAAAAAGGACAAATTCAGGATGCCCTCATTGGCCCAAGCTCTATCTGCCCTGTATCCAGAAGACTGGATTATGGTGTTGGACCTGCACGATGCTTATTTTCACATCCCCATCCTGCAGTCCCACAGGTCTTACCTGCAGTTCAAAGGGGTCAGGGACATTTTCAGTGTTTTGTGCTCTTCTTCAGCCTTACAAGTGCCCCTCAGGTGTTCCCAAAAGTGATGGTAGTCGTTGCAGGTCATCTTCAGAGCTGTTGTGAATATGGTACAGTTTTAGGCTTTCCCTATGGATCAACGATTCCAGGACCTTTTGGATGTGCTCCTGATGTTTCATCCTTGGTGCTGGATCTCACTGAGAGTGCCTCTGAGACCTCTTGGCCTCCTGCATCCTGCTGGTGGACTATGCCAGGTGACTTATGCAGACTCTGTAGTGGGATCTAAAGTCTACGTGGGCTCAGCACCTAAAGAACCTGTTGGATTTCATCCAGGTTTTAGGTGGGACAGCAGAAGACCTACAGTGGTGGCTGTTCGTCCACAAATGGACAAGCAGCAGACCCCAACCCTTCTCCACCCAGTGTTGACAGTGGTGACAAACGTGTCTCTTTTGGGTTAGGGAGAGGTGGAGATCAGAGACCCACCTCCACATCAGTTTTTTGGAGCTGTCAGCCATTTGCTTGCCATTTAAGGCCTTTCTACTGCCCATCAAAGGAGGTCGATTCAGGTGCTCATGAACAGCACCACCACTACGTGGTACCGAAACAAGCAGGGTGGAGTGGAATTCTGGGTTTTGTGCCTCTGAACTGGCGCAGAGCATTTCCCTAGTTGTGAACCACCTGGTGGGATATATTTAAACGAAGATGGAGGAACTCATGGATCATGAATGGCAGCTTCACCTGGAAGTGACACAGTGTATCTTCCAGCAGCGGGAAGAGCCCTGGCTAGATCTCTTCCCCATTGCTGAGAACATGCAGTGTCATCATTTTTGTAATTTGAGTTCCCAAGAATGATTTCTCTTGGAGAAGCATTCTGCTTAAAGTGGAGTACAGGACTTCTGTATGCCTTGCAGCAGCTGCCTTTCCTTCCCCGAGTTCATAGGAAGATCATGAACGGCTAGACCCAAGTCATCCTATTGGCTCTCGATTGGGCCAGGAGAGTGTATTCTTGTCTGCCCTGGACCGAGGAGACTGGATGGTAGCTTTGGGCTTGCAGGACTAATTTTTTCGCATGCCCGTCCTGGCTGCCCACATGCCTTACCTGCGATTCATGGTGGGCCATGAGCACTTTCAGTTTACGGTGATCCCTTTTTTCCTTACCAACACCCCTTGAGTGGTCAATAGGTGATGGTGGTGGTCGCAGTCCATCTGCAGAGATCAGGGATATCAGTCTTCCCCTGTTTCGACGACTGGCTGTTGAAGATGGGCTCTCCCTAGGCAGGCCTCTCCCACCTCCAAGGCTACGGCAGACCTCCTGCCATTTCTAGGGTTCTCAATGAACTTGCCAAAGTCACAGCTGACTCCCTCTCTGGCACTCCCTTTCATCAGAGCTGTTCTGGACTCAGTGCATTTTCGGGCTATTCCCCCCGAACAGCGAGTCCAGGATTTTCGGCCTATGATAGAAATGTTTCAGCCTCTATCCTGAATTTCAGTGAGAGACTTTGAGGCTGCTGATGGCATATGCGGGCTCTCCAGTGAGACCTAAAGTCCCATCATGCGCAGCATCAGGAGAATCTCTCTGACATGGTCCAGATCTTGGAGGGAACTGGACAAGCCTTGCAGTGGTCGCTACCGAAGTGCGATTGGGTCAGAGGCAGACCCCTCTCCCTTCACTAACTGGACCTCACAGTAATGACAGATGCATCACTTCTGGGATGGGGCAGCCACCCAGGAGAGGTGGAGGTCAGAAAACTCTGGTCTTTGGCGTAATCCGGGCTCCACATCAACATGCTGGAGCTCCGAGAAATCCAGTTGGCATTGAAAGCCTTTCTACCCTCTATCAAAGGAAGGCTAGTTCAAGTATTCTCAAACAACACCACTGCCATGTGGTACTGCAAAAAACAAGACGGGGTGGGATCATGGACTCTTTGTCAAGAGATCCTGTGTCTCTAGACATGGCTGGAACAGCAGGGCATATCCGTGGTCGTTCAACACCTGGCAGGTTCCTTGAACTCCATGGTGGATAAACTCAGTTGTTGAGGCCTAGCAGATTACAAGTGGTGTCTCCAACTTGAGTTGGCATAAGATCTCTTTCAGCAGTGGGGAGCACCTAGTTTAGTCACGGAGAGTCTGGTATCCCAAACTCATGCAAATGAACATTAATCTTCCGATCAGGCTGCCCCTATGGGACGATCTGTCCCTGTAGCAGGGGAAGGTCCTCCACCTGAACCTGTCAACTCTATGCCTTCTTGCGTGTAGTTTGAGACGCAGCAGTTGATAGCTTTTGACCTTTCTCCTGAAGTTTGTAATGTTATTCTAGCAGCTAGGCGTCCCGCCCCTAAGACTGTATACATCTGCCGGTGGAACAAATTTGTAATATATTGTACAGAGAAGTCTATCAGCGCTCTTTCTGCTTCCCTTTCTGATATTTTACTTTTTATTTTGATCATTGCCCTGCAGGGCTCCGCTCTGGGTTCCTTGAAAGGGTGTGTGTCTGTTGTGTCTGCTTTCCTGAGGCTGCCAGACTAACCCTCTATATTTAAGCCACCCATTGTACAGAGACTGCATAACGTCTCCGAATTTAACGTGCGTGATGCGAAAGCCACATTCCATTCATCCTTGCCAGCACACTGGGACAACACAAAACCAAGTCCATACAAACTGGCATCCACAGTAAGTACACATGTTTTCCTAACACAGAAAGGTTTAAGAGAAGGAGCAGCAATAATTTTTGCCTTAATGTTTTCAGAAGCGTTTTGTTGTTTTTCACCCCACATAAATTCAACATTTTTCCTCGTTGGTTCCCTTACGGCTCCATTTTTGAAGCAAAATCTTTTATGAATTTACTATAATACTCGCAAAGTCCTGAAAAGGAAAGCAGTTTCTCTTTTGAATCAGGAGAAGGTGCTCTAAGTATAGCATCAACTATTGACTTCTTGGGAACAACACCTTCTTTGGAGAGTGTGTGTCCTAGATACTCAACCGATTCTTGGAAAAACTTCATTTGGTTCTCTTTAGTGTGAGTCCATAATCCTTGAGAATCCCACATACTTTTTCGAGATGTTCCGAATGAGTTGCTTCATCTGGTGAGTAGATTAAAATGTCATCTTGAAAACATTTTACGCACGATTCCATTTGTTTTAAAAAGGATGACACTTGGATCTCTGAAATACAGATACCGCAGATGCTAGTCTGAAAGCCATCCTCTTGAACTGGAGCACACCCTGTGGTGTGATAAAGGCTTTCATGTGGCAAGAATCTTTGGCTAATTCAATTTGATGATAGGCTGACCTAAGGTCCAAGGTGAAGAAAACTGTGGCCCCTCCTAACATGCTCACAACCTCATTAATATTCGGTAAGGTATGGCAATCAATCAAAATGTTAGCATGAAGTGCGCGAAGATCAATAAACAGCCTCAAAGAATTGTCTGATTTCCGTGCCTAAACGATCGGAGAAACCCACTCTGATGACTCCACCTCTTCAATCACTCCTTCATCCATTATACCTCTCAAAAGTTTCCCTAACTCACCCCTCACTTTAATGGGCACATTCCTGACTGCCAAAATTGGAATAAATTACAAGACTCCTGAGGGCGGTTAATAATTCATTGAATGTTTCAGCTTCCCTTTGAGCCCGAGTATAGAATTTATATCTGTTGAGCGCAATACTAGTTGTAGGTTTGAAACAAGTCTCCATTCTCATGAGTGCCTCTTCGAATGTACTAAATTCACCAGACGCAACAGGTAACGTTCTAAAAACAGCTTGACCTTTTGAGCCTAAACAATGTAATAAAATAATTTTTTTTCTCCTATAACGCATTCTCTCCTCATCAATCGCTTTCAAGTATGTTAGAAATTACTCCTTCCATTTAGCCCATGGATAGGAGGTTCTCCTTTAGATTGTAGGAACTTTGTGGGTGGATCAAACTGCATGGTGACACTTAAATGAAGGAATGATAAATACACACATATAAATAAATTGGCACAGTAAGCAATTACCAATAATATGTCCCCCCAAGAATACAACTAGTGTAATGCTAAATTGAACTTCTTAAATAGATAACACAATAGATAAATCTTTACAGTTTAAAAGCTGTGTGCATCTCCATTGCATGTCGGAGGATCACTTGGCCCGTCTCCGCCAGGAAATTACGGGTCTCTTGGCCAAGGGAGCTATCAAGTGCGTTTCTGTGCCTGAAGTAGGTTGCAGTTGCTACTCCCACTACTTCCTGGTACCCAAGAATGGCAAAGACCTGCATCCTATCTTAGATCTCAGGGACGTCAACCGCTTCCTCTAGAAGGAGAAGTTCAAAATGTTGACATTGGCTCAGGTTATGTCTCCTCTCAACCCTGGAGACTGGACTTGCAGGATACCTATATCCACATCCCTGTCATGCCGGCCCACAGATGTTAACTAAGGTTCACGGTAGTTCACAAGCATTTTCAGTTCACTATGCTCCCCGCCGGCCTTACCAGCGCCCCTCGGATGTTCACGAAAGTGATGGCAGTGGTTGCAGGTTATCTGCGCAGATCAGGGGTTCCAGTCTTCCTCTATCTCGAGGACTGGCTGTTGAAGGCGGGATCGCCCCAGGCTGTCGTCTCCCACCTCCAGAATACGGCGGACCTTGTAAATGTAAATGTAAATGTAAATGTGTAAATTGCATTCACTGGCGTTCACTTTCAATGTGCCAAAGTCACACCTGATTCCCTCTCAGAAGCTCCTTTTTATCGGAGCGGTTCTGTATACAGCGCAGTTTTGGGCCTATCCTCCCGAGTAGAGAGTCCGAGATATTCGAGCTATGATTCCGATGTTTCAGCCTCTAACTCGAGTTTTGGTGAGAATGACCCTGAGGCTGCTGGGCCTTGTGGCCTCCTGCTGGAGTATCATGCCAGGTGGCATATGCGGGCTCTGCAGTGAAACCTGAAGTTCCAGGGGGACAGCATCAAGGCAATTTTTCCAATTGTGGCCAAATCTCTGATGGCACTGCACACCAATTGCAGTGGTGGCTAACGAAGCTGGATTGGATCAACGGCAGACCCTCTCCCTTCCCCAACCGGACTTCACAGTGGCGACAGATGCGTCCCTTTGGGATGTGGCATCCACATGGGAGAGGTGGAGATCTGAGACCTCTGGTCTCCAGGCGGAGTCTGGGCTCCACATCAACCTTCTGGAGCTCTGGGTGATCCGTCTTGCACTGAAAGCATCCCTTCCGTCAGGGAAAGAGTAGCGCAGGTGTACACAGAAGACACTATTGCAATGTGGTACTGCAACAAACAGGGCGGGTGGGGTTGTGGACCCTCTCTCAGGAGGCTCTTCGTCTTTGAACATGGCTGGAATATCAGGGCATGACCCTGGTGGTTCAACACCTGGCAGGCTCCCTGAACACCAGGTCAGACAAACTCAGCTGCAGGTGCATGATGGATCACGAATGGCGTCTTCACTCGGAGATGGTGCAAGGTCTCTTTTAGCAGTGAGGAGAGCCTTGGTTAGATCTGTTCGCCACCCAAGAGAACACGCAATGTCAGCAGTTCCGTGCGTTGGAATTTCCAAGGCGACACTCGCTCGGCAACGCTTTTCATCGCTAGTGGATTTGCTGACTTCTATACACCTTTCCTCTATAGCACTTCTGCCCAGAGTGCTGAAGTAGATCAAGCGTGACCGGGCTCAAGTCATTCTTGTGACTCCAGACTGGGCACAAAGAGTCTGCTATCCCGAGGTCTTGAACATGGCCATCGATCCTCCGATCAATCTGCCTTTCCGGGAGGATCTTCTGTCGCAGCAACAGGGGATGGTCCTTTACCTCCTTGCGTGGCGATTGAGCGGCGACAGTTGACAGCTTTCGACCTTCCTCTCGAAGTCTGTGATGTTATCTTGGCAGCCAAGCGTCCCTCCACTAACAAGGTATACGCCTGTAGATGGCACACATTTGTGGCATGGTGCACAGCAAAGGCTGTGGATCCCTTTTCTGCCCCTCTTTCAGAGGTTCTCCTCTTCATGCTTTCTATGACTCAGCAGGGCTCTGCTCAAGGCTATCTTTCGACAATGTTGGCCTTCCTTCACCTCCCTGATCAGCCTTCTCTTTTCAAGTCCCCTACAGTAAATAGATTTCTAAAGAGCATTACTCATCTCTTTCCTCCTATTCCTTTCGTAATGCCTCAGTGAGACTTTAATCTGGTCTTGACTTACCTTATGTGTGCTCCTTTCGAGCCACTTAATAATTGTCCTCTCAGACTCTTGACTTAAACAATTGCTTTTCTGATTGCCATCACCTCTGCTCGCAGGGTGAGTGAGATGCAGGCTCTATCTTCGAGACCTCCTTTACTTGCTGTCCATCCGTGCAAAAACGTACCATCTCTTGATGCGTCATCCTTTGAATTAAGATCTGTTATTCCTTGGCGAAAAAGGAGCCTCCAGTAGGACTACACACCCATACCACCAGGGCAACGGCAGGGCGATGGCAGCCACTACTGCTACGATATATCTGTAAGAGACATATATTAGTTATATATTCCTTACCGCCCCACCCATCCTCCCCGTTCTGGGAACTGACTTCTAGAGCAAGGGACTCCCTTTCAGGGCCCTAGTTTTGTGCACCAGTGGTCAGGGTCTTGCATGGCTCTGCGCTTCTGGCGTGGAATGTTGTGTAAAAGAACTGATGTCAGCGCACAGGGGCAGCGTCTAAGTAAATACCGAGACGGCATCCCGGCGATCAGAACGCCGACGACGAACACGGAGTTGACCAACACCACCTACCGACGTGCAGGGGTAGTACAGAGAAAATATCCTCCGGATCCAGTCTGACGCTTGGGGGGAATTCTAAGGTAAGGAATCTCTAACTAATATATGTCTCTTACAGATATATAGTTACTGAAGGTAAGTAACTTGTTCTTCAGTAATGCTCTTTGTAGTGAATACTATATCCAGCTCCAGATTCCTCCCTCCCCTACCTCCTCCCCGTTCTGTGGGATGAACTCTTCATATCTGTAGGAGAGTAGGGTCTGCAATCCTATGATCACCCAGATTTTTGCTTTTTGCTTCACTGGTTTACGACTTTCCCTGGCTGTGGGCCTGCTAATCAGACCCACAGCCTAGCTGTTCTCTCTAATCCAAATTGTACCCAGGTACTGAATTGGCACTGGGCCCTCTCAAGTCCCTGTACCCAGGGCTGAGGTGCACCCAGAAGTCTCCCAGGGGCTGCAGCATGTATTATGCCACCCCTAGGCTGACTAACTAAATCAGACACAACTGGCTGCTTGACAGCTGGGGCAGAGTGGTGTACTCACCCTCTGCTGTAGATATAGTATTCCTATATCTAAACCTAAATGGACACACAGATCTCCTATCAGTCACTCCTATGGCAGGCCTTAACAATCCTGAAGGCAGAGTGCTTGGAATCGTGTGAGATGGTGCTCTGGCATGAGCTGAGCCTGTCTGCGGCTTTCGGGATCCATCCCTTAGCCGTTTCCATGATATCGCATACCATATACTCTTAAGTGCATTATAATCCTCGCGGTTATATGCCAACTCTGGTATCGCTTTATCAAAACATGTCGAGTAAGGTGTCATACGAATTGGAATACTAACCCCTCGCCAATTCTGGCGACGGGGTTAGCATTCCACCCTTCTAGAGGGACACGAGATGTATGTAACCTATAACCCCGGTTAAAGTCAGACAGAGCCTTAGCTCCACAAAATGGATGCTGCCACCGAGACACAAGTCTGCCCTCCTGCTGCTGGGAGTCCTCCCAGCCCAGGAGGCAAGGACAAAGGGTTTCCTGCCAGGGGCGGTGCCAGCACCGTCCCAGACAGGATTTTGTGTATCCTAGGTAGGCAGGGCTTTAGAGGAAGGTGACTGCAAGTGGCACCCCGGTGCTCACTGTGCATAGGCCGGCTGAAACCAGTTCCAGGGGCACTCCAGCCCCTGGCCTGGGGAAAGCCCGCCAAAGGAGAGGGGTGTAACCACCCCCCTCCTAGTCCCACCCATAGGGCAGGACTTAGTCGCGTGCCAGCCCCTTTTTGCAGGATAAAGGTAGGACCTGGCCCCCTTCCAAATCAGATCATCTTTGAATCCTGAAACTACTTTCCACGAAAGGAACTCAAGACTCTTCTCAAGATTTCTCCCTTGTGACTAAGGAGTAGTCACCCTGCAGCAGCAGGCACCAACCAAGCATCGCGGTTTGTTGCCAGTCTCTCCTTCGGATCAAGACTGCTCCAGCACGACGAGAACCGGCTTCCCTGGCACCTCTGACCTCAACCTACATCATTAGCCCAGCTGTGATCCGTGGGTGTGACGAGACCTCGAGGGACCGGCCATCTTCAGAACTGCACGACGCTTGTCCAGCACGACTCCCGAGTGACCCTCGACTGAGTGCTTTGGGGTAAGAGAAGCCCCGACCCTGAGCAGCTCCAGCACCGAAGTTCAGCCCCCCTGCATCCACGAGATCGGCGTGGGGCCCTTCTGCTTTTTGCTGCTCACCGCGTTGTCCAGGTCGCTTGCCCATTGGCTAGTGGCCCCCTCACGATGCTCCACGACAACAACCACTGCTGGTCTGGTTGCTCCAGACTAGCCCTTGCTCCCCTCCAAAAGAGGAGCACCCTGGACCCTCCTGGTCCACTCAAGACGCCATTTTAGGTCCACCGCGTGGGCCTTGCATTTGCCAAGACTTGTTGCCCAATCCTGGGTCCAGCGACGTCGACAGCAAGTACCTTCGTGGGACAGCTCGCACCTCCATCCTGGTCGCCGACAACGCCTCCTGGTCCGAGAGACTGCAGAGCCCAGCAGCGCCCACTCACCTGGCTGAGGTGACTTCGTCCGGTGCCATCCTGGTGCCCACTCAAATCACTGGCTAGTGATTCAGAACTTGGTCCCCTCTGCTTACAGGTTTCTTCTTCCCTGATCCAGGCTTGGATCACTCCGAACTTTCTTCACTGGCCGCCTGCCAGCAACTCTTTCTTCAGGCTCCTGGATCTTCAACGTGGGTTTCCGACGCAACTTCAACCCTATGCAGCCGCAGCCCCTGGGCTAGGTAACCTGAGTACTCCGGTGCTCCAGCATAGTCCAACACCCTAAGTGTTCGGATCCACTCCCGTTTTCGACCCACCTAGTCGGGTTCGCCCGAGAACAGTAACTTTGTCTTTACTAGCCTCCATAGACTTTTTCCCGCCTTACGCGTGAGAGTTCCCACTCTGCACACGACGTCCACAGGCCTCCTGCAACTAATCTAAGTGTTTAGCATTGTAGGACTAGCGTTTCTAAAGTCTATGAGAATAGTTACCTACCTGCTAGTAATTCGCATTCCACTTTTGTAATATATGGTTTTTTGTGCCCCTCGGGCATTTGTGTAAATTGTGCGACTTAAAGTATTTTCTTAAGAGTTTTGTATTGTGCTTAGCTCCCTGACTCATAAAGAGTTCAGGGTAGACTTGTTAGAAATAAATATACATTTATTTTCATAACAACTTGTGTGGTGTCCTTTCACTGGGTGTTCAAGGGGTAATGTGATGGTAAAACAGCTGGCTTAACACGCCCTCTAGAGTCTTAGCCTTAGACTGCTCGTATCCATGCTACTAGGATAGCTGGTCTATCAGGTTGACTTACAACCAATCACCAATAAGGGTTGTTTGGACTGATACATAGTGATCACTAGAATAGTGAGCACTGCATATCAGGCCAACTTCTCACATTGGTGAGCAGCGGTTGGGATTTGAGCTTGCTGTTTGTATTACCACACATATCCTAAGAATATCTTGTGAAAGATCACATAAGTACTAAAGGTACACATAACTTAGCTTAGAATACTCTGAGTTCTACTGAACCAGCTGTTGTAGCTCCTAGGGCCTAGCACACCCTAAACTACAACTCTAGCAAGGGATCAGTAGGTAAACACATAGTGTAGGTAAGTGCACCACTTACACCTCACTAGAAAAGCATGTCTACCCAGGGAGAGTCCTCAGGGACCCCTCTAGTGGTGATTGACCCTCCACAGGTCAGCTCAAGATATGCAGCTCTCAATTTCCAGGAGTTGAGACACTTGTGTACCTCCAGGAAATTGAAACAGGGGTCTAACCCCACCACTCCCTTTCTGTTAGGTCTCTTAGAGACTTATGATGCTAGGAAAGCATCTCAGGGAGATGGGAATATGCCAGCCTTAGAAGGGCACCTTGGTGATCCAGACCTCCCTAACACTGAAAATGGACTTGAGGAGGAGGATCTTGAGGAACTCTCTGAGGGTGAGGCAGACAAGCGGTCTGAGTTAGTCAGCAGACTTACTAGGGCCAACTTAGTCCTACATAGGGAAGGATCTGGGGGACCCCCAGTACTGACCCTAAGTGGGCCTAACCTTGGAGTTAGGAGAGATAGATCTCTTTCTAGGGACTCCAATAGATCTCTGCACTCTAATGCCTCTTCTCAGAGGAGAAGGAACTCTCCCCAGAGGAGATTGACTTCCCCTCAGAGAAGGGAGCATGAAGCTAGGATGAGACATGCTACTCTGAGGATTGAAAGGGAAGAACTTGCCCTGGCCAAAGAAAAGCTTGCCTTTGCTAGAGAGCAGCAGGTGAGTGGGCTAGTTCCCACTGGTGGCAGCAATCTCCCAAGAGATAGAGAGAAGGGTTTAGATACTAAACACCTGACAAAAATAGTGCCCCCCTTTAAACAAGGGGATGACATCCAGAAATGGATGGCTGCTTTGGAGAGGGCCTGCACTGTGCAGGGCATTCCCCAGAGTCATTGGGCAGCTATACTGTGGCTCTCCTTTGATGGCAAAGGTAGAGATAAGCTCCTCACTACAAGAGTGGAGGATGCTAACAATTACCAGGTCCTGAAGAATACACTGGTTGATGGGTTTGGTTTAACCACTGAGCAGTACAGGTTGCTGTTCAGAGACACCCAGAAGACTCAGTCTCAGGACTGGTCTGACTTTGTGGATAGTGCCACTAAGGCTTTGGAGGGCTGGTTGCTGGGTAGCAAGGTTACTGATTACACAGGATTGTATAATCTGATGATGAGAGAACAAATTTTAAATAATTGTCAGAACCAGTTGTTGCACCAGCACCTTGTTGATTCAGATCTGACCTCTCCCCAAGAATTGGGAAAGAAGGCAGACAAATGGGTCAGGACAAGGATCAAGCAGAACCAGAACCAGAACCAGGGTGGTCAGAAGAAAGCAGACCAGAAGGGTAATGCTAAGAGTGAACAAAATGACCAGAAGTCTTCAACAGGTCCCCAACAAACCAAAGAGGGTGGGGGTCAGGCTTCACAGCAGAAAAAGAAGACTCAAGAAGGCCAGTCAAAAAGGTGGTGCCAGTACTGTAAAAGTAAGTCTCACTGGTTTAGTGAGTGCACCAAAAGAGGAGGGCAAACCTCTACCACTACAGCCCCTAAGGCAACTGCACCCCCTAGTACAGTCAGTAGTGGTAGTGCACCTCCCAAGGGATTAGTTGGGTTAACCTTGGGAACTGAGGAGTCTGACAACTTAGTTGGCACACTCACTCAGGCTGTCCTTGTCTGTACAGGGGATATGGATATGTCCCCTGATGTAAGTCCCAATACTTTGGGCAAATACAGGCAGACACCTTTGATTAATGGCAAAATGGCTCAGGCCTATAGGGACACTTGTGCCAGTGTCACCATGGTGACACCTAACTTTGTGGACCCTGGACAGATTATGCCAGGTACAGATTTCCTGGTGACCAATGCCAGCAACGTCACTACCAGTCATAGTATGGCGATTGTTGCTTTCTCCTGGGGAGGGGTAAGTGGCCAAAAGAAAGTTGTGGTTAGTTCAGACCTCCCAGTGGATTGTTTGTTGGGCATTGATTTGGAGTCATCCCTATGGTCAGAAGTGGAGCAGAGGACTCACATGGAAATGTTAGGCTTGCCAGCACATGTGCTTGCTGTGACCAGGTCACAGGCCAGAAGATGCCCCACTGAACAGGTGCTGGATCCTGGAAGAAAGGACCAGACACCTTCCAAGAAGAAGAGCAGTAAGGGTAAGGCTTTGCCTTCCCCCTTGCCCCAGGTTGAGGATCAAGTCTCTGAGGAGGCTGATCTGAGAGAGCTGTGGGAAACTGAGCCTAAAGAGCTTGAACTTGATCAAGTTGAGTTTCTGGGCTCAGGGGGACCCTCCAGAGAAGACCTGGGGAAGGCACAGTTAGACTGCCCTTCCCTTGAACCCCTCAGACAGCAGGCTGCTGCTGAGGCTGCAGGGAATGCCACAGGTGCCCACAGGGTATACTGGGAAGATGGACTCCTGTACTCTGAGTCAAGAGACCCCAAGCCTGGTGCAACCAGGAGGCTGGTCATCCCCTTGTCTCTGAGAGGTTTCCTTCTCACCTTGGCCCATGAGATTCCCCTTGCAGGTCATTTAGGTCAGACAAAGACTTGGGACAGGCTTGTCTCACACTTTCACTGGCCCCACATGAATGAGAATACCAAGGAGTTTTGTCGCTCCTGTGTCACTTGCCAAGCCAGTGGCAAGTCAGGTGGCACAACAAAGGCCCCCCTCATACCACTACCTGTGGTGGGGGTTCCCTTTGAAAGAGTGGGGATTGACATTGTTGGTCCAATGGAACCCCAGACAGCATCAGGGCACAAGTTTATACTGGTGGTGGTGGACCATGCCACCAGGTATCCTGAAGCTATTCCACTTAGGACCACTACATCACCTGTAGTGGCAAGGGCCCTAGTTGGAGTGTTCTCCAGAGTGGGCTTCCCTAAGGAGGTTGTTTCTGACAGAGGTGCAAACTTCATGTCAGGATATCTGACTGCAATGTGGAAGGAATGTGGTGTTAACTACAAGTTCACCACACCCTATCATCCACAGTGCAATGGGCTTGTTGAAAGATTCAACAGGACCCTCAAAGGGATGATTCATGGACTACCTGAAAAGCTCAGGCGTAGATGGGATGTCCTGATACCCTGCCTCCTGTTTGCTTACAGAGAGGTCCCACAGAAGGGGGTTGGCTACAGCCCTTTTGAACTTCTGTATGGGCATCCTGTAAGAGGACCCCTGTGTTTGGTGAAGGAAGGATGGGAGAGACCTCTCAAAAAGCCTGCAACCAACATAGTGGACTATGTACTTGGTCTCCGCTCCAGGATGGCTGAATACATGGAGAAGGCATCCAAAAACCTAGAGGCCAGCCAAGAACTCCAAAAAGCTTGGCATGACCAAAAGGCTGTCCTGACTGTATACCAGCCTGGGCAGAAGGTGTGGGTACTGGAGCCAGTGGCTCCAGCAGCCCTCAAAGACAAATGGTCTGGTCCCCACACCATCATTGAGCAAAAGGGAGAGGTCACCTACCTGGTGGACCTTGGAACCCCCAGGAGCCCCCTTAGGGTGCTCCATGTGAACAGGCTCAAGGCATATGTCGACAGGAAGGACATGAGCTTGCTCATGGCCACAGATGAGGGACAGGAGGAAGAGAGTGACCCTCTCCCAGACCTGCTCACTCAGAATCCTGATGATGGATCAGTAGATGGTGTTGTCTTTTGTGGCAGCCTCTCTGAACATCAGCAACAGGATTGCAGGCAAGTTCTGCAATCCTTCAGACATATGTTCTCTCTGACACCCAGTCAAACTGATTGGTGTACCCATGAAGTGGACACTGGGGACAGTCTGCCTGTCAAGAGTAAAATCTACAGACAGCCTGATCATGTCAGAGACTGCATCAAAACAGAAGTGCAGAAAATGTTGGAGTTGGGAGTCATTGAGCCCTCAGATAGCCCTTGGGCTAGCCCAGTAGTTCTAGTGCCAAAGCCTCACACCCAGGGTGGTAAGAAAGAGATGAGGTTTTGCGTAGACTACAGAGGCCTCAATGCAGTCACTAAGACTGATGCCCACCCAATACCAAGGGCAGATGAACTTATAGATAGATTGGCTTCTGCCAACTACTTAAGCACATTTGACCTGACAGCTGGGTACTGGCAAATCAGGTTAGCTGAGGAAGCCAGGCCCAAGACAGCATTTTCTACCCCTGGTGGTCATTATCAGTTTGTGGTAATGCCCTTTGGGTTGAAGAAGGCACCTGCCACCTTCCAAAGGCTGGTGAATCAAGTTCTCACTGGGATGGATGCCTTCTGTGCAGCATATCTGGACGATATTGCTGTCTTTAGCTCCACCTGGGAGGATCACCTGGTCCACCTGAGGAAAGTGTTAGAGGCCCTGCAAAAGGCAGGCCTCACTATCAAGGCCACTAAGTGCCAGATAGGGCAGACACAGGTTGTATACCTGGGCCACCTTGTAGGTGGAGGCCAGGTTCAGCCATTGGAGAGTAAGATACAGGCCATCAAGGACTGGGCTCCTCCAATCACCCAGACTCAGGTTCGAGCTTTCTTGGGCCTGACTGGGTACTATAGGAAATTTGTCAGAAATTATGGGTCCATAGTGACCCCCCTTAATGACCTGACAAGCAAGAAGATGCCAAAAAAAGTTCACTGGACAGAAAGCTGTCAGAAAGCATTCGATGACCTAAAGCAGGCCATGTGCACAGCACCTATCCTAAAGAGTCCAGACTTCTCCAAACCATTCATTGTCCAAACAGATGCTTCTGAGTTGGGTGTGGGAGCTGTTCTATCTCAGCTGAATTTTGATGGCAACGACCAGCCAATTGCTTTCATTAGCAGAAGGCTGACCCCCAGAGAGAAAAATTGGTCAGCTATTGAGAGGGAGGCCTTTGCTGTGGTATGGGCCCTGAAGAAGTTGAGGTCCTACTTGTTTGGAACTCACTTCACAGTTCAGACCGACCATAAGCCCCTCTTATGGCTAAGTCAGATGAAGGGTGAAAACCCCAAACTACTTAGGTGGTCCATTTCCCTACAGGGGATGGATTTTACAGTGGAGCACAGACCTGGTACTGATCATGGCAATGCTGATGGGCTCTCCAGGTATTTCCACTTAGAGCAAGAAGACTCACCTGGTCAAGGTTAGTTTATTGTCCCAAAGTTTGGGGGGGGGGTCATGTAGGAGAGTAGGGTCTGCAATCCTATGATCACCCAGATTTTTGCTTTTTGCTTCACTGGTTTACGACTTTCCCTGGCTGTGGGCCTGCTAATCAGACCCACAGTCTAGCTGTTCTCTCTAATCCAAATTGTACCCAGGTACTGAATTGGCACTGGGCCCTCTCAAGTCCCTGTACCCAGGGCTGAGGTGCACCCAGAAGTCTCCCAGGGGCTGCAGCATGTATTATGCCACCCCTAGGCTGACTAACTAAATCAGACCCAACTGGCTGCTTGACAGCTGGGGCAGAGTGGTGTACTCACCCTCTGCTGTAGATATAGTATTCCTATATCTAAACCTAAATGGACACACAGATCTCCTATCAGTCACTCCTATGGCAGGCCTTAACAATCCTGAAGGCAGAGTGCTTGGAATCGTGTGAGATAGTGCTCTGGCATGAGCTGAGCCTGTCTGCGGCTTTCGGGATCCATCCCTTAGCCGTTTCCATGATATCGCATACCATATACTCTTAAGTGCATTATAATCCTCGCAGTTATATGCCAACTCTGGTATCGCTTTATCAAAACATGTCGAGTAAGGTGTCATACGAATTGGAATACTAACCCCTCGCCAATTCTGGCGACGGGGTTAGCATTCCACCCTTCTAGAGGGACACGACATGTATGTAACCTATAACCCCGGTTAAAGTCAGACAGAGCCTTAGCTCCACAAAATGGATGCTGCCACCGAGACACAAGTCTGCCCTCCTGCTGCTGGGAGTCCTCCCAGCCCAGGAGGCAAGGACAAAGGGTTTCCTGCCAGGGGCGGTGCCAGCACCGTCCCAGACAGGATTTTGTGTATCCTAGGTAGGCAGGGCTTTAGAGGAAGGTGACTGCAAGTGGCACCCCGGTGCTCACTGTGCATAGGCCGGCTGAAACCAGTTCCAGGGGCACTCCAGCCCCTGGCCTGGGGAAAGCCCGCCAAAGGAGAGGGGTGTAACCACCCCCCTCCTAGACCCACCCATAGGGCAGGACTTAGTCGCGTGCCAGCCCCTTTTTGCAGGATAAAGGTAGGACCTGGCCCCCTTTCAAATCAGATCATCTTTGAATCCTGAAACTACTTTCCACGAAAGGAACTCAAGACTCTTCTCAAGATTTCTCCCTTGTGACTAAGGAGTAGTCACCCTGCAGCAGCAGGCACCAACCAAGCATCGCGGTTTGTTGCCAGTCTCTCCTTCGGATGAAGACTGCTCCAGCACGACGAGAACCGGCTTCCCTGGCACCTCTGACCTCAACCTACATCATCAGCCCAGCTGTGATCCGTGGGTGTGACGAGACCTCGAGGGACCGGCCATCTTCAGAACTGCACGACGCTTGTCCAGCACGACTCCCGAGTGACCCTCGACTGAGTGCTTTGGGGTAAGAGAAGCCCCGACCCTGAGCAGCTCCAGCACCGAAGTTCAGCCCCCCTGCATCCACGAGATCGGCGTGGGGCCCTTCTGCTTTTTGCTGCTCACCGCGTTGTCCAGGTCGCTTGCCCGTTGGCTAGTGGCCCCCTCACGACGCTCCACGACAACAACCACTGCTGGTCTGGTTGCTCCAGACTAGCCCTTGCTCCCCTCCAAAAGAGGAGCACCCTGGACCCTCCTGGTCCACTCAAGACGCCATTTTAGGTCCACCGCGTGGGCCTTGCATTTGCCAAGACTTGTTGCCCAATCCTGGGTCCAGCGACGTCGACAGCAAGTACCTTCGTGGGACAGCTCGCACCTCCATCCTGGTCGCCGACAACGCCTCCTGGTCCGAGAGACTGCAGAGCCCAGCAGCGCCCACTCACCTGGCTGAGGTGACTTCGTCCGGTGCCATCCTGGTGCCCACTCAAATCACTGGCTAGTGATTCAGAACTTGGTCCCCTCTGCTTACAGGTTTCTTCTTCCCTGATCCAGGCTTGGATCACTCCGAACTTTCTTCACTGGCCGCCTGCCAGCAACTCTTTCTTCAGGCTCCTGGATCTTCAACGTGGGTTTCCGACGCAACTTCAACCCTATGCAGCCGCAGCCCCTAGGCTAGGTAACCTGAGTACTCCGGTGCTCCAGCATAGTCCAACACCCTAAGTGTTCGGATCCACGCCCGTTTTCGACCCACCTAGTCGGGTTCGCCCGAGAACAGTAACTTTGTCTTTACTAGCCTCCATAGACTTTTTCCCGCCTTACGCGTGAGAGTTCCCACTCTGCACACGACGTCCACAGGCCTCCTGCAACTAATCTAAGTGTTTAGCATTGTAGGACTAGCGTTTCTAAAGTCTATGAGAATAGTTACTTACCTGCTAGTAATTCGCATTCCACTTTTGTAATATATGGTTTTTCGTGCCCCTCGGCATTTGTGTAAATTGTGCGACTTAAAGTATTTTCTTAAGAGTTTTGTATTGTGCTTTGCTCCCTGACTCATAAAGAGTTCAGGGTAGACTTGTTAGAAATAAATATACATTTATTTTCATAACAACTTGTGTGGTGTCCTTTCACTGGGTGTTCAAGGGGTAATGTGATGGTAAAACAGCTGGCTTAACACGCCCTCTAGAGTCTTAGCCTTAGACTGCTCGTATCCATGCTACTAGGATAGCTGGTCTATCAGGTTGACTTACAACCAATCATCAATAAGGGTTGTTTGGACTGATACATAGTGATCACTAGAATAGTGAGCACTGCATATCAGGCCAACTTCTCACAATATCCATAAAAGAATTCCAGATTAGAGATTTGCACACGGTTATATCAGTGAATAAGCTCTGCGTCCGACAGCACAGACCAGTAACCAGGGCATAGGTACACCAGATGTCTTCCATGAGCTGCATGTATTGTGTCACCCATGGGAGTAAACTTAAACTCAGACTACAGGCCTGCCCTTGCAGCCTCTGTGAAATGGTGCTTGCACCTCCCACAACAGATATGTTTCCTTGTATCTAAGGTCACTACACTTACTACATAGTCACCCCTATGGAAGGCACTTCAGTCCTGAGGGCAGGGTGCTTGCTTATAAGTGTAAGGGTGCCCATGCATGAGTAGACACCCCTATAAACCCTGTAGTCGATTCTTCAGGATTTGTAAGTGTGGTCAGCTATAAATCTGAAAGAAACAGGTTAGTATTAGATTCCTTACCCTAGAAAATCCCCAGGCGTCAGACTGGATCCGGAAATTTTTGCGTAGCAGTACCCTTGCGCGTCGGTAGGTGTCGTCTGCTGCTCCGCGTTCGTCGGCGGCATCGTGGGCGCCGTGATAACATCGTCGGAGTACTTAGACGCCGCCTCCGCGTGCTGACGTCAGTTCTTTTTTCCGCGCTAGCAGCGCAGATCCGGAAAAAGTGGTACCTTAGTCATTTTTACGAACCTTTTTGATAATTTTTTCGAGTCTTCGACTCCAAACGGTGCCGATAGGGATGCCAGGTTTTAAGCCCTGTGAGGACTGCGACCGACTGATGTCGGTCACCGACCCTCACCGCCGGTGTCTCCACTGTCTCGGCGTCGACCATGACGACAAGACCTGCTCCGACTGCCGGGCCCTGACTTCGAAAGCTAGGCGGGAGCGGTCCTGCAAGCGACTCGAGCTCCGGCAGTCAGCCCTTCGAGAGGTCCCGGTCGCGGGATCGGAGCCATCATAGCTCCGGGAGTCGACATCACTCCTCAGGTTCGAAGTCGTCAGGTAAGCACAAGAAGTCAAAGAGACGTCATCGCTCTTCTGACTCCCCTGACGCTCGCGCAATGCGGCCGGGGGTTCGGGTGACACCGCCCACGCGGCTCCGTCGGAGTCGCGGACGTCGCGGCCTGCTCCATACCCTCCGGTCCCTGGGAGGAGATCGAGCGCTTCCTCATGGCCATGAGGTCTCTCACTCCTCCGGCGGGCTCCGCGGCGCCTTCGGGCCCAGCGGACCTGTCTTGGGGCCCTAGCGGGTCGGCGGCTTCGGCCCCGACGCCGGCGGGTGCTTCGGCCCCGACGCCGGCGGGTGCTTCGGCCCCGACGCCGCCGGCGCCTTCAGGCTCGGCTCTGCTGGATCCGCTTCTGGATCCGGGTCGTCGCCAGTTGACCTGACGACCTCACCGGCGCCGGTCCCTCAGGTGTCACCTCCGGCGCCGTCTTTGGGCGGCGCCGTCCCCGATACCTCCCTCCCTCCGGTTCCGGCGTCGGAGCGGCGCCGCCGCTCTCGACGCCATTTGGGGAGTTTTACTTAAATGAACCGGCCCCATCAGTTGACAACCCTGAGTATCAGGAGATGGGTGATGAGGAGTGTTGGGAGGGGTCTGAGGACCCTCTGACACGGGAGTGTCAGTCCCAGGAGGACTGGACAGGTGGACTTGGGGATGCCAGTGGTCTGAACACCTCGCCAGACACTGGTTTTGTCTCACCTCCTACCGTGGCTACGGAGGAGGGGCAACCTACAGCGTGGTGTTTACGCGGGCAGCCAAGGCCTTGGGCCTTGAGCTCCCGGTCGCGGCCGTGAGGACTAACCTCCTCACTGAGGTCCTTAAACCGCAGTCAAGCTCGGCTGAGCCTCTGCTGCCGTTTAATGAGGCCTTAACCGACGTTCTTTTGGGTCTTTGGTCCAGGCCCGCTCCAGGTTTGCCTGTAGATAGGAACGTGGCCAGACGCCACCGCCCGGCCCCGGGCGACTCTTGTTTCCTGTCCACCCACCCCACCCCCGAGAGCCTGGTTATCCAGGCTTCCAATTCCCAGACCACATTCCCGTCGGCTCCACCTGACAGGGAATCCAAGAGGTATGAGCAGTATGGCAAAAAGATATTCTCCTCCCTAAGTCTGGGACTGCGGTCTTCCAACACCGCATGCCTCTTGGCCGCTACACCCACTCTCTGTGGGACACGTGCTGCCCGAATGCCTGTTGGAGGTACGGGCTAAACTCGGCCAGGCCCTTGTGGAGGGCCGGGATGCAGCACGGTATTCTATCCGGTGTGGGCTGGATACCACCGACTCACTGGGCACGGCGATGACAACGACGGTGGCGATTCGTCGCCATGCATGGTTGAGGTACGCCAACTTCTCGCCCGATGTCCAGAATACACTCATGGACATGCCGTTTGATGGCCTTCGCCTTTTTGGCGACAAGGCAGACCATGTGCTTGAGCGCTTTAAGGACTCCAGGGCTACGGCCAGGTCCTTGGGCCTCTCGGCCCCGCGCCAGCAAACGGGTGCCTTTCGCTCCTTTCGTGGCCAAGGAAGGGGCGCCCCCACACGTGCTGCCAGCCACGCACCGCAGACTAACATCCAACGCGGTGGCTGCCGTGGAAACCGCCGTGGCGGCGGTCGGGGACAACGGCGAGGCCAGTCCACGCCTTCCCCTGCAGCATCCGCCTCAAAACCCTCCTAGTCCGTGCTTTCAGGCCCATTTGACGCCAGTGGGGGGCAGAGTTCGCGATCACCTCCTCCACTGGCGCACTGTCACATCGGACAGGTGGGTGCTGCAAATCGTCCGAAGGGCTACTCCCTCCCCTTCGAGGCAACCCCTCCAGCCATGCCACCGCAATACCACCGCGTATCGGGGGATCATTTGCAACTTCTGCAGGAGGACGTTACGGCCCTCTTGGCCAAGGGGGCCATCAAGCGTGTTCCTGGGCCAGAAGTAGGGTGTGGTTGCTAATCCCACTACTTTCTGGTACCCAAGAAGGGCAAAGGGGGCCTACGCCCTATCTTGGACCTACGGAACGTCGACGGCTTCCTCCGGAAGGAGAAGTTCAAAATGCTGACACTGGCTCAGGTCTTGGCTGCTGTAGACTCAAGAGACTGGATGGTAGCGTTGGACTTGCAGGACGCTTATTTCCACATCCCCGTCCTGCCGGCCCACCGGCGCTATCTGCGGTTCACGGTTGGCCACAAGCACTTTCAGTTTACCGTGCTCCCCTTCGGCCTTACCAGCGCCCCACGGGTGTTCACAAAGGTGATGGCGGTGGTCGCAGCTCATCTGCGCAGGTTAGGGGTTTCGGTCTTCCCCTACCTCGACGACTGGTTGTTGAAGGCGGGCTTCTCCATCAATGTGCCGAAGTCACACCTGTGCCCCTCTCAGAAGCTCCTCTTCATTGGAGCGGTTCTCGACTCGGCGCAGTTTCGGGTTTATCCTCCCGGACAGCGGGTTCGGGATATTCAGGCTCTGATTCCACTCTTTCAGCCTTTATCCTGGGTCTCGGTCAGGTTGACGCTGCGGCTTCTGGGGCTGATGGCCTCCTGCATCCTTCTGGTGCATCACGCCCGGTGGCGGATGCGGGCTCTGCAGTGGGACCTGAAGTTTCAGTGGGCCCAGCATCAGGGCAACCTATCCGACCATGTCCTGATCTCAGATCTCGGAGGGCACTGCGAGACAGCTGCAGTGGTGGCTCACGGACCGCGATTGGGTCAGCGGCAGATCCCTCTCCCTTCCCCAACCGGAGCACGTAGTTGTGACGGACACGTCCCTCCAGGGCTGGGGAGGCCACATGGGAGAGGCGGAGATCAGAGGCCTCTGGTCTCCAGCGGAGTCCTGGCTCCATATCAACCTTTTGGAGCTGTGGGCGATTCGTCCAGCACTGAAGGCATTCCTCCCCTCTGTCCGGGGGAGTGTAGTGCAGGTGTTCACGGACAACACCACCGCCATGTTGTACTGCAACAAACAGGGCGGGGTGGGGTCGTGGATCCTTTGCCAGGAGGCTCTGCGCCTCTGGCAGTGGCTGGAACATCACGGCGTGACCCTGGTGGTTCAACAACTGGCAGGTTCTCTGAACACCAGGGCGGACGAACTCAGCCGTCGGTGCATGATTGATCACGAATGGCGTCTGAACTCGGACGTGGCGCAAGGCCTCTTTCAGCAGTGGGGAGAGCCTTGGTTAGATCTATTCGCCACTGAAGAGAATGCGCAATGTCATCAGTTCTGCGCGTTGGAATTTCCAAGGCGGTACTCGCTCGGAGACGCTTTTCATCGCGAGTGGAGTTGCGGTCTGTTGTACGCCTTTCCGCCTATACCACTTCTGTCCAGAGTGCTGAAGAAGATCAAACGCGACCGGGCCCAAGTCACCGTTGTGGCTCCGGACTGGGCTCAAAGGTACTGGTATCCAGAGCTACTCAGTATGTCAGTCGATCCCCCGGTTTGTCTGCCTCTTCAGGAGGACCTTCTGTCGCAGCAGCAGGGGACGGTCCTCCACCCGAACCTGTCAAGTCTTCACCTCCATGCTTGGAGATTGAGCGGCAACAGTTGAGGCCACTTGACTTGCCTCCTGAAGTCTGTAATGTCATTCTGGCAGCCAGGCGTCCCTCCACAAAAGCGGTATACGCCTGCAGGTGGAATACATTTGTGGCATGGTGCACAGCAAAGGCTGTGGATCCACTTTCTGCCCCTCTTTCTGAGGTTCTTCTCTTCCTTCTTTCTCTTGCCCAGCAGGGCTCTGCTCCGGGCACTATCAAGGGCTACCTTTCTGCCCTTTCAGCCTTTCTAAGGCTGCCTGATCAACCTTCTTTGTTCAAGTCCCCTATTGTAACTCGTTTCCTGAAGGGCATCACACACATGTTCCCTCCTGTTCCGTTTGTGATGCCTCAGTGGGACTTGAACCTTGTTCTTACCTTTCTGATGTGCGCTCCCTTTGAGCCACTTCACAACTGTCTTCTCTGCCTTCTTACTCTGAAGACTGCTTTCCTGGTTGCCATCACCTCTGCCAAGAGAGTGAGTGAGCTCCAGGCTCTGTGTACACTGTATATATGTATATTTACTGTCGTTCGTCCGTCCGGGTGCCTCGAAGGCACGGAAAAAAGGGCGGAACTGACGTCATCACGCCGACGTGGGTCTAATAAGGAGTCGGTGACGTCAGACGGAGTCGCTCACAATGCCGTGCTCCTATGACGTCATCCACGCTGGCGTGCTACGAAGAAAAATTCTGAACGTTGCTGACGCAAGGGGGATATTTACAAGGTGAGGAATCCACAGGCAGATACTGTATCTATCAGAAAAAGCGTTACCGAAGGTAAGTAACTTGTTTGTTTCTTTCAGATGAACAAGTTACTTACCTTCGGTAACGATATATCTGTAAGAAATAGTAGTTAGTATTAGATTCCTTACCGCCCCACCCATCTTCCCCGTTCTGCGAACCGATATCTTGGATTAAGGTCATCCCCTTTCAGGGCCCTAGTTTCAATAGCACCAGTGTTGGTTTTTAACATGGCTCTGCGTTTCTGGCACGGAAAAGCTGTGTCTAAGAACTGACGTCAGCACGCGGAGGCGACGTCTAAGTACTCCGACGACGTCATCACGGCGCCCACGACGCCGACATCGAACGCGGAGCCGCAGACGACGCCTACCGACGCGCAAGGGTATTGCTACGCAAAAATTTCCGGATCCAGTCTGACGCCTGGGGATATTCTAAGGTAAGGAATCTAATACTAACTACTGTTTCTTACAGATATATCATTACCGAAGGTAAGTAACTTGTTCATTAATAATATATATGTATAACATCAGGTATTACGAGATGTCAAACTATATGATGGGTGCACCGAACCTGGTCATGTTTGGTATCAAACATGTTTGAATCATACCTCAACAATGATTCTCGAGGTTGGAGGTATGATCCTATACTGGGGGACCCCTTAGAGGAACCCCCTGCCCTCTCGGTTACAGCTTTTCAGGGTCTCCCAGTAAGCTAGTACAGCTGCCGACCACAGACATTGTTCTGCCCTTCTGCTGCTGAGTTGAACTCAAGCAGGGGAAGGTAAAACAATGGGCTATCCATTATTGAGGTATCTTTCATAGTTTCACATGCCTGAATCATTCCCCGTCGTCTGGAGGGCAGTCCCATGGGACCCTCATCTCAATGACGGGGAATGATTCAGGCATGTGAATCTATGAAAGATACCAATACAGGATAACTGCAGTTACAGGTAAGTAACTTCTTTTCTTAACCACGGTTATCAAGTATTGGGGTATCTTTCATATATTGACATGCCTGAATCATTCCCCGTCATCGAGATGGGAGTCTTATGGAACTCCCATCTCAACGACGAGAAATGATTCAGGCATGGGAATCTATGAAATATACCGATACTGGATAACCGCAGTTACAGGTAAGTAACTTATTTTCTTTCCTGACACAAGAAGGCGTGACCGTCTTCCAGACAGGACTTACTAACACATGCATCAAAAGTAGGATTTGCTATTACCAAATAGAGATTTTTAAGGAATTGCTATTTGATAATTGCAAATCCTTATGCAAATAGGAATCGCAGTAAATGTTGGGATTCCTAAGCATTAGCTAATAGTTATTTGGTAATTGCGAATCGCTATTAGTCATATAGGAATGAATGGGAATGCATTTGCAAATTGCGATTACCAAATTGATAATCGCAAATTTTGAATGCAATTCTAAGAGTGCCAGGAGGCTTAAGGCACCCCTGATGCACCTGCCCAAAAAGGTAAGTGTGCACATGTGGTGCACACACATGCCCTAAGGGAATGTGTGTGCGTGCCACATGTCACTTTGAAAAATGCACTCTTGTGCATTTTTCAAAGAATGCACAAATTACCATCAACTTGAGGTTGATGGTAATTAGCGTTTCTTAAATACACATTTTGCATTTAGGAAAGGCTTGTTGCTTGGCTTCTAGGAATTCGTAATTTGCGATTCCCTAAATGCGATCTTAATTTAGGTAATTGCAAGAAATTGCGATGACCTAATTTGCAAATGGAAATGGGTTTATGCATTAGAAAAGGGCATTTTTCCAGTCGCAAACGGGCCGATTTGCGGAAACAGCCCGTTTGCGACCGGAAATAAGCTTGATGCATGTGGCCCTAAGTGTATTGAGCTGGGAGTGCTTTCCAGCGCCACCAGACTGCATTGAAGGGCACATTTTGTGCCCTCCTTGCATACTCCGGTTTGAGCCAGTTCAGAAAGGATAAGTTACTTACCTGTAATCCTAGTTCTGAAGGATACATCTGCCAGTGGATTCCTCACCTTGTGAATATCCCCCTGCGTCAGCAACATTTGATAATTCTTTTGTAGCTCTTCACGCCGACGTGGACGACGTCACAGAAGCACGGCATCGCGCGCGTCTCCGCTGACGTCACTGACTCCATAAAGGGCCTACGTCGGCATGATGACATCAGTTACGCCCTTTTTTCCGTGCCTTCGAGGCACACGGATGGACCAACAACAGTAGATATATATACACAAAGTACACAGTACAAAGTAACACACCCACAGTACGTGGTCAATGCTGAAAAGCAATTAGAACAATACATTTCCTTTTACAATAAAATATATACATTTAAATAATGTCACTAATGCAAGTATAGAAGAGTGGACAACGGGGAGGTGGGTGGGCATGTTAGGAATCCACAGGCAGATACTGTATCCACCAGAAAAAGCGTTACTGAAGGTAAGTATCTTGTTATTCTCTTCCAGGGGTATCGTCATCGACCTCATAAGCACTGAATATTCCCGCCCATGTGCAGGGACCCCGGAAATAATAATAAATATATATGGAAAATATATATATACAGCTACGTATGAGGTATATCGAAGGAGGAACAGAAAGGAGAGGCACCTACTAAGGACTGATAAAAACGGACTCTAATTACCAGAATGCACTTAAGCCGCGCCCATTGTGCAAATAACTTAAAAACACGCAGGAAGTGCGGAAATATTTTGCCCTCCCGATTCCCCAAGTGCCTGCCACTGAGAAAAGGAGACCCTTCCTGAAACGCCTCTGGCATCGAAAGGCAAGCAGACTTTAAATCACGGGAGCTGCCTAACTGTTTTTCAGCATGGTGCCAATAAAGAAGTTTGACAACACGCAACGTGAGGCTTTCCAATTGTATGGCTCTGCATATGGATATATATAGTGGCCTGCCACGGTCACGGAAAGCCCCATCGCTACCTGTGCGAGTCCTGAAGCGCCGATGAAAGTGAGTGGCGCCGAGGAGCTGCGTGTAACTTTTGACACCGTTTTAGAAGGCTGGAGACACATGCGGTGAGCTGCCTGGGATTCTACGTATGAGGTATATCGAAGGAGGAACAGAAAGGAGAGGCACCTACTAAGGACTGATAAAAACGGACTCTAATTACCAGAATGCACTTAAGCCACGCCCATTGTGCAAATAACTTAAAAACACGCAGGAAGTGCAGAAATATTTTGCCCTCCCGATTCCCCAAGTGCCTGCCACTGAGAAAAGGAGACCCTTCCGGAAACGCGTCTGGCATCGATAGGCAAACAAACTTTAAATCACGGGAGCTGCCTATCTGTTTTTCAGCATGGTGCCAATAAATAAGTTTGACAACACGCAACGTGAGGCTTTCCAATTGTTTGGCTCTGCATATGGAGATATATATATAAATCATTTTTTCTCATAACAATGCAGCTCCCATCTAGGAGGCTAAACAATGTAATAAAGCACAAACTGCGTTTGCAAAATACATATATATATATATATATATATATATATATATATATATATATATATATATATATATATATATTATTCACTCCTCCGAATCAACGAAGTAATGGGCGCACACGCGCTATCTTTCCACAATTAATTTATTGGATGTTTACAGCTTGAAAACAAACAAATGATCAACGCGTTTCAGTGCTCCTGGCACCTTGCTCACGATCACTTTTTTTACAAAAATGTAAAAAAAGTGATCGTGAGCAAGGTGCCAGGAGCGTTGATTCGGAGGAGTGAATAATAATTAACGGCGAGGTTCCGCCGTAGGAGAATGCACCCACATTGAGCGCTCGCCAAGCTGGGAAAGCAGGAACCGGCGTGTGAAGATATATATATATATATATATATATATATATATATATATCTATATATATATATATATATATATATAAACACAAGAGGGCAAGTAGCACTTGAACTCTTTTTGATTAGTAAACCTCATGAAGAAAAAAAACTGCAAATAAAGCAGACATTGTTAGCCTGCGTGCTGCATTGTAAGCCAATAGCATAGAAAATTAAAGCATTTTCATACAAAACTGCCACCGTGCCTTTAAGGCAGCCAAGACCCCTAGCTTCCCATCATGCCTCAGGGGTGACAGGTAAGTTGTTATTTGTGTAACCCTGAAGAGAAGGGCCCAAAGATATCCTTTAACAATGAAGAAAATATCATTTGCCTGGGGAGGAGGGTGGGTTGCTTATGACTTTAATGAGGATACCCCTGGAAGAGAACTAGGATTACAGGTAAGTAACTTATCCTTCTCTTCCAGGGGATCCTCATCCATAGTCATAAGCACTGAATAGAATAGCAAGCCCAAACGTCCCCCTGCAGTCAAATTAGTGAGAATGACCCAACATACAGCAACAGCCGCAATCAGCTGTTGAACAGATTCCTCAAGGAGGCCTGGCCTACTTGGGTGTCTGCTCTGGTGCCTGAATCTAGACAATAGTGCCTCGTAAATGTATGGATGGACCTCCAAGCTGCCGCCTTACAGATTTCAAAAATAGGCAAGGTATGAAGAAAAGCAGTCGTAGCCGCTTTTCCTCTATTGGAATGCGCCTTGGGAGTAGGCCCAAGGGCCTTTGCACTAATTGATAAGCTAACTTGATGCATGAAACTATCCATCTTGAGATGGACCGCTTTGAAGCTGGAAAACCTGTTCTGATCAACCCATAGTTAACAAATAGTTGATCAGTTTTTCTCGTGGGCTTGGACCTATCCAGATAGAGTTTTAAAACTCTTTTTAGGTCCAGGGAGTGTAAAGCCCTCTCGGCTGGAGTGGAAGGATTAGGGAAAAAGGTGGGCAGAGCGATGATCTGATTCACATGGAAATCTGACACCACCTTCGGGAGGAAAGAGGGATGAGTCCTCAATACAACCCTATTCAGATGGAAAACAGTATAAGGTTGTAAGTCAATTGGTTGCGAGTACAGGGCCTGTATTTCGCTCACTCTGCGAGCTGACGTGATCGCTACCAAGAAAGCCGCCTTCCAAGTGAGATGTTGCAAGGTTACTGTGTGGATAGGTTCGAAAGGAGGACCTATCAATGTTGATAGTACCAGGTTTAGCTCTTAGGGTGGTAAAGGAGGCCGGACCGGATGGTAGACCTTTTTCAGACCCTGTAAGAAGTCTTTTACAAATTGTAACTGAAAAAAAGACGGCTAAGAAGGTGAGCGCCTATATGCAGTGATAGCTGCTGAGTGCACCTTAATGAAAGGAAATTTCAAGCCTGCTTTAGCCAGGTAAAGCAGGTATGGTAGAATGACCTCTTCCTGCACTTTGGTTATTTATTTATTTATTTATTAAGCAATTTGTACCGCGCAAACTAAACCCGAAGGTGTCAAGGCGCCTATCAAAAACGGATCAAAAAGTATGCAGAGCACCACTACAGGTATGCGCGTGTGAAGAGGTGGGTCTTTAGGGCAGATCTAAAGGCTTGAAGAGTGGGACGGGACTTTACTTCGAGAGGGAGAGCATTCCACCATTTAGGGGCCAGATTGGAAAAGGCCTTGCCTCCCCATCTTGTCTTCCTGACACGAGGCACAGAAAGTAGCAGTTTCTGTGAGGAACGAAGATTCCTGCCTGGGTTGTACTGAGACAGGATAGATCCAACGCCCGTGGGGCTAGTTTTAGCTAGGGCCTTGTACACCATACACATGGATTTAAAAAGGATGCGATCCCCGACGGGGAGCCAGTGAAGCTGCTTCCGAGCATCGGTGGCGGAGGCACGTTTGGGCAAGTCGAGAACAAATCTCGCTGCCGCGTTCTGGACCACCTGCAAGCGCTGCAGCTGACTCTTATTCAGTCCAGCATACAGCGCATTGCAGTAGTCCAGACAAGAGCCCAAAAGTGCAACGGCTAGTTGTTTTCTTGCCTGAAGAGTCAGATAGTGCCTGATTTTTCTTAGAATGTGAATGATCCCCCAACAGGTCGAGATAGTCCTGTTGACCTGTTGGCACATACTAAGGATGGGATCAATCATAACCCCCAGATTTTTTGCAGAGGAGGTAGGATCGGGGCAGGCACCCAGTGAGTTCGGCCACCACTCAGCAGACCAGATCTCTTCCTTTCCTCCAAAAACCATGGTTCGGTTACAATTGTTTTGAATGCACCACACATAAAAACTTTTCCACTTGCGCGCATCTGAGTTTCTAGAGGACGGCCTTCTTGCTTCTTTTAAAATGGACATGCAGTCTTGAGGCAGTCCTAAATGGCCATACTGGAGGACCTCAGGAGACATGCTGCCAAGTTCAGTGAGGTAAGGTTTGGGCTATGAATCCTCCCGTTCATCTTGGACAGCAGGTCCGGTCTGCATGGCAGCCTACTGTGAGGGCGTTCTGACAGGTGCAGAAGGTGTCCCAATGCCAGAATGTATCCTCTGGATCGAATCGATGCTCTATGTGGTCCACCTTTTGACAGTCCCAAGTCTGGATATATTATACACGCAGACTAAAGGATGGTCAAGCGGGGAAAGGGAAGGATGGGGACATCAGGGAGGGAGACCTGTGAATACAAAGGAACAAATTACCACCTAAACCTTGCTACCACCTCCCTAAGCCCATCATCCATATGTGTACCCATACTTCCACTAACCTGTAAGGAAAGAAAAGAGTGCTGTCTAACAGGGGTGCTGAGCATGTAATCACATTCCTCCTAACATATACCCTATAATGTGAGAAGTTGGCCTGATATATAGTGCTCACTATTCTAGTGATCACTTTGTATCATACCAAACAACCCTTATTGATGATTGGTTGTAAGTCAACCTTTCAGACCAGCTATCCTAGTAGCATGGACACGAGCAGTCTTCAGGCTAAACTCTAGAGGGCGTGTTAAGCCAGCTGTTTTACCATCATATATACCCCTTGAACACCAAGTGAAAGGACACCACACAAGTTGTTATGAAAATAAAGGATATTTATTTATAACAAGTCTACCCTGAACTCTTTATGAGTCAGGGAGCTAAGCACAATACAAAACTCTTAAGAAAATACTTCAAGTTGCACAATTTACACAAATGCCCGAGGGGCACGAAAAACCATATACTACAAAAGTGGAATGCGAAATACTAGCAGGTAAGTAACAAGATCCAGAGGCTTCAGGATCGCTAGAACTACACTACTGAACCTTAAGATTACGAGCAGGAGGCCTAGGGAGATCGGGTGCAGGGTGTGCACTCTCACGCGGGATGCGGGAAGAAGTCTATGGAGGCTAGATTCCGTAAAGTTAGTGTTATCGGACGAATCCGACCAGTTAGGCTGAAAACGAAAAAGGATCTCGACACTTAGATAGTGAACCTACGTTGGAGCACCGAAATGCTCGAGTTACCTAGCCCAGGGGCTGCGGCTGCATAGGGTTCAAAAGACGTCGGGAATCCTCGTTACAGTCTATGGAGCCTGAAAGAAGAAGTTGCTGGCAGGCGACCAGTGATGAAGTTCGATGGGATCCAAGCCTGGATCGGAGTTGAAGATGACCTGAAAGCTGAGGGGACTCAGTTCTTAACCACTAGCCAGTGATCAGATGGGCACCAGGATGGCACCGGATGAGGGCACCTCGACCAGGTGAGTGGGCGACACTTGGCTCTGCAGTCTCTCGGACCAGGAGGCGTTGTCGGCGACCAGGATGGAGGGGCGAGCTGTCCCACGAGGGTGTCTGCTGTCGGCGCTGCTGAAACCAGGATTGGAGCAACAAGCCTTGGCAAAGGCAAGCCCACGCGGTGGACTCAAGATGGCGTCTGGAGTGGACCAGGAGGGTCCAGGGTGCTCCTCTGTTGGAGGGGAGCAAGGGCCAGTCTGGAGCAACCAGACCAGCGGTGAAATTGTCGTGGTATGTTGTCAAGAGGGTCACTAGCCAACGGGCAAGTGACCGGACAACGTGGCAAGCAGCAAGGAAGCAGAAGGGCCCCACGCAGATCTCGTGGATGCTGGGAGGCTGGACTTCGGTGCTGGAGCTGCTTAGGGTTAGGGCTTCTCAAACCCCAGTGCACTTACTCGAGGGTCTCTCGGGGGTTGTGCTGGAGAAGCGTCGCGCAGGTCTTGAAGATGGCCGGTCCCACGGGTCTCGTCGCACCCACAAATCTCAACTGTGCTGGATGATGTAGGTAGAGGTCAGAGATGGCAGGGAATCCGGGTCTCGTCGAGCTGGGCAGTCTTGATCCGGAGGATGGACTTCAGCAAACCGCAAGAGCTTCGATGGTGCCTGCTGGTGCAGGGTGGCTACTCCTTAGCCACAAGGGAGAGTCTTCAGAAGAGTCAAGGGTTCCTTTCGTGGAAAGTAGTTTCAAGATTCAGAAATATCTAATTTGGGAAGGGGGCCTGCTCCTATCTTTATACTAAGAAAAGGGGCTGGCACGCGACTAAGTCCTGCCCTATGGGTGGGACTAGGAGGGGGGGTGGTTACACCCCTCTCCTTTGTCCGGTCTCTCCCCAGCTCAGGGGCTGGTGTGCCCCAGGAACTGGTTTGAGCCGGCATATGCACAGTGAGCACCGGGGTGCCACTTGCAGTCACCTTCCTTTCAGCCCTGCCTACCTGGAATACACAAAATCCTGTCTGGGATGGTGCTAGCACCGCCCCTGACAGGAAACCCTTTGTCCAGGCCTCCGTTGCTGGAAGGACTCCCAGCAGCAGGAGGGCAGACTTGTGTCTCGGTGGCAGCATCCATTTTGTGGAGCTGAGGCTATGTCTGACTTTAACCGGGGTTCACAGTTACATACATGTCTTGTCCCTCTAGAAGGGTGGAATGCTAACCCCGTCGCCAGAATTGGCGAGGGGTTAGTATTCCAATTCGTATGACACCTTACTCGACATGTTTTGATAAAGCTATACCAAAGTTAGCATTTAACCGCGAGGATTATAATGCACTTAAGAGTATATGGTATAGCGTTATCATGGAACAGCTATTTGGACTTGGTTCCGCAAGCTGCAAACGGGCTCAGCTCATGCCAGAGCACCATCTCACATAATTCCAAGCACTCTGCCTTCAGGATTGATAAGGCCTGCCATAGGAGTGACTGATAGGAATATATGTGTCCATTTTAGGGTTAGATATAGGAATACTATATCTAAAGCAAAGGGTGATTACACCACCTTGCCCCAGCTGTCTTGCAGCCAGTTGTGTCAGTTTTGGATGGCCAGCCAGGGGTGGCATAATACATGCTTCAGCCCCTGGTAGGCCCTGGGTGCACCTATGCCCTGGATACCTAAGGTATACTATACAGGGACTGATAAGGTGACCCAGTATCCAATTGGATATGTACCTAAGGTACATGGAGTCCATTTTAACAGAGAGAGCAGGAAGCCTGGGGTACTGAATAGCAGGATCCCAGGCCAACTAAGTCAAAAACCAGCAAAACACCAGGAAAAAAGTTGGGGGTAACCATAGTCCGGTATTCACCTTCCTACATATAATTCAAAAGATATATTAGTAAAACAATCCTGTATCCTTGTATACCTTTCTTCTACAAAGGAACAGGTGCCTAAACTCCTATATATAATACCTACACTGATATAGTGAGAAGAGGGCTTCTGCGCAAAAGGAACTCCTGGCTTGATTCACCCCTGTGGCTGTGAATGCAGAAGGATCACTAGCAATGAGATACATAAATCGTAAATAAAATGGAAGCACATTCAAAAGGACTAAACAGTAAATAATGAGATGGTGCAGAACATTCTCTAAAGAACACAATCCAAGAAACTTCCGGACTGAACAAATGAGAACTATGGAGAGTTGGTAGACTCTCTCATCTCCAGTATGATGAAAACAAATGCGAAACAAAAACAATTTCTACCCTGCATGCGCTTACTGTCCTAGCTCGCCAACAGGGAAGACATATGGTAACCAGGCACATTAGTCTTTTCTGCAATGCAAGCTCGCCAACGTAGGGAAAGTAGGTTAGTCGAACCGTAACCTGATATACTAGAAGAATGCCCAAATTGTCAATGCAATAAATCGCAAGCAGTAAGTATACACAAGCGGTGCCACTGGCACCCTTACCCAACCGTAAACAGCAAGAATTGGCCAGCGTCCGAACCGGACCTTAAAGGAATAATCGGCAGCAGCTTCTGCGGTGTTCCGGCGTCACATGGGGGCGGTATGTGAGACGCACCGCCGAGACTGGCGGGAGTTGTAGTCTTTCCCCTGGCATTCTACGTGCCTGTGCGAGCGCCGACCCCGGCGTTGCCGTGTCCCCTGACAGAAGGTCGGGGTACCACCATTGTCTCGGCCAGTCCGGGGCAATCAAGATCATTCTTGTGTGCAAGTGAGACAGCTTGGTCACTACCTTTGGGATGAGAGGAAGGAGTGGAAAGGCATATACAAATGGCCCTGACCAGTCTATCAAAATGGCATTCCCTTTCAACTCTGGTCGGTAGAATCTTGAGGCGAAGTCTCAGCATTTTGTATTTTCGTCGTCCGTAAAGAGATCGATGCTGGGACGACGCCAAGCCTGGAAGATGTCTTCGACGACCTCGTCGTTGAGGACCCAGTCTTGTCTGTCTTCGAAGTGTCGACTGAGAGCATCCGCTCTCATGTTCTGTTCTCAACAGCCAGTCATCCAAGTACGGGTACACGAAGATGCCACTGCGGCATAGCGCGGCTGCCACCACTGCCATACACTTCGTGAACACTCGGGGAGCTGACTTCAACCCGAAGGGCAGTACTTTGAACTGGTAGTGACAAGATCCAAACAGGAATCTCAGGTACTGTCTGTGATGCTGACTGGCTGGAACGTGAAAGTACGCATCTTGCAGATCCAGCGAACACATCAAATCTCCCTGCCTAAGATGTGGATATATTTGATGGAGAGCCAACATGCGAAACTTCTTCCTGATTGATTTGTTGAGTGTTCGCAGATCCAGAATGGGTCTGTATTCTGCTTCTGATAGATACATCTGCCGTGTGGATTCCTCACCTTGTGAATATCCCCTTGAGTCGGCAATATTCGGGAATTCTTTTCGTAGCTTCGCGCCGACGTGGACTTGGACGTCATAGAGGCACGGCATCGCACGCGACTCCGCTGACGTCACCGACGCTTATAATAGGCCCACGCCGGCGTGATGACATCAGTTCCCTTTTTTCCGCGTCGTCGACGCTAACGGTTTTCTAGGGATCGTCCGTAGCTTTTACAGTAACTTTGTTACTTTGTATTGTTGGTGTTCCTTTGTCTCCTCTTTCAACATGTCTTCGAAGAATACCGGTTTTAAAGCCTGTGGAGAATGCGGCAAGACCATGTCCATTACGGATCAGTATGAATGTTGTTTATGGTGTCTTAGCTCCTGACGATCTTGTAAGAAGATGACTCCAAAGGCCCTCCGGGAGAGAGAAGCTAAGCTTATTGTTGCTAAGCTTGAAGGAAATAAAGAGAAGAAAAAATCGAGGTCGCGGACTTGACGCTCGAGGTCAAGATCTCACTCGAGGTCGCGTTCGGATTCGTCCTCGGCCCATGCTTCAAGATCTTCAAAAAAGAAGCATAAAAAGAGGTCTCATGAATCCCGACATCGTTCGAAGAAAGATTCGGGTTCTAAGCCGAAGTCGCAGGTGAAGCTGGTTGAGAAAGAAGTTGTGTCTTCGGCTTCGGAAGAACAGGACGTCGGAGGTGAGGCGTCGCATGCGAATTCGCCAGGTTCACCGAAGCAGACAACGAACCCATCTCCGGTTCCATCCCATTCTCCGGATCGGGAGGATGAAGGTGAGGAGGAGATAGTTGAAGAGGGAGAGGCTCCGTTGCCCGAAGGTCTGTCGACTCCGGTGCACCAGCATGAAGAGGAGGTCGACGTCGTATGGACTCCACGCCCTGATGATCCGCCTGGGGGTTCATACCCAGCCTTGCCGGCTCCAGGTCAGGATCCGACGCATTTTCTAAATGCGATGTATGGCATTTACTCCAGGGCTATGTACCCCTCTGGGGTTCCTGTTGGTCACACGGGTCCAATGGCATTTGGTCTGGGTGTCCCCCAAACCTATGTTCCTGCGCCCTTTATGCCCTTTATGCCGGCTCCGGCAAGGCCTTCGACTCCGAAGCCATCGACGCCGAAGTCGACGCCGCCAAATCCTTCGACGCCGATTCCATCATCCCTGATGCCGAACCCCGAACGACGTCGTGGAATTCTTCCTCGTCCGGCGGCGGGCTCGGCGCCTGCTCCGGCTTCGACGGAGTGGGCAGTGGATTCGGCGGCTTCGAATGTGAAGCACAGGTCGAGGCGTGAAGCCCAGAGGCTAATGGAAGAAGAGAACTATCGTGAGGAGTATTTGGAGGAGGGTGAGCTACAGGATCCTGAGGACCCTTTTGAGGATCTTTCGGTGGCCAGTGGCCTTGAACTGTCCCCTGAGTGGGATTTGCTTTCAGTTACAGACGAACCCTCTAAAGATGTGACTCCTTACCACGTTGTGATCAAGAAGGCTGCAAATTTGTTGAACATTGCTTTACCTACTGCTGAGTTCAAGTCGAAACTCCTCACAGAGGTCCTTCACTCTCCATCATCGGTGACTGAACCATTACTGCCCTTTAATGATGCCATTAAAGATACTATTTTAGAGGTTTGGAAGAAACACTTGTCAGCTCCTGCTGTATCTAGAGCTGTTGCCAGAAGGTACAGGGCTGCTCCAGATTGTGAGAAGTTGGCCTGATATATTATGCTCACTAGTTCTAGTGATCACCTTGTATCAGTCCAAACAACCCTTATGGTGATTGGTTGTAAGTCAACTTTATAGACCAGCTATCCTAATGGTAGCATGGACAAAGCAGTCCTAGGCTAAACTCTTTTGGCATGTGAAGCCAGCTGTTTTACCACAATATAACCCCTTGAATACCAGATGAAAGGACACCACACAGGTTGTTATGAAAATAAACAATATATATTTATTAATAACAAACACCTCTGAACTCTTTATGAGATCAGAGGGCTAAGCACATGACAATCTCTTAGGAAAAATACGATAAGTTGCACAAAATTACAATGGTGCCCTAGGGGCACGGCAAACCATATACTAAGTAAATGGTATAAGAAAATCGATAGAAGGAATGGAGCTGTCCAGAGGCTGTAGGATCGCTGGGACTACGCTATCCTAACTTTAGGTAAGTAATAGGAGGCCCACGGGACGCGTGTGCAGAGTGTGAACTCACACGCAAGATGCGTAACAACGTCTATGGACAGTACAGTTCAAGAAAAAGGTGAGTACGGACAATCCTGACTAGTTAGGACTAAAACGACTGTGAATCTGGACACTAGGAGAGTCAATCTACCCTTGAGCACCAAAATGCTCTCGTTACCTCACCCACGGGCTGCGGGTGCATAGGTGCGAAGTTGTGTCGGGTTTCTGCGTTGAAGTCTATGGAGCCTGGAAGAAAAGATGCTGCAGTCGACCAGGAGGAAGATGTCCGGTGTGATCCAAGGGTGGATCAGAGATGCTGAAGACCTGAAAGCAGAGGGGACAACGTTCAAAGTCACTAGCCAGTGACTGGAGTGGAACCAGGAAGGAACCAAATGTCGTTGTCGCGATCAGGTGAAGAGTGGACGCTTGACTCTGCAGCCACGTGGACCAGGAGGAGTCTTCGACGACCAGGATAGAGGCACGAGCTGTCCCACGTAGGCTCTCGCTGTCGGCGGTGTCTGTTCCGGATTCGGCGTCAACAGGCCTTGGCAAAGGCAACCCACGCGGTGAGTGGAAAGGGCGTCTGGTGCGGACTAGGAGAGTCCAGAGTGCTCCTCTTTTGGAAGGGAGCAAGGGCCAGTCTGGAGCAACCAGACCAGCAGTGTAGTTTTCAAAGTTCGTCGTCTAGGAGGCCACTAGCCAGCCGGCAAGTGACCAGACAACGCGTCGAGCAGCAACCAGGCAGAAGGGCCCCACGCAGATCTCGTGGAAGCTGGAGGGCTGATCTTCGGTGCAGGAGCTGCTCGGGGCTGGGGCTTCTCAATCCCCAAAGCACTTGGTCAAGTTTTCCTCGGGAGTCGTGCTGGAAGCGAAGTGCAGTTTCTTTCAAGATGTCCGGTCCCACGTGTCTCGTCGCACCCACGAATCTCAGCTGTGCTGCAGATGTGAGTTGAGGTCGGAGAGGTCTGGGTATCCGGGTCTCGTTGGGCTCTGAAGTCTGGATCCTCAAGGGAAGACGACAAAGTGAAGCCGCTGGACGCTTGATGGTGCCTGCAGTTGCAGGGTGGACACTCCTTGCCCACAAGGGAGATTTCTTCAGTCTTCTGTGGAGCAGAACGTCGAAGTCCAGAGTTTCTTCTTGTAGAGTAGTTCAGGATTAATCTAATTTGGAATGGGACCAGCTCCTACCTTTATCCTACTAAAGGGGGCTGTACTGGTGACTAGGTCCCTCCCCTGGGTGGGACCAGGAAGGGGGATGGTTACACCCCCTATCCTTTGTCCGGTTTCGCGCCAGAGCTGGGGCAGGGATGCCCCAGCAACTGGTTTGAACCGGTGTATGCACAGGATACCTTGTGTGCCCCAGGCATGTCTCATTCCTTTCAGGCCTATCCTACCCAATACACAAAATCCTGTCTGGGGTGGTGCTAGCACCTCCCAAGGCAGGAAACCTTTGTCCAAGCCTCCCTCGCTGGAAGGACTCCCAGCAGCTGGAGGTCAGACTTGTGTCTGTGGTGGCAGCATCCATTTTGTGATGCCAAGGCTCGAGGTAACTTTAACTGGGGTTCACAGTTACATACATGTCGTGTCCCTCTAGAAGGGTGGAATGCTACCCCCGTCGCCAGAATTGGCGAGGGGGTAGTATTCCAATTCGTATGACACCTTACTCGATATGTTTTGATAATGCTGTACCAAAGTTAGCATTTAACCGCGAGTTTTATAATGCACTTAAGAGTATATGGTATGCGATATCATGGAACAGCTATAAGGACTTGGTTCCGCAAGCTGCAGACAGGCTCAGCTCATGCCAGAGCACCATCTCACATAATTCCAAGCACTCTGCCTTCAGGATTGATAAGGCCTGCCATAGGAGTGACTGATAGGAATATATGTGTCCATTTTAGGGTTAGATATAGGTATACTATATCTATGGCAAAGGGTGTTTACACCGCCTTGCCCCAGCTGTCTTACCAGCCAGTTGTGTCTGTTTAGATGGCCAGCCAGGGGTGGCATAATACATGCTTCAGCCCCTGGTAGGCCCTGGGTACACCTATGCCCTGGGTACTTAAGGTACACTGTACAGGGACTGATAAGGTGGCCCAGTACCAATTGGTAAATGCACCTAAAGTACATGGATGTCAATTTAGAGAGAGAACAGCTAGGCTGTGGGTCTGATTAGCAGGCCCACAGCCAGGGAAAGTCGTAAACCAGTGAAGCAAAAAGCAAAAATCTGGGGTGACCATAGGATTGCAGACCCCACTCTCCTACACAGATGACCCAGAATTGTTATCCACTCATCCTCTGCCTGAGAGTTTGGTGGTGCAGGCTGCCTGTTCCAAACGATCAACAGGAACTTTTCCTCAGGTTCCAACTGAAAAAGAGTCGAGAAAGCAGGATCAGGCTGCTAAAAAGATTTTCTCCTCCGCTAGTATGGCGCTGAAGTCCACGAATTCGGCCTGCCTGATGGGGCGTTATATTCATGCCCTTATGGACACTGTAAAACAGTTGGTACCCAAGTTACCGGAGGAGGATAGAAAAGACTTCCAGGAGGTTATCTCTGACACTCAGGCTGCAGCAAGACAGGTTATTCAGAGTGGGTTGGACACGGCAGACTCTGTGGCAAGGGTCATGGGCTCTTCTGTAGCTACGAGGAGAGCTGCGTGGCTGAAGTCGAGTGAGTTTTCTTCAGATGTCCAATCTACGTTGTTGGATCTCCCGTTCGACGGATCTGGTTTGTTTGGCAAAAAGGCAGACGCTGCTTTAGAACGCTTTAAAGACAGCAGAGCAACAGCCAAGTCGTTGGGCCTTCAGACCAGGGGCACTTTTGGAAGGCGTACTAGAGGATTTAGCAGATCTTCCTTTCGATTTTATAAGTCTACGCAGCAGCAGCCGCAGCAGCAGCAAAACACGCTGTGCAGGTCTTATAGGGGCAAACAAAGAGGCCGTTCTTGAGGCCGTCAAATCTCCTCCTCTTCCCCGTCCCAGCCCCCTGCCAACACAGCAAAGCAGCCCTAGATCCGCCATTCCAGATCATGTGGCACCGGTGGGGGGTCGGCTTACCCATTTCCTACGAGATTGGGAATTGATAACATCGGATCTTTGGGTTCTCAATCTCGTGGGGAATGGGTATGCTCTTCCCTTTCGGGAGTTTCCCCAAATTACCCTCCTTGCCAGGGTTTTGGTTCGGAGGACCACCTGCTTCTCCTGTAGGAAGAAGTCCTGGCATTGTTCAGAAAGGGTGCGATAGAGGTGGTTCCGGAGCAGGAGAGGGGTCAGGGATGCTACTCCCGGTATTTTCTGATCCCCAAGAAGGATGGCAGGCTTCGGCCAATCCTGAATCTCAGGATCTTGAACCTTTACCTGAAATAGGAAAAGTTCTCGATGCTCACTCTTGCACAGGTTCTTCAAGCTCTGCTGGAAGAGGACTGGATGGTGTCGATCGACTTTCAGGATGCGTATTTTCATATTCCCATCTTGAAGTCGCACAGGAAGTATCTCCGTTTTACGGTTGGGTCGCAACACTACCAGTTTGCAGTCCTTCCGTTTGGTCTTACTACTGCGCCTCGAGTCTTCACCAAGGTGATGGCAGTGGTGGCAGCATATCTCAGGAGGTCGGGGATTCCTGTATTCCCGTATCTGGACAACTGGCTGATCAAAGCGGAGTCGCCAGAGAAAGGTGCTCCTTCATCTGCAAGAGACAACTCATTTGTTGCACAGGTTGGGTTTTTCGATAAATGTACCCAAGTCTCACCTGGTGCCCTCCCAGCGCAACCTGTTCATAGGTGCGGTACTGGACACTACTGTATGTCGTGCATTCCCTCCTCCTCAAAGGATTCGCGACATACAGGAAATGATTCCTTTGTTCTTCAATGGAGCGGTTGTTCCAGTCCTGAAGGTCTTACGTCTGCTCGGTCTGATGGCTTCTTGCATTCTGTTGGTCAACCATGCACGCTGGCACATGAGGGCACTCCAGTGGTGCCTCCGCAGGCAGTGATTTCAACACAACGGAGATCTCGGGGAGTCAGTGAGGATCTCCAGAGAAACTGCAGCGGATCTTTCTTGGTGGAGCGTGGAAGGCAATCTGTCGCAAGGAAAGCCTTTTCAACTTCCTTCATCGGTGGCTACGGTAATAACGGATGAATCCACTCTAGGGTGGGGTGCTCATCTGGGGGACCTGGAGGTCAAGGGTCTTTGGTCTACAGAGGAAAGGTTGCTTCATATCAACCTTCTAGAGTTGCGGGCGATACGTCTGGCGCTCAAGGCCTTCCTCCCTTCCCTTCGCGGTCAGTCGGTTCAGGTCCTGACGGACAACACGACCGCGATGTGGTACATCAACAAGCAGGGAGGAGTGGGGTCTCTGCAGAGAGGCTCTGCGTCTCTGCGTCTCTGACCCTGGGTTCAGGACCATCAGATTTGTCTGATGGCAAATCTTCTGGCCGGAGTTCAGAACGTTCGTGCAGACAGTCTCAGTCGGCAGTTCTCGGCCGACCACGAGTGGAGGCTTCATCCGGAGGTAGTTTGTCACGTCTTTCGGACGTGGAGAACTCCTCAGGTGGACCTGTTCGCCACTCAAGAGAACGCTCACTGCCCGTTATTCTGCTGTCTCCAGTATCCGATGCAGGGAGCTCTGGGGGACGCGTTTCAGTTGAGTTGGGGCTCTCAACTACTTTACGCGTTTCCTCCCATACCTTTGATTCCTCGGGTTCTGAGGAAAATTCGCCAAGACTGGGCCCAAGTTATATTGATCGCCCCGGATTGGCCAAGAAGGGTGTGGTACTCAGACCTTCTCTACCTTTCCTCTCACCCGCCGCTCTGTCTCCCTCACAGGGCAGATCTCCTCTCCCAGATGGAGGGGCAGGTTCTACACCCCCACCTCCAGACCTTACACCTTCATGCCTGGAGATTGAACGGGGCAACCTGAGTTCTTTTTCTCTCTCGCCTGACGTTGTGGATGTCATCTTGTCAGCCAGGCGTGACTCCACTAAGTCCATCTATTCTTATAGGTGGTCAAAATTTGTCACTTGGTGTGGGGAGAAATCTATAGACCCTTTGAGAGCCCATTTGTCTGATGTTCTCCAGTTTGCCCTTTCTCTGACGCAACAGGGGCTTGCTGTTGCCGCAGTGAAGGGCTATCTTTCAGCGCTGTCTGCTTTTCTCTGCTTGCCTGACCAGCCATCTCTTTTTAAATCTCCTGTAGTTTTAAGGTTTATGAAGGGCCTCACAAATAAGTTCCCTCCTACTCCTTTTATTGTGCCTCAGTGGGACTTAAATCTTGTTTTGACCTTTTTGATGGGTGTTCCCTTTGAGCCTCTTCACAAATGTCCTATGAGACTTTTGACTCTTAAGACAGTTTTTCTCGTTGCGATAACCTCGGCAAGGAGGGTAAGTGAGCTTCAAGCTCTTAGTTCCAAGCCCCCTTTCTTGACCATTCATGCTGATCGAATGGTTCTTAGGACCAGGGCTGCTTTTCTGCCTAAGGTGGTGACTCCTTTCCACCTTGGTCAATCTGTTACCCTTCCTACCTTTTATCCTCCCCCACACCCTTCCAAGGAGGAGGAGAGATTACACCGTCTGGACCCCAAGAGGGCTGTGTCTTTTTACCTGGACAGATCTAAAGACTGTCCATTGGATGACCAGCTCTTCATTGGCTTTGCTGGCTGCAAGAGAGGAAGAGCGGTCCATAAAAGAGCTTTGTCAAGATGGATCGTCCTCTGTATAAAGATCTGCTACTCTTTGGCCGGTAAGGAACCTCCAGAGGGTATAAGGGCTCATTCTGCAAGAGCTAAATCTTCAACCTCTGCATTGGCTAGAGGTGTTCCTGTAGAGGACATTTGTAGGGCGGCAACTTGGTCTTCCCTCCACACTTTCGCGAAGCATTACTGCTTGGATTCCGAGGTGAGGAGGGACGGTCACTTTGCACGCTCTGTTCTCCAGGATTTACTGGTCTAGAAGAGTGGACATCCTCCTCCGGGAGTGGGGACTGCTGTGGGACTCTATTCACAAGGTGAGGAATCCACACGGCAGATGTATCTATCAGAAGAACAAGTTACTTACCTTCGGTAACGCTTTTTCTGGTAGATACAGTATCAGCCTGTGGATTCCTCACTGACCCACCCGCCTCCCCGTTGTCTGCTCTTCTATACCAGGGTATCTGTGTTGTAAATATTTTATGGTCAAGGAACATGTTTTATTTCAAATGTTTTCTTATATTTACTTTGCACTGTGTGTTTTACCTTGGCTATTGTATACTGTGTATACTATGTATATATCTACTGTCATTGGTCCGTCCGTGTGCCTCGAAGGCACGGAAAAAAGGGCGGAACTGATGTCATCACGCCGGCGTGGGCCTATTATAGGCGTCGGTGACGTCAGCGGAGTCGCGTGCGATGCCGTGCCTCTATGACGTCCAAGTCCACGTCGGCGCGAAGCTATGAAAAGAATTTCCGAATGTTGCTGACGCAAGGGGATATTCACAAGGTGAGGAATCCACAGGTAGATACTGTATCTACCAGAAAAAGCGTTACAGAAGGTAAGTAACTTGTTCTTTTTGACCCTTCTTCTTTACTAAGAAGTATCTTGAGTAGACCCCTTTCCCACTTTGAGATATTGGCACCTTCTCGATGGCTGATTTTCGCAGAAGGGTGGCAACTTCGCTCTGCAATATTTTCATCTGGTGACACGATGATAGTACCGGAGGGATTGAGAGAGGATGGCGTCGAAAACATAGAGTACCCATTCTGCAGAGTAGCTAACACCCACTGGTCCTTTGTGACAGCTTGCCACCCTTCGAGGTGATTTGCAATACTTCACCCCAACGAAGTGATGAACGGCGACGGGGGAAGTGGGCACTCATTGTTTGGCCTGCGGCTTGGCGGTGGTGTTAGCCTGATGCTGGTTTCCTCTTCTTCTGGAGGAATGCCTACCCTGATATTGAGATCTTTGTTGACCTTGCTGATCCCGGTTTTTCTCCCAATGAGGGGTTTGAACCCTCTGTTGGGAGGATCACTGTTTGTAAGGCCTGAATTTTTTGCCGAATTCTTTCTTTTTCTCTAGACCCACAGCCTTTAGTGTGTCGAGCTCCGCCTTCATCTGGGACATTTCCACATCTGTGTGAGCCCCGAACAGAGATGATCCGGAGAAGGGAAGATTCAGCATGCGCGACTGTGCCTCTGGATTGAGCGCTGTCAGTCGGAGCCAGGACGTTTTTCTAGCACATATTCCATTCGCATAGGCATGAGCCGAAAGAGTAGCTCCATCAGCTGCTGCGCTGATAACTTGGTTAGCCACCAAGCTGCCTTCATGCAAGATCTCCACAAAGTCTGTGCGATCTTGCTGTGGTAACTTTTGTGTGAATCTTTACAAGGAGTCCCATAGAGACCTGTCATACCGGCCCAAGAGAGCCGATGCACTCAAGACCTTCATCATAGAGGCTGATGTGCCACATACTTTCTTCCCCACGAATCCTGTGTCTTTCTCTCCTTATCTGGTGGAACAGTAGAGGAGGAAGCAATAGCGTGAGTCTTTTTTGCTGCAGCGATAATCACAGAATCTGGAGAGGGGGCAGATTTCAGGAAAAGCGGGTCCTCTTCCGGTGAGCGATATTTCTTCATAATTCTAGCTGGCACGGTCTTAAGTGTCGCGGGCATGAGGAAAATGTCCAACACTGGCTCTATGAGGCGCGGTATCAACGGAAACAGTGGTCTAGATTCTGCCCTTTGGTGTAAAGTCTCAAAGATCACAGAGGAAGAACTCTGCCCAGTCGGCATAGGAATGCTTAGCTTTGTTGCCCCTCTGCCAAGAACGTCCTGAAAAATGGTAACATCATCCACCGGAGAGACTCTCGATAAAGGGCTGTGAGTAAGAGTGGGTGAATAGTCTCTGTGTGACGTGCAATTGGAAGAGGAGGAAGGCTTTGGAGATCTGTGCCTTCTCCTCCTGCTTCTTAACCTAGATCTTCTTCTGTAAGATTGCGCAGGAGTGCAGCTGCGATCTCTGGCTCTTGATGAAGTACTTTCTCTATCCACCGCCTGTACCAGTCAAGCCAACTGAGATCTGTGAAGGGAGCTCGAGTACTGCTGTGTCCTTGTAACTGGAGTTGTAGCCCAGTGATGTAAGGGTCTGTTCCATCTTGGCGAAAGATGGATGGAAGGCAATCTTTGCCCTTCTCGCCCCTCAGGAGAATGTGGAGGAGGAGGGGAGTTCTCCCTTTCTTGTGCAGGTCTGGTTGGAGAATTTTGGTGTCCCCTGGACACTGGACTGGTGGACGTCGAGATCACGTCTTCCGGGTATCTTGACATTGAACCTCTGCGAAAACTGGGAGAACCTGTTCTCGACGTCGGTGACGTGGACAGGCTTACCGGACATGAGACCTCTTTGGACTGGTGTCTCGAAGTTGATCTGGAACGCCTCTGCACAGAGTGCCTTCTTGACGTCGACTGTCGTTTCGGTGACGGAGACACCTGCCTTGACGTCGACCTTCTCCTCTTGGATGGAGGACTCAATCTTGCAGTCGACCAGCCTCTTGACGTTGAGCGTCTACTCGACGCCGACGGAATACCGCGTTTCAACGTCAACCGCCTTTGTTCTGAAGACCCTTGACTCGACTTCGACCAGCAGTGTGCTGCCGTCGACGGAGATTTCTGCCTCGACGTCGAAGATCTTTGCACGGACCTCGACTGAGACTTCTGCCTAGACGTCAATGACGGAGTGGTGCACTTCGACGGTGAAGATCTTTGCGCCTCGACATTGAAGATCTTTGGAATGATCTTGACGGAGACCTGTGCCTCAACGTCATTCGCCGTTGACGTGGCGACGACGGAGTGATGTGTCTCCGTCGATCGCCTAGCCAGTGTCGACGGCGACTTGTCCCTCGACGTCGATTGTCACCTGGTTGACGACGACGGAGGGCCCGTTATCTTCATCAATGTTGATATCGTTGTCGATTTCTTAGAACAATGATGCTCTGGCATCACCGTAGTCTTCAATGCCGATTTCTTCGTCATCTGCAGCTTCAACTTCGATCCTGAAGCCGATGGAGAACAGGTCGGGACCGTGCCTCTCGACGTCTACCGAGTTCTCTTTTTCTGCTGCCTTGCTGGAGACCTACCTCTTTCAAAGAGGCCATAAAGTCGGATTCTCTCCCACGTTCTCGACAACTTTTCACAATGATGACAGTTGGTAGAAGAGTGAGAATCAGGGAGGCAGAGGATACACACAGGGTGTGTGTCTGATCTAGCCTTCTTGCCACAGGCAGGGCAAGGATCAAATAAAGACGGCAATTCTGACAGAAATAAACCTTTTCTGGAACTCAAAAAAGGTGTCACTCTCTCTGTCACTCTCACTCTAAGGCAAAAAGACGTTGAGTGAAAGTAACAAATCTTCATAGTGATCAGATATCTTTTGACAGAAAGCCAAAAAAAGGAAAAGCTGTGAATCCAGGATCCTGACTGAAGGAGCCTTAAAGAACAACTGACCTAACTGTCACCCCTGAGGCATAATGGGAAGCTAGGGGTTATGGCTGCCTTAAAGGCACAGAGCCAGTTTTGTATGAACATGCTTTCATTTTCTATGCTATTAGTTTACAATACCGCCTGTAAGCTAACAATGTCTGCTTTATTTGCAGTTTTTTTTCTTCATGAGGTTTACTCATTAAAAACAGAGTTCAAGTGCTACTTGCCCTCTTGTGTTTATATATATATATATATATATATATATATTATATATGTATATATATATATATATATATATATATATACATATATATATATATATATATATATATGCTATCTTGCGCCCAAAGTTCATAAAGCACGCTCTCGTGATCAAGCCGTTTGTTCGGCGAAACGCGTTGTGGAATAAACAGCACTATGGAGATTGTGTGACTACCTTGTTTTGTCCTGAGAGCGTGCTTTATGAACTTTGGGCGCAAGATAGCAGAAATTTGTCTGCATTACTCCGCCGGCGTGCACGCCACCTCTCATGGGTCGCAGGGGATCCAGAAAGAGTTGGTTATTCGTGGAAGTATATATATATATATATATCAACAAAAGAGCACTCTGCATTCGAGGGCCTCACACGTTGTGCATATCCATCTGTTGGCAGAAAGAAAGGCTTGCAAGGAGTTTCCTTTCAGGCATATTTATTCAGCTTGCCTCATTTTTGCATTTCCAAACATGTTTCGGGCAGCATTGCCCTTGATCACTGGTGTAGGCAAATTCACAAGCAGCATTAGTTCAAAAAGCACACCTGCGCCTTTTTAAATGCACGCCCCTCCTGGCTTCCACTCGCTTTGCATTATTGTAGTTGTAGTCTTTGCATAGTGCGTGCTGCCAAATGAATGCACTGTTAATCCCTTAGTGGGTCTGCTTTTCAGTCAACTGCTGCTCACCTTTAAAATGTTCATTTTCCACCAGCTGGTTACAACGTTCCCCTTAGCGCTTTCATTTTTCATGGCGCTCGGGACCTGCTGAAGTGCAGTGGGGCCTCTCACGATATGAGTCATACCGTCATAAATCAACAGAGTGCTCTTTTGTTGATATATATATATATATATATATATATATATATATATATATATATATATATATATATATATATTTTCACTGAAAAAACCATAGGTTTCACACCAGTTATAGTTAGCTGGAAATTTTACTTGCATAAAACCATTGAAATTCCCACGTTATAGTTAGTTGGACTCACTATAACTTGCACGTCTGCAATGCACTGCTGATGACGTCACATATTACATCACTCATGACAGTGTTTTTTTAAAAAAAATTGATTGGTTAACTGGCTTATTAAGTGTATCTTAGTGAATACATATATTAGCGAGTAATGTTTAAATATTTAAATATATGCATGAGTGATATAATATGTGACGTCATCAGCAGTGTATTGCAGACGTGCAAGTTATAGTGAGTCCAACTAACTATAACGTGGGAATTTCAATGGTTTTATGCGAGTAAAATTTCCAGCTAACTATAACTGGTGTGAAACCTATGGTTTTTTCAGTGAATTTCAAAGGTTTTTTAAATGCTAATTCCTAACTATAACTGGTGTGTAACCTATGGTTTTTTCAGTGAATATATATATATATAAAATTTCTATGGCAAAATGAAACCCCTCATTTTGTTCCTTTTCAAATTAAATGTATTAAATGTTACCACTTTATTCCAATCAAGATGACTTCAGGTGTGCCATACTTTTGTCATAAGTAAGACTGTTAGCGTTCTAGTTGTTCTTTAGAACACTCTGGAACATTCTGTCATTGGGCTATAGTTGGGCTACATCTGGCTGATATTTGGGCTACATTTGGGCTCTTTTGTCTCTGATGGCCATCTTGGGAGACTGCATATCAGAATTTTTTTAATGAAATATAAGAGGATTTGAGAAGTCACTCAAAATGTGCCCTAATTTTTCTTTCTTCAGCACTAATCATAATTTCTATGGCAAAATGACCCCCCTCATTTTGTTCCTTTGCAAATTAAATGTTTTAAGTGTTAACACTTTATTCCAATCAAGATGACTTCAGGTGTGCCATACTTTTGTCATAAGTAAGACTGTTAGCGCTCTAGTTGTTCTTTAGAACAGTCTGGGACATTCTGTCATTGGGCTACATCTGGCTGATATTTGGGCTACATTTGTTTTTTTTGTCTCTGGTGGCCATCTTTGGGCTACATTGGGCTACATTTGGGCTCTAACATATATATAGCCCAATGTAGCCCAATATATATTTTTTCAAAGTTAATTTATGTAAAAACCACTGGAGCATATATCTTGAGACATAGCAAAGGCACATCGGGGTACCAGTCCCTACAATTTTGCCAAGTTTGGTGGAAATCCATTCAGCCGTTCGGGCTAAAAGTGAGTCCAACCGCCCTATGGAAATTAACATGGGGAAAACACGTTTTGGGACCCCCCTTTTATCTTGGCCCCCGCTTGACGGATCCCCCCGAAACTTTCAGGGAAGGAGCGAAGCGCAGCGAGGCAAAGTTAAGGAAAATTACAGGCAGATCCCTCATTCGGCGCCAAAGTTATTCCCAATAGAATGTTGCAGATTTCCTATGGAAAACGATCCTAACTATAACTACCTACTGGTGACCTCTTTAAGGAAGCCTGCACACAGGTAGGTATTGTTCAGCGTTTTAATGATTGCAGGTTAACAGCAAAAGGAAAGAACAGAACGTCCGAATTCATGGAGCCTGACGCGTTTCATGCTGCAATAGCACTTTCTCAAAGGCTGTGAAGGTGATCCAGACGCCGAGCATAAGAGCACCTGGTATTAATCATCTACCTCCCCATGTGGGCTTAAGCAGCGTCACGCTGCCTGCTGGTATCTGTAGTGTTCTTTTAATAAAACTTCAGTGAGCTGCTCGTCGCTGGTATAATAATCCCATTAAAACATCACAGTGGATGGGCTGAAAAGTTCCTTCTATTCCGCTGCACTGTGACCCCACAATCACGCTCCTCCAGTCCGGAATACTGCTGCTTGACATAGTATACAGCACTGGTCTGCTGTTGACGCGGCGGGGCTTCCTTCATGGCAGGACCGGCCGTGTTTAAATTCCAACAAGATGTATGTAATGTAAATGTAGTTGAGCTTATATAGCGCACAGCTACCCACAGTGGGTTTCCCGGCGCTTGCTTAGGGAACCCTTCCTGATATTCCCTTGTGAGATAGCAGTGTATCCACAGGGTGAAAGTCAGGCATCCCGCCGCGAGGGGTCGTTGTGGAGATTAAGCAAGCTATTGCCCAGAGTCGCAGAGTGTGAACCCGTGAGTCGAGGAGGCACCGGGGCGAGAATTATCGAGTCCATGGAATTTTTAGCCCAAGACCCGCCGAGGCGGGGAATTGAACCCTGGTCCAGGACCGATCTCAGCTTACGGGTCTGCCGCCTCTAACCCCTGAGCCACACTTCTCCACAGATGATGTCCCCTCTTTAAGGAAGCCTGCACACAGGTAGGTATTGTTCAGCGTTTTAATGATTGCAGGTTAACAGCAAAAGGAAAGAACAGAACGTCCGAATTCATGGAGCCTGACGCGTTTCATGCTGCAATAGCACTTTCTCAAACGCTGTGAAGGTGATCCAGACGCCGAGCATAAGAGCACCTGGTATTAATCATCTACCTCCCCATGTGGGCGTAAGCAGCGTCGCGCTGCCTGCTGGTATCTGTAGTATTCTTTTAATAAAACTTCAGTGAGCTGCTCGTCGCTGGTATAATAATCCCATTAAAACATCACAGTGGATGGGCTGAAAAGTTCCTTCTATTCCGCTGCACTGTGACCCCACAATCACGCTCCTCCAGTCCGGAATACTGCTGCTTGACATAGTATACAGCACCGGTCCACTGTTGGCGCGGCGGGGCTTCCTTCACGGCAGGACCGGCCGTGTTTAAATTCCAACAAGATGTCCCCTCTTTAAGGAAGCCTGCACACAGGTAGGTATTGTTCAGCGTTTTAATGATTGCAGGTTAACAGCAAAAGGAAAGAACAGAACGTCCGAATTCATGGAGCCTGACGCATTTCATGCTGCAATAGCACTTTCTCAAACGCTGTGAAGGTGATCCAGACGCCGAGCATAAGAGCACCTGGTATTAATCATCTACCTCCCCATGTGGGCGTAAGCAGCGTCGCGCTGCCTGCTGGTACCTGTAGTGTTCTTTTAATAAAACTTCAGTGAGCTGCTCGGCGCTGGTATAATAATCCCATTAAAACATCACAGTGGATGGGCTGAAAAGTTCCTTCTATTCCGCTGCACTGTGACCCCACAATCGCGCTCCTCCAGTCCGGAATACTGCTGCTTGACATAGTATACAGCACCGGTCCGCTATTGACGTGGCGGGTCTTCCTTCAAGGCAGGACCAGCCGTGTTTAAATTCCAACAAGATGTCCCCTCTTTAAGGAAGCCTGCACACAGGTAGGTATTGTTCAGGGTTTTAATGATTGCAGGTTAACAGCAAAAGAAAAGAACAGAACGTCCGAATTCATGGAGCCTGACACGTTTCATGCTGCAATAGCACTTTCTCAAAGGCTGTGAAGGTGAGCCAGACGCCGAGCATAAGAGCACCTGGTATTAATCACCTACCTCCCCATGTGGGCGTAAGCAGCGTCATGCTGCCTGCTGGTATCTGTAGTGTTCTTTTAATAAAACTTCAGTGAGCTGCTCGTCGCTGGTATAATAATCCCATTAAAACATCACAGTGGATTGGCTGAAAAGTTCCTTCTATTCCGCTGCACTGTGACCCCACAATCACGCTCCTCCAGTCCGGAATACTGCTGCTTGACATAGTATACAGCACCGGTCCACTGTTGGCGTGTTGGCGCGGCGGGGCTTCCTTCACGGCAGGACCGGCCGTGTTTAAATTCCAACAAGATGTCCCCTCTTTAAGGAAGCCTGCACACAGGTAGGTATTGTTCAGCGTTTTAATGATTGCAGGTTAACAGCAAAAGGAAAGAACAGAACGTCCAAATTCATGGAGCCTGACGCGTTTCATGCTGCAATAGCACTTACTCAAAGGCTGTGAAGGTGATCCAGACGCCGAGCATAAGAGCACCTGGTATTAATCATCTACCTCCCCATGTGGGCGTAAGCAGCGTCGCGCTGCCTGCTGGTATCTGTAGTGTTCTTTTAATAAAACTTCAGTGAGCTGCTCGGCGCTGGTATAATAATCCCATTAAAACATCACAGTGGATGGGCTGAAAAGTTCCTTCTATTCCGCTGCACTGTGACCCCACAATCACGCTCCTCCAGTCCGGAATACTGCTGCTTGACATAGTATACAGCACCGGTCCGCTGTTGACGCGGCGGGGCTTCCTTCACGGCAGGACCGGCCGTGTTTAAATTCCAACAAGATGTCCCCTCTTTAAGGAAGCCTGCACACAGGTAGGTATTGTTCAGCGTTTTAATGATTGCAGGTTAACAGCAAAAGGAAAGAACAGAACGTCCGAATTCATGGAGCCTGAGGCGTTTCATGCTGCAATAGCACTTTCTCAAAGGCTGTGAAGTTGATCCAGACGCCGAGCATAAGAGCACCTGGTATTAATCATCTACCTCCCCATGTGGGCGTAAGCAGCGTTGCGCTGCCTGCTGGTAACAGTAGTGTTCTTTTAATAAAACTTCAGTGAGCTGCTCGGCGCTGGTATAATAATCCCATTAAAACATCACAGTGGATGGGCTGAAAAGTTCCTTCTATTCTGCTACACTGTGACCCCACAATCACGCTCCTCCAGTCCGGAATACTGCTACTTGGCATAGTATACAGCACCGGTCCGCTGTTGACGCGGCGGGCTTCCTTCACGGCAGGACTGGCTGTGTTCCTGTTGGAATATATATATATATATATATATATATATATATATATATATATAAAATGTATTTTGCAAAAGCAGTTTGTGTTTTATTACATTGTTTAGCATCCATGATGGGAGTTGCATTGGTAGGAGGAAAAATTATATATGTATGTATATATATAATTCCTTGACTTTTGTGCCAGCCGAATAAAGAACTTTCGGATGAACTACGGGCTTGCTTGGATTCTTTACTTGGATTCTACAACTTTGCATATATATATATATATATATATATATATATATATATATATATATATATATATATATATATATATATATACATAGAGAGAGAGAGAGAGAGAGAGAGGGAGAGAGGGAGAGAGAGAGAGCTGTGTGTGTGTGTGTATATATATGTTTTCCATATATATTTTGTATTATTTACGGGTACCCCGTACATGGGCGCGATTATTCAGTGCTTATGACTATTGATAATGATCCCCTGGAAGAGAGCCCTTGGTGAAAACTGAAAGAAAAGATCCTCCGCGATAATTTGGACTCTGTGGGGATACTCTGTCTGTTTGCCTTGCCCTGGCTCTCACCTTCACTTCGCGCCGCTCGCGCTGCGCGGGAGCCGCTTCGTGGGAGGATTGCCCCACCGACGCTGTAAGCTGCCGGCTCAACCGAGCCTGGGGAACATCTACGGTGCAGAGAGGCTGCGGGGGAGTAGCGCGGCAGGGACTCACTTTCCCAGGAGTCTCTGCCTGACCAAGCAACACCCGGTCAGCGCCCCGTGCGTGCCCCGCCCACACCGGCAAACGGCTAAAAAGGAGGTTGTGGAGCCTAACTCTTGTGATCCTCCGCGATAATTTGGACTCTGTGGGGATACTCTGTCTGTTTGCCTTGCCCTGACTCTCACCTTCACTTCTCGCCGCTGCGTGGGAGGACTGCCCCACCGACGCTGTAAGCTGCCGGCTCAACCGAGCCTGAGGAACATCTACGGTGCAGAGAGGCTGTGGGGGAGTAGCGCGGCAGGGACTCACTTTCCCAGGAGTCCCTGCCTGACCAAGCAACACCCGGTCAGCGCCCCCTGCGTGCCCCGCCCACAAACGCCCTCTCATCATTATTACCAGGAGAAGCGCCGCTTAGCGGGACGCAAGCGGGACGCCCGGGGCGAAGCCCGGGCAAAGGGCGGGCCGTCTGGGGGCGGCAGGGGCCAGGACGGGCCACCCCTCTAAGATTCGCACCAGGTAAAATACATACCTTTTGTCAATACAATAACTGTACATCCTGCTGATATCCACTCATGTCTAGTCATACACCAATGACTACTCGCTCTGGAAGATGTATGAGGCGAGGGGGAAACTCTACAATAGGCACTATGGACCAGTTCATAACTCGCGCAGTTTCTGTTGTGGAGAAGGAAATTATCTTAGCTGAACGAAGACTATCACGGGAATACCTTGCACACAAGCGCTCCTCTTTGGGAGCATTGGCACGGGCAACATCTCCTACCAACACTAATCCAGCAGGTCCTCTACTTATCACAACACCAGGCAACATGCAGCCTTGTATAGACAAATCAGGAGAAGATAATAAAAACCCTGATATTTTCCCTGATTTCGAGATAGTAAACGGGAGCCCAAGTAGTGCTGTTGTGGCATCGATTCATTCAAATACTCTAATAGCAGATTCACCTATCCTGCCCATGATACTGAGCCATGAAGCACCCACAGGACAAGATTCAGTGGCCTCTCCTGTTAAAGCAAGCTGTGTAGCAACCAAAAAGAAAAGATTAGTCACCCCACATAAAGGCTATAGCTCAAAAGCCTTTAAAAGAATATGTAGAAATCATAAGAATGGGGGTGCCGCTTGCAAACCTACAGGGTTTGTGACCAAGAAAGTAGGTGCAGGAGTAGGTGTCCTACAAGTAGAGGATCCCATAAATGTGTCAACTAGCCACCTATTAGATATTACTCTGGACAATTCTCTAAAGGAACCACCTGCAGACAAACCTTTGATTGAACAGATCCACTATTTAATGTCAACTTTGATCTCACCTGTGATCGAAAGACTGAAAGGGCTCACGGACCGTTTAGATAAATTTGAACAAACATCATTAGACAATTTTTTTGCATTGAAATCATTAGTTAAACTACATTAAAAAATCGGAGTAGATATATCAAAGGGAGAATCAAGCCCGCCAATCCCCAAATCACCTGATCAAAGCCGACTATGGAGAAAAGATAAGACGGCTAAGAATAAGGACATCACTGCACAGGGGGCATTGAAACCAGCCCCTTCTGGGACTTTACCACATAATGTGGGAATACAATCTGTTGTTCCCCCAAAACCAGCACCTCGTAAAGGAAAACAGGATGCATCAACAACCAAGACAGTATCTACCACTACTGGAACAATAGGGCCACTAAGAACCGATGAAGGCACTTCCATCTGCACCACAAATTGTCCTACTAATGTTATAGATCCAGTGCCCGACTGTAACTTAGGTCAACCAGTGCCAAAACAAGCCGTAAATGCAGACCTTCCTCCGGGATGCCAACCGTACGTGGTAGTTCTCACAGGGGTCCCTCCTTTGAAACCTGATAGGTGGGAGTCCTATGATGAACTTAAAAACAAGAGTCTGTACTGGCTGAGAGAAAATAGGCCCCTCCATCATGCCACCCACTGCCAGGTTATACACATCAGAAGAGTTAATTGGTTGGGCACCAGACCAAAGGATATAAGAGGGGATTGCATTTTGGTGAACTTCAAAGATCCATCGGTTGCGCCCCATGTGTATGGACAAAATCAACGGAGAGGATTCACAGGAATTGGAACTTGTGACCTTAGCTACTTTTACCCAAAGCACATCACATTAAGTAGCAGAGGTCTTTCCCGTGTGGACACTAAGAGTAATAGGTATTCGTTTTTTGATCCCCCAACCCCAGGGGGTGGAATACCAACACAGAGCATGGTCGTAGATACAAACTGGTCATGGTGGGGCCGCTGACAAGTGGGAGAGCCCGAAGTTGGGGACAATTGCTCTCCCTTGGCTAGTGAAGCTCCACGGGACAGTAGTGTAAGATCGTGTATAATGCCTCCCGAAACGGAATTAGCCAAATTCCACCTGGTTGGTCCACTGTTTGCTATCAATCCTGATGAACGCTCAAAGAGGGCATCCGTAGATACTCCTACTGTTTTGGATAAAAATGTGTTATTATTAGCATGCACGGAAGTCCAAGAGTTAGTGTCTAGCAATGGGCCATTGGTCGGATTAAATAGGGGGGAAATACCAAATGTACACATGATCACGAATGTCTCCTCTAGTAACTCAGTACAATGCAAAATAATGTGTGAAACCAAACTCTTGTCATGGAACATCGCAGGGGTCACTAGAAATCTTTGTGATAGGGTTTGGAGTTCTTTCTTGGAAGAGCATGACATCATACTCTTACAAGAAACTTGGGCAATTGACATGATTCATAGACTTGGGTATAAAGCCTTTCATTGTGGGGCAATTGCGTCTATAAGAGGCAGACCTTCTGGAGGTTTAATAATTTGGATAAGTATAACCCTAGACGTTGTTGTTTCACCCCTTTATCTTTGTTCTAAAGATCTGCTTGGGGTAAAAGTGACCTCGAAGGAAATGGGGGCCGTATACATTATAAATATTTACAATAGGCCCAATCCTCACAACAAGGAATCCGTGGTGGTAGAACAGTTGAGTTTGTATCTGGGTACACTAGAATCAAATCCTCAAGTCATCATAGGTGGGGATTTTAACTGCCAATTCGAACCTGTATTGGGGCTTGAAAAGTTATTTGAAAACGAAGATAGGGCTTGTGACATCCCCACTTTAGATAGTGTAAAATCAGTCAAAAGCTCAGTGGCAGCTATACAGATCCTTCAATTAACTATGTCTAATGATCTAAGGGCCTGTAATGGTCGTCTTATCTCCGACAAACCTGCAAATTTTACATATAGCAAGGGGATTTCCAAATCACTCATTGATTTTATGCTGGTTACCACCAACTTGTGGCACTTATTGTTGGACTTCAGAGTTGTAAATAGGTCTGAAAGTGACCACCTTCCTTTACAATTGGGGTTATCCACTAATTTGTTTATGACACCGCTTGCGGAAAAAGAGCTTACAAGGGAGGTGGGAGAGATCGAGGTCTCTAACAATAGAAGAGCCATAAAATGGCCGTACATTCTAGCAAAAAAAGACATACTAGCTGATATCCATAATACCTTTTCAACTACGATCTCATTATATATTAACCTGTGCCTGGGCTCCCAGGAAGTTCTTAACATGCATTACCATTTGGTAGAACTGTTAACCCCCCTTGTGAGTAAAATATGTAGCAATGATAAAAACAATATAAGCAGGCAACTAGAATTAGAAACCCCATGGTATAACAAACAGTGTCGCCTAGCGAAAAGTAACTTAATTAAAGCACTCAAGTCTAAAGACAAAAGGACGATAAGTGAGTGTAGACAAGAGTACAAAACACTTCTTTCTCGTGCAAAAAAGGAATGGGACAATTCGGTTTGGGAGGATCTCCTAACTGCAGCCAGGAAGCATGACCAAAGTACCTTTTGGAACCTGATATCAAAAAATAATAAAACAGGTCGTTCCAACAGGGACTTTTACCTCGATGAGAAAATATGGTATGACCACTTCCTTGAGTTGTATGATTCGGTAGATGTGGACCTAGGCCCAAGCGATCCAGGACTTGAATTGTCCTCATGTACTAGCTTACCTCAATTCAGCGAGGAGGAGACTCTACGTGCAATAAATGCAATCAAGGTGGGTAAGGCACCAGGCCCTGATAAATTGCCTGGGGACCTATTTACCCATAACACAGAAGTATGGTGCCCATATATAAATTAGTTGTGCAACTCAATACTGGCAGGGACTCCAATTCCCGAAACATGGAAGGGGGCGGAAATTGTAACTATTTTTAAAAAAGGTGATTGTTATAACCCAGCCAATTACAGACCGATTAGTTTAATCGACATTTTACAGGAAATCTTTGCCAGGCATATTTTAAATCGACTTTTAGATTGGATGGAAGAATCCAAAATTCTTTCCAAATATCAAGCGGGGTTTAGAATCAAGACAAGCACTGTGGACCAGGTGTATAGGTTTATGTGCATCTGTTAGAAATATGTACAAATAAAGAAGGGTAGTCTGTACGTAGCATTTATGGATCTACGTGCGGCGTTTGATCTTGTTCCACGCTCCCTCCTTTGGGATACTTTGAGGAAAATGGGTGTTCCAGGCGAATTGCTAATGATCCTCATAAAGTTACACACAGATAACTTTGCGAAAGTGAGTGGGGAAGAAATGGTGAATTGACCAAGGCCATTCCAGTGAAAAGGGGAGTGCGGCAAGGGTGCGTGCTGGCCCCCACCCTTTTTTCTTTATTTGTAAATGATATCCCTCCCTACCTGGCACAATGTAATCATGATTCCCCGAAACTAGCCAATGAGGCTATTACATCATTGTTATTTGCCGACGACACCATTTTAGTCTCCCAAACCCCGAAGGGACTTCAAAATTTAGTAAACCAATTCTATAATTATTGCGAAGAAAAGGGATTAGAAATTAATTCATCAAAAACCAAGTATATGGCCATAAATCCTCCGAAAACATTTAAGAAGAATTTAGCCTTAAAAAATGAAAAATTAGAATACGTGGAGGCTTTTGACTACTTGGGCATTAGGCTAGATAGTAAACTGTCCTGGAAAAACCAACTGGAAAAAAGCAGGCTGACTTTCAAACATAGTTCCCTTCCTATCCTAAAGATCCATGGAGGGAGTGCTTCCAAAGCCATAATCCCGGCGATGGAAGTATTTAAAGCCAAAGCTCAATCAGCTGCTCTTTATGGGGCAGAGATATGGGGGCCACACTCAAATAAGACCTTTGACATCGACGAGAATGTGTTTTTAGGCGTTTATTGAGAATACCTTTAAGAACGCCCCTAGTGCCTGTTTACCTGGACATTAACATAAAACATACAGATTTATTATGTTCCCTAAGGCCACTCCTCTATTGGGTAAGATTATGGTCTACCCCGGAACTCGCTGATTATAGACTTGGAGTACTAGAAATCATGGAATTGGACACATTCAAGTCAATCAAATGGCTGAAACATATATCTACTTGGTTCACTAAAATAGGTCTGTCACACCTTTGGAGTAATCCACATGCATTGTCAGCTAATTGTAAAGAACAAGTTAAAGCTGCTTTTTGTTCCTATGTTAATAATGCATACTTACATGAACGTGGTACCGGCTCCTTAACTCTACAGTTTCTACTATTTAAAGACATACCTATGTTTGAGCAGTTCTTGGATGAAATTGAGCCACCTTTGGCCAAATCAGTCTATCTGCAATATAGGTATGGTGTCTTACAAATTAATGTAAATACCGGCAGATGGGGAAAAAGTATGGGAAATGAGTTGTACAATTGTAAATTGTGCGAACTCAAACACAAAGAAGATGAGGCCCATATTCTCTTCTTTTGTCCGGTGTATAAATATTCACGTATGAAATGGATTAAACCTCTCTGTAAAAACTTGGGTATAAGATCTTACAAAGAGGCAGAGAGGATATTTAAACCCACAACCTCTCAGCCTGTACTTTTTGGAGTTAGGAGGTATCTCCTCAGTGTTTGCTTGACAAGGAAGAAATTTGGGGTCAAAACATAGGGTATATTACACAACAGCCCTGATTCCTACAAGGAATCTCCTAAATTCATAACCAAGCAAAAATATATTTTTTAACTTACTGGCATTTTAACTATTTATATAATGTAAATAGGCTTTTAAATTTGGTTCTGTAACTGACTACTAAATTGTTTTAAATTGAATTTTGTATGTAAATAATCAAAATGATCTAGTAATGTATTTCTATACAAATCGTATATATCGCCCCATGATGTTGTCCTTGTGCACCATAGATGTATTTATTGTACTTTGGAAATTATGTTTCAAATGAATGTATTTTATAAAATGTTTTATGGCTTTATGACTAAAATGTCGAAATAAAAGCTTTACAAACAAACAGAAAGAAAAGACAGAGGAGTATCCTCCCCTCTGTCCAGCCCCTCCTCTGAGAGGGATTCCCGAGTCGTTCAATCCTTTTCATTGGGTATTTAAGGTCTCCCCGTGGGCGGCTCGTCGGAGCTGCTGAGCCCAAACTCCTGTGCACCGCATTGACTTGAAATTGCCAAGGCTTGTTGACTTCTGCACTCCAGAAATCTTTATGCTACAAGAAACTCCAGCACCTCATCCCTTGAAGATCAGTGTCCTCACTGCATCTGTTTGCACCATGGGCCTCCCTCTTCAGTGAGTTGGCTAAGTTCCTCTTGCGACTCTGGTGCCTTCGGCCTGTGGGTCCTCTCAAGGGTCTTCTTCTGCTTTAGTGGGGTTCCCTGCTTGCTCGGGGTCTGCTCTGAATCTACTGAACTTGGTGAGTCTCCGACGTGGGACAGCTTGTGCACGGCTCCTAGTCTTCCTCAGTATCACCTGGTCCCCACAGCTCCAGCGACAAGGTCCTCCTCAACCTCCTGAGCTCCCTGCAAGGGTGGGCATTGTGCTTCTGTGCCTCCTGGACATCACCACGTGGCATAGACTTTGTCCCGTCTGCTTGCAGGTTCTCCTCTTCAAGAATCCACCCTTGGAGTTCACAAGATATATTCAGAGACTTCTCTAGAGGCCTTTCTCCCCAAGTCTTCCATTGTCTTCTACAGGAGGATCCGACATCACTTCACCCCAATGCACCTGGTTTCCCTGGTGCAAGTCACCTTGTTCCTCGGGCATCCACGGGTGGGGTGGCTCTCCAGCCTGCCGTCCTCCAAAGGTTTTCTTTGGGGTTCTCTGGGAAGGGTCCTACTTTAAAATGTCCATTGGACATGTGGCTGCTTTTCCACTCTGCACACAGACCAGTGTATATTTGTGCTATTTACCTGATTTCTCGTAAGTATTTTCATGTGTGTTGTTGATATCTACAGCTAGGAGATATAACAATGTGCGAGTGATTGTGTTGTGTAGTAAATAGACTTATTTTTATAAACACTGTATGGCTCTTTTTCATCTAATCTATACTATTGATTAAATGTGGTCAAACAAAATGCTTTACTGTCCTTCATGAGAGGCCTGACGGCTGCTCTCCACAGCTACCACTTTGAGAGCCTAAGGTTATCAACGACCACCAAAATCACCATAATGGTTTCCTGGATTAGTTGAAGGTGCCTTACTCCTTTAAGTGTGCACCATATACGAAGCCAGCCTCCTAAATTGGTGTGCAGCAGTTGGGATTAAAGCCTGCACTGTGTTACCACTTAATCAGGTGAAGATTACATGAAAAACCATCATTAAGGGTGGGCATTGTGCTTCCGTGCCTCCTGGACACCACCACGTGGCATAGACTTTGTCCCCTCTGCTTGGAGGTTCTCCTCTTCAAGAATCCACCCTTGGAGTCCACAAGACATATTCAGAGACTTCTCCAGAGGCATTTCTCCCCATGTCTTCCATTGTCTTCTACAGGAGGTTCCGACGTCACTTCACCCCTATGCACCAGGTTTCCTTGGTGCAAGTCACCTTGTTCCTCGGGCATCCACGGGTGGGGTGGCTCTCCAACCTTCCGTCTTCCAAAGGTTTTCTTTGGGGTTCTCTGGGAAGGGTCCTACTTTAAAATGTCCATTGGGCATGTGGCTGCGTTTCCACTCTGCACACAGACCAGTGTATATTTGTGCTATTTACCTGATTTCTCTTAAGTATTTTCATGTGTGTTGTTGATATCTCCAGCTAGGAGATATAACAATGTGCTAGTGATTGTGTTGTGTAGTAAATAGACTTATTTTTATAAACACTGTATGTCTCTTTTTCATCTAATCTATACTATTGATTAAATGTGGTCAAACAAAATGCTTTACTGTTCTTCATGAGAGGCCTGACGGCTGCTCTCCACAGCTACCACTTTGAGAGCCTAAGGTTATCAACGACCACCAAAATCACCATAAGGGTTTCCTGGATTAGTTGAAGGTGCCTTACTCCTTTAAGTGTGTACCATATACGAAGCCAGCCTCCTAAATTGGTGTGCAGCAGTTGGGATTAAAGCCTGCACTGAGTTACCACTTAATCAGGTGAAGATTTCATGAAAAACCATCATTAACTAATTTATCAAGTAAGTTCCACTGAACTTTTTGGATTGGTTGTCAAGGGTCTTAGCACAGCCCTTTCTCCAATCTTTGGAAGCTTAGGATCACTAGGGTAGATAGGTGCACTAGACCACACTAGGTAGAGATATGGCACAGCGGCCACGGTGACTGACTCCGGAGCGTAGGACACATGGTTTGATTCCCGACGGCAGCTCAGCTTAGCTCAACACCATGTGACTCTGGGCAATAGCTCGGTTAATCTCCCGATGGCCCCCAGCGCCTTGAGACCCTTTGGGGTGAGTAGTTTGCTCTTTGTAAATACTGGATTTGATTCGATTCACACTACACCTGGTACCATTTCTTAAGTTGGTGACTCCAGTGGGGCTCAATCCTCTAGATACAGTGGTCTTAGGTTCCAGGAACTTAGAACCCTGGGTGCATGTAGGAACCTTAAACTGGTAGCAATCATATCATAAAACAGCTGTTAGAGATGCTACTGGCTTCCCTGGTTCCTGGTACGGGTGGGGTGGCTCTCCAACCTTCCGTCCTCCGAAGGTTTTCTTCAGGGTCCTATGGGAAGGGTACTTCTTCTTTAAAACTGCAACCGCGACTTCTCAATAAACTTCCATTGGGCACGTGGCTGTGATTCCACTCTGCACACAGCCTCCTTGGGGTTCCTGGGTACTTACCTTGGGAAGTTCCTGGTTCTCCTAGCTCCTCTGAGTCATTTGGTCAAAGCGCCATTCTTCTCCGCAGTTCACATTTCACTTTTTTAGTATATTGTTTGGTCTCCCCTGGGTACCAGTGTATATTTGTACTACTCACCTGAGTTCTTTTAAGTGTTTTCATGTGTATTGTTGATATCTCCAGCTAGGTGATATACCAATGTGTTAGTGATTGTGTTGTGTAATAAATAGACTTATTTTTATAAACACTGTGTGGTTCTTTTTCATCTAATCTACACTATTGATTAATTATGGTAAAACAAGCTGCTTTACACGCCTTCAAGATAGGCTTCAATGCTGCTCTCCACAGGTACCACTTTGAGAGCCTAAGGTTATCAAAGACCACTAAAATCACCTTAAGGATCCCCTGGATTAGTGCAAGGTGCATCACTCCTTTAAGTGTGCACCATATAGTAGGCCAACTTCCTACAGATAGAGTATCCGCTAGAAGAGCATTACCAAAGATAAGTAATTAAGTCTTCACTTTCCTGACAATACCGTTTATGAGCATTTGGTGTTTTGTGTACAATGACAGTAATTACTGCCAGTCACTGGAACTTTGTTCTCGTTATCACTTTTTTCACCAATTGTAGTCCATCAGCACTGCGACTACCTAACTCTTAACAACTGCTTAAATCTTAGTTACTCCAGTATTGGAACTTTGATAGATTCACATGCCTGAATCATTCCCAGTCGTCGAGACGGGAGTCTCCGGTATATGGTATATAAAAAAGCTATGCTTAGTAGTAAAGCAAACTGAAAAGAGGCCTAGGCCCATTTTCCTTTTGCAACCCATTACAGTCATTATGTAAAAAAGGACTAAACCTTTCCCTGAACCAATCCGAGCTCCCCACTCTCTAGAACCCTCCTGAGAGAACCTCTTGCCCCTCAGATTTTCTACCGCACGTTGTGCTAGGGAGTCTCCTTTGAGCTCTGGTCAAACTCTTCAATTCAACTCATTCTGACTGGGATTTGAGGTTCTCTCATTTTCTAGTTTCTATTTATTTGGAATTCCTTTTTCCTCTACAATGGCTGATAAAGAGAAGAAGGGATAATTTAGAGCTTTTGCCACCTGCTCTAAAAAAAGGCTTTATACAGATGGCCCTCACAAAGACTGCATATACTGCCTCTATCCAGACCATCAGGCAAAGGATTGCAAGGTATGTTGAACCTTTTCAAATAAAACCTTGAGGGATCGTGAGGGAAGACTTCTGCTTTGGCTCCAGAAGGTTAAAGCCAGAAAGGAGATCCTCTCAAGTGAGAGTAATGAGGAGTCATCTTCGTCTAAGAGATCTAAAAAAAGAAGTAGATCTCCTCAGGCGCATACCTCAGGCGAGAGACCTGAGAAGGCCCCAAAAAAGACCACTCTAGGGTCTTCAGGGCGCAGTCCCTCAAAATCTCCTTCAGATCAACCTAAGGAGAAGAAGGGTTCTGCTTCTGAAGTGAAACAAGGGAAGAAAACTGCTTCAGGATCTTCAAAGTCTCCTCCAAGGGTCAAGATTACCTTAAAAAAGGCTTCCTCTGCACCTTCTAAGGAAAAAGTGAAAGGATCTACACCGTCGACGGGAGCGTCGACGAAGAAGATGTCATCGTCAACGACAAAAACACCATCATCGTCGACGAAACAGGAGATAAAAGCTGTTGGTAAGACGGTGTCGACACCTTCACCGTTGACGGCAGCATCGACAACGAGTTCATCATCGTTGACGACGGCGTCGACGACCATGTCTACATCTACATCTTTGACAGGATTGTCGACGACTGTGACGTCGACGGCGAGATCGTAGACGACGGGAGCGTCGACGAGGACAGCGTTGATGGTAACTACGACGTCGATGATAGCGTTGACGACGATAATATGGTCGGCGACGGGGATCTCGTCGACGGGCTTGTCGACGAGTGAAAAAACCCCAGAAAAGAGGTTGTTATCATGGAAGAGAACAATAACGCCTGAGATTACATCTGCAAGCAAAGTGTCTCCATTAGTCCCTTCTCACCTTCTGGAAGCGGAGGTCCTTTTGGATACGCGAGTAGTCCTTTGCAATTAAGAGTAAAATACCAAGAGGAAGATTCAGAGGAAGAATATGGGGAAATTCAAGAACATCCCCAAGAACAGCAGCAGTATCACCAAGGGCATCATCAGGAGATGACGAGTGTGCCCTCTTCTTTACTGAAGGACCCACAGAGTATGTTGGAAGATTATAGGAGAAGGTACCCGGTACCTCAAACCTCTCAGGAAATCCCGGAGATTACACCTCGACCTCGTTCTGTACCGGGGACACCATTGCGTAGAAGGGAGATCTTGCCGTATCCCATTCCTACGTCTCCTCCACCAAGGTCTCAACATGACCCGGATACCTCAGATGATGATCATGAGGATGGAGAGATTGCAGATCGTAGTCGAGAATGGGATGACTATCTCATTCCTTCACCTTCAACTCCTACACCAAAACCAGCAGATTCCCCACCAGAGGACTTTGGTGGTTTTCATAACCTGATGGAAAGAGCCACTAAAAGATTTGGACAGAATATGACAGAGGATAAGGTGGAATGTTTCTTATATGACTTTAAGGAGCCCTATCGAAGATCTGTTCGGCCCTTACCTATTGTAAGTCATATTTGGGAAGAAGGCCTGAAGGTTATGGAAACACCAGCTATAGTGACTCCGGTTCTCGCCAGACTGGACAAGAAATATAAAGCACCAGCGGACGCTCCAGCATGTCTTTTGGGTCATCCCAAACCAGATTCAGTGATTACGCAGGCGGTGCAACTGAAATCTAGGAATCCGTCCGCTCCAATTACAACACCACCTGACAGAGAGGGGAGGAGGATGGACAACGCAGGAAAAAAGTTTTCCTTAATGTCGGCTCTGCTGGTAAAGGCTGTTAATGCCCTCGCTATTCTAGGGAAATACGACAGGCAAATGTGGTGCGACCTGTCACCCTATATTGACCGTTAGCCAGATCCAGAAAAACAAGAAGCCAAAAAGATTCTTCTGGAGGGAGAGAGGACTTCGGCTGAAGTTATAGACTGCGCTATGTATATAGCGACCACAGCGTTTAGATCCCCGGGAGGAGCAGCAGTTCTGCGCAGACAAGGATGGCTAAGAGCGACAGCTTTCAGGCCTGAAGTACAGAATACGATCTTATACCTCCCTTACAATGGAGAAGACTTATTCGGTAATCATATTGATGATACACTACAGAGTATCAAGAAAGATACGGATACTGCAAAATCATTGGGAACTCTACAGTGCAGGAAGGTTTCTTTTGGAGGCTCTAGAGGCAGAGGGCAGTCCTCTTATAGAGGAGGATATCAGCAGGGGAGATATTCTTCTTACTCCACCTCATCTCAACCCCTATCGCCAACAGTACTCTCAACGGCAATCGGGGGGAGGGTATACAAAATCAACTCCGAGAGGAAAAGGAAGTCGTCAGGGGAAAGACAACACCGGACGACAATGACAACCTTCATCTTCCGGCTGCATCAACACTTCTAGGATCAAGTGCTCCCCTGGGTGGAAAGATTGCTCATTATTTTCAAAATTGGCAAAAAATAACAACGGACCAATGGGTCCTCAACATTATTTGATTCGGCCACACCCTAGAATTTCTACTGACGCCTCCGTGAACACCACTGATGCATCAAAAAGTCAATCATCTGCATCAGCTCCAGAAGGAGATTCGGACAATGCTCCGAAAGGGAGCAATAGAATCTGTTCCGAATTACCAAAAGAACAGGGGGTTTTACTCCTGATTTTTTCTAGTCAGGAAAAACATACTCCAATGGCGTCCTATTCTGGATCTCAGATCCCTAAACACCTATCTAAAAAAAGCAATCTTTCAGAATGGTATCTCTTCAGGACATCCTTCTACTACTGAACCCAGGAGATCATATGACCTCTTTGGACCTACAGGATGCGTATTTTCATGTTCCTATCCATGCTGCACACAGGCAGTACCTTCGGTTTGGGGTAGCCGGAAGACATTATAAGTTGAAGGTACTGCCATTCGGCCTAAAGTCAGCACCACAAGTGTTCACAAAATGCCTGGCTCCAGTGGCTGCTGCGTTAAGGAAGCAAAATCACCAAATATTTCCTTACTTCGACGACTGGTTAGTCAAAGCACCATCGGAAGCACAAGCCAGACAGTCGGCAAAGGCCTGCATAGATTTGTTTGCCAAACTTGGTTTGACTCTACACGAAGGAAAATCAAACCTTCAGCCGACAAGACTGATCACTTTTCTAGGAGCAATACTAGATACGGACTGCAACAAGGCGTTTCCCTCCGAAGAAAGGCAACTGAGGATCGTGTCTCTCTTTCAAGACTTTATAAAAAGAAAGTATCTTTCAGTCCGCAAGTACAAGTCATTGCTGGGCATGATGTCATCTTGCATTCCCCTCATGCCTCATTGCAGATTAAGGATGCACCTGTTACAAGAACAAATCGATCTTCAGTGGCGTCAAGCGGAGGGATCCTTCGATGACACAGTCCAAGTGACACCACTCATGGTCCAAGCAGCGTCATGGTGGATGCAAAGAGAAAATGTCTCTCAGGTTCTGTCTTTCCTCTCAAGACCAGCTCCATTGGTGGTGACTACCGATGCGTCCCTGGAAGGATGTGGAGCTTACCTTCAGGACCTTCAAGTCAGCGGCCGTTGGAAAGTACACGAGCAGAATTTACACATAAACCTGTTGGAACTCAGGGCAAACCGTCTCACATTGCAAGCTTTCCTGCCAAAATTAAGAGGCTTGCCGGTGTTGATAAGAACAGACAACACGACAGCGATGCACTACTTGAACAAACAGGGAGGAACAAGATCACTCTCCCTGTCTCAGAAGGCCCAGAAAATATGGGAATGGGCGCTACAGCAAGAGATATGCTTGACAGCGGAACATCTCCCTGGAGATCAGAACGTCAAGGCGGATACTCTCAGCAGACTCAAATCGTCCTGCGACGAATGGGAGCTGGACCAGGGGATCCTGGGCAACATTTTTCAAAGGTTGGGAAACCAACAGTGAACCTTTTCACCACAAGGGAGAACAGGAAAGCCCGGTTCTTCGCAAACTGGCTTCCCCAGAGGGGCTCTTGGGGGAATGCGTTTTCCATGGCATGGTCCGGCATCTTTGCTTACGTTTTTCCTCCAATTCCTCTCCTGCCCGAGTGCTTGTGAAGATCAAGAAAGAACCTTGCAGGTTGATCCTGATAGCCCCGTGGTGGCCCAGACAACACTGGTTCACAGAACTCCTGCTGCTGTCGGAGGACCGTCCAGTTCATCTCCGACCAATTCCATCACTTTTGACAATGTCCCAGGGACAAGTGCTCCATCCGGACCCGAAATCCTTGCGATTAGCGGCTTTTCTCCTGAACACTGTGAATTTAGACATCTGAAAATCTCAGACGAATGTAGAAGGATCATATCCAAAGCTAGAGCGGATAGTACCAACAAAACCTACAAGATTAAATGGAAGAGGTTTTGTCTATGGTGTCAGAGAAATAACATACATCCTCTAACTACGGCTCCTCATGAGATTATCCCAGACAGCTTACTTTTAGCCAAATCGGGATTGGCTCATGCTTCGATTAAGGTACATTTGGCTGCATTGTCCCGCTACAGGGCTTCCTTGGGCCCATCCTTATGGTCTGCAAGGATCATCAAACAGTTTATGAAAGGATTATTCAGGATTTTTCCTCCAATAAAACCACCACCACCGCTTTGGCGTCTAAATGTAGTGCTATCTCAGCTAATGAAAGAGCCCTTCGAACCCTTACATAGAGCAGATATAAAATTCCTCTCATGGAAGGTGGCACTTCTTATCGCCTTGACGGCAAGACAAGTTGGAGAGCTGCAGGCTCTCACGATACAAAGCCCTTTTTTGCAGTTTCAGGTGGACAGGATGCTTCTGAGAACTAACCCAAAGTTCATTCCGAAGGTACCAACAGATTTTAATTTAAATGAACCGTTAGTACTAAATCGCTTCTTTCCTCAACCAGCAACAGCGGCAGAGAGAGTACTGCATTCGCTGGATGTTCAGCGGTGCCTCAAGTTCTATTTGCAGGAAACCAAAACCTTTCAAAAGTCCTTACAGCTTTTTGTTGCTTATAGCTCACCCAGAAAGGGTTTCCCTTTATCAAAACGTGGAATTGCCAGGTGGATTTCCAGTGCGATTGTCTACTGTCACCAAGCTGCTGACAACCCTCTGGATGCACGGGTTCGTGCTCACTCAACAAGGGCAGTGTCCAATTTGACTGCGTTGTTTGCAGGAGTGCCGATCCAGGACATCTGCAGAGCAGCAACCTGGACATCGAAGCATACCTTCACGAAGCACTACTGCTTAGAAGCGACAGCTGGAACAGATGTGGCAGTGGGAGAAGCGGTTCTGAGGAATATCATCCAATGACGTTGAGCCCTCTTACATCCCTCCTTCCTTGGCTTTTAGTTACGAAAGCACATTTGTATTGTTTATTGTGGATAAGTTTATTCATACTGTCTTGTATATTGTAAAGATGCAGAAAACAGATGTGCTTTGTTCTATCACTGCTAGCTATTCTGATTCAGGCATATGAATCTATGAAAGTTCCAATACTGGAGTAAGAAAACAAGTTACTTACCTGTAACTGTAGTTCTCCAGTATTGGAAGCTTTCATAGATTCACATGCAACCCATCCTCCTCCCCTGAGAGGCTCACCTTGGATTTGGCACAGGATGTGTTTTATACACAAGTGCGTGAAAATCTGAGGAGCAAGAGATTCTCTCAGGAGGGTTCTAGAGGGTGGGGAGCTCTGATTGGTTCAGGGAAATGTTTAGTCCTTTTTTACATAATGACTGTAATGGGTTGCAAAAGGAAAATGGGCCTAGGCCTCTTTTCAGTTTGCTTTACTACTAAGCATAGCTTTTTTATATACCGGAGACTCCCGTCTCGACAACAGGGAATGATTCAGGCATGTGAATCTATGAAAGCTTCCAATACTGGAGAACTACAGTTACAGGTCAGTAACTTTTTTTCATGTCGACTGTAAGTAAGAGTTAAGCATTCACAACATTGGATGGTGATTTTGGGAAATTATGACATATTAATATAAGTTGATATCCCTTGTATTTGCAGAAACCTTGTGGTGCCCCTATTTTTGACCAGTGCAATGTCATTAACTAATGCATCCCATAAATGTAGTATTGTTAACTTCCTATCTTACACTTGACAGAATATATTAAATGTAAAAAAGTGCTCATCTCCACTTCGTTTTCATTTCTCTATAGGACACCGTTTATGAATATTATGTGGACCCCAAGACCAAGACTTGGGTCTCCTTTGAAGATAAGTTGCCCAAGGGTTGGCGATACCCTCCTAAGTAAGTGACCTGTCCTTCTGACAAGATATTTATGTTTAAGACCTTCATTGTTTGTTGAAACTGTTTCTAGGGATATGTTCTGTTTGTTTGTATGTGTAAGTGGGACCTGAAGTTCCAGTGGGCGCAGCATGAGGGGAACCTGTCCGATTACATCCAGATCTAGGAGGGCACTGTACAGCAGATGCAGTGGTGGCTTATGAACCGACATTGGGTCCAGGGCAGATCCCTCTCCCTTCCCCAACTGGAGCACACAGTGGTGATGGACGCGTCCCTCCAGGGATGGGGGAGCCACATGGGAGAGGCGGAAATAAGAGGCCTCTGGTCTCCGGTGGAGTCCAAGCTCCATATCAACCTTCTGGAGCTTCGGGCAGTCCGGCTTGCTCTGAAGGCATTCATTCTCTCTGTCAAAGAGAAAGTGGTGCAGGTTTTCACAGACAACACCACTGCCATGTGGTACTGCAACAAACAGGTCGGGGTGGGGTCGTGGACCCTATGACAGGAGACTCTGCTCCTCTGGACATGGCTGGAACAGCAGGGCATTTCCCTGGTGGTTCAACACCTGGCAGGTTCACTGAACACCAGGGTGGACATCTTTGCATTTGAAAGTGTTCTTATTTTACCTGTGCCAAGTCCTGCTTGGTTCTACAAAATAAAATGCAAGTATATATTTTTGTACTTACCTAGTTGGTCTGGATTCTGAGTGTGCATAATCAGTCCTTGATTGAGTGACTGTAATAAATGCTTAACACACCCTCCTGATAGGCCTGACTGCTCGCCCACACTACCACAAAGCGAGCTGTTAGTACTTATCTAATTTAGCCTCTTCTATACCTCTGGGGACTCCCTGGACTCTGTGTACACTATACCTTACTTTGGTATATACAGAGCAAGCTTCGGGGCAGTCAGGCAGGCCATAAAGGTTATACTGCTGCTGATCTCATAAGAGGAAATGATTAGAATAGACAGTATGAACACCTGTATTACATAAGGCAACAAGGAGGAAGAAAATCAAAGAGCTGTCACAGCAAACACAGCGGCTTTGGTATTGGGCTTCACATCACAGAAGTATTCTAGCAGTGGAAGACATTCCAGGGCTACAGAATATAATGGCAGAATCCGTAAATGGAAATGTGGACTGCCAAGAATGAAAGCTGGATCAAGATAGCTGGAGTTTAAATTTCAGAGGTGTAGAGTGTCTCTTTTGGATCACTTCGCCACACTGGAGACCTCCAAATGCTAAAGCCCCACAGGCAGTGGTTTCCCAAGACCTAAGGTGAAACATTTTCAAATCCTTTTTTTGAATTGCAGTTCCTCAAACGCCACACATGGCATTCCCACATACTCCTTCACTAAACCTATCACTTAATAAATGTAATAAGGCAAACCAATGTTATCCTACGAAAGAAGTCGGACTTGCAATATTAAAAAATACATTTGAGAGTTTTTCACTAACAGGACATCTAAAACTTAACCCCTTGCTTGCGCGCGTCAGCCAACGGCTGTCGCGAGCACTCCCTCGGTAGTGCTGCGCACGCCCGTTGGCCAACACAGCCCCATCCACCTAATAGAACTCCCGCACCGCGGCGGAATTTGCGCTGGCTAGTAAATTAAAAGTGTCAATTGGGTTTAAGCACATTTTACATTGTCTAAAGGAGAGTTCATACACCCTTTAGCCGTGGTTAACAGAGGTGAGGTGCACAGAGTCCTAAAAGCCAACACAAACGGGTTCAGAAAGCAGGAAGGGTGAAGGCAAAAAGTTTGGGTGGATACTTCAGAGAGGGCCAGCTCCAACAGTGATTCTGTGCATTTGTTCGTGCTATACTCCTCAACCTTCTGTAGTCCCTTATACTGGATAGAATGTGTTCTGAAGTCCCTACACACAAAAGTAAATTATATAAAATGTATGACTTTAATGAAGATGCCTGTGATGCAGAATCAGGGACTACAAGTAAGTAATCGTTTGTTCTTCAGCATTGGTGTCTCCTAAAGATCCACATGCACTCACCCATCTCCCCATTCATGAGGCTACTAGCACTTCCCCAAGGTGAGGGACGAAAATCTGACGGTTGGTCCTGCTGAGGAAGGTTGGAGTTCTGAGCTCCTCTAAATGATTAGACAGAGTGTAGGTCACAAAATGAGAAGGATGAGCCACTAGTAGTATACAGTGATTTTCCATGTAATTTGCTGTACTGGAATACTGCTGTGTTAACATTGACTATACTGGGTTCCCTGGCTGACGTTGTGAAATAATTCAAGAATGTGAATCTATGAAAGACAGTAATGCTGAAGAACTGTTCTTACTGGAAAGTGAAGTTTTCTTATGATATCACACCCTAGTGTTGCAGGGATTCTGCCCAAGAACAGAACTATGCGTAGAATTATGGGACCTTAGCACGTAGGGACTGAGTCATCCTACCACCTTAGTCCCCATGAGCCCAATACCGACTAGCTATAGTGTCTCACTTGCTCTCCTACTTACTTAAAGAGAAACAAGTGATTAGACACCCTAGAACACAACACTCCTGAATCTCTCAGGACTCACAGTTGCAAGACACACCCTTTCACTCGCACTGTTGTATCTGTCCACAATAAGATCTGACAGAGACAGGAAACAGTTTAAAATATTTATTTTAACTACTGTGTCCTAACATGCAGTATAAGTGCCACAACAAGCAGGAAAATGGGTAGTACAAATACAGTCAGCATAGCAGCTAGTCCATAAATCATAAATGGAGATGCCACCATAAAAAGACAGTGGAGCCTAACATCCCTCCCCTTGCTAAGGTATTATTATATATTAGAATATCTCTGGGTTTTGGCTGCAGACCCCACACCTCAGACTATAGATGGTAGTTCTTAATCATAGGTGCTGTCTTGCCCTTCTCCCTGGAAAGGTCCCTCTCCAAGTGTGTCCTCCCTATGCATGTATCCCCATAATACCAAAGTACAAGTTCCAAACAACAGCTGCATTGGCATGTTTTGTCTAGGTGCTAGTGCCTGACCAGAACAAAATAACAAGGGCCTTTGTTTATTGACCTTGCTGACAATGTTCAGACCAAATACCAGGAACATGCAGAGAATGCCCAAAGTAGCCAGTTCTCTTGTGAAAGGTACGAACAAAGTCTTTGCAAAAATAAAGCCATGTAACAACGTGCGCAAAGCCCCGTAATGGTTGCTGAGCTGATGCTAACTTAGTGAAGACGATCATGTTCCTATGGGCCCCGTGACAATAGATAATTGTACAAATATTTACTATTTTCAAACTAAAGAAACTCTACTTTAATTGGTAATGTTTTACCAGATATGTGGTGTCTCCCCTTCCTCCAGAGTGGTGTTAACACCGGAGCCTTGGTTTACTGAACAAAAGCTTTGTAACAGGACACTATAATGAGGAGCTGAGGATTTTCTGAGTTAGCACACTTATATGTAAACAAAGTTTAAAGAATTGGAAATCTTCCACGTCAGCACTTCCGAGCCCTTCATTCCAAGTGCATTTATTTTTGTAGTATATATTTCAGTGTAATGGTACAGTACTGTTTTAGTGTCTGTTTCAGTGTAAAGGCACAGTCATCAGAGTTGCCACCCTGCTCTCCTGGGTAAAGAAAACCGCGCAGTCCAATGCAGGTAGGCAACAGCTCACAGGTGTATAGGAATACACAGATTATTTTTCTAATCAAGTATAAATGAGTAGGTAGATGTTTCTGGTCGTACCTTCAGCAGCCAAGATGCAGACTCTGTATTCCAGGAGCTCTGCCTTGAATATGGACTCCAGTCAGCCCTCAGGCACGCAAGTGTCAAGGCTTCTCTTGGGTATCTCTGATACTGCATTTACCTTAAGTCTTTAGGTTTTACTATAGAAGACCTCGAGCTATGTTAGACAAACGCCAATGTAAGGCAGAACATAGCCTGAACTGTTCAGGAAAGGGCCTGTCTCAGGTAGTGACTAAACCTAATGTCCATTCCTCTGAAACGTATTAAACTTCCTGCTTCCTCAACCATCCACCATACTTCTTCGATCTGACACAGCATGCCCAGCTTTGCACATTGAATGTTGTATTCAGCAAGTTTCAGCTATGGCATTGGGCCACAGGCGCTTCTTCTCTTATACTCGTATGGCTGCTGCCAGTCCTCGATTCATGGAGAGGTGTAGGTCTGTTTTCCGAAACGTTTCTTCCAGAGTTTTCTCCTTCCTTCTGAAATTTGCACCAACCAAGAGAGAAATTGACTGGACACATTTACATTTACTATGTGGTACCCAGGTGTCAGCAATACTGCAGGCTGTGTGGTTTAGGACAATATCAGTGCGCTGACCACAGAGATGGTTTACTTGTGATGCCCTCTAGTGGGGACTCCACTTCGCAAACCTATTGAACAGGATGACACCATAAACTTTCATTTATGGTTAACTTCGGATCAATAAAACCCATCAACAGTGCAATCAAAAAGGAGAAAATCAAGTTGCATATTACAATTAAAAATGAGGATTAAAGCTAAATAGATATATGCATAAACAAAGCAGCTTTAAAAAGCATCTTATCTGACAGAAACTTCGAGCTGCTGATTCCTTACCTTTGAATTTCCTAGGCATCAGACTGGATTTGTAAACATTTGTGTGAGCAGTACCACTGCTCGCCATCGGGTGGCTCAGTTCAGCTTTGCATGTAGTCGTCTGCACCAGATGTGACATCGTGGTCACCTATATAGGAGCCACGCGGACATGAGTTCTTTTTTTTCCGTGCAAGTTAGCGCTGATCCGCAGAAGAGCTACCCCTCTGTCTCTTTTTGACAGGATTTTTTCAACGTTTTGATGAGGAATTTTTCATTGTCTTGAGGGATAACCTCGAAGAGTAGGTTTTGAGCCAAGTAGCACCTGTCACCGTGCCATGTCAGTCACCAACTCGCACTTTGTGTGCCGATAGTATCTTGAGCTTGACCACGACTTAAAGCTGTGCTCGGACTGCTGGGCCATGGCGCTCGAGCCCTTGAGGGAGTGGTCCATGAAGCTCCTTGGGGCCCGGCAATCGATGTCATCAAGCGCGACTCCTCAGAAGTCCAGATCAAGAGAGAGAGAGAGAGGTCACAGGACCACTCCAGGAGACCCTTGAGGTCCTCTGGACAATTGGGGAAGAGGCACAAGAAAAGAAGAAGTCTAAATGAAGTTCGACTTTACCTCATCCATTGAGGATTGACAAGATGAGGGAGGAACATTGACATTCCAGGCATGGTTCTGTGGCGCTGGAGCGAGGTTTGGCTGTGCCACTCCCCCGTTTCTGTGAGCCGGAGCAACCCTCGCTCAAGTAAGAGTTTTACACGGTCATGTATTTGAGCAGGCTGACCCCTCTGGTGCACCTTCGAGCCCCGTGCTGCCAGAGGAGACCCCATCAGGCTCCGCACTGACTGTTCCAGCCTCAGTGCTGTGAGGTCTCATGGATCCGGATTGGCACCGGTCGGGCCAATGCGACCTTCCTTGGCACCAGTCCCAGCACCACCAGCGCAAGCCCCATTTGGATTCCTGATGACTCAGAGTCTGATCAGCGTCAGTCGCTGCCGAAGGAGCCCAGAGCCTCTGGAGTGTTGCCTGTACATTTTGAAGAGGTATAAGGCATGGGAGAGGAGTGGGAGGGGTCCCTAGATCCTTTAAAACAACAGTTAGACAATCCTGGTGAGGAATTAAACTGGCATGAGTAGCTTGCGGAGGCCAGCGGTCTGCTCTCTCCACCTACTGTGACTACAGAGGAGGGGGCTTCTTATGCTATGTTGGTAAAGAGGGCGACAGAGGTCCTTGGACTGGAACCGTCCTCTGTGCAAGTCAAGACTAATCTCTTGCCTGAAGTGCTTTAGGCTGGGGCTTCCTCATCTGAATCCTTTTTGCTATTTAATGAGGCACTAACGAATGTCCTTGTAGGTTCAAGGTCCAAGCCTAGCACAGGGGCTCCTGTGGACAGGACTATAGCACGTCACCTTTGCCCCGCACCGGGTCATCCAAGTTTCCTCTGTCAACTACCTACTCCTGAGAGCTCGGTGGGCCAAGCCTCAACGTCCCACAGCACACTGTGGAAGGAGATGTTTTTTCAGCCGGCCTGCATTGAGGTCAGTGAACATTGCATGCCTATTTGACCCTTTCTCGCACACCCTTTGGGAAATGGATCGCAAGTGCTGCCTGTAGGAAGCTGGCTCTGTATATACTATACCAAATTGAGGTATAGTATGCACAGAGACCAGTGTGTCCCCAGAGGCTTTACAGAGGCTCAAGTATAGAATACTAATGCTCTCTTTTATGTTAGTGTTGGCGAGCAGTTAGGCATATCAGAGGTCTCACGACCCCCCGGCTGTATTTATTAAAATATGAAAACAAAAATAAAATTTGAAAATAAACATTATTTACACAATTTTTAAATGCAAAATTCAGACATTAGATTTACAGCAAGGTAGACAGGTATGAAGGGCTAACCTTAACAAATGTCTAATACAGCGTGTTTCCTAACCGAATCTAACATCCTACATATCAATTTTGCATTCTAATAATTTCTGGGCCTACGGCAAGGTTGTTAACCGGTGTCAGATCCTTTCCCCAGCTATGCCCTCACGCCTAGGTGTGCATGCACAACAAGGGCCCGGTTACCGGGAGAGTTCGTCCCTCTCCTGGTTACCCTTGTACGCTCCGTGAACTCCATTTAACCAAAAAGGAGGGCCCTTACACTCGCGTCATTTGCTGATGTCATAGTGTATAAGTGCTAAGTGCTAAGCATTTGTTGTACACACACACAGGCAAGAAATGATTACACACAATCCGTTACTAAATCCGAGACCAATAGTTGGTAAAAAATATTACTTTTAGTATATTTATTTTATAGAACCAAAGATACTGTGATGTATGTAAATACGTTTTGTAATATCAATGACTTTCAATGTAAGAAGTGGAATCTTAGTGCATTTTTCAACAATACAAAGTTATCCTATGGGAAGGGACACAGGGCCAGATGTAGGTAAATAGTTTTACCGATTCTAAAATACCGAATTTTACCGATTCGGTATTTTAGAATCGGTAAATGCTATGTAGCAAAAAATTCAGTAAAATTACCGAATTGGTAAATACCGATTCGGTAAAATGGGGGACACATTCAAGGGTACCAGGGTGTCACTTTGACACTCAGTTGCACCCCTGAATCGTGCTTGTGTGCAGATGTGGCACACATCACATGGCGCAGTTGAAAATGCACGGATTTGCATTTTCAAAGGTATTCCTTATTTACCACCAACTTGTAGTTGGTGGTAAATAACGAATCCTAAAATGGGAAAAGCACTCATATGAGTGCTCCCTACATTGCAAATTCGGTAATTTACCGATTCGGTATTTTAAGGAATCGGTAATTTACAGATTCCTTAAAATACCGAATCGGTAAATTAGCGAATTTGCAATTTAAGCCACCTACATCCCAAATGCCCAATACCGGTCGGTAACGGCCGAAATTCTGTAATTTCGGCCGTTACCGACCGGTATTGGGCCACCTGCATCTGGCCCACAATCAGCAATTTGCAAGTAAGTAAACGATTTACAATATTGATAAAGAATCAGTAACAGGTAAGGTTCAGGTAAGTGACAAAACTGCACCACCAGCGGCACTGGGGTGGACGGGTGCAAAGGTCAAACTTGGGATTTGGTGCCAATGGAGAATGGGGAATCGGAGTGGTACTACTTACAGGTAAGTAGCATGGTTTCAGATGGATACATCTGCCAGTGGATTCCTCACCTTGTGAATATCCCCCTGCGTCAGCAACATTCGGAAAAAATAACCAAGGTAACACACACAGTGTGAAGACAATTTAGGAAAGCAAATAGAATAATACACTTCCTTTAAAGGCAACATATATACATAAAAACATTGCCATAATTGCAGGTATACAAGGGTGGACAACGGGTGGTGGGTGGGCATGTGAGGAATCCACAGGCAGATACTGTAGCCACCAGAAAAAGCGTTACCGAAGGTAAGTAACTTGTTCTTTGTAACCAGTCTCCGGTGGTAAGCACAGGAAGGCCACAATGCAGCACCAACTTGCACCTCCAGCGGCACAGGCGTGGCCGGGTGCTGAAGGCAAGCCAATGTTGAATGTGTAAATTGGAAAAAGGCTGCAGAGTCAGGCCAGGAGGCTGGACGAAAGAAACCTACAGCTGCACAGGTTAGCTGGAATGTGCTGGGAAGTCGGGACATCATTGGTTGGTCTCCCCAAAGCCCATGGGCTCCGGGGGCAGGGGTGTCCTTTGGCGTCGGAATTCATCTTACTGTTGCAGGTCGCGGTTGGGGGTAGTTGTGCAGAGGCTGCAGGCCTCGACGTGAAATCCAACATTGGTGGACCGGTGGGAAATTGGAACTCGGGCTCTGGGCGTCGGGTGCAGAAGTAGTTGGTTTTGCAGTACTGCTGGCAGAACACTTTGTCTTTAAAGTTGGTTTGCTTCTCGTCCGCTGTGCACAGGAGAGCAGGAGTCTTTTTAGAAGGCAGGCAGTCCTCCCAGGGTTCTGGAGATTGCTGGACTGCAGGAAGAGTCGCTCTTTGAGGGCTGCAGACATCCCGGTAGGGCTGGGGCAAGTCATTTGCCCTCTTGTTCGTAGGTCATCGGTAACCTGAGAATTAAGGTTCAAGGGTGCCCCTCAATTTAGGGACAATACAGGGTTTTTTAAATGTTATTTATTTTACAGAGTTTTATATAGCGCGAACTTGACCCGAATCTGGTACCAGAGCGCTTTACATAGCACCAATTGCATTACATGAGGACACATTTAAAACAATTTTTTTTAGGCATGGGGAGATTAAGTGATTTGCCCAGAATCACAGGATGTTCAGCGTCATTGCTGAGACTCAAACTCAGTTCCCTAGGTTCGAGGTCGGCCGCCCTAGCCATTAGGCCAATTCCTCTCCCAAAGAAGGTAGAAGGTAGCAGCCATTAGGCTACTTACCTTTAGGGTGCCTACAACCTTTTTGTGTCCACTCCCTCTGGAAGGCGAAAATGCAGAGAAATTGAATCAGTAATGACAATTTTTATTTTTTTTGTAAAACAATTTTTATTGCAGAGGTAACGCGAGTTATACAACATACATGCCAGTGCGCTTTCGGGATCATAAGAAATACAGTCACTATGTACACAGCCTTACAACCCACATCCCGGAGGTCGGGTGGCGTATAATCATGGATCAGGTTGCTCCAGTCTTCACGTACAATTGCTCTCAGTGATGCATCACTCTCCGCTTTTAACTGTTCCATGCTGTCTGAGCCCCCTCGTTCAGCAGTTGTGTATGAACCCTCTCTGATGTCTGAATTAATTTTAAATTAAATTTTTCGCCCCCCCCCCACCCCGTCTCCCTGGTGTCTGAGCCTATGTGTCATGGTTATAAACTTGGGTGAATAGGTGGTGGAAGGATTATGAAAGCAGTGATTAGGTGTGTGTGTCCGGCAGTAGTGTGGGGTCCAACACCTCCTCCCCCGGGGCCTCCATGTTTATTATTTCCTCCTCATCGTCTCTCGTTCCTGCACTGTCCCTCAGCGCCTGGACTAGGGTCTCCCACGCTAGCGCCGCTTCCTGAGCCTTCTCATCTGCTTTACGCCTAACCAGCTGGTACCTAAGTGCGTTCTCCGCCGCTGCCCATTTCAGAAATTCGTTCAACCATTTTTGATGTGTCGGTGCCGTCTTAGATTTCCAACCCCTGGTGAGCTCCATCTTTGCAATAAGGAGGCCCATGTCTATAAATTTACTCGACAGTTTGGTTTTGCACGTGTGTGGAAACCAATGTAGAAGGACGACCGCGCTGTCGTAGTGTAGGACTCTATCTGTGACCTCATTCAGGGTATCTCCAACCCCCATCCAGTACTCATGTAATTGAGGACAGTCCCTGAGCATGTGCAGTAAGTCAGCGCCAACTAGCGTGCATCTGGGGCATGCTGCATCTATTGCGCCAAAGTATTGTGCTATTTTATTCGGAGTGAGGTAGGCCCTATGAAGGATGTAAAGATGTATTAATTGGAAACGGGCGTTTCTGGTGCTTTTCCTAGCTCGCTGAAGCAGTTGGGGCCATGTTGTGTCAGGGATTTCTTTTTGTAGTTCAGTCTCCCATTGTGTTTTGAGGCGTGTTAGTGGCGGTATGTTTTCCGTGCTCATTCTGGAGTAGAGACACGTAACCGCTTTGATTGTCCCTGCTGTCATCATCGTGTATTGGCATGCCAGTGACATTTTAGGTTCAATCAGTCCCTCCCCCAATGTGCCTGAATAGCCCTCACTACTGCCGCATGCAGTAAATAGTCTCCTCGTGGGAGATCGTATTGTTCCTGCAGAGTCTGGAATGCCGTCAGCACCCCGTCGGTGTATAGGTCACCCACCATCTGAAGTCCCGCCTCCTCCCATAATTGGAGGTTCGACCAATCCCCTCCGTGCGGAAGCGCCGTCATCATCCCTAATGGTATCTCTGGCGCATATGGGTGATCAGGACCAGCACGCTTTTGCATGCGGTTCCAACACAGCCGCAGCGTCCTTTCTTCTTGGGTCAACCCTCTGAGTATTAATTTCTGCTGTAGGGCTATATATGCTAGCACATGGCGGGGGGTGCCCGCGTCTCTCCCTTGGTCAGGCCCCCGGTACACTCTTGCCACCTCCTGCGTGAAGAATTGCAGTTGCGCCGCCAGGTAATAGAGCTCGAAGTCTGGGACCGCTAGCCCGCCCTGATCCTTCCGGCGCATGAGAGTCGACAGTGCGATTCGCCGCCTGCCTTCTCCCCATATGAAGGATACTATGCTAGATTTCAGGCGCCTGAACACTGCTCCCGGTATCCATACAGGGAGGGTCCTGAAAAAGTACAACAATCGCGGCAGGGCGACCATTTTGAGGAGGGACACTCGTCCCGTCATGGATAGGGGGAGGGTAGCCCAGAAGGACATGTTGCCCTTCAATGCTCGAATACACCGTCCGACGTTCCCATCCAACAAGTTGGTGGGATCGTGGTAGATGTAAACCCCAAGATAATGCAAACAATCTGGTTCCCATCGCATGCTAATGTTGGCCGTCGGACACTGCTCCGCCTGTCGGAGCGGAAAGAGGCAAGTTTTCGCCCAATTCACCTTCAAGCCTGAGAGTGCCCCGAATCTCAACAGTAGATCCTCCGCACCCTTAACCGCCTCTACGGCATTATCTAAGAATAGCAGAAGATCGTCTGCGTACAGCGATATATGGTGGTAGGTCCCTCTCACTTCAAGTCCGTGGTACGCATCCCCTTTTCTAGCCAGCATTGCAAACGGCTCCATGGCCAGAGCAAATAACAGAGGAGAAAGCGCACATCCCTGTCTTGTTCCCCTATTCACCTCGTAGCGATCCGATATTAAAGCTCCCACTCTCACCCTCGCGCCTGCCAGTGCATAAAGCACTTTGGTCCAATTTCTATAATCGTCCCCTAGACCGAAACCCCGCATCACTGCATAGAGGTAGTCCCATTCCAGGCTATTGAATGCCTTTTCAATGTCGACTGATAACACCACAGGGGCCCTTGCAGTCTGTGGAGGGTCCGCTATAAGTCTGAGCAACCGCCGAATGTTGTGGGATGTGTTCCTAGTTGGGATGAAGCCTGATTGGTCCCCATGAATCAGACTCTGCATATGGGCTATCAGTCTCTCGGCTAGGATCGTGCTCAAAATTTTGTAATCCGTCGTCAGCATTGACAACGGCCGGTATGATGCTGGGTCTGTGCTATCTCTACGCGGTTTTAGCAACGGGATCATGATCGCCTCGCGCATCGATTGGGGTAACGCGCCCTTCCTTTTGGCTTCATTATATACCGTTCTGAGTTTCGGGGCTAGTAAATCCATATACTTTGCGTAGAACTCAATAGGCAGCCCATCCATCCCCGGTGTTTTGTTACGCGCCATTTTCTTTATGGCTCCCCTAATTTCCGCGAGGTCGACCGGGCCTCCGATTGTTTTAGCGTGTTACGAGTCCAGCCGAGGCAGCTGGATCTCTGCCAACAAGGCTTCCGTCGCCTCGGGTCGGGCCTCTAAGCCCCTTCTGTATAAGTTGCCGTAATAGTCTTTGAAGCACCTCACTATGTCCGGTTGGGTGGTATACACTTCCCCGCCCATTCCTGTTAGGGATAGTATCGGGGTTGAACCCCTATTGGGGTTGGCCAGCCAGGCTAGGAGCGTCCCCGTCTTGTCCCCTTCAGCGAGAGCCTTAGTCAAATAATATTTGTAATCAAAGCTGCGTAGGCGCTCCACCTCAACAGCCACCGCCTCTCGTGCTGCACAAACCGTACCCTGTAATTCGGGGTGGCCAGGTCGCGATTTTTCAGCGTCCCGCAATGTCCGTTCAGCCTTGTCTAAGTCCTCTACTAACGTTCGTCTCACACCTGCAAACTTCCCTATACAGTGTCCCCTTACCACTACCTTGAATGCGTTCCATTCGGCGGCTCTTGAGGAGGTAGTTCCCTCGTTCTCTGTAAAGTATTGGGTGATTCTGAGTTCTAAGTCCGTTCTGAATGGTGGGTCATCCAACGCGTCTGGCCGGAGCCGCCAAGTCGGGATCGGCGCAGACCCATTCATCCAGGCCAGTGTGAGTAGTAGGGGATTATGATCCGATATCGTGCGTGTTAAATATTCCGTACGGGCAACCATCGGTAATACTTGTTGGGAGCATAGGAATGCGTCTATACGGACGTGGAGGTCGTGCATGCTGGAATAGAAGGAATAGTCCCTCTCAGCAGGGTGCTGTATGCGCCACACATCAGTTAAGTCCCACTGCTCCTGCCATTTCAATCTATACTTCGCCAATCTATGTACCGGGGAAGCGTGTAGTGGCGGGTGTGATCGATCTAAGGTGGTGTCCTCAATAGAGTTGAAGTCTCCCCCCATCAATATTGGGCCAGCGAAGTAGGTAGCTAAGTGCTTGGATAATTTAGTGAAGTAAGCCGCCTGCTCCGTGTTCGGTGCATAAACGCTGCAGAGTGCTATGTCACGGCCCCTGAGTAATCCCTCAACAGCCACAAATCGCCCCTCCGGGTCTACAGTATGCTTAGTGACTTGGAAGGGAACCCCAGCCCGAATCCAGACCAGTACCCCCCTGGCAAACGCTGAATATGTGGTGTAGAACAGGTGACCCCTCCACCTCCCTTGTAGTGCGGCCCCCTCTTTTTTAGTTAGATGAGTCTCCTGCAGGAAGGCAATGTGAACCCCCCTCCGGACCAGGTAAGAATGAACTTTGTGCCTTTTAGTCATTGAGTTCAGACCCCGCACGTTCCAGGACACACATTTTAATGATCCCACACTATCCATTATCTCGGCTTTGCCGGCTGAGATCCCCGTCCAACAGTGGCCAGACACCAGTAATAACCCCTCCGTCCCCCATCCCCAACTGTTCCGCCTCCCTTTCCCAACGCCCTCTAACCCCTCCCTGCGCAGCCCCCCTCCCCTTTCCCCCGCCCCTGTCCTGAGTTGCCCCAACGTCTCTAGACATCCTCCCCCCTAGAACAGGACCTAACTACAAAAGAGTTACCCCCGTCCAAACAATTGAGCAAAGTGCTCTCAAAACTTGCTACTCCGCAGTCTGTACTGCGGTGGCCTTAGGGGCCTCTGGGCACGTGAACTAGCTACTGCAATGGAAATCGCCCCCCATGTCCCCCCCGCCCCCCAGTATGCATCCAAACTCACAATTGTCCAGTCTTACGTCTGCCTGCTCCAGCAGGTGGGCACGCCATTCCAGCCAGGCTGTCGCTGCCAGCCCCCCCCCTGGTTCGAGAGTCAGCTGCCGAAGACTTCCTCTGCTGTTTGCGGCGTTACTGTTGGGCCCCCTGTGCTGTCCACCTCCGACAGTTCAGTTTCCGACCCCGTTCTTTTGTCCTCCGATATCGATTCACCTCCCCGCTGTGGCGATACCACGCCCGAGACCTCCTTCACCGCTTGCAGTGCTGCTTTCCGCTCCACCTCCGTCTGCGATTCCGTCGGCTTTTTCAGGTGTTGGCCACGTTTCCGAAGCCGCTTGGATCTTCGTACCGAGCCCTGTTGGAAGTCCTCCTCAGCCCTGTAGTGGGCCCCATCCGTTCCAGCCTTGTAAGAGTCCCACCAGGCCCAAGCATATGCCGATGATGTAAAGAACAGTGCCTTCCCATCCAATGAAATCCGGAGCCTTGCTGGGAACAATAGCGAATATTGCAGTCCCTCCGTTCGTAGTTCTTTTTTAATGGACAGGAACGAAGCTCGTTGTTTTTGAGTTTCGAAGGTATAGCCCGGGAACAACGTGACTTTGCTATTATCAACCTGGAATGGTCCCGTTTCCCTCGCTCGTTGCAGGAGCCAGTCCCTGTCCCTGTAGTGGAGCACTTTGATCACCACCGGTCGTGGGGGGAGCCCCGGTTTCGGGGGCCGGGCTGGTACACGATGTGCTCGCTCCAATGTGAAGAATGGGGACAGACCCTCCGGCGCCACCACTGTCCGCAGCCAATTGTCTATGTAACCCAGTATGTCCGTCCCCTCCTTCTTCTCCGGAAGGCCCACTAGTCGGACATTGTTTCGCCGGCTTCGGTTTTCCTCGTCCTCCGCTCTCCTTTCTAGTGTCTGGATGCGGTCCAGGGCGTCCGTAAGTTTTCCTTCCAAAGCTTTTTGTCCCAGCACTATGTCTTTCAGTGTGGTTTCCGCTTCTTTGACCCTGTCGGCTAGCTTCCCATGGTCTGCTCTCAGGAGCCCCAGGCCCGTCGATACCTGAGCAATGTCTTGTTGCAGAGCGTTTCTCGTGGCCGCTATAGCTTCTAGGATCTTATCTTGCATCGTTAGCAACTCTGACTGGGGTTGTTGCATGGCGTCTGGAGCCTCTGTGGCCAGACCCCCCTCACCTTTCGGCCCTTTCGGTTTCCCCATGCCTCCTCCGGGTGAACCGCCGGACTAACCTGGGCTGGTCGTGATAGACAGTCCACTCAGCAGTATGTCAGGTCGCTTCTTCCAGAGAGAGCCGTCACCTGCCAGGTAGTCGTGGCCTGCGGTCTGCGCAGTCGGGGATCACTCGCCGGTAGTGGTAGCTGTGCCCCAGGGGTCCCGCCGCTGCACCCGCGCGCCCTCCTCCACAACGCGGGGGGGTGTCTGTGGCTGTCCTTCTCCGCAATGCGGCCCCGTTATGTCCTGCTCGCAGCTGCTGGTTGGGCCCGGTTCCCACTCTGCACCCCGGTGTTGTTCTCCCGTGGTCCTCCTCACACCGTGGGCCGCCGTGCTAGTAGCCGGCGTATCGGGCTTCCGTGCTTGCACTTACGTGCGCCTGTCGGAGCGGGTCCCCCCAATGGGGGATTGGGTTGTCGTCCCGGAAGTGGAGCAGCCAGCCTCCGCTGCTACTCACCAATTAGGCCGCACACCAGATCAGCCCAAGGACGCCAGCCAGTCGCCACTTCCCCTCTGTTTGGAGGTCTCGCAGCCCCTTGCTGGGCACAAATCCGCCGAGGGCGTTGAAGCACACAATCACTAGCACACCTCACTGCTGGATGATTGTTCCGTCAGTCAGTGCAGCGCTGAGTGCCTCTCCGGGTGGACACAGGGCGCCGATTTCCACCGTAGGCGCCCCCGGGAGCAGTACAACGGGGTGGGTCGGCGGAGCGGCTGGGTCCAGTCACAGGATCATGGGCGCATTACCCAGCCCAGCAGTGCCTCAATGGAGCCAGCCGGGCCCCCCCCAGGTTCCACGACATGAGGCATCTGGGTCCCCAGGCAGGTCTCGTGTTCCGCCCTCCGTTGAGGATCTCACCCCTCCTGGGCCCCCAACCGCTCACCGTCGCTGCCGCTCCCGTACCTCCGCTGGTCCGCGGTGATGACCCGCCTATGTCTCGGCAGCACTCCCGGGGGGGTCCGCTCGCCGTTCACCTGTGAGCGCCGATGCGCCAACGTTGGAGGGGCCGTGGGCCCAGAAGCCGGGGCGTCAATTTTCGGGCTCCCCGGGGCTCTAGACTCCACCGGGCACCGCAGCGCCGCACTCGCCCCCACTCAGTCCGCCGCCGCCGGGCCGCCTCTCGGGGTTAGCCCCCGCCGTACAAATCTGCCGATCTCAGACAGCTGCGCCCCGGGCTCCCATCGGCGACAGTCCGGCGTCCTCCGTGTCCTCACGCCGCCATCTTGCTCTCCGTCCTCCCAGGCTCCGTATAACTCGCAGCGCCGGTTGTGGTCGGTCTGCGCGCCTGTCCTGCACCCTGGGCAGGCACCGATAGTGGACGCGGAATCGACCCGAGTTTCACGGGGATTCCGCGTTGAATTTCGGATAAATTGCGGATAAACGGGGCGAGGGCTGGGAGCCTCGCTAAGCCACGTCCGCTTGCATCGGCCGCTAGCCACGCCCCCGAATCAGTAATGACAAATGTTCTACTATTTGGTGCTCCCATACATCTACCGATAAAAATGGTTCCTCTATTGAATTATTAGTCCTAGTGCTTGCAACACAATAAGCCCCAAAATACAACCTGGAGACATCATATTTTACCAGCAGAATCCAGGCTTTGTTTACAATGTGGGTAGCTGCAGATTACTCCAGTATTGGGACTTCCATAGATTCACATGCCTGAATCATTCCCTGTCGTCGAGACAGGAGTCTCCGGTATATAAAAAAGCAATGCTTAGATAGATAGCAAACTGAAAAGAGGCTTAGGCCCTTTTTCCTTTTGCAACCCATAACCTTCGTTATGTAAAAGAGACCAAAATTGTCTCTGAACCAATCAGAACCTCTCACCCTCGAGAATACTCTTGAGAGAACCTTTTGCCTCAGATTTTCTACCAAACGGTGTGCTAGGTAGTCTCCTTTGAGCTCTTCTCAAAATCTACTCTTTCTACTTGATATTGAGAACTTTGTTCTGTGAATTTCATCTGAATATATATTCTTCATTGCTGTCTACTAGTTCATTCTTCTGAGAATGTCTGGAAAGGAGAAAAATGGTTTATTTAGAGCCTATGCCACCTGTTCCAAGAAGAGGCTCTACACTGATGACCCTCATGCTGACTGTATTTAGTGTCTTTATCCGGACCATCAAGCTAAAGACTGTAAGGTATATCATACCTTTTCATATAAAACCCTGAGAGATCGTGAAAGACGCCTTTTGATATGGCTTTAAAAGCTAAAGTCCAGGAAGGAGGTTATGTCCAGTGACAGTGATGAGGCATCCTCCTCTACATATAGGAGTTCTCAGAAAAGAACATCTCCTCTTGCTCATTCCTCAGAGGAACGTCCTGAGAAGGCCCTCAAAAAGACCACTCAAGGGTCTTCTGGGCAGAGTCCCTCAAAATCTCCTCAGCCTAAAGAAAGTGAGAGAAAGGAACATGCTTCGGGGGAAAAACCACCAAAAAAGACGAATTCGGTCGTATGAGCTTCGGACTTCCCACTGCGTACAGTCTGCATCTGTGGACACTGAGGGAGGTGGCTCTACTTCAGACTATTCAAAAACACGAATAAATAAAAAAAAGCAGTCTAAAGCTGCTCTCTTCCTAAGCCCTTGTCCTTGTTCTCAGAAGTGAAGTAGGCTTTTCCTGCCCATATATCTTTAAATGCCACAGTGAGCATTCTCAGGCGCTTACTCAACGACTGTCTTTAGGAATCCTTCTGAAATTCTTGTTTTCTGTGAGATGTGCAACCCCACCTTGCTGCCCCTGAAACTCGGAAATGTTCTGCTCTAGATCACTAGTTTTCAGAACATATTATTGTGCAGCCCCAGTTGTATTCAGAGCAATATGCTGTAGTATGCACAAGGCAGGGGCTTAAAGCACCCAGAGAGTAGTTAGTCAGTGGGTTAAAAGTTGAATCTCATAATTATAGTTATGATATCCCTTTGGTATTGGAGAGGAAGGGAAACTGTAATGATCCATGACTACCTTTAGAGTGGGGTATTGCAATAGGGCATAGTGTGTTAAGTATTGAAGTCTTCAGAGGTCTCCTCCGGTTGCATCTTCAAGCAGCGCTTGGAACCTCCAGCTGTTTAATGTAGAAGTGGCATGGTCTGATCTGTGTCCTTTGGCAGCTGCTGGCAGTTTGACACTGCATTAGGTCTCTTCACTGTGGATTTTTTCCTTTTTCTGGGTGTATTTGAACATACAGGTGTATAGAATCTGGTACTGACTAAGGCTCCCAGTACACACGCTCCCTCCCCCTTTATCCTTGATGGAAAAATAATTGAGGCCACTCTGCTGTGATTTATTTTTTTTGTACATAACTGGAGCAGTTTATCCCCTTTGGGCCTGATCCAGCACACCGCATCAAGGTTTGTCTTGGAATCCAAGCACTTAACAGCTACCGAGCAGTGGCTATATCACTCTGAAATGTGAGTCCCTTTTTTCAGAAGCATGGGCAGTGCCCATGTTATTGCAACATTGTCATGAACGGAAATGCATTTATAAAAGTACCAAAGGTGAAGTCTATTAAAGGAAATTGAATTTGAAATGTGAAAAAAAAAAAAGACGAATTCTGAGCCGTCAAAATAACCCCCTCAAGTCAAGCAACCCTTCAGGAAGCTGTCATCTTTGACTCCTGAGGTAAAATCTACCAAACCTGCATCGTTGACAGGATCGTCGACGAAAAAATCTTAATCGTCGACGACGAAGATTAAGGTAAAGTTAGTTTCCAAGAAGCCTTCATTACCTGTGACAGTTGGTTCTCCATTGACGGCGTCATCGTTGACGATGGTTTAGACGACGAGGTCAACGACGAATTCTACAGCGACGACGACAGTTTAGATGACTGTATCGTCGACGGCAACAATGACGGTGGTAACTATGTTGTTGACGACGAACACAGCAGTACGGGTGGTGTCGACGGTTGCATCCGTGACGATGGTGTCGTTGGCGATCTCGACGACGAGCCCGTCGACGAGGGAAAAAACACCAGAAAAGATGGAAATTACCAGGAAGAGGAGGATAAAGGCAGAAATCATCTCCCCAAGCAAGATTACTCCTCTTGTGCCATCACACCTGCTAGAGGAGCAGGATTCAGAAGAAGAAGAAGATGAAGGACCCTTTGGCTACGCCAGTTGTTAGGGCTCAGGCATTCTGTAGCTTAGGTCGGATCCAAACTCAAGTGGAATAATAATGCAGATTAAAATCTCTGACCATTTGAATACAACTTTCCTCCGTAGTCCCAGATTGAATTGCTTGTGTGAATAGAAGGGTCTGCTAATCCAGTGCCCCTGTAAGAGTCCTTTTTTTATAAGATTGCTGAAGCATATTTACCCAGTACTTTGCCAGACAGACTGACATCTTGCCGCTACCAGTTGAATGTTCAAGGCGGTCCGGAATCATCCCTTTTGGTAAGTGGACTGACAACAGAGTATTTAAGATGCATTAATCTGTTTGTATCTTTAGTCAGCTGCATATTGTGGGTATACCTGTCTGTATTATATTTCAGCTTTTGAGTATCCTGTTTTCACACACCAATGTTTCCTTTGTCTACCTATGGGGCAGAGTGGTGGTCACTCTATGGTTTTTTCCCTCTACTTTTAGCAAACACTTACCTGTGAGTAAGGCATTCGATATTCCTCCAGGTTCTGTTTTCTGGAAGTTTTGGGACTTGTCTCTTTGCTCCCGTGGAACTACGCTTGGTACAGGCTGGGATTCGGCCATCTGACCCGACACCAGTTTTCCCTCGCAGTTACATGTAAAGTGCCATGAGGATGACTTTGAGGAGGGTATATATATATGAGAGTATCAATATCCTCCTCATCAAAATTATCACCAGGGCTACCAGGAAGAGATGGTTGGCATGCCATCTTCCTTAATGATGGATCTGCAGTTTATGCTGGCGGACTGTAGAAAGGGGTTTCCACCAACTCCAGCCTCTCAAGAAATACCGTTAACTGCTCCGCACTCACGCTCCATTCCTACTACTCCCATTAGAAGCAGGGAGTTACTGCCAGAGCCTTCACCTAGGTCACCACAACTAGTGCATCAACAGGATCCTGTCACCCCTGATGATGACCAAGAGGAGGGGGAGATAACAGACCCTAACAAGGAATAGGATGATTACCTTATTCCATCGCCTTGGTCTCCCTCACCAGTACCAATTGATTCTCCACCGGAAGACATCGGCAGGTTCCATAATTTGATGGAGAGAGCTGCGAAGAGGTTTGAGCTTCCGATGTCGACGACACAAACAGAGTGTTTCTTGTATGATTTTAAAGAATCATACCGGAAGTCAGTTCGGGCTATTCCGATCATTAGCCATGTGTGGGAAGAAGGCTTAAAGGTAATGAAGACACCGGCGACAGTCACACCTGTGCTCGCCAGACTGGAAAAAAAGTATAAAGCTCCTTTAGATGCTCCAGCTTGTTTAGTGGGCCATCCCAAAGCTGATTCGGTTGTATCCCAAGCGGCACAACAAAAATCAAAAAATCTGTCAGCTCCTATTACAACGCCTCCCGACAGAGAGGGTAGGCGTTTGGATAATGCAGGAAAAAGGTTTTCGTCCATGTCTGCTCTTCTAGTTAAAACTGCTAATGCCCTTGCCATTCTGGGAAGATACGATAGGCAAATGTGGTGTGACCAGACACCTTACTTAGACCTCATAAAGAGTATAGTAGACAAGAGGTCAAAAAGATCCTTCAAGTGGGAGAAAGGGCTTCTGCTGAACTCATTGATTGCGCAATGGATATTGCGACAACAGCCTTCAGATCCCTTGGAGGAGTAGCTATGCTTCGCCGTCAGGGATGGTTGAGAGCTCCAGCTTTTAGACCAGAGGTCCAAAATAAGATTCTGGATCGTCCCTTCGATGGGGAAGACTTGTTTGGAAAACAGGTGGATGATGCGCTTCAAAGTATCAAGAAGGATACAGACACCGCAAAGGCCCTAGGAACACTACAGTACTGCAAGGTGCCCTTTCGGGAAACCCGAGGTAGAATCCAATCATCATATTGAGTAGGATACCAACAGGGCAGAATCCCCTCTTATTCCACATCTTCTCAGCCATATCGTCAGCAGTATGGTCAACGAGAGGCAGGGGGCTATACAAAATCTGCCCCTAGAGGAAGAGGAGGTCGTCAAGGAAAGGAAATTTCCAGAAGACAATGACAACCTTCAGGATCCGGCTACATGTTCTATCAGTTCCCCTGGGTGGAAGAATTGCTTCTCATCTTCATCATTGTCAAGAAATAACGACGGACCGATGGGTCCTCAATATAATACAATTTGGACATACTCTAGAGTTCCTTCAGATTCCCCCTTGTACTCCTCCAACACGTCAAGAGGTTAAGCATCTACACCCGATGCGTCAAGAGATTCTGGCAATGCTCGGAAAGGGAGCAAAAGAAACGGTGCTGATCTCACAGAGACCATTACCAGTTCAAGGTACTGCCATTTGGCCTCAAATCAGCCCGAGAATTTTTACAAAATGTCTGGCTCCAGTGGCAGCTTTTCTAAGGAAACAAAGACACCAACTGGCAGATGCATCAAAGTAAATACCAGGAGCAAATGGGCAGATTCTCAGAATCTGCACCTTTGCTCCCGGTATTTTTGCATTTGGGATGCATCATCCCAAATGCAAAAATCGCAATTTAAGGAATCTCTAAATTGAGATTCCTTAAATTGCGATTGCATTTAAGGAATCCCAAATTGAGATTCCTTAAATGCAATGCATGAAAGTAAAAAAAATAGCGAATTCGCTAATAGGGGGAGCAAATTACCATGAAGTTGGACTTCATGGTAATTTGCTAAAACATTGATAAAAGCACTTTTGTGTATTTTTCAAAGTTTCATGTTGCGCACACACATGCCCTTAGGGCATGTGTGTGTGCAACATATGTGCATAGATCAATTTCAGGGGTGCAACAGGGTGTCATTTTTACACCCGTGCACCCTTGAAGCTGCATGAGCAATTTGCGAGTACCTACTGGTACTCGCTAATTGCTCATGCAATCTCCAATACATTCCTATGGGCCTGTAGGCCCATAAGAATGAATGGGACAGCATTCCTTAATTGCGACTAGCAATTTGCGAGTAGCAATTAAGGAATGTTAAGGAATCGGTATTTTAATAGCGATTCCTACATGCATAGGCTTTTGCTATTCCTAAATAGCGATTCCTTAAAAATCGCTATTTAGGAATGGCAAAAGGCTACGTTGATGCATCTGCCAGCAAGTGTTTCCATACCTGGACGACTGGTTAGTCAAAGCGCCTTCACAAACATCAGCTCAGTCGTCAACAGCGGCATGCGTGGAATTGTTTGCCAAGCTGGGTCTGACTCTGAATACGGAAAAGTCATCCCTTCAAACTTCAAGGAACATCACGTTCTTGGGGGCGATTCTAGACATCACAGTAAACAAGGCAATTCCCTCCGTGGAGAGGCAACTGGGACTAATATCTCTTTCCCAGGCGTTTGCAAAAAGAAAGTATCTTTCAGTAAGCCGTCACAAGTCACTGCTAGGAACAATGTCCTCTTGCATCCCCTCGTTCCTTTCTGCCAATTGAAAATGCGTCCTTCACAGGAACAATTGGATCAGCAATGGCGTCAGGCAGAGGGATCCTTCAACGACAGGGTGAAGATCACACCAGCCATGATCCGAGCAGTAGAGTGGTGGACCCAAAAACATTCCTTACCGAACCAGCTCCACTGGTGATTACCACCGATGCATCCCTGGAAGGGTAGGAAGTGTTCCTTCAGGGCCTTCAGGTCAGCGGTCGTTGGAAGTTACATGAACAACAATTCATATCAATTTGCGAGAGCTCAGAGCAGTGGGCTTAGCATTACTGGCTTTCCTGCAGTGGATACAAGGATCTGCAGTACTAATCAGGACAGACGACACAACAGCGATGCATTATCTCAAAAAACAGGAAGGTACAAGATCACTGTCCCTGTCTCAGGAAGCACAAAACATATGGGAATGGGCTGTTCAACACGGAGTGTACCTAAGAGCGGAACATCTTCCAGGGGATCAGAATATCAAAGTGGACACTCTGAGCAGACTAAAATCAACCTGCCACGAGTGGGACATCAACCATGATATTCTACAGAGCATCTTCTTAGGATGTGGAGAACCGACAGTGGACCTCTTTGCGACAGCTCAGAACAAAAAAATGCTGGTTCTTGACAAGTTGGCGTCACCATCGGGGATCTTGGGGGAATGCGTTATTGATGCATGGTCAGGCGTCTTTGCGTACGCCTTTCCTCCGATTCCCCTCCTGCCATGCCTTCTTACAAAGATAAAGAAGGAACCGTGCAAAATAATACTGATAGCGCCATGGTGGCTCAGACAACAATGGTTCATGGAGCTGCTTCCATTGTCGGAGGTTCACCCGATTCACCTTCAACCAATACCGTCGCTTTTGACGATGTTCCAGGAACAAGTGCTTCATCCAGATCCGAAATCACTACGCTTAGCGGCCTGGCTCTTGAACACTGCGAATTTCAACATCTAGATATTTCATCACAATGCAGAGATATATTATCAAAGGCCAGACTGGAAAGTACAAACAGAACATATAGGATGAAATGGAAGAGTTTAAGATTCATCCTTTGACCTCAGCAGCTCATGAAATTATCCCATATATTCTGCTGTTGGCAAAATCTGGTTTAGCCCATGCTTCTATTAAAGTGCATCTCACCGCTATATCACGATATAGAAGAACTTCCTCAAGACCATCGTTGTGGTCCGAAAGAATCATCAAACAATTCATGAAAGGATTATTTCGAACCTTTCCTCCCATAAAACCTCCTCCACCTCTCTGGCAATTGAACATCGTATTATCTCAATTAATGAAGCAACCTTTCGAACCAATTCATACGGCGGACCTAAAATTCTATCATGGAAGGTAGGTCTTTTCATAGCGCTCACTTCAGCCAGGAGAGTTGGGGAGATACAGGCTCTCACTATACAGGAACCTTTCTTGCAGTTTAGAGAGGACAGGATTGTTCTCAGGACTAATCCTAAATTCATACCAAAAGTGCCTACAGACTTTCATCTGAATTAACTGCTGATTCTTAAGAGATTTTTTCCTCAACCGGCAACGGCAGCGGAAATAGCTCTCCACTCACTGGATGTTCAGCGCTGTCTCAAGTTCTATTTGCAAAAAACAAGGCCTTTCCGCAAGTCTTCACAACTGTTTGTATCTTATAGTGCACCCAGGAAGGGTTTTCCTTTATCCTAAAGGTGAATTACCCAATGGATTTCAAGTGCAATACAATATTGTCATCAGGTAGCTGGGAAGCCGTTAAATGCACGTGTTGAAGCTCATTCTACGAGAGCAGTGTCCATCTCCACTGCTCTGTTTGCGGGTGTACCTATCCAGGATATCTGCAGAGCGGCTACCTGTAAGAGTACACACACCTTAACCAGGCATTACTACCTGGGTGCGGCTACTGATAAGGGTGTGGCAGTGGGACAAGCAGTACTGGGAAACCTTTTCCAATGACGGTGAGCCCTCTTTACTATCCCTCCTTTCTTTATTAGTTACATATGCACATTTTATTGTTATGTGTTGTGATATATGCAATTTTGAAAGATTCAGTATATATGTATATGAAGTGCAATTTTCAAGGTACATACGTTGCCTGGTTCCACCGAAAAATGTGCTATGATTTACTGCTCGCTATTCTGATTCAGGCATGTCAATCTATGAAAGCTCCAATACTGGAGTAAGAAAACAAGTTACTTACCAGTAACTGTAGTTTTCCAGTATTGGAAAATTTCATAGATTCACATTCGACCCACCCTCCTCCCCTGAGGGGCTCACCTTGGATTTAGCACAAAAGATGTCTAAGGTACAAGTGCTGGAAAATCTGAGGGGTAAAAGGTTCTCTCAGACGTGTTCTAGAGGGTGAGAGGTTCTGATTGGTTTAGGGACAATTTTGGCCTCTTTTACATAACGAAGGTTATGGGTTGCAAAAGGGAAATGGGCCTAGGCCTCTTTTTAGGTCTCGGCCTAGCGTTACACTGCGCAGCAGTGTTCGCGCAGCAGAGATTTTATGTTTACAGTATTGGGGGCTTAAACCCGCCCCTCTTCTCCATTGGCTGGCCTCATAAATGCTGGCCAGCCATTGGAGGAGAGGGGCGTCACTCCATTTAAGCCCCGTCTTTTTGGGACAGAGGGTGTGTTTTTTCGTTTCTTTCTGTTTACTTTCTCTCCTCCTCTCATTGGCTGGAATTTAACATTCCAGCCAATGGGAAGAGGAGAGAACGAAAACATGCCCCTCAATCCCAAAAATGCCGCTGGTTTCTCCGAGGCATTTCTAGAAATGCCACGGAGAAACATGGTGTTCCTTTCCCCCTTGCGCTGATTCCGCTGGCAATACAGTATCTACAACAGTCGCCTCGAAACGTTTCCTCTCAAAACTAGGAACAAAGTTTTCATTTTGCATTTTGAAGAGAACGAGAGGAAGGCGGAGCATTGCAGACATTATTGCAAGAATTACCGGTGTCCCGGAGCCACTCCCCGTCACCTGGGCTGTGCAGACACCCCCTGCTGCAGGGAGAGAGGCTGTTTGTGTCTTGGGCAGAGACCGGCGCACCTGCCCCCGCTGGATACACGTGTGCTCCTCTGCCGCCTGCGGGGCAGGGAGCCGACAGCTGGGCCCGGGCAGCTCTCCGGCGAAGAGGGCCCGGCGAGCAGCGCGCACTTGTTGCCTCTTCTCCCCTTGGGCCTCAAGTCAGGGAAGGCAGGGCGAGGCGAAATCCAGTCCTCCGGTGCAGCCCCAGCGGGCCTCCTCCCGGCGCACGAGCCGCAGTTACCAAGGAGACCCATCTAAGCCTATTTGGCCACAATAAGTATTATCTGTGGGGAGAGCAGGTTCCACGCGCCGCTCAGCGTGAGGAGGAGCAGCGCGTGCGGGATCACAACGAGGCACGTGCCGCCTCATAAGGCCCGCGCGCGCTCTCAGGGCAAGGCAGGCGAGGCTGGCAGGGCAAAGCGTCCCACGGGCACTCAAAAGTTATTTACAACACACGAGCACATGGCAGACGTGGCGGTTCGCTCTCCAGCAGGTACCGAACGCCATTCTAGAGTTTACATCTCAGGCATTTGCCATTTAAAATTTTTTTTTTAGATGAAGCGCTTTAACAGTTTCTAAACGCTGTAAAATAACAGATATTACTATTGTTCTATGCAAATGGTGCTCAATTTATAAACCTCGTCGGTATGGGATTCCGAAGTGGGGATGCCGTGTTAGAACTCGTGACGTCCACAACATAACAAATACTAGAGGAAAAGTGTTATGTTTCAGGGCATTTTTTTTTGTTAGCTTACCACATACTTTGATATTGATTGCTTCCTCAACATGCCATGGATGGATGCACCAGGAACTTCTGAGGCATCTCATATATGCCAACATGTTGAAACTTATCATTTTGTTTCACGTCTCTTCCTCCTCTGGTTAAGTAGTTGTGCGCAACGACATCTCGCCTGCCAAGGCTCTCCTCATACGATGCCCCCTCACAGTGCCCCCCCAGCTGCTGGATCGCCGTGGATTTGTGGCACCTGGCGGGCCTCTCCGGAGCGGGGGCGCTGCATGTGAGCCCGCCCCGGGCTGAAGAATGGAACCCCTGCATGAACCCCCGGTCCACCCCTCCAGCCTCGGTCAGGGCAGCACGGCCCCGGGGGGTCTACACCCGCAGCTCCAGCGAGGGTCACCGGCCTGAGACCAGGGCCTCACAGGAGGGGTCACAGCAAGCACCGGGATCAGATCGGATTGGATAGCGGTGTCCCCGCCACAGTCAGAGCCCCCAGGGATCGCACCACCAGCAGCGAACTGGGCGCCCGATACCAGCTGCGCTCGTTTTTGCCTTTGGACTGGGTTCAAGAAGCTGCTAACAGCCTCAACTGCTGTGCAATTACCACCCATGGAGGCTGGTGCGGGTCAACAGAGGGGCATGGGGTGAAGCGGAACCCTGCCAGGAGCTGCAGATCACAGGGCGGGAGGCAGTGGTGCCCTGCACCCGACCGCGGGGAGAGGAGACGGGCCCTGCACCAGTTGCTGCAGATCACAAGAGGGGCAGGGGTGTCCTCAGCAGATACAGGGAGAGAAGTGCAGCAGATCACACAGGAGAGGCAAAGGGTGCCCCGGGAGCCTCCGATCAGAGTCCCGCAGGGAGAGAAAAGCGTCCTCCCTCAGGACACCTGGGTCCCCGGAAGGGTTGGGGCGCCCTGTTGGTGGATCTGGACCGAGAACCGATGAGCTGTGCCAGAGACACCCCCAGCAGAGAGGACAAGGAGGTCTACCTGGCGCCTTGCACCGGGATAGCTCCCAGAGACCCTTCGCCAGGCGCCCATGAGCAGGTAGGCTTGGCAGACACACCGTTCCCAGAGCAGGTAGGCTGGACAGACACACCGTTTACCACCTCTCTTAATTAATGAAATGCTATTTTATTAAAATGCAAGCTTACTCCTAACTATATAAATATGGGCTGTGCGTGGAAGAAGTGGCGCCATTAATTCAAACAAGTCAGGTTGTGGTGTTGTCTCCCTGTGTGATGCACGAGAAAGTTGACGCTTGTTTTCCTTTTTTTCTGTCCACGGGGCTTCTGGGCTGTTTGCCAAAATGTCTGTCTGTCGAAGTCCAGGGGCGGGAGGGAGGGAGGCAGTTTGGGTAATAGTGAAAGTGGTGGGTGGGGAGAGGACAGCCCGATCAGCAAACCCTTGGTATGCGTGTGGGTGAAATGTATCCGAAGAGAAAACACCTTTTATGTGCGTACTTAACACCCACGTCTGGTGCAGTAGAAGGCACCATTTCGAAAGGTGCAGAATTAGTTGCGCATCAATGCATGCGTGTAGCATGTACACAGAGAGCAACAAATGCATTCATGTTTGTGTTTCTCATATACAGGGGCAGCAGCAGGTCACAGGTGCATGCGTGTGCCACGTGCAGGGCACGGGTACATTCGTGTGACCCGCGGAAGCAGCCACATGGCATCGATGCATGTTAGTATTATGTGCAGAGGCTGTAGCAATGCATTTATCCGGGGGTCATGCGATGTCGCATGTAACGAGGCAGTGATGGGCCATAGAGTCATGTGTGTGATATCGAGGGAGGCAGCAGCAGGGCATTTCAGTGTGTGTGAGAGGCTGCAACATTGCATTGATGCACGTGTGTAATATGTAAAGTGGCATGTATAGTTCATTGATCAGTGCGTGTGAGATATGTACAGGGGTAGTAAGAGGGCCTTGCGCCATGAGTGCTGTATTCAGAGACACTAGTACGTTTCTTCACATGTGTGCTACAGCTCAGGGGCATTGTTGCATGTGTGTGATATGACCAGGTGGATCTAGGACATTGCTTCCCATGTGTGATGTGGCCAGGTGTGGCTGCTGGGCCGTGATTTGTGGGTGAAATGTACAAAGGCAGCAGCAGCTCATTCATTCGTGTGTGTGAGATACATAACTGCATAGCCTCGATTCACGTGTTAAATATGTACAGAGGCACCAACTAGGCATTGAACTGTGTGTGTGTGACATATACAGAGGTAGCCGGGCAGGGTTTGAGTTGTGCGTGTTACCTACAAGGTTGTGCAAGGTGCAGCTTCACTTGTGTGATATGTGTAGTGAAGCATGATGTCAGTAGTCCATTCCTGCAGTATGTGTAGAGGCAGCAGCTGTAGATTGAGTCTTGTGTGGTGCACAGAGGTGCCCCCTGATTGTGCCGTTTTTCATGCCTTCTGCCCCCTGATTGTGCCGCTTTTCTTGCCTTCTGCCCCCTGATTGTGCCGCTTTTCTTGCCTTCTGCCCCCTGATTGTGCCGTTTTTCTTGCCTCTGCCCCCTGATTGTGCCGTTTTTCTTGCCTTCTGCCCCCCTGATTGTGCCGTTTTTCTTGCCTTCTGCCCCCCTGATTGTGCCGTTTTCCTTGCCTCTGCCCCCTGATTGTGCCGTTTTTCTTGCCTTCTGCCACCTGATTGTGCCGCTTTTCTTGCCTTCTGCCCCCTGATTGTGCCGTTTTTCTTGCTTTCTGCCCCCCTGATTATGCCGTTTTTCTTGCTTTCTGCCCCCCTGATTATGCCGTTTTACTTGCCTTCTGCCCCCCTGATTATGCCGTTTTTCTTGCCTTCTGCCCCCTGATTGTGCCGTTTTTCTTGCCTTCTGCCCCCTGATTGTGCCGCTTTTCTTGCCTTCTGCCCCCTGATTGTGCTGTTTTTCTTGCCTCTGCCCCCCTGATTGTGCCGGTTTTCTTGCCTCTACCCCCCTGATTGTGCTGTTTTTCTTGCCTCTGTTCCCCTGATTGTGCCGTTTTTCTTGCCTCTGTTCCCGATTGTGCCATTTGTCTTCCCTCTGCCCCCCTGGTTGTGCCGTTTTTCTTGCCTCTGCCCCCTGATTGTGCCGTTTTTCTTGCCTCTGCCCCCCTGATTGTGCCACTTTTCTTGCGTTGTGTGTGTGGCTCTGTGTGTGTTTGGCTCTGTGTGTGTGGCTCTGTCTGTGTGTGTGTGTGCCTCTGTGTGTTGGGCTCTGTGTGTTGGGCTCTGTGTGTTGGGCTCTGTGTGTGTGTTGGGCTCTGTGTGTGTGTTGGGCTCTGTGTGTTGGGCTCTGTGTGTGTTGGACTCTGTGTGTGTTGGGCTCTGTGTGTGTTGGGCTCTGTCTGTTGGGCTCTGTCTGTTGGGCTCTGTCTGTGTGTGTGGCTCTGTCTGTCTGTGTGTGTAGCTTTTTTTGTCGGTGGTTCTATGTGTGGGTGGCTCTGTGTGTGTGTAGGTGGCTCTGTGTGTGTGGGTGGCTCTGTGTGTGTGTGTGTCAGGTTCCAAGGGAGGTAGCGGCTGCAATGGCTGAAAACGCACAGTTACGAGCCAGGTTTGACAGATTGCCCACTACTACCACATCAACCGGGGCTTCTAGTAGCACTTCCCCTACCACGTCCGTGGTGGTGGAAATGCCCGCACAAATCCCTCTCGCACCACCAGAACGATACTATGGGGACATAAAAAAGATTCAAGTGTTTATGACACAGGTACAGATGCACTTTATGTGCAAACCCAAGATGTTTTCCACACACCAAGCGAGGGTAGCTTTCCTTATCTCTTATCTAGGGGGGGAAGCTGCACAGTGGGCTGTTCCCATAGTCAAAAGGGATGACCCACTCCTGTACCACTGGGACGATTTTAAGGAAGAGTTCGAAAAAACCTTTGATAGGAGGGCAGAGACCCTCACGGCAGACAGAGAGTTGTTGAAGCTAAAACAGGGAGATGCAGATCTTGTCACATATCTCAACAACTTCCGGAGACTCGTGGCCGAAACCGATTGGCCAGAAGCAAAAAGAACAGCCTTATTTTATCAAGGCCTTAGCGAAGACATGAAGGACGTATTAGCCCAGATAGACCCCCAGCCCCGTACTTGTTCTGCTTTAATTGACCTTACCTTGCGCTTAGACCATCGCATGAAGGAAAGGAAAGGAGAGCATAAGAAAAAGGATAAAGCAGTGATGCCTTATGAACAAGCCAGTAGTAGTGACAAGCCGGCTCCTGCTTCTGATGCAATGGAGATAGGGGCGGTGCGAGCCTCCTTAACCGCCAGCGAAAGAGAACACAGACGCAAACAAGGACTGTGTCTCTATTGTGGGAAGAAAGGCCATTTCCTACGTGAGTGCCCGGTTAAGCCAAAACTCAACCGGGTTCGGGGAGGACAGAGCCTTGCAGGAGCGGCAGCAAAGGAGTCGGAAAACTACACGGCTTGAAGGTGAACGAAGGGAAACCCTCAGGCATCCACATCATCCCTTCACTTACCCCGAATACGTTGGACGAGCGGAACCACCTTTTTTTGAAAATGACCTTGCACATAAACAACAAACACCATGAAGTGCAAGTGATGGTTGATTCTGGGGCTACAGGATGTTTTATGGACTGTTCTATGGCTCGTCGTTTGGGAGTGAAACTGGTCTCTAAGGACAGACCCGAAACAGTCTACGCTGTTGATGGCAACGAACTACAAGCAGGCCCAATAACCTACCAAACGAGGGAGTATGAAGCCGTTTGTTCTCCATCCCATCATGAACGTCTGGTCTTCAACATCATTGAAGCCCCACAATATGGAATCATCCTGGGTCTCCCATGGTTGCAAAAACATGACCCTGACATAAGGTGGACTACCAAAACGATCAGTTTCCTTTCCCATTATTGCCGCGACCACTGTTTCTCAAGGATAAGGAATCCGGCACAGACTAAAGAGCCTACGTACTCGATAGCCACAGCTGCAGAAAAAGACGTAACTCTGCCTTCGTGTTACGCTGAGTACAGGGCGGTGTTCAGTGATAAAGAGGCTGAGGTGCTGCCACCACACCGAACATATGACTGCCGCATTGACCTCATCCCCGGTTCTGAAATCCCCAACGGGAGGATTTATGCTCTAACACTACCTGAAACAGATACGCTACGAGAATATCTCGACAAATACCTGGCATTAGGTTCTATCCGACCATCCAGATCCCCTGCAGCATCTCCTTTGTTTTTTATTCCCAAGGCAAATGGTGAAAAAAGATGCTGCATAGACTACAGAGCGTTAAACGCCATCACCATGAAGAACCAGTATCCGTTGCCTTTGATCCCGGTGCTGCTGGAACAGGTCCGGGCGGCACATATCTACACGAAGCTGGATTTGCGCGGAGCCTATCACCTTGTTCGCATCAGACGGGGTGACGAGTGGAAGACAGCCTTTAAAACGCGGTAGGCACTCTATGAGTACTTGGTGATGCCCTTTGGGCTCTGCAATGCCCCGGCCGCATTTCAGTTTTTCCTAAATGAAGTTCTTCGCGAATACCTGGATCGACATGTGGTCGTTTATATAGATGACATCCTCATTTATTCGAATTCGACAGAAGAACACATCACGCACGTAAAAACAGTGTTACGAGCGCTCCAAGAACATCACCTCTTTTGCAAAATCACCAAATGTGAATTTCACGTCACCACGGTGGAGTTCCTAGGTGTTATGCTTACTCCTTCAGGACAGGTGATGGCAGAGAGGAAGGTCCAAGCGATTGTAGGGTGGCCCCGCCCCTCCAACGTCAAAGACATTCAGAGCCTGTTGGGGTTCGCCAACTTCTACAGGCGATTCATATCTGGCTTCTCCGGAATGGTATCACCACTCACGAGGCTTACGAAAAAGAACACCCCGTTCGTGTGGGATGATGAAGCCCAACAAGCATTTGACAACCTCAAAACAGCGTTCTCATCCGCGCCTGTATTGACACATGCCGATCCGGACCTCCCGTTCATTGTAGAGGCGGATGCCTCTGAAATAGCTCTGGGGGCAGTGTTGTCACAAAAAGAAGAAGCAACCGGCACCCTGCACCCGATTGCATACATGTCTAGGAAGCTCAGCTCTGCGGAAATCAATTATACCATCGCGGAGAAAGAGCTACTTGCCATTCGAGATGCCTTTATGGAATGGAGACACTGGTTAATGGGGGCTCGACACCAGATTACGGTTTATACTGATCATCGAAACCTTCAGTTTTTACGGGCCGCTAGACACCTTTCTCCCAGGCAATTAAGATGGATGATGTTTTTTGAAGAGTTTCGTTTTGTGGTTACGTTCCGGCCTGGTACCAACAACAGGAAGGCGGATGCTTTAACACGGAGAGAGAACCTCTTGATACCATCGGAGAAACCCGTGCGGTCCATCATAGAACCTGCAAAAGTCATAGGAGTAACCCATACAGATGACTTTTTGTCCCGTGTTAGGAGGGGTGTACAAACTTGTGTGTGGCGCACTTGGCTCAGGCATCACCCGGAATGGAAACCAAGACACGGCGTGCCGATGAGAGGAAAACAGGTCCTGGTACCCACAAACGTTCTACGAAAAACAGTGTTCTCTTGGTGTCATGAGGTTCCGTGTGCCGGTCACATGGGGTTCGTCAAGACGTTGGAAAAAACCCAGCGGCAATTCTGGTGGCCTTCCATCAGATTGGATTTGCGCAGATGGGTGACGGAGTGTGCCACTTGTAGTCAAATGAAAACGGACAGACAGAAACCTCAGGGATTGCTACAACCTCTGCCCACTCCAGAGAATCCGTGGGAGAGGTTCTCAGTCGACTTCATTGTGGGGCTTCCGAAAGACCAGGGCAAGACGGCCATTATAGTGGTAGTGGATTTTCTGACAAAAATGGGCCATTTCATTGCCTGTGCCCAGGTACCCACAGCAGGACAATTGGCACATCTACTCCTGGTGAACATAGTACGACTGCATGGCCTTCCCCGAGACATCGTGTCCGATCGAGGGGCACAGTTCACTGCGAGATTTTGGAAAACTTGGTGTTCAGCTTTACACATAACCTCGTCTGTGTCCACCAGTTTCCATCCACAAACCGACGGACAGACGGAGAGACTGAATCAATCCTTAAAACAGTACCTCCGATGTTATGTGCAAGAAAGCAGCGACTCCTGGGTTGATTGGTTGTGGGTGGCGGAAATAGCCTATAACAACACTCAACACGCATCCACTCAACACACACCTTTCTTTTGTTCCTATGGGCACCATCCCAGGTTCACCCCCATGTTGTTGCCTTCTGATAATGTGAAGCTGCCTGAGGTGAGGGAACGGATGTTGCGGGTGCGCAAAATCCTTTTGAACGCACGCAAGAACCTTGTGAAGGCCAAAGCCAGTTACAAGCGCCATGCAGACAAGCACCGTAGACCAAATCCGGTGTATCGGAAGGGTGATCTAGTCTGGTTATCTACCAAGCACATTAGATTCAAGAAACACAGTGTGTTTAACCCGCGGTTCATAGGACCCCATGTGAATCCGGTGGCTGTGCGCCTGCGATTGCCTGCGCAGCTTCGCATTCATCCTGTGTTCCACGTTTCCCTCCTGAAACCCTCCAGGAGTCCGGTTCGTAGGTCCCCTTTGCCTCTCTGGGTGCAACAGGATCAGGAGTATGAGGTGAGGTGCATTCGGGACTCTAGAAGGGTGAGGGGTCGCTTGCAATACCTTCTCTCCTGGAAGGGGTTTGGTCCGGAGGAGGATTCTTGGGAACCGGCGACTGCTGTTCGGGCCCCCCGGTTGGTGGCCCGGTTTCACCGCTTGTTTCCTGGAAAGCCGGGGGGGGTGTTGGCCCCTTTGTGAGGGGGGGTGTACTGTCAGATTCCAAGGCGCCGGACGATTACGGGCCGCCATAAACTACAATTCTCGGCATGCAGTGCGTACGTCACGCACCAACGTGAGCGGCGCGCGCATGCCAGGAAATAAAGGGCTGAGTCGGACGGCGGTGAGACGCCGATAATTCCGTCTTTGCGGTGGCGTTTCCTGGAATTCGAGGTTGGTAGCGGTAAGAGGCGGCTGAAGTACCCAAGTACGCCAGAACCATGAGTAGCCAGAAGTCGTGGGGGTGTGTAGCGTTGGTAGTTCCGATCCCAACAACACACCCACAGCCTGTTTGGTTTCTTGGGAGTTTCACTCGGAGGAGTGGTACTCGGAAGTTCGTGGACTTCATGACAGTGTTTTCTACTAGGTGGCTTTACGTATGGTCGCTTTGGGAATAAGTCCAGCGGCTTGTTTGAGCCGTACTAAGCCGACCTGGTAACTTTGTACATATTTGTAAATACGTGCATGCAGGCACAGTGGCGATAGGACTCACCTGAACCTTATTGAGCCTCGTTACTGTAAGCCCTCTCATAGTACTTTACTTCATATATTTCGAGGGCTCTAACTAAAGAAGATAGCGTTACAGAGTGAGTTTAACTCTGAGAACCATCTACGAAGATTTTCCTACCATTGGGTCTTAATGAGGAGAATCTGAGGATTGCAGTGTTCATACTTGTTTTCTTTATCCCGCTCTAACAGGAGACAGGAGGGGTAGTGGACGCCAATAAGGGAACTGTGGTATCACCCATATAAAGACTATCAAGCATTGTTCAGGGTATGTGTGTACCCACTATAGCGCACAGCACAAGTCTGTACCAAGCACTCTGAACAGAGGGAATTGAATCATGTTCATATTTTGTTTTCACAGTTGGGCACAGTTCTGCAAACCTCACCCTACCCCTGTCTCCATTGGATTAAGTCGTTGTGTATTTTTCTTTACAGGTAAAGAGTGGGGGCAGTGGAGGGGGTTTTGGGTTGAGGAAAGTAGAACACACTGTTGTAGGTCAGGGAGGTAGGGTGTTCTAATATCGTGTTCTTTGTCGTTACAGATCTCCCTCCCTGCTGTTCCCTTCCTTTCCCGCTCCCCGCTGTATTGCCTTAGTTGTTCGTTTCTTAGTATCGGAACACTGAGGTTGTTCGGTTGGGCCGGGATTAGGACTCTCATCACAGCCCCGAGGAAGTTGGGAGCCGAGCCTGATAGTGTGTGTGTAGCTCTATGTGAATGACTCTGTGTGGGCGGCTCTGCATGTGTGTCTGGGTGGCTCTATGTGAATGACTGTGTGGGTGGCTCTGTATGTGTGTGTGGGTGGCTTTGTGTGTGTGGCTTTGTGTGGGTGCAAATGCAATAGGTCTCGCATTTGCGAGCGATTAAGCTATTAGCATTGTAAATGACAATGCCATTTATTTATATTTTAAAAACAAAAACATAAATAAAAATAATGTCATGAGCAATGCCCATAGCTCTAACTTTAATAATGCCGAGACCATTGCATTGTAAATGCTTGTTCAGCTTGCTATCTATCTAAGCATTGCTTTTTTATATACCGGAGACTCCCGTCTCGACAGTGGGGAATGATTCAGGCATGTGAATCTATGAAAGCTTTCAATACTGGAGAACTACAGTTACAGGTAAGTAAATTGTTTTCTTCCTGCCCTAGCTTAGCTGGCACCCAGGTACCAAACCTGTACATTTCTGAAAACTACCCAAAGAAACTAGAACCCCGGTCAACCTTTCAATATAAATTGTCTTGGAAACGTCGCTCACAAATACACATAAGCATGTACGGTTCAGAGGATTGTGATAATTATTTCAATTCTTCATTTTACTATACAAAAATCAATTATTTTATTGGTCATTTTAGTTTGTAAAATGTTATTATTCTTTAACTGGACAAAACATTGTCATTATTTTTGACACAAGTTACAATGAAAACAATATAGAAGTTAATAAAATAACGTGTACTCTCATTCACAACCATAAACCCTACTTACAACTCATACAAACAGTATCTGGTGTAAATTTCAGAAATACATAGGTTTCCTTCATATCCATTTTTACTACACCATCTGAATTGCCTTCAATGCACTTTGTACACAATAAAAAAAACATGGCAAAGTGCAGTTCAGTTGTTGACTCTGTTAACCTCAGGTTATTGGAGAAACCAAAATACCCTATATATCCCACGACCATTATGGTCTGGCGAAGTAATGGTATATTGCTTTTATAAATTGGCCATTGTGCTAAGAAGTTATAGCTGGAAATAGTGTCACAAATGGCTGTGTTTTTCCTACTCATTTTCAATATTTTTCTATTTCAACAGTTAGCTTCTTTGGGAAAAGGTTTTTGTTTTTTTAAGTTGAACCTTTATTAGCATTTAATAACCCAATAGCATAACAATGCACAGCATGATGCTAGAAAACACACACAGTAAATCATGTATCATATTCATTGCCCATATCGCAGAGAACATTAGCCCAGCAGATCTGATTTAAAAGCATATTTGGAAGGAGTGGAGTTTTCCGTGGCAGGCCAAAGTCCATGTAGAGCATCGAGTCCATCTTCATTTCCATTTTTCGCCCTTGAAGTACAGTGCACCCTGTTTGCCAAGTACTTAAAGGCAGTCGGAGCAACACTTGCATAGGAGTCCCCGCGACTCCACCTTCTCCCCCTCCCACAGCCATTTATACACTGCAATCAAAAATGTTAGTCCACAGCAGATAAGACTGCTAGGGTCTCCAGATATCCTTTGTCCTGCTGATTGTGGGGGTAATGTTGAATAGTATACTTCTAGCTGCTCCTGAAAGTAGACCATATCCAATAACCATTGTTTTGTTTTGGGAAAACCTTGAGGGATTTACACAAATAGCTTCTTGCTGAATTCAGAATTTTGTCTACTTTTTATAAATGTATAGCATTCCAGGATCACCCATGGATTTCACACTGGTATCCTGCACAAACTGGAAGTAGGTTGAAAGTACGCAAATTAGGAAAAATGTGCTACTGCTTAGGATTATTTTATTTTTAAGCTCTGTTTGTTCCTGAACGCTGGGAAGTTGATCATTCTAGCACAATAAACCATTTGTTGATGCAATTTTTAGGAAAAAATCTGATCTCTTGCATAACACTTTTTCTAATTTTTCCCCAAAAACAAATCAAAATGGAGCTATATTTTGGCGATTTTCTCTGTCTCCTCAATGGGAATCCACAAATCCTGTGTACCCTTAGTATCCCTGTGATGTTGGAGTAAACAGGATGGATATTTGGTGTGAAACGCGAAGTACCCCAAATAGCCAAAAAGGGGCTCGGCACTGTGGTGGGAAAGCATCAGCAATTATGGGGTTAAAAAGGTGGGCCTTTAACTTATTACAAAATTGAAGCAGCGTTTGGGAGGTCCATACCGGGATACTGTTCCACATCCTGGTTGCATAGATGTAATAGGCATGCTGTCTTGTTTTTGTTCTTATGTGGGCGGAGGGAATGGCCGGGATAGGAAGAAATAAATGTTAAAAAGCCTTCACAGAGTATTTAAGAGAGATCATGTATAAAATTAATTGTAACTCTGACACAGATTTTTCTGCAGTCCATTGAGTGGCATTTCTTTATATACATCATGACGTGTTGACCAAGGTAAGGGCTGCAGGTGATAACACTTATCTATGGTCTATAGTTGTGTCAATGGGACATTCTTTGGTACAGTTTCGGAGGCAAGTATAAATTAGTACTTTGACTCCAGAGTTTGCCTCTCTGCTCGAGTCCGAGGTGAGGTGATGTCTGTAAACGGGACCTGGATCCGTCCCAGTGAGTCTTCTGTGATCCAGAATATTCTTTGACAGCACGAACACATCCTTTCTGAAGGATACATCTGCCTGTGAATTCCTCACCTTTTGAATTACCCCTTGTGCAGCATGCCACAGAAACATTTCCCCATAGCTATCCCACGTCGACGAGGAAGTCACAATGTAACCGCTCCACACACAACCTCACGCGTCATCATTGGAGTCCTAAGAAGACCTCGTTGGTGTGCTGACGTCAGTTCCCTTTTTTCCACGATGTCGACGTGTAACTGTTTTTTCCAGGGCTTTCCATTTCTGATAGTATCATTGTTGCAAGTTCTTCCTGAAATTGTAGCAGTGACATGGCTGCTTAGAAGAAGTCCGGTTTCAAGCCTTGTTGGGAATGTGGGGGTCATATGTCTATCATTGACCCACATGAGGATTGTGTTTGTATCCTCTCGTCGGACCATGACGTTGAGGTGTGTTTATTATGCAGGCGCATGAATCCGAAGGCCCTGAAAGAGATGGAGACCGAGCTGCCAAAGAAACAGGAAAGGGGCCGGTAAAGGACGAGAGCTAAGTCCTAGTCACGACTCTGCACACCTCGAAGTTATCGAGGAAACACAAGAAGAAAGAACGTCATGGTTCCAGACATCATTTGTCTAAGGACAAGTCACTGAAGTCGGGGTCCCTGGTACTCTGGTGTCACAGAAAGGATGAAGTCTTACCTTCCCCTTCGCCTCAGGTGACTCTGTCACACTCTCTGGCTTGGAGAGTCTCTCAAGAGAAGCGACGCCTTTGCCTCCGCCACTTCAGCACCGCAACCGGATCCAGTCTTACAGCCTCCTGAAGCTATGTCTGAACCAGGGTTACCAGATCCATACCCACCCTTTCCGGCTCCAGGTAGGAATCCTTCACATTTCTTGAATGCGATGTTCGGCATGTTTGCCAGGGAAAGTAATCCTGCTGGTGCGCCTGTTGGCCCCATGGGACCGCTTACATACAACCTTGGAGGTTTGCCACCCTACTTTTGCACAGGCGCCATTCACGCCATTTATTCCTATGATCTTGGGAAGTTGGCCTCTCCTGACACCGAGGTACTCTACGCCTGTGTAATCCCCGGAGGGAAGAGTGCAGTTGAAGTCCTCTCCGGCGCGGTCTGGCTCCGGACCAGCACCGACTCGGTCTCACCCAGCGCTTTCAGCTGATCCTTTGGAGCGTCCATCGATGCTGGTCCCGAAGTTGCCGACGCTGGTACCCAGGGTGAGATCCAGAAGGGATGCACAGAGTGTGTTAAAGCAGGAAGAATATCAGGAGCAGGAAGAAGAGACAGAAGAAAGGGAGATTATTGACCCTATGCAATAATTTGAGGGACTGAAGGAGGGTAGTGGTTTGGATACTTCTCCGGAGTGTGAGCTCTCTTCTCCGAAAGGCCTACCATCACAGGAAGTCTCTTCTTACCACTCTAATAAGGAAGGCAGCTGTTGTACTGGACTTGCCATTGCCTACTGCAGAACTTAAGTCAAATATTCTGACATTTCTTCATTCTCCCTCTTCTGTATCAGAACCTCTGCATCTCTTTAAGGAGGCTTTGGCTAAGCCCATTTCAGAGGTATGGCAGAAGCTACTAACTGCCCCTGCTATGTCCAGATTGGGTGCAAGGAGATACAAGGTAGCGCCTGGAGAACCAGCGTTCCTTTCTACACACCCATCTCCTGAGAGCTTAGTAGTCCAGTCAACATGCTCCACAAAGCCATCTACAGGCTGTTTCTCATTCATGCCTGGAGATAGGGAATCGAAGAGGATGGAACAATCTGCGAAAAAAGTGTTTTTTTCAGCCAATATGGCCTTGAAATCCACAAATGCAACATGTCTGCTGGGTCGCTATATTCACGCTCTCATGGATTCTGCAAAGGAGGTGATCCCCAAGGTTCCAGAGGATGTTCTGGGCCATTTTGCGGAGGTTCTATCAGACACTCAAGCTGCGGCTCATCAAGTCATACAGTCAGGGCTTAATACAGCGGACTCTGTTGCGAGGGTTATGGGTGCCTCAGTGGCAACCAGGAGGCACGCCTGGCTAAGGGGAGCTGGGTTTTCATCGAATGTACAGGCCACCCTATTGGACTTGCCTTTCGATGGCTCTGGCCTTTTTGGTACTAAAGAAGACTACAGCACTTTAAGGATAGTAGGGCCACAGCTAGATTGTTGAGTCTACAGTCCCAGTCCAGAGGCTCTGGGTACCGCAGATTTCGTGGGTTTGGCAGGACTCCTTCCTTTCGAGCCAGACAACAGCAGCAACAGGTGAACTGTCTGTATAGATAGTACAGAGAAAAGGGTAGAGGTCGCCTGTGAGTCACAGCTCAGCAGCAAGTCTCTTCCTCCTCCTCTCCCATTCCCCCAACTGGCACCGCAGGGAAGCAGCTCAAGATACCCCATCTTGGAGCATGTTGGTCCCGTGGGAGGTCGGCTGTCCCTTTTTCTATGAAATTTGAGATCTATGACATCAGATCTCTGGGTTTTGGAGCTTGTAGAAAAGGGATGTGCCCTTCCTTTCCGGGAGTTTCCCCCCTCCTTTCTCTCCTCACCCGGGCTGGTGCTCAGAGGACAATCTGTTGCTCCTCCAACTAGAGGTTCTATCTTTGCTAGAGAAAGGAGTGATAGAGGTTGTTCTGGAGCAGGAAAGGGGTCAGGGATGCTACTCCTAATATTTCTTGATCCCCAAAAAGGATGGGTGCTTAAGACCGATCCTAGACCTCAAGATCTTGAATTTTTACCTCAAGCAGAAAAACTTCAAGATGTTGACCCTAGCTCAGGTTCTTCTGACGCTGCAATAGGAAGACTGGATGGTTTTGATCGATTTGCAGTATGCATTTTTTCTCATTCCCATCCTGAAGCTGCTTCGGAAGTATCTCAGTTTTACGCTGGTATCTCAGCACTACCAGTTTGTGGTCCTTCTGTTCGGTCTTACATCTGCTCCATGGGTCTTGACGAAGGTGATGGCGGTGGCAGCACCTAATCTCAGAAGATCGGGAATTCCTGTTTTTCCCTATCTGGATGACTGGCTACTCAAAGCAAAGTCACTAGAGATAGTGCTGTATCATCTGATGGTAACAACACAGCTGTTGTTCGACTTGGGTTTTTCTATAAATGTACCTAAATCTCACCTGGTGCCGTCTCCGTGCAACCTGTTCATAGGGGCAGTACTGGACACTACTGTGAATCGTGCTTTCCTGCCTCCTCAGTTGACTCTAGACATCCAAGCTTTGATTCCAATTTCTCAAGATGGAGATGCTGTTCCAGTCCTTAAGGTATTTTGCCTGTTCGGGCTGTTCGCTTCCTGCCTACTGGTGGTCAACTATGCAAGCTGGCATTCGAGGACCCTCCAGTGGTGCCTCCGCAGGCTGTGGTTTCAACACAAAGGAGATCTTAGGGAGGTGGTCAGAATCTTCAGAGAAGCTGCAGGTGCAGCTGTTATGGTGGAGTGTGTCGGACAACCTGTTTCAAGGGAAGCTGTTTCAACCTCCTTCTCCGGGGGCCACACGGTTAACAAATGTCTCCACTCTAGGGTGGGGAGCTCATCTGGGGGATCTGAAGGTCAAGGGCCTTTGGTCTCCAGAGATAATATTGTTTCACATCAATCTTCTAGAAGTGCAGGCGATACGTTTGCTCTCAAGGCCTTTCTACCCTACCTTCACGGTCAGTCAATTCAGGTACTGACAGACAACACTACTGCGATGTGGTACATAAATGAACAATGTGGAGTAGGGTCGTATGTGATCACACAAAATAATTTTGACATGGATGATTAACTCTTCATTGGCTATGTGGGTACATAGAAAGGTTGGGTTGTTCAACAACAGACCATCTCCTGATGGGTTGTCCTTTGCATTTAAATGTGCTATGCTTTGGTGAAAAAGGACCAGAGTAACAGCACCATCCACAGTATTAGCATGTCGAGTTCCAGTCCTTGACATCTGTCTTGCAGCAACGTGGGCATCCTTGCACACCTTTACAAGACACTACTGCCTGGTCAGCCAGGTCCGGAGGGATGGGTACTTTGCCCGGTCGGTCCTTCAGGATTTTCTGGTTTGATCTTGGTTCACAGACCCTCCTCCAGGGATGGTATTGCTGGGGTATCTATTCTAAGGTTAGGAATCTAAAACTAGCAGTCTCTACCAAATGAACAAGTTACTTACCTTTGTTAACGATGTATCTAGTAGAGACATATGTTATTGTAGACTCCTTACTGCCTCACCCATCCTCCTCCTCTGCGAACTGATTTCTAGAGATAGGGACTCCCATACAGGGCCCTAGTTTTGACGCAACAGTGGTCAGTGTATTTCATGGCTCTGTACTTCTGGAATGGAATTTGTGTTAAGAAATGACGTCAGTGCACATGGGCGACGTCTATGTAGGTTACGCTTTGTCATCCCGGCACCCACAACAAAGGACGCGGAGCCGACCGATGCCACCTAACGACACGTATGGGTACTGCTGAAGAAAATATCTCCGGATTCAGACTGACCCCTGGGGGAAACTCTAAGGTAAGTAATCTACAGTTACAAATGGCACTACCAGATTCATCATTACCCAATTTTCGAGATATCCATACTCGTACATCCAATTGTTTTGTGCTCTGAGAGAGTAAAGCAAGTAAAGCAAGAAACTGATATCTGAAAGAGACACGTTAGTGATAGATTCCTTACCTTAGAATATCCCCAGGTGGCAGACTGGATCCGGAAGGTTTTGCTAGCAGTACCCCTGCGCGTCAGTAGGAGGCTTCCTGCGGCTCCGCTTCCGTCTCTGGCGTCGTAAGCGCCGCAATGACGTCACAGAGACTACTTAGGCGCCACCCATGCGCGCTGATGTCCGTTCCTTCTTTTTCCACGCCAGCAAGCGCAGATCCGGAAAGAGCACTTACCTTAGTCACTTTTTGACCACTCTTTTGTCTCCCCCCCCCTTTTTTCTCCTGGTGCACGTAGGAATGCCTGGCTGTAAGTCCTGTGAGGCCTGCGGTCGCAATATGTCTGTGGCGGACCCCCATGATGTTTGCCTCTACTGTCTGGAGACCGACCACGACTCCCGGGCCTGCCGGGACTGTCGAGCTATGGCCCCAGCGAAGCCCTCGGCTCCGCCACCGGCGCCCCAGTGGGTGTCATTCGTTCTGCCCTTGCCCCAGTTCCAGGACCATTTCGTTCCTGCCTGGGATCTGTATTGCCATTCACGGCGCCGTTTCTGACGCCGTTTGTCCCTCCCCCGGCTCCAGCTCTGCCGCCACGGCCGGCTTCTCCGGCAACGGAGGTGGAAGATGATTGGGAGGGGTCCGAGGACCCTCTTGGCCGTCATTGTGACTCCAAGCAGGACTGGGTGGACGATCTGGCGGACACAGGCGACCTCGGTGTCTCTTCTGACTCGGGGTTTTCCTCTCCTCTGCCTATGATGGAGGAGGGCACTTCCTACACAATGGTGATCCGTCGGGCTGCTGAGGTCCTCAACCTAGACCTTCCTACTGTGGCCCTCAAAACGAACCTCCTCACCGAGTTGCTCCAGACGGCGTCTACTTCGTCGGAGCCGCTGCTTCTCTTCAATGACGCCCTCACCGACGTCCTGTTGGGCACTTGGTCGCGGCCGGCCACGGGGGCCCCTGTGGATAAGAATGTCGCCTGGCGTCACCGTCCGGCCCCTGGTGACCCTGCCTTCATCGCCACTCTTCCGACACCTGAGAGTCTGGTCACCTAAGCCTCGACGTCGCAGAGTGCTTTTCCCACGGCTCCGCCGGATAAGGACTCTAAGAAGCTGGAACAGTTGATAAGCGGTTGTTCTCTTCGGCCAGCTTGGGGCTGCGGTCGGTGAACACCGCCTGCTTATTAGGCTGCTATTCCCACACGGTGTGGGATACAGTGGCTCAGGTGTTGTCTCAGTGTCCTGAGAAAGTTCAGGCTGTTCTTTCCCAAGCGGTTGCTGAGGGTAAGGATGCGGCTAAGTTCGCCATTCGGTGTAGTTTGGACACTGCTGACTCGTTGGGCAGGGCGATTTCTACGACTGTGGCGCTGCGTCGCCACGCCTGGCTGTGTTCTACTGGGTTCTCGTCCAATGTCCAGAGCTCGGTTATGGACATGCCCTTTGATGGAACTCACCTGTTTGGCGATAAGGCCGACAGTGCACTGGAGCGTTTTAAGGACTCGCGGGCCACAGCCAAGTCCTTGGGTCTGTCTGCAAAGAGCCCGGCCACTCCTGGTTTTCGTTCCTTTCGTGGCCACGGCAGGGGCGCCTAGGCACTTTCCTTCAGCAATAACATAGACAAGGGGACCCCCTCTTAAGTTACTCAGAGCCAGGGAAGAGAGAGGAAAGTATAAACACAACAAGGAGAAGTTTCCCTCATGGCCCACATATTTTATACATTACGACATAGTGCATATCCTTATTCTATGTCCTTCAAGATATGCCAATAACACTTTCTTTGTTTGTATTTTCCAGACTTTATTTCTTTTTTTGGGGTATTTATATCAAAAACTTTGTAAAATTTTTTTTTTGCATTTACTGTTTTTCAAATTCGTTATATTTTTCTTGATGAATTTAAACAGACATGAAAACATGATTCGTCATTTTAATACACTTGAAATTTTATACACAAAAGTAAAACCACCCTGATACCACAGCACAAATCACACACACAAACTACTCATACATACACTTGCACACAACTCATTTCACATCCAAATGATCTTTCTGTATATAAGGTGTAGGAAGGTGGATACCTGACTATTGTTACCCCAGATTTTTTGCCTTGTGTTTAGCTGGTTTTCGACTTAGTTGGCCTGGGATCCTGCTAATCAGGGCCCAGGCTATCTGCTCTCTCTATAAAATGAACTCCATGTACCTTAGGTACATAATTAATTGGATATTGGGTCGCTTTATAAGCCCCTGTATAGTGTACTATAGGTACCCAGGGCATAGGTGCATCCAAGGCCTACCAAGGGCTGCAGCATATCTTTTGCCACCCCTGGCTACCCATCCAAACTGACACAACTGGCTGATCACTCAGCTGGGGCAAGGTTGTGTAATCACCCCTTGCTTAGATATAGTATTCCTATGTCTAACCTATATCTGAACACATATACACCTATAAGTCACTGCTATGGCAGGCCTTAACAATCCTGAAGGCAGAGTGCTTGGTTTTATGTGAGATTGTGCTCTAGCATGAGCTGAGCCTGTCTGCAGCTTTCGGAACCATGTCCTTATAGCTGTTCTAGGATAATGTCATATCATATACTCTTAAGTGCATTATGAACCTCGCGGTTAAATGCTATCTTTGGTTTGGCTTTATCAAAACATATCGTGTAAGGTGTCATACGCTTTGGAATACTACCCCCTCGCCAGTTCTGGCGACGGGGGTAGCATTCCACCCTTCTAGAGGGAGAAGACATGTTACTTCCATTAATCCCAGTTAAAGTTAACCAGAGCCTCAGCATCACAAAATGGATGCTGCTGCCACAGACACAAGTCTGACCTCCTGCTGCTGGGAGTCCTTCCAGCGAGGGAGGCTTGGACAATAGGTTTCCTGTCACAGGAAGGAGCTAACACCACCTCAGACAGGCTATAGTGTATTGGGGCAGGGAGGGCTGAATGAAATGAGACACTGCCTGGGGCACACAAGGTGTCCCATGCATAGTCCAGCTCAAACCGGTGCTAGGGCACTCCAGCCCCAGCTCTGGCGTGAAACTGGACAAAGGGAAGGGGTGTAACCACCCCCTTCCTGGGTCCCACCCATAGGGGGGACCTAGAAGGTAATCCAGCCCCTAGAATTGGTATATAGGTAGGAGCTGTGTCCTTAGACTTGAGATATATCCTGACTGAAACTCTGATATGAAACTCTGGATCTTTGACATCCTACTTGACGTAGAAGACTGAAGAATCTCCCTTGTGGTCAAGGAGTAACCACCCTGTGCAAGCAAGCACCATCAAGCGCTCAACGGTTTGCTTTGTCGTTGCTCCCGCCGGAGCTTGAACACAGAGCCTGACAAGACCCGGACTTCCAAACATCCCACAGCCACAGCAAAGCTGAGAGCCATGGAGGCGACGAGAGACGTGGGACCGGCCATCTTGGAAAGCCAGCAAATTGCTTTCCGTGCAACATCTGAGGCACCCTCGAAATTGTGCATTGGGGATTGAGAAGCCCCAGCCCCGAGCACCAACTGCACCGAAGATCATCTCTCCACACTCACCGAGTGCTGCGTGGGGCCCTTTTGCATTTTCCTGCTCGACGCGTCTGTCCGGTCACTTGCCCGTTGGCTAGTAGCCTCTGTGACAAAGAAATCCGAAATCTACACCGCTGGTCTGGTTGCTCCAGACTGGCCCTTGCTTCCCTGCGAAGGAGAAGTCCCTCAGTCCTTGCTGGCCTGAGTAAGAAGCCATCTTCGATTCCTGCGTGGGTTGCATTTGCCAAGGCCTGTCGACACCTCCTGGTCCACGTGGCTGCAGAGACAAGCTTCACGACATCACCTGATTGCTTCCCGACATCGCCTTGTTCCTTCCTGGTCATTGGCTAGTGACCCAGACTCTGTCCCTTCTGCTTTCAGGTACTCTTCATCCTCGATCCACCCTTGGATCCAACCGGACTCTTCTCTCCTGGTCGCCTGCAGCATCTTTTCTCCAAGGCTCCATAGAACTCCACGACGAAACCCGACACACTTTGACACCTAGGCACCCGCTTCCTGTGGGTGAGGTAACGCGAGTACTGCGGTGCTCCTGTAAAGATTAACTCTCCTAGGGCCAGATGTAGGTAGGGTTTTACCGGTCGGTAACGGCCGAATTCGGCCGTTACCGACCGGTATTTGGCATTTGATATGTAGGGGCAGGTAAACAGGGAAAATCGGTAATTTTACCGATTCGGTAAATATACCGGTCGGTAAATGTACCGACCGGTATATTTACCGAATCGGTAAAATTGATATGTAGGTGGGACTCTTCTGAGTCCCACAAGGCCTACAAAATCGGTATTTTACCATCAAATTGTATTTGATGTTAAAATACCGATTCAGGTGTGCATGCACATGTGTGCATGCACACCTGTGCCATATGACAGGCAGACCTGCCCTTAGGGCAGGTATGCCTGCCATATGGCCCCCGAACCTTTTGTGGGGGTGCTAGAGGGTGTCAAAGTGACACCCCCTGCACCCTTGTCAAAATCGGTATTTACCGAATCGGTAAATACCGACCGGTAATGCCCCATTCATTCCTATGGGCTTCAAAGCCCATAGGAATGAATGGAGCATTACCTGTCGGTATTTACCGATTCGGTAAATACCGATTCTTAACGATTCGGTAAATGGAACATCTGGATGTTCCTACATACCCCCACTTCTTATTTACCGATTCTTAATTACCGAATCGGTAAAATTCGGTAATTAAGAATCGGTAAATAAGTTTTACCTACATCTGGGCCTCAGTGTCCTAGTTTCAAGTGGTTAGCTTCTAGTCCAGTCGGAAGACTCCTAATTCTTTAACTTTGTAACTTTACGCACCCATTGACTTCTATCTGTGCATGCGTGCGCAATTAGACTCTGCTCACGCATCCCGTGGGCATCCTGCTCCCTAACAACTGTTAGTCCAGTGTAGCCCCAGCGATTCCCAAGGCCCTAGGCCTTACTATTGTTCGTGACGTGGTTCTTATACCACTATTTTAGTATATTGTTTAGCGGGCCACCAGGGCCTATCCATATTTGTGCAACTTATTGTATGTTATATTAAGTTCTTGTTATGCGCTTGTGCTTCTGTTCTCATAAAGAGTTCAGGGGATTGATTTAGAAATAAATACATATATATATTTTGAATATATAACCTGTGTGGTGTCCTTTCATTTGGTATTAAAGGGATTGCATATGGTAAAACAGCTGGCTTCACATACTCTCTTGAGTTTAGCCTAAGACTGCTTTTGTCCATGCTACCACTAGGATAGGAAGTCTATAAGGTTGACTTTACAACCATCACCATAAGGGTTGTTTGGACTGGTACAAGGTGCTCACTAGAATAGTGAACATCATATACTAGGCCAACTTCTCACATAAGGTATGTTGTTAGCAGAGAATAACTCTGTCTGAGTGAGAACCTCAGAATGTTATGTGGGATTCCACGCCATGTCGATGCGCGTTTCGGTGGGTTCGTACCACCTTCCTCAGGACCTCAACTGAGACACTTTCTTCTTTTCGTGTGGATACAGGGTATCTTCCAATGGCTATGATTGTAGATCTAGGAGCCTGTCGATATCCAAGTAAGCAATTGTTCTATTGTTAGCTCCTAGTGCAGTAATAGTTTTACTAAACTTATTTTCCAAGGGCTCCTCCCACCTCAGGAAGTCATAACTGTTGTCTTCAACAGGGATTTCTTTTGTTCTTTTTCTTTTTTTACTCAGTCACTTCTTATGTCTCTGTTTTCATATATTTATCCCAGACATATGATCATTTTGGTGGCCATAATCGGAGTTTTGAAACGACGCTTATAAAAAGTGCCATATGTTGTGGCAAAGTTTTCTGTAACCATCCGCCCGAGAGACAACGCAGAACCAGCCTCAGTGTGGGCGCGGCTTCCGCAGGGGGGAGTCTGGGAATCAGCGTGGGGGTCAGTCGACCTCCGCCCCCACTGCTTCTACCTCCAAACCTTCCTAATCCGAGCTTTGTGGAGCACCCCACGCCGGTGGGTGGCAGGATCCACCACCACCTTCCCCACTGGCGCGACAAGTGGGTGTTGCAGTTACTCCCTTCCCTTTCAGTCCTTCCCTCCAGCCATGCCACCTCGGTGCCACAGCATGTTGAAGGATCACTTTGTGCTTCTCCAGCAGGAAGTCACGACCCTCTTGGCCAAGGGGGCCATCGAGTGCGTTTCCGGGCCGTAAGTAGGGAGTGGTTGTTATTCACACTACTTTCTGGTCCCCAAAAAGGACAAGGGGCACCTGCGCCCCATCTTGGACCTTTGGAACGTCAATCGCTTATTTTCACATCCCCGACCTGCCCGCCCACCGACGTTACCTGCGGTTCACGGTAGGCCAGGAGCATTTTCAGTTTCCCGTAGTCCCCTTCGGCCTTTCCAATGCCCCTCGGGTGTTCACAAAATTAATGGTGGTGGTTGCAGCTCATCTGCGTAGGTCAGGTGTGTCCGTCTTCCCCTACCTCGACGACTGGTTGTTGAAGGCGGGCTAGCTCAGGCAGTTGTCACCCACCTCCAGACTATGGCCAACCTCCTGCATTTGCTGGGGTTTTCCATCAATGTGCCGAAGTCTCACCTGAGACCTTCTCAGAAGCTCCCTTTCATTGGAGCGGTTCTGGATTCAACGAAGTTCGGGTTTATCCTCCCGAACAGCGAGTCAGGGATATTCAGGCTATTTCCATTTCCATTTTATTTAATTTGTATCGCGCATAAATCACCCGAAGGTCTCAGAGCGCTAGTAGGCAAAAAAGGATCCTCATAACCAACTGATCCATGGAGTAGGAGTACTCAACTGGCTAGAAGAGCCAGGTTTTCAATTGTTTTCTAAATTTCATGTGGTCGGGCTCTAACCTCAGCTGAATAGGGAGGGAGTTCCATGCTTCTGGGGCAGTTTTACTGAAAGCTCTATCTCAGTTTCTAACTGTTCGAACTCTGGGTACAGAGAGAAGGGCTTTGTTGGAGGAGCGTAGTGTCCTACTTGGGACGTGGGCTATGGTTCCGATCTTTCAGCCTCTATCCCAGGTTTCGGTCATGATGACCCTTCGGCTCCTGGGCCTGATGGCCTACTGCATCCTACTAGTACCACATGCCAGATGGCATATGCGGGCTCTGCAGTGGGCACAGCATCAGAGCAACCTGTTCGATAATATCCAGATCGAGGAGGGCACTGCACGACAATTGCAGTGGTGGCTCACGGATCGTGATTGGGTCAATGGCAGATCCCTCTCCCTACCCCAACCGGAACACACAGTTTTGACGGATGCGTCCCTCGTGAGATGAGGTGGCCACTTGGGAGAGGCGGAAATCAGTCCCGACTCCATATTAACCTTTTGGAACTTCGGGCGATCCGACTTGCACTGAAGGCTTTCCTTCCCTCTGTCTGGGGAAGTGTGGTGCAGGTGTTCACGGACAACACCACCGCCATGTGGTATTGCAACAAACAGGGCGGGTGGGATCCTGGACCCTATGTCAGGAGACTCTGCGTCTCTGGACATGGCGTGAAGATCAGGGCATTACCTTGGTGGTTCAACACCTGGCAGGTTCTCTGAACGCTAGGGCGGATGAACTCAGCTGCCTGTGCTTGATGGATCACGAATGGCATCTGAACTCGGACGTGGCGCAAGGTCTCGTTCAGCAGTGGGGAGAGCCTTGGTTAGATCTATTAGCCACTGAAGAGAACGCGCAATGTCATCAGTTCTGCGTGTTGGAATTTCCAAGGCGGCACTCGCTCGGCGACGCTTTTCGTCGCAAATGGATCGCCGGTCTGTTGTACGCCTTTCCGCCTATACCACTTCTGTCCAGAGTGCTGAAGAAGATTTGGCACGACCGGTCCCAAGTCATGCTTGTGGCTCCGGATTGGGCACGAAGATATTGGTATCCCGAGCTACTCAGCATGGCGATCGATCCCCGATCCGACTGCCTCTCCGGGAGGATCTTTTGTCGCAGCAGCAGGGGACAGTCCTCCACCCGAACCTGTCCAGCCTCCACCTCCGTGCATGGAGATTGAGTGGCGACAGTTGAAAGCTTTCAATCTTCCTCCCGAAGTCTGTGATGTCATTCTGGCAGCCCGGCGTCTCTCCACGAAAACGGTATACGCCTGCAGGTGAAACAAGTTTGTGGCATGGTGCACAGCTAAGTCTGTGGATCCCCTTTCTGCCCCTCTTTCTGAAGTTCTTCTGTTCCTTCTTTCCTTTTCCCGGCAGGGCTCTGCTCTGGGCACTATCATAGGTTATCTTTCTGCCATCTCTGCCTTTCTACAGCTTCCAGATCAGCCTTCTTTTTAAGTCCCCGGTTGTTAACCGTTTTCTGAAAGGCATTACGCAAACAATTCCTCCTGTGTCGTTCATCATGCCTTAATGGGACTTAAACCTTGTCTTAACGTATCTGATGTGCGCTGTCTTTGAGCCCCTTCATAACTGTCCTCTGCGTCTTGTCACCTTGAAGACTGCTTTCCTGATTGCTATCACCTCTGCCAGAAGAGTGAGTGAGCTCCAGGCTCTTTCTTCTAAACCTCCTTTCATTTCTGTTCATCCGGACAAGGTGGTTCTAAGGACCTGTCCTTCTTTCTTGCCAAAGGTTGTCACGCCCTTCCACATTGGGCAGACCATCACTTTGCCCACCTTCTTTCCGCATCCTTCCAGAGAGGAAGAGAGGCTCCACCCTCTGGACCCAAAACGTGTGCTCTCCTTCTGCCTGAGCCGCACGCAACAGTTCCGGGTGGATGACAAGCTCTTTGTTGGCTTCGTGGGCGCCAAAAAACATTGGGCCGTGCACAAACAGACAATCTCTCGGTGGGTTGTTCTCTGCATTAAGGCCTGTTACTCGTTGGCTAAGAAGGAGCCTCCTGTGGGACTGCATGCCCATTTCACCAGGGCAACAGCAGCCACTACTGCCTTGGGACGCGGAGTTCCCTTGCAGGAAATTTGTCAGGCAGCTACGTGGGCCTCGCTGCTCACATTTACCAAGCATTACTGCCTTGATAGTCAAGTCTGGAGAGACAGCTTCTTTGGCCGTTCTGTTCTCCGTGACTTTCTGGTGTAATCTTATTCGCAGACCCACCACCAGGGTTGGTATTGCTGGGGTATCTATTCTAAGGTAAGGAATCTATCACTAACGTGTCTCTTTCAGATGCACAAGTTACTACTTGTGTAACGATATATCTATAAGAGACATTAGTTAGTGATAGATTCCTTACCGCCCCACCCATCCTCCCCATTCTGCGAACTAATTACTAGGGTTAAGGACATCCCTTTCAGGGTCTTAGTTTCATGGCACCAGAAGTTGGTTTCTTGCACGGCTCTGCGTTCCTGGCACGGAAAGTCGTGCACAGAACTGACGTCAGTGCGCATGAGTGGCGCCTAAGTAGTCTCCGTGACGTCATCTCGGCGCTTACGACGCCAGCGACGGACGCGGAGCCGCAGGACACCACCTACTGACGCGCAGGGATACTGCTAGCAAAACTTTCTAGATCCAGTCTGACGCCTGGGGATATTCTAAGGTAAGGAATCTAATGTCTCTTACAGATATATTGTTACACAAGTAGTAACTTGTGCGTTAGCACACATCGGTGGTGCTTATATGCGGCTCTGCTTCTTCACTTCTGGGGCAGTGTTGCATGGCACCACCTAGTGATGCGTGAAAGCACTTAACACTATCAATGCTAAAGCAATTCCTGCTTGGTGCTGCCCTTTTTTGAATCCCATTGTTTATGACGAGCTCAGCTCGTCATGAGCACACAAGCAGTGTACTGCATGACGAGCTGAGCTCGTCATGAGCATGGAAGGGGTTAAATGAAGTCTTCCAGATTGGAAGTGGTGGCTGAGGAATATTTAAATTGTGAAGAATCTGCTTTTAGATACAGGATTCCCCAGAGAGCGCATTACCAAAGGTAAGTAACCTGTTTGTCAGTGACTTTAAGATTTATCTCACGCATTTTATGCAAGATTTTAAATGTTTATTAGAAATGTTTCTGGTATATGTCTATAGCATTGGGAGTTTAAAGTTACATTTTATGCATGATTATAAATATCTATTAGAAATGTTTCTGGTATATGTCTATAGCATTGGGAATTTAAAGTTACATTTTATGCAGGATTTTAAATGTTTATTAGAAATGTTTCTGGTATATGTCTATAGCATTGGGAGTTTAAAGTTACATGTCTCCCACCGTCTGCTAACGACAGAAAAGTTTCATGGTACTACTTGCTATTCTGATTCAGGCATGTGAATCTATGGAAGATACCCCAATACTGGATAAGAAAAGAAGTTACTGTACCACAGTACCTGTGGTACTGGTATCTTTCATAGATTCACATGAAACCCACCCTCCTTCCCGGGTAGTCAGTTCTCATTGAATTTTGGAATCCTTACTTCCCACTTGTGCTTTGAAAATATAAGGAGAACTGGCCTCTGCTGGGAGTTTTCCATGAGGTACTAACAGCTTAATGGCAGTATGCCAATATTTAGTCCTTTTTCAAAAAGGACATGGATAGACTACTGATTAGATGGACTGGGGTCTGTAGGATAGTGGGGTCTGCAATCCTATGGTCACCCCAGATTTTTGCTTTTTGCTTCACTGGTTTACCACTTTCCCTGGCTGTGGGCCTGCTAATCAGACCCACAGCCTAGCTGTTCTCTCTCTAAATTGACAACCATGTACTTTACGTGCATTTACCAATTGGTACTGGGCCACCTTATCAGTCCCTGTACAGTGTACCTTAGGTACCCAGGGCATAGGTGTACCCAGGGCCTACCAGGGGCTGAAGCATGTATTATGCTACCCCTGGCTGGCCATCTAAAACTGAAACAACTGGCTGCATGACAGCTGGGGCAAGGTGGTGTAATCACCCTTTGCTATAGATATAGTATACCTATATCTAACCCTAAAATGGACACATATATTCCTATCAGTCACTCCTATGGCAGGCCTTATCAATCCTGAAGGCAGAGTGCTTGGAATTAGGTGAGATGGTGCTCTGGCATGAGCTGAGCCCGTCTGCAGCTTGCGGAACCAAGTCCTAATAGCTGTTCCATGATAACGCTATACCATATACTCTTAAGTGCATTATCAACCTCGCGGTTAAATGCTAACTCTGGTAAAACATTATCAAAACATGTCGAGTAAGGTGTCATACGAATTAGAATACTACCCCCTCGCCAATTCTGGCGACGGGGGTAGCATTCCACCCTTCTAGAGGGACACGACATGTATGTAACTGTGAACCCCGGTTAAAGTTAACTCGAGCCTCAGCATCACAAAATGGATGCTGCCACCACATACACAAGTCTGACCTCCTGCTGCTGGGAGTCCTTCCAGCGAGGGAGGCTTGGACAAAGGGTTTCCTGCCTTGGGAGGTGCTAGCACCACCCCAGACAGGATTTTGTGTATTGGGTAGGACAGGCCTGAAAGGAATGAGACGTGCCTGGGGCACACAAGGTGTCCTGTGCATACACCGGTTCGAACCAGTTGCTGGGGCATCACTGCCCTAGCTCTGGTGGGAAACCGGACAAAGGATAGGGGGTGTAGCCACCCCCCTTCCTGGTCCCACCCAGGTGAGGGGCCTAGTCAGTAGTGCAGCCCCCTTTAGGAAAATAAAGGTAGGAGCTGGTCCCATTCCAAATTAGATTATCCTGAACAATTCTACAAGAAGAAACTCTGGACTTCGACGTTCTGCTCCACAGAAAACTGAAGAATCTCCCTTGTGGACAAGGAGTGTCCACCCTGCAACTGCAGGCACCATCAAGCGTCCAGCGGCTTCCCTTTGTCGTCTTCCCTCAAGGATCCAGACTTCAGAGCCTGACGAGACCCGGACTCCCAGACCTCTCCGACCTCAACTCACATCTACAGCAAAGCTGAAATCCGTGGGTGCAACGAGACACGTGGAACCGGCCATCTTGAAAGAACCTGCACTTCGCTTCCAGCACGACTCCCGAGGTAAACTCGACCAAGTGCTTTGGGGACTGAGAAGCCCCAGCCTCGAGCAGCCCCTGCACCGAAGATCAGCCCTCCAGCTTCCACGAGATCTGCGTGGGGCCCTTCTGCTTGTTTGCTGCTCGACGCGTTGTCTGGTCACTTGCCGGCTGGCTAGTGGCCTCCTAGACAACGAACCTTTGAATCTTCACTGCTGGTCTGGTTGCTCCAGACTGGCCCTTGCTCCCTTCCAAACGAGGGGCACCTCGAACTCTCCTAGTCCGCACCAGATGTCTTTTCCACTCACCGCGTGGGTTGCCTTTGCCAATGCCTGTTGACTCCAATTCCGGATCCGACACCGCCGACAGCGAGAGCCTGCGTGGGACAGCTCGTGCCTCCATCCTGGTCGTCGAAGACACCTCCTGGTCCACGTGGCTGCAGAGTCAAGCGTCCACTCTTCACCTGATCGCGACAACAGCACCTGGTTCCTTCCTGGTTCCACACCGGTCACTGGCTAGTGACTTTGAACACTGTCCCCTCTGCTTTCAGGTCCTCTTCTTCACCGATCCGCCCTTGGATCGCACCGGACATCTTCCTCCTGGTCGCCTGCAGCATCTTTTCTTCCAGGCTCCATAGACTTCAACGCGAGAACCCGACACACTTTGACACCTATGCACCCGCAGCCCGTGGGTGAGGTAACGAGAGCATTTCGGTGCTCAAGGGTAGTTTAACTGTCCTAGTGTCCAGTTCCACAGTCGTTTTAGTCCTAACTAGTCAGGATTGTCCGTACTCACCTTTAACTTGAACTGTACTGTCCATAGACGTTGTTACGCATATCGCGTGTGAGTTCACACTCTGCACATGCGTTCCGTGGCCCTCCTATTACTTATCTAGAGTTAGTGTAGCGTGGTCCCAACGACCCTACAGCCTCTGGACAGCTCCATTTCTTCCATCGACTATCACTTTCCACTTACTTAGTATATGGTTTGTCGTGCCCCTAGGGCACCATTGTAATTTCGTGCAACTTGTCGTATTTTTCTTAAGAGATTGTCATGTGCTTAGCCCTCTGACCTCATAAAGAGTTCAGAGGTGTTCCTATTAATACATAGACTTTATTTTCATAACAACCTGTGTGGTGTTTTTTCATCTGATATTCAAGGGGTTATATTGTGGTAAAACAGCTGGTTTCACATGCCAAAAGAGTTTAGCCTAATACTGCGTTGTCCATGCTACCATTAGGATAGCTGGTCTATAAGGTTGACTTACAACCAATCACCATAAGGGTTGTTTGGACTGATACAAGGTGATCACTAGAACTAGTAAGCATCATATATCAGGCCAACTTCTCACATTGGTGTGCAGCGGTTGGGATTTGAGCTTGCTGTTGTTTTTACCACGTATAATCTTGAAATATCATTTGAAAGATCACATAAGGTACTCTAGGTACATATAACACGCTTAGAAATACTCTGAGTTCTCCTGAACCAGCTGTTGTAGTAGAAAGGGCCTAGCACACACTGACTACAACTCGTAGCAAGGGATCAGTAGGAAAACCCATAGTGTAGGTAGTTGCATCACTTACACCTCACTAGAAATCATGTCTACCCATGGAGAGACTTCAGAGACTCCCCTAGTGGTTAGTGACCCTTCACAGGTCCTTTCCAGATATGCAGCTCTCAGTTTCCAGGAGATGAGACAATTGTGTACCTCCAGGAAACTGAAACAGGGTTCTAACCCTACCACTCCTTTTCTGTTAGGTCTCTTATAGACACATGATGCTAGAAGGGCTTCTAACCCAGGCCCCTCTAATCCAGATGGGAGCATGCCCCCCTTAGAAGGAAATCCTAACTCCAACCCCCCTGAAACAGAGAATGTAGATGAGGAGGAGGAGGAAGAAGAGGAAGAGTCCTCTGGGGATGAGGCAGACAAAGGCCCAGTAGTAGTCAGCAGACTCACAAGGGCCAACTTAAGCCTACATGAAGGTGGTACTGGGGGAGCCCCAAGACCATCCTCAAGCAGGCCTAACCTTGGGAATAGACGAGTTAGATCTCATTCCAGAGGCTCTAACAGATCTATTCACACCCATGTCTCTCAGGCATCTTCTCAGAGAGGGATGACATCCCCTCAGAGAAGAGAGCATGAAGCAAAGATGAGGGAAGTGAATCTGAGGATTGAAAGGGAAGAACTTGCCCTTGCCAAAGAGAAACTTGCCTTTGCCAGAGAGCAACAGTTGAGTGGGGTAGTCCCCACTGGTGGCAGCAATATCCCTAGGGATAGAGAAAGAGGTTTTCATACTAGAAACCTGAGTAGGATAGTGCCCTCCTATAAGACAGGAGATGATATCCACAAGTGGATAACTGCTTTGGAGAGAGCCTGCAAAGTACAGCAGGTACCCCAGAGTCAGTGGGCAGCTATATTGTGGCTCTCCTTTGAAGGTAAAGGTAGAAATAAGCTCCTCACCGTTAGAGATGAGGATGCTAATGATTACCAAGTCTTGAAAAATGCACTGATTGATGGGTTTGGCTTAACCACTGAACAGTACAGGTTAATGTTCAGAGACACCCAGAAAACTCAGGCTCAAGATTGGACTGACTTTGTTGATTGTGCCACTAAGGCTTTGGAAGGCTGGTTACTGGGAAGTAAAGTTACTGATTACACAGGATTATATAATCTAATTATGAGAGAGCAAATCTTAAATAATTGTCAGAACCAGTTGTTGCATCAGCACTTGATTGACTCAGATTTGACCTCTCCCCAAGAATTGGGAAAGAAGGCAGACAGATGGGTCAGGACAAGGGTCAAGCAGCAGAACCAGAACCAGGGTGGTGGCCAGAAGAAAGCAGACCAGAAGGGTAATGAGAATAAGCAAAATGACCAGAAGTCTTCAACAGGGCCCCAACAATCTATGGAGGGTGGGTCCCAGAATTCCCAAAAAAAGAAGAATGATGGTCCTAAGAAACCATGGTGTCAATACTGTAAAAGTAAGACTCACTGGTTTAGTGAGTGCACCAAGAATGGGCAAACTCCTACCACTACTGTCCCTTAGACACCTGCACTCCCTAGTACAGTTAGTAGTGGTAGTGTACCTCCCAAGGCTATAGTTGGGTTAACCCTGGGAACTGAGGTGGATTCTGACTTAGTCAGAATACCTACTCAGGCAGTTCTTGTTTGTACTGGGGACATGGATATGACCCTTACTATAAGTCCTAGTACTCTGGGCAAATACAGACAAACGCCTTTAATAAATGGAAAGATGGCTCAGGCCTACAGGGACACATGTGCCAGTGTCACCATGGTGACACCAACATTTGTGGACCCTGACCAGATCATGCTAGGTTCAGATTACCTAGTGACCAATGCTAGCAATGTCACTACCAATCACAGTATGGCAGTTGTTAATTTCTCCTGGGGAGGGGTAACTGGCCTCAAAAGGGTTGTAGTTAGTTCAGACCTCCCAGTAGATTGTCTTTTGGGCAATGATTTGGAATCCTCACTGTGGTCAGATGTGGAGTACAGGACTCCTGTAGAAATGCTAGGTCTCTCCTCACATGTCCTTGTTGTGACCAGGTCACAGGCCAAGAAATGCCCAGCTGAACTAGTGCTGGATCCTGGAAGAATGGACCAGATACTACCCAAGAGGAAGAGCAGTAGGGGTAAGGCTGAGCCTTCCCCCCTGCCTCAGGTTGAGGATCAGCCCTCTCAGGAGGCTGACCCCAAGACCCCAGAAGGAACTGTCCTAGAAGGGCTTGAACCTGAACAGGTTGAGTTTCTTGGGACAGGGGGACCTTCCAGGGCAGACTAGAGACAGGCCCAGTTAGACTGTTCCTCCCTTGAACCCCTCAGACAGCAGGCTGCTGCTGAGGCTGCAGGAAATGCTACAGGTGCCCATAAGGTATATTGGGATGATGGACTCCTATACTCTGAGGCAAGAGACCCCAAACCTGGTGCTACCAGGAGGCTGGTCATCCCCTTGTCGCTTAGAGGTTTCCTTCTCACCTTAGCCCATGAGATTCCCATTGCAGGTCACTTAGGCCAGAACAAGACTTGGGACAGGCTTGCCCCACACTTTCACTGGCCTCATATGTCTGAGGACACTAAAGAGTTGTGTCGCTCATGTGTCACCTGCCAAGCCAGTGGCAAATCAGGTGGCACAACAAAGGCCCCCCTTATACCACTACCTGTGGTGGGGGTACCCTTTGAGAGAGTGGGGATAGACATTGTTGGACCAATGGACCCCCAACAGCATCTGGGCACAGATTTATACTGGTGCTAGTGGATCATGCCACCAGGTATCCAGAAGCTATTCCCCTTAGGACCACTACAGCTCCTGTTGTGGCCAGGGCCCTACTTGGAGTTTTCTCCAGAGTGGGGTTTCCTAAGGAGGTTGTCTCTGACAGAGGTGCAAACTTCATGTCAGGATACTTGACTGCAATGTGGAAGGAGTGTGGAGTAAATTACAAATTTACCACACCCTATTACCCACAGTGCAATGGGCTTGTTGAGAGATTCAACAAGACCCTCAAAGGGATGATAAAAGGGTTACCTGAAAAGCTTAGGCGAAGATGGGACATCCTTTTACCCTGCCTCCTGTTTACTTACAGAGAGGTCCCACAGAAGGGGGTTGGTTACAGTCCTTTTGAGCTTCTGTTTGGGCATCCTGTAAGAGGACCCCTATGTCTTGTGAAGGAAGGATGGGAGTTACCTCTCAAAAAGCCAATGCTTGACATAGTGGACTATGTACTTGGTCTCCTCTCCAGGATGGCAGAGTACATGGAGAAGGCATCCAAAAACCTTGAGGCCAGCCAAGAACTTCAAAAAGCTTGGCATGACCAAAAGGCTGTCCTAACTGTTTACCATGCAGGACAGAAGGTGTGGGTGTTGGAGCCAGTGGCCCCAGCTCTCTCCAATACAAATGGTCTGGACCCCATACCATTATTGAGCATAAGGGAGAAGTCACCTACTTGGTGGACATGGGAACTCACAGGAGCCCCCACAGGGTGCTTCATGTAAACAGGCTCAAGGCATTTGTCAACAGGGAGGACATGGGCTTGCTCATGGCCACAGATGAGGGGCAGGAGGAATAGAGTGACCCTCTCCCAGACCTGCTCACTCAGAACCCTGATGATGGGTCAGTAGATGGTGTAGTCTTTTCTGACAGCCTTTCTGGACAGCAACAAGAGGATTGTAAACAAGTTCTTTAATCCTTTAGACAAATGTTCTCACTGACCCCCAGTCAGACAAACTGGTGCACCCATGAGGTGGACACTGGTGACAGTCTGCCTGTCAAGAGTAAAATCTACAGGCAACCTGACCACGTCAGGGACTGCATTAAGAAAGAAGTTCAAAAGATGTTGGAATTGGGAGTCATTGAACCCTCAGAGAGCCCTTGGGCTAGTCCTGTAGTTCTAGTGCCAAAACCTCACACCCAGGATGCTAAGAGAGAGATGAGGTTTTGTGTAGACTACAGGGGTCTCAATGCTGTCACTAAGACAGATGCCCATCCAATACCTCGGGCAGATGAACTGATAGACAAGTTGGCTTCTGCAACTTTCTTAAGTTCATTTGACCTAACAGCTGGTTATTGGCAGATCAGGTTAGCTGAGGATGCCAAGGCCAAAGCAGCATTTTCTACCCCAGGAGGTAATTACCAATTTGTGGTGATGCCCTTTGGTTTGAAAAATGCACCTGCCACTTTTCAAAGGTTGGTGAACCAAGTTCTCACTGGGTTGGATGACTTCTGTGCAGCATGTCTAGATGATATTGCTGTCTTTAGCTCCACCTGGGAGGATCACCTGATCCACCTGAGGAAAGTTTTGGAGGCCCTGCAAAAGGCAGGCCTCACTATCAAGGCCACCAAGTGCCAGATAGGGCAGAGTCAGGATGTGTACCTGGGCCACCTTGTAGGTAGAGGCCAAGTGCAACCATTGGAGAGCAAGATACAGGCCATAAAGGACTGGGCTCCTCCAACCACCCAGACACAGGTCAGAGCTTTTTTGGGAGTGTCTGGTTACTATAGGAAGTTTGTCAAGAATTATGGGTCCATTGTGACACCACTTAATGACCTGACAAGCAAGAAAATGCCAACGAAAGTTCAGTGGACAGTTAGCTGTCAGAAGGCATTTGATGACCTAAAGCAGGCCATGTGTACTGCACCTATTCTCAAGAGTCCTGACTACTCCAAAACCTTCATTGTCCAAACAGATGCATCTGAGTTGGGTGTGGGAGCTGTTCTATCTCAACTGAATATTGATGGTCATGACCAGCCCATTGCTTTTATAAGCAGAAGGTTGACCCCTAGAGAGAAACGTTGGTCAGCTATAGAGAGGGAGGCCTTTGCTGTGGTTTGGGCCCTGAAGAAGTTGAGGCCATACTTGTTTGGAACTCACTTCAAGATTCAGACCGACCATAAGCCCCTCTTATGACTAAATCAGATGAAGGGTGAAAACCCCAAACTTCTTAGGTGGTCTATTTCCCTACAGGGGATGGACTTTACAGTGGAGCACAGACCAGGGACTGACCATGGCAATGCAGATGGTCTCTCCAGGTATTTCCACTTAGAACAGGAAGACTCACCTGGTCAAGGTTAGTTTAATGTCCCTAAGTTGGGGGTGTGGGGGTGATGTAGGAGAGTGGGGTTTGCAATCCTATGGTCACCCCAGATTTTTGCTTTTTGCTTCACTGGTTTACGACTTTCCCTGGCTGTGGGCCTGCTAATCAGGCCCACAGCCTAGCTGTTCTCTCTCTAAATTGACAACCATGTACTTTAGGTGCATTTACCAATTGGTACTGGGCCACCTTATCAGTCCCTGTACAGTGTACCTTAGGTACCCAGGGCATAGGTGTACCCAGGGCCTACCAGGGGCTGAAGCATGTATTATTCCACCCCTGGCTGGCCATCTAAAACTGACACAACTGGCTGCATGACAGCTGGGGCAAGGTGGTGTAATCACCCTTTGCTATAGATATAGTATACCTATATCTAACCCTAAAATGGACACATATATTCCTATCAGTCACTCCTATGGCAGGCCTTATCAATACTGAAGGCAGAGTGCTTGGAATTAGGTGAGATGGTGCTCTGGCATGAGCTGAGCCCGTCTGCAGCTTGCGGAACCAAGTCCTAATAGCTGTTCCATGATAACGCTATACCATATACTCTTAAGTGCATTATCAACCTCGCGGTTAAATGCTAACTCTGGTATAACATTATCAAAACATGTCGAGTAAGGTGTCATACGAATTGGAATACTACCCCCTCACCAATTCTGGCGACGGGGGTAGCATTCCACCCTTCTAGAGGGACACAACATGCATGTAACTGTGAACCCCGGTTAAAGTTAACTCGAGCCTCAGCATCACAAAATGGATGATGCCACCACAGACACAAGTCTGACCTCCTGCTGCTGGGAGTCCTTCCAGCGAGGGAGGCTTAGACAAAGGGTTTCCTGCCTTGGGAGGTGCTAGCACCACCCCAGACAGGATTTTGTGTATTGGGTAGGACAGGCCTGAAAGGAATGAGACATGCCTGGGGCACACAAGGTGTCCTGTGCATACACCGGTTCAAACCAGTTGCTGGGGCATCCCTGCCCCAGCTCTGGCGGGAAACCGGACAAAGGATAGGGGGTGTAGCCACCCCCCTTCCTGGTCCCACCCAGGGGAGGGACCTAGTCAGTAGTGCAGCCCCCTTTAGGAGAATAAAGGTAGGAGCTGGTCCCATTCCAAATGAGATTATCCTGAACAATTCTACAAGAAGAAACTCTGGACTTCGACGTTCTGCTCCACAGAAAACTGAAGAATCTCCCTTGTGGACAAGGAGTGTCCACCCTGCAGCTGCAGGCACCATCAAGCGTCCAGCGGCTTCCCTTTGTCGTCTTCCCTCGAGGATCCAGACTTCAGAGCCCGACGAGACCCGGATTCCCAGACCTCTCCGACCTCAACTCACATCTACAGCAAAGCTGAGACCCGTGGGTGCGACGAGACACGTGGGACCGGCCATCTTGAAAGAACCTGCACTTCGCTTCCAGCACGACTCCCGAGGTAAACTCGACCAAGTGCTTTGGGGATTGAGAAGCCCCAGCCCCGAGCAGCCCCTGCACCGAAGATCAGCCCTCCAGCTTCCACGAGATCTGCGTGGGGCCCTTCTGCTTGTTTGCTGCTCGACACGTTGTCTGGTCACTTGCTGGCTGGCTAGTGGCCTCCTAGACGACGAACCTTTAAATCTTCACTGCTGGTCTGGTTGCTCCAGACTGGCCCTTGCTCCCTTCCAAAAGAGGGGCACCCTGGACTCTCCTAGTCCGCACCAGACGTCTTTTCCACTAACCGCGTGGGTTGCCTTTGCCAAGGCCTGTTGACTCCAATTCAGGATCCGACACCGCCGACGGAGAGAGCCTGCGTGGGACAGCTCGTGCCTCCATCCTGGTCGTCGAAGACACCTCCTGTTCCACGTGGCTGCAGAGTCAAGCGTCCACTCTTCACCTGATCGCGACGACAGCACCTGGTTCCTTCCTGGTTCCACACCGGTCACTGACTAGTGACTTTGAACACTGTCCCCTCTGCTTTCAGGTCCTCTTCTTCACCGATCCGCCCTTGGATCGCACCGGACATCTTCCTCCTGGTCGCCTGCAGCAACTTTTCTTCCAGGCTCCATAGACTTTAACGCGAGAACCCGACACACTTTGACACCTATGCACCCGCAGCCCGTGGGTGAGGTAACAAGAGCATTTCGGTGCTCAAGGGTAGTTTAACTGTCCTAGTGTCCAGTTCCACAGTTGTTTTAGTCCTAACTAGTCAGGATTGTCCGTACTCACCTTTAACTTGAACTGTACTGTCCATAGACGTTGTTACGCATCTCGCGTGTGAGTTCACACTCTGCACACGCATTCCGTGGCCCTCCTATTACTTATCTAGAGTTAGTGTAGCGTGGTCCCAACGATCCTACAGCCTCTGGACAGCTCCATTTCTTCCATCGACTATCACATTCCACTTACTTAGTATATGGTTTGTCGTCCCCCTAGGGCACCATTGTAATTTCGTGCAACTTGTCGTATTTTTCTTAAGAGATTGTCATGTGCTTAGCCCTCTGACCTCAAAAAGAGTTCAGAGGTGTTTTTATAATAAATAGACTGTTTATTTTCATAACAACCTGTGTGGTGTCCTTTCATCTGATATTCAAGGGGTTATATTGTGGTAAAACAGCTGGCTTCACATGCCAAAAGAGTTTAGCCTAAGACTGCTTTGTCCATGCTACCATTAGGATAGCTGGTTTATAAGGTTGACTTACAACCAATATCCATAAGGGTTGTTTGGACTGATACAAGGTGATCACTAGAACTAGTGAGCATCATATATCAGGCCAACTTCTCACAGGGCCATTATAGCCTATGAAGGATTTAAGGCACTACTTGAATATTTTACCGTGGGACTCCCATCTCGACGACTGGGAATGATTCAGGCATGTGAATGTATGAAAGATACCAATACTGGATAACCGTAGTTACAGGTAAGTAACTTATTTTCTTTTTATAAATACATTGTGTGGTTCTTTTTCATTTAAACTACACTGTATGATTGGTTCTGGTAAAACAAACTGCTTAAAACTACTTTTTGACTAAGCCGGAAGGCTGCTCTCCACAGCCATCACTTATGGAGCTTTCTATGGTTATCTAAGACCAGTAAAACCACTATAAGGGTTGTCTGGATTAGTGCAAGGTGCTTTACGTAAATAAGTGTGCACCATATACTAAGCCAGTCTCCTACAGTGCTGCAATACTCTTAAGTAAGCCTATTGTGATATTTGGTAAAGTTGTGTGATGCCCAAGTTGTCCTTGGTTACATTAAAGAAAAAGTACAGTTTAATAAATGACACAAGTGTTCAATTTGTTTTTTAATCAAACTGAGTTCTCTTTTTTCACATTTACTAGCTGGACATGTCTCTTTAAATAGAAATGCTTGTTGGCCATATTCATAGTATTGTGCTTGTTTTTATTTGTTCCTTAGTCAGACCTTACTTTTTTGTCTCCCTTTCTAGTGCTCCGTTCTATAAAATCATTGTTCCAACTGTGGATACAGTCCGTTATAACTTCATTGTAAATGCCTTGGTATCCAATCAGACACCTGTGTTGCTGGTAGGTCCGGTGGGGACAGGTAAAACCTCCATTGCTCAGGGTGTGCTTCAGTCTCTGGACTTCAGGTGGGCTGTATTGACAGTCAACATGTCTGCTCAGGTAAGAAACATCTGGAGTACAGCCTGTTTTGTGGGTATTACAGCAGGGATGGTGTGTAGCTGAATGCTGGGGAATGTTTGAAATTGCATGTCAATCCATGAACGATCTAATGCTGGAGAGGATCACACACAGACATACACCCACACACCCACACACCCACATACACACCATAAAATTAAGTTATTTGTATCACGTCAGCCTTGCTTTCCCTCCTTCTTAATTGGTTGGGAAGGCCTGTACCGAAGGAAGAACCAGAAATGAAGTTCTCCAAAAAATGGTTATTCTCAATTTTTAGCAGTTTTCTCCTTATACTCTACTTAATTTCTGTCTCCTATACCTTTTTTGTGGTACGGCTTTTCATTTTGACACTAAAAACATAAAAATTACCTCTCTCTTCTACGTGGGCTTATAATAAGTTGAGCTTTATGAAATACATATCACGTGAGTTTCTTCTCTGCAGCTTTTCTTCATAAGGCCTACATGTCTTCCTTAGGTATTAGGTATTGCAGAAGTTCATTGATTTTGTAGTAGATCATGACATGCCACATCTAGGTAACAGGTATTTGATACAGAACGAGCTACCCATTTCAGCATCTCTGTACCAGTATCAGGGTCACCTCCCCTGATGCATGGTCATGCTTGATATCACTGCTTCAAACTTGATATGGTTGTTATTGTTCTGTATTGAAACACTCCAAACAGATTTTAGGCATTCTGATGTAGATAAGGCTAGATGAGCTGAATCCCAAGAAGGTCAACAGAATCTGTGTACAGTATATTTCAATGGAGATGAATCTGACTTCTTCCAGGGTCCCAAGTTCTTGTGTTCTTTGTTTAACCTGTGTAGCTTCAATAGTAAAAAAACATCCAAACTTTTCTCGTTTACAGGAACATTGTACCTTTCAGTGAGAGTGGAAAGGGCTCTTCATCCTACAACTGCCCTTAATTTGAAAACTTCTTTATTCAATAGAGAATTCTAGCTGCAGATTCCTTACCGTAGAAATTTCTAGACGTCAGGCTGGATCTGGAAACTTTTGCTTGAGCAATACCCCTTGCGCGCCATCGGTTGGCTCCATTCAGCTCTGCGTGATGCTGTCGGCATCACTAGCATCGGTTATGATATCGCAGTCACTTATCTAGGCGCCACCCATGCGCGCGGATGACAGTTGCTTTCTTTCTGTGCCAGTTAAGCGCTGATCCGGGAAGAGCTACCCCTCTGTCGCTTTTTGTCATTTTTTATTTTTTTTGTCGACTTCATTGTTTTTCCATCATGTGTCGAGGGATGTCTTTGAGGAAGACAGGTTTTAAACCATGTGGCGCCTTTCGCTTTGCCACGTTGGTTACCGATCCCTACCTCATCTGCCTTTGGTGTCTCAAGTGCGACCATGTCTCGAAGTCGTGCTCAGACTGTCGAACAATGGCTCCTAAGTCCTTGCAGGAGTGGGCTATGAAGCTCCTTGAAGCCTGGCAGTCAACACCATCCACTGAGAGTCTGTGGAGATCCCAGTCCCGATTGAAGAAGAGGTTGTCGCAGGACTGCTGCCGGAGCCACAAGTCCTGTTCCTCCCACTTGATGTCCTCAGGACACTCGGTTAAGAGACACAAGAAGTAGCAGAATCCCAAGCGGACTTTGTCTTCACCTTGACTGTCGTCCTTTGACAAAAGAGGTAAGAAAAACCGACGCTCTTGGCACTGTTATGTGGAGCCAGGGCCGGCTCCGTGCCTCCCTCCATTTCCGGGAGGTGGAGCGCCCCCCACTCAAATTAAGGTGTGTTATGAGGCCATGTGCCTGATGTTTGAGTGGGTAGACACATCTGGTGAGCCTTCGATTTCTGCGGGGTCGGCAGGGTGCCCATCAGATTCGACGGCGTAGGCCACGGCACCGGTGGGACCTCGGGAATCCGATACTGGATCCGGGATGGCGGCGGTCATGCTGATGCAACCTTCTCCGGCATCTGACCCAAAGTCAGTGCATGAGTGTGAGTTTTGAGGGTTAGGACCAAGGTTCCCCAAGGTCTAGGTTGGCACTTAAATTGCACGCCAGCGGCACTGGGGCAGCTGGGTGCAGAGTGCAAGGGCCCCCATGGGGCTAAGGGGCCTTTGGTCAGGGACTGCTCACGAGCAGGCCAATTGACTCTGGGAGCAAAGCTCCTGGGGTTAAGATCAGCACTGCAGGGTCCAACAATCAGCACAGGAGCTGCACCATCAGTGGCACAGGGGAGGCTGGATGCAGTGTGCCATGGTGACGTCTGGGACTCAGTGGATGTCAGTGGATTTCTTTGGTTCACGAAAAACACTGCAGGCTTGGGTAGAGAAACTTCCTGGAGGCAACCACCAGCTGTAGAGATAAGCTAGGCTTTTGGGGGATGCCTGTACACCGTTGGTTGGACCACCCAAGGCCATGGGGTGTGGAGTGCAGGGCTGTCCTTTGGCATCAGGTTCTTCTTACCAGCTCCGGTCACAGTCGGGGATTGTTCAGGTTGAGGCCACAGGCGTCGTCTTGGAGCTTGAGGGAGGGCAGGGATCACCAGATCCCAGGTCAGGATCGCTGGGGAGACCTCCTTGTTGTGTTAGGCAACTAGAACTCGGTCTGTGGGAGTCGGGTGCAGATTGGTGCAGGATCGTGGAGCACCTGGAACTGGATCCTGTGGGTGAGTCATGGCTTGAGCAAATTTGGTGCTCATGGGAGACAGAGTCTGTTAGATGGTGTAGGAAAGTAGATTCTGCTTTCGTGGTTACCCCCACTTTTTGCTGCAGTCACTGTGTATCTGAAAGAGACAATTTGTTATAGATTCCTTACCTTTAGAATTACCCACAGGCGTCAGAATGGATCTGGAGATTTTTTCGTCAGCAGTTCCTCTACGCATCGAAAGGTGCCGCCTGTCGGCTCCGCGTTCGCCGTTGGCATCATGGTCGCCGGGATGATGTCACGGTAGCTACTTAGACGCCTCCCTCCCGCGCTGACATCAGATCTTTCTTTTTCCACGCCAGCCAGTGCAGATCCGGAGAGAGCGGTACCTCCAGTCACTTTTTGACAGATCTTTTTTGCGACTTTTGTTGACACCGTTTTTGAGTCCTCGACTCCTGGTGCTCTAAGGGATGCCCGGTTTCAAGTCTTGAGGGTCGTGCCAAAAGCTGATGTCGTTGATGGATCCACACCACGTGTGACTATGATGCCTCGAGCGTGACCACAACCCCAAGTCGTGCTCCGACTGCCGGACCATGAATCCGAAGTCTTTTTTGTAGCGGTCCCGAAAGCTTCTCGAGCCCGGCAGTGTGCTCCACACCGTTCAAGGTTCAGGTCCCTCTGGAGGTCAAGGGACTGGTCGCAGAGTCACCACCACTCGTCCTCTAAGTTTTCGCACTCCTCAGGTAAGACGAAGCACAAGCAGAAGTCGAAGAAGCATCGTCGCTCATCGACTTCTCCCCGTCTGTCGGCCGATGCCTCAAGGGATGTGGATGGTGGCTGTCCCACAACTCCACGTGCGGAGCACTGCCTAGCTTCGAAGCTTTTACGAAGCGATGCATGCCATCTTTGGGCAGCCCGACTCCACTGGCGCGCCTTTGGGCCCCGTGGTCTTGGCTGGGGGCAGTGGGGCTTCGACGCTGGTGGCTTCGGCCTCGGCACCACAGGGTCCCCTTAGATCCTGCCTGGATTGATTCCGGTCAACCTGATAACACCTCTCCGGCGCTGATTCCACCGGCACCACATTCGCAGCAAACGCTGGTTGTGTCCCCAACTGGCGTCAACCTCGGCCTTCACCCTGACTTTGACACAGAGCCGGACCAACATCGACCGATGCCTGATCGGGCACCGATGGATACTTTTGTACCCCTATTCTACCCTAGTGTTCCTCTCAAGCCAGATTGGCAACCAGAGGAGGGTGAGGAGGACTTGGAGGGGTCTGGAGCCCCTTTAGCTGACCAGTTGGCTGAACCGGACTGGAGAGAGGAGTTGTGGGAAGCCAGTGGTCTGGATACCTCCCCAGATCTTGGTATGTTGTCTCCTCCTACCATAGCTACGGGGGAGGGAGCTTCTTACGCAGTGGTGTAGGGCGGCCGAGGCTCTCGAGCTACCTCCGGTGGCAGTCAGGACTAACCTCCTGACGGAGGTGCTAACCAACAGCGATCTCTTCGGAGTCCCTGCTACCATTCAATGAAGCCCTAACTGACATCCTATTGGGCACCTGGTTCAGGCCCAACTCAGGGGCTACTGTGGATAGGATTATTGTCCAACGCCACCGCCTAGCTCTTGGAGACCCCACTTTCCTTTCCCAACACCCTTGCCCTGAGAGCTTGGTGGTCCAAGCCTCGACGTCCAAAGGTGCATTCCCTAATGCTCCACCAGATAGGGAATCCAAAAAGCTGGACCATCTTGGGAAGAAGATTTTTCTTTCTCCAGCTTGGGACTGTAGTCGGTAAACACTGCATGTCTGTTGGGCTGTTACACCCACTCCGTGTGGGATACGGTAGCGCAGGTGCTGCTTCAGTGTCTGGAGGAGGCCCAGGCCGTGCTCTCCCGTGCAGTCAACGTGGGGAGAGATGCAGCCAAGTTTACCATACGATGTGGACTGGACACCGCCGACTCGCTAGGCAGAATGATCTTAACGTCGGTAGCCCTTTAACGCTACGCCTGGCTGAGGTCGACTGTCCAGGCTACCCTGATGGACATGCCCTTTGATGGCCGTTGCCTGTTCGGCGACAAAACAGACCACGCTCTAGAGCGCTTCAAGGACTCTCGGACTACAGCCAAGTGCTTGGGCCTCTCCACCACCCACCTTGCGCAGTCTGCTTTTTGCCCCTGTCGTGGCTATGGAAGGGGTGCCCACAACGTTCTACCCAGAGCCACAGGCCAGTGCAAGCTGCTCAGCCCCTGCGCGACTGGGGATGTGGGACCCATCGTCATGCATCTGGGGGCCAGCAAGTGGGTCAGTCCTCCAGTGTCCCCTCTGCAGCAGCCTCCAAACCCTCCTAGTTCGACCTTTCAGGGCCACCGATTGCCAGTGGGCGGCAGGATTTCCCATCACCTCCACCACTGGCGCACCATAACGTCGGACAGGTGGGTTTTGCAGATAGTCCAAAGGGGCTACTCCCTCCCCTTCGAGACTACCCCCCCCCCCCTGCCCCCCTCCCCCGCCCCCAGCTATTCCACCTCAGCACCATCGCATGTCGGATTATCATCTGGCCCTCCTCCAACAGGAAATTACGTCTCTCTTGGCCAAAGGAGCCATCGAGCGAGATCCTGCCCTAGAAGTAGGTCGTAGTTGCTGTTCCCACTACTTTCTGGTGCCGAAGAAGGACAAAGGCCTGCGTCCTATCAGGAACGTCAACCGCTTCCTCCAGAAGGAGTTCAAAATGTTGATGCTCCCTCAGGTCCTGTCTGCCCTCGACCGAGGATACTGGATGGTAGCATTGGACTTGCAGGACGCTTCCTTTCACATTCCCGTCCTGCTGGCCCACCAGCGTTACCTGCGGTTTACGGTAGGCCACAAGCACTTTCAGTTAGCGTGCTTCCCTTTGTCCTTACCAGCGCCTCTCGGCTGTTCACGAAAGTGATTGTGGTGGTCGCAGCTCATCTGCGCAGATCCAGGGTTCCAGTCTTCCCTTATCTCGATGACTGGCTGTTGAAGGCGGGCTCGCCCCATGCAGTCATCTCCCACATCCAGACTACGGCGGACCTGCTGCATTCGCTGGGGTTTACTATCAACATGCCGAAGTCACACCTGACTACCTCTGAGAAGCTCCTTTTCATTGGAGCGGTTCTGGACACGACGCAGTTTCAGGCTTATCCTCCTGAGCAGCGAGTCTGGGATATTCGGGCTATGATTCCGATCTTTCAGCCTCTATCCCGGGATTCGGTCAGATTGACCCTGAGGCTGCCGGGCCTCATGGCCTCCTGCATACTGCTGGTAGATCATGGCAGGTGGCATATGCAGTTTCTGCAGTGGGACCTGAAGTTCCAGTGGACACAACATCAGGGAAATCTGTCCGATTGTGTTTAGATCTCTGAGGGCACTGCATGTCAATTGCAGTGCTGGCTAACGGACCAAGAATGGATTAACAACAGATCCCTCTCCCTTCCCCAACCGGAGTTCCCAGTGGTGACGGATGTATCGCTTCTGGGGTGGGGTGACCACATGGGAGAGGCGGAGATCAGAGGCCTCTGGTCTCCGGCGAGTCCGGGCTCCACCTCAGCCTTCAGGAGCTCCGGGCGAACCGTCTTGCATTGAAAGCATTCCTTTCTTCTGTCCAAGTAAGAATAGTGCAGGGGTTCACGGACAACACCACTGCCATGTGGTACTGCAACAAACAGGGCGCGGTGTGATCGTGGACCCTATGTCAAGAGGCTCTCCATCTCTGGACATGGCTAGAACATCAGGGCATATCCCTGGTGGTTCAACACCTGCCAGGTTCACTGAACGCCAGGGCGGATTAACTCAGCCGCAGATGCATGATGGATCATGAATGGCGTCTTCACTCTGAGGTGGTGCAAGGTCTCATTCAGCAGTGGGGTGTGCCTTGGTTAGATCTATTCGCAACCGAAGAGAACGTGCAATGTCAGCATTTCTGCGCATTTAAATTTCCAAGGCGGCACTCGCTAGGCAACGCTTTTCGTCGCGAGTGGAGTTGCGCTCTTCTATACGCCTTTCCGACTATACCATTTCTCCCCAGAATGATGAAGAATATCAAGCATGACAGGGCCCAAGTCATTCTTGTGGCTCCAGATTGGGCACAAAGAGTCTGGTGTCCTGAGCTGTTACACATGGCCATCGATCCGCCGATCAGACTGCCTCATTGAGAGAATCTTCTGTTGCAGCATCAGGGGACGGTCCTCCACCCAAACCTGTCCAGCCTCCACCTCCTTGCGTGGAGACTGATCGGTTGACAGTCTTCGACCTTTCTCTTGAAGTCTGTGATGTTATCTTGGCAGCCAGGCATCCCTCCACTAAGACGATATATGCCTGCAGATGGAACACATTTGTGGCATGGTGTGCAGCAAAGTCTGTGGATCCCCTTTCTGAGGTTCTCTTGTTTCTCCTTTCTTTGACCCAGCAGGGCTCTGCTCTGGGCACTCTTAAGGGCTATCTCTCAGCCATTTCAGCTTTTCTTAGGCTTCCTGATCAGCCTTCTCTTTTCAAGTCCCCTGTTATAAATCACTTTCTTAAGGGCATTGCTCATCTTTTTCCTCCTCTTCCCTTTGTAATGCCTCAGTAGGACTTGAACTTGGTTCTTACTTATCCCTTTGACCTGCTACATAACTGTCCTCTCAGACTTCTCACTTTAAAGACTGCCTTTCTGGTTGCCGTCACTTCTGCTCGCAGAGTGAGTGATCTCCAGGCTCTTTATTCAAAACCTCAATTTCTGTCGGTTCATCTGGAAAAGGTTGTCCTTCAAACACTACCCTCTTTTCTTCCTATAGAGGTTACTTCTTTCCACATTGGTCAAACCATCTCTTTGCCCACCTTCTTTCTGCCTCCGAATCCTTCTAAGGAAAAAGAGAGGCTCCACTGTCTGGATCCAAAACGTGTGCTTTCCTTTTATTTGGATCGCACCTAGCAATTCTGGGTGGATGACCAGCTCTTTGTTGGCTACGTGGGTGCCAAAAAAGGTCAGGCCGTCCTCAAACGGACCATCTCTAGGTGGCTCATTTTGTGCATTAAAGCTTGTTACTCATTGGCAAAGAAGGAGCCTCCACTGGGATTGTGCGCCTATTCCACCAGGGCGACGGCAGCTACCACTGCTTTGGGACAGGGAGTCCCCCTCAATGACATCTGTCAGGCAGCTACATGGGCATCTCTGCACACGTTCCGGACTTGGCCTGGACAGCCAAGTCCGGAGAGAGGGCTTCTTTGGCTGTTCTGTTCTCCAGGACTTTCTGGTGTCAACTTGGTCCGCAGACCCACCTCTAGGGTTGGTATTGCTGGGGTATCTATTCTAAAGGTAAGGAATCTATAACTAATTGTCTCTTTCAGATGAACGCGTTACTTACCTTCGATAACGATATATCTATAAGAGACATAGATTAGTTATAGATTCCTTACCGCCCCACCCATATACCCTGTTCTGCAAACTGACTTCTAGAGTCAGGGAATCCCTTTCAGGGCCCTAGTTTTGTGCACCAGTGGTCAGTGTCTTGCAGGGCTTCTGACGTGAAATGTTGTGTAAAAGAACTGACGTCAGCGCGCAAGGGTGGCATCTAAGTAGCTACAGTGACATCATCCCGGCGACCACAACGCCAACGACAAATGCGGAGCCAGTCGGTGCCACCTTTCGATGCGCAGAGGTACTGCTGGCGAAAAAATTCTCCAGATCCAGTCTGATGCCTGGGGTAATACTAAAGGTAAGGAATCTATAACTAATCCATGTCTGTTATTTCTGTATATCGTTACTGAAGGTAAGTAACTAGTTCTTTTCTGTCTAGTCAGACTGGGATCTTGCTAATCAGGTGTCCAGTCACTGTGCTCTCTCCCTAAATTGGACTTTGATAAGTACTTTGGTACCTTCCTAATTGGCTACAGGTGTACTTTTCTAAGTACCTAGTTGATGGTATTAAGGTAATCACGGCATAGGTACACCAGGGTTCTTCCATGGGCTGCAGTATGTATTGTGCCACCCATGAGAGCTCACTCAAACTTTGACTACAGGTCTGCCAAACCAGCCTTCGTGAGCTATTGCTAGCACCACTCACAAAATATATGTTTCCTTATATCTGAGATCTGAAAGAAACACCTAGTGATAGATCCCTTACTTTAGAATTAGCCCCAGGCGTTAGACTGGATCCAGGAAGTTTTCGTCAGCAGTACCCCTGCTCGTCGGTTGGCATCGTCGTGCGTCTCCGTGTGCATCGTTGGTGCCAAGATGACGTCGCTGGAGCTACTTAGACGCACCCATGCGCGCTGACGTCAGTTCTTTCTTTTTCCATGCCAGCAAGTGCAGATCTGAGAAGAGCTAGTACCCCTAGTCACTTTTTGACTGAGTTTTTTTGAGTCCTTTTGTCTCATTTTCTCGAGTCGATCGACTCCTGGTGCCATAGGGATGACCGGCTTTAAGAACTGTGGGGACTGTCACCGCATGATGTCGGTGACGGACCCACACCGCGTGTGTCTCTACTGCCTGAGGCGTGACCACGACACCAAGTCGTACCCCGACTGCCGGGCCATGGCGCCGAAGACTTTGCGGGAGCGGTCCGGCAGTCGGCTCCGCGCCACTCAAGGTCCCGATCCCTTGGGAGGTCGAGGGACTGATCGCAGAGCCATCACCATCGCTCCTCTGGATTTAAGTCTTCGCACTTGGGGTCAGGTAAGTCGAAGCATTCCAAAAAAGAAGTCTAAGAAGCGTCGTCGCTCCTCAACTTCCCATCACACGACGCGGCTGAGGGTGCGAATGGTGCCACCCCGTGGCTCCGGCCGAGCCTGCGACGTCGCCGCAGGCCTACCCACCCTTTCCAGGTCAGTCGGCGACGCCTGCTCAGGTGCAAGAGATTCTTGCTGCCATTGCCCCACTCTTTGGGCCGTCTGGCCCCACCGGTGCGCCTAGGGGCATGCAGGGCCGACTGGGGGTCCTGTCCTTTCATCTCTGGCAGCTCTGGCCCCGGCATCGCCAGCGGCTCCGGCACTGCAGGACCCCCCGGGATCGGACCCCAGTCGACGTCGGTTGACCTTATAACACCTCCACCGACTTTGACCCCACTGGCACCACATCCGACGTCGCCCACTCCTCGGGATGACATTGTCTCCAGTTTCAGCCCTGAACCGGACACGGACGCTCTGCGCCATTTCCGATACCGATGGGGCCCTTTTTCCACTATGTCCGTCCTCCTTATTTTCAACCTGTTTCACAGACTTCGGAGGAAGGGGAGGACTGGGAGGGGTCTGAGGACCCTCTCACACAACAGTGTGGTTATGATCCGGACTGGGTAGAGGATTTGGGGGATACCAGTGGTCTTGACACCTCATCTGACCTTGGCATGCTGTCTCCCCCTACCGTGGCTACGGACGAGGGAGTCAGTTACGCAATGGTGTTACATAGGGCAGCCGAGGCCCTCCACCTCGAATTCCATACAGTGGCCATCAGGACTAAGCCCTTGACAGAAGTGCTCCAGCCGGCGGCAACCTCTTCTGAGCCCTTGCTGCCATTTAATGAAGCACGTTCTGATGTTCTTTTGGGAACCTGGTCCAGGCAAAAACACTGGGGCTCCTGTGGACAGGAACGTGGCCCGATGCCGTCGCCCGACTCCGGGCGACCCCCCCCCCCTCTTTCTCTCTCCACACCCCACTCCTGAGAGCTTGGTTTTCCAAACCTCTGCTTCCCAGAGCATGTTCCCTTCCGCCCCTCCGGATAGGGAATCCAAGAAGCTGTAGCAGCTTGGGAATAAGCTGTTTTCATCTGCCAGCTTAGGGCTGCTGTCGGTGAACACCGCATGCCTCTTGGGCTGTTATTCCCACACTGTGTGGGACACGTTTGCGCAGGTGCTGCCTAACTGTCCAGAGGAGGCCCAGACAGTACTCTCCCAAGCTATTGCTGCTGGGAGAGACTCAGCTAAGTCCATTATCCGTTGTGGGCTTGATACCGCTGACTCGCTGGGCAGGGCGATTTCCACGACGGTGGCGCTTGGTTGTGGACAACTGGCTTCTCAGGGGATGTCCAGAACACTCTGATGGACATCCCCTTTGATGGCATTCGCCTCTTTGGCAATAAGGCAGATAGTGCGCTGGAGCGTTTTAAGGACTCCTGGGCTACACCAAGTCCTCGGGCCTGTTGGCCACTCGGACTCCTCCGCTTTCTGCCTTTTGCTCCTTTTGTGGCCACGGAAGAGGTGCCCCAACACGTTTGTTCCAGAGCCACAGGCGGGCACAGCAACAACATCAGCGCGGACGTGGGAACCGTTGAGGCGGTTCTGGGGGCCAGCGGGCGGGTCAGTCCACCTCCACCCCGCGGCATACCCTGCAAAGCCTTCCTCGTCCGGAATTTTCAGGGCCATCAAACGCCAGTGGGCGGCAGAATTCAGCATCATCTCCCCCACTGGCGCAACATCACCTCGTACAAGTGGGTGCTTCAAATTGTCCGAAGGGGCTACCCCCCACCCCTTCGAGACTACCCCTTTAGCCATGCCACCTCAGTACCACCGCATGTCGGAGGACCATCTTGCGCTTCTTCAGCAGGATTTCCACATTGGTCAAACCATCTCTTTGCCAACCTTCTTTCTGCCTCCGAATCCTTCTAAAGAAAAAGAGAGGCTCCACCGTCTGGATCCAAAACGTGTGCTTTCCTTTTATTTGGATCGCACCTAGCAATTCTGGGTGGATGACCAGCTCTTTGATGGCTACGTGGGTGCCAAAAAAGGTCAGGCCGTCCTCAAATGGACCATCTCTAGGTGGCTCATTTTGTGCATTAAAGCTTGTTACTCATTGGCAAAGAAGGAGCCTCCAGTGGGATTGTGCGCCTATTCCACCAGGGCGACGGCAGCTACCACTGCTTTGGGACAGGGAGTCCCCCTCAATGACATCTGTCAGGCAGCTACATGGGCATCTCTGCACACGTTCCGGACTTGGCCTGGACAGCCAAGTCCGGAGAGAGGGCTTCTTTGGCTGTTCTGTTCTCCAGGACTTTCTGGTGTCAACTTGGTCCGCAGACCCACCTCTAGGGTTGGTATTGCTGGGGTATCTATTCTAAAGGTAAGGAATCTATAACTAATTGTCTCTTTCAGATGAACGCGTTACTTACCTTCGATAACGATATATCTATAAGAGACATAGATTAGTTATAGATTCCTTACTGCCCCACCCATATACCCCGTTCTGCAAACTGACTTCTAGGGTCAGGGAATCCCTTTCAGGGCCCTAGTTATGTGCACCAGTGGTCAGTGTCTTGCATGGCTCTGGGCTTCTGACGTGAAATGTTGTGTAAAAGAACTGACGTCAGCGCGCAAGGGTGGCATCTAAGTAGCTACAGTGACATCATCCCGGCGACCACAACGCCAACGACAAATGCGGAGCCAGTCGGTGCCACCTTTCGATGCGCAGAGGTACTGCTGGCGAAGAAATTCTCCAGATCCAGTCTGATGCCTGGGGTAATACTAAAGGTAAGGAATCTATAACTAATCCATGTCTGTTATTTCTGTATATCGTTACTGAAGGTAAGTAACTAGTTCTTTTCTGTCTAGTCAGACTGGGATCTTGCTAATCAGGTGTCCAGTCACTGTGCTCTCTCCCTAAATTGGACTTTGATAAGTACTTTGGTACCTTCCTAATTGGCTACAGGTGTACTTTTCTAAGTACCTAGTTGATGGTATTAAGGTAATCACGGCATAGGTACACCAGGGTTCTTCCATGGGCTGCAGTATGTATTGTGCCACCCATGAGAGCTCACTCAAACTTTGACTACAGGTCTGCCAAACCAGCCTTCGTGAGCTATTGCTAGCACCACTCACAAAATATATGTTTCCTTATATCTGAGATCTGAAAGAAACACCTAGTGATAGATCCCTTACTTTAGAATTAGCCCCAGGCGTTAGACTGGATCCAGGAAGTTTTCGTCAGCAGTACCCCTGCTCGTCGGTTGGCATCGTCGTGCGTCTCCGCGTGCATCGTTGGTGCCGAGATGACGTCGCTGGAGCTACTTAGACGCACCCATGCGCGCTGACGTCAGTTCTTTCTTTTTCCATGCCAGCAAGTGCAGATCTGAGAAGAGCTAGTACCCCTAGTCACTTTTTGACTGAGTTTTTTTGAGTCCTTTTGTCTCATTTTCTCGAGTCGATCGACTCCTGGTGCCATAGGGATGACCGGCTTTAAGAACTGTGGGGACTGTCACCGCATGATGTCGGTGACGGACCCACACCGCGTGTGTCTCTACTGCCTGAGGCGTGACCACGACACCAAGTCGTACCCCGACTGCCGGGCCATGGCGCCGAAGACTTTGCGGGAGCTGTCCGGCAGTCGGCTCCGCGCCACTCAAGGTCCCGATCCCTTGGGAGGTCGAGGGACTGATCGCAGAGCCATCACCATCGCTCCTCTGGATTTAAGTCTTCGCACTTGGGGTCAGGTAAGTCGAAGCATTCCAAAAAAGAAGTCTAAGAAGCGTCGTCGCTCCTCAACTTCCCATCACACGACGCGGCTGAGGGTGCGAATGGTGCCACCCCGTGGCTCCGGCCGAGCCTGCGACGTCGCCGCAGGCCTACCCACCCTTTCCAGGTCCGTCGGCGACGCCTGCTCAGGTGCAAGAGATTCTTGCTGCCATTGCCCCACTCTTTGGGCCGTCTGGCCCCACCGGTGCGCCTAGGGGCATGCAGGGCCGACTGGGGGTCCTGTCCTTTCATCTCTGGCAGCTCTGGCCCCGGCGTCGCCAGCGGCTCCGGCACTGCAGGACCCCCCGGGATCGGACCCCAGTCGACGTCGGTTGACCTTATAACACCTCCACCGACTTTGACCCCACTGGCACCACATCCGACGTCGCCCGCTCCTCGGGATGACATTGTCTCCAGTTTCAGCCCTGAACCGGACACGGACGCTCTGCGCCATTTCCGATACCGATGGGGCCCTTTTTCCACTATGTCCGTCCTCCTTATTTTCAACCTGTTTCACAGACTTCGGAGGAAGGGGAGGACTGGGAGGGGTCTGAGGACCCTCTCACACAACAGTGTGGTTATGATCCGGACTGGGCAGAGGATGTGGGGATACCAGTGGTCTTGACACCTCATCTGACCTTGGCATGCTGTCTCCCCCTACCGTGGCTACGGAGGAGGGAGTCAGTTACGCAGTGGTGTTACATAGGGCAGCCGAGGCCCTCCACCTCGAACTCCATACAGTGGCCATCAGGACTAAGCCCTTGACAGAAGTGTTCCAGCCGGCGGCAACCTCTTCTGAGCCCTTGCTGCCATTTAATGAAGCACGTTCTGATGTTCTTTTGGGAACCTGGTCCAGGCAAAAACACTGGGGCTCCTGTGGACAGGAACGTGGCCCGATGCCTTCGCCCGACTCCGGGCGACCCCCCCCCCCCTCTTTCTCTCTCCACACCCCACTCCTGAGAGCTTGGTTTTCCAAGCCTCTGCTTCCCAGAGCACGTTCCCTTCCGCCCCTCCGGATAGGGAATCCAAGAAGCTGTAGCAGCTTGGGAATAAGCTGTTTTCATCTGCCAGCTTAGGGCTGCTGTCGGTGAACACCGCATGCCTCTTGGGCTGTTATTCCCACACTGTGTGGGACACGTTTGTGCAGGTGCTGCCTAACTGTCCGGAGGAGGCCCAGACAGTACTCTCCCAAGCTATTGCTGCTGGGAGAGACTCAGCTAAGTCCATTATCCGTTGTGGGCTTGATACCGCTGACTCGCTGGGCAGGGCGATTTGCACGACGGTGGCGCTTGGTTGTGGACAACTGGCTTCTCAGGGGATGTCCAGAACACTCTGATGGACATCCCCTTTGATGGCATTCGCCTCTTTGGCAATAAGGCAGATAGTGCGTTGGAGCGCTTTAAGGACTCCTGGGCTACACCAAGTCCTCGGGCCTGTTGGCCATTCGGACTCCTCCGCTTTCTGCCTTTTGCTCCTTTTGTGGCCACGGAAGAGGTGCCCCAACACGTTTGTTCCAGAGCCACAGGCGGGCACAGCAACAACATCAGCGCGGACGTGGGAACCGTTGAGGTGGTTCTGGGGGCCAGCGGGCGGGTCAGTCCACCTCCACCCCGCGGCATACCCTGCAAAGCCTTCCTCGTCCGGAATTTTCAGGGCCATCAAACGCCAGTGGGCGGCAGAATTCAGCATCATCTCCCCCACTGGCGCAACATCACCTCAGACAAGTGGGTGCTTCAAATTGTCCGAAGGGGCTACCCCCCACCCCTTCGAGACTACCCCTTCAGCCATGCCACCTCAGTACCACCGCATGTCGGAGGACCATCTTGCGCTTCTTCAGCAGGATGTCATGGCCCCCTTGGCCAAGGTGGCCATCGGGCACGTTCCTGGGACAGAAGTAGGTCATGGTTGTTATTCCCACTACTTTCTGGTCCACAAGAAGGACAAGGGCCTGCTTCCTATCTTGGACCTCAGGAACGCCAACCGCTTCCTCCGGAAAGAGAAGTTCAAGATGTTGACGCTAGCTCAGGTCTTGTCTGGTCTGGACCCTGGAGACTGGACTCGTTGGACTTGCAGGACGCATGTTTCCACATCCCCGTCCTGCCGGCCCACCGACGTTACTTGCGGTTCACGGTAGGCCACAAGCACTTGCAGTTTACCGTGCCCCCCTTCGGCCTTACCAGCGCCCCTCGGGTGTTCCCAAAAGTGATGGCGGTGGTCGCAGCTCATCTGTGCAGATCAGTGGTTCCAGTCTTCCCCCATCTCGACAACTGGCTGTTTAAGGTGGGCTCGCCCCAAGCAGTCGTCTCCCACCTCCAGACTACGGCCGACCACCTGCATTTGCTGGGGTTTTCCATCAACGTGCTGAAGTTGCACCTGATTCCCTCTCAGAAGCACCTTTTCATCTGAGTGGTTCTGGATTCGGCACATTTTCGGGTTTATACTCCCAAGCAGCGAGTCCAGGCTATTCAGGCTATAATGCTGATCTTTTAGCCTCTATCCTGGGTTTCGGTCATGATGACCCTCCGGCTACTGGGCCTGATGGCCTCCTGCATCTTGCTAGTGGATCATGTCAGATGGCATATGCAGGCTCTGCAGTGGAACCTGAAGTTCCAGCGGGCAAAGCATCAGGGCAGCCTGTCCGATCACGTACAGATCTCCGAGGGCACTGCAAGACAGTTGCAGTAGTGGCTCATAAATCGCGATTAAGTCAATGGCAGATCCCTCTCCCTTCCCCAACCGGAATACACAATTGTGACGGACGCGTCCCTTCTGGGATGGGGCGGCCATATGGGAGAAGTGCAGATCAGAGGCCTCTGGTCTCTGGTGGAGTCCCGGCTCCATATCATCCTTCCGGAGCTTCGGGTGATCCGACTTGACCCAAGGGAATCCATCAGAGGAAGTCTAGTTCAGGTGTTCACAGAAAACACTACCACCATGCGGTGCTGTAACAAACAGGGTAGACTGGCTCTGCGCCTCAGGACTTGGCTAGAACAACAGGGCATTTTCCTAGTGTTTTAAAATCCGGCTGGTACTCTGTCTGCCAGAGCAGACTAACTCAGGCGAAGGAGCCTTGCGGATCATGAGTGGCGTCTCCACCCGGAAGTGGTACAAGGTCTCCTTCAGCAATAGGGTGAGCCTTGGTTAGATCTGTTCTCCTCCAAAGAGAATGCGCAATGTCAGCTATACTGCACCTTGGAGTTTCCAAGGTGGCTCTCACTTGGCGACACTTTTCGTCACGAGTGGAACTCAGACCTCCACCCATACCACTCCTGCCTTTATTAGTGCTCAAGAGGATTTTATGCACACTGTTTCAATAGGCAGTTTCTATATGTGATTCCACGTTTTGAGCACAGAAACTAGTCATGGAAGAAACTGACATCAGCAGACCGGCGAGGTAGTTATATAGACCGGATGTGATGTCGATACGGAGTCACGCGATGCCCTCTACCAACGTTCGGACGAGCTATGGAAAGAAAATTCCGTAACTAGTCTTGCACCAGGCAGCATTCTAATGTAAGGAATCTGTGGCTAGATCCTGTCTCTACTAGAAAATGCATTGCCAAAGGTAAGTAACTTGTTCTTTAAATCTTCATCATTATCTTTTGTAGGCTTCATTTTGGCTGACCAGAGTCTCTATGTAGACCCTCAAAAGGTCTCAGCCGTGGCCGAGTAGCTGGTTCCTTGCTCTGTGAATGTGGTACAAAGGCTTCTGGGCTTTGTAAATTTTTACAGACACTTCACTGAGGCCTTTTCTACAACTGTTGCACCCACTGTACAGCTAACTAAGAAAGAACATCAAAGTGCCTTCCACATGTTAAAAAATGTTTTTTATAATCCTGTTTTGAAGTATGCAAATCACAATGTGTTCTTCATTTTCTAGAAAGATGCTTCATCCGTCACTTTAGGTGCAATTTTGTCATAGAGTGATCCAATCACTAAAGCTGTTCATCCAATATGTCATGTTTCTCAGACATTGACATCTACTTAACATAATTACGTAATATATGAAAATGAGCTGCTGGTAATTGAAGACGCTTTCGCCCATTGACACCATCATTTGGAGGGGGCATTGTATCCAATAACTGTTTGGCCGGACCACAAAAACATAGAGTTTATAAAATCTAGAAAGTGCTCTAATGCCGAACATGTCCGGTCGATGTTGTTGTTCTCTCATTTCCAATACCAAATAACATACAGAACAGAAACAATATATGGCAATGCTGATGCATTGTGGAGACACACAATACTAGAAAAGACAACAAGGAAGGCATTCAAGCAGCCAATGTCACTAAACTGGAGAAGTTTTTATGAAGAGGTTGAGGATCCTCTTTATTAGGAGGTTGGTGAAGAAAAGTTTCAATCTTCCCTTCACCAACCTCCTAATAAAGAAGAATATCCTTGGGGTAGGTGAGCAAACCTTTTATTTTTGTTTCCCATCTGGATCATCAGCCTCTTCTTCCCCGCAAGTACCCTTGATGCAGCCAAGGGCCCACCCACCATTAGAGGCTGTGTCATACCAGTCTATGGCTGCTGGGGCTCCAAGAGTAGCTAGTCAGCCTGGGTCAAGGGCAGGACTTCTGAGTCACGACAGGGAGCAGCAGTATTTGAACAGCAATAAGTCTTTGGGAAGCTACCTGCCAACTCTATGTTGTATTGGCTCTTAGCTGTCCTTAGTTTGTTCACCGTTCTCATCCCCTCACCTTTGGTAATTTTCTTCTATACGGTTCCCTTGAACACCCTGGGTGTTCACTCTCTGTAGTAAGGTAGGACCGGTGGTGGTTCTGCAACCCCCTCAAGGCCTGCACTGTCTTCAAACCGAGTTTGAGGCCAGTGTACCATGTCTGAACCGCTTGATCAGAACCCCTGTGTACCACGTTGACTTGCTGTTGCCAAGGCTTGTTGCCTTTCTCCTCCTGAGATCTTCGGACTCCAAGAAGCTTCAACCTCAAGCAACTCCTGCAGCCAAGATCTTAACCCTCACCACTTCCTCTGCACGGGGGCCTTCTTCATTGGTGAGCTGCTCAAGGTCCTCTTGCGACTCCTGTGCCTTTGGTCCGTGGGTCCTCTTGAGGGTCTTCTTTGACTTCAGTGGGCTCCCCTGCTTGGGAACCGCTTAGACTTACCTGCTTGTGGTGAGTCACTTAGTTGTTGCTGGTCCCTACACTGCACCTTTTTTGTCATCCACGTTGTTTGCTGCTGCCAAGGCTTGTTGGTGCCCCTTCCGGACACCGACCCCATGTCTCTCGACATCCGACATAGGACAGCTTGTGAACGGCTCCTGGTCTTCTACAGAGTCGACTGGTCCACACAGCTGCAACATCAAGAGCACAGTCAACCTCCAATTCATCTCTGACATCGGTGGGCATTTGTCTTCCGTGCCTCCTGGTCACTCCTGAATGGCAAAGACGCTGTCCCCTATGCTTGCAGGTACCTCTCAACTTGAATCCCCCTTTGGGTTCACCGGACTCCTTCATCTTCTTCTCCAGGGGCATCTTTCCTGAAGTCTTCCATTGTGGTCTACGGTGGTTTCCGACATCACTTGACACCAATGCAACCTGCTTCCCTGGTATGGGTATCCTGGTTCCTGGGGTATCCACAGGTGGGATGACTCTCCAACCTTCCTTCTTCTTCTACTGGGTTTCTTCTGGGTCCGCTGGGAAGGTCCTTCTTCTTTAAAATTGCAACCACAACTTACCTATTGACTAACATTGAGCATGCATTCGAATTCCCACTCTGCACACAATCTCTATGGGGTTCCTATATACTCACCTTGGGTGGTTCCTTGGGTCCCCGGCTCTTCTATGTCTTCTGGGTCCATTCTTGACTTGAGTCGTGGTTCGCATTCCACTATTTTAGTATATGGTTTGGTCTCCCCCTGGAGACCGCAGTCTATTTGTTCTACTTACATGCTCTATTTCCTAAGTATTGTGTTTCTATCTCCGGGTAGGAGAGGGTACGAATGTGTTTGTGAGTGTTTGTAATAAAATACATATTTTTATAACTACACTGTGTGATTCTTTTCACTTAACCTATACGATAAGATTAAGTATGGTTAAAACAAGCTGCTTTGCACGCCTTCTGGACTAAGCCTGATGGCTGCTCTCCACAGCTACCATTTAGAGAGCTTTCTAAGGTTGTCTAAGACCACTAAAATCCCCATAAGGGTTGTCAGGATTAGTGCAGGGTGCTATACTTACATAAGTGAGCACCATATACTAAGCCAGCTTCTCACACTCTCCTCTTCGTCTATGTGGGAAGGGTATGCCCAGACGTGGGTCCCATGCTCACTAAGCCACTGGAGTCAAGCTATCCTGGCTGAAGACGGCTGATAGCCAGAAACCGGTCGTAGGATGCTTGATTCTGGTCCAGGGAAGACATGGCTTGGCAGTTCGGGCTGGACTGTTCCCATGAGGCACAGGGTCAAGACTGATTTTCATATGGCCATGTCTGAACTGGGGTGTCTTGGTGAGCAAAATAACGATGGATTAAACCCAGATCTGTGACTGAGCTTGAATGTTTTGCCATTGTGCAACATTCCATCTATCATCTTGTGTGTGTTATACTTACATAAGTGAGCACCATATACTAAAGCCAGCTTCTCACACTCTCCTCTTCGTCTTCGGATTCCTCGTGGTTTTCACACACTACCGTAGATTTCCTTTTATGGCTCTTTGCCCTCCTTGCATGTTAAACTGACCGTGCTCTTTGGAATCTATTTTGGCATAGTTGCATTGCTATGTTTTCACCTTTCCCTTCTCAGACAAGTCTAGTTTCCCTTCCTAGGGCTCATTGGCTTCACTTCTGCTTGGCTTAGGTACACTGTGGCCCGCTGTTCCATAACTAGTGTGTATACATGCCTGTGGTATGTTATTATTTATACTATGTTTTCTTGATTAACACTAAATGCTGCATATACCTTTTCTGATTTGTAGGCCATACATCTTGAGAGTCTCAGTTAATTTATGTACTTTGACAAAAGACATGACATCAGAAAGAACTATTGTAGGAGTCTGTCTTAGTATATGGTGCACACGTATTCAAGTAAAGCACCCTGCACTAATCCATACAGCCCTTACGTGATTTTAGTGGTCTTAGACAACCATGGAAAGCTCTCTAAGTGGTAGCTGTGGAGAGCAGCCTTCAGGCTTTGTCCAAAAGAAGTGTACAGCAGCTTGTTTTACCAACACTAATCATATAGTGTAGGTTAAGTGAAAAAGAAACACACAGTGTAGTTATTAACAATATGTATTTATTATAAACACTCACTAACACATTGCAATATCTCCTGCCCAGGGATATAATCACAGTACACACAATACTTCAACAATAGAACAGATAAGTAGCACAAATGCACAGTAGTCTCCAGGGGAAGACCAAACCATATACTAAGAAAGTAGAATGTGAACTACGACCTAAGTCGAGACTGGACCCAGAAGACGTAGAAGTGTTGGGGACCCAAGGAACCATGCATGGTAAGTACCCAGGAACCCCAAGGAGGCCGTGTGCAGAGTGGTAACACAACCGCGTGATCAACACGAGTCAATGGGGAAGTCGCGCTTGCAGTTTTTAAGAAGAAGGACCCTTCCCAGAGGACCCTGAAGAAACCCAGTGGAAGATGGAAGGTTGGAGAGTCACCCCACTTGTGGATCACCTGGGAACCAGAACAAATACACAGTACACACAATACTTCAAAAATATAACAGGTAAGTAGCACAAATACACAGTAGTCTCCAGGGGAAGACCAAACCATATACTAAGAAAGTAGAATGTGAACTGCGACCTAAGTCGAGAATGGACCCAGAAGACATAGAAATGTTGGGGACCCAAGGAACCATGCAAGGTAAGTACCCAGGAACCCCAAGGAGGCCGTGTGCAGAGTGGTAACACAACCGCGTGATCAACACTAGTCAATAGGGAAGTCGTGCTTGCAGTTTTTAAGAAGAACCCTTCCCAGAGGACCCTGAAGAAACCCAGTGGAAGATAGAAGGTTGGAGAGTCACCCTACTCGTGGCTCACCTGGGAACCAGAATAAATACCTACACCAGGGAAGCTGTGCTTCACTGCATAGGTGCATAGAAGTGACATCAGGAACAGCAGTAGACCTCAATGGAGTACTTCAGTAAAGATGCTGCTGGGCAAGAAGCTGAAGGAGTCCAGTGGAATCCAAGGGTGGATTCAGGATGAGAGGTACATGCAAGCAGAGGGGACAGAGTATATGCCACTCAGGAGTGATTCCGAGGCACAGAAGGCGAATGCCCACCATTGTTGGAAGATGCAGGAAAGTTGACTGTGACCTTGTGTAGGAAGGTGGATATCTGACTATGGTTGCCCCCAACTTTTTGCCTGGTGTTTTGCTGGTTTTTGACTTAGTTGGCCTGGGATCCTGCTATTCAGGACCCCAGGCTTCCTGCTCTCTCTGTTAAAATGGACTCCATGTACCTTAGGGGCATTTACCAATTGGTACTGGGCCACCTAATCAGTCCCTGTACAGTATACCTTAGGTATCCAGGGCATAGGTGTACCCGGGGCCTACCAGGGGCTGAAGCATGTATTTATGCCACCCCTGGCTGGCCATCTAAATCTGACACAACTGCCTGCATGACAGCTGGGGCAAGGTGGTGTAAACACCCTTTGCTGTAGATATAGTATACCTATATCTAACCCTAAAATGGACACATATATTCCTATCAGTCACTCCTATGGAAGGCCTTATCAATCCTGAAGGCAGAGTGCTTGGAATTATGTGAGATGGTGCTCTGGCATGAGCTGAGCCCGTTTGCAGCTTGCGCAACCAAGTCCTAATAGCTGTTCCATGATAACGCTATACCATATACTCTTAAGTGCATTATAATCCTCGCGGTTAAATGCTAACTCTGGTATAACATTATCAAAACATGTCGAGTAAGGTGTCATACGATTTGGAATACTACCCCCTCGCCAATTCTGGCGACGGGGGTAGCATTCCACCCTTCTAGAGGGACACGACATGTATGTAACTGTGAACCCCGGTTAAAGTTAACTCGAGCCTCAGCATCACAAAATGGATGCTGCCACCACAGACACAAGTCTGACCTCCTGCTGCTGGGAGTCCTTCCAGCGAGGATGGCTTGGACAAAGGGTTTCCTGCCTTGGGAGGTGCTAGCACCACCCCAGACAGGACTTTGTGTATTGAGGTAGGGAGGCCTGAATGGAATGAGACATCCCTGGGGCACACAAGGTGCCCTGTGCATACACCGGTTCAAACCAGTTGCTGGGGCATCCCAGCCCCAGCTCTGGCGGGAAACCGGACAAAGGATAGGGGGTGTAGCCACCCCCCTTCCTGGTCCCACCCAGGGGAGGGACCTAGTCAGTAGTGCAGCCCCCTTTAGGAGAATAAAGGTAGAAGCTGGTCCCATTCCAAATTAGATTATCCTGAACTATTCAACAAGAAGAAACTCTGGCCTTCGACGTTCTGCTCCTCAGAAGACTGAAGAATCTCCCTTGTGGGCAAGGAGTGTCCACCCTGCACAAGCAGGCACCATCAAGCGTCCAGCGGCTTCCCTTTGTCGTCTTCCCTCGAGGATCCAGACTTCAGAGCCCGACGAGACCCAGATTCCCAGACCTCTCCGACCTCAACTCACATCTTCAGCAAAGCTGAGACCCGTGGGTGCGACGAGACACGTGGGACCGGCCATCTTGGAAGAAACTGCACTTCGCTTCCAGCACGACTCCCGAGGTAAACTCGACCAAGTGCTTTGGGGACTGAGAAGCCCCGACCCAGAGCAGCTCCTGCACCGAAGATCAGCCCTCCAGCATCCACGAGATCTGCGTGGGGCCCTTCTGCTTGGTTCCTGCTCGACGCGTTGTCTGGTCACTTGCCGGCTGGCTAGTGGCCTCCTAGACGACGAACCTTTGAATCTTTGCTGCTGGTCTGGTTGCTCCAGACTGGCCCTTGCTCCCTTCCAAAAGAGGGGCACCCCGGACTCTCCTAGTCCGCACCAGACGCTTTCTTCACTCACCGCGTGGGTTGCCTTTGCCAAGGCCTGTTGCCTCCAATCCCGGATCCAACACCGCCGACAGCGAGAGCCTGCGTGGGACAGCTCGTGCCTCCATCCTGGTCGTCGAAGACACCTCCTGTTCCACGTGGCTGCAGAGTCAAGCGTCCACTCTTCACCTGATCGCGACGACGACATCTGGTTTCTTCCTGGTTCCACTCCAGTCACTGGCTAGTGACTGTGAACATTGTCCCCTCTGCTTTCAGGTCTCCTTCTTCACCAATCCACCCTTGGATTGCACCGGACATCTTCCTCCTGGTCGCCTGCAGCATCTTTTCTTTCAGGCTCCATAGACTTCAACGCGAGAACCCGACGCACTTTGACACCTATGCACCCGCAGCCCGTGGGTGAGGTAACGAGAGCATTTCGGTGCTCAAGGGTAGTTTAACTGTCCTAGTGTCCAGTTCCACAGTCGTTGTTGTTCTAACTAGTCAGGATTGTCCGTACTCACCTTTTCTTTGAACTGTACTGTCCATAGACGTTGTTACGCATCTTGCGTGTGAGTTCACACTCTGCACACGCGTTCCGTGGGCCTCCTATTACTTACCTGAAGTTAGTGTAGCGTGGTCCCATCGATCCTACAGCCTCTGGACAGCTCCATTCCTCTTATCGACTTTCACATTCCACTTACTTAGTATATGGTTTGTCGTGCCCCTAGGGCACCATTGTAATTTTGTGCAACTTGTCGTATTTTTCGTAAGAGATTGTCATGTGCTTAGCCCTCTGACCTCATAAAGAGTTCAGAGGTGTTGTTATTAACCTGTTCCATGCTCATGACAAGGTCAGCTCGTCATGCAGTTTACTGGACCTGTGCTTATGACGAGCTGACCTTGTCACGAACAATAGTAAATATCCATTTGCAGCACAGGAGAAAAATCTCCTGTAGCATTGAAAGTGTTAATAAATAGACTGTTTATTTTCATAACAACCTGTGTGGTGTCCTTTCATCTGGTATTCAAGGGGTTATATTGTGGTAAAACAGCTGGCTTCACATGCCAAAAGAGTTTAGCCTAAGACTGCTTTGTCCATGCTACCATTAGGATAGCTGGTCTATAAGGTTGACTTACAACCAATCACCATAAGGGTTGTTTGGACTGATACAAGTTGATCACTAGAACTAGTGAGCATCATATATCAGGCCAACTTCTCACATTGGTGTGCAGCTTTTGGGATTTGAGCTTGCTGTTGTTTTTACCAAATATAATCTTGAAATATCATTTGAAAGATCACATAAGGTACCTAGGTACATATAACAAGCTTAGAAATACTCTGAGTTCTACTGAACCAGCTGTTGTAGTAGAAAGGGCCTAGCACACCCTGACTACAACTCTTAGCAAGGGATCAGTAGGAAAACCCATAGTGTAGGTAGGTGCATCACTTACACCTCACTAGAAGCATGTCTACCCATGGAGAGTCTTCACAGACTCCCCTAGTGGTTAGTGACCCTCCACAGGTCCTTTCCAGATATGCAGCTCTCAGTTTCCAGGAGATGAGACAATTGTGTACCTCCAAAAATTGAAACAGGGTTCTAACCCTACCACTCCTTTTCTGTTAGGTCTCTTAGAGACATATGATGCCAGAAGGGCTGCCAACGCAGACCCCTCTAATCCAGATAGGAGCATGTCCCCCTTAGAAGGTACTCTTGGAGATCCAGACCTCCCTGAAACAGAGAATGTAGAAGAGGAGGAGGAAGAAGAAGAACAGTCTGGGGATGAGGCAGACAATGGTTCTGTGATTGTCAGCAGACTCACAAGGGCCAACTTAGACATGCATATGGATAATACTAGGGGACCCCCAGTACTGTCCATAAGCAGGCCTAACCATGGAGTTAGAAGAGCTAGGTCTCATTCTAGGGACTCCATTAGATCTGTGCACTCTCGTGCCTCTCATGCATCTGCTCAGAGGAGGATGAGTTCCCCTCAGAGGAGAGAGCATGAGTCAAAGATGAAGGAAGCTAATCTGAGGATCCAAAGGGAAGAACTGGCCCTGGCCAAAGAGAAGTTTGCCTTTGCTAGAGAGCAACAGTTGAGTGGGGTAGTCCCCACTGGAGGCAGCAATATCCATAGGGATAGAGACAGGAGTTTTGATAATAGACACCTGAGTAAAATAGTGCCCTCCTATAAGACAGGAGATGATATCCACAAGTGGATAACTGCTTTGGAGAGAGCCTGCAAAGTACAGCAGGTACCCCAGAGTCAGTGGGCAGCTATATTGTGGCTCTCCTTTGAAGGTAAAGGTAGAGATAAGCTCCTCACTGTTAGAGATGAGGATGCTAATGATTACCAAGTCTTGAAAACTGCTCTGATTGATGGGTTTGGCTTAACCACTGAACAGTACAGGTTGATGTTCAGGGATACCCAGAAAACTCAGGCTCAAGATTGGCCTGACTTTGTAGATTGTGCCACTAAGGCTTTGGAAGGCTGGCTACTGGGAAGTAAAGGTTACTGATTACAAAGGATTGTATAATCTAATTATGAGAGAGCAAGTCTTAAATAATTGTCAGAACCAGTTATTACACCAGCACCTGGTAGACTCTGATCTGACCTCTCCACAAGAATTGGGTAAGAGGGCAGACAAATGGGTCAGAACCAGGATTAGGCCTAAGAACCAAGGTGGTGACCAAAAGAAGGAATCAACCAAGCCTCAAGAGAAGGGTGGGAATAAATCTACAGATCAAACCACATCAGGGTCCCAAAAATCCTCTGAGGGGGGTGGGTCCCAGAATCCTTCCAATACCCAGAAGAAACCTTATTGCTATACCTGCAAACAGGTAGGCCATTGGAAAACTGACAGCAGTTGCCCGAGGGCCAACAACAATAAGGAGAACATACCCCCAAGTAACACTTCCAAGCCTCCTGTTACTACTAGTAGTAATTCCCCCGGTGGTGGGAGTGCCCCCAAGAATTTGGGTGGTTTTACTTTGGGAGTTCCTGGGGACTCTGGCCTAACCAGGTCCCCTAACTCAGATACTCTTGTCTGTGAAACTGGCATGGGGTTTGCCAACTTCACTGATTGTCCCAACACTTTGGACAAATACAGACAGGAGCCCCTCATCAATGGACTGAAAGTTGAGGCCTATAGAGACACAGGGGCTAGCATCACCATGGTGACTGAGAGCCTAGTCCCCTCAAGGCAACTTATACCTGGTGCCACATACCAGGTAACAAACATTGATGGAGTGCAGAAAAATCATCCCATGGCAGTGGTAAGTCTCAGCTGGGGAGGTGTCACTGGCCCCAAGAGAGTGGCAGTGTCATCAAACTTGCCTGTAGATTGCCTACTGGGGAATGATTTAGAGATCTCAGCCTGGGCTGAGGTAGAACAAGAAACCCATTCTAAAATGGTAAATCTTCCTGAACAGGTTAGGAGGGCTGTGCCAGTCTCAGCCCAATCTCAAGTAGATTCCTTCCCTGAAAAGGTTAGCAGGGCTGTGATGGTAACAGCCCATACCCAAACTGAGTCCCTTCCTGAAAAGGTTGGTGGGGTTGTGATGGCCACAGCCCAAACTCAGGCTGATAATAGTGTTGTGAAGCCTGAAACTATGGATCACTCCACTCAAACAGAGAGCAGTGAGGAGGAAGAGAAATCTCCCTCCCACCAGACTTTAGGAAAGGATCAGCCTCCTCAGGGAACTGATCTTACCCCTTGTGAAGAAACTGCCCCAGAGGTAGTCAGGCCTAGCCTGGCAGAGCCCCTGATGTCAGTGGACCCTTCCAAGGTGGGACCCAGTCTGGAGCAGATAACCTGCCCCTCTCTACCCTGCCTCAGTCAGCCCAGGGCTGTAGAGGTCAGGGAGGCCAGTGGTGGACCCCAAAGGGCCCCCTGTCCAAAAGAACTCCCCAATCAGCAGATTAAGGGCACTGAAGCTAGTAGTCCTAGCCAAGTGAAAATAAAACAAACTCCTGAGGGATCCCCCTTAAAATTAGTTAGGGACCTCCCACAGATGGACACTGTTGGGCACAGCCAAACCTGGTGCCTAAGGGTCCCAAACCTGACCTGTCCCTCCAGTAAGCCAAACAGAGGGACCCAGCCTCCAGCTTTAGGTAGCCAGAGGTTGACCCTGAGAGCATACAGCAACTCAGTCCTGGAAAGAAAGGCATATATGGTGGATAGTGATTGGAGGAAGTTGGGCCCAACAGTAGTGGAGCCTCACTTCAGTACTCCATCCCAGCACCAGCCTTTTACTTTGCCAAAACACACCACAGGTAGAGATTCCCTATGGTGGAGACCCTCAGTTACCCTTAGGGTGAGGGGTTGCTTAGTGGGCCATGAGATAGGGGGTAACCATGCCAGTGCATGCACCTCCTCATATGGCCACTCAGGCAATATAGGCTTACCTGGTCAAGGATAGCCTTATCTCCTTTCGTTTTGGGGGGGGGGGGGGTTATGTAGGAAGGTGGATATCTGACTATGGTTGCCCCCAACTTTTTGCCTGGTGTTTTGCTGGTTTTTGACTTAGTTGGCCTGGGATCCTGCTATTCAGGACCCCAGGCTTCCTGCTCTCTCTGTTAAAATGAACTCCATGTACCTTAGGGGCATTTACCAATTGGTACTGGGCCACCTTATCAGTCCCTGTACAGTATACCTTAGGTATCCAGGGCATAGGTGTACCCGAGGCCTACCAGGGGCTGAAGCATGTATTATGCCACCCCTGGCTGGCCATCTAAATCTGACACAACTGGCTGCATGACAGCTGGGGCATGGTGGTGTAAACACCATTTGCTGTAGATATAGTATACCTATATCTAACCCTAAAATGGACACATATATTCCTATCAGTCACTCCTATGGAAGGCCTTATCAATCCTGAAGGCAGAGTGCTTGGAATTATGTGAGATGGTGCTCTGGCATGAGGTGAGCCCGTTTGCAGCTTGCGGAACCAAGTCCTAATAGCTGTTCCATGATAACGCTATACCATATACTCTTAAGTGCATTATAATCCTCGCGGTTAAATGCAAACTCTGGTATAACATTATCAAAACATGTCGAGTAAGGTGTCATACGATTTGGAATACTACCCCCTCGCCAATTCTGGTGACGGGGGTAGCATTCCACCCTTCTAGAGGGACACGACATGTATGTAACTGTGAACCCCGGTTAAAGTTAACTCGAGCCTCAGCATCACAAAATGGATGCTGCCACCACAGACACAAGTCTGACCTCCTGCTGCTGGGAGTCCTTCCAGCGAGGATGGCTTGGACAAAGGGTTTCCTGCCTTGGGAGGTGCTAGCACCACCCCAGACAGGACTTTGTGTATTGAGGTAGGGAGGCCTGAAAGGAATGAGACATCCCTGGGGCACACAAGGTGCCCTGTGCATACACCGGTTCAAACCAGTTGCTGGGGCATCCCAGCCCCAGCTCTGGCGGGAAACCGGACAAAGGATAGGGGGTGTAGCCACCCCCCTTCCTGCTCCCACCCAGGGGAGGGACCTAGTCAGTAGTGCAGCCCCCTTTAGGAGAATAAAGGTAGGAGCTGGTCCCATTCCAAATTATATTATCCTGAACTATTCAACAAGAAGAAACTCTGGCCTTCGACGTTCTGCACCTCAGAAGACTGACGAATCTCCCTTGTGGGCAAGGAGTGTCCACCCTGCACAAGCAGGCACCATCAAGCGTCCAGCGGCTTCCCTTTGTCGTCTTCCCTCGAGGATCCAGACTTCAGAGCCCGACGAGACCCGGATTCCCAGACCTCTCCGACCTCAACTCACATCTTCAGCAAAGCTGAGACCCGTGGGTGCGACGAGACACGTGGGACCGGCCATCTTGGAAGAAACTGCACTTCGCTTCCAGCACGACTCCCGAGGTAAACTCGACCAAGTGCTTTGGGGACTGAGAAGCCCCGACCCCGAGCAGCTCCTGCACCGTAGATCAGCCCTCCAGCATCCACGAGATCTGCGTGGGGCCCTTCTGCTTGGTTCCTGCTCGACGCGTTGTCTGGTCACTTGCCGGCTGGCTAGTGGTCTCCTAGACGACGAACCTTTGAATCTTTGCTGCTGGTCTGGTTGCTCCAGACTGGCCCTTGCTCTCTTCCAAAAGAGGGGCACCCCGGACTCTCCTAGTCCGCACCAGACGCTTTCTTCACTCACCGCGTGGGTTGCCTTTGCCAAGGCCTGTTGCCTCCAATCCCGGATCCAACACCGCCGACAGCGAGAGCCTGCGTGGGACAGCTCGTGCCTCCATCCTGGTCGTCGAAGACACCTCCTGGTCCACGTGGCTGCAGAGTCAAGCCTCCACTCTTCACCTGATCGCGACGACGACATCTGGTTCCTTCCTGGTTCCACTCCAGTCACTGGCTAGTGACTGTGAACATTGTCCCCTCTGCTTTCAGGTCTCCTTCTTCACCAATCCACCCTTGGATTGCACCGGACATCTTCCTCCTGGTCGCCTGCAGCATCTTTTCTTTCAGGCTCCATAGACTTCAACGCGAGAACCGGACGCACTTTGACACCTATGCACCCGCAGCCCGTGGGTGAGGTAACGAGAGCATTTCGGTGCTCAAGGGTAGTTTAACTGTCCTAGTGTCCAGTTCCACAGTCGTTGTTGTTCTAACTAGTCAGGATTGTCCGTACTCACCTTTTCTTTGAACTGTACTGTCCATAGACGTTGTTACGCATCTCGCGTGTGAGTTCACACTCTGCACACGCGTTCCGTGGGCCTCCTATTACTTACCTGAAGTTAGTGTAGCGTGGTCCCATCGATCCTACAGCCTCTGGACAGCTCCATTCCTCTTATCGACTTTCACATTCCACTTACTTAGTATATGGTTTGTCGTGCCCCTAGGGCACCATTGTAATTTTGTGCAACTTGTCGTATTTTTCGTAAGAGATTGTCATGTGCTTAGCCCTCTGACATCATAAAGAGTTCAGAGGTGTTGTTATTAATAAATAGACTGTTTATTTTCATAACAACCTGTGTGGTGTCCTTTCATCTGGTATTCAAGGGGTTATATTGTGGTAAAACAGCTGGCTTCACATGCCAAAAGAGTTTAGCCTAAGACTGCTTTGTCCATGCTACCATTAGGATAGCTGGTCTATAAGGTTGACTTACAACCAATCACCATAAGGGTTGTTCTGTTAGATACATCTGCCGTGTGGATTCCTCACCTTGTGAATATCCCCCTTGCGTCAGCAACGTTCGGAAATTTTCTTCGTAGCACGCCGACGTGGACGACGTCACAGGAGCACGGCATCGCGCGCGACTCCGTCTGACGTCACCGACCCCTTATCAGGCCCACGCCGGCGTGATGACGTCAGTTCCCTTTTTTCCGCGTCTTCGACGCTAACGGTTTTCGGGATCTTCTGCGATACTTAGTATCTAGCTGTTATTTTATTGTCACTGTTTCTCCTTTGCGACTTAATTCTTCATCAGAGGATGTCGTCGAGGAAGACAGGATTTAAACAATGTAGGTCTTGTGCCCGCATGATGTCTATTATTGACCCACATAAGGATTGTTTGTGGTGTCTTGGTTCGGTTCACGACGTTAAGAACTGTAGTTCCTGTTTTAAAATGAACCCAAAGGCGCTTTGTGAGCGTGAAGCAAAGCTACTTCTCGCGAAGGTAAAAGGACAAGATACTGGAAGATCTTCGAGGTCAACGTCGAGACGCTCGAAGTCCAGAGCGGGTTCGAGATCCAGAGCGGAGTCGAGATCCAGAGCGAAGTCGAGGTCCAGGGAGAGATCTAGGTCTGGATCCAAGTCGGCTTCGGGTCACGCTTTGAGCTCCTCGAAGAGAAAGCACAAGAGGAGGAAGCACAGTTCAAGACATCATTCAGGGAAGGAATCTTCTGATTCAAAGAAAAAGTCTCGCAAACACCATAAGGACTTTGTTTCTCCTTCTCCTGCTTTGTCAATCGAAGGTTCTCCGACTCCGGAACCGGAACCGGATCCGGTATCTTTACATCCTTCGGAACATGAAGAGGAAGAAGAGGTAATTCCTCAGACTCCGGCTCCGATGGAGACTCCTGTGGACCCAGAAGGTCAGAGTGAACAAGTATCGGAACGACCTCCGTTGGAACATCCGGTAGGTTCGTACCCTCCCTTTCCTGGTCCTGGTCAGGACCCATTGCATTTTCTCAATGCGATGTTTGGAGTGTATTCCAGGGCGATGTACCCCGCTGGAGCACCTGTTGGTCCCATGGGTCCATTATCGTACAAATTGGGCATTCCTCAGTCGTACGCCCCAGCTCCATTTATGCCTTTTATGCCGGCGCCTCTTACACCTTGGCTCGGTACGGCACCACCGAGGTCTTCGACTCCGCATGCGGCTTCGCCGACTCCGGATCGACCTCGTAGTTTGGATCGAGGTTCCACACCTGTCCGTGAGTCTCGTCCTTCGGCTGCCCCGACTCCTCGCTCGACGTCGAATCTGGCTCCGTCGGAGTCGTTACCGAATCCGCCGACTTCGATTCGAATAGAGTGGTCGAGACGAAGGGCTCAGCGTCTTCTTGAACAAAGGGAAGATGAAGATTCAGATGTGGAAGAAGGTGAGCTTCCTGATCATGATGATGATTTTGAAGACCTTCGTGATGCTAGTGGTCTGGAGCTCTCTCCTGAGTGGGGTCTACCTTCGGCTTCTGATGCTCCTTCTAGGGATGTGGCACCCTATCACGTTGTTATTAGGAAGGCTGCTGATCTTCTCAACTTGAAGCTGCCCACAGTTGAGTACAAACCCAACATCCTTACTGAAGTCTTACACTCTCCCTCTTCTATTGTTGAACCTACACTGCCGTTCACTGATGCTTTAACGGATCCAATAAAAGAGATTTGGAAGAGACCGTTGTCTGCTTCTGCGGTTTCGAGAGCTATTGCAAGGCGCTATAGGGTGGCTCCTGATGACCCTGCGTTCCTTTCTTCACACCCCTCTCCAGAAAGTCTTGTGGTGCAGGCGGCATGTTCTAACAGGGCTGCTGGCTCTTTCCCTCAAGTACCAGCGGACAAAGAATCAAAAAAATTGGATCAGTCTGCAAAGAAGACTTTCTCTTCAGGGAGCATGGCTCTTAAATCAGCTAATGCTACTTGCCTTTTAGGAAGGTATGTGCATGCGTTGATGGATTCAGTGAAGCAATTATCACCCAAGCTTCCTGAGGAAGATAGAAAGAACTTTAATGAGGTGGTATCTGACACTCAGGCTGCTGCACGCATGGTCATTCAGAGTGGTATGGACACTGTTGATTCTGTTGCCAGAATTATGGGCTCTTCTGTTGCGACCAGGAGGGCTGCGTGGTTAAAGTCCTCTGATTTCTCTGCGGATGTGCAGTCTACGTTGCTGGACTTACCTTTTGAAGGGACTGGCCTTTTTGGTAAAAAGGCGGATGTAGCCTTGGAAAGGTTTAAAGATAGCCGTGCCACTGCAAGATCTTTGGGTCTCCAGATGAGAGGGTCGACAACTAGAAAGTTTAGAGGCTTTGGTAGATCCTCTTTTCGTCCCTTCAGGGAAGGCCAACAACAAACAGCAGCAACAGCAGAACCCTCTATATAAGTCCTATAGAGGTAGACAGAAGGGTCGTGGACGTGGGCGTCAAGTCTCCTCTTCCTCCACTTCCTCCAATAATGCCCAACCCCCACCCGCATCAGCAAAGCAGCCCTAGATTCACCATTCTGGATCATGTAGGGCCAGTAGGGGGTCGGCTTACTCATTTTCTACGAGATTGGGAATCGGTTACATCAGATCTTTGGGTTCTCAATCTCGTAGAGAATGGGTATGCACTTCCTTTTCAGGAGTTCCCTCCCAATTACCCTCCTTGCCAAGGTTATTGTTCAGAGGATCACCTGCTTCTCCTGCAGGAAGAAGTCCTGGCTCTGTTCCGAAAGGGTGCAATAGAGGTGGTTCCAGAGCAGGAGAGGGGTCAAGGGTGCTACTCCCGGTATTTCTTGATTCCCAAGAAGGATGGCAGGCTTCGGCCAATCCTGGATCTCAGGATTTTGAACCTCTATCTCAAACAGGAGAAGTTCAAAATGCTCACCCTTGGTCAGGTTCTTCTGGTGCTGATGGAAGAAGACTGGATGGTGTCGATCGACTTGCAGGATGCGTATTTTCACATCCCCATTCTGAAGTCGCACAGAAAGTATCTCCGTTTTACGGTGGGATCGCAGCATTACCAGTCTGCGGTCCTTCCGTTTGGACTTACTACTGCGCCTCGAGTTTTCACCAAGGTGATGGCAGTGGTGGCTGCGCATCTCAGAAGATCGGGGATACCTGTGTTCCCTTATCTGGACGATTGGCTGATTAAAGCGGAATCGCCGGAGAAGATGCTCCATCATCTGCAAGAGACAACTCAGTTGTTGCACAGGTTGGGTTTTTCGATAAACGTACCCAAGTCTCACCTGGTGCCCTCCCAGCGCAACCTGTTCATAGGTGCGGTACTGGACACTACTGTATGTCGTGCATTCCCTCCACCTCAAAGGATTCACGACATACAGGAGATGATTCCTTTATTCTTCAATGGAGCGGTTGTTCCAGTCCTGAAGGTCCTTCGTCTGCTTGGTCTGATGGCTTCTTGCATTCTGTTGGTCAGTCATGCACGCTGGCACATGAGGGCACTCCAGTGGTGCCTCCGCAGGCAGTGGTATCAGCACAACGGAGATCTCAGGGAGTCAGTGAGGATCTCCAGAGAAGCTGCAGCGGATCTGTCTTGGTGGGGCGTGGAGGTCAATCTGTCTCAAGGAAAGCCTTTTCTTCTGCCTCCATCAGTGGCCACAGTGATAACGGATGCATCCACTCTCGGGTGGGGTGCTCATCTGGGAGACCTGGAGGTCAAGGGCTTTTGGTCTCCAGAAGAAAGGTTGTTTCACATCAACCTTCTGGAATTGCGGGCGATACGTTTGGCGCTCAAGGCCTTCCTCCCTTCCCTTCGCGGTCAGTCGGTTCAAGTCCTGACGGACAACACGACCGCGATGTGGTACATCAACAAGCAGGGAGGAGTAGGGTCGCAGTGTCTCTGCAGAGAGGCTCTGCGTCTCTGGTCCTGGGTTCAGGACCATCAGATTTGTCTGGTGGCAAATCATCAGGCCGGGGTTCTGAACGTTCGTGCAGACAGTCTCAGTCGACAGCTCTCTGCCGATCACGAATGGAGGCTTCACCCGGAGGTTGTTCACAGCATCTTTCAGATGTGGGGGACTCCTCATTCTGCAGTCTCCAGTATCCGTTGCAAGGAGCTTTGGGGGACGCGTTTCAGTTGAGTTGGGGAAATCAACTCCTTTACGTGTTTCCTCCCATACCCTTGATTCCTCGGGTTCTGAGGAAGATTCGTCAAGACCGGGCCCAAGTCATATTGGTCGCCCCGGATTGGCCAAGAAGGGAGTGGTACACGGACCTACTCCACCTCTCCTCTCACCCGCCGCTCCGTCTCCCTCACAGGGCAGACCTCCTCTCTCAGATGGAGGGGCAGGTTCTACACCCCCACCTCCAGACATTACACCTTCATGCCTGGAGATTGAGCGGGGCAACTTGAGTTCTTTTTCTCTCCCTCACGATGTGGTGGATGTCATTCTTTCTTCCAGGCGCGACACCACTAAGTCCATTTATTCCTATAGGTGGTCTAAATTTGTTTCTTGGTGCAGGGAGAGGGATGTTGACCCTTTGATGGCTCATTTATCTGATATTTTACAATTTGCTCTTTCTCTGGCGCAGCAAGGTTTGGCTGTGTCCACGGTCAAGGGGTATCTTTCGGCCTTATCGGCGTTTCTCTGTTTGCCGGATCAGCCCTCTCTCTTTAAATCTCCGGTGGTTTTAAGATTCTTGAGGGGTCTCATAAATATGTTCCCTCCTACTCCTTTTGTTGTTCCTCATTGGGATTTGAATCTTGTGCTGACCTGCTTAATGAGTTCTCCCTTCGAACCCTTGCACAAGTGTCCATTGAGGCTTCTCTCTTTTAAAACGATCTTCCTCGTTGCAATCACCTCGGCAAGGAGGGTAAGTGAGCTTCAAGCTCTAAGTTCCAAGCCCCCATTCCTGACCATTCATGCTGAAAGGATGGTTCTCAGGACCAGGGCTGCTTTTCTGCCTAAGGTGGTGACTCCTTTCCATCTTGGGCAGTCCATTACCCTTCCTACCTTCTATCCTCCCCCTCACCCGTCTAAGGAGGAAGAGAGACTGCATCGCCTGGACCCTAAGAGGGCGGTGTCTTTCTATCTGGACAGGACTAAAGACTTCCGGATGGACGACCAGCTGTTTGTTGGTTTTGCTGGCTGCAAGAAGGGCAGAGCGGTGCACAAGCGCACACTTTCCAGGTGGATAATCCTTTGCATCAAGATCTGCTACTCCCTTGCGGGTAAGGACCCTCCTGAGGGTATTAGAGCACATTCAACTAGAGCAAAGTCTGCAACATCTGCTTTGTCTAGAGGTGTACCTGTTGAGGACATTTGCAGAGCCGCGACTTGGGCCTCCCTCCACACTTTCGCGAAGCACTACTGCTTGGATACCGAGGTGAGGAGGGACGGCCACTTCGCGCGCTCTGTTCTCCAAGATTTCCTGGTATAGCAGAGTGGTCACCCTCCTCCGGGAGTGGGGACTGCTGTGGGACTCTATTCACAAGGTGAGGAATCCACACGGCAGATGTATCTATCAGAAGAACAAGTTACTTACCTTCGGTAACGCTTTTTCTGGTAGATACTATATCTGCCTGTGGATTCCTCACATGCCCACCCGCCTCCCCGTTGTCCACTCTGCTATACCTGGTTTTATTGTTTGTATATATTTTGGGTTTTGATACCTTTGCTATGCACTGTGTGCTATGATGGTTTGTATGTACTGTGTACATTGTATATATGCATTTTTGCTGTCGTTGGTCCGTCCGTGTGCCTCGAAGGCATGGAAAAAAGGGCGGGACTGACGTCATCACGCCGGCGTGGGCCTGATAAGGGGTCCGTGACGTCAGACGGAGTCGCGCGCGATGCCGTGCTCCTGTGACGTCGTCCACGTCGGCGTGCTACGAAGAAAATTTCCGAACGTTGCTGACGCAAGGGGGATATTCACAAGGTGAGGAATCCACAGGCAGATATAGTATCTACCAGAAAAAGCGTTACCGAAGGTAAGTAACTTGTTCTTTGGACTGATACAAGGTGATCACTAGAACTAGTGAGCATCATATATCAGGCCAACTTCTCACACCTTGGTGCTGTAGCGATGCGGACCATACGATGCTGTGGAACCCCATGAGCCGTTCACAAGCTGCCCCACGTCGCATGTCACAAGCCAGGGGGTCAGTATCCAGTAGTGGGAGCAACAACAAGCCTTTGCAGCAGCAACAAATGTGGTCGGCGAAAAAGGTGCAGTGTCGGGAACAGCAAGGTCCAAAGGACTCACCTCAAGCAGGTACGTCAGAGTATGCCTGAAGCAAACAGGGGAGCCCACTGGAGCCAAGGAACCCACAGGCCGGAGGCACATTAATCTCAAGAGGACTTTGAGCGTATCCGCAATGATGCAGGCGCACAGTGCAGAGGATGGTAGCAAGAGATGCTGGATCTTCTTGGAGGCCAAAGATCTCTGGTGAAGAGAGTCAACAAGCTTTGGCAAGGGCAAGTCAATGCGGTGCACAGAGGTACTGCTCCAGCTGTTCCGACAAGGCATACTGGCTTCAGACTTGCTGTGAAGACCTTGAGGGAGCTGCAGAACCACCACCTGTGTTGCAAAACATTTAAGAGTCTGTGGGAGCTCAGGAACAGTGAACCAGTCAGCTTTGTTGCGAGTGACTCCTTCTCTCCAAGGGATATTCCTTCGGGTGTCTTAAATGTCCACATGCCTGGGGAAGAACCTGGATGGAGCACAGACGACGCAGAAGACTGGCAGAACGACAAGACCAGGAGCAGCAGGAGTCTTTCCGGTGCAGTCTCAGTTCTCAAAGCAAAGTCCAACAAAGTCCAAAGTGCCCAGGTGGTTGAAGACGAAGTGGTCTCTGATCTGAATCTTATCCCTTGACGGATCTAAAGAAACACCCACAGGTAAGCCCTTATGTACTCTAAAGAAAGGGTTGGAATGATTTAGGGGTCTCTCCCAGAGTAGGGGCTGGACAGTGGGGAGGACACTCCTATGTCCAGTTTTGAGCCAGAGCGGGAGCCAACGACTCCCTGAACTGGTTCTAACTGGAGTATGCAAGGAGGGCAGCAAATGTGTCCTTCAAAGCAGTCTAGTGGCGTTGGCAAGCGCTCCCACCCTGGCCCAATACACTAAGTCCTATCTGGGAGGTGGTCACACCCCCCTGTGACTGGAAACAAATTGTCCTACGTATCCCTGCTTAAGCGTGGCTTAGCAGCAGAAGGGCAGGATCGTGTCTCTGGTTGGCAGCAACTATAGCTTGCTGTCCAGGTCTGGAAGCTTTGAACCGGGCGAATTGAGGGCATTCCTAAGGAGCCCTCCGGTATATGGAATCATACATCCAACACCATTTACAGTGTTGGGGAATGATTCCAACTTGTTTGATACCAAACATGCCAGGGTTCTTTACAGCCAGTTTAGAGTTAGCCATCGCGTAATGACGCATGGCCTCTCTATGTATCGTAATGGCTGATGCACTTACAACGCCTGTATCATGGACTCTGGGAATTGTAGGGATGTCCTGCTCATGCAGGGGCACCCGCACACTTATAACCAAGCACCCTGCCTTCAGGATTTAAAGGCCTGCCTTAGTGGTAAACTTTTAGGTTTTAAGTGTTACTCTCTGTCGCCCATGAGCATCCAGATGGTCCTTGATTATTTTGCCATCTTTTGCAAAAACAGGAGGCTGGAGATAAACACATTAAAGACCTAATTTATGGTCTTCAACTCAGCCAAAACCTCCTGCCGAAACCCCTCCTTAAATGGCACCTTGCTTGAGAGGGTGTCAGTTTTTGACTACGTAGGTGTCACTCTGTCAGAAACTTTTGAATGGGGCCCACAATCTGCTAAAGCAAGCCTGAAGTTAGCTAAGATTGCGGGGGGAATAGCAAAAATATATAGGAAGTCCCGTCACAAGCCAGCTGGCCCTTTAGTGGAGATATATAAGGTGCAAGCTATGGGCGCTACATTGTATGCAACTGAATTATGGGGTCATCATCCCTCTAATAGACTGACCAAAACAGAGAACAACTTTATGAGGCAAATGCTAGGCCTTCCGATCAGCACCCCCTTATCCCCCCACGCATGGACTTAGGAATCAGACCGATAGCGGATGAGATTGGACTTAGGCCACTAACATTTTGGCACAGACTGTGGGTGACCCCAGAGCTAGCAGTCTATCAGACAGAGCTAAAGGAGTTATTGAGTTTACCAGGTCTGGACAAAGTACCTTGTTTTATGTACGTTAAGGACCTATGTTGCAGATTGGGTAAACCTAGCTTATGGAGCAATACTGAAGAATCGTGTCTAATAACTTCACGTTCAGAATTAGTAAAAGCTTACAGGTTGCTCAAATTAGCAGATGCCCAGGGGGACTCGGCCTTAGGACACTTGGCAGTTAACTTCCTAAGGATTAAAGATGAGTATCGGACTGAGGCCTTTCTGGATGATATTCAACCCACCTCTGCAAGGAAACTATATATCCAGTTCAGACTAGGGTTCTTGCCACTTCGTGCTATTACCAACAAATGGTCAAAAGCCATTCCCCTCGGATGCCCAGCTTGCAACTGTGGGGATGAGTCAGAGTTCCATGTCTTCTTTTTTGTCCTGGCTATAAACCAGCCTGACAGCGCTGACTCATCACACTCTGTCGGAACCTAGGATTCATGCACTGTGTGGTGGCATTTAGAGTCCTAAAATATGACTCCCACCCACCCAATGTCTTTGCTGTATCCCGTTTATCTGATAGAGACATCTAGCCGCAGATTCCTTAACTTAGAATATCCTGAGGCGTGGGACTGGATCCAGATTTTTTTTGCAGCAGCACCTCTGCGCGCCGGGGAACGGCGCCACATGACCCCGCCCTGAAGTCGTCCTCATACGTGACATCAGCGGGGATCATATAAGTCCCTCCTGGTGTGCTGACGTCATTTTCCTTCTTTTCCACATGCGTGCAACACGGATCCGGAGTGAGCTCATCTGGCCTGTTTTCTGGCCTCATTTTTGATGCCTTTGGGCTTCAAATCTTGTAATTCCTGTTTGTGGCAGATGTCCGCGACAGACCCACATCCTATTTGTATGTGGTGTCTGGGCGAGCACCATGACTCCACGGACTGTGAAGCCTGCCAGCCTCTGAAACCAAAGTCTCGGTGGGAGCGCCATATGAAGCTTCTCTTCATATGGCCATATGAAGCTTCTCTGTCCCGGTCGGAGTTGTGTCGCCCCCCCGGCCTCGTCGTCGACTGCAGGTCCCCCTACTGTCCGGTTCTGCCGTCGATCGCCCTCTGGGGTTCCGAGCCATCATTCTCAACTTGGTAAGTCGAGGCGCTTGATGCCTAGGTCATCGACCTCACCTTCTTCTGTTGTCGTCCCCCATCTATTTGCCTTTCCAGGTGTGGTGGCGACTCGGGCCCAAATGAAAGCCTATGCTACGGCCTTGCAGGCCTCCCTTGGGTCCTCTCCCGTTCCTGGGGCGTCCTCAGAACCTTCGCCTCTTGTGGGGTATCCGACGGACTCGACGGCGGGTTCGCCCCCGGTGCCTATTGAGCCCTTGCCTCCCAAGAATGTCGGAGATGTGGTGTCGTTAGGGCGCGGCCCGGCTGGGTCCCCCTCTACATTCGGTCGCCCTCTTCGTCACATGGCGCCTCTGGCGCGCTGCATAGCCCTGCAGGGTTCCCTGTGGTGTCACAGGTGGTTGCCCATGCTCATAGCCCTGACTTGAGCACACCCCAGCCTTCCGGGCAGGCGGCCACCTATCCGGAGCTGGGGACGGCGCTGTCCCGGCACTGGAGGCTCGCCTCTTCGGCTCCACCTCCGCTCCTTTCTCCGGTATCGGAGCACGCCCTGGATGAGGCGGTGCCGGCAGATTACCTTGCCGGCAACCTCTTCTTCTTCAGAGGGGGAACTTGTTATAGTTTCGGCGCCGGAGGTTGGCGAGTCGGCATCTGACAAGGCACAATCAGCGCCGACACGTGTCGATTTGATGCCGTGTCAATGCCGAGTTCTGGATTCTTCTATAGAGGCCTCTGGAGAGAGTTTGGCGCCGCCCTCCCGCCCGGCGTCGCCGGAGCTAGTGCTACCAGTGTCCCCCTTGGAATTTGTGGGGCCCCCTCAGGAGCTCCCAGATCCGGCAGGCTGTTCGCCTCCCAGGAGCCCCGTCAGGATCATCATTCATCCATGGGGCTCCCTTCCGTGGGGCCTTGGCCGCACCCTCAGTGTCTTGGGAGGGTCAATCTACAACCCTCCCCCACTAATGAGCTGTTTTCCCCTCCACGGAGGGCTACTGAGGCTGGTGCAACTTTTTTGAAAGTGGTCTCTTTGGCCACCCGCATCCTGAATATGCAACCCCCTCTACTCATTTGTCGGTAGACCCCTTGCTGGAGGTCCTCCACCGTGAGTCCAGCAATGTGGATCCACTTTTGCCTTTTGAGGCATCCCTCTATGATGCCCTCTTGGGTACCTGGGTTTGCCCTTCTTCAAGTGATTTGGTAGCGCGCTCAGTTTTGCACTGCCACTGCCCAGCTCCACATGATCCAGTCTGTTTTTTGTGCACCTTGATGTGCAGGGGTTTGTGTTACAGACAGCCTTTCCTTCTCCGCCCACTCTAACGCTTCCTCCCTCTCGGGAGTCCAGGTGGCTTGAATCCTGGGGTAGGAATGTCTTTGCATCCACCAGTGCAGCCCTTAGGTCTTTAAATACTGTGTGTGTGTTGGCTATGGCTACTTCTGCCCAAAGGTGCTCGCGCTGATCTTCTTCACTCCATTGGGGATGGCCACGATATGGCCGAATTCACAATCCGTTTAGCCTTAAATACTGCGGATTCTTTGGGCCGAGCCATGCCCTAAGATGTCACGCTTGGTTGCGAGACAGTGTTTTCCCTAAAAATACCCGGGAACGTCTTATTCTTTGATGCTCACGGCGAGTCGGCGATTCACCGGCTGCTGGCGGGCTTTCGTCCTCCCCCTTAGGTCTTTTTATGCCTGTATTCTATGGTACTTTTTCATTTTCGCATCCGTTAGATGCGCTCTGTGTTTAACATGGGCAGTGAGCCTCTCGATGCGCTCTGTGTTTAACATGAGCAGTGAGCCTTACGTCTTCCTTTATGTGGTCAAGGGTGTTTACCCATTTATCAGCATCTCTTTGTTGCATATTGCTTTCGGTTGCCTGTTGGCCTCCTGTGGCCGTGTTTCACAGGTTGCTTTGTCCTCTGCTTGTGGCTTTCAGCCGGTAGTTCAGCTCGTTAACGTCATTACGGCCCGGAACTGTGTTCATGGGTTCGGGTCGTTGCTGCAATCTTTTGACCTGGCTTTTTGCCCTAAGAGGTGTCCCCCGTTGTCCGGGGTATACATACTCCATGTGAGATATATAGCCTTGTTTATCTCCCTGTGCTTGGAGATGATGTGGGCTCCATGCGCCTTTTGAATGTCCGTTGTACGGTATTCTAGGTTTTTTCTTGGTGCCATCTGCTTTCGCCATGGTTATCCATCTCTTTTGGAGATTTCATGGTCTCCTCTTCGTAAACAGCTCCTACCTGCTCTTCAATGTGCTGGGTATGGTCCAGCATATACGTTATGTCTACATGCCGGTTGCCTTGGTTTCCTCTTCCTACGCTGCCACCTCTTGTCATGGTTGTGAACTTTGGACCAATATCTCCCTGTTGGTCGTGGATTTTAAGTCTCTTTCCACCATTCGTTGACTTGACGTTTTTGGCCTCTCCCTTCAGAGTGGTCTACTCTTGTTAGTCCTGCGCCGGTGGAACAGTTATTCTAATGGCAGTGGTCATTAATTACTGTTGACAAGTCTATATGGTGGTTGTTCCTCCTTCTGGCTTTGTACTGCCCGGTCGGGCGTTCTTCTGTTCCTGTGTAAGCCACTTAAGGCCTCTTTTGCTGCTTGCCGGCGGCATATCCTACCTGCTTCAGCGGGTTAGGGGTTGATGCTATTGCCCCTCTTACTCTTTTGGGGCTGGGTGTGCGCTTGGCATGCTTCCTGTCCAGCTGGCTATCTCCAATGCATTACTAAGGTTCTGGCTTGCCTTTGCCACTGGCACTTTCGGCCTCCTTTTATAACTGGTCTGTTAGGCGCTGGTTGCATCTCTTCCAGTTCATTCCAAGCTTGGGTTAATGCACTTTTCATGCTCCTTTTAGTAGAGAGTGATCCTTCCCCCTCTCTTTCTTCTGGGGGATCATACCTTTCTACCTGTCATTTTTTATACTGGTACGGTGTGGCGCCATTCTGACATGTTGTCGGATATCTTCTATCCTGTGACTTCTGCTCTTCGAGCTGCTGGGGTTGCTGTCGGATTGTTCTGCTACAGTTTGTTCCCCTTTATCCGTCACCCTGTTGTCGGATCACATGCCTGGTGCTTTCTGTTGTCCTGTCGCAGACCCGCCTCCCTTTTGGGGTATGGCTATGGTATTTATTCTAAGTTAAGGAATTTGCGGCTACATGTCTCTATCAGATGTACAAGTTACTTACCTTCGGTAATGATGTATCTAGTAGAGACGTTGTCTAGCCGCAGATTTCTTAACGCCCACCCAGCCTCCCCGTTCTGTGAGGACCTTTTCTGGTGGTGTTCTCCACTGGCCTCTTCAGTTGCCATTGGGTTTTTTCTTCAAGGGGTTCAGGTTGTTGAACTCCCCTGGGTGCTTTCATATACAGTTAACCTTTGCTGAAGGGCTTCTTTTCTGTTATATGGTACCTTTCATTCAAGGAAAGGTTTGTTTTACTCTCCAGTTCCCTTCCCTTCAGTCTGCTCTACTGCCTCGGGGTCCTGGTCTCCTCGTGGTCATCCTCTTTGAGAGTCGGCTGTACTCTGTTTCCTACCTCTGTTTTTAGAGGGGAAAGCCCAGTCTTCTCTTTCTTTCCTACAGTGGACTGCTGTTCTTTCTGTGTTCCGTTCTTTCTGGACGGCACAGTTCCACAGGGCACTATCGGTCTATTTCTGTCTAATGTGATGTTCTTCCCTTGTTGCACTCGGGGAGACGGCTCCGCTTAGCTTGCAGGGCTTTTTCTCACGGTCTCCACTTATATGTGTAGGCGGTGTCTATTCTGTATTTAGGATGGTGTATTCCACCATCCCCCTTCTTTATTCACGGAATTTTCATTCCTCGCACAATGTTCCCATACTTTCACAGCTTTTAGTTGGTAGCTCCGCGTTGTGCAGCGGAAAAGTTTCTCTGAAGAAAACTGACGTCAGAACGCCGGTAGAGACTTATATGACCCCGCTGACGTCACGTAGGAGGACGACGTCAGGGCGAGGTTCTGCTGCAAAAAAGTTCCGGATCCAGTCTCACGCCTGGGGATATTTTAAGTTAAGGAATCTGCGGCTAGACAATGTCTCTACCAGATACATTGTTACCGAAGGTAAGTAACTTGTACTTTAAATTCAATGTGGCACACCCGTAGGAGGTTGGTAAACATGACACCACATTGATAAAAAGTCCATAGTGCATGCAGATTCCCTTCTTTTTAACTTTTTTAATCTTTTTAACTTTTTTCTATTTTTCAACCATTAGGAATAATGATGAATTGCAGATATGTGCCGATAAGACTGTATATGTAGTGTTTATGGCCCTACTGGCTGCACACAGGGCAATTGACAGGGCAGCAGGGTGAGGCGAGGGTGAAGGCCTGGACCCCTCGGTCCTCCCACCCTGTGCTTATTATGATATATTTTAATGCCGCTAAATTTACAATTTCCATATGTGTGTTTTACCTGTATTTTTCTATGATATGTGTTTTTACCCGTGCAAACTGTTTTTTATTTTGTACTTTTTATGGAAATGGAAATGGCATGGTTTTAAGTGTAGTGACCTTAGATATAAGAAAATGTATATCTTTCGTATGTGTTACACAGGCTGCAATGGCAGGCCTGTAGTCACAATTTGAGTGGTGTCCTATGGGTGGCATAATACATTCTTTAGCCCATAGGGGACCTCTGGTGTACCTATGTCCTGGGTGCCTTAGTATCATATACTAGGGACTTATAAGGGTACACCAGTAGCCAAGCTGGGGGGTAGCTAAGTGCTCATAAATGTCCGAATCTGAAAGAAACAGGTTAGTATTAGATTCATTACCTTAGAATATCCCCAGGCGTCAGTCTGGATCCGGAAACTTTTGCGTAGCAGTACCCCTGCGCGTCGGTAGGCGTCGTCTGCAGGCGTCCCCTGCGGCTCCGCGTCGTCGGCGTCGTGCGCCGTGATGACGTCGCTGGAGTATATAGACGCCGCCTCCGCGCGCTGACGTCAGTTCTTCTTTTTTCCGCGCCAGTTAGCGCAGATCCGAAGAGCAGTACTCCGGTCTTTTGACCAAGTGTTTGTAAAACTTAATCTTTCTACGGTGCCGGTAGGATGCCTGGGTTTAAGAGCTGCGACGAGTGCGACCGCATGATATCGGTCACCGACCACCATCGACTCTGCCTCCGGTGTCTGGGCGCGGACCACGACGTGGAGTCCTGCGTCGACTGTCGGGCCTTGACTGGAAAAGCTAGGCGGGAGCGGTCCCGCAAGCTTCTCGAGCTCCGAGTGTCGGCCCCGCGTCGAGAGCGGTCCCGGTCCGGTCGGAGGTCGAGGGAGCGGTCGAGGGAACGATCGCGGAGCCGCCATGGGCGCTCCGGGAGTCGCCACCATTCCTCCGGTTCGTCAGGTAAGCACAAGAAGTCGGGGCGTCGCCATCGCACCCCCGACTCCCCCCGACGCCCGCGTGATGCGGCCGGGGGCTCGGGTGGCCCCACCCCCGCGGGCCCGCGTGGGTCACCGACGCCGTCTACCCCATACCCGTCGGTCCCTGGGGAAGGCGCGTCGCGTGAGGAGATCGAGGCCTTCCTCATTGCTATGAGGGCGAGGTCTCCTCCGGCGGGGCCTACGGCGCCTGCGGGGCCGTCGGTCCCGTCTGGGGGCCCGAGCGGTTCGGGTGCTTCTGCCCCGACGCCGCCGGTGGCTCCGGTCCCGGCGCCGCTGGGTCCCTCAGGTTCGTCGCCGGCTGGTCTCCCGGCCTCTCCGGCGTCGGTTCCTTTGGGCCAACCCGTGGTACCGCCTCCGCGTGGTGCAGCGACTCCGCCGTCGGCTCCGGCCGGCGTCGGGTCCCCGGCACCGACGCCGCGCGGCGCCACCCCCATTCCCTCCCCGACTCCGGACACGGAGTCGGACCGGCGTCGGCCGACGCCGGATCCGACGCCGATGGGGCCCGTTGACCCCGATGTCTATATCGTCGACCCAGAATATGGGTATGATGAGGATGAGTATGGAGAGGGTTGGGAGGGGTCTGAGGACCCTTTATCCCGTGCCTGCCAGTATGATGTGGACTGGGTAGGTGATCTGGGTGATGCCAGTGGCCTGGACGAGTCGCCCAACCCTGGGTTTGTCTCTCCGTCCCCTGTGGCGTCTGAGGCAGGTGCTGCCTATTCAGTGGTCCTGATGAGGGCTGCCAAGGCCTTACACCTTGAGCTCCCCGTCGCGAAGGTCAAACCGAACATTCTGACCGAAGTGTTTAAACCGCAGTCATGCCCCCAGGAGCCTCTGCTGCCGTTTAATGAGGCCCTGACGGATGTCCTTTTGGGCACCTGGTCCAGGCCCGCTTCCGGTGCACCGGTTGACCGGAATGTGGCAAGGCGTCACCGTCCATGCTCGGACGACCCTGCCTTTTTATCCACCCATCCCTCCCCGGAGAGTCTGGTGATCCAGGCCTCCACTTCGCAGTCCGCATTTCCGTCGGCTCCGCCCGATCGGGAATCAAAGCGGTATGACCAGTTTGGTAAAAAGGTCTTTTCCTCTTTGAGCGCTGGACTGCGGTCTTGTAATACCGCGTGCCTCTTGGGCCGCTACACCCACTCCCTGTGGGATACGGTCGAAGAGTGTTTGCCGCAATGCCCCCAGGAAGTGCGGGACAAGCTCACCCGGGCCTTGGTTGAAGGCCGGGATGCGGCGCGGTACTCGATCCGTTGTGGTCTGGACACAACCGACTCCCTGGGACGGGCCATGTCCACGACGGTGGCGATTCGTCGCCATGCTTGGCTGAGATCTGCCAACTTTTCGCCAGACGTCCAAAATACACTCATGGACATGCCATTTGATGGCAGTCGCCTGTTTGGTGACAAAGCGGACCACGCGCTGGAGCGCTTCAAGGACTCCAGGGTCACGGCCAAGTCCTTGGGTCTTTCGACCCAGCGCCAGCAGACGGGTTCGTTTCGCCCCTTTCGTGGCCAAGGGAGGGGCGGTCCCACACGTGCTGCCAGCCACGCGCCGCAGAACGCTCCCCAGCGCGGTGGCGGCCGTGGTTTCCGCCGTGGTGGCGGTAGAGGCCAGCGGCGGGGTCAGTCCACGCCTCCCTCCGCTGCTGCATCCAAGCCTTCCTAGTCCGAGCTTTCGGGCTCACGTGACGCCAGTGGGTGGCAGGGTTCGCCATCACCACTCCCGCTGGCGCGCGATAACATCGGACAGGTGGGTGCTGCAGCTCGTTCGAAGGGGCTATGCCCTCCCCTTCGAGTCCACTCCTCCAGCCATGCCACCGCAGAACCACCGTGTGTCGGGGGACCACTTGACACTTCTGCAGGAGGAAGTTACGGCCCTCTTGGCCAAGGGGGCCATCGAGCGCGTTCCTGGGCCAGAAGTAGGGTGTGGTTGCTACTCCCACTACTTTCTGGTACCCAAGAAGGACAAGGGAGGCCTGCGTCCTATCTTGGACCTGCGGAACGTCAACGGCTTCCTCCGGAAGGAGAAGTTCAAGATGTTGACTTTGGCTCAGGTCTTGGCTGCTCTAGACCCACAAGACTGGATGGTAGCGTTGGACTTGCAGGATGCGTATTTTCACATCCCCGTCCTGCCGGCCCACCGGCGTTACCTGCGGTTCACGGTAGGCCACGAGCACTTTCAGTTTATCGTGCTCCCATTCGGCCTTACCAGCGCCCCACGGGTGTTCACGAAAGTGATGGCGGTGGTCGCAGCTCATCTGCGCCGGTTAGGGGTTTCAGTCTTCCCCTACCTCGACGACGGGTTGTTGAAGGCGGGCTCGCCCCAGACAGTCGTCCACCACCTTCAGACGACGGCAGACCTCCTGCACGAGCTGGGGTTTTCCATCAATGTGCCGAAATCACACCTGTGTCCCTCTCAAAAGCTCCTTTTCATCGGAGCGGTTCTCGACTCGGCGCAGTTTCGGGTTTATCCCCCGGAACGGCGGGTCCGGGATATTCAGGCTCTGATTCCCATCTTTCAGCCGTTATCCCGGGTTTCGGTCAGGTTGACGCTGCGGCTTCTGGGGCTGATGGCCTCCTGCATCCTACTGGTGCATCACGCCAGGTGGCGGATGCGGGCTCTGCAGTGGGACCTGAAGTTTCAGTGGGCCCAGCATCAGGGCAACCTATCCGACCATGTCCTGATCTCGGAGGGCACTGCGAGACAGTTGCAGTGGTGGCTTACGGACCGCGATTGGGTCAGAGGCAGATCCCTCTCCCTTCCCCAACCGGAGCACGTGGTTGTGACGGACGCGTCCCTCCAGGGCTGGGGTGGCCACTTGGGAGAGGCGGAGATCAGAGGCATCTGGTCTCCGGCGGAGTCCCGGCTCCATATCAACATGTTGGAGCTACGGGCGATTCGCCTAGCACTGAAGGCATTCCTCCCCTTTGTCAACGGGAGTGTAGTGCAGGTGTTCACGGACAACACCACCGCCATGTGGTACTGCAACAAACAGGGCGGTGTGGGGTCGTGGACCCTTTGCCAGGAGGCTCTGCGTCTCTGGCAATGGCTGGAACGTCAGGGCGTGACTCTGACGGTTCAACACCTGGCAGGTTCTCTGAACGCCAGGGCGGACGAACTCAGCCGTCGGTGCTCGGTGGATCACGAATGGCGTCTGAACTCGGACGTGGCGAGAGGCCTCTTTCAGCAATGGGGAGAGCCTTGGTTAGATCTATTCGCCACAGAAGAGAACGCGCAATGTCATCAGTTCTGCGCGTTGGAGTTTCCGAGACGGCACTCGCTCGGCGACGCCTTTCGGCGCGAGTGGAGTTGCGGTCTGTTGTACGCCTTTCCGCCTATACCACTTCTGCCCAGAGTGCTGAAGAAGATCAGGCGCGACCGGGCCCAAGTTATCCTTGTGGCTCCGGACTGGGCTCGAAGGTACTGGTATCCCGAGCTACTCAGCATGACAGTCGGTCCCTCGATCCGCCTGCCCCTTCAGGAGGACCTTCTGTCGCATCAGCAGGGGACGGTCCTCCACCCGAACCTGTCCAGTCTCCACCTCCATGCTTGGAGATTGAGCGGCGACAGTTGAGGCCATTTGACTTGCCTCCTGAAGTCTGTGATGTTATTCTGGCAGCCAGGCGTCCCTCCACAAAGTCGGTATACGCCTGCCGGTGGAACAGATTTGTGGCATGGTGCACAGCAAAGGCTGTGGACCCCCTTTCTGCCCCTCTGTCTGAGGTTCTCCTCTTCCTTCTTTCCCTTGCCCAGCAGGGCTCTGCTCTGGGCACTATCAAGGGCTATCTTTCTGCCCTTTCCGCCTTCTTAAGGCTACCTGATCAGCCATCTTTATTCAAGTCCCCTATTGTATTACGATTCTTAAAAGGCATCACGCACATGTATCCACCTGCTCCGTTCGTGATGCCTCAGTGGGACTTGAACCTGGTTCTGACTTTCCTGATGTGTGCTCCCTTTGAGCCTCTTCATTCCTGTCCTCTCCGTCTTCTCACTTTAAAGACGGCCTTCCTGGTTGCCATCACCTCTGCCAGGAGAGTGAGTGAGCTCCAGGCCCTTTCTGTTAAACCTCCTTTCTTGTCTGTTCATACTGACAAGGTGGTTCTTAGGACTAGACCTTCTTTCCTGCCCAAGGTAGTCTCTGCTTTTCACATTGGGCAGTCCATCACCTTGCCCTCCTTCTTCCCGCCTCCGCATCCTTCAAAGGATGAAGAGCGGCTCCATCGTCTGGACCCAAAACGTGCGCTTTCATTTTACATGGATCGCACACGCCAGTTCCGGGTGGATGACCAACTGTTTGTTGGCTACGTGGGTGAGAAGAAGGGAAGGGCGGTACAGAAACGAACCATCTCTCGGTGGGTCGTCCTGTGCATCAAAGCATGCTACTCTTTGGCTCGGAAGGAGCCTCCTGTTGGGCTGAGGGCCCATTCCACTCGGGCTACGGCGGCTACTACTGCCCTGGGCCGGGGAGTCCCTTTGCAGGACATTTGCCAGGCGGCTACGTGGGCCTCGCTGCACACCTTTGCGAGGCACTACTGCCTGGACAGTCAAGTCCGGAGGGATGGCTTCTTTGGCCGTTCGGTCCTCCAGGACTTTCTGGTGTAGGTTGTATTGGTTCGCAGACCCACCACCGGGGTTGGTATTGCTGGGGTATCTATTCTAAGGTAAGGAATCTAATACTAACCTGTTTCTTTCAGATGAACAAGTTACTTACCTTCGGTAACGATATATCTGTAAGAAACAGTAGTTAGTATTAGATTCCTTACCGCCCCACCCATCCTCCCCGTTCTGCGAACTGATAACTAGGGTTAAGGACATCCCTTTCAGGGCCCTAGTTTCAAATGGCACCAGTGTTAGTTCTCACATGGCTCTGCGTGTTCTGGCGCGGAAAAGCTGTGTGCAAAGAACTGACGTCAGCGCGCGGAGGCGGCGTCTATATACTCCAGCGACGTCATCACGGCGCACGACGCCGACGACGCGGAGCCGCAGGGGACGCCTGCAGATGACGCCTACCGACGCGCAGGGGTACTGCTACGCAAAAGTTTCCGGATCCAGACTGACGCCTGGGGATATTCTAAGGTAAGGAATCTAATACTAACTACTGTTTCTTACAGATATATCGTTACCGAAGGTAAGTAACTTGTTCTTTAGGTAGGAAGCACAAAGACTGGGGTCCTGATTAGCAGGATCCCAGTCAGTCTAGTCAGAAAAACATAATGACGCTAGCAAAAAGTGGGGGTACCCATTAAAGCAGATCCTCCTTTCCTACAGCTATAGTACGTAAAGTTATAGCGTTCTGTTTCTCTCTCTCTCTCTCTCTCTCTCTCTCTCTCTCTCTCTCTCTCTCTCTCTCTCTCTCTCTCTCTCAATCTCTCAATCTCTCAATCTCTCCCACTCTTGTCTCTCTGACTCTCTCTTTCTCAGCCATTCTTCTATCCCTCTTGTTTGACCCTGTCTGATGTCACTCTATGGAGTGAGACGGATTGTCAGCAGAACTCGCTTGATAACAGTTGCGGATCCTGACAGGCACTGGGACAAATTTTTTACCTGGCTTGGCGATCTCATTACTGACCCCTTACAGGAAAACTTGTAGGATGTTCTTTTGTTTATTTTGTTTTCAGAGAAGCAAGGCCTTCAGATGGGTACTACAAAAGGTTGTTTGTCAGTCCTTTTGGCCTTTATGCGTTTGTCATATCGACCTTCCTTGTTCATAGCACCTGTAGTGTTGAGATTTATTAAATGTTTGGTGCATGTATTCTCCCACGCTGTTTGTGATTACATAGTGGGACCCTAATCTGAAAGAAACAGGTTAGTATTAGATTCCTTACCTTAGAATATCCCCAGGCGTCAGTCTGGATCCGGAAACTTTTGCGTAGCAGTACCCCTGCGCGTCGGTAGGCGTCGTCTGCAGGCGTCCCCTGCGGCTCCGCGTCGTCGGCGTCGTGCGCCGTGATGACGTCGCTGGAGTATATAGACGCCGCCTCCGCGCGCTGACGTCAGTTCTTCTTTTTTCCGCGCCAGTTAGCGCAGATCCGAAGAGCAGTACTCCGGTCTTTTGACCAAGTTTATTGTTAACTACTTAATCTTCTACGGTGCCGGTAGGATGCCCGGTTTCAAGGGTTGCGACGAGTGCGACCGCCTGATGTCGGTCACCGACCACCATCGACTCTGCCTCCGGTGTCTGGGCGCGGACCACGACGTGGAGTCCTGCGTCGACTGTCGGGCCTTGACTGGTAAAGCTAGGCGGGAGCGGTCCCGCAAGCTTCTCGAGCTCCGTGTGTCGGCCCCGCGTCGAGAGCGGTCCCGGTCCGGTCGGAGGTCGAGGGAGCGGTCGAAGGAACGATCGCGGAGCCGCCATGAGCGCTCCGGGAGTCGCCACCATTCCTCCGGTTCGTCAGGTAAGCGTAAGAAGTCGGGGCGTCGTCATCGTACCCCCGACTCCCCCCGACGCCCGCGTGATGCGGCCGGGGGCTCGGGTGACCCCACCCCCGCGGCCCCGCGTGGGTTGCCGACGCCGTCTGCCCCATACCTGTCGGTCCCTGGGGAAGGCGCGTCGCGTGAGGAGATCGAGGCCTTCCTCATCGCTATGAGGGCGAGGTCTCCTCCGGCGGGGCCTACGGCGCCTGCGGGCCCGTCGGTCCCGTCTGGGGGCCCGAGCGGTTCGGGTGCTCCTGCCTCGACGCCGCCGGTGGCTCCGGCCTCGGCGCCGCTGGGCCCCTCTGGTTCGTCGTCGGCTGGTCTACCGGCCTCTCCGGCGTCGGTTCCTTTGGGCCAGCCCGTGGTTCCGCCTCCGCGCGGTGCAGCGACTCCGCCGTCGGTTCCGGCCGGCGTCGGGTCCCCGGCGCCGACGCCACACGGCGCCACCCCCATTTCCCCTCTGACTCCTGACGCGGAGTCGGACCGGCGTCGTCCGACGCCGGATCCGGCGCCGATGGGGCCCATTGACCCCGAGGTCTATATCGTCGATCCAGAATACGGCGATGAGGACGAGTATGGAGAGGGTTGGGAGGGGTCTGAGGACCCTTTATCCCGTGCCTGCCAGTATGATGTGGACTGGGTAGGTGATCTGGGTGATGCCAGTGGTCTGGACGAGTCGCCCAACCCTGGGTTTGTCTCCCCGACCCCTGTGGCGTCTGAGGCAGGTGCTGCCTATTCGGTGGTCCTGATGAGGGCTGCCAAGGCCCTGAGCCTTGAGCTCCCTGTCGCGAAGGTCAAGCCGAACATTCTGACCGAAGTGTTTAAACCGCAGTCATGCCCCCAGGAGCCTCTGCTGCCGTTTAATGAGGCCCTGACGGATGTCCTTTTGGGCACCTGGTCCAGGCCCGCTTCCGGTGCACCGGTTGACCGGAACGTTGCCAGGCGTCACCGTCCGTGCTCGGACGACCCTGCCTTCCTATCCACCCATCCCTCCCCGGAGAGTCTGGTGATCCAGGCCTCCACTTCGCAGTCCGCGTTCCCGTCGGCTCCGCCCGATCGGGAATCAAAGCGGTATGACCAATTTGGTAAAAAGGTCTTTTCCTCTTTGAGCGCTGGACTGCGGTCTTGTAATACCGCGTGCCTCTTGGGCCGCTACACACATTCCCTGTGGGATACGGTCGAGGAGTGTTTGCCGCAATGCCCCCAGGAAGTGCGGGACAAGCTCACCCGGGCCTTCGTTGAAGGCCGGGATGCGGCGCGGTACTCGATCCGTTGTGGTCTGGACACGACCGACTCGCTGGGACGGGCTATGTCCACGACGGTGGCGATTCGTCGCCATGCTTGGCTGAGATCTGCCAACTTCTCGCCAGACGTCCAAAATACACTCATGGACATGCCATTTGATGGCAGTCGCCTGTTTGGTGACAAAGCGGACCACGCGCTGGAGCGCTTCAAGGACTCCAGGGTCACGGCCAAGTCCTTGGGTCTTTCGACCCAGCGCCAGCAGACGGGTTCGTTTCGCCCCTTTCGTGGCCAAGGGAGGGGCGGTCCCACACGTGCTGCCAGCCACGCGCCGCAGAACGCTCCCCAGCGCGGTGGCGGCCGTGGTTTCCGCCGTGGTGGCGGTAGAGGCCAGCGGCGAGGTCAGTCCACGCCTCCCCCCGCTGCTGCATCCAAGCCTTCCTAGTCCGAGCTTTCGGGCTCACGTGACGCCAGTGGGTGGCAGGGTTCGCCATCACCACTCCCGCTGGCGCGCGATAACATCGGACAGGTGGGTGCTGCAGCTCGTTCGAAGGGGCTACGCCCTCCCCTTCGAGTCCACTCCTCCAGCCATGCCACCGCAGAACCACCGTGTGTCGGGGGACCACTTGACACTTCTGCAGGAGGAAGTTACGGCCCTCTTGGCCAAGGGGGCCATCGAGCGCGTTCCTGGGCCAGAAGTAGGGTGTGGTTGCTACTCCCACTACTTTCTGGTGCCCAAGAAGGACAAAGGAGGCCTGCGTCCTATCTTGGACCTACGGAACGTCAACGGCTTCCTCCGGAAGGAGAAGTTCAAGATGTTGACTTTGGCTCAGGTCTTGGCTGCTCTGGACCCACAAGACTGGATGGTAGCGTTGGACTTGCAGGATGCGTATTTTCACATCCCCGTCCTGCCGGCCCACCGGCGTTACCTGCGGTTCACGGTAGGCCACGAGCACTTTCAGTTTATCGTGCTCCCCTTCGGCCTTACCAGCGCCCCACGGGTGTTCACGAAAGTGATGGCGGTGGTCGCAGCTCATCTGCGCCGGTTGGGGGTTTCAGTCTTCCCCTACCTCGACGACTGGTTGTTGAAGGCGGGCTCGCCCCAGGCAGTCGTCCACCACCTTCAGATGACGGCAGACCTCCTGCACGAGCTGGGGTTTTCCATCAATGTGCCGAAATCACACCTGTGTCCCTCTCAAAAGCTCCTTTTCATCGGAGCGGTTCTCGACTCGGCGCAGTTTCGGGTTTATCCCCCGGAACGGCGGGTCCGGGGTATTCAGGCTCTGATTCCCATCTTTCAGCCGTTATCCCGGGTTTCGGTCAGGTTGACGCTGCGGCTTCTGGGGCTGATGGCCTCCTGCATCCTACTGGTGCATCACGCCAGGTGGCGGATGCGGGCTCTGCAGTGGGACCTGAAGTTTCAGTGGGCCCAGCATCAGGGCAACCTATCCGACCATGTCCTGATCTCGGAGGGCACTGCGAGACAGTTGCAGTGGTGGCTTACGGACCGCGATTGGGTCAGAGGCAGATCCCTCTCCCTTCCCCAACCGGAGCACGTGGTTGTGACGGACGAGTCCCTCCAGGGCTGGGGTGGCCACTTGGGAGAGGCGGAGATCAGAGGCATCTGGTCTCCGGCGGAGTCCCGGCTACATATCAACCTGTTGGAGCTGCGGGCGATTCGCCTAGCACTGAAGGCATTCCTCCCCTTTGTCAACGGGAGTGTAGTGCAGGTGTTCACGGACAACACCACCGCCATGTGGTACTGCAACAAACAGGGCGGTGTGGGGTCGTGGACCCTTTGCCAGGAGCCTCTGCGCCTCTGGCAATGGCTGGAACGTCAGGGCGTGACTCTGACGGTTCAACACCTGGCAGGTTCTCTGAACGCCAGGGCGGACGAACTCAGCCGTCGGTGCTCGGTGGATCACGAATGGCGTCTGAACTCGGACGTGGCGAGAGGCCTCTTTCAGCAATGGGGAGAGCCTTGGTTAGATCTATTCGCCACAGAAGAGAACGCGCAATGTCATCAGTTCTGCGCGTTGGAGTTTCCAAGACGGCACTCGCTCGGCGACGCCTTTCGGCGCGAGTGGAGTTGCGGTCTGTTGTACGCCTTTCCGCCTATACCACTTCTGCCCAGAGTGCTGAAGAAGATCAGGCGCGACCGGGCCCAAGTTATCCTTGTGGCTCCGGACTGGGCTCGAAGATACTGGTATCCCGAGCTACTCAGCATGACAGTCGGTCCCTCGATCCGCCTGCCCATTCAGGAGGACCTTCTGTCGCAGCAGCAGGGGACGGTCCTCCACCCGAACCTGTCCAGTCTCCACCTCCATGCTTGGAGATTGAGCGGCGGCAGTTGAGGCCATTTGACTTGCCTCCTGAAGTCTGTGATGTAATTCTGGCAGCCAGGCGTCCCTCCACGAAGTCGGTATACGCCTGCCGGTGGAACAGATTTGTGGCATGGTGCACAGCAAAGGCTGTGGATCCCCTTTCTGCCCCTCTGTCTGAGGTTCTCCTCTTCCTCCTTTCCCTTGCCCAGCAGGGCTCTGCTCTGGGCACTATCAAGGGCTATCTTTCTGCCCTTTCCGCCTTCTTGAGGCTACCTGATCAGCCATCTTTATTCAAGTCCCCTATTGTGTTAAGATTCTTGAAGGGCATCACGCACATGTATCCTCCAACTCCGTTCGTGATGCCTCAGTGGGACTTGAACCTGGTCTTGACTTTCCTGATGTGCGCTCCCTTTGAGCCCCTTCATTCCTGTCCTCTCCGTCTTCTCACTTTAAAGACGGCCTTCCTGGTGGCCATCACCTCTGCCAGGAGAGTGAGTGAGCTCCAGGCTCTTTCTGTTAAACCTCCTTTCTTGTCTGTTCATCCTGATAAGGTGGTCCTTCGGACTAGACCTTCTTTCCTGCCCAAGGTAGTCTCTGCTTTTCACATTGGGCAGTCCATCACCTTGCCCTCCTTCTTCCCGCCTCCGCATCCTTCAAAGGATGAAGAGCGGCTCCATCGTCTGGACCCAAAACGTGCGCTTTCGTTTTACATGGATCGCACACGCCAGTTCCGGGTGGATGACCAACTGTTTGTTGGCTACGTGGGTGAGAAGAAGGGAAGGGCGGTGCAGAAACGAACCATCTCTCGGTGGGTCGTCCTGTGCATCAAAGCATGCTACTCTTTGGCTCGGAAGGAGCCTCCTGTTGGGCTGAGGGCCCATTCCACTCGGGCCACGGCGGCTACTACTGCCCTGGGCCGGGGAGTCCCTTTGCAGGACATTTGCCAGGCGGCCACGTGGGCCTCGCTGCACACCTTTGCGAGGCACTACTGCCTGGACAGTCAAGTCCGGAGGGATGGCTTCTTTGGCCGTTCGGTCCTCCAGGACTTTCTGGTGTAGGTTTGCATTGGTTCGCAGACCCACCACCGGGGTTGGTATTGCTGGGGTATCTATTCTAAGGTAAGGAATCTAATACTAACCTGTTTCTTTCAGATGAACAAGTTACTTACCTTCGGTAACGATATATCTGTAAGAAACAGTAGTTAGTATTAGATTCCTTACCGCCCCACCCATCCTCCCCGTTCTGCGAACTGATACCTAGGGTTAAGGACATCCCTTTCAGGGCCCTAGTTTCAAATGGCACCAGTGTTAGTTCTCACATGGCTCTGCGTGTTCTGGCGCGGAAAAGCTGTGTGCAAAGAACTGACGTCAGCGCGCGGAGGCGGCGTCTATATACTCCAGCGACGTCATCACGGCGCACGACGCCGACGACGCGGAGCCGCAGGGGACGCCTGCAGACGACGCCTACCGACGCGCAGGGGTACTGCTACGCAAAAGTTTCCGGATCCAGACTGACGCCTGGGGATATTCTAAGGTAAGGAATCTAATACTAACTACTGTTTCTTACAGATATATCGTTACCGAAGGTAAGTAACTTGTTCATTTGGTCTTGACTTTTCTCAAGTGTAAGCCCTTTGAGCAGATGGATAGCTTCTCATTACATCTCCAGACTCTGTCTTCCTCATTGCAATTACATCCGGTTGTCGTGTGACTGAACTTTAGGAACTTTTAGTGCAAGCTCTTTATTCCATCTTTTCCAAAATAAATTAGTTCTCAGAACTCAGGTGGCCTTCTTACCAAAAGTCATGACTCCTCTCCATTTTGGGCAACCCATCAGTCTGCCAGGAGCGTTCTTTACTCCACAGAAAGACTAGGAGAGAGTCCAAGGGTGGTATTCCAAAAGGACTTTAGGCTTTTACATAAATTGTATAACTAACTGTATTGACTAACTTATGAATGATCAGCTTTTGTGGGATTCCCTAGAGCAAATAAATGGAAAGTTGTGCAGAAGAGTGCCCTGTTGAGGTGGTTAGTAGTTTACATTACGGTTTTCTACACTGACCAAATAACAGCCCTGGAAGGTCTGATAGCCCATTCCACCAGGGCTAAGACTGCTACCACTGAGTTGGTATGCGGAGTGCCCGCATGGACTCCAGTGCACATGTTCACAAAGCACTACTGCCTTGACTGCCAAGTCAGATGGGTAGAACATTTTACCTGCTCTGTTCTACAAGATGTTTTGGTTTTAACCCACTTCACAGACCCTCCACCTTTAGGAGGTATTGATTTGGACTCTATTTTAAGGTAAGGTATTTTCGGTATAAGTATCAATAAGGACAACACATTATTTACTTCTGGTAAAGCTCTTTCTGGCAGATACTCTTTCTAACTGTAGATTCATCATTGTCCTTCTGCCTCCCTGTTCTGTTTAGTGGCCTCTGTTTAACATTTTAAAAGGCTACAAATTAGTATTAATCACACTGTTATCAACAATTGTTCATTCTTCGTGTCTGCAGTTGCAGAAAGTGTAAAGAGCAGAAACTAACGTCAGCTCGTAAGGGCGGCTCTTATACGTAACTGCTCTGTCACTGTTGGAGCAGCTTGAATCCGACATGGAGCCATACAATGCCACCTTGCAGTGTGCAGGAGGGCTGCTATGAAAAATCCAGTTTGGTGTCTGGAGATTTTCTGAAGTGATGAATCTGTGGTTAGATAGGATATCCACTATAAAGAGCTTTACCAATGTTAGGTAACTTGTTTGCCTACATTTTCAGGGATCATTTTGGAAGCAATACATTCCTGGGAGTTTTTTTCCTTATCCTTGAAGTTCATTATGTGCTTGCTGGAGCGCGGAGGATTGTTTGGTGGCATGAGGGTATGAGTCACTGTATGGGTGAGCGTTTTGTTGGCTCTGCTGAATTTATCTCTTCCATTGGCCCAGAAGTTCAGTTGCAGTTTAGGGGAAGAGTGTTGAGTTCTAGTCTGGAGGTAATGTGTTATTTGCGAGTGGAGTGTAGATTTCCACCATTAATGTGCTACACTGGTTCTCTAGGCTGGGCATGTGAGAGCTATCATAGACGAATCTCCTCAATGAGCATGTCTCTGCTACTGTATGTGAAGGTAGGAACATTTAGGATTTCTAATTTGGTCTAATTGGTGGAGTTGAGCCTTTTGTTTTCAAGTTTTTCTTGATGTTCAGCAGCATTCCTAAATTAGCACCTAAATGTTACCAAAGTACGGCTTTCTTAGACATTTGCAAGTTAGAAATAGCCTTCAGTTTGCTGCACTTATGTAATGATTTTGGCCTTCTGTGGTTCATAAGTTGACTTTAAGAATATACAAGTGTATTTCAGAATATAAAACCTTTTCTACCAAGTACACAAGTCACGTTTCTATCTCATTGAGGTATTCCTCATGAAATCTCAAGCTTACATGTAAGACATTCTTATCTTTCTTCTCAGACAACATCCAGAAATGTCCAGAACATTATTGAAAGTCGCGTAGAGAAAAGGACCAAAGGGGTCTATGTGCCTATGGGAGGCAAGAAGCTGATTACTTTCATGGATGATCTCAACATGCCAGCCAACGACACCTTTGGTTCCCAGCCTCCGCTAGAGCTCATTCGACTCTGGATTGATTATGGCTTCTGGTATGACAGGCAAAACCAGACCATCAAATACATCAAGGTAAGCCTAAGCTACAGTCATTCTCATATCTAATGGTTTGTCCAGGAGCTACTCTTAACTCTGATTACTAAGCATACCCTCTAATATTGGGATGAAAAGCTGCACTGCTAATGCACCTCAAGCACAGTGTAGGAAAGTGGGTTTCCGTTGCAGCACCCCCCAACCTTTTGCCTGGCTTTTGATTCAATTTCGACCATAGAGTACTGGGTCCCTCCCAACCAGATTCCCAGTACTAGTGTTCTTTCCCTGAAACCTATACCACAATTGGCACTACTTTAGCTCACATATAAGTCCCTTGTAAAACGTACCCCTGGTAGCAAGATTTTTGTGGTTAAAGAGGGTCCCGAAGGCCTGCAGCATGAATTGACCTACCCTATGTGACCATTTCAACCAAGCACATGCACACTGCCACTGCACCCTACGTGTCTTGGTGCAGACAAAACTGTAGAGTCAACATGGCACACATCCCTGTGTGCCATTCTCATAGACACTGCACAAGATATAGTTAAGACACCCATCTAGCAGGCCTTAACCCTGAGGCAGGGTGCAATATACCCTCTGTGAAGGCATTTCAGCATGAGCAGATATTCCCCTGCAATATCCTTGTCAATCCCTGGATATTTTAAGTGACCAGGGAAGCCATAGTAAGTCCATGAGCTAGACACTCGTCATTACGAGTTCCCCAGCTCCATGATGGCCTCACTGAAATATGGGAGGTCTGGTACTAAACGTCTCAGCATAATGAACCAGCACTAGTTCCAGTGTCAGATTTATACAAAAAATGCAATCAGAGGACTACTTAAAGGGGACTCCTGAAACCTACAAATCCTTAATGTGGTCACTGACTGGCTTGAACCAGCCTGCTACCACCAGACTTTGTTCTGGCCTCAAGGGGTGAGTTGCTATGCACTCAGAGGTTGAGAACAATGCCTTTCGTTGGTGGAGGTGTTCACACCTCCTGCTGGTCAAGAAGAGCTGTCCGTGGCAGGGAGGTTCAAAGGCCTTTCCACCTTTGTAATGCGACCCCAGCCTCTCCTGTTAGAGGAAGCTGGCCCCATTCCTGTCCTCATCCCATTTTTGGCGGGAGGACAGGTGGGAAAACATAGAAAGAATAGGAGTCATACCCCCTGCCTACTCCGGCCCTCCGGTGCTGGAGGCGAGGTGAAGTACCCTTTTTAGTGCCCACCATCATGAAGATGGTGGGACTTATCCAATCAGGGCAAGGTCCATATCCCCTCCCACAGGAGGTGGGCATGATAGAGGGAGGAGACATCCCATGTAAGGGGCCTATTGGGCCCTACCTGTCACTCCCCTAAAATGCCCCTAAATCTAGTATTTAGGTGGCATCTCCAGAACCTGAACTTCAGTTCCTGATAAACTGAGAAGATTCGGACACCACTGAGTCGCAACAGCAGAAAAGACTGCAGAAACCAATTGACTGCCGGCCTGTCTGCAGCTCTCGACGATCCTACACCAAAAGATGACCCTTCCTGCAGCCCAGCGACATCCAAAGCCTCGGGAGGACTACCTGCCTTTGACAAAGATCAAGACTCCTGAGAACAGTGGACCTGTTCACCAACCAGCTATCTCCAAAGCAAAGCCTCTGTGACCTGAAGGACTGCGAAGCCTGGCCCTGGTTCAACCTCTGCACCTGACGACCTCGGCCCGAGTCCAAATGGCCTAACAGTTCCAGTAAGGTTCCCCAGCACTTCAGAGCCCAAGTCCACTGTGAGCTGACCTCTCCTGTACTCCTCAACATCGTCTCCTCTGCATGGATACCCCCTCAACCATGACCTGCTCTGGTAAGCCGTTTCTGACACCAAAAGGCACCCCTGCACCCTTCCTTCCTGGGCCTTGGTGAAGAGGACAAACGGTGTCCCTATGTTCCCGAGCATCGCAGCTTATCCAGTATTTGGGGTATCTTTCATAGATTCACATGCCTAAATCATTCCCCGTCGTTGAGATGGGAGTCCCACAGTAAAATATTGAAGCAGTGCCTTAAATCCTTCATAGGCTATAATGGCCCAAGGCGATCTAATAAGTAGTCTATCCATGTCCTTTTAAAAAAAGACCAAATGTTGGCATACAGCCCATCAGCTGTTAGCACCCTCGAGAACACTCCCAGCAGAGGCTAGTTCTCCTCAGATTTTCACCGCACGTCGTGTGGAAGGGAGTCTTTTTTTCTTCTGTTCAACAAATCTAAACATCACGTGTAGGAAGGTAGATCCCTGACTATGGTTGCCCCCAACTTTTTGCCTGGTGTTTTGCTGGTCTTCTGACTTAGTTGACCTGGGGCCCTGCTATTCAGGACCCCAGGCCTACTGCTCTCTCTGTAAAATGGATTCCATGTACCTTAGGTACATATCTAAATTGGATACTGAGTCACCTTATCAGTCCCTGTACAGTGTACCTTAGGTACCCAGGGCATAGGTGTACCCAGGGCCTACCAGGGGCTGCAGCATGTATTATGCCACCCCTGGCTGGCCATCCAAATCTGACACAACTGGCTGCTTGACAGCTGGGGCAAGGTGGTGTAATCACCCTTTGCTTTAGATATAGTATACCTATATCTAACCCTAAAATGGACACACAGATCTCCTATCAGTCACTCCTATGGCAGGCCTTAACAATCCTGAAGGCAGAGTGCTTGGAATCGTGTGAGATGGTGCTCTGGCATGAGCTGAGCCTGTCTGCGGCTTTCGGGATCTATCCCTTAGCCGTTTCCATGATATCGCATACCATATACTCTTAAGTGCATTATAATCCTCGCGGTTATATGCCAACTCTGGTATTGCTTTATCAAAACATGTCGAGTAAGGTGTCATACGAATTGGAATACTAACCCCTCGCCAATTCTGGCGACGGGGTTAGCATTCCACCCTTCTAGAGGGACACGACATGTATGTAACCTGTAACCCCGGTTAAAGTCAAACAGAGCCTCAGCTCCACAAAATGGATGCTGCCACCGAGACACAAGTCTGCCCTCCTGCTGCTGGGAGTCCTCCCAGAGCAGGAGATAAGGACAAAGGGTTTCCTGCCAGGGGCGGTGCCAGCACCGTCCCAGACAGGGTTTTGTGTATTGTAGGTAGGCAGGGCTTCAGAGGAAGGTGACTGCACGTGGCACCCCGGTGCTCACTGTGCATAGGCTGGCTGGAACCAGTTCCAGGGGCACTCCAGCCCCTGGCCTGGGGAAAAGCCCGCCAAGGAAGTGGGTGTAACCACCCCCCTCCTGGTCCCACCCATAGGGCAGGACCTAGTCGCGTGCCAGCCCCCTTTTCCCAGATAAAGGTAGAGACTGGCCCCCTTCCAAATCAGATCATCTTTGAATCCTGAAACTACTTTCCACGAAAGGAACTCAAGACTTCTTCCTAAGATTTCTCCCTTGTGACTAAGGAGTAGTCACCCTGCATCCGCAGGCACCATCTAAGAACACTGCGGTCTGCTGCACGTCCTTCCTCCGGAATCCGACTGCCCAGCTCGACGAGAACCGGCTTCCCTGGCACCTCTGACCTCTACCTGCATCATCAGTCACGCTGAGATTCGTGGGTGTGACGAGACCTCGAGGGACCGGCCATCTTCAAGACTGCACGACTTCTTTCCAGCAAGCCCGCCGAGTGAATTCCTGGTGAGTGCTTTGGGGTCCGAGAAGCCCCGACCCTGAGCAGCTCCAGCACCGAAGTGCAGCCCCCCAGCATCTCCACGATCTGCGTGGGGCCCTTCTGCTTTTGGCTGCTCACCGCGTTGTTTGGCTACTAGCCCGCTGGCTTGTGGCCTTCCCGACGACGCCCGACGACATTTCTGCTGCTGGTCTGGTTGCTCCAGACTGGCCCTTGCTTCCCTCCATCGGAGAAGTACCCTGGACCCTCCTGGTCCACCCAAGACGCCATTTTAGGTCCACCGCGTGGGCCTTGCATTTGCCAAGACTTGTTGCCCAATCCTGGGTCCAGCGACGTCGACAGCAAGAACCTTCGTGGGACAGCTCGCACCTCCATCCTGGTCGCCGACAACGCCTCCTGGTCCGAGAGACTGCAGAGCCCAGCAGCGCCCACTCACCTGACTGCGGTGACTTCGCCCGGTGCCATCCTGGTGCCCACTTAATCACTGGCTAGTGATTCAAGAACTTGGTCCCCTCTGCTTTCAGGTTTTCTTCTTCCTTGATCCAGGCTTGGATCCATCGAACTTTCCTTCACTGGTCGCCTGCCAGCAACTTCTTCCTTCCAGGCTCCTGGTCCGGCAACGAGATCCCCGACGTCTTTTCAGACCTATGCAGCTGCAGCCCCTGGGCTAGGTAACTTCGGCACTTCGGTGCCCCAGCATAGCCTCACTATCCTAGGGTCAGGATCCACTGTCGTTTTCTTCCTACCAGGTCGGGTTCGCCCGTGAACACTAACTTTGCCTTTACTAGCCTCCATAGACTTTGTCCCGCATCCCGCGTGAGAGTGCACACTCTGCACCCGAGTCCCCTAGGTCTCCTAGAAGTAATCTAACGATTCCCTAGTTAAGTCCTAGCGATTCCAAAGCCTATTAGTACTGTACTTACCTGCTAGTAATTTCGCATTCCACTTTTTAAGTATATGGTTTTTCGTGCCCCTCGGGCATTTGTGTATAACGTGCTAACTTAAGTATTTTCATAAGAGTTTTGTTGTGTGCTTAGCACCCTGTCCTCATAAAGAGTACAGGGTTGTTGTGATTCTAATAAATACATTGTTTATTTTCATAACACTTGTGTGGTGTCCTTTCACTGGGTGTTCAAGGGGTAATGTGATGGTAAAACAGCTGGCTTAACACGCCCTCTAGAGTCTTAGCCTTAGACTGCTCGTATCCATGCTACTAGGATAGCTGGTCTATAAGGTTGACTTACAACCAATCATCAATAAGGGTTGTTTGGACTGATATATAGTGATCACTAGAATAGTGAACACTGCACATCAGGCCAACTTCTCACATCACGTCAGACAAGAAAGGCCTTTTCCGCCCTTGTAAGACCTGTGGCAAGAATAGTGTCCATGTCGATGGTCCACACAAGTAATGTATTTATTGCCTTTGTCCCGGGCATGATTTGAAAGATTGTAAAATCTGTCCCACCTTCTCTAACAAGACCCTCAAGGACAGAGAGGGAAGATTATTGTTGTGGCTCCAAACCACAAAACAGCATTCTCGTTCTTCTGATGAATAAGATGACAGAGCTTCAACATCCCACAAGAGTGCTAGATCTCAGGACAGATCTTCAGGTGAGGGGAGGAAACATTATAAACCTTCCCAGGAAAGAGCTTCAAGTAAGGAGAAGGCTGCCAAACATTTCTCTGAACCAGAGTTATCTGTGCCCTCTACACCTGTCAGGAAGGATAGAGCTCGCCCTAGAGCTTCATCTTCTGATCCTGTAAGTAGGAAATCCCTGAAAAAGCCATAGTCGACGACAATCTCTCTCGTCGACGTCAATTTGTGACATCGTCGACGGCAACGGTTAAGACGACTGCGATCCAGTCTCCTATTCTCTCTACTAGAGTCTCCATCTCAATGACGAGAGCTCCATCGTCGTCAAAGACTGTCAAAGCTCCTTTGTCACCTGCCATTCCGTCGACGAGGACTAAGACACCGTCGACGACAAAGAGACCATTGGTGACAGCACTGTCGATGACGACACCTTCGGTAGCAATACCGTCGACGACAGCACCGTCAACGAAGGAAGTTCCCTTGCCTTTGATTTCTGCACCGCCGACTCACCCATTGACGAGGATTACTCAGGTCACCAGAGTAACAAAGACATTTTTACACCCGTCTATACAGGATTATAGCAAGGTGTCGCCTTTGCTTCCATCAAATTTGTTAGAAGGGTATGTTGAGGAAGAGGAAGAGAATGATGATGATGACGGCTTCTATGGGGTAGCTCCTAGCCCATCTGTGCTCCATGTGAAGTGTCGGGAGGATGACGAGGAGGATGAAGACTATCAAGACGAGGCCCATTATTACCAACAGGGGTATATGGCTCCACGTCATCGTTATCAGTTTGTCTTCCGACACAAACCACGACCCAGGTATGTGTCCCATCTACAGCCTTCCTTATTCTAAGACATTCAAGCCATGTTGGTGGATTATAGGCAAAGGTTCCCTCTTCAGCAAAATCAATCAGAAAACTCGGTTCCTCAGGGGAAAGAATCTACAGATACACCAGGTCCTCAGTTACCGAGCACACCTGTGATTATACCGGGCTCTGGGGCAATCGACCCAGGAGCACAAAACACTTCCTCCTTGGAAGAAGAGGTAGAGGAAGGTTAACTGCCAGATCCAGCATTTGCTCCAGACCCTTGGGATGATTACGTGATTCCGACACTATCTCCTCCGCTGCACCTTCCTTCAGACTCTCCGCCAGAGGATATCGGGGGTTTAACAACTTGATGTAAAGGGCAGCCAGCAGGTTCCATTTGCCTATGACAGTGAAGCAGACCGAATGTTTCCTATACGATTTCAAAGAGGACACAAGAAAAGTGGTGTGCTCCATACTTATCATTGACCATGTTTGGCAGGAGGGCATCAGAATGATGAAAACACCAGCGTCCATACCACCGGTACTGCCTCGTGTGGAAAAGAAATATAGGGCTCCGGAGCACTCATCATCTTGCCTTATTGGACACCTGAAACCAGATTCAGTCATCTCCTAGGCTGCCCAAAGGGGGTCTAAGAATCCCGCTACCCCGATTACTACCCCCACAGATAAGGATGGGCGTAGAATGGACATCTTTGGGAAAAGGTTTTCTTCAATGGCAGCCGTGATAATCAGAGCAGTAAATGCTCTAGCCAATATCGGCCGCTATGACCACCAAATGTGGTCTGATATGGCAGGGCTAATAGACCTCATCCCAGAGGAAAGCAGACAAGATGCACGCAAGATTCTGCTGGAGGGTGAGAGATTCTGCTGGAGGGTGAGCGTGCAGCCTCAGAGACAATTGCCTGTGCCCTTGACATGACAAATACTGGTGTCTGATAGAGACTTCTAACTGCAGATCCCTTACCTTTGGATTTCCCAGGCATCAGGCTGGATCCAGAAACTTTTGCTGAGCAATTCCCTTGGGCACGATGTCAGGTGTCTCCATTCGGCTCCGCGTGACTTTGTTGGCGTCGGTTATGACATTGTGGTGCCTACATATACCCACCGAGGCGGGCAGACTTCAGTTCTTTTGTTTCTGCGCCAGTTGAGCACTGATCCGGAAAGAGCTACCCCTCTGCCGCTCTTTGGCAGGCTTTTTTAAAAACTTTTGTTGATATTTTTGACGACTTTGTTTGCGAGGGATGTCGGGTAGGAAGGCAGGTTTTAAACCGTGCAGGACTTGTTCCCGCTCGATGTCGGTCACCGATCCCCACCGCGTATGTCTGTGGTGTCTTGAACAGGTGTGAGAAGTTGGCCTGGCATATGATGTCCACTATTCTAGTGGGCACCTTGCACCAGTCCAAACGACCCTTATTGATGGTAGGTTTGGACAACCTTTATAGAAAGCTATCCTAGTGGTAGCTGTGGAGAGCAGCCTTCAGGCTAAGTATTGAAGGAATGTAAAGCAGCTTCTTTTACCAGTCTATAATCTCTTGAATGATCAAATGAAAGTACACCACACAAGGTATATATGTAAAATATATGTATTTATTCTAAACACAACCCCTCTAGTCTCTTTATGAGGCTAGAGGCAAAAGTACAATACAGGAACTTAATTAACACACAGGAAATTAGCACAGTATACGTTATGCCCTAGGGGCCGCACAAACCATATACTAAAATAGAGGTATAAGAATCACAAGAGAGTTAGAAGTGAGGCCTAGGGTCTGTAGAACTGCTGGGGCAACCAGGAACCACCCAAGGTAGGGACACAGGAGACCCACGGGGGACGCGTGCAGTGTCTAAACACAGCCGCGAATCACCATAGACTTCTATGAGGAAAGTTTAAGCTACAATTTTAAAGATTAAGGACACTTAGGAACCCCTTTAGACTTAGATACGTCGAGAGTCAAGACCCACGGGAGCACGGAGTACTCGTGTTTCCTCACCCAGGGAAGCCGGGTGCATAGGTGTCTTTTGGTGTCAGGTTTCGTCGTCGATTCCAATGAAGAGCTGCAAAGAAGTGCTGCAGGCGACCAGAGGAAAAGTGTCCAGGTGGATCCAAGGGTGGATCGGAGATCAGAAGAACCTGAAAGCAGAGGGGACAGAGTCTGGGTCACTAGCTAGTGACCAGGATGGCGACAAGAAGATGCCAGCTGATGTTGGGTGCTTTCAAGTGAAGTAGGTGAAGTTTGACTCTTCAGCCACGCGGACCAGGAGGCGTCGACAATGACCAGAAGCTGGATTCGAGCTGTCCCACAAAGGATGTCGAGTGCTGCAGCGTCAGAATCCGGATTGGACCTAACAAGCCTTAGCAACAGCAACCCACGCAACATGACAAGATTGGCTTTGGTGCAGACCAGCCACGTCTTTGGGACTCACCCTTTGGAGGGGAGTCAGGGCACGTCTGGAGCAACCAGGAACGCCTAAGAAACAGAGGATTGTCCTTCGTGGGGACCCACTAGCCAACGGACTAGGGATCGCGAAGTAGCCTCGAGCTGCGGTGAAGAAAGCGGGCCCATGGAACACTCGTGGAGTGTAGGCCTCTGAGCTTCGTTGCAAAAGGTGCTCTGGGCAAGGGCAACAAATAGCCCAATGCCCAACTTCCGGAAACTTCGGGAAGTAGGTGCACTTGCAACCTCGCTGGATGTCCAGGAGTTCCGGTCCCACGTCTCTCGTGTCAGCTACAGGTCTCAGTTTTGCTAGGGACTTGTGTCAGCCTCGGAGATGTCTGGAAGTCCGTGTCCTGTGTCGCAGATTCTTCGGGATCCGGCGGAGCCTTGAAAATGCACACCGGCAAGATGCTCTTTGGTGCCTGTTTGAACAGGGAGGTCACTCCTTGACCTCAAGGGAGATTTCTTCAGTCTTCCAGTCGATATGGAATGTCGAAGGTCCAAGATTTCTTCTTCAGAGTTTCTCTTCCAGGGGATACTCATTAATAGTCATAAGCACTGAATAATCTCCGCCCATGAGCGGGAACCGGGAACATATAACAATATACATATATATGTGTAAATATATAATAAATTAGTACCTAGTACTGAACCAAAATATACACATATACATGTATAAACCCATAATATGCAGCCCAACATAATGTATAGGCTAATACAAACCTTATTACACACTTTATGCAGTATGAAAATACTCCATACACCAATGCAATAAACAGGCTGGAGCCTAGAAATGCATTTCATAACATAAATACCCTTTATTTTCATCAAAGAATCTGTTGTAAAAGGCAATTCTCTTCCAGGGGATCCTCATCAATAGTCATAAGCACTGAATATTCCCGCCCATGTGCGGGACCCCGGAAACAATATAAAAATATATATGTATAAAACACATATATCTCGCTCCACATATATGTATGTACATATATCATTTTTCTCACATCAATGCAGCCCCAAAAACTGAGGCTAAACAATGCAAACACATATACATGAACTGCAATTAGTAAGGAATCAAAAAACACATTAGGTCAAAAAATCCTTGAACTTTGTGTTTTAATGAGTCAAACCACTCATAAATCCTGAAAATTGCTTATAAATAGACATTGTTAGCCCTCAGGCTGCATTGTAAAACAATATCATAGAAAATGAAACCATTTTCACAATAACTGGCACCGTGCCTTTAAGGCAGCCATGACCCCAGGCTTCCCATCATGCCTCAGGGGTGACAGTTAGGTCAGTTGTTCTTTCCGGCTCCTTCAGTCAGGACCCTGGTGAAACAGCTCCTTTTCTTTTTGACTTTCTGTCAAAAAATATTCAGCTTTTACTAGAATTTTTGACTTCACTCGACGTCTTTTAGACATAGAGTGCTGTTTGAACACTTTTTGTGCTTAAAAAAGGTATTTTTCCTGTCAAAGATGCCTTCTCTCTTCAACAACTGTCCTTCATGTGGAAGGAAAAAGGCAAAGACTGACTCTCATTCAGTCTGTATCCTGTGCCTACCAGACTCTCATTCCTCTAAAACCTGTGAACACTGCCAGGTTTTATCTTCCAGGACTCTTAAGGATCGAGAGAGGATTAGAGCTTATGGGCTTTCTGAGAGAGGAAGATCTCCCAAGAAGCAGAAAAGTCGGAAGACGCGGTCGACGTCGAGAGGAGCCCCGACTGGTTCACATTCGACGTCGGGATTGGCGTTGGAGAAGCAGTCGACGGCGACGAAGAAGATGTCTTCAGCGTCTACATGGAAGGTACCTCCGCTTCAGTCAGCGTCGAGGGACAGGTCGCCGTCGATGCGGAAGAGCTCGACGGCGAGCCGTGTGACGTCGAAACAGCATCGTCATGCTGTGACGTCGAGGCATTCTCCGTCGACGTCGGTCCATCGACGTTCGACGTCGAGCCATCCTCGGTCGACGACTAGCCATGGTCGTTCGACGTCGAGGGAGCCTCTGTCGACACATCATCGGTCGACGTCGATGCAGCCAACGTCGACGCCTGGACGAGAGCGTTCGACGTCGGAGCGGCATTTGGAGTCGAGGCACGCCCAGTCGCCATCAAGTCAACGGCGATCGGCGTCGAAACAGCCTCCATCGACGTCGAACAGACAGCCTTCAACGTCGAAGGACAGCCATTGCCACCCGAGGTCGACGGAGAAATCACGGTCGACGTCGAGGGAGCGTCTTCCTGCTTGGCGCTCGGCGTCGATACAACCACCGTCGAGGGATCAACAAAGATCCAGGGAGAGAAGTTCTTCGCAAACAAAGAACGTTACTCCTACAAAATCAAAGGAGGTGGTTCGGGACAAGGGAAGTGACTTGTTAGTCCAGACTCATGCCCTAGAGCCACAGTTGGGTTCTCCAGGTTCAGCATCGGCTGCGGAGGGGGAACAATCTCCAGTGCAGGATCCCCCCGCCAAGAGACGGAGACTTGCAGAAGAAAGATCTCGCTCAAGGTCTCCCTCTGGATCTCTGGTGAGTCTTTCCTCATCATCCTCATCATCTCGGAGTGGCAGATCCTCGGATGGACGGGGCGGCGCATCTAATAGGGGGAGGTCCGAATCCCCTGCAAGATCGCAACAGGATCGAACGGAACGACCTCAACGGTCGCGTACACCTGAGAAGGATCCCATCCACAAGTCTCCTTCTGTTCATCTTTCCCCAAGGTGGAATAGACCTCTTCACCACTGGGCAAAGGACAAGGAGACGGCGGAGCGCCTAAAGCGATATCGAGACCAACCTCTTCGCAGAGAAAGGTCTCGTTCTAAACACTCAAGCAAGAGACATTCTCGTCACAGAGAGAGATCTCGTTCCAAGACGCGTTCTAGCAGAAGAACTAGGTCCAGGAGGACAAGTAGTTCTTCAAGTTCGTCGAGAACACGATCTCACAGGGATTACTCCCCGACTCTTACTAACAGTCCACGCTCAAGAGTGTCTCCAACTGAGGATATTTTCTCGTTCCAAGATATCTTGGGCAGGGGAGCCCTGAAACTGGGAGTACCGATGACGGCTCCACAAGTCAAGACGACTGTCATATTCGAAACCCTGCAACATAGATCAGCACCCAAACCGTTGTTGCCGTTGGTTCCGGGTATAATGGAACATGTGAATGAAGTCTTCCTCACTCCGGCAACGGTGAAGTCCGTTCCAGCGAGGATTCTCAAAAAGTATCGTCCTCCGGAAGAGGATCCTCTGTTCCTCAAAGCTGATCCCCCGCCAGATTCAGTGATCATTACGGCGGCAAGAAAATCCAATGCGGTGGCTTCCTCATCCACGGTACCTCCGGATAAGGATAGCAAGGTGCAGGACTCATGGGGGAGAAGGGTGTGTAACACCTCAGCCTCTTTCCTCAAGGTTTCTAACGCGGAAGCCCTGCTCGGCAGGTATGACAGGTCTCTGTGGGACTCACTTCAGAGATTTACCGCAAAGCTCCCTGAAGAAGACAGAAAGGACTTTGAGGAGGTTCTGATGGAGGGCAGTCAAGTCTCCAACCAGATTATAGGATCGGCAGCAGATGGGGCAACTCTGGCGGCACATGGCTATGTGCACGGAGTTACAGCAAGGAGAACATCTTGGTTACGCCTCACAGCATTAAAACCGGAGGCTCAAGCAAGAATCCTGAACCTTCCTTTTTCAGGCACATCTCTTTGGAGCAAGTGCGGATGAGGAAACGCAGCGGATGAAGACCGAGTTGGACACTCTCAAAGCGGTGGGACTCGAGAAGAAAAAGGAATTTAAGAAGAAATTCCGTTCGAACAACAAGGGTTATTCGAAGCAGAGGGTTCAAACCCCTCAATGGCAGAAAGGCCAGAACCAGCAGGGCCAGCAAAAGACACAGTACAAAGGCAAGGGCAATTCCAAGGGAAATGGAAATCAGCGCCAAGGCAACAACTTCAATAAAGCGCAGCAGAAGCAATGAGTCTTCACTTCCCCCAGCGCCGTTACCCACTCCAGTGGGGGGAAGCATTGCGCATCACAGGACAGAGTGGCAGGCCATCACCAAAGATCAATGGGTGTTGTCTACGCTGCAGAATGGGTACTGTCTTCGTTTCCATCGTCTACCTCCGCACGTTTCCCCGATGTCAACATCAAGTCACCAGCTACAAAGGTTAAAAGCAGAAGTAGCTACACTCCTCGAGAAAGAAGCCATCGAGAGAGTTCCGGTGTCCCAAAGGGGGAAAGGAGTGTACTCGAGGTATTTTCTGGTCAGAAAAAAGGGCCAGAAGGAAGAATACAGGCCCATTCTGGACTTGAGAACACTCAATCTGCATGTACGAAAAGAAAAGTTTCGCATGTTGGCGCTTCATCAGATATATCCACATCTCAGGCAGGGGGATTGGATGTGTTCGATGGACCTTCAAGATGCGTACTTCCATATTCCAATACGGCAAGATCACAGAAGATTCCTTCGGTTCCGGGTGGGGACCTCTCACTACCAGTTCAAAGTCCTCCCGTTTGGGTTGAAGTCGGCTCCCAGAGTGTTCACCAAGTGTGTCGCAGTGGTGGCGGCAGCTCTACGCCGCAGGGGAGTCTTCGTATACCCATACTTAGACGATTGGCTGTTGAAAGGTCCAACTCCAGGCAATGTAAGGAATCAATTCAAGACATGCATAGAACTTTGTCAACGTCTAGGTCTACATGTCAATTTCAACAAGTCTGTATCACAACCAACTCAGAGGATCCACTTCCTAGGAGCTCTGCTAGACTCCGAAGTAGGAAAAGTGTTTCCTTCGGAGGAGAGACAGTTTTCGATAGCCCTCAAGTGCCAACAAGTTCTTCTCCACAGGTCCCAGAAGGTGCGGAAGATAGCCTCGCTCTTGGGGTCGATGGCTTCCTGCATCTTCCTAGTGCCGAACGCCAGACTTCGGATGCGTCCTCTTCAGCAGGATCTGGAGGACAAATGGGACCAACACTCAGATCAGTGGGACGATCGGATCACTTTGTCGGAGGTTGCTCAATCTTCCCTCCAGTGGTGGACAAAGAGACAGAACATGCAGATGGGGGTTCTCTTCCATCAACCGCCTCCAACACAAACGATCATCACAGATGCATCATTGCAAGGATGGGGAGCGCACATGGGACCCCTACAAGTGCAGGGTCTGTGGTCTCCCAAGGAAAGCACTTATCATATCAACTTGCTGGAGTTGAGAGCGGTTCACCTGGCTCTCAAAGCGTTCCTTCCCTCGCTTCAGGAGAAAATGATTCTAGTACAGACGGACAACACCACCACGATCTACTATTTAAACAAGCAGGGAGGAACACGCTCAAGGACTCTGTCTCTGGAAGCGCAGCGCATCTGGCATTGGCTTCTAGCTCGCAAGTTGTCTGTTCAGGCAGTCCACCTCCCAGGAGAGCAGAACGTGAGGGCGGACGCTCTAAGTCGGCACTTCGAAGACAGAGAAGACTGGGTTCTCAACGACGAAGTGCTAGACGACATTTTTTAGTCTTGGGGTCGTCCTTCAATAGATCTCTTCGCAGACGACGAAAACACCAAATGCCCAAGCTTCGCCTCCAGGTTCTATCGACCAGGAACGAGAGGGAATGCTCTGTTAATGGACTGGTCGGGGCAGTTTGTGTACGCCTTCCCACCCCTTCCGCTGATCCCGAAGGTGGTGAGCAAGCTGAACCACTCGTGCACAACGATGATCCTGATTGCCCCAGACTGGCCGAGACAATGGTGGTACACAGACCTACTTCACCTATCAGTGTCTCCTCACAAGAGGCTTCCATGCAGGCAGGACCTGTTGTCGAAGATGAACGGGAGGATTCACCATCCCAACCTTCCGTCACTGAACTTGGCAGCTTGGCTCCTGAGGTCATACAGTACGGCCATCTAGGGCTGCCACAGGACTGCATGGCCATTCTGAAAGAAGCACGACGCCCTTCCACTAGACATTCGTATGCATGCAAGTGGAAGAGATTCTATATGTGGTGCATGCAGAATGGTCACAATCCGGTAAAAAGTCAGGAAGAAGCAGTTCTCCCATACTTGTTGTACCTGACTAAAGCAGGTTTGAAGTTTAACTCCATTAAGGTGCATTTAGCCGCTATTACAGCTTATAGGCGATCACCTTCACAAACTTCTTTTTTTCAGCTTCCTGCAGTAAAAGATTTCCTGCAGGGTCTAAAGAAAGTGTACCCTCCTGTTCGGCCTCCTGCTCCGCCTTGGGAGCTGAACCTAGTCCTATCAAAATTGATGGGTTCACCTTTTGAGCCTATTCATAAAGCTTCTTTACAGCATATTTCCTGGAAAGCAGCTTTTTTGATAGCGATTACGTCAGCCCGTAGGGTGAGCGAAATTCAGGCCCTATGTACTAAAGAACCGTATACGGTTTTTCATCTGAACAGAGTGGTGCTTAGAACGCATCCTTCTTTCCTGCCTAAAGTGGTATCAGATTTTCATGTTGTGAGAAGTTGGCCTGATGTGCAGTGTTCACTATTCTAGTGATCACTATATATCAGTCCAAACAACCCTTATTGATGATTGGTTGTAAGTCAACCTTATAGACCAGCTATCCTAGTAGCATGGATACGAGCAGTCTAAGGCTAAGACTCTAGAGGGCGTGTTAAGCCAGCTGTTTTACCATCACATTACCCCTTGAACACCCAGTGAAAGGACACCACACAAGTGTTATGAAAATAAACAGTGTATTTATTAGAATCACAACAACCCTGTACTCTTTATGAGGACAGGGTGCTAGGCACACAACAAAACTCTTACGAAAATACTTAAGTTAGCACGTTATACACAAATGCCCGAGGGGCACGAAAAACCATATACTTTAAAAGTGGAATGCGAAATTACTAGCAGGTAAGTACAGTACTAATAGGCTTTGGACTCGCTAGGACTTGACTATAGAATCGTTAGATTACTTCTAGGAGGCCTAGGGGACTCGGGTGCAGAGTGTGCACTCTCACGCGGGATGCGGGACAAAGTCTATGGGAGCTAGTAAAGGCAAAGTTAGTGTTCACGGGCGAACCCGACCTGGTAGGAAGAAAACGACAGTGGATCCTGACCCTAGGATAGTGAGGCTATGCTGGGACACCGAAGTGCCGAAGTTACCTAGCCCAGGGGCTGCAGCTGCATAGGTCTGAAAAGACGTCGGGAATCCTCGTTGCCGGACCAGGAGCCTGGAAGAAGGAAGTTGCTGGCAGGCGACCAGTGAAGGAAAGTTCGTTGGATCCAAGCCTGGATCGAGGAAGAAGAAACCTGAAAGCAGAGGGGACCAAGTTCTTGAATCACTAGCCAGTGATTAAGTGGGCACCAGGATGGCACCGGGCGAAGTCACCTCGACTAGGTGAGTGGGCGACGCTGGCTCTGCAGATCTCACGGACCAGGAGGCGTTGTCGGCGACCAGGATGGAGAGGCGAGCTGTCCCACGATGGATGAAGCTGTCGGCGTCGAAGTTACCCAGGATTGGGCAACAAGCCTTGGCTAATTCAAGCCCACGCGGTGGACTCAAAATGGCGTCTTGAGTGGACCAGGAGGGTCCGGGGTGCTCCTCTTTTGGAAGGGAGCAAGGGCCAGCCTGGAGCAACCAGACCAGCAGCAGAAATGTCGTCGGGCGTCGTTCAGAAGGCCACAAGCCAGCGGGCTAGTAGCCAAACAACGCGGTGAGCAGCAAAAAGCAGAAGGGCCCCACGCAGATCGTGGAGATGCTGGGAGGCTGCACTTCGGTGCTGGAGCTGCTCAGGGTCGGGGCTTCTCGGACCCCAAAGCACTCACCAGGAAATTACTCGGCGGGCTTGCTGGAAAGAAGTCGTGCAGTCTTGAAGATGGCCGGTCCCTCGAGGTCTCGTCACACCCACGAATCTCAGCGTGACTGATGATGCAGGTAGAGGTCAGAGGTGCCAGGGAAGCCGGTTCTCGTCGAGCTGGGCAGTCTTGATCCGGAGGAGAGACTTGCAGCAGACCGCAGTGTTCTTAAGATGGTGCCTGCGGATGCAGGGTGACTACTCCTTAGTCACAAGGGAGAAATCTTAGGAAGAAGTCTTGAGTTCCTTTCGTGGAAAGTAGTTTCAGGATTCAAAGATGATCTGATTTGGAAGGGGGCCAGTTCCTACCTTTATCCTGTAAAAAGGGGCTGGCACGCGACTAAGTCCTGCCCTAGGGGTGGGACTAGGAGGGGGGTGGTTACACCCACTTCCTTGGCGGGCTTTTCCCCAGCACAGGGTCTGGAGTGACCCTGGAACTGGTTCCAGCCAGCCTATGCACAGTGAGCACCGGGGTGCCACGTGCAGTCACCTTCCTCTAAAGCCCTGCCTACCTACAATACACAAAACCCTGTCTGGGACGGTGCTGGCACCGCCCCTGGCAGGAAACCCTTTGTCCTTATCTCCTGCTCTGGGAGGACTCCCAGCAGCAGGAGGGCAGACTTGTGTCTCGGTGGCAGCGTCCATTTTGTGGAGCTGAGGCTCTGTTTGACTTTAACCGGGGTTAGGGGTTACATACATGTCGTGTCCCTCTAGAAGGGGTGGAATGCTAACCCCGTCGCCAGAATTGGCGAGGGGTTAGTATTCCAATTCGTATGACACCTTACTCGACATGTTTTGATAAAGCGATACCAGAGTTGGCATATAACCGCGAGGATTATAATGCACTTAAGAGTATATGGTATGCGATATCATGGAAACGGCTAAGGGATGGATCCCGAAAGCCGCAGACAGGCTCAGCTCATGCCAGAGCACCATCTCACACGATTCCAAGCACTCTGCCTTCAGGATTGTTAAGGCCTGCCATAGGAGTGACTGATAGGAGATCTGTGTGTCCATTTTTAGGGTTAGATATAGGTATACTATATCTAAAGCAAAGGGTGATTACACCACCTTGCCCCAGCTGTCAAGCAGCCAGTTGTGTCAGATTTGGATGGCCAGCCAGGGGTGGCATAATACATGCTGCAGCCCCTGGTAGGCCCTGGGTACACCTATGCCCTGGGTACCTAAGGTACACTGTACAGGGACTGATAAGGTGACTCAGTATCCAATTTAGATATGTACCTAAGGTACATGGAATCCATTTTACAGAGAGAGCAGTAGGCCTGGGGTCCTGAATAGCAGGGCCCCAGGTCAACTAAGTCAGAAAACCAGCAAAACACCAGGCAAAAAGTTGGGGGCAACCATAGTCAGGGATCTACCTTCCTACATAACCCCCCCCCCCCAAACGAAAGGAGATAAGGCTAGCCTTGCCAGGTAAGCCTATATTGCCTGAGTGGCCATATAAGGAAGTACCAGCACTGGCATGGTTACCCCCTATCTCATGGTCCACTAAGCAATCCCTCACCCTAAGGGTGTCTGAGGGTCTCCACCATAGGGAATCTCTACCTGTGGTGTGTTTTGGAAAAGTAAAAGGCTGGTGCTGAAATGGAGTACTGAAGTGAGGCTCCACTAATTTTGGGCTCAGCTTCCTCCAATCACTATCCACCATAGAGGCCTTTCTTTCCAAGACTGAGTTGTTTTGGGCTCTCAGGGTCAACCTCTGGCTACCTACAGCTGGAGGTTGGGTCCCTCTGTTTGGCTTACTGGAGGGACAGGTCAGGTCTGGGGCCCTCAGGTCCCAAGTTTGGCTGTGTCCAACAGTGTCCATCTGTGGGAGGTCCCTAACTAAATTTAAGGGGGATCCCTCAGGAGTTTGTTTTATTTTCACTTGGCTAGGACTACTAGCTTCAGTGCCCTTAATCTGCTGATTGGGGAATTCTTTTGGACAGGGGGCCCTTTGGGGTCCAACACTGGCCTCCCTGACCTCTACAGCCCTGGGCTGACTGAGGCAGGGTAGAGAGGGGCAGGTTACCTGCTCCAGACTGGGTCCCACCTTGGAAGGGTCCACTGACATCAGGGGTTCTGCCAGGCTAGGCCTGACTACCTCTGTGGCAGTTTCCTCACAAGGGGTCAGATCAGTTCCCTGAGGAGGCTGATCCTTTCCTAAAGTCTGGTGGGAGGGAGATTTCTCTTCCTCCTCAATACTCTCTGTCTGAGTGGAGTGATCCATAGTTTCAGGCTTCACAACACTATCATCTGTCTGAGTTTGAGCTGTGGCCATCACAACTCTCCCAACCTTTTCAGGAGGGGGCTCAGTTTGGGTGTGGGCTGTTACCATGACAGCCTTGACAACCTGTTCTGGGAAGGAAGTTGTCTGAGATGGGGTTGTGACTGGCACAACCCTCCTGACCTGTTCAGGGAGGACATCTTGGACTGGGGCTGTGGCTATCACTGCCCCACTAACCTTACCATGGGTATTTACCATTTTAGAATGGGTTTCTTGCTCAACTTCAGCCCAGGCTGAGAGCTCTAAATCATTCCCCAGTAGGCAATCTACAGGCAAGTTTGGTGACACTGCCACTCTCTTGTGGCCAGTGACACCTCCCCAGCTGAGATTGACCACTGCCATGGGATGATCTCTCTGTACTCCATCAATATTGGTTACCTGGTATGTGGCACCAGGTAAAAGTTGCCTTGAGGGGACTAGACTCTCAGTCACCATAGTGATGCTAGCCCCTGTATCTCTATAGGCCTCAACTTTTATACCATTGATGAGGGGCTCCTGTCTGTACTTGCCCAAAGTGTTGGGACAAGTTGTGAAGTTGGCAAACCCCATGCCAGTCTCACAGACAAGAGTATCTAAGTCAGGGGACCTGGTTAGGCCAGAGTCCCCAGGAACTCCCAAAGTAAATGCACCCAAATTCTTGGGGGCACTCCCACCACCTGGGGGATTACTACTAGTAGTAACAGGAGGTTTGGGAATGTTACTTGGGGGTATGTTTTCCTTATTGTTATTCTTTGGGCAACTGCTGTCAGTTTTTAAATGACCCACCTGTTTACAGGGATAACAATAAGGTTTCTTCTGGTTATTGGAAGGATTTTGGGACCCACCCCCCTCAGAGGATTTTTGGGGCCCTGATGTGGTTTGATCTGTAGATTTATTCCCACCCTTCTCTTGAGGCTTGGTTGATTCATTTTTCTGGTCACCACCTTGGTTCTTGGGCCTAATCCTGGTTCTGACCCATTTGTCTGCCCTCTTACCCAATTCTTGTGGAGAGGTCAGATCAGAGTCTACCAGGTGCTGGTGTAATAACTGGTTCTGACAATTATTTAAGACTTGCTCTCTCATAATTAGATTATACAATCCCTTGAAATCAGTAACCTTACTACCCAGTAGCCAGCCTTCCAAAGCCTTAGTGGCACAATCAACAAAGTCAGACCAGTCCTGAGACTGAGTTTTCTGGGTGTCTCTGAACAGCAACCTGTACTGCTCAGTGGTTAAACCAAACCCATCAACCAGTGTATTCTTCAGGACCTGGTAATTGTTAGCATCCTCTACTCTTGTAGTGAGGAGCTTATCTCTACCTTTACCATCAAAGGAGAGCCACAGTATAGCTGCCCACTGACTCTGGGGAATGCACTGCACAGTGCAGGCCCTCTCCAGAGCAGCCATCCATTTCTGGATATCATCCCCTTGCTTAAAGGGGGGCACTATCTTAGTCAGGTGTTTAGTATCTAAACCCTTCTCTCTATCTCTTGGGAGATTGCTGCCACCAGTGGGAGCTAACCCACTCATCTGCTGCTCTCTTGCCAGGGCAAGCTTCTCTTTGGCCAGGGCAATTTCTTCCCTTTCAATCCTCAGTTCAGCTTGTCTCATCCTAGCTTCATGCTCCCTTCTCTGAGGGGAAGTAAATCTCCTCTGTGGAGGATTCCTTCTCCCCTGAGAAGAGGCATCAGAGTGCAGAGATCTATTGGAGTCCCTAGAAAGAGATCTATCTCTCCTAACTCCAAGGTTAGGCCCACTTCGGGTTAGTACTGGGGGTCCCCCAGATCCTAGCCCAAGTAAGTCTAAGTTGGTCCTGGTTAGCCTTCTGACTACCTCAAGACCTTTGTCTACCTCATCCCCAGAGAGTTCCTCCTGATCCTCCTCCTCCTCAACTGCATTGGCAATGTTGGGGAGGTCTGGATCCCCAGAGGTACCCTCTAAGGCTGGCATATTCCCATCTAGCTGAGAAAGCTTTCTCGCATCATAAGTCTCTAAGAGGCCTATTAAAAAGGGAATGGTGGGGTTAGACCCCTGCTTCAGTTTTCTGGAGACACAGATCTGTCTCATCTCCTGGAAACTGAGAGCTGCATATCTTGAAGTGACCTGTGGAGGGTCAACACTGACCAGGGGAGTCTCAGTAGAATCTCCCTGGGTAGACATGCTTTTCTAGTGAGGTGTAAGTGGTGCACTTACCTACACTATATGTTTGCCTACTGATCCCTTGCTAGAGTTGTAGTTTAGGGTGTGCTAGGCCCTAGGAGCTACAACAGCTGGTTCAGTAGAACTCAGAGTATTCTAAGCTAAGTTATATGTACCTTCAGTACTTATGTGATCTTTCACAAGATATTCTTAGGGCATGTGTGGTAAAACAACAGCAAGCTCAAATCCCAACGCTGCTCACCAATGTGAGAAGTTGGCCTGATGTGCAGTGTTCACTATTCTAGTGATCACTATATATCAGTCCAAACAACCCTTATTGATGATTGGTTGTAAGTCAACCTTATAGACCAGCTATCCTAGTAGCATGGATACGAGCAGTCTAAGGCTAAGACTCTAGAGGGCGTGTTAAGCCAGCTGTTTTACCATCACATTACCCCTTGAACACCCAGTGAAAGGACACCACACAAGTGTTATGAAAATAAACAGTGTATTTATTAGAATCACAACAACCCTGTACTCTTTATGAGGACAGGGTGCTAGGCACACAACAAAACTCTTACGAAAATACTTAAGTTAGCACGTTATACACAAATGCCCGAGGGGCACGAAAAACCATATACTTTAAAAGTGGAATGCGAAATTACTAGCAGGTAAGTACAGTACTAATAGGCTTTGGACTCGCTAGGACTTGACTATAGAATCGTTAGATTACTTCTAGGAGGCCTAGGGGACTCGGGTGCAGAGTGTGCACTCTCACGCGGGATGCGGGACAAAGTCTATGGGAGCTAGTAAAGGCAAAGTTAGTGTTCACGGGCGAACCCGACCTGGTAGGAAGAAAACGACAGTGGATCCTGACCCTAGGATAGTGAGGCTATGCTGGGACACCGAAGTGCCGAAGTTACCTAGCCCAGGGGCTGCAGCTGCATAGGTCTGAAAAGACGTCGGGAATCCTCGTTGCCGGACCAGGAGCCTGGAAGAAGGAAGTTGCTGGCAGGCGACCAGTGAAGGAAAGTTCGTTGGATCCAAGCCTGGATCGAGGAAGAAGAAACCTGAAAGCAGAGGGGACCAAGTTCTTGAATCACTAGCCAGTGATTAAGTGGGCACCAGGATGGCACCGGGCGAAGTCACCTCGACTAGGTGAGTGGGCGACGCTGGCTCTGCAGATCTCACGGACCAGGAGGCGTTGTCGGCGACCAGGATGGAGAGGCGAGCTGTCCCACGATGGATGAAGCTGTCGGCGTCGAAGTTACCCAGGATTGGGCAACAAGCCTTGGCTAATTCAAGCCCACGCGGTGGACTCAAAATGGCGTCTTGAGTGGACCAGGAGGGTCCGGGGTGCTCCTCTTTTGGAAGGGAGCAAGGGCCAGCCTGGAGCAACCAGACCAGCAGCAGAAATGTCGTCGGGCGTCGTTCAGAAGGCCACAAGCCAGCGGGCTAGTAGCCAAACAACGCGGTGAGCAGCAAAAAGCAGAAGGGCCCCACGCAGATCGTGGAGATGCTGGGAGGCTGCACTTCGGTGCTGGAGCTGCTCAGGGTCGGGGCTTCTCGGACCCCAAAGCACTCACCAGGAAATTACTCGGCGGGCTTGCTGGAAAGAAGTCGTGCAGTCTTGAAGATGGCCGGTCCCTCGAGGTCTCGTCACACCCACGAATCTCAGCGTGACTGATGATGCAGGTAGAGGTCAGAGGTGCCAGGGAAGCCGGTTCTCGTCGAGCTGGGCAGTCTTGATCCGGAGGAGAGACTTGCAGCAGACCGCAGTGTTCTTAAGATGGTGCCTGCGGATGCAGGGTGACTACTCCTTAGTCACAAGGGATAAATCTTAGGAAGAAGTCTTGAGTTCCTTTCGTGGAAAGTAGTTTCAGGATTCAAAGATGATCTGATTTAGAAGGGGGCCAGTTCCTACCTTTATCCTGTAAAAAGGGGCTGGCACGCGACTAAGTCCTGCCCTAGGGGTGGGACTAGGAGGGGGGTGGTTACACCCACTTCCTTGGCGGGCTTTTCCCCAGCACAGGGTCTGGAGTGACCCTGGAACTGGTTCCAGCCAGCCTATGCACAGTGAGCACCGGGGTGCCACGTGCAGTCACCTTCCTCTAAAGCCCTGCCTACCTACAATACACAAAACCCTGTCTGGGACGGTGCTGGCACCGCCCCTGGCAGGAAACCCTTTGTCCTTATCTCCTGCTCTGGGAGGACTCCCAGCAGCAGGAGGGCAGACTTGTGTCTCGGTGGCAGCGTCCATTTTGTGGAGCTGAGGCTCTGTTTGACTTTAACCGGGGTTAGGGGTTACATACATGTCGTGTCCCTCTAGAAGGGGTGGAATGCTAACCCCGTCGCCAGAATTGGCGAGGGGTTAGTATTCCAATTCGTATGACACCTTACTCGACATGTTTTGATAAAGCGATACCAGAGTTGGCATATAACCGCGAGGATTATAATGCACTTAAGAGTATATGGTATGCGATATCATGGAAACGGCTAAGGGATGGATCCCGAAAGCCGCAGACAGGCTCAGCTCATGCCAGAGCACCATCTCACACGATTCCAAGCACTCTGCCTTCAGGATTGTTAAGGCCTGCCATAGGAGTGACTGATAGGAGATCTGTGTGTCCATTTTTAGGGTTAGATATAGGTATACTATATCTAAAGCAAAGGGTGATTACACCACCTTGCCCCAGCTGTCAAGCAGCCAGTTGTGTCAGATTTGGATGGCCAGCCAGGGGTGGCATAATACATGCTGCAGCCCCTGGTAGGCCCTGGGTACACCTATGCCCTGGGTACCTAAGGTACACTGTACAGGGACTGATAAGGTGACTCAGTATCCAATTTAGATATGTACCTAAGGTACATGGAATCCATTTTACAGAGAGAGCAGTAGGCCTGGGGTCCTGAATAGCAGGGCCCCAGGTCAACTAAGTCAGAAAACCAGCAAAACACCAGGCAAAAAGTTGGGGGCAACCATAGTCAGGGATCTACCTTCCTACACATGTCAATCAGTCTATCTCTTTACCCACTTTCTTTCCTAATCCCTCTACCCCAGCTGAGAGGGCATTACACTCTCTGGACCTGAAAAGGGTTTTAAAGTTCTATCTGGACAGGTCCAAGTCTATTCGACATTCTGATCAATTGTTTGTTAACTACGGTTCGATCAGGACTGGTCATGCAGCCTCGAAACGTTCTATCTCCAGGTGGATCGTTTCGTGTATCAAGCTTGCTTACCAATTGGCACAGAAGACTTTAGGGGGTTCCCCTAAGGCGCATTCTACTAGAGGTAGAGCAGCCACGGCGGCTTACCTGCAGGATGTGCCCATGTCTGAGATTTGTAAAGCGGCGACCTGGAGGTCTGTCCATACATTTACCAGACATTACTGTCTAGATTCTGACACGAGAGCAGATACCCAGGTGGGCCAGGCCTCCCTGAGGAATCTGTTTAACAGCTAGAATTTCTTTTGGCTGTTATGATTGGTTGGGTCATGTACTTCTCATTTACCTGCAGGTGGTTGATGGGCTTGCTATTCTATTCAGTGCTTATGACTATTGATGAGGATCCCCTGGAAGAGAAGGATAAGTTACTTACCTGTAATCCTAGTTCTCTTCCAGGGGTATCCTCATCAAAGTCATAAGCAACCCACCCGCCTCCCCAGGTAAATGAGATGTGGTACTGTTTTGTTTTCAATCTTGTGGTTGAGCCCTGTCTTCAGGGTTATGCAAAGAACAACTGACCTAACTGTCACCCCTGAGGCATGATGGGAAGCCTGGGGTCATGGCTGCCTTAAAGGCACGGTGCCAGTTATTGTGAAAATGGTTTCATTTTCTATGATATTGTTTTACAATGCAGCCTGAGGGCTAACAATGTCTATTTATAAGCAATTTTCAGGATTTATGAGTGGTTTGACTCATTAAAACACAAAGTTCAAGGATTTTTTGACCTAATGTGTTTTTTGATTCCTTACTAATTGCAGTTCATGTATATGTGTTTGCATTGTTTAGCCTCAGTTTTTGGGGCTGCATTGATGTGAGAAAAATGATATATGTACATACATATATGTGGAGCGAGATATATGTGTTTTATACATATATATTTTTATATTGTTTCCGGGGTCCCGCACATGGGCGGGAATATTCAGTGCTTATGACTTTGATGAGGATACCCCTGGAAGAGAACTAGGATTACAGGTAAGTAACTTATCCTTAGCCTAACAAGGCTGCATATGAATAAATGTCTGTGTACAGAAAATCAGACTGGCACCTCGCCTTTAAGGCCCCAGAGAATCTGAGCACTTTGCCTTTAAGGCCTCCAGGAGCAACCCTGCTCCCATCATGCACCACAGGTGACAGTTAGACCAGTTCTTTTTTCCGGCTTATTCTGTGAGGAACCTGGAACTTGAGCTGGGCTAAATTTGACTTTTTTCAGTCAAAATTTGTTTTTTTCCTGTCTTGTTTGACAAGATTTAGTTCTAGTGGTGGTTTTCTTTCAATTTCTGACTAAACTGTTGGAGTTTTTTAGTCAGTTATGCCACCTTTGTTTTATAAATGTCCTTCCTGTGGGAAGAAAATGTCAAAATCTGACCCACACACTGTTTGTGTGGTTTGTCTTCCTTCTACTCATAAGATTGAAGATTGCTACCATTGCCTTAACCTTTCCAGCAGGACTTTGAGGGAAAGGGAGAAGATGCGGCTTCTAGGTCGTTTGGAGAGAGAAGGAAAGGGGCCTAAAAGCTTGATTTCATTTGGAAGGCCCTCTTCTTGTGAAAATCGTCGAAGATCTGCGTCTCCTGAAGCTTCAGCCAAGAAAAAGCGTCTTCAGGAAGCGTCGACGTCGAAAAAGGTTCGTTCAGCGTCGAGATCTCCTTCAAAAGCTCCATCGGCGTCGAGGACATCACCGGCGAGGCAGAAGTCGACGCCGATGCAGTCGCCTTCGAAGAGTCTCTCGACGTCAAGACATCTGGTGTCTGTTGCGGTAAGGACGACGTCGGGGGTACGGAGTTCGACGTCGAAGGAGAAACATCACTCGACGTCGAGAGAGAGACAGCATTCGACGCCGAAGGAGAAGCAGCACTCGACGTCGAAGGAGAAGCAGCTCTCGACGTCGAAGGAGAAGCAGCTCTCGACGTCGAAGGAGAAGCAGCACTTCATGGCGAAGGAAGGTCAACGGTCAACGTCGAAGGAAAAACGACGGTCGAGGTTGAAGGAGAGACGACGGTCGATGTCGAAGGAAAGACGAAAGTTGTTAAAGAGAAAAATGACGTCGACAAAGAAGGTGAGATCGACGTCGAAGGATGTTGTGACGTCCAGACATGAAAAGAAGAGGATATTGGAGTCTGCATCGAAGTCTAGACATGCTTCAGGCTTGAGGCATGAAGAGAGAGTTTCAGTGGCTAAGTCTCCCCCACCTGCTGAAGGGTCGACATCGAGACATTCGAGATCAGCCTCTCGGACCTCCCATAGGTCTTTGTCGAGGTCTGAAGTGATTCCACTGCCTTTGGTGGCCTCTACACCTCAAGACCAGCAGGATAAAGTTGCGCACCAGGATTCTTCAGTGGTGGCTCACTCTGGTTCGACTTCAAGGCAGTCGGTGTCAGAGGAAAGGCAAATTGTTCCCAGAGAACAAACTCCATCTGGCTCACCACGATCTGAGCGGAGTAGCTCTTCAAGGTCTTCTAAATCTTCGCTGGGAATTCAGATTGTGCAAATTTCGCCGGAGGGCTCTCCTGAGCGTGCAGCACAGCCAATTAACATGTCACCGAGATGGTTGGAAAGCCTACGACACTGGAAGATGCAACCGCCTGCTATTCTAACTAGTATGAGAGTTGCGGATCCTCAGACGGTTGTGATTCCTAGGAGATCACGTTCTAGGTCTCCGGTAAGAGGAAGATCTCGCTCTAGAGAACGCAGACGGCAGTAGTCCTGAAAGGCGAAATAGGTCGCCTACATCATCTTCTTCATCGTCATCTCCGAGTAGAAGTTCGTATAGAGACTATTCTCCTACGATATTGCCAAGTCCCCCTTCGAGGGTATCCCCAGTGGATGACTTAGGCACCTTTAACGATGTGTTATGTCGTGGAGCAAACAAGTTCAACATTGTGATGGCAGCTCCCCAAGTGACATCTTCGGTCATTTTTGAGACTTTGCATCACAAGACTTCTGCTAGACCTCTTCTGCCTTTGGTTCCTGGTTTGTTAGAGCCTGCTATGAAAACGTTCTTGACTCCAGCCACGGTGGGTTCAAGCCCTTCTAGGATTGCGAAGAAATATAAGGCTCCGGACCAAGATCCTTTATTCTTGCGTTCTGATCCGCCTCCAGACTCCCTTATAGTGGCGGCAGCCAGGAAAGGCGCATTCTGCAACTTCTGTTTCCTCAGCCCCACCTGAGAAGGACAGTAAGAGCATGAATTCCTTAGGTCGGAGGATGTGTAACACTGCTGGGTCGGTGATGAGAGTGGCCAGTGCAGCAGCCTTACTGGGCCGTTATGATCGCCTTTTGTGGGACTCTGTGGCTCGGTTTGCAGACAAGCTTCCAAAAGAAGATCAAAAAGACTTCCTGGAAATTGTAGGCGAAGGAGGTTTGGTTGCTAATCAAAGTATTAGTGCAGCTGCCGACTCTGCGGATCTTGCAGCGCATGGCTTTGCGCATGGGATTTGTTCTAGGCGTTCAGCTTGGCTGCGTCTTACTGGACTAAAACCTGAAGCCCAAAGGAAAATGGTCAACTTGCCGTTCAATGGGTCTACATTGTTTGGGTCTCATGCAGATAACGATATGGCAAAAATGAAGGTGGAGTTGGATACTCTAAAGGCTGTAGGCCTAGAGAAGAAAAGAGAATTTAAACGTCAAGGAACTTTTCGTCCCTACGACAAGAGGCCTTTTCAACAGAAGAATCAACAAACAGGTTGGTCCTCGCAGAACCAGCGCCAGAACCAACAGAGATCGCAGTTCCAACAGCGTCGCCCTGGGCGAGGTAGAGGAGGAAATAGACAGCAGTTCGCTGCTGCCAAACAACCTCAAAAACAATGAAGGGAGTCTTCCTCCTCAGCCGTGGACCACTCCGGTGGGAGGAAGCATTGTGTCATTCTTAAACGAGTGGAAGCAACTGACACAGGACAAGTGGGTGATTGGTATCATTCAGAACGGTTACCATCTCCGTTTCAAAAAGCCGTCTCCTCTCATTCTTCCAAAGAAAATGTTGCATTGGAATTTGAAGCTTTTACAAAAAGAAGCAAGTATACCCCTAGGAAAGAAGGCCATAGAGAAGGTTCCTCCTCAGCAGAGAAATCAAGGCTTGTACTCGCGGTTTTTCCTAGTGAGGAAGAAGGGTCCAGACGCAGAATTCGGGCCTATTCTGGACCTAAGGCTTTTAAACAAGTACATTCTGAAAGAGAAATTTCGGATGCTAGCGCTTCATCAGATCTTCCCCCAGTTACATCAGGGGGACTGGATGTGCTCCATCGACATGAAAAATGCCTATTTTCATGTTCCCATTTCCAAGAAACATCGCAAATTTCTCAGGTTTCAAGTGTCTGCTCATCACTACCAGTATGCAGTGCTTCCATTCGGCCTGAAGTCAGGTCCCAGAACATTTTCCAAATGTATGGCGGTAGTTGCGGCCTTTCTTCGAAGGAAAAGGATTTTCATATATCCTTACTTAGACGACTGGCTTCTGAAGAGTTCGTCCCCATCTCTCTTGGAGGAGCATCTGTCGATATGCCTCCACCTCATGCGCAGGCTGGGTCTTCAAGTCAACTTCCAGAAATCTATCATGAATCCGACACAGCGGATCCATTATCTGGGGGCCCTGCTGGACACAGAAAGAGAAAACGTGTGTTCTTCGGAGGAGAGGTGGTTATCGATCAAGTCCAAAGGTCATCTTCTTCTTCAGACCAATTACCCGACAGTTCGGCAAGTGTCCTCTCTCCTAGGGTCCATGGCCTCTTGCATTTTCATTGTTCCAAACGCAAGATTGCACATGCGTCCTCTGCAGCAGTGCCTAGAAGATCAGTGGAAGCAGAGGACGGGATGCTGGGAGGATCGGATTTGTCTCCACCAGTCTGCAAAAGATTCCATCAGGTGGTGGATGAAGAGAACACACTTGATGAGGGGAGTGCCTTTTCATCAGAACCCTCTGACGCAGACTCTGATCACGGATGCCTCACTCCAAAGCTGGGGTGCTCATATGGGCCCTCTGCAGGTAAAAGGGCTATGGTCAGTTTTCGAGAAAGGATATCACATCAACCTGCTCGAACTCAGGGCTGTCCATCTTGCTCTAAAATCTCTGGCTCCATCTCTACAAACTCGGTCCCTCCTGGTGCAGACAGACAATACAACAACAACAATGTATTATCTAAACAAGCAGGGGGGTACCAGATCCAGGACTCTGTCCTTAGAAGCCCAGACCATCTGGAATTGGTTGCTAGCAAGAGACTTGTCAATAACAGCTGTCCACCTACCAGGGTCTCTCAATTCGCAGGCGGACGATCTCAGCAGGGACTTCGTCGAAGCTCACGATTGGGTGCTCAACGAAGAAGTCGTGCACAGTATTTTCCAGTCATGGGGAATGCCAGATATCGATCTGTTCGCAGACGCGGCAAACACAAAATGCCCCGTCTTCGCGTCCAGATTTCCCCAGACAGGGTCTCAGGGGAATGCCCTTTTGATAGACTGGTATCAGAACTTACTGTACGCTTTTCCACCAACACCGTTGATACCGACAGTAATCAACCGGATGTACAAGACCAACTCCAGGATGATTCGATTGCTCCCGAGTGGCCTCGCCAGTGGTGGTTCCCAGATCTCCTTCAGTTGTCGGAAGTGCCACACAGGAGGTTGCCATGTCGCCCGGATCTTCTGTCCAAGCAGAAGGGGCGAGTGTTTCATCCCAATCTGTCATCTTTACGCCTGGCAGCATGGCTCCTGAAGTCATCCAATATGGACACTTGCAGCTGAATCCGGATTGTATGCACATTCTAAAGGAGGCAAAAAGACCTTCTACAAGTAAATCCTATGGATTCAAGTGGAAACTTTTTTCCTGTGGTGTCAAAGTAATGATCTTGACCCGATTCATGGTCAGGAACAGGTGATTTTACCTTATCTGTTATACCTCGCAAGATCTGGCCTGCAGTTTAATTCCATTAAGGTCCATCTTGCTGCAATTACAGCCTACAGAAAATCGCCCACTCAGATATCCTTTTTTAGGATGCCTGTGGTGAAGGATTTTCTGGAGGGTTTATGGAAGGTGTATCCACCAGTCAGGTCTCCTTCTCCACCTTGGGAGCTTAATGTGGTGTTAACCAAGTTAATGGGTGCTCCTTTTGAACCTATACATAAAGCTTATTTGCAACACTTAACTTGGAAGGTAGCGTTCCTTGTAGCTATTACTTCTGCTCGTAGATTCTGATAGATACATCTGCCGTGTGGATTCCTCACCTTGTGAATACCCCTTGCGTCAGCAACATTCGGAAATTCTTTTTTCGTAGCCTCGCGCCGACGTGGACTCCTGACGTCATAGAGACACGACCTCGCTCGCGACTCCGCTGACGTCACCGACGCCTATAATAGGCCCACGCCGGCGTGATGACATCAGTTCCCTTTTTTCCGCGTCGTCGACGCTAACGGTTATCGGGAATCTCTGTAGCCAACGGATACTTTGTTGCCTATATTGTTACCTGTTTCTCTGTATCCTATTCTTCGAAAATGTCTTCTAAAAAGACCGGCTTCAAACCTTGCAGAGAATGTGGAAAAATGATGTCCATCACCGACCCTCACAGCGACTGCATATGGTGCTTGAGCTCGGACGATGATGTGGATGACTGCTCTTCGTGTAAGAAGATGAACCCGAAGGCCCTGAGAGAGAGAGAGGCGAGACTCTTGGTTGGTAAGATGAAAGCTGGAAAGGAGAAATCGTCGAGGTCTCGTTCTCGAAGGGCGAGGTCGAAGTCAAGATCGAGGTCGAGATCTGGATCTCGGGGGAGGTCATCCTCGAAGTCGACTTCTGGACATGTTTCGAAGAAGAGGAAACATAAGAAGAGGAGACATGAGTCCCGACGTCGTTCTGGTAAGGAGTCGAGATCGAGGTCGGGGTCACCGAAGAAGGTACGTTCGAAGGTGGTGACTCTTGATGTTTCGGATCCAGAACCTGAAGGTGAGGCCTCCCCTTCTGAGTCGCGAGCGCCGTCTCTGGCTCCGGCTCCGGCTCCGAATCCGTCTCCGAATCCATCTCCGGCGCCGTCTCCGGTCCGAGATGAGGAGGAGCCTCTTGAGAATGAGGGTTCCGCGCCCTTAGGTGAGCCGAATCCGAACGCTCCTCAAGACAGGCCTGAGGGTTTCCAACCACCCTTTCCTACCCCAGGCCAAGACCCATCTGCGTTTCTCAACGCAATGTACGGAGTATTTTCGAGGGCGTGGTACCCCTCTGGTGCACCTTCAGGTCCCATGGGTCCCTTAGCTTTTAATTTAGAAGTCCCTCACTCCTACCCTCCGGCTCCGTTTATGCCTTGCATGCCGGCTCCGACGCCGCTGTGGCATTTTCCGGCTCCACCGAAGCCGTCGACGCCGGTTCCGGCTTCGCCTGCTCCGAGTCGTCCTCGAACACATCCCTCTGAGCCATCGAGTTCGATTCCGATGTCGATTCCGAATCCGTCGGAGCCAGTGGTGGATCCGGTGGCAAAGCGTGTCAAGATGAGATCCAGAAGAGAGGCTCAACGCCTTATGGATGAAAGGAGGTTTTTGGATTCACAATCTGACATTGAAGAGGGTGAGTTGGATGAAGATGCTTTTGAGGAGTTGGCAGATGCAGGAAGCCTGGATTTTTCTCCAGAGTGGGAGTTACCCTCAGGCTCTAGTACTCCTTCTAGGGACGTTCAACCCTATCATTTAATTATGAAGAAGGCTGCCAGTCTCCTTAAGTTGACTTTGCCTACAGCAGAATTCAGGTCTAATATCCTGACTGAAGTATTACATTCTCCGAGTTCAGTGGTGGAACCTCTTCTTCCTTTTAATGATGCTCTGACAGAGCCCATTCTAGAAGTGTGGAAGAAACCTTTGTCGGCTCCGGCTGTATCTAAGAGTGTAGCCAGAAGATACAGGGTTGCCCCTGAGGATCCTGCCTTTTTAACCTCTCACCCTTCACCGGAGAGTTTGGTCATTCTGATAGATACATCTGCCGTGTGGATTCATCACCTTGTGAATACCCCTTGCGTCAGCAACATTCGGAAATTCTTTTTTCGTAGCCTCGCGCCGACGTGGACTCCTGACGTCATAGAGACACGACCTCGCTTGCGACTCCGCTGACATCACCGACGCCTATAATAGGCCCACGCCGGCGTGATGACATCAGTTCCCTTTTTTCCGCGTCGTCGACGCTAACGGTTTCGGGATACTCTGTAGCCTTAGTACATTGTTACGTTGTTTCTTCGATTCTCCATTCTCAGATATTTCTGTTCTTCTGTCATGTCGACAAAGAAGACCAGTTTTAAGCCTTGCAGAGAATGCGGAAAGATGATGTCCGTTACGGACCCTCACCAAGACTGTATCTGGTGTTTAAGCTCGGATCATGACGTCGATGATTGTTCATCTTGTCAAAAGATGAATCCGAAGGCTCTTCGTGAGAGGGAATCTAAACTTCTTGTTGCCAAACTTAAAGCAAGTAAGGTTAAAAGATCCTCAAAGCGTCCGAAGAAGTCGAGGTCGAGATCCAGGTCAAGGTCTCGAGAGGCGTCGGCCTCGAAGTCATCATCCGGTCATGCTTCCGGTTCCCACAAGAAGCATAAGAAGAGGAGACACGGATCACGTCATCATTCCAGATCAAAGTCTCCCAAAAGGATGAAGTCGAAGGTTATTCCTCCTCATGAGTCGGTAGGTGAGGCTTCACCTTCGGAGTCGGTGGTCCATTCTCCGACTCCAGTTCCGGATCCGACTCCAACTCCGTCTCCGGCTCCGTCTCCGGCTCCATCTCCGGCTCCATCTCCGGCTCCATCTCCGGCTCCGGAAGACACCGATGGAGTTCCTGTTGAGGAAGGGGCTTCGAATCCTGTTGAGGAAACAGATTCTAATGTACCTCGTGGTCAGCCTGTGCATCCACCATTCCCGACTCCAGGTCAGGACCCTTCTGCGTTTTTAAACGCGATGTATGGTGTTTTCTCGAGGTCGTGGTACCCCTCTGGAGCACCTTCGGGTCCCATGGGTCCAATGGCTTTCAATTTGGGTGTTCCACACTCATATGCTCCGGCACCCTTCATGCCGTATATGCCGGCTCCGACTCTGTTGTGGCAGTACCAGGCTCCACCGAGGTCGACGCCGGCTCGGCCGAAGTCGACGACTCCGGTCCCGGCGTCACCGACTCCCTTGGATTCTATGGGGCAGCCTTCCAAGCCCTCGGATTCGATTCCGAAGTCGGCTCCGGCGCCGTCGAATTCGGCGTTGGATTCGACTGCACTTCGAGTCAAAATGAGATCTCGTAGAGAGGCTCAACGACTTCTGGAGGAGCAGAGAGTTAATGATTCATCTTCTGAGGTGGAGGAAGGTGAACTGGAAGGGGATTGTTTCGAAGACCTGGCGGATGCTAGTGGTCTTGAGTTTTCTCCGGAGTGGTCTTTGCCTTCTGGACCTGATGCTCCCTCCAGAGATGTTCAACCTTATCATGTTGTCATGAAGAAGGCAGCAGGACTTTTAGGTCTGACTTTGCCCTCTGTCGAGTTTAAATCGAATTTGTTGACAGAGGTTCTCCATTCTCCTAGTTCGTCGGTAGAGCCTTTGCTCCCATTTAACGATGCCTTAAAGGATCCTATAATGGAAGTTTGGAAAAAGCCTTTTTCTGCTCCTGCGGTTGCAAAAAGTGTGGCTAGGAGGTATAGAGTGGCTCCTGAGGATCCTGCTTTCTTATCTTCGCATCCTTCCCCTGAAAGTTTGGTAATTCAGGCCGCTTGCTCTAAGAAGTCTGTTGGGGCTTTTCCGCAGGTGCCTGGCGACAAAGAGGCCAAGAAACAAGATCAGGTCGCAAAGAAGATTTTTTCTTCGTCCAGCATGGCTTTGAAGTCTTCTAACGCCACTTGCCTCATGGGAAGATACATCCATGCTCTTATGGACTCTATAAGTTCTTTGGTCCCCAAGGTTCCTGAGGCTAGTAGAAAGGACTTTGAAGAGGCTTTATCTGACACTCAGGCAGCGGCTCGTCAGGTCATCCAAAGTGGACTTGATACAACAGATTCTGTGGCAAGGATCATGGGCACGGCGGTTGCCACGAGGCGTTCAGCCTGGTTGAAGTCATCTGACTTTTCAGCTGATGTGCAGTCTGCATTATTGGATTTGCCTTTCGATGGCGAGGGGCTTTTTGGGAAGAAGGCAGACACGGCCTTGGAGAGATTCAAGGACAGCAGGGCAACTGCTAGATCTCTTGGCCTTCAGGTCAGGGGTTCTACGACCAGAAAGTTTAGAGGGTTTGGTCGCTCTTCCTTTCGGTCGTATAGACCCGCTCAGCAGCAGCAGCAACAACAGCAGCAGCAGAATACCTTGTATAGGTCTTACAGAGGGAAACAGAGATCACGTCCTCGAGGTCGTCAGGTCTCTTCCTCCTCCACCTCCTCCAACCCCCCAGCCACAGAAAAGCAGCCCTAGATCCGCCATTCAGGATCATGTGGGTCCAGTGGGGGGTCGGCTTACCTACTTTCTACGAGATTGGGAATCGGTTACATCAGATCTTTGGGTTCTCAATCTTGTAGAAAATGGGTATGCCCTTCCCTTTCGGGAATTCCCTCCCAATTACCCTCCTTGCCAGGGATATTGCTCAGAGGAACATCTGTTACTCCTACAGGAGGAAGTCCAAACACTTTTGAGAAAAGGTGCGATAGAGGTGGTTCCAGAGCAGGAAAGGGGTCAGGGATGCTACTCCCGGTATTTCCTGATTCCCAAGAAGGATGGCAGGCTTCGTCCGATCCTGGATCTCAGGATCTTGAATTTTTATCTGAAGCAGGAGAAATTCAAGATGCTCACCCTTGCTCAGGTTCTTCAGGCTCTGCTGGAAGAAGACTGGATGGTGTCACTCGACTTGCAGGATGCGTACTTTCACATCCCAATCCTGAAGTCGCACAGGAGGTATCTCCGTTTTACGGTTGGGTCACAACACTACCAGTTTGCGGTCCTTCCGTTTGGACTTACTACTGCACCTCGGGTCTTCACCAAGGTGATGGCAGTGGTGGCGGCGCATCTCAGAAGATCGGGGATTCCGGTATTCCCGTATCTGGACGATTGGCTGATCAAAGCGGAGTCGTCAGAGATTGTGCTTCATCATCTGCAGGAGACAACCCAGTTGTTGTACAGGTTGGGTTTTTCAGTAAATGTACCCAAGTCTCACCTGGTGCCCTCCCAGCGCAACCTGTTCATAGGTGCAGTACTGGACACAACCGTATGTCGTGCATTCCCTCCCCCTCAAAGGATTCGCGACATACGGGAGATGATTCCTTTATTTTACAATGGAGCGGTCGTTCCAGTCCTGAAGGTCCTTCGCCTGCTCGGTCTGATGGCTTCATGCATTCTGTTGGTCAACCATGCACGCTGGCGCATGAGGGCGCTCCAGTGGTGCCTCCGCAAGCAGTGGTATCAGCACAACCGAGATCTCAGGGAGTCAGTGAGGATCTCCAGAGAAGCTGCAGCGGATCTGTCTTGGTGGGGCGTGGAAGGCAATCTGTCCCAAGGAAAGCCTTTTCAACTTCCCCCATCGGTGGCCACGGTGATATCGGATGCATCCACTCTCGGGTGGGGTGCTCATCTGGGGGATCTGGAGGTCAAGGGCCTTTGGTCTCCAGAGGAAAGGTTGCTTCACATCAAACTTCTAGAATTGCGGGCGATACGTTTGGCGCTCAAGGCCTTCCTCCCTTCCCTTCGCGGTCAGTCTGTTCAGGTCCTAACGGACAACACGACCGCGATGTGGTACATCAACAAGCAGGGAGGAGTGGGGTCACAGTGTCTCTGCAGAGAGGCTCTGCGTCTCTGGTCCTGGGCTCAGGACCATCAGATTTGTCTAATGGCGAATCATCTGGCCGGGGTGTTGAACGTTCGTGCAGACAGTCTCAGTCGGAAGTTCTCTGCCGACCACGAGTGGAGGCTTCACCCGGAGGTGGTTCACGACATCTTTCAGATGTGGGGGACTCCTCGGGTGGACCTGTTCGCCAATCACGAGAATGCGCACTGTCTGTCTTTCTGCAGTCTCCAGTATCCGATGCAAGGAGCCTTGGGGGACGCGTTTCAGTTGAGTTGGAAAGGTCAACTCTTTTACGCGTTTCCCCCCATACCCTTGATTCCTCGGGTTCTGAGGAAGATTCGCCTAGACCGGGCCCAAGTCATATTGGTCGCCCCGGATTGGCCGAGAAGGGTGTGGTATACAGATCTTCTCCACCTCTCCTCTCACCCGCCGCTCCGTCTCCCTCACAGGGCAGACCTCCTCTCTCAGATGGAGGGGCAGGTTCTACACCCCCACCTCCAGACATTGCACCTTCATGCCTGGAGATTGAGCGGGGCAACCTGATTTCCTTTTCCCTCCCGCCTGACGTTGTGAATGTCATCTTGTCAGCCAGGCGTGACTCCACTAAGTCCATCTATTCTTATAGATGGGCGAAATTTGTCTCGTGGTTTGGGGAAAGGTCTATTGATCCTTTGAAGGCCCATTTATCTCACGTTCTCCAGTTTGCCCTTTCTCTGGCGCAACAGGGTCTTGCCGTTGCTACAGTGAAGGGCTATCTTTCTGCGCTGTCAGCTTTCCTCTGTTTGCCTGACCAGCCTTCTCTTTTTAAGTCACCTGTGGTTTTAAGGTTCTTAAAGGGCCTTATTAATAAGTTTCCTCCTGTCCCTTTTATTGTGCCTCAGTGGGACTTGAATCTGGTCTTGACCTTTTTGATGGGTGCTCCTTTCGAGCCTCTCCACAAATGTCCCTTGAGGCTTCTTACCCTTAAAACGGTCTTCCTCGTTGCAATAACCTCGGCAAGGAGGGTAAGTGAGCTTCAAGCTCTTTGTCACAAGCCCCCTTTCTTGTCCATACATGCTGATCGAATGGTTCTCAGGACCAGGGCTGCTTTTCTGCCTAAGGTGGTAACTCCCTTCCACCTAGGACAGTCCATTACTTTACCCTCCCCTCACCCTTCTAAGGAGGAAGAGAGACTGCACCGTCTGGACCCTAAGAGGGCGGTGTCCTTTTACTTGGACAGATCCAAGGACTTTCGTTTGGAGGACCAGCTCTTCGTTGGATTTGCTGGCTGCAAGAAAGGAAGAGCGGTCCATAAAAGAACTTTATCGAGATGGATCGTCCTCTGCATAAAGATCTGCTACTCTTTGGCCGGTAAGGAACCACCAGAGGGTATAAGGGCTCATTCAACTAGAGCTAAATCTTCGACCTCAGCATTGGCTAGAGGTGTACCTGTTGAGGATATTTGTAGAGCGGCAACTTGGTCTTCCCTCCACACTTTCGCGAAGCATTACTGCTTGGATTCCGAGGTGAGGAGGGACGGTCATTTTGCACGCTCTGTCCTTCAGGATTTCCTGGTCTAGAAGAGTGGACACCCTCCTCCGGGAGTGGGGACTGCTGTGGGACTCTATTCACAAGGTGAGGAATCCACACGGCAGATGTATCTATCAGAAGAACAAGTTACTTACCTTCGGTAACGCTTTTTCTGGTAGATACTATATCTGCCTGTGGATTCCTCACTGACCCACCCGCCTCCCCGTTGTCCACTCTTCTTTGCCAGAGTAACTGTATTGTAATGTTTATATATTTTGTTGTCAAGGAAATGTTCCAATTTCTTTCCTGCTTTTGCTTAACACTGTGTGTTTTGCCTTGATTATTGTGTACTATGTATACTTGTATATTTCTACTGTCATTGGTCCGTCCGTGTGCCTCGATGGCACGGGAAAAAGGGCAGAACTGATGTCATCACGCCGGCGTGGGCCTATTATAGGCGTCGGTGACGTCAGCGGAGTCGCGAGCGAGGTCGTGTCTCTATGACGTCAGGAGTCCACGTCGGCGCGAGGCTACGAAAAAAGAATTTCCGAATGTTGCTGACGCAAGGGGTATTCACAAAGTGAGGAATCCACAGGCAGATATAGTATCTACCAGAAAAAGCGTTACCGAAGGTAAGTAACTTGTTCTTCAGGCGGCATGCTCCAAAAAGAACGTTAGCTCTTTCCCTCAGGTTCCTTTCGAGAAGGAAGCGAAGAAGCAGGATCAGGTGGCAAAGAAGTTCTTCTCCTCTGCCAGTATGGCGTTAAAATCATCAAATGCCACTTGCTTGATGGGGAGGTATTTGCACGCACTTATGGACTCTTTGCGTGTTCTCGTTCCAAAAGTTCCTGATGACAGCAGGAAGGATTTTGAGGAAGTCATCTCTGACGCTCAGGCGGCGGCTCGCCAGGTCATTCAGAGCGGCCTGGATACTGTAGACTCTGTGGCGCGCATTATGGGCACTGCTGTCGCTACTAGGAGATCCGCCTGGTTGAAATCTTCTGACTTTTCGGCTGATGTTCAGGCGACATTGTTAGATCTTCCTTTCGATGGTTCAGGCCTCTTTGGGAAGAAGGCTGATGCGGCCCTTGAGAGGTTTAAGGATAGCAGAGCGACTGCTAAATCTTTGGGTCTTCAGATGAGAGGCTCTTCAACTGGCAGAAGATTCAGGGGTTTTGGTCGCTCTTCCTTTCGGAATTTTCGGCAAGGCCAACAGCAGCAGCAGCAGCAGCAAAACTCCTTGTATAGGACATATAGGGGAAAGCAGAGAGCACGTCCCCGTGGACGTCAGGCTTCTTCCTCCTCCACTTCCTCCAACCCCCCTGCCCCTGAGAAGCAGCCCTAGATCCGACATTCAGGATCATGTGGGTCCGGTTGGGGGATGGCTTACCCATTTTCTACAGGATTGGGAATCGGTTACATCAGATCTTTGGGTTCTCAATCTTGTAGAAAATGGGTATGCCCTTCCCTTTCGGGAATTCCCTCCCAATTTCCCTCCTTGCCAAGGGTATTGCTCCGAGGAACATCTGTCTCTTCTGCAGGAGGAAGTGTTGACTCTGATAAGAAAGGGTGCGATAGAGGTGGTCCCAGAGCAGGAAAGGGGTCAGGGATGCTACTCCCGGGATTTCCTGATTCCGAAGAAGGATGGCAGACTACGTCCAATCCTGGATCTCAGGATCTTGAATCTCTATCTGAAGCAGGAGAAATTCAAGATGCTCACCCTTGCTCAGGTTCTTCAGGCGCTGCAAGAAGAAGACTGGATGGTGTCGCTCGACTTGCAGGATGCTTACTTTCATATTCCAATCCTGAAGTCGCACAGGAGGTATCTCCGTTTTACGGTGGGATCGCAGCACTGCCAGTTTGTGGTCCTTCCGTTTGGACTTACTACTGCGCCTCGAGTCTTCACCAAGGTGATGGCAGTGGTGGCGGTGCATCTCAGGAGATCAGGGATTCCAGTATTCCCTTATTTGGACGACTGGCTGATCAAGGCGGAGTCGTCAGAGAGAGTGCTCCATCATCTGCGAGAGACAACCCAGTTGTTGTACAGGTTGGGTTTTTCGATAAATGTGCCCAAGTCTCACCTGGTGCCCTCCCAGCGCAACCTGTTCATAGGTGCCGTACTGGACACAACCGTATGTCGTGCATTCCCTCCCCCTCAAAGGATTCACGACATACGGGAGATGATTCCTTTATTTTACAATGGAGCGGTTGTTCCAGTCCTGAAAGTCCTTCGCCTGCTCGGTCTGATGGCTTCATGCATTCTGTTGGTCAACCATGCACGCTGGCACATGAGGGCGCTCCAGTGGTGCCTCCGCAGGCAGTGGTATCAGCACAATGGAGATCTCAGGGAGTCAGTGAGGATCTCCAGAGAGGCTGCAGCGGATCTGTCTTGGTGGGGCGTGGAAGGCAATCTGTCACAAGGAAAGCCTTTTCAATTGCCTCAATCGGTGGCCACAGTGATAACGGATGCATCCACTCTAGGGTGGGGTGCTCATCTGGGGGATCTGGAGGTCAAGGGTCTTTGGTCTCCAGAGGAAAGGTTGCTTCACATCAACCTTCTAGAATTGCGGGCGATACGTTTGGCGCTCAAGGCCTTCCTCCCTTCCCTTCGCGGTCGGTCGGTTCAAGTCCTGACGGACAACACGACCGCGATGTGGTACATCAACAAGCAGGGAGGGGTAGGGTCGCAGTGTCTCTGCAGAGAGGCTCTGCGTCTCTGGTCCTGGGTTCAGGACCATCGGATTTGTCTGATGGCAAATCATCTGGCCGGAGTGTTGAACGTTCGTGCAGTCTCAGTCGGCAGTTTTCTGCCGACCACGAGTGGAGGCTTCACCCGGAGGTGGTTCACGACATCTTTCAGATGTGGGGGACTCCTCGGGTGGACCTGTTCGCCACTCAAGAGAATGCGCACTGTCTGTCATTCTGCAGTCTCCAGTATCCGATGCAAGGAGCCTTGGGGGATGCGTTTCAGTTGAGTTGGAGAGGTCAACTCCTTTACGCGTTTCCCCCCATACCTTTGATTCCTCGGGTTCTGAGGAAGATTCGCCAAGACCGGGCCCAGGTCATATTGGTCGCCCCGGATTGGCCAAGAAGGGTGTGGTATACAGATCTACTCCACCTCTCCTCTCACCCGCCGCTCCGTCTCCCTCTCAGGGCAGACCTCCTCTCTCAGATGGAGGGGCAGGTTCTACACCCCCACCTCCAGACATTGCACCTTCATGCCTGGAGATTGAACGGGGCAACCTGATTTCCTTTTCCCTCCCGCCTGACGTTGTGGATGTCATCCTGTCAGCCAGGCGTGATTCCACTAAGTCCATCTATTCTTATAGATGGGCGAAATTTGTCTCGTGGTGTGGGGAAAAGTCTATTGATCCATTGAAGGCCCATTTGTCTAATGTTCTCCAGTTTGCCCTTTCTCTGGCGCAGCAGGGGCTTGCGGTTGGCCCGGTGAAGGGTTACCTTTCGGCTTTGTCTGCATTTCTCTGTTTGCCTGACCAGCCTTCTCTTTTTAAGTCTCCTGTGGTCTTAAGGTTTTTGAAGGGTCTTACTAATAAGTTCCCTCCTTCACCTTTTATTGTGCCTCAGTGGGATTTGAATCTTGTATTGACTTTTTTGATGGGTGCTCCCTTTGAGCCTCTCCATAAATGTCCCATGAGGCTTCTTACCTTTAAGACAGTCTTCCTGGTTGCAATAACCTCGGCAAGGAGGGTTAGTGAGCTTCAAGCTCTTAGTCCCAAGCCCCCTTTCCTGACCATTCATGCTGATCGAATGGTTCTTAGGACCAGGGCTGCTTTTCTGCCTAAGGTGGTAACTCCCTTCCATCTAGGACAGTCCATTACCCTTCCTACCTTCTATCCTCCCCCTCACCCTTCTAAGGAGGAAGAGAGACTGCACCGTCTGGACCCTAAGAGGGCGGTGTCCTTTTACTTGGACAGATCCAAGGACTTTCGCTTGGAAGACCAGCTCTTCGTTGGATTTGCTGGCTGCAAGAAAGGAAGGGCGGTCCATAAGAGAACTTTATCGAGATGGATTGTCCTCTGCATAAAGATCTGCTACTCTTTGGCCGGTAAGGAACCACCTGAGGGTATAAGGGCTCATTCAACTAGAGCTAAGTCTTCGACCTCAGCATTGGCTAGAGGTGTGCCTGTTGAGGATATTTGTAGAGCGGCAACTTGGTCTTCCCTCCACACTTTCGCGAAGCATTACTGCTTGGATTCCGAAGTGAGGAGGGAGGGTCACTTTGCGCGCTCTGTCCTTCAGGATTTCCTGGTTTAGAAGAGTGGACACCCTCCTCCGGGAGTGGGGACTGCTGTGGGACTCTATTCACAAGGTGAGGAATCCACACGGCAGATGCATCTATCAGAAGAACAAGTTACTTACCTTCGGTAACGCTTTTTCTGGTAGATACTATATCTGCCTGTGGATTCCTCACTGACCCACCCGCCTCCCCGTTGTCAACTCTTCTATGCCAGAGTTACTGTATTGTAATGTATTTATATTTTGTGGTCAAGGAATTGTTTAAATTACTTTCCTGCCTTTGCTTAACACTGTGTGTCTTGCCTTGAGTATTGTGTACTATGTATACTTGTATATTTCTACTGTCATTGGTCCGTCCGTGTGCCTCGATGGCACGGAAAAAAGGGCGGAACTGATGTTATCACGCCGGCGTGGGCCTATTATAGGCGTCGGTGACGTCAGCGGAGTCGCGAGCGAGGTCGTGTCTCTATGACGTCAGGAGTCCACGTCGGCGCGAGGCTACGAAAAAAGAATTTCCGAATGTTGCTGACGCAAGGGGTATTCACAAGGTGAGGAATCCACAGGCAGATATAGTATCTACCAGAAAAAGCATTACCGAAGGTAAGTAATTTGTTCGTTAGCGAGATTCAGGCTCTGTGTTGTGAAGAACCGTTCACTGTCTTCCATGCAAATAGGGTGGTACTCAGGACGCATCCTGCTTTCCTGCCCAAGATAGTGTCGGATTTTCATATTAACCAAACCATAACATTGCCTACTTTTTTCCCAAAGCCTTCTAGTTCTGCTGAAAGGGCTCTGCATTCTTTGGATCTGAAGAGAGTCTTAAAGTTTTACTTAGACAGGACAAAAGCTTTAAGAAAGACAGACCGTTTATTTATCAATTATGGTCCTACTAACACTGGTTTGGCAGCATCCAAGAGATCCATCTCTAGATGGATTGTGTCATGTATTCTTCTGACTTATCAGCTAGCACATAGGTCTTTATCAGGAAGACCTAAAGCCCATTCTACGAGAGGAAAAGCTTCTACCACAGCTCTTCTTAGGAATGTGTCTATGCCAGAGATATGTAAAGCAGCGACGTGGCGTTCAGTGCACACGTTTACACGCCATTATTGTCTTGATTCAGACACACAGGCTGATGCGCAAGTTGGTCAAGCATCTCTCAGAAATGTATTTGCTAGTTCTAGCTGAACACTGTGTTAAATTTGTTGCTATGCTCTTTTCTGTTTGCCCGTGTCTTGTGGGTATGAGCTTGCTACTCTATTCAGTGCTTATAACTATTAATGAGTATCCCCTGGAAGAGAAGGATTAGTTACTTACCTGTAATCCTAGTTCTCTTTCAGGGGTATACTCATTAAAGTCATAAGCACCCTCCCGCCTCCCCGGGCGAGCAGTAGCATTGAGGTTTTTCAATATGTATTATGAAGTTTTTAAGTGCAGATTCCTGCTAAAGTTTACTGTACCGTACAAAAGAACTGACCTAACTGTCACCTGTGGTGCATGATGGGAGCAGGGTTGCTCCTGGAGGCCTTAGAGGCAAAGTGCTCAGATTCTCTGGGGCCTTAAAGGCGAGGTGCCAGTCTGATTTTCTGTACACAGACATTTATTCATATGCAGCCTTGTTAGGCTAATTGCCTTTTACAACAGATTCTTTGATGAAAATAAAGGGTATTTATGTTATGAAATGCATTTCTAGGCTCTAGCCTGTTTTTTGCATTGGTGTATGGAGTATTTTCATACTGCAGAAAGTGTGTAATAGGGTTTTTATTAGCCTATACATTATGTTGGGCTGCATATTATGGGTTTATACATGTATATGTGTATATTTTGGTTTAGTACTAGGTACTAATTTATTATATATTTACACATATATATGTATATTGTTAAATGTTCCGGGTTCCCGCTCACGGGCGGAGATTATTCAGTGCTTATGACTTTAATGAGTATAACCCTGAAAGAGAACTAGGATTACAGGTAAGTAACTAATCCTTCGTGTATACCAGTGTGTACATGTCTTCTCCCTCTAGAAGGGTGGAATGCTACGCCCGCCGAAGTGGCGGGTGGGGGGGGGGTAGTATTTCAAAGTGTTTGACATCAAACACGACATGTTTTGATAAAGCCAAACCAAAGTTAACATTAACCGCGAGAATTATAATGGACTTAAGAGTATATGGTATGGCTATATCATAGAACAGCTGTAAGGAAGGATTTCCGAAAGCTGCAGAGGGGCTCAGCTCATGCTAGGGCACCCTCTCACACAAAACCAAGCACTCTGCCTTCAGGAGTGTTAAGGCCTGCCATAGGAGTGACTTATAGGTTAATATGTGTCTATATATATATAGGTATACTATATCTAAGTAAGGGGTGCTTATACCACCTTACCCAGGCTGCAAGTGCAGACCTGTGGTGCCATTTTGGAAGGCTGCCCAGGGGTATTGAAAGCATTTCTTCCTGCTGTCAAGGGGGAGTTGGTGCAGGTGTTCATGGACAACACCACTGCCATGTGGTACTGCAACAAGCAAAGCGGGGTGGGGTTGCGAACCCTTTGTCGAGAGGCCCTGGGTCTCTGGACATGGCTGGAACAGCAGGGCTTAACCCTAGTGGTTCAACACCTGGCAGGTTCCCTGAATGCCAGGACAGACAATGTCAGCCGTGTGTGCCTAGCGGATCACGAATGGTGTCTACAGTCGGAGGTGGCGCAAGGTCTCGACGAGTGGAGCTCAGGCCTGTTGTACGCCTTTCCTTCCATACCACTCCTGCCCAGGTTTCTGAAGAAGATCAGGAGTGTGAGAAGTTGGCCTGATATATAGTGCTCACTATTCTAGTGATCACTTTGTATCATACCAAACAACCCTTATTGATGATTGGTTGTAAGTCAACCTTATTAGACCAGCTATCCTAGTAGCATGGACACGAGCAGTCTTCGGGCTAAACTCTATAGGGCGTGTTAAGCCAGCTGTTTTACCATCACATATACCCCTTGAACACCAAGTGAAAGGACACCACACAAGTTGTTATAAAAATATAGGATATTTATTAATAACAGTTCTACCCTGAACTCTTTATGAGTCAGGGAGCTAAGCACAATACAAAACTCTTATGAAAATACTTCAAGTTGCACAATTTACACAAATGCCCGAGGGGCACGAAAAACCATATACACAAAAAGTGGAATGCGAAATACTAGCAGGTAAGTAACAAGATCCAGAGGCTTCAGGATCGCTAGGACTACACTACTGAACCCTAAGGTTAGGAGCAGGAGGCCTAGGGAGATCGGGTGCAGAGTGTGCACTCTCACGCGGGATGCGGGAAGAAGTCTATGGATGCTAGCGTTTCTAAAGTTACTGTTTCCGGACGAATCTGACTAGGTAGACTGAAAACGAAAAAGGATCTGGACACTTGGATAGTGAACCTGTGCTGGAGCATCGAGATACTCAAGTTACCTAGCCCAGGGGCCACGGCTGCATAGGGTTCAAAAGACGTCGGGAATCCTCGTTGAAGTCTATGGAGCCTGAAAGAAGAAGTTGCTGGCAGGCGACCAGTGAAGATGTCCGGTGTGATCCAAGGCTGGATCAGTGAAGGAGACGACCTGAAAGCAGAGGGGACTTAGTTCTTAATCACTAGCCAGTGATTATGTGGGCACCAGGATGGCACCGGATGAAGTCACCTCGACCAGGTGAGTGGGCGACGCTGGACTCTGCAGTCACACGGGCTAGGAGGCGTTGTCGGCGTCCAGGCTGGAGGTGCGAGCTGTCCCACGAGGCTGTCGGCTGTCGGCGATGCTGGACTCAGGATTTGAGCAACAAATCTTGGCAAAGGCAAGGTCACGCGGTGGAGTCAAGATGGCGTCTGGAGTGGACCAGGAGGGTCCAGGGCAATTCTTGTTGGACAAGAAGCAAGGGCCAGTCTAGGGGACCTACACCAGCAGTGAAAACGTCGTGGTACGTAGTCAAGAGGGTCACTAGCCAACGGGCAAGTGACCGGACAACGTGGCAAGCAGCAAAGAAGCAGAAGGGCCCCACGCAGATCTCGTGGATGCTGGGGGGCTGGACTTCGGTGCTGGAGCTGCTTAGTGTTAGGGCTTCTCAAACCCCAATGCACTTACTCGAGGGTCTCTCGGGGGTCGTGCTGGTGAAGCGTCGTGCAGGTCTTGAAGATGGCCGGTCCCACGGGTCTCGTCACACCCACGAATCTCAGCTGGGCTGGATGATGTAGGTAGAGGTCAGAGATGGCAGGGAATCCGGGTCTCGTCGAGCTGGGCAGTCTTGATCCGGATGATGGACGTGCAGCAAACTGCAAGAGCTTCGATGGTACCTGCTGGTGCAGGGTGGCTACTCCTTAGCCACAAGGGAGAGTCTTCAGAAAAGTCAAGAGTTCCTTTCGTGGAAAGTAGTTCAAGATTCAGAATTATCTAATTTGGGAAGGGGGCCTGCTCCTACCTTTATCCTAAGAAAAAGGGTCTGGCACGCGACTAGGTCCTGCCCTATGGGTGGGACCAGGAGGGGGGTGGTTATACCCCTCTCCTTTGTCCGGTCTCTCCCCAGCTCAGGGGCTGGGGTGCCCCAGGAACTGGTTTGAGCCGGCATATGCACAGTGAGCACCGGGGTGCCACTTGCAGTCACCTTCCTTTCAGCCCTGCCTACCTGGGATACACAAAATCCTGTCTGGGATGGTGCTAGCACCGCCCCTGACAGGAAACCCTTTGTCCAGGCCTCCGTTGCTGGAAGGACTCCCAGCAGCAGGAGGGCAGACTTGTGTCTCGGTGGCAGCATCCATTTTGTGGAGCTGAGGCTGTGTCTGACTTTAACCGGGGTTCACAGTTACATACATGTCGTGTCCCTCTAGAAGGGTGGAATGCTAACCCCGTCGCCAGAATTGGCGAGGGGTTAGTATTCCAATTCGTATGACACCTTACTCGACATGTTTTGATAATGCTATACCCAAGTTAGCATTTAACCGCGAGGATTATAATGCACTTAAGAGTATATGGTATAGCGTTATCATGGAACAGCTATTTGGACTTGGTTCCGCAAGCTGCAAACGGGCTCGGCTCATGCCAGAGCCCCATCTCACATAATTCCAAGCACTCTGCCTTCAGGATTGATAAGGCCTGCCATAGGAGTGACTGATAGGAATATATGTGTCCATTTTAAGGTTAGATATAGGAATACAATAGCTAAAGCAAAGGGTGTTTATACCACCTTGCCCCAGCTGTCGTGCAGCCAGTTGTGTCTGTTTGGGTGGCCAGCCAGGGGTGGCATAATACATGCTTCAGCCCCTGGTAGGCCCTGGGTACACCTATGCCCTGGATACCTAAGGTATGCTGTACAGGGACTGATAAGGTGGCCCAGTACCAATTGGTAAAATGCACCTAAGGTACATGGTTGAAATTTAGAGAGAGAACAGCTAGGCTGTGGGTCTGATTAGCAGGCCCACAGCCAGGGAAAGTCGTAAACCAGTGAAGCAAAAAGCAAAAATCTGGGGTGGCCATGGGATTGCAGACCCCACTCTCCTACATAACCCCCCCCCCCAAACTTAGGAACATTAAACTAACCTTGACCAGGTGAGTCTTCTTGCTCTAAGCGGAAGTACCTGGAGAGACCATCTGCATTACCATGGTCAGTTCCTGGGCGGTGCTCCACTGTAAAGTCCATCTAAATGGACCACCTAAGAAGTTTGGGGTTTTCACCCTTCATTTGATTTAGCCATAAGAGGGGCTTATGGTCGGTCTGAACTTTGAAGTGAGTACCAAACAAGTATGGCCTCAACTTCTTCAGGGCCCAAACCACAGCAAAGGCCTCCCTCTCAATAGCTGACCAACGTTTCTCTCTAGGGGTCAGCCTTCTGCTTTTAAAAGCAATGGGCTGGTCATGACCATCAATATTCAGCTGAGATAGAACAGCTCCCACACCCAACTCAGAAGCATCTGTTTGGACAATGAATGGCTTGGAGTAGTCTGGACTCTTGAGAATAGGTGCAGTGCACATGGCCTGCTTTAGGTCATCGAATGCCTTCTGACAGCTAACTGTCCACTGAACTTTCTTTGGCATTTTCTTACTTGTCAGGTCATTAAGTGGGGTCACAATGGTCCCATAATTTCTGAAAAATTTCCTGTAATAACCAGACAGGCCCAAGAAAGCTCTGACCTGTGTCTGGGTGGTTGGAGGAGCCCAGTCCTTTATGGCCTGTATCTTGCTCTCCAAGGTTGAACTTGGCCTCCACCTACAAGGTGGCCCAAGTATACAACTTGACTCTGCCCTATCTGGCACTTAGTAGCCTTGATAGTGAGGCCTGCCTTTTGCAGGGCCTCTAAAACCTTCCTCAGGTGGATCAGGTGATCCTCCCAGGTGGAGCTAAAGACAGCAATATCGTCCAGATATGCTGCACAAAAGTCATCCAACCCAGTGAGAACTTGGTTCACCAACCTTTGAAAAGTGGCAGGGGCATTTTTCAAACCAAAGGGCATCACCACAAATTGGTAATGACCTCCTGGGGTAGAAAATGCTGTCTTGGCCTTGGTATCCTCAGCTAACCTGATTTGCCAATAACCAGCTGTTAGGTCAAATGTACTTAAGAAAGTTGCAGAAGCCAACTTGTCTATCAGTTCATCTGCCCTGGGTATTGGATGGGCATCTGTCATAGTGACAGCATTGAGACCCCTGTAGTCTACGCAAAACCTCATCTCTCTCTCACCATCCTGGGTGTGAGGTTTAGGCACTATAACTACAGGACTAGCCCAAGGGCTCTCTGAGGGTTCAATGACTCCCAATTCCAACATCTTTTGTACTTCGGTTTTTATGCAGTCCCTGACGTGGTCAGGTTGCCTGTAGATTTTACTCTCTATAGGCAGACTGTCTCCAGTGTCCACCTCATGTGTGCACCAGTTTGTCTGACTGGGGGTCAGAGAAAACATTTGTCTGAAGGATTGCAGGACCTGCCTACAATCCTGTTGCTGAGGCTCAGAGAGGCTGTCAGAAAAGACTACACCATCTACTGACCCATCATCAGGGTTCTGAGTGAGCAGGTCTGGGAGAGAGTCACTCTCTTCCTCCTGTCCCTCATCTGTGGCCATGAGCAAGCCCATGTCCTCCCTGTCAACAAATGCTTTGAGCCTATTTACATGAAGTACTCTGTGAGGGCTCCTGGGAGTTCCCATGTCCACCAAATAGGTGACTTCTCCCTTTTGTTCAATGATGATGTGGGGTCCAGACCATTTGTCTTGGAGAGCTGCTGGGGCCACTGGCTCCAACACCCACACCTTCTGTCCTGCATGGTATACAGTTAGGACAGCCTTTTGGTCATGCCAAGCTTTTTGAAGTTCCTGGCTGGCCTCAAGGTTTTTAGATGCCTTCTCCATGTACTCTGCCATCCTGGAGCGGAGACCAAGTACATAGTCCACTATGTCAAGTTTAGGCTTTTTGAGAGGTAACTCCCATCCTTCCTTCACAAGACATAGGGGTCCTCTTACAGGATGTCCAAACAAAAGCTCAAAAGGGCTGTAACCAACCCCCTTCCTTGGGACCTCTCTGTATGCAAACAGAAGGCAGGGTAAAAGGATGTCCCATCTTCGCCTAAGCTTTTCTGGTAACCCTTTTATCATCCCTTTGAGGGTCTTGTTGAATCTCTCAACAAGCCCATTGCATTGTGGGTGATAGGGTGTGGTGAATTTGTAATTGACACCACATTCCTTCCACATAGCAGTCAAGTATCCTGACATAAAGTTTGCACCTCTGTCAGAGATCACCTCCTTAGGGAACCCCACTCTGGAGAAAACTCCAACCAGGGCCCTTGCCACAACAGGAGCTGTTGTGGTTCTAAGGGGAATAGCTTCTGGATACCTGGTGGCATGATCCACTACCACCAGTATACATCTGTGCCCAGATGCTGTTGGGGGGTCCATTGGGCCAACAATGTCAATCCCCACTCTTTCAAAGGGAACCCCCACCACAGGTAGTGGTATAAGGGGGGCCTTTGTTGTGCCACCGGATTTGCCACTGGCTTGGCAGGTGACACATGAACGACAAAAGTTCTTGGTGTCCTCAGACATATGGGGCCAGTGAAAGTGTGGGGCAAGCCTGTCCCAAGTCTTATTCTGGCCTAAGTGACCTGCAAGGGGAATTTCATGGGCCAAGGTGAGAAGGAAACCTCTCAGAGTCAAGGGGATGACCAGCCTCCTGGTAGCACCAGGCTTGGGGTCTCTTGCCTCAGAGTAAAGGAGTCCATCGTCCCAGTACACTTTATGGGCACCTGTGGCATTCCCTGCAGCCTCAGCAGCAGCCTGTTGTCTGAGGGGTTCAAGAGAGGAACAGTCTAACTGTGCCTGCCTCAAGTCTGCCCTGGAAGGGCCCCCTGTCCCAAGAAACTCAACCTGTTCAAGCTCAAGCTCTTCTAGGACAGTTCCTTCTGGGGTCTTGGGGTCAGTCTCCTGAGGCAGGGGGGAAGGGTCAACCTTACCCCTACTGCTCTTTCTCTTGGTTAGTGTCTGGTCCATTGTTCCAGGATCCAGCACTAGTTCAGCTGGGCATTTCTTGGCCTGTGACCTAGTCACAGCAAGGACATGTGCTGACAAACCTAACATTTCCACATGAGTCCTATACTCCACATCTGACCATAAGGGGGATTCCAAATCATTGCCCAAAAGACAGTCCACAGGGAGGTCTGAACTAACAACAACCCTTTTGAGGCCATCTACCCCTCCCCAGGAGAAGTTAACAAGTGCCATACTATGGGAGGTAGTGGCATTGCTAGCATTGGTCACCAGGTAGTCTGCTCCCAGTATTACCTGGTCAGGGTCCACAAAGTTAGGTGTCACCATGGTGACACTGGCACAAGTGTCCTTGTAGGCCTGAGCCATTTTTCCATTAATCAAAGGCGTCTGCCTGTATTTGCCCAGAGTACTGGAACTTATTGTAGGGGTCATATCCATGTCCCCAGTACAAACAAGAACAGCCTGAGTAGGTGTTCTGACTAAGTCAGAGCCCGCCTCAGTTCCCAGGGTTAACCCCACTATAGCCTTAGGAGGATTACTACCACTACTAACTGTACTAGGGGGTGCAGATGCCTTAGGGGCAGTAGTGGTAGGAGTTGGGCCTTTCTTGGTGCACTCACTAAACCAGTGAGTATTACTTTTGCAGTATTGGCACCATGGTTTCTTCTGACCATTCTTCTTCTTTTGGGAATTCTGGGACCCACCCTCTTTAGATTGTTGGGGCCCTGTTGAAGACTTCTGGTCATTTTGCTTATTCTCATTACCCTTGGGATCTGATTTCTTCTGGCCACCACCCTGGTGCTGGTTCTGCTGCTTGACCCTTGTCCTGACCCATCTGTCTGCCTTCTTTCCCAATTCTTGGGGAGAGGTCAGATCTGAGTCAATAAGGTGCTGATGCAACAACTGATTTTGACAATTACTTAATATTTGTTCTCTCATAATTAGATTATACAATCCTGTGTAATCAGTAACTTTACTTCCCAGTAACCAGCCTTCAAAAGCCTTAGTGGCACAATCTACAAAGTCAGCCCAATCTTGAGATTGAATTTTCTGGGTGTCTCTGAACAGCAACCTGTACTGTTCAGTGGTTAAGCCAAACCCATCAATCAGTGTATTTTTCAAGACTTGGTAATTGTTAGCATCCTCAGCTCTAGTAGTGAGGAGCTTATCTCTACCTTTACCTTCAAAGGAGAGCCACAAAATAGCTGCCCACTGACTCTGGGGGATGCACTGGACAGTGCAGGCCCTCTCCAAAGCAGTCATCCATTTGTGGATGTCATCCCCTTGTTTAAAGGGGAGCACTATTTTACTCAGGTGTCTAGTATCAAAACTCCTGTCTTTATCCTTAGGGATATTGCTGCCACCAGTGGGGACTACCCCACTTATCTGTTGCTCTCTAGCAAAGGCAAGCTTCTCTTTGCAAGGGCAAGTTCGTCCCTCTGAATCCTCACATTAGCCTGCTTTATCCTTGCTTCATGTTCTCTTCTCTGAGGGGAAGTCAGTCTCCTCTGGGGAGAGATCATTCTCCTCTGAGCAGAGGCATGAGAGTGCACAGAGATGTTGGAGTCCCTAGAATGAGATCTATCTCTTCTAACTCCAAAGTTAGGCCTGCTTAGGGTCAGTACTGGGGGTCCCCCAGATCCTTCCCTATGTAGGTCTAAGTTGGCCCTAGTAAGCCTGACTAGATCAGGACCATTGTCTGCCTCATCCCCAGAGACTTCCTCTACCTCCTCCTTCTCCTCCTCTTCTACATTCTCTGTTTCAGGGAGGTTGGAGTCTGGGTCACCACGAGTACCTTCTAAGGGGGGCATGCTCCCATCTGTCTGAGAAGCTTTCCTAGCATGATAAGTCTCTAAGAGACCTAACAGAAAAGGAGTGGTAGGGTTAGAACCCTGTTTTAGTTTCCTGGAGGTACACAATTGTCTCATCTCCTGGAAGCTAAGGCCTGCATATCTGGAAGTGACCTGTGGAGGGTCAACAGCCACAAGGGGAGTCTCTAAAGACTCTCCATGGGTAGACATGCTTCTAGTGTGGTGTAAGTGATGCACCTACCTACACTATGGGTTTACCTACTGATCCCTTGCTAAGAGTTGTAGTCAAGGTGTGCTAAGCTTTGTTACACTACAACAGCTGGTTCAGTAGAACTCAGAGTATTCTAAGTTAAGTTATATGTACCTGGGTACTTATGTGATCTTTCAATTGATATTCTTAGGATACGTGCGAGGTAAAACAACAGCAAGCTCAAATCCCAACCGCTGCACACCAATGTGAGAAGTTGGCCTGATATATAGTGCTCACTATTCTAGTGATCACTTTGTATCATACCAAACAACCCTTATTGATGATTGGTTGTAAGTCAACCTTATTAGACCAGCTATCCTAGTAGCATGGACACCAGCAGTCTTCAGGCTAAACTCTAGAGGGCGTGTTAAGCCAGCTGTTTTACCATCACATATACCCCTTGAACACCAAGTGAAAGGACACCACACAAGTTGTTATAAAAATATAGGATATTTATTAATAACAGTTCTACCCTGAACTCTTTATGAGTCGGAGCTAAGCACAATACAAAACTCTTATGAAAATACTGAAAGTTGCACAATTTACACAAATGCCCGAGGGGCACGAAAAACCATATACACAAAAAGTGGAATGCGAAATACTAGCAGGTAAGTAACAAGATCCAGAGGCTTCAGGATCGCTAGGACTACACTACTGAACCCTAAGGTTAGGAGCAGGAGGCCTAGGGAGATCGGGTGCAGAGTGTGCACTCTCACGCGGGATGCGGGAAGAAGTCTATGGATGCTAGCGTTTCTAAAGTTACTGTTTCCGGACGAATCCGACTAGGTAGACTGAAAACGAAAAAGGATCTGGACACTTGGATAGTGAACCGGTGCTGGAGCACCGAGATACTCAAGTTACCTAGCCCAGGGGCCGCGGCTGCATAGGGTTCAAAAGACGTCGGGAATTCTCGTTGAAGTCTATGGAGCCTGAAAGAAGAAGTTGCTGGCAGGCGACCAGTGAAGATGTCCGGTGTGATCCAAGGCTGGATCAGTGAAGGAGACGACCTGAAAGCAGAGGGGACTTAGTTCTTAATCACTAGCCAGTGATTATGTGGGCACCAGGATGGCACCGGATGAAGTCACCTCGACCAGGTGAGTGGGCGACGCTGGACTCTGCAGTCACACGGGCTAGGAGGCGTTGTCGGCGTCCAGGCTGGAGGTGTGAGCTGTCCCACGAGGCTGTCGGCTGTCGGCGATGCTGGACTCAGGATTTGAGCAACAAACCTTGGCAAAGGCAAGCCCACGCGGTGGAGTCAAGATGGCGTCTGGAGTGGACCAGGAGGGTCCAGGGCACTTCTTGTTGCACAAGAAGCAAGGGCCAGTCTAGGGGACCTAGACCAGCGGTGAAAACGTCGTGGTACGTCGTCAAGAGGGTCACTAGCCAACGGGCAAGTGACCGGACAACGTGGCAAGCAGCAAAGAAGCAGAAGGGCCCCACGCAGATCTCGTGGATGCTGGGGGGCTGGACTTCGGTGCTGGAGCTGCTTAGGGTTAGGGCTTCTCAAACCCCAATGCACTTACTCGAGGGTCTTTCGGGGGTCGTGCTGGTGAAGCGTCGTGCAGGTCTTGAAGATGGCCGGTCCCACGGGTCTCGTCACACCCACGAATCTCAGCTGGGCTGGATGATGTAGGTAGAGGTCAGAGATGGCAGGGAATCCAGGTCTCGTCGAGCTGGGCAGTCTTGATCCGGAGGATGGACGTGCAGCAAACCGCAAGAGCTTCGATGGTGCCTGCTGGTGCAGGGTGGCTACTCCTTAGCCACAAGGGAGAAAAGTCAAGAGTTCCTTTCGTGGAAAGTAGTTCAAGATTCAGAATGATCTAATTTGGGAAGGGGGCCTGCTCCTACCTTTATCCTAAGAAAAAGGGGCTGGCATGCGACTAGGTCCTGCCCTATGGGTGGGACCAGGAGGGGGGTGGTTACACCCCTATCCTTTGTCCGGTCTCTCCCCAGCTCAGGGGCTGGGGTGCCCCAGGAACTGGTTTGAGCCGGCATATGCACAGTGAGCACCGGGGTGCCACTTGCAGTCACCTTCCTTTCAGCCCTGCCTACCTGGGATACACAAAATCCTGTCTGGGATGGTGCTAGCACCGCCCCTGACAGGAAACTCTTTGTCCAGGCCTCCGTTGCTGGAAGGACTCCCAGCAGCAGGAGGGCAGACTTGTGTCTCGGTGGCAGCATCCATTTTGTGGAGCTGAGGCTGTGTCTGACTTTTAACCGGGGTTCACAGTTACATACATGTCGTGTCCCTCTAGAAGGGTGGAATGCTAACCCCGTCGCCAGAATTGGCGAGGGGTTAGTATTCCAATTCATATGACACCTTACTCGACATGTTTTGATAATGCTATACCCAAGTTAGCATTTAACCGCGAGGATTATAATGCACTTAAGAGTATATGGTATAGCGTTATCATGGAACAGCTATTTGGACTTGGTTCCGCAAGCTGCAAATGGCTCGGCTCATGCCAGAGCCCCATCTCACATAATTCCAAGCACTCTGCCTTCTGGATTGATAAGGCCTGCCATAGGAGTGACTGATAGGAATATATGTGTCCATTTTAAGGTTAGATATAGGAATACTATATCTAAAGCAAAAGGTGTTTACACCACCTTGCCCCAGCTGTCGTGCAGCCAGTTGTGTCTGTTTGGGTGGCCAGCCAGGGTGGCATAATACATGCTTCAGCCCCTGGTAGGCCCTGGGTACACCTATGCCCTGGATACCTAAAGTATGCTGTACAGGGACTGATAAGGTGGCCCAGTACCAATTGGTAAAATGCACCTAAGGTACATGGTTGTAATTTAGAGAGAGAACAGCTAGGCTGTGAGTCTGATTAGCAGGCCCACAGCCAGGGAAAGTCGTAAACCAGTGAAGCAAAAAGCAAAAATCTGGGGTGGCCATGGGATTGCAGACCCCACTCTCCTACAAGGAGCAACCAGGTGAACCGCTCGGAGCTCCAACAAGTTTATGTGGAGCCCCGTCAGAGACCAGTGACCCCTGATCTCCATCTCTCCCAAATGGCCACCCCATCCCAGGAGTAACGGATCCGTCACAATTGTGAAATCTGGTTGGGGAGGGGAGAGAGGTTCGTTAACCACCACTGCAGATCCTTCACAGTTCCTTCAGAGATCTGAACCACATTAGTGAGATTTCCATGATGCTGTGCCCATTGGAACTTCAAGTCTCACTGCAGAGCCCACATACACCATCTTACATGTCTTACCAACGGATGTATGACGCTACAACGCGTGGTATTACCACGCGCACCGTTACTACGCAGGTTTTTCAACGCAAGTCATTACAACGACTTGCGTTGGGGGGCGCTGGATAGTGAATAGTTTAATTTACTATTCCAACTCCAGTCCCCGTGGATAGTAGGGAAGGTGTTGGATAGTAAATTAAACTATTCCCTATCCTAGAGCGCCCTCCAGCGAAAGTCATTGTAACGACTTTCGTTCTAAAACCTGCATTGTAATGGTACCGCGTTGTTAGGGTTTCGTTGTAAAGGTTGTTCACCCTTACCAACAGGATGCAGGAGGCCATGAGGCCCCACAACCTGAGAGTCAACCTCACCGAAATCCAGGATAGAGGCTGAAATATCGGAATCATAGCCTGAATATCCTAGACTCGCTGCTTGGGAGGATAGGCCCGAAACTGCACTGTGTCCAGAAAAGCTCCAATGAAAGGGAACATCTGAGAAGGAGTCAGGTGTGACTTCAGCACGTTTATAGAGAACCCCAGCGAATGTAGGAGGTCCGTTGTAGTCTGAAGGTGGGAGATGACTGCCTGGGGCGAGGACGCCTTCAACAGCCATTCGTCGAGGTAGCGGAAGGCTGAAACCACTAACCTGCGCAGATGAGCTGCAACCACCGCCATCACCTTGCTGAACACCCAAGGAGCTCTGGTAAGGCCGAAGGGGAGCACGGTAAACTGAAAGTGCTCGAGGCCTACCTTGAAAAGCAGGTAACGCCTTTGGCCCAACAGGATGGGAATGTGAAAATATGCATCCTGCAGGTCCAACGCCACCTTTCAGTCTCCTTGGTCTAGGGCAGACAAGACCTGAGCCAATGTGAGCATCTTGAATATCTCCTTTTTGAGGTCCGAAGATACAAAATGGGCCGAAGCCCCTTGTTCTTCTTCGGAATCGGAAAGTAGCTGAAATAACAGCCACTGCCTACTTCTGAAGCTGGAACCCTTTCTGTAGCTCCTTTGACCAAAAGAGCAGTAACTTCCTCTGGGAGCGGACAAACTAAGACGACTGGCGCCACTATTTAGAAGGACTGTAGACATAGTGAGGATGTGGATAAAGGCCCATTTTCATGCAAATACTGCTATAAGAATGTGAGGCTGTCCAATACAGATGCACAACAGAAGGAAAAACTGTCTTTTATCCTTCTGAACTGTAGCCCTCTAGCAAAACATAAATATGAGGTTGCAGAAGTACTGAGGGAAAAAATACCAGATACCATGAAACTTGGCTTAATACACCCGACATACTGTATGTTCTTCCACATGGGTACGGGACAGCAAGACACGACCGAGTTGATCAGAAGGGGGAGGAAAGCTATAATCTAAAAATTCCCAATAAAATGCAGTATAAGTGATGGCAACTTTGAACAATGCGAGTCGCTCTCCTTCACCCTCTCCGTAACTAATAATGACACAATTGCTGGCCTTCTGGTCTATTGCCCACCTGGCCCAACAACACAGTTCATAGGGAGCTTGGGGGACAGAGTGATACACACAGCCATACGCCATAACAAACTTCTGGTCTTAGGCGACCTGAATATACATTTTGATGAAACCGAAAACCCAGAGGTACAAACTGTGTGCAAAGACCTCATGATGCTTAATTTAGCTCAAAAAGTTAGCACGCAAACACATCTTAGACCCTATTTTCACCAACATAATAGATCTTGAAGTGGGCCTACAATTACCAGTCCCATGGTCTTAACACTTTTTAATCCCTTTCCATATCCCAACCCATAGTCCCCCAGCCGAAAACCCTTAAAAAATAGTGACTCGAAGGAAATGGGTTAATTTTAACACTAATACGATTACACAGGCACCGGAAACATCTAACCAGTTTTAGAAAAGGATATAAATGTAGCCAATAAGCAAGTGGGAGAATGGAGAACTGAAGCTTTGAAGGAAGTGGCCCCATGGACCACGACTAATACCACGAGAACAAAGACTTCATCTCTTTGGTTTAATGAGACATTAAGGGAGGCCAAACATAAGTGTAAACAGATAGGACGCAGATGGCTTAAAAACTACTGCACTAAAACCAAGGAGGAATATAAAAAACAACTCAAATCATACCGCGCATTAATAAAAAGAAACTCGCAGTGCTTTCTATACAGGGAAGATAGAAGAGGCAAACAACTCTCCTAAAGAAATGTTCACCATTCTTAAATCCTTACAATCAGCTGAAAAACTAACCAAACCTCCCAGTAACATGGAGGAGTTCTGCAATAAGATCGCAGCATTTTTCACAGCTAAAGTAGCAAAGATTTACAACACCTTCCCCATAGAACCACAACGCGGCAAAATCAACAAGGGCATTTCGACTGCGGTACTCAAGGGAGGAAACCTAGAAGAGTTCAAGATGCCAGAAGCAGATGAGTTGAGGAAGCTAGCGAAGGGAATCAAATCTGGATCCCCGAGCAACCGAGCGCGGCCAGATTTGCTGTTGCAAGGTGAGAAATGCATTCTGCCGCTCATATCTGTGCTAATAACCTGCTCGTTCCAATCGGGCGAGGTTCCCGACGAACGGAAACAAGCTATGGTTCGCCCTCTAAGCAAAAAACCCCAAATAGACCAATCAGTTCTAGAGAACCTAAGCCCTATCTTACTGCTACCTTTCTTTGCAAAAATACCAGAAAAAGTAGTGAATATACAGCTGACTCAAACATATTGACTGTAACAACCTAATGCACCCCTCACAATCTGGTTTCCGAGCTGCACACTCTACGGAGACAGCCCTTCTCCTGGCTACGGAAACCTTCAGACAGCTTGCGGACGAAGGTCAAACAGCTGCTCTGATCCTACTGGATTTCAGTGCAGCCTTTTAAACTGTATAACATGGCCTCCTCCTCCAAAGATTAGAGTTATGTGGAGTCAGGGACAGGGCCCTACGATGGATGATGTCCTACTTGTCATCCCGTGCTCTTCAGATTACATAAGACACTTATACATCCAAGAGCTTTCCCCTACCGCAGGGAGGTCCACATGGCTCAATCCTTAGCCCCACATTGTTTAACCTATACATGGGACCACTTGCTACCATAGTAGAGGAGCACGAGGTGTCTATCGTGTCCTATGCTGACGATACTCAGCTTATTAATACACTGTCCCAAAACCCAGGGCTGGCTGCCCACCAATTCTCACAATGCATGGAAGAGGTAACTACATGGATGTCGAATCACTGCTTTAAACTTAATGGCAGAAAAACGGAGGTGATGATTGTAGGAAAAGCCCCATCCATCTGGTCATCAGCATGGTGGCCTACTTCATTGGGACAGCTCCCAACTCCTAAAACTTAAGTAAAAAATCTGGGAGTCTGGCTCGACTCAAAGCTGACATTTGAGAGTCAAATCCGGAGAGTTACAGGTAAATGCTTCGGAACTCTAAAGGTCCTGAGAAAGGTTCTGGATCTATTGCCTGTCAACTCCAGAAAAACAATAGTACATGCCGTGTTCACCTCCCAAATTGACTAACAAATTGTTCTGTATCTAGGCGCAGCGAAAAAACGAAAGCTGCAATCTATACAAAATGCAGCACCCTGCCTTGTGCTGAACCTCCCAGTAAGAGCATCCATATCAAAAGCCTTAGCCAGACTGCACTGGCTACCAGTCGAAAAGAGAATATTGTTTAAAGCAAAGTGCCACTGCCACCGCATTCTGGCAAAAAAGGGCAACTTTACCTTCAAACCCTGATAGCAACTCACATACCCAACAGAAACCTATGATCTAAGGGTAAAGCACTAGCTAAGATTCCAAGAATCGGAAAGGCTAGGATGAGTGGCCGTTCCTTTAGATTCCTAGCAGCAAAACAATGGAACACCTTTCCAGCTGAAATAAGAACAGAGCCAGTTGAAATGACTTTTCGAAGACTTGGCTTTTCCCACCTGCTAGTCTCTAGACCTCCCCGCAATCTTTTGTCTACAGGCCAGAGGCAGACGACTGTCTCTCCCTGTCACTAATCCCTCACGGTCGGATATCTGGTTGGCTACTAGCACGGGAATACACCGGCGGTGTAACCAGGTGCTCTATAAATGGCAAAATAAAATATAAATAAATAAATTGAAGCAGCTTTAAATGATCCTCAGCCAGCCGTTCCTGACTTGGCAGAATAGGAGGAGTAAAAGAAAGGAAAGGAAGATAGGATTGTGACCTCTTCAGAGTCTTGCTAGGCAGTGTTGACTGCCGGGCCGCGAGCAACTTCATCGCCCACTCCCTCAAGGTCTTTCTGGTCCCATTCTTGACTTGAGTCGTGGTTCGCATTCCACTATTTTAGTATGTGGTTTGGTCTCCCCCTGGAGACCGCTGTGTATTTGTGCCACTTACGTGTGCTATTTCCTAAGTATTGTGTGCATTGTGTTTATATCTCCTGGAAGGAGATAATACAATGATTTAGTGGGTTTTTGTAATAAAATACATAGTTTTATAACTACACTATGTGATTCTTTTTCACTTAACCTATACCATAAGATTAAGTACTGGTAAAATAAGGTGGTTTACACTCCTTCTGGACTAAGCCTGAAGGCTGCTCTCCACAGCTACCACATAGAGAGTTTTCTAAGGTTGTCTAAGACCACTAAAGTCAGCATAAGGGTTGTCTGGATTAGTGCAAGGTGCTACACCTACAAAAGTGAGTACCATATAATAAGCCAGCCTCTCACAAAGTGTGACTTGGTTTCAGAGGTGATTCTTGTTCCATTATGTATCTAATACCGACCCACAGGGGAGCCCTTCAGAACCCTAAGGAAAGGGTAAGAATGACTAAGGGTCCCTTCCGGAGGAGGGGCTGGACAGAGGGGCGGATAGTTCCCTGTCCTTTGTCCAGTTTCTGGCCAAAGCAGGAACCAAGGTTTCCTGAACTGGCTCAATCTGGAGTATGCAAGGAGGGCACCAGATGTGCACTTCAAAGGAGTCTGGTGCCGCTGGAAAGTGCTCCCACCCCAGCCCAATGCACTAAGTCCTGTCTGAGAGGTGGTCACACTTCCCTGTGATTGGAAACCTATTGTTGTACCTTCTCCTACTCGAGCTCCGCAGCAGGAGGGTTGAAACATGTCTGGGGTTGTCAGCAGCACTAGCTTGCTGGCAGACCCTGGAAGGCTGTTACTGGGAGTACTGGGGGCTTCCCAGAGGAGCCCCCAGTGTATGGAATCATACCTCCAACATCTGTAATGGTCTAAGGGCCTCCCTTAACGCTGTTGCCAGACTTGTCACCGGATCTAAAAGAAATAAGCACATCCCTGGATCTAAAATCCCTGAACTGGCTCCCTTATGAGCCAAGAATTCAACTAAAGATTGTGTGCCTGACTCCTAAAGCCCTACATTTTAATACCCCCAGGTATTTGTAAAAAAAGTTTTAACTATCGGGCAGACACAGATCATCGTGAAGTGCTAGCACTCTACTCTTGAAATCACAACATTTCCGTAAAAAGACAACATGCAATACACCCTTCTTGGGTATTGCCCCCAAGATTTGGAACAACCTTGCCTTTGGATGTCCGCTTGATTTCGTCAACGGCCTCCCTAAAAGTGAAAACATTTCTGATGAACAGGTTTTTTCCCCAAGAGTACATCTTTTATTTATTGGTTCTATACCTGCTTGTTATTCATCTACTGATGCTAACTACTACTTTTTTGACTCCCATTTGTGGTAAAGCCGTCATTTGGTAATCCTCAATGTTCCTCGCTTGTATATGTGATTGGTTCTCGATCTCACATCTGTATCCTACCTACCCCTTCATGTAATCCGCTCTGATACCCACTAGGGTCTTGTTCGCGCTATAAAAAACGTCCTGAATAAAATAAATCTCATGTGTGGTCCCTTTGAGCTGTTGCACAATTGTCCCCTCTGGCTGCTTACCATCAAGTCAGCCTTTATTATTACATTTCTAAGGCGCACAGCTCCCCGGAGGTTTCCTGTCGCCATCAGACACATGGAAGAAGGCAGAGCTGCATTATTGATTAAATAACTATGTTTTAAGATGTTTGCGGAATTTGTAGTAAATAGTTCCATGCCGGAGTTGTAAGGGGCGAGTATTCCACAGTGAAGGAGCTAAGCAAGCAAATGACCGACCACTCATACGTACTTGTTTGATCCGGGTGACTTGAAACTTAGCGTGAGAGGAGGGTCGAAGAAGGCGCGTGGGAAGGTAAGGTTGTACCAAAGCCCTGAGATACTGAGGCGCTGCAACTGATTTAATCCTATGCATATAGCATAGGACTTTACATTTAGTGCAATTCTCCACCCTAAGCCAATGAAGGTCGCAGAGAGATCCTGAGATGGAGGCCTTTCGAGGTAATTGGCAGAGTAGTCAGGCAGCGGAATTATGGATGACTTGCAGCTTACGAACCACCTCCTTGTTGGCTCCCAAATATAGGACTTTTCCTTAGTCCAGTCGGGACACAATGAGGGCCTGTATAACTGTTCTTTGCGTAGACCTAGGCACCATCCAAAGTATTTTTTTTGAGTCATCTTAGGATGGTAAAACAGGTTGAGGCGACCTTAACCACTTGCTGCCTCATAGAAAGTTGGTCATCGATGATTATACCAAGATTATGGACTGTTGGCGGCATGGCCAACAACATGGGCGAGTAAGAAGTGAGCCTCTGCTCCTCTGGCGAGCTGAATTGATCCGTCATTATAACTGGTGCCAGCGGTCCCAATCTTGGTGCTAAATATACATTGGAAGGTCCACACACAACTTGGGCACAGGCGGCAGTGAGCAACGTGGCGCGAAAGAATGTGAACCCTGCTGGTGTCCGAGGCTGCAGCACGGGCCGCTAGGAGCCGTCCAAAATGGCGCCGCGGTAGCACCGAGAGAAGAGCCGGGGTGGCTGGGGTCATCGGTGGCAGCAGGAGACTGAAGAAGCCCGGGGAGGAGTCCCCCGTTCTCTCGACGGGGGTCCGGTGAAGTGCGGGACGGCCCCGGAGCTCGAAGGGGGCTCTGTGCGGCAGACCCAGCTGGGGGAGGAGCCGCGGCAGCCGGAGCCTGCCGGACGGATAGTGGATCCCGGCCTGGGCAGCCTGCAGGGGGCGCCTGAACGGCAGAGACAGGCAGAGGAGGCCGCGAAGTGCGGCGTGGAGGAGAGCCTTCGCCCACCGTGTAACTACAGCGGGGTGCGGCGCTGTGGCCGATCCCGGACTGCGGGATGCGGTGCACCCGGGAGCTGGTGTCGGCACCGGCAGATGAGCCGGGCGGGGAGCGACAGTGAGGCTACCGAGATCGCGACCGACAGTGAAGTGAGTAAGGCCAGGGGGGCTGCAGCGGGGAGCAATGCAGGCCTATTGACGTGGGAGAAGAGGACAGTAGCCAGCGGCCTGAGGGAGGCCCCCCCGGGCCCATTGTAATAGCATCTCCTGGGCCTTGCTTAGGGGGAGAGTGCTGGGGATCCAGGGCCGCTACGGAGAGGACTGGAGAACCGACTGGCCTGAGGGACAGGGGGGAGCTTGAGCCTGGATCACTCTGCAGGCCTGTATCCCCTGTGCTGCGGCTGAAGTGAGGGAGTCACACGGAACGCCAAGCTATAGGGAGAAGCAACAGAGCCACTTGTGCTGGACCTGCTTCGGTGTGTTCTGCCCAGCAGTTCTGCCTGGCTGCAAAGACTCCTGAGGTGGGTGGAGGAACGGCGAGGAAAGCAGTGGACGGTGGACTGTAAGACTCTGGCCGCTCTCCTGCCACAGGAAAGGGCTACATGGGCAAGAAAGATAGAGAGCCCAGACCCCACCCCCCCCCCACGGCAGGGGACATTGGACCGGTATGCTACGGTACCCCTCCCCCAGGACACCGACTCCCCGGGAGTGTGCCCTGACACGACTCTATTGATGGGGGCCATAAAAGCATCTCGGGAGGACATACAGGCGTCCCGTGCGGCCCTGGAAACCAAGATCGGGGAGGTGGGCTCGGAAGTCACGCTTTTACGACAAGATTTCTGAATTTTGACAGAGCGGGTGACTGTGGCGGAGACCAGATTGCGGGAGGCAGAGGACAACATCCAGGAAGAAGGGCATGGCGGAGCTCCAGGCCTCGCATAAGCAACTCCAGTGGAAGGTGGACGACGCAGAAAACAGAGCCCGCCGCAACAACCTTTGATTCGTGAGTTTTAGGGAAGGAATAGAAGGGGCCAATATGGCGGAGTTCTTGCGCTCCTGGCTGATGCAAACCTTCCCGAAGGATAAGTTCTCCACCTGCTTCTTGATAGAAAGGGCGCACCGGACGCTGCTGGCAAAACCACCAGTTGGGGCGAGGCCGCGGCCGGTCATTGCCCGCTTCCTGAACTTTGTGGACGGAGACATGATTTTAAGGGAAGCCAGGAAACTAGGGGATATCCGTATGGAGAACATGCAGATCATGATATTCCCGGACTATAGCCAGGAAGTGTAGACACAGAGGTGCTCCTTCGACGCGGTGAAGGCTAAACTGAGGGATCTCCGCATTCAGTACATGCTACTCTTCCCGGCGAAATTAAAAGTCATATACAAGGAGAAAACGTATTTTTCCCACACCCGGAAGACGCGTGGCAGTGGCTGGAGGAGCGCCCCCCCTGAAAAGACTGGAGACTTTGGTACGGAGGGCTGCGGAGGATGGGACCCGCGTGGAGGCCCCGAGGAGGTCGCCGAAGCCGCAGAGACTGCGACAAACACGGGGCAGTAGAAAAGTGACAACACTCTACCCTGTACAAGGCTCAATAAGTCGGCAGCGGAGGAGCACGGCCTCCTCGGACCCTGGCGGGCTCCAGGTTTCGCTGCCTAGCAGGGAACGCACGGTCGGAGGAGGAAGACGAGCCAGGTGGTAATTTATCGGAGGGCGATGAAGAGGAGGAGCAGTCACTGCATCCACTGGTGGTGGCGATTAACGACCTGGAGCAAGAATCAGCTCAGTAAGCAGAGCTTCACAAGGGGACACTCCGGACTCCAATTCGTGAAGCAGGGACTCGCTAGACAGACTGAACATGGACTTGATGGCCAAGGAGCACGCAAGTTGAACTACCCCCTACAATTTTGCTCTGTTCTTTCTTGGTTTAATGTTTTCTATTGCCTGTAACTGCTTGAGAGTATACCTCTGTATGTTTCCTAGTTAGAGGTTTCTGGGGGGTCAGTTTGGGAGGACCTTCTGCACCTGGAAGTCCTATGCTGTGTCCTGTACGGCAATGGGACTGGTTGGGAGAGGGTATGGGCACGGGGTGGGGAGTTGTTCCTTTTTTCAGGGTTACGAGGGGGGGTGGAAATACAAGAGTCACCGTTCTGGTTGGGGTTGTATGTTAGGGGAAGGGGGGGGGGGGATTGTTTCAGCATGTCATGATGAGGATTGTCATTCACACCTGGGAGCCAGGAGCCTACTTCCACTGCAATTGAGAGACCAATACCATGATGGCCTGTACACTGTCAGACGGTGATGAGGAGGCAGTCCCGGCTCAGAGGGGGACTAAAATTCTAACTTGGAACGTCAATGGCCTGGGCAGTAAAATCAAACAAGGTCTAGTGCAAGCCTATGTGAAGCGGGTGGGGCCAGATATAGTCCTATTGCAGGAAACACACCTTCAGGGCACTAAGTGTGGCTTTTTGGCTAGGGGGCAGTATAGAGTACTTGCGCATGCGGGGTACACCATGGGTTCTAGGGGGGTAGCCATATTGATTAAAAAGACTCTTCCCATTGTGGTCGCGCAGACTTGGATAGACCCTCTGGGGACTTATGTGGGGGTGCGGGGATTATGGGGGAGACCGGAATGTACAATCATCTCCATTTACGCGCCACCAAAACTGCAGACAGGGACATTGTCGAGAGTCACAAACATTCTATTGAGCACATCGGAGACACTACAGGTGGTGGGGGGGACTTAATGATGTCATGGCTTCGGCACAGGATAGGTCGGGAGGTAGGTCTAGGGACTTGACCCCCACTCTACTAGACAGAACTGTCTCCACTTTGGGATTAGTGGACGTATGGCGGTGGCTTCACCCAGATGCAAGCGCTTACTCGTACTTCTCCGGGGCTCATAGGGTGTACTCCAGATTAGATTACATCTTTATGGCCCGGCAGACACTAAGTGTGGAGGATACAGCGGAGTATCAGGCGAGAGGTATATCGGCCCACTCGCCTCTTCTGGCAAGGGTGGGGGTGGGCGGTGGGTGGGGGGGACTGCGAAGTGGCGACTGACGGTTTGGGATCTACAGAATAAGGAAATACTAAAGGCCCTAAGGGCTGATGTGAAGGTCTACCTAGCCAAAAACGAGGGTTCGGTCTCGTCGGGGGTGGTCCTCTGGGAAGCTCTTAAGGTGGTCCTGCGAGACAGGGCCCAGAACAGGCTGGCATTGGAGAAGAGGAAAGTGCAGGAGGAGGTCAGAACTTTGGAAGCCCAGATTCTGGACCTGGAATGCGAACATCTGCTCACTAAAGACCCTAAGACTCTTAGACGGCTTCTGGATGTGCAGCGACGATATAGAGATTTGGTGACGGGAGAGGCCAAAGCACAGGCGCTGGCGACATTGCATCGATTGTATGATGTAGGGGATAAGTCAGGGAGGCTCCTGGCGTGGCTCAGTAGGAAAGAGAGGGATGCGCGCTGGGCAGAGCAAGTAAGGGATGAGCAGGGGCGACTGTGGTGGACGGACGTGCACATAGCCCAGACCTTTGCCGACTACTACAGGGCCTTTTATGAGGCTAGAGACTTGGGTACGCAGGAAGACGCGTTGAGGTACATTGCCCAAATTGATATCCCAGTGCTTTCGGAGGAAGACCAGCAGGAAAGGGGGATCACCATAGAGGAAATTAAGGAAGCTCTGACCAAACTTCGCACGGGGAAGTCCCCTGGTCCCAACGGGTTCCCCGCTGAATTCTTTAATAAAACAGTGGACCTCCTTGCACGCCAACTCCTGGCTCTGTTTGAGGGGGCGGCGCAGGAGGATATGCGGCCACCCGACCTACGTATGGCCACAATTATTCTGATATATAAGGAAGGTAACCCCGTGGAGGACTGTGCGTCGTACTGCCCCATATCCCTTCTGAACGTGGAGGTAAAACTCCTAGCAACAATCTTAGCTCTTGGGTTACGGCGGGTGATCTCGGATCTGGTCCATCTGGATCAAACTGGCTTCCTTCCGGATAGGGCCACCAGATTGAACCTTAGAAGGATTCACAATTGGTTGATGGAGGTGAGTGCGTGGCGGGACCCCCACTTGTTTTTATCCCTGGACGCCGAAAAGGCGTTCGACGTGGTACACTGGCCTTTTCTTGAAGGGGTGTTGTCCAGGTTTGGCTTCGGACCTAAGTTCAGGCAGTGGGTGCGGTTGTTATATACAGACCCTAGAGCTAGAGTTAAGGTCAATGGGGTGGTATCTGAGGATTTCCCCATACGAGGGGGACCCGACAAGGGTGCCCCCTGTCTCCACTGCTTTTCGCTCTTACCATAGAAGTAGTAGCATGCACGGTCCGGCAGAACGGGGATATTAGGGGCTTTAGGATTGATCAGTCTGACTCTCACGAAGAGAAAACATCGGTGTATGCGGACGATGTCCTCCTGTACCTCACCCACCCCGCCACCATGGTCCAGGCGTTGTTCTGGGAGCTGGACCGCTATGGAGCTCACACGGGCTATCGGATTAATTGGTATAAGTCAATTCTCTACGATCCCCGAGGGGGTGAGGACTGGTCAAACCTGCGAGGCTAAGGACGACGGATGAGGGGTTTTTGTACCTGGGGGTGTATTTGACAATGGACAGTAACCTCTCATATGAGAAGAACGTCAAACGGGTGTTGAATAACTTTGCTGAAGATGCGACTAGGTGGAGGACGCTCCCCCTCACGATCTTGGGCCTTGCGGCCATGTTTAAAATGATGGCGCTGCCGCGGTTTTTGTACGCCTTGCAGAACGAGTACTTCCCGCTCCCTCGTCGGGTGTTCCATGCCATAAATGCAGAGCTGAGATCCTTGTTGTGAAACAGTCCCGGGTGGCGCTGGGAACCCTACAGCGCCATCAATACAATGGTGGAATTTCTCTTCCAAACATCGAAGTCTATTACTGGGCGGAGCATCTCGTACCTATTAATGAATGGGTGCATGCCCCGGCAATGCATCCCACTTATGTTCTGGAGCGGAGTACCATGGCGCAGCGCACTTGTCTCTTCTAGCTCTACGAAGGCAAGGGGAAAGAGCGATTGCATTCCGCCACCAGAGTTACCCTGGGGATATGGGAGAGGGCGACTAGGGCAATAGGGTGGACGCACACACTGACGAAACAGACGCCAATATGGCACTGCGCCTGGTTGAAGGAGCAATGCAAACTGCGGTGATTCAAGAGGTGGGATAGCATAGGTATTCGGTACTGGGGGATCTGATGAAAAGAGGGGAACTAAAGTCATTCCAGGCTTTATAGGCGGAATATGGGTTACATCACACACAGTATTATAAATATGCGCAGCTGCGACATGCCTGGCGGGCTGAGGAGGCACTGACAGGGACCATGCCAGAGTATTCACCACTGGAGGGACGCCTGTTGCAGGAACATATCCCAGGTAAGGCAGTCTCCCTGATGTATAAAACACTGATTAATAACACACCCGATGGTCTAGTGAAACTTAGAGGATCCTGGGGGCAGGATGTAGGGGAGATGGATACGGTGGACTGGGACACAGCCCTGATGCACCCGAGGGAAGTTGCCATCAAGTCCCGCCTACGGCTTATTCAGTTTAAAATCCTGCATAGGGTCTATTATGATAGGGTACGCCTTCATCGTATGGGATGGGCTAGTGACTCGCGGTGCCTCAGGTGTGGCTAAGAGCAGGGGGATTTTTATCACATTATCTGGCATTGCCCCGAAATACAGGATTACTGGAAGGAGGTCTTGAGGGAACTTGGGGAGGTCTTAGAGGTCACCCTGCCGCTGGACCCCAACTGGTCATTCTGGGAATGACGAATGATGTCGACCTGAACCGCCCACTTCTGATCTTTCTAGTTTTGGCCCTGGTGGTAGCTAAGAGGGATGTGGCGAGGATGTGGGGGGCCTCGACTCTGCCACGGCTGGAGGACTGGAGGAGGGGCATGGACTTATATATGGCAGCAGAGAGGGTCACATAAAAGGCAAGGGGCTATCCTAAGAAGTTTGCTAGAGTGTGGGGCAAATGGCGCCGGTACCATTGCCTGGATGGAGGACTGTGAATTGGGGGAGATGAGGGGCCCTCCTACCCTGGTTAGAGGGACGCACTGTATATGGAATTGTACCTTAGTATTCTGGGGTCCGTGGAGCACCAATGTAAAACCCGATGGAGCGGAGGAGTGTAGAATGCTTTCAGGGGAGGAGGGAAGAGGGTGGGGGGACGAAGGGTGGTGTTTGATGATCTATTGTGACATGCTAGTTGTATTTGTGCACTGTAAAAAGCAAATAAAAATATATTTTTTTTAAAAATAAGATTACGGACTGATTTTGACGGTTTGGGAAGATCACCCATTTGAGGCGGCCAGTGTTGGGGACCCCAGAGATCTTTGTTTCTGCCGAGGATGAGAACTTCAGTTTTCCTACCGTTTAATTTCAGCCAGTTGGTATGCATCCAGCCAGCTATCTTTTGCAGCCCTTCCTGGGGAGATAACACATTGGATGTCTCCTTGGTGGACAAGGAGAAGATAAGCTGGGTAACTTCTGCATATGAAAATATGGTTAGCCCAGCTTCTTGAGCAATTGTAGCCAGGGGGCTAACATAGATATTGAAGAGTAACAGGCTTAGGATGGATCCCTTTGGCACTCCGTACGGGGAATCATGGGCCGTAGAACTAGCAGAAGAGGAAAAGACCTGAAAAGTCCTGTCGGACAGAAAACTAGACAGCCACTTGAGTGCTGATCTGACAATACCCCGAGAATGTAAAACTTGTAAAAGGGCAGTATGAGACATAGTATCGACAGCAGCACTCAAGTCAAGCAGTATGAGTGCCATAATTTCTCCCATGTCCAGACATTTGTGAAGACTTTCTGTGACGCTCTAGTGGCAATAACATCTGCCTGGAGGGTGAGTAGTTGCAGGCTTTGTCATTCAAGCCTCGCTTTCTTTTGACATTCTTGGATAAGGTGGTGCTGCACACCAGAGCCTCATTCCTTTCTCATTCTATCTGGGTCAGTCAATCACACTGCCCACCTTTTTTGCTCATCTGCTTCCCTCTAAGGAAGAGAAGTGTCTCATTCGTCTGGACCGAAAAAGAGTGTTGTCGTTCCACCTTGAATGCTCAAAAGAGTTCTGGGTAGACGGCTACGTTTTTGTGGGTTATGTGGGAGGCAAAAAAGGTCTGGCAGTACATAAATGAACCATTTTGCACTGTGTCATTATGTGTATTAAGACCTGGTACTCCCTGGCTATGAAGCAGCCTCCTGAAAGCTTACAAGCCCATTCTACCAGGGGGTAGGCTACGACCAACGCGTTGGCTCATGGAGTGCCAGTCCTAGACATCTGCCAGTCTGTAATATGGGCTTCATTGAACACATTCGCAAAACACTACTGCCTGGACAGTCAGGTCCCCAGGGACAGGCATTTCGCCAATTGTCTCTACATGATTTATTAGTCTAGTAAATCTGTTCACATCCCACCTCTATGAAGTATGGCTATTCAAAGGTAAGGAATCTGGAGGCAGAAGTCTATCAGATTAGCAAATTACTTACCTTCGCTAACTCATTGACTGGTAGCGACAATATCTAGCTGCAGATTCCTTACAGACCCACCCATGTCTCCCTGCTCTGTGGACTCATTCATAGGGCTAGGTTTGATCCCCTTTCAGGGCCCTAGGTGTGACACACTAGTCAGTTCACTTCATGGCTTTGCACTTCTCTGGTTGAAAAAGTGAAAAGTAACTGATGTCCGCGCGCCTGTGAGGCACTTATATAAGTAACCGCGATGACACAACCGATGCCAACAATGTCATGCAGAGTTGAACAGAGCCACCCGACGACACGCAGGGGTGCTGCTCACACAAACGTTTCTGGATCCAGTCGGACACCTGCGAAATTCAGAGGTAAGCAATCTGAAGCTAGAGGACCATATCTCCATTTTGCGACAGGAAGTCCTTTTGGACAAATAGGTTGTCAAGAGGGTGCCAGCGGTAGAAGAAGGGCATGGCTCTGATTCAGATTACTTTTTTGGTGCCCAAGAAGAAAAAAGGTCTTCAGCCTATGCTAGATCTGCGCCTTCTCAAAGCTTATGTCCATATTTCTGTGTATAGGAGAGTGCTCCTTTTGGCATGGTTACCCCCCACTTTTTGCCAGAGTCCGAATGCAACTTTTACTAAATGTGCACTGGGTCCCTGCTAAGCAGGTTCCCAGGGCTTGTGTTCTTTCCTAAAACTGTGCCTTTGTTTCTGTAATTGGCAGAACTCTGTCCCACACATAAGCCCCTTGTAAAATGTACCAGTGGTACCACCAAGGGCATTGTGACTAGAGAGGGTCTCTAAGGTCTGCAGCATATATTGTGGCACCATAAAAGACCTTGCATCAAACACATGCACAATGCCACTCCACTCTGTGTGTTTTGTTGCAGCTAAAAGTGAAGAGTCGAGCTGGCACACATCCCCTGTATACCAGGCCTGGCAGCACTGCCTGAGGCATGGGAATGTCACCCTTAAAGCAGGCCTTCCAGTTCTAAGGCAGGGTGCATTATACCTCTGGTGAGGGCATAACTGCACAATCAGATATGTCCCTATAGTGTCTAAGTCTATTCTTAGGCATTATAAGTGCATAGTGAGGCCATACCGAGTACATGGGCTGCGAGCTTGTCAATAGCTCCATAATGGCTTCACAGAATCCCAATATGTTTGGTACCAAACATCTCAGATTAATGAGCCCACACTGATGCCAGCGTTGGATTCATTAATAAATGCACTCGGAGGTGCTCCCTAAAAACCTACCCACCAACTAATGTGTAGCTGACGGTTGTATGACATTACAACGCATACTCTTACAACACATGCCTTTACAATGCATTTCTCACAACGCAACATCCTTTACAACGCATTCTTGACTAAAACTACCTTTACAACGCATTCCATTACAAAGCATACTACCTTTACAACGCATACCATTACAACGCATACTACATACATTGCATGTATGGTAAGTATTGGATAGTATAGGGGTAAAAATTGCTATTCTAACTCCAGGGGGTGCAACAGTAGGTAAAGTGTTGGATAGTGTAGGGGTAAAAATTACTATTCTAACTCCAGGGGGTGCAACAGTAGGGTAAGTTTTGGATAGTGTAAGGGTACTATGCGTTGTAATGGTATGCGTTGTAATGGTATGCATTGTAAAGACTGCGTTGTAATGACATGCGTTGTAATGGTATGCGTTGTAGTGTCATGCGATGTAATGGTTGCATTGTAATGGCATGAGATGTAAGGGATGTTGCGATGTAATGACTGTGTTGTAATGGTAGTGCGTTGTAAAAGTTATGTTGTAAAGGTTGTTTGCCGTAGCTGAAACGTCTGCACCAGCCTGCCACTTCCAGACATGTTTCTGACCCCTTGAGGTGGGAGCCTTGTACTCTTGTAGGTCAGAAACAAAGCCTGCTCTGGGGGAGGTGCTTCACACCTACCCCCAAGTAGAAAAAGGATTCCAGGGCGGTGAGCCTCAAAGGCTTCCTTCCCTTTGTTATGGTAGCCCGGGCCTCTCCAGCTAGTAGAGATGGTCACCCCCCTGACCAAGACCCACTTTTGGTGGCAAGGTTGGCGGGAAAATTAGTGAACAGAAGAGGTATGTCGGCTCTCAGCCAAGACCACCCCTAAGGTGTCCTGAGTGTAAGTGACCCACTCCTTTGAAAATCTTCATATTGGTTGTGAGGATTTTTGACATTATGATTAGGGGTATGGCCCCTCCCCAAAGGGAGTGACAATGCAAAGGGTGTAGTCACCCTTAAGGTTAGTAGCCCATTGACTACTACCTGCCAGTACCTGTAATGCCCCTAAATTGAGTATTTAGGGGCACCCCTGAAACTTTATCCTCAGATTCCTGGTGACCTAAAGGAAAAGAAGGACCGAACAGTCTTACCAGCAGTGAAGACTCCAGACGACAACTGACTTAGCCCTAGTCCTACTGGCCTAACTGCAGCCCTCGAAGAAACCTGCACCAAAAATCGACTTGTCCTGCAGGCCCAGTAACGTCCACAATCCTGGGAGGACTGCCTGCCTTCCATAAATTGCAAGAACTCCTGAGGACAGCATCTCTGTCCACAAAGAAACCAACAACAAGAGCTCCAGTGCCCTGCTGAACCGGCCAACCAGGCCTCCGGACCTACCGCTGCACCTGACACCTCTGCACCCGAGTTAAAGTGGCCCACCAGTCCTGATAAGGTTCCCCAGCGTTCTTGAGTTCGAGTCCACCCCGGAGTGACCTCTCCTGGACTTCACGGTGACACCTGCAGCCTCAACACGAAGGGTCCCCAACTGCGACCGGCTCTATTAAAACTTCTCCGACTTCCAAAGGCATCCCTGCTCCCACAGCTGCCCGGCATTGGGGAGCTCGACCAATGAAGTCCCTGAGTTCTTCAGCACCTCAACTTACCTTAAGAGTCACTGGTTCCCTTCGTCCAGCCGCCTTGTCCAAGCCTGCATTCTTTGTTCGAAATCTTCAGTCTTATTTGCTTTGCATTGGGCACCCAACGTTGTATTGGCACACTGCACCCAGCCTCCTCTGTGCCGCTAAAGGTGTGTGTTTGGTGCTGGCCCTAACCCCCGGAGAATTACCCCACCCAACTCCAATTTTATCTACCTGCAACCGACTCCTCTTTGCTTGCCTCTAGTCTCCATTGACTAACATTGGGCCTCAATGACAAAATTTTGTCTCTGAAGCCGGCCACCTCAGTGCCGCTGGTGTTGGAGATTCTACATTTATCTGACCCTTGCCCAGTGTTGGTCCTAAAACCTGAATACTGGAATTTTAAGTCAAGTACTTACTTGTGAAATTTTAACATTATTTTTCCTCCATAGGTTAACATTGAACTGTTTATGAAATGCACTACGTGTCCACTTTTATACTTTAAAAAATGGGATTTTACTAAATGTATTTTACTGCAACAAAGTAACTTTGGGTCAAAGTAATAAACATACAAAAAGTAATATTTTTACCAACAATTGGCCTCGGATGTAGTCATCGAGTGTGTGTAATCATTTCTTGCCTGAGTGTGTACAACAGATGCTTATCACAGCCCTCTGATAAGCCTAACTGCTGGCTCACACTACCACGAAAGAGATTATTAGTACTATCCACTTTAGCCTCTGTAAAGCCTCTGCGGATCCTCTGGACTCTGTGCGCACTATACCTTACTTTGGTATAGTATATACAGAGCCAGTTCCTACACTGTCCCTCTGGCTTATCAATGCTACCTGTGGTTAGTTGTGGGAGGGGATTATTTTCAGTTAGCTGTGCTTCCCTTTGGTCTCAGCAGTGCCCCTCGGGTATTCACAGAAGTGATGGCGGTGGTGGCAGCAGCACACCTTTGGAGGTAAGAGGTGCGAGTCTTTCACTTCCACGATGACTGGCTGTTGAAGGCAGGCTTCTGCCAGGCACGCATCAACTACCACCAGACTACAGCGATCCTCTTGTCATCTTTGGGGTTCACTATCAATGTGCCTAAGCCACACCTGACTCCTTCTCAGACTCTTTCATTTAGACACATTCTGGATAAGGTTCAGATTCGTGCCTTCCCCCGGAAAGAGAGACCAGTACATTCACGCTATGATCCCAATCTTTCACTCTCAACCCTGGATTTCAGTAAGGTCGACTCTGAGGCTGCTGGGTCTGACTGCCTCCTGCCAGTAGGCATATACTGGCTCTGCAGTTGGATCTGAAGTCCAAGTAGGCCCAACATCAAGGGTACCTCTTTAACCACGTTCAGGTTTCAGAGGAGACTGAGTGGATATTGGACCTCGATTGGGTCGGAGGCAGACCCCTCTCCCTTCCCCACCCATTGCCTAACATGGTGACCAATGCCTCACTTCTGGGCTGGGTCGGCCACCTCGGAAAGGAGATCAGAGGCCTCTGATCTCCGGCGGAAGCCCAGCTCCATACCAAACTACTGAAGCTGAGGGCCATTTTCTTGGCACTGAAAGCCTTCTCTTCTAGGGAATCCTCATCAATAGTCATAAGCACTGAATATTCCCGCCTACGTGCGGGGACCCTGGAAACAATATAAAAATATATATATAAATCACATATAAATAGCTACACATATGGGTATGCACATATATCATTTTTTTCTCACACCAATGCAGCCCCAAAACTGAGGCTAAACAATGTAATCACTCATAGATGCACTGAAATTAGCAAGGAAATAAAAAACACATTAGGTCAAATAGCCCTTGAACTTAGTGTTTTAATGAGCAAAAACACTCATAAAGCCTGAAAATTGCTAATAAATAGACATTGTTAGCCACAGGCTGCATTGAAAAGCAGTAGCATAGAAAATGAAAGCATTTTCAACAAAAACTGGCACCGTGCCTTTAAGGCAACCATGATCCCTGGCTTCCCATCATGCCTCAGGGGTGACACTTAGGTCAGTTGTTCTTTCCGGCTCCTTCTGTCAGGACCCTGATTTAACAGCTCCCACCATTTTTGACTTTCTGTCAAAAATGATTGGTGAATTTCTTAAATTTTTGCTTTCACTCAACGGTTTTTGACCTTAGAGGGTTAGTGCTGCCTTTTTTGAGCTTCAAAAAAAGGATCATTTTTGTCAAAATGCCTTCTCTTTTTGACACCTGCCCTTCCTGTGGGAAGAAGAAGACCTGGACTGATACACATTCTGTGTGTATCCTCTGTCTCCCTGATACACACTCTGCAGCCACCTGTGAACACTGCAAGACTTTGTCCAGGAGAACCCTCAAAGATAGAGAGAGGATAAGGATTTATGGTCTCTCTGAAAGAGGTAGGTCTCCTAAGAGACAGAAAAAGCGAAGGACGCGATTGACGTCGAGAGAAGTCCCGACTTGTTCTCCATCGGCGTCGGGATTAGCGTCGAAGATTCCGTCAACGACGGCGAAGACGAGTCACCTTCCTTCGACGGCGAAGACTTCAGCGTTGAAAAACAAGGTACCTCCGCTGCCGTCAACAGGGCGACGTGCAGCGTCGAATGAGAGGTCTCCATTTGAGCATAGGAGCTCTACGTCGAGACAGCCGTCGTCGAAGCCTCATCACCAGTCTTCAACGTCACAGCCACAGCGCCACAGCGCCTAATCATTGGCGTTCGACGTCGAGGCATCCTCCGTCGGCGTCCAGTCATCAACACTCGACGTCGAGGCAACCTCCGTCGACGCTGAGTCACCGGCGCTCGACGTCGAGACGGTCTCCATCGGCGTCGCATCACCATAGTTCGACGTTGAGGCATTCTCCGTCGATGTCAAAACATCGGCTTTAGACGTCGAGGCAAGTCTCTCCTTCACGATCCCAGAGGAGGTCGACTTCGGAGCACAGATCTCCGCAAGGAGTCCATCAACCCTCGGCACAGTCTCCATCTCCCACGGAAACGCCGACCCAGCAAACCACGATGTCGAGTTTGCCAACTCCATCGCCAGGTCATAAGTCTCGGTCGCAACAGAGGTCTCCAAGATCGGCTTCAGCTGCGGAAGGAGAATCCGTCTCAGGGAGAAGGTCTAGATCGGTTGAACACTCTCCAGTGAGCATGAGCCATCCGGCTAAAAGGAAGAGAGTTCCAGAGGATCGGGCCTCTCTGAGTCACACAAGATCCCTCTCTAAAGACCCTTCAAGGGAAAACATACCTCCAGTGAACCTTTCTTCATCCTCTTCAGGCTCTTGTGCGTCTCACTGTAATAGGTCTCCAGCGGTGGTCATCTATTCATCCGACAGCGAGAGGTCGAGGCATTCTCCTGCACGTTCGCTGCATGTACAGACGGATTTACCACCTCCGGCACGTTCACCAGCGAGGGAGCACACCCAGAAGTCACCTCCCATCAGATTATCCCCAAGATGGTATAGACCTCTTCAGCACTGGGCTCCAGACAAGGAAACAGCGGCCAGTAAGCAAGCGGATCAAGGCAGACAGGTTTCCAGGCCCAGAGAACGATCACGCTCTCCGGTGCGCTCCAGCAGACGGAGGTCAAGGTCTAGGAGCAGGAGACGGGAACGCAGGTCTCCGGCTAGTTCTTCTTCTTCTCTGACCCGGTCTCATAGAGATTATTCTCTGACATTGACGGACAGTCCTCCATCGAGAATATCTCCAATAGACGACATTTTTACTTTTCAGGACATTTTGGGCAGAGGAGCTCTTAAGCTGGGAGTTCCCATGACAACTCCCCAGGACAAGACCTCGGTAATCTTCGAAACGTTACATCACAGGTCTGCACCCAAACCTCTGTTACCTTTGGTGCCTGGCTTTATAGAACCCGTGATGGTAGGTGTTCCTCAGGCCAGCGACAATAAAGACCGCCCCAGCGAGGATTCTCAAAAAGTACCGGTCGCCAGAAGGGGATCCTCTTTTCCTCAGGGCCGATCCACCACCAGACTCGGTCATTATCGCAGTGGCGAGAAAATCCAGTGCGGTAGCTTCCTCCTCCACAGTGCCCCCGGATAAAGAAAGTAAATCACAGGATTCGTGGGGCAGAAGAGTCTGTAACACCTCAACCTCTTTTCTCATGGTGTCCAACGTGGAAGCCCTTTTGGGACGTTATGACAGGTCCCTGTGGGATTCTCTGCAGTGTTTTGTCGAGAAACTCCCGCAAGAGGACCGAAAAGACTCTGAGGAGATTCTCTTGGAGGGCAGCCAGGTCTCCAATCAGATCATTGGCGCCGCAGCAGACGGAGCTACCCTCGCAGCGCATGGCTATGCGCATGGGATATCTGCAAGAAGGTCCTCCTGGTTGCGTCTTACAGCCTTAAAACCAGAGGCTCAGGCTCGGATCTTGAACTTGCCCTTTTCAGGGACATCGTTGTTTGGGGCAAGTACTGACGAGGAGATGCAGCGGATGAAGTCAGAGTTGGACACTCTTAAAGCCGTAGGGCTTGAGAAAAAGAAAGAGTTTAGGAGAAGGTTTCGCTCCTACAACAAGGGCTGTTCTAAACAGAGGGTTCAAACCCCTCAGTGGCAGAAGGGTCAGGACCAACAGGGGCAGCAGAAGTCTCAGTTCAGAAGCAGGCGTAATTCCAGAGGAGGTGGAAATCAGCGCCAGGGCAACAATTCCAGCAAAGCCCAGTCCAAACAATGAGTCCTTCCTTCCCCCAGTGCCTTTGACCACTCCAGTGGGGGAAAGCATTGCGCATCATATGAAAGTGTGGCAAGGCAATACAAAAGACCGATGGGTGTTGACTACACTTCAGAATGGATACTGTCTTTGTTTCCAATATCTGCCTCCAACAGTTCCTCCAATGCCAACATCAAGTCATCAGCTAAACCTTTTGAAAAAGGAAGTGGCTATACTCCTCAAAGTCAGCCATCGAGAGGATACCAATCTCTCAAAGGGGGAAAGGAGTGTACTCACGATATTTTCTGGTCAGAAAAAAGTGCCAAAAGGCAGAATACAGACCCATTCTGGACTTGAGAACACTCGACCTGCATTTCAAAAAAGAAAGGTTTCGCATGTTGGCGCTTCATCAAATATATCCACATCTCAGGAGGGGAGATTGGATGTGTTTGCTGGACCTACAAGATGCCTACTTTCATGTCCCGATAAACCTCAACCACAGAAGATTCCTTCGGTTCTGGATGGGGACCTCCCACTACCAGTTCAAAGTCCTTCCGTTTGGGTTGAAGTCGGTGCCCCTTGTGTTCACGAAGTGTGTCGCAGTGGTAGCGGCCGCACTACGCCGCAGGGAGGTCTTCGTGTACCCATACCTGGACGATTGGCTGTTGAAAGGTCCTTCTCCAGACAGTGTAAGAAATCAATTCCTGACCTGCTTCGAGCTCTGTCACCGGTTGGGGTTGCATGTCAACTTCATTAAGTCAGTCTCTCAGCCCACCCAGAAGATTCACTTCCTAGGAGCTCTGCTAGACTCCTAGGTAGGAAAAGTGTTTCCTTCGGAGGAGAGACAGTGTTCTATAGCTCAGAAGTGTCAGCTGGTACTCCGCAACAAGGTTCAGAAAGTGCCAAGAATTGCCTTCCTGCTAGGGTCGATGGCATTATGCATTTTCCTGGTCCCGAATGCCAGGCTTCGGATGCGTCCTCTTCAGCAGGATCTGGAGGACAAGTGGGACCAACAGTCAGCTCGCTGGGACGACCAGATTACTCTGTCAGAAAAAGCCAGAGCCTCCATTCCGTGGTGGACAAAGAAGCAGAATATGCAGGTGGGAGTTCTGTTCCACCAACCTCCTCCTGCACAGACGTTGATCACAGATGCCTCTCTGCAAGGCTGGGGAGCACACATGGGTCATCTCCAGGTGCAGGGTTTGTGGTCTTCCAAAGAACGTACTTACCACATCAACATGTTGGAGTTGAGGGCAGTCCACCTAGCCATCAATGCGTTCCTGCCCTCGATTCAAGAAGCATCAGTATTAGTACAAACGGACAACATCACCACAATGTACTACTTGAACAAGGAACACGCTCACGGACTCTTTCATTGGAAGCCCAGCACATCTGGCATTGGCTTCTGGCTCGCAAGTTGTTGGTCACAGCAGTCCACCTCCCAGGAGAACAAAATGTGAGGGTGGACGCGCTAAGTCCGCATTTCGAAGACAGAGAAGACTGGGTTCTCAATGACAAGGTAGTCGAAGACATCTTCCAGTCTTGGGTTCGTCCCACCATAGATCTGTTCGCGGACGACGAAAACACCAAATGCAGAGACTTCGCCTCAAGATTTTACCGGCCAGGATCGAAAGGGAATGCCCTTTTGATAGACTGGTCAGGGAAATTTGTGTACGCCTTTCCACCCCTTCAGCTGATCCCGAAGGTGGTGAGCAAGCTGACACACTCTTGCACGACGATGATCCTCATTGCCCCCGACTGGCCGAGGCAATGGTGGTACACAGACCTGCTTCACCTGTCAGTGACTCCTCACAAGAGGCTGCCATGCAGACCGGGCCTGTTATCCAAAATGAACAGGAGGATTCATCATCCCAACCTTCCGTCACTGAGCTTGGCAGCATGGCTCCTGGGGTTATACAATACGACCATCTAGAACTGCCGCAGGACTGCATGTCCATCCTGAAAGAAGCGAGACGTCCTTCCACAAGACATTCTTATGCATGTAAATGGAAGCGCTTCTATATGTGGTGTATGCAGAATGGTCATCATCCTATTAAAGGTCAGGAAGAAGTCGTTCTTCCTTATTTATTATATCTGGCTAAAGCAGGTTTAAAGTTTAATTCTATTAAGGTGCATTTAGCTTCTATAACAGCTTATAGGAGATCACCTTCACAACCTTCTTTTTCCAGTTGCCAGCTGTAAAGGATTTCCTGCAAGGGTTGAAAAACGTGTACCCTCCAGTGCACCCTCCATCTCCTCCCTGGGAGCTGAACCTGGTGCTATCAAAATGAATGGGTCCTCCATTTGAGCCCATTCATACAGCTACTTTGCAGCATATTTTCTGGAAAACTGCTTTTTGGTAGCAATCACGTCAGCTCGTAGGGTGAGCGAAATTCAATCTCTCTGTTCCAAAGAACCCTATACTGTGTTTCATTTGAATAGAGTGGTACTGAGGACACATCCTTCTTTACTTCCTAAGGTGGTGTCAGATTTCCATGTAAATCAGACCATATCTGAAAGAAACAGGTTAGTATTAGATTCCTTACCTTAGAATACCCCAGGCGTCAGTCTGGATCGGGAAACTTTTGCGTAGCAGTACCCCTGCGCGTCGGTAGGCGTCGTCTGCAGGCGTCCCCTGCGGCTCCGCGTCGTCGGCGTCGTGCGCCGTGATGACGTCGCTGGAGTATATAGACGCCGCCTCCGCGCGCTGACGTCAGTTCTTCTTTTTTCCGCGCCAGTTAGCGCAGATCCGAAGAGCAGTACTCTGGTCTTTTGACCTAGTTTTTTGATAACTCTAACTCTAACTTTTTTGGTGCCGGTAGGATGCCCGGGTTTAAAAACTGTGACGGGTGCGACCACCTGATGTCGGTCACCGACCACCATCGACTCTGCCTCCGGTGCCTGGGCGCGGACCACGACGTCGAGTCCTGCGTCGACTGCCGGGCCTTGACGAGCAAGGCTAGGCGGGAGCGGTCCCGCAAGCTGCTCGAGTTCCGGATGTCGGCCCCGCGTCGAGAGCGGTCCCGGTCCGGCCGGAGGTCGAGGGAGCGGTCGAGAGAACGGTCGCGGAGCCGCCACGAGCGCTCCGGAAGTCGTCACCACTCCTCCGGTTCCTCAGGTAAGCGACACAAGAAGTCAGGGCGTCGTCATCGCACCCCCGACTCCCCCCGACGCTCGCGCGATGCGGCCGGGGGTTCGGGTGGCCCCACCCCCGCGGCTCCGCGTGGGTCGCCGACGCTGCCTGCTCCATACCCGTCGGTCCCTGGGCAAGGCGCGTCGCGCGAGGAGATAGAGGAGTTCCTCATGGCCATGAGGGCGCTTTCTCCTCCGACGGGGCCTACGGCGCCTGCGGGCCCGGTGGTCCCGTCCGGGGGCCCGAGCGGTTCGGGTGCTCCTGCACCGACGCCGTCGGGTGCTCCGGCCCCGACGCCACCGCCAGCTCCGGCCCCGGCGCCGCTGGGCCCTTCAGGGTCGTCGCCGGCTGGTCACCCGGCCTCTCCGGCGTCGATTCCATCGGGGCAACCCGTGGTGCCGCCTCCGCGCGGCGCCGTGACTCCGACGCCGGTTCCGGCCGGCGTCGGGGCTCCGGCGCCGGCTCCGGGCGGCGCCACCCCCATTTCCTCTCCTGTTCCGGACGCGGAGTCGGACCGGCGTCGCCCGACGCCGAGTCCGGCGCCGATGGGGCCCATTGACCCCGAGGAGCCGGTCAACATCGTCGAATCCGAGTACGGAGATGATGGAGATTATGGAGAGGGTTGGGAGGGGTCTGAGGACCCTCTGACACGCGACTGTCAGTACGACGTGGACTGGACAGGTGACTTGGGTGATGCCAGTGGTCTAGACGAATCGCCTAACCCTGGTTTTGTCTCGCCTCCCACTGTGGCGTCGGAGGCTGGGGCTGCCTACTCTGTGGTGCTGATGAGGGCTGCCAAGGCCTTGCACCTTGAGCTCCCCGTCGCAAAGGTGAAGCCTAACATCCTCACCGAGGTGTTCAAACCGCAGTCATGCCCACAGGAGCCTCTGCTGCCGTTTAATGAAGCCTTGACGGACGTCTGTTGGGCACGTGGTCCAGGCCCGCTTCAGGTTCGCCTGTTGACAGGAACGTTGCCAGGCGCCACCGTCCGTGTTCGGACGACCCTAAGTTTCTGTCCACCCATCCCACCCCTGAGAGTCTGGTGAACCAGGCCTCCACATCCCAATCCGCATTCCCGTCGGCCCCACCCGACCGGGAGTCAAAGAGGTATGACCAGTTTGGCAAGAAGGTCTTCTCGTCCCTGAGTGCGGGACTGCGGTCTTGCAATACCGCATGCCTCATGGGCCGCTACACCCACTCTCTGTGGGATATGGTCGCGGAGTGTCTGCCGCAATGCCCGCAGGAGGTACGGGACAAGCTCGGCCAGACTATGGTTGAAGGCCGGGATGCGGCGAGGTATTCGATCAGGTGTGGTCTTGATACGACCGACTCGCTGGGCAGAGCGATGTCCATGACGGTGGCGATTCGTCGCCACGCCTGGCTGAGATCCGCCAATTTTTCGCCGGATGTCCAGAATGCCCTGATGGACATGCCGTTCGATGGCAGTCGCCTGTTTGGCGACAAAGCGGACAACGCGCTTGAGCGCTTCAAGGACTCCAGGGTCACGGCCAAGTCCTTGGGTCTCTCGACCCAGCGCCAGCAAACGGGTTCGTTTCGCTCCTTTCGTGGCCACGGAAGGGGCGGTCCCACACGTGCTGCCAGCCACGCACCGCAGAACACTTCTCAACGCGGTGGCGGCCGTGGATTCCGCCGTGGTGGCGGTCGGGGACAGCGGCGAGGTCAGGCCACACCTCCCCCCGCAGCAGCCTCCAAATCCTCCTAGTCCGGGCTTTCGGGCCCATGTGACGCCAGTGGGTGGCAGGGTTCGCCATCACCACTCCCGCTGGTGCACTATCACCTCGGACAGGTGGGTGCTGCAGCTCGTCCGAAGGGGCTACTCCCTCCCCTTCGAGACCACTCCTCCAGCCATGCCACCGCAGAACCACCGTGTGTCGGGGGACCACTTGACACTTCTGCAGGAGGAAGTTACGGCCCTCTTGGCCAAGGGGGCCATCGAGCGCGTTCCTGGGCCAGAAGTAGGGTGTGGTTGCTACTCCCACTACTTTCTGGTGCCCAAGAAGGACAAGGGGGGCCTGCGTCCTATCTTGGATCTACGGAACGTCAACGGCTTCCTCCGGAAGGAGAAGTTCAAGATGTTGACTTTGGCTCAGGTCTTGGCTGCTCTAGACCCGCAAGACTGGATGGTAGCGTTGGACTTGCAGGATGCGTATTTTCACATCCCCGTCCTGCCGGCCCACCGGCGTTACCTGCGGTTCACGGTAGGCCACGAGCACTTTCAGTTTATCGTGCTCCCATTCGGCCTTACCAGCGCCCCACGGGTGTTCACGAAAGTGATGGCGGTGGTCGCAGCTCATCTGCGCCGGTTAGGGGTTTCAGTCTTCCCCTACCTCGACGACTGGTTGTTGAAGGCGGGCTCGCCCCAGACAGTCGTCCACCACCTCCAGATGACGGCAGACCTCCTGCACGAGCTGGGGTTTTCCATCAACGTGCCGAAATCACACCTGTGCCCCTCTCAAAAGCTCCTTTTCATCGGAGCGGTTCTCGACTCGGCGCAGTTTCGGGTTTATCCTCCGGAACGGCGGGTCCGGGATATTCAGGCTTTGATTCCCATCTTTCAGCCGTTATCCCGGGTCTCGGTCAGGTTGACGCTGCGGCTTCTGGGGCTGATGGCCTCCTGCATCCTTCTGGTGCATCACGCCAGGTGGCGGATGCGGGCTCTGCAGTGGGACCTGAAGTTTCAGTGGGCCCAGCATCAGGGCAACCTATCCGACCACGTCCTGATCTCAGAGGGCACTGCGAGACAGTTGCAGTGGTGGCTTACGGACCGCGATTGGGTCAGGGGCAGATCCCTCTCCCTTCCCCAACCGGAGCACGTAGTTGTGACGGACGCGTCCCTCCAGGGCTGGGGAGGCCACTTGGGAGAGGCGGAGATCAGAGGCATCTGGTCTCCGGCGGAGTCCCGGCTCCATATCAACATGTTGGAGCTGCGGGCGATTCACCTAGCACTGAAGGCATTCCTCCCCTTTGTCAACGGGAGTGTAGTGCAGGTGTTCACGGACAACACCACCGCCATGTGGTACTGCAACAAACAGGGCGGAGTGGGGTCGTGGACCCTTTGCCAGGAGGCCCTGCGTCTCTGGCAATGGCTGGAACGTCAGGGCGTGACTCTGACGGTTCAACACCTGGCAGGTTCTCTGAACGCCAGGGCGGACGAACTCAGCCATCGGTGCTCGGTGGATCACGAATGGCGTCTGAACTCGGACGTGGCGAAAGGCCTCTTTCTGCAATGGGGAGAGCCTTGGTTAGATCTATTCGCCACAGAAGAGAACGCGCAATGTCATCAGTTCTGCGCGTTGGAGTTTCCAAGACGGCACTCGCTCGGCGACGCCTTTCGGCGCGAGTGGAGTTGCGGTCTATTGTACGCCTTTCCGCCTATACCACTTCTGCCCAGAGTGCTGAAGAAGATCAGGTGCGACCGGGCCCAAGTTATCCTTGTGGCTCCGGACTGGGCTCGAAGGTACTGGTATCCCGAGCTACTCAGCATGTCAGTCGGTCCCTCGATCCGCCTGCCCCTTCAGGAGGACCTTCTGTCGCAGCAGCAGGGGACGGTCCTCCACCCGAACCTGTCCAGTCTCCACCTCCATGCTTGGAGATTGAGCGGCGACAGTTGAGGCCATTTGACTTGCCTCCTGAAGTCTGTGATGTGATTCTGGCATCCAGGCGTCCCTCCACGAAGTCGGTATACGCCTGCCGGTGGAACAGATTTGTGGCATGGTGCACAGCAAAGGCTGTGGATCCTCTCTCTGCTCCCCTTTCTGAAGTTCTCCTCTTCCTTCTTTCTCTTGCCCAGCAGGGCTCTGCTCTGGGCACTATCAAGGGCTACCTTTCTGCCCTTTCCGCCTTCTTAAGGCTACCTGATCAGCCATCTTTGTTCAAGTCCCCTATTGTACTGAGATTCTTGAAAGGCATCACGCACATGTTTCCTCCTGTTCCGTTCGTGATGCCTCAGTGGGACTTGAACCTGGTTCTGACCTTCTTGATGTGCGCTCCCTTTGAGCCGCTTCATTCCTGTCCTCTCCGTCTTCTCACTTTAAAGACGGCCTTCCTGGTTGCCATCACCTCTGCCAGGAGAGTGAGTGAGCTCCAGGCTCTTTCTGTGAAACCTCCTTTCTTGTCCGTTCATCCTGACAAGGTGGTTCTTAGGACTAGACCTTCTTTCCTGCCCAAAGTAGTTTCTGCTTTTCACATCGGGCAGTCCATTACCTTGCCTTCCTTCTTCCCGCCTCTGCATCCTTCAAAAGATGAAGAGCGGCTCCATCGTCTGGACCCAAAACGTGCGCTTTCATTCTATATGGATCGCACACGCCAGTTCCGGGTGGATGACCAACTGTTTGTTGGCTACGTGGGTGAGAAGAAGGGAAGGGCGGTACAGAAACGAACCATTTCTCGATGGGTCGTCCTGTGCATCAAAGCATGCTACTCTTTGGCTCGGAAGGAGCCTCCTGTTGGGCTGAGGGCCCATTCCACTCGGGCCACGGCGGCTACTACTGCCCTGGGCCGGGGAGTCCCTTTGCAGGACATTTGCCAGGCAGCTACGTGGGCCTCGCTGCACACCTTTGCGAGGCACTACTGCCTGGACAGTCAAGTCCGGAGGGATGGCTTCTTTGGCCGTTCGGTCCTCCAGGACTTTCTGGTGTAGGATTGTATTGGTTCGCAGACCCACCACCGGGGTTGGTATTGCTGGGGTATCTATTCTAAGGTAAGGAATCTAATACTAACCTGTTTCTTTCAGATGAACAAGTTACTTACCTTCGGTAACGATATATCTGTAAGAAACAGTAGTTAGTATTAGATTCCTTACCGCCCCACCCATCCTCCCCGTTCTGCGAACTGATACCTAGGGTTAAGGACATCCCTTTCAGGGCCCTAGTTTCACATGGCACCAGTGTTGGTTCTCACATGGCTCTGCGTGTTCTGGCGCGGAAAAGCTGTGTGCAAAGAACTGATGTCAGCGCGCGGAGGCGGCGTCTATATACTCCAGTGACGTCATCACGGCGCACGACGCCGACGACGCGGAGCCGCAGGGGACGCCTGCAGACGACGCCTACCGACGCGCAGGGGTACTGCTACGCAAAAGTTTCCGGATCCAGACTGACGCCTGGGGTATTCTAAGGTAAGGAATCTAATACTAACTACTGTTTCTTACAGATATATCGTTACCGAAGGTAAGTAACTTGTTCTTCTCTGCCCACCTTTTTTCCCAATCCCTCTACTCCAGCTGAGAAGGCTTTGCATTCTTTAGACCTGAAAAGGGTTTTAAAATTCTATCTGGATAGGTCCAAGTCTATACGTAATTCTGATCAACTATTTGTCAACTATGGATCGATCAGACCAGGTCATGCAGCCTCAAAACGTTCTATATCAAGGTGGATAGTTTTTTGTATCAAGCTTGCCTACCAATTGGCGCAGAAGTCTCTAGGGTTTTCTCCCAAGGCGCATTCCACCAGGGGTAAAGCTGCTACTACAGCTTTTCCCCATAATGTGCCCATGTCTGAGATCTGTATGGCGGCGACCTGGAGGTCCGTCCATACATTTACCAGACATTACTGTCTTGATTCTGACACTAGAGCAGATACACAGGTAGGCCAGGCCTCCTTGCGGAATCTGTTTAACGGCTGAGTTCCTGGCTGTTACAAATTTTTGGGTTGGGTAATGTACCTCTCATTTACCTGCAGGTGGTTGAAGGGCTCGCTATTCTATTCAGTGCTTATGACTATTGGTGAGGATTCCCTGGAAGAGAAGGATAGCTGTAATCCTAGTTCTCTTCCAGGGGGTATCCTCATCAAAGTCATAAGCAACCCACCCGCCTCCCCAGGTAAATGAGATTGGTGTGTTTCTGGTTTATAGTTGAGCCCTGACTTCAGGGTTATGCAAAGAACAACTGACCTAACTGTCACCCCTGAGGCATGATGGGAAGCCAGGGGTCGTGGCTGCCTTAAAGGCACGGTGCCAGTTTTTGGTAAAAATGCTTTCATTTTCTATGCTACTGCTTTTCAATGCAGCCTGTGGCTAACAATGTCTATTTATTAGCAATTTTCAGGATTTATGAGTGTTTTTACTTATTAAAACACAAAGTTCAAGGGCTATTTGACCTAATGTCTTTTTTATTTCCTTGCTAATTTCAGTGCATGTATGAGTGATTACATTGTTTAGCCTCAGTTTTGGGGCTGCATTGTTGTGAGAAAAAAATGATATATGTGCATACACATATGTGGAGCTATTTATGTGATTTACATATATATTTTTATATTGTTTCCGGGGTCCCCGCACGTGGGCAGGAATATTCAGTGCTTATGACTTTGATGAGGAAACCCCTGGAAGAGAACTAGGATTACAGGTAACTTACTTATCCCTACTGTCCATCAAGGGGTAGCATCCGGCAGAGGCCCGGCTCCATATCAACCTTCTGAAGCTGAGGACCATCTGCTTGGTGCTCAAAGCCTTCTTCCTGTCCATCAAGGGCAGAATGGTGCAGGCGCTGATGGACAACACTTTCACCATGTGGTACTGCAAAAAACAGGATGGGGTGGGGTCATGAACCCTGTGTTAGGGGACCTTGCTCCTCTGGAAATGGCTATACCACTAAGGGCTCTTCCTGGTGGTTATCTACCTGGCTGGCTAGCAGATCAGGAGTGGCAGTCACCCCGGAGGTGTCTCATGGTCTACTTGGAATGGCTCAATCTGTTTGCCACCACTCCCTAATTGCAATTACCTCCTCACGGCATGTAAGTGAGCTCCAAGCTCTGTGTGTCCAGCCACCATATACTACCCTCTTCCACAATAAGCTAGTTCTGCATATCCTTTCTGTGAGAAGTTGGCCTGATGTGCAGTGCTCACTATTCTAGTGATCACTATATATCAGTCCAAACAACCCTTATTGATGATTGGTTGTAAGTCAACCTTATAGACCAGCTATCCTAGTAGCATGGATACGAGCAGTCTAAGGCTAAGACTCTAGAGGGCGTGTTAAGCCAGCTGTTTTACCATCACATTACCCCTTGAACACCCAGTGAAAGGACACCACACAAGTGTTATGAAAATAAACAGTGTATTTATTAGAATCACAACAACCCTGTACTCTTTATGAGGACAGGGTGCTAAGCACACAACAAAACTCTTACGAAAATACTTTTAAGTTAGCACGTTACACAAATGCCCGAGGGGCACGAAAAACCATATACTTTCAAAGTGGAATGCGAATTACTAGCAGGTAAGTAACAGTTCTAATAGGCTTTGGAATCGCTAGGACTGGACTAGGGAATCGTTAGATTACTACTAGGAGGCCCAGGGGACTCGGGTGCAGAGTGTGCACTCTCACGCGGGATGCGGGACAAAGTCTATGGAAGCTAGAATTCACAAAGTTAGTGTTCACGGGCGAACCCGACCTGGTAGGAAGAAAACGACAGTGGATCCTGACCCTAGGATAGTGAGGCTATGCTGGGACACCGAAGTGCCGAAGTTACCTAGCCCAGGGGCTGCAGCTGCATAGGTCTGAAAAGACGTCGGGGATCTCGTTGCCGGACCAGGAGCCTGGAAGAAGGAAGTTGCTGGCAGGCGACCAGTGAAGGAAAGTTCGAGGGATCCAAGCCTGGATCAAGGAAGAAGAAAACCTGAAAGCAGAGGGGACCAAGTTCTTGAATCACTAGCCAGTGATTAAGTGGGCACCAGGATGGCACCGGGCGAAGTCACCGCAGTCAGGTGAGTGGGCGCTGCTGGGCTCTGCAGTCTCTCGGACCAGGAGGCGTTGTCGGCGACCAGGATGGAGGTGCGAGCTGTCCCACGAAGGATGAAGTCGTTGGCGTCGAAGTTACCCAGGATTGGGCAACAAGCCTTGGCTAATTCAAGCCCACGCGGTGGACTCAAAATGGCGTCTTGAGTGGACCAGGAGGGTCCAGGGTGCTCCTCTTCTGGGAGGGAGCAAGGGCCAGTCTGGAGCAACCAGACCAGCAGCAGAAATGTCGTCGGGCGTCGTCAGGAAGGCCACAAGCCAACGGGCTAGTAGCCAAACAACGCGGTGAGCAGCGGAAAGCAGAAGGGCCCCACGCAGATCGTGGAGATGCTGGGGGGCTGCACTTCGGAGCTGGAGCTGCTCAGAGTCGGGGCTTCTCGGACCCCAAAGCACTCACCAGTAGATTACTCGGCGGGCTTGCTGGAAAGAAGTCGTGCAGTCTTGCAGAGGGCCGGTCCCTTGAGGTCTCGTCGCACCCACGGTTCTCAGCTGGGCTGTAGAGGTGGGTAGAGGTCAGAGGTGCCAGGGAAGCCGGTTCTCGTCGAGCTGGGCAGTCGGATTCCGGAGGAAGGACTTACAGCAGACCGCAGTGTTCTGAGATGGTGCCTGCGGATGCAGGGTGACTACTCCTTAGTCACAAGGGAGAAATCTTAGGAAGAAGTCTTGAGTTCCTTTCGCAGAAAGTAGTTTCAGGATTCAAAGATGATCTGATTTGGAAGGGGGCCAGTCTCTACCTTTATCCTGTAAAAAGGGGCTGGCACGCGACTAGGTCCTGCCCTATGGGTGGGACCAGGAGGGGGGTGGTTACACCCACTTCCTTGGCGGGCTTTTCCCCAGCACAGGGTCTGGAGTGACCCTGGAACTGGTTCCAGCCAGCCTATGCACAGTGAGCACCGGGGTGCCACGTGCAGTCACCTTCCTCTAAAGCCCTGCCTACCTACAATACACAAAACCCTGTCTGGGACGGTGCTGGCACCGCCCCTGGCAGGAAACCCTTTGTCCTTATCTCCTGCTCTGGGAGGACTCCCAGCAGCAGGAGGGCAGACTTGTGTCTCGGTGGCAGCATCCATTTTGTGGATGCTAAGGCTCTGTCTGACTTTTAACCGGGTTATAGGTTACAGGCATGTCGTGTCCCTCTAGAAGGGTGGAATGCTAACCCCGTCGCCAGAATTGGCGAGGGGTTAGTATTCCAATTCGTATGACACCTTACTCGACATGTTTTGATAAAGCGATACCAGAGTTGGCACATAACCGCGAGGATTATAATGCACTTAAGAGTATATGGTATGCGATATCATGGAAACGGCTAAGGGATGGATCCCGAAAGCCGCAGACAGGCTCAGCTCATGCCAGAGCACCATCTCACACGATTCCAAGCACTCTGCCTTCAGGATTGTTAAGGCCTGCCATAGGAGTGACTGATAGGAGATCTGTGTGTCCATTTTAGGGTTAGATATAGGTATACTATATCTAAAGCAAAGGGTGATTACACCACCTTGCCCCAGCTGTCGTGCAGCCAGTTGTGTCAGATTTGGATGGCCAGCCAGGGGTGGCATAATACATGCTGCAGCCCCTGGTAGGCCCTGGGTACACCTATGCCCTGGGTACCTAAGGTACACTGTACAGGGACTGATAAGGTGGCTCAGTATCCAATTTAGATATGTACCTAAGGTACATGGAATCCATTTTACAGAGAGAGCAGTGGGCCTGAGGTCCTGAATAGCAGGGCCTCAGGTCAACTAAGTCAGAAAACCAGCAAAACACCAGGCAAAAAGTTGGGGGCAACCATAGTCAGGGATCTACCTTCCTACATAACCCCCCCCCCAAACGAAAGGAGATAAGGCTATCCTTGTCCAGGTAAGCCTATATTGCCTAAGTGGCCATTTAAGGAAGTACCAGCACTGGCATGGTTACCCCCTATGTCATGGTCCACTAAGCGATCCCTCACCCTAAGGGTGTCTGAGGGTCTCCACCATAGGGAATCTCTACCTGTGGTGTGTTTTGTCAAAGAAAAAGGCTGGTGCTGAAATGGAGTACTGGAGTGAGGCTCCACTAACTTTGGGCTCAGCTTCCTCCAATCATTATCCACCATAGAGGCCTTTCTTTCCAAGACTGAGTTGTTTTGGGCTCTCAGGGTCAACCTCTGGCTACCTACAGCTGGAGGTTGGGTCCCTCTGTTTGGCTTACTGGAGGGACAGTTCAGGTCTGGGGCCCTCAGGTCCCAAGTTTGGCTGTGCCCAACAGTGTCCATCTGTGGGAGGTCCCTAACTAATTTTAAGGGGGATCCCTCAGGAGTGTGTCTTATTTTCACTTGGCTAGGTCTACTAGCTTCAGTGCCCTTAATCTGCTGATTGGGAAATTCTTTTGGACAGGGGGCCCCTTGGGGTCCAACACTGGCCTCCCTGACCTCTCCAGCCCTGGGCTGACTGAGGCAGGGTAGAGAGGGGCAGGTTACCTGCTCCAGACTGGGTCCCACCTTGGAAGGGTCCACTGACATCAGGGGTTCTGCCAGACTAGGCCTGACTATCTCTGTGGCAGTTTCTTCACAAGGGGTCAGATCAGTTCCCTGAGGAGGCTGATCCTTTCCTAAAGTCTGGTGGGAGGGAGATTTCTCTTCCTCCTCAATACTCTCTGTCTGAGTGGAGTGATCCATAGTTTCAGGCTTCACAACACTGTCATCTGTCTGAGTTTGAGCTGTGGCCATCACAACTCTCCCAACCTTTTCAGGAGGGGGCTCAGTTTGGGTGTGGGCTGTTACCATTACAGCCTTGACAACCTGTTCTGGGAAGGAAGTTGTCTGAGATTGGGTTGTGACTGGCACAACCCTCCTGGCCTGTTCAGGGAGGATATCTTGGACTGGGGCTGTGGCTACCACTGCCCCACTAACCTTACCATGGATGTTTACCATTCTAGAATGGGTTTCTTGCTCTACTTCAGCCCAGGCTGAAAGCTCTAAATCATTCCCCAGTAGGCAATCTACAGGCAAGTTTGGTGACACTGCCACTCTCTTGTGGCCAGTGACACCTCCCCAGCTGAGATTGACCACTGCCATGGGATGATCTCTCTGTACTCCATCAATATTGGTCACCTGGTATGTGGCACCAGGTAAAAGTTGCCTTGAGGGGACTAGACTCTCAGTCACCATAGTGATGCTAGCCCCTGTATCTCTATAGGCCTCAACTTTTATACCATTGATGAGGGGCTCCTGTCTGTACTTACCCAAAGTGTTGGGACAAGTGGTGAAGTTGGCAAACCCCATGCCAGTCTCACAGACAAGAGTATCTAAGTTTGGGGACCTGGTTAGGCCAGAGTCCCCAGGAACTCCCAAAGTAAATGCACCCAAATTCTTGGGGGCACTCCCACCACCTGGGGGATTACTACTAGTAGTAACAGGAGGTTTGGGAATGTTACTTGGGGGTATGTTTTCCTTATTGTTATTCTTTGGGCAACTGCTGTCAGTTTTTAAATGACCCACCTGTTTACAGGGATAACAATAAGGTTTCTTTTGGTTATTGGAAGGATTCTGGGACCCACCCCCCTCAGAGGATTTTTGGGGCCCTGATGTGGTTTGATCTGTAGATTTATTCCCACCCTTCTCTTGAGGCTTGGTTGATTCCTTCTTCTGGTCACCACCTTGGTTCTTGGGCCTAATCCTGGTTCTGACCCATTTGTCTGCCCTCTTACCCAATTCTTGTGGAGAGGTCAGATCAGAGTCTACCAGGTGCTGGTGTAATAACTGGTTCTGACAATTATTTAAGACTTGCTCTCTCATAATTAGATTATACAATCCCTTGAAATCAGTAACCTTACTACCCAGTAGCCAGCCTTCCAAAGCCTTAGTGGCACAATCAACAAAGTCTGACCAGTCCTGAGACTGAGTTTTCTGGGTGTCTCTGAACAGCAACCTGTACTGCTCAGTGGTTAAGCCAAACCCATCAACCAGTGCATTTTTCAGGACCTGGTAGTTGTTAGCATCCTCCACTCTTGTAGTGAGGAGCTTATCTCTACCTTTACCATCAAAGGAGAGCCACAGTATAGCTGCCCACTGACTCTGGGGAATGCACTGCGCAGTGCAGGCCCTCTCCAGAGCAGCCATCCATTTCTGGATGTCATCCCCTTGCTTAAAGGGGGGCACTATTTTAGTCAGGTGTTTAGTATCTAAACCCTTCTCTCTATCTCTTGGGAGATTGCTGCCACCAGTGGGAGCTAGCCCACTCATCTGCTGCTCTCTTGCCAGGGCAAGCTTCTCTTTGGCCAGGGCAATTTCTTCCCTTTCAATCCTCAGTTCAGCTTGTCTCATCCTAGCTTCATGCTCCTTTCTCTGAGGGGAAGTAAATCTCCTCTGTGGAGGATTCCTTCTCCCCTGAGAAGAGGCATTAGAGTGCAGAGATCTATTGGAGTCCCTAGAAAGAGATCTATCTCTCCTAACTCCAAGGTTAGGCCCACTTCGGGTCAGTACTGGGGGGCCCCCAGATCCTAGCCCAAGTAAGTCTAAGTTGGTCCTAGTTAGCCTTCTGACTACCTCAAGACCCTTGTCTACCTCATCCCCAGAGAGTACCTCCTCATCCTCCTCCTCAACTGCTGAATCAGTGTTGGGGAGGTCTGGATCCCCAGAGGTTCCCTCTAAGGCTGGCATGCTCTCATGTAACTGAGAGAGCTTTCTGGCATCATATGTCTCTAAGAGACCTATCAGAAAGGGAAGGGTGGGGTTAGACCCCTGCTTCAGTTTCCTGGAGACACAGAGTTGCCTCATCTCCTGAAAATTGAGAGCTGCATATCTTGAAGTGACCTGTGGAGGGTCAACACTGACCAGGGGAGTCTCAGTAGAGTCCCCCTGAGTCGACATGCTTTTCTAGTGAGGTGTAAGTGGTGCACTTACCTACACTATATGTTTGCCTACTGATCCCTTGCTAGAGTTGTAGTTTAGGGTGTGCTAGGCCCTAGGAGCTACAACAGCTGGTTCAGTAGAACTCAGAGTATTCTAAGCTAAGTTATATGTACCTTTAGTACTTATGTGATCTTTCACAAGATATTCTTAGGGCATGTGTGGTAAAACAACAGCAAGCTCAAATCCCAACCGCTGCCCACCAATGTGAGAAGTTGGCCTGATGTGCAGTGCTCACTATTCTAGTGATCACTATATATCAGTCCAAACAACCCTTATTGATGATTGGTTGTAAGTCAACCTTATAGACCAGCTATCCTAGTAGCATGGATACGAGCAGTCTAAGGCTAAGACTCTAGAGGGCGTGTTAAGCCAGCTGTTTTACCATCACATTACCCCTTGAACACCCAGTGAAAGGACACCACACAAGTGTTATGAAAATAAACAGTGTATTTATTAGAATCACAACAACCCTGTACTCTTTATGAGGACAGGGTGCTAAGCACACAACAAAACTCTTACGAAAATACTTTTAAGTTAGCACGTTACACAAATGCCCGAGGGGCACGAAAAACCATATACTTTCAAAGTGGAATGCGAATTACTAGCAGGTAAGTAACAGTTCTAATAGGCTTTGGAATCGCTAGGACTGGACTAGGGAATCGTTAGATTACTACTAGGAGGCCCAGGGGACTCGGGTGCAGAGTGTGCACTCTCACGCGGGATGCGGGACAAAGTCTATGGAAGCTAGAATTCACAAAGTTAGTGTTCACGGGCGAACCCGACCTGGTAGGAAGAAAACGACAGTGGATCCTGACCCTAGGATAGTGAGGCTATGCTGGGACACCGAAGTGCCGAAGTTACCTAGCCCAGGGGCTGCAGCTGCATAGGTCTGAAAAGACGTCGGGGATCTCGTTGCCGGACCAGGAGCCTGGAAGAAGGAAGTTGCTGGCAGGCGACCAGTGAAGGAAAGTTCGAGGGATCCAAGCCTGGATCAAGGAAGAAGAAAACCTGAAAGCAGAGGGGACCAAGTTCTTGAATCACTAGCCAGTGATTAAGTGGGCACCAGGATGGCACCGGGCGAAGTCACCGCAGTCAGGTGAGTGGGCGCTGCTGGGCTCTGCAGTCTCTCGGACCAGGAGGCGTTGTCGGCGACCAGGATGGAGGTGCGAGCTGTCCCACGAAGGATGAAGTCGTTGGCGTCGAAGTTACCCAGGATTGGGCAACAAGCCTTGGCTAATTCAAGCCCACGCGGTGGACTCAAAATGGCGTCTTGAGTGGACCAGGAGGGTCCAGGGTGCTCCTCTTCTGGGAGGGAGCAAGGGCCAGTCTGGAGCAACCAGACCAGCAGCAGAAATGTCGTCGGGCGTCGTCAGGAAGGCCACAAGCCAACGGGCTAGTAGCCAAACAACGCGGTGAGCAGCGGAAAGCAGAAGGGCCCCACGCAGATCGTGGAGATGCTGGGGGGCTGCACTTCGGAGCTGGAGCTGCTCAGAGTCGGGGCTTCTCGGACCCCAAAGCACTCACCAGTAGATTACTCGGCGGGCTTGCTGGAAAGAAGTCGTGCAGTCTTGCAGAGGGCCGGTCCCTTGAGGTCTCGTCGCACCCACGGTTCTCAGCTGGGCTGTAGAGGTGGGTAGAGGTCAGAGGTGCCAGGGAAGCCGGTTCTCGTCGAGCTGGGCAGTCGGATTCCGGAGGAAGGACTTACAGCAGACCGCAGTGTTCTGAGATGGTGCCTGCGGATGCAGGGTGACTACTCCTTAGTCACAAGGGAGAAATCTTAGGAAGAAGTCTTGAGTTCCTTTCGCAGAAAGTAGTTTCAGGATTCAAAGATGATCTGATTTGGAAGGGGGCCAGTCTCTACCTTTATCCTGTAAAAAGGGGCTGGCACGCGACTAGGTCCTGCCCTATGGGTGGGACCAGGAGGGGGGTGGTTACACCCACTTCCTTGGCGGGCTTTTCCCCAGCACAGGGTCTGGAGTGACCCTGGAACTGGTTCCAGCCAGCCTATGCACAGTGAGCACCGGGGTGCCACGTGCAGTCACCTTCCTCTAAAGCCCTGCCTACCTACAATACACAAAACCCTGTCTGGGACGGTGCTGGCACCGCCCCTGGCAGGAAACCCTTTGTCCTTATCTCCTGCTCTGGGAGGACTCCCAGCAGCAGGAGGGCAGACTTGTGTCTCGGTGGCAGCATCCATTTTGTGGATGCTAAGGCTCTGTCTGACTTTTAACCGGGTTATAGGTTACAGGCATGTCGTGTCCCTCTAGAAGGGTGGAATGCTAACCCCGTCGCCAGAATTGGCGAGGGGTTAGTATTCCAATTCGTATGACACCTTACTCGACATGTTTTGATAAAGCGATACCAGAGTTGGCACATAACCGCGAGGATTATAATGCACTTAAGAGTATATGGTATGCGATATCATGGAAACGGCTAAGGGATGGATCCCGAAAGCCGCAGACAGGCTCAGCTCATGCCAGAGCACCATCTCACACGATTCCAAGCACTCTGCCTTCAGGATTGTTAAGGCCTGCCATAGGAGTGACTGATAGGAGATCTGTGTGTCCATTTTAGGGTTAGATATAGGTATACTATATCTAAAGCAAAGGGTGATTACACCACCTTGCCCCAGCTGTCGTGCAGCCAGTTGTGTCAGATTTGGATGGCCAGCCAGGGGTGGCATAATACATGCTGCAGCCCCTGGTAGGCCCTGGGTACACCTATGCCCTGGGTACCTAAGGTACACTGTACAGGGACTGATAAGGTGGCTCAGTATCCAATTTAGATATGTACCTAAGGTACATGGAATCCATTTTACAGAGAGAGCAGTGGGCCTGAGGTCCTGAATAGCAGGGCCTCAGGTCAACTAAGTCAGAAAACCAGCAAAACACCAGGCAAAAAGTTGGGGGCAACCATAGTCAGGGATCTACCTTCCTACACTTTCTACTATAAGTTGTGACACTGTTCCACATTGGTTACACTATTACCCTGCCTGATATTCTATGCTCTGTCTAACCCCTCTAAGAACGAGGAGAGACTCTATCCCGTGGACCCCAAAAGAGCACTCAGCTTCTACATCGATCGTACCAACATTCACCAGGTGGGTGGTCAGCTCTTTGTGGGGTTCGCCAGAGTAAAAAATGGCAAGTCTGTGCAAGTGTACCTTCTCACGTTGTATCGTGCTCTGCATTAAGATCTGCTACGCATTGACAAAAAGGGCAACCTTGAGAAGGGCTGCGTGCCCATTCCACCAGGGCGAATGCGGCTACCACTGTGTTGGCACATGAAGTTCCAATCCTCAACATCTGCAAGGCAGCTATGTTGGCGTCTCTCCATATCTTCATGAAAGTTTGTCTCGGTAGCCAAGTACTCCGATAAGGGCTCCATGCCTTCTCAGTCCTGACGGACTTTCTGGTGTGAGTCCATTCACAGTACACCTCCTATTAGGTACTGCTTTAGCATCTATTAAAAAAGGTGAGGAGTCTTTGGCTAGAAGTCACTATCAGAAGAACACATTACTTACGCCTTTTCTGGTGGAGATTCTATCTAGCCACAAATTCCTCAATGACCTACCCATCCTACCCCATTCTGTGACTGGACTCTGCTCAATAATAATATCCCACATCTAGGAATCTGCACACTGGTTTATCACTTTTCTTTTGGGACTGCAAGTCTAGAGTCTCTTAGAGTCTTGAAAGCAACTATTGTCAGCACACAGGAGTGGCTCCTATAAAGTCCCCACATGTTACTTCCATAGCGAAATGGCATCAGTGTGGAGCCGCACAACACCACTTTCCGGCACGGCACTAAGGTACTATGGAAAAGTTTTTAGATCCAGTCTGATACCTTGAGAATATTTAAAAGGTGAGGAATCTGCAGCTAAATAGAGTCTCTACTCGAAAACAAGTTACTGGAGATAACTAACGTGTTCATTTGGCAGAATTTGGTTTCAGATATTTCTCAAACAGAGTACATATAAGGACCATATGAAATCATTTAAGGTTTTTTCTTTGTACTATCCTTGTTTTCTGTTGGGTGGTTAAAGAATTTGAGATGTCTTTTCTGCACTTTTCACTCTCTGACAAAGAATCCCCCCAGTGTGCGAACTGATCACAATACTAGAATGACTAATCAAGGAACCCTTCAAACCCATACAAAAGGTATCTCTGCAAATGCTCTTGTGGAAGACTGCCTTTTTATTGGCAATTTCTTGGGATAGTTGTGCAAGATAAGTACAGCTTGCCCCAGTATTGGAACTTTCATAGAATCCCATGCATTTGTATCATTCCCCGTCGTCGGAATGGGAGTCTCGGTAACCAAAAATAACATAGCAGTAGGTACAAAAGAGAAAGAAAAGGCCTAGGCCTCATTGCCTTTAATAGCATATCCGCCTCTTTTTGTAAAAGTGACCAAACTAATCATCAGCCAATCAGAAGAGCCTCACCCCATAGAACCCTCCTGAAGGAACCTCAAAGCTTCAGATTTTCTACCGCACGTTGTGCTTAGGGAGTCTCCTTTGAGCTCTGCTCAATCTCAACTCTTTCAAGTGTTTTCTTCAGGATTTCTCTTCAGAATTGTTGGCTGTTCCTTCCAGGATGTCTGATAAGGAGAAGAAGAAGGCCCTTTTCAAGCCATGCTCCACCTGAGGCAAGAAAAGATTGTTTGTTGAGGATAGACATAAAGATTGTATGTATTGCCTCTATCCTGATCATAAGGCTGTGGACTGCAAGATCTGCCGCACCTTTTCTACCAAGACCCTCCGGGACCGTGAAGATAGACTTCTTACCTGGTCCCAAAAGTTGAAGTCCAGAAAGGACACAGTTTCCAGTGACAGTGAAGACTCTTCCTCAGCCTCATCTACAAGAAGGTCAGTCAAAAGGGGTAGGGTTTCCCCTTCTCCTTCTGTGGTGCGTCCATCTAAGGCCTCAAAAAAGCCCCCCAGAGAGTCTGAGAGCCGAAGTCGAAGCCGAAGTCAGCTGCGGCGTACCAAAAGGATCATCACTCAGCCCCACCCTCTTCAACGTCTACATCAGCCCCCTCGCAGCCATCGCACGCCAACACAACCTCAACATCATCTCCTACGCCGACGACACCCAGCTGATCCTCTCTCTCACCAACGACCCAGCCACCGCCAGAACCAACCTACACGAAGGGATGAAAGACGTAGCCGAGTGGATGATGAACAGCCGCCTGAAACTGAACTCAGACAAGACGAAGTCCTCATCCTTGGATCATCACCCTCTGCCTGGGACAACTCCTGGTGGCCCCCTGCCCTGGGCAGCGCACCCAAACCAATGGACCACGCACGCAACCTGGGCTTCATCCTGGACTCCTCCCGCTCGATGACCAGACAAGTCAACGCCGTCTCATCATCATGTTTCAACATCTTACGCATGCTCCGAAAGATCTTCCGATGGATCCCCACCGAAACCAGGAAGACGGTCACCCAGGCACTCGTCACCAGCCGACTGGACTACGGAAACACCCTCTACACCGGAACCACAGCCAAACTGCAGAAAAGACTCCAACGCATCCAGAACGCCTCCGCACGACTCATCCTGGACATCCCCCGACACAGCCACATCTCCGGACACCTGAGAGACCTGCACTGGCTCCCCGTCAGCAAGAGAATCACGTTCTGACTCCTCACCCACGGACACAAGGCCCTCCACGACCTGGGCCCCAGGTACCTCAACAACCGCCTGACCTTCTACACTCCCGCCCGCCAGCTACGATCGACCAGCCACGCCCTCGCCGCCGTTCCACGCATTCGAAGAGCCACCATGGGAGGAAGATCCTTCTCCTACCTGGCAGCCAAGACTTGGAACTCCCTCCCCATCCTCCTCCGTCTTACCCAAGACCACCTCTCCTTCAGGAAACAACTCAAGACCTGGCTGTTCGAGCAGTACCGGACCCCTCACCCCCAAGCGCCTTGAGACCCTCCGGGTGAGTAGCGCGCTATACAAATTTCTTGATTGATTGAGAGCCAAGGTCCGGTCGAATCTCCTCACCACGGTGAAAAGGAGAGGGAGGGACCATTTACATCTTCTTCTGGGACTAAAACTGCTCCAGGCTTCAAAACATCATCTTCTCAGTCTTCTGAGAAGTCTGACAAGAGTTCCAAGTCGTCGAAGACACAGCTGAAGGCTTCGTCGACGAAGACGTTGAAGCCCAAATCTAAAGTAGTGGTGTCGACGGGCTCGTCGACGGGATCGTCGGCGTCGACGGGGTCGTTGACAGTGACAGCGACGTTGATGAGGATGTCGACGATGGCATCGACGACGGCATCGACGACGAAGATTTCGACGGCGGTGACGAAGACAGTATCGTTGTCGAGTACTTCGACGACGACAACTTTGACGATGACGGCAGCAGGAGCGTCGACGGTCTTGTCGTCGACGACGCCCATCTAGTCGTCGGTAGTTCACTCGTCGACGACGCCGACGATGGCAGCATTGTCAGAAACAACTCCATTGTCGACGGGATCATTGACGATATTGTCGTTGACGGAAAGAATTACTATTTCCATGAGACGGATTACACCTGACATGACGTCACCGAGGAGAGTTACCCCCTTGCCTCCAGCTCAGCTGTTAGAAGAGGATGATGACGACTCAGATGAGGAGGATCAGGACTCATATGGTTATGCACACAGTCCTTCCCAGCTTCTAGTAAAATGTCAGGAGACGGATTCTGAAGGATAGTACCTGCAGGAATATGGGTATCAACATTCTGCTCAGCCACAGGACTATACGAGGCAAGAGATGGTGTCTGTACCATCTTCGCTCTTGCAGGATCTCCACAACATGCTGCAGGATTACAAATCCAGATGTTCACAGCCTGCTACTATTCTGACTACGCAAGCCCTGTCGGTCCCTACGACCCCTGCACTGGTTTCTCCAGAGTTGCCGGCTCAGGTGATATCTCAGCCGCAAACACCGGTTCCACAGGTACCTTCAATACCACTGGATACTCATGATGACTCCTCAGATGAGGATCAAAACTTTGATGGCAGACCTAATCAGGGTGTAGAATGGGACGAGTATGTCATCCCAGACCCGGCGTCACCATGTCCGAATCCAGTGGACTCCCCTCCGGTGGATATCGGGGGGTTCCATAAGTTGATGGAGAGGGCCTCTAGCAGATTCAAGCTTCCAATGCCTTCAGTTGCCACCGATTGTTTTTATATGACTTTAAAGAGCCTTATAAGAAGGTTACTAGATCTATCCCCATTGTTCAACATGTTTGGGAGGAAGGCCTTAAAGCGATGAAAAACCCAGCGGCGGTGGTCCCTGTACTACCGCGCCTCGAAAAGAAATACAAGGCACCTGAGGATGGTCCGGCGTCTTTGACAGGGCTCCCAAAACCGGACTCGGTGATTTCTCAAGTTGCACAGAGGAAGTCACGCAACCCATCAGCTCCTTTAACAACTCCTCCAGATAAGGAAGGCAGGAGGTTATACAACGCTGGGAAGAGATTTTCTTCTATGGCTAGTCTGTTGGTGCGGGCAGCAAATGCCTTGGCGATATTGGGCAGGTACAATTGCCAACTATGGTGTGATATTTCGCCCCATCTAGATCAACTGCCTCAGGAGTCAAAGAGCGAACCAAGGAAAATTTTACAAGAAGGGGAGGCAAAGTCAATGGAGATAATTGATTGTGCCATGGACATCGCCAAAACTGCCTTTCGATCGCTAGTTGGTGCTGCAGTTCTTCGTCGCCAGGGATGGCTCAGGGCGATTTGGTTCAGACCCGAAATCCAGAATAAAATCTTGGATCTACCTTTTGATGGAGAGGCGTTGTTCGGGAAACATATCGATGACACTCTCCAGGATATCAAGAAGGATACAGAGACGGCGAGGTCTCTGGGTAAACTACAGTACCGAAAAGCTCCTTTCAGAGGTGCTAGAGGTAAGTGTACCACTTACAGAGGCTCTTACCAGCAGCAACGATACCCATCGTGTGGATCAGGCTCACAGCAATACCGCCAGCCTTATCAACAAACACAAAGCCAGTCCTCGAATTTCTCTCCATTGAATAATAATCGCCAAGGACGGGATACGTCAAAGAGGCAATAGCGGCGTTCTGTGCCCACCTCCACAAGATCATCGGTAGGAGGCAGTGTATCTCAGTACCTTCAGAATTGGTCCAAGATAACATCAGACCGTTGGGTGCTAAACATCATTCGAAAGGGCCATACTTTGGAATTTACACAAATCCCACCATCCAAGCCCCCGGCCGCCATCCCATCAAAACATCTGCGGCTCGAAGTTCATCAGATGCTCCTGAAAGGTGCTATAGAGCCAGTCCCCTCCTCTCAAAGAGGGGAAGGATTCTATTTTTAGGTTCTTCCTTGTGAGGAAGACGCTAGAGAAATGGTGCCCCATTTTAGATCTCAGGGAGCTCAACACCTATCTCATTTCCCTATCCTTCCGGATGGTCTCTGTGAGAAGTTGGCCTGATATATGATGCTCACTAGTTCTAGTGATCACCTTGTATCAGTCAAAACAACCCTTATGGTGATTGGTTGAAAGTCAACCTTATAGACCAGCTATCCTAATGGTAGCATGGACAAAGCAGTCTTAGGCTAAACTCTTTTGGCATGTGAAGCCAGCTGTTTTACCACAATATAACCCCTTGAATATCATATGAAAGGTCACCACACAGGTTGTTATGAAAATAAACAGTCTATTTATTAATAACAACACCGCTGAACTCTTTATGAGGTCAGAGGGCTAAGCACATGACAATCTCTTAAGAAAAATACGACAAGTTGCACGAAATTACAATGGTGCCCTAGGGGCACGACAAACCATATACTAAGTAAGTGGAATGTGAAAGTCGATAAAAGGAATGGAGCTGTCCAGAGGCTGTAGGATCGTTGGGACCACGCTACACTAACTCTAGGTAAGTAATAGGAGGCCCACGGAACGCGTGTGCAGAGTGTGAACTCACACGCGAGATGTGTAACAACGTCTATGGACAGTACAGTTCAAGTTAAAGGTGAGTACGGACAATCCTGACTAGTTAGGACTAAAACGACTGTGGAACTGGACACTAAGACAGTTAAACTACCCTTGAGCACCGAAATGCTCTCGTTACCTCACCCACGGCTGCGGGTGCATAGGTGTCAAAGTGTGTCGGGTTCTCGCGTTGAAGTCTATGGACCCTGGAAGAAAAGATGCTACAGGCGACCAGGAGGAAGATGTCCGGTGCGATCCAAGGGTGGATCGGTGAAGAAGAGGACCTGAAAGCAGAGGGGACGGTGTTCAAAGTCACTAGCCAGTGATCGGTGTGGAACCAGGAAAGAACCAGGTGCTGTCGTCGCGATCAGGTGAAGAGTGGACGCTTGACTCTGCAGCCACGTGGACCAGGAGGTGTCTTCGACGACCAGGATGGAGGCACGAGCTGTCCCACGCAGGCTCTCGCTGTCGGCGGTGTCGGATCCGGAATTGGAGTCAACAGGCCTTGGCAAAGGCAACCCACGCGGTGAGTGGAAAAGACGTCTGGTGCGGACTAGGAGAGTCCGGGGTGCCCCTCTTTTGGAAGGGAGCAAGGGCCAGTCTGGAGCACCCAGACCAGCAGTGAAGATTCAAAGGTTCGTCGTCTAGGAGGACACTAGCCAGCCGGCAAGTGACCATACAACGCGTCGAGCAGCAAACAAGCAGAAGGGCCCCACGCAGATCTCGTGGAAGCTGGAGGGCTGATCTTCGGTGCAGGGGCTGCTCGGGGCTGGGGCTTCCCAATCCCCAAAGCACTTGGTCGAGTTTACCTCGGGAGTCGTGCTGGAAGTGAAGTGCAGGTTCTTTCAAGATGGCCGGTCCCACGTGTCTCGTCGCACCCACGGGTCTCAGCTTTGCTGCAGATGTGATTTGAGGTCGGAGAGGTCTGGGAATCCGGGTCTCGTCGGGCTCTGAAGTCTGGATCCTCGAGGGAAGACGACAAAGTGAAGCTGCTGGACGCTTGATGGTGCCTGCAGTTGCAGGGTGGACACTTCTTGTCCACAAGGGAGATTCTTCAGTTTTCTGTGGAGCAGAACGTCGAAGTCCAGAGTTTCTTCTTGTAGAATTGTTCAGGATAATCTAATTTGGAATGGGACCAGCTCCTACCTTTATTCTCCTAAAGGGGGCTGCACTACTGACTAAGTCCCTCCCCTGGGTGGGACCAGGAAGGGGGGTGGCTACACCCCCTATCCTTTGTCCGGTTTCCCTCCAGAGCTGGGGCAGGGGTGCCCCAGCAACTGGTTTGAACCGGTGTATGCACGGGACACCTTGTGTGCCCCAGGCATGTCTCATTCCTTTCAGGCCTGTCCTACCCAATACACAAAATCCTGTCTGGGGTGGTGCTAGCACCTCCCAAGGCAGGAAACCCTTTGTCCAAGCCTCCCTCGCTGGAAGGACTCCCAGCAGCAGGAGGTCAGACTTGTGTCTGTGGTGGCAGTGTGAGAAGTTGGCCTGATATATGATGCTCACTAGTTTTAGTGATCACCTTGTATCAGTCCAAACAACCCTTATGGTGATTGGTTGTAAGTCAACCTTATAGACCAGCTATCCTAATGGTAGCATGGACAAAGCAGTCTTAGGCTAATCTCTTTTGGCATGTGAAGCCAGCTGTTTTACCACAATATAACCACTTGAATACCAGATGAAAGGACACCACACAGGTTGTTATGAAAATAAACAGTATATTTATTAATAACAACACCTCTGAACTCTTTATGAGGTGAGAGGGCTAAGCACATGACAATCTCTTACGAAAAATACGATAAGTTGCACAAAATTACAATGGTGCCCTAGGGGCACGACAAACCATATACTAAGTAAGTGGAATGTGAAAGTCGATAAAAGGAATGGAGCTGTCCAGAGGCTGTAGGATCGATGGGACCACGCTACACTAACTCTAGGTAAGTAATAGGAGGCCCACGGAACGCGTGTGCAGAGTGTGAACTCACACGCGAGATGCGTAACGTCTATGGACAGTACAGTTCAAGTAAAAGGTGAGTACGGACAATCCTGACTAGTTATGACAAAAACGACTGTGGAACTGGACACTAGGACAGTTAGACTACCCTTGAGCACCGAAATGCTCTCGTTACCTCACCCACGGGCTGCGGGTGCATAGGTGCCAAAGTGTGTCGGGTTCTCGCGTTGAAGTCAATGGAGCCTGAAAGAAAAGATGCTGCAGGCGACCAGGAGGAAGATGTCCGGTGCGATCCAAGGGTGGATCGGTGAAGAAGAGGACCTGAAAGCAGAGGGGACAGTGTTCAAAGTCACTAGCCAGTGACCGGTGTGGAACCAGGAAGGAACCAGATGCTGTTGTCGCGATCAGGTGAAGAGTGGACGCTTGACTCTGCAGCCACGTGGACCAGGAGGTTTCTTCGACGACCACGATGGAGGCACGAGCTGTCCCAGGCAGGCTCTCGCTGTCGGCGGTGTCGGATCCGGAATTGGAGTCAACAGGCCTTGGCAAAGGCAACCCACGCGGTGAAGGGAAAAGACGTCTGGTGCGGACTAGGAGAGTCCGGGGTGCCCCTCCTTTGGAAGGGAGCAAGGGCCAGTCTGGAGCAACCAGACCAGCAGCAAAGATTCAAAGGTTCGTTGTCTAGGAGGCCACTAGCCAGCTGGCAAGTGACCAGACAACGCGTTGAGCAGCAGACAAGCAGAAGGGCCCCACGCAGATCTCGTGGATGCTGGAGGGCTGATCTTCGGTGCAGGGGCTGCTCGGGGCTGGGGCTTCTCAGTCCCCAAAGCACTTGGTCGAGTTTACCTCGGGAGTCGTGCTGGAAGCGAAGTGCAGTTTCTTTCAAGATGGCCGGTCCCACGTGTCTCGTCGCACCCACGGATCTCAGCTGCGCTGCAGATGTAGGTTGAGGTCGGAGAGGTCTCGGAAACCGGGTCTCGTCGGGCTCTGAAGTCTGGATCCTCGAGGGAAGACGACAAAGTGAAGCCGCTGGACGCTTGATGGTGCCTGCAGTTGCAGGGTGGACACTCCTTGCCCACAAGGGAAATTTCTTCAGTCTTCTGTGGAGCAGAACGTCGAAGTACAGAGTTTCCTCTTGTAGAGTAGTTCAGGATTAATCTAATTTGGAATGGGACCAGCTCCTACCTTTATCCTGCACTACTGACTAGGTCCCTCCCCTGGGTGGGACCAGGAAGGGGGGTGGTTACACCCCCTATCCTTTGTCCAGTTTCGCGCCAGAGCTGGGGCAGGGATGCCCCAGCAACTGGTTTGAACCGGTGTATGCACAGGGCACCTTGTGTGCCCCAGGCATGTCTCATTCCTTTCAGGCCTCCCTACCTCAATACACAAAATCCTGTCTGGGGTGGTGCTAGCACCTCCCAAGGCAGGAAACCCTTTGTCCAGGCCTCCCTCGCTGGAAGGTCTCCCAGCAGCAGGAGGTCAGACTTGTGTCTGTGGTGGCAGTGTGAGAAGTTGGCCTGATATATGATGCTCACTAGTTTTAGTGATCACCTTGTATCAGTCCAAACAACCCTTATGGTGATTGGTTGTAAGTCAACCTTATAGACCAGCTATCCTAATGGTAGCATGGACAAAGCAGTCTTAGGCTAATCTCTTTTGGCATGTGAAGCCAGCTGTTTTACCACAATATAACCACTTGAATACCAGATGAAAGGACACCACACAGGTTGTTATGAAAATAAACAGTATATTTATTAATAACAACACCTGTGGTGGCAGCATCCATTTTGTGATGCTGAGGCTCGAGTTAACTTTAACCGGGGTACACAGTTACATACATGTCTTGTCCCTCTAGAAGGGTGGAATGCTACCCCCGTCGCCAGAATTGGCGAGGGGGTAGTATTCCAAATCGTATGACACCTTACTCGACATGTTTTGATAATGTTATACTAGAGTTAGCATTTAACCACGAGGTTGATAATGCACTTAAGAGTATATGGTATATCGTTATCATGGAACAGCTATTAGGACTTGGTTCCGCAAGCTGCAGACGGGCTCAGCTCATGCCAGAGCACCATCTCACATAATTCCAAGCACTCTGCCTTCAGGACTGATAAGGCCTGCAATAGGAGTGACTGATAGGAATATATGTGTCCATTTTAGTGTTAGATATAGGTATACTATATCTATAGCAAAGGGTGATTACACCACCTTGCCCCAGCTGTCATGCAGCCAGTTGTGTCAGTTTTAGATGGCCAACCAGGGGTGGCATAATATATGCTTCAGCCCCTGGTAGGCCCTGGGTACACCTATGCCCTGGATACCTAAGGTACACTGTACAGGGACTGATAAGGTTGGCCCAGTACCAATTGGTAAATGCACCTGAAGTACATGTTGCAAATTTAGAGAGAGAACAGCTAGGCTGTGGGTCTGATTAGCAGGCCCACAGCAATCAGACCCACAGCCAGGGAAAGTCGTAAACCAGTGAAGCAATAAGCAAAAATCTGGGGTGACCATAGGATTGCAGACCCCACTCTCCTACAGTCTCCCTTCAAGACATACTATGTCTCATCAGTCCAGGGAATTTCATGGCCACGCTCGATCTCGAAGATGTGTATTTTCACATACCTATTCACCCGGCACACAGAAGGTTTCTACGGTTTACAGTAGACAAGAGTCACTTTCAATTCAGGGTTTTACCCTTTGGTCTTCGCTCAGCTCCGAGAATCTTTACCAAGGTCCTGGTGAGGTGGCGGCGTTTCTACGGAGGAATCACTTTCAAGTCTTTCCTTACCTGGATGACAGGTTGCTGAAGGCTCCGTCCAGGGAGGCTGCGAGGAAAACAGTCATAGCATGTTTCTTTTCAAAAATCTTGGCATTACTCTCAACAAGAAGTCATCTCTGGTTCCGTCCAGGACTGCACGGTTCCTGGGGGCCATCTTGGACTCAAATCTCAACAAAGCTTTCCCAACCTTAGAAAGACAGGAAAAATTGCAAACTATGGCACTGGCCTAAAGAAAAAGAAGGTGTCTTCCAGTACGCCATTACAAATCCCTTCTGGGAGTGATCTCCTCATGCATTACTCTGATTCCTTTCTGCAGACTGAGGATGCGTCCTCTTCAGGAGCAGCTCAACATTCAGTGGAGGCAAATTCACGGTTTGTTCGACGACAAGGTGACCATCACCTCAGCAATGAAAAAAGCTGCCTTGTGTGTTGACAAGCCAGGAAAACTTATCCCAAGGTCTATCCTTCGTAAGCGATCCATCTCCTCAGGTTGTGACGACGGATGCGTCATTAGACGGCTGGGGGGGCAGTACTGCAGGACCTTCATGTCAGTGGACATTGGTCTCCTCAGCACCGCCTTCTTCACATCAATCTCCTAGAACTCAGGGCGATCAAGCTGGCTTTCCAAGCATTTCTCCCTCGCCTGAGAGGTTCAAAGGTTCTCATCCGGACGGACAACACCATGGCCATGCTTTACATAAACAAAGAAGGAGGAACCAGGTCTCTTCTGTTGTCTCAGGAAGCTCAGGAAATCTAGGAATGGGCTATCCTTCACAAGATTTAGCTGCAAGCGGAACATCTGCCAGGGATCTTAAACGAACAGGCTGACAGACTAAGCAGACTATCCTCAGTCAGTCACGAGTGGGAACTGAACCAAATGGTTCTGGACAAGGTTTTCGGCAGTGGGGCAAGCCTTTAATAGATCTATTTGCCACTCTGACCAACAAGAAATGCCGGTCTTATGCAAGCAGGCTTCACCATAGAGGATCATTGGGAATGCGCTTTCGATAGCCTGGTCAGGGACATTTGTTTACGCCTTTCCCCCATTCCAATGATACCGAGACTTATCAGGACGATCAAGGTGGAGCCACGCAAGATGATCTTGATAGCTCCGGCTTGGCCGAGACAGTTCTGGTTCACGGAACTCCATCTGTTGTCACTGGTCCCTCCTCTTCCCTTGCGAGCCATTCCGGACCTTCTCACGATGTCCGACGGGCAGATTTGGCATCCGGATCCAGCTTCATTGCACACAACAGCATGGCTCCTGGGCAGCGAGAATTCATGAACCTTCCCATCTCAAATGAAATAAGGCAGGTTCTCTCCCAGGCTAGAGCTCCTTCTACAAATAAAACTTACTGTTTGTATTGGAAAAGATTTTGCATTTGGTGCAGGAAAGAAGGCGTTGATCCTTTCTCTTCTCGACCTCATCAACTTCTGCCTTATCTTTTGTCCTTAGCTAAAACAGGACTGGTGCATTCATCCATAAAGGTTCTTTTAGCGGCAATTTCGAGATACAGACTGTGGGAAGTTGGCCTGATGTGCAGTGCTCACTATTCTAGTGATCACTATATATCAGTCCAAACAACCCTTATTGATGATTGGTTGTAAGTCAACCTTATAGACCAGCTATCCTAGTAGCATGGATACGAGCAGTCTAAGGCTAAGACTCTAGAGGGCGTGTTAAGCCAGCTGTTTTACCATCACATTACCCCTTGAACACCCAGTGAAAGGACACCACACAAGTGTTATGAAAATAAACAGTGTATTTATTAGAATCACAACAACCCTGTACTCTTTATGAGGACAGGGTGCTAGGCACACAACAAAACTCTTACGAAAATACTACCAATGTGGCGACCCCTATATCTAAGGCTTTATACACACTACAGGAAATTCTTGAATCTGTCCTCTCATTTTTGGGTAATATTTTAGAAAATTCGGATCAAACCCTGGATGTTCAAATTGGCATTCTGAAATTTCTGGTAGAGGAAAAGAGGAAAAAAGATCACATGGTATCAGCACTTAACATACAGACTCAGGAGGAAAGAAGGGAGGTTCCTAAACCCTCTCTCCCGACCAAAGTTTCGATCTCTGATCCTCAAAATAAATGTGATAATAGCACTCAGACCACTGACCAGGAATCAATATGCCAGTTTAACACTAAAACTAAGAAAGAGACCAAAGAGGCCCGAATATATTCCCTAAAGAAACTGTTCAGAGAGGAGCCTTCATCAAAAATAAAAGAGTATCCAATCTTTTCAGTAACAAAGAACATCAATACGTTACAAAACAGTGATGAAGGAGCTGGAAAAATAAGTTTCCTACCTGTATCAGATGAAGCAGGTGAACAAAAGCCTACCCAAAAGAAATATGATAAAGGAACAAAAGGAAAAACAAAAAATAGGAAATTAAGAAGAAGAATTAACAAAAAGAAATCGAGAAAGATAAGATTCAAAAATGCACCCATAGAACACAATAACGAGGAGGGTATCTCTGAGACATTAGCCATCAAACAATCCTTGGAAGAGGTACCAAATGGAATAAAAAACAAAAACAAACTACCCATTCAACAATTGAATCTTAAAGCTCCTGAATATATACCTTCCAGAACAAAAAGCAGTATTGCTCAAAAAAATAAAGAAAGCGGAACAAACATGATATTATCCCCTGGTGGCTATCAACCTATGACGAAATATCTTCAGTTTGAAGAACTTTTTCCAACTGACGATTTACCGTTAAATCGAGGAAGGATAATCAGTTTGCTGCAGCAAATCTATACTTTACAATCCATCACCAGTAAAGAAATAGACCTAGTTACATTCCCATTAAAGGAAAATAGGAAAATTGCGAAAGTAGCCTTCTGGTCATCAGTTGTTCCTGGTATTATCGTAAGGGAAAAAGAAATATTACACAAATATGGATATGATGTCATAGAAATATCTCCACCAAAGAATCATATAGCTAATACGATCGGCCATGAAAATACCACCAGGAATACCCTGACAAAAAACTGGGATACAAACATTTTTGATCACGCAAATTTGGGGCAAATTAGCTCTAGGAAGGATACTTTGACAATACAGGTAAATGACGGTCAAAGAAATGTATGGAGCAAATGCTATGAAGAAAAAGAAGCTAGAAAAACAACAGAATCTTGGGCTTGGGTATCTGAGGCCTTAAACAGTAATAAACAAGAACATCGATTGCATTGTACTGTTTAACAGCAGTTTAAAGATCACCTCGTGGAACTTAGCAGGAAAAACCACCGATAAAATGACCATAGCACTACAAAATAACCCAGATATACTAGCCTTACAGGAAACATGGGCTACAAAACCATTCAAGCAAAAGGGTTATTTCGTCTATGATATTCCTGCTATACCGACAAGCAGAGGTCATGCCAAGGGTGGTCTGGCAATCCTCTTAAGCGAGGAACACGAATGGTCCCAAGTAATGATCAACTCCAAATCTGATAATTTTCAATGCATTAAGGTCTCACTAAAAACAAACATTTCGGATCAAAAAAAGGCACTTGTGTTTTTTAACATGTACATTCCTCCAGGCACCTCTCAAGATGCTATTTTTATAGACATTTTTGATTTGATGACTAAAATAATCGAAGAACGACCAAACACCCCGTACTTGATCGTGGGTGACATGAACAGGAAAATCTCCAATGCTGATATTGGCAAGTGGGCAAAAACATATGAAGATGAATTAATAGACTTACCAGTTCCGATTTTTCCAAAGGGTAAAATTTCCGACAAAAGAGGGAAAATGCTATTAGCTTCACTCCCGAGCATAAATGGGTCAATTCTGAATGGCTACATAGAGGGTGACAGACCAGCATCCTTCACAAGGCGTGGAAATGGATGCCTATCAATTATCGATTATCTAATATGTAACATAGAGATAGTGGACACATTTCAATATTTGAAAATTGATTTCACAGAAGACAGTGACCACGCGCTTCTTTGTTTATATACTGGTTGGTCATTAAAACCCTCTCTGCCGAACCCAATTTTGCAATTAAATGGGAATATAGAAATCAATAATAAGCAAAGGCGAATCTTTTGGAATTCCGGGACTTTACATTTTATAAATGGAAAGATTTTACAAAATGAAATCTTAACTATGATGCATTCGGAATGTCAAATAACAAACTTCGAATGCATCATGGTAAATCTTAAAATGTTATTGCTTAACAGGGAAAAACCACGTACAAATCAAATCTGCAAGAACCCCAATGAAAATGTAAACAGGAGGAAACTTAATAATCTTATTCGTGGGCAATTTTTAAATTATTCACCTGCAATACAGCAAGAGATAAATAAACTAAAAAACCAACAAAGAAGAGAAAAGAATAGTAAAAAAAGAAAGCTTCAGGACAAAAATTGGGTGGACATTCACGAGGCGGCAAAACAATATGATCAAAGAAAATATTGGTCATTGATAGCCAAAATAACTGGAACCAAAAAGACATTATATGCTATACCAGTACCACCGCAGGATTGGGAAGCCTATCTAATTAACCTATACAAAGCAAACCCAATTAATGATGTTAGTAATACTGTTGAATTGTCCCTAGAAACTAAATCATCACCAATTGAAAAATGCACAGCATCTTCTATCGAGATACACATTAGAAAAGCCCGATGCACCTCTGCGTCAGGCCCTGATCTGATACCGATTAAAGTACTGCAGTCCAATCCTAAACAATGGAGCCAGATGTTAACATCATTATTTAATTACATCTTCTGTACTAGGAAAATACCAAAATCTTGGCAGGGAAGTACTATAATTCCCATATACAAAAAAGGGAACCGAAATATTGCTAGTAATTACCGCCAAATTGCATTAATGGACGCTACAGGCAAATTTTTTGCCGCAGAGGTATTGGATCGATTAAAAGGCTGGTGCTTTTCACAAGGAATAATACCGATGTATCAAGCCGGTTTCCGACCTAATCACTCAGTAATAGACAATATCTCAATTCTCCAGACTATACTTGACAAATACACTGGGCGGAAATCTCAACCAGTGTATGCTGCATTTATAGACTATTCAACTGCGTTCGATCGCGTTGATAGGCCAACCTTATGGAAAAAACTGAGAAAACTGGGAATTTCCGAAGATTTATTGCAACTAATAATTATGTACACACGAACACCTGGTCCCAGGTACAAATGGGAAGTGAGAAGGGTATTACAAAACCAATTAATACCCTGAATGGTCTTAAGCAAGGATGCCTTCTTGCACCAATTTTATTTTCACTTTACCTAAGTGACTTACCCTCTCATCTGCAACAATGCTTTAGTCTGCCCCCAAAGGTTGCATCTCAGAGCATACATGCATTGTTATATGCAGATGATATAGTTATGTTAGACCTCACACCGTTTGGCCTTCAAAATTTGTTGAACTCCTTGAACGTCTATTCGAAGGATCATTTTTTAATCCCTAATCTATCAAAGACTAAAGTGGTAGCGTTTTCAGGCCGGAAAAAAAGTGCTAAATATAGCTGGTACCTTAATGGGAAAAGAGTAGAGGAAGTAAATGAATATACCTACCTTGGGAGGATTTTTTCAAAAAACATACAAAATTCCAAACAAATCAACAATCTAAAGAAAAAATCTGAGATACATGCAGGGGCGCTTTCTCGATTGTATACGGCCACAGGAAATAGGCATTTCTCCTCACTACTCAAAGTGTACAAAGTAAAAATACCCGCGGTACTGTCTTATGCTACTGAACACTTACCAATGAAACAATGGTCTTTCATGGATATAACTGAGGGAAAGATTTTGAAAAGACTATTAAAGGTTGCTACATCAACATCTGTTCAAGCACTCAGACTGGAATTTGCCTTAACAAGCTCGTATGCCACAGCTGTGGCAAACATCATCCGATGGGCCTATAACATCTTGCATGCAAAAGAAGGAACACTGAGATTTTTGTTAAAGATTGAGATATTTGAATCTGAATCTCAATATCTTACCTTTTCCAAGAATATGTCTGAGGCATTCAAATTAGCCTGCCTAACTAAAGTTATCCTGTCATCTTGGACAAAATCGCAGTTAAAACTTTTTTTGAAATGCTTTACTCCGAGATTAAGTTACGATCTTGATCTAGTTCATTGTAGTAAACTGTCTACATATAAAATCTTTACACAATCACTGGAATATAAGCAATCTCTGCCATATTTGGGGCTCTGCCTAACACACGGAGCTAGAAGGTCCATTATTATGTTGCGTTTAGGCATCTTACCGGTCTCTGCCTTTACATCTAAATGGTCACCAGGAGACTCCCCTATGTGTAATCTGTGTTTTGGTGGAGTTCAAGATATAGTGCACATCTTATTTGTTTGCCCACACGTAAGTGTAGTTGAAGCACGGAAAAGATATGTAGGGCCGATATATCAGAAATATAACATTTCTACAGTTAATAGTTTGCTATTATTATGTAAACAACCGACAGATGAATGGGTTTGTTATAATTTCTATAAATTTTTGAAATCTTTTTTAATATTATATTGACGTGTATATTGATATTTTGTAAAATGTTTTTAAAGATTTGTGGTCCTCAGTCGAGTACCAGATCAAATAAAAACTTTTTGACTTGACTTGACTACTTAAGTTAGCACGGTATACACAAATGCCCGAGGGGCACGAAAAACCATATACTTTAAAAGTGGAATGCGAAATTACTAGCAGGTAAGTACAGTACTAATAGGCTTTGGAATCGCTAGGACTTGACTATAGAATCGTTAGATTACTTCTAGGAGACCTAGGGGACTCGGGTGCAGAGTGTGCACTCTCACGCGGGATGCGGGACAAAGTCTATGGAAGCTAGTAACGCTAAAGTTAGTGTTCACGGGCGAACCCGACCTGGTAGGGAGAAAACGACAGTGGATCCTGACCCTTGGATAGTGAGGCTATGCTGGGGCACCGAAATGCCGAAGTTACCTAGCCCAGGGGCTGCAGCTGCATAGATCTCAAAAGACGTCGGGAATCCTCGTTGCCGGACCAGGAGCCTGGAAGAAAGATGCTGGCAGGCGACCAGTGAAGATAGTTCGAGTTGATCCAAGCCTGGATCTGGAAGATGGATGACACCTGAAAGCAGAGGGGACCAAGTTTGTGACTACTAGCCAGTAGTCAGTGGGCACCAGGAGGGCACCGGATGGTAGTCACCTCGACTAGGTGAGTGGGCGACGCTGGCTCTGCAGATCTCACGGACCAGGAGGCGTTGTCGGCGACCAGGATGGTGTGGTAAATAAATAAATAATACCTCTATTTTTGAATGGATAAATGAATAACAGATAGCTCAATAAATAAGAGTCAAGATTCGAGGTAGTAGGAGTTTGCAGGTTTAATACAGCATAAAGGACAGGAACAGGACAACCTGCACGGGAACAGGATGGCAGCGCTGCCGGGGGCAGGATCAGAATCGGCGCGCTCTGGGGAAAGGACTGGCGTAACATTTAATAACAATACACAAGCATATATAGTAAAACAGTTGCATTACAGTACATATGATAGGCGGAGCAGTGGGTGTGGTCAATAGCAGTCGCGAAAGATAAGGGTGAAAATGGGTGTAACAGGGGCGTATACATAGACATGTGATGTAGACGTAACAGAATATGTCATAAATGGGGCGGAAACATGGAGGGGGCTACCTAAGGAGCCGGGACCTCTAACCTAATGGTGCGCGTAAACTGACAATGACGTGTTACTAGGAGAAGCTGGGGGCTACGAACTCTGTGCTAGGAGCAGAGACTGTAGTCTGGAGAGTCAGGGCGACATGTACCTAAACAGTATCTAGTATCTGATGTTTAGAGAACATGTTGATATAAACTAAGAGTCAGGAGGGGAGAGGCTAACTTGATTCTAAGACTGGAGCATGCATTATTCTACATGTAGTGCGTGATGAAGAATATTAAATGACCATTAAATACAGTATTTCTCTTACATGGAGACGTAAAGGCTAGACAATGACGGAAACTATTGATGCGATTCAGTAGCTTAGGAATGCAGAGAAGGAGGGCTGGACTGATAACTAGAATCATAACATACTCTTGGCAGACTCGTAGGCAGAGCCAGGCTGAGCCGGGCACTGTGAGGCAGGAAGTAAGTGAAGGGTCGAGGATACAGGTGGGGGCTGTATCGCTCCTCAGCGAGGCTCAGGAGACAGGAGCTGAATCTGGTGTCCGGGCCCTTTTGAGGCCTAGAAACGGGGACTTTACAATGAAATAACGTGCACACTGAGAAACGTGGCAACGTAACTTTACATAGGCCTGATACTCGTAGCTTTCACGAGAACTGGAAACTGGCATACTAGAGATGGACACAACTGTAATTGCGTCTTTAATCAAACATGGGGGATACATATGCATATTTAATCATGCACACATAACATAAGATGGAGGACTCGTAGGGACACAGAACATGGCAAAATTTACTTTTCCACATTCCCTCCTTGTCACTACGTTTCCATCAGGAAACATCAATATTCATGATACCATCTATCATTTCATACAGTATCATTTGCTCGTTTCGATTTTTCATGGAACTGGATTTAGGACGGGACTTGGGACTAGGAACACAAGATGTAGCACAAATGCCGCAAATCGCAGGGCCACATTGTAAACAGAGGCAGCAACTGAATATGATCGCTACTGCAATACCCAGAAATGACAATACTTTCCATCCCCAGGCGGAAATTATATTCCAGAACCAACCGGACCATGTCCAGGTGCCTGGATCTTGGTGTAACATATGGGCAATTTTATGGAGTCTGGTAATAGCTGAATAAACAGACGGTGCGTTATTAGGAATGAAAATGCAGCAACTAGATCCGATGACTCTACAGGCCCCGCCCCTATCGGCCAGTATGACGTCAAGGACGAGACGATTCTGGAGCACGACAATTCTCATAAAGGATTGTTCTTCGGTTAAGTTACCTAGAGCAGAAGTAGTCTCAATCACTACTGCTTCAAGTGTTCTGGTTAATCTACGTATCAGTTTACTATTTACAACAGTACCTAAGTAGGGGAAGACACCTTTATTGATATCTATGTATTGTTCTAGAGCAGTTTCAGTATAATCGACAATCGGGAAATTTCTCTTGTGTCTAGTATGTACTAGGTGGGAATTCCTATGATAGTCAGGTGGGGCTAGGAAAACTGGTGGCAGTAGGAAGGCAATGTAACAGGTTCCCTCCCAATCGAGGGGCAGACGAACATATGCGGTTTGACCACAAATAAAATAAGAATGACGTGAAGCTTTGAAAATAGATTTCCTACTGTCACTATACTTGACAATAGTAGTACAATCACTATGTCCTACATGTACGGAACCATTATTTCGGACACATAATTCACCTTTGACTGGTAGTACTGAAATAGCAGGTAAGTCTGGAGTAGTATCAGACTGAACATTCAGGACCATGAAACTCGAAGAATAATTACCTAGATTATAAACTTCGTTTTCTAGATCTAACCCTGTTCTGTGGGGGAGACCTTGTTTGTCTGGGAAACATGTACTGTTAAGAAAAGACATATCAGTTGAGGATGACGTTAAAGTGGACCATGCTCCACACGAACCATTATGTGAAAAGGGATAAGGAAAGAGTGGCAGAACTCCCTTCGGTGTCTGGAAAGGGGGGAGTCGACCACACACCCAACAATTAGTGGCATTGCTGGTCTGGTGTGAATAATGTAACATGCGGATAAAAGAATTGTTACGCATAGCGAGGCGGTAAGAGAGTTCATGAGGAGGCAGATCACTAAACGTGTGCTCTACTGTAACATTAGAAGACTTATTTACATGAGAAACTGGAAAATACAGATAGAATGCATAACTGGTGCAGGTAAACATGAGACTGAAAAATAATATGAAACTTAGAAAAACGATACATAGGATTGAGTTTTGACTAACTCTCTCACTATGGGGGTCTATTTTATACATGTCAGAAACCGGTCTAACCGTTTCACCTAGGGGAGGACTTAGACAATCAAACTGGCTGACTTATTTTACTAGACCTTAACTTTTTCTTATACTCCTGTTGCGGAGTTTTCTCTAACAGGGAGGGTGCAGTATCATTGTCTTTTGCGGGACAGTCCTTAAGAATAGTACTTTGGCAGTCCTTTAAATGATCTGAAATGTTCTTTGAAACGGGCTTCAATCCATAAAACTTTTTGATATGCGAAAGATGCACCCAGCCTTTGCGTCCCTCCAACTTCACGGCTGTACGGGTGGCCAGGAGGACCTGTCGGGGCTCCTTCCAGCGAGGCTCCAGCGGACTTGAACGATCAAAATTTCGCACTAGGACCATGGATCCGGGGACGATTTCATGCGGTGCCACCTCGGTATTGTCTGGAAATGCGGCGGCAACCTGTGAACGACAAGAGTTGAGGGCAGACATCAAGGAAGCTAGGTAATCTGTCAGCATATTACTTGAAACATCGGTAATACTTCGAGGTCTAGGAGTACCCCACATGTTAGGGGGGCGGCCGAATACGACCTCATAAGGGGACAGACCTGATCTGGAATGTGCGACCATGCGCATATAGAACAGGGCGACCGGCAGAGCTACTAGCCAGTCCACACCTTTCTCTTTACATACTTTGGCGATGCGAATTTTCAGGGTCTGATTATGTCTCTCTACGAGACCAGCTGCTTCAGGATGGCGTACACAATGGAACTTCCACTGGTACCCTAACAAAAGGGAAACATGTTTCATCAACTCGGATGAGAATGGCTGGCCGTTATCAGAATATACGACTCTAGGGAGTCCATAACGGGGGAAGAACTCACGAACCAACTGCTTGGCAGTGGTCGCGGCTGTGTAATCTGGGACTGGATATGCTTCTGTCCATCTGGACAAAGCGCATACAACTACAAGGACATACTTGAAACCTCGACATCGCTCCATCTGAATATAATCCATCTGGAGGACTTCAAAAGGGTGGTCAGGGGGCTGGAATCCACCTTGTTCCACCGGGACACTTTTACCTGGATTAAACTGACAACATATCATACAGGTACGGACGTTCTGCTTGGCTGCAGCTCGTAAATGCTTGTTGAACCAAATATTCTGGATACTGTCTAACATAGCTTTTTCTCCTAAATGTGCTGGACTATGTGCGGTATTGATAATGACTTGAACCATGGAGTCGGGGAGAAACCATGTGGCTTTACCCTTCGTCACCCATCCCTGATCTGTCTGGACCCCTCCTTGTTCGGACCATTTCTTGATTTCATCGGGAGTAGCATGTAACTGGATATCTATGACATCTTGAGTAGGGTCCTTAACTGTCATACATGTAGTCAGATCTGGAGTGTATGTCGGTGTCTTATTAACTGGAATGTCTGGTGTCTGTGCTGTAAGCTTGGCTGTGCGATCTGCTAGATCATTACCCTGGGAAATAATGTCAGTAACTTTCGTATGTGCTTTGCATTTCATGATAGCAATGGATGTCGGTAAATGTATTGCGTCTAACAGAGCTTGAATAAAGAGACCATGCTGAATCTTGGTTCCATGAGAAGTCATGAAACCTCTCTCCTGCCAGAGCACTCCAAAGTCGTGTACGACTCCAAATGCGTAACGTGAATCTGTGTAGATATTAACTTTCAGGTTCTTGGCGTGTATGCAGGCTTGAGTCAGAGCAACTAGCTCTGCTGCTTGAGCAGACAGGGTGTCAATACGGTGTGTCTCTATAACTTCAGTGTCAGTAGTCACTGCATACGCGGCTACTAGTTCTCCTGTATTTGTTCTCATGCATGAACCATCCACATAAAGTGTCAGGTCGGGATCTGGTAATGGAATATCTGTCAGATCTTGTCTTGGCTTTGTCGTAATGTTAACTACTTCCACACATTCGTGTGTGGCAGGATTTGAATTTACTGACGGTAATAGTGTAGCAGGATTTAGAACGTTGCAGCGTCTGATTTCTATGTGTGGCTGGAACAGTGTCAATTCATAACCTGTTAAACGTGCAATTGTCAAGTGCTGAGTTTGTGTTCGGTTTAAAAGAACTTCCACGGAGTGTGGGACTTGTACTGTCAGAGAGTGTCCTAATACTATGGAATCACTTTGCCTGATAGCTAGTGCTGTGGCTGCAACTGACTTGAGGCACGCAGGCAGAGCCTGGGCTACAGGATCTAATGTGCTCGAAAAATAAGCACAAGGCTTGTATTGTCCTGCTTGATCTTGTGTGAGAACAGATAATGCTGTACCTTCACGTTCAGTGACGAAAAGTGTAAAAGGCTTACTGTAGTTCGGTGTAGCTAGAACTGGAGCTTGGCATAGAGCTTTCTTTAACTCATTAAAACTAAATGTATGTTCAGACGTCCAAGGGAGGACAGTCGATACGGCTGCCTCCTGTGTCGTTAACTGTATCAGTGGTTTAGCTAGAAATGCATACTGAGGAATCCATTGTCTGCAATAAGAAGTAAGGCCGATAAAAGCACGTACCTCCTTCTGGGTCTTGGGCTGAGGAAGACTCGCTATTAACTGGATACGGTCGGGTGTCAATTGCCTACCCCTCTTGGACAGTAAGTGGCCTAAGTAGATCACTTGCTGGACACAGAACTGAAGCTTAGAAGGGGACACCTTGTGCCCCATCTCGGCTAGGAAATACAAGACTGTAAGGGATGCTCGCTCGCAAGCACGTTCAGAACGGGCTGTGATCAGTAGATCATCGACATACTGGAGCAGGGCAGTGTCAGTTGGCATGTGAATATTGTCTAGTTGTCTCTTAAGTGCTTGACTGTAAATACTAGGACTTTCTGTGAAACCTTGAGGAGCTCGTGTGAACATATAGCTCCTTCCATTTAAACAAAATCCGAAAAGAAACTGGCTGTCTGGATGAATGGGGACACTGAAAAACGCGTTCTTGAGGTCTATGACTGTAAAAAATGAGGCTTCGGAATCAATGGCTGTCAATAGGGAAGAGATATCTGGGACAACTGGATACTGGGGAATAATGCATTTGTTAAGTTCTCGAAGGTCAATCACTAATCGATATACTGGAGGTGCATTTGGATCAGTACGTTTCATGACTGGAATGATCGGAGAATTACATACATTGGAGTCAGTTTCTACAATTACTCCTTGAGCGATGAACTCGTCAATAATTTTGGATAAGGCTGCTACAGCCTCAGGTGGCAATCTGTACTGTCTGATTCGTGGCAGGACTACACCTGGCTTGAGAGTCACACGATGGGGTGTGATTTGCATATAGCCAACATCAGTTGGACCTTGTGCCCATAGATGCTGCGGAACATTAGACAATCTTGGATCAAAATCTCGTAATACATAGTGACCCTTGAAGTCACGTAGGAACAATCGTATTCCCTCTGGGGAACAGCATATAACTGCACCTAACTCTTTCAGTGTTTTAATGCCTAATAGATTTTCTGGACATGACTTCGTAAGTAACAGATCAGTGGTGCGGGACAATGGACCTACTTCTAGAGTAACTGGCTGAGATATCTCATTTACAATAGGCTTTCCTGAAAATCCAAGGGAAACATTTCTAGAGCCTGAGAGCGGAGCCCCTGGAACTTCGGCGTGACTAATGGTGGTCCTACTTGCCCCTGTATCAATCAGAAACTTTCTATCTTTCCCTAATACTTGACTATGAACATAGGGACCCTCTTGATCTACAGGTATCTCGATGAGAGGCAAGCCTACCTCCCTCTCTAGGCTGTTTCATGAATACGGTTGATACTCTGGATACTCAGACTGCGCATACTGGTACATCTGCTGTGTAACATGCTGTGTTGCAGCAATAGGCTGCGGTGCTGGAACTGTCTGTTGTGCATTCTGTGGCTGAGAAGTCTGTGAAACTTGTTCTTGTCTAGGCGGACGTGGTCTTTCTTTAGTCTTACCGGTAGCTATATTGTGTTTCAGAACTGCACACTCGTTTATAAAATGACCTGGCTGTTTACAATAATTGCATGTCCCTTTAACGGGAGCGGCAGGATGACTGGCTTGATTCGGACCCCTCTTCTGACTGTCTTGTGGAATAGATTGTGCAACCAGTACTTTCATTTTCGTGTCTTTCATACGTTTTCTCTCGTGATCTTGCTCTTCTCTGATTCTATTCTGGTGGTATTGAAGCATCTGTAACATCTGGGACGGGGTATTAGCTTGCCAGGTACTTTCGACTTTCAAAACTCGATTCTTAACTTGTGGACTTGAATTCTCGACTAATTTGGTAACAAAAAGATGAGGGTATGACTCGCTACTCGTCTTGAGGCCACTGTTGATACTGAAGCATTTCTCAAATCTAGAATAAAAATCACTAGTGTCTTCGTCTTGTTTCTGTTTACAGGCTGAGATTGCATCCCAGTCTTCCTTTTTAGTTGTTAATAATCTGGGTAAAACTTGAATCAATAATTCAGGTAATTCTTTACATTTCTCTCCAAGACCGGTACCTGGTACTCGTATCTTATCTTCAGCTTCTAGAACTGCCCAATCGATCTTTTTCTCTCCCACCTCCCAATCTTTTTCCTTGAGTTTCTCATATACCCCTGCGGGCAATAGGACTTTTAACATTTTAATAATATCTGGATACGTGTATTCTCCCATACGGAGCATGTCTTTTAATTCTCGGTGGAACCCTGCTGGATCTTTATCATGACAGGGAATTAACTTTTTCATCTCTAAGAGTTCCATCTTTGTAATCGGGGTGTAAACAAACACTCGTTGCATTTCACCATCTGTTGTCCTAACTGGGTGTACTTCTCGTAACGGATTCTGTCTGTCTATGTAAAACGGTTTACTTTCTGGAGGTGAGACATGAACAAAATGCGGGTTCAAAAACATACTATATTTGTGGCGCTGTTCTAGAATGACACTAATTAAATCGGTACCTAAACCTTTCCATCTACACTGGAGTAACTCGTTCAGGACATCGTGTAACGGACCTGGATCAGAATGTTGACCCTCATACAATGTAATGAGGTGCTGGATCATATACATACCCACCAGTCGCTGCTCGGCTGGGGGCAATTTCAGAAACATTTGTGCCACTATTTCGTCTGGAAAAGTGGTAGAATCAGTAGCCCATCGGACTGCTGATCGGACTAGTTCTTGTTCATGCATAGTACTTAATTCACTATAACCGATTCGTGATTTCAGAATATGATCGGTAGCTTGAAATACTTGTTCCAGAGAACCTTGTTCTGGTGCTGGATGATGTAAAACTGACTTGTGTTCTAGGCGCAAATGGCGATCTGGAAATCTAGATTTTCCTACATACGCTATTCTAGTGGGATTCTCGTCCTCTACCTCTTCAGTAGAGTCATTTTCTTTCTCGCTTACTTGTGCTGCTTTACGTTGTTCGTGTAACTTTAGTATTTCCTTACGAATTTTCTTGTACATACTCTCTATACTACTGATAGTCTTGTGTTTACCCTCGGCTATATTATCACTCCACCTTGTCAGGATTTTCATTTCGGCCTGATCTTTAGTCGGGGAATCTTGTTCTCTTATTAGACAATTAATCAGAAACTTTAATAACATGAGCTGGATCTCAGCTTTCCTTTGAGACATGGCTTCGCCAATACTTTCTGGATCATCCCCTGTACGGATGAAACGATATATTCTGTCTAGATCTCCTTTCATATCTGGTAGGGTGTCTAAATACCCGGTCACCCGTCTTACACGGATGGAATATATTACTGTACTATCATCACCTGCAACTGGATCATAGCGGCATTCAGTGAGAGCTCGTCGGATTTCTGCAACGGACTTAAATTTGGGCGTACGCTGTAACGCACATTCATGTAACTCGGCCAACGTTCTACGTTGGTGCGGTGGCGGGGTACCAGGAGGACCTCCTCCTGCGGCCCCTAAACTGGAATCGTCGACTGATACTCTTCGTACCAGCGCGGCGGGAAATTGTAATGTAGGCTGGACCGGGGGTACCGTAGCAGGTACTGCAAGAGGTGCCCCGGTGTCTGGGGGAGCAGGAATTGCCTGATTTACAGGGACTGGCGGAACAGGATTTGCATATTCCGGGACTGTGTCGTCCAAATAGGACGAGATGAAAATATCAGCTGCGGTCGGTTTGTGACGTAGCTTAGTCGGAACTAGTGGTGGCGGAAAATTACTGGATGCCTCCGGGGTTGCTTTTGGCAAACCCTCGGCAAGAAGAGGATACATACCCTTGATGAGGGCATGCCTCTGTCTGTCTGACTGTTCTGTTTTAACTCGTTCACCTATCTCGATTAGTTCCCTTTCCTGGGCTTGTTCCAAGGATTCTCTACTTAGTTCTGACTTTCTGATTTCTTTTTCGGTTCTTTTATGAGATTCTTTGCGCCATAACTCGATGGCATCTTTCTGTGACTGTCTGGCTTTCTTTTTCCATAATGCTTCTTCTACTCTCATGATGCACTCGGCATCCCATGTACCTGATACGGGCCATCTATACTTTTCCTCTAACTCTTTGGTATACTCTACCCATAAATCTAGATATAATATGGCACTTATGCCATGCTTCTGATACATAAAATGACCTGGACTGTCCCTAGGCGGGACAGGAACTGCTGCTTCTAGCAGACCTTTTCTAGTTTTTAACTGACGTAATTTCGAGAATAAGGGCATGACTGAACTGTAATCTAGACACAATACAATACACAATGAACACGATAATTACTTCACATTCATATCACGACATTAAAATACATGAAGAACATTTTAAATAATAGTTCGAACAGAATACTACCTGGAATACGGAAAACAGAATACATGAATTTTCTCGAGAACAGAACTGACTAGAACAGAAACTAGATGCACTGCTGAACCAGTACGAAACTTACCGGTCTCATAAAGAGACACGTCAGGACCCGCATCCACCGAAGTGGACACTTCGTTTTGGGTCTGTGTACCACCAACCCACGGACCAGAGTCAATTAGATTGACCCTGTCTAGATACTACCCCAGCAATGGTACTCACCGGGCAGCAAGAACGGAAAGCCTCAGACTGGACGGGACTGCTTCGACGCCTGACGGACGAACTTCGGACTTCTGTTACGGGTGGGCCTCCGGATACCTCGGACCTTGGACTCTCGGCTTGGGCTCTGGTCGGGACTTGCCGCGTTCCTCCACCGCCTCGTCTGGATGCTGGACCGCCACCTCCGTCTTCTCCGTGGGCCTGAGGGATACTTGAAGCAGAAATATCTGCACGTGCACGGTATGGTTCCGTCACGGCTGCAGAGGGTCAGGGGGCCGGCGTGGCTTCACCGGCGCGTGGGGAAAGGGCAAGTCCCTGTTCGGGCGCCATTATGTGGTAAATAAATAAATAATACCTCTATTTTTGAATGGATAAATGAATAACAGATAGCTCAATAAATAAGAGTCAAGATTCGAGGTAGTAGGAGTTTGCAGGTTTAATACAGCATAAAGGACAGGAACAGGACAACCTGCACGGGAACAGGATGGCAGCGCTGCCGGGGGCAGGATCAGAATCGGCGCGCTCTGGGGAAAGGACTGGCGTAACATTTAATAACAATACACAAGCATATATAGTAAAACAGTTGCATTACAGTACATATGATAGGCGGAGCAGTGGGTGTGGTCAATAGCAGTCGCGAAAGATAAGGGTGAAAATGGGTGTAACAGGGGCGTATACATAGACATGTGATGTAGACGTAACAGAATATGTCATAAATGGGGCGGAAACATGGAGGGGGCTACCTAAGGAGCCGGGACCTCTAACCTAATGGTGCGCGTAAACTGACAATGACGTGTTACTAGGAGAAGCTGGGGGCTACGAACTCTGTGCTAGGAGCAGAGACTGTAGTCTGGAGAGTCAGGGCGACATGTACCTAAACAGTATCTAGTATCTGATGTTTAGAGAACATGTTGATATAAACTAAGAGTCAGGAGGGGAGAGGCTAACTTGATTCTAAGACTGGAGCATGCATTATTCTACATGTAGTGCGTGATGAAGAATATTAAATGACCATTAAATACAGTATTTCTCTTACATGGAGACGTAAAGGCTAGACAATGACGGAAACTATTGATGCGATTCAGTAGCTTAGGAATGCAGAGAAGGAGGGCTGGACTGATAACTAGAATCATAACATACTCTTGGCAGACTCGTAGGCAGAGCCAGGCTGAGCCGGGCACTGTGAGGCAGGAAGTAAGTGAAGGGTCGAGGATACAGGTGGGGGCTGTATCGCTCCTCAGCGAGGCTCAGGAGACAGGAGCTGAATCTGGTGTCCGGGCCCTTTTGAGGCCTAGAAACGGGGACTTTACAATGAAATAACGTGCACACTGAGAAACGTGGCAACGTAACTTTACATAGGCCTGATACTCGTAGCTTTCACGAGAACTGGAAACTGGCATACTAGAGATGGACACAACTGTAATTGCGTCTTTAATCAAACATGGGGGATACATATGCATATTTAATCATGCACACATAACATAAGATGGAGGACTCGTAGGGACACAGAACATGGCAAAATTTACTTTTCCACAATGGAGAGGCGAGCTGTCCCACGATGGATGAAGCTGTCGGCGTCGAAGTTACCCAGGATTGGGCAACAAGCCTTGGCTAATTCAAGCCCACGCGGTGGACTCAAAATGGCGTCTTGAGTGGACCAGGAGGGTCCTGGGTGCTCCTCTTCGGGAAGGGAGCAAGGGCCAGTCTGGAGCAACCAGACCAGCAGCAGTGATGGCGTCGGGCGTCGTTCAGAAGGCCACAAGCCAGCGGGCTAGTAGCCAAACAACGCGGTGAGCAGCAAAAAGCAGAAGGGCCCCACGCAGATCGTGGAGATGCTGGGGGGCTGCACTTCGGGGCTGGAGCTGCTCAGGGTCGGGGCTTCTCGGACCCCAAAGCACTCACCAGGAAATTACTCGGCGGGCTTGCTGTGCAGAAGTCGTGCAGTCTTGCAGATGGCCGGTCCCTCGAGGTCTCGTCGCACCCACGATTCTCAGCTGGGCTGTAGAGGTGGGTAGAGGTCAGAGGTGCCAGGGAAGCCGGTTCTCGTCGAGCTGGGCAGTCGGATTCCGGAGGAAGGACTTGCAGCAGACCGCAGTGTTCTTAAGATGGTGCCTGCGGATGCAGGGTGACTACTCCTTAGTCACAAGGGAGAAATCTTAGGAAGAAGTCTTGAGTTCCTTTCGTGGAAAGTAGTTTCAGGATTCAAAGATGATCTAATTTGGAAGGGGGCCTGCTCCTACCTTTTCTGGGAAAAGGGGGCTGGCACGCGACTAAGTCCTGCCCTAGGGGTGGGACCAGGAGGGGGGTGGTTACACCCACTTCCTTGGCGGGCTTTTCCCCAGCACAGGGTCTGGAGTGTCCCTGGAACTGGTTGAAGCCAGCCTATGCACAGTGAGCACCGGGGTGCCACGTGCAGTCACCTTCCTCTGAAGCCCTGCCTACCTACAATACACAAAATCCTGTCTGGGATGGTGCTGGCACCGCCCCTGGCAGGAAACCCTTTGTCCTTATCTCCTGCTCTGGGAGGACTCCCAGCAGCAGGAGGGCAGACTTGTGTCTCGGTGGCAGCATCCATTTTGTGGATGCTAAGGCTCTGTCTGACTATAACCGGGGTTAGGGGTTACATACATATCGTGTCCCTCTAGAAGGGTGGAATGCTAACCCCGTCGCCAGAATTGGCGAGGGGTTAGTATTCCAATTCGTATGACACCTTACTCGACATGTTTTGATAAAGCGATACCAGAGTTGGCATATAACCGCGAGGATTATAATGCACTTAAGAGTATATGGTATGCGATATCATGGAAACGGCTAAGGGATGGATCCCGAAAGCCGCAGACAGGCTCAGCTCATGCCAGAGCACCATCTCACACGATTCCAAGCACTCTGCCTTCAGGATTGTTAAGGCCTGCCATAGGAGTGACTGATAGGAGATCTGTGTGTCCATTTTAGGGTTAGATATAGGTATACTATATCTAAAGCAAAGGGTGAGTACACCACCTTGCCCCAGCTGTCGTGCAGCCAGTTGTGTCAGTTTAGTTAGTCAGCCCAGGGGTGGCATAATACATGCTTCAGCCCCTGGGAGACTTCTGAGTACACCTCAGCCCTGGGTACAGGGACTTGGAGAGGGCCCAGTGCCAATTCAGTACCTGAGTACAATTTGGATAGAGAGAACAGCTAGGCTGTGGGTCTGATTAGCAGGCCCACAGCCAGGGAAAGTCGTAAACCAGTGCAGCAAAAAGCAAAAATCTGGGTGATCATAGGATTGCAGACCCTACTCTCCTACATGACCCCCCCCAAACTTTGGGACAATAAACTAACCTTGACCAGGTGAGTCTTCTTGCTCTAAGTGGAAATACCTGGAGAGCCCATCAGCATTGCTGTGATCAGTACCAGGTCTATGCTCCACTGTAAAATCCATCCCCTGTAGGGAAATGGACCACCTAAGCAGTTTGGGGTTTTCACCCTTCATCTGATTTAGCCACAAGAGGGGCTTATGGTCTGTCTGAATGGTGAAGTGAGTGCCAAACAAGTAGGCCCTCAGCTTCTTCAGGGCCCAGACCACAGCAAAGGCCTCCCTCTCAATAGCTGACCAATTTTTCTCTCTGGGTGTCAACCTCCTACTAATGAAAGCAATAGGCTGATCATTACCATCAAAATTCAGTTGAGACAGAACAGCCCCCACACCCAACTCAGAAGCATCTGTTTGGACAATGAATGGCTTGGAGTAATCTGGACTCTTGAGGATAGGTGCTGTGCACATGGCCTGCTTTAGGTCATTGAATGCTTTCTGACAGCTTGCTGTCCACTGAACTTTCTTTGGCATCTTTTTGCTTGTCAGGTCATTAAGAGGGGTCACTATGGACCCATAATTTCTGACAAACTTCCTATAGTACCCAGTCAGGCCCAAGAAAGCTCGAACCTGAGTCTGGGTGATTGGAGGAGTCCAGTCCTTGATGGCCTGTATCTTACTCTCCAGTGGCTGAACCTGGCCTCCACCTACAAGGTGGCCCAGGTATACAACCTGTGTCTGCCCTATCTGGCACTTTGTGGCCTTGATAGTGAGGCCTGCCTTTTGCAGAGCCTCTAACACTTTCCTCAGGTGGACCAGGTGATCCTCCCAGGTGGAGCTAAAGACAGCAATATCGTCTAGATATGCTGCACAGAAGTCATCCAGCCCAGTGAGGACTTGATTCACCAACCTTTGGAAGGTGGCAGGTGCATTTTTCAGTCCAAAGGGCATTACCACAAACTGATAATGCCCTCCAGGGGTAGAAAATGCTGTCTTGGGTTTGGCCTCCTCAGCTAACCTGATTTGCCAATACCCAGCTGTCAAATCAAATGTACTTAAGAAGTTGGCAGAAGCCAATTTATCTATAAGTTCATCTGCTCTTGGTATTGGGTGGGCATCAGTCTTAGTGACTGCATTGAGGCCTCTGTAGTCTACGCAAAACCTCATCTCTTTCTTACCACCCTGGGGGTGAGGCTTTGGCACTAGAACTACTGGGCTAGCCCAAGGGCTATCTGAGGGCTCAATGACTCCCAGCTCCAACATTTTCTGCACTTCAGTTTTGATGCAGTCTCTAACATGATCAGGCTGTCTGTAGATTTTACTCTTGACAGGCAGACTGTCTCCAGTGTCAACATCATGGGTACACCAATCAGTTTGGCTGGGTGTCAGAGAGAACATATGTCTGAAGGATTGCAGAACTTGCCTGCAATCCTGTTGCTGATGTTCAGTGAGGCTGCCACAAAAGACAACACCATCAACTGATCCATCATCAGGATTCTGAGTGAGCAGGTCTGGGAGAGGGTCACTCTCTTCCTCCTGTCCCTCATCTGTGGCCATGAGCAAGCTCATGTCCTTCCTGTCAACATATGCCTTGAGCCTGTTAACATGGAGCACTCTGAGAGGGCTCCTGGGAGTTCCAAGGTCCACCAAGTAGGTAACCTCTCCCTTTTGCTCAATGATGGTGTGGGGCCCAGACCATTTGTCTTTCAGAGCTGCTGGGGCCACTGGCTCCAGCACCCACACCTTCTGTCCTGGCTGGTACACAGTCAGAACAGCCTTTTGGTCATGCCAAGCTTTTTGAAGTTCTTGGCTGGCCTCCAGGTTTTTAGATGCCTTCTCCATATACTCAGCCATCCTGGAGCGGAGACCAAGTACATAGTCCACTATGTTGGTTGCAGGCTTTTTGAGAGGTCTCTCCCATCCTTCCTTCACCAAACACAGGGGTCTTCTTACAGGATGCCCATACAGAAGCTCAAAAGGGCTGTAGCCAACCCCCTTCTGTGGGACCTCTCTGTAAGCAAACAAGAGGCAGGGGTCTTCAACCCACACCATCATCAAGCACTACTGTCTGGATGTCCAGTCAACAGCTGAAACAGAAGTGGGACAGACAGTGCTGCCCAACCTTTTCCATTTCGCCTATGGCATCCTTAAGGTAAGAATGTGAATATATGATATATCCAGTGGTGGGAAGAAAACGTTGCTTACCTGTAACTACTATTCTTAAGTATTGCTATCTTTCATACTCAAGTGCAGTCTACATCCTCCCTGTTCAGGAAACTACCAAAATCTTTGATACAAGAGATGTAAATCTGACAGTTGGAGACTCAGTGGAGGGTAGGCACCTGGGCCCCTCTACCTGATTGGGTGGATTTCAGGTCGTAAAATGCGGTGGATGGGATACTTATAGTCTATAAAGGTTATTTTAACATGGACTACCATGCGTCCTGGCCTGATATCTGGGGAAAATGTAAGTATATGAAACTATGAAAGATACCAATGCTGAAAAACATTAGTAGTTACAGGTAAGTAACTTTCTCATAACACAGCCACCTCTCAGTTTGATCAAGCAGCAACCTGTATTCGTTTCAAAATACTGTTTCCTCGCTGGTCTCTGTTTCTGATAGATACATCTGCCAGTGGATTCCTCACCTTGTGAATATCCCCCTTGCGTCAGCAACATTCGGAAATTCTTTTGTAACTTCACGCCGACGTGGACGACGTCATAGAGGCACGGCATCGCACGCGACTCCGCTGACGTCACCGACACTACAATAGGCCCACGCCGGCGTGATTACGTCAGTTCCCTTTTTTCCGCGTCATCGACGCGAACTGTTTCAGGGAATCTCTGTAGCCTCTTAGTAACTTTGTTGCTATTTTCTTCACTTTTCTGTTTCTTTGTTTCCTTCTCGATGTCTTCAAAGAAGACCTGTTTTAAGCCTTGCAGAGAGTGTGGAAAAATGATGTCCATCACGGACCCGCACGAAGATTGCATCTGGTGTCTTAGCTCGGATCATGATGTGGATGGATGTTCATCATGTCGGAAGATGAACCCAAATGCTCTGGGGGAGAGACCAAACTTCTGGTGACTAAGCGGAGAGGTGACAAGGGTAAAAGGTCTTGGAAGTCTCGTTCGAGAAGGGCGAGGTCGAGGTCGGCGTCGAGATCAAGGCCTCGAGCGGAGTCGACTTCGAGATCGTCATCAGATCATGCTTCGAAGTCGAGGAAGAAGCATAAGAAGAGAAGACATGAGTCCCGACGTCACTCCGGTAGGGATTCGGACTCGAGGCCGAAGTCACCCAAGAAGGTACGTCCGAAAGTGGTTCCACCAGAGGAGGACTTGGATCCGGAAGGTGAGGCTTCGCCTTCGGAGTTGCAGGTCCCGGCTCCGTCTCCGGTTCAATCTCCGGCGCCGTCCCCGGCCTGTGAGGATGAGGAAGAAGTTCCGGAAGGAGAGAATTCTGCGCCTGTGGAAGAGCCGAATTCGGAACCTCCTCAAGGCCAGCCTGAGGGTCTTCAGCCACCTTTTCCGGCCCCGGGCCAAGACCCATCAGCGTTTTTTAACGCTATGTATGGTGTGTTTTCAAGGGCCTGGTACCCCTCTGGGGCGCCTTCGGGTCCCATGGGTCCACTTGCCTTCAATTTAGGAGTTCCGCTCTCCTATGCTCGGGCTCCATTTATGCCATTCATGCCGGCTCAGACACCACCATGGCAATACCCGGCTCCGCCGAGGTCAATGACGCCGATACCGACGTCGTCTGCTCCGACTCGACCTCGAGACCAAGCCACTATGCCATCGGATTCGATACCGACGTCGGTTCCGGCTCCGTCAGAGTCGTTGATGGATCCGGTGGCATGGCGTGTGAAGGAAAGGTCCAGGAGGGAGGCTCAGCGCCTCATGGAAGAACAAAGGTATACAGAAGCTCAAGCTGAAGTGGAAGAAGGAGAGCTTGAGGATGACTGTTTTGATAGTCTGGCGGAGGGTAGTGGCCTGGAGTTTTCTCCCGAGTGGGAGTTACCTTCCGTATCTGATGCCCCATCGAAAGATGTTCAGCCTTATCATTTGGTCATGAGGAAGGCGGCGGAACTTTTGAATTTGACCCTTCCTACAGTAGAGTTTAAGTCCAATCTGCTGACTGAGGTTCTGCATTCACCCAGTTCTGTGGTGGAACCGTTGCTCCCCTTTAATGAAGCTTTAACGGAGCCAATTATGGAAGTTTGGAAAAAGGCTTTTTCCAGTTTCCAAGAGTGTGGCAAGAAGGTACAGGGTTGCTCCTGAAGACCCTGCTTTTCTGACTTCTCATCCTTTACCTGAAAGCTTGGTAATCCAGGCAGCTTGTTCCAAAAAGACTGTGAGTGCATTTCCTCAGTGCCTGGGGATAAGGATGCTAAGAAACAAGATCAAGTTGCAAAAAAGACCTTTTCTTCTGCGAGCATGGCATTAAAGTCAACTAATGCCACTTGCCTTATGGGGAGATATGTACATGCTCTCATGGATTCACTCCGCCTTCTGGCACCTAAGATCCCTGTTGACAACAGGAAGGATTTTGAAGCGGTGTTGACGGATGCGCAGTCAGCAGCTCGTCAGGTAATACAGAGTGGGCTGGACACTGCGGATTCGGTGGCACGCATCATGGGTACTGCGGTTGCTTCAAGAAGGTCAGCATTGCTGAAATCTTCAGACTTTTCAGCAGATGTTCAGGCCGCTTTGATAGATCTGCCATTTGATGGTGCTGGGCTCTTTGGTAAAAAAGCTGACACAGCCTTAGAAAGATTTAAGGACAGTAGGGCTATTGCCAAATCTTTAGGGCTTCAGACCAGGGGTTCTTCTACCAGAAGGTTCAGAGGATTCGGACGCTCTTCCTTTCGCTCCTATCGGCAAGGTCAGCAACAGCAGCAGAATCCTTTGTCCAAGTCGTACAGCGGAAGACAAAGAGCTCGTCCTAGAGGACGTCAGGCCTCTTCCTCTTCCACCACCTCCAACCCCCCAGCCACAGAAAAGCAGCCCTAGATCCGCCATTCAGGATCATGTGGGTCCGGTGGGGGGTCGGCTTACCCACTTTCTACGGGATTGGGAATCGGTTACATCAGATCTTTGGGTTCTCAATCTCGTAGAAAATGGGTATGCTCTTCCCTTTCGGGAGTTTCCTCCAAATTACCCTCCTTGCCAAGGTTTTTGCACGGAGGAACACCTCTTACTTCTGCAGGAGGAAGTGCAGACTCTTTTAAGAAAGGGTGCGATAGAGGTGGTTCCAGAGCAGGAAAGGGGTCAGGGATGCTACTCCAGGTATTTCCTGATTCCCAGGAAGGATGGCAAACTTCGTCCAATCCTGGATCTCAGGATCTTGAATCTTAATCTGAAACAAGAGAAGTTCAAGATGCTCACCCTTGCGCAGGTTCTTCAGGCGCTGCTGGAAGAAGACTGGATGGTGTCGCTCGACTTGCAGGATGCGTATTTTCACATCCCAATCCTGAAGTCGCACAGGAAGTATCTCCGTTTTACGGTGGGATCGCAACATTATCAGTTTGCGGTCCTTCCTTTTGGAATTACTACCGCGCCTCGAGTCTTCACCAAGGTGATGGCGGTGGTGGCAGCACATCTCAGAAGATCGGGGGTTCCAGTATTCCCCTATTTGGACGACTGCCTGATCAAGGCAGAGTCGTCAGAGAAGGTGCTCCAGCATCTGCAGGAGACAACTTGGTTGTTGTTCCGGTTGGGTTTTTCAATAAATGTACCCAGGTCTCACCTGGTGCCCTCCCAGCGCATCCTGTTCATAGGTGCTGTACTGGACACAACTGTATGTCGTGCATTCCCTCCTCCACAAAGGATTCGCGACATACAGGAAATTATTCCTTTATTTTACAATGGAGCGGTCGTTCCAGTCCTAAAGGTCCTTCGCCTGCTCGGTCTGATGGCTTCTTGCATTCTGTTGGTCAACCATGCACGCTGGCACATGAGGGCGCTCCAGCGGTGTCTCCGCAGGCAGTGATATCAGCACAGCGGAGAGCTCAGGGAGTCGGTGAGGATCTCGAGAGAAACTGCTGCGGATCTGTCTTGGTGGGGCGTGGAAGGCAATCTGTCACAAGGAAAGCCTTTTCAACTACCTCCATCAGTTGCCACAGTGATAACGGATGCATCCACTCTAGGGTGGGGTGCTCATCTGGGGGATCTGGAGGTCAAGGGTCTTTGGTCTCCAGAGGAGAGGTTGCTTCACATCAACCTCTTAGAGTTGCGGGCCATACGTTTTGCACTCAAGGCCTTCCTCCCTTCCCTTCGCGGTCGGTCGGTTCAGGTCCTGACGGACAACACCACCGCGATGTGGTATGTCAACAAGCAGGGAGGAGTGGGGTCGCAGTGTCTCTGCAGAGAGGCTCTGCGCCTCTGGTCCTGGGTTCAGGACCACCCGATTTGTCTGTTGGCAAATCATCTGGCCGGAGTTCTGAACGTGCGTGCAGACCGGTCTCAGTCGGCAGTTCTCGGCCGACCACGAGTGGAGGCTTCACCCGGAGGTGGTCCGGCACGTCTTTCAGCTGTGGGGGACTCCTCGTGTGGACCTGTTTGCTACTCGCGAGAATGCTCACTGCCCGTCATTCTGCAGTCTCCAGTATCCGATGCAAGGAGCCTTGGGGGACGCGTTTCAGTTGAGTTGGGGAAGTCATCTCCTTTACACGTTTCCTCCCATACCTTTGATTCCTCGGGTTCTGAGGAAGATTCGCCAAGACCGGGCCCAAGTTATTCTGGTCGCCCCGGATTGGCCAAGAAGGGTGTGGTACACGGATCTTCTCCACCTCTCCTCTCACCCGCCGCTCCGTCTCCCGTTCAGGGCAGATCTCCTCTCCCAGATGGAGGGGCAAGTTCTACAACCCCACCTCCAGACCTTACACCTTCATGCCTGGAGATTGAACGGGGCAACCTGAGCTCCTTTTCTCTCCCACACGATGTGGTGGACGTCATTCTTTTGGCTAGGCGTGACTCCACTAAATCCATTTATTCATACAGATGGTCTAAATTTGTCTCTTGGGGCAGAGAGAAATCTGTTAACCCATTGAGGGCTCATTTGTCCGATATTTTACAATTTGCTCTTTCTTTGGCACAGCAGGGTTTTGCTGTTGCCACAATCAAGGGCTATCTTTCGGCATTGTCTGCATTTATCTGTTTGCCGGATCAGCCGTCTCTTTTCAAGTCTCCTGTGGTTTTAAGGTTTTTGAAGGGCCTCACAAATAGGTTCCCTCCTACTCCTTTTATTGTGCCTCAATGGGATTTAAATCTTGTTTTAACCTTCTTGATCGGTTCTCCCTTCGAACCCTTACACAAGTGTCCCATGAGGCTTTTGTCTTTTAAGACGGTCTTCCTCGTTGCGATCACCTCGGCAAGGAGGGTAAGTGAGCTTCAAGCTCTTAGTTCCAAGCCTCCATTCTTGACCATTCATGCTGATCGAATGGTTCTTAGGACCAGGGCTGCTTTTCTCCCTAAGGTGGTAACTCCTTTCCATCTAGGACAATCTATTACCCTTCCTACCTTTTATCCTCCCCCCACACCCTTCCAAGGAGGAGGAGAGACTGCACCGTCTGGATCCTAAGAGGGCGGTGAGCTTTTACCTTGATAGGACTAGAGACTATCGAATGGATGACCAACTCTTCATTGGTTTTGCTGGCTGCAAGAAAGGAAGAGCGGTGCACAAGCGCACTCATTCAAGATGGATCATCCTCTGTATAAAGATCTGCTACTCTTTGGCCGGTAAGGAACCTTCAGAGGGTATAAGAGCCCACTCTACTAGAGCTAGGTCGTCAACTACTGCTCTGTCTAGGCGTGTACCTGTAGAGGATATTTGTAGGGCCGCGACTTGGACCTCCCTCCACACTTTCGCAAAGCATTACTGCTTGGATGCCGAGGTCAGGGGGGAAGGTCACTTCGCGCTCTGTCCTTCAGGATTTTTTGGTATAGGTGAGTGGACACCCTCCTCCGGGAGTGGGGACTGCTGTGGGACTCTATTCACAAGGTGAGGAATCCACTGGCAGATGTATCTATCAGAAGAACAAGTTACTTACCTTCGGTAACGCTTTTTCTGGTAGATACAGTATCTGCCTGTGGATTCCTCACTGACCCACCCGCCTCCCCGTTGTCCACTCGTCTATACCGAAGTTGTTGTAATTCATTTACTTTATTGTCAAAGAGTTGTTTATTTCAAATGTTTTATTGCATTTGCTTCACACTATGGGCCAGATGTAGGTGGCCATTTACCGGCCGGTAACGGCCGATTTCGGCCGTTACCGACCGGTAAATGGGTTATTGGGATGTAGGGGGCCAATTTTACCGAATCGGTAAATTTACCGATTCGGTAAAATACCGAATCGGTATTTTTACCGATTCGGTAACTTCTAGATGTAGGTGGGACTCTTCTGAGTCCCAAAGGCCTTTCAGAGTCGGTATTTTACCACCCAATCCAATTGGGTGGTAAAATACCGAATCCAGGTGTGCATGCACATGTGTGCATGCACACCTATGCCATGTGACGGACAGACATGCCCTTAGGGCATGTCTGTCTGCCACATGGCACACATGCCTGTATTTGGGGTGCTAGAGGGTGTCAAAGTGACACCCCCTGCACCCTTGCTAGAATCGGTATTTACAGAATCGGTAAATACCGATTCGGTAATGCCCATTGATTCCTATGGGCTTCAATGCCCATAGGATTCAATGGGCATTACCGAATCGGAATTTACAGAATCGGTAAATACCGAATCTTAACGATTCGGTATTTAGCGATTCTGTAATACCTACATCCCCCCCTCTATTTTACCACTTCTTAAATACCGAATCGGTAAAATTCGGTATTTAAGAAGTGGTAAAATGAAATTACCTACATCTAGGCCTATGTGTGTTATCTTGACATTTGTGTACTGTGTATACTATGTATATTTCTACTGTCGTTGGTCCGTCCGTGTGCCTCGAAGGCACGGAAAAAAGGGCAGAACTGACGTCATCACACCGGCGTGGGCCTATTGTAGTGTCGGTGACGTCAGCGGAGTCGCGTGCGATGCCGTGCCTCTATGACGTCGTCCACATCGGCGGGAAGCTACAAAAGAATTTCTGAATGTTGCTGACGCAAGGGGGATATTCACAAGGTGAGGAATCCACAGGCAGATATTGTATCTACCAGAAAAAGCGTTACCGAAGGTATGTAACATGTTCTTCAGTGACAAGAGATAAATATGTTTAGCCAATATGCAGCATCAGACACTCATTTCTCTCTAACTGCATCTTGCTGTCTCTTATTTCTTTTTGCACAGAGCAAAAGAGCTGGCTTGTGATACCTTTTTAGGTAGTCTCTTTCCTACCAACTCTTGATACAGAGCTATTGCTTTGTCTTCAGCTTTAGTGTTTTGGCCAGAGTGTCTCTTCCTCCGTGCCTCTCACTCTTCATGACTACCTTTTTAAATCTCCTTGGGAAGTACCTCTCTGCCTGCTTGTCTCTTATCGCTCTCAGTTCTGTCTAAAGATTTCATCTGTCTTTAATTCCTTTCCTTGTTAATAGGACATGTTTCTGATGGCAGCTATGGGCCCACCCGGAGGAGGCAGAACCACCATCTCTGGACGCCTTCAGAGCAGTTTCAACCTCATCAACATGACCTTCCCCACGGTAAGCAAAGCTTTTGGGAAAGATTTTTCCAGTTTCCCATAGAAATATCTGCATGATCCTTGACTGATATCTGGAGTGTGGTTTGAAAGGTCTGAGACCAAGGTGTAGTTGATTTAAACACCCTTACACAATAGACAGAACAAGCGTGAAGTAGCCCAGATCCACAGGCAAGGTCTTCCTTTGTCTAAATGTAACTTATATAGCTGGCTTATGTCTGAATTTTCAGGCTAGGAGGGTCTTCTTTTTTTCCATCAGTGGTCCCTCATCACGCAAGGCCAATCAATGTTAAAGATCAAGAAAGGAAGTATGTGGTCTGAACCTTCCATCATTAACTACCTTATTACCTCCAACTTGCCTGAATAATTTTACTCTGGGTATTTCGTGGATGGTACCCAAGAAGAGAACTGACATTAGATCATTTCTGAATCCTTGTGACCAGACTAATGTCTGTAATTGTAATCCTTTCATATGTTGACTCTGGTGTTGATTCTGGAGGCTTGGCACTTGGTAGGGTCGATGAGCTCATAGTGTCTTCAGGATGTTTATATTCATATTCACATTAAGAAAGAGCATAGTCATTACCTGTCTCACAAATAACCTTGGATGCTTTCTCAGGTTATTAGGCACTTTTGTAGCAAGGTCAGTGGCTGACATCTCACGCATCCCAATAGGTTTACTGAACATTACTTTTGATGGATACTTCTAATCACAGGTCCCTCGCCATGTGAATAATCCCCAAGCATCAGACTGGATCTAGTAATTTTCTGAGTAGTTCTGTGTGCTACTATGTGACATCATGTGGCTCTGCGCTGACCTAATCCCTTTCAGAGAGTGACAAGCAGGGCCACATATAAGTGCCACCATGGCACACTGAAATCAGTTCCTTTCTTTCCACTCCCTCAGACATGGATCCAGAGCTTCTCCCTTGTCTTTAACCAGGCTTTCCATCAAAATGTATCCAGTATGCAAAGGAAATGTCACTTCCTGAAACCACAGGATTCAATCCGTGCAGAGACTGTTGCAAAAATGTCTGTGGCAGACCCATACAAAGTCTATTTGTGGTGCCTGGGGTTGGACAACATCTGCAAGGCCTGTACCTACTAGGTCCAGATTAACCTGAAAGCCATATGGGAGCATGAAGCCAAATTCAACATCGCTCAAGAAGACTCAGTGCTGTGACCAGTCAAAGTCAAAAGGAAGACCCTGTTCCCACAGCCCTTACTGTGGTAGGTCGTCGTCATGGTCAAAGACTTTGGGTAAGTCGAAGAAGAAACATAAGAAATTCAAGAAGGAAACAACCCCTCCCACCACTCTTGGACTCCAGTGAGGGTGCAATGGCCTCAACATGCCTTCCAGTCTCACTTTCTGTCTCTGATTAGGAGTCTGATAGCAATGCATCCTGAGCTCCCAGGTCCGTCTGCAACATTGGAACAAGTAGAAGTCTTCGGAGAGGTTACACAGCAGATTTTTGGTATGTTTCTGGCTCCTTCTGGCGCACCTTTGGGCCCCAAGGAACCACAGGGGCCTCAAGTTGAGCGAGTTTGCCCTCAGCGGCGTTTGTGCCCCTAAGACCCACTTCAAATTTAGCACCGACTCCAGTGCCCGCTTAGACTCCTGCACTGTCCACTGCGCTTGTCCCTCATGCATCAATGCCATGTGAGGATATGCATCATATAGTGCTATCAAACCCCAAATTGAATTCACCATGACCGCTACCGAGGCCGCATCTGGCGCCGACCTGCATGCAAATGCTTAGCAACTATCGGACTGTTACCTTGCCCTTACTACATGGTAGGGTACAGATCCAAGAATAATGCATATGATGAGGGGGATGATTATGTTCCCCAGTACGAAGAAGACTATTGGTATGAGCTTCAGGATGACAGTGGGCTTGACACTTTCCTCAATATTGGCCTGATGTCTCCCCTGGGTACTGCCACTAAGCAAAGCACCTATTTCAATATAATGATGCTGTAACGGGGAAGACCCGGACCCGCCTGGCTTACCGGTTTCGCCTCTTTCCAAACAGCACACAGGGGCCTGGAGAAACACGGACATCCTCGGAGACAAGGAGCCAGCAGAGAGTGGAGAGCCCTGTTTCTTTAACTGGGCGGAGTTGGATGATGACGACGTCACAGGGTACGCCCCCGTATCCCAGGTAAAGGCAGTCCCAGAAAACACACAGGTGTGTGTTACACCCGGAGGCGACGGAGGTGAGAGCGAAGGAGAAGAGGACGAGTGCGGAAGAGAGCGGAGATCGGCGAGGAAGGACGAGGAGAGGCGGGAGCAGAGCAGAGGAGACGAAAGCGGAGCAGAACAGAGGAGGGAGGCGGAGAGAAGACCGGAGCAAGAGAGTGACCATCGGAGGAAGGAGGCGGAGAGGAGACCGGAGCGGGAGAGAGACCAGCGGAGGGAGGAGGTGCCGGCCGGAGAAGAGGACGGAGAGCGGAAAGGCGGAATCGGAGGATCTCGAGGAGAAGAACCCAACAAGCCAGGAGGCCAACCGGAAGGCGCATCGCCCAGCCACACTTCGAGGGAAGTGTGGCTACCAGAGGTACGATCGAGGTTTTCAAGGTGGGCAGGATTTAAGTGGGTCAAACCACCGTAAAAGCTCCTCACACCTCCCGTGCACTACCATCCCTTCACCTCCTAAACACAACGGACCCTATTAGAGTATTCGTGCACGTGTGATCCCTCACTCCCTTCCCTGTGCCTTATTGGTAGCACAAGAAACTAAAACGGTGCTATTCTTTCTTTATTTCGGAGGGACACAAAGGCTCGACATCGTGGAGGAAAAGGTCACGACTACAAGTCCCAGAAGACACCGGGACAACCGCCGGACAGCTGTGGAGAAGAGACAGCTGAGACACACGGCAGACTCAGAAGGCCCCCTGCCCTACTACCGAAAAACGATACACACGAAAAGGACCTTTAAATCAATAAAGCCTGCGTTACCCATATCCCCGGTGTCAGTCAGTCTGTTTGAAGGGAACGTGGTAGCGCCTACACCGACCCCAGCGAGTAGGGGCGAGCCCGAGGTGTTACAAGTGGTGGAGAATGCGGGCACGATAGCCATCTGGGACACGAAGATGGAAGAACTTCTACAAAGACTGGTAAAAAGGGCAAGAGCAGCTGGGCTGGGCAGTGGAACAACAGATAGCCACCGCTCAAGCTGACCGTGATATCTTCAGAGACACTGTGGTGAACCAGTTAGAGGGACTACAACCGAGAACCCTCGATCCGGCAGGACACCCAGTACATGAAGTAAGGCAACAGACGCCCACCCCTTCCGGTATATCCCTACAAAAATACACAGCGGGAGAAGATCCAGACGCCTTTCTCGTCAATTTCGAGAGTGTTGCTCTGGCCTGTGGGTGGCCATTAGAGAAATGGCCCTTCTTTCTCGCCCCACTGTTAACCGGGGAAGCACAGGCTGCCTACCAGGTGGCAAACGGAAATGGACAGACCCCGTATGCTCAGATCAAGATCATTATCCTGGATCACTTAGGAATGGACGCAGAGGCCTACCGCGTCCGATTCCGTAAGGAGAGAGGAACCCCCGGAGAGAACCCGAAGACGTTGTTCTTCCGGTTGAAATCAGCAGCAGACAAATGGCTAACGCCCATACAGAGCACCAAAGAGGCTATAATGGACAAAATCTACCTGGAGCAGTACCTTGAGGCTCTGCCCTTCAATACCCAGCGTTGGTTACAGCAACACTCTAACTTGACCACCGCTCAAGCCATGGACATGGCCTCTACGTTTGCGCGGGCTCAGCCACGCCTGCACCCTGCAGAACCTGAGAAAAGCTGCAAAGCCCCGATACGGGTCGAACGCAAACCACGACCCCCCCCCCGGTCTTCCGGGGCCTAGACTCCCAAACCCCAAAGTACCCACGTTCAGAGGCCCACAATGCTTCGACTGTGGTGCCTGGGGACACATTGCCCGGTTTTGTCCACAGAAGAGGACCCAGGAGGAGCCGATGGAGGTCGGGTATCTACCCCGTCCGGTTATGTACTCAGCAGAACTTGAAGGGGCATACCACGTGAGTGTACAGGTGAACGGGGGGAAGGTCAAGGCTCTGTTGGACTCAGGGTGCAAACAGTCGGTGATACAGGGACGCTTTGTGTGTACCCCCCAGGTAATGCCAGACGCCCTAGTGCATATCAAGTGTGTCCATGGCGATATCAAGAGTTATCCGATAGCGTATATCCCTTTAGAGATGGAAGGGGGGCGGACCATAGTGGTTAAGGTGGAGATTCTGAACACCCTCCCCGAAGAGCTGATAATAGGGACTGACAATCCCCACTTCCTAGACCTCTTCTCCGAAACCCTTAACAGTAGGAACCCAGGCCCCACCATGGTTCTCACAGCCCCGAATCCCTGGGAAGGGGACCGTAGCTTCAAGTTTGCCCAAGCCAACGACTCCACATTGCTCAACGCATGGGAACAAGCCCATGCCGACCAGGACAACCCCAGCCCCAGGTACCCGCGTTTCGTGATACAAGACGAACTCCTTTACAGACAAGGGAAACAAGACGAACCTAAACAACTCCTTGTTCCAGTATGCTTCCGGGAACAGGTAATGTTCTACGCCCACACCCACCTCCTCGCAGGCCACACGGGCAGCGAAAAGACCGCTCAGAACATCCTACGGAACTTCTATTGGCCGGGAGTGTATCAGGACATCAAACAACACTGCCAGACGTGTGACGTATGTCAACGAAAGAATCTGCACAGACCTCCGGCTATACCATTACAACCCCTGCCGATTATTGGGACTCCCTTTGAGAGGGTGGCAATGGACCTCATTGGACCCCTCCCGAAGACGCGAAAGGGAAACCATTATGCCCTTGTTATCGTGGACTACGCCACTAGATTCCCCAAAGCCTTTCCCTTAAAATCCCCCACATCCAAGAACATTGCTGAAAAGTTTATGGAACTCTTCTCCCGAGTTGGATTCCCCAAGGAAGTCCTTACCGATCAAGGGACTCCCTTTATGTCCCGAGTGATGAGGGAAGTGTGCCTCCTCTTAGACCTCCATCAAATCCGGACGTCGGTCTATCACCCACAGACCGACGGTCTCGTGGAACGATATAACGGGACGCTAAAGAGCATTTTAAAGAAAATGCTCACAGCCAACAGAACAGACTGGGACATGTTGTTACCACTGGCCCTGTACGTAATTAGAGGCCAAACCCAGAGCAGTCTTGGCTGTTCTTCTTTCGAAATGTTGTATGGGAGACAGCCACGGAGCCTCCTGGAGATGACGAAAGATTACTGGGAGGCGGAACCCTCCCGTGACACGAAAACGTTGTTGGAATACAGCCAGAACCTCAAGAACCAGTTGGGAAAAATACGGTAATTGGCTTACTCCCATTTGGAGAGGAGCCAAACAAAACAAAGAACTCATTACGACAAAGGGAAGAAGTGGAGAAGACTGGACGTGAACGATTGGGCCTTAGTGTTATTACCGTCTACCACCAAGCGGTTTCAGACCGAGTGGCAAGGTCCCTACCAGGTCATCGAAACTATCGGCAGAACCACCTACCGGCTACGCTTGACAGGAAGGAAAACCCAAATCTTTCACATTAATCTTCTAAAAAAATGGCTAGGAACCCCTCCACTGTCGGCTTATTCAGTCGCCCCCAAAGAAAAACAAACAGAGACCACGGTAGACCATCTAGTCATAAACGAAGACCTATACCAAGGACAACAGGAAGGACTGCATAGAGTCCTCAAGCGCCACTCCTCCGTCTTTTCTGACACCCCTGGATCAACGATATTGGCGGAACATCGAATCGAGACACCAAATGACACCATCGTGAAACAACGACCTTACCGAATACCTGCCGCAAAAAGGGAAGTCATAAGCCGAGAGGTGAGAGAAATGCTCAAACTGGGAGTAATACGTCCATCCAGAAGCGAATGGTCCTCTCCCATCGTAATGGTGCCTAAACCGGATGGGAGCAGTAGGTTCTGTATAGACTTCAGGGCCCTGAACGCTGTCTCCTCCTTCGATGCGTACCCCATCCCCAGAATCGACGAATTGATCGAGAAACTAGGCGAAGCCCAGTACATCAGCACCCTGGACCTCACGAAGGGGTACTGGCAGGTGCCCCTGCGAGGCGAAGACCGCAAGAAAACCACGTTTTCCACCCCTGACGGACTCTACGAATTCACGGTACTACCTTTCGGCCTACACTGAGCCCCCGCGACATTCCAAAGACTGATGAATGAAGTGCTACGGGAACACCAGAAATATAGTTCAGCATACCTGGACGATATTATCATCTTCAGCCCCGACTGGGAGACACATCTCGAACATCTAGAAACCGTTCTCCTACAGTTGACCAAAGCGGGATTACACATCAACTCGAAGAAATCCCGAATCGGTTTCCAGAAAGTGAAGTACCTGCGGTACGTCCTGGGCCATGGGGTCATCGAACCACAAACAGAGAAGGTCCGAGCCATTGCAGACACCCCGTTTCCCACTAGCGTTAGGGAGATGCGGGCCTTTTTAGGGTTGGTGGGTTATTATCGCCGATTCATACCCTCCTTCTCGGACATAGCAGCCCCGCTCACGGACACCCTTAAGAAACTGACAACAAAACCCGATTTCCAGAAACCCTCCCCTGCTATGTGGAGGGCCTTCAAAACCCTTAAAGAAGTAATCACCACTAGCCCGGTCCTCTCCTCTCCCGATTTTTCCAAGCCCTTCGTCCTGCATACTGATGCATCGGATTTTGGGATAGGAGCCGTCTTGTCCCAAGTATCGGACGAAGGGATTGAACACCCTATTCTCTTTATCTGCCGCAAATTGTTCCCCAGAGAGGTGAGGTACCCCACGATTGAAAAGGAGTGCCTAGCCATCAAGTGGGCAATAGACAAACTGCGCTATTACCTGGAGGGACACCCTTTTAAGCTGTATACCGACCATGCCCCATTACAATGGATGAGCCGTAACGCCTCTAACAACCCCAGGGTTATGCGGTGGTTCCTTTCTCTACAACCGTTTGCTTTCCAAGTGCTGCACAGAAAAGGGAAAGACAACGCTAGTGCGGACTATCTCTCCCGTTTTCCTCTCCCCGATCGGGAGAATCTAAGGGGGGAGGGGTGTAACGGGGAAGACCCGGACCCGCCTGGCTTACCGGTTTCGCCTCTTTCCAAACAGCACACAGGGCCTGGAGAAACACGGACATCCTCGGAGACAAGGAGCCAGCAGAGAGTGGAGAGCCCTGTTTCTTTAACTGGGCGGAGTTGGATGATGACGACGTCACAGGGTACGCCCCCGTATCCCAGGTAAAGGCAGTCCCAGAAAACACACAGGTGTGTGTTACACCCGGAGGCGACGGAGGTGAGAGCGAAGGAGAAGAGGACGAGTGCGGAAGAGAGCGGAGATCGGCGAGGAAGGACGAGGAGAGGCGGGAGCAGAGCAGAGGAGACGAAAGCGGAGCAGAACAGAGGAGGGAGGCGGAGAGAAGACCGGAGCAAGAGAGTGACCATCGGAGGAAGGAGGCGGAGAGGAGACCGGAGCGGGAGAGAGACCAGCGGAGGGAGGAGGTGCCGGCCGGAGAAGAGGACGGAGAGCGGAAAGGCGGAATCGGAGGATCTCGAGGAGAAGAACCCAACAAGCCAGGAGGCCAACCGGAAGGCGCATCGCCCAGCCACACTTCGAGGGAAGTGTGGCTATCAGAGGTACGATCGAGATTTCCAAGGTGGGCGGGATTTAAGTGGGTCAAACCACCGTAAAAGCTCCTCACACCTCCCGTGCACTACCATCCCTTCACCTCCTAAACACAACGGACCCTATTAGAGTATTCGTGCACGTGTGATCCCTCACTCCCTTCCCTGTGCCTTATTGGTAGCACAAGAAACTAAAACGGTGCTATTCTTTCTTTATTTCGGAGGGACACAAAGGCTCGACATCGTGGAGGAAAAGGTCACGACTACAAGTCCCAGAAGACACCGGGACGACCGCCGGACAGCTGTGGAGAAGAGACAGCTGAGACACACGGCAGACTCAGAAGGCCCCCTGCCCTACTACCGAAAAACGATACACAGGAAAAGGACCTTTAAATCAATAAAGCCTGCGTTACCCATATCCCCGGTGGCAGTCAGTCTGTTTGAAGGGAACATGGTAGCGCCTACACCGACCCCAGCGAGTAGGGGCGAACCCAAGGTGTTACAGATGCAAAGAATGACTGAGGTGCTAGATTTGCAATTACTGGCCAAGCACGTCAAAAATAAAATGCTAACAGAAGTTCTACAGCCAGGACAATCTCCAATTTGACTTCTGTTACCATTCAGGGACATATCAACACCGTTCTATGCACCTCAGCCTCACCATTGACTTGTGCCTCAAGACCCTTCCTGACACAACACTGTACCCTATAGAGTCTGGTGGGGCAGAAGTCAACCTAAATATTTTTCCTACCACTCCTCCCAGCCATGAGTCCAAACCATAGATTTTTGGCAGAATAGTTTTCTCCTCGACAAGCATTGCTATGGAATTTGTCAATGCCAGCTGTCTCCTTGCCCATTATTCCCATGCCCTCTGGAATACGGTGGGTCAAATTTTATCAGCTGTTACACAGAGACTTCGGCCGTATCTCACGCAGGCTTTTCAGGTTGGCCTCGATGCCACAAAATTTGTAATACGCTCTGAACTGGACACCAGTGATTACCTAGAATTTGCCGTGGGCACCAGTGTGGCTGTCAGTCATCATGAGGTCCACAGGCTGCTCGGGAAATGGTCAGGCATTTTTAATGGATATGCCATTTGAAGAATCTCACTTTTTTTGGGATAAAGCAGACTCAGCATGGAACTTTCTATGGAGAGCAGAGCCACATCACATTACCTGGGCCTTTCTACTACTACGAGGCAATTGCACCAGTTTGGTCACAATATAGGTTTTCACTTCCAACGCAAGACCCCACCTCCTGCACACCTGGATTTTCAGCCTTTTTGTGTTTGATGCCGCATTTAGGAAAGGGCTTCTTATGGACATGGTGTGATCTGATAGAGACATCCAGGAGCAGATTCCCTAACTTTTTCCTTCTCCCCAGACGTCAGACTAGATCAAGGCCTCTGAGCTGTATAAGTCCCCTCTGGGGGGCGGATGTCAGTTTTTTCTTTTCCATGCTGTAACACGGATCTGGAGAAGTGTATCTCTGGAAGTTTTTTTTGGCCTACTATGACGATTTTTTGTCTGAAACAGTGTGCCAGCTCTCTATGCCTTCTGGGTTTAAATCCTTTGGATCTTGTGCTCGACAGATATCGGGTACGGATCCTCATTTCATATACATGTGGTGCTTGGGCGAGCACCACCACGACGAAGAGTTTGACACCTGTTAATTGTTGAAACCAAAATCTTAGCGGGAGTGCCGAATGAAGCTCCTGATGGCTCGGTTGCAGAGGACTTTGAGTTCTCCTGTACATCGGTCGACTGCGGTTCGACAACGTAGACGCTCCAGAGGCCGTCTTGGGCGTTGCTCTCCTTCCAGTAAACGGCAGAAGCGGTCCAGGTCCCTGTTCTCATCCCATGTTTAGCGTCATCGTAAGCGATTGAAGTTGCTGCCTTCTGCAGCTTCTTCGACTCATGACATGGTTGCAAGCAACTCCTCACAACCTTGTGCTGAGGACTCCATGCAAGAGTTGCTCCTGTGCTTCCCCGCCTTTCCTGGAGTGACTTGGGCCAAGACGAAAGAGTATTGTGATGCTCTTCATATCATAGTTGGATCTTCTCCTTCCCCTGGACCACCTCCGGGACCCAAGGAGCTGATGGGTGCAATGATTACGTCCTGCCCGATGGGTTCCTCCTTGGTTGCAGTTAGGCCCTTGGACACAGTGACGCATTTTCACAACCCTTCAGGGCTCACACATGTGGCACCAACTGACTCCGAAGCGATGTCAGTTGTTCCTCCGAACCAGAGTCAATGCACAACCCAGCAAAGAGTCTTGATGCATAGACATCCCCTCGACTCATTTTGTCATTGCCGCCATCGATGCCCTTCCACGTTCTTATCCCGAAGTTGATCGACACTGACACTGCACCTTATCGACGTCATTTACGGAGCCGATGATTCATGGTTCTGTGGGGGCTACACACAAACAGTTTGTGGAAGGAAATGAAGACATGTTCTTTTTGTGCATCAAGTGACTACAGATCCTCCTATGATGGATAGCTGGATTTCTAAGTTAGGCAAAGCAAGTGCGTTAAAATCATCCCTGGCTTCTGGCCTTGCCTCGGACGCCAGTTCTTACTTGGCGGACATGTTAAAAAGGGTGGCTGATGTATTACATTGGTCTCTGCCTTCCGTGGAGAAATTTACAGACCCCCCTCATTACAGTTCTTAATCTGGGACAGTCCTGGATTGAGCCAGTGCTACCTTTTGTAAGGCATTATATGATATTTTTCTGGGGACATGGGCTAGACATTATACTGGTGCGCCTGTGGACTGTACTATTGCCCACAAGCACCGCCCTGCCCCAGATAATTCTGCTTATCTTCTTCATCAACCGACACACAACAGTTTTGTGGTTCAGGTCACAACAGCTTCCCACAATGCGGATAATCTTCCTCCTCCCCCGATTGCCAAAGATTCCCAAAAGCAAGACTCTTGTGGAAAACGAATGTTCTCTTCCACCAGTGCAGTGTTACATTCTATTAAAACAACTTACGTCCTTGGACTTTTTTTCATTATTTATGGGATTCACTGCAGCAGTTATTGCCATTGTTATAGGCTATTAGGAACAAACTAAGTCCGTTGATTTCGGATGGGCAAAAGGCGGCTAGGTTATTCATTGGGTGTGGAATGGATACCACTGATTCGATTGGTTGAGCCATGGTGTCTTCAGTGGTGTTAAGCTTGTGAGCTTAGCTTTGTTCTACGAGAGTTGCAGAGGCAGTCCAGTCAGCTTTGATTGACCTGCCATTTGATGGTGTGCAGTTATTTGGTGCCCAAACAGATGCCGCTTTGAGTAGGTTTAGGGACAGTCAGGGTGGCCTAGACCCTTAGCCTGGTTCCCTTTTTTCAACTTTTGCTGTATTTTAGGGGAGATATTCCTGTGCAGAAGACTCCTCCTCCACTGCACTATGGTATGCTTTTTGCGTTGGAACGTCACCAGATGTGGTGTTTCTGCCTTTGCAGACCTTATTTCTCATGGTATTTTTTGCCGGCGATGACAGGTTGTTTTTTTCTTTGAGGCTGTACATGTTTTTTTTCCTACCCATCAAGAGATTTGGATCTATGGTTTCTTTCTCATGTGAAATTGATAACCTGCGTTACCTGCTTGGGTCTCTGTTGGTACAGGACCTGACCTATTAGTTCATTGTAAGTGGCGCCTTAAACTCATTAAAAGGGGAGGGTTTCTAGCATGAGAATTTTATCGTGGCAGGGGATTTTAATTGTCACACGTGCCCAAATCTTTTACACCCATCACCTAACAGACATCCTTGCCCGATTTTGGAGGATTTGCACTTGGAGCATACCATAGAAGGGGAGGAGATAAATAGCTTCCGGCATACGCACAATTTGGGTTTTACTTTAAACAAGCTGACAAACCGGTCATATCCACAAATTCCCCTGACATAGAAAGGAAGGATTTCTGCCACAATCATTGATTTCATCATTGTTTCTGCTTTTATGGGTTGGCCTCCTGTCTCCTTCAATATCTTACATAGTCCCTACAGTGCCCGTAACCCTCTGACCCTACCTATGGAGGGGGTAGGGAACCACTCAGAGGGCCCTCAAATGCCCCGGGGTAGGCATTTACTCTGGTTGCAAATAATGATAAGGCTTTTAATCATAGTCTTTTCGCAGACTCCCAGCAGGAGATACTTACCTGCTTGGACCCTATTTAGCCTGGCGAGGAAGTTTTAAGTTCTTTTGCCTTCATCGCTCAGTCAGTTTCTGTTCTGTTATCGATCCCTGCGATTAGGCATCACCCAGATCACCGCTCAAGGTTTGATTCCAATTGCTCCTGGGCCTTTAGGCATCTGAAGCAGTTGCCTCGCGACAGGGAATGGGTAGCAAATGGCCGTTGAAACTATAAAGGGGCCCTGAATAAACAGAGTCACCAATTACAGAAACAGGCATGGGCTGATCTAACCAAAGCTGGCAAAATGAGGGACACTACCCATTTCTGGCAGATTATTAATAGTCCATGTTTATCAGAATCATCAAGACCTGTCTTATGTCACCACATCACCGGTAACAGTGGGTCACCCATTTTGATAGTGCATGTAATTTGGGCTTTCTTGAAGGGTCTCAAATGGAAATTGCTCCCAGCCTGGCCGACACATCAGTCACTTTCTCGTTGGAGGAAGTCCAAAGGAGCATTGTCTTTGTCCCGTAACAAGGTGCCAGGCTCTGATGGGATCCCCCCAGATTTTTTCTGGGACAATATTGAAGTTTGGGGCCCGGTTTTGACACTTCTGTTAAATTCTGCAGCAAAGAAAGGGATGCTGCACTCCTGGTCAACTGCTACCGTTATACCAATTTATAAACAAGCATTTGCAATACAATAGGTCTTGCTCTTGCGAGAGTTTCAGCTATTGGCATTGTAAATAACAATGCGTTTTATTTAAATTTCTGATAGATACATCTGCCGTGTGGATTCCTCACCTTGTGAATATCCCCTGCGTCAGCAACATTCGGAAATTCTTTTTGTAGCTTCGCGCCGACTTGGACCCGATCGTCATAGAGGCACGGCATCGCTCGCGACTCAGATGACGTCACCGACGCCTATATTAGATCCATGCCGGTGTGATGACATCAGTTCCCTTTTTTCCGCGACGTCGACGCTAACGGTTTTCTGGGATCGTCTGTAGCCTTTGCTGTAACTTTGTTACTTGCTATTTTTCTAGTCTCTTTGTCTTCTCTCTTTCGACATGACCTCGAAAAAGACCGGGTTTAAAGCCTTCGGAGAATGTAACAAGATAATGTCCATCACAGATCCACATGAATGCTGTTTGTGGTGTCTGAGCTCCGACCACGACGTCGAGGAATGCCAATCCTGCAGGAAGATTACACTAAAGGCCCTCTGGGAAAGAGAGGCAAAACTTCTTGTTGCCAAGTTTAAAGAAGGAAAGGAGAAGAAGAAATCAAGATCGCGGACACGACGCTCGAAGTCAAGGTCTCGATCGAGGTCGCGATCGAATTCGTCCTCGGCCCATGCTTCAAGATCTTCAAAAAAGAAGCATAAAAAGAGAACCCATGAATCCCGACATCGATCGAGGAAGGAGTCGGGTTCCAAGCCGAAGTCGCAGGTGAAGCTGGTCGAGAAGGTGGTAGTATCTTCGGCTTCGGAAGAACAGGATGCCGAAGTTGAGGCGTCGCATGCGAATTCGCCGAGTTCGCTGAAGCAGAAAGCTATTCCATCTCCGGACCCATCCCATCCTTCAGGTCGGGAGGATGAAGGTGAGGAGGAGGAGGTTGGAGAGGGAGAGGCTCAGCTGCCCGAAGGTTGTACGACTCCGGTGCACCAGCCCGAAGAGGAGATCGACGTCGTTTCGACTCCACGCCCTCAAGAGCAGCCTGGGGGTTCGTACCCAGCCTTCCCGGCTCCAGGTCAGGATCCTACGCATTTCCTGAATGCGATGTTCGGAATTTATTCAAGGGCTATGTATCCCTCTGGGGCTCCTACTGGTCCCATGGGTCCGATGGCATATGGTCTGGGTGTTCCTCAATCCTATGCACCTGCGCCCTTTATGCCGGCTCCAACGCCGCATTGGCATTATCCGACTCCGGCGAGGCCTTCGACTCCGAAGCCATCGACGCCGAGATCGATGACTCCGATTCCTTCGACGCCAGTTCCATCAACTTTGATGCCGAACCCTGAGCGACGTCGTGGATCTCTTCCTCGTCCGACGTCGGGTTCGACGCCGGCTCCGGCTCCGTCGGAGTCGATTGCGGATCCGACGGCTTCGAATGTGAAGCAAAGGTCAAGGCGTGAAGCCCAGAGGTTGATAGAGGAAGAAAGATATCGAGAGGAGAATCTGGAGGAAGGCGAACTACAGGAGTCTGAGGACCCTTTTGAGGACATGACTGTAGCTAGTGGCCTAGAACTATCACCTGAATGGGACCTTGTTTCGGTTTCTGATGAGCCCTCAAGGGATGTGACGCCTTATCATGTAGTGATAAAGAAGGCTGCAAATTTGTTGATCATTGCTCTACCAACTGCAGAATTTAAATCTAATCTGCTCACAGAGGTCCTTCACTCTCCTTCATCAGTAACTGAACGTCGCCTTCCTCACTGAAACCTGGGTGAACGCCTCCTCAGCACCCGACATCGCCATAGCCATCCCGGACGGATACAAGATCACCCGGAGGGACCGCGTCAACCAGACGGGAGGAGGCATCGCCATCGTACACAAGAACACCATTCGCATCTCGACCAACTCCGACGAAACCTTCGCCACCGCCGAACACCTCCACTTCCAGATACACACCGACTCCAAGACCACCCTCCGAGGCACCCTCATCTACAGACCCCCGGGACCACGCACACAATTCAGCAGAGACATCGCAGACTTCATCAGCCCGCACGCCCTTCCCTCCGCCGACTACATCCTCCTAGGGGACCTTAACTTCCACCTGGAGAACAACAATGACAGAAACACCACGACCCTGCTGGACATCCACGCCAACCTCGGACTCAAGCAACTGGTGAACACCCCCACCCACTACGCCGGCCACACGCTTGACCCCGTCTTCTCATCCAGCAAGCACATCTCCTTCAGCCACTCCACCGGACTCCACTGGACTGACCACAGCTGCGTCCACTTCAGCTTCAGAAAGACTATGACCCACCACCACCCGCAACAGGCCCCCCGCCGGAGCTGGAGCAAGATCACCGCCGAGCAGCTCACCGCCTCCCTCAGCCAGAACACTCCCACTAGCACCAAGGACCCCAACGAAGCAGCCAACAACCTCACCAAGTGGCTGACCGCCTGCGCCGATGACCTCGCACCACTAAAGAACCCTCACAGCAAACCCGGCAGCAAGAAAACCCCGTGGTTCACCGACGAACTCAAGAACTCCAAGAAGAACTGCCGCACCCTCGAGAAAGCCTGGCGGCGCGACCAGACCACAGAAAACAGGACCGCCCTCAAGCGCGCCACCCGCAAACACCATCAGCTGATCCGCGCCACCAAGAAGACGGCACTCAAAGAACAACTGGACAACAACGCCCACGACAGCAAGGAACTCTTCAACATCGTCAAAGAGTTCTCCAACCCCAGCGCCGGAAACAACGACATCACTCCCTCGCAAGACCTCTGCAACTCACTCGCCTCGTTCTTCCACCGCAAGATCACCGACATACACAACAGCTTCGACGCACAGACCGCGCACCCTACCACCGAACCAACACCCGCCACCACCACCCTCCGCAACTGGACCCCAATCAGCACCGAAGACACCACCAGCACGATGAACTCCATCCACTCTGGATCACCAACCGACCCCTGCCCACACCACGTCTTCAACAAAGCCGACGCCATCATCGCACCCCATCTCCGGGACATCATCAACACCTCCTTCCACACCGCCACCTTCCCGGAGAGCTGGAAGCACGCCGAGCTCACCGCCCTCCTGAAGAAACCTACGGCGGACCCCACCGACCTCAAGAACTACCGTCCCATCTCGCTCCTTCCTTTTCCTGCCAAAGTCATCGAGAAGACCGTCAACAGACAGCTTGCCGCCTTCCTCGAGACGAACAGATCCCTCGACCCCTCGCAGTCCGGGTTTCGGGCCAACCACAGCACCGAGACCGCCCTGATCGCAGCCACTGACGACATCAGAGCCCTGATTGACAACGGGGAAACAGTGGCCCTCATCCTCTTGGACCTCTCTGCGGCGTTCAACACTGTCTGCCACCGCACCCTAGTGCAGCGCCTCAGCAACATTGGAATACAAAAGAAAGCACTGGAGTGGATCATCTCGTTCCTCGCCGGAAGAACCCAGAGAGTCCGCCTCCCCCCGTTCAGATCCGAGGCCACTGAAGTCATCTGCGGCGTACCACAGGGATCCTCACTCAACCAAACCCTCTTCAACGTCTACATGAGCCCCCTCGCAGCCATCGCACGCCAACACAACCTCAACATCATCTCCTACGCCGACAACACCCAACTGATCCTCTTCCTCACCAACGACCCCGCCACCGCCCGAGCCAGCCTACACAAAGGGATGAAAGACGTCACCGACTGGATGAAGAACAGCCGCCTGAAACTGAACTCAGACAAGACGGAAGTCCTAATCCTGGGATCATCACCCTCCGCCCTGGACGACTCCTGGTGGCCCCCTGCCCTGGGCACCGCTCCCAAGCCAACGGACCACGCATGCAACCTGGGCTTCATCCTGGACTCCTCCCTCTCAATGACTAGACAAGTCAACGCCGTTTCCTCATCATGCTTCAACACCCTGCGCATGCTCCGCAAGATCTTCAGATGGATCCCCACAGAAACCAGGAAGACCGTGACCCAGGCACTCGTCACCAGCCGACTAGACTACGGGAACACCCTCTACGCCGGAACCACAGCCAAACTTCAAAAAAGACTCCAATGCATCCAGAAAGCCTCCACACGACTCATCCTGAACATCCCCCGACAAAGCCACATAACCGGACACCTGAGAGACCTGCACTGGCTCCCCGTCAGTAAGAGAATCACGTTCAGACTCCTCACCCACGCACACAAGGCTCTCCACGACCTGGGCCCCAAGTACCTCAACGACCGCATGACCTTCTACACACCCACCCGCCAGCTACGATCGACCAGCCTCGCCCTCGCCTCCGTACCACGCATCCGCAGAGCCACCGCCGGAGGTAGATCCTTCTCCTACCTGGCAGCCAAGACTTGGAACTCCCTCCCCACCCACCTTCGGCAAACCCAAGACCATCTCACCTTCAGGAAGCAGCTCAAGACCTGGTTGTTCGAGCAGTAACATACCCCTCTCCCCCAGCGCCTTGAGACCCTCCCAGGTGAGTAGCGAGCTTTACAAATGCCATGATTGATTGATTGATTGATTGATTGCTACCTTTTAATGATGCCTTAAAGGATCCAATTTTAGAGATTTGGAAAAATCCTGTATCAGCTCCTGCTGTATCTAGGGCTGTAGCTAGGAGGTATAGGGCAGCTCCTGAAGACCCGGAATTTTTAACCTCTCATCCTCTGCCGGAGAGTTTGGTGGTGCAGGCTGCCTGTTCCAAAAGATCTACAGGTGCATTTCCGCAGGTCCCAGCAGAAAAGGAGTAGAGAAAGCAGGATCAGGCTGCTAAAAAAGGTTTTCTCCTCTGCCAGTATGACTTTGAAGTTCACAAACGGAACCTGCTTGATGGGGCGTTATATCCACGCTCTTATGGACACTGTGAAACAGTTGGTGCCCAAGATACCTGAGGAGGATAGAAAAGACTTCCAAGAGGTAATCTCTGATACTCAAGCTGCAGCAAGGCAGGTTAATCAAAGTGGATTAGACACGGCGGACTCTGTGGCGAGGGTCATGGGTTCTTCCGTAGCGACAAGAAGAGCTGCGTGGCTGAAGTCTAGTGAGTTTTCCACAGATGTCCAGGCGGCATTAATGGACCTTCCATTTGACGGGTCTGGATTGTTTGGAAAAAAAGCAGACACTGCTTTGGAACGCTTTAAAGACAGCAGGGCGACAGCAAAGTCATTGGGCCTTCAGACCAGGGGCACTTTTGGAAGACGTTCAAGAGGATTTAGCAGATCTTCTTTTCGATCCTATAAGTCAACCCAGCAGCAGCCACAGCAGCAGCAAAACACATTATATAGATCTTATAGAGGCAAGCAAAGGGCCCGAGCTCGGGGTCGTAACGCTTCCTCCTCTTCCTCCTCTTCCCCATCCCAGCCCCCAGCCACCGCAGCAAAGCAGCCCTAGATCCGCCATTCCGGATCATGTGGGCCCAGTGAGGGGCCGGCTTACCCATTTTCTACAAGATTGGGAATTGATAACATCGGATCTTTGGGTTCTCAATCTTGTAGAGAATGGGTATGCTCTTCCCTTTCGGGAGTTTCCCCCAAATTATCCTCCTTACCAGGGTTATTGTTCGGAGGACCTCCTGCTTCTCCTGCAGGAAGAAGTCCTGGCACTGTTTCGAAAAGGTGCGATAGAGGTGGTTCAAGAGCAGGAGAGGGGTCAGGGATGCTACTCCCGGTATTTCCTGATCCCCAAAAAGGATGGCAGGCTTCGGCCAATTCTGGATCTCAGGATCTTGAACCTTTACCTTTATTAAGCCAATATTAAAGAACAAAGGGATCTGAAAGAGACACGTTAGTATTAGATTCCTTACCTTAGAATATCCCCAGGCGTCAGACTGGATCTGGAAATTTTTGCGTAGCAGTACCCTTGTAGGCGTCGTCTGCGGCTCCGCGTCCGTCGTCGGCGTCGTGGGCGCCGTGATGACGTCGTCGGAGTACTTAGACGCCGCCTCCGCGTGCTGACGTCAGTTCTTCTTTTTTCCGCGCCAGCAAGCGCAGATCTGGAAAAAGCAGTAACCCTAGTCATTTTTGACTAACTTTTTTGATCCTTTTTGATTGCTTTTCGAAGTCTCTCGACTCCGAACGGTGCCGTAGGGATGCCCGGCTTCAAGCACTGTGACGATTGCGACCATCTGATGTCGGTCACGGATCCTCACCGCGTCTGTTTGTCCTGTTTGGGCGTCGACCACGACGACAAGGCCTGCTCTGACTGCCGGGCCCTCTCCTCGAAGGCCAGGCGGGAGCGGTCCCGTAGGCGCCTCGAGCTCCGGGAGTCGGCCCCACGCCGTTAGACGTCCCAATCCCATGGGAGGTCGAGGGACAGGTCGCGGGCTCGGAGCCACCACAGCTCCGAGAGTAGGCCGCACTCCTCCGGGTCGAAGTCGTCGTCAGGTAAGAGGCACAAGAAGTCCAAGCGGCGTCATGGCTCCTCGGACTCCCCCCGACGCTCGCGCGATGCGGCCGGGGGTTCGGGTGACACCACCCACGCGGCTCCGTCGGAGTCGCGGGCGCCGCGTGCAGCTCCACACCCTCCGGTCCCTGGGCTGAACGCGACGCCGGAGGAGATCGAGCGCTTCCTCATGGCCATGAGGAAACTCTCTCCTCCGACGGGCTCCGCGGCGCCTTCAGGCCCAGCGGACCCGTCTGGGGGCCCTAGCGGGTCGGCGGCTCCGGGCCCGACGCCATCGGGTGCTTCGGCCCCTACGCCTTTGGGCCTGGCGCCGCAGGCCCCCATTATCCCGCCGAGGGGTCCAGTTGTTCCGACGCCGCCGGCGCCTTCGGGCCCGGCGCCGCAGGACGCCGCTGGTCCTCCTTCGGGTTCGGGATCGTCGCCGGTGGATCTGACGACCTCCCCGGTGGGCGGCGCCGGCCCCGGTCCTACCTTCGTTCCTGTTCAGCCGTCGGAACGGCCCCGTTGGGCGCCGCTCCAGACGTCGTTTGGTGAATTTCACTTTTATGACCAGGCCCCATTGGTTGAAAACCCTGAATTTCAGGAGATGGGTGATGAAGAGGACTGGGAGGGGTCTGAGGACCCTCTGACCAGGGAGTGTCAGTCTCAGGAGGACTGGACAGGAGACCTTGGGGAGGCCAGTGGCCTGGACACCTCTCCAGACACTGGGTTTGTCTCCCCTCCTACCGTGGCTTTGGAGGAGGGGGCAACATATAGTGTGGTGCTGATGAGGGCTGCCAAGGCCTTGGGCCTTGAGCTCCCCGTCGCGGCCATGAGGACTAACCTCCTCACTGAGGTCCTTAAACCGCAGTCAAGCTCGGCCGAGCCTCTGCTGCCCTTTAATGAGGCCTTGACCGACGTTCTTCTGGGCACTTGGTCCAAGCCCGCTACGGGTTCGCCCGTAGATAGGAACGTGGCCAGACGCCACAGCCCTGCCCCGGGCGACCCATGTTTCCTGTCCTCCCACCCTACCCCCGAGAGCCTGGTCATCCAGGCCTCCAATTCCCAGACCGCATTCCCGTCGGCCCCGCCGGACCGGGAATCCAAGAGGTATGACCAGTATGGGAAGAAGATCTTCTCATCCCTTAGTCTAGGACTGCGGTCTTCCAACACCGCCTGCCTCTTGGGACGTTACACCCACTCTGTGTGGGATAAGGTCGCGGAAGTGCTGCCAGAGTGTCCGTTGGAGGTACGGGCCAAACTCGGCCAAGCCCTTGTGGAGGGCCGGGATGCAGCCAAGTATTCCATCCGGTGTGGGCTGGATACCACTGACTCGCTGGGTAGAGCGATGGCAACGACGGTGGCGGTCAGACGCCACGCCTGGCTGAGGTCCGCCAACTTCTCGGCAGATGTTCAGAGCACGCTCATGGACATGCCGTTCGATGGCCGTCGCCTCTTTGGCGACAAGGCAGACCATGCGCTTGAGCGTTTTAAGGACTCCAGGGCTACGGCCAAGTCCTTGGGCCTCTCGGGCCAGCGCCAGCAATCGGCTGCCTTTCACTCCTTTCGTGGCCACGGAAGGGGTGCGCCCACACGCGCCGCCAGCCACGCACCGCAGGGCAATACCCAACGCGGTGGCGGCCGTGGGAACCTTCGTTCGGGCGGTCGGGGGCAGCGGCGAGGTCAGTCCACACCTTTCCCCGCAGCATCCGCCTCAAAACCCTCCTAGTCCGTGCTTTCAGGCCCATGTGACGCCAGTGGGGGGCAGGGTTCGCCATCACCACCTCCACTGACGCACTGTCACATCGGACAGGTGGGTGCTGCAGATCGTCCGAAGGGGCTACTCCCTCCCCTCCGAGGCGACTCCTCCAGCCATGCCACAGCAGAACCACCCTGTATCGGGGGATCATTTGCGACTTCTGCAGGAGGAAGTTACGGCCCTCTTGGCCAAGGGGGCCATCAAGCGCGTTCTTGGGCCAGAAGTAGGGTGTGGTTGCTACTCCCACTACTTTCTGGTACCCAAGAAGGGCAAAGGGGGCCTACGCCCTATCTTGGACCTAAGGAATGTCAACGGCTTCCTCCGGAAGGAGAAGTTCAAAATGCTGACACTGGCTCAGGTTCTGGCTGCCCTGGACCCAGGAGACTGGATGGTAGCGTTGGACTTGCAGGACGCTTACTTTCATATCCCCGTCCTGCCTGCCCACCGGCGCTACCTGTGGTTCATGGTGGGCCACGAGCACTTTCAATTTACCGTGCTCCCCTTCGGCCTTACCAGCGCCCCACGGGTGTTCACGAAGGTGATGGCAGTGGTCGCAGCTCATCTGCGCAGGTTAGGGGGTTCAGTCTTCCCCTACCTCGACGACTGGCTGTTGAAGGCGGGCTCGCCCCAGACAGTCGTCAGCCACCTCCAGACGACGGCGGACCTCCTGCACCAGCTGGGGTTCTCCATCAATGTGCCGAAGTCACACCTGTGCCCCTCTCAGAAGCTCCTCTTCATCGGAGCGGTTCTGGACTCGGCGCGGTTTCGGGTTTATCCGCCCGAACAGCGGGTCCGGGATATTCGGGCTCTGATTCCCATCTTTCAGCCGTTATCCCGGGTTTCGGTCAGGTTGACGCTGCGGCTTCTGGGGCTGATGGCCTCCTGCACCCTACTGGTGCATCACGCCAGGTGGCGGATGCGGGCTCTGCAGTGGGACCTGAAGTTTCAGTGGGCCCAGCATCAGGGCAACCTATCTGACCACGTCCTGATCTCGGAGGGCACTGCGAGACAGCTGCAGTGGTGGCTTACGGACCGCGATTGGGTCAGCGGCAGATCCCTCTCCCTTCCCCAACCGGAGCACGTAGTTGTGACGGACGCGTCCCTCCAGGGCTGGGGAGGCCACTTGGGAGAGGCGGAGATCATAGGCCTCTGGTCTCCGGCAGAGACCCGGCTCCACATCAACCTGTTGGAGCTCCGGGCGATTCGTCTGGCACTGAAGGCATTTCTCCCCTCTGTCTGGGGGAGTGTAGTGCAGGTATTCACGGACAACACCACCGCCATGTGGTACTGCAACAAACAAGGCGAGGTGGGGTCGTGGATCCTTTGTCAAGAGGCTCTTCGCCTTTGGCAATGGCTGGAACGCCAGGGCGTGACCCTGGTGGCTCAACACCTGGCAGGTTCTCTGAACGCCAGGGCGGACGAGCTCAGTCGTCGTTGCATGATGGATCACGAATGGCATCTGAACTCGGACGTGGCGCAAGGCCTCTTTCAGCGATGGGGAGAGCCTTGGTTAGATCTATTCGCCACCGAAGAGAACGCGCAATGTCAGCAGTTCTGCGCGTTGGAATTTCCAAGGCGGCACTCGCTCGGAGACGCTTTTCGTCGCGAGTGGAGTTGCGGGCTGTTGTACGCCTTTCCGCCTATACCACTTCTGCCCAGAGTGCTGAAGAAGATCAAGCGCGACCGGGCCCAAGTCATCCTTGTGGCTCCGGACTGGGCACGAAGGTACTGGTATCCAGAGCTACTCAGTCTGTCAGTCGATCCCCCAGTTCGTCTGCCTCTTCAGGAGGACCTTCTGTCGCAGCAGCAGGGGACGGTCCTCCTCCCGAACCTGTCCAGTCTCCACCTCCATGCTTGGAGATTGAGCGGCGACAGTTGAGGCCATTTGACTTGCCTCCTGAAGTTTGTAACATCATTCTGGCAGCCAGGCGTCCCTCCACAAAGTCGGTATACGCCTGCAGGTGGAACAGATTTGTGGCATGGTGCACAGCAAAGGCTGTGGATCCCCTCAATGCCCCTCTTTCTGAAGTCCTTCTCTTCCTTCTTTCTCTTGCCCAGCAGGGCTCTGCTCTGGGCACTATCAAGGGCTACCTTTCTGCCCTTTCAGCCTTTCTCAGGCTGCCTGATCAACCTTCTTTGTTCAAGTCCCCTATTGTTAATAGATTTCTTAAGGGCCTCACACACACGTTTCCTCCTGTTCCGTTTGTGATGCCTCAGTGAGACTTGAACCTGGTTCTTACCTTTCTGATGTGCGCTCCCTTTGAGCCACTTCACAACTGTCCTCTTCGCCTTCTGACCTTGAAGACTGCTTTCCTGGTTGCCATCACCTCTGCCAGGAGAGTGAGTGAGCTCCAGGCCCTTTCTTGTACCCCACCTTTCCTTTCTGTCCATCCGGACAAAGTGGTGCTGCGTACCAAACCTTCTTTCCTGCCCAAGGTTGTCACGGCCTTCCACATCGGGCAGTCTATCACCTTGCCGACCTTCTTCCCGCCACCGCATCCCTCTAAAGAGGAAGAGCGGCTCCTTCGTCTGGACCCAAAACGTGCGCTCTCATTCTACTTGGATCGCACACGCCAGTTCCGGGTGGATGACCAACTCTTTGTTGGTTACGTGGGTGCGAAGAAGGGGAAAGCGGTGCACAAGAGGACCATCTCCCGGTGGATCATCCTGTGTATCCAGGCATGCTACTCCTTGGCTAGGAAGGAGCCTCCTGCTGGATTGCGGGCGCATTCTACCCGAGCCACGGCGACTACCACTGCCCTGGGCAGGGGAGTGCCTTTACAAGACATCTGTCAGGCAGCTACGTGGGCATCGCTGCACACGTTCGCAAGACACTACTGCCTGGACAGCCAAGTCCGGAGGGATGGCTTCTTTGGCCGTTCCGTCCTCCGGGACTTTCTGGTGTGATTTTGGTTCGCAGACCCACCACCGGGGTTGGTATTGCTGGGGTATCTATTCTAAGGTAAGGAATCTAATACTAACGTGTCTCTTTCAGATGCACAAGTTACTACTTGTGTAATGATATATCTGTAAGAGACATTAGTTAGTATTAGATTCCTTACCGACCCACCCATCCTCCCCGATCTGCGAACCAATATCTAGGGTTAGGGTTGTCCCCTTCAGGGCCCTAGTTTCAATGGCACCAGTGTTGGTTTTTAACATGGCTCTGCGTTTCTGGCGCGGAAAAGCTGTGTCTAAGAACTGACGCGGGCACGCGGAGACGGCGTCTAAGTACTCCGACGACGTCATCACGGCGCCCACGACGCCGACGACAGACGCGGAGCCGCAGACGACGCCTACCGACGCGCAAGGGTACTGCTACGCAAAAATTTCCGGATCCAGTCTGACGTCTGGGGATATTCTAAGGTAAGGAATCTAATATTAACTAATGTCTCTTACAGATATATCGTTACACAAGTAGTAACTTGTGCTTTAAGCAGATAAACCCTGCCTTAGTGTACCTACAACTCATGGAGTCTCCACTAGTCATGTTCGGGGTAGCCAACTTTTTGACTGCCTCTATTCGCTCCAGACAGAATAGACTTCGGATGATTTCTGCCTTACATTTTGTAGATGTTGAGTAGTGTTAGTTGTCTTAAACGATTAGTGTATTGAAAGAACTGTTGAGATTATTACTTTACGGGCTCTTGTAAAGTTTGTACTGACCTCCACTGTATACTGTGTATATACTGAATTTTAATTCTCACTTTTTTTGTTTTTTAAACTAATTACTGTTTTTGATACACCAATGTATTGTATAGTATACTTTTATGATTTTAATATAATCGAATAAAGTGTTTTTGACTCTGACCTGAAACAGGAAAAGTTCAAGATGCTCACTCTTGCACAGGTTCTTCAAGCGCTGCTGGAAGAAGACTGGATGGTGTCGATCGACTTGCAGGATGCGTATTTTCATATTCCCATCTGGAAGTCGCACAGAAACTATCTCCGTTTTACGGTTGGGTCGCAACACTACCAGTTTGCGGTCCTTCCGTTTGGTCTTACTACTGCGCCTCGAGTCTTCACCAAGGTGATGGCAGTGGTGGCAGCACATCTCAGGAGGTCGGGGATACCTGTATTCCCGTATCTGGACGACTGGCTGATCAAAGCGGAGTCGCCGGAGAAGGTGCTCCATCATCTGCAAGAGACAACTCAGTTGTTGCATGTAGGAGAGTGGGGTCTGCAATCCTATGGTCACCCCAGATTTTTGCTTTCTGCTTCACTGGTTTACGACTTTCCCTGGCTGTGGGCCTGCTAATCAGACCCACAGCCTTGCTGTTCTCTCTCTAAATTGACAACCATGTACTTTAGGTGCATTTACCAATTGGTACAGGGCCACCTTATCAGTCCCTGTACAGTGTACCTTAGGTATCCAGGGCATAGGTGTACCCAGGGCCTACCAGGGGCTGAAGCAAGTATTATGCCACCCCTGGCTGGCCATCTAAAACTGACACAACTGGCTGCATGACAGCTGGGGCAAGGTGGTGTAATCACCCTTTGCTATATATATAGTATACCTATATCTAACCCTAAAATGGACACATATCCTCCTATCAGTCACTCCTATGGCAGGCCTTATCAATCCGGAAGGCAGAGTGCTTGGAATTATGTGAGATGGTGCTCTAGCATGAGCTGAGCCTGTCTACAGCTTTCGGAACCAAGTCCTGTAGCTGTTTCCATGATAACACTATACCATATACTCTTAAGTGCATTATCAACCTCGCGGTTAAATGCTAACTCTGGTATAACATTATCAAAACATGTCGAGTAAGGTGTCATACGAATTGGAATACTATCCCCTCGCCAATTCTGGTGACGGGGGTAGCATTCCACCCTTCTAGAGGGACACGAAATGTATGTAACTGTGAACCCCAGTTAAAGTTAACTCGAGCCTCAGCATCACAAAATGGATGCTGCCACCACAGACACAAGTCTGACCTCCTGCTGCTGGGAGTCCTTCCAGCGAGGGAGGCTTGGACAAAGGGTTTCCTGCCTGGGGAGGTGCTAGCACCACCCCAGACAGGATTTTGTGTATTGAGGTAGGGAGGCCTGAAAGGAATGAGACATGCCTGGGGCACACAAGGTGCCCTGTGCTTACACCGGTTCAAACCAGTTGCTGGCGGGAAACTGGACAAAGGATAGGGGGTGTAGCCACCCCCCTTCCTGGTCCCACCCAGGGGAGGGACCTAGTCAGTGGTGCTGCCCCCTTTAGGAGAATAAAGGTAGGAGCTGGTCCCATTCCAAATTAGATTATCCTGAACAATTCTACAAGAAGAAACTCTGGACTTCGACGTTCTGCTCCACAGAAGACTGAAGAATCTCCCTTGTGGACAAGGAGTGTCCACCCTGCAACTGCAGGCACCATCAAGCATCCAGCGGCTTCACTTTGTCGTCTTCCCTTGAGGATCCAGACTTCAGAGCCCGACGAGACCCAGATTCCCAGACCTCTCCGACCTCAACTCACCTCTAGCAAAGCTGAGACCCGTGGGTGCGACGAGACACGTAGGACCGGTCATCTTGAACGAACCTGCACTTCGCTTCCAGCACGACTCCCGAGGTAAACTCGACCAAGTGCTTTGGGGATTGAGAAGCCCCAGCCCCGAGCAGCCCCTGCACGGAAGATCAGCCCTCCAGCTTCCACGAGATCTGCGTGGGGCCCTTCTACTTGTTTGCTGCTCGACGCGTTGTCTGGTCACTTGCCGGCTGGCTAGTGGCCTCCTAGACGACGAACCTTTGAATCTTCACTGCTGGTCTGGTTGCTCCAGACTGGCCCTTGCTCCCTTCCAAAAGAGGGGCACCCCGGACTCTCCTAGTCCGCACCAGACGACAGCGAGAGCCTGCGTGGGACAGCTCGTGCCTCCATCCTTGTCGTCGAAGACACCTCCTGGTCCATGTGGCTGCAGAGTCAAGCGTCCACTCTTCACCTGATTGCGAAGACAGCACCTGGTTCCTTCCTGGTTCTACACCGGTCACTGGCTAGTGACTTTGAACACTGTCCCCTCTGCTTTCAGGTCCTCTTCTTCACCGATCCACCCTTGGATCGCACCGGACATCTTCTTCCTGGTCGCCTGCAGCATCTTTTCTTCCAGGCTCCATAGACTTCAACGCGAGAACCCGACACACTTTGACACCTATGCACCCGCAGCCCGTGGGTGAGGTAACGAGAGCATTTCGGTGCTCAAAGGTAGTTTAACAGTCCTAGTGTCCAGTTCCACAGTCGTTTTAGTCCTAACTAGTCAGGATTGTCCGTACTCACCTTTAACTTGAACTGTACTGTCCATAGACGTTGTTACGCATCTCGCGTGTGAGTTCACACTCTGCACACGCGTTCCGTTGGCCTCCTATTACTTACCTAGTGTTAGTGTAGCGTGGTCCCAACGATCCTACAGCCTCTGGACAGCTCCATTCCTTCTATCGACTTTCACATTCCACTTACTTAGTATATGGTTTGTCGTGCCCCTAGGGCACCATTGTAATTTTGTGCAACTTGTCGTATTTTTCTCAAGAGATTGTCATGTGTTTAGCCCTCTGACCTCATAAAGAGTTCAGAGGTGTTGTTATTAATAAATAGACTGTTTATTTTCATAACAACATGTGTGGTGTCCTTTCATCTGATATTCAAGGGGTTATATTGTGGTAAAACAGCTGGCTTCACATGCCAAAAGAGTTTAGCCTAAGACTGCTTTGTCCATGCTACCATTAGGATAGCTGGTCTATAAGGTTGACTTACAACCAATCACCATAAGGTTTGTTTGAACTGATACAAGGTGATCACTAGAACTAGTGAGCATCATATATCAGGCCAACTTCTCACATTGCACAAGTTGGGTTTTTCGATGAATGTACCCAAGTCTCACCTGGTGCCCTCCCAGCGCAACCTGTTCATAGGTGCAGTGCTGGACACTACTGTTTGTCGTGCATTCCCTCCACCTCAAAGGATTTGCGACATTCAGGAAATGATTCCTTTGTTCTACAATGGAGCGGTCGTTCCAGTCCTGAAGGTTCTTCGCCTGCTCGGTCTGATGGCTTCTTGCATTTTGTTGGTCAACCATGCACGCTGGCACATGAGGACATTCCAGTGGTGCCTCCGCAGGCAGTGGTATCAACACAACGGAGATCTCAGGGAGTCAGTGAGGATCTTCAGAGAAACTGCAGCGGATCTGTCTTGGTGGAGCGTGGAAGGCAATCTGTCGCAAGGAAAGCCTTTTCAACTTCCTCCATCGGTGGCCACGGTAATAACGGATGCATCCACTCTCGGGTGGGGTGCTCATCTGGGGGATCTGGAGGTCAAGGGTCTTTGGTCTCCAGAGGAAAGGTTGCTTCACATCAACCTTCTGGAATTGCGGGCGATACGTTTGGCACTCAAGGCCTTCCTCCCTTCCCTTCGCGGTGTGTCAGTGCAAGTCCTGACGGACATCACGACCGCGATGTGGTACATCAACAAGCAGGGAGGAGTGGGGTCGCAGTGTCTCTGCAGAGAGGCTCTACGTCTCTGGTCCTGGGTTGAGGACCATCAGATTTGTCTGATGGCAAATCATCTGGCCGGAGTTCAGAACGTTCGTGCAGACAGTCTCAGTCGGCAGTTCTCTGCCGACCACGAGTGGCGGCTTTATCCGGAGGTAGTTCGTCACGTCTTTCGGACGTGGGGGACTCCTCAGGTGGACCTTTTTGCCACTCAAGAGAATGCTCACTGCCCGTTATTCTGCAGTCTCCAGTATCCGATGCAAGGAGCCTTGGGGGACGCGTTTCAGTTGAGTTGGAGCTCGCAACTCCTTTACGCGTTTCCTCCCATACCTTTGATTCCTCGGGTTCTGAGGAAAATTCGCCAAGACCGGGCCCAAGTCGTATTGGTCGCCCCGGATTGGCCAAGAAGGGTGTGGTACTTAGACCTTCTCCACCTCTCCTGTCACCCGCCGCTCCGTCTCCCTCACAGGGCAGATCTCCTCTCCCAGATGGAGGGGCAGGTTCTACACCCCACCTCCAGACCTTACACCTTCATGTCTGGAGATTGAATGGGGCAACCTGAGTTCTTTTTCTCTCCCGCCTGACGTGGTGGATGTCATCTTGTCAGCCAGGCATGACTCCACTAAGTCCATCTATTCTTATAGGTGGTCAAAATTTGTCGCTTGGTGTGGGGAGAAATCTATAGACCCTTTGAGAGCCCATTTGTCTGATGTTCTTCAGTTTGCCCTTTCTCTGGCGCAACAGGGGCTTGCTGTTGCCACAGTGAAGGGCTATCTTTCAGCGCTGTCGGCATTTCTCTGTTTGCCTGACCAGCCATCTCTTTTTAAATCTCCTGTGGTTTTAAGGTTTTTGAAGGGCCTCACGAATAAGTTCCCGCCTACTCCTTTTATTGTGCCTCAGTGGGACTTAAATCTTGTTTTGACCTTTCTGATGGGTGCTCCCTTTGAGACTCTTCACAAATGTCCTATGAGGCTTTTGACTCTTAAGACAGTTTTCCTCGTTGCGATAACCTCGGCAAGGAGGGTAAGTGAGCTTCAAGCTCTTAGTTCCAAGCCCCCTTTCTTGTCCATTCATGCTGATCGAATGGTTCTTAGGACCAGGGCTGCTTATCTGCCTAAGGTGGTGACTCCTTTCCACCTTGGTCAATCTGTTACCCTCCCTACCTTTTATCCTCCCCCACACCCTTCCAAGGAGGAGGAGAGATTACACCGTCTGGACCCCAAGAGGGCGGTGTCTTTTTATCTGGACAGATCTAAAGACTGTTGGTTGGATGACCAGCTCTTCATTGGCTTTGCTGGCTGCAAGAGAGGAAGAGCGGTCCATAAGAGAACTTTATCGAGATGGATCGTCCTCTGTATAAAGATCTGCTACTCTTTGGCCGGTAAGGAACCACCAGAGGGTATAAGGGCTCATTCTACAAGAGCTAAGTCGTCAACCTCTGCATTGACTAGAGGTGTTCCTGTAGAGGGTATTTGTAGGGCGGCAACTTGGTCTTCCCTCCACACTTTCGCGAAGCATTACTGCTTGGATTCCGAGGTGAGGAGGGACGGTCACTTTGCACGCTCTGTCCTCCAGGATTTCCTGGTTTAGAAGAGTGGACACCCTCCTCCGGGAGTGGGGACTGCTGTGGGACTCTATTCACAAGGTGAGGAATCCACTGGCAGATGTATCTATCAGAAGAACAAGTTACTTACCTTCGGTAATGCTTTTTCTGGTAGATACAATATCTGCCTGTGGATTCCTCACTGACCCACCCGCCTCCCCGTTGTCCACTCTTCTATGCCAGTGTTTCTATTATGTATTTATTTTATTGTCAAATGTTTTATTGCATTTGCTTCACACTGTGTGTGTTACCTTGATAATTGTACTGCGTATACTGTGTATATGTCTACTGTCATTGGACCGTCCGTGTGCCTCGAAGGCACGGAAAAAAGGGCGGAACTGATGTCATCACGCCGGCGTGGGCCTAATATAGGCGTCGGTGACGTCAGGAGAGTCGCGAGCGATGCCGTGCCTCTATGACGTCCGGGTCCACGTCGGCGCAAAGCTACAAAAAGAATTTCCGAATGTTGCTGACGCAGGGGATATTCACAAGGTGAGGAATCCACAGGCAGATATTTAATCTACCAGAAAAAGCGTTACCGAAGGTAAGTAACTTGTTCGTTTGTTTCAAAGCATTAATAAAAGGCATTGTCATTTACAATGACAATAGCTTAAACTCTCCCAATTTATTGCATTTTTTTTTTACCTCGCAAGTGTAAGCTATTGGCATTGTAAATGACAAAGCCTTTTATTTATGTTTTAAAAAACAAAACATAAATAAAAGGCATTGTTATTTTCAATTCCAATAGGTTAAACTCGCGTACATGTGAGACTTATTGCATTGCAAATGCTTGTTTCATGTGGCATGAAGAGAAACTGAGGGTCTGAATATGTATTTACTTAGAGAGCACGTGGACGCTGAGAATTATGTGCTTTACCTGATAAGAGTAACAGTGACAAAACTCTTACAATAAAGTGAAAGAAGCAAACAAGAGATAAAAAGCTTGTAGGGGAGTGCAGTTTGCGCCTGGCGAGTGAGAGAGCGCTGGAGCAAGAAAGAACCAGAGCCAGCGAGAGAGGGCCGGAGGAAATAGGGGAGAAATAGGAGAATGGGGAGGAATAGGACGAACTGGGAGTGTGAAGGAGGAAGGAGGCAGAAGTAAAACATGGAGTGAGAATGGGGAGACAAGGAGGAGGGGGCAGAGGTAAAACATGGTGAGAATGGGGAGACGAGGAAGAGGTGGGCAAAGGGGAAGTGAATGGAGAGGAGTTTGCATTAGGAAGGTGCAATTAGGAATTAGAGGGAGAGGGAATGTAAGTACACAGGAACCAGAAGAGGGTAGAAAGAGAACAGGGGAGGTATAGAGACATAGGAGTTACTTTACATCAGACCCGTAGAGTTACTCATCCAGCTAAAACAACATTTCGTAAGGCATAAAGAGAAACTGAGAGTCTAAATATGTATTTATTTGGAGCGCACATGGGCGCTGACAGTTATAGAGGTGCTTTACATGGTAGGAGTAGCTAGTGACAAAACTCTTCCAATAAACTGGAAGAAGCAACCAAGAGATGAGAAGCTTGCAGGGGAGTGCAGCTAGTGCCTGGCGATTGAGAGAGCGCTGGCGCAAGAAAGAGCAAGCAATTGAGGGTTGGAGTAAGTGAGAGAGGACTGGAGCAAGAGAGAGCCGGAGTAAGCGAGAGAGGTACGGAGAAATCGAGAGAGAGTTGGAGAAACCGGGAGATGACCGGTGCAAGCAAGACCAGGTCGGAGACAGCGAGAAAGGCCCGGAGCAAGCGAGAGAGGGTCGGAGAAACAGAGAGAGAGGCCCGGAGACAGAGAGAGAGGCCCGGAGGAAACGAAGGAAGGAGCAAGAGTGATCAGGGCATAGAGGCCAGTGGAGCAAGGGTGGGGAGGAGAAGGGAGGGCAGAAGTAATTAGGGGCGCAATAGGACGAACTGGGAGAAAAAAGGAGGGAGGGGTTAAGACTGGAAGAAGAGATGAAGGCAGTGGAACTAGGAAAGGAAAACAATGAAAAAAAGACGAGGGACATAGAAGTACAATGTGGAGGGAGGGGGCAGAGTTAAAATGTGGAGAGAGACGGGAGGCGAGGAGGAAGAGGGCAGAGGAAAAATGTGGAGAAAGACGGGAGGCCGAGGTAAAAAGTGGAGTGAGACGGGAGGCGAGGAGGAGGGGTGCTTCATGCTGCACACAGGAGTTTGCAGATGCTGCGGTGCACGTTCGGGAGCAGCCAACAGCGAAAACACAGAAGGAGGGTTACCGGCTGCAAGAAACACGATGGCGGTAGGCAGTGTCCCCAATTTTGAGAGGGGGCTGCACAACAGTTAAGTGCGTTAATCTGTTTTTTTAAAACGCCACGGCCCATGAAGCGGGCGCAGTGGTGATTAAAAAAAATATGGGAAGCATCTGCTTTTTGAAATCACCACGGCCCATGAAGTGGGCGCCATGGCGATTAAAAAAAAAAGCCCAAGTAGTCCCTAAAGGAAACAATATAACTGTAGTTGGTCGGTGCTGTTTCCGATAAAAACAGAAGTGATGCATCGGACCAGCAACCAATAGGGAGGCTGGAAATCACAGTGAAGCCAATTGCAAGCAAGAGGGCAAGCAGCAGGCGGGATTACCCTCGGTATATAGATAACTAGATGTCTCAGAGAGACAGCGCGTGCGCGCTGCCTAGGCGAGACCTAAAAAGGGGATAAGGACAACCCGCAATTGTACCGCCCTATTTCCCTTATTGAGGCTGTAGTTAAGGTGCTGGGCCAAGTCCCTTTAACCAGACTCTCTTCATGGGCGCACGCCAATCAATTAATAACTGAGGTCCAGTTTGGCTTTTGCCCTGGGCAAGTCAACTATTGAGCAATGTCTTAATCTCTATTTATTAATAAATAAATACACAGTTGCTCAACCGGGAGCGTTGTTCTTAGCTGTTATGGACCTTACATGCCTCCTTTGATTGGGTTAATCGGAAGAAGTTGTGGGACTTATTGACCTCTTTGGCTGCCAATTTCACCATTGTATCCATATTAATAAACCTTCATGCCCATACTACTGCGGCAGTAAGATTTCATCGGGGTGGGGCTTACTGAAGATTTTAAATGCACTAGGGAGGTTTGCCAAGGCTGCATCTTAGTTAATTTTGTATTCACCATTTACATCAATGGTTTAGAAGCTGCCCTCCTGGCATTACAGTGTGATTGCCCCAGAGTCGGCAGGAAATCTTTGCCAGTGCTACTATATGCTGACGATGCAGTGCTTATGGCTCACACAGCGCTGTGCCTGTAGGTTTTAATTGATGGGTTTGTTGACTTGATTGATAGACCGGACCTGTCCATCAACTTTACAAAGTTGTACGTTTTGGAAATTGGTCTCCGGTCTAAAACCTTCAAAGCGGGCTCTCAAACTTTGGCGAAGGTCATCCTATCTTGGAATTCTATACGACAAAAAAGTAAACTGGAAAACAATATTGGAGGGCAAGCTGAGTGACCTGAACAAATCTATAGGGGCCATTGCCAGCTACGCCTATAGACAGGTGTGAGAAGTTGGCCTGGTATATGATGTTTACTATTCTAGTGAACACCTTGCACCAGTCCAAACAACCCTCATGGTGATGGTTGTAAGTCAACCTTATAGACCAGCTATCCTAGTGGTAGCGTGGACAGAACAGCCTCAGGCTAAAAGACTCTTGAGGGCGTGTAAAGCCAGCTGTTTTACCATATGTAACCCCTTGAATATCAAATGAAAGGACACCACACAGGATATATATAAAATATATATGTATTTATTCACTAATACACTCCTCTGAACTCTTTATGAGGTCAGAGGCAAAAGCACATAACAAGTTACACTTAGAAATACTTTAAATAGCACAATTTAGAGTTAGGCCCTAGGGGCGCGTAAAACCATATACTAAGTAAGTGGTATAAGGACCTAGGGCCTAGGGAATCTCTGGGGCTACACTATCTGACCCTTAGGTTAGGAGTAGGAGGCCCACAGGCGACGTGCAGTGTCTTTACACACACGCGGGAGTCTATGTTAAGTCAATGGGAACTTAGAAGGTAAGTAAATGAAGATTTAGGACACTTCCGGTCTAGCTAGGAGGAAACAACTAGTAAATCTGGACACTAGGATAGTCAATCCCTACTGGAGCACCGAAGTACTCGCGTTACCTCCTCCGCGGGCTGCGGGTGCATATGTGTCAAAGTGTGTCGGGTTTCGTTGTTGTTCTCAATCGAGCCTTGAAGAAAGATGCTGCAGGCGACCAGGAGGAAGATGTCCGGGTGGATCCAAGGGTGGATCTAGGATAAAGAGGACCTGAAAGCAGAGGGGACAGAGTCTAGGTCACTAGCCAGTGACCAGGTGGAACCAAAGAGGAACCAGACATCGTCGAGGAGCAATTAGGTGCGGATGTGAAGCTTGTCGGTGCAGCCACGCAGACCAGGAGGCGTCGAAGACGACCAGGTGCTGGAGAGGAGCTGTCCCACGAACGTTCTCGCAGATGGAGGGGTCGACTTCGAGATTGGAGCCAACAAGCCTAAGCAAAGGCGACCCACGCAGGATACACAAATGGCTTCTAGTGCAGACCAGGAGGGTCTGAGGTACTTCACCTTTTCAGGGAGGTGAGGGCCAGTCTGGAGCAACCAGACCAGCGATGGATTTACGAAGGAGTCGTCGTCAGAGGGCTACTAGCCAACGGGCCAGCAACCGGACAACGCGTCAAGCAGAACACAAGCAGAAGGGCCCCACGCAGATCTCGTGGAGTGTGGAGGGCTGGTCTTCGGTGCAGGTGGAGCTCGGTGTCGGGGTGTCTCAGTCCCCAGTGCACAGCTTCGAGGATGCCTCAGGAGCTGCGCTGCTAGCAAGTTGAAGACTTTCCAAGTTGCCTGGTTCCATGGATTCCGACGCCTTCCACGGAGCTCAGCTGTGCTGGAGTCGTGCAGTGGGGTCAGAGGAGTCCTGGAGTCGAGGTCTTGTCAGGCTCTGCGCTCGAGTTCCGGCGGGAACAGGGACAAAGCAAGTCGTCGAGTTGCTGGATGGTGCCTAGTTTCCCAGGGTGGTCACTCCCTGGCCACAAGAGAGATTCTTCAGTCTTCAAGTCGGTTGAATGTCGAAGGGTCCAGAGTTTCATTTCAGAGTTTCATCAGGATTAATCTAAAGTCTCCTGGGTCAGCTCCTACCTTTATACAACTAAAGGGGGCTGGTTTACTCACTAGGTCCCTCCTATGGGTGGGACCAGGAAGGGGGGTGGTTACACCCCCTTTCCTTTGTCCAGTTTTGCGCCAGAGCTGGGGCTGGAGTGCCCCAGCACCGGTTTGAACTGGACTATGCATGGAGCACCTAGTGTGCCCCAGGCAGTGTCTGTTTCTTTTCAGCCCTCACTGTCCCACTACACAAAATCCTGTCTGGGGTGGTGCTCCCACCTCTCCAGGCAGGAAACCTATTTTCCAGGCCTCCCTTGCTGGAAGGACTCCCAGCAGCAGGAGGTCAGACTTGTGTCTGTGGCAGCAGCATCCATTTTGTGACGCTGGGGCTCTGGTTAACTTTAACCGGGATAGTCAGCAACAACATGTCTTCTCCCTCTAGAAGGGTGGAATGCTACCCCCGTCGCCAGAATTGGCGAGGGGGTAGTATTCCAAAGCGTATGACACCTTACACGGCATGTTTGGATAAAGCCAAACCAAAGTTAGCATTTAACCGCGAGGTTCATAATGCACCTAAGAGTATATGGTATGGCAATATCATAGAACAGCTATAAGGACATGGTTCCGAAAGCTGCAGACAGGCTCAGCTCATGCTAGAGCACCATCTCACACATAACCAAGCACTCTGCCTCCAGGATTGTTAAGGCCTGCCATAGGAGTGACTTATAGGTTACTGTGTGTCTACATTTAAGGGTAGATATAGGAATACTATACCTAAGCAAGGGGTGATTACACGACCTTGCCCCAGCTGAGTGATCAGCCAGTTGTGTCAGTTTGAGTGGCCAGCCTGGGGTGGCATAATACATGCTGCAGCCCCTGGTAGGCCTTGGTTACACATATGCCCTGAGTACCTAGGGTACACTTCTACAGGGGCTGATAAGGTGAGCCAATTCCCAATTTTCGATGTACCTAGAGTACATGGTGTGAATTTAGAGAGAGTGCACCTGGGCTGTGGGTCTGATTAGCAGGCCCACAGCCACATCTAAGTCGAAAACCAGTAAAGCAAAAGCAAAAAGTGGGGGTGACCATAGGAAGCAGACCCTACTCTCCTACAACAGGGATCTTGGGTACCAAAGGGGGTTTTAAAATTGTATCCGTCTATATGCACCTCAAAGGTGTTATATGGTAGTGAAGTGTAGGGGTATGCTTTAGCACACAAGCTACAGGTGGCCCAAAACAAATTGTTGTGTTGGATTCTGAGGGTCCCTCAAAGTACTCCCTGCCTACGCAGTACATGAAGAGCTTGGTGTTAATTTCTTAGCCAACCAGGTGGCAGTTAAGCCTCTGTTGTGCTGGGTAAAATTATGGTCTAGGAAGAATCAGGATCTAAATTGCCTGATTATTTCAGATTACCTGTCATTAGAGCATGCCTTCAAAATTCCTTGGTTATGGTATGTAAAAGAGTAATTTTTTGCTCTAGGTAGGCCAGATATTTTTCTTTAATCTGACTCAGTAATGCCTCAGGACCTTAACATTGTCAATGGTCTGCCCACCGAGCTCTGGAAACCAACAATGAGGGTTCATGCCTTTTTAAAGACAGTTCAGGGCAGGGAAAACGACCTCTCTACCCTTACAAGGGCAACTGCCAGGTTTTTAATCACTCATTTTAGGTTCAACCTGCTACACCATCTTTTGGTATCTCCATCTGGTTTTGTTCCCCCACACACAAGAGGACCCTGTGACTGTGACTCTAGGTCTTCACAGGACATGTTAAATTTTGTCCTTTTATGTAAATGTTTTACCCTCCCAAGAAGGCAGTTTATACGCCCCCTTTTAAGGAGCCTGGAGTTTAGGCAAGCCAGAGTGATGCCTATGAATTTACAGCTGTTGCCTAATGAACTCGTCCTTTGTGCAGTGACAAGTTTCTTGCGGGCCGCCTATAGATCAAGACTATCTAGACCCGATTGACTATCGAATGGCTATCTGTGTTTTTGCACTGTTTTTTTTCTCACTTCTTTTTTTAATCACCCGTGACTAAGAGTGACGTTTTATCTTAATTTTTAAACAGGATGTAATGTGTTTTATCTAAACTCTTAATTGGATTTGTAATGATGATTTTCCTATTGCATGATTGTATCTCATATGGTTGCGATTGCTTCCGAATAAAGTTTATTATTATTACTTCATTGGAACTTCTGTTTCTTGGATCACGGTTTTCTTTTGATAACATCTTGCCTTATTTCAGTAGGTTGTATCCCTTAGATGTGATAGTACACAGCTTTTAGTTCCCTCCTTTTTGAGTGTTCTTTCCTCCACTTGTTACGGGGGTGCATTCTTCACTTGTGTAGATTGCGACTTATTTATTTTTGTTAGCGTCCAGTGTATGGCATCAAGGTATTTTCATTTCTGCAGGTTTAGCATGCTACTCCGTTAGGTTAAGGGGTGACTCCATCTAGGTGGATTTCTAGTTGTCTCTAACACCTAAGTTGTTTGTGTCTTCTTTTTGATGGTTTTCTTTTACAAGAAACATCTTTTCTAGTGTTCTTCCTTTAAGAGCACCTTACGCGTATTACTCTTATGTTTAAAAGGTTAGGTTGGAAACTGCTGTCAATTGGCGTTTTTTGAGGGGGCAGGTTTTTCCCTTCCTTCTTGGAGTGATCCTTATAACTCCTTATAACTCTTTTCGGCCCCTTCCTTCAGTGTTCTGGTATTAAGTCCTATTGTGGAGGCTGACGAGCCTGGGACCCCGCACCTACGCGCCTGAGTGGTAATAAACCTGGCAGATATTTGGCAGCCACCGGCAACCCCAGAACACGGCCTATCCCTGCTGACGAGGGGTGATACCCCGAAACACGTGTCCAGGGATGGCGAAGACAGTGAAGATAGCAGAGAATCGAAAGAAGATGCATCGCGGAACACGTAACTACATTTACCATAGTCCTTAGGGGCGATACCTCTGGTGTGTGAGTAGTGTGCGACCCCACCCCCAATTGTAATGTTAAAGCTCCCTCAAGCAGTTGGCTGACGAGCCTGGGACCCCGCACCTACGCGCCTGAGTGGTACTAAACCTGGCGGATATTTGGCAGCCACCGGCAACCCCAGAACACGGCCTATCCCTGCTGACGAGGGGTGATACGCCGAAACACGTGTCCAGGGATGGCGAAGATAGCAGAGAATCGAAAGAAGATGCATCGCGGAACACGTAACTACATTTACCATAGTCCTTAGGGGCGATACCGCTGGTGTGTGAGTAGTGTGCAACCCCACCCCCAATTGTAATGTTAAAGCTCCCTCGAGCAGTTGGCTGACGAGCCTGGGACCCCGCACCTACGCGCCTGAGTGGTACTAAACCTGGCAGATATTTGGCAGCCACCGGCAACCCCAGAACACAGCCTATCCCTGCTGACGAGGGGTGATACCCCGAAACACGTGTCCAGGGATGGCGAAGACAGCGAAGATAGCAGAGAATCAAAAGAAGATGCATCGCGGAACACGTAACTACATTTACCATAGTCCTTAGGGGCGATACCGCTGGTGTGTGAGTAGTGTGCGACCCCACCCCCAATTGTAATGTTAAAGCTCCCTCGAGCAGTTGGCTGACGAGCCTGAGACCCCGCACCTACGCGCCTGAGTGGTACTAAACCTGGCAGATATTTGGCAGCCACCGGCAACCCCAGAACACGGCCTATCCCTGCTGACGAGGGGTGATACCCCGAAACACGTGTCCAGGGATGGCGAAGACAGCGAAGATAGCAGAGAATCGAAAGAAGATGCATCGCGGAACACGTAACTACATTTACCATAGTCCTTAGGGGGCGATACCGCTGGTGTGTGAGTAGTGTGCGACCCCACCCCCAATTATAATGTTAAAGCTCCCTCGAGCAGTTGGCTGAAGAGCCTGGGACCCCGCACCTACGCGCCAGAGTAGTACTAAACCTGGCAGATATTTGGCAGCCACCGGCAACCCCAGAACATGGCCTATCCCTGCTGACGAGGGGTGATACCCCGAAACACGTGTCCAGGGATGGCGAAGACAGCGAAGATAGCAGAGAATCGAAAGAAGATGCATCGCGGAACATGTAACTACATTTACCATAGTCCTATGGGGCGATACAGCTGGTGTGAGTAGTGTGCCACCCCACCCCCAATTGTAAAGTCCTATTGTGGAGCTCCACCTCTTTTCTAATTGGAAGTGCGTATTTCTATCATGTACAGGCATGTTTTCTGGTTGTACATTTTGGATATAATTCCACTCTCTGTAAGGGTACAGATTATGTAACAATATTTTCTTCTTCACTGGCCCTTATATGTATGGGGCCCGTATATTGATATACATATTTATTGGGCAATGAATATGCAGATCTGCATAGATGTTTTGGATAATATTTATGGCAGGGGTATATCGGTATAATCATTACCTTTCTGTTGGGAGACAGTTGGTATTGGATTTTTGATACATCTTTTCTAGCTTGCAGCGTATTTATATATGGTTCTGTTCTTCTTTTCCACCTCTGTGGGGTTACATGCCTAGTGAGCTTCACAGTTCACTCTGGTGGTCAACCTTTTTATCCAGGGTTAGCGCTTGAATGTAGCAGTCCTTGTTCTTATGTGTAGCCTGTCAGACATTTCCATGGATACTTCTTTATCCATGTTCCACTATAGCCTGGATTAGAAATCCCTTGCCTGCGGGTCTTTCAGACTCATGGCCCTTTTATTCTGTAAGTGATTGTTACATATGACAAAATATGATTATCCTTCTTCAGCTGTGATTAAGAGGGTACTTTAATTATGACACAATGTTATGGCAGACACCATTATTGTACAAATAAAAAAAGGTGACTGTAGGAAAGTAGGATCTGCTTTCATAGTTACCCCCACTTTTTGCTGACATCTATGTTTTTTTGGCTAGTCTGACTGGGATCCTGCTAATAAGGATCCCAGTCATGGTGCTTCCTCCCTAAATGGACCATGGTAAGTACTTCTGTACATCCACAATTGGCTACTTGAGTAACCCTGTAAGTCCCTATTATATGGTACTAAGGTATCCAGGGTAAATGTACACCAGAGGGTCTCCCATGGTCTGCAGCATATATTGTGCCACCCATGAGAGACCGCTTAAACTGTGACCACAGGCCTGCTATTGCAGCCAGTGTGAGATAGTGCTTGCACGCCTCATGACAAAAATACATTTTCTTATATCTAAGGTCACTGCACTTAAAACCTAAAGGTCACCCCCATTGCAGTCCTTTCACTCCTGAAGGCAGGGTGCTTGGTTATAAGTGTGAGGGTGTCCCTGCATGAGCAGGACACCCCTACAAACCCCAACGTCGATTCTCCAGGCTTTGTAAGTGTGGTCAGTAATTTTGATACATATAGTGGATATCAGTCATTACGAGATGTCAAACAATATAGTGGCTGCACGGAACCAGGTCATGTTTGGCATCAAACATGTTGGAATCATACCCTAACACCGATTCTAGTGTTAGAAGTATGATCCCATGTACTGGGGGGCTCCCTTGGGGTACCCGCCTGTACTCCTGGTTACAGCCTTTCTTACAGCAAGCTATTGGTGCTGCCGACCACAGATACAATTATGTGCCCTACTGCTGCTGAGCCAAGCTTGAGCATGGTGAGGTAGAACAGTAGGTTTCCTGTTGTAGGGAGGTGTGACCACCTCCCAGACAGGACTTAGTCTATTGGACTAGGATGGAGGTGGGGGTGATTGCCAGCGCCACCAGACTGCTTTGAAGGGCACATTTTGTGCCCTCCTTGCATACTCCAGTTTGAGGCAGTTCAGGGAGCCCTCAGCACCCACTCTGGTGTGAAACTGGACAAAGGACATGGGAGTATCCTCCCCTCTGTCCAGCTCCTCCTCTAAGAGGGACCCCTGAGTCATCCTAACCCCCCTCCTTGGGTATTTAAGGGCTTACCTGTGGGTGGGTACTCTGCTTCGCCGTGGGACAAGACTCAAGCCTGAAACTACATCACCTTTGACCATCTGGACACTTGGACTTTGCCTGGAACCGAGACTGCATCAAGGAAGACTCCAGGTGCTCCTGGTCTCGCTGTTCTGCAAGTCTTCTTCATTGTATGTGTCTGTGCTTCTTGAAGGATCTTCAACAGACCTTCAACAGACCTGTGGGCATCAAGTACACCTGAAGTAATTTCCTTTGAAGTGAAGGTGTCACTCCCCTGTGTATGCAGGCATCACAACAAAGCTGACTGGCTGCTGCTCTTGATGACCCACGGACCTTGAAAGGCTCGGCAACGCATGTGGTGGTTCTGCAACTCCCTCAAAGCCTGATCTGTCCTTTCTACAATTTTGAGGCCAGTATCATTTGCCAGGACCTCTGGGACCAAACACCTGAGCACTGCATTAGCTTGCTGTTGCCAAAGCTTGTTGGCTGTGCACTCCAAGTGCGAGTAGTGTGGCTCACTGGTTAGAGGCGGCAGACCCGAGAGCAGAAGTCGGCCCGGGACCAGGGTTCGATTCCCGACGCGGCAGGGTCGTGGACCTTGGTCAGCGGACTCGATAATTCTCGCTCTGGTGCTTACTCTAATCAGGGATCACACTCGGCAACTCTGGGCATTAGCTTGCCTAATCTCCACAACGGCCCCACCAATTCCGGGGATGCCTGGCTCCACCTTGGGGACTCCCAGCAGGGACCATCCCACAGGGAAAGCCAGGACGGGTTCCCCAGAGTTATACAGCGCCGGGACGCCCCGTTGCTGGGGCAGCTGTGCGCTTTACAAGTATACTACATTTACATTTACATTTACTCCAGAGATCTTCTGGCCACAAGAAACTCCAGCATCTCTTCCTGCCAATTACAATGTCCTCACTGCATCCTCCGCACCGTATGCCTTCATCTTTGATGAGCTGCTTGAGGTCCTATTGCGACTCCTGTGCCTTCGGCCTGTGGGTCCTTTGAGGGTCTTCTTCTACTCCAGTGGAGTCCCTTGCTTGCTCAGAGCCTGCTCTGGCTCCGCTGCTTGTGATGAGTCCCTTGGACTTTGCTGGTCCCATCATTGCTCCTTCTTCGCTTTCCACGCCTGTTGGGGCTGCCAAGGCTTGTTGGTGCTCCTGCCGGACTCCAACCCCCTGTTTCTCCACTTCCAACGTCGGATAGCTCGTACATGGCTCCTGGTCTTCCTCAGCATGGCCTGGTCCTCACAGCTGCATCAACCAGGTCACTGTTCATGCTTCTGATACATCTGCCAGTGGATTCCTCACCTTGTGAATATCCCCTTGCGTCAGCAACATTCGGAAATTCTTTTGTAGCTTCGCGCCGACATGGACGACATCACAGAGGCACGGCATCGTGCGCGACTCCGATGACGTCACCAACACCATAATAGGCCCATGCCAGCGTGATGGTGTCAGTTCCCTTTTTTCCGCGTTGTCGGCGCTAACGGTTTCTTCTACTGTGCGGATAGTAACTTTGTTACTATTGTGAACGTTTGTTCTGTTTCTGTTTGGAGTGTTGTCTACCGTCGAAGATGTCATCGAAGAAGACAGGATTTAAGCAATGCGACTCGTGTGCCAGGATGATGCCCATTACTGATCCTCATGGTGACTGTTTGTGGTGTCTAGGCTCAGATCACAACATCAAGGGCTGTCGTTCCTGTTCGAAGATGAACCCAAAGGCTCTTCGAGAACGAGAGGTGAAACTCATTCTTGCCAAAATTAAGGGTAAGGATACCAAGAGAACTCTGAGGTCAAGATCAAGACGATCGAGGTCAAAGTCGAAGTCGAAGACAAGGTCGCGGTCGAGGTCTCTGTCGGAGTCAGCTTCGGTCGGCTTCGGGGCATGCTTCGGGTTCCTCAAAGAAGAAGCATAAGAGGAAGAAGCACAGTTCGAGACACCATTCCGGCAGGGAGTCAGACTCGAAAAAGAAGTCATCTTCTCGAAGACTGACTTCTCCCTCTCCGGCTCTTAAGCCAGAATTTGAGGCCTCTCCTTTGCAGGCTCGGGTTCGTACACCGAATCTGGAATCGAATCCATCTCTGGAGCCGTACCAGTCTTCGGTACATGACGAAGAGGAAGTTGAGGCCCCTCAGGATTCACCGACTCCGGTACACCATCCCGAGGAACAAGTGGAACAGGAGGAGTCGAATCCGGTACAGCCTCTTCAGGGGCAACCAGTGGGTTTGTACCCTCAGTTTCCTGGTCCAGGTCAGGACCCTTCGCATTTTCTTAACGCCATGTATGGTGTATATGCGAGAGCAATGTACCCCTCTGGTGCACCGGCTGGTCCCATGGGTCCATTGTCATTTAATCTGGGCGTGCCTCAAGCTTATGCTCCGGCGCCTTTCATGCCGTTATGCTCCGGCGCCTTTCTTGCCGTTTATGCCGGCGTGGCATAGCTCGGCTCCACCGAGGTCATCGACTGCGCACACGGCTTTGCCGCCTCCGGAGCGACCCCGGGATCAAAATTGAGGTTCGACGCCGGTTCCAGCTTCTCATACAAAGGCGGCTCCAGCTCCTCATTCGACGCCGGATTCAACTACGTCGGAGTCTTTACCGGATCCGACGACGTCGATTCGGATAGAGTGGTCGAGGCGTAGAGCGCAGCGCCTTATGGTGGAGGGGAATTATGAAGAACCTGAGGTTGAAAAAGGTGAACTTCAGGATCAGGAGGATTACTTTGAAGAGTTGCAGGATGAAAGTGGTTTGGAACTTTCATCGGAATGGGAGTTGCCCTCTGTATCTGGTACTCCATCTAAGGATGTGGCTCCTTACTATGTGGTGATTAAGAAAGCTGCAGAACTCTTAAATTTGACTTTACCGTCTGGGGAATATAAGTCTAACATCCTTACAGAGGTTCTCCATTCTCCGTCCTCTGTGGTTGAGCCAACTCTACCGTTTACTGAGGCTCTAACTGAACCTATATTGGAAGTCTGGAAGAGGCCTCTTACTGCTCCTGCGGTGTCAAAATAAGTTGCAAGACACTATAGGGTTGCACCTGGAGATCCTGAATTCTTGTCTATTCATCCTCTGCCAGAGAGTTTGGTGGTCCAGGCTGCTTGTTCAAAGAAATCGGTAGGTGCTTTTCCCCAGGTTCCTGGAGATAAAGACTCTAAAAAGCAAGATCAAAATGCGAAAAAGGTGTTTTCGTCAAGTAGTATGGCCCTTAAATCCACAAATGGTACTTGTCTGCTAGGCAGATATGTTCATGCTTTGATGGACACAGTGAAGCAGTTAACATCTAAGCTTCCTGAGGAGGATAGGAAGAACTTTAGTGAAGTTGTATCTGACACACAGGCTGCAGCTCGCCAGGTCATAGAAAGTGGTATGGACACGGTGGACTCAGTGGCTAGGATCATGGGGTCTTCGACTGCCACTAGAAGAGCTGCTTGGTTAAAGACTTCCGAGTTTTCAACTGATGTTCAGGCTGCTCTGATGGATTTGCCCGTTGATGGCACAGGCCTTTTCGGGAAAAAAGCTGATGCTGCCTTGGAAAGGTTTAAAGATAGCAGGGCGACAACAAGATCTTTGGGTCTGCAGACTAGAGGCTCTTTCACCAAGAAGTACAAGGGTTTTGGAAGGTCTACTTTTCGTTCCTATAAGCAGAACCAACAGCAGCAACAACAACAAAATCCTTTGTACAAGTCCTACATGGGTAGACAAAGGGGTCGTCCACGTGGACGTCAAGCCTCCTCCTCCTCTACTTCCTCCTCTAATACCCACCCCCACCTACAACAGCAAAGCAGCCCTAGATCTGCCATTCTGGATCATGTGGGTCCTGTAGGGGGTCAGCTTACTTATTTTCTACGGGATTGGGAATCGGACAACACCACCGCGATATGGTATGTCAACAAGCAGGGAGGAGTAGGGACGCAGTGTCTCTGCAGAGAGGCTCTGCGTCTCTGGTCCTGGGATCAGGATCCTCAGATTTGTCTGATGGCAAATCATCTGGCCAGAGTTCTGAACGTGCGTGCAGACAGTCTCAGTCGGCAGTTCTCAGCCGACCACGAGTGGAGGCTTCATCCAGAGGTAGTTCGTCACGTCATTCGGACGTGGGGAACTCTTCAGGTGGACCTGTTCGCCACTCGCGAGAATGCTCACTGCCCGTCATTCTGCAGCCTCCAGTTTCCGATGCAGGGAGCCTTGGGCGATGCGTTTCAGTTGAGTTGGGACTCGCAATTCCTTTACACGTTTCCTCTCATACCCTTGATTCCTCTGGTTCTGAGGAAGGTTCGCCAAGACCGGGCCCAAGTAATATTGATCACCCTGGATTGGCCAAGAAGGGTGTGGTACACAGATCTTCTCCACCTCTCCTCGTGCCTGCCGCTCCGTCTGCCTCTCAGGGCAGATCCCCTCTCTCAGATGGAGGGGCAGGTTCTACACCCCCACCTCCAGACCTTACACCTTAATGCCTGGAGATTGAACGGGGCAACCTGAATTCCTTTTCTCTCCCACCTGATGTGGTGGATGTCATTTTATCTGCTAGGCGTGACTCCACCAAGTCCATCTATTTGTATAGGTGGTCTAAATTTGTATCCTGGTGTGGAGAGAATTCTGTTGATCCTTTGAGAGCTCGGTTGTCAGAAATACTTCAGTTTGCGCTTTCATTGGCGCAGCAAGGTTTTGCTGTTGCTACGGTAAAGGGATATCTATCAGCTTTATCGGCTTTTATCTGTTTACCGGATCAACCATCATTGTTTAAATCTCCTCTTGTATTGAGATTTTTAAAGGGTTTAACAAATAAGTATCCTCCTACTCCCTTTATTGTGCCTCAATGGGACTTGAACCTGGTTCTTACATATTTAATGGGTTCTCCTTTTGAACCTCTACACAGGTGTCCTTTGAGACTTTTGTCTTTCAAGACTTTTTCTTGTCGCAATTACTTCGGTAAGGAGGGTAAGTGAGCTTCAAGCTCTTAGTTCAAAGCCCCCGTTCTTGACCATTCATGCTGAACGAATGGTTCTTAGGACTAGGGCTGCTTTTCTGCCTAAGGTGGTTACTCCCTTCCTTCTAGGACTGTCCATTACCCTTCCTACCTTCTATCCTCCCCCTCACCCTTCCAAGGAGGAGGAGCGACTTCACCACTTGGGCCTAAGAGTGCGGTGAGCTTTTACCTGGACAGGACAAGAGAGTTCAGGTTGGATGACCAGCTGTTTGTTGGATTTGCTGGCTGCAAGAAGGGGAAGGCGGTGCACAAGCGCATGCTCTCGAGATGGTTTATCCTCTGCATTAAGATCTGCTACGCCCTGGCGGGTAGGGAACCTCCAGAGGGTATAAGAGCTCACTCTACTAGAGCAAAGTATTCTACATCTGCTTTGTCTAGAGAGGAAGAGCGGTCCATAAGAGGACTTTGTCAAGGTGGATCGTCCTGTGTATTAAGATCTGCTACTCTTTGGCGGGTAAGGAACCACCAGAGGGTATAAGGGCTCATTCTACTAGAGCTAAGTCTTCGACCTCAGCATTGGCTAGAGGTGTGCCTGTAGAGGATATTTGTAGAGCGGCAACTTGGTCTTCCCTCCACACATTCGCGAAGCATTACTGCTTGGATTCCGAAGTGAGGAGGGACGGTCACTTTGCACGCTCTGTCCTCCAGGATTTCCTGGTCTAGAAGAGTGGACACCCTCCTCCGGGAGTGGGGACTGCTGTGGGACTCTATTCACAAGGTGAGGGATCCACTGGCAGATGTATCTATCATAAGAACAAGTTACTTACCTTCGGTAACGCTTTTTCTGGTAGATACAGTATCTGCCTGTGGATTCCTCACATGCCCACCGCCTCCCCGTTGTCCACTCTTCTATACCTTAGATAATGGCAATGTTTTAATGTATATATTTTATTCTTCTTGAATTACTGCATTGTCCTTACACTGTGTGTGTTATCTTGACTATTGTATACTGTGTATATATCTATTATTGTCGGTCCGTCCGTGTGCCTCGAAGGCACGGAAAAAAGGGCGGAACTGACGTCATCATGCCGGCGTGGGCCTATTATGGTGTCGGTGACATCATCGGAGTCGTGCGCGATGCCGTGCATCTGTGACGTCGTCCACGTCGGCGCGAAGCTACAAAAGAATTTCTGAATGTTGCTGACGCAAGGGGATATTCACAAGGTGAGGAATCCACAGGCAGATACTGTATCTACCAGAAAAAGCGTTACCGAAGGTAAGTAACTTGTACTTCTGAACCGTCTAACATCAATCGACATTGCTCTTCCATAGCCCCTAGTCACCTCTGAGTGGTATAGACACTGTCCCCTGTGCTTATATGTTCATCTCTTCAAGAATCCATCCGTGGATTCTACTGTACTCTTGCACAGTCTCTTGCAGCTGCATCTTTCCTGAGGTCCTCCACTGTGGTCTGCTGCAGTTTTCGACATCACTTTGCACCTATGCATGTGGCTTCCATGTTGTAGTTATTGTGGTTGCCCCAGTATTAGAACTTTCATAGATTCCCATAGCCTGTACCATTCACTGTCGTCGGAATGGGAGTAACTGTAACAAAAACAACATAGCAGTAGGTACAAAAGAGAAAGAAAAAGGCCTAGACCTCATTCCCTTTTATAGCGTATCCGCCTCTTTTTGCAAAAGAGACCAAACTAAGCATCAGCCCATAGAACCCTCCTAAAGGAACCTCAGTGCCTCAGCTTTTCTACCGCACGTTGTGCTTAGGGAGTCTCCTTTGAGCTCTGCTCATTTTCTACTCTTTTGAGGTTTTTTCTTCAACTTTTTTCTTCAGGATTGTTAGGTGTTTCTTCTGAAATGTCTGACAAGGAGAGGAAGGCCCTTTTCAAGTCATGTTCCACCTGTGGCAAGAAAAGGCTGTATGTGCAGGACAGGCATAAGGACTGTATATACTGCCTGTATCCGGATAATAAGGCTGCGGACTGGAAGATCTGCCGCACCTTCTCTACAAAGACACTCCGGGACCATGAGGGTCGCCTTCTCACTTGGCTCCAGAAATTGAAGTCCAGAAAAGAGACGGTGTCAAGCGACAGTGAGGACTCTTCTTCAGCAACATTATCCAGAAGGTCAGTCAAAAGGGGTAGGGCTTCCCCTTCACCTTCTATGGAGCATCCAGTTAAGGCCTCAATAAAGACCCCCCGTGAGTCTGAGGGCCAAAGTCCTGTAAAATCTCCTCACCACGGTGTAAAAGTGAGGGAAGGACCATCTAAGCCTTCTGCAGTGATGGAGACTGCTACAACCTTCAAAAAGCCATCTTCTCTGTCATCTGAGAAGTCAGAGAAAAGCTCCAAGTCGTCGACGACGCAGAAGAAGGCTCCGTCGATAAAGGCGTTTAAAGCCAAGGTGACTAAAGTGGTACCGTCGACGGGCTCGTCGACGGTACAGTCGATGTCGACAGGATCGTCGATGATGGTGACAGCGACGTCGACGGGGATATCGACAACGGCAACGACGACGAGGATTTTGTCGACGACAGTGTCGTCGACGAGTGCTTCGACGACGACAACCATGACTACGACGACGGCAGGATTGTTGACGGTCTCTTCGACGACAGTGTCGACGACGCCCATCTCATCATCGACAGTTCGTCCATCGACGGTGGCTCTTCCGTTGACGACATCGACGATGGATTTACCTTTATCTTATCCATCGACCACGGTACCGTCGACAATACAGTCGTCGACGGAGAAAGTAACTATTTCCTTGAAAAGGATAACTCCGGACATGACGTCTCCAAGGAGGGTTACCCCCTTGCCTCCCGCTTTGTTGCTGGAGAAAGAGAGAGAAGAGAATTCTGATGAAGATGATCAGGGCTCTTTTGGGTATGCTCACAGTCCATCTCAACTGCTGATAAAATGTCAGGAGACAGATTCAGAAGGCGAGTTTCTTCATGAATGTTCTTACCAACATTCTTATCAACGTCAGGAGTCCGCAGGCCAGGAGATGGTGTCTGTTCCTTCCTCACTCTTGGTGGATCTCCATAGCATGCTGCAGGACTATAAAACCAAGTTCTCTCAGGTTACAACTCAGCCTGCTTCTATCCCGGCAGTTCAAACTTTGCCTGCCCCCACAACTCCAGTGATGGCTTCTCCAGAGTTGCCAACCCAGGTGTTCTCTCAGACCCAAACACCTGCTCCGATTATACCTTCAACACTACCGGATGTACAGGATGATTCCTCGGATGAGGATCAGAATATGGATAACAGGCCTAATCAGGGCTTAGAGTGGGATGAGTATGTAATCCCGGATCCAGCCTCACCTAGTCCAGAACGGCGGATTCTCCCCTAGCGGATATCGGGGGTTTCCATAAGTTAATGGAGAGAGCATCTAGCAGATTCAAGCTGACTATGCCTTCCGTACAGATGGAGTGTTTTCTCTAGGACTTTGAAGAGCCCTTTAGGAAGGTGACCCGATCTATACCCATTGTGGAGCATGTATGGGATGAGGGTCTCAAAGCTATGAAAAACCCGGCTACTGTTATTCCGGTCCTGCCACGCCTGGAAAAGAAATATAAAGGACCTGAAGATGGTCCGGCGTCCTTGACTGGGCAGCCAAAACCGGACTCTGTGATATCGCAGGCGGCACTGAGGAAGTCCCGCAACCCTTCGGCACCACTTACCACTTCTCCTGATAAAGAGGGTAGGCGACTTGATAACGCAGGAAAAAGGTTCTCTTCAATGGCTAGTCTCCTGGTGCGGGCAGCAAATGCTTTGGCGATACTGGGCAGGCATGATCGCCAATTATGGTGTGACCTTTCACCTTATTTGGATCAACTTCCCCAGGAGGCAAGAGGTGAGGCCAAGAAGATACTGCAAGAAGGGGAAGCGACATCGGCTGAGGTGATAGATTGTGCCATGGACATTGCCACTACGGCTTTTCGTTAACTAGCTGGGGCAGCGGTCCTTCGTCACCAAGGATGGCTCAGAGCACCGTGGTTCAGGCCGGAGGTCCAGAATAAGATCTAGGACCTCCCTTTCGACGGAGAGGCATCATTCGAAAAACACATAGATGATGCCCTCCAAGAAATAAAGAAGGATACAGAGATGGCTAGGTCTCTTAGTACGCTTCAATACCGGAAAGCTCCTTTCAGGGGTGCCAGAGGGAGGAGTACCACTTCATACAGAGGCTCATACCAGCAGCAAAGATACTCTTCACATGGATCGACGTCGCAATCGTACCATCAGCCCTATCACCAAAAGCAAGGTCAAGCCTCGTCTTTCTTTACATCGAATATGAGAGGGAAGCAGAATCGCCAAGGACGTGATACGTCCAAGAGGCAATAGCGGCGTTCTGGCTCTGCCTGCTGTACCCACCTCCACAACAACATCTGTAGGAGGCAGGGTATCTCAATACCTCCGCAACTGGACTCAGATAATATCAGACCGTTGTGTGCTCAATCTCATTCGAAAGGGCCATACATTGGAGTTTACACAAATCCCACCTTCCAAGCCCCATGCTGCCATTCCTTCAAGACATCTGCGTCCCTTGCAGCTCGAAGTTCATCAGATGCTCCTAAAGGGAGCTGTGGAGCTGGTCCCCTTATCTGAAAAAGGGGAAGGATTCTATTTCAGGTTCTTTCTGGTAAAGAAGACGCTGGAGAAATGGCGCCCTATTTTAGATCTTAGGGAGCTAAACACCTATCTCATTTCCCAATCCTTTCGGATGGTTTCACTTCAGGATATATTACGTTTCATCAATCCAGGGGATTTCATGGCCACTCTTGATCTCAAAGATGCGTATTTTCACATGCCCATTCACCCAGCGCACAGGAGGTTTCTACGGTTTACAGTAGCCAAGAGCCACTTTCAATTCAGGGTTTTACCCATTGGACTTCGCTCTTCCCCAAAGATCTTTACCAAGGTGCTGGCACCGGTGGCAGCTTTCTTACGGAAACATCATTTTCAAGTCTTCCCATACCTGGACGACTGGCTGCTGAAAGGGAGGCAGTCAACGCTTGTACGAACCTATTCCAGAATTTGGGTCTTACTCTCAACAAAGAGAAATCATCTCTGATTCCGTCCAGGACAGCGCGTTTCCTGGGAGCCATCTTGGACACAAATCTCAACCAGGCTTTTCCATCCCTAGAAAGGCAAGAAAAACTGCAATCCATGGCGCTGCTATTGAGAAAAAGAAAGTGTCTTTCAGTACGCCATTACAAATCCCTTCTGGGGGAGATCTCCTCATGCATCCCTCTCATTCCTCACTGCAGATTGCGGATGCAGACCATTCAGGAACAGCTAGACAAACAATGGAGGCAAGTTCACGACTCCTTCGACGACAAGGTGATGATTACTGTAGCAATGAAAAGAGCAGCCTTGTGGTGGACGAAGCAAGAAAACCTTTCCCAAGGTCTATCCTTCGTAAGCAATCCGGCTTCTCAAGTGGTGACAACGGATGCTTTACTAGACGGCTGGGGTGCGGTGCTTCAGGATCTTCATGTCAGCGAGCATTGGTTTCCACAGCACCGTCTTCTTCACATCAACCTTCTAGAACTCAGGGCTATCAGGCTAGCACTACAGGCGTTTTTCCCACGATTGCAGGGGTCGGCGGTTCTCGTCCGGACGGACAACACCACGGCCATGCACTACATAAACAAGGAAGGGGGTACCAGATGTCTTCCGTTGTCTCAAGAGGCCCAGAAGATTTGGGAATGGGCTATTCTTCACGAAATATCGCTGCAGGCAGAACATCTACCAGGAGTTATCCAGTATTGGGGTATCTTTCATAGATTCACATGCCTGAATCATTCCCCGTCGTCAAGGCGGGAGTCCCACGGTAAATAAAAAAGCAGTGCCAAAGCACGTTGTAGTAGTAATAGGCCCTAGAACTAGGCCTGAGGCCTACATTATAGTAGCCTATCTACATCATTATGTCAAAAAGACCAAAGTCTTTGCTCCAACCAATCAGCTCACAGCACCCTCTAGAACCCTCTCTGCAGAGCCAGTTCTCCTCAGATTTTCACCACACGTCGCGTGGAAGGGAGTCTCCCTGAGTCTTGACTCAGTTTTTTCCTCAGAGCTTCAGGATGTCTGACAAGAAGGCCTTGTTTAGACCTTGCAGAACCTGCGAGAAGAAAAGGGTCCATGTGGATGACCAGCACAAGGACTGTATTTATTGCCTTTATCCAAAACATGAGGCAAAAAATTGTAAGATCTGCCGCACCTTCCTTTCTAAGACCTTAAGGGATAGGGAGGCCAGAGTCCTTTTGTGGCTAAAATCCTCTTCCACTGATGATGATGACAAAGCCTCTACTTCTAGTAAGAGGTCAAGGTCACAGGAGGATAAGAAAAGTGAGGGGAGAAAACATGCGAAAACCTCCCACTCTACTTCAGGCTCTTCACAGAGATCCCCACATGCTGTCTCTGGAGCCTCACCCACCAACGATTCCTCTAACAAAACCGTGAGTAAGAGCTCTTCTGTCTCCTCACCAGTAACTTCTATTTCTACTTCAACTTCCTTTTCTACGGCTATGATCTCCACTAGATCTATCACTTCGCCTATTGTGTCTACAAAGATTTGTATTGTGGCCAAAAGAATTCTCGTAGACGACTCGTCGACGAAGACATCAGAGTCAACGAAGCCTTCGTCGTCTAAAAAGAGCTCGTCGACGAAGTCATCGACGCCACCGTCGACGATCGCCTCGTCGACGAAGAAAGTATCGACGATGAAACCGTCGACGGCTGTCCCGTCGACGAAGAGCCCGTCGACAGTTGTTCGTCGACGACCAGCCCGTCGACGATTGTCCCGTAGACGGTAGTTCCATCGAGGACGGTCCCGTCGACGTCGAGTCCATCGACGACGGTCCCGTCGACGGCAATTCCATCAGCGACGTTTCCCTCATCGTCGACCTCGTCGACGATAATCCCATCGACGACCACATCTTTTCAGCAGACAGCTGCACCTTTGTCACCGGTGCCGTCAAAGATGATGGATTCAGCTTTGGTAAAGCCGATTGCTGGGAATCAGGTTTTTTGTACACCAGTTTAAACGAAGAACTTTCAACTCGTCTCTTACAAGAGGCAACAAGGTTCTTACATGTCGCCACTTATGCCCTCTCATCTTCTGGAGTCCTACTCGGATGACGAAGTAGATGATTTTGAGGATGATGATAACGAAGGAGTGTGAGAAGTTGGCCTGATGTGCAGTGCTCACTATTCTAGTGATCACTATATATCAGTCCAAACAACCCTTATTGATGATTGGTTGTAAGTCAACCTTATAGACCAGCTATCCTAGTAGCATGGATACGAGCAGTCTAAGGCTAAGACTCTAGAGGGCGTGTTAAGCCAGCTGTTTTACCATCACATTACCCCTTGAACACCCAGTGAAAGGACACCACACAAGTGTTATGAAAATAAACAGTGTATTTATTAGAATCACAACAACCCTGTACTCTTTATGAGGACAGGGTGCTAAGCACACAACAAAACTCTTATGAAAATACTTAAGTTAGCACGTTATCCACAAATGCCCGAGGGGCACGAAAAACCATATACTTTAAAAGTGGAATGCGAAATTACTAGCAGGTAAGTACAGTACTAATAGGCTTTGGAATCGCTAGGACTTGACTAGGGAATCGTTAGATTACTTCTAGGAGACCTAGGGGACTCGGGTGCAGAGTGTGCACTCTCACGCGGGATGCGGGACAAAGTCTATGGAAGCTAGTAACGCTAAAGTTAGTGTTCACGGGCGAACCCGACCTGGTGGGAAGAAAACGACAGTGGATCCTGACCCTAGGATAGTGAGGCTATGCTGGGACACCGAAGTGCCGAAGTTACCTAGCCCAGGGGCTGCAACTGCATAGGTCTGAAAAGACGTCGGGAATCTCGTTGCCGGACCAGGAGCCTGGAAGAAGGAAGTTGCTGGCAGGCGACCAGTGAAGAAAAGTTCGATGGATCCAAGCCTGGATCAAGGAAGAAGAAAACCTGAAAGCAGAGGGGACCAAGTTCTTGAATCACTAGCCAGTGATTAAGTGGGCACCAGGATGGCACCGGGCGAAGTCACCGCAGTCAGGTGAGTGGGCGACGCTGGCTCTGCAGATCTCACGGACCAGGAGGCGTTGTCGGCGACCAGGATGGAGAGGCGAGCTGTCCCACGATGGATGAAGCTGTCGGCGTCGAAGTTACCCAGGATTGGGCAACAAGCCTTGGCTAATTCAAGCCCACGCGGTGGACTCAAAATGGCGTCTTGAGTGGACCAGGAGGGTCCGGGGTGCTCCTCTTTTGGAAGGGAGCAAGGGCCAGCCTGGAGCAACCAGACCAGCAGCAGAAATGTCGTCGGGCGTCGTTCAGAAGGCCACAAGCCAGCGGGCTAGTAGCCAAACAACGCGGTGAGCAGCAAAAAGCAGAAGGGCCCCACGCAGATCGTGGAGATGCTGGGAGGCTGCACTTCGGTGCTGGAGCTGCTCAGGGTCGGGGCTTCTCGGACCCCAAAGCACTCACCAGGAAATTACTCGGCGGGCTTGCTGGAAAGAAGTCGTGCAGTCTTGAAGATGGCCGGTCCCTCGAGGTCTCGTCACACCCACGAATCTCAGCGTGACTGATGATGCAGGTAGAGGTCAGAGGTGCCAGGGAAGCCGGTTCTCGTCGAGCTGGGCAGTCTTGATCCGGAGGAGAGACTTGCAGCAGACCGCAGTGTTCTTAAGATGGTGCCTGCGGATGCAGGGTGACTACTCCTTAGTCACAAGGGAGAAATCTTAGGAAGAAGTCTTGAGTTCCTTTCGTGGAAAGTAGTTTCAGGATTCAAAGATGATCTGTTTTGGAAGGGGGCCAGTTCCTACCTTTATCCTGTAAAAAGGGGCTGGCACGCGACTAAGTCCTGCCCTAGGGGTGGGACTAGGAGGGGGGTGGTTACACCCACTTCCTTGGCGGGCTTTTCCCCAGCACAGGTTCTGGAGTGACCCTGGAACTGGTTCCAGCCAGCCTATGCACAGTGAGCACCGGGGTGCCACGTGCAGTCACCTTCCTCTAAAGCCCTGCCTACCTACAATACACAAAACCCTGTCTGGGACGGTGCTGGCACCGCCCCTGGCAGGAAACCCTTTGTCCTTATCTCCTGCTCTGGGAGGACTCCCAGCAGCAGGAGGGCAGACTTGTGTCTCGGTGGCAGCATCCATTTTGTGGAGCTGAGGCTCTGTTTGACTTTAACCGGGGTTAGGGGTTACATACATGTCGTGTCCCTCTAGAAGGGTGGAATGCTAACCCCGTCGCCAGAATTGGCGAGGGGTTAGTATTCCAATTCGTATGACACCTTACTCGACATGTTTTGATAAAGCGATACCAGAGTTGGCATATAACCGCGAGGATTATAATGCACTTAAGAGTATATGGTATGCGATATCATGGAAACGGCTAAGGGATGGATCCCGAAAGCCGCAGACAGGCTCAGCTCATGCCAGAGCACCATCTCACACGATTCCAAGCACTCTGCCTTCAGGATTGTTAAGGCCTGCCATAGGAGTGACTGATAGGAGATCTGTGTGTCCGTTTTTAGGGTTAGATATAGGTATACTATATCTAAAGCAAAGGGTGAGTACACCGCCTTGCCCCAGCTGTCGTGCAGCCAGTTGTGTCAGATTTGGATGGCCAGCCAGGGGTGGCATAATACATGCTGCAGCCCCTGGTAGGCCCTGGGTACACCTATGCCCTGGGTACCTAAGGTACACTGTACAGGGGCTGATAAGGTGACTCAGTATCCAATTTAGATATGTACCTAAGGTACATGGAATCCATTTTACAGAGAGAGCAGTGAGCCTGAGGTCCTGAATAGCAGGGCCTCAGGTCAACTAAGTCAGAAAACCAGCAAAACACCAGGCAAAAAGTTGGGGGCAACCATAGTCAGGGATCTACCTTCCTACATAACCCCCCCCCCCAAACGAAAGGAGATAAGGCTATCCTTGTCCAGGTAAGCCTATATTGCCTAAGTGGCCATTTAAGGAAGTACCAGCACTGGCATGGTTACCCCCTATGTCATGGTCCACTAAGCAATCCCTCACCCTAAGGGTGTCTGAGGGTCTCCACCATAGGGAATCTCTACCTGTGGTGTGTTTTGTCAAAGAAAAAGGCTGGTGCTGAAATGGAGTACTGAAGTGAGGCTCCACTAATTTTGGGCTCAGCTTCCTCCAATCATTTTCCACCATAGAGGCCTTTCTTTCCAGGACTGAGTTGTTTAGGGCTCTCAGGGTCAACCTCTGGCTACCTACAGCTGGAGGTTGGGTCCCTCTGTTTGGCTTACTGGAGGGACAGTCAGGTCTGGGGCCCTCAGGTCCCAAGTTTGGCTGTGCCCAACAGTGTCCATCTGTGGGAGGTCCCTAACTAATTTTAAGGGGGATCCCTCAGGAGTGTGTCTTATTTTCACTTGGCTAGGTCTACTAGCTTCAGTGCCCTTAATCTGCTGATTGGGGAATTCTTTTGGACAGGGGGCCCTTTGGGGTCCAACACTGGCCTCCCTGACCTCTACAGCCCTGGGCTGACTGAGGCAGGGTAGAGAGGGGCAGGTTACCTGCTCCAGACTGGGTCCCACCTTGGAAGGGTCCACTGACATCAGGGGTTCTGCCAGGCTAGGCCTGACTACCTCTGTGGCAGTTTCTTCACAAGGGGTCAGATCAGTTCCCTGAGGAGGCTGATCTTTTCCTAAAGTCTGGTGGGAGGGAGATTTCTCTTCCTCCTCAATGCTCTCTGTCTGAGTGGAGTGATCCATAGTTTCAGGCTTCACAACACTATCATCTGTCTGAGTTTGAGCTGTGGCCATCACAACTCTCCCAACCTTTCCAGGAGGGGGCTCAGTTTGGGTGTGGGCTGTTACCATGACAGCCTTGACAACCTGTTCTGGGAAGGAAGTTGTCTGAGATTGGGTTGTGACTGGCACAACCCTCCTGACCTGTTCAGGGAGGATATCTTGGACTGGGGCTGTGGCTACCACTGCCCCACTACCCTTACCATGGATGTTTACCATTTTAGAATGGGTTTCTTGCTCAACTTCAGCCCAGGCTGAGAGCTCTAAATCATTCCCCAGTAGGCAATCTACAGGCAAGTTTGGTGACACTGCCACTCTCTTGTGGCCAGTGACACCTCCCCAGCTGAGATTGACCACTGCCATGGGATGATCTCTCTGTACTCCATCAATATTGGTCACCTGGTATGTGGCACCAGGTAAAAGTTGCCTTGAGGGGACTAGACTCTCAGTCACCATAGTGATGCTAGCCCCTGTATCTCTATAGGCCTCAACTTTTATACCATTGATGAGGGGCTCCTGTCTGTACTTGCCCAAAGTGTTGGGACAAGTTGTGAAGTTGGCAAACCCCATGCCAGTCTCACAGACAAGAGTATCTAAGTCAGGGGACCTGGTTAGGCCAGAGTCCCCAGGAACTCCCAAAGTAAATGCACCCAAATTCTTGGGGGCACTCCCACCACCTGGGGGATTACTACTAATAGTAACAGGAGGTTTGGGAATGTTACTTGGGGGTATGTTTTCCTTATTGTTATTCTTTGGGCAACTGCTGTCAGTTTTTAAATGACCCACCTGTTTACAGGGATAACAATAAGGTTTCTTCTGGTTGTTGGAAGGATTCTGGGACCCACCCCCCTCAGAGGATTTTTGGGGCCCTGATGTGGTTTGATCTGTAGATTTATTCCCACCCTTCTCTTGAGGCTTGGTTGATTCCTTTTTCTGGTCACCACCTTGGTTCTTGGGCCTAATCCTGGTTCTGACCCATTTGTCTGCCCTCTTACCCAATTCTTGTGGAGAGGTCAGATCAGAGTCTACCAGGTGCTGGTGTAATAACTGGTTCTGACAATTATTTAAGACTTGCTCTCTCATAATAAGATTATACAATCCTGTGAAGTCAGTAACCTTGCTACCCAGTAGCCAGCCTTCCAAAGCCTTAGTGGCACAATCAACAAAGTCAGACCAGTCCTGAGACTGAGTTTTCTGGGTGTCTCTGAACAGCAACCTGTACTGCTCAGTGGTTAAGCCAAACCCATCAACCAGTGTATTCTTCAGGACCTGGTAATTGTTAGCATCCTCTACTCTTGTAGTGAGGAGCTTATCTCTACCTTTACCATCAAAGGAGAGCCACAGTATAGCTGCCCACTGACTCTGGGGAATGCACTGCACAGTGCAGGCCCTCTCCAGAGCAGCCATCCATTTCTGGATATCATCCCCTTGCTTAAAGGGGGGCACTATTTTAGTCAGGTGTTTAGTATCTAAACCCTTCTCTCTATCTCTTGGGAGATTGCTGCCACCAGTGGGAGCTAACCCACTCATCTGCTGCTCTCTTGCCAGGGCAAGCTTCTCTTTGGCCAGGGCAATTTCTTCCCTTTCAATCCTCAGTTCAGCTTGTCTCATCCTAGCTTCATGCTCCCTTCTCTGAGGGGAAGTAAATCTCCTCTGTGGAGGATTCCTTCTCCCCTGAGAAGAGGCATTAGAGTGCAGAGATCTATTGGAGTCCCTAGAAAGAGATCTATCTCTCCTAACTCCAAGGTTAGGCCCACTTCGGGTTAGTACTGGGGGTCCCCCAGATCCTAGCCCAAGTAAGTCTAAGTTGGCCCTGGTTAGCCTTCTGACTACCTCAAGACCTTTGTCTACCTCATCCCCAGAGAGTTCCTCTTGATCCTCCTCCTCAACTGCAGTAGCAATGTTGGGGAGGTCTGGATCCCCAGAGGTTCCCTCTAAGGCTGGCATGTTCTCATGTAACTGAGAAAGCTTTCTGGCATCATATGTCTCTAAGAGACCTATCAGAAAGGGAATGGTGGGGTTAGACCCCTGCTTCAGATTTCTGGAGACACAGATCTGTCTCATCTCCTGGAAACTGAGAGCTGCATATCTTGAAGTGACCTGTGGAGGGTCAACACTGACCAGGGGAGTCTCAGTAGAATCTCCCTGGGTAGACATGCTTTTCTAGTGAGGTGTAAGTGGTGCACTTACCTACACTATATGTTTGCCTACTGATCCCTTGCTAGAGTTGTAGTTTAGGGTGTGCTAGGCCCTAGGAGCTACAACAGCTGGTTCAGTAGAACTCAGAGTATTCTAAGCTAAGTTATATGTACCTTTAGTACTTATGTGATCTTTCACAAGATATTCTTAGGGCATGTGTGGTAAAACAACAGCAAGCTCAAATCCCAACCGCTGCTCACCAATGTGAGAAGTTGGCCTGATGTGCAGTGCTCACTATTCTAGTGATCACTATATATCAGTCCAAACAACCCTTATTGATGATTGGTTGTAAGTCAACCTTATAGACCAGCTATCCTAGTAGCATGGATACGAGCAGTCTAAGGCTAAGACTCTAGAGGGCGTGTTAAGCCAGCTGTTTTACCATCACATTACCCCTTGAACACCCAGTGAAAGGACACCACACAAGTGTTATGAAAATAAACAGTGTATTTATTAGAATCACAACAACCCTGTACTCTTTATGAGGACAGGGTGCTAGGCACACAACAAAACTCTTATGAAAATACTTAAGTTAGCACGTTATACACAAATGCCCGAGGGGCACGAAAAACCATATACTTTAAAAGTGGAATGCGAAATTACTAGCAGGTAAGTACAGTACTAATAGGCTTTGGAATCGCTAGGACTTGACTAGGGAATCGTTAGATTACTTCTAGGAGACCTAGGGGACTCGGGTGCAGAGTGTGCACTCTCACGCGGGATGCGGGACAAAGTCTATGGAAGCTAGTAAAGGCAAAGTTAGTGTTCACGGGCGAACCCGACCTGGTGGGAAGAAAACGACAGTGGATCCTGACCCTAGGATAGTGAGGCTATGCTGCGACACCGAAGTGCCGAAGTTACCTAGCCCAGGGGCTGCAGCTGCATAGGTCTGAAAAGACGTCGGGAATCTCGTTGCCGGACCAGGAGCCTGGAAGAAGGAAGTTGCTGGCAGGCGACCAGTGAAGAAAAGTTCGATGGATCCAAGCCTGGATCAAGGAAGAAGAAAACCTGAAAGCAGAGGGGACCAAGTTCTTGAATCACTAGCCAGTGATTAAGTGGGCACCAGGATGGCACCGGGCGAAGTCACCGCAGTCAGGTGAGTGGGCGACGCTGGCTCTGCAGATCTCACGGACCAGGAGGCGTTGTCGGCGACCAGGATGGAGAGGCGAGCTGTCCCACGATGGATGAAGCTGTCGGCGTCGAAGTTACCCAGGATTGGGCAACAAGCCTTGGCTAATTCAAGCCCACGCGGTGGACTCAAAATGGCGTCTTGAGTGGACCAGGAGGGTCCGGGGTGCTCCTCTTTTGGAAGGGAGCAAGGGCCAGCCTGGAGCAACCAGACCAGCAGCAGAAATGTCGTCGGGCGTCGTTCAGAAGGCCACAAGCCAGCGGGCTAGTAGCCAAACAACGCGGTGAGCAGCAAAAAGCAGAAGGGCCCCACGCAGATCGTGGAGATGCTGGGAGGCTGCACTTCGGTGCTGGAGCTGCTCAGGGTCGGGGCTTCTCGGACCCCAAAGCACTCACCAGGAAATTACTCGGCGGGCTTGCTGGAAAGAAGTCGTGCAGTCTTGAAGATGGCCGGTCCCTCGAGGTCTCGTCACACCCACGAATCTCAGCGTGACTGATGATGCAGGTAGAGGTCAGAGGTGCCAGGGAAGCCGGTTCTCGTCGAGCTGGGCAGTCTTGATCCGGAGGAGAGACTTGCAGCAGACCGCAGTGTTCTTAAGATGGTGCCTGCGGATGCAGGGTGACTACTCCTTAGTCACAAGGGAGAAATCTTAGGAAGAAGTCTTGAGTTCCTTTCGTGGAAAGTAGTTTCAGGATTCAAAGATGATCTGTTTTGGAAGGGGGCCAGTTCCTACCTTTATCCTGTAAAAAGGGGCTGGCACGCGACTAAGTCCTGCCCTAGGGGTGGGACTAGGAGGGGGGTGGTTACACCCACTTCCTTGGCGGGCTTTTCCCCAGCACAGGGTCTGGAGTGACCCTGGAACTGGTTCCAGCCAGCCTATGCACAGTGAGCACCGGGGTGCCACGTGCAGTCACCTTCCTCTAAAGCCCTGCCTACCTACAATACACAAAACCCTGTCTGGGACGGTGCTGGCACCGCCCCTGGCAGGAAACCCTTTGTCCTTATCTCCTGCTCTGGGAGGACTCCCAGCAGCAGGAGGGCAGACTTGTGTCTCGGTGGCAGCATCCATTTTGTGGAGCTGAGGCTCTGTTTGACTTTAACCGGGGTTAGGGGTTACATACATGTCGTGTCCCTCTAGAAGGGTGGAATGCTAACCCCGTCGCCAGAATTGGCGAGGGGTTAGTATTCCAATTCGTATGACACCTTACTCGACATGTTTTGATAAAGCGATACCAGAGTTGGCATATAACCGCGAGGATTATAATGCACTTAAGAGTATATGGTATGCGATATCATGGAAACGGCTAAGGGATGGATCCCGAAAGCCGCAGACAGGCTCAGCTCATGCCAGAGCACCATCTCACACGATTCCAAGCACTCTGCCTTCAGGATTGTTAAGGCCTGCCATAGGAGTGACTGATAGGAGATCTGTGTGTCCGTTTTTAGGGTTAGATATAGGTATACTATATCTAAAGCAAAGGGTGAGTACACCGCCTTGCCCCAGCTGTCGTGCAGCCAGTTGTGTCAGATTTGGATGGCCAGCCAGGGGTGGCATAATACATGCTGCAGCCCCTGGTAGGCCCTGGGTACACCTATGCCCTGGGTACCTAAGGTACACTGTACAGGGGCTGATAAGGTGACTCAGTATCCAATTTAGATATGTACCTAAGGTACATGGAATCCATTTTACAGAGAGAGCAGTGAGCCTGAGGTCCTGAATAGCAGGGCCTCAGGTCAACTAAGTCAGAAAACCAGCAAAACACCAGGCAAAAAGTTGGGGGCAACCATAGTCAGGGATCTACCTTCCTACAAGTGTGCCGCGTGAATATGTAGAATAGGAGGAGAACATGGGCACAGAGGTCCACTTGCTGGCAAAACAATTTGAACGGCGGGGGTCAGTGTGCGTCTCTTGAAGCATTGCAATTTGCATGTGATGTCTGTCAAGATACGCCAGTATTTGTCTACGTTTGCTGGGGTCGCCAAGGCCACTGACATTCCTTGTGATCAGTTTTATTCATAGCTGCTCAGTGTGTAGAGTCATTCCGAAGGTAGTGCAATGTTATAGTGAATGTGTCAGTGCACGTCAAATGTGTGCATAGGCCACGAATTGCTAGCATGTTCATCTGTTGCTGTCTCAGATACATAAAAGCAATATATAACATTCCCAACCCATCCCCTACCCCCAACAACTCCCATAGCATGTCAGCATTGGATCGACTAGCTAACAACCATTACAGCACCCCAATCGTGCTGGGACTAAGCTGCCCACTCATGGTCCCCAAACAACATAACTGTACTGTCTTAGTCAAGAAAGTCCAACCAAGCAGGGAAAAGAAACAACAACAAAAAATAAGGGTATAAGCAGTATGGGGGATCTCCCATGGGGGCGCCGCCCGTGGGTTACAAAACCTTCCTGTGTCCCAAGTCTTACTGCATTGCAGTCCCCAGGTGTCTCGGGTTTGGGGGGGATAGAGTGGTGGGGGAAGGGTGCTTTGCGAAGTCTATTACAACCCTATCAAAGAGAACTTGGCTTTTAAATCATAAGCCTTATATAGTGTATAGAGCCCAGTGGGCACGTATCTGTCTGTGTCCGGTTTGCAGGTGAGGCAATCCATCTTGAAGGGCGATCTCGACCCTATCATGGAAAGACAGGCAGTGTGCAGCTCACCAGTGCAGTAACAAAGTACAATAGACCCCACGAAAGGTGGGGGGATCAAAACTGAATCATGTAATGAGAACGTCTATTGCCACAAATTAGTCCAGGGAATGAGAAGGAGATCTGGAAGCATGGTCTTGTTGTGGCGATCATCGCTGAATATTCTTCAGAAAATCTTCCACTTTAGTGCAGAAGGTGTGCTTGCCATGATACATAATCCAGAGTCATGCAGGATACATGAGGGCATATTCAATTTGAGCCTTGCTCAGTTTGTGCTTGACAGGCAAAAACATGCGGTGCGCCTCCTGAACTCCCATGGTAAAATCTGGGTAGATGGTAAATTCATTACCCTCGAAATGCAGTGACTGCTGTTCACAAGCTTTCTTAAGTGCAGCATCACGATCTCGATAATTCAGGAGACGTGCAACAATGGGTCGTGAAGTTCCTCCCGGTGGAGGCCGGGGCCCAGGGAGCGATGTGCACGCTCCACCACCAGCTGTGATGAGAAAGGAGTCTGCTCCGAAGGTACTAATCAGGATGCGCTCAATTAAGTCTTTCATGCGCCCAGTGTTTGTGCTCTCCGGTATGCCTATGATTCAAATGTTGTTCCGGGGGCTCCGAGCCTACGCAGACAGCAAGCTTACCAGCACCTTGCCAGCACGCCAGCACGCAGCTCCAGCCCCTGGGTGGGGAACGCTGTAGGTCTCGCCGCCATTCTTCTTCCACCGCGGCTGGAGACTACAGCTCCCAGCGGGCTTTGCGGGCACTTCCTGTCTCCCGCTGTCTTCGCGCCCAGAGGCGCTACAAAGGACAGACGCTCCCTCGGTGGAGCGGGGGTCTACGCAGACAGCAAGCTTACCAGCACCTTGCCAGCACGCCAGCACGCAGCTCCAGCCCCTGGGTGGGGAACGCTGTAGGTGTCGCCGCCATTCTTCTTCCACCGCGGCTGGAGACTACAGCTCCCAGCGGGCTTTGCGGGCACTTCCTGTCTCCCGCTGTCTTCGCGCCCGGAGGCGCTACAAAGGACAGACGCTCTCTCCGCGTCGCGGGACTCGCGCGGAGCCCGAGCGGAGCCCGGGCAGAGGGCGGGCCGTCTAAGGACGACCAGGGACGGGACGGGCTACACCCCTAACATCATGGGTAAGCGTAAACTTGCTACACCGGTACTAGGTGAAGTTAATGCCAAGGTTCCCAAGTACACCACCAGTATAATCACTTATCTAACTACTAAAGTGGACGAACTATCTACACAGATTGCTGTTTCAGAACGTGCGCTAGGTCTGGAAATGACCCCTGTGGGTTCAAGTATTATTAACACTACTCCTATTAGTTGTTTACCACTGGAGCCGAGGGTCATTATTGAATCATGTAGACCCAATATGGCTCAGTCTCCCACAGTTCTCCCTTTCCCAGAGCTGCCAGTTACAGTCATACCTCCCACAGCTGCGGGTTCGGATATTACAGAAAACACGACAAGTCTTCAGCTTGGGGAACAGCGTGCTACCTATATTACTGAGGAGGGACTGTCGTCCTTATTGGAAAAACTTTTTTCTGAGAGACTTGTATCTGCCCTAATCCAGATTGCGACGGATATAACGGAGACTTTGAAGGATTGTGTTAAAGACCTGTTGAAAAAATGCGATCGCATTAATGATTTCTTAAATAATCAGGTACTTTCACCACCATCACTTATACCGATATGTCCTCCAGTTCTACAGGTTTCTACACCTGTTGTAAATGACCCCCCGATTAACACAGCAACTAATTTACTCGCTGAAAACCCTGTGCATAACAAAGGGAAAGTTGTAAATGGTAGATACACGCCCATTTTGCAACCAGTGACTAAACCAGTTTTATTGGAAGGGCAACAAGGTTTGCAGGGTGTACGGGTGCGTGGCGTGCCCCCGGTACATTTACCCCCAGATGCAACTCCTTTCGTAGCAGTACTGGTAAATGTGCCTAAACTTATTGATGGGGAAGAAGAACAGTATGAAACCCTTCTTAACCATACTAAAAAATGGTGCAATGCGAACTGTACGGGTGAAGGGGATATTGCAGGCAATATATTGAGGGGCAGAAGGGTAAATTGGGTGGGAAAAACTAAGAAATGTGTGGCAGGGGACTGTGTTATAGTAAATTTTAAATCACGCAATGTCACTAGCCGCCTATTTTGGGATGCCTCACCCTTGGATCCCGCGGGTAAGGGTGTGCGTGCTATGCCTCTGGGTTTTTTCTACCCACCTGCATATATGACAACTGGCGGTGGGTATAGTAGGGAACAGCATAATAAGAATGTCTGGGTAGAGGGTAGACATACTACCCCTCCACAAGGGAATGAATGGATGACAAAGAAATCTAGGGGTGGCGGGTCAGCTACTTCTGTAAGAAATACGTATACAGATGATCTAACCCTGTCAAATAGATTTTCGGTTCTTACAACTCAGGTTGACATGGACTGACTAGAGCCCAATCAAATAAACACGATACCAAATGGCCAGGATAATAATAGTAACATTTCTCCACCCTGTCGTATACCAACGATTGATGGGGAGGTTCCAATAGATTATGGTAGGGGAAATGTTAAGGTTTTGTCCTGGAATATTGCGGGTTTACGCGTTAAACAGGATGACCCGATTTGGCTAAAAATGTTAAAAGAACATGATATAGTTGCCATGCAGGAAACCTGGTCAAGGGAAAATTCTTTTTGGTTGGATGGTTATTCTTCTTTTTTTGTTAAAGCACAGTGTACCCCGGCGGGAAGAGATAGAGGGGGCTTGTTGCTATTGGTGTCTGTTAATATAGCTGGTAGTGTTAGGGAAATTCCTAGCTACTCACACTATTTTCAGCTACTAGAAATTCTCCATCCGGACAAAATTAAGACAGTTTTAATTAACTGCTACAATTCATTGCAGGGGGACCCCCAAATTTTGTTTTAGAAAGCTTATCTTTGTTTCTAATTGATTATATGTCAAAACAAACCACTTTTGTGCAACTCATATTAATGGGTGATTTTAATGTTCATTTGTGTGGGTCATATTGTCAGATTAGAGATTCGGATGGGCCGGATCTTGCGATTATTCCTCATTTCGAGCATAGTTCGAAAGGTTCAGCTATGGAAGAGCTGTTATCAGCTAACGATTTATATGAACCAGGCTTCTCAGATCAAAATGACCGTGTGGTTACTTATAACGCGAGGGGTAGTGAATCAATTATTGATTACATTTTCCTGTCCCCTGGACTCCTCCATTATGTTTTGTTTTACAACGCCATCGTAAGCGGTTTTAGTGATCACAATCCGGTGTCTCTGGTTATGGATAGGTCGCTTGGTTTACTCAAAGGGGCTTTGTTGGCCACCGCTGTGAAGAATGTCAAGAGTAAAGACCAAGGGAGGCGATTAAAATGGTGCAAAGTCTGCCCAGAGGATTTTTTTGGTCGTATCGAACAAGATATGATAGTAAATTTTGAGACATGTAGGGACCCAGACATGGGGGGAAAAGAAGTAGTTGCCGCATTTGAGGCTATATGTTCCAGGGTGGAAGAAGAGCTTACACTTAGCCCAAAGAAGGGACCTGCCCCAGTTTTTGGCTGGTTTGACCATACTTGCTCCAAAGCTCACGCTGCATTGTTGGCAGCGCTTAAACATTCTCCCAGAAACAAGTCATCGGTAGCGCAGCTGAGGAAAAAATATATGCTGAGGCGGTGAAGTTACGTAAAAAAGTCATTAAGGAAGAAGCCTGGGACTCTTTAATGGATTCGGCCACCCTTAAACATAGCTCTAAATTCTGGTCAATAATAAATAATCCAATATTTGCCCAAACACGTAATATAGACCTTGAGGCAAATATACCAGAAGTAGAGTGGCTTAATCACTTTTCCGCAATATATGGGAGTAATGAAATCTATGAAATATTTCATATCCCTTGTTATTCTGTTACTCAGCCGAATCTAAATTTTAGTGAAAATGAAGTTAAGGTCGCAGTAACTGGTTCTGCGAAGAATAAAGCTCCTGGACCTGATGGGGTTCCTCTGGATTTATATAAATCAAATCCTGAGATATGGGCAACGATATTAATGAATGTTTTTAACCATGTACTTATAGGGGGTTTTCCAAAAACATGGGCTTGCTCAATCATAGTCCCAATTTTTAAAAAAGGGCAAAGAAATGATCCTAAATGTTATCGCCCTATATCCTTGTTGGACTCTTCTATGAAGATCCTGGGCAAAGTTCTGTTGGCTAAAATTAATAAGTGGACACTAGAAAATGATATTTTGTCCAATGCCCAATATGGATTTCGCTCAGGAAGAGGGACAGAGGACCAATGCTTAAATCTCCATATGATCATCTCAAAATATACAAAGGCTAAAAAGGGGGCAATCTTTGTTGCTTACATGGATTTATCAACAGCATTTGATTTAGTTAACAGAGCAAAGCTGTGGGCCATGTTGTTAAATTTGGGATTGGACCCTCCTCTGGTCCATTTTTTAGCTGAACTCCACAAAGATTTAAAGACTTCTATTAGAATGGATCAAGATGGACATCGTACAGCATGGTTTAAATCAGGCAGGGGTGTGCGGCAAGGCTGCATCCTTGCACCTATGCTGTTCACTTTATACATAAATTCTCTGGAAAAAAACCTTTTGGCTGTCTCAGTGGACACACCGCGTGCAGGAGACACTCATATTCCGGTGCTTCTGTACGCGGATGATGCCGCATTGATAGCTAGGACACATTTAGGTCTACAGAGACTTTTAAATGCATTTAGTGACTTCATGTCCTCTCTTGACCTAGTGGTGAATAACTCCAAATCACACGTTATGGTTTTTGGGACTGCTAAAAATAATATTAAATCTTTTTACTGTAAAGGGGAAGTGATTACTAATGTTAAAGTTTTCACTTACCTAGGTGTAGTTTTTGATTCTAAGGGTAGCTGGATTCCGCAAATAACAGCTAAAACTAAAGCGGTGAGGAGCTCTGTAAATGCTATCCTAAGCTTCTCAAGGAGACTTGGGGGGAAACCTAGTGGTGCATTATTAGCTTTGTATAGGGCAAAAACATTAGCTATAGCATGGTATGGAGCAGGTCTGTGGGGTTATGTGAAAACTGAAACTATACAAAAGGAGGTTAACAAGTTTTTTCGCTCTATGTTAGGGCTCCCTCCGTCGACAGCCACTTTCTCAGTCCATCAGGAGCTTGGAGTAGGTTACATTACCGATATCCTCTCCATGGCACCTATCCTACTATGGATTAGGGTTTGGATCAATAACAACTTGGGTCTTAACCATAAAATACTGATGGATTGCTTAAAACTTGATAAGTATAAAGATATTGCTTGGCTGTCATATATTCATAAGTGTTCAGTGGAATTAGGACGCCCCGAGATATTTTCCGCCCCGCTTGGCCTGAAAAAAGCAGACCTAGATTGGGTTAAGCTTAATTTCTTCAAACTTAAGACCTTGGAGAGAGAGGAACATCAATTAACAAAACCCACCGTTAGAGCCCATTTTATGACAATTACCTGTATAGCTATCCAACCGTACCTTACTTTAGTTAATATCCCATTTCACAGGTGGCTTCTGGTTAAATTTCGATTTAACCAGATTTATATGGTACTTTGTGATAGTCAAGGTTGGTTTAAGCCCGAGGAAGCACCTGTATGCAAATGTGATGACTTTTCCCTGCAAAACAATATGCATTTAATGCTGTTCTGTCCTTTTTATAATGTTCCAAGACAGAAGTATTTGGTACCTTTATTGAAAGGGAAAGCTTTTTTACAGGCAAAACCAGCACTCCTGTATTTACAAATGCTAGAATCCCCCTTGGTGATGTTCAGCGTGGCAAACTATCTTGTTGCTGCTGTTAGGATCAGGAAGAGGAATTTACAAGTGTAATATTGGGGTTTGTGATGATTGTTGTTTTGCCTCACCTATTTGTACATGATGATTTTTAATCTTGTCTTTTTTTAATAATTTTTGATACTGAAATTGTATTGTATGAAATTTTTTATATGAATTTGGAATGTCTTTTAACTGTTTGTAGTATGCTTTTATGATTTTTAACAAAATCGAATAAAGTGGTTTTTGACTTGACTTGAAATGTTGTTCCGGGGGCTCCGAGCCTCCAATTCTACATTTTTGGCCGCAATGACTTTTAACAACTTGGCCATTTTTGACACCTGCTGCTGCATCTGAGAGGTAGCATCCTCATTCTCATGCGTCGCTCAGCCGCCTTCAACTGCCTATCATTTTTGTCGACTTTCTGGACAAGGAAATCTAGTCGGCTGATCATCGTGTCCATTTTCCCAGAAAGGTCGGTGAGGCTGTGCTGCATAGCCAGGAGTAGTGTTTTTACATCGTCTTCCGGGGTCAGCGAGGGTGACTGCGACTGGTCAGTGCTGGTCTGTCCGGAATCAGCAGAGGTGGACCGCGTGGCATTTTTTTTGGTGTCAAAGGTGAGTCTGGGTTGGCGGCCATAAAGGTTTCCCCATTTTGCGCATGCTTATTGCGGAGAGGAAGAGCAGAATCGGGGGTCACCACACCAGGAGCTAACTGGGATTCCAGACGAAGAGAGCCAAGCCAAGAAGGGCATTCATCAGCCATATAAAACAGGAGATAGCAGAATGCCGCAATAGAGCGGGCCTGTAGTAGTAATCAGCAGAGGAACTCAGGGATATAGTAACAGTCCACCTGTGTGCAGGGCAAACGGTGTCTTAGGCAGAGAACAGGCATCTTTGGTGAGTGAGTAGGCATTGACAGCAGGCACACATGTAAATATATCGCAGAAGCGGGTTTAAATAGGTGTCGCTTGTATATCAAAACTGTCAAGGCAGGAGTATTAGATGCAGTGGAGCCAGTCAGTAGTGTACAGGACCGCAATGGTTCAGCTCCTACGAGTGGTATACCAATAGGGAGCAGGAGTGGTGTAGAATGGCGCCAAACACCTTCGGAGCTGGAGTGGATGATCATGTCAGGGGGCGCAGCGTAGCTTCACAGCCCCCCTGCACAACCACACCCCTCGCACAGTCTCAGAAGGGCAGTTCGCAACTATGGGTGAGCACCAAATGTGGCAGAGTATACCACTAGCAGTTGGCCTCAGCTGGGCCACACACAGGCCTCACAGAACGGGGTGCAGTCAATCTCGCCAGCAGTCAGACACACAAGCCTTGGCCTCCAGCCACCCAGCAGGCAGGGGAGAAGGGCAAGCCCAGGATGTTGGCACTGTGGGATATGCAGGTAAGCGGAGGTGCGGGCCGTCCTACAGGTTGCTATAGGTGCAGTACAGCAGCAGCACCCATGTTGTAATGAGACATCATGCTGGCACGCAAGATGGCGGCGGTACGCTCAAAGTTCCTTGCTGTAGGGCCAGACGCTGATCGCCCGTAGATAATGGCATGCGATGCGCTCAGCCGATTGTTAAGGACCTTCAGAAATCGCACCAGGGGTCAGCTATCAAGCATCAAAGGCAGGTCTGCAGTAGATACGCGACTGCGCAGATCTCATCACGCACGATGACAGCAAAGGAGAAATGGCGCGCATCCAGCATCAGACCTCCCGCCCCATGCATCAGCCACCTCACCGCGTCTCTTGTCCAAGTGTGCACCACCTTCCGCAGAGATATGGATCACAGCATGTGACAAGCCACCGGGGAGCAGATCACTTATCGGAGGGTGGGGAGCAGGCTACTTAATGGAAGGCCCGCCGCCACGTGGAATCCCCGGGGCTCTGGTAACAGCGGCTGTCGCCTGTGTTATCAGGAGCTTCGCCTCCTCGGTCCCCCGCAGCTTGAAGTCCGCCATGGAGTCACCTCCATGAGTGCGAGCGCCACGATTTTCGACCTAGAACTGCCAGACTGTCTAGGGAGCAGGCAAACAGCGGCACAAAGGGGTTCTATATTGTAGGAGCAAGGATAAATATTGGATTATATCGCCAAACCTCCAGAGCCTCACATGTGTGCGGCCATCTTGGACGTGCATCACCTAGCGCCCCCCAGGTAGGAGATATACTTATATAGATATAGTGAGTGTTGTCTAATAAATAGACATGTGTAGGAAAGTGCTCTTTTTTAATTATTTAATTATTACCCTCTAACTTCTTGCCAGATACCTGATGGCAACTTGACTGTGTGTGCAGGGATCCTGCTAACCAGGCGCCTGCACCTGTTTTCCTTCACAAAACTGTACCTTTGTACCAACAATTGGCACATACCTGGCCACAGGTAAGCCCCTTGTAAAAGGTACCATGGGTACCAAGGGCACAGTGACCAGGGAACGCCTCTAAGGGCTGTAGCTCCTATTGTGCCACGCTTAGAGACCCTGCACCTTAACACCCACACACTGCTATTGCAGGCTCACTGTTTTGGTGCAGAAAAAAGTGAAGAGTCGACATGGCATACATCCCTGTGTGCCATGACTGCAACCCTACGCCTGCAGCCTCAACCTGAGCGGTCTCCCTGACCACGACCGGAGCTGGTAAGAACACCCGATGCCCAAAGACACCCCTGCACCTGATGCCCCATAGCTTTGGGTAGCCCAACAGATGGCATACCTCAATCCTCCAACTTACCTCTCTTGCTGGTGGTCGCCCTCCGGAATCCTCCTCGACCAAGCCTGCAGTACTTCTTTTGAACTAGAGATCTCCATTGAAGTCAGCAGGTCTCTTGACGTCTTCTTGGCGCTCTGAATCTGGCTGCCTCCGTGCCTCTGGTGGTGCAGCTCTGTCCGGGGAAGTGTAGTGCAGGGGTTCACGGACAACACCACCGCCATGTGGTACTGCAACAAACAGGGTGGGGTTGGGTTGTGGACCCTTTGCCAGGAGGCTCTGAGCCTCTAGCAATGGCTGGAACACCAGGGCATCACCCTGGTGGTTCAACACCTGGCAGGTACCTTGAACGCCATGGCGGACAAACTCAGCCGTCGGTGCATGATGGATCACGAATGGCGTCTGAACTCGGACGTGGCGCAAGGCCTCGTTCTGCAGTGGGGAGAGCCTTGGTTAGATCTATTCGCCACAGAAGAGAACGTACAATGTCATCAGTTCTGCGAGTTGGAATTTCCAAGGCGGCACTCGCTCGGAGACGCTTTTCGTCGCGAGTGGAGTTGCGGTCTGGTGTACGCCTTTCGGCCTATACCACTTCTGCCCAGAGTGCTGAAGAAGATCAGGTGCGACCGGGCCCAGGTCATCCTTGTGGCTCTGGACTGGGCACAAAGGTACTGGTATCCCGAGCTACTCAGCATGTCAGTCGATCCCCCGATTCGTCTGCCTCTTTGGGAGGACCTTCCGTCGCAGCAGCGGGGGACGGTCCTCAACCCGAACCTGTTCAGTCTCCACCTCCATGCGTGGAGATTGAGTGGCAACAGTTGAGGCCATTTGACTTGCCTTCTGAAGTCTGTGATGTGATTCTGGCAGCCAGGCGTCCCTCCACAAAATCAGTATACGCCTACAGGTGGAAAAAATTTGTGGCATGGTGCACAGCAAAGGCTGTGGATCCCCTTTCTGCCCCTCTTTCAGAGGTTCTCCTCTTTCTTCTTTCTCTTGCCCAGCAGGGCTCTGCTCTGGGCACTATCAAGGGCTACCTCTCTGCCATTTCGGCCTTCTTAAGGCTTCCTGATCAGCCTTCTCTTTTCAAGTCCCCTGTTGTAAATAGATTCTTGAAGGGCATCACTCACATGTTTCCTCCTGTTCCTTTCATGATGCCTCAGTGGTACTTGAACCTTGTTCTGACTTATTTGATGTACGCTCCTTTCGAGCCACTTCACAATTGCCCTCTTCATCTTCTAACTCTTAAGACTGCATTCCTGGTTGCCATCACATCTGCCAGGAGAGTGAGTGAGCTCCAGGCTCTTTCTTCTAAACCTCCTTTCCTTTCTGTCCATCTGGATAAGGTTGTTTTAAGAACGCGTCCCTCTTTCCTGCCCAAGGTAGTCACAGTCTTCCACATCAGGCAGTCTATCACCTTGCCCACCTTCTTTCTGCCTCCGCATCCCTAGAAAGAGGAAGAGAGGCTCCACAGTCTTGACCCAAAAGGTGCTCTCTCATTCTATCTGGACCGCACACGCCAGTTCCAGGTGGATGACCAGCTCTTTGTTGGTTACGTGGGCGCTAAGAAGGGACGGGCGGTGCACAAACGTACCATCTTTCGGTGGGTTGTCTTGTGCATCAAGGTTTGCTACTCCTTGGCGAAAAAGGAGCCTCCTGTTGGGCTGAGGGCCCATTCTACTCGGGCCACGGCGGCTACTACTGCCCTGGGTCGGGGAGTCCCCTTGCAGGACATCTGTCAGGCAGCTACGTGGGCCTCGCTGCACATGTTTGCTAGACACTACTGCCTTGACAGCCAAGTCAGGAGAGATGGCTACTTTGGCCGTTCCGTTCTCCAGGTCTTTCTGGTGTGATCTTGGTTCGCAGACCCACCACCGAGGTTGGTATTGCTGGGGTATCTATTCTAAGGTAAGGAATCTAACTAACGTGTTTCTTTCAGATGAACAAGTTACTTACCTTTGGTAACAATATATCTGTAAGAAACATTAGTTAGTTAGATTCTTTACCGCCCCACCCATCCTCCCCGTTCTGCGAACCGATATCTAGGGTTAAGGTACATCCCTTTGAGGGCCCTAGTTTCATGGCACCAGTGTCGTTTTTTATCATGTCTCTGCGTTTCTGGCACGGAAAAACTGTGTATAAGAACTGACGTCATCGCGCAAGGACGGCGTCTAAGTACGACGACGTAATCCCGGCGCCAACAACAGACGCGGAGCCGCAGACGACGCCTACCGACACGCAGGGGTACTGCTACGCAAAACTTTCCGGATCCAGCCTGACGCCTGGGGATATTCTAAGGTAAGGAATCTAACTAACTAATGTTTCTTACAGATCTATCGTTACCGAAGGTAAGTAACTTGTTCATTACAACTCTCAACGAGACGCACCCCTCTGCGCTTCATGCTAGCAAAACCCATATGTGTCACAAAAGTGTCCTCCTTCACTTACTAATGCATTTTATTTTTACAATACATTTGCATAATTTACCAATGCTAATATTTATTGCAAATTGGTTAATAGTAACACCTTAAAAAATATGTTTACCTTTTGTGCTTTTTCTACTTTTTTGTTTTCATTCAGGAGTCTCAGATAACTCGCATATTTGGAACAATGATCAACCAAAAGCTTCAGGACTTTGAGGAAGAAGTGAAACCCATCGGTAACACTATCACCATGGCAACTATTGATGCCTATAATGCCTTCATTCAAAGATTTCTCCCCACTCCAGCAAAGATCCACTACCTCTTCAACCTCCGGGACATCTCTAAGGTATTGGCAGCGAGGACTAAAGGACATGCACTGCCTCCATCCTTCTAACCAACAAAAGAATATGGTGTGGCCACACAACTATTGCTTTGCAGGGAATATTGGTATATGTTTGGCAAATTCATTCCAGTCACGGCTTAATTTTTAGAAATGTGGCTATGGTTTGGCCAGACATTTCTACAGCATGGGATCCTGCTTAGAACTTAGTCTCTAGACTATTCTCCCACTACTAAGAAAGATTCTAAGCAGCTGGGAGTTATTTTTTAGCCACCTAAGAAAGATGCCCCTGTTAGAGATATATTGTAAGACAGTTAGTTCTGTTCCTATCACTAAATGTACACACACTGTGCATTTGCCAACAAATTGTGTATGGCATATATTTTAAAAATTATGTTTTTAATGCATACTCCTACCTGCAGATTCCTTTTGTACATCCATATACAAGCGCAGCACTGAAGCCAGACCAGATCTTGTTTTTTTTAAATAATGATTGTAGATGCTGGCTGCGTATATCCTACATCAAAGTAAGTAATAGTGTGCACAGAGTCCAGGGACTCCCCAGAGGTATAGCAGAGGCTAAAGTAGACAAGTACTAACAGCTCTTTTTGTGGTAGAGTGGGTGAGCAGTTAGGCTTATCAAGAGTGTGTGTTAAGCATTTAATGTATTCACTCAATCAAGGCTGATGTCACACACCCAGAGACAGAATCCAGACCAATTGGGTAAGTAAAAAAAAGTATACTTATAGTTTATTTTGTAGAACCAAGCAGGACTTCGCACAGGCAAGTAAGAAATACTTTCACATGCAAAGCTGTACACAGAAATGCAATTGTGAATTATATTGGAATAATTTACAGGTTTGTATTACTTTAAAAACAGTTCAAAATACAGTAAGATTTCTTTTGATTATTTTTGTGTTGCTTTTAGATTAAATCAACTACTTGGGGTGATATGCCTTGATATCACATCATGGATTCTACAATACAAGGTAAGTAAGACTTTTTTCACTTTTAAGATACAGTTACTTTTTCTGTTATGAAAAAAACACAGGTCTACACTCAGGGGCTGATTACAATGTTGTTCGGAAACTGTTCCAAATGAATCGGTCTCGGAATAGTTTCCGAACGAATCAGGACCTGCGAGTCTGAACGACCGATTACGATGCTTCTCAACATCAATCAGTCAGACTCGCATTGACTTCAATAGGAGCCTGTGTTCCCGAACAAGAACACAGGCTCCCATTGAAAAAAGGTGTGGTTGGGGAATACCTTGCACTCTGTGGCGGGCACCCTGCGGTGCCTGCCACATTGTGCATGGTTGGGAAGAGAGGCCCTTGGCGACCCCTACAGGTCCGAATCGGATGCCCCGTTGCGGGCCCCCCAAAAACAGATTCAGACAGCCGTTTTGTGTTGGTCAGACCGATTCAGAATGGCTATCCGAATCGGTCATCGTAATCACTCGTTCGGAAACCATGTCCATAGAGCTGTACGATTCGGCTCTGAAAAACTCGGATGTCCAAATTGGAACCGATTCAGACTGCCAAAACGGTTTCCGGGCATCGTATTCGGTCATTGGGAAATGTGTACGATTCATTCGGAAACAAGGGTTTTCCGAATCGAATTCTGCAATACCGAATCCCATTCAGAGCCTTTCCGAACGAAATCGTAATTGGCTCCCTAGATGTTTTTAGGAACAGAAAACTTGTAACATTGGCCCGAATAGGGAAAAGAGTGTTAATGTAAGTAAACGATTTACAAATATGAGTTTTTGGGTTTCGGACCAAGGTTCCCCTAGGTCCAGGTAGGCACTTAAATTGCACCACCTTCGGCACTGGGGCAGCCAGGTGCAGAGTGTAGGGGCCCAGTGTTAGCCAATGGGGAAAGGGATCAGCACTGCAGGGGCAAGAGCTGCACTATAGCGGCACGGAGGCGGCCTGTTGCCAAGGAGACGTCGGGGACCCTGTGGATTTCAATGGAGATCTAAAGTTTGGAAAAGATGCTTCAGGCTCGGTCAGGTAGGTTTCCTGAAGGCAACCACTGGCTGGAGAGGTAGGTTAGGTTCTTGGGGAATGCCTGAACACCGTTGGTTGGGGTGTCAGGTGCAGGGGTGTCCTTTGGCGTCGGGGCTTCTTACCAACTCCGGGGGACCCTTTAGGTTGAGACTTCAGGCATCGCCTGGAAGCTTGAAGGGTGTTGGAATCACCAGATCTCTGGTCCGGATCTCTGGGAAAACCTCCTCATGGTGTTGGACCACTTGAACTTGGACCGTGAGTGTTGGGTGCAGAGTGGTGCTGAACCGTGGAGCCGCCTGGATCTGGGTTCTGTGTTAGACGTCTTTGCTTCAGCAAGTCCGGTGCTTTCGGGAGACAGAGTCTTGAATTTGAGTGCAGGGCAAGTCCTCCGGGCTCAGGGGGACTGCTGGACACACCAGGATTTCTGCTGCAGTCAGGTCGGAGTCAGACAGGCTGGTAGGGCTGGGGCCAAAGCGATTGGTGTCCTTTTCTTCCTGGGTCAGCACAACTCTTCAGTCCTTCTTCTTTCTTCTTCTAATCTAAAGAGACAAGGTTCAGGGTCACCCTAAGTACTAAACACAGGGGTGTTACAGGGCTGTGCAGGTTGTGACCAATGAGTCCCTTCCTTGGGGTGAGTACACCCCCTATAATGCCACACTCCAGTGGGAGGGAAGCATGAGCCTCTTCCTAATTGGTTGTGTCCCTGCATCTCCAAAATGGAGGTGACTGAGATGTGTGCTTCACCTCGTTTCCCACCCCTGAGGGCTGGGGTTGGCAAAGGTGAGCACACCTCTCCTCCGAACTCTGTTTTCCTGCCGATTCTTTTGCCCAAATTGGGGGTCCGAACCGGTGGGAGACAGTTGCTGGGGGCAGCAAAATGCAGGATCAGCTCACATAGGGGGCAGGCCTTTGAACTTCCCTTCGTGAACCCAGCCCATCCTGGGGAGGAGGATCTATACCCCTGCCCTGGATGGGCTTTGCCTCAGGACCCCGAGAGCAGAGGCTCTCTACCCATGGGTGGCAAATGGAGGGCAGCCATTCAGGAACCACACCAGGGCTGGTCGTTTTTCAGGGGGCATCTCTAAGATGCCCTCTTTGTGCATTTTACACTAAATTCCACAATGGCATCAGTGTAGGTTTAATGTACTGAGACTTTTGCTACCAAACTTCCTAGTTTTCAGTGAAGCCATTATGGAGCTGTGGAGTTTTTAATGACCGACTCCCAGAACATATACTCTTTATGGGTACCCTGAACTCACAAAGTCTAAGGATGGACTTAGACACTGTAGGGGTACAGTGCTCATGCAACTGTACCCTAACCTGTGGTTTAGTGCTCCGTGCTAGAGGGGTGGCTTACCTAGGCCGCTGGCATTTGTTTGCAGGCATGGCACACAGGGATGTGTGCCATGTCGACTCTTCACTTTTCTCTGCTCCAAAACACGCAGCCTGCAAAGGCAATGTGTGAGTGTTAGGGTGCAGGGCCCCAAACGGTGGCACAATAGATGCTGCAGCGCATGGAGGCCTTTCCTGGTCACCATGCCCATGGTACCCATATTAACTTTTACAAGGGGTTTACCTGTGGCCAAAGAGGTGCAAATTGGGAGTACACTGTTACAGCTTTGGGAAATAACACAGGCCCTGGGAACCTGATTGGCAGGGACCCAAGGCTCACCAAGTCAAAGTGCATTATGTGTCAGGCAAAAGTGGGGGGCGTAACCATGCAGAAAGGGGCTCTTTCCTACAATGATGCTACATATTTGCCTGATAGTAGTGTGCAATCCGGGAGCATTTAAGAAAGTAACATACTTTTCTCTGTATGTCATGGATGCTGGAACTGAAATCACCAAAAAGTGTCTGTTTTTTTTGTCAGCATTTGTCTTTAGAAACAGTTTGTATTCTTTGTAGTATGTTCCACACCCTGGGTGTTTATGGTACCTCTTCAAAAGGCACATAGCTCCTGTGTCCACTGATGTACCCAAATGCTATCTGAGAGATGAAGGTCAATTAATTCATGGCATTTTGAAAGGGCTCAGGGTCCAAATCATGTCTAAGGCCATAATTACTTCAAGATAACATTCGCCAGAGGAAGGAGCAAAAAACACAAGAAACCTAAACAGAACAAGTGTCCTTTTCCTCATCATGAACAGAAGAAAATTTAAGAAGGAAGCATTTTGATTCCTTTTTTGTGACCGTTCCAATATTTTAAAACTAAAACTACAAGGGAGATTTCCTTCAACTGGAGAATTAGTTGAGAAAGTTTAGGCTTTCTGGAAGGCCGTGTTTCCTGTCAGGCATTTTAGCAGGCTGTGTTGGCCTTTGGCTTCTCAGCCAAGCACGTTGGCTATATTCCTGTCTCAGAAGCCAGGACCCTTTTGAATGGCAAATAGAGCCTCTGAGGTTATGTTGTGACTTCTTTGGCATGGGTCTGCCTCAGCATGATACCTGCAACTCCAGCCCTAGTTTAATCAAGCCTAAGTATACTAGTGGTACCAAGTCTTAAGGTGAAAAGGAAGCTCTTTTTAAGCTACAACACGATCTATGCTGGTGGTGGTACTGGCCTGTCACTACTTAAGCTATTGACTATTGCCAAGTTAAAACCCCAGCACCAAACCTGATTGTTAAGTTGGTGAGGAAACACATAGCTGACTAAAATTATACATTGAAAAGATTTTCTAACCATTGCCCTTCTCGTGATTCGACGTTCATTTTGGATTAGATTAATATGCCCCTGGTGCTCTGAACAATAGTTAGAGAGGAACTATGATATTGATGCTGAGAGCATGCATCAAGCTAAGCACACTGATGCATGTTTATTTCTTGACCTGTAAAATGGAAGTAACCTGAAAGTCTCCTGCGGGCAGCTTCTCAAACGTGGAAAGTTTATGGTATATCAGAACATTGATAACAAAAATATTGTATGACACAAATATCCTTTACCAAAATATCACTCCATTGGTTGGAGATATTCTATTATTAACTCCAGTAGAGCGATTTTCATGACACCGTGGCCTGATTTGGAGTATGCGGAATGGTTTACATTATCACACACTTGACAGATATACCGTCCACATATATCTGATAGAGACTACTAGCCGCAGATTCCTTAACATAGAATTATCATCAGGCGTGAGACTGGATTCGAAAAACGTTTTGCCACAGCATCCCTGCGCACCGGTGGGACGGCATCGCGCGACTCTGCCCAGGCGACGTCCGCGCACCTGACGTCAGCGAGGTCCCATAAGTCCCACCCCGGCGCGTCTACGTCAGTTTTTTCCTTTTCCACGTGCAACGTGGATCCGGTCTCTGTTGCGGGCCTGTTTAGGCCCCCTTTTTCTTTCACTATTGTGTGTTATGTGTGTGGAACAGTGTGCGAATGCCTTGCACGCCATGTGGACGCCTTATATCTGAAAGAAACAGGTTAGTATTAGATTCCTTACCTTAGAATATCCCCAGGCGTCAGTCTGGATCCGGAAACTTTTGCGTAGCAGTACCCCTGCGCGTCGGTAGGCGTCGTCTGCAGGCGTCCCCTGCGGCTCCGCGTCGTCGGCATCGTGCGCCGTGATGACGTCGCTGGAGTATATAGACGCCGCCTCCGCGCGCTGACGTCAGTTCTTCTTTTTTCCGCGCCAGTTAGCGCAGATCCGAAGAGCAGTACTCCGGTCTTTTGACCAAGTTTCTTGTTAACTACTTAATCTTCTACGGTGCCGGTAGGATGCCCGGTTTCAAGGGTTGCGACGAGTGCGACCGCCTGATGTCGGTCACCGACCACCATCGACTCTGCCTCCGGTGTCTGGGCGCGGGCCACGACGTGGAGTCCTGCGTCGACTGTCGGGCCTTGACTGGTAAAGCTAGGCGGGAGCGGTCCCGCAAGCTTCTCGAGCTCCGTGTGTCGGCCCCGCGTCGAGAGCGGTCCCGGTCCGGTCGGAGGTCGAGGGAGCGGTCGAAGGAACGATCGCGGAGCCGCCATGAGCGCTCCGGGAGTCGCCACCATTCCTCCGGTTCGTCAGGTAAGCGTAAGAAGTCGGGGCATCGTCATCGTACCCCCGACTCCCCCCGACGCCCGCGTGATGCGGCCGGGGGCTCGGGTGGCCCCACCCACGCGGGCCCGCGTGGGTCGCCGACGCTGTCTGCCCCATACCCGTCGGTCCCTGGGGAAGGCGCGTCGCGTGAGGAGATCGAGGCCTTCCTCATAGCTATGAGGGCGAGGTCTCCTCCGGCGGGGCCTACGGCGCCTGCGGGCCCGTCGGTCCCGTCTGGGGGCCCGAGCGGTTCGGGTGCTCCTGCCTCGACGCCGCCGGTGGCTCCGGCCCCGGCGCCGCTGGGCCCCTCAGGTTCGTCGCCGGCTGGTCTACCGGCCTATCCGGCGTCGGTTCCTTTGGGCCAACCCGTGGTACCGCCTCCGCGCGGTGCAGCGACTCCGCCGTCGGTTCCGGCCGGCGTCGGGTCCCCGGCGCCGACGCCACGCGGCGCCACCCCCATTCCCCCTCTGACTCCTGACGCGGAGTCGGACCGGCGTCGTCCGACGCCGGATCCGGCGCCGATGGGGCCCATTGACCCCGAGGTCTATATCGTCGATCCAGAATACGGCGATGAGGACGAGTATGGAGAGGGTTGGGAGGGGTCTGAGGACCCTTTATCCCGTGCCTGCCAGTATGATGTGGACTGGGTAGGTGATCTGGGTGATGCCAGTGGTCTGGACGAGTCGCCCAACCCTGGGTTTGTCTCCCCGACCCCTGTGGCGTCTGAGGCAGGTGCTGCCTATTCGGTGGTCCTGATGAGGGCTGCCAAGGCCTTGAGCCTTGAGCTCCCTGTCGCGAAGGTCAAGCCGAACATTCTGACCGAAGTGTTTAAACCGCAGTCATGCCCCCAGGAGCCTCTGCTGCCGTTTAATGAGGCCCTGACGGATGTCCTTTTGGGCACCTGATCCAGGCCCGCTTCCGGTGCACCGGTTGACCGGAACGTTGCCAGGCGTCACCGTCCGTGCTCGGACGACCCTGCCTTCCTATCCACCCATCCCTCCCCGGAGAGTCTGGTGATCCAGGCCTCCACTTCACAGTCCGCGTTCCCGTCGGCTCCGCCCGATCGGGAATCAAAGCGGTATGACCAATTTGGTAAAAAGGTCTTTTCCTCTTTGAGCGCTGGACTGCGGTCTTGTAATACCGCGTGCCTCTTGGGCCGCTACACCCACTCCCTGTGGGATACGGTCGAGGAGTGTTTGCCGCAATGCCCCCAGGAAGTGCGGGACAGGCTCACCCGGGCCTTGGTTGAAGGCCGGGATGCGGCGCGGTACTCGATCCGTTGTGGTCTGGACACGACCGACTCGCTGGGACGGGCTATGTCCACGACGGTGGCGATTCGTCGCCATGCTTGGCTGAGATCTGCCAACTTCTCGCCAGACGTCCAAAATACACTCATGGACATGCCATTTGATGGCAGTCGCCTGTTTGGTGACAAAGCGGACCACGCGCTGGAGCGCTTCAAGGACTCCAGGGTCACGGCCAAGTCCTTGGGTCTTTCGACCCAGCGCCAGCAGACGGGTTCGTTTCGCCCCTTTCGTGGCCAAGGGAGGGGCGGTCCCACACGTGCTGCCAGCCACGCGCCGCAGAACGCTCCCCAGCGCGGTGGCGGCCGTGGTTTCCGCCGTGGTGGCGGTAGAGGCCAGCGGCGAGGTCAGTCCACGCCTCCCCCCGCTGCTGCATCCAAGCCTTCCTAGTCCGAGCTTTCGGGCTCACGTGACGCCAGTGGGTGGCAGGGTTCGCCATCACCACTCCCGCTGGCGCGCGATAACATCGGACAGGTGGGTGCTGCAGCTCGTTCGAAGGGGCTACGCCCTCCCCTTCGAGTCCACTCCTCCAGCCATGCCACCGCAGAACCACCGTGTGTCGGGGGACCACTTGACACTTCTGCAGGAGGAAGTTACGGCCCTCTTGGCCAAGGGGGCCATCGAGCGCGTTCCTGGGCCAGAAGTAGGGTGTGGTTGCTACTCCCACTACTTTCTGGTGCCCAAGAAGGACAAAGGAGGCCTCCGTCCTATCTTGGACCTACGGAACGTCAACGGCTTCCTCCGGAAGGAGAAGTTCAAGATGTTGACTTTGGCTCAGGTCTTGGCTGCTCTAGACCCTCAAGACTGGATGGTAGCGTTGGACTTGCAGGATGCGTATTTTCACATCCCCGTCCTGCCGGCCCACCGGCGTTACCTGCGGTTCACGGTAGGCCAGGAGCACTTTCAGTTTATCGTGCTCCCATTCGGCCTTACCAGCGCCCCACGGGTGTTCACGAAAGTGATGGCGGTGGTCGCAGCTCATCTGCGCCGGTTAGGGGTTTCAGTCTTCCCCTACCTCGACGACTGGTTGTTGAAGGCGGGCTCGCCCCAGACAGTCGTCCACCACCTTCAGATGTCGGCAGACCTCCTGCACGAGCTGGGGTTTTCCATCAATGTGCCGAAATCACACCTGTGTCCCTCTCAAAAGCTCCTTTTCATCGGAGCGGTTCTCGACTCGGCGCAGTTTCGGGTTTATCCCCCGGAACGGCGGGTCCGGGATATTCAGGCTCTGATTCCCATCTTTCAGCCGTTATTCCGGGTTTCGGTCAGGTTGACGCTGCGGCTTCTGGGGCTGATGGCCTCCTGCATCCTACTGGTGCTTCACGCCAGGTGGCGGATGCGGGCTCTGCAGTGGGACCTGAAGTTTCAGTGGGCCCAGCATCAGGGCAACCTATCCGACCATGTCCTGATCTCGGAGGGCACTGCGAGACAGTTGCAGTGGTGGCTTACGGACCGCGATTGGGTCAGAGGCAGATCCCTCTCCCTTCCCCAACCGGAGCACGTGGTTGTGACGGACGCGTCCCTCCAGGGCTGGGGTGGCCACTTGGGAGAGGCGGAGATCAGAGGCATCTGGTCTCCGGCGGAGTCCCGGCTCCATATCAACCTGTTGGAGCTGCGGGCGATTCGCCTAGCACTGAAGGCATTCCTCCCCTTTGTCAACGGGAGTGTAGTGCAGGTGTTCACGGACAACACCACCGCCATGTGGTACTGCAACAAACAGGGCGGTGTGGGGTCGTGGACCCTTTGCCAGGAGGCTCTGCGTCTCTGGCAATGGCTGGAACGTCAGGGCGTGACTCTGACGGTTCAACACCTGGCAGGTTCTCTGAACGCCAGGGCGGACGAACTCAGCCGTCGGTGCTCGGTGGATCACGAATGGCGTCTGAACTCGGACGTGGCGAGAGGCCTCTTTCAGCAATGGGGAGAGCCCTGGTTAGATCTATTCGCCACAGAAGAGAACGCGCAATGTCATCAGTTCTGCGCGTTGGAGTTTCCAAGACGGCACTCGCTCGGCGACGCCTTTCGGCGCGAGTGGAGTTGCGGTCTGTTGTACGCCTTTCCGCCTATACCACTTCTGCCCAGAGTGCTGAAGAAGATCAGGCGCGACCGGGCCCAAGTTATCCTTGTGGCCCCGGACTGGGCTCGAAGATACTGGTATCCCGAGCTACTCAGCATGACAGTCGGTCCCTCGATCCGCCTGCCCCTTCAGGAGGACCTTCTGTCGCAGCAGCAGGGGACGGTCCTCCACCCGAACCTGTCCAGTCTCCACCTCCATGCTTGGAGATTGAGCGGCGGCAGTTGAGGCCATTTGACTTGCCTCCTGAAGTCTGTGATGTAATTCTGGCAGCCAGGCGTCCCTCCACAAAGTCGGTATACGCCTGCCGGTGGAACAGATTTGTGGCATGGTGCACAGCAAAGGCTGTGGATCCCCTTTCTGCCCCTCTGTCTGAGGTTCTCCTCTTCCTCCTTTCCCTTGCCCAGCAGGGCTCTGCTCTGGGCACTATCAAGGGCTATCTTTCTGCCCTTTCCGCCTTCTTGAGGCTACCTGATCAGCCATCTTTATTCAAGTCCCCTATTGTGTTACGATTCTTGAAGGGCATCACGCACATGTATCCCCCAACTCCGTTTGTGATGCCTCAGTGGGACTTGAACCTGGTTCTGACTTTCCTGATGTGCGCTCCCTTTGAGCCTCTTCATTCCTGTCCTCTCCGTCTTCTCACTTTAAAGACGGCCTTCCTGGTGGCTATCACCTCTGCCAGGAGAGTGAGTGAGCTCCAGGCTCTTTCTGTTAAACCTCCTTTCTTGTCTGTTCATCCTGATAAGGTGGTTCTTCGGACTAGACCTTCTTTCCTGCCCAAGGTAGTCTCTGCTTTTCACATTGGGCAGTCCATCACCTTGCCCTCCTTCTTCCCGCCTCCGCATCCTTCGAAGGATGAAGAGCGGCTCCATCGTCTGGACCCAAAACGTGCGCTTTCATTTTACATGGATCGCACACGCCAGTTCCGGGTGGATGACCAACTGTTTGTTGGCTACGTGGGTGAGAAGAAGGGAAGGGCGGTACAGAAGCGGACCATCTCTCGGTGGGTCGTCCTGTGCATCAAAGCATGCTACTCTTTGGCTCGGAAGGAGCCTCCTGTTGGGCTGAGGGCCCATTCCACTCGGGCCACGGCGGCTACTACTGCCCTGGGCCGGGGAGTCCCTTTGCAGGACATTTGCCAGGCGGCCACGTGGGCCTCGCTGCACACCTTTGCGAGGCACTACTGCCTGGACAGTCAAGTCCGGAGGGATGGCTTCTTTGGCCGTTCGGTCCTCCAGGACTTTCTGGTGTAGGTTGTATTGGTTCGCAGACCCACCACCGGGGTTGGTATTGCTGGGGTATCTATTCTAAGGTAAGGAATCTAATACTAACCTGTTTCTTTCAGATGAACAAGTTACTTACCTTCGGTAACGATATATCTGTAAGAAACAGTAGTTAGTATTAGATTCCTTACCGCCCCACCCATCCTCCCCGTTCTGCGAACTGATACCTAGGGTTAAGGACATCCCTTTCAGGGCCCTAGTTTCAAATGGCACCAGTGTTAGTTCTCACATGGCTCTGCGTGTTCTGGCGCGGAAAAGCTGTGTGCAAAGAACTGACGTCAGCGCGCGGAGGCGGCGTCTATATACTCCAGCGACGTCATCACGGCGCACGACGCCGACGACGCGGAGCCGCAGGGGACGCCTGCAGACGACGCCTACCGACGCGCAGGGGTACTGCTACACAAAAGTTTCCGGATCCAGACTGACGCCTGGGGATATTCTAAGGTAAGGAATCTAATACTAACTACTGTTTCTTACAGATATATCGTTACCGAAGGTAAGTAACTTGTTCGTCGGCGACGGACCATCACCTCATTTGCATATGGTGTTTGGGGGAAGATCACGGTTCCATTGATTGCGAGGTGTGCCAACAGTTGAAGCCGAAGTCGCTGCAGGAGCGCCCGAGGAAACTGCTCTTGGCGCGTCTCTCAAGGTCGGCTTCATCGCTTCCGCGGAAGGTTTCCGAAGAAGTCGTCGTCGTCCTCATCCCTCTCCTATGCCCCACGAGCGTCGCTCCCCGGTGGGTAAGCATCGCAGCTTGTCCCCAGGGGCTGGTTTCTGGCCTGTTGGGGGCGTGGACTTGCCGCAGGTGATGCGGCCCTGCGTTCCGTTCCCCTATCCACCGTTTCCCGGTGAGGGGGTGTTGAGAGCCCAGATGGAGACATATGTGGTGGTTTTGCAGGCCTCGCTGGTGTGTCCTCCTCCTCCTTCCCCTCCTGGGACGTTGGTGGATCCCTTGCATTGCAAGGGGCCCTCGGCGGCTCCAGGCTTGGAGGATGTGGTTCCGTTGGTGTGCGGCCCTTCGGGGGCCCCTCCTTCATACCACGGTTCCTCTGCCTTGCCGCAAACTCCCTCGGGAGTCCCTATGGTGTCGCGAGAGGTCGCCGGGGCTCGTGTCGCATCCCCGAGCCACTCTCAGCCCTATGGACAGGCGGTGGCCTTGTCTACGGCTGAGGTGACGCCGCTACGGCGTCGGCAGCTGCTAGCCCGGGCGGCACCACAGGGGTCGGTGGACCCCCCTCGTCCCGCTATGGGTCAAGGCTGGATAGGGACCCCTTGTCGCCCTCCGGGCCCCTCTCATCCCTCCATGCAGGTGGCTGCCTCATCAGAGGTCGAGTCGGAGGTTGAATTGGCCTTGGCGGCGCCGCATGGGTGGGCGGACCCCCTATGTCCCATTCTGGGCCGAGGCTGGTGGAGGGCTTCTTGTCACTCCCCCTGCCCCTCTCGTCCCTCTACGCTGGTGGCTGCCTCGTCGGAGGTCGAGTCGGCGCCGTTCCGTCGCTGTACATTGGCCACTTCGGCTCTGGCTCATCTCCGGTCCCCGGCGCTGCGTGACGTGGGGGAGACCTGTCCAGCGTCTCCTTTGGCGAAGGACGGTGATGATGTCCTGCCTCAGGCTGCGGACTCTACGGCGCCAGACAGGCATTGGGTCGCGGACTCGTCTTCGGACGCTCCCTCTTCTCCGGAGGTTGGGTGCCTGCTGGTGTCGTCCTCACCGGAGACGGGCCGCCGCGTGGTGGCTTTTTCCCCGGCCTCATCAAAAGGTGGCTTCCCGCCATTTTCGCCGGAGGAGCAGCAAGTCCCCCACTCTTCTGCAGCTGCAAACTATGGCGGATGTCCCCGAAGCCAAGCGGGGCGGGCAAACGCCAGACCTGAAATGTAGGAGGGACCATGCACTTAGTCAGTTCTGCTCACAGTCCTCACATGCAAACAAACCCACACACATTCTGATGGATACTTCAAACTGCAGATTCCTCAACTTCATCAGTAGGTGGCATTGTGCAGCTCCGTGTTGACTTAGTTCTGTCCTGGAAGTAACGAACTGAGCCGCATATAAGCAGTATCTCTGAGCAGTGATGTGTATTACTTTTTTCCTACGCCATTGTATGCAGATGAGGAGCTCTGTCACACTTTTTTTTTGTCAGTTGACTTGCTTTTTTGTACAGTTTTTCTCAAATACCAGTGTGCAAGGGAACATATCTCCTCCTAAAATCTCAGGCCAAATTCACAAAGAGCCAGTTGCGACAAGGGCTCCACACTTGTGGCAGAATCTCAACAATGAGCATTCTCCTTGTGGAGATTCTGCCATGAGTATGGGGACATAACCGCAACTGCGAAGGCTGTTTGTGAATTGGACCCACAGGGTTTAAGGCTTGTCAGAACAGTCACAAGAAAATATCTGTGCTAGACCTGCACAAGGTATGACCCTGGTATTTGGGTTCCTGGCATGATTCCAAGTCTAGTGAAGATTGTGCCCTCATAAATCCGAAGATAATCTAGGAACTGAAGCAACGCTGTACGTCACCAAATACCATAAGATATCAAGCAAGTCCCCTTCAATATTGAGGGCACAATCCTGTTTCCACTCTCGGGCCGTTTTTATGGCAGGCCCTTGTCGCGGTTTTAGTATTTCACAAGAAGGCTAGCCAGATTTCTTCCCTGTCTCGCCACTCTCTGTGAGGGTTTCAGGGTTCCTCTTGGTCCCAATAGTAGCTGCCACTGCAAAGCCGAATTAACTGCTGATCCTGATGCAATCTGTGCTTCCAGGGTCTTTGGCAATGTCAGAACAGATTGAGGCCCAAGGAGGCCATGTTGTGTATCTTCAAACTATTCCGGCTTCCTCGGGCACCCCTTTGGCCCCCAAGGATCTGTGGTGGACTCCAGTCGGGTTACAGCCAGAGAGTCTGTCCTTAGTGAAGTCTGTACTGGCCGCAGTGCCGGCTCTCACTCCAGTTCCAAATTCCATGCTGGTTCCTTTGACATCAATGCCAGTTACGGTGCAAGGAGTACGCCGTTGTTGAATTCATTTAGACTGAGGTCGTGTCCTGAATCCGCCCAACGCACCTAGTCCCCTTATAGTATGCCTCGGCTGTAGAGCTGCTCCCCAGCGCTCCAGTAATTTTAAATTCTGATTCTGACCATGGTCAGCCAGCCTTTTGGCAACAATAATGGGGATATGTACCCCCTCACTATTGACGTAAAGTCCCTAAGGTCTCACTTCATTCCTTACTAGTCTTCAGATCCGTCTTGGATCACACTCCCTCCAAGTTCGGCCATCTGTGTTACAAACAATAATATCACACGTCGTACGGCCTTATAAGGGACAGAAAGTGTCAAACGGTCCAATAGGCAGATACAATACCCGAATAGACACCTAGTCTGGAGCAATTGTTCCTTTATCAATATGTCATAACAAACCAGAATACTCCCTAGTTCAATTATCAAAGAGGTATAGTTAGCTAACTCCAGGCATTAACCTTAGAGGAACCTTTCTTTCAAGTGCCCATGTCCTCCGCACCAATCCCAATTTCCTTCCTAAGGGGGTCTTGCATTTCCACCTTCACCAATCCATAGAACTCCTGTGTTTTTCCCTCACCCAGGCTCGGTTGCAGAAAGAACTCTCCACACACTAGATTTAAAAAGAGTTCTCAGAACAAAACCATTTGGAAATCCTCAGCAATTGTTTGTTGCTCTTTCAAAACATCACAAAGGGAAGGCCATTTCTAAATCCAGTATTGCTAGATGGATAGTTAAATGTATACAAAGCGGTTATGCTAAAGCAAAGAGAACCACAATTGTCCCTCCAAAAGCTCACTCCACTCGTAAAAAGGGAGCTTTCTGATAGATACATCTACCGTGTGGATTCCTCACCTTGTGAATACCCCTTGCGTCAGCAACATTCGGAAGTTCTTTTTGTACCCTCGCGCCGACGTGGACCAGGACGTCATAGAGACACGACCTCGCTCGCGACTCCGCTGACGTCACCGACGCCTACAATAGGCCCACGCCGGCGTGATGACATCAGTTCCCTTTTTTCCGCGTCGTCGACGCTAACGGTTTCGGGATACTCTGTAGCTATTTAGTATATTGTTACTTTATTTCTTCAATTCTCCATTCTCTAACCTTTTGCTTCCGTTGTCATGTCGACAAAGAAGACAGGATTTAAACCTTGTAGAGAATGTGGGAAGATGATGTCTGTTACGGACCCCCACCAAGACTGCATCTGGTGCTTGAGTTCGGATCACGACGTTGATGGATGTTCTTCATGTCAGAAGATGAATCCGAAGGCTCTTCGTGAAAGGGAGTCTAAGCTTCTTGTGGCCAAGCTTAAGTCGAGTAAAGTTAAAAGATCCTCGAAGCACTCGAAGAGGTCGAAGTCGAGATCCAGGTCGAGGTCTCGAGAGGCGTCGGACTCGAAGTCTTCGTCTGATCATGCTTCCGGTTCTCGTAAGAAGCATAAGAAAAGGAGGCACGAATCCCGACATCATTCAGGTGATAAGTCTTGTTCTAGATCGAAGTCTCCCAAGAGGATGAAATCGAAGGTAATTCCTCCGCAAGTGTCGGATCAAGAAGGTGAGGCTTCGCCTTCAGAGTCAATGGTCCATTCTCCGACTCCGGTTCCGGATCCGACACCGGCTCCATCTCCGACTCCGTCTCCGGCTCCAGGTGACATCGATGGAGTTCCTGTTGAGGAAGAGGTTTCGAATCCTGTTGAGGAAGCAGATTCAAACTTACCTCGAGATCGACCTGAGCATCCACCATTTCCGACTCCAGGTCAGGACCCCTCTGCGTTTTTAAACGCGATGTATGGTGTCTTCTCGAGATCGTGGTACCCCTCTGGTGCACCTTCGGGTCCCATGGGTCCAATGGCATTCAATTTGGGTGTTCCTCACTCATATGCTCCGGCACCCTTTATGCCATATATGCCAGCCCCGACTCCGCTGTGGCAGTACCAAGCTCCACCGAGGTTGACGCCGGTATCGACGCCGGCTCGGCCGAAGTCGACGACTCCGGTTCCGGCGTCACCGACTCCTGTTAATTCTATGGAGCAGCCTTCCAAGCCCTCGGATTCGATTCCGAAGTCGGCTTCGACGTCGTCGAATTCGGCGTTGGATTCGACTGCGCTTCGTGTCAAAATGAGATCTCGGAGAGAAGCTCAACGTCTTCTTGATGAACAGAGGGTTGATGAATCTTCTTCTGAAGTGGAGGAGGGCGAGCTGGATGGGAGTTGTTTTGAAGACCTGGCAGAGGCGAGTGGTCTCGAATTTTCTCCAGAGTGGTCTTTGCCTTCAGGGCCTGGTGCACCCTCCAAGGATGTGCAACCATATCATGTTGTCATGAAGAAGGCAGCAGGACTTTTGGGTTTTACCTTACCCACTGTCGAATTTAAGTCGAATTTACTGACTGAGGTTCTTCACTCTCCAAGCTCAGCAGTGGAGCCTATACTTCCATTTAATGATGCTTTAAAAGATCCCATTATGGAGGTATGGAAAATACCTTTTTCTGCTCCTGCAGTTTCAAAAAGTGTGGCTAGGAGGTATAGAGTGGCTCCTGAGGATCCTGTGTTTTTGTCTTCACATCCTTCTCCTGAGAGTTTGGTTATTCAGGCTGCTTGTTCTAAAAAATCAGTGGGTGCTTTTCCACAGGTTCCTGGCGACAAAGAGGCCAAGAAACAGGACCAAATTGCAAAAAAGACTTTCTCTTCGGCTAGTATGGCGTTGAAGTCTTCTAATGCCACTTGCCTTATGGGCAGATATATTCATGCTCTTATGGACTCTATGCGTTCATTAATCCCTAAGGTCCCTGAGGATAGCAGAAAAGACTTTGAGGAAGCCTTGTCTGATTCTCAAGAGGCAGCCCGTCAGGTCATCCAAAGTGGGCTTGATACTACGGATTCTGTGGCAAGGATCATGGGCACGGCGGTTGCCACAAGGCGCTCAGCCTGGTTGAAGTCGTCTGATTTTTAGGCTGATGTGCAGTCGGCTTTGTTGGATTTGCCTTTCGATGGTGAGGGGCTCTTTGGAAAAAAAGCAGACACGGCCTTGGAGAGATTCAAGGACAGCAGGGCAACTGCTAGATCTCTTGGCCTTCAGGTCAGAGGTTCTACGACCAGGAAATTCAGAGGGTTTGGTCGCTCTTCCTTTCGTTCATATGGACAAGGTCGGCAGCAGCAACAGCAGCAGCAGAATACCTTATATAGGTCATACAGGGGAAAGCAGAGAGCACGTCCTCGAGGACGTCAAGCCTCTTCCTCCTCCACTTCCTCCAACCCCCCAGCCACAGAGAAGCAGCCCTAGATCCGCCATTCAGGATCATGTAGGCCCAGTGGGGGGTCGGCTTACCCACTTTCTACGGGATTGGGAATCGGTTACATCAGATCTTTGGGTTCTCAATCTCGTAGAAACTGGGTATGCCCTTCCCTTTCGGGAATTCCCTCCCAATTACCCTCCTTGCCAGGGGTATTGCTCAGAGGAACATCTGTTACTCCTCCAGAAGGAAGTCCAAACTCTATTGATAAAAGGTGTGATAGAGGTGGTCCCAGAGCAGGAAAGGGGTCAGGGATGCTACTCCCGGTATTTCCTGATTCCCAAGAAAGATGGTCGTCTTCGTCCAATCCTGGATCTCAGGATCTTGAATTTTTATCTGAAGCAGGAGAAATTCAAGATGCTCACCCTTGCTCAGGTTCTTCAGGCTCTGCTGGAAGAAGACTGGATGGTGTCACTCGACTTGCAGGATGCGTATTTTCATATTCCAATCCTGAAGTCGCACAGGAGGTATCTCCGTTTTACGGTGGGGTCGCAGCACTACCAGTTTGCGGTCCTTCCGTTTGGACTTACTTCTGCGCCTCGGGTCTTCACCAAGGTGATGGCAGTGGTGGCGGCGCATCTCAGAAGGTCAGGGATTCCTGTATTCCCGTATCTGGACGACTGGCTGATCAAAGCAGAGTCGTCAGAGACTGTGCTCCATCATCTGCAGGAGACAACCCAGTTGTTGTACAGGTTGGGTTTTTCGATAAATGTACCCAAATCTCACCTGGTGCCCTCCCAGCGCAACCTGTTCATAAGTGCTGTACTGGACACAACTGTATGTCGTGCATTCCCTCCTCCTCAAAGGATTCGCGACATACAGAAAATGATTCCTTTGTTTTACAATAGAGCGGTCGTTCCAGTCCTGAAGGTCCTTCGCCTGCTCGGTCTGATGGCTTCTTGCATTCTGTTGGTCAATCATGCACGCTGGCACATGAGGGCACTCCAGTGGTGCCTCCGCAGGCAGTGGTATCAGCACAACGGAGATCTCAGGGAGTCAGTGAGGATCTCCAGAGAAGCTGCGGCGGATCTGTCTTGGTGGGGCGTGGAAGCCAATCTGTCTCAAGGAAAGCCGTTCCAGCTGCCTCCATCGGTGGCCACAGTGATAACGGATGCATCCACTCTAGGGTGGGGTGCTCGTCTGGGGGATCTGGAGGTCAAGGGTCTTTGGTCTCCAGAGGAAAGGTTGCTTCATATCAACCTTCTAGAATTGCGGGCGATTCGTTTAGCGCTCAAGGCCTTCCTCCCTTCCCTTCGCGGTCGTTCGGTCCAAGTCCTGACGGACAACACGACCGCGATGTGGTACATCAACAAACAGGGAGGAGTGGGGTCGCAGTGTCTCTGCAGAGAGGCTCTGCGCCTCTGGTCCTGGGTTCAGGACCATCAGATTTGTCTGATGGCGAATCATCTGGCCGGAGTTCTGAACGTGCGTGCAGACAGTCTCAGTCGGCAGTTCTCTGCCGACCACGAGTGGAGGCTTCACCCGGAGGTGGTTCACGACATCTTTCAGATGTGGGGAACTCCTCGGGTGGATCTGTTTGCCACTCGCGAGAATGCTCACTGCCTGTCGTTCTGCAGTCTCCAGTTTCCGATGCAAGGAGCTTTGGGTGACGCGTTTCAGTTGAGTTGGGGAAATCAGCTCCTTTACGCGTTTCCTCCCATACCCTTGATTCCTCGGGTTCTGAGGAAGATTCGCCAGGACCGGGCCCAAGTCATATTGGTCGCCCCGGACTGGCCAAGAAGGGTGTGGTATACAGATCTTCTCCACCTCTCCTCTCACCCGCCGCTCCGTCTCCCTCTCAGGGCAGACCTCCTCTCTCAGATGGAGGGGCAGGCTCTACACCCCCACCTCCAGACATTGCACCTTCATGCCTGGATATTGAACGGGGCAACCTGAATTCCTTTTCCCTCCCGCCTGACGTTGTGGATGTCATCTTGTCAGCCAGGCGTAACTCCACTAAGTCCATTTATTCTTATAGATGGTCGAAATTTGTCATGTGGTGTGGGGAAAAGTCTATTGACCCGGTGAGAGCCCATTTGTCTGATGTTCTTCAGTTTGCCCTTTCTCTGGCGCAACAGGGACTTGCTGTTGCCACAGTGAAGGGTTATCTTTCTGCGCTGTCTGCTTTTCTCTGCTTGCCTGACCAGCCATCTCTTTTTAAGTCTCCTGTGGTCTTAAGATTTTTGAAGGGCCTCACAAATAGGTTCCCTCCTTCTCCTTTTGTTGTGCCTCAGTGGGACTTAAATCTTGTTTTGACTTTGTTGATGGGTGCTCCTTTTGAGCCTCTTCACAAATGTCCCATGAGACTTTTAACCTTTAAAACAGTCTTCCTTGTTGCAATAACCTCGGCAAGGAGGGTAAGTGAGCTTCAAGCTCTTAGTTTCAAGCCCCCTTTCTTGACCATTCATGCTGATCGAATGGTCCTTAGGACGAGGGCTGCTTTTCTGCCTAAGGTGGTAACTCCTTTTCATCTGGGGCAGTCCATTACCCTACCTACCTTCTATCCTCCCCCTCACCCTTCTAAGGAGGAAGAGAGACTGCACCGTCTAGACCCTAAGAGGGCGGTGTCCTTTTACTTGGACAGATCCAAGGACTTTCGTTTGGAAGACCAACTCTTCATTGGCTTTGCTGGCTGCAAGAAAGGAAGAGCGGTCCATAAAAGAACCTTGTCAAGATGGATCGTCCTCTGCATTAAGATCTGCTACTCTTTGGCCGTTAAGGAACCACCAGAGGGTATAAGGGCTCATTCTACAAGGGCTAAGTCTTCGACCTCTGCATTGGCTAGAGGTGTGCCTGTAGAGGATATTTGTAGAGCGGCAACTTGGTCTTCCCTCCACACTTTCGCGAAGCATTACTGCTTGGATACCGAAGTGAGGAGGGACGGTCATTTTGCACGCTCTGTCCTTCAGGATTTCCTGGTATAGAGTGGACACCCTCCTCCGGGAGTGGGGACTGCTGTGGGACTCTATTCACAAGGTGAGGAATCCACACGGCAGATGTATCTATCAGAAGAACAAGTTACTTACCTTCGGTAACGCTTTTTCTGGTAGATACAATATCTGCCTGTGGATTCCTCACATGCCCGCCCGCCTCCCCATTGTCCACTCTTCTATACCAGTGCTACTGTAATGTAATGTATATATATTTTGCTGTCATGGAAATGTTTCTATAGCTTTCCTGCTTTTGCTTTACACTGTGTGTTTTGCCTTTACTGTTGTGTACTGTGTATACTGTATGCATTTCTACTGTCATTGGTCCGTCCGTGTGCCTCGATGGCACGGAAAAAAGGGCAGAACTGATGTCATCACGCCGGCGTGGGCCTATTGTAGGCGTCGGTGACGTCAGCGGAGTCGCGAGCGAGGTCGTGTCTCTATGACGTTCTGGTCCACGTCGGCGCGAGGCTACAAAAAGAACTTCCGAATGTTGCTGACGCAAGGGGTATTCACAAGGTGAGGAATCCACAGGCAGATATTGTATCTACCAGAAAAAGCGTTACCGAAGGTAAGTAACTTGTTCTTCATGGCCTTCCTAGGAAACATTCCCACAGCAAAAAATTTAAAAGCACCTACTAAGTCCACAACACACCTTCACAAAACTCTACTTGGTAGATGTGTTCGCTCAACAACAAACCAAAGTTGGCCAAACAATATTTTTAGTACTTTTTTAATCTATTGCAACACACACAGGTTAGCCACAGATTTAGGGGAGGGCTGCTTTACAGTCTATGCACAGCATGTGTACTTACAGCAACGCAAGCCTCTAACAGAAAATATCTGATAGAGGCATCTAGATGCAGATTCTTTACCTTTGAACTTCCAGGCATCAGGCTGGATCTGGATGATTTTTATTAGCAGTACTCCAGTGCCGGTAGGAGGAGTCTTTTGACTCCGCGTGATGTTGTCGTCCTGTTCGTCGTTGTTGTGACGTCAGCGTTATCAATTTAACTGCCACTCCAGCGCGCTGATGCCAGTTCTTTTCTGTTCGCGCCAGCCCATGCAGTTCTGTTGAAGAGAGCTACCCCATGTCATTTTTTGACAGACTTTTTCGACTTTCTGTCGACACCTTTTGGTGTGTAGGATGGCTAGTAAGAAGACCTCTGGGATGAAACTGTGTGGGGCCTGTCACCGTGCCACGTCGGTCACTGATCCCCACTTAGTGTGTCTCTGATGTTTGGAGCTTTGAGGGAGCGGACCCTAAAGCTGATCATGGCCAGGTATCCGGCCCCACGGAGGTCGCCTTGTCGATCTCGATCCCGTTCCAGGTCTCGGTCGAGAGGAAGGTCCAGGCACCACTCCAGTGACTCGAGATCCTCTTCGTCAAGGTTGTCATAGTCAGATAAAAGGCACCACAAAAAACACAAGATGTCGAAGTATACTTCGACTACGACTCACCCGTCTCACGATGAGGCTGAGGTCCCTCTGCATTTGAGGCCCCACTCCGCGGAGTGGGAGCCTGGGTTGGCTCTATTGTTTCCCTGCCTTCCCGGGTCCGGGAGCGACCCCCACCCAACTTATGAAGTTTTATGACACCATGTGCGCCATATTTTGGCTGCCTGACCCTGCCGGCACACCTTCGGGCCCTGCAGGCTCAGATGATCGAGGAGTCCCTGTGGGTTCTGAGCCTTCAGCCCCGGCCCCGGTGCCACAGCCTTCAACGGGACTTAAAATCTATAAGTCACCCCTAAGGTAGGCCTTTCAATCCTGAAGGCAGGGCGCTTGGTTATAAGTCTGAAGGTGCCTTGCATGAGCAGGACACCCCCTACAAACCTAGGAGTCCATTCTCCCGGCTTTGTAAGTGCGGTCAACCATTTTATACATATAGTGGACATCGTCAATTACGAGATGTCTAACTATATATCGGCTGCACCGAAACTGGTCATGTATGGTATCAAACATGTCGAAATCCTACCCCAACACCGATTTTAGTGTTGGATGTAGGATCCCATGTACTTTGGGGCTCCCCTAGGGAGCCCCCTTGTATTCCCTGTAGCAGCCTTTCAGGGTCTAACAGCAATCTAGTGCAGCTGCAGACCACAGACATGATTCTGCCGTCTTGCTGCTGAGCCAGGCTCGAGAGGGGTATGTAGAGCAATAGGTTTCCTGTCACAGGGAAGTGTGAACACCTCCCAGACAGGACTTAGTGTATTTGGCTGGGGTGAGGCACCTGCCAGCGCCAACAGACTGCTTTGAAGGGCACATTTGGTGCCCTCCTTGCATACTCCAGTTGGAACCAGTTCAGGGAGCTGTTGGCTCCCGTTCTGGTTCAAAACTGGACAAAGAACATGGGAGTATTCGCCCCTCCTCTGGAAGGGACCCCTAAATCATCCAACCATTTCCTTTTGGTACTTAAGGGCTTACATGTGGGTGGCTCTTCAGATACGTCGTGTGACAAGATTCAGATCCAAAACTACTTCATCTTCAACTATCTGGGTATTTTGGACTTCGCTCTGGGAACTGAAACTGCATCTGGAAGACACCTGCTGCTCCTTGTCTCGTCATCCTACCAGTCTTCTGCATAGTCTGTGCCTGTGCTCTATCCAGGTTCTTCTCATGGCTACAGGCAACACAGACACCCAAAGGATTCTCCCTTGGAGTGAAGGAGTCACTTGCCTGCATCTGCAGACACTGCAAATAAGATGACTGGTCTGCTGCTCTTGATGTCCTGTGGACTCCGAAAGGCACAGCAACACAGGTGGTGGTTCTGCAACTCCCCCAAGGCCTGTGCTGGCTTCTCGTCAAGTTTGAAGGCCGTATCCCTCATCGGAACTGCTGGAGTAGTAACCCCGTGCACCGCGTTCACTTGCCGTTGCCAAGTCTTGTTGACTCTCTTCTCCAGAGATCTTCGGGCTCAAAGAAGCTCCAGCCTCTAGCATGTCATGTCCTGCTACAAAGAGCTTCGTCCTCACCATATCCTTTGCACCACGGGCCTGCATTCTTGATGATCTGCTCGAGTTCCTCTTGTGACTCCTGTGCCTTCAGCCTGTGGGTCCTCTTGAGGGTCTTCTTTTGTTCCAGTGGGCTTTCCTGCTTGCTCGAGGCTTGCTATGACTCTCCTGCACTTGGTGGGTCCATTGGACCTTGCTGGTCCCAACACTGCACCTTCGTTTTCCTCATCTGTTGCTGCTGCTAAGAGTTGTTGGTGCTCCCACCAGACACAGACCCCCAGGCTCTTGACTTCCAACAGGGGACAGCTTGTGAACAGCTCATGGTCTTCTACATTGTCGCCTAGTCTTCACAGCTGCAGCAACAAATTCACTGCCAACTCTCCTGCATCTTTGTTCACCGGTGGTCGTTGGTCTTTCGTGCCTCCTGGTCACTCCCGAGTGGCATAGACTCTGTCCTCTCTGCTTGCAGGTACTCCTCTTCAAGAATCCACCCTTGGATTCCACCGGACTCTTTCACTTTCTTCTCCAGCAGCATCTTCACTGCAGTCCTGCATTGTGGTCTACGTTGGTTTCCAACGCCACTTCACACCTATGCACCGGCTTTCCTTGTGTAGGTATTCTGGTTCCTGGGGTATCCACAGGTGGGGTGACTCACCAACCTTGCATCCATGAGGTTTCTTTAGGGTCCTCTAAGAAGGGTCCTTCTTCTTTAAAACTGCAACCCCTTCTACCCCATTGACTTGTATTGAGTATGCTGTTTCCATTCTGCACATGGCCTCCGTGGGGTTCCTGGTTAATTACCTTGGGTGGCTCCTTGGGTCCCCGGCTCTTCTAAGTCTTCTGGGTCTAGTCCTGACTTTGGTTGCGGTTCTCATTCCACTTTATTAGTATATGGTTTGGTCTTCCTTTAGAGGCCACTGTGTATTTTTTCTACTTACCTGTTCTACTATTGAAGTATTGTGTGTAGTGTGATTATATGTTTAGGTAGGAGATATACCAATGTGTTAGTGAGTGTTCATAATGAATACATATTTTTATAACTACACTGTGTGCTCCTTTTTCATTAAACCTACACTATATTATTAGTACTGGTAAAACAAGCTGCTTTACACTCCTTATGGGCTAAGCCTGAAGGCTGCTCTCCACAGCTACCACTTTGAGCGCTTTCTAGTGTTGTCTAAGACCACTAATATCACCATAAGGGTTATCTCATAGAGACTTCTAGCTGCATATTCCTTACCATTGAATTTCCCAAGCGTCAGGCTGGATCTGGAAACTTTTGCTCAGCAATACCCCTTGCGTGCCACGTCGGGTGGCTCCATTTGCCTCTGCGTGACGTCGTTGGTTATGACGTCACAGTGCCTATATAGGCGCCACCCAGGCGCGCGGACGTCAGTTCTTTTCTTTCGCGCCAGTTAAGCGCTGATCCGGGAAGAGCTACACCTCTGCCACTTTTTGGCAGGCTTTTTCTCGACTTTTGTCAAAATTTTTGAGATACGACTTTGTGTGCGAGGGATGTCTGGTAGAAAGACAGGTTTTAAACCTTGCAGGACTTGTTCCCACATGATGTCGGTTACCGATCCCCACCGCTTATGTCTGGGGTGTCTCGAAAGCGACCACGATTCAAAGTCGTGTTCAGACTGTCCGGCGATGGCCCCGAACACCTTGAGGGAGCGAGCTGTGAAGTTACTCACGGCCCGGCAGTCGACACCGTCAAGCAAGATTCTGAGGAGGTCATGGTCCCGTTCGAGGAAGAGGAGGTGGCGGGACCGCTCACAAAGCCCTAAGACCTCTTCCTCCCATTCAAGGTCATCTAGACACTCGGGGAAGAGGCACAAGAAGAATAAGAAGTCCAAGTGGACTTCATCTTCACCTCAGTTGACGTCCGTTGTTGAGAAAGGTAAGGAGCACCGACACTAGGCACGGTTCTGCGGAGCCGGAGCCAGAGCCAGAGTCGACTTCAAGCCCCCCCTACTTTCTGGGATCCGGAGCGACTCCTGCTCGCATAAAAGAGTTTTACAAGGCCATACGCTGAGTATTTGAGCAGAACAACCCGATGGTGAGCCGTCGGCCCTGTGGGGTTGAATGGGGCCCCATCAGGTTTGATGCCATCGGCTCAGGCCACAGCACCAGTGTGGCCTCAAGGATCCGATCCCGGATCCGGGTTGACACCTGTCGTGCCAACGCAACCTCCTCAGTTAGTTATAGATTCCTTACCTTAGAATTACCCTGATGCTTCAGACTGGATCCGGAAAGTTGTTCGTCTGCACGTCGAAAGGTGGCGTCGGTCGGCTCAGGTTTGTCGTTGGTGTCGTGGTCGCCGGGATGACGTTGCAGCAGCTAAATAGATGCTGCCCGCGCGCGCTGACGTCAGTTTTTTCTTTTTCCGCGCCAGCCAGTGCAGATCCGGAGAGAGTGGTACATCCAGTCACTTTTTGATTGACTTTTTGCCCACTTTTGTCAACACCGTTTTCGAGTCTTCGACTCCTGGTGCTCGTCAGGGATGTCCGGCATTAAGACTTGTGTGTCCTGTAGCCAACTGATTTCCGTGACGGATCCGCTCCGCGTGTGCCTGTTTTGCTTGAAGTGCAACCATGACCCCAAGGCGTCCTCCGACTGCCGTACCATGAATACGAAGTCTTTGCAGAACTTCTTGAGGCCCGCCAGTCGGCTCCGTGCCGTTTGAGTTCCCTATTGCGGAGGAGGTCGAGGGACCCTTCGCACTCGGGGTCAGGTAAGTCGAAGCACAAGAAGAAGTTGAAGAAGCATCGTCACTTTTCGGCTTCTCCCCATCTGCCATCTGACGCGACAAGGGATGTGGGTGGTGCACCTCCCGCGAATCCGCGTGTGGAGCCCGATGGTCGAATCCGGGTTCCCCTCCCTTTCCGGGACCCGAAGCGGCCCCTGCCCAGCTTCGCCAATTTTACGAAACGATTCATGCCATCTTTGGGTAGCCCGACTCCGCCGGCGCCCCTTCAGACCCCCCGGACTCGGCTGGGGGCCTGGGTCTTCGACGCCGGCGGCTACGGCACTGCAGGGTCCCCTTGGATCCAGGCCTGCATCCGGATCGGCGCCTGTCGACCTCATTACACCTCCTCCGGCACCGAATCCACCAGCACCACGTCCGCAGCTGACGCTGGTTGTGTCCTGGCGTCGACCCTGGCCTCCACCTTGAGGTAGACACAGAGCCAGACCGGCGTCAGAGGGTATCTTTGTGCCCCTGTTCTACCCTGGCTCTTTGAGACCAGACTGGCAGCCAGAGGAGGGTGAGGAGGACTGGTAGGGGTCTGGAGACTCTCTAACTGACCAGTTGGGCTATGAACCGGACTGGAGAGAGGAACTGGGGGAAGCCAGTGGTCTGGATACATCACCAGACAATGGCTATGGGGGAGGGAGCGTCTTATGCTGTGGTGTTATGTAGGGCATGTTGAGGCTCTCAACCTTGAGCTACCTACAGTGGCAGTCAGGACTAACCTCCTGACAGAGGTGCTTCAACCATCATCGAGCTCCTCGGAGCCCTGCTACTGTTTAATGAATCCATCACCGACATCCTTTTGGGCACCTGGTCCAGGCCCAACTAAGGGGCTCCTGTGGATAGGATGGTTGCCATACTCCTTCGCCTGGCTTCGAGTGACCCCATTTTCCTCTCCCAACACCCCACCCCTGAGAGCTTGGTGGTCCAAGCCTCCACCTCCAAAGGCGCATTCCCTAACGCACCAACTGATAGGGAATCTAAAAAGCTGGACCATCTTGGGAAGAAGATGTTTTCTTCCTCCAGCTTGGGAATGCAGTCGGTAAACACTGCCTGTCTGTTGGGGTGCTAAACCCACTTCGTGTGGGATATGGTGGCGCAAGTGCTGCCCCTATGCCCGGAGGAGGCCCGGGCCGTACTCTCCCATGCAGTTGCCGAAGGCAAAGACACAGCAAAGTTTACCATCCTCTGTGGGCTGGATACCGCCGACTCACTATGCAGGACGATATCCACGTTGGTAGCCCTTCGATGCTACGCCTGGTGGAGGTCGACTAGTTTTTCAGGGAATGTCCAACACCAAGAGATACTGCAGTTTCTACACGCCAAGTATCATTAAAAGCTCAATTATCCATACAAATTACTTGTGTCTTCCCTTCGTCCAAAGAATACCCTGAAGCTTGCCCAAACTCTTCAGCAATTGCTACAGCTTCCTTGATTGCATCTGTCAGATTAGTAGTTAAAATAGCGATATTGTCAGCGTACACTAACACCTTGGTGTTAAACCCTTTGCATATAATCAGCTGTATCCCCTGATTTCTCAAGATCCTCTCTATCGGAGGGTTTAGATATAAGGCACATAGAATGGGGGAGCAAGGACATCCTGTCTAGTTCCCCTTGATATTATTATATTTCCCAATCCCTCCACCATCAACTGCAGCCGAGCTCGGGGGTCAGAGTACATGTTTTTAATGGCCATGGTAATTCGGGGGCCAAAGCCCTTTCACTCAAGCATTCCCCACAAAACCTCCAGGCAACCTAGTCAAATGCCTTCTCGGCATCGAGGAGAATCATAGCCATCTGCCCCCCTGTTTCAGCCTTCATGTCAAACAGTGTTATAGCCCCCCTTATGTGATCAGTTGTCCCTTTCCCAGGAATAAAACCATGCTGCCCGGGTGAAACCAGATGATCTATGACACTCCTTAGTCAACTGGCCAATAAATTAGAATATATCTTAGTATCAGATTTGATCAGGGATATCGCCCTTCATGAATCTGACTTATCTAGTGGTTTATCCTTTTTAGGAAATATAATAATATCTGTCTCTTTCCAGGACTCTGGTGGAAGACTGCTATGTTGTACTCCCACAAACAGATCCAATAATATGGGGGCTATCAAAGTTTTTAATGCCTTGTATAGTTCATGGGGTATTTTGTCGGGCCGCAGCCTTCCCCGATGGCAAGTCGTGCAGCGCTGCTCGAACCTCCTGAGTGTGATATCCTCTTCTAGCTTATTCCTTGACAGATTATCGACAGTGATCCTAAGTTCCGCTTCTGTTACTGCCTGATAAATTTCCTGGGGCACTCCTGTTTCTTCCTTATACAGTAGCTTGTAATAATCTTGAAATACCCTTAGAATATCAGTGTCTCTGTATAAGTTCACCCATCCTTCTTAATTGAGGGTATCGAATTTCTAACCATTTTTGCCATTTTTGCCAAGTGCGTAATGCTAACCTCTTCCCCACTAATTCTCCATACTGAAAATGCGTCATTTTGCTGTGTCTGATATTCTTCAGCCGACTTCTGAGTGAGCCAGCTGTTTATTTCAGCTTTAAGAGCAATAATCCTAAGCTGAGTTTGTGCCACCTCTCGCCCCTGTGCTGTCAATGTCACATGCTCTTCTTCAGCCTTGCCCTAATCACTTAGTCGTTCATTCTCTATCCAACGCTGCTTCCTTGCACAAGCGACAAAGCTAACAGTTTCACCTCTTAGGCCAACCTTAAAAGCATCCCAAACTAAGCCATATTCGCGCTGTATCTATTGATGTCAAAATACTCTTGGGCCCAATTCTTGATATGTTCAACATAAGCTATATTTGCAAGAAGCTTCCTACCAAAAGTCCATTTATTAGGGCTTTGCTGGCCATAAAAAATTAGATATCCAAAATCAGCGGATTATGATTTGATATCACCTTTGGAAGCTTCCAAATGCCAACTTTGTTAACAAGATCCGTTGTAGCTAAAAAGTAGTCAAGCCTAACATGCTTCTTGTGAGGGCAGGCATAGTAGTAATAGCCTGGATTGTTAGGACTAGCAAAACTCCAGATGGCGGCCAAGCCGTGGATACCCAGGAGAGAAGTCAGTGCCTTATAAATAGAGATCCCGGTTTTATGGTATTTATTTTTTTGCCATTTCCGTCTGTATTTATCCATTTTTATTTTTTGGGCATTTTATCTGTATTTATCCACATTTATTTTTCCAACAAGTAAAAGAGGACGATGCAGCTATTATTTTTCCACATTTATTTAAATTGACAAGAAGTGTATTTGTGAGGGGGTGGGGCAAATTTTACTATTTTCGTTGGTTCATCGAAAACGACTTTTCTTGAGAAGCTATCACCAACAGGTGTGTGTGTGGGGGGCAGTTCATGGGACTTTATTTCTTGTTTACTTATTTAAAAATGCATCTATTTAAAAATTATATAGACCATATAATTGTAATTTTAAGTTTGTATTGCCATGTCCGCATAATATCCAACTTAATTAACTAAACTGAAACTTCACGCTCAATAAAACATTATTAAATCCTGCTGTAGTATGGAAAAAAAACTAGGGAAAACGTATTGGCTTTTCTAGACAAAGTATATATGAGATAAATACTTTTATGTAATGGTTACGTGTGCATTTGAGTTGTAATACAGTCCTGCACTGCAATGCAAGTGATATAGGAGGTGGAAAGATACAAAATAACAGCCTATGGCCAGAGGTGCGAAGGAATTGGTTTACTGTGAGCAGCCAGACCCCGCTCTGTTTAGATTTTAAATATTTGGTAACAATAGGTGTATAATTGGGCCTAAAAATAGCATATCTGGGCTTACTAACTGCATGGTGTCATAGCATTAGCACCTACTGGGATCAGCGTTCATACTTTGGACAAGTACTGAGAACAGACTAATAATGATAGGTAGGGGTGTCCTTCCCCAAGAACACCTCATCACAGTAGAAACAAGAGACTTTGGTACTGATCCCGGCTTCCAAACTAGGCCGTATTTCCGTGCTCCTGGGTAAGTCACTTCGGCTCCATACCACCCTTGACGAAACTCAGTTAATCTATTGTATAGGGCACTTAAAAAAAATCTTTTCCTTTTGGATAATTTGGATATGGGAACTGGAGTACGGAGGAAAAGAACCCTATGTCTGTCATGATGTCACCGGACCTGTAACTAATTAAACATCTGTTTTTTCAAAAACCCCCATGAGGCTGAATGCATGCTTCGCAGCACGTCTTAGGCATGGCGACCTCTCTCGTTCACAATGCCTCACCCCCTAAGTCGTGTGTGGCAGCCCGGGCTGAGCTTCCCGGGCACACACACAGTTTTTGTGCTGCCAGCCGCACCTGAGTACTTCACAGATCTTTAAAATACCATTCACTTGTTAACAAGGCTTTGTTTAAATACTGATACCACCAGAGGTGATTGCTCTGTGAGCAGTCACCGTACCATCCTGTTTTTCAACTCTCTGCTGGAGCACGGCAGCGCTGCAAAATGTGCTAGTGTTTTCCCGTTTTTACATATATATACAGACAAAGGAAAACTTGTTTTCTGTCTGTATTATTTTGCCCGCCCTCCCAGCGTATTTGATAGCTTATGTTTGGCTGGCCACATGGCGACCTTTACAAGAATCGCAACCCCCCGGGTATAGGAACTCTGAGATGTACAAGCCACCATACTGTACCCCCTTATTCTCATCAACCCCCTTTTCCTCCATGGCATATGTGTCTCTTGCAGACACACGGCATCAAGAGCATTCATCCTCACAAACTCAGCCACCCTTAGCCTCTTACATCTGTCATTCAGCCCTTCCACATTTATAGAGCAAATGTTTATTTTACCCATTTGAACCCAGTTTGTACCAGCTTGATGTACCTACATAAATTCTTGTCCGAACAAGAAAAAGCAGTTTTTGTATTATGCTCTGTTTCATCTCTGGGTATAAAACTTTCTTGATTTGCACCCCCATCTTCACCCACCCTCAACCAGGACCACCCTCTCTTCCCATCCCTCCCGCCCCTAAACTCTCCTTCCCACCACCAACCCTGAAAATCACTCAGACTGTTAGTCTTTGCGCAATGGATGCAGCACACATGACCCAAGAGCTATATATAATAATACAACCATATGTATACTGCCCTGAGAGAGAAGGCTAATGACACCCACTTTTTTTTATTTCTTTTTTTAAGGAACGCCAACTCTAGGCACTACTCTCCCTTTAACATCTAATTTCTGATTATTTTCCTAGACATCCTTACATTAATAACATTTTTGATCTGATCTAAACATTTCCTTATGGCTTTTTACCTTCCAGATATTCACTGGCCTTAATCTCCGAAACCTAAAATTGCATTTGCCCTCCCAAAATCACTTTTAACCATGCTGGGATACCCAGGAAGGCTTGCTAATTTTTGTCCTGAAAGGGCTTTATCAGCACCTCTCAACTGTAGTGTGGCAAAAATTCAGCCGCACAAAAAATTAGACTGGACCTCCTCGTTTCAGGCCTAGCTTTTTCAAAGATTGCTTGCCGCAACAAAAAGTCTCCGAAGTACACTAGGATGGCCCGTGGCTTAGATTCTTCTTTCAATGGATGCCTCAATGTAAAAGGAACTCTGTGAACCCGTTGCAACTCTTGTGTCCACTTCCAGCCGGTCAGCTCTGGGAGGGCAGCCCTTAATAATTCAACTAAATAGGTTCAGATGTCCGACCCCTCAACTCCTTCAGGGACCCCAAGAAAGCGCAAGTTGTTACGTCTCTGACGGTTTTCATGTTCTTCTAGCTTCCACTGTATATCGACCAGCTGGGATTCATGAGCCTCGGTTAGTGCCTCTGTAGCTACTAAATCTGACTCTGTTGAGGTTATTCTTGTTTCCAGGTCCGTCATCCGTTCCCCAATAAAGTTGCATGTTTTGGTCAATTTCCTGAGTCTTGAAAGGTCCTTAGGGAAGAGTAAGCTTTGCAACTGTCTTGGCACGTCTCATTCCAGTGCTTGAATATCTCACCACCCTCCTGCCTCCCCTTTTGTGGAATGGACACTTTTCCATCTAAAAATATCCCAAGTTACAGACTGAAATGAACAATGGGCTTTTAGTATCATTTTAATATATGTCAAGGCTATAATATATATTAACATCATCAAAAATCTAAGAGCCAATAAGGCATTGGACACATCTCATACTATCTCAACTCACTGCACCAGTAGGAGAATTTGGGATTCAGGCCTGCTGTCTTCTATTTTTATAGCTATTCTCTTCTCTTCACATAGGTGTTCCAGGGCATGCTGCGAGCCAATCGAGATTTCCATGACACCAAAGCTGCCATAACACGACTCTGGATTCATGAATGCTTCAGGTAATATCCCAACACTTCTGATTCTGTACCACGGACTTAGACACGAGAAGTTAGATATAATGTATCTCTTATCAGCTGCCATAATTCTACCAGGGGGTAAATTATCTGCACAAGGAAAGATCTATCAAAAACATATACGTACAGAGGGGTTGTAATGTTCTTGTTTCCAGTTGACTCAAATTATACTTGCAATATTTATATGTGTTTGCACTTGCCCTTGTTTATTCAGTATTTATCCTTCCTGTGTTCCTATGCTCATATCGGACAAGTGAATGGAGGTAAGCAAGCTCAAGATCAACTGATCAGTTGTTGCTTTGGCCAACGATCTAAGCCAGAGTCAAATCTTGAATTTTGGTGGAGGGAATTACTAGATTCTACATATTCAGAATCGGGAAGAGTCTCCTTCCTTCATGACTCCTCCATTTCTTGTAGTGAGGATCTCCACTCGCTGATTTTGGTGGTCTCCTCCATCTCGAGTACCAGCTTTACATCATAGGAGCTGAGCTGTTCCGCTAGCGTGGGTGTGGGTGAAAATGGGCCTGTTCATACTAAGACTGTGTCGAAGTCCACCCTAAGGAGGATCTGGCCTCAACTGTTTGGTGCAAGCTTCCAGATTCACAAGAGCAAACTTTGAGACCTGGTCCTTTAACCTGCACCCTGAGAGGGATTCTTGTTCAACCTCTTGGTGCAACAGACTTGCATTAGTGCTTTCAGAAATGGAGACTAGCTTGACCAGATTGTGCCACACCGGCATAGGACTCCAATGCCAGCATGAAGAGTTGGGCTCTTCTCACTAGTGCAACAGTCTGTAGAGAAGACGATTTTGTACAAGGAGGGTCTTCTGCTTGGCTTTCCTGGACCTTTTAACCGGAGTGTATGAAACCCTGGCTCTTTACAACTAGATGGAAAAAATAGTTTTTATTAGAACTGGGGGACATTTTATAACATCATACTTTCATGCTTCCAGAGGTTACTCACACCACGTGCACAGGCTCTGAGGAGGTCACAGGGTAAGGTGTTACTGGGGAAAATGATATAACAGATTCCTACTTTCATGCTTCCAGAGCTTACTTACATCACTTTCGTACGTTTTGGGGAGGCCACAGAGTAAGATTTTTTTTTTTTAAGGCAATAGTAGAAATGGTATTTGAAACTGCCGTATACCACAATGGAGCACGTCAGAAAAAATACTACTGGCGAAGAAGGTGAAAGAGTCTGGTGGAATCCCAGGATGGATTCTTGAAGAGAAGTATGTGCAAGTAGAGGGGACAGAGTCTATGCCACTTGAGAGTGACCAGGAGACATGGAAGACCAACGACCACCTATGACGGAAGATGCAGGAGAGTTGACTGACCTTGTCGCTGCAGCAGTGGGGACCAAGCGACGCTGTAGAAGACCAGGAGCCGTTGACGAGCTGTCCCATGTCGGAAGTTGACAACCAGGGGGTCATTGTCCGGCGGGAGCATCACCAAGGCAGCATCAACAGACGTGGTAAACGGAAAAGGTGTAACATTGGAACTAGCAAGGTCCTAGGGACTCACCAAGTGAAGGAGAGTCCGAGCAAGCCCCGGGCAAGAAGAGGAGCCCACTGAAGCCAAAGAAGACCCTCAAGGGGACCCACAGGCCGAAGGCACAGGAGTCGCAAGAGGACCTCGAGCAGCTCACCAAAGATGCAGGCCCATGGTGTAAAGGACGTGATGAGGACAAAGACCTTAGTAGGAAGACATGCTGGAGCTTCTTGTAGCCCAAAGATCTCTGGAGGACAGAGTCAACAAGCCTTGGCAACAGCAAGTCGACACAGTGCACAGGGGTTCTGATAGATACATCTGCCGTGTGGATTCCTCACCTTGTGAATATCCCCCTTGCGTCAGCAACGTTCGGAAATTTTCTTCGTAGCACGCCGACGTGGACGACGTCACAGGAGCACGGCATCGCGCGCGACTCCGTCTGACGTCACCGACCCCTTATCAGGCCCACGCCGGCGTGATGACGTCAGTTCCCTTTTTTCCGCGTCTTCGACGCTAACGGTTTTCGGGATCTTCTGCGATACTTAGTATCTAGCTATTATTTTATTGTCACTGTTTCTCCTTTGCGACTTAATTCTTCATCAGAGGATGTCGTTGAGGAAGACAGGATTTAAACAATGTAGGTCTTGTGCCCGCATGATGTCTATCACTGACCCACATAAGGATTGTTTGTGGTGTCTTGGTTCGGTTCACGACGTTAAGAACTGTAGTTCCTGTTTTAAAATGAACCCAAAGGCGCTTCGTGAGCGTGAAGCAAAGCTGCTTCTCGCCAAGGTAAAAGGACAAGATACTGGAAGATCTTCGAGGTCAACGCTCGAAGTCGAAGCAGAGGTCTCGATCGACGTCGAGATCGGCGTCGAAATTCAGAGCGGGTTCGAAATCCAGAGCGGAGTCGAGATCCAGAGTGAAGTCGAGGTCCAGGGAGAGATCTAGGTCTGGATCCAAGTCGGCTTCGGGTCACGCTTCGAGCTCCTCGAAGAGAAAGCACAAGAGGAGGAAGCACAGTTCAAGACATCATTCAGGGAAGGAATCTTCTGATTCAAAGAAAAAGTCTCGCAAACACCATAAGGACTTTGTTTCTCCTTCTCCTGCTTTGTCAATCGAAGGTTCTCCGACTCCGGAACCGGAACCGGATCCGGTATCTTTACATCCTTCGGAACATGAAGAGGAAGAAGAGGTAATTCCTCAGACTCCGGCTCCGATGGAGACTCCTGTGGACCCAGAAGGTCAGAGTGAACAAGTGTCGGAATGACCTTCATTGGAACATCCGGTAGGTTCGTACCCTCCCTTTCCTGGTCCTGGTCAGGACCCCTCGCATTTTCTCAATGCGATGTTTGGAGTGTATTCCAGGGCGATGTACCCCGCTGGAGCACCTGTTGGTCCCATGGGTCCATTATCGTACAATTTGGGCATTCCTCAGTCGTACGCCACAGCTCCATTTATGCCTTTTATGCCGGCGCCTCTTACACCTTGGCTCGGTACGGCACCACCGAGGTCTTCGACTCCGCATGCGGCTTCGCCGACTCCGGATCGACCTCGTAGTTTGGATCGAGGTTCCACACCTGTCCGTGAGTCTCGTCCTTCGGCTGCCCCGACTCCTCGCTCGTTATCGAATCCGCCGACTTCGATTCGAATAGAGTGGTCGAGAAGAAGGGCTCAGCGTCTTCTTGAACAAAGGGAAGATGAAGATTCAGATGTGGAAGAAGGTGAGCTTCCTGATCATGACGATGATTTTGAAGACCTTCGTGATGCTAGTGGTCTGGAGCTCTCTCCTGAGTGGGGTCTACCTTCGGCTTCTGATGCTCCTTCTAGGGATGTGGCACCCTATCACGTTGTTATTAGGAAGGCTGCTGATCTTCTCAACTTGAAGCTGCCCACAGTTGAGTACAAACCCAACATCCTTACTGAGGTCTTACACTCTCCCTCTTCTATTGTTGAACCTACACTGCCGTTCACTGATGCTTTAACGGATCCAATAAAAGAGATTTGGAAGAGACCGTTGTCTGCTCCTGCGGTTTCGAGAGCTATTGCAAGGCGCTATAGGGTGGCTCCTGATGACCCTGCGTTCCTTTCTTCACACCCCTCTCCAGAAAGTCTTGTGGTGCAGGCGGCATGTTCTAACAGGGCTGCTGGCTCTTTCCCTCAAGTACCAGCGGACAAAGAATCAAAAAAATTGGATCAGTCTGCAAAGAAGACTTTCTCTTCAGGGAGCATGGCTCTTAAATCAGCAAATGCTACTTGCCTTTTAGGAAGGTATGTGCATGCGTTGATGGATTCAGTGAAGCAATTATCACCCAAGCTTCCTGAGGAAGATAGAAAGAACTTTAATGAGGTGGTATCTGACACTCAGGCTGCTGCACGCATGGTCATTCAGAGTGGCATGGACACTGTTGATTCTGTTGCCAGAATTATGGGCTCTTCTGTTGCGACCAGGAGGGCTGCGTGGTTAAAGTCCTCTGATTTCTCTGCGGATGTGCAGTCTACGTTGCTGGACTTACCTTTTGAAGGGACTGGCCTTTTTGGTAAAAAGGCGGATGTAGCCTTGGAAAGGTTTAAAGATAGCCGTGCCACTGCAAGATCTTTGGGTCTCCAGATGAGAGGGTCGACAACTAGAAAGTTTAGAGGCTTTGGTAGATCCTCTTTTCGTCCCTTCAGGCAAGGCCAACAACAACAGCAGCAACAGCAGAACCCTCTATATAAGTCCTATAGAGGTAGACAGAAGGGTCGTGGACGTGGGCTTCAAGTCTCCTCTTCCTCCACTTCCTCCAATAATGCCCAACCCCCACCCGCATCAGCAAAGCAGCCCTAGATTCACCATTCTGGATCATGTAGGGCCAGTAGGGGGTCGGCTTACTAATTTTCTACGAGATTGGGAATCGGTTACATCAGATCTTTGGGTTCTCAATCTCGTAGAGAATGGGTATGCACTTCCTTTTCAGGAGTTCCCTCCCAATTACCCTCCTTGCCAAGGTTATTGTTCAGAGGATCACCTGCTTCTCCTGCGGGAAGAAGTCCTGGCTCTGTTCCGAAAGGGTGCAATAGAGGTGGTTCCAGAGCAGGAAAGGGGTCAAGGGTGCTACTCCCGGTATTTCTTGATTCCCAAGAAGGATGGCAGGCTTCGGCCAATCCTGGATCTCAGGATTTTGAACCTCTATCTCAAACAGGAGAAGTTCAAAATGCTCACCCTTGGTCAGGTTCTTCTGGCGCTGATGGAAGAAGACTGGATGGTGTCGATCGACTTGCAGGATGCGTATTTTCACATCCCCATTCTGAAGTCGCACAGAAAGTATCTCCGTTTTACGGTGGGATCACAGCATTACCAGTTTGCGGTCCTTCCGTTTGGACTTACTACTGCGCCTCGAGTTTTCACCAAGGTGATGGCAGTGGTGGCTGCGCATCTCAGAAGATCGGGGATACCTGTGTTCCCTTATCTGGACGATTGGCTGATCAAAGCAGAATCGCCGGAGAAGGTGCTCCATCATCTGCAAGAGACAACTCAGTTGTTGCACAGGTTGGGTTTTTCGATAAACGTACTCAAGTCTCACCTGGTGCCCTCCCAGCGCAACCTGTTCATAGGTGCGGTACTGGACACTACTGTATGTCGTGCATTCCCTCCACCTCAAAGGATTCACGACATACAGGAGATGATTCCTTTATTTTTCAATGGAGCGGTTGTTCCAGTCCTGAAGGTCCTTCGTCTGCTTGGTCTGATGGCTTCTTGCATTCTGTTGGTCAGTCATGCACGCTGGCACATGAGGGCACTCCAGTGGTGCCTCCGCAGGCAGTGGTATCAGCACAAGGGAGATCTCAGGGAGTCAGTGAGGATCTCCAGAGAAGCTGCAGCGGATCTGTCTTGGTGGGGCGTGGAGGTCAATCTGTCTCAAGGAAAGCCTTTTCAACTGCCTCCATCAGTGGCCACAGTGATAACGGATGCATCCACTCTCGGGTGGGGTGCTCATCTGGGAGACCTGGAGGTCAAGGGCTTTTGGTCTCCAGAAGAAAGGTTGTTTCACATCAACCTTCTGGAATTGCTGGCGATACATTTGGCGCTCAAGGCCTTCCTCCCTTCCCTTCGTGGTCGGTCGGTTCAAGTCCTGACGGACAACACGACCGCGATGTGGTACATCAACAAGCAGGGAGGAGTAGGGTCGCAGTGTCTCTGCAGAGAGGCTCTGCGTCTCTGGTCCTGGGTTCAGGACCATCAGATTTGTCTGGTGGCAAATCATCAGGCCGGGGTTCTGAATGTTCGTGCAGACAGTCTCAGTCGACAGCTCTCTGCCGATCACGAGTGGAGGCTTCACCCGGAGGTTGTTCACAGCATCTTTCAGATGTGGGGGACTCCTCGGGTGGACCTGTTCGCCACTCGCGAGAATGCTCACTGCCCGTCATTCTGCAGTCTCCAGTATCCGTTGCAAGGAGCTTTGGGGGACGCGTTTCAGTTGAGTTGGGGAAATCAACTCCTTTACACGTTTCCTCCCATACCCTTGATTCCTCGGGTTCTGAGGAAGATTCGTGAAGACCGGGCCCAAGTCATATTGGTCGCCCCGGATTGGCCAAGAAGGGTTTGGTACACGGACCTACTCCACCTCTCCTCTCACCCGCCGCTCTGTCTCCCTCACAGGGCAGACCTCCTCTCTCAGATGGAGGGGCAGGTTCTACACCCCCACCTCCAGACATTACACCTTCATGCCTGGAGATTGAACGGGGCAACTTGAGTTCTTTTTCTCTCCCTCACGATGTGGTGGATGTCATTCTTTCTGCCAGGCGCGACACCACTAAGTCCATTTATTCCTATAGGTGGTCTAAATTTGTTTCTTGGTGCAGGGAGAGGGATGTTGACCCTTTGATGGCTCATTTATCTGATATTTTACAATTTGCTCTTTCTCTGGCGCAGCAAGGTTTGGCTGTGTCCACGGTCAAGGGGTATCTTTCGGCCTTATCGGCGTTTCTCTGTTTGCCGGATCAGCCCTCTCTCTTTAAATCTCCGGTGGTTTTAAGATTCTTGAGGGGTAAATATGTTCCCTCCTACTCCTTTTGTTGTTCCTCATTGGGATTTGAATCTTGTGTTGACCTTCTTAATGGGTTCTCCCTTCCAACCCTTGCACAAGTGTCCATTGAGGCTACTCTCTTTTAAAACGATCTTCCTCGTTGCAATCACCTCGGCAAGGAGGGTAAGTGAGCTTCAAGCTCTAAGTTCCAAACCCCCATTCCTGACCATTCATGCTGAATGATGGTTCTCAGGACCAGGGCTGCTTTTCTGCCTAAGGTGGTGACTCCCTTCCATCTTGGGCAGTCCATTACCCTTCCTACCTTCTATCCTCCCCCTCACCCGTCTAAGGAGGAAGAGAGACTGCATCGCCTGGACCCTAGGAGGGCGGTGTCTTTCTATCTGGACAGGACTAAAGACTTCCAGATGGACGACCAGCTGTTTGTTGGTTTTGCTGGCTGCAAGAAGGGCAGAGCGGTGCACAAGCGCACACTTTCCAGGTGGATAATCCTGTGCATCAAGATCTGCTACTCCCTTGCGGGTAAGGACCCTCCTGAGGGTATTAGAGCACATTCAACTAGAGCAAAGTCTGCAACATCTGCTTTGTCTAGAGGTGTACCTGTTGAGGACATTTGCAGAGCCGCAACTTGGGCCTCCCTCCACACTTTCGCGAAGCACTACTGCTTGGATACCGAGGTGAGGAGGGACGGCCACTTCGCGCGCTCTGTTCTCCAAGATTTCCTGGTATAGCAGAGTGGTCACCCTCCTCCGGGAGTGGGGACTGCTGTGGGACTCTATTCACAAGGTGAGGAATCCACACGGCAGATGTATCTATCAGAAGAACAAGTTACTTACCTTCGGTAACGCTTTTTCTGGTAGATACTATATCTGCCTGTGGATTCCTCACATGCCCACCCGCCTCCCCGTTGTCCACTCTGTTATACCTGGTTTTATTGTTTGTATATATTTTGGGTTTTGATACCTTTGCTATGCACTGTGTGCTATGATGGTTTGTATGTACTGTGTACATTGTATATATGCATTTTTGCTGTCGTTGGTCCGTCCGTGTGCCTCGAAGGCATGGAAAAAAGGGCGGAACTGACGTCATCACGCCGGCGTGGGCCTGATAAGGGGTCGGTGACGTCAGACGGAGTCGCGCGCGATGCCGTGCTCCTGTGACGTCGTCCACGTCGGCGTGCTACGAAGAAAATTTCCGAACGTTGCTGACGCAAGGGGGATATTCACAAGGTGAGGAATCCACAGGCAGATATAGTATCTACCAGAAAAAGCGTTACCGAAGGTAAGTAACTTGTTCTTCTGTTCCAGACAAAGGATACTAGCTTCAAACTTGCAGAGAAGACAGTGCAGGCCTCATGGGAGTTGCAGTACCTCCACCTGTGTTGCAGAGCCTTTTGAAGTCTATGTGGCATCAGGAGCAGCAAACCGATCAGCTTAGTTGCAGTGCCTACAGATGCAGGGGAGTGACTCCTTCACTTCAAGAGAGATTTCTTCAGGTGTCTTTGATGCCCACAGGCCTGGAGAAGAACCTGGATGAATCACAGGCACAGATAATGCCGAAGACTGGCAGGACAACGATACCACGAGCAGGAGTCTTAGTTGGTCCAGTCTTGGTTCCTAGGCGAAGTCCAACAAAGTCCAAAGTGCCCAGATGGTAGAGGTTGAAGTAGTTTTGGATCTGAATCTTGTTCCATGATAGATCTTAAGAACCACCCACAGGTAAATCCTTAAGTAGTTTAGGGAAAGAGTTGGGATGATTCGGGGATCCCTCCCAGAGGAGGGGCTGAACAGAGGGAAGGCTACTCCGATATCATTTGTCCAGTTCCACTCCAGACAGGGAGCCAACAGCTCCCTGAACTGGTTCCCACTGGAGTAGCACCAGGAAACCTAAGTCGAGGTAGCTGTGCGCTGTATAAATGTCTTTATTATTATTATTATTATTATTATTATTATTATGCAAGGAGGGCAACAAATGTGCCCTTCAAAGCAGTCTGGTGGCGCTGACAAGCACCCCTACTCCAGCAAATACACTAAGTCCTGTCTGGGAGGTGGTTACACTCTTAATCAAAATGGGGAGGAGGAATAAGTGTCCAGTCAGTTCCCCATGTCATATATCCAAAATCAAAGGTAAGGCAGGACACTTGTAACTACGTTACACAAGGTTTTTTTTAGATAGATAACCCTCATAAACGCTATGTTTGTTGAGTCGCGGTTTATATAGTTTTTCCGCCCCACATAGACGTTGTGGCATTTATCATTGAGTTATCTAAACGTGCTGTATGCCAGCCTCAAGCCTGAGGCAACCTCTGGTGCTGCGTAGTAGTGTCCAGAGATGTGCACGCATACCCCCGGAATGAAGGTTAAGATAAAAAACAGACCTGCATCCAAAAAGGACTCTTTTAATTGTAACCGGATGTGGTTTGTCATTAAATAAATGGGTATGCCTTAAGATCTAGTTACTGGATCCATGCATATCACTTTACAGTCAACATGTTTCTGCTCCTGTTTGCCCAGCCGGGTCTATGGAGCATTCATCAGGACAAAACAAAACACAATAAAATTACTCACACCTTTTGTGCAGTATTCAGTGGACAAATTTTGTTACCCACAAGTTTCAAGGGGTTCGATTCACCTGTAATGCAAAGATGGGTACAAAACATTTCTTATTATTGGGGGTATGTTTATGGCATATTGCAGCTAACTTCTTTTTTTAGAAGACAACGCATTTGTTTATACAATTATTACATTGTAGTACACTATGTAAGTCATCATGGCGAGTCATAGAGGGAGAATTCATTCAAGCAAGATGTGTTCCTTGTTGTTAGCAAACGAGTAAAGACAGAAGATTTAATAAAGTCTTATGTTCTAACCAGAGTTAAGTTTGTTATATCTGATTACATATTGTAAACATGTGGTCCCATGTATAGTCATCTCTCTCTTGGGGTACGTATGATATTGACCTCTATTAATATGACATTGGTGTTGACAATAGTACCCGGTAATCGGTGGAATACATATGTCTGTCAAACTGAATTGATTTAAGCATATATAGCTCCTAGCAATTGTATATAGATTTAGTCTCAGAATTACGCTATGTTATCAAAAGCGATATTATATGAACATTTTTCAAGGCAGGCATATATTGCTCAGTTCCGAATAACAGTTCGAGTTTTTACCTTGAAGATGAAAATTATTCCCGTCTTCAGGGGAGTTGGACTCTAGGTCCCAGGCTGTGGGAAAAGGGGCGGGGAAGGTATTAATATTACCATGTAAACGCCATACAGGTCGCGCGTTTTCCAGACCGCCATTCTCACACACATGGAAGGCGAATTCCGCGTCTAGTGCTGGCTCGATCATAGAAGTTTGTCTTTTCAATCTGCATGGTATGAAAAATAGAAAGAGGACACATTCTACCTGTTTGCATTTTCAATGCCGATCCTGTTATTGTCTCTTGTATAGATGTCTTGTGTATGTTCTAGGGGCAGGCATTACTGTGTCAATATCTTGTCAATAATTGGCATACAAACGCCGAACTTCTTTTCGAAATTTGCAATCAACTTGTAATATTGATGGTACCTTTTGATATGTCACCTAGTGCTTCGTATTTATTTTGCAATCACATTTAAGCGTACATTCCGGTCTGCTCTTAATAGAGTGTTCATAGATCCATAAACAGAGAAATAAGACTGGAGGGATTTCATGTCTACATGTTCAGAAATCATTCGTGATCACATGGCATTGATGGGCAGATTAGGTTCAATATTCTAGGTAATATATGGTGATCCTATTAATCTACTAGGGATATTATTCTAGTAGGTGTTACCAATATATCTGTCACGTGGGCGGACATATTATAAAGTCTCGTGTGGTATTACAGTGCCTCTCTGAGTGAAATATTCCGCATTTACAGCATTATATTGGTTTTAAAAGTCACCAGAATGACGGTTCGTGAACAGCACTTAGGAACAGCTATCTATACTAATATAATAAAGAGAGAGCGCAAACCTTTGAGGCGGGTAATCTCAGGAACCACAGCACCAATCACAACACCCAATACAGCCTTTGAAAGGGCAGTTGCAGCAGAAGGACATAGGCTATGAAGACGCCCACCATATACATTTAAAAGGTAAAAGAACCGTGCCAGCAAAGTAGTCCCTTTTGGGCGTGTCTGCGTTGTGCTGTGGGCGTGTGCTGGGGGCGTGACAAACGCTGGGGGCGTGTGGTACGTTCGCCCTTCATGCCATGTCTCATATAGTGTGCTACAAACAGGGCAGGGTGGGGTCGTGGACCCTATGCCAGGAGGCTCTGCGCCTCTGGCAGTGGCTGGAACATCAGGGTGTGACCCTGGTGGTTCAACACCTGGCAGTTTCTCTGAATGCCAGGGCGGACAAACTCAGCCGTCGGTGCATGATGGATCACGATTGGCGTCTGAACTCGGACGTGGCGCAAGTTCTCTTTCAGCAGTAGGGAGAGCCTTGGTTAGATCTATTCGCCACAGAAGAGAACGCGCAATGTCATCAGTTCTGCGCTTTGGAATTTCCAAGGCGGCACTCGCTCGGAGACGTTTTTCGTCGTGAGTGGAGTTGCGGTCTGTTGTACGCCTTTCCGCCTATACCATTTCTGCCCAGAGTGCTGAAGAAGATCAAGCGCGACCGGGCCCAAGTCATCCTTGTGGCTCCGGACTGGGCGCGAAGGTACTGGTATCCAGAGCTACTCAGTATGTCAGTCGATCCCCCGGTACGTCTGCCTCTTCAGGAGGACCTTCTGTCGCAGTAGCAGGGGACGGTCCTCCACCCGAACCTGTCCAGTCTCCACCTCCATGCTTGGAGATTGAGCGGCGACAGTTGAGGCCATTTGACTTGCCTCCTGAAGTCTGTAACATCATTCTGGCAGCTCGGCGTCCCTCCACAATGTCGGTATACGCCTGCAGGTGGAACAGATTTGTGGCATGGTGCACAGCAAAGGCTGTGGATCCTCTTGCTGCCCCTCTCTCTGAGGTTCTTCTCTTCCTTCTTTCTCTTGCCCAGCAGGGCTCTGCTCTGTGCACTATCTAGGGCTACCTTTCTGCCCTTTCAGCCTTTCTGAGGCTGCCTGATCAACCTTCTTTGTTCAAGTCCCCTATTGTAAATAGATTTCTAAAGGGCATCACACACACGTTCCCTCCTGTTCCGTTTGTGATGCCTAGGTGGGACTTGAACCTGGTTCTTACGTTTCTGTTGTGCGCTCCCTTTGAGCCACTTCACAACTGCCCTCTTCGCCTTCTGACTTTGAAGACTGCTTTCCTGGTTCCCATCACCTCTGCCAGGAGAGTGAGTGAGCTCCAGGCCCTTTCTTGTACCCCACCTTTCCTTTCTGTCCATCCGGACAAAGTGGTGCTGCGTACCAAACCTTCTTTCCTGCCCAAGGTTGTCACGGCCTTCCACATCGGGCAGTCTATCACCTTGCCGACCTTCCCGCCACCGCATCCCTCTAAAGTGGAAGAGCGGCTCCATCGCCTGGACCCAAAACGTGCGCCCGCATTCTACTTGGATCGCACACGCCAGTTCCGGGTGGATGACCAACTCTTTGTTGGTTACGTGGGTGCGAAGAAGGGGAAAGCGGTGCACAAGAGGACCATCTCCCGGTGGATCATCCTGTGTACTCCTTGGCTAGGAAGGAGCCTCCTGCTGGATTGCGGGCTCATTCTACCCGAGCCACGGCGACTACCAGTGCCCTGGGTAGGGGAGTGCCTTTACAAGACATCTGTCAGGCAGCTACGTGGGCATCGCTGCACACGTTCGCAAGACACTACTGCCTGGACAGCCAAATCCGGAGGGATGGCTTCTTTGGCCGTTCCGTCCTCTGGAACTTTCTGGTGTGATTTTGGTTCGCAGACCCACCACCGGGGTTGGTATTGCTGGGGTATCTATTCTAAGGTAAGGAATCTAATACTAACGTGTCTCGTTCAGATGCACAAGTTACTACTTGTGTAACGATATATCTGTAAGAGACATTAGTTAGTATTAGATTCCTTACCGACCCACCCATCCTCCCCGTTCTGCGAACCAATATCTAGGGTTAGGGTTGTCCCCTTCAGGGCCCTAGTTTCAATGGCACCAGTGTTGGTTTTTAACATGGCTCTGCGTTTCTGGCGCGGAAAAGCTGTGTCTAAGAACTGGCGGAGGCGGCGTCTAAGTACTCCGACGACGTCATCACGGCGCCGACGACGGACGCGGAGCCGCAGACGACGCCTACCAACGCGCAAGGGTACTGCTACGCAAAAATTTCCGGATCCAGTCTGATGCCTGGGGATATTCTAAGGTAAGGAATAAGGTAAGGAATCTAATACTAACTAATGTCTCTTACAGATATATCGTTACTCAAGTAGTAACTTGGGCAACAGGAGCAGAAACATGTTGACTGTAAAGTGATATGCATGGATCCAGTAACTAGATCTTAAGGCATACCCATTTATTTTAATAACAAACCACATCCGGTTACAATTAAAAGAGTCCTTTTTGGATGCAGGTCTGTTTTTTATCTTAAACTTCATTCCGGGGGTATGCGTGCACATCTCTGGACACTACTACGCAGCACCAGAGGTTGCCTCAGGCTTGAGGCTGGCATACAGCACGTTTAGATAACCCAATGATAAATGCCACAACGTCTATGTGGGGCGGAAAAACGATATAAACCGCGACTCAACAAACATAGCGTTTATGAGGGTTATCTATCTAAAAAAAACTCGTGTAACGTAGTTAGAAGTGTCCTGCCTTACCTTTGATTTTGGATGGGAGGTTGTTACACCTCCCTGGACAGCAAACCTATTTTTTCACCTTCCCCTACACAAGTTCAGCTCAGCAGCAGGAAGGCAGAATAGTGTCTATGGTCGGCAGTAGAACTAGCTTGCTGTTAGACCCTGAAAGGCTAACATGGGGAGTCCCCCAGTACATAGGATCTTGAATCCAACACTGGAATCGGTGTTGTGGTAACATGTTTGATACCAAATATGACCGGTTTCTGTGCAGTCAATATATAGTTAGGCATCTCGTAATTTACTTGATTTCTACTTTATATATTAAATGGCTGACCGCACTTACAAAGCCTGGTTAATCAACTCCAGCATTTGTAGGGGGTGTCCTGATCCTGCAGGGCACACTCACACTTATATCCTAGCACCCTGCCTTCAGGATTTAAAGGCCTGCCCTAGGGGTTACTTATAGGTTTTAAGTGCAGTGATCTCAGATATAAGGAAACTTATATCTGTTGTAAGTGGTACTAGCACCAACTCACACAGGCTGCAATGGCTGGCCTGTAGTCTCAATTTGAGTGATCTCTCACGGGTGGACTAATACATGCTGCAGCCCAGGCGAGACCCCTGGTGCACCTATGCCCTGAGTACCTTAGTACCATGTACTAGGTGTGAGAAGCTGGCTTACTATATGATGCTCACCTATGTAAGTGCAGCACCCTGTCCTAATCCAAACAACCCTTAAAGTGATTTTAGACTTAGACAACCCTAGAAAGCTTTCTAAGTGGTACTGTGGGGAGCAGCCTTCAAGCTAGTCTAGAAGGAGTGTAAAGCAGCTTGTTTTACCAGTGTATAATCTTATTGGTATATGTAGGAAAGTAGGATCGACTTCTTATGGTACCCCCACTTTTTCCTTGATATTGCTCTGTTTTGACCAGTCTGACTGGGATCCTGCTCATCAGGACCCCAGTCTATCTGCTTTCTCCTTTAAACTGTTATACATGTACTTTGGTACACTCCAGATTGGATACTGGGGTACCCTTATGAGTCCCTAGTATATGGTACCCATTTACCCAGGGCATAGGTACCCCGGAGGCCTCCCAATGGGCTGAAGCATGTATTATGCCACCCATGAAAGACCATGTGAAAGGGAACTACAGGTCTGCTACTCAAACCTGTGTAAGTTGGTGCTTTCACCACTTACTTTAGATATAGGTTCACTATATCTATAGGTCACTACACTTAAAACATATGTCACCCCTATAGCAGGCCTTAACCATCCTGAAGGCAGGATGCTGGGTTTTACGTGAGAGGGTGCCCCTGCATGAGCAGAGCCCCCCCCGCAGCCTTCGGAGACCATTCTCCCAGGTTGTCTGTGATTCAGCCAGACATATAGGTAGAGGTGCATTATAACCTCACAGTAAATGCTATCACGAAAACGGCTGAAATAAAACATGTTGTCTTTGGTATCAAACACCTTGGAATCATACCTCCACACCGGTAACCGGTGTGGGAGGTATGATGCCACCCTTCTGAAGTGAGCTACGTGGGGTCAAGCTCGAGCAGAGGAATGCAGCACAATAGGCATCCTGTCACAGGGCGGTGTGACCACCTCCCAGACAGGATTTAGTGTATTAGGGCTGGGTGGGTGCGCTCTGAGAGTGCCTGAAAGTCTGCACCTGGGGCACATTTGATGTCCCTGTGCATAGTCCAGCTCAAACCAGTTCTGAGAGCCTTGGCTCATGCTCTGGCAAGAAACTGGACAAAAGTCATGGGACGAGCCTCCCCTCTGTCCTGACCCTCCCCTAGGAGGGTCCCCCAAATTTGTCCAACGCTCTCATGTGGGTACAAAAGGGCTTACCTCACTGTAGCTCTTTAGATTTTATGTGGACAAGATTCTACAAGAAGAAACCACTGCCCTTCGACCTTCTGGACACTCTGGACTTCGACTGGGCCCGACTTTGTCTCCCTCTCCGTCCAAAGTTTTGTCTGTGCCCTTGCTCCATACAGGCTCTGTGCAGGACCTGTGGTGCACTAAGGATAACTGAAGAATCTCCCTTGGGGTGAAGGAGTCACTCCCCTGAATTCGCATGCACCTCCTCGCAACTGACCGATCTGCTGCTCCCCAGCTCCGGCGGACTCTGAAGACTCTAGCCAGACAGGAGGTGGGTTTCGAAGGTCCCTGAGGTTGATATGCCCTCTCAGCAAGTTTGAGGCCAGTCTCCCTTGTGGGGGCTGCATAACCCGAACCGCTGTGCACCGCGTCTATTTGCAAGTGCATATGTTTGGTGGCGATTCTCGAGGTTGTGAATTGGACTCCCTGTAGTCCTGAGCCTGAGCAGTATTTCCACCAAAGAACTGTGGCCTCCTCCCAATGAGTGCTCCGTGGGCTGATACTTTGTGATCTTGCTCGAGGTCCCCTCGCGACTCCCGGTCATTCGGCCTGTTGGTCCTCCTGAGGTTCATCTTGAATTCTGTTGGGCTCTTCTGGTTGCTCCAGACATGCCCTGGCTCCCCATTTCTTGGTGAGTCTCCTGGACCTTGCTGGTCCACACCGTAACCTACTTGACCTTCCTACTTGGATTGCTTTTGCCAAGGCTTGTTGGTGCTCCAGCCAGACACCGACCCCTCCTCACTCTGCATCCTTTGTGGGACAGCTCGTATCTGGCTCCTGGTCATCGACATCTCCTGGTCCCTGTGGCTGCAGAGACAAGCATCCCTTCTTTGCACCTGAAGCACCCAACATCGGTGGGCATTCGTCTCCCAAGCACCTGGTCATGCTGAAGAGATATAAAGAAGTCACCGAAAGGAATCCATGAGGCTGCTACCCGCCAGCAAATCCTAATCATCAAAGGATTGCTGCAAGAAGTTTTGTGATCCTTGCATCTCTACCACAAGGATGAAAATAGAATTGTAGGAAGAATAATCTATCGATAGACGGTTGAAAGTTGAAGATATTTTCCGCAGAATGTCTGTACCACGAACGTGAGCAGTATAGCTTCTGCCACCGACAGGATTCCCACACTATTTAGCCCCAGATCCTATTTTTATGGTTTGGGGTCCTTGTAGATCAGAGAAAGATACATCTTATGGTCAATATACGGACCTGCTACTTTGAGAACAGGAGGTGTTTGCCCCTGAAGTCCAGAGATAGTAACAATCTGGTGCTCAAGAGAGATATATATATATATACCTCAAAACCTCTATTGTAAATGAGGTGATTTTAACTGTTCCAGTTTTATCAGCTTGAGAGAGTCATACAACGTTGATCTTGATAAAGATAGCATTACATTAATATTCCCTTTGAAACGCGGCGACGCTTGAGTTGTTAGGAACACAATCCGTATTATCACTGAGACTTTTGAGTGCCCATAGAGTGTATGGCACCCAGTCTCAGTCATTGAGGAAGAATTATCATGGATGTGATCAGTTTAAGACAATGTGTTTGGTCTACTATTTGTACTCTCCAATACATTTTAAATTTATGTTGCTCAATGTTTTTTACTGTGTTTTTTATATTTCATGATGCAGTGCTATTATTGTTCATACCTGTTTTATTTGATTGTGTGTCTCATGACGACTAAAATAATTTTAATTTACTGTTAATAGTCTGGTCCATAATAGTAGTCATGGGTATACAGACATATTCTCCTATTCTGAGTGTAATGGATGTGATTGAGTGATGAAGTTGGAGACTTTGGTCCTGTAATAGACATTGTGGGTTGTTGAGTGCTGTCCAAAGGAAAACTTTGCGATTACATGCTGAAGAGACCCAGACTCTGTACCCTCTGCTTTCAGGTTCCTTTCTTCAAGAATCTATCCTTGGATTCAACTGGACCCTTTTCACCTTCACGACAGCAGCACTTCTTCGAAGCCTTTCCTTAGAGAACGACGACGGTTTCCAATGCCACTTCAACCCTATGCACCTGGCTCCTCTGGGATAGGTAACTCGGGTACTTTGGAATCCACGCTTGGGGTGGCTCTCCAACCACTTAATTTCCAAAGGGTTTCCGCGACGGGTCCTTAAACAGTAAAATTGCAACCGCAACTTCCCCATAGAATTGTACGGAGCCTGCGTCGTGTTAGCACACTGCACCCGTCCTCCGTGGGGTCCCTATCTACTCACTTTGGGTGGTTCCTTGTGGTCACCGACGACGGCAACGATGACTACAGCGACGTCGACGGCAAAGTCGTCGACGAGAGTGACAGCGTCGACGACGACGACAGTGTCGTCGACGAGAGCCTCGAGGACGACAACTTTAACAACAACGCCGGCTGGGTCGTCGACAATTTCATCGTCGACGACATCGACGAAGCCTATCTCGTCGTAGAGAGTACAAGCGTCCACGAGGCATGTTCCGTTGGAGGCGTCGACGACGTCTGTACACACAGTACCATCGTCGACGGAACCGTCGACGATTTTAGCATCGGAGAAAAGGATCACTGTTTCTGTCACAAGAATTACGCTGGAGATGACATCTCCTAGGAGAGTAACCCCCTTGCCACCAGCTCTGCTATTTGATGAAGAGGAGTCAGATGAGGATGATCAGGACTCATATGGCTACGCTAATAGTCCCTCTCAACTTCTGGTCAAATGTCAGGAGACGGACTCTGAAGGAGGGTATGACCAGGAAGATGGTTATCATCATCGGCTGCCCAATCACAGCATTATTCAGGTCAAGACATGGTTACGGTACCATCTTCTTTCCTGCAGGACCTGCATTAGACTACAAATCTAAGACTACAAGGCCGGTTTCGGCTCCAGTAGTGCCAGCAGCACCTGTCTCGGCTCCTGCCTCAGCGGCTGCTCCTGAATTACCTGCTCAGGCGTCCCCCTCAGCCATAGGCAACTATTCCGCAAGAGCCTTCCAGACCTGCAGACAGCCATGATGATTCCTCGGATGAGGATCGTGATTCGGATCTTGACACTGATCAAGCTGCTGAATGGGATGAATACATCATTCCGGACCCTCCATCCCCATGTCCGGATCCGGTGGATTCCCCGCCAGCGGATGTAGGGGGTTTTCATCAGCTGATGGAAAGAGCGGCTGGCAGGTTCAAGTTGGCTATGCCTGCAGTGGCCACGGAATGTTTCTTGTATGACTTCAAGGAACCTTATCAGAAGACGACAAGGTCCATACCTATAGTACAACATCTGTGGGAGGAAGGCCTTAAGGCTATGAAGAACCCAGTGACGGTGGTCCCTGTACTACCGCGTCTAGATAAAAAATACAAAGCACCTGACGATGGACCAGCTGCCTTAACGGGCCACCCAAAACCGGACTCAGTTATTTCGCAAGCGGCGCAGAGGAAATCCCGCAACCCCTCTGCTCCCTTAACAATGCCTCCGGACAAGGAAGGACGGAGATTGGACAATGCTGGGAAGAGATTCTCGTCGATGGCGAGTCTTCTGGTGCGAGCAGCCAATGCCCTGGCAATATTGGGCAGATACGACTGCCAGCTTTGGTGTGATGTCACTCCATTCCTGGATCAGCTTCCTCCAGAATCGAAATCAGAGGCAAAAAAGACCTTACAAGAGGGGGAGGCGACTTCAATGGAGATCATTGACTGTGCCATGGACATTGCCACGACGGCGTTTCGTTCGTTGGTTGGGGCTGCAGTCCTACGTCGCCTGGGGTGGTTGAAGGCGACCTGGTTTCGACCTGAGATCCAAAATAAAGTCCTAGATCTTCCCTTTGATGGGGAAGCACTATTCGGAAAGCTAATTGACGACACTCTCCAAGACATCAAAAAAGACACTGAGACCGCCGGATCTTTGGGTACGCTTCAGTACCGCAAGACTCCTTTTAAAGGATCCAGAGGCTGAGGTTTGAACTACAGAGGATCCTATCAGCAGCAGCGATATTCATCCTACGGCTCAGGATCCCAGCAATACCGCCAGCCTTATCAACAAAGGCAGGACCAATCCTCCAATTACTCCAGGCCTTACAACAAGGGGAAACAAGCTCGCCAGGGACGTGATACGTCCAAGCGACAATATGTATGTATGTATGTATGTATGTATAGGCATTTATATAGCGCACTACTTACCCGTAGGGTCCCAAGGCGCTTCGACCGCTGCGAAACCCTTCCTGGCTTCCCTGAGAGATGGTCCCTTAATGGGTATCTCCAGGGTGAGACCAGGCATCCCCGGCGGTCTGGTGGGGCCGTTAGTGAAGATGAGGCAAGCTAATGCCCAGAGTTGCCGAGTGTGAACGCTGATCAGAGTGGGCACCGAGGCGAGAGAATTATCGAGTCCGTTGACCCTGGTCCAGAAACCTGCCGCGCCGGGAATCGAACCCTGGTCCCGGGCCGTCCTCTGCTCTCGGGTCTGCCGCCTCTAACCAGTGAGCCACACTACTTCACCATAGCGGCCTCCAGGCTCTTCCTACTGTTCCCTCCTCCAAGAAGTCATCAGTAGTGTGGCTCACTGGTTAGAGGCGGGTGGAGTAGTGTGGCTCACTGGTTAGAGGCGGCAGGCCTGAGAGCAGAAGTCAGCCCGGGACCAGGGTTCAATTCCCGACGCGGCAGGGTCGTGGACCTTGGTCAGCGGACTCGATAATTCTCGCTTCGGTGCTTACTATAATCAGGGGTTCCACTCGGCAACTCTGGGCATTAGCTTGCCTAATCTCCACAACGGCCCCACCAATTCCGGGGATGCCTGGCTCCACCTTGGGGACTCCCAGTAAAGGACCATCCCACAGGGAAAGCCAGGACGGGTTCCCCAGAGTTATACAGCGCCGGGACGCCCCGTTGCTGGGGCAGCTGTGCGCTTTACAAGTATACTACATTTACATTTACATTTAGTTGGAGGCAGGGTAACCAAATACCTTCGGAATTGGTCCAAGATAACATCGGACCGTTGGGTGCTCAACATCATTCGAAAAGGCCATACCTTGGAATTTACGCAAATCCCACCTCCCAAGCCCCCTGCAGCCATTCCATCAAAACACCTGCGTCTTCTGTGGCTCATAGTTCATCAGATGCTCCAGAAGGGGGCTATAGAGCCGGTTCCCGCCGACCAAAGAGGACAAGGATTCTATTCCAGGTTCTTCCTGGTAAAGAAGACGCTGGAAAAATGGTGCCCCATTTTAGATCTCAGGTAGCTCAACACCTATCTCATCTCCCTGTCTTTCCGGATGGTCTCTCTTCAAGACATCTTGCAGCTGATCAATCCTGGGGATTTCATGGCCACACTCAATCTCGAGGATGCATACTTTCATGTACCGATTCACACAGCACACAGAAGGTTTCTACGATTCACAGTAGCCAAGAGCCACTTTCAATTCAGGGTTTTACCCTTTGGTCTTTGCTCAGCCCCGAGGATCTTCACGAAGGTGCTGGCGCCAGTAGCAGCATTCCTGCGAAGGAACCATTTTCAAGTCTTCCCCTACCTGGACGACTGGTTTCTGAAGGCCCCGTCCAGGGAAGCAGCGCGGGATGCTGTTCAGGCTTGTACAAACTTGTTTCAAAATCTGGGACTCACTTTAAACAAAGACAAATCATCTCTGGTTCCGTCCAGAAAGGCACGTTTCCTGGGAGCCATCCTGGACTCAAAACTCTCAAAGGTTTTCCCAACCCTGGAAAGGAGGGAAAAACTGCAAACCTTGGCTCGGGACTTACAAAAAAGAAGGTGTCTTTCAGTACGCCGCTACAGATCTCTGCTGGGGGTAATTTCATCATGCATACCTCTGATTCCTCACTGCTGACTGAGAATGCGTCCTCTGCAGGAACAACTAGACATCCACTGGAAACAGATTCACGGATCATTCGACGACAGGGTACCCGTCACTCCGATGATGAGAAGAGCGGCCTTATGGTGGACAGATCAGAAAAACTTGTCCCAAGGTCTATCCTTCGTAAGCGATCTGTCTCCTCAAGTAGTAACAACAGACGCGTCATTGGAGGGTTGGGGAGCAGTGATGCAAGACCTACATGTCAGTGGCCATTGGTCTCCTCACGATCGAGGGCTGCACATCAATCTCTTGGAACTAAGAGCAATAAAACTGGCTCTACAAGCCTTTCTTCCTCGCCTAGGAGGTTCACAAGTGCTCATCAGAATGGACAACACCACGGCCATGCATTGTGTAAACAAGGAAGGAGGAACCAGATCTCTTCCGTTGTCGTAGGAAGCTCAACAGATCTGGGAATGGGCGATCCTTCACGGGATATCGCTGAAGGCAGAACACTTGCCAGGAGTTCTAAACGAGAACGCCAACAGGCTGAGCAGGTTATCCTCACTCAATCACGAGTGGGAGTTGAACCAGCGAGTTCTAGAAGAGGTCTTCAGCCAGTGGGGCAGACCAGCGATAGATCTCTTTGCCACACTGACCAACAAGAAATGCCGGTCTTATGCAAGCAAGCTTCACCACCGAGGATCATTGGGGAATGCGCTTTCGATAGCCTGGTCAAGGACATTTGTCTACGTCTTTCCCCCATCCCTCTGATCCCGCGGCTCATCAGGAAGATCAAGGTGGAACCATGCAGGATGATCTTGATAACCCCTGCTTGGCCGAGACAGTTCTGATACACGGAGCTCCATCTGTTGTCGCTAGCTCCTCCTCTCCACTTGAGGACTATTCCAGATCTCCTCACAATGTCCGCAGGACAGGTTTGGCACCCAGATCCACAGTCATTACACCTGACAGCATGGCTCCTGAGCAGCGAGAATTTATGAATCTCCCCATCTCAAACGGAATTAAGGAAGTCCTCTCCCAGGCGAGGGCTCCTTCCACGAACAGGACTTACCGCTTTAAATGGAAGAGATTTTGTGTTTGGTGCAGGAGAGAGGGAATTGACCCCTTTACTTCAAAGCCTCATCAGCTTCTACCTTATCTTTTGTCCCTGGCTAAGTCGGGGCTGGCCCATTCTTCTATAAAGGTTCATTTGGCAGCCATTTCGAGATACAGACGGTCTGGGTCTGGACCTTCGTTGTGGTCTTCCAGGATTGTTAAACAATTTCTTAAGGGCTTGTTCCGGGTCTATCCACCAGTGAGGCCTCCTACTTGGCACCTAAATCGAGTCCTCACTCAACTCATGAAAAACCCATTTGAACCAATTCATCGTTCTGACATGAAGTTCCTTTCATGGAAATTGGCTCTCCTTCGTGCCCTCACATCGGCAAGACGTATTGGAGAATTGCAGGCTCTAACAATCCAGGAGCCTTTCCTACAATTTCAAAGGAACACTGTTATCTTGAGAACTAACCCTAGGTTCATACCCAAGATTCCCTCGGACTTCAACATGAACGAGCCGGTTATTCTGAAAGCGTTCTTTCCTCAACCGGCTACACCGGTGGAGAAGTCGCTGCATTCTCTGGATGTACAACGATGTTTAAAATTCTATTTGGATCGTACTAAAGGATTTCGGAAATCCTCTCAATTGTTTGTTGCTTTTGGGGGTCCAAGCAAAGGCCTCCCACTGTCAAAACAGGGGATAGCAAGATGGATTACAAGGGCCATTCTACATTGCAATACTGCAGCAGGGTGGCTGCAGTATGGCTGTTCCACTCCAAGGCTGACCTGGTCTGTATGTTTTGCGTGAAATCTGTCGCCATTTGTTGTTTGGAGGTGCATGTTGCAGCATCTCTATGTGATTGTCACCATATTTGTGCCTGTGTGGCAGGGTTCGGGCACATTCCACAAGATCAGTGGCTTCTTCAACAGCCCTCTTTGCGGGGTGCAGATTAAGGACATTTGCAGAGCTGCTACCTGGAGCAGCGTCCACACATTTACTAAGCATTACTGCTTGGAATCCTTACAGCAAGAGGATGCGGCAGTGGGCCAGGCTGTCCTGAGGAACCTCTTCCAATAATTGGTGAGCTTTCCTTTCTATCCCACCTTCCGTTATTTTGCACATTTTGTAACTTTATGTCATGTTGACTGTTACAATGTACTTATTATACAAAATGTGTTTTTTATTGCTAACTGCTTGCTACTCTGATACAAAAGCATGGGATTATATGAAAGTTCCAATACTGGGGCACGAAAACAAGTTACTTACCTGTAACTTTGGTTCCCCAGTATTGGTAACTTTCATAGATTCCCATGCGCCCACCCACCTCCCCGAGGAAAGCTCAGCCTACAGCAGATATGGTGACTGTTACACAATGGCTAAAAAAATCTGAGGCTCTGAGGTTCCTTCAGTAGGGTTCTATTGGGTGAGGCTCTTCTGATTGACTGATGCCTAAGTTTGGTCTCTTTTACAAAAAGAGGTTGACATGCTACAAAAGGGAATGAGGCCTAGGCCTTTTTCTTTAGGTCGAGCTGGAGATTGCGTCCAGCTCGACAACTTATGTTGCCCGTCTCCTGGGAATCTGAGACAGGGGTCGGGCACGCGCGGCGATCGGTTTCTGTGGACGCGCACGTCCAGGCCGGCGCCGTGCACAACCCCTGCCTCAGATTCCCTGAAGTGCGCAAACACACACACACACACACGCGCGCACACACACACACACACACACACACACACACACGCGCACACACACACACACACACACACACACAAACACACACACATTTCAGCCGAGGGATTGGTTGTTATGGAACCCGGAAGTGCTACAATGACGTCCATTAAAAGATTAGTAAAGGAAGACGGACGTAAAGCTAAATTTACGGACAGTCCGTGTAAGTAACGGATAGGAAGTTGGCGTAGTTTGGAATCGCAAAACGGGTGGCGGGGCTGGTGCTATTTTTACAGAAATCTATTTTGTGTTTTTAGTTTGTAGTTTTTGATAGAGGCTTGTCCTAAATTAGGCGCTACCTCCAGTTTTACCGATACCCCATACCAGGCAAGAAAGCAATTAAGCAAAGATGCTGCATTGTTTATATTTACAGAAATATACCGTTTATGTTTTAATTTTTTTTCTGATGCAAGAAAAATTATTCATATTGATATTTAGGTTTACAAAGGATTAGGGTACCAACATGTATGCGGAATTGAGGACACAGAGAGTGACTCGGAAACGAAACGCAGAACCCGTCTGTATAATATTTATCTGTTTACCAGCGTAAGAGCGTCAGGGCATCTCTCATGCCGAGATTTGTGCCCTTGTCACTGAGTCGTGAGAAACCCTTATTTTCGGCAACTGACGGGGCTATCCTGTTACCCGTTTAACACCCACGAGAAACGGTGCACAGGAAAGCTGGTGCCTGGTACATTACAAAGGGCGAGGACGGCGATAAGAAATAGGACGATGCCGGGGCGTCCAGGCGTATTCCATTTACAATTTGCTAAGTAAGGTTTTTGTTTGCACGGCTGCTCACCAGGGAGTGCTTTCCAGTGTCCTTTATATAGTTAACAGCGTGCCTGCTATTTATTTTACTAGAACGGACTCATCACCATTCTGTAAATGTCAGGAGCTCAGTTTCATTTTTGGATCTGTGTGTGTGTGTGTGTGTGTGTGCGTGCGTGTGTGTGTGTGTGTGTGTCAGTGTGTGTGTGTGTCAGTGTGTGTGTGTGTGTCAGTGTGAGTGACAGTGTGAGTGACAGTGTGTGACAGTGAGTGACAGTGTGTGACAGAACGACAGAACGATTCTGAGGAGAGATAAGCGAGGCTTTCCCAATGCCCAGCTGAAGCATCTGTTTGTTTCTCTGCAGGCCTCTAATGGAACAAGCAGATCGCAGGTCAAACCTCCCTAACATGGTTTTGAAAAATACTAGCTTCTAGTAATGGTTAAACAGGAACAAGAGATAAAGGTCCTCATTCCAAAAACAAATAACGGTGGTGGTAAATCAATGAGTGAATAAAGTCTCAAGATGGACTACCGCTAGAGACAAACACTGCCATTGGTTATAACCACCAGTGGCAAAAAATACTTTTCACAGGATGCTTAATTTCCCGGTTTCAGCGGCTAAATGTGATATTTTAATTTACTACTAGGGATTAATTGTTGCCTCATGGGCAAAAATATGTCACTGTTAACCTAAGAAAGTATAAATTAAGAGGTTAGAGAAAGAAACTTTGGGCCTAATTTAAAGTTCGGAAGAAGGGATACTCCATTACAAATGTAACGGGTAGTCTGTCCGTCAGATTACAAGTACATTATATCCTGTGGCAGGGGTTTCCAAACTATGGCCCACGGGCCAACTACGGCCTGCTACAGGATTTTATCCGGTCCATGAGGCAGCCTGGCTGCAATATGCTGCTACTCCCCGCCGGCAGCTTTGCCTGCAAGTTTCCAGTCTCCCGAGGGAACACTTCACACCATCACTCTACTGCTGCTCTTTTAAAAGCGTTATAAAATGTAAGACCACCTCTAGCCTAAAGGGTGATGTTAAATGTTATAATGCTTTCAAAACAGCAGTAGCCAGTGGTGTGTTGGCCTACAGGGTCGTCAAATAGCAGTAGCACACTAAAGTGCTACCAATGACGGATGGCCTTGGTAAAATTGTCTTGGCCTGCCCCCACTCTCCCCTCCCTTTCATCCTAAAAGTCCGTCCCTTGTGCCTCGCCTCATCACCACGCCTTACAGTCTCTAGACATCGGACCATGCCCTGTGGTGCAAAAAGCCAGGCCGGCAGCTGGTCTGAGTCTAGTCCTCCAGCACCCGAGTGACAACTAAACACGATAAGTGCTGCACTGCCTAGGTGCATTACCAATTGCCAAAACTGTGAATTTTTTTATACTCCGCATGGAGGTACATGATGCCGCAAATCCAGGGCCGGCCTTCGCTCAGGTGGCGCAGAGATTGGCACCCTAGGCCCAGGTAGCCCACAGGGTTTTTAGGTCGAGCTATTTATAGCTCTGAACTATTGTGGTTGAAACAACCCTCTTGAACAAGTGGATTTCTCCCAATGCATGTTGTCTACTGAAGCGTGAAGCTTCGCCAGGCGTGCGCTTGGCCTCACTCACACCCCATATGCTCGTTCCCTCCCACTCGCTTGCTCCCCTGCTCCCCCCACCCGACTTGAAAGGAAGCCTCCCACACCAACATTTGTCTCTCACACCACCAGACATCAAAGGCTGCTGCTCCCCTGACCACCCACCCCCCACAGCAATGCCCATATGCTCTCACCTCCTGTCTCTCCCCCCTCTCTCTCACGCTCTCTTCTTCCCTCCTCTCATTTACTCTCCCTCAAACACTCGCTTATGTTTACTCTCCATCCTTCCCCCTCCCATATCCTCTCCCTCCAAGCTAGTGGCTTCTCATTAATGCCTGTGAGAAGTTGGCCTGATATATGATGCTCACTAGTTCTAGTGATCACCTTGTATCAGTCCAAACAACCCTTATGGTGATTGGTTGTAAGTCAACCTTATAGACCAGCTATCCTAATGGTAGCATGGACAAAGCAGTCTTAGGCTAAACTCTTTTGGCATGTGAAGCCAGCCATTTTACCACAATATAACCCCTTGAATACCAGATGAAAGGACACCACACAGGTTGTTATGAAAATAAACACTATATTTAATAATAACAACACCTCTGAACTCTTTATGATGTCAGAGGGCTAAGCACATGACAATCTCTTACGAAAAATACGACAAGTTGCACAAAATTACAATGGTGCCCTAGAGGCACGACAAACCATATACTAAGGAATGGAGCTGTCCAGAGGCTGGAGGTTCGCTAGGACTACGCTATCTTCACCTTAGGTAAGTAATAGGAGGCCCACGGGATGCGTGTGCAGAGTGTGAACTCACACGCGAGATGCGTAACAACGTCTATGGACAGTACAGTTCAAGTTAAAGGTGAGTACGGACAATCCTGACTAGTTAGGACTAAAACAACTGTGGAACTGGACACTAGGACAGTTAAACTACCCTTGAGCACCGAAATGCTCTCGTTACCTCACCCACGGCTGCGGGTGCATAGGTGTCAAAGTGTGTCGGGTTATCGCGTTGAAGTAAATGGAGCCTGAAAGAAAAGATGCTGCAGGCGACCAGGAGGAAGATGTCCGGTGCGATCCAAGGGTGGATCAGTGAAGAAGAGGACCTGAAAGCAGAGGGGACTGTGTTCAAAGTCACTAGACAGTGACCGGTGTGGAACCAGGAAGGAACCAGATGCTGTCGTCGCGATCAGGTGAAGAGTGGACGCTTGTCTCTGCAGCCACGTGGACCAGGAGGTGTCTTCGACAACCAGGATGGAGGCACGAGCTGTCCCACGCAGGCTCTCGCTGTCGGCGGTGTTGGATCCGGATTCGGCGTCAACAGGCCTTGGCAAAAGCAACCCACGCGGTGAGTGGAAACGAACCAGGAGGGTCCAGGGTGCCCCTCTTTTGGAAGGGAGCAAGGGCCAGTCTGGAGCAACCAGACCAGCAGTGAAGATTTCAAAGTTCGTCGTCTAGGAGGCCACTAGCCAGCCGGCAAGTGACCGGACAACGCGTCGAGCAGCAAACAAGCAGAAGGGCCCCACGCAGATCTCGTGGAAGCTGGAGAGCTGATCTTCGGTGCAGGAGCTGCTCGGGGTTGGGGCTTCTCAGTCCCCAAAGCACTTGGTCAAGTTTACCTCGGGAGTCGTGCTGAAAGCGAAGTGCAGTTTCTTTCAAGATGGCCGGTCCCACGTGTCTCGTCGCACCCACGGATCTCAGCTGTGCTGCAGATGTAGGTTGAGGTCGGAGAGGTCTGGGAATCCGGGTCTCGTCGGGCTCTGAAGTCTGGATCCTCGAGGGAAGACGACAAAGTGAAGCCGCTGGATGCTTGATGGTGCCTGCTTGTGCAGGGTGGAGACTCCCTGCCCACAAGGGAGATTCTTCAGTCTTCTGTGGAGCAGAACGTCGAAGTCCAGAGTTTCTTCTTGTAAGTTGTTCAGGATAATCTAATCTGGAATGGGGCCAGCTCCTACCTTTATTCTCCTAAAGGGGGCTGCACTACTGACTAGGTCCCTCCCCTGGGTGGGACCAGGAAGGGTGGTGCTACACCCCCTATCCTTTGTCCGGTTTCGCGCCAGAGCTGGGGCAGGGATGCCCCAGCAACTGGTTTGAACCGGTGTATGCACAGTACACCTTGTGTGCCCCAGGCATGTCTCATTCCTTTCAGGCCTGTCCTACTCAATACACAAAATCCTGTCTGGGGTGGTGCTAGCACCTCCCAAGGCAGGAAACCCTTTGTCCAAGCCTCCCTCGCTGGAAGGACTCCCAGCAGCAGGAGGTCAGACTTGTGTCTGTGGTGGCAGCATCCATTTTGTGATGCCAAGGCTCGAGTTAACTTTAACCGGGGTTCACAGTTACATACATGTCGTGCCCCTCTAGAAGGGTGGAATGCTACCCCCGTCGCCAGAATTGGCGAGGGGGTAGTATTCCAATTCGTATGACACCTTACTCGACATGTTTTGATAATGTTATACCAGAGTTAGCATTTAACCGCGAGGATTAAAATGCACTTAAGAGTATATGGTATAGCGTTATCATGGAACAGCTATTAGGACTTGGTTCCGCAAGCTGCAGACGGGCTCAGCTCATGCCAGAGCACCATCTCACATAATTCCAATGTGTCCATTTTAGGGTTAGATATAGGTATATATATAGGTATACTATATCTATAGCAAAGGGTGATTACACCACCTTGCCCCAGCTGTCGTGCAGCCAGTTGTGTCAGTTTTAGATGGCCAGCCAGGGGTGGCATAATACATGCTTCAGCCCCTGGTAGGCCCTGGGTACCCCTATGCCCTGGATACCTAAGGTACACTGTACAGGGACTGATAAGGTGGCCCAGTACCAATTGGTAAATGCACCTAAAGTACATGGTTGTCAATTTAGAGAGAGAACAGCTAGGCTGTGGGTCTGATTAGCAGGCCCACAGCCAGGGAAAGTCGTAAACCAGTGAAGCAAAAAGCAAATATCTGGGGTGACCATAGGATTGCAGACCCCACTCTCCTCCTTTCTCTCTCTCTCCCTCTTCACAGCCCTCTCTCTCTCTTCACAGCCCTCTCTCTCATTAATCTTCCGCTGTCTCTCAGTCTTGTTAATAAGACATGCTGCTGTTTCCTTTCTTTCTTTCTACCCTCCTTTTCTCTTCTCTCATTTTCTTCTCCCCTTCTATGTTTTCTCTCCCTCGCTAGTCGCTACGCCCTTCACCACCTTTCTTTTTTTCCTTCATCTCATCTTTCATTCTCTGTCTCGTTATCTTTCCCTCGTCTCTCTTTCCTTCCCCTTCCCTTTGTGTAATTTCCTCTGGTTTCTTTCGGTCTTGTTTGTGTTTGTTTTTTAGACATGGAAAAATTAAGTGATTTGCCCAGAATCACAGGGTGCTGCTCAGTTTCAAAATCCGCGGCTCTGGCGTAAGACATCCTACGCTTTTATGCAAGAGAGCAGAATCTACTACAGATTAGACAGGGACTCTTTCCACTTGGCTATGATTTCTGTCGCTCGCTTTCCATTTTTTTCTCCCATGAATTTCAATTTGAGAATGCTTTATTGACAATGCCAGAGCGTTTAAAATTCACAAATAAGGGTATACTTCGCATCCGATTTTAAGAGCCCTTTGATGGTGCTTCAAACTGGAAGGTATTTCACCTCTTCCTGCCTCCCTTGAGTTGTTATCAAGAAGTAGACTGCTTTGGATTTACGAAAGTGAAGGCCTGGTGTCCCCGTTCTGCTTGTACTCGGACAGGATGTTGAGACGCCTTCCGGGCTGCCTGGCTTCTTGTTATTCACTCTCTCTCACACACTTTCTCTCTCTCTCACACACACACACACACACACACACACACACTCTCTCTCTCTGTCTCTCTCTCGTTCTAGCACACACACACTCACGCCACAGCATCACTCAACGCAACAGCATCACTCAGCACAACAGCATCACTCAATGCCACAGCATCACTCAACGCCACAGCATCACTCAACGCCACAGCATCACTCAACGCCACAGCATCACTCAACGCCACAGCATCACTCAACACCACAGCATCACTCAACACCACAGCATCACTCAACGCCACAGCATTACTCAATGCCACAGCATCACTCAACGCCACAGCATTACTCAATGCCACAGCATCACTCAATGCCACAGCATCACTCAACGCCACAACATCACTCAGCACCACTCAACGCCACAGCACCACTGAATGCCACAGCATCACTCAGCACAACTGAATGCCACAGCATCACGAAGCACCACTGAATGCCATAGCATCACTCAGCACCACTGAATGCCACAGCATCACTCAGCACCACTGAAGGCCACAGCATCACTCAGCACCACTGAAGGCCACAGCATCACTCAGCACCACTGAAGGCCACAGCATCACTCAGCACCACTGAAGGCCACAGCATCACTCAGCACCACTGAAAGCCACAGCATCACTCTGTGCAACCATTCAACAACAACTGGTTCTAATATGCTCTCTCAATGTTTCATGATTTATTACAAATGTCACAAAAAGATGTTAATATTTCACTTCTGTTCTTGGATTTTCATCACAATAAAATACACTGAACATAATCTTTCCAAAAGTTATTTACAAAAGTTTAAGCTATTGCCATTATAAATTACAATAACTTTTATTTAAGTATTAATTATTTTTAAAAAAAACATTGTTATTTGTAATATTAATACATCTAAGTCATGTAAATTCAACACATATTGCATTACAAATGCTATAGGTGTCACGTTTGCGAAAGTTAAAACTATTGGCATTGTAAATGACAAAGCTATTAATTTCGCTATTTTCAAAACCAACACATAAATAAAACAATTGTCATTTACAATACCAATACCTCAAACTTTCCTAATGCGAGACCTTTTTTGTACCTACTGCTATGGTATTTTTGTTACAGAGGCTCCCATTCCGACGACGGGGAATGATACAAAAGCATGGGAATCTATGAAAGTTACCAATACTGGGGAACCAAAGTTACAGGTAAGTAACTTGTTTTCTTACACAGTGGTCACCAAGGGGGGGGTCATCACCATATACTAAAATAGTGGGATGCGAAACACAACTGAAGTCAAGACTTTACCCAGAAGACGTAAAAGTGCTGGGGACCCAAGGAACCACCCAAGGTAAGTAGCGAGGCACCGAATGGAGGCTGTGTGCAGTGTGGGAACACGACTCCATGCTCAATTCAAGTCAATGGGTAAGTCGTGGTTGCAATTTGAAAGAAGGAGGACCATTCCCAGTGGACCCTGAAGAAACGCTGTAAAAGACAGAAGGTTGGAAGCCACCTCATCCGTGGATACCTTAGGAACCAGGATACCTACACCAGGGAAGCCGGGTGCATAGGTGCGTACTGGTGTCGGAAACTGTCGTCAAATTTAATGGAGGACTTCAGGAAGATGCTGCTGGTGAAGAAGTGGAAAGCGTCCGGTGGAATCAGAAGCTAGATTCGGATTAGGAAGTACCTTCAAGCAGAGGGGACAGTGTCTATGTCACTCAGGAGTGACCATGGGGCACTGAAGTCGAATGCCCACGGATGTCGGGTGTTGCAGGAGAGTTGACGGTGACCTTGGGTCTGCTGCTGGGTGGACCAGGCGACGCTGTGGAAGACCACAAGCCATTTACGAGCTGTCCCATATCAGATGTCAAGCATGGAGGGGTCGGTGTCCGTCGGGAGCACCAACAAGCTTTGACAACCGCAAACAATGTGGAAAGCAAAGAAGGTGCAGTGTCGGCACGAGCAAGGTCCAGGTGACTCGCCACAAACAGGGGAGTCAGAACAGGCCCGAGCAATCAGGGTAGCCCGCTGAAATCAAAGACCCACAAGCTGGAGGCACTGGAGTCGCGAGAGGACCTCGAGCAACTCACCAAAGATGCAGGTCCATGGTGCAAGGGATGCGATGAGGATGAAGATGTTGGTCACAGGTGATGCTTAAGGTGGAGGCTACTTGGAGCCTGAAGATCTCTGAGAAAGAGAGCCAACAAGCCTTTGCAACGGCAAGTCGACGCAGTGCACAGGGGTTCGGTTCCTGCAGGTCCGACGAGGGATACTGGCCATAAACTTGAGAGGACAGGGTAGGCCTTGATGGATATTAAGAGCCACCACCTGTGTTGCTGAGCGTTTTGGAGTCTTTGGGAGCCCAGGAACAGCACACCCCGTCAGCTTTGTTGAGATGCCTGCAGATGCAGGGAAGTAACTCCTTCTCTTCAAGAGAGATTCCTTCAGGTGTCTTTGATGCTCACAGGACTTGGAAGAATCCTGTAGGGAGCACAGACACAGATGTTGCAGCATACGAGCAGGGCGACGAGACCAGGAGCAGCAGGAGTCTTACCAGTTGCAGTCTCGATACCCAGAGCGGAGTCCAGCGAAGTCTAACGTGCCCAGACGGTTGAAGAAGAAATGATGTCTTGAAATGAATCTTGTCCCACAACAAATCTTGGGAGCCACCTACAGGTAAGGTCTTAAGTACCCTAAGGAAAGGGTTGGGACGATTCAGGCTTCCTTCCCAGGAGAGGAGTTTGGACAATGGGAAGGATACTCCCATATCCTCTGTCCAGTTTCACACCAGAGGGGGAGCCAACAGCTCCCAGGGCTGGTTTGAACTGGAGTATGCAAGGAGGGCACCAAATGTGCCCTTCAAGCAGTCTCAGTGGCTCTGGTAAGAGGCCCCCACCCTGCCCCAATACACTAAACGCTGTCTGGGAGGTGGTCACACCTCCCTGTAACGGACATCTATTCATCTGCCTTCCCCTGCTTGAGCTTGGCTCAGCTGCAGGAGGGCAGAAACATGTCTCTGGTCGGCAGCAGCCGTGCTTGATGTCCCTTTCTGTAAGACTGGTACTGAGAGCACTGAGGGCCTTCCGGAGGTGCTTTACAGTGCATGGAATCATAATTCCCCCACCGTTTATGGTGTTTTAGGTATGATTCCAACATGTTTGATACTAAACATGACCGGGTTCGTTACAGCCAGTTTAGAGCTGGTCATCGCGTAATGACGCATGGCTACTCTATGTATCATAATGGCTGATGCACTTACAATCTGGGAGCATGGACTCTGAAGGTTGTAGGTGTGTCTGCTCATTCAGGGGGACCCTCACACTTCGAACCGAGCACCCCACCTTCAGGATTGAAAGGCCTATCTTAGGGGTGACTTTTATACTTCATTCTGGTCCCCTATTTGGTTGCATCATGAGCTAGGCAACTTGCCCTGCAAGGAATGCGAAAAACCTCTGAGTCTATTTTGATGACAAGCTCAACGTTAAAGACCAAATCAATCAAGTCACTTTGTGTTTCTATCTCTTGAAAACCCTGAGGAAAGTATTTACATGTATTGCTTTTGAACTTAGGAAAACTGTAGCTTTCGCCCTTCTGCTGTCTAGAATCGATTACTGTAATGCATTATATTTGGTAGAGACATCTAACCACAGATTCCTCACCTTTGAATTTCCAAGTTTCAGGCTGGATCCAGAATATCTTTGATAGCAGTTCCCCTGCGCGCCGATAGGTGGTGTCGGTCGACTCTGCGTGATGTTGTAGGTGTCTGGTTCGTCATTGTGATGACGTCCGCCTTGTCTATATAGGCAACCCAAACCCCAGCGCGCAGATCCGTCAAAGAGAGCTACCCCCTGTAATTTTTTGACAGACTTTTTTCCACTTTTTCTTGAGTACTTTTTAGGTCTCGGCTAGCATAGGCTGAGCTTGGGCAGTCTCGCTGGAGAGATTTTACGTTTTCTAGTAGTGGGGCTGAAACCAGCCCCTCTTCTCCATTGGCTGACTTCCTAAACGGCGGCCAGCCATTGGAGAAGAGGTATGTCTGTCAATTTAAGCCCCGTCTTTTTCGGATTGGGGGGGCGTGTTTTTTCGATTCTTTCTCTCTGTGACGTCTTCAGTCAATCAAAAAAAACAAGGTCCCCAGTCTGAAAAGGCCGGGGCTTACAGACTCCTGCTGCCCGTCTCGCTGTTTAGGCGTGAGCCTACCCAATGCTTGTTGTCCAGTACTGTCAATGCTTCGCTTTTAGCCCACTCCATCACTCTCTGTGACCACCCTCACAGCTGTAGCTGCAGCACTCCCTGATGCCCCAAAAGCCTCTGATATCTCGCATGACACTTCAATCAAAAAAGAGGGAGGAGGATAATCGGTCCATTCAGTTCCCCTGATCAGATCCACAATTAATCAAATAAAGGTTTGGAATGGACACTAGTATCTACAGAACCATTGGTTCGAAATTGACAACCCTCATAGGCAGCCTGATTTTGCGATGCGGTATATCTGTTTTTCCGCCCCATCAGGTGTCATGGCATATTCATAGGGTAGTCAAAAAGTGTGGTATGCCTGCCTCACCCGAGGCCACCTCTGGTCCAAATAGAAGTATCCAGAAATAATGGGGAGGGTGTAGAAAGTATAAAAGCAGTGATTCTCCAAAAATATTTTAATGGAAAGGGAGATAACACTGTTGATTAAAAATAGGGCGATATAATTGTAATCGAGTAACTAGATTACCATATATCTATATATATATGGATGCGTCGTCAACATGTTTCAGCTCTCTGGGCCCAGCCGGGTCTGTAGAGCTTTCGTCAGGACAATAAAACAAACATAAAACATACATAAGGTACTCACACTATTAGTGTAGCTTCCTTTCGCTATTTATAGCGTTTCTTTTTTTGCCACCTGAAATATAGGAGCAGAAACATATACAATCCCAAGCATTGTGGTCTTGTGATTATGGTAATTAGGCATCGTGATCCAAAGAACCACACACACACAAATTAGAATTACTAGTGCATTTATGCGCATCACTTATAGACACATAAACGTTTTTTTGCGAGAAAAAGTAGTGTGGAGAACAAGTGTGAATGTATTACAGGAGACATGTTATACACAACTGGTTGGTGCTGCGTGCAGTGATTTCATACACAGGTCGAGTAAATCATGTCTATGGCCAAGAGGCTGAAAACACTGTATACTGCTAGTCATATGCAGATCGTTCATATTTGTATTATCTATAAGCAAGTGCAGTGAGAGCGTGTTGGCGCGCTGCTGTTAGATCGAATTATGGTGCAAGAAAACATCGCGCACACTGTTTGTTTTAGACAAAATTCCGCGTTCATTTCTTCATGCGCCAAAAACCATCGCGCGCACTGTTTTAAACACCGCGGTCATTTATTTAATTTGTTCGCAATGACTCATACCTTTGTGGCTGTTTTTTCGTGCTGCAACAAGGGTGCAGGAGTAGCTTTGCGGGGTCTCTACCTCGTGGACCGCGTTATGGGCCCTGTGCTGACTCTGCCCTTGGTTGCAGGCGGGGCACAGTGGCTGGGTTTTTCTTCAGTGCGGCAATGACAATGTAATTTAATTTAAATTAATTGAGTGCTGATATCGGGATCTATCTGGAAATCAATCCCCCCAGTGTATCAATAACGCTCACAATATTGTAGAGTACTGATGTAAAACTTTATTGAGGTTGAAAAAAACACACGAGTGGCCATATTGATTGGAGTGTATAGTCCTATCTTTGTGTCATTGCCGCACTGAAGAAAAACCCAGCCACTGTGCCCCGCCTGCAACCAAGGGCAGAGTCAGCACAGGGCCCATAACGCGGTCCACGAGGTAGAGACCCCGCAAAGCTACTCCTGCACCCTTGTTGAAGCACGAAAAAACAGCCACAAAGGTATGAGTCATTGCGAACAAATTAAATAAATTACCGCGGTGTTTAAAACAGTGCGCGCGATGGTTTTTGGCGCATGAAGAAATGAACGCGGAATTTTGTCTAAAACAAACAGTGTGCGCGATGTTTTCTTGCACCATAATTCGATCTAACAGCAGCGCGCCAACACGCTCTCACTGCACTTGCTTATAGATAATACAAATATGAACGATCTGCATATGACTAGCAGTATACAGTGTTTTCAGCCTCTTGGCCATAGACATAATTTACTCGACCTGTGTATGAAATCACTGCACGCAGCACCAACCAGTTGTGTATAACATGTCTCCTGTAATACATTCACACTTGTTCTCCACACTACTTTTTCTCGCAAAAAAACGTTTATGTGTCTATAAGTGATGCGCATAAATGCACTAGTAATTCTAATTTGTGTGTGTGTGGTTCTTTGGATCACGATGCCTAATTACCATAATCACAAGACCACAATGCTTGGGATTGTATATGTTTCTGCTCCTATATTTCAGGTGGCAAAAAAAGAAACGCTATAAATAGCGAAAGGAAGCTACACTAATAGTGTGAGTACCTTATGTATGTTTTATGTTTGTTTTATTGTCCTGACGAAAGCTCTACAGACCCGGCTGGGCCCAGAGAGCTGAAACATGTTGACGACGCATCCATATATATATAGATATATGGTAATCTAGTTACTCGATTACAATTATATCGCCCTATTTTTAATCAACAGTGTTATCTCCCTTTCCATTAAAATATTTTTGGAGAATCACTGCTTTTATACTTTCTACACCCTCCCCATTATTTCTGGATACTTCTATTTGGACCAGAGGTGGCCTCGGGTGAGGCAGGCATACCACACTTTTTGACTACCCTATGAATATGCCATGACACCTGATGGGGCGGAAAAACAGATATACCGCATCGCAAAATCAGGCTGCCTATGAGGGTTGTCAATTTCGAACCAATGGTTCTGTAGATACTAGTGTCCATTCCAAACCTTTATCTCGCATGACACTCCTTGCTTTACTTTCACTGTCTTGGAGCTAGTCTTCTTCATGCCCCTCATCGCCTGTCTCCGTTCAAGGCTTTCCACAACACTTTCAATACTCTCCGTGTTCTCTTTTCACCATTTATGATTTGCGCTCTTCATGCTGCAACCTGACGCCGCGCTCTCTCTCACCATTTTGAGGTCCAGCATGCCATCCTTGGCTTCCTGCAGGAGGGACACAAACTTGGTAGTTAGGAGGCCCAGACTCTACTCGTGCTGGCTCGGGGTGGCTGGTAGCTGCTGAGCCGATTCCGCCATCTTTCAGGTCGGTAGTGCTTCCGGGTCACGGGAGCGCGCGGGGCGGGGGGGGCGAGACGAGAGTTGTCGTGCTCGCATGGGTAGTAGGGCACTGCAGGTGGTCGGAGATAGGAGCACGCGCTCGGTGGAAAGGTCTGAGGGTGCACGCGCCCGGTGAGGGGCGTGCTAGAGGCTGGGGCGTGAGGTCGGTGGTCGATGCACGCTCGCTTCCCCCAAGAGCCGTTACCGTCGCGATGCAGCTTGGGAAGGGTTTGAACAGCAGCTCTAGCAAGGACCGCGGCGCAAGTGCAGATAGAGGCACAAGAGCATCATGAGGGCATAGGCGAAAGATACATATAAGGCAAGAGCACAGAACAGGCAAGAGGTACCCGGGGAGCTAAAGCAAGCCTGTAGAGGGTGCAACAGCAAGGGAAGATGGAAGACTATCAGCTGCTTTAGTGTGAGTGGGTGATAATCTTGTGGCAAATGCGTGACACATTGAATCACTCTTTGCTGTAAGTATGGCAATGACCAGTATTTTAGTGCCTTTGTGTGAGTTTTCTGTTATGGCACACGCGTGTCACAAAACACTGTATGTACATCAAATAGAGCACCTATTGGTGTTATCAGCGCTTGCCAGCAGTATCAGCCAAATTACAAATAATGAGTGACACATTGAATCACTCTTTGCTGTAAGTAAAGCAGGGCAATGGCCAATATTTTAGTGCCTCTGTTTGAGTTTTCTGTTATGCCCCACGCGTGTCGCACAACGCTGGAAGAACATCAAATAGAGCACATTTACTCATGCGTTCAGAGCAGTAGTAAGAGTGTCATTTATTAGTACCATTAGGCTGGCTCTGTCTGTGTGTGTGGCTCTGTCTGTGTGTGTGAGGCTCTGTCTGTGTGTGTGTGGCTCTGTCTCTGTGTGTGTGGTTCTGTCTGTGTGTGTGTGGCTCTGTCTGTGTGTGTGTGTGGCTCTGTCTGTGTGTGTGTGGCTCTGTCTGTGTGGGTGGCTCTGTCTGTGTGGCTCTGTCTGTGTGTGTGTGTGTGTGGCTCTGTCTCTGTGTGTGTGTGTGTGTGTGTGTGGCTCTGACTGTGTGTATTTGGCTCTCTGTGTATGTGTGTGGCTCTGTGTGTGTGTGGCTCTGTGTGTGTGGCTCTGTGTGTGTGTATGGCTCTGTGTGTTTGTGTGTGGCTCTGTGTGTGTGTGGTTCTGTGTGTTTGTGGCTCTGTGTGTGTGTGTGTGTGGCTCTGTGTGTGTGTGTGGCTGTGTGTGTGTGGCTGTGTGTGTGTGTGTGTGTGGCTCTGTGTGTGTGTGTGTGTGTGTGTGTGTGTGGCTCTGTGCGTGTGTGTGTGTGGGGGGGCTCTGTGTGTGTGTGGGGGGCTATGTGTGTGTATGGGGGGCTCTGTGTGTGGAGGGCTCTCTGTGTGGGTGCAAATGCAATAGGTCTCGCATTTGCGAGAGATTAAGCTATGGAATTGTAAATTACAATGCCATTTATTTATATGTTTTAAAAACATAAACAAAAATAATGTCATGAGCAATGCCAATAGCTCTAACTTTAACAAAGACTAGACCATTGCACTGTAAATGCTTGTTGTGTGTAGGTATGTCCAGCAAGAAGACCTCGGGGTTCAAGCCGTGCAGCGCCTGTCACCTCGCCATGTCAGTTACGGACCCCCATATTGTGTATCTTTGGTGCGTAGAGGGCGACCACAACACAAAGTTGTGCTCCAAATGCTGGGCGATGGCACCGAAGACTTTGAGGGAGCCGTCCCTGTCCTATTCTGAATGGCTAGGGATGGATGATGATTATTGGGAGGGGCAGCAGGATCCCTTAGAAATCCTGCATTCAAATCAAGAACTGGACTGGTAGGAGGACCTGGGTGATGCCAGCGGACTGGATCTCTCTCCAGATACTGGCATGGTGTTTCCTCCTAACCTGGTTACGGAGGAGAGGGCTTCTTTTGCAATGGTGGTGCATAGGGCTGTGGTGGTCTTGGACCTGCAGGTTCTTACGGTGGCAGTCAAGACTAATGACTTGATGGAGGTCTGGCAGCCTGGTGTCTCTTCCTCAGAACCCATGCTGTCTTTCAACGATGCCTTGACCAACGTTCTTCTAGACACTTGTTCTAAGCCCAGCACAGGGGCCCCTGTGAATAGAACTATTGGACCGCCACCATCGCCCTGCACCAGACAACCCAGCTTTCCTCTCCACCCATCCCACCCCTCAGAGTTTGGTGGTCCAAACATCCACTTCCTGTGGGGTGTTCCCTTCCTCATCCCCGCACAGGGAATCCAAAAGGCTGGACCGCTTTGGTAAGAAGATCTTTTCTTCCACCAGCCCAGCATTATGGTCGGTAAATATTGCATGCCTCTTGGGCTGTTATTCCTATTCGCTAGGGGATACAATTGAGCAAGTGCTGCCAAGAGTCTCGGAGTAGGACTGGGCTCTCCTCTCCCAAGCTTCTGCAGACGAGAGAGATGCATCAGAATTTGCCGTACGGTGTGGCTTAGACACGACAGACTCACTAGGGAAAACGATTTCCTCGACGGTGGCTGTAAGGAACCACACCTGACTGAGGACATCTGGCTTTTCAGGAGATGTTCAAGCTAACCTTATGGACATGCACTTTGATGGCTTTCGTCTCTTTGGAGACAAGGTAGATGCAGCACTTCAGCCCTTCAAGGACTCGCGGGCTACAGCCATGTCCCTAGGCCTCACCACATCATCCCAGCCTCTGTCTGCCTTTCGCCACTTTCGACCGAGCCAACCCAGTTCCAGCCAGAGGACTCCGCAAGTCCACCAACCTCTGTGGGGCCATGGGCACGGTTCACCCATACCTCGTAGGTCGGTGGCCAGAAGTCAGGTCAAGCCACAAATCCCTCCTCCCCTGCAAAACCATCCTAGTCCAATCCCTACGAATCATGGCCATCCAGTTGGTGGCAGGATATGCCATCATCTCTACCACTGTTGAGATATCACCTTGGACAGGTGGGTGTTGCAAATAGTCTGAAGAGGCTACTCCCTCCCTTTCGAGACTATCCCTCCCACAATGCCTCCAACTTACAATCGGCTGACAGAGGATCGCCTTGTTCTACTTTGCGAGGAAGTCAAGACTCTCTAAGGGAGCTAGAGAGGGTTCCCAGGCCGGAAATAGGCTGTGGTTGCTATTCCTGCTATTTTCTGGTTCCAAAGAAGGACAGAGGTCTTCGTCCTATCCTCGACTTCTGAGCCCTTAACGACTTCCTCAAAAAGGAGAAGTTCAAGATGCTCACCTTTTCTCAGGTCCGGTCTACCCTGAAGCCAGGAGACTGGATGGTAGCGTTGGACTTGCAGGACATCTATTTCCATATCCCCGTCCTGTCTGCCCATCGGCGCTACCTGCGGTTTACAGTGGGCCAAGAGCACTTTCAGTTTACCATGCTCCCCTTCGTCTACACCAGTGCGCCTCAGGTTCACAAAGCTGATGGGCGGTGATCCCAGCTCATTTGCGGAGACCAGGGGTTCCAGTCTTTCCCTATCTCGATGACTGGTTGTTGAAGGCGGGCTCGCTCCAAGCAGTCACCTCCACCTCCAGACTACTGCGAACCGCCTGCCGTCGCCTGGGTTCACTATCAACGTGCCAAAGTCACACCTGAAACCCTCTCACACGCTCCCTTTCATCGAAGCCATTCTGGACATGGTGCAGTTTCGGGCTTATCTCCTGAGCGAGAGTCCAGGATATTCAGACTATGATACAATGTTTCAACCTCTATCTTGGATTTCATTGAGAATGACTCTGAGGCTGTTGAACAGCAGGCTCTGTCATCTCAGCCTCATTAACTGACCGTTTTTTCTTACAAAGTAGTGCTCCACACTAGGGCTTCTTTTCTGTCCAGCGTATTACCACCTTTCCATCTGGGACAATCTGTCACATTGCCCGCCTTCTATGCACCTCCGCATCCTTTTTAAGAAGAGCGTCTCCACGGTCTGGACCCAAAAAGAGAGTTGACGTTCTACCTTGACCGCACTATAACACTTGGGGTGGATTGCCAGCTTTTCTTAGGGTATGGTGGAGCAAAGAAAGGGCGTGCTGTACAGAAGAGACCCATATCAGGCTGGGTCATCCTCAGCATTAAAATATGTTACGCCTTGGTGAAGAAACAGCCTCCTGAAGACGTTAAGGCCCATTCTATCAGGGCGAAGGCAGCCAACACAGCTGTTCAGCATGGTGTTCGGGTTCGTGACATCTGCCAGGCAGCCACGTGGGCATCTCTGCACACATTTGCCAAGCATTGCTGCCCGGACAACCAGGCCTGCAGGGGTAGTGGGGGCTGGGGGGGCTTTTTGGCCGTTCTCTTCTGCAGGACTTTTTGGTTTGAAGCTTTTCTGTAGTCCCTCCTCCGGGGATGACATTGCTTGGGTATCTGTTCAAAGGTAAGCAATCTGCGGCTAGATGTCTCTATCAGGTGTACCAGTTACTTATCTTCAGTAATGCCTTATCTGGTAGAAACATGATCTATGAATTGTGTGTAGTGTCCGTGCACTCATGCTGCTAGAAACTCATCTTAACCACTGTGGTTAAGTGTTGATTCTATATTTAAGCAGTGCATCCAGTACACTGGTGTACATTCACCAGTAGTGAAATTAGAGACATGATCTAGCCGCAGATTTCTTCCCGACCCATCCATCCCTCCTGTCACGGCAGATTAGTTTTAGCATCATGGCTGTTTCACTTCAGGGCTGTAGTTGTTTTTAACAAACCATGGTCAGTCACTTCATGGCTCCACGCTTCTGGAAAAACGCAAAAAGTACTGACAGCGCGCCGAAGTGGTGCCCATATAGACGATGCTTACATTTTTATTTCATTCTTTTATTACTTCTTTTTCTATTTCTTTTTTCTTTCATTTCTTTGGTCCTTCAGTCTTACCTTCTTTCTTTTCCTCTTTCCTTATTTCTTGCTTTAAACTCCTTTTTTCTTTTTTCTTGCTTTCATTCCTTTTTCCTTGCTTTCATTCTTTCCTTTCTTCTCTTTTGCCTTTTTTCTTGTTTTTTGTGTTTGTTTACTTTGTTCTTTATTTCTTGGCCTCCTTCCTTTTTTCTTGCCTAACTATTTTCTTTCCTTACTTTTTACCCTCTGTATTGCATTTCTTTTTCATTCTTGTCTTCTTTCTTTCTTGCCTTCTGTTTTTCTTTCTCTCCTTCTTTCTTGCTTTCCTTTTTTCCTTCCGTTGTTTTTCTTTCTTTCTTTCCTTTCTTTTCTTTTTTGCTTTTTCCTTCTTTCCTTTCTTCTTTTGTGTTTTCTTTTCTTCTTTTGTGCTTTCTTCCTTTCTTTGTCAAAGGCAGTAGGCTGGCACCCAGTGACATAACGATTGTCTTTTATTAGATCTATGTTAGCGAAGGCCCTCTGATTTTACTAAGATTATGTGTATGACCTAGTTACTTATCGGGATTTTCTCTGACTCATTTGATCGTGCATAAGGAGACACCCTGTCACCCCACTTCAGCCATTGGCAGACTTCACTAAGATTACAGCATGCTGCTCTTCCACAAGGAGCACATACACACAAAGTATTTCCCTTCCGTGCCATGGAGTACTATGGTAATGTATGCTTTTCTTAGTAGGTAGAGGGTGTGTCTTTTTATTTAATTATCAAGAGGAGAGAGAGGATTAGAGAACTAGTCCTTGTCCCCAAAGTTAATAACTAGTCTGGGGGTACGTGATAATAATGAAAGACTGTATGTTTTTAGTAAAAAGATGAAAACTTTTATTTTTTTATGAAGCCCTCACCCACCAACCTAGTTAGTGGCATCCTTCATCATCGGGCTCACCAGGTGACACCGAGTGTGTCCCTGGTGTGCTACAACGCCTGGTTTACAGCCGCGTAGGTATCTTTACTGAGTGTGCAGTGAGGTGATGTGATAGTGATGTTAAAAACCGTACATTGGCCCCATTACCCACAGGGTTTGGTTTAATGTTTGGGCCACTGGCAGTAGTAAAATCAAGGCAGTGGATGCGCGTGTAGTGGTAATTAGGAACTCTTACATCCAAAGAACGTTCTACATGTTTCAGCCAGGCCTTGGACGTGTTCTGACTTTCCCCAGGACCTAGAAGTGTATGTGAAGTGTAAGATCTAAACCAGGCTTATGTGTTAGATCAAAAATGTGTTGCATGCTCTAAGGTGCTCTAAGGTGCACTATGTGTAAAAGGGGAGTTCCCTCTTAAGGCATTCCCGTAATTCAAAAACATGAAACAAGAGATACAAACAAACATATAGGTAATTTGCGAATTTAAGCAAAGTAGGCTGTGTCTTGCCATGTATGACACATTTGTGGTACAGCTAAACAAAACCTAACCTCTCTTAGAAGAAATTTCCAACCTGACCACTAGGTGGTTTGGCACCTGGTATCTACAAAGTTGATAATGGTAAAAACCAGTGTGTAGAAGAACCTCCAAAAATACGTCAGCAGTTAAGAACCAATGTGTTATCATTCCCTTCAGGCCCAAAATTATGTAGGGCTTTAACAACGTCCAAGATTCAAGACAGTCTTTAAACTTATTTAATGTATATATAAATGTTGTTTACTTTAACTAGGGGACCCCATTGTGATGAAGAACTTTGTGGCTTTCTGAGAGTTGTATATTGTATTTTATTTTGCTGGACCACTAACTTAAGGATAGGATTCTGGTTTTGGGGTCAAGAAAGACCCCTTTAGTTGTTCAAAATGTTAGCATGTGCTATTTTGAATGGTGCTGTTCCCAGCTGAAGAAGAAACCTTAGTGTTCCAACACTGATTAATATACTGGACCATCTATGATGTCTTCTGGGCAAATGTTGTTAACAGGAAGCCGTTCCTGACCTCTTGTTTTTTCCTTTTGATACAGAGTCTTCTCTGACCGCCTGGTGAATGACAGTGACATGGAGATCTTCATTGGGATTCTGAGTGAGAAGCTTGCCTCCCTCTTTGATTTGACCTTCCACAACATCTGCCCCAATAAACAGTCACCTATATTCGGTATGAATTATTAGTCAGGAATGAACTTAGGTTTGTTTTTAATGAAGGTTCTCTGACAGACATTCAGATCTGTCAATGATAGCATGGTTGGCTGTCCTGCTTCTCCTTTTCATGTCGTGTATGGACATTTTGTTGTAGTTTGTGTGTTCAGGTGGTCTTGACAGGAAGTATGATCCTTGGACTGCTCTGATACCAGCCAAAAAAAGGATGTGCATGTTTGTCCATGAGAGTGTAAATAGCTAAGTAGCTTTGTAAAAAATATACTACTCAGTGTGTATTTTCATTACTGTAAAAAACAAAATAGGGATTTGTGGAATATTTCAGTGCATTTCAGCTACTGGTAAGTCTAGGATTTCTGCGAGGGGTTTTAGTATTCAAAAGTGTGTGGCGCACACCGGGTAACGGTGAAAGTGATTTAAAGGTGCTGAAGTAGAAACGGTGCTGCTTGGTCAGGGGAAACCCGAAAACCCCTGAAAAGAGTGGCTCAGAGACCTACCCTATAAGACGTAAATGCAAATACCAGAGCACACATGAAGATAATAAATGTCAGTAACAAGGTCCTCAATATGCAAGAAGATCAGTAGGAAAACAAGATCGGCAAAACATTCAATGATGCTTAAAGTTTTTATAGGTTGTTATGGTCCTCCTTCTAAAGGAGATACAGAGAAAACCAGCCGACACGTGTTTCGTCAGAGGGGCAGTTGCCTGTGACTCTTCAGGGCTGAAAACCTCACACTGGAGCAGTATCAGGGAACCGGTGATAATTCCAACCCGGTCCTAATCGGGGTTAAATTAAAAGAGAGAACGGCGGGTTTGCCATAGCTGAGTGATTCCGTCAGATGTAAGGAGAAATTACCAAAGACGACCGGGTGATGTCGTCATGGTTATATAGGGCCGGAGCTGTATTCCAGCTTGTAAAACAAACGAGTGTTGAATATTCCGGAATATTTGGTCATTTTTCCTTACTTCTAAATTAAATTATCTTTAATTTAATTTATAATTTTAATTTATTTATAAAGCGCTAACAATCATCCAGAGTAGAATATCACGGCGCTGTAATAACTAATTATGTGTGGTGGATTGACCTGGTCGTGTTAGATTAGTCTGGTTTGGGAAAGAGGAAGGTTTTCAAATGCTTCCTAAATGCCAGATGGCATTCCGTGAGTCTGAGGGCCACGGGCAGTTCGTTCCACTTGGTTGCGGCTATGTGAGAGAAGGCTCGCTCTCCCATCCTGGCCCTCTTCTTGCTCTTGGTTCTAGCTCTTGCCGTGAATTGGGAGCGAAGATTTCTGGTCGGAGCATAAAGCTGGATCCTGTTTCGAAGAATACATGGGCCAGTGTTGTGCAGTACTCTGTGTGTTATACACAACATTTTGAAAGTTGCTCTTTGCCTCATTGGCAGCCAATGGAGCTGACGTAGGCAGCTCTTGGCTGAGTCAAACTTCCTTTTCATGCAAACGGCCTTGGCCGCTGCATTCTGCACCATTTGAAGTTTGGTGAAAAGATATTCTGCCATGCCTATGAACAGGTAGTTTCCATAGTCCAGCCTGCTCATCAACAGAGACTGAACCAGGATCTTTTTACACTCTAAGGGGATCCAGGAGAAGACTCTTCTAAGCATCTTTAATACAGGGAAACCTTCGCCACATATAGTAGATACGTGGGATTTCATGGATAGAGAGGTGTCAAGCATTACTCCTAGGTTTCTTGCTGTAATGTCGGAGTTGGTGGAGTACCCAGGGATGCTGGCCACCAGCTGTCGTTCCACAGTTGAGTGTGTCCACCGAACAGCAATATCTCCGATTTATCTGCATTTAATTTGAGACAATGATTGTGCATCCAAACAGACAGTTCTTAGAGGCAGTTTAATAGCCTATCCCTGGGGTCATTCCTCTCATCCAGAATTACAGTCAGTTGGGTGTCGTCTGCGTAAGAACAGATTTCGACACCCCACTTTCTGCCTATTGCTGCCAGAGAGGATACAAAAACGTTGAACAACGTTGGCCTTAGTGAGGCCCGCTGTGGGACCCCATATTTGATGTTCCGGCGCGGGGATGAGAAATTGCCCATGTGCACTGATGCGTTCTGTCCGATAGAAAGGATTGCAGCCACCCCAGTGCTCTGTCCCTGATACCTTTAGCTGCCAAAGTTCTTAGTAGCATGTTGTGTGGTACGGTATCAAACGCCGCCGAAAGGTCCAGTAATATCAAGGCGACTGTTTTCCCCTGGTCTACATGCATTCTGATATAATCCAGCACGGACAGGAGCGTAGTTTCCGTGCTGTTATTGCCCCTGAAACCTGTTTGTGAAATATCTAGTAAGTTGTTTATTTCAAGAAAGCTGGTCAGCTGCCTATTAACCAGTTTTTCCAGTACTTTAGATAAGTAGGGTAGCTGAAATATGGGTCTATAATTAGCTGGATTGTTGATGTCTAAGCCTGTTTTTTTTTAGCAAAGGGGTAACTGTGGCGTTTTTCCAGCTGATTGGGAACTCCGCGGTTTTCAGCGAGTGGTTCAGTAGTTGGGTCACTGCTGGGCAAATTATTGGGGTGAGTTGCGAAAAGATATGGTGGGGACAGGGGTCCAGGGGGAGCCTGATTTGATTTCTAGCATAACTTTGCCCACTTCCTCTTCCGAGAAAGGACCAAAGCTGGTTCTCTGGTATTTGCATTAGCTACTGGTAAGTACTTTGGGCCTCTCTAGAAAAGTTTAACCATATCCTACTCAGCCTTAGGTGTGCGCCAATAGGAACACTCAAGTCCTTACTGCCAGGCCATTTCCTATCAGATCAACCCCAGACCGTAACCCCATCAGTGAAGTCCAGCTTAACTCTTATGGCACAGTGAGTATGGCACCCATGTCTCGACATATCCATCCCACTTTCATCATCTCTTTTAGTTATCAAAAAGTGTTGGGCCAAATGCTTAATCTAGGTCTCTAGTGATTACCAAGATCTGTGTTTTAGTCCTTTTTTTTCGCCCACTCTGGCATTACAAACAGAGGCAACCATCTGATTTTGCTCCAGACACATCCAGCTTCCCTTCACACTTGCAGACTGCTTTCTGTAATCTGGTACTAGAGTGGCCCCTCTCACTGCATCACATTGTTGAAACCCTCTCCATGGAACTTGGGAGCTCAGTTTCTTTTACATCAAACTCTCAGTTAAATATATAAATATGCCAGGAGTTTGCTCCAGGGAAAGGAGAGAGCTGGGTCAATTGAGAGCACAAGGAAGGAAAAGAGCAAAATATTAAGTCTCTGTGTTACCTGAGAGATTTTCTTAGAGTGATCTGCATTCGTGATTCCTTGGTGTTTGTCCTGATATCTCTGTGTGCCTGAAGGGAACGGGGGGCTTTTACTGACTTGTTTTAAATTTGTATTGTATTTTGCTGTTTTTATTCGAGAGTGTTAAACTCCTTTTATTTTCTTCACGCACTTTACAACAATGTGGCGGCCATTTTTTTATGAGCCACGCATTTGGGCAGGCAGCGCTCTAGTCCTTTGCCGCCCTGCCATTTGAGTATTTAATGGCCAGGGGACGGAAGCGCAGCAGGGGGCGCCGAAGGCAAGCCCGTCTGCGCCCGTCCGCACCTAATCTGGACCAAGGGCCATTACCACTGGATCAATTAAGAAGGACACTTCTAGCTATTCCCTATCCCAGGTAAAGGAACTGTGCCGCTCTTTGACTGTATGCTATTCAATCCTGAATCCATGGCCTCAAGTTGTCCCTGCTGCGGGTTTGTGCCTAAGTCAGGCAAAGTTCATAGTCTAGCGATTACTCCCCCATCAGTCGCCAAAACTCAGGGAAATCTTCCCGTGACCTACTGCAAGGCAGTGGAGGGAAAGTACTCTTTTTTCAACTTAAACTGCTGTTCACTTTCGAAGCATAAGCTAGATATTCTTGATCTTTTGAGCAACCAGATGCCATTTTCATTACCGAAACTTGGCTTCACGGAAGCTATGGCCCTGACATAGCAATTGCTTTGCCCCCTAACTCTACTGTCAGAAGAGACAGGGGAATTAAAATAGGGGAACGGTGTAGCTATTATTTAAAAAAATTCTTACACCTGCAAATTTGACACTTTGCCCGTCCAGGGCTGTGAGGCTGCTTAATTTAGACTCATTTTAACCCCCCAATTTACATTTTCAGGAATTTTGCGTCGCATATTGGGCGATTTAAATTTGCACTTTAAAGATTTAACCTGTGTAACCAGTGCTGCACTTATTTCAGATTTTGATGCAGTGAATATGCTGCTCTGCAATTCGGGGCCTACACATGTGACTGGCCATTTACTTGATCCCATGTTTTCCAATATGCACAACATTTGCTGCTCCCCAGCTTTACCTGTACTATGGTCCGATCACTTCCTAGTTGGCTTCCACATTTCAGAAGATTCACTTGACCCGTCTCCCATGGTCTCCGGCCTTACAGCTAAATCTAGGAATTGGGGAAAATTGAACACTGAAGTGTTCAACTATATGCTATCTAGAACTGTCCCTACAGTCGACCTTTTATTGGCAGACGATATTGTTGCCATTCAAAGTTGGATTTCCAACTCTGTCGAGACTTGCCTCCTACCATCTGCCAAAAAGGCAAATAATCACCGCCCACCTGCCCCCTGGTTTTCAGAGAAACTTAAAACAGAGAAAAGTAAACGGAAAACGTTAGAGAGGCATTGGAGAAAGGCTAAACTAACATATAAAAAGGCTTTAAGTGACTATCACACACTTTGCAAGGCTGCACACGTAAATGATTGGGCCTCAGCTGTGTTCAGAGCACAGAATAATCCTAAGCAACTATTCAAGCTTGTAAAAAATGTGTCAGGTGCCGATTGCCTACCTGCTTCTCCTGATCTGATTGCTTCACAATGTGAGGAGCTTGCCAGATTTCTTTTGAGTAAAGTCAAAAAAATATATTGGTCAATCCAGACCTGTTCTTCGAACACACTGACAAACTTGACGTCTGGGCAACCTTAGAAATTACCTCCTTTAGGCAAATACTGGACAGCCTAAATGTGGCTGTCCCAGAGATCCCATTCCCGTCACTTTGTTTCTGAATTTTGAGCAATCCTCCCTGATGTTGATCATGGAGCTGCTTGATGCCTCTTTAAAAGAGGCAATAGTTCCATCTATCTGGAAGCATGCAATGGTTTTACCATTGTTGAAGAAGGCCACTGCTGACCCCGCACAACTATCTAATTTTAGGCCCATTTCCCTTCTTCCTGCTTTCTCCAAAATTTTGGAAAGCACCTCAATCTCCAATTGACATCATTTGTGAACTCCCAAAATTTTCTTCATGGTTCACAGTCAGGCTTCAGAGTTGGTTTTTCTACTGAAACCGCTTTGCTTGGGGTTACAGAAATGGTGCGTCACCAAGTTGACACAGGCGGCACTGTGGCACTTATACTTTTAGACCCAGGTGCTGCTTTTGACACGGTTTCGCATACTGTGTTATTGCAGGCACTCCAATCATTGGGGGAGACCGACAGGGCACTCAGTTAGCTTGCAGACTTCCTGACAAACTGTACGTTTCAGGTTTTCTCGCCGGCAGCATGCTCTGTGATTCACAACTCACCTTATGGTGTTCCCCAGGGCTCAATCCTCAGGCCTTTATTATTTAACATCTATATCTGAAAGAAACACGTTAGTTAGATTCCTTACCTTAGAATATCCCCAGGCGTCAGACTGGATCCAGAAAGTTTTCATCAGCAGTACCCCTGCGCGTTGGTAGGCGTCGTCTGCGGCTCCGGGTCCTTCGTCGGCGTCGTGATCGAGCTCCGGCAGTCAGCTCCGTGCCGCTCGAGGTCCCAGTCGAGGAGGAAGTCGAGGGACCGGTCGCGGAGCCGCAGCCATCGCCGCTTGTCGAGCCACCAGCACTCATCGGGCTCCAAGTTCTCGAGTAAGTCGAGGCACTCAAAAAAGAAGTCGAAGAGGCGACATTGCTCTTCTGACTCCCCTCGCCGGTCACGCCACTCGGCCGAGAGTTCGGGTGGCACCACCCACGCGGCTCCGCCGGAGCCGCAGGAGTCGCATCCGGCCCACACCCTCCGGTCCCTGGGCTCAATGCGACGCCGGGCGAGATTCGAGACTTCCTCGTGGCCATGAGGAGTCTCTTCCCGACGCCGAGGCCTGCCGGTGTGCCTTCGGGCCCCACGGGTCCAAATGGGGGTCCTAGCGCATCGGCGGCTTCGACCCCGGCGTCGTCGGCGACTTCGGTCCCAGCACCACTGGATCCCGGTCGATGTCAGTCGACCTCACGACTCCGCTGGCGCCGACCCCTAGGGAGCTACCCCCGGCGCCGTCCTCGGACGACGCTGTCCCCGGTTTCAGCCCTCGGTCCGGGTCCGACATCGGAACGGCACCGCTCGGCGCCGATGGGTGAGGACTTCACCTACAACCCAGCTCCGTCCTTTATGCCTGTCTATCAGGACACGGATGAAGGGGATTACTGGGAGGGGTCTGCGGACCCTCTGGCACAGCAGTGTCAGTTAAGTCAGGACTGGGCAGATGAGCTGGGAGAGGCCAGTGCTCTTGACACATCACCAGACACTGGGTTCATCTCTCCTCCCGCCATGGCTATGGAGGAAGGTGCTACTTATAGCATGGTGTTGCGCAAGGCGGCCAAGGCCTTGCACCTTGAACAACCTGCAGCAGCCGTGAGGACTAATCTCCTCACTGAGGTGCTTCAACCGCCAGTAAGCTCTTTGGAGCCTATGCTGCCGTTCAACGAGGCCCTCACTGACGTTCTGATGGGCCCTTGGTCCAGGCCCTCCACAGTGCCCCTTGTGGATCAGGACGTGGCCCGACGCCACCGCCCGGCTCCGGGCGACCCCTGTTTCCTGTCCACCCACCCCACCCCCAAGAGTCTGGTGATCCAGGCATCTACGTCCCAGACCGCCTTCCCGTCCGCACCTCCGGATCGGTAATCCAAAAGGCTTGCCGAGTTTGGGAAGAAACTGTTCTCAGTTAGCCTGGGGTTGCGGTCCGTCAATACTGCGTGCCTTTTGGGCTGTTACACCCACTCTCTGTGGGATACGGTGGCGGACGTGCTGCCTCAGTGTCCGGAGGAGGCCCAGACACGGCTCGCCCAGGCTCTTGCTGAGGGGCGAGATGCGGCACTGTATTCCATCCGTTGTGGACTTGATACCACGGACTCACTGGGGAGAGCGATTTCCACGACGGTGGCGATCCGTCACCACGCCTGGCTGAGGTCTGTCAATTTTTCAGGGGATGTCCAGAACACGCTCTTGAACATGCCCTTTGATGGCCCTCGCCTTTTTGGCGACAAGGCAGACAGTGCGCTTGGGCGTTTTAAGCACTTTAGAGCTACGGCCGAGTCCTTGGGCCTGTCAGGCCAACGCCAGCAGTCTTCTGCTTTTCGTCCCTTTCATAGCCAAGGAAGGGGCACCCCCACACCTTCGTCCAGCCACAGGCTGCAGAACCAACCTCAACGTGGTCGTGGATGTAGGAACTGCTGTGGCGGTGCAGTGGGACAAGGCCCGGTCAGTCCACATCCACCCCCGCAGCATCCACCTCAAAGCCCTCCTAGTCCGTGCTTTCAGGCCCATTCAACGCCAGTGGGAGACAGGGTTTGACATCACATACTCCACTGGCGTACCATCACCTCTGACAAGTGGGTGCTGCAAATCGTCTGAAGGGGCTACTCCCTCCCCTTCGAGCCGACCCCTCCAGCCATGCCACCGCAGTACCACCTCATTTTGGGGGATCACTTACGACTTCTGCAGGAGGAAGTTACAGCCCTCTTGGCCAAGGAGGCCATCAAGCACATTCCTGGGCCAGAAGTGGGTCGTGGTTGTTACACCCACTACTTTGTGGTTCCCTAGAAGGGCAAAGGAGGCCTATGCCCTATCTTGGACCTCAAGAGCGTCAACGGCTTCCTCCGGAAGGAAAAGTTCAAGATGCTGACTTTAGCTCAGGTCCTAGCTGCCCCGGACCCTGGAGACTGGATGGTAGCGTTGGACTTGCAGGACGCTCATTTCCATATCCCCGTCCTGCCGGCCCATCGGCGCTACCTGTGGTTAACGGTAGGCCACGAGCACTTTCAGTTCACCGTGCTCCCCTTTGGCCTCATCAGTGCCCCTTGGGTGTTCACGAAGGTGATGGCGGTGGTTACAGCTCATCTGCGCAGATCAGGGGTTCCAGTCTTCCCCTATCTCGACGACTGGTTGTTGAAGGCGGGCTCGCCCCAGACAGTCGTCTCCCACCTCCAGACTAGGGCCGATCTCCTGCACCTGCTGGGCTTCTCCATCAATGTGCCGAAGTCACACCTGAGTCCATCCCAAAGGCTCCTCTTCATCTGAGTGGTTCTGGACTCGGCCCAGTTTCGGGTTTTGTCCTCCCGAGCAGTGGGTTCAGGATACTCAGGCTCTGATTCCGATCTTTCAGCCTTTATCCCGAGTTTCGGTCAGGCTGACGCTGCGGCTCCTGGGGCTGATGGCCTCCTGCATCCTGCTGGTGCATCACGCAAGGTGGCGGATGCGGGCTCTGCAGTGGGACCTGAAGTTCCATTGGGCACAGCATCAAGGCAATCTGTCCGACCACGTCCTGATCTCAGAGGGCACTGCGAGTCAGTTGCAGTGGTGGCTCACGGACCGCGATTGGATCGGTGGCAGATCCCTCTCCCTTCCCCAACCAGAGCACACATTGGTGATGGATGCGTCCCTCCTGGGATGGGGGGCCACATGGGAGAGGCGGAGATCAGAGGCCTCTGGTCTCCGGCGGAGTCCCGGCTCCATATCAACCTTCTGCAGCTTAGGGCGATCTGGCTTGCACTGAAGGCATTCCTTCCCTCTGTCCGGGGAAGTGTAGTGCAGGTGTTCACGGACAACACCACCGCCTTGTGGTACTGCAACAAACAGGGCGGGGTGGGGTCGTGGACCATTTGTCAGGAGGTTCTGTGCCTCTGGTTATGGCTGGAACGCCAGGGCATCACCCCGGTGGTTCAACACCTGGCAGGCTCATTGAACGCCAGGGGGGACAAACTCAGCCGTCGGTGCATGATGGATCACGAATGGCGTCTGAACTCGGACGTGGCGCAAGGTCTCTTTCGACAGTGGGGAGAGCCTTGGTTAGATCTATTCACCACCGAAGAGAACGCGCAATGTCATCAGTTCTGCGAGTTGGAATTTCCAAGGCGGCCTTGCTCGGAGACGCTTTTCGTCTTGAGTGGAGCTGCGGTCTATTGTACGCCTTTCCGCCTATACCTCTTCTGCCCAGAGTGCTGAAGAAGATCAGACACGACTGAGCCCTAGTCATCCTTGTGGCTGCGGACTGGGCACGAAGGTACTGGTATACCGAGTTACTCAGTATGTCAGTCGATCCCCCGATTCGTCTGCCTCTTCAGGAGGACCTTCTGTTGCAGGGGACGGACCTTCTGTTGCAGGGGACGGTCCTCCACCCGAACCTGTCCAGTCTCCACTTCGATGTGTGGAGATTGAGTGGCGATAGTTGAGACCATTTGACTGGCCTCCTGAAGTCTGTAATGTCATTTTGACAGCCAGGCGTCCCTCCACAAAAACGGTATACGCCTGCAGGTGGAACAAGTTTGTGGCATGGTGCACAGCAAAGGCTGTGGATCCACTCTCTGCCCCTCTTTCAGAGGTTCTCCTCTTTCTTCTTTCTCTTGCCCAGCAGGGCTCTGCTCTGGGCACTATGAAGGGCTCTCCTCTCGGCTATTTCAGCCTTCTTGAGGCTTCCTGATCAGCCTTCTCTTTTCAAGTCCCCTGTTCTAAATAGATTCTTGAAAGCCATCACGCACATGTTCCCTCCTGTTCCTTTCGTGATGCCTCAGTGGGATGTGTGCTCCCTTTGAGCCACTTCACAATTGCCCTCTTCCTCTTTTGACGCTCAAAACTGCTTTCCTGGTTGCTATCACCTCTGCCAGAAGAGTGAGTGAGCTCCAGGCACTTTCCTCTAAACCTCCTTTCCTTTCTGTCCATCCAGACAAGGTTGTTCTTAGGAGTTGTCCTTCTTTCCTGCCTAAGGTGGTTACTGCCTTTCACATCGGGCAGTCCATCACCTTGCCCACCTTCTTTTCGCCTCCGCATCCCTCGAAAGAGGAAGAGGAGAGGCTCCACCGTCTGGACCCAAAATGTGCGCTCTCTTTCTACCTCGACCGCACATGTTTGCTAAGCACTACTGCCTGGACAGTCAAGTCCGGAGAGATGGCTTCTATGGCCGTTCCGTTCTCCAGGACTTTCTGGAGTGATCTTGGTTCGCAGACCCACCACCGGGGTTGATATTGCTGGGGTATCTATTCTAAGGTAAGGAATCTAACTAACGTGTTTCTTTCAGTTGCAAAAGTTACTTACCTTTGGTAATGATATATCTGTAAGAAGCATTAGTTAGTTAGCTTCCTTACCACCCCACCCATCCTCCCTGTATTGCAAACCGATATCTAGGGTTAAGGTATCTCCCTTTGAGGGTCTAGTTTCATGGCACCAGTGTCGGTTTCTTGCATGGCTCTGCGTTCCTGGCGTGGAAAGCTATGTACAGAACTGACATCAGCGCGTGAGGGCGGCGTCTAAGTACTCCGACGACGTCATCCCGGCGATCACCACGCCGATGACGGACGCAGAGCCGCAGACGACGCCTACCGACGCACAGGGGTACTGCTGACGAAAACTTTCCGGATCCAGTCTGACGCCTGGGGATATTCTAAGGTAAGGAATCTAACTAACAAATGTTTCTTACAGATATATCTTTACCGAAGGTAAGTAACTTGTGCGTTAGGCCAATGGCGAGGATTCCGGAGGAAGCTGGGTTGTCCCTCTTTTCGTACGCCGATGACACCCAGATTGTCTTCTCCCTCTCTGCTGATAGGGCGTCCAAACCCTCCCTACTTCAGGCCGGTTTGAGGAATATCGCAGGCTGGATGCATACCAACCTGTTAAAACTCAACGGCGATAAAACAAAAGTGCTGATGGTGGGCAAGAATAAAGATCTGTGGGGACCCCAGCATTGGCCCACTGAAATGGGTCCTCTACCTCAGCCGAAATATCAGGTCCAAAATTTGGGCGTCTCAATTGACGACCAACTATCCATGAAGCAGCAAGCAGTGAGAGTAGCCTCGACTTGCTTCACAATCCTCAGATGGCTTAAGAAAATCCTATGAATGTTGCCCCCTTCTAGCCAACGTACCATGGTCCAGGCTCTTATCACCTCTAGACTGGACTACAGTAACATTCTGTACTTGAGCGCCACTAAGGATTTGTTACTCAAACTTCAGTTAGCACAGAATTCTGCAGCGAGGCTGCTTTGTAAGATTCCTAAAACTGCTTCCATCTCTGGGTCGCTTCAAGACCTCCACTGGCTCAGGATTGAGAACTGTATTAAATTTAAAGCTTTGAGTCTTATCTTTAAGATAACATCTGGTTAGGCGCCACACTATCTGAAGACTCTAGTTCACCCTTATGTATCATCTTGAGTGCTCTGCTCTGCCACTCAGGCCAAGTTTACTGTTCCTAGGACTAGATTAGTACATATGGGCGGTTGCTCTTTCTCGTGTCTGGGTCCCTCTTTATGGAACTCCATTCCTATAGGTCTCCGGAATGAACTTTCTTATGAGAATTTTCGGAGGGGTTTAAAAACTTGGCTATTTAACATGTAGATTTCTGTCTCTGCTCTTGGCTCTTTTCAGGCGGCGCCGGGAAACCTTAAGGTAGCTGTGCGCCTTACAAAATCAAAATAACAATAACAATACCGATTTGGACTAATTTGAGGCCTGAAGGATGCAGCAAATAGGACTAGTGCTTAAGAGATGAGGAGTGATACCTACATACACAGGGAAGCCCGGGAGATCCAGCAGGCAGATGCAACCCCAAAAAAATTATGAAGGAAGCCTACATTTATAGGACAGTATTGCAAGAGATAAGTGATGGTGAAGCCTATATATTGAAGTGCAGGCCCTGAAGATGCAGCAGATCTAAAGTCGCTTAACAAAATAAGTGACAATGAAGTCTTTATATAGAAGTTCAGGTCTGGAAGATGCAGCAGATCTGAAGTTATCTCAATAGATGAGTGATGGTGAAGCCTATATATTGAAGTGCAGGCCTTGAAGATGTAGCAGATCTGAAGGCACCTCATGAGATGAGAGATGGAGGTGGTTCCGTTGCTGAAGCCTGGTAGGGAGGCGCTGGATGTAACGTCCTATCGACCCCTCTCCATGCTGACGGTGGACTACAAGATCCTAAGTCGTATCTTGGCCGCCAGACTCCTACCGCTCATGACCAGATTGGTCCATGTCGACCAGGCCGGGTTCATCCCTACCAGGAACACATCTATGAATGTCCGCCGCCTACTACAGATATTGGATGATGCTAGGAGCTTGCCACATGATCCAGTGGTGTTATCTGTTGACATCGAAAAGGCTTTCGATAGCCTTGAGTGGCAGTACCTAGATGAGGTGCTGGCGAAATTCGGCCTAGGTGAGGGATTCCGGCGATGGACGAGGGTGCTATACTCATCGGCCACGGCAAGGGTGCGACTGGGGTCTTCAATTTCTTCAGCTTACCCGGTGCGTAGGGGGACGAGGCAGGGATGCTCGCTCTCTCCCTTGCTGTTTGCACTGTCGATGGAACCTTTGGCAGCACTGGCAAGAACGGGCGTGCTGTATCAAGGGGTGACGCAAAGGGCGAAATCGCACTATATATCGCTGTACGCGGATGATCTACTACTGTACTTGGCCGACCCCGGACAAGCGCTAGAGGGAGCTGTAGCCATGCTATCAAGATTTGGCGAAGTGTCGGGCCTTAAAGTGAACTGGACCAAGACCTGTGTCTTTCCACTACGAGAGGGCACACGCAGCCCCCCCCTTGAACTGGGAGTGTTTTGGGAACCTTCCAGCTTCACATATCTGGGTGTCCGCATTTATCATGAGGTCACGAACCTATTGGAAGGAAACGTGGGGCGATGCGTGCGCGCGCTGAGGGGTTGTGTAAACTTCTGGGCCTCTCTCCCCTTGTCTGTGCTGGGCCGTGTGGCGCTTTTGAAAATGGTGGCACTTCCGAGGCTACTTTACTACTTTAGGACCTTACCGGTGTGGATACCGCGGCGCGTGTTTAAGGACCTACAGATGTTGGTAACCGGCTTCCTGTGGGGTCAGAAACGGCGTAGGGTGGCGTTGACGACCCTGACCAGGCCCAAGCTAGAGGGGGGGATGGCAGTCCCTGATTTTGAATTGTACTATCTGGCAGCTCAACTGCAGGTATTGACGCAACATGTGGCCAGGGAATTCAGAGGTCCGGACATTAATAGGGGGCTGGGTATCCAACGGCATGTTTTATCGTACATAATCATGCAACAGAAACTGGAGGTGAGGGACCTACCGCTGGAGGAACGGACGCTCAGACTCTGCTGGAACAGGAGTCTGAAGATAGCGGCCAACTCCCGAGCGTACGCACCTGAGATCCCGCTAGGGATGCTGACCGCGCTACCGCATGGGGGCGACTGGTCCCCGCTATCGGACTGGGAGGAACTGGGGCTGCAGGTGGTTGGAGATCTGTACGTTGAGGGGATACTGGCCCCCTTCCGGGAGGTGCAGAACCGATTTGGTCTGCCGGACGGGGATTTCTTGCTGCATGCGGCAGTGATCGCAGCGATTCAAAAGCACTGGAAAAGGGGGCTGGTGGAACCGGAAACAACTATGGCGTGTCAGTACGTAGTTATGGCTGCGGGCACTACCAAGGCGGTGACCCGCCTCCATAATAGACTACAGCGCGAGGGATTGGCACCGCTGGTGGCACTAAAAGCGAGATGGGAAGATAGTATAGGTAGGCCCATTCCGGATGTAGTCTGGGGCCATGTTTTAGGGCGAACCTGGAAGGGAACGAGGAATGCCCGATTCCAACAGGTGCATTTTTTCGTTATTCATAGAGCTTACCTGACCCCGGAGAGGATAGCGAGATATTTTCGGGTACGGGACGCTGTGTGCCCGAGATGTTTGGCGCCTGAGGCGGACCTGGATCATTTGCTGTGGGGGTGCCCGAGACTAGGGTCGTACTGGCATGAAGTGGGAGACCTCCTGAACGCAGTTACGGACAGGGAGGTGGATTTCGACATGGCTGCATGCTTGCTACTATGGTTCCCTCACACAAAGAGGACGAAAATCACTAGCAAATTTATCGATCTGGGCCTTATGCTGGCTCAGAGGGAGATTACCTGGCACTGGAAATCTAAAGAAGGGCCGTCGGTGAGGCGGTGGAGAAATGAGCTGTTGAAATGGGCGGGCTGTGAGAGTGTTATCAGAATGCGGCAGGCTACTAGGAGTGGCTATGATAAATGCATGGATATGGCGAGAGCGTGGGAACTGATAGTGCAGGCGCTGCGCGACTATATGGTAGGAGGTGAGGCCGATGATGGCGAGCAGTAACTGGCAAGGACTACATGGAGCATTACTATACAGTAGATTTTCCTGAGTGATGTCGTGCTCTGGTTTTAATGTACTTTATATACACTCGCACTAGCAGCAGTTGGGTAAGGGGGGAGGGCAAGGGACACTCACTTCGAGGTAGTTAGGTTCACCACACGGGCCATGGAGTATTCAGGTACTGAGATCTAGTAAGAGATTGCAGCCTAAGGATCCTAGACAACTATCCCTAGAGGACAGGGAGGCGCACGAACTGTATCCTACAGCTGATCATCATTAACATGTATGATAGGTCACCATTACAATAGATCCAGCACTAGAACTGGCCCCGGAATTATCTCGTTGTGAATGGGTTGTAAGGGGAGTTGTTGTTAGGGGGGTTAAAAGCGGAAACTGTGTATCATAAATGACTGTCCATCTCTGCAGGGCGGGCACATTGCCGTTTTCCTATATGTGAGACATACCACGCCGCCTGACCTCCGGGTTGTGGGCTGAATGGCTGTGTATAATATCCTACTCAGACTGAATATTCAATGATGTTCCAAGTGTAATGCCTGTCCTGATTTGAGCTTTATTTTCTGAATCCGCAATAAAAACGTATTTTAAAAAAAAAAAATGAGATGAGAGATGGCGAAGCCTACCTATTAAAGTGCAGGCCTGGAAGATGCAGCCGATCTGAAGGCACCACAATAGATACGTGATGATCTGAAAGAAACAGGTTAGTATTAGATTCCTTACCTTAGAATATCCCCAGGCGTCAGTCTGGATCCGGAAACTTTTGCGTAGCAGTACCCCTGCGCGTCGGTAGGCATCGTCTGCAGGCGTCCCCTGCGGCTCCGCGTCGTCGGCGTCGTGCGCCGTGATGACGTCGCTGGAGTATATAGACGCCGCCTCCGCGCGCTGACGTCAGTTCTTCTTTTTTCCGCGCCAGTTAGCGCAGATCCGAAGAGCAGTACTCCGGTCTTTTGACCAAGTGTTTGTAAAACTTAATCTTTCTACGGTGCCGGTAGGATGCCTCGGTTTAAGAGCTGCGACGAGTGCGACCGCATGATGTCGGTCACCGACCACCATCGACTCTGCCTCCGGTGTCTGGGCGCGGACCACGACGTGGAGTCCTGCGTCGACTGTCGGGCCTTGACTGGAAAAGCTAGGCGGGAGCGGTCCCGCAAGCTTCTCGAGCTCCGAGTGTCGGCCCCGCGTCGAGAGCGGTCCCGGTCCGGTCGGAGGTCGAGGGAGCGGTCGAGGGAACGATCGCGGAGCCGCCATGGGCGCTCCGGGAGTCGCCACCATTCCTCCGGTTCGTCAGGTAAGCACAAGAAGTCGGGGCGTCGCCATCGCACCCCCGACTCCCCCCGACGCCCGCGTGATGCGGCCGGGGGCTCGGGTGGCCCCACCCCCGCGGGCCCGCGTGGGTCACCGACGCCGTCTACCCCATACCCGTCGGTCCCTGGGGAAGGCGCATCGCGTGAGGAGATCGAGGCCTTCCTCATTGCTATGAGGGCGAGGTCTCCTCCGGCGGGGCCTACGGCGCCTGCGGGGCCGTCGGTCCCGTCTGGGGGCCCGAGCGGTTCGGGTGCTTCTGCCCCGACGCCGCCGGTGGCTCCGGTCCCGGCGCCGCTGGGTCCCTCAGGTTCGTCGCCGGCTGGTCTCCCGGCCTCTCCGGCGTCGGTTCCTTTGGGCCAACCCGTGGTACCGCCTCCGCGTGGTGCAGCGACTCCGCCGTCGGCTCCGGCCGGCGTCGGGTCCCCGGCACCGACGCCGCGCGGCGCCACCCCGATTCCCTCCCCGACTCCGGACACGGAGTCGGACCGGCGTCGGCCGACGCCGGATCCGACGCCGATGGGGCCCGTTGACCCCGATGTCTATATCGTCGACCCAGAATATGGGTATGATGAGGATGAGTATGGAGAGGGTTGGGAGGGGTCTGAGGACCCTTTATCCCGTGCCTGCCAGTATGATGTGGACTGGGTAGGTGATCTGGGTGATGCCAGTGGCCTGGACGAGTCGCCCAACCCTGGGTTTGTCTCCCCGTCCCCTGTGGCGTCTGAGGCAGGTGCTGCCTATTCAGTGGTCCTGATGAGGGCTGCCAAGGCCTTACACCTTGAGCTCCCCGTCGCGAAGGTCAAACCGAACATTCTGACCGAAGTGTTTAAACCGCAGTCATGCCCCCAGGAGCCTCTGCTGCCGTTTAATGAGGCCCTGACGGATGTCCTTTTGGGCACCTGGTCCAGGCCCGCTTCCGGTGCACCGGTTGACCGGAATGTGGCAAGGCGTCACCGTCCATGCTCGGACGACCCTGCCTTTTTATCCACCCATCCCTCCCCGGAGAGTCTGGTGATCCAGGCCTCCACTTCGCAGTCCGCATTTCCGTCGGCTCCGCCCGATCGGGAATCAAAGCGGTATGACCAGTTTGGTAAAAAGGTCTTTTCCTCTTTGAGCGCTGGACTGCGGTCTTGTAATACCGCGTGCCTCTTGGGCCGCTACACCCACTCCCTGTGGGATACGGTCGAAGAGTGTTTGCCGCAATGCCCCCAGGAAGTGCGGGACAAGCTCACCCGGGCCTTGGTTGAAGGCCGGGATGCGGCGCGGTACTCGATCCGTTGTGGTCTGGACACAACCGACACCCTGGGACGGGCCATGTCCACGACGGTGGCGATTCGTCGCCATGCTTGACTGAGATCTGCCAACTTTTCACCAGACGTCCAAAATACACTCATGGACATGCCATTTGATGGCAGTCGCCTGTTTGGTGACAAAGCAGACCACGCGCTGGAGCGCTTCAAGGACTCCAGGGTCACGGCCAAGTCCTTGGGTCTTTCGACCCAGCGCCAGCAGACGGGTTCGTTTCGCCCCTTTCGTGGCCAAGGGAGGGGCGGTCCCACACGTGCTGCCAGCCACGCGCCGCAGAACGCTCCCCAGCGCGGTGGCGGCCGTGGTTTCCGCCGTGGTGGCGGTAGAGGCCAGCGGCGGGGTCAGTCCACGCCTCCCTCCGCTGCTGCATCCAAGCCTTCCTAGTCCGAGCTTTCGGGCTCACGTGACGCCAGTGGGTGGCAGGGTTCGCCATCACCACTCCCGCTGGCGCGCGATAACATCGGACAGGTGGGTGCTGCAGCTCGTTCGAAGGGGCTATGCCCTCCCCTTCGAGTCCACTCCTCCAGCCATGCCACCGCAGAACCACCGTGTGTCGGGGGACCACTTGACACTTCTGCAGCAGGAAGTTACGGCCCTCTTGGCCAAGGGGGCCATCGAGCGCGTTCCTGGGCCAGAAGTAGGGTGTGGTTGCTACTCCCACTACTTTCTGGTACCCAAGAAGGACAAGGGAGGCCTGCGTCCTATCTTGGACCTGCGGAACGTCAACGGCTTCCTCCGGAAGGAGAAGTTCAAGATGTTGACTTTGGCTCAGGTCTTGGCTGCTCTAGACCCACAAGACTGGATGGTAGCGTTGGACTTGCAGGATGCGTATTTTCACATCCCCGTCCTGCCGGCCCACCGGCGTTACCTGCGGTTCACGGTAGGCCACGAGCACTTTCAGTTTATCGTGCTCCCATTCGGCCTTACCAGCGCCCCACGGGTGTTCACGAAAGTGATGGCGGTGGTCGCAGCTCATCTGCGCCGGTTAGGGGTTTCAGTCTTCCCCTACCTCGACGACTGGTTGTTGAAGGCGGGCTCGCCCCAGACAGTCGTCCACCACCTTCAGACGACGGCAGACCTCCTGCACGAGCTGGGGTTTTCCATCAATGTGCCGAAATCACACCTGTGTCCCTCTCAAAAGCTCCTTTTCATCGGAGCGGTTCTCGACTCGGCGCAGTTTCGGGTTTATCCCCCGGAACGGCGGGTCCGGGATATTCAGGCTCTGATTCCCATCTTTCAGCCGTTATCCCGGGTTTCGGTCAGGTTGACGCTGCGGCTTCTGGGGCTGATGGCCTCCTGCATCCTACTGGTGCATCACGCCAGGTGGCGGATGCGGGCTCTGCAGTGGGACCTGAAGTTTCAGTGGGCCCAGCATCAGGGCAACCTATCCGACCATGTCCTGATCTCGGAGGGCACTGCGAGACAGTTGCAGTGGTGGCTTACGGACCGCGATTGGGTCAGAGGCAGATCCCTCTCCCTTCCCCAACCGGAGCACGTGGTTGTGACGGACGCGTCCCTCCAGGGCTGGGGTGGCCACTTGGGAGAGGCGGAGATCAGAGGCATCTGGTCTCCGGCGGAGTCCCGGCTCCATATCAACATGTTGGAGCTACGGGCGATTCGCCTAGCACTGAAGGCATTCCTCCCCTTTGTCAACGGGAGTGTAGTGCAGGTGTTCACGGACAACACCACCGCCATGTGGTACTGCAACAAACAGGGCGGTGTGGGGTCGTGGACCCTTTGCCAGGAGGCTCTGCGTCTCTGGCAATGGCTGGAACGTCAGGGCGTGACTCTGACGGTTCAACACCTGGCAGGTTCTCTGAACGCCAGGGCGGACGAACTCAGCCGTCGGTGCTCGGTGGATCACGAATGGCGTCTGAACTCGGACGTGGCGAGAGGCCTCTTTCAGCAATGGGGAGAGCCTTGGTTAGATCTATTCGCCACAGAAGAGAACGCGCAATGTCATCAGTTCTGCGCGTTGGAGTTTCCGAGACGGCACTCGCTCGGCGACGCCTTTCGGCGCGAGTGGAGTTGCGGTCTGTTGTACGCCTTTCCGCCTATACCACTTCTGCCCAGAGTGCTGAAGAAGATCAGGCGCGACCGGGCCCAAGTTATCCTTGTGGCTCCGGACTGGGCTCGAAGGTACTGGTATCCCGAGCTACTCAGCATGACAGTCGGTCCCTCGATCCGCCTGCCCCTTCAGGAGGACCTTCTGTCGCAGCAGCAGGGGACGGTCCTCCACCCGAACCTGTCCAGTCTCCACCTCCATGCTTGTAGATTGAGCGGCGACAGTTGAGGCCATTTGACTTGCCTCCTGAAGTCTGTGATGTTATTCTGGCAGCCAGGCGTCCCTCCACAAAGTCGGTATACGCCTGCCGGTGGAACAGATTTGTGGCATGGTGCACAGCAAAGGCTGTGGACCCCCTTTCTGCCCCTCTGTCTGAGGTTCTCCTCTTCCTTCTTTCCCTTGCCCAGCAGGGCTCTGCTCTGGGCACTATCAAGGGCTATCTTTCTGCCCTTTCCGCCTTCTTAAGGCTACCTGATCAGCCATCTTTATTCAAGTCCCCTATTGTATTACGATTCTTAAAAGGCATCACGCACATGTATCCACCTGCTCCGTTCGTGATGCCTCAGTGGGACTTGAACCTGGTTCTGACTTTCCTGATGTGTGCTCCCTTTGAGCCTCTTCATTCCTGTCCTCTCCGTCTTCTCACTTTAAAGACGGCCTTCCTGGTTGCCATCACCTCTGCCAGGAGAGTGAGTGAGCTCCAGGCCCTTTCTGTTAAACCTCCTTTCTTGTCTGTTCATCCTGACAAGGTGGTTCTTAGGACTAGACCTTCTTTCCTGCCCAAGGTAGTCTCTGCTTTTCACATTGGGCAGTCCATCACCTTGCCCTCCTTCTTCCCGCCTCCGCATCCTTCAAAGGATGAAGAGCGGCTCCATCGTCTGGACCCAAAACGTGCGCTTTCATTTTACATGGATCGCACACGCCAGTTCTGGGTGGATGACCAACTGTTTGTTGGCTACGTGGGTGAGAAGAAGGGAAGGGCGGTACAGAAACGAACCATCTCTCGGTGGGTCGTCCTGTGCATCAAAGCATGCTACTCTTTGGCTCGGAAGGAGCCTCCTGTTGGGCTGAGGGCCCATTCCACTCGGGCTACGGCGGCTACTACTGCCCTGGGCCGGGGAGTCCCTTTGCAGGACATTTGCCAGGCGGCTACGTGGGCCTCGCTGCACACCTTTGCGAGGCACTACTGCCTGGACAGTCAAGTCCGGAGGGATGGCTTCTTTGGCCGTTCGGTCCTCCAGGACTTTCTGGTGTAGGTTGTATTGGTTCGCAGACCCACCACCCGGGTTGGTATTGCTGGGGTATCTATTCTAAGGTAAGGAATCTAATACTAACCTGTTTCTTTCAGATGAACAAGTTACTTACCTTCGGTAACGATATATCTGTAAGAAACAGTAGTTAGTATTAGATTCCTTACCGCCCCACCCATCCTCCCCGTTCTGCGAACTGATACCTAGGGTTAAGGACATCCCTTTCAGGGCCCTAGTTTCAAATGGCACCAGTGTTAGTTCTCACATGGCTCTGCGTGTTCTGGCGCGGAAAAGCTGTGTGCAAAGAACTGACGTCAGCGCGCGGAGGCGGCGTCTATATACTCCAGCGACGTCATCACGGCGCACGACGCCGACGACGCGGAGCCGCAGGGGACGCCTGCAGACGACGCCTACCGACGCGCAGGGGTACTGCTACGCAAAAGTTTCCGGATCCAGACTGACGCCTGGGGATATTCTAAGGTAAGGAATCTAATACTAACTACTGTTTCTTACAGATATATCGTTACCGAAGGTAAGTAACTTGTTCGTTAAGCTTATATGTTAAAGTTCAGTCCTTGAAGATGCAGCAGACCTGATTCTCCTTCTAGAGGTGAGGAGTGAAGGTTGTGTCTATATATATATATAAATTGGGCAAAAAGAACACATGAGAGATGGACTGCTGAGCACTTGTGGGACACCCCCGCGCCGCACGGCCACCAGCTGCTGCGTGTGCCCCTTGCCGCCCTCTGCCTGACTGCCTGCCTCGTTGCCGGTTGCCGGCTGACTCCGCTCTGGTTGTTTTTGCCGTTGTTTTGCTGTAAATTGTGCCTGTTTTGTATTTCTCTTCGTGTCTGTGTGTTAGCTGTTTTTGCCTCTGTTTTTACGGTAAATTGTGCCTGTTCAGTATAGTTTCCCCGTGCCCGTGTTTTGGTCTCCTACCTCGCCGCCCCCCGCTCTCCCTTCCCGCCACCGCCGCTTTCCCCGCCCCTTTTTTGTATTCTGTACCCTCCCTGCTCCCGCCTCCTAGCTGCTCCGCCCACCCACGCACTTCGCCTTAAATGGCGTCCGTGCGAACGCGCAGCGGGCACGCGCAGCGGGCGCGCCGATTGTGCGCCGAAGGCGCGCCAAAGGTAAGGCCGTCTGCGCCCGTCCGCGCCTGGACCGCGCCCAGTGCCAGGACCCCTGGCCCACGAGGATCCCGACCGACACGCCAGACGTACTCCGCCGCCACCCTCACCGCTATCAACACCGGCCGACTCCCAGAATGCCATCAAGCCGCTCCAAGACGGACCCACGGACCTTTCAGCTGCCACGCCTGCAAATTCACCTGCATCCGGACTAGACCCGCACCAGCACCCGCCAAGTCGAACACCAGCAGCACCCACCTCAAGTGCATCCTGCTCAACACCCGCTCCGTCCACAGACACGCCGTAGAACTCTGGAACCTCCTCGACACCACCGCCCCAGACGTTGCCTTCCTCACGGAGACCTGGATGAACGCCTCTTCAGCTCCCGACATCGCCATCGCTATCCCAGAGGGCTACAAGATCGTCCGGAGGGACCGAAACGCCAACCAGATGGGAGGAGGCATCGCCATCATCCACAGGAGCACCATCCGTCTCACGACCAGCACCGACAACACCCTGACCAGCGCCGAACACCTGCACTTCCAGATCCACATCAACCCGAACACCACCCTCAGAGGCACCCTGATTTACCGACCCCCTGGACCACGCACGCAATTCAGCGAGGACATCGCCGACTTCATCAGCCCGCATGCCCTCCCCTCCGCTGACTACATCCTCCTGGGAGACCTCAACTTCCACCTGGAGAACAACAACGACCGCAACACCAGCACCCTGCTCGACAACCTCGCCAACCTGGGACTCAAGCAACTGGTGTCCACCCCCACCCACCTCGCCGGACACACACTCGACGCCGTCTTCTCATCCAGCACAGACATCGACTTCAGCCACGCCACAGAGCTTCAATGGACGGACCACAGCTGCGTCCACTTCACCTTCAAGAGAACGACAACCCACCAACACCAGCAACAGGCCGCCCGCAGAAGCTGGAACAAGATCACAGCAGACCAGCTCGCCACCTCCCTGAACCAGCACCCTCCTGCCAGCTCAGCGAACCCCAGCCAGGCCGCCGACAACCTCACGAAGTGGATCAGCAACTGCGCGGACGAACTCGCCCCACTGAGGACCCCGCCTAGCAGACCCGGCAGCAAGAAGGCCCCATGGTTCACCGACGAACTCAAGAGCTCCAAGAAGAACTGCCGAGCCCTCGAGAAAGTCTGGAAAAGGGAACCGACACCGGACAACAGGACCCCCTACAAACTTGCCACCCGGAAACACCACCAGCTGATCCGCGCCGCCAAGAAAACAGCATTCAAGGACCGGTTGGACAACAACGCACACAACTGCAAGGAACTCTTCAACATCGTGAAAGAGCTTTCCAACCCCAGCGCAGGAAACAACGACATCACCCCATCGCAAGACCTCTGCAACTCCCTCGCTTCATACTTCCACAACAAGATCACGGACATACACAGCAGCTTCAACAACCAACCAACGCACACCATGACCGAACAACCACCCCCCACCACCACCCTCCACGCCTGGACCCCGATCAGCACCGAAGACACCATCCGCACGATGAACACCATCCACTCCGGATCACCGACCGACCCCTGTCCTCACCACGTCTTCAACAAGGCCGACACTGTCATCGCACCTCACCTGCGGGACATCATCAACACCTCCTTCGACACCGCCACCTTCCCTGAGAGCTGGAAACACGCCGAACTCAGCGCTCTACTCAAGAAACCAACAGCGGACCCCACCGACCTCAAGAATTACCGCCCCATCTCGCTCCTCCCGTTTCCAGCCAAAGTCATCGAGAAGACCGTCAACAAGCAGATGGCCGCCTTCCTCGAGACGAACGGATCCCTCGACCGCTCACAGTCCGGCTTCCGAGCCAACCACAGCACCGAGACCGCCCTCATCGCCGCCACCGATGACATCCGAGCCCTGATGGACAATGGAGAAACAGCGGCTCTCATCCTCCTAGACCTCTCCGCGGCATTCGACACGGTCTGCCACCGCACCCTAGTACGGCGCCTCAGCAACACCGGAATCCAGGACAAGGCGCTGGAATGGATCATCTCCTTCCTCGACGGAAGAACACAGAGAGTCCGCCTACCACCGTACAAGTCAGAGGCCTCCGAAGTCATCTGCGGCGTCCCCCAAGGATCATCTCTGAGCCCCACCCTCTTCAACGTCTACATGAGCCCCCTCGCGGCCATCGTACGCAAACACAACCTCAGCATAATCTCCTACGCCGACGACACCCAGCTGATCCTCTCCCTGACCAACAACCCCGCCGCCGCCAGAGCCAACCTGCACGAAGGGATGAAAGAGGTAGCCGAGTGGATGACGACCAGCCGCCTGAAACTGAACTCGGACAAGACGGAGGTCCTCATCCTGGGCTCCTCACCCTCCGCCTGGGACGACTCCTGGTGGCCTCCCGCCCTGGGCACCGCTCCCAAACCGACAGACCATGCACGCAACCTGGGCTTCATCCTGGACTCCTCCCTCTCCATGACCAGGCAAGTCAACAACGTCTCCTCGGCGTGCTTCAACATCCTACGCATGCTACGGAAGATCTTCTGGTGGATCCCCACCGAGACCAGGAAGACCGTCACCCAGGCCCTCGTCACCAGCCGACTGGACTACGGCAACGCCCTCTACGCCGGTACCACCGCCAAGCTCCAGAAGAGACTCCAGCGGATCCAGAACGCCTCAGCCAGACTCATCCTCGACATCCCACGAACCAGCCACATCTCCGGACATCTGAGAGACCTTCACTGGCTCCCCGTCAACAAAAGAATCACCTTCCGCCTCCTCACCCACGCACACAAAGCCCTACACGACCAAGGCCCGAGCTACCTCAACAGCCGAGTCAACTTCTACGCTCCCAAACGCCACCTCCGATCAGCCAACCACGCCCTCGCCGCCGTCCCCCGCATCCGAAGAGCGACTACAGGAGGAAGGTCCTTCTCCTACCTGGCCGCCAAGACCTGGAACTCCCTCCCGACCGACCTGCGCCTGACCCAAGACCACCTCTCCTTCAGGAAGAAGCTGAAGACCTGGCTGTTCGAGCAGTAGCGGCACCCCCCCCCCCAGCGCCTTGAGACCCTACGGGTATGTAGCGCGCTTTATAAATGTCAATGATTGACATTACCCCCAGTACAGAGATCTGGGCCTGGAAACAAGCATCCTAGGACCCATTTAACTGCACCACCCCTCATCAGCCAGGATAGCTTGACTCTGGAGGCATGGTGAACACGAAACACTTGACTGGGCATATCCGTCCCACTTAGGGTGACAAATACAAAAAGAACAAATGATGGACGGAATTCTGAACAATGTCAAACACTCACCCCAATACAGAGATCTAGGCCTAAATCCATTTTTTTTACTCTCCACGCCATTCCAGTTTGGGCCCAGACATATGTAAATCAGTCTTGGCCCTGCGGTCCATGGGAACAGTCCAGCTTGAACTGCCAGGCCACGTCCTCCCCGGACTGAAATAAGCATCCTAGGATGGGTTTTGGGGCATTACCCCTCATCAGCCAGGATAGCTTGACTCTGGGGGTATGGTGAGCATGGGACCCACGTCTGGGCATAATTGCCTCACTTAGAGCGACAAATAATATATCATCATCAAAGAACTTTATTCGGATATCCAAGTATCCACAAAAGTACAAATACATAAAAAACAACTGCAAAAAATAAAAAACATCATAGAATCCCAAAGTACATACAAAAAAAAAAATGGACCAAATTTACGGGTTAAGCATCGTCTGTCTTGCTCGAACAGCTATTCGCAAGTTCATCATCATCCAAAGTTAATATCATTAGATAAGCATTTTCCAGGCTAATGGGTTTATATTTTTTAAAATACGAAGTTAAAAACCATTTGATATATTTCATATAGAATTTGCAAAAGAATAAAAAATGCAAAACAGATTGTCCACTCAGGCCGTCACATGGGCAAGGCAAAAAATCAAGTTCATTGTGGTGGCCGAGGGGAAAACAAAGTGCAAATTTAATTGTGCCTGCCCTTAGGCGAAATAATAAGCCCCGCTCCCAATAACTCATCGGAATTGTCAAATAGCGAGGCATGGGTAAGATCAAAAAATCGTGGGCCAAATAAATAGAGACAGTTGTCTTCAAAGATTCCCTGCATAATCTTTCTTGGCCGTACAGTGTGTATAAAGCATGTCGTAAATCATTTTTATGTGGGAGATCATTTGCAGTATGATTAGTAAAAAAACTCCCTTGATTAATACTGCAAAGGCTATTATACACCCCAGAGAGCCAAGGGATATCCATACATTTATCACAATTCAAACAGTCAGTGATAATATCCCTTGTGAGTGATGCCGCAGGGTTCTTCCAGATAGAAAGCCAGAAGAGAGCAGGGCGAGCACGGACAAAATCTTCAATAAAATTCACACCCAATTCCTCATGACAAATATATTGTGGGTTGGGAATAGGAACGCAGAGTATCTTCCTAAGAAATCTGTTCTCTTCAGATTGAATAGGTCAGCTCTTAGCGATACCCCAAACCTCTGCTCCATACGTGGCAACGGGAATGCATTGGGCTTTATACATTTTTTTAATTGCCAATAAGGTGCCAGTATTTTTAGAACGGGGTAAGCTGAGGATTGAGTTAATGGCCTTTGAGAACCTACCCCTGGAGTGAGCAATATGCTCAGCCCAGGAGTTGTTTGCAGCAAAGACCACCCCTAAATAGGGATAACTGTGAGTAGACCACAGCTTATCAGCGCCCACCGAAATACAACCTAGCTGTCGTTTCTTAGGGCCACAGGACATAATAAAAGATTTCTAAAAATTAGTTTTTAGTTCAAGGGACTCCATGTAATCAACGAACCCCTTGACCAGGGCACGTAAAGCAATCGGAGTGCGGCCCATAAGGACCGCATCATCCGCGTGTAGTAGAACGGGGAGAGATTTGCCCATAATTTTGGGGACGTCATTGGAAAGATGGGTTAGGATTTTGTGCAGCCCGTTAATGTAAATAATAAAAAGAAGGGGGGCTAACACGCACCCCTGTCTTACCCCTCTATGAACTTTTATGGCTTTTGTTACTTCGCCCCCCTGACCGATCCTGACACAAGCATTAAGGTCCTTGTGCAAATAGGCCAAAAAATGCACAAGGGGTTCATCCAGACCATAGTTCAAAAGAGCTGTCCAAAGTTTCGATCTATTGACGAAATCGAAAGCAGAGGACAAGTCCATAAAGGCAAGATAAACTGCTGATCTACGTGCAATATTATATTTACCTAGGATTAGGTTTAGATTGAGGCACTGTTCAATGGTTCCTACCTTATTGCGGAAACCTAATTGGCAGCGCTCAAAAATACCATTGTCCTCGGTCCAGCTCAAAATCTTATTATATAAAATCCTGCCAAGGATTTTTAAAGTATTGTCAATAAGAGAGATAGGTCTGTAACAGCTAGGTTGAGAGCGGTCTCCCTTCTTGAAAATAGGGACGATGATACTTGATGACCAGGTGCGAGATAGAGGGGCGAGGGTAAGATTATTAAAAACATTTAAGAGGAGCGGTGCCCAGACTTCCAAGTTTGATTTACTAATATCGATATAGGTAAGCCATCAGGGCCAGGTGCCTTATTCCCTGCGCTCTGAGTAATGCCATCTTCTACCTCGGATAAAGTTATGTCAACCCTCGGTGGGTGGCAAAAGGACAGTGGAGCCCACCCCGAATGTGGTGCGGCATAAATGATGGCAAAATGATTCTCCCATGCTTCGCCTGAAATGGTACAGCTAATCGGGGTCAGGAACTGGCCTGAATATTGCAGGTCCTTGACAGTGGCCCAAAAGGCATCTCCCTTCCTTAGGTCAGCTTCTCTTGCTAATACATCCCAGCGGTCTTCAAGGATCTCTGTTTTCCTTTTTTTTATTGTCACTCTATACCTACGTCTAGCTTCTCTCACTTCAATAGGCCAATAAGGTTTGGAAGACAATGCCCTGCGCAATTCTCTGTTTGCCGCTGAACACTCACGATTGAACCATCTGGGGCCTGATTCAATTTCCCTGCGAGGTGCTGATAATAAAGATTTAGAGGCTGAACAGATCTTAACAAAATCACAGACAGACTTGGGATAAGGGACCGTGTCTGACAGACATGAGTTAAAGAGACGTAAATTATCTCTAACTAAGACACGGAACACTTCCTTAGTATTAATACTCCGCCATCTGAGTCTAAGTTTATCTGTCATGGGAGAAAAGTTCCTAGCACCACGTTCCCTTTTAAAAATGGGCCGTAATTCCAAACTCATGACAACCCTGATGGGGTTGTGGTCCCCTTGACTCATTGGGATGACAACACCCTCTGATAAACAGCCAGCGAGGCGAGGTGAAACAAAGAAATAATCGATAATTGAAGAACACCCCCTACCTCTAAAAGTTGGCACAAACTGGGCATTCGGTAAAAAATTGGCAGTAATATCCATGACATTTTGCAAATTGTGAGAGCTCAAAAAAGAACGCAATTCAGCACCCCTTTGGTAAGAAGTACCTTGCTCATTCGTCCTAACATGCGAAAGGGCATCGTTGAGCCTAGCATTAAAATCGACGCCCAACAAGATGCCACCAACTTTATCGAAATCTTGCCTGGACTCTAAATTGGTAATAAAATTAAATAGATCAATAAAATTCCTGTTTGGAATCGTATTAAAATCATTATTATAAAAATTAATCAAAAAGAAAGTAACTTTTCTATTAAATAAAAGAGCTAGGAAATGTAAATTATCAGTTGGTATATTCTTAACACTCCCACCGGCAGCAATATTAATCCAGATAGAAAGGCCCCCAGATGGGCGGCCCAATCTGGGTTTGGCAGCTAACATGTTATGGCACTGAAACCCATTAAAATGCAGCTCCTTGGTGGCCCAAGTCTCCTGAAACATTACAATATCCTGCTGGTTTATTAAGCTAAGCCACTCAGGGTCTTCTAGCCGTGACTGTAGGCCTGCTATATTCCAGGACAAAACATTTAGATCGTTGGCTGCCACTGTTCTAGTTGATCTGGGTGGGTTATCATGAATAGTGGAAAGGGATAAGGGAAAAGGATCTCTTACATTCTCTGACAGTTGAGCATGATAAATTCGTAAGTGTGATTGTCAGTCAGGAATATCCAGATCGGACAAGGCAGAGAAACGGTTTGCTAAAGGTACGACTACAGGCGCAGTAGGATAAGGGCGAGTGAGGTGTTTGTAAAAGTAACCCAAGGGGAGAGCACAAATATCAGTACGTCGTGCAAGTGTATGCTCTCGTGAGCATAAAACATTACGGACCAACTGAGGCCTACGAAAGTTAATGACAATGCAGTCTCCCGTGATGTTTTTGGGGGATTGGCCAACCCACCCCACTCTACGCACCATTAAAATTTCATGTAGGTTGGAGGGGTTGAAACCTTTATGTTTCTTAAGCCAATCCACACACTTGTTCCGCAAATCAACCCACGACTCCCTCACAGTGCCTGTTAAACAAGAAACACCCGCCAGGTTTAAAACATAGGGACAAGAAGCTGGGGGGAGATTCAAGACATCAGTGTTGGAATAATCACTAGGGCAACTCAGAGGCCCTAGCCTTCCTATCCCCATTGATAGCGACGATGGAGGTGAAGACGAAATTGATCTGTCTTGCTCCTCAGAGTTTAACTCCGATGAAGAGGAAGGCAAAATCAGAAACTTATCTGGTGAGGCATCAGGGGCCTTGGGCTCAAAAATGGGGATACATGACCCCTTTGGGGAACATATGTTCGACCCGCTCCTCATTAAACATCCACTCTCCCCAGAGTGGACCCCATCCCAACATATTGCCGAATACCTGTCCTTTTGGCTTCGCAAAGAGATACCAAAGGAGGTCAGGGCTCGCCTCAGGTCCAAATGCCCTCGCCCCTCCCTCCCCGACAAAATAGCCATGACCCCCGAACTAGACAGTAAAGTAGTGGCATTCATTGCCAAGACGGGGAAAGACCCCAGGAGGGGACTTGACAGAGGACTCAAGTCCTGCCAAGACAGACTGCTTGATATTACAGGCCCCCTGACCAAAATGTTTGAGATGGCCGAAGGAGCTTATGTTTCTGATTCCCCCATTGACCCGAAAGAACTGCGACAGTGGGCGCAAAGGGCTATATGCCTCCTGGGCAATGCGAACACTGCTCTTTCTAATGAAAGACGTAAGAGCGTGCTTCTGAAGATTGACCCTAAACTAGCTGAGCTATCTAACAAAGAAGGCGGCGCTTCCTCCCAAGGTCTCCTCTTCGGAGAAGAATTCATTAGGGATATGGCCAAATATGTGGGAGTTTTTAACTCCATCCAAAAATCCCAGAAAGATATTAAAAGGGTTTTCAATACCAGAGGAGTTTTTTCCCGGGCCGGGAGGGTGCGGGGTCGATTCCCCGGCCGTGGAAATGGCTCAACAAGACCCTTTGGTGGACGAGGAGGAAGGTCCTTTCAGTCCGGTTATGGCTTCCAGTCATCATCCTTCTTTCCCCAAAGACAACGATCCAGAGGAAGAGGATTCAGAGGCGAAAGGAAGACGAGACCCTTCTCTACCGGCAAGACCTCCCAAAGACCCTTCAGATACCCCTATAAAGGTGGGCGGGAGACTAGCCCTCTTCTCTGGCAATTGGACCGTAGTAAGTCAAGATCCTTGGGTGCTAGACACCGTCAGAGGATACAAAATAGAATTCCTCTGCTTTCCCGTCCAGAAGAGACTTCCCCAAGAAATACGTTTCTCACAAAAAGACTCTGCCTTAGTTTCCCAGGAAGTAAAAGACCTTTTTTCAAAGGGTGCAATCCGGCAGGGAAAAGAGATCGGCTTTATCAGCAATGTCTTTCTGGTAGAGAAGAAAGACAAGAAAATGAGACCTGTCATAAATCTCAAAGATTTGAACCAGTGGGTGGTCTTCCGACATTTCAAAATGGAAATGGAGGGAATCCATCTTCTCAGGGATGTTTTGAGGAAAGGCGACTGACTCAAGGACGCATATCTGACTATTCTAATCTGGCCCCCTCACCAAAAATTTCTTCAATTTTTCTGGGAGGGCAAACTTTGGCAGTTTTGCAGCCTTCCCTTCGGTCTTTCTTCGGCCCCTTGGTGTTTCACCAAGGTTCTTCGCCCCATAGCAGCTTGGCTAAGGAACAAAGGGGTCAGACTGATCCTTTATCTCGACGACATCTTGATAATGGCCGAATCCAAAGAGGTCGCTTCTCAACACACTACCCTTGCCATAAATCTTCTGGAACATTTAGGGTTCGTGATAAACACAAAAAAATCCTCCACTTCTCCAACCCAAGTCACTCAGTTTTTGGGCTTTTCAGTAAATACTCTCCAAGCCGAGCTGAAACTTCCTGGCGACAAACTCAGGAAACTCAGGAAAGAGTTGAGGAAAGTGCTAAAGATCCGCTCCTTTCCACTAAGGACCCTAGCAAGGATATTGGGTCTACCCTCCTCAACTATCCAAGCAATCTACCCAGGTCCTCTTCATTATCGGGCGCTTCAGAGGCTCAAAGCCAAAGCCCTCAGATTAAATCCATCCTACTCTCAAATGGTCTCCCTTGACACAGACTCCAAGAAAGAGATCATATGGTGGTTGAAAAATGCAGAAGCCTGGAACGGCAGAGCAATCTTCGGAGAATAACCAGACTTAGTCATTCACTCAGATGCGAGCCTGGAGGGTTGGGGCACGACCTGCGGCAACTGCTCGACCGGGGGACTTTGGACCCCACAGGAGAAGGATCTTCATATCAACTGCCTGGAACTTCTGGCGGGATCCTTTGCCATCCAGAGTTTTACCAAGGATCAGATGAAATGCTCGGTCATGCTTCGCATGGACAACGTATCCGCTGTGAGATACGTGAACAAAATGGGCGGCCCTCATTCCAAGGGCCTCTCGGACCTAGCCAAGAACTTTTGGGCCTATTGCCTCAACAAGGGCATTTCGGTCATTGCCGAACATATTCCGGGGTTGAACAATGGGGTAGCAGACTGGTTCTCCAGGAACTATGTAGATTCAAGCAACTGGAGACTAGACAGGAACATTTTTCTTGTGATCCAATCTCGGTGGGGCCCCTTCGGGATAGACCTTTTTGCGGACTGTCTCAATACTCAGTTGCCAAAATTCTTCAGCTGGAGACCGGACCCTCTGGCCTTGAGAATAGACACGTTTTTTCAGAACTGGCTTGGTCTGAGACCCTATGCATTCCCACCTTTTGCCATGCTTCCTCGCCTCCTCATTCAAGTCTGGAGGAACAAAGAGTCCATAGTAGTAATAACTCCTCTCTGGAGTTCCCAAGCGTGGTTCCCCATCCTGCTGGAAATGAGCGTGGATTTCCCAATCCTCATCCCCGTTTTCAAAGACCTATTGGTAGGACCTCACAGAGAATGCCATCCACTCCTTCTTCAGGGCACCCTGTGTCTGATGGCCTGGAAGATTTCAGGAGACAGTGGCAGATCCGTGGACTTTCGGAAGGCGCTTTCAGGCTCATGTCAGAATCATGGGCCCCCGGTACCAGGAAAGCATATAGATTGGCTTGCCACAAATGGGTTTGCTGGTGCCTTCGACGGGGTTATGATCCCGTTTCAGCTGATATAGTTCAAGTACTTAACTTCTTAACTGAAATCTTCGCTTCGGGTCTGGCCTATCGGACCGTTAACGTTTATAGATCAGCTATTGCTGCAGGTCACTGCTTGCTAGATGGTTCTTCGGTAGGCCAAAATCTTCTGACCAAAAAACTTATGAGGAGTATGCTCGTTTTGAATCCTCCTCTACCAAAATATTCCGCTCTCTGGGACGTGAGAGATGTCCTCAGACTACTCTCCTCTTGGGGCGAGAACTCTTCTCTCTCTTTAAAGAAATTGTCTTTTAAATGAACTGTTTTACTGTGCCTTGTCTCCTTCAGACGTACCTCGGATGTTAAGGCCTTAGATGTCTCTAATAGAGCTTTTCAACCTGAGGGTGTTTGCTTTTTCATTAAAAGACGGACTAAAACTTTGTCAACCTCTGTCTTCTATCCCTTTTTTCCTCAAAATGAGATCTTGTGTGTGGTACGATGCCTATTGGAATACGAGAAAAGGACCTTAGGTCTAAGGGGTTCTGTAGATCAATTAATCATTTCCCACCGGTCTTACATTAGCCAATCTATCCTTATGCCCAATAGCGTTGGGGAGATGAACGCCCAGTTGCAAAGGCTTATGATGTCTAAGTGAGGGCTGCTCAGTGCAATCCTCCAGCCCAGGACCAGGGACAACAATAGGCTTTGGAGCAATAAGATCCTGAATTTTAGAACATGTTTGGCAGGGGTTAGCCACCATAGTGTGATCGGTGGTTAGGGGAGGAAAACAGCCTCCAGGTCTCTCTGTGGCAGACTCTGATGTAACCAAGCGTTCCAATTGATCAAGTCTATCTTGCAGAGAACTAAAGTTCTTCTCAAAGAGTGCCTTTGTGTAACTCATCATGGTTCTCATGCTTGACTCCAAGGTGTCCATAATGTTATCCATTCTAAATGTAGATGGGACGTCATCAGTCTGAGTACCCGTGGAAAAAGTGGTCACTGCATGTATAGGGAGGTCCACGCTTCTTACAATTTTAGATGAGTGTTTGGGTTTTAATTTAGGAGGGGCAACCTGTTTCCGTTTTGCCGCAGGCTCTAATAGTTTATTTTGGACCATTGTTTTAGTGGCACGCGCCCGGGTTGCAATTCTGTGGCCACTAGGTGTGGCAATGGGGGGGGGTATCCATTATCAGCAGCGTTGGCGATGATGAGGGCATTACTTCAGGCCATGTCTGTAAGTTCGGCGTTAGGGAAAGACGATGATGGGGGATATCACCCTGGTTTAGCGCATCCAGGGATGCGCGTCTTTCTGCAGTTAGGAGATCCAGGGACAGGCGTTGTTCGGTAAGCTCAATTTCATGCGTGAGTAAACTTTCAGCCCTAACAATGAAGGCATCCAGAGTTCCCACTGCTCCCTTGCACTTTGTCATGATAGATTAGTACTGGTGGCGCACCCCACAAATGAGGCAATTATTGACAAATGCCCTTAGTAGACATTTTAAAATAAACACACTAAGTATGTGTCAACAGTACCTTATAAATGATAGCCCCCAGGTAACAGATGTAAGAGAGATGGCCCAGCCCAGGCTCCTCCGGGCACGGATGGGCCCGCCCTTGGCCCGGGCTTCGCCCGCGCTCGTCCCTCACTGCGGGAGGCGCTGTGGTGTTTTCAGCGCCTCCGGGCGCTTACAGGTGATTGCGTGATGTGCGCGACGTTGGGGCGCCTGGGAAATGTATTGCGAGCCGGGACCTCGCTCCCCGGTCCTCGATCCTTAATCCTTTGCCTCACAGATCCGTTAAGGGCTGCCTGCCCACACAGCAATCTTGCAGGTATGTCCGAAATTGTATCTATATATATATAGAGCAGGCCTCAGGACTTTATTTGTAAATGAGTTAGTGCGGGTGCCCATTGCTGTGCTCATAAGCTTGCTATTGGTGCAGTTAAATGTTGGCGCTCTGAATACCAAGTGAACGTATCTTTGATTCCACCTCAAGCCTCTTTAATTCACTACCAGACTCTCACTGCCCCTTTAGCTCACTCTTACAGGTTGCTGATTTCTCCAGTTATAGCATTTTTCCCATCTTTCTTTTTCTTCGTATTTGCACAAATCCTCTCCCCACCCCCCCCCGGAACCCTCTCGCCGGCATAAATTAAGCACTTGCTGGCCAATTGATGCTGCACATCTTGATCACACTTCAAAGGATGGGGAGTGAAGGAGAAGCCTATATATACTAGGCAGCCTGACTGATGTATCATATCTGATCCTGCCTCTAGAGGGGACGATTCAAAGTGGGGCCTTCATATAGGCGAGGAGTGGTGATGGGGCCTATATTTCCAGAGAAGGCATGGGTGTTGCAGCAGATCTGATCCCACCTCCAAAGGTGTGGAGTGATGGTGGTGCCTACATATCCTGGGCAGGCGTGGGTGATGCAGAAGATCTAATTTCGCCTCAAGAGATGAAGAGTAAAGGTGGGGGTCTACCTATCTAGGACAGTTGTGAGTGATGCAGCAGATCTGATCCCACTTAAATAGATGAGGAGAAGCCTACCTTTAGAATGAAAAGATAATTTTATGAAATAGGATACTCATGGAAAAAGAATTAGGGTACTGGTAAGTACGTAAAATGATTAATATGAGTAAAAAATCTTTGGAAAAACCTAAGGCTTGGCAGCAGAAGATACATGAGTGTATAGCAGTGGCTGGCCGTTTAGAAGGCTCTTGGGGCAAGTAGAAATGTAGTAACAAATAAGCCAAAGAGCGGTGAAAGACACTGTGAATTGCAAGTGATGGTGTAGCAAACTCTGAGGATATATATAGACCCTAGACCAACGTGCAATAATATCTACTGTACAGCAACTGAATAAATATATGCTGAAACACTGATATATCAAAAATTATTAAATCTTTTTATTTCAGTCATTTTTTTCATTTTTACTTATTCATTTCATATTTTCCTTTTAAAAATGTTTTCAAATTTTATAAATGACAATCAAATTCTATAAATGAGAATTATTTACAGATAAAGCAGTGCAAAAATAATCAGTGTAAACAAAACAAATACATAAACACAATATCATCAACAACAGAAGAAAAGAAAGTGATATACGATATAACCAGTCGTTGGAAAATTGGATGAAGGCAATGCGGTTGAATGGAACTACGCGCGTTTCGGCCAAAGGGCCTTCGTCAGGTGACCGTCATTCGTACATAACATATATAAAAAAATGTGATAAAGACCTAAACAGACAAAACAAATACAAAAAATTCATATAAGTGAAATGCACATAAACCCAGATCTCTTTCAATAATTCACAATCAAAGCTGTACAGTTATTAAAGGGTCTATAACTTTTCATGTGTAAATACATATTTATACGATATTTGTTTTTCAGTGCAACCACTCATAATCATATATAATAAACCATCTATTTATTCATTTTAGCCCAATAGAAAATTATTCATTATAATTTATATCTCACTGACATTAGGTCTTGACATTCTACCATACATTATAATTTTTGCCTCAACAGAATACATTTCCTTGCATTCTATCCGTTACCTCCAAGCAAAGTATATCCATATTGCAAAAGGGGTCATTAACCAACAGTTCCAAAATGGGTAAAAAGTTTAAAGAGAAAGCGAAGGCAGCAAATGACTTTAGATGTAAATAGAGCATTGGTTATGTCAACACATAACTTCCACTATTTAAAGAAAGAAAGAGAAAAGAGCAGCCATTATTACTTACATGGAGAAAGACGCTTCGTGAAAACAACACGGAAAATCTGGTCCCTATGTGGGCAGGTTTATTTAAATGGCATCAAATTATGGCATACTGAAAGATAGACATGTAATCCTATTAAGCCACTTGATATTTATGGTATAGTGCTTTTAAAAAAAATTATATAATAGCCTAATATATAAATATACCTGATAGGTCCAAGTAGATGCCCTTCAGAGTAATTGATTTCATATATAGCCCAAGGGTATTAAATCCAGTCTTATTTTATAATTTCATGAAGACTTCTTTAAGGTTACCTGACTCTGTTTTTGTGGAAACAAGAGGGATAATATTTATAAATCATGGAACCCCTATCAGTGTTAGTTGAAGTCTATTCACAAATAGTCTACAATAATAGATAACTATTTATAGTCTAATAATTGTATGCAAGCAGTTGATTATTCGGAATTAGAGGCCTACCCATGCAGATGTATTTATGTATCACAGGGCCCCCTACTCTGTCGTTTGTTGTCTGTTCAAAAGATTATCTAAAATGTTAACGTACCGTTGCAGTCTAATGATTATATATAAGCAGTTGATTCTTGAAAACGAAAAGCCCACCTTTAAGATGTATTTCTAACCATCATATGCACAGTTGTCACAGTGCAGTACATACGCTAAGTATATACGGATATGTGCAATAAGGTTTTAATAAAGACTGTATGCAGACAGTGCGTAAAAGTAGTCCATCATAAATGCGGCTATACTGATACAAAACACTCCGCTAACTGATTTTCTAGAAAAACTTTACTTTGGGAATTCCTACCTCAAAATTCTGTCAAATGTTTATTTATAATCTTCACTTCTCTTGAAACGTTTGTAGACGAAATAGACCGGAGACGCAGAGTACCGGCATCTATTTTCTTGTTTATTTAATTAGTCTAAGAAGATAGATAAACCAACATTATTGTACCAAACTGAATGATAGTTTATAAATCACTTCAGAAGTTACATCTTTATTAAAGTTACCTTGGCGTGATTATAAGAATAGATCCGCCGGATAAAAAATCATGTAGGTCAGGTAACCTGCAACATGAAGATAGAATAGAGAAAAATATGTTGATAACTATAAAACCCTATTCTCAAACGATGATATTGTCTAACCAGAGTGGTTTTAATCGTTTTTGAAACATACCTTCGATCTCTGAATGGAGCGTATCCAGACGGGGGTTCTGCTCGTTTGTTCCCTCCTATGGCGGAGGTAAAAGCGAGTTGTTCGAGTTCTACCTTTATATAGGTGGTCCCGCTTTTTTAACCTGGCACTTAAGGCACAACAGCTGATACCTATTGCCTCAGCGCGTCCTGATGACGTACATAGTTCTCAAGATGTTGTATTCATCTCCGGGCTCTCAGGAATACAATCGATACGGAAAACAGACTGTATTGAAATCATGATGATGTCAACACTGCCCAAACAGAGGAAGAAAGACTTCCGTTCACGGCTATTAATGTGCATAAGAAATAAAGTGATCTATTATTGTTCCAGATTGTTTATAGGGCACTTACGTTTTTATAAGACGAAAATAAACGACTAATTCTTCGTCTATACATGATACGATCTAATATTTATAGATGTAAGTTTATAATTGACAAATGCAGATAACGAATTGAAATTAAAATCTGGGGCAGTTGTATTAATACTGCATATATTATGGACAAAGAGCTTCAAAAATATAGATGGTAATTTTATTCAGAACACTAAATAAACTGTGTAGACAAATAGAAAGCTCTTATAGGCTGTTAACATAATTATAGACGTTTACCTGGTACTAGACATGAATATCAATATTTCATAATATTCTCCTAAGTATGCTGAATGATGTAAAGCACCACAAGCATAGCGCCAGATGACCAGACACAGTTTTCTATGATCATACCCAGATATCATGATCATAAAATCGCTTGCTGCCAAGGGATTTCGGAATTCAAGCCCGATTTAAAGGTGTCCAGAGTAAATATCCAAAACACCTCACGTTTTTGGCGAATTTTGTCCATGTTGATACTCGACTTAACCACAATTTTTTCCAGGACTATCCATTGAATTTCTTCAGGTTTATGGCCCTTGTCTAGGTAGTGAGAGACTAGGGGGGCATTCATCTTTCGCGTACGAATTGCTGATTTATGTTCCGTGACTCTAGTACATACGGAACGTGAAGATTCGCCGACATATCCCTTGTTGCATGGACAAACTAACAGATAGACAATGTTTGTGGTTTTACAATTTGTCATATGCAACAAGGGAATGGATGTGTTGTTGAAGATAAACTCTGTAGTCTCAATTGCTTGTGGACAGATTTTACAGATTCCACATTTGTGATTTCCAGTCACTGGAGCCCCAGTGACTATGCTTCTTTGACTTTTGGCCTTCATAATTGGCATCCTGGATCTGACAACTATATCCTTGATGTTTTTGTTTTTCTTATAGGCAAAAAGAGGTTTATTTATAATTTCTTTGCCTATTTTGTTAACATTAAGGATATGCCAGTTTGAATATAGGATTTGTCGTATCTGATTATTTAGCATGGAGTGCCGTGTTACAAATACCAAACTGGCATCTCGTTTGTCTTTTGTGCCTGTAAGAAGATGCTGGCGATCATAGTACTTAGCTCTCTTATACGATTCACGTATCAATCTATGTGGATAACCACGTTCTAGAAACTTCTCCTTCATTATAGTAGCCCTCTCGTCATAATCAATTAATCTCGTACAATTCCTCCTCAGTCTGAGAAATTGACTGAAGGGAATGCTGTCTTTTTGTGACGGAGGATGAAAACTACTGTAATGAAGGAGTGTGTTACGAGCAGTGGGTTTAGTGAAAAGGTCCATGATTAGTTTACCATCAAGATGTTTAATGTTTAAATCCAGGAATTCAATTTCCGAATTGCTTATTTTCTCTGTAAATTTTAAATTGGGATCACAGATATTAAGCCAAGATAGGAAATCTTGCAAAACATCTTCGTTGTCATCCCAAATGAAAATAATATCGTCAATAAAACGTGACCAATAAAAATCGACTCAAAAAAGGAAAATATGAAATGAATAAGTAAAAATGAAAAAAATGACTGAAATAAAAAGATTTAATAATTTTTGATATATCAGTGTTTCAGCATATATTTATTCAGTTGCTGTACAGTAGATATTATTGCACGTTGGTCTAGGGTCTATATATATCCTCAGAGTTTGCTACACCTTTTCTCTACATAGATTGTATTCCCTACGAGTAGCTAACTCAGTACATTGTAGGGGCCCCCCTCTTTTCCATTGAATTGCAAGTGATCTGCCAGAGTGCTGCAGCCGGTGCAGTAATCAAAGTTTTATAAGCATCCAACAGCACTGAAAACAAGGAATGCAAAGAGGTGCCATAGAACAGGCATATGATGAGTAGCTTACATTTCAATGTGTAAGATTTCTTTGTGTATTTTGTAAACAGCACGTGTGAGAAGTTGGCCTGATGTGCAGTGTTCACTATTCGAGTGATCACTATATATCAGTCCAAACAACCCTTATTGATGATTGGTTGTAAGTCAACCTTATAGACCAGCTATCCTAGTAGCATGGATACGAGCAGTCTAAGGCTAAGACTCTAGAGGGCGTGTTAAGCCAGCTGTTTTACCATCACATTACCCCTTGAACACCCAGTGAAAGGACACCACACAAGTGTTATGAAAATAAACAGTGTATTTATTAGAATCACAACAACCCTGTACTCTTTATGAGGACAGGGTGCTAGGCACACAACAAAACTCTTACGAAAATACTTAAGTTAGCACGTTATACACAAATGCCCGAGGGGCACGAAAAACCATATACTTTAAAAGTGGAATGCGAAATTACTAGCAGGTAAGTACAGTACTAATAGGCTTTGGACTCGCTAGGACTTGACTATAGAATCGTTAGATTACTTCTAGGAGGCCTAGGGGACTCGGGTGCAGAGTGTGCACTCTCACGCGGGATGCGGGACGCGGGACAAAGTCTATGGGAGCTAGTAAAGGCAAAGTTAGTGTTCACGGGCGAACCCGACCTGGTAGGAAGAAAACGACAGTGGATCCTGACCCTAGGATAGTGAGGCTATGCTGGGACACCGAAGTGCCGAAGTTACCTAGCCCAGGGGCTGCAGCTGCATAGGTCTGAAAAGACGTCGGGGATCTCGTTGCCGGACCAGGAGCCTGGAAGAAGGAAGTTGCTGGCAGGCGACCAGTGAAGGAAAGTTCGTTGGATCCAAGCCTGGATCGAGGAAGAAGAAACCTGAAAGCAGAGGGGACCAAGTTCTTGAATCACTAGCCAGTGATTAAGTGGGCACCAGGATGGCACCGGGCGAAGTCACCTCGACTAGGTGAGTGGGCGACGCTGGCTCTGCAGATTTCACGGACCAGGAGGCGTTGTCGGCGACCAGGATGGAGAGGCGAGCTGTCCCACGATGGATGAAGCTGTCGGCGTCGAAGTTACCCAGGATTGGGCAACAAGCCTTGGCTAATTCAAGCCCACGCGGTGGACTCAAAATGGCGTCTTGAGTGGACTAGGAGGGTCCGGGGTGCTCCTCTTTTGGAAGGGAGCAAGGGCCAGCCTGGAGCAACCAGACCAGCAGCAGAAATGTCGTCGGGCGTCGTTCAGAAGGCCACAAGCCAGCGGGCTAGTAGCCAAACAACGCGGTGAGCAGCAAAAAGCAGAAGGGCCCCACGCAGATCGTGGAGATGCTGGGAGGCTGCACTTCGGTGCTGGAGCTGCTCAGGGTCGGGGCTTCTCGGACCCCAAAGCACTCACCAGGAAATTACTCGGCGGGCTTGCTGGAAAGAAGTCGTGCAGTCTTGAAGATGGCCGGTCCCTCGAGGTCTCGTCACACCCACGAATCTCAGCGTGACTGATGATGCAGGTAGAGGTCAGAGGTGCCAGGGAAGCCGGTTCTCGTCGAGCTGGGCAGTCTTAATCCGGAGGAGAGACGTGCAGCAGACCGCAGTGTTCTTAAGATGGTGCCTGCGGATGCAGGGTGACTACTCCTTAGTCACAAGGGAGAAATCTTAGGAAGAAGTCTTGAGTTCCTTTCGTGGAAAGTAGTTTCAGGATTCAAAGATGATCTGATTTGGAAGGGGGCCAGTTCCTACCTTTATCCTGTAAAAAGGGGCTGGCACGCGACTAAGTCCTGCCCTAGGGGTGGGACTAGGAGGGGGTGGTTACACCCACTTCCTTGGCGGGCTTTTCCCCAGCACAGGGTCTGGAGTGACCCTGGAACTGGTTCCAGCCAGCCTATGCACAGTGAGCACCGGGGTGCCACGTGCAGTCACCTTCCTCTAAAGCCCTGCCTACCTACAATACACAAAACCCTGTCTGGGACGGTGCTGGCACCGCCCCTGGCAGGAAACCCTTTGTCCTTATCTCCTGCTCTGGGAGGACTCCCAGCAGCAGGAGGGCAGACTTGTGTCTCGGTGGCAGCATCCATTTTGTGGAGCTGAGGCTCTGTTTGACTTTAACCGGGGTTAGGGGTTACATACATGTCGTGTCCCTCTAGAAGGGTGGAATGCTAACCCCGTCGCCAGAATTGGCGAGGGGTTAGTATTCCAATTCGTATGACACCTTACTCGACATGTTTTGATAAAGCGATACCAGAGTTGGCATATAACCGCGAGGATTATAATGCACTTAAGAGTATATGGTATGCGATATCATGGAAACGGCTAAGGGATGGATCCCGAAAGCCGCAGACAGGCTCAGCTCATGCCAGAGCACCATCTCACACGATTCCAAGCACTCTGCCTTCAGGATTGTTAAGGCCTGCCATAGGAGTGACTGATAGGAGATCTGTGTGTCCATTTTAGGGTTAGATATAGGTATACTATATCTAAAGCAAAGGGTGAGTACACCACCTTGCCCCAGCTGTCGTGCAGCCAGTTGTGTCAGTTTAGTTAGTCAGCCCAGGGGTGGCATAATACATGCTTCAGCCCCTGGGAGACTTCTGGGTACACCTCAGCCCTGGGTACAGGGACTTGGAGAGGGCCCAGTGCCAATTCAGTACCTGAGTACAATTTGGATAGAGAGAACAGCTAGGCTGTGGGTCTGATTAGCAGGCCCACAGCCAGGGAAAGTCGTAAACCAGTGCAGCAAAAAGCAAAAATCTGGGTGATCATAGGATTGCAGACCCTACTCTCCTACAGCACGTCTTAGAAAGATCTTCTTGCCTCTTACCAGAAGTGAAAATGCTGCAAGTGATGGTGGCTTCACAAGTACAGAATATCTCCATAGTGTTTTTTGAGATTTTGGACTGCACCTAATGTGGGCAGATGGCAGCCTTTCATGAAGTATTACCTTTATGATTAATGTTTACAGCTTCACAAATATTTGGTTATTTTATTTCTGCCTGTAGGAGGATGGCTTAGTATATGGTGCACACTTAAACAACAGCAAAGGTGCACCACAACAAATAAGATAATAAGTGCAAGAAGTATTTGAGCACAATAAAGAAAAATAACATAAAGGAGTATTGTTAGTCTTCTTTTAATCTTTAATTTTCAATTCGCAGTGAAAAAACAGCCGACGCGTTTCGTCCCGAGCCGGGACTTCTTCAGGGCTGTCGGTAAAAAACATATACATACAATCAATTTTGTGTTCAACAAATAACTTACAATCTTACAATCTAAACAACGACAGACAAATTAAAACCTTCCTACGATAGACATGGAGCTATTTACATTGATCCTTGGGCTTTAGCCCACAGACAATCTTTGATCTTGGGGTTAAAGCCAAGCATCAAAATATATACACATGTGAGAACAGATTATTATGTTAAAAAACAGATATACAAACATTATTTACATATACAGAGAATCATTTTCTGGTAATTACATTACAACCCAACATATTCTATCTAAAGAGGGATAGATATGTACAAAGCGCCTCCAGTATATGCTTGAAGCACCGGGAGGGACCAAACTGAGAAAAGGGGATGAGAAAATTGAAGAAAGAGGCAGAGTAAACGAGAGGAGGCCCCATATCAGGAGTGGACTAGTTCCATCTAGTAAGGAACCCAGTGAGAAGAGTAACCAACTACGTCCAGCAACAAATGCCCTTGTTAAACCGAACGCAAAGCACATTTACCTTTAAGTCTTATAAAACGTCGCTTATGGAGGCAGGATAATGTAAAGGGAACTGGAGTCCAAGGATTACCTTCCCAGCTACTTTTACTCCTGATGTGTGTGATTTCGTCGCAATGTCGAATTTAAGATATTTGGACCTTTGGCGGGGACATGAAAAAGCAAACATCAACATCTTAGAGTCTATTCATTTAAGTTTACAATGCTCAATGAGTTAGTGGCAGACCGGGGGGGGGGACAGTAAAGCCCGGTCTTTTAAATCTAATTTTCCTTTTTCATAATCTACTTACTGAAAACATGCCAATCGGCGAAGATGGCAGTCTTTATCAAATGTTCCTGAATGGTGAGCACGGTCTTGTCACCTTAATCATATATCTTTTTTAGGTCAACTACTGAAAAACATTAAGGAGGAAAGATTGATCATACTCTCTGCAAGGTGTTTCAAATAAGAAAGTCACAGAGACCAAAGTTGGTAGAAAATAAGTTTTACCTGAGTGATCTATGGTTCTAGCGGAGGACTGGAGGTCCTATTTGTCCATAGAATTAGGATGTGGGCACTGTATTACAGCAGGTCTGGCAAGTGAAAGAATAAATATAATCTTGTGTTATGGTGGGGTGTAACTAACACAGTAAAAATTTATTAGCATACATTTCAGTATAGACTTTCAAAATAGTGTCCCACCCTATAGGCATTAGTCCGTCATAATCACACCTGGTTGTTGGTCCAGTGGTGTGACTAATATTACCAAAGTAAATGGTGTATTGGCTATTCTGGTTTATTAAGTGGGGGTGCTAATCATGGTAATAGGCTGTTTCTAAATTGTAAGGGGAGGATTTGACTATCCACAAATATATCCCCTTAGCCAAAGACCAATACTAAGCAATGGTGCATTTGAACTTAATAACAAAAGTTCTTGCTGAGCAGGTAATGCAAGAAACGACCTAAAACAGGTACCAATCCTGAAATCCAATATTAACAGGGAGGGTAACCAAGTTACCTAGTAACACAACAAACTCACCGTTCCTGATAAAACGACCGGCGTCCATCCACATCCCTCGTTACGGCGAAACACCCCCAGCGACGATGTGTTCGAATGTAGTGAGCCCATCTTCCCTGTTATATACTAGGAGCAATTAGGTAAAGGGGCCGCACCTGAGGTAGCCGTGCCGGCGCCTTTGCGCCGAGAATCGGTAATTCGCAGTGACAACACACGAGTCTGTGTGGCGATGGCGGCCATCTTAGAGTGGTGTGTGACAGCTATCTTTCACGCAGTATTCCTTGTCCTTAAACGGTGCCCGCCCTTCTTGGTGACCGTGATTCTAAATACGGTCCCGTGATCCGACTATGTGTGCCTTATTATTTAAAGGGTGTCCGCCCTTCCTAGTCACCGCGATGCTGCGACGGTCCTAAGGACGGACCTAAATATTGTCCACACGTCCCACTAAATGAATAAAAAGGTCAAAAATAGAAAACCGGTGAAAAAGAACTTAATTTTAAGCAACCAAACATAATACCGACTGGAGCGTCAGTTGTCAAGAATTCGCCATACACGCCTATATAGTGACGGCGGCCATCTTAGAGTAGCTAAGAGGGGCATGTATATCTAGATTCTAACCCCCTAGCACCTCGTTGTGTGATGAGTGTGCCCCCTTAGTATTAACCACAAGGGCCAGTTGAATGCTGTAAACGGCCCTATCTGCTATAAGTATCATAGTCCAACGAGAAATGATAGAAAGCAAACCAATTTCTATATGTATCTTGAAAATAAACACACATGGTACTGTCTAATAGAATAACCTAATGCAGATGGGAAGAATAAACACATTTCTAAAGAAGGATGGGTCTATTGTACATGGGTGAAATTAACCCTGATGTAAGGGATAAGAGGTGAGAAGAAATAACGGCGGCCATCTTTGCCTATGTTCCCACGAAGAATATAATTAGAAGGCATTCCTATTTGCATTGCAATAGAAAATATAAATCCCCGAAGGGGAAACGATAAGTCATGAAATATATAGTCTCATCAATCCTGATTAAGTATACTAGGATTAATATAGTCTAAGACCGATGAAAAACGTAACTAAAGGTATTGGGGTCAGGGTGAATATAATAATATACCTGACCTTCTTGACCATAAAGGAAAGGTCCAATTAAAACAAGACTGATCAAGACGTCTATCTTTGGTTCAGAAAAGCCAAGCTAGAATAAAAGCCCACTTGATTCTGCGGCCCCCAAGCCTTGTGTGATTGAATAGCAACTAGTTCGAACTAGTTGCTATTCAATCACACAAGGCTTGGGGGCCGCAGAATCAAGTGGGCTTTTATTCTAGCTTGGCTTTTCTGAACCAAAGATAGACGTCTTGATCAGTCTTGTTTTAATTGGACCTTTCCTTTATGGTCAAGAAGGTCAGGTATATTATTATATTCACCCTGACCCCAATACCTTTAGTTACGTTTTTCATCGGTCTTAGACTATATTAATCCTAGTATACTTAATCAGGATTGATGAGACTATATATTTCATGACTTATCGTTTCCCCTTCGGGGATTTATATTTTCTATTGCAATGCAAATAGGAATGCCTTCTAATTATATTCTTCGTGGGAACATAGGCAAAGATGGCCGCCGTTATTTCTTCTCACCTCTTATCCCTTACATCAGGGTTAATTTCACCCATGTACAATAGACCCATCCTTCTTTAGAAATGTGTTTATTCTTCCCATCTGCATTAGGTTATTCTATTAGACAGTACCATGTGTGTTTATTTTCAAGATACATATAGAAATTGGTTTGCTTTCTATCATTTCTCGTTGGACTATGATACTTATAGCAGATAGGGCCGTTTACAGCATTCAACTGGCCCTTGTGGTTAATACTAAGGGGGCACACTCATCACACAACGAGGTGCTAGGGGGTTAGAATCTAGATATACATGCCCCTCTTAGCTACTCTAAGATGGCCGCCGTCACTATATAGGCGTGTATGGCGAATTCTTGACAACTGACGCTCCAGTCGGTATTATGTTTGGTTGCTTAAAATTAAGTTCTTTTTCACCGGTTTTCTATTTTTGACCTTTTTATTCATTTAGTGGGACGTGTGGACAATATTTAGGTCCGTCCTTAGGACCGTCGCAGCATCGCGGTGACTAGGAAGGGCGGACACCCTTTAAATAATAAGGCACACATAGTCGGATCACGGGACCGTATTTAGAATCACGGTCACCAAGAAGGGCGGGCACCGTTTAAGGACAAGGAATACTGCGTGAAAGATAGCTGTCACACACCACTCTAAGATGGCCGCCATCGCCACACAGACTCGTGTGTTGTCACTGCGAATTACCGATTCTCGGCGCAAAGGCGCCGGCACGGCTACCTCAGGTGCGGCCCCTTTACCTAATTGCTCCTAGTATATAACAGGGAAGATGGGCTCACTACATTCGAACACATCGTCGCTGGGGGTGTTTCGCCGTAACGAGGGATGTGGATGGACGCCGGTCGTTTTATCAGGAACGGTGAGTTTGTTGTGTTACTAGGTAACTTGGTTACCCTCCCTGTTAATATTGGATTTCAGGATTGGTACCTGTTTTAGGTCGTTTCTTGCATTACCTGCTCAGCAAGAACTTTTGTTATTAAGTTCAAATGCACCATTGCTTAGTATTGGTCTTTGGCTAAGGGGATATATTTGTGGATAGTCAAATCCTCCCCTTACAATTTAGAAACAGCCTATTACCATGATTAGCACCCCCACTTAATAAACCAGAATAGCCAATACACCATTTACTTTGGTAATATTAGTCACACCACTGGACCAACAACCAGGTGTGATTATGACGGACTAATGCCTATAGGGTGGGACACTATTTTGAAAGTCTATACTGAAATGTATGCTAATAAATTTTTACTGTGTTAGTTACACCCCACCATAACACAAGATTATATTTATTCTTTCACTTGCCAGACCTGCTGTAATACAGTGCCCACATCCTAATTCTATGGACAAATAGGACCTCCAGTCCTCCGCTAGAACCATAGATCACTCAGGTAAAACTTATTTTCTACCAACTTTGGTCTCTGTGACTTTCTTATTTGAAACACCTTGCAGAGAGTATGATCAATCTTTCCTCCTTAATGTTTTTCAGTAGTTGACCTAAAAAAGATATATGATTAAGGTGACAAGACCGTGCTCACCATTCAGGAACATTTGATAAAGACTGCCATCTTCGCCGATTGGCATGTTTTCAGTAAGTAGATTATGAAAAAGGAAAATTAGATTTAAAAGACCGGGCTTTACTGTCCCCCCCCCCGGTCTGCCACTAACTCATTGAGCATTGTAAACTTAAATGAATAGACTCTAAGATGTTGATGTTTGCTTTTTCATGTCCCCGCCAAAGGTCCAAATATCTTAAATTCGACATTGCGACGAAATCACACACATCAGGAGTAAAAGTAGCTGGGAAGGTAATCCTTGGACTCCAGTTCCCTTTACATTATCCTGCCTCCATAAGCGACGTTTTATAAGACTTAAAGGTAAATGTGCTTTGCGTTCGGTTTAACAAGGGCATTTGTTGCTGGACGTAGTTGGTTACTCTTCTCACTGGGTTCCTTACTAGATGGAACTAGTCCACTCCTGATATGGGGCCTCCTCTCGTTTACTCTGCCTCTTTCTTCAATTTTCTCATCCCCTTTTCTCAGTTTGGTCCCTCCCGGTGCTTCAAGCATATACTGGAGGCGCTTTGTACATATCTATCCCTCTTTAGATAGAATATGTTGGGTTGTAATGTAATTACCAGAAAATGATTCTCTGTATATGTAAATAATGTTTGTATATCTGTTTTTTAACATAATAATCTGTTCTCACATGTGTATATATTTTGATGCTTGGCTTTAACCCCAAGATCAAAGATTGTCTGTGGGCTAAAGCCCAAGGATCAATGTAAATAGCTCCATGTCTATCGTAGGAAGGTTTTAATTTGTCTGTCGTTGTTTAGATTGTAAGATTGTAAGTTATTTGTTGAACACAAAATTGATTGTATGTATATGTTTTTTACCGACAGCCCTGAAGAAGTCCCGGCTCGGGACGAAACGCGTCGGCTGTTTTTTCACTGCGAATTGAAAATTAAAGATTAAAAGAAGACTAACAATACTCCTTTATGTTATTTTTCTTTATTGTGCTCAAATACTTCTTGCACTTATTATCTTATTTGTTGTGGTGCACCTTTGCTGTTGTTTTTTCATTGTACTAAAATTCCTTGGGGAATAGGCACAGTGATGATGGGTGCCATTCAGTGTGCACACAATCCCCTACATTAATTTAAGGGATATCGAATATTTTTGGGAGAAAGTTAGTCAGGTGCTGACTCTAGGAAGGGTCCATCATTGCAGTTTGTTGCTTAATATGGTGCACACTTATTTAAGTGAATCACCGTGCACTAATCCAGATAACCCTATGGTGATTTTAGTTGTCTTAGACAACCATTGAAAGTTCTCCAGGTGGTAGCTGTGGAGAACAGCCTTCAGGCTTGGTCCAGAAGGAGTATTAAGCAGCTTGTTTTACCAGAACTAATCATATAGTGATGGTCAAATGAAAAAGAACCACACAGTGTAGTTATAAAAATAAGTATATGTATTATACACTGTGTAGGAGAGTAGGGTCTGCACTCCTATGATCACCCAGATTTTTGCTTTTTGCTGCACTGGTTTACGACTTTCCCTGGCTGTGGGCCTGCTAATCAGACCCACAGCCTAGCTGTTCTCTCTATCCAAATTGTACTCAGGTACTGAATTGGCACTGGGCCCTCTCCAAGTCCCTGTACCCAGGGCTGAGGTGCACCCAGAAGTCTCCCAGGGGCTGAAGCATGTATTATGCCACCCCTGGATTGACTAACTAAAACTGACACAACTGGCTGCACGACAGCTGGGGCAAGGTGGTGTACTCACCCTTTGCTTTAGATATAGTATACCTATATCTAACCCTAAAATGGACACACAGATCTCCTATCAGTCACTCCTATGGCAGGCCTTAACAATCCTGAAGGCAGAGTGCTTGGAATCGTGTGAGATGGTGCTCTGGCATGAGCTGAGCCTGTCTGCGGCTTTCGGGATCCATCCCTTAGCCGTTTCCATGATATCGCATACCATATACTCTTAAGTGCATTATAATCCTCGCGGTTATGTGCCAACTCTGGTATCGCTTTATCAAAACATGTCGAGTAAGGTGTCATACGAATTGGAATACTAACCCCTCGCCAATTCTGGCGACGGGGTTAGCATTCCACCCTTCTAGAGGGACACGACATGCATGTAACCTATAACCCGGTTAAAAGTCAGACAGAGCCTTAGCATCCACAAAATGGATGCTGCCACCGAGACACAAGTCTGCCCTCCTGCTGCTGGGAGTCCTCCCAGAGCAGGAGATAAGGACAAAGGGTTTCCTGCCAGGGGCGGTGCCAGCACCGTCCCAGACAGGGTTTTGTGTATTGTAGGTAGGCAGGGCTTTAGAGGAAGGTGACTGCACGTGGCACCCCGGTGCTCACTGTGCATAGGCTGGCTGGAACCAGTTCCAGGGGCACTCCAGCCCCTGGCCTGGGGAAAAGCCCGCCAAGGAAGTGGGTGTAACCACCCCCCTCCTGGTCCCACCCATAGGGCAGGACCTAGTCGCGTGCCAGCCCCCTTTTCCCAGATAAAGGTAGAGACTGGCCCCCTTCCAAATCAGATCATCTTTGAATCCTGAAACTACTTTCTGCGAAAGGAACTCAAGACTTCTTCCTAAGATTTCTCCCTTGTGACTAAGGAGTAGTCACCCTGCATCCGCAGGCACCATCTAAAGAACACTGCGGTCTGCTGTAAGTCCTTCCTCCGGAATCCGACTGCCCAGCTCGACGAGAACCGGCTTCCCTGGCACCTCTGACCTCTACCCACCTCTACAGCCCAGCTGAGAACCGTGGGTGCGACGAGACCTCAAGGGACCGGCCATCTGCAAGACTGCACGACTTCTTTCCAGCAAGCCCGCCGAGTAATCTACTGGTGAGTGCTTTGGGGTCCGAGAAGCCCCGACTCTGAGCAGCTCCAGCTCCGAAGTGCAGCCCCCCAGCATCTCCACGATCTGCGTGGGGCCCTTCTGCTTTCCGCTGCTCACCGCGTTGTTTGGCTACTAGCCCGTTGGCTTGTGGCCTTCCTGACGACGCCCGACGACATTTCTGCTGCTGGTCTGGTTGCTCCAGACTGGCCCTTGCTCCCTCCCAGAAGAGGAGCACCCCGGACCCTCCTGGTCCACTCAAGACGCCATTTTGAGTCCACCGCGTGGGCTTGAATTAGCCAAGGCTTGTTGCCCAATCCTGGGTAACTTCGACGCCAACGACTTCATCCTTCGTGGGACAGCTCGCACCTCCATCCTGGTCGCCGACAACGCCTCCTGGTCCGAGAGACTGCAGAGCCCAGCAGCGCCCACTCACCTGACTGCGGTGACTTCGCCCGGTGCCATCCTGGTGCCCACTTAATCACTGGCTAGTGATTCAAGAACTTGGTCCCCTCTGCTTTCAGGTTTTCTTCTTCCTTGATCCAGGCTTGGATCCATCGAACTTTCCTTCACTGGTCGCCTGCCAGCAACTTCTTCCTTCCAGGCTCCTGGTCCGGCAACGAGATCCCCGACGTCTTTTCAGACCTATGCAGCTGCAGCCCCTGGGCTAGGTAACTTCGGCACTCCGGTGTCCCAGCATAGCCTCACTATCCAAGGGTCAGGATCCACTGTCGTTTTCTCCCTACCAGGTCGGGTTCGCCCGTGAACACTAACTTTGTGAATTCTAGCTTCCATAGACTTTGTCCCGCATCCCGCGTGAGAGTGCACACTCTGCACCCGAGTCCCCTGGGCCTCCTAGTAATAATCTAACGATTCCCTAGTCCAGTCCTAGCGATTCCAAAGCCTATTAGAACTGTTACTTACCTGCTAGTAATTCGCATTCCACTTTTAGCGTATATGGTTTTTCGTGCCCCTCGGGCATTTGTGTAACGTGCTAACTTAAAAGTATTTTCGTAAGAGTTTTGTTGTGTGCTTAGCTCCCTGTCTCATAAAGAGCCAGGGTAGTCTTGTTATAAATAAATACACTGTTTATTTTCATAACAACTTGTGTGGTGTCCTTTCACTGGGTGTTCAAGGGGTAATGTGATGGTAAAACAGCTGGCTTAACACGCCCTCTAGAGTCTTAGCCTTAGACTGCTCGTATCCATGCTACTAGGATAGCTGGTCTATAAGGTTGACTTACAACCAATCATCAATAAGGGTTGTTTGGACTGATATATAGTGATCACTAGAATAGTGAGCACTGCACATCAGGCCAACTTCTCACATTGGTGAGCAGCGGTTGGGATTTGAGCTTGCTGTTGTTTTACCACACATGCCCTAAGAATATCTTGTGAAAGATCACATAAGTACTAAAGGTACATATAACTTAGCTTAGAATACTCTGAGTTCTACTGAACCAGCTGTTGTAGCTCCTAGGGCCTAGCACACCCTAAACTACAACTCTAGCAAGGGATCAGTAGGCAAACATATAGTGTAGGTAAGTGCACCACTTACACCTCACTAGAAAAGCATGTCGACTCAGGAGGACTCTACTGAGACTCCCCTGGTCAGTGTTGACCCTCCACAGGTCACTTCAAGATATGCAGCTCTCAGCTTTCATGAGATGAGACAGATCTGTGTCTCCAGAAAACTGAAGCAGGGGTCTAACCCCACCACTTCCTTTCTGATAGGTCTCCTAGAGACATATGATGCCAGAAAGCTTTCTCAGTTACATGAGAACATGCCAGCCTTAGAAGGAACCTCTGGGGATCCAGATCTCCACAACACTGACTCAGCAGTTGAGGAGGAGGATCAGGAGGTACTCTCTGGGGATGAGGTAGACAAGGGTCTTGAGGTAGTCAGAAGGCTAACTAGGACCAACTTAGACTTACTTGGGCTAGGATCTGGGGGCCCCCCAGTACTAACCCGAAGTGGGCCTAACCTTGGAGTTAGAAGAGATAGATCTCTTTCTAGGGACTCCAATAGATCTCTGCACTCTAATGCCTCTTCTCAGGGGAGAAGGAATCCTCCACAGAGGAGATTTACTTCCCCTCAGAGAAAGGAGCATGAAGCTAGGATGAGACAAGCTGAACTGAGGATTGAAAGGGAAGAAATTGCCCTGGCCAAAGAGAAGCTTGCCCTGGCAAGAGAGCAGCAGATGAGTGGGCTAGCTCCCACTGGTGGCAGCAATCTCCCAAGAGATAGAGAGAAGGGTTTAGATACTAAACACCTGACTAAAATAGTGCCCCCCTTTAAGCAAGGGGATGATATCCAGAAATGGATGGCTGCTCTGGAGAGGGCCTGCACTGTGCAGGGCATTCCCCAGAGTCAGTGGGCAGCTATACTGTGGCTCTCCTTTGATGGTAAAGGTAGAGATAAGCTCCTCACTACAAGAGTGGAGGATGCTAACAATTACCAGGTCCTGAAGAATACACTGGTTGATGGGTTTGGTTTAACCACTGAGCAGTACAGGTTGCTGTTCAGAGACACCCAGAAAACTCAGTCTCAGGACTGGTCTGATTTTGTGGATTGTGCCACTAAGGCTTTGGAGGGCTGGTTGCTGGGTAGCAAGGTTACAGATTACACAGGATTGTATAATCTAATGATGAGAGAACAAATTTTAAACAATTGTCAGAACCAGTTGCTGCACCAGCACCTTGTTGATTCAGATCTGACCTCTCCCCAAGAATTGGGAAAGAAGGCAGACAAATGGGTCAGGACAAGGATCAAGCAGAACCAGAACCAGAACCAGGGTGGTCAGAAGAAAGCAGACCAGAAGGGTAATGTTAAGAATGAGCAAAATGACCAGAAGTCTTCACCAGGTCCCCAACAAACCAAAGAGGGTGGGGGTCAGGCTTCCCAGAAGAAGAAGACTCAAGAAGGCCAGTCAAAAAGGTGGTGCCAGTACTGCAAAAGTAAATCTCACTGGTTTAGTGAGTGCACCAAAAGAGGAGGACAAACTCCTGCCACTACAGCTCCTAAAGCAACTGCACCCCCTAGTACAGTCAGTAGTGGTAGTGTTGCTCCCAAGGCATTAGTTGGGTTAACCTTGGGTACTGAGGGGTCTGACAACTTAGTTGGCACACTCACTCAGGCTGTCCTTGTCTGTACAGGGGATATGGATATGTCCCCTGAAATAAGTCCCAATACTTTGGGCAAATACAGGCAGACACCTTTGATTAATGGCAAAATGGCTCAGGCCTATAGGGACACTTGTGCCAGTGTCACCATGGTGACACCTAACTTTGTGGACCCTGGACAGATCATGCCAGGTACTGATTTCCTGGTGACCAATGCCAGCAATGTCACTACTAGTCATAGTGTGGCAATTGTGGCTTTCTCCTGGGGTGGAGTGAAGGGACAAAAGAAAGTTGTAGTCAGTTCAGACCTCCCAGTTGATTGTTTGTTGGGCAATGATTTGGAGTCATCACAATGGTCAGAAGTGGAGCAGAGGACTCACATGGAGATGTTAGGCTTGCCAGCACATGTGCTTGCTGTGACTAGGTCACAGGCCAGAAGATGCCCCACTGAACAGGTGCTGGATCCTGAAACTATGGACCAGACACCTCCCAAGAAGAAGAGCAGTAAGGGTAAGGCTTTGCCTTCCCCCTTGCCCCAGGTTGAGGATCAAGTCTCTGAGGAGGCTGATCTAGAAGAGCTGAGGGAAACTGAGCCTAAAGAGCTTGAACTTGATCAAGTTGAGTTTCTGGGCTCAGGGGGACCCTCCAGAGCAGACCTGGGGAAGGAACAGTTGAGCTGCCCTTCCCTTGAACCCCTCAGACAGCAGGCTGCTGCTGAGGCTGCAGGGAATGCCACAGGTGCCCACAGGGTATACTGGGAAGATGGACTCCTGTACTCTGAGTCAAGAGACCCCAAGCCTGGTGCAACCAGGAGGCTGGTCATCCCCTTGTCTCTGAGAGGTTTCCTTCTCACCTTGGCCCATGAGATTCCCCTTGCAGGTCATTTAGGTCAGACAAAGACTTGGGACAGGCTTGTCTCACACTTTCACTGGCCCCATATGAATGAGAATACCAAGGAGTTTTGTCGCTCATGTGTCACTTGCCAAGCCAGTGGTAAGTCAGGTGGCACAACAAAGGCCCCCCTCATACCACTACCTGTGGTGGGGGTCCCCTTTGAAAGAGTGGGGATTGACATTGTTGGTCCAATGGAACCCCAGACAGCATCAGGACACAAGTGTATACTGGTGGTGGTGGACCATGCCACCAGGTATCCTGAGGCTATTCCCCTTAGGACCACTACAGCCCCTGTAGTGGCAAGAGCCCTAGTTGGAGTGTTCTCCAGAGTGGGTTTCCCTAAGGAGGTCGTTTCTGACAGAGGTACAAACTTCATGTCAGGATATCTGACTGCCATGTGGAAAGAGTGTGGTGTGAACTACAAGTTCACCACACCCTATCATCCACAGTGCAATGGGCTTGTTGAGAGATTCAACAGGACCCTGAAAGGGATGATTCATGGACTACCTGAACCTCTTAGGAGAAGATGGGATGTCCTGATCCCCTGCCTCTTGTTTGCTTACAGAGAGGTCCCACAGAAGGGGGTTGGCTACAGCCCTTTTGAGCTTCTGTATGGGCATCCTGTAAGGGGACCCCTGTGTTTGGTGAAGGAAGGATGGGAGAGACCTCTCAAAAAGCCTGCAACCAACATAGTGGACTATGTACTTGGTCTCCGCTCCAGGATGGCTGAGTATATGGAAAAGGCATCTAAAAACCTTGAGGCCAGCCAGGAACTTCAAAAAGCTTGGCATGACCAAAAGGCTGTACTGACTGTGTACCAGCCAGGACAGAAGGTGTGGGTGCTGGAGCCAGTGGCCCCAGCAGCTCTGAAAGACAAATGGTCTGGGCCCCACACCATCATTGAGCAAAAGGGAGAGGTTACCTACTTGGTGGACCTTGGAACTCCCAGGAGCCCTCTCAGAGTGCTCCATGTTAACAGGCTCAAGGCATATGTTGACAGGAAGGACATGAGCTTGCTCATGGCCACAGATGAGGGACAGGAGGAAGAGAGTGACCCTCTCCCAGACCTGCTCACTCAGAATCCTGATGATGGGTCAGTTGATGGTGTTGTCTTTTGTGGCAGCCTCACTGACCATCAGCAACAGGATTGCAGGCAAGTTCTGCAATCCTTTCGACATATGTTCTCTCTGACACCCAGCCAAACTGATTGGTGTACCCATGATGTTGACACTGGAGACAGTCTGCCTGTCAAGAGTAAAATCTACAGACAGCCTGATCATGTTAGAGACTGCATCAAAACTGAAGTGCAGAAAATGTTGGAACTGGGAGTCATTGAGCCCTCAGATAGCCCTTGGGCTAGCCCAGTAGTTCTAGTGCCAAAGCCTCACACCCAGGGTGGTAAGAGAGAGATGAGGTTTTGCGTAGACTACAGAGGCCTCAATGCAGTCACTAAGACTGATGCCCACCCAATACCAAGAGCAGATGAGCTTATAGATAGATTGGCTTCTGCCAACTTCTTAAGCACATTTGATTTGACAGCTGGGTATTGGCAAATCAGGTTAGCTGAGGAAGCCAAACCCAAGACAGCATTTTCTACCCCTGGAGGGCATTATCAATTTGTGGTAATGCCCTTTGGACTGAAAAATGCACCTGCCACCTTCCAAAGGTTGGTGAATCAAGTCCTCACTGGGCTGGATGACTTCTGTGCAGCTTATCTTGACGATATTGCTGTCTTTAGCTCCACCTGGGAGGATCACCTGGTCCACCTGAGGAAAGTGTTGGAGGCCCTGCAAAAGGCAGGCCTCACTATCAAGGCCACAAAGTGCCAGATAGGGCAGTCACAGGTTGTATACCTGGGCCACCTTGTAGGTGGAGGCCAGGTTCAGCCACTGGAGAGTAAGATACAGGCCATCAAGGACTGGACTCCTCCAATCACCCAGACTCAGGTTCGAGCTTTCTTGGGCCTGACTGGGTACTATAGGAAGTTTGTCAGAAATTATGGGTCCATAGTGACCCCCCTTAATGACCTGACAAGCAAGAAGATGCCAAAGAAAGTTCAGTGGACAGCAAGCTGTCAGAAAGCATTCAATGACCTAAAGCAGGCCATGTGCACAGCACCTATCCTCAAGAGTCCAGATTACTCCAAGCCATTCATTGTCCAAACAGATGCTTCTGAGTTGGGTGTGGGAGCTGTTCTGTCTCAACTGAATTTTGATGGTAATGATCAGCCTATTGCTTTCATTAGTAGGAGGTTGACACCCAGAGAGAAAAATTGGTCAGCTATTGAGAGGGAGGCCTTTGCTGTGGTCTGGGCCCTGAAGAAGCTGAGGGCCTACTTGTTTGGCACTCACTTCACCATTCAGACAGACCATAAGCCCCTCTTGTGGCTAAATCAGATGAAGGGTGAAAACCCCAAACTGCTTAGGTGGTCCATTTCCCTACAGGGGATGGATTTTACAGTGGAGCATAGACCTGGGACTGATCACAGCAATGCTGATGGGCTCTCCAGGTATTTCCACTTAGAGCAAGAAGACTCACCTGGTCAAGGTTAGCTTATTGTCCCAAAGTTTGGGGGGGGGTCATGTAGGAGAGTAGGGTCTGCACTCCTATGATCACCCAGATTTTTGCTTTTTGCTGCACTGGTTTACGACTTTCCCTGGCTGTGGGCCTGCTAATCAGACCCACAGCCTAGCTGTTCTCTCTATCCAAATTGTACTCAGGTACTGAATTGGCACTGGGCCCTCTCCAAGTCCCTGTACCCAGGGCTGAGGTGCACCCAGAAGTCTCCCAGGGGCTGAAGCATGTATTATGCCACCCCTGGATTGACTAACTAAAACTGACACAACTGGCTGCACGACAGCTGGGGCAAGGTGGTGTACTCACCCTTTGCTTTAGATATAGTATACCTATATCTAACCCTAAAATGGACACACAGATCTCCTATCAGTCACTCCTATGGCAGGCCTTAACAATCCTGAAGGCAGAGTGCTTGGAATCGTGTGAGATGGTGCTCTGGCATGAGCTGAGCCTGTCTGCGGCTTTCGGGATCCATCCCTTAGCCGTTTCCATGATATCGCATACCATATACTCTTAAGTGCATTATAATCCTCGCGGTTATGTGCCAACTCTGGTATCGCTTTATCAAAACATGTCGAGTAAGGTGTCATACGAATTGGAATACTAACCCCTCGCCAATTCTGGCGACGGGGTTAGCATTCCACCCTTCTAGAGGGACACGACATGCATGTAACCTATAACCCGGTTAAAAGTCAGACAGAGCCTTAGCATCCACAAAATGGATGCTGCCACCGAGACACAAGTCTGCCCTCCTGCTGCTGGGAGTCCTCCCAGAGCAGGAGATAAGGACAAAGGGTTTCCTGCCAGGGGCGGTGCCAGCACCGTCCCAGACAGGGTTTTGTGTATTGTAGGTAGGCAGGGCTTTAGAGGAAGGTGACTGCACGTGGCACCCCGGTGCTCACTGTGCATAGGCTGGCTGGAACCAGTTCCAGGGGCACTCCAGCCCCTGGCCTGGGGAAAAGCCCGCCAAGGAAGTGGGTGTAACCACCCCCCTCCTGGTCCCACCCATAGGGCAGGACCTAGTCGCGTGCCAGCCCCCTTTTCCCAGATAAAGGTAGAGACTGGCCCCCTTCCAAATCAGATCATCTTTGAATCCTGAAACTACTTTCTGCGAAAGGAACTCAAGACTTCTTCCTAAGATTTCTCCCTTGTGACTAAGGAGTAGTCACCCTGCATCCGCAGGCACCATCTAAAGAACACTGCGGTCTGCTGTAAGTCCTTCCTCCGGAATCCGACTGCCCAGCTCGACGAGAACCGGCTTCCCTGGCACCTCTGACCTCTACAGCCCAGCTGAGAACCGTGGGTGCGACGAGACCTCAAGGGACCGGCCATCTGCAAGACTGCACGACTTCTTTCCAGCAAGCCCGCCGAGTAATCTACTGGTGAGTGCTTTGGGGTCCGAGAAGCCCCGACTCTGAGCAGCTCCAGCTCCGAAGTGCAGCCCCCCAGCATCTCCACGATCTGCGTGGGGCCCTTCTGCTTTCCGCTGCTCACCGCGTTGTTTGGCTACTAGCCCGTTGGCTTGTGGCCTTCCTGACGACGCCCGACGACATTTCTGCTGCTGGTCTGGTTGCTCCAGACTGGCCCTTGCTCCCTCCCAGAAGAGGAGCACCCCGGACCCTCCTGGTCCACTCAAGACGCCATTTTGAGTCCACCGCGTGGGCTTGAATTAGCCAAGGCTTGTTGCCCAATCCTGGGTAACTTCGACGCCAACGACTTCATCCTTCGTGGGACAGCTCGCACCTCCATCCTGGTCGCCGACAACGCCTCCTGGTCCGAGAGACTGCAGAGCCCAGCAGCGCCCACTCACCTGACTGCGGTGACTTCGCCCGGTGCCATCCTGGTGCCCACTTAATCACTGGCTAGTGATTCAAGAACTTGGTCCCCTCTGCTTTCAGGTTTTCTTCTTCCTTGATCCAGGCTTGGATCCATCGAACTTTCCTTCACTGGTCGCCTGCCAGCAACTTCTTCCTTCCAGGCTCCTGGTCCGGCAACGAGATCCCCGACGTCTTTTCAGACCTATGCAGCTGCAGCCCCTGGGCTAGGTAACTTCGGCACTCCGGTGTCCCAGCATAGCCTCACTATCCAAGGGTCAGGATCCACTGTCGTTTTCTCCCTACCAGGTCGGGTTCGCCCGTGAACACTAACTTTGTGAATTCTAGCTTCCATAGACTTTGTCCCGCATCCCGCGTGAGAGTGCACACTCTGCACCCGAGTCCCCTGGGCCTCCTAGTAATAATCTAACGATTCCCTAGTCCAGTCCTAGCGATTCCAAAGCCTATTAGAACTGTTACTTACCTGCTAGTAATTCGCATTCCACTTTTAGCGTATATGGTTTTTCGTGCCCCTCGGGCATTTGTGTAACGTGCTAACTTAAAAGTATTTTCGTAAGAGTTTTGTTGTGTGCTTAGCTCCCTGTCTCATAAAGAGCCAGGGTAGTCTTGTTATAAATAAATACACTGTTTATTTTCATAACAACTTGTGTGGTGTCCTTTCACTGGGTGTTCAAGGGGTAATGTGATGGTAAAACAGCTGGCTTAACACGCCCTCTAGAGTCTTAGCCTTAGACTGCTCGTATCCATGCTACTAGGATAGCTGGTCTATAAGGTTGACTTACAACCAATCATCAATAAGGGTTGTTTGGACTGATATATAGTGATCACTAGAATAGTGAGCACTGCACATCAGGCCAACTTCTCACATTGGTGAGCAGCGGTTGGGATTTGAGCTTGCTGTTGTTTTACCACACATGCCCTAAGAATATCTTGTGAAAGATCACATAAGTACTAAAGGTACATATAACTTAGCTTAGAATACTCTGAGTTCTACTGAACCAGCTGTTGTAGCTCCTAGGGCCTAGCACACCCTAAACTACAACTCTAGCAAGGGATCAGTAGGCAAACATATAGTGTAGGTAAGTGCACCACTTACACCTCACTAGAAAAGCATGTCGACTCAGGAGGACTCTACTGAGACTCCCCTGGTCAGTGTTGACCCTCCACAGGTCACTTCAAGATATGCAGCTCTCAGCTTTCATGAGATGAGACAGATCTGTGTCTCCAGAAAACTGAAGCAGGGGTCTAACCCCACCACTTCCTTTCTGATAGGTCTCCTAGAGACATATGATGCCAGAAAGCTTTCTCAGTTACATGAGAACATGCCAGCCTTAGAAGGAACCTCTGGGGATCCAGATCTCCACAACACTGACTCAGCAGTTGAGGAGGAGGATCAGGAGGTACTCTCTGGGGATGAGGTAGACAAGGGTCTTGAGGTAGTCAGAAGGCTAACTAGGACCAACTTAGACTTACTTGGGCTAGGATCTGGGGGCCCCCCAGTACTAACCCGAAGTGGGCCTAACCTTGGAGTTAGAAGAGATAGATCTCTTTCTAGGGACTCCAATAGATCTCTGCACTCTAATGCCTCTTCTCAGGGGAGAAGGAATCCTCCACAGAGGAGATTTACTTCCCCTCAGAGAAAGGAGCATGAAGCTAGGATGAGACAAGCTGAACTGAGGATTGAAAGGGAAGAAATTGCCCTGGCCAAAGAGAAGCTTGCCCTGGCAAGAGAGCAGCAGATGAGTGGGCTAGCTCCCACTGGTGGCAGCAATCTCCCAAGAGATAGAGAGAAGGGTTTAGATACTAAACACCTGACTAAAATAGTGCCCCCCTTTAAGCAAGGGGATGATATCCAGAAATGGATGGCTGCTCTGGAGAGGGCCTGCACTGTGCAGGGCATTCCCCAGAGTCAGTGGGCAGCTATACTGTGGCTCTCCTTTGATGGTAAAGGTAGAGATAAGCTCCTCACTACAAGAGTGGAGGATGCTAACAATTACCAGGTCCTGAAGAATACACTGGTTGATGGGTTTGGTTTAACCACTGAGCAGTACAGGTTGCTGTTCAGAGACACCCAGAAAACTCAGTCTCAGGACTGGTCTGATTTTGTGGATTGTGCCACTAAGGCTTTGGAGGGCTGGTTGCTGGGTAGCAAGGTTACAGATTACACAGGATTGTATAATCTAATGATGAGAGAACAAATTTTAAACAATTGTCAGAACCAGTTGCTGCACCAGCACCTTGTTGATTCAGATCTGACCTCTCCCCAAGAATTGGGAAAGAAGGCAGACAAATGGGTCAGGACAAGGATCAAGCAGAACCAGAACCAGAACCAGGGTGGTCAGAAGAAAGCAGACCAGAAGGGTAATGTTAAGAATGAGCAAAATGACCAGAAGTCTTCACCAGGTCCCCAACAAACCAAAGAGGGTGGGGGTCAGGCTTCCCAGAAGAAGAAGACTCAAGAAGGCCAGTCAAAAAGGTGGTGCCAGTACTGCAAAAGTAAATCTCACTGGTTTAGTGAGTGCACCAAAAGAGGAGGACAAACTCCTGCCACTACAGCTCCTAAAGCAACTGCACCCCCTAGTACAGTCAGTAGTGGTAGTGTTGCTCCCAAGGCATTAGTTGGGTTAACCTTGGGTACTGAGGGGTCTGACAACTTAGTTGGCACACTCACTCAGGCTGTCCTTGTCTGTACAGGGGATATGGATATGTCCCCTGAAATAAGTCCCAATACTTTGGGCAAATACAGGCAGACACCTTTGATTAATGGCAAAATGGCTCAGGCCTATAGGGACACTTGTGCCAGTGTCACCATGGTGACACCTAACTTTGTGGACCCTGGACAGATCATGCCAGGTACTGATTTCCTGGTGACCAATGCCAGCAATGTCACTACTAGTCATAGTGTGGCAATTGTGGCTTTCTCCTGGGGTGGAGTGAAGGGACAAAAGAAAGTTGTAGTCAGTTCAGACCTCCCAGTTGATTGTTTGTTGGGCAATGATTTGGAGTCATCACAATGGTCAGAAGTGGAGCAGAGGACTCACATGGAGATGTTAGGCTTGCCAGCACATGTGCTTGCTGTGACTAGGTCACAGGCCAGAAGATGCCCCACTGAACAGGTGCTGGATCCTGAAACTATGGACCAGACACCTCCCAAGAAGAAGAGCAGTAAGGGTAAGGCTTTGCCTTCCCCCTTGCCCCAGGTTGAGGATCAAGTCTCTGAGGAGGCTGATCTAGAAGAGCTGAGGGAAACTGAGCCTAAAGAGCTTGAACTTGATCAAGTTGAGTTTCTGGGCTCAGGGGGACCCTCCAGAGCAGACCTGGGGAAGGAACAGTTGAGCTGCCCTTCCCTTGAACCCCTCAGACAGCAGGCTGCTGCTGAGGCTGCAGGGAATGCCACAGGTGCCCACAGGGTATACTGGGAAGATGGACTCCTGTACTCTGAGTCAAGAGACCCCAAGCCTGGTGCAACCAGGAGGCTGGTCATCCCCTTGTCTCTGAGAGGTTTCCTTCTCACCTTGGCCCATGAGATTCCCCTTGCAGGTCATTTAGGTCAGACAAAGACTTGGGACAGGCTTGTCTCACACTTTCACTGGCCCCATATGAATGAGAATACCAAGGAGTTTTGTCGCTCATGTGTCACTTGCCAAGCCAGTGGTAAGTCAGGTGGCACAACAAAGGCCCCCCTCATACCACTACCTGTGGTGGGGGTCCCCTTTGAAAGAGTGGGGATTGACATTGTTGGTCCAATGGAACCCCAGACAGCATCAGGACACAAGTGTATACTGGTGGTGGTGGACCATGCCACCAGGTATCCTGAGGCTATTCCCCTTAGGACCACTACAGCCCCTGTAGTGGCAAGAGCCCTAGTTGGAGTGTTCTCCAGAGTGGGTTTCCCTAAGGAGGTCGTTTCTGACAGAGGTACAAACTTCATGTCAGGATATCTGACTGCCATGTGGAAAGAGTGTGGTGTGAACTACAAGTTCACCACACCCTATCATCCACAGTGCAATGGGCTTGTTGAGAGATTCAACAGGACCCTGAAAGGGATGATTCATGGACTACCTGAACCTCTTAGGAGAAGATGGGATGTCCTGATCCCCTGCCTCTTGTTTGCTTACAGAGAGGTCCCACAGAAGGGGGTTGGCTACAGCCCTTTTGAGCTTCTGTATGGGCATCCTGTAAGGGGACCCCTGTGTTTGGTGAAGGAAGGATGGGAGAGACCTCTCAAAAAGCCTGCAACCAACATAGTGGACTATGTACTTGGTCTCCGCTCCAGGATGGCTGAGTATATGGAAAAGGCATCTAAAAACCTTGAGGCCAGCCAGGAACTTCAAAAAGCTTGGCATGACCAAAAGGCTGTACTGACTGTGTACCAGCCAGGACAGAAGGTGTGGGTGCTGGAGCCAGTGGCCCCAGCAGCTCTGAAAGACAAATGGTCTGGGCCCCACACCATCATTGAGCAAAAGGGAGAGGTTACCTACTTGGTGGACCTTGGAACTCCCAGGAGCCCTCTCAGAGTGCTCCATGTTAACAGGCTCAAGGCATATGTTGACAGGAAGGACATGAGCTTGCTCATGGCCACAGATGAGGGACAGGAGGAAGAGAGTGACCCTCTCCCAGACCTGCTCACTCAGAATCCTGATGATGGGTCAGTTGATGGTGTTGTCTTTTGTGGCAGCCTCACTGACCATCAGCAACAGGATTGCAGGCAAGTTCTGCAATCCTTTCGACATATGTTCTCTCTGACACCCAGCCAAACTGATTGGTGTACCCATGATGTTGACACTGGAGACAGTCTGCCTGTCAAGAGTAAAATCTACAGACAGCCTGATCATGTTAGAGACTGCATCAAAACTGAAGTGCAGAAAATGTTGGAACTGGGAGTCATTGAGCCCTCAGATAGCCCTTGGGCTAGCCCAGTAGTTCTAGTGCCAAAGCCTCACACCCAGGGTGGTAAGAGAGAGATGAGGTTTTGCGTAGACTACAGAGGCCTCAATGCAGTCACTAAGACTGATGCCCACCCAATACCAAGAGCAGATGAGCTTATAGATAGATTGGCTTCTGCCAACTTCTTAAGCACATTTGATTTGACAGCTGGGTATTGGCAAATCAGGTTAGCTGAGGAAGCCAAACCCAAGACAGCATTTTCTACCCCTGGAGGGCATTATCAATTTGTGGTAATGCCCTTTGGACTGAAAAATGCACCTGCCACCTTCCAAAGGTTGGTGAATCAAGTCCTCACTGGGCTGGATGACTTCTGTGCAGCTTATCTTGACGATATTGCTGTCTTTAGCTCCACCTGGGAGGATCACCTGGTCCACCTGAGGAAAGTGTTGGAGGCCCTGCAAAAGGCAGGCCTCACTATCAAGGCCACAAAGTGCCAGATAGGGCAGTCACAGGTTGTATACCTGGGCCACCTTGTAGGTGGAGGCCAGGTTCAGCCACTGGAGAGTAAGATACAGGCCATCAAGGACTGGACTCCTCCAATCACCCAGACTCAGGTTCGAGCTTTCTTGGGCCTGACTGGGTACTATAGGAAGTTTGTCAGAAATTATGGGTCCATAGTGACCCCCCTTAATGACCTGACAAGCAAGAAGATGCCAAAGAAAGTTCAGTGGACAGCAAGCTGTCAGAAAGCATTCAATGACCTAAAGCAGGCCATGTGCACAGCACCTATCCTCAAGAGTCCAGATTACTCCAAGCCATTCATTGTCCAAACAGATGCTTCTGAGTTGGGTGTGGGAGCTGTTCTGTCTCAACTGAATTTTGATGGTAATGATCAGCCTATTGCTTTCATTAGTAGGAGGTTGACACCCAGAGAGAAAAATTGGTCAGCTATTGAGAGGGAGGCCTTTGCTGTGGTCTGGGCCCTGAAGAAGCTGAGGGCCTACTTGTTTGGCACTCACTTCACCATTCAGACAGACCATAAGCCCCTCTTGTGGCTAAATCAGATGAAGGGTGAAAACCCCAAACTGCTTAGGTGGTCCATTTCCCTACAGGGGATGGATTTTACAGTGGAGCATAGACCTGGGACTGATCACAGCAATGCTGATGGGCTCTCCAGGTATTTCCACTTAGAGCAAGAAGACTCACCTGGTCAAGGTTAGCTTATTGTCCCAAAGTTTGGGGGGGGGTCATGTAGGAGAGTAGGGTCTGCACTCCTATGATCACCCAGATTTTTGCTTTTTGCTGCACTGGTTTACGACTTTCCCTGGCTGTGGGCCTGCTAATCAGACCCACAGCCTAGCTGTTCTCTCTATCCAAATTGTACTCAGGTACTGAATTGGCACTGGGCCCTCTCCAAGTCCCTGTACCCAGGGCTGAGGTGCACCCAGAAGTCTCCCAGGGGCTGAAGCATGTATTATGCCACCCCTGGATTGACTAACTAAAACTGACACAACTGGCTGCACGACAGCTGGGGCAAGGTGGTGTACTCACCCTTTGCTTTAGATATAGTATACCTATATCTAACCCTAAAATGGACACACAGATCTCCTATCAGTCACTCCTATGGCAGGCCTTAACAATCCTGAAGGCAGAGTGCTTGGAATCGTGTGAGATGGTGCTCTGGCATGAGCTGAGCCTGTCTGCGGCTTTCGGGATCCATCCCTTAGCCGTTTCCATGATATCGCATACCATATACTCTTAAGTGCATTATAATCCTCGCGGTTATGTGCCAACTCTGGTATCGCTTTATCAAAACATGTCGAGTAAGGTGTCATACGAATTGGAATACTAACCCCTCGCCAATTCTGGCGACGGGGTTAGCATTCCACCCTTCTAGAGGGACACGACATGCATGTAACCTATAACCCGGTTAAAAGTCAGACAGAGCCTTAGCATCCACAAAATGGATGCTGCCACCGAGACACAAGTCTGCCCTCCTGCTGCTGGGAGTCCTCCCAGAGCAGGAGATAAGGACAAAGGGTTTCCTGCCAGGGGCGGTGCCAGCACCGTCCCAGACAGGGTTTTGTGTATTGTAGGTAGGCAGGGCTTTAGAGGAAGGTGACTGCACGTGGCACCCCGGTGCTCACTGTGCATAGGCTGGCTGGAACCAGTTCCAGGGGCACTCCAGCCCCTGGCCTGGGGAAAAGCCCGCCAAGGAAGTGGGTGTAACCACCCCCCTCCTGGTCCCACCCATAGGGCAGGACCTAGTCGCGTGCCAGCCCCCTTTTCCCAGATAAAGGTAGAGACTGGCCCCCTTCCAAATCAGATCATCTTTGAATCCTGAAACTACTTTCTGCGAAAGGAACTCAAGACTTCTTCCTAAGATTTCTCCCTTGTGACTAAGGAGTAGTCACCCTGCATCCGCAGGCACCATCTAAAGAACACTGCGGTCTGCTGTAAGTCCTTCCTCCGGAATCCGACTGCCCAGCTCGACGAGAACCGGCTTCCCTGGCACCTCTGACCTCTACCCACCTCTACAGCCCAGCTGAGAACCGTGGGTGCGACGAGACCTCAAGGGACCGGCCATCTGCAAGACTGCACGACTTCTTTCCAGCAAGCCCGCCGAGTAATCTACTGGTGAGTGCTTTGGGGTCCGAGAAGCCCCGACTCTGAGCAGCTCCAGCTCCGAAGTGCAGCCCCCCAGCATCTCCACGATCTGCGTGGGGCCCTTCTGCTTTCCGCTGCTCACCGCGTTGTTTGGCTACTAGCCCGTTGGCTTGTGGCCTTCCTGACGACGCCCGACGACATTTCTGCTGCTGGTCTGGTTGCTCCAGACTGGCCCTTGCTCCCTCCCAGAAGAGGAGCACCCCGGACCCTCCTGGTCCACTCAAGACGCCATTTTGAGTCCACCGCGTGGGCTTGAATTAGCCAAGGCTTGTTGCCCAATCCTGGGTAACTTCGACGCCAACGACTTCATCCTTCGTGGGACAGCTCGCACCTCCATCCTGGTCGCCGACAACGCCTCCTGGTCCGAGAGACTGCAGAGCCCAGCAGCGCCCACTCACCTGACTGCGGTGACTTCGCCCGGTGCCATCCTGGTGCCCACTTAATCACTGGCTAGTGATTCAAGAACTTGGTCCCCTCTGCTTTCAGGTTTTCTTCTTCCTTGATCCAGGCTTGGATCCATCGAACTTTCCTTCACTGGTCGCCTGCCAGCAACTTCTTCCTTCCAGGCTCCTGGTCCGGCAACGAGATCCCCGACGTCTTTTCAGACCTATGCAGCTGCAGCCCCTGGGCTAGGTAACTTCGGCACTCCGGTGTCCCAGCATAGCCTCACTATCCAAGGGTCAGGATCCACTGTCGTTTTCTCCCTACCAGGTCGGGTTCGCCCGTGAACACTAACTTTGTGAATTCTAGCTTCCATAGACTTTGTCCCGCATCCCGCGTGAGAGTGCACACTCTGCACCCGAGTCCCCTGGGCCTCCTAGTAATAATCTAACGATTCCCTAGTCCAGTCCTAGCGATTCCAAAGCCTATTAGAACTGTTACTTACCTGCTAGTAATTCGCATTCCACTTTTAGCGTATATGGTTTTTCGTGCCCCTCGGGCATTTGTGTAACGTGCTAACTTAAAAGTATTTTCGTAAGAGTTTTGTTGTGTGCTTAGCTCCCTGTCTCATAAAGAGCCAGGGTAGTCTTGTTATAAATAAATACACTGTTTATTTTCATAACAACTTGTGTGGTGTCCTTTCACTGGGTGTTCAAGGGGTAATGTGATGGTAAAACAGCTGGCTTAACACGCCCTCTAGAGTCTTAGCCTTAGACTGCTCGTATCCATGCTACTAGGATAGCTGGTCTATAAGGTTGACTTACAACCAATCATCAATAAGGGTTGTTTGGACTGATATATAGTGATCACTAGAATAGTGAGCACTGCACATCAGGCCAACTTCTCACACACTGTCACTAATACATTCGTATACCTCCTACCCGAAGATCTCAACACAATACTTCAAATGTAAACAGGTAAGTAAGCACAAATACACAGGGGTCTCCAGAGGGAGACCCAACCATATACTAAAGAAGTGGAATGCGAACTGCAACTGAAGTCGGGACTCGGACCAAAGGACTCAGAAGAGCTGTATTACCCCAGGAACCACCTGAGGTAAGTACCCAAGAACCCCACGGAGGTTGTTTGCTGAGTAGAAACACAGCCGCGTACTCAATGCAGGTCAATTGGAAAGTTGCGGTTGCAGTTCTCAATAAGAAGGACCCTTCCAAATAGACCCTGAAGAAACCCCATGGGAGACAGAAGGTTGTAGTGTCACCCCACCAGTGGATGTCCCAGGAATTAGGATACTTAAACCAGGGAAGGAGGGTTCATAGGTGCGAAGTGCCGTCGGAGACCACCGTCGACCACAATGGAGGGCTTCGGGAGAGATGCCACTGACAAACAAGGTGAAAGGGTCTGGTGGAATCCAAGGATGGATTCTTGAAAAGAAGAATCTGCAAGCAGAGGGGACAGAGTCTATGCCACTCGGAGGCAAGCAGGAGGCACAGAAGAGTCTCTGCAGCTGTGAGGACCAAACGATGCTGTGGAAGACCAGGCGCTATTTGAAAGCTGTCCCACATCGGAAGTCGAGAATCAGGGGGTCGGCGTCCAGAGGGAGCACCAATAAGCCTTGGCAGCAGCAACAGAGTGGTAAACAAAAAAGGAGCAAAGTTGGAACCAGCAAGGTCCAAGATACTCACCAAGTGCAGGAGAGTCAACGCTGACCCGGAGCAAGTAGGGGAGCCAACTGAAGCCATAGAAGACCCTCCAGATTACCCACAGGCTGAAGGCACAAGAGTCGCAAGAGGACCTCGAGCAGCTCACCAATGATGCATGCCCACTGTGTAGATGATGATGTGATGACAAAGACCTTGGTAGGAAGAGATGCTGGAGGCTGGATCTTCTTGTAGCCTGAAGATCTCTGAAGGACAGAGTCAACAAGCCTTGGCAACTGCGAATTGACGCAATACACAGGGGTTCTGTTCCAGCAGTTCCGACGAGGGATACTGGCCTCAAACTTGCTGAGAAGACAGTGCAGGCCTCGAGGACAGTGCAGGCCTTGAGGGAGTTGCAGAACTACCACCTGTGCTGCTGTGCCTTTCAGAGTCCGTAGGATGTCAGGAGCAGCAGATCGGTCTGCTTAGTTGCGGTGTCTGCAGATGCAGGGGAGTGACTCCTTCACTCCAAGGTAGATTCCTTCAGTTGTGCTTGATGCCCACAGGCCTGGATAGGAACCTGAACGAAGCACAGGCACAGACAATGAAGAAGACTTGCAGAACAGCGAGACCAGGATCCTCAGAAGTCTTCCTTGATGCAGTCTCGGTTCCAGGCGAAGTCCAGCAGAGTCCAAGGTGCCCAGACGATCGAAGTTGAAGTGGTTTCGGGTTTGAATCTTGTCCCACAACGAATCTGAAGAACTACCCACAGGTAAGCTCTTAAGTACTGTAGGGAAAGGGTTGGGAGGATTCAAGGAAGCTTTCCAGAAGAGGGGCTGGACAGTGGAAAGGATACCCCCATGTGTTTTTTCCAGTTTTGCGCCAGAGCGGAATCCAACGGCTCCCTGAACTGGCTCAAACTGGAGTATGCAAGAAGGCACCAAATGTGCCCTTGAAAGCAGTCTGGCGATGCTGGCAAGCACCCCCATCGCAGCCCAATACACAAAGCCCTGTCTGGAAGGTGGTCACACATCCCTGTGACAGGAAACCTATTGTTCTACCCTTCCCCTAGTCGAGCTCAGCTCAGCAGCAGGATGGCAGAATTGTGTCTGGGGTTGGCAACGGCACTGGCTTGCTGGCAGACCCTGGAAGACTGTTACCGGGAGCACTGAGGGCTTCCAGGAGGAGCCCCTGTTGCATGGAATCATACCTCCAACACCGGTAACGGTGTTGGGGTATAATTCCAACATGTTTGATACCAAACATGCCCAGGTTCGGCCCAGCCAATATATAGTTAGCCATTGTGTAATGACCCATGGTCACTATATGTATCAAAATGGCTGATGGCACTTAAAAAGCCTGGAGAATCGAAGCTGTTGTTTGTACAGGGTGTCCTGCTCATGCAGGGCACCCTCACACTTATAACCTAGCACCCTGCCTTCAGGATTGAAAGACCTGCCTTAGGGGCGATTTATAGGTTTTAAGTGCAGTGACCTCAGATATAAGAAAACTTATATCTGTCATAAGTGGTGCTAGCACCAGTTTACACGGGCTGCAATGGCAGGCCTGTAGTCACAGTTTAAGTGGACTCTAATGGGTGGCACAATACATGCTGCAGCCCATGGGGGACCCATGGTGTACCTATGCCCTGAGTACCTTAGTACCATATACTAGGAATTTACATGGGTACACCAGTAGCCAATTGGGAAGGTACCAAAATACTTACCACTGTCAAATTTAGGGAAAAAGCACAGTGACTGGGGTCCTGGTTAGCCAGATCCCAGCCAGACAAGTCATAAAACAGAACAAAACTCGCAAAAAGCGGGAGTAACCATGAAAGCAGATCCTACTTTCCTACACTGCCTCTTGAAGGAATCTGTGAAGACTTCATGAAGCCATCGAGGGAATGAGCATGTATGTACTGCTGAATGTCACTGGGCGAATCTTCATTTTGCTTCCACTTGCAGGCGCTGCGGTTCCCTCACTTTGCATTTTTGACAGCTCTGCTGGTACCTCTCATCCTCCCTCCAATTTGACTAGCTTCTTTCGAAGAAGGGCACAACGATCATTTCCTGGAAGTGGTGCCTTTGACCTGCTGTGTGCGTTCTTACCTATGTATGCTTCCTGCCCACTCCGTGCACAGCCCACTGCAGTTGTAGTGTGGAGATTGCTGTTGCGAGTTCTCGCTATTTGTTGAAAGGTCACCTGCACTGTGATTGACAGCTTTCATTAAAATGCCTCTGAGGCCTGTCTTCCTTTCGCTGTCTCAAATGTCATTCATGAGACTGGAAGCAAAGCAATATAATTATGGAAGGGTTATGCACAGAGACCTTCTGAGTCTGCTGTCAGGAATGGCATCTGAAGGCAATAGAAGGTGCATGGAGAAACAGCCATTCACCTGGGCTTCATCCATTGGCCGGGGTGCCTGGAATCTGTGCGCCTGTTGTCTCCACTTGCACCATGGTGGGGACTGCAAAGGACTTGTGGAGTCATCAGTGTATGTATGATTCCCACGTGTGGAGCTAAGGCTGGCCCTCAGACTTTCAGTACTGAAGCCATGATAGGAGTATCTGCATAAATGGATCTTCGTGGGTTCCCATGCTCAGTTGTGCTTCCTTCCCTTGTTGAAGAGGACAGATGTACACAGGCCCTGGAGGGAAGAGGTTTGTACAGATGTTAGAATTACCTGAAGCACTCCCAGTCAAAGCCAAGACTCTTGGAAGAAGCCACCACTGGAGACCCATACAACATGAATCCCATCTCCCTCAACCCTTAGCGTGACATCTTTGTGTACGTGAGACAGTGAAAGCCCAGCACCAGGTCCTGAAGGCCAGTGCTCTGCTGTGTGCTTCAGCACATTCCACCTTCCGGCGGCACGTGCTGGTGATGCTCGCGCGCTTGATCCTTGCTTCCGGTCTGGAGGGGTTACCGACGCGCGCTCTCACGCGGCTGCTGCTGGAGCATCTCCCGTTCCTGAAATGCCCGAAGTAGAAGGCAGAGGCGTGCGAACAATCTTACGTTCAATCAGGGCTTTAAGTGGGAAAAAAAAACTGGGGGTGCTCTAAAGGGGCGGAGCAAACCTTTTAAAGGGGTGTGGCCTATCCACGCAGGGGCGTGGTCTAAATCAAAATAACCAGCATTGTGTGCCTATGAAAAACCCCTCCAATTATCCTACTTTTGGAAAACTTTTTCTTCAAAGGATTTCACTTCCTCCTACAAGGCAGCTCACCTAGCATGACGTCTCCACTCTGACTCATGATTTCGCTGCCCTCCAACTGGAGCACAGTGTAGGGCACTCTTTCCAGCCAGGCGGAAGGACACAGTGCGGGAAAGTGAGCCCACAAACCCTGTGTGAGACCCTTAAGGGGATAGAAGCCTGGAAGGAAATTAAAAGCTGTGAATCTCCTTTTTTGTAGCACTAACGATCCTGCCTGGAGGTCGCGCAAAAGCATTTTCATGTATATTAATGAATCTTTACACAAATTCTATTTGAGCATAAAAGGCAGTGGCGGCTGGTAACATTTGAAAGTAGTGACCCGTAAAATTAGTGGTGGAGCACACTGCTGCGAGCGAACCAGCCTGAACGACCTAAGGAGGGTTCGGGTGGAGAAAATTTTGAAAAACGGGTGGGCAAATGGTGCATTTCCAAGTAAATTTGAGAACACATGCACTTTACTCTTCACAGTCAAAAACGAGGTGAGGGTTGGCCTAAACGAATTAATAATTAGGCTTGACCAACGTTGTTGTTTATGTACATAGCAGCACCATGCTTCCAGTTACACCAAAACCCTCCAGAGTCCAAAGAAAGGCCACACTGCACTCGTGCACTTCTTTCTGTCTGTTTGTCACTAACATATTCAACAGTGACAGTGTCCAAACACAAATAGCGAACATTGATGTGCCCAGATTTTACAAACATCGCACAGTCCTCACAACAGTCATTCATTAGATTTAATGTTTTCACCAAAATGCTGCTGTTGCTTAACTAATTTTCCAAAACGACCCGAGACTTCAATTCTTTAAATAAAAGATGATCATGCTTTACTCATTAATGGAAAGAGATTTTGTATTTTAAAAGAAAGATATTTTGTATTATAAAAGAAAGCCGGTGAAAGCAGCAGAAATCTATAGAGCACAACAATGTGGCCACATGAACATTAAACATTTTGATAAAGTCGACAATTTGCTTTATTTCCTCTCGTACTGCTGTGGGGGAGACTTCCGACTGGAACACGCGGTCACTGTGGCTGATTTATGGGCCAGTGATAAACTGTGAGATCCGCCCACTGATACACTTGTAATGGTGTTAACTATACAATAAATACATTAATTTACTGTGCAGTGCTTCTACAATTCACTTAAAAACTGTATGCTCCTTAGCAAATCATTGTATCTTCCCATGCGGCAAATAAAAAATACGTGTAATGTAGATGTGCAAAAATAACTGTACAGTGAGTGTAGGGTACTATCTTAATCCCACACCGTTCACCCCACCAGTCACTGCCTAAAGACCAAGGAAACTTTTGTGTAGTCGATCTTCAAAGAGTGATGTCAACAGAAGCCCTGAAATGAATAGAAGGTTCACCCGCATCTGTCTTGTGTAGTTGTCGCGTCGCCTCCCTGTATGTCTGTCTGCTTTTACTTTTAATGCTGCTTTACAGTGCAAAGAATGTTTGTGCTGGAAAGTAAATACTTTAACAACACTTTGCGTCACTTTGTCATATTGTTGAGTGTTGATAAATGTGCCCAAAGTGTGCACTGGCAGTAGAAGCATTTATTCCTTTCAGAGCGTAGATACAACATGAGCTGAGGTCATGCACGCTTCCTTCAGCCATACAGCACCTGTACAGCAGTCAAAGCCTGTGAAGGAGAAGGTCTCCCTGTTTCACACACACAAACTCATGCATCTTTAAAAGGGGTACTTTTCTCACAGAAAGAATAAGCAGGGATCAAGATCTTCAAGGGTAGGCCATTTCCGCTACGAGTCACAGAACTTATGGGACATTTCACCCTTCCAGCTTCTCCAAGTAAAGTGCCTTAAAATATCAATCATTCCATCATCACTTAGTCCGTTAAAGAGTATTAAATAGCTTTCTGATTGCCCCCCCCCCGGAGCCGCGCTCTGCGGGCAGCGTGCGGCGGTGCTTGTGTCATTAACAGGGATAAAGGGCAAGGCCCCATTCTCGAGGTGTGGCACAGCCGTAATTGATTACATGGGGGGTGGGCGGCGCTGCTAAATGATGTGCGAAATACCAGCCAGGCCTTTGTAGAGCCAAAGCGTGAAGGATGGGACAGGGTTTGCTGTGCTGTTGGAGTCGGAGACACTGTGCATAGGAGACACATTCTCCTGATTGCCCCTCGAGAGCACTGACTGCTGCACTAACATTCCCTGCACGTGTCTAGGCGCTATTCGATTATCAGTAGTATAAAATTGATTTATCCCTAAACATTCCGTAACTATTCTATTTACAGTCCTAAAATATATTTTAAAAAACGTATTCTGGCCCGAAAATAGAGCCCGATAGAGACCCGTTTCGAGGCTCTCTAAAAATAACTGCCGGTGCTCAGACCCGGACAGACCCGGCCCACTTAAAGCCCTGCCGTTCAATTGTGACGCGCTCTCATATTTCCTTTATTACTATAGCGCTAACCCAACCAAAATGTTAGGGGGATTTTAACGGAGAGCATTTTAAAGGGGAGTAAACAGTCCGTTTTCAAGATGCGGGGCGTGGGTTGGGGGGGGGGGGGCGGTCAGGTGGTTGAAGGTTAAAAAGGCGATGTCAGTATCCAACAGTGTGAGAGTTGGTCGGTAGTTCGAGGGCAGGTGGATGAATGTTGACAAATAATGTCTAGGCCCAAGAGTTTGGGGATTGGGCAATAGTCTAGATCGAGGGCTCAGCAGGGTGTGGGGGTGAGGGAAGGTGCAGAATAAAATGCGTGTTCAAGAGAATGGCGGTTGGGAGGGTTAGAGGGCAGAGCCGGGGGTGGGGGGGGGGGGGCTGAATGGGGAAGTAGTTTCAGATGACCGATTGCTTGCGATGTGCATTAGGGCAGCGTGGATTCAAGACCTGGCTGGTATTTACAGCAGATGGCACGAGCACCGTTGCTATTACTTGGTCTGTCATTCTTTGAATTCGTGACGTGTGGGCAGTGAGCTTGTGTGTTTGTGGGGAGGGAGTCGCTGCTGTGGTGACTGTGGTAGAGGGCCTGGACGCCAGATAAGAGAGCTGGTTAAATGTGGGGGTCAGATATGGACGTGTTATGAACGGGAGCCATATTATGATGTGTCTACCAGAGAACACGTTGTGACTAGGACGAACTGCACTCGGTCGCTCAAAGATACTTCATCCGGTGTTTGCCTCGTTTTCAGAGTTTTTTTTTGCAGTAACCTGGGTATGTTTTTGAAATCAGTGCGTCATTTCAGCCGTTGGTTACATGGGCCCACCGGCACCGATTTTTGGGACCGTCGCTACTTTTTCCTCAACAGGTTGTGATCCAGAACATGAGAGTGAAAACAACGCAACTGGGTGGAAACGAAAAGACAGTAACAAAGGGAGAATGCAGGGACGAAAGAACCCGCAAGAGTGAGGTAAAGAGGCAGGGAGTGTCTGCTGATGGAAGAAAGAGGATGATGTGGAATCAAGACTCCACAGCCTTTGGTGTTCAGCTCCCTGGCCTTCATTGGAGGCGGCTACGGGCTTCAGAGCGAAATGTTGTAGCCTGCACTTACTCCAGGATATTGTGCATGTTTTTGTCATATGGTCTCTCTCGGATGTGTATTTGAGTAAAATGTTTTAGCTTCTGATTCAATGGCTGAAAGTCAAGAAGGCGGTCCGTGTTTCGGATTCACTTGTAAGTTATCTGACTACAGGACTTTAGATTTTACCTGAACAAGATTCTGCTGAGAAGAAACCAAGAACTTCCTGCCTGCACGACGCTGGACAACTGAAGAATCTCCCTTGGAGTAAGGGAGATACTCCCCTACAGAAGCAGGCACCTAAACGCATCTGACCTGTTTGTTTCTCCCGAGCTCCTGAGGACTCCGAAGATTTCAGCAACACAGGAGGTGGGTTCCCGAAGGTCCCTGAGGTAGATCTGATCTTTCAACCATTCTGAGACCAGTAATTGCACCGAAGATATCCTGCCTCCACTCACTATGTGTGCTGTGGGTTGGTGTGAGAAGTTGGCCTGATATATGATGCTCACTAGTTCTAGTGATCACCTTGTATCAGTCCAAACAACCCTTATGGTGATTGTTTGTAAGTCAACCTTATAGACCAGCTATCCTAATGGTAGCATGGACAAAGCAGTCTTAGGCTAAACTCTTTTGGCATGTGAAGCCAGTTGTTTTACCACAATATAACCCCTTGAATACCAGATGAAAGGACACCACACAGGTTGTTATGTAAATAAACAGTCTATTTATTAATAACAACACCTCTGAACTCTTTATGAGGTCAGAGGGCTAAGCACATGACAATCTCTTACGAAAAATACAAGTTGCACAAAATTACAATGGTGCCCTAGGGGCACGACAAACCATATACTAAGTAAGTGGAATGTGAAAGTCGATAAAGGAAATGGAGCTGTCCAGAGGCTGTAGGATCGATGGGACCACGCTACACTAACTTCAGGTAAGTAATAGGAGGCCCACGGAACGCGTGTGCAGAGTGTGAACTCACACGCGAGATGCGTAACAACGTCTATGGACAGTACAGTTCAAGTTAAAGGTGAGTACGGACAATCCTGACTGGATAGGACTAAAACGACTGTGGAACTGGACACTAGGACAGTTAAACTACCCTTGAGTACCGAAATGCTCTTGTTACCTCATCCACGGACGGTGGGTGCACAGGTGTCAAAGTGCGTCGGGTTCTCGCGTTGAAGTCTATGGAGCCTGAAAGAAAGATGCTGCAGGCGACCAGGAGGAAGATGTCCGGTGCAATCCAAGGGTGGATTGTTGAAGAAGGAGACCTGAAAGCAGAGGGGGCAATCTTCACAGTCACTAGCCAGTGACTGGAGTGGAACCAGGAAGGAACCAGATGTCGTCGTCGCGATCAGGTGAAGAGTGGAAGCTTGACTCTGCAGCCACGTGGACCAGGAGGTGTCTTCGATGACCAGGATGGAGGCACGAGCTGTCCCACGCAGGCTCTCGCTGTCGGCGGTGTTGGATCCGGGATTGAAGGCAACCCACGCGGTGAGTGAAGAAAGCGTCTGGTGCGGACTAGGAGAGTCCGGGGTGCCCCTCTTTTAGAAGGGAGCAAGGGGCAATCTGGAGCAACCAGATCAGCAGTGAAAATCCAAAGGTTCGTCGTCTATGAGGCCACTAGCCAGCCGGCAAGTGACCAGACAACGCGTCGAGCAGGAACCAAGCAGAAGGGCCCCACGCAGATCTCGTGGATGCTGGAGGGCTGAACTTCGGTGCAGGGGCTGCTCGGGGTTGGGGCTTCTCAGTCCCCAAAGCACTTGGTCGAGTTTACCTCGGGAGTCGTGCTGGAAGCGAAGTGCAGTTTCTTCCAAGATGGCCGGTCCCACGTGTCTCATCGCACCCACGGGTCTCAGCTTTGCTGCAGATGTGAGTTGAGGTCGGAGAGGTCTGGGAATTCGGGTCTCGTCGGGCTCTGAAGTCTGGATCCTCGAGGGAAGACGACAAAGGGAAGCCGCTGGACGCTTGGTGGTGCCTGCTTGTGCAGGGTGGACACTCCTTGTCCACAAGGGAGATTCTTCAGTCTTCTGTGGAGCAGAATGTCGAAGGCCAGAGTTTCTTCTTCTTGAATAGTTCAGGATAATCTAATTTAGAATGGGACCAGCTCCTACCTTTATTCTCCTAAAGGGGGCTGCACTACTGACTAGGTCCCTCCCCTGGGTGGGACCAGGAAGGGGGGTGGTTACACCCCCTATCCTTTGTCCGGTTTCGCGCCAGAGCTGGGGCAGGGATGCCCCAGCGACTGGTTTGAACCAGTGTATGCACAGGACACCTTGTGTGCCCCAGGCATGTCTCATTCCTTTCAGGCCTCCCTACCTCAATACACAAAATCCTGTCTGGGGTGGTGCTAGCACCTCCCAAGGCAGGAAACCCTTTGTCCAAGCCATCCTCGCTGGAAGGACTCCCAGCAGCAGGAGGTCAGACTTGTGTCTGTGGTGGCAGCATCCATTTTGTGATGCTGAGGCTCGAGTTAACTTTAACCGGGGTTCACAGTTACATACATGTCGTATCCCTCTAGAAGGGTGGAATGCTACCCCCGTCGCCAGAATTGGCGAGGGGGTAGTATTCCAAATCGTATGACACCTTACTCGACATGTTTTGATAATGTTATACCAGAGTTAGCATTTAACCGCGAGGATTATAATGCACTTAAGAGTATATGGTATAGCGTTATCATGATACAGCTATTAGGACTTGGTTACGCAAGCTGCAAACGGGCTCAGCTCATGCCAGAGCACCATCTCACATAATTCCAAGCACTCTGCCTTCAGGATTGTTAAGGCCTGCCATAGGAGTGACTGATAGGAATATATGTGTCCATTTTAGGGTTAGATATAGGTATACTATATCTATAGCAAAGGGTGTTTACACCACCTTGCCCCAGCTGTCGTGCAGCCAGTTGTGTCAGATTTAGATGGCCAGCCAGGGGTGGCATAATACATGCTTCAGCCCCTGGTAGGCCCTGGGTACACCTATGCCCTGGATACCTAAGGTATACTGTACAGGGACTGATAAGGTGGCCCAGTACCAATTGGTAAATGCACCTAAGGTACATGGTTGTCAATTTAGAGAGAGAACAGCTAGGCTGTGGGTCTGATTAGCAGGCCCACAGCCAGGGAAAGTCGTAAACCAGTGAAGCAAAAAGCAAAAATCTGGGGTGACCATAGGACTGCAGACCCCACTCTCCTACAGTTGGTACTTTGCAAATGAGCTTGAGCTCTCCTCTCGATCCCTGGTCTGTTGGCCTGTTGGGTCCTGGCGAGGGTCATCGTGTTGGTACTTGGGCTTACCTGGTTGCTCCAGATGTGCCCTGACTCTCCATTGCATGGGGAGTCCACTTGCCCTTGCCGGTCCTCACCGTAACCTGTTTACTCTAACCGCATGGGTTGCATTTGCCAAGGCTTGTTAGTGCTCTAGCGCATCATCGACCCCTTAGCACTCGACATCCTTCGCCGGTCAGCTCATCTCCAGATCCTGGTCATCCTCGACGTCTCCTGGTCCCCTTGGCTGTAGAATCAAGCAACCCTTCTTCGCACCTGAAGCATCTGACATCGGTGGGCATTCGACTACCGAGCCCCTAGTCACCTGAAGTGACCAAGACTCTGTCCCCTCTGCTTTCAGGTTCTTCTCACCTCAAATCCAGGCTTGGATTCCACCGGACACTTTTCACCTTCCTAGCAGCAGTACTTCATTGCAACTCTCTATTGAAAACGACAAAGGTTTCCGACACCACTTTACCCCTATCCACCCGGCTCCTCTGGGATGGGTAACACGGGTACTTCAGTACTCACTGGTGGGTTGGCCTTAGAACCTCCTATGTTCCAAAGTGTTTGCTCGAAGACCTCATAGAAGTGTCCTTAAACTGTAACTTTACAACTGCGACTTTCCCATAGATTTGTATAGAGCATGTGTTTCCTCACTGCACCCGTCCTCCGTGGGCTCCCTGTGTCACTCCTCTGGGTGGTTCCTTGGGGTCCCAGCAATTCTACTTGCTCTAGGGACTGTGTTTATTCAAGTCGTCATTGTTATACCAATTTTGTAGTATATGGTTCGGTCTCCCCCTGGAGCCTGCTGTGTAAATTGCTACTTACGAATGTTCTATTGATTCAGTATTGTGTGCTTTGTGCCTTAATTTCGTATAGATACTAGTAGAGAGTGTTAAATTAATAAATACATATTTTTATACAACTACTGTGTGGTTCTCCTTTCATTTAGTCATTTAGGAGGTGATATTCTGGTAAAACAAACTGCTTTATATCCCTTCAAGATTAAGCCTGAAGGCTGCTCTCCACACCTACCACTAGGATAGCTTTCTAAAGTATGTCTTTGACCTCATACAGCCTAAGGGTCGTGTGGACTGGTACATGGTGCCCACTTTAATTAGTGGAAAGAATATACCATGCCACCTTCTCACAAGGTGTACTTACACAAGTTGCAAAGTCCTGATTGCCTTTGGTATACTGATATTGCTGGCACATTGCTGATTGATTCAGGTGCATTGAAACAGCTCCCTCAGTTGTTCTTATGTGGTTGGCACAGTCTTTATTGATTAAGGTGTGCTTATTCAGTTGCCACAGTGATGATTGACTCAGGCATACTGGTATGATGGGCACACTTCTGATTGACCAAGGCATGATGATAGAGTAGGCACAGTTCTTTTTGACTCCGGTGTTCTGATATGGCTGGCACAGTTCTGATTAACACAAATGAAGTGCTACATCCAGTTCAGTGCTGATTGACTCCGTTGTACTGATGTAATGGACACAGTCCTAATTGGCTCATGTGTACTTATACTGAGTGCACAGTACAGAATGACTCAGGCATAGTGATACAGTGAGCACAGTGCTGATTGACTCAGGGGTACTGATACAGCCAGCACAGTGTTGATTGACTCCGGCGTACTGATACAATAGCACAGCCGTGATTGAGTCCGCTGCAGTGAAACAGCTGGTTCAGTTCTGAAAGGACCCTGGAGTATGGGTACGGCGGCACAGAAGCAGTAATACAGCCTGCTCCGTTCAGATTGACTACAGTGTGTTATTATGATGGACACAGTCCTGACTGACACAGATGCAGTGATACAGCCAGCTCAGTGCTGACTGACTCAGATTTACTGATGCAACTGGCACAGTCCTGATTGCCTCGTGTGTAATTATTCTTAGGGCACAGTACTGATTAGTTAGGACACCAATTTCTACTCTGCTAAAGCGCTAGCTGGGTCGCGCTCACCTTGCCTGGACACTGTGTGGACTGCACGGACTTCTCCTACACCTCGCCGCACCCGCTCCGCGGGTGCCGCTTCGTCAGCCTACCGTGAGGAGGAGCTTTCTTGGAGACCTGGGAGAAACCTTTACAACGTCGGCGGAGGGCAGCAGGGCTGCGAGCGTGACAGGGACTCCAATTCCCAGGAGTCCCTGACAGACCGTTGACAACTTCCGGTCCGCTCTCCCTGCCGGCCCGCCCCCGCCCACCGGAGTGCATTTTAAAACCCCTTGCTGCCTAGCCCTCATTGGGACACCAATTTCTACTCTGCTAAAGCGCTAGCTGGGTCGCGCTCACCTTGCCTGGACACTGTGTGGACTGCACGGACTTCTCCTACACCTCGCCGCACCCGCTCCGCGGGTGCCGCTTCGTCAGCCTACCGTGAGGAGGAGCTTTCTTGGAGACCTGGGAGAAACCTTTACAACGTCGGCGGAGGGCAGCAGGGCTGCGAGCGTGACAGGGACTCCAATTCCCAGGAGTCCCTGACAGACCGTTGACAACTTCCGGTCCGCTCTCCCTGCCGGCCCGCCGCCGCCCACCGGAGTGCATTTTAAAACCCCTTGCTGCCTAGCCCTCATTGGGACACCAATTTCTACTCTGCTAAAGCGCTAGCTGGGTCGCGCTCACCTTGCCTGGACACTGTGTGGACTGCACGGACTTCTTCTACACCTCGCCGCACCCGCTCCGCGGGTGCCGCTTCCTCAGCCTACCGTGAGGAGGAGCTTTCTTGGAGACCTGGGAGAAACCTTTACAACGTCGGCGGAGGGCAGCAGGGCTGCGAGCGTGACAGGGACTCCAATTCCCAGGAGTCCCTGACAGACCGTTGACAACTTCCGGTCCGCTCTCCCTGCCGGCCCGCCCCCGCCCACCGGAGTGCATTTTAAAACCCCTTGCTGCCTAGCCCTCATTGGGACACCAATTTCTGCTCTGCTAAAGCGCTAGCTGGGTCGCGCTCACCTTGCCTGGACACTGTGTGGACTGCACGGACTTCTCCTACACCTCGCCGCACCCGCTCCGCGGGTGCCGCTTCGTCAGCCTACCGTGAGGAGGAGCTTTCTTGGAGACCTGGGAGAAACCTTTACAACGTCGGCGGAGGGCAGCAGGGCTGCGAGCGTGACAGGGACTCCAATTCCCAGGAGTCCCTGACAGACCGTTGACAACTTCCGGTCCGCTCTCCCTGCCGGTCCGCCCACCGCCCTCTGACCTTTCTATAACTGGGGTTACTTCTCCCGCAGCGCGGGACGCAGCTCGGGGCGAAGACCGGGCTAAGAGCGGGCCGTTTGAGGCCGTTCGAGGACGGAAAGGACTGGACTGGCCTACCCTATTTACATCAGGTACGGACTATACATTGACTTACCTACTTAAAGCTGCAATTTTCATTCTACCCCCTACCTAACCCCAACTCCAAACATGAGCCAAATGGAGACCAGGAGCAAAGTTAACCAGGCAGCTTCCGCCCATACACCAACTGCCCAAACCCAGGGTACAATTGATAATTATTTCTTGAAAGCAGGCTCCCTTTTAATAGATGATATCCACTTACTGGAAAGACGTATCTCACAGGAGATAGAGTGGGTTAAGCGGTCATCGATGGGTGCTATAGCTATGGCAAAAACCCCTGAAGACAGGCGCCTCGGAAACATACAACAAGAAGGACCCCAGGGTGGGGCACAGCAATTTGATGGCCTAGACCTTACTGAGGACACACTAGGTGACTTAGAAGATATGAGTCTTCTCCCACTGCCCTCAAAGCAAATTGTCCAATTGCCTAAGGACACAAATCTGGGGGAGGCTGCTGACGTACTAAACAGGGAGGAAGGGAGTGTAGCAAGCACTATCCCAACTCTGACAGGGTTACCTAGCATCAATCGAGGAACAAGGGAAGGAGCCATCCAAAAAAGGGCACAGGGGAAAAATCCAACAAGGGGTAAAAAATCTAAAAATACTAAAGAACAAACAGGGAATACTCCTATTTTACCCGCCCCTACCCATAATATCCAGGAGAAAGTTTCACCTGTGATAGTAATCGACCATTCGCAGCAGTTGCAGTCTAATATTCCAACTGACTACATACCACCAACCGTAGATCAAAATCAGGAGTCAGCTGATGAGGATATATCCTTAGCTGACATAGCTCACCTCCTAAAATCAATTATAGGCCCCTTAGAAGCACGCCTAATAAAAATGGAGGCAAGAATAATAAAAATAGAGAAAACTGATTATGGACACCTGGAAACCTGGGGCCCTAGGGCCCATCCCATCCTCCATTGTTACACAACACAATAGTAGCCCGGTTACCCAAAAATCTGTAACACCTAATGAAACAGTGACTACATCCCAAACAGGCGAAAACATCTCAAATATATGTACTAACCAACATATATTATCCAACCCCAAACCAGCTATAAAACCGACCCCCGGTCTACCCAAACAGCTACAATCAACAAAACAGCAACTAAATGTAGATAAGCCCATAGTGCGGCCTATTCCACAAACGACGAATTCCCTAACACCTTCCTCAAATGTCAACCAGGTTAGGGATGACCACAAAAAGGTAAAGGCACCCAGAACGGTTACTGTTAACCTACCACCCGATGTTGCCCCGTATACTGTCATTTTAGTTGGGGTACCAGAATTAAAAGAAGACTCTTATAAAACGGAAGAATCTTTAAAAAATAAGGTCATTAACTGGCTTTCGACACATAGACCACTCCCTGGAGGTATGACGAGCGATATTCGCATGGTCAGAAGGGTCTCCTGGGTAGGCAAGAGCCCTAAAACAATCAGCGGTGATTGCCTATTGGTGAGCTTTGGTGACCCAGGAACAGTTGCCTTTGTCTGCAATCCATCACTAGAAGACGAAGGTAGCAATATCCAGCCTGTTCCCCTATCGTTCTTCTATCCCCCTAATGAACATACGGCTAAGCCTCCTAGTAGAGGATACCATCAGAACTTTAGGGGAAATTGGCAGGGCAATCAAGAAAGGAGGAGGACACCCTTCATCCAATTACAGATACCCCCATTCCGCCCAAGCATATATAGCGACTCGCACGGATGGGAAACTGTCCAGAGAAGAAGATTGGGAGGGGGTGGATTTGCTAGAGCTGACCCATGGTCCCAAAGAGTCTACCAGCCACTACCCCTACCTCTGTACAATCACTATGATTGTCTTGAACTGGTCGATTGACAGCTGGCCTCCACTCCCCGAAAATATGTAAAAGGAAATAATCCTCAGACTTGCTCCCCCATAGTCTGTAACCAGGAGATGGGTACATTTAAGACTATGGCACCATGTGATGCCCCATATAAATCGGATACCATCAAAGACGCACTGTTGGCAGATGAGGGGGAAATAGTAAGACCTCACTTCCCCGGAAATACAATCCTTATGCCAAAGCAATCAGACACCCAAAAATCCCCACAAATTTTAAATATTCTCTCGTGGAATGTTGCAGGCCTGTTAAATAAAATAGATACAGATGCATGGGCGGACTTAACACAATCAAATAGTCTCTGTCTCTTCCAAGAGACTTGGTCAAGGGAGGAGACCCACTATCGGGGCTTCCATATATTTTCAACCCCTGCGGTCTGGGGTGGGAAAGGTAGACCATCTGGGGGCTTGGAGACTTGGGTGGCCTCGGACATAGGATGCCGAGCGCCAAGATATCCAGTAGACTCCGCAGATATATTGGCTGTTGTTCTTGAATGGCCAGGCAATCTGAAGCTGCTGGTCATAAATATCTACTCAAGGCCAGTCAAAAATGGGTCCACTTCTAAAACTATAGAGCACCTTTCTTGTATTTTGGAAACTATCCCCGAGAACCTGTCTTATTTAATAGGGGGTGACTTCAATTCTCATTTTGAGCCTCTACCTGGTCTACTCGATGGACCCTCCCTAGAGGAGGATTCGAGTTGGCAGGTCCCTCGGACGGAAGTACCTCCTCCGAGAGCGTGGACGACTCTGGCTTTACAGATCAACACCTTTAATCTCACACATGGGTTGAGAGCTTGCAACGGTCGTACCCGGTCCGATATCCCCTCACAATGTACTTTTAATAGACAAGGGAGGGAATCTAGAACTGACTACTTCCTTGTACAGTTAAAAACATGGAAAAGGGTGGTTGATTTTAGAATATCACCAAGACAGGATAGCGACCATAACACCCTGGAGCTAGAATATAGGATCCCTAGCGAGAAATCGATTGGCGATGAGAAGCAGACAGGAGGACTCCTCCTGGAGAATAATAGGAGGCGGATTAAATGGGATACCCTCGCCTCCAGTGAAGAAAGGCTCACCTCTCTTTACGTAGGGATTATTCCCACTCTTGAGGAGGCTTTTGAACTAGGGGGTTCACACTCCACTACGGAAAGAAATGAGGCCTTAGTCCAAATTCACACCCAATTGACACAGAAACTTGAACTAGTTTTTTCTACCAAGGATCGCCCGAAAATACAAGGCCAATTTAATAACTCCTGGTATAATCGTTCATGCCGTCTGGCGAAACAAGACCTTATCACGACCATAAAAGAGGGAGGCAGTATATCGGAGATCCAAACCAAAAGGCGTGCCTATAGGATACTCTTGATCAATGCAAAAGTGGAGTGGGATACACATCATTGGGAGAGTTTGGCTGAGTCCCTAGGTAGTAGGGACTCTCGTAGATTCTGGAGAATTATCAACCATGGTTGTGCAGATCTTCCATCTGCAAGTGAACCAAACATCGCAGCTAATGTTTGGCAAGATCACTTCCAGGGGCTATATGCCCCCGAGGCAGAGGAGTTACAACCACCTGAGTCTAGTATTATCAACACACATTAATCACTCCCTTTCACCCTGAAAGATGTTGAGATGGCCATATCGGGCTTGCCATCTGGGAAAGCCCCAGGATTAGATGGGACCCCTGGCGACCTCTTTAGGCAGGAACCTATGATTTGGGCCCCATATTTGATGGTCTTATTTAATGCAGTCCTAGAAGGAATGAGGCTACCAGTTACTTGGCTGGGAGCAGAGGTGGTACCGATATATAAAAAGGGCTCGCCTCTGCTCCCCGCCAACTATCGCCCGATTAGCCTCATTGATGGCAGTCAAAAGCTGTTTGGAAGGCTGATTTTGGATAGGCTCCAATGTTGGATGGAAGAGACTGAGATCCTGAGTCCCCTTCAAGCAGGTTTTAGAAAGGGTGTCTCAACAGTGGACCAAATACTGAGATTAAACATTCTATTCTGGAAAACTGCATATGTAGAAGGGGGGTCACTCTATGCAGTTTTCGTGGATCTCCGTGCCGCCTTCGACCTGGTCCCTCGGGCCAGGTTGTGGGTGGTACTGGAGGACATGGGTGTCCCCGGAGACATCCTACAGATTCTAGTTAGACTCCACACAGACAATTACGCCCGGGTAAGGTATGGAAGGGGAGGTAGGCTTACAGATAGGTTCCCTGTCCAACGTGGGGTAAGGCAGGGGTGCGTGCTGGCGCCGACTCTGTTTTGTCTGTTCACAAACGGGGTGATAGAGCACCTCTGTAAAATCGCTAACATCGATGCGCCATTGCTGAACAGCAGTAGGGTGCCCGCGATCATGTTTGCGGACGACACCCTACTGCTGTCAAAAACGCCAATGGGGCTGCAAAGGATCCTGGATGGATTCCTGGACTTTTGTAATAAACGAGGTCTAGAAATAAATCCAACGAAGACAAAATTTATGATCCTAAGCCGCAAACATAAAAACTGCCCAAATCCACGTCTAGGGCCAACTCCTCTGGAGAGAGTTAATGTGATCGAGTATCTGGGCATAACACTTAATCACAATTTAACCTGGCTGCCGCACAAAACAAAAGCAACCACTAAACTAATCCAGAGGGCGGGTGCAATTACTAGAATCGCTAAAAGATCCCCCTTTCGTCCATTGGCACCTGCAATACAAATCTACAAGGCCCAAGCACGGGGTGGCATCATTTACGGGGCTGAACTATGGGGCCACACACCGCTTCACTCCATACAAGTGGCCGAGAACAATTTTATTAGGCACTTGACGGCTCTTCCTCTAAGCACTCCACTACTTCCGCTGCGAATGGACTTGGCACTGTGCCCAATTAGCGAAGAAGTGAGCCTCAAACCACTGACCTATTGGAGGCGCCTCTGGAGTAGTCAAGACTTGAGCCATTATAGAAGCGAACTGCAAGAGCTTCTCAGAATAACATCTGTATCGAAAATTCAATGGCTTAAGTACATAAAAGATATGTGTATGACACTAGGAGTCCCAGAGCTATGGAATGATCCACAAGCAACATCGCTTAGGCTCCACAGGAAAGCACTTTCCAAACTCTTTTACGGCTTCATGCTCCAGAGATCCATCACCACAATTCGGGAGGGCTCCTTAACTGAAATTTTTATCAACACGAAAGACAACTACAGTTTTGAATACGTCCTTGATGAAATGTCTCCTGTACATGTTAGAAAAATCATCCTACAATGGAGATATGGCTCTCTTCCTTTGAGGTCAATCACTAAAAACTGGGAGAATAAACAGGCCCCATCCACCTGTCCTGCGTGCAACTATAAATTGGAAAACGAAGTTCACGTGGTTTTATTTTGTAAAGCCTATCGCAACATCAGGAGCTATTGGCTTAAGCCTTATTTAAGGAACTTGGGCTTTCGAACTTATGCCCCAGCCTATAGAGTCCTTAAAACTGACCTTACATCTCCCACAGTGTTTGTAATGGCGAAGTTCCTGACAGCCATGTGGAGAGTACGCGCAAGAATTAGAAGTGATTCCACTGTGCCTCGACTAAATTCTTCCTAATTCTTTTGCAAGAACCTAACTGTAAAAATTGGAAATGATTTTATTTCAAAAAATGCACTTTTAATTTAGAAATTACTTTATGGATCTTAAACTGATTAATTCATTTTTATAGTTTTAAATACTGTATTACTGTTTGCTTGTACATCTTTTATGATCACACAGATCGAAATAAAGATTATTGATGATGATTAGTTCAGGTGGACTGATATGTCTTAAATAGTACTGATTGACTCAGGCGTACTGATACAGCAAGCACAGTGCTGATTGACAATGGCATACTTATGCGATGGGCACCGGCTGATTGACTCAGGTGTACTGATATGGCGGCACAGTCTTGATTGACTCAGGTGCAGTGAAACAGCTTGCTCGGGCCTGACTGACTCTGGTGTACTGAAACGACTTGCACGGACCTGCTCTGACTTGGGTGCAGTGAGACAGTTAGTTCAGTTCTGATTGACTATGTGCACTGATATGACTAGCACAGTCCTGCTTTCACTCAGATGCACTGATTTGATTGACATGGGCCTGGAGGTACCAAGGATAGAATACTGAACTATAGAAGATATTCACTGATCATGATGGTTGCAATTTGTTTAATCACTTCCATATAAATTTCTCTTGCTGTGGTCAGAGTTTCTAAGAAATAGAAATTCTAGACACCATAAATCGTTTTAGGGTACTTTCTTATTTCCAGATTAATCTTAGGCCTTTATGTTTAATTTGATGATGTGCCTGATTAAAAATGCTCCGTCTTTCGAATGAATAAATGAAGCCCTTTCAGTCTTGGCACTGTTTGTTCTGAAAGAAGAGGAAAAGGAGATGCATTTATAAAAAATCTTTTTAGTGGAGTTGACCTAGTTGGTGTTGTGTACCAGTATTATTTATAGCCATTCAGTAGCAGCATGGTAGTTTGGCTCTGGTATGACAAGCTAGAAAGTCTATGTTGTCTCTGATATGGTTGTGGTGACGTGCTGAATGTGCCATTGAATAACCTAAAAATAAATACTAACCTAAGTTGAAATGGTGCTCACCTGTGCCCTTACTGTGTTCTTCTTTCCATCTCCAAGGTGACTTCATACGCCCAGTGTACGAAGACCTGACCGATTTCAAAGCTCTGAAGATCTATGTGGAGAACCAACTCAATGATCTCAACAGCAGACCTGGGGTGGTTCCAATGAATCTTGTCCTTTTCCGCGACGCCATTGAACACAGTAAGCCGCTTAGTTTTAGTCTATGTTTCTGCACCAACATGATTTTATGCTTACAGTGCACTGGTGTTAAATGTCAGTGTATGCGGAATCTCTGGTGTCCTGGAGGTCAACAGCTGGGTGTAGTGATTCGTAATAGCATGAATCTCTTCCATTGTTCAAGTCTGAATGTCTGTGGTATTTCCTGGTAAGAAGCCCAGTAAACCTAAACCTACATTCGGATGCATATGTTTTCTTCCAGGAGATTAATCTCCTTTGATGTATTTAGACACCTGGCAGAATCTGTTATACCTTCAGTAGTCACAGTAGTTATTTCAGTGCATAGGCATTTCCTCTCATGCATTGAGAGTACTTCATGCCCAGGACAGCAGAGACATAGGGGCACATGCATCAACCTATTTAGGAAGTGCAAACGGTGCGAATCGGTAAATTCGGCCGTTTGCACTTCCTAAATAAGTTTTTGGGATGCATGAAACAATTTCTGAAAATCCGTATTTTTTTGCAATTCCTAAAAATGCGAATGCATTTAAGGAATCGCATTTGTGCGATTCCTTAAATGCAATGTATGAATTTTTTTTAAAAATGCGAATTTTGAAATAGGAAGTGCAAATTAACACGAGGTTGACCCTCGTGTTAATTTGCGAAATTCTGAAAAAAAGCACAAAAATGCAGTTTGGAAAGTGTCATGTTACACACACACATGTCCTTTGGACATGTGTGTGTGAAACTTGCACTAAAACAAGCATTTCAAGGGTGCAGGGGGGGGGGTCCTTTGGACCCCCCTCAGCACCCTTGCAATGCATCAACAAAATGTCATTCGTAAAAGAAAATTCGCAAAAAGGCATTGATTCCTATGGGCCTCTAGGCCCATAGGAATCAATGTAATGCCATTCCTTAATTGCGATTCGCAATAAAGGAATCACAATTTCCGAAAATTAAGAAATCCTAAAAACTTTTAGGATTTCTTGATGCATAGGATTTTGCAATTCCTAAATTGCGATTCCTTAATTTTCGCAATTTAGGAAGTGCAAAATCCTTCAATGATGCATGTGCCCCAAAACCTAGGATCTATCAGCCAGATTCATGAAAGAAAATTTGTCTCGCAAAGGGCCAGATTCTGCGAATCTGGCCCTTTGCGAGCGCAATTTTTGCATTTGGGATTCATCATCTCAAATGCAAAAATCGCTATTAGCGAAATCGCATATTTGCGAGGAATTGCATTTAAGGAATCCTATTTGAGATTCCTAAAAATGCAATTCATTAACCATTTTTAAATTGCGAATTCGCAATTTTTGGTCGCTATTTACCACGAAGTCTGACTTCGTGGTAAATAGCGAAAAAATAAAAAAAAGCACTTTAGTGCATTTTTCTCAATTGCATGTTACACACACACATGTCCTTTGGACATGTGTGTGTGCAACACCTGTGTAAATTTGCATTTCAGGGGTGCTATAGGGTGTCCTTTGGACACCCCTGGCACCCTTGAATGCGCATCCTTATTTGCGATTAGCTAATTGCTAATCGCAAATAAGGAATAACTCCCCATTCATTCCTATGGGCCTGTGAGTGTTTGATTGGTTCAGATGCTCCGTCCATCACCACACCCTTTTGTACCGCTTTGGCCGCCATAAGTGTGGCAGGGTATGCTCAGACGTGAGTCCCTTGCTCACTTTGCCACTGGATTCAAGCAAGCCGGGCTGAAGACGGCTGTAATGCCAGAAACCGGTCCTCGGAAGCTTGTTTCCGGTCCAGGGAAGGCATGGCTTGGCAGTTCGGGCTGGACTGTTCCCATGAGGCACAGGGTCAGACTGATTTGCAAATAGCCATGTCTGAACTGGGGTGGCAGAGTGGGCTAAAGAACGGTGATGGATCAAACCCAGATCTTTTGACTGGGTGTGAGTGTTTGATTGGTTCAGATGCTCCGTCCATCACCACACCCTTTTGTATCGCTTTGGCCGCCATAAGTGTGGCAGGGTATGCTCAAACGTGAGTCCCTTGCTCACTTTGCCACTGGATTCAAGCAAGCCGGGCTGAAGACGGCTGTAATGCCAGAAACTGGTCCCCGGAAGCTTGTTTCCAGTCCAGGGAAGGCATGGCTTGGCAGTTCGGGCTGGACTGTTCCCATGAGGCACAGGGTCAGACTGATTTGCATATAGCCATGTCTGAACTGGGGTGGCAGAGTGGGCTAAAGAACGGTGATGGATCAAACCCAGATCTTTTGACTGGGTGTGAGTGTTTGATTGGTTCAGATGCTCCGTCCATCACCACACCCTTTTGTACCGCTTTGGCCGCCACAAGTGTGGCAGGGTATGCTCAGACGTGAGACCCTTGCTCACTTTGCCACTGGATTCAAGCAAGCCGGGCTGAAGACGGCTGTAATGCCAGAAACCGGTCCTCGGAAGCTTGTTTCCGGTCCAGGGAAGGCATGGCTTGGCAGTTCTGGCTGGACTGTTCCCATGAGGCACAGGGTCAGACTGATTTGCATATAGCCATGTCTGAACTGGGGTGGCAGAGTGGGCTAAAGAACGGTGATGGATCAAACCCAGATCTTTTGACTGGGTGTGAGTGTTTGATTGGTTCAGATGCTCCGTCCATCACCACACCCTTTTGTACCGCTTTGGCCGCCATAAGTGTGGCAGGGTATGCTCAGACGTGAGTCCCTTGCTCACTTTGCCACTGGATTCAAGCAAGCCGGGCTGAAGACGGCTGTAATGCCAGAAACCGGTCCTCGGAAGCTTGTTTCCGGTCCAGGGAAGGCATGGCTTGGCAGTTCGGGCTGGACTGTTCCCATGAGGCACAGGGTCAGACTGATTTGCATATAGCCATGTCTGAACTGGGGTGGCAGAGTGGGCTAAAGAACGGTGATGGATCAAACCCAGATCTTTTGACTGGGTGTGAGTGTTTGATTGGTTCAGATGCTCCGTCCATCACCACACCCTTTTGTACCACTGATGACATACAAGGTCATTTTTTTTAGGTGTTGGCTGATACAGAAGCGGCAGCCTAACAGATGTTTCAGTCAGGCCTCGATACGGCAGACTCTGTCGCCAGAGTGATGGGCTCCTCGTTGGCTACCAGGAGGCACACCTGGTTGAGATCTTCTGGATTTTCTCTGAATGTGCAGGCCACTCTGCTTGATCTGCCTTTTGATGGATACATGCTCTTTGGGTCGAAGGCAGATTCTGCTTTACAACGCTTCAGGGATAGCAGGGTCACTGCAAGGTCCTTCAGCCTGCAGTCCCAGTCTAGGGGCTATGGATATAGAAGATTTTGTGGATATGGAAAGGCGGCTTCCTTTTGCAGGCATCAGCAGCAACAGCAGCAGAAGAACCCACTGTACAAGTCTAACAGAGGCAAGCTAAGAGGCCGTCTGCGGGGGGCCTACCTGCAAGAGTCCTCCTCCTCCACTCCTGTTCCCCCCACTTGTTCTATAGGGAAGCAACTCTAGATCCCCCATCTTGGAGCATGTTGGTCCCGTAGGAGTCCGGGTGTCCCATTTTCTACAAAATTGGAAATTTGTTACATCAGATCTTTGGTTTTGAATCTTGTAGAAAAGGGGTACCCCCTTCCTTTGCAGGAGTTTCCCCACTCCCTGCCCACCTCGCCAGGACTGATGTTCGGAGGACCATCTGTTGCTCCTGCCAAAGGAGGTTCTAACCTTGCTTCAGAAAGGTGCGATAGAGGTGGTTCCGGTGCAGGAAAGGGGTCAGGGGTGCTACTCCCGGTATTTCTTGTTCCCCACAAAGGACGGTCGGTTGAGGCGTATCCTAGAATTCAGGGTCCTGAATTTTTATCTCAAGCAGGAGAAGTTTAAGATGTTGACCCTAGCTCAGATTCCTCTGGTGCTGCAGCAGGAAGACTGGATGGTGTCGATCGATTTGCAGGATGTGTATTTCCATATTCCCATCCTGAAGTCGCATCAGCAGTATCTCCTTTTTAATGTGAGATCCCAACACTACCAATCTGCTGTTCTTCCATTCGAGCTTACTTCCGCACCGCGACTCTTCACAAAGGTGATGGCGGTTTTGCAGCTCATCTCAGAAGGTCGGAGATCCTGGTGTTCCTTTATCTGTACAACTGGCTGCTCAAGGCAAAGTCTCCAGAGTTTGTGCTACTTCATCTGCAGTTAACTGCGTAACTGTTGTTTGACTTGGGTTTTTCCTTAAATGTACCCAAATCTCACCTACTGCCCTCTCAGCACAAACTGTTCATAGGGGCAGTACTGGACACTACTGTGAATAGTGCCTTCCAGCCTCCACAGAGGATGTAAGACATCCAGGCTATGAATCGGTTGTTTCAGGAAGGAGCAGAAGTTCTGTAGTAGGGGATCTCTGTGTATAGTCGTTGTGAGAAGTTGGCCTGATATATAGTGCTCACTATTCTAGTGATCACTTTGTATCATACCAAACAACCCTTATTGATGATTGGTCGTAAGTCAACCTTTCAGACCAGCTATCCTAGTAGCATGGACACGAGCAGTCTTCAGGCTAAACTCTAGAGGGCGAGTTAAGCCAGCTGTTTTACCATCACATATGCCCCTTGAACACCAAGTGAAAGGACACCACACAAGTTGTTATAAAAATATAGGATATTTATTAATAACAGTTCTACCCTGAACTCTTTATGAGTCAGGGAGCTAAGCACAATACAAAACTCTTACGAAAATACTTTAAGTTGCACAATTTACACAAATGCCCGAGGGGCACGAAAAACCATATACTACAAAAGTGGAATGCGAAATACTAGCAGGTAAGTAACAAGATCCAGGGGCTTCAGGATCGCTAGGACTACACTACTGAACCCTAAGGTTAGGAGCAGGAGGCCTAGGGAGATCGGGTGCAGAGTGTGCACTCTCACGCGGGATGCGGGACAAAGTCTATGGATGCTAGATTTCGTAAAGTTAGTGTTATCGGACGAATCCGACTTGTTAGGCTGAAAACGAAAAAGGATCTGGACACTTAGATAGTGAACCTACGTTGGAGCACCGAAATGCTCGAGTTACCTAGCCCAGGGGCTGCGGCTGCATAGGGTTCAAAAGACGTCGGGAATCCTCGTTACAGTCTATGGAGCCTGAAAGAAGAAGTTGCTGGCAGGCGACCAGTGATGAAGTTCGATGGGATCCAAGCCTGGATCGGAGTTGAAGATGACCTGAAAGCAGAGGGGACTCACTTCTTGATCACTAGCCAGTGATCAGATGGGCACCAGGATGGCACAGGATGAAGTCACCTCGACTAGGTGAGTGGGCGACGCTTGGCTCTGCAGTCTCTCGGACCAGGAGGCGTTGTCGGCGACCAGGATGGAGGGGCGAGCTGTCCCACGAAGGTGTCTGCTGTCGGCGCTGCTGAAACCAGGATTGGAGCAACAAGCCTTGGCAAAGGCAAGCCCACGCGGTGGACTCAAGATGGCGTCTGGAGTGGACCAGGAGGGTCCGGGGTGCTCCTCTGTTGGAGGGGAGCTAGGACCAGTCTGGAGCAACCAGACCAGTGATGGAAGTGTCGTGGTTCGTCGTCAGGAGGGCTACAAGCCAGCAGGCAAGTGGACGGAAAACGCGGTGAGCAGCAAAGAGCAGAAGGGCCCCACGCAGATCTCGTGGATGCTGGGGGGCTGGACTTCGGTGCTGGAGCTGCTCAGGGTTAGGGCTTCTCAAACCCCAATGCACTTACTCGAGGGTCTCTCGGGGGTTGTGCTGGTGAAGCGTCGTGCAGGTCTTGAAGATGGCCGGTCCCACGGGTCTCGTCACACCCACGAATCTCAGCTGGGCTGGATGATGTAGGTAGAGGTCAGAGATGGCAGGGAATCCAGGTCTCGTCGAGCTGGGCAGTCTTGATCCGGAGGATGGACTTACAGCAAACCGCAAGAACTTCGATGGTGCCTGCAGGTGCAGGGTGGCTACTCCTTAGCCACAAGGAAGAGTCTTCAGAAGAGTCAAGAGTTCCTTTCGTGGAAAGTAGTTTCAAGATTCAAGATGATCTAATTTGGGAAGGGGGCTTGCTCCTACCTTTATTCTAAAAAAAGGGGCTGGCACGCGACTAGGTCCTGCCCTAGGGGTGGGACCAGGAGGGGGGTGGTTACACCCCTCTCCTTTGTCCGGTCTCTCCCCAGCTCAGGGGCTGGTGTGCCCCAGGAACTGGTTTGAGCCGGCATATGCACAGTGAGGACCGGGGTGCCACTTGCAGTCACCTTCCTTTCAGCCCTGCCTACCTGGGATACACAAAATCCTGTCTGGGATGGTGCTAGCACCGCCCCTGACAGGAAACCCTTTGTCCAGGCCTCCGTTACTGGAAGGACTCCCAGCAGCAGGAGGGCAGACTTGTGTCTCGGTGGCAGCATCCATTTTGTGGAGCTGAGGCTATGTCTGACTTTAACCGGGGTTCACAGTTACATACATGTCGTGTCCCTCTAGAAGGGTGGAATGCTAACCCCGTCGCCAGAATTGGCGAGGGGTTAGTATTCCAATTCGTATGACACCTTACTCGACATGTTTTGATAATGCTATACCAAAGTTAGCATTTAACCGCGAGGATTATAATGCACTTAAGAGTATATGGTATAGCGTTATCATGGAACAGCTATTTGGACTTGGTTCCGCAAGCTGCAAACGGGCTCAGCTCATGCCAGAGCACCATCTCACATAATTCCAAGCACTCTGCCTTCAGGATTGATAAGGCCTGCCATAGGAGTGACTGATAGGAATATATGTGTCCATTTTAGGGTTAGATATAGGTATACTATATCTAAAGCAAAGGGTGATTACACCACCTTGCCCCAGCTGTCGTGCAGCCAGTTGTGTCTGTTTGGATGGCGAGCCAGGGGTGGCATAATACATGCTTCAGCCCCTGGTAGGCCCTGGGTACACCTATGCCCTGGATACCTAAGGTGTACTGTACAGGGACTGATAAGGTGACTCAGTATCCAATTAGATATGTACCTAGGGTACATGGAGTCCATTTTAACAGAGAGAGCAGGAGGCCTGGGGTCCTGAATAGCAGGATCCCAGGCCAACTAAGTCAGAAACCAGCAAAACACTAGGCAAAAAGTTGGGGGCAACCATAGTCAGGTATCCACCTTCCTACAGTCGTAATCTAGTGAATAGTCCCGCCCATGTGCGTGGACCCCGGAGCAATCAAAAATAATCTAAGTCGTCTTCTTTGCAGTCCTGCATAGACACTTAAGAGAAAATTTAAGACAATAATGCAGCCTGTCCAGTACTTCAACTAGAAATGCCAAGGATATTTTACCAACATCACATTTACCATAATGTGTCAAGTTCCATCCATAGAGAAACTTCCCCTTGGAATGATAGAGAGGAAGGGATGGACAGACAAGCCCCCTTAGGCTGCCATTATATGTCTGGAAAAGGGATACCGTGCCTTTAAGGAACTCTCCAGAGATCCTAGGTATCCCATGATGCACAGCAAACTTCTTTTACTTTCAGTTCTTTTTTCTGGCTCCTGCTAGCAGGACCCTGGGGCATTGAACTCTCCCTTTTTGGGTTTAATTCTAATTTTTTCACACTTTTCAAGTGTTTAGAGTGTTTCACTCGACGTCCACCTATTCCTTCTTCCATTTGCTGGAGTGTTTTGCCAGTTTTTGCCACCTTTTCTGTCGAAAATGCCTGCATTGTTCGACAGATGCCCTGAGTGTGCCAGGAAGAAGGCCAAATCGAATGGCCACAGAGTGTGTATCCTCTGTCTCCCTTCATCCCATGTCCCTGGGGATTGTGACATCTGCCTGTCCTTTTCCAAAAGGACCAGGAGAGAGAGGGAGAAGATCCGGCTCCAAGGCCTGGAGCTGAGGAAACTTCAGGATCAAAGTGGGTCTGGGCATGGGAGGGCTGGATCTGTGTCCTCTGCCCATGCTGAGGCCTCTAGGGGGCTCCTCAGTCAAGAGAAGGCCAGGACACGGTACATTTCTCCATCGACGTCGATGGCCTCGACGTCGGCGTCGAGAGGGTTGACCACCGTATGCTCCCCGTCGACCCAGGGCTCTGGGTCAAAGTGGCGTCGCCGTTCGGCGTAGAGGGGGCTGACGTCGAGACCTCGGACGAGGTCGATGTTGAGAACTATATCAACGTCGAGGAGTCATGGACGTTGTGATGGTTCCAGGCACCGGCGCTCGCCGTCAAGGCGACACCGCCGCTCGCTGTCGAAGTCTACTCGGCGTTCGACGTCGAGGAGCAGGCACTCGACGTCAAGGAAAAGGAGATCGCCGTCGAGGGATGTTTCGACGTCGAGGCATTCGACGTCGAGGAAGAGGTCGACGTCTAGAAAGGAGAATTCAACCTCCAGGAGGCGATCCAGGACAAGGACGGCGTCCCCGGACTCGGTGGTCAGCCTGTTCTCTGCTTCCACGAGCCCCCGATCGCGGCGGCGCCGGCGCTCGTCCAGTAGAAGGTCTGCTACTAGGACTTCGTCGTGAAGGCCGACAAAGAAGAAGAGAGTGGTTTGATCTTCCGACTCTGAGTACTCGCAAATCTACTCCCCTTCTCGGCCGAGGTTGTCTACGCCTCCTACGTTGCCGCAGAAGAGTCCCACTCCTCCACCGCTTCCGCCACTTCCGAGGACTCCTCCTCCTCCTCCTCTTCCGAAGACTCCTCCTCCTCCGCCTCCACATCGTCCTCCGCCTCTTCCACCACGGCTTCCTCCGTGGTCAGTCTCGCTGCCGCGTTCCCGTCACCACCTACGGGGACGCCACAGTCGAAGACTCCGGCTCTACCTGTGCAGCCGGTCAGGCCGGTGGATCGTCCACGACCTCGGAGGTCCAGATCACAGTCCAGGTCGCAATCCAGGCGAAATCGCCATTCCAGGAGTGACCGTCATTCATCTACAAGGTCCCGGCGGCGTCACAGACGTGATTGATCGAGATCCCGTCATATGGATTTGTCCAGTGCTCGGGGGTATTCGCCCACTCTGTCAGATTCACCCCGCACGAGAGTGTCACCAGTGGACGACATTGTGTCGTTTCAAGAAGTTTTATTGCGAGGGGCGGCGAAGCTGGGTATTACACTGACTGTGCCCACGCCTTCTACGTCAGTGATCTTCGAGACCCTCCATAAGCGGCAACTGTCACGACCACTGTTGCCCTTAGTGCCGGGGCTGGAGGAACCGTCGATGGACCTTTTCCTGACACCAGCATCAGCAAGATTCGCCCCCTCCAGGCTGCAGAAGAAATACCAGCCTCCAGACTCCGATCCGGCGTTTCTCAGGTCGGACCCGGTCCCAGATTCGGTGATCATTACGGCCGCCAGGAAACAACACGCTACTGCTCCTTCATCGACGGTACTCCGTGATAAAGAGAGTAAGCAGTTGGATTCAGCGGGGCGTAAGGTCTGCGTTACGGCTTCTACGTCTATGAAAGCCGCTAGTGCCATGGCTCTTCTGGGGCGATACGACTGATCCCTGTGGGATTCCCTACAGCAGTTTATGGAGCATCTCCCTAGGGACAAAGGGGAGGATTTTCAAGAGATCATCAACGAAGGCATGATGGTGTCTAATCAGGTGATCAGCGCGGCGGCGGTTACTCGCTCTTGGCTATTGCCACGGGATACATTTGAGACTTCAAGCCTGGTTACGCCTGACGTCGTTGAAACCAGAGGCCCAACAGAGGGTCGCCAACCTGCCGTTCTCTAGAGTGACATTGTTTGGAAAACACACCGATGAGGATATGGCCCGCATGAAGGCGGACGCTGAAACCCTGACGGCCGTCGGGTTAGAGAAGCCGAAGGAACAGAAGAAGTCTTTCTGCCCCTTCCAGAGGTGTTTCGGTTCCATGGGCAGAGGGCAAAGTCGTCAAACTGGCCAGCAGCAACATCAGCAGCAGCAGTACCAGAGGCGGCCTTTCCAGAAGAGACAGAGGGGCAGAGACGGCCAGCAGTCCTCCTCGACGCCCAAAGGCCCGGCTGGGTCTAAGCCCTGAGGTGCTACTTCCCCCTCGTCCGTTACCCGCTCCGGTGGGGGGAAGCATCCAACTTTACTTGTCAGAGTGAAGAAAAATTACTCAGGACAAGTAGGTGCTGAATATTGTTTGCAATGGATACAGTCTTCGTTTCACCAGCCCGCCTCCAGCAATTCCACCGGTTTGCTCGCAGTTTCAGCTGCGCGAGCTCCAAGCGGAGGCCGATACCCTGTTAAGAAAAAGGGCGATAGAAGACGTCCCTTTGTCTCAAAGGGGAAAGGGTCCTTACTCACGGTTCTTCCTGGTGCGCAAGAAGGACAAGAATGAGTTCTGGCCCATTCTGGATTTGCGACAAGCAAACAAATGGATTCGCAGGGAAAAGTTTTGCATGCTGTCTTGCACCAGATCTATCCTCAGCTGCAAAGGGAAGACTGGCTTTGCGCAATAGATCTGCAAGATGCGTACTTCCATGTGCCCATTGCACGGAAACACCGGAAGTTCCTGCGATTTCTAGTCGGCACCAATCACTATCAGTACACCGTACTACCGTTTGGACTGAAGGCTGCACCCAGGACGTTTTCCAAATGCATGGCAGTGGTGGCAGCGCACCTGAGAAAGAACAAGGTGTTTGTCTACCCGTACCTGGATGGCTGGTTGATCAAAGCCTCCACCTTCCCGGAAGCGCAACTGCACTTCAACAAGACGTCTGTGCTGTTGAACCAGCTGGGGTTGCATATAAACATGTCCATGTCTGTCCCGATTCCTGTCCAGTGCCTGCAGTACTTGGGAGCCTTCATCAATACGCTGTTAACAAGCGTGTCTCCTTCAGAGGTGAGATGCTTATCGATCCTTCGGAAGGCTCAGGCTCTCATAGCTGCTCCATCTACAACAGTGAGGATGGTGTCTTCTCTACTGGGGTCGATGGCCTCTTGCATCTTCCTCACGCCACATGCGCGCCTCCACATGAGACCGGTGCAGGAATGCTTGGAAGATCAGTGGGACCAGCGGAAAGGGTGCTGGGACGACAGGATCCAGTTGTCTCGTCACGCCCGACAGTCCCTGAGATGGTGGTGCTCAGCAGAGAATCTCCTCAGAGGGGTTCCTTTCCACAAGGAGATCCCCACTCAAACTACTGTGACGGATGTGTCTCTCGAGGGCTGGGGAGCGCATTCAGACCACCTACAGATCCAGGGAATGTGGTCTCCGGCGGAGTCCACGTATCACATCAATTTCCTGGAACTCAGAGCTGTCCACTTGGCACTGAAGGCCTTTCATCCGTCCTTCCAGACCAACTCCTTGCTTGTGCAGACGGACAATACGACCACAATGTATTACCTCAACAAGCAGGGGGGCTCAAGATCGCGCACACTGTCACAGGAAGCGCAGGCGATCTGGCACTGGCTGCTAGCCAGAGGACTGATAACGGCGACTCATTTGCCAGGTGTGTAGAATGTTCAAGCGGACGCCCTCAGCAGGTTGATCCAAGAAAACCACGAGTGGGTCATAAACAAGGCGCTCGATGACATCTTCGCCATGTGGGGCACTCCAGACATAGATCTGTTCGCCACCGCCGAAAACAGAAAATGCTGCGACTTCGCGTCGAGGTATTACCAGCCGGGGACTCTGGGGAACGCGTTATGGATCAGCTGGTCGAACAGCTTTCTGTACGCTTTTCCACCAATTCCCCTGATTCCGGCGGTGCTCATCAAGCTGTCCCAGTCCATATGATCCTCATCGCTCCGGAATGGCCCAGACAGTGGTGGTTCACAGACCTGCTACACCGGTCGCTCCTACCTTACCAGCGGCTGCCGTGTCGGCCAGACCTTCTCACGAAGTTCGGGGGGCAGATGGTGCACCCCAACCTCTCATCGTTGAGTTTGGCAGCATGGCTCCTGAGATAGTGCAATATGACCACTTGAATCTTCCTGAGGATTGCATGGACATATTGAAGGAGTCTAAGAGGCCTTCCACTAGGACTTCTTACGCTTACAAGTGGAAGAGATTCTGCATCTGGTGCACATCTAAGAACTATGATCCGACGACCTGCAAGGAAGATGTCATCCTTCCATACCTTCTGCATTTAGCTCAGTCTGGACTTAATTTCTCTTCCATTAAGGTTCACCTCGCAGCTTTGACTGCATACAGGAAATGTCCTTCGCAGATGTCCTTCTTCCAGATTCCTGTGATAAAGGATTTTTTTGAAGGATTATAGAAGGTGTTCCCTCCTGTTCGGCTTCCTTCGCCTTCGTGGGAACTGAATGTGGTGCTGTCCAGGTTGATGAAGGAACCTTTAGAGCCTATTCACAAGGCTTCACTGCAGCACCTGTCGTGGAAGGCGGCGTTCCTCGTGGCCATTACATTGGCCCGCAGGGTGAGTGAAAGTCAGGTATTGTGTTGCCAGGAACCTTATAATGTGTTTCATGCTGCTAAGGTTGTTATGCGTACTCACCCTAAGTTCCTTCCTAAAGTGATCTTGATTTTCATGTTAATCAGACTACAACTTCTGATAGATACATCTGCCAATGGATTCCTCACCTTGTGAATATCCCCCTTGCGTCAGCAACGTTTGAAAAATTCTTTGTAGCACGCCGGCGTGGACGACGCCATCACTTGTTGTTTTTGTCATAGGAGCACGGCATCGCGCGCGACTCCGTCTGTCGTCACCGACTCCATATTAGGCCCACGTTGGCGTGATGACGTCAGTTCCCTTTTTTCGGCGGCGGCGACACTAACGGTTTCTGGGATATTCTGTGATTCAGATAGTGACTTTGTTGCTATTTGTGGGTTACTGTGTTTCTGTTCTTCGTCGAAGATGTCGTCGAAGAAGACGGGGTTTAAGCAGTGCGGCTCGTGTGCCCGGATGATGTCTATCACAGATCCACACGACGATTGTTTGTGGTGTCTGGGTTCCGACCATGATGTTAATGGCTGTCGATCCTGCTTGAAGATGAACCCTAAGGCTCTGCGAGAACGGGTGGCGAAACTTCTGCTGGCAAAGGTGAAAGGTAAAGAAGCCAAGAGATCATCGAGGTCAAGGTCTAGACGCTCGAGATCGAAGTCGAAGTCAAGATCTAGGTCGAGATCGAGGTCGAGGGCCAGGTCGGAGTCGGCGTCGAGGTCGGCTTAGGGACATGCTTCGGGTCCCTCGAAGAAAAAACACAAGAGGAAGAAGCATAGTTCAAGGCATCATTCTGGGTCATCGGACTCGAAGAGGAAGTCTTCTTCTCGAAGACATTAAAGGGATTTTGTGTCTTCTTCTCCTGTTTGTGTGCCTGAAGGTGGTGCCTTGCCTGTACGATCTCGAGAGAATTCTCCGGATCCGTAGCTGGAGTGTCAGTCTTCGGAGCATGAAGAAGACTTGGAGATTCCTCGGGCATCGACTCCGGTGGATAACCCAGAGGGTCAAGAGGAGCCGAATCCGGAGCAGCCTCCTTAGGAGCAGCCATTGGGTTCGTACCCTCCCTTTCCTGGTCCTGGTCAGGACCCCTCGCATTTCCTTAATGCCACGTTTGGCATCTATGCGAGGGCAATGTACCCCTCTGGAGCACCTGCGGGTCCCATGGGTCCATTGTCGTTTAACTTGGGTGTCCCACATGCTTATGCTCCGGCGCCTTTTCTGCCGTTTATGCCGACGCCATATCCACCTTGGCTCGGTACGGCACCGCCGAGGTCATCGACTCCACACACGGCTTCGCCGGCTCCGGAGCGACCTCGGGATTTGGATCGGAGCTCGATGCCGGTTCCGGCTTCCCATCCTCCAGCTGTTCCGGTTTCTCGTTCGACGCCTGCTCCGACTCCGTCGGAGTCATTTCCAGATCCGACGACTTCGATTCGTCTGGAGTGGTCGAGGCGTAGAGCCCAGCGTCTCCTGGAGGAGAAGGAATATGAGGACCCTGAAGTGGAGGAAGGGGAACTTCAGGAGGAGGATTTATTTGTGGATCTCCATAGTGCTAGTACCCTAGAACTTTCTCCAGAATGGGGGTTGCCTGCAGTTTCTCATGCACCCTCTAGGGATGTGGCACCATACCATGTGGTTATTAAAAAGGCTGCTCAGCTGCTAAATTTGACTTTGCCTACAGTGGAGTTCAAATCTAATATCCTCACGGAGGTTTTACATTCACCTTCTTCAGTTGTTGAGCCAACTCTGCCATTCACTGAGGCTCTGACTGAACCAATTTTGGAAGTCTGGAATAAGCCTTTGTTTGCTCCTGCGGTGTCCAGGTCAGTGGCGAGACGATATAGGGTGGCACCAGGTGACCCTGAGTTCTTGACTCCCACCCTTCGCCGGAGAGTCTGGTGGTGCAAGCCGCTTGTTCGAACAGGTCAGCAGGCTCTTTTCCCCAGGTACCTGGCGATAAAGACTCAAAGAAATTGGATCAAACTGCTAAAAAGGTTTTCTCCTCAGGTAGCATGGCTCTGAAGTCTACGAATGCTACTTGCCTACTGGGCAGATATGTTCATGCCTTAATGGATTAGGTTAAGCAATTGTCATCTAAGCTTCCGGAGGAAGATAGAAAGAACTTCAATGAGATTGTCTCTGACACTCAGGCAGCAGCCCGCCAGGTTATTCAGAGTGGCATGGACACGGCGGACTCTGTGGCTAGGATAATGGGTTCTTCAGTGGCCACCAGAAGAGCCGCTTGGCTAAAATCTTCTGAGTTTTCAGCAGACGTGCAGGCTGCTCTTATGGATTTGCCTTTTGAAGGCACTGGCCTCTTTGGAAAGAAAGCGGATGCGGCATTGGAGAGGTTCAAAGATAGTCGGGCGACGGCTAGGTCTTTGGGCCTGCAAACTAGAGGCTCTTCCACCAGGAAGTACAGGGGCTTTGGGAGGTCCACTTTTGGTCCCTTTAAACAAAGCCAACAACAGCAGCAACAACAGAACCCTTGATACAAGTCATACAGAGGAAGACAAAGGGGTCGTGCCCGTGGACGTCAAGCCTCCTCCTCCTCTACTTCCTCCACTAATACCCACCCCCCACCTACAACTGCATAGTAGCCCTAGATCCACCATTCCGGATCATGTGGGTCCAGTAGGGGGTCGGCTTACTCATTTTCTACGGGATTGGGAAGCGGTTACATCAGATCTTTGGGTTCTCAATCTCGTAGAAAATGGGTATGCTCTGCCTTTTCAGGAGTTCCCTTCCAATTAGCCTCCTTGCCAAGGTTATTGTTCGGAGGATGTAGGAGAGTAGGGTCTGCAATCCTATGATCACCCAGATTTTTGCTTTTTGCTTCACTGGTTTACGACTTTCCCTGGCTGTGGGCCTGCTAATCAGACCCACAGTCTAGCTGTTCTCTCTAATCCAAATTGTACCCAGGTACTGAATTGGCACTGGGCCCTCTCAAGTCCCTGTAACCAGGGCTGAGGTGCACCCAGAAGTCTCCATGGGGCTGCAGCATGTATTATGCCACCCCTGGACTGACTAACTAAATCTGACACAACTGGCTGCACGACAGCTGGGGCAAGGAGGTGTAAACACCCTTTGCTTTAGATATAGTATTCCTATATCTAAACCTAAATGGACACACAGATCTCCTATCAGTCACTCCTATGGCAGGCCTTAACAATCCTGAAGGCAGAGGGCTTGGAATCGTGTGAGATAGTGCTCTGGCATGAGCTGAGCCTGTCTGCGGCTTTCGGGATCTATCCCTTAGCCGTTTCCATGATATCGCATACCATATACTCTTAAGTGCATTATAATCCTCACGGTTATATGCCAACTCTGGTATCGCTTTATCAAAACATGTCGAGTAAGGTGTCATACGAATTGGAATACTAACCCCTCGCCAATTCTGGCGACGGGGTTAGCATTCCACCCTTCTAGAGGGACACGACATGGATGTAACCTGTAACCCCGGTTAAAGTCAGACAGAGCCTTGGCATCCACAAAATGGATGCTGCCACCGAGACACAAGTCTGCCCTCCTGCTGCTGGGAGTCCTCCCAGAGCAGGAGGCAAGGACAAAGGGTTTCCTGCCAGGGGCGGTGCCAGCACCGTCCCAGACAGGGTTTTGTGTATTCCAGGTAGGCAGGGCTACAGAGGAAGGTGACTGCAAGTGGCACCCCGGTGCTCACTGTGCATAGGCCGGCTTGAACCAGTTCCAGGGGCACACCAGCCCCTGAGCTGGGGAAAGCCCGCCAAAGGAGAGGGGTGTAACCACCCCCCTCCTGGTCCCACCCATAGGGCAGGACTTAGTCGCGTGCCAGCCCCCTTTTCCAAGATAAAGGTAGGAGCAGGCCCCCTTCCAAATTAGATCATCTTTGGAATCAAGACACGACTTTCTACGAAAGGACATCAAGATTTCTTCTTCAAGATTCTCCCTTGTGACTAAGGAGTAGTCACCCTGCATCGGCAGGCACCATCTTAAGAACACTGCGGTCTGCTGCAAGTCCTTCCTCCGGAATCTGACTGCCCAGCTCGACGAGACCCGGCTTCCCTGGCACCTCTGACCTCTACCCACCTCTACAGCCAAGTTGAGAACCGTGGGTGCGACGAGACCTCGAGGGACCGGCCATCTTCAAGACTGCACGACTTCTTTCCAGCACGACCGCCGAGGGAACCTCTGGTGAGTGCTTTGGGGTCCGAGAAGCCCCGACCCTGAGCAGCCCCAGCACCGAAGTTCAGCCTCCCAGCATCTCCACGATCTGCGTGGGGCCCTTCTGCTTTTTGCTGCTCACCGCGTTGTTTGGCTACTAGCCCGCTGGCTTGTGGCCTTCTTAACGACGCCCGACGACATCACTGTTGCTGGTCTGGTTGCTCCAGACTGGCCCTTGCTCCCTTCCAAGAGAGGAGCACCCCGGACCCTCCTGGTCCACTCCAGACGCCATTTTAGGTCCACCGCGTGGGCTTGAATTTGCCAAGACTTGTTGCCCCAATCCTGGGTCCAGCGACGTCGAGAGCATCATCCATCGTGGGACAGCTCGTACCTCCATCCTGGTCGCCGACAACGCCTCCTGGTCCGTGAGACTACAGAGCCCAGCGTCGCCCACTCACCTAGTCGAGGTGACTACCATCCGGTGCCCTCCTGGTGCCACCTGACTACTGGCTAGTAGTCACGAACTTGGTCCCCTCTGCTTTCAGGTGTCATCTATCTTCGATCCAGGCTTGGATCACCCGAACAATCTTCACTGGTCGCCTGCCAGCAACTCCTTTCCTTCAGGCTCCTGGTTCGTCAACGGAGAATCCCGACGTCTTTTCAGACCTATGCAGCTGCAGCCCCTGGGCTAGGTAACTTCGGCATTTCGGTGCCTCAGCATAGCCTCACTATCCAAGGGTCCAGATCCACTTTCGTTTTTGACCTACCTAGTCGGGTTCGCCCGAGAACACTAACTTTGTGAATTCTAGTTTCCATAGACTTTGTCCCGCATCCCGCGTGAGAGTGCACACTCTGCACCCGAGTTCCCTAGGCCTCCTGCTAGTAATCTAAAGGTTCAGTAGTCCAGCCCTAGCGATCCCAAAGCCTCTGAGAATCGTTACTTACCTGCTAGTAATTCGCATTCCACTTTTGTACTATATGGTTTTTCGTGCCCCTCGGGCATTTGTGTAAATTGGCGACTTAAAGTATTTTCATAAGAGTTTTGTTGTGTGCTTAGCTCCCTGTCTCATAAAGAGCCAGGGTAGTCTTGTTATAAATAAATACACTGTTTATTTTCATAACAACTTGTGTGGTGTCCTTTCACTGGGTGTTCAAGGGGTAATGTGATGGTAAAACAGCTGGCTTAACACGCCCTCTAGAGTCTTAGCCTTAGACTGCTCGTATCCATGCTACTAGGATATCTGGTCTATAAGGTTGACTTACAACCAATCATCAATAAGGGTTGTTTGGACTGATATATAGTGATCACTAGAATAGTGAGCACTGCACATCAAGCCAACTTCTCACATTGGTGAGCAGCGGTTGGGATTTGAGCTTGCTGTTGTTTTACCACACATATCCTAAGAATATCTTGTGAAAGATCACATAAGTACTAAAGGTACATATAACTTAGCTTAGAATACTCTGAGTTCTACTGAACCAGCTGTTGTAGCTCCTAGGGCCTAGCACACCCTAAACTACAACTCTAGCAAGGGATCAGTAGGCAAACATATAGTGTAGGTAAGTGCACCACTTACACCTCACTAGAAAAGCATGTCTACCCAAGGAGAATCTACTGAGACTCCCCTTGTGGATATTGACCCTCCACAGGTCAGATCAAGATATGCAGCTCTCAGTTTCCAGGAGATGAGACAAGTGTGTACCTCCAGGAAACTGAAACAGGGGTCTAACCCCACCATTCCCTTTTTAATAGGTCTCTTAGAGACTTATGATGCGAGAAAGATTTCTCAGCTAGATGGGAATATGCCAGCCTTAGAGGGTACCTCTGGGGATCCAGACCTCCCCAACACTGCCAATGCAGTTTAGGAGGAGGATCAAGAGGAACTCTCTGGGGACGAGGTAGACAAAGGTTTTGAGGTAGTCAGAAGGCTAACTAGGGCCAACTTAGACTTGCTTGGGCTAGGATCTGGGGGACCCCCAGTACTGACCCTAAGTAGGCCTAACCTTGGAGTTAGTTGAGATAGATCTCTTTCTAGGGACTCCAATAGATCTCTGCACTCTAATGCCTCTTCTCAGAGGAGAAGGAACTCTCCCCAGAGGAGATTGACTTCCCCTCAGAGAATGGAGCATGAAGCTAGGATGAGACAAGCTACTCTGAGGATTGAAAGGGAAGAACTTGCCCTGGCCAAAGAGAAGCTTGCCTTTGCTAGAGAGCAGCAGATGAGTGGGTTAGCTCCCAGTGGTGGCAGCAATCTCCCAAGAGATAGAGAGAAGGGTTTAGATACTAAACACCTGACTAAGATAGTGCCCCCCTTTAAGCAAGGGGATGACATCCAGAAATGGATGGCTGCTTTGGAGAGGGCCTGCACTGTGCAGTGCATTCCCCAGAGTCAGTGGGCAGCTATACTGTGGCTCTCCTTTGATGGTAAAGGTAGAGACAAGCTCCTCACTACAAGAGTGGAGGATGCTAATGATTACCAGGTCCTGAAAAATACACTGGTTGATGGGTTTGGTTTAACCACTGAGCAGTACAGGTTGCTGTTCAGAGACACCCGGAAAACTCAGTCTCAGGACTGGTCTGACTTTGTGGATAGTGCCACTAAGGCTTTGGAGGGCTGGTTGCTGGGTAGCAAGGTTACTGATTACACAGGGTTGTACAATCTCATGATGAGAGAACAAATTTTAAATAATTGTCAGAACCAGTTGTTGCACCAGCACCTTGTTGATTCAGATCTGACCTCTCCCCAAGAATTGGGAAAGAAGGCAGACAAATGGGTCAGAACAAGGATCAAGCAGAACCAGAACCAGAACCAGGGTGGTCAGAAGAAAGCAGACCAGAAGGGTAATACTAAGAGTGAACAAAATGACCAGAAGTCTTCAACAGGTCCCCAACAAACCAAAGAGGGTGGGGGTCAGGCTTCACAGCCGAAGAAGAAGACTCAAGAAGGCCAGTCAAAAAGGTGGTGCCAGTACTGTAAAAGTAAGTCTCACTGGTTTAGTGAGTGCACCAAAAGAGGAGGACAAACTCCTACCACTACAGCCCCTAAGGCAACTGCACCCCCTAGTACAGTCAGTAGTGGTAGTGTACTTCCCAAGGCAATAGTTGGGTTAACCTTGGGAACTGAGGGGTCTGACAACTTAGTTGGCACACTCACTCAGGCTGTCCTTGTCTGTACAGGGGATATGGATATATCCCCTGATATAAGTCCCAATACTTTGGGCAAATACAGGCAGACACCTTTGATTAATGGCAAAATGTCTCAGGCCTATAGGGACACTTGTGCCAGTGTCACCATGGTGACACCTAACTTTGTGGACCCTGGACAGATCATGCCAGGTACAGATTTCCTGGTGACCAATGCCAGCAAAGTCACCACCAGTCATAGTATGGCGATTGTGGCTTTCTCCTGGGGTGGAGTGAAGGGTCAAAAGAAAGTTTTAGTCAGTTCAGACCTCCCAGTTGATTGTTTGTTGGGCAATGATTTGGAGTCATCACTATGGTCAGAAGTGGAGCAGAGGACTCACATGGAGATGTTAGGCTTGCCAGCACATGTGCTTGCTGTGACTAGGTCACAGGCCAGAAAATGCCCCACTGAACAGGTGCTGGATCCTGAAAGAATGGACCAGACACCTTCCAAGAAGAAGAGCAGTAGGGTTAAGGCTTTGCCTTCCCCCTTGCTCCAGGTTGAGGATCAAGTCTCTGAGGAGGCTGATCTGAGAGAGCTGAGGGAAACTGAGCCTAAAGAGCTTGAACTTGATCAAGTTGAGTTTCTGGGCTCAGGGGGACCCTCCAGAGCAGACCTGGGGAAGGCACAGTTAGACTGCCCTTCCCTTGAACCCCTCAGACAGCAGGCTGCTGCTGAGGCTGCAGGGAATGCCACAGGTGCCCACAGGGTATACTGGGAAGATGGACTCCTGTACTCTGAGTCAAGAGACCCCAAGCCTGGTGCAACCAGGAGGCTGGTCATCCCCTTGTCTCTGAGAGGTTTCCTTCTCACCTTGGCCCATGAGATTCCCCTTGCAGGTCATTTAGGTCAGACAAAGACTTGGGACAGGCTTGTCTCACACTTTCACTGGCCCCACATGAATGAGAATACCAAGGAGTTTTGTCGCTCCTGTGTCACTTGCCAAGCCAGTGGTAAGTCAGGTGGCACAACAAAGGCCCCCCTCATACCACTACCTGTGGTGGGGGTTCCCTTTGAAAGAGTGGGGATTGACATTGTTGGTCCAATGGAACCCCAGACAGCATCAGGGCACAAGTTTATACTGGTGGTGGTGGACCATGCCACCAGGTATCCTGAAGCTATTCCACTTAGGACCACTACAGCACCTGTAGTGGCAAGGGCCCTAGTTGGAGTGTTCTCCAGAGTGGGCTTCCCTAAGGAGGTCGTTTCTGACAGAGGTACAAACTTCATGTCAGGATATCTGACTGCAATGTGGAAGGAGTGTGGTGTGAACTACAAGTTCACCACACCCTATCACCCACAATGCAATGGGCTTGTTGAGAGATTCAACAGGACCCTCAAAGGGATGATTCATGGGCTACCTGAAACTCTTAGGAGAAGATGGGATGTCCTGATCCCCTGCCTCTTGTTTGCTTACAGAGAGGTCCCACAGAAGGGGGTTGGCTACAGCCCTTTTGAGCTTCTGTATGGGCATCCTGTAAGGGGACCCCTGTGTTTGGTGAAGGAAGGATGGGAGAGACCTCTCAAAAAGCCTGCAACCAACATAGTGGACTATGTACTTGGTCTCCGCTCCAGGATGGCTGAGTATATGGAAAAGGCATCTAAAAACCTTGAGGCCAGCCAAGAACTCCAAAAAGCTTGGCATGACCAAAAGGCTGTTCTGACTGTGTACCAGCCAGGACAGAAGGTGTGGGTGCTGGAGCCAGTGGCCCCAGCAGCTCTCAAAGACAAATGGTCTGGGCCCCACACCATCATTGAGCAAAAGGGAGAGGTTACCTACTTGGTGGACCTTGGAACTCCCAGGAGCCCTCTTAGAGTGCTCCATGTAAACAGGCTCAAGGCATATGTTGACAGGAAGGACATGAGCTTGCTCATGGCCACAGATGAGGGACAGGAGGAAGAGAGTGACCCTCTCCCAGACCTGCTCACTCAGAATCCTGATGATGGATCAGTAGATGGTGTTGTCTTTTGTGGCAGCCTCACTGAGCATCAGCAACAGGATTGCAGGCAAGTTCTGCAATCCTTCAGACATATGTTCTCTCTGACACCCAGCCAAACTGATTGGTGTACCCATGATGTTGACACTGGAGACAGTCTGCCTGTCAAGAGTAAAATCTACAGACAGCCTGATCATGTTAGAGACTGCATCAAAACAGAAGTGCAGAAAATGTTGGAGCTGGGAGTCATTGAGCCCTCAGATAGCCCTTGGGCTAGCCCAGTAGTTCTAGTGCCAAAGCCTCACACCCAGGGTGGTAAGAAAGAGATGAGGTTTTGCGTAGACTACAGAGGCCTCAATGCAGTCACTAAGACTGATGCCCACCCAATACCAAGAGCAGATGAACTTATAGATAAATTGGCTTCTGCCAAGTTCTTAAGTACATTTGATTTGACAGCTGGGTATTGGCAAATCAGGTTAGCTGAGGAAGCCAAACCCAAGACAGCATTTTCTACCCCTGGTGGGCATTATCAGTTTGTGGTAATGCCCTTTGGTTTGAAAAATGCACCTGCCACCTTCCAAAGGTTGGTGAATCAAGTCCTCACTGGGCTGGATGACTTCTGTGCAGCATATCTTGACGATATTGCTGTCTTTAGCTCCACCTGGGAGGATCACCTGGTCCACCTGAGGAAAGTGTTAGAGGCTCTGCAAAAGGCAGGCCTCACTATCAAGGCCACTAAGTGCCAGATAGGGCAGACACAGGTTGTATACCTGGGCCACCTTGTAGGTGGAGGCCAGGTTCAGCCATTGGAGAGTAAAATACAGGCCATCCAGGACTGGGCTCCTCCAATCACCCAGACTCCGGTTCGAGCTTTCTTGGGCCTGACTGGTTATTACAGAAAGTTTGTCAGAAATTATGGGTCCATAGTGACCCCTCTTAATGACCTGACAAGCAAGAAGATGCCAAAGAAAGTTCAGTGGACAGCAAGCTGTCAGAAAGCATTCAATGACCTAAAACAGGCCATGTGCACAGCACCTATCCTTAAGAGTCCAGATTACTCCAAGCCATTCATTGTCCAAACAGATGCTTCTGAGTTGGGTGTGGGAGCTGTTCTGTCTCAGCTGAATTTTGATGGTAATGGCCAGCCTATTGCTTTCATTAGTAGGAGGCTGACCCCCAGAGAGAAAAATTGGTCAGCTATTGAGAGGGAGGCCTTTGCTGTGGTTTGGGCCCTGAAGAAGCTGAGGGCCTACTTGTTTGGCACTCACTTCACCATTCAGACCGACCATAAGCCCCTCTTGTGGCTAAATCAGATGAAGGGTGAAAACCCCAAACTGCTTAGGTGGTCCATTTCCCTACAGGGGATGGATTTTACAGTGGAGCATAGACCTGGTACTGATCACAGCAATGCTGATGGGCTCTCCAGGTATTTCCACTTAGAGCAAGAAGACTCACCTGGTCAAGGTTAGTTTATTGTCCCAAAGTTTGGGGGGGGGGGTCATGTAGGAGAGTAGGGTCTGCAATCCTATGATCACCCAGATTTTTGCTTTTTGCTTCACTGGTTTACGACTTTCCCTGGCTGTGGGCCTGCTAATCAGACCCACAGCCTAGCTGTTCTCTCTAATCCAAATTGTACCCAGGTACTGAATTGGCACTGGGCCCTCTCAAGTCCCTGTAACCAGGGCTGAGGTGCACCCAGAAGTCTCCCAGGGGCTGCAGCATGTATTATGCCACCCCTGGACTGACTAACTAAATCTGACACAACTGGCTGCACGACAGCTGGGGCAAGGAGGTGTAAACACCCTTTGCTTTAGATATAGTATTCCTATATCTAAACCTAAATGGACACCCAGATCTCCCATCAGTCACTCCTATGGCAGGCCTTAACAATCCTGAAGGCAAAGTGCTTGGAATCGTGTGAGATAGTGCTCTGGCATGAGCTGAGCCTGTCTGCGGCTTTCGGGATCTATCCCTTAGCCGTTTCCATGATATCGCATACCATATACTCTTAAGTGCATTATAATCCTCGCGGTTATATGCCAACTCTGGTATCGCTTTATCAAAACATGTCGAGTAAGGTGTCATACGAATTGGAATACTAACCCCTCGCCAATTCTGGCGACGGGGTTAGCATTCCACCCTTCTAGAGGGACACGACATGGATGTAACCTGTAACCCCGGTTAAAGTCAGACAGAGCCTTGGCATCCACAAAATGGATGCTGCCACCGAGACACAAGTCTGCCCTCCTGCTGCTGGGAGTCCTCCCAGAGCAGGAGGCAAGGACAAAGGGTTTCCTGCCAGGGGCGGTGCCAGCACCGTCCCAGACAGGGTTTTGTGTATTCCAGGTAGGCAGGGCTACAGAGGAAGGTGACTGCAAGTGGCACCCCGGTGCTCACTGTGCATAGGCCGGCTTGAACCAGTTCCAGGGGCACACCAGCCCCTGAGCTGGGGAAAGCCCGCCAAAGGAGAGGGGTGTAACCACCCCCCTCCTGGTCCCACCCATAGGGCAGGACTTAGTCGCGTGCCAGCCCCCTTTTCCAAGATAAAGGTAGGAGCAGGCCCCCTTCCAAATTAGATCATCTTTGGAATCAAGACACGACTTTCTACGAAAGGACATCAAGATTTCTTCTTCAAGATTCTCCCTTGTGACTAAGGAGTAGTCACCCTGCATCCGCAGGCACCATCTTAAGAACACTGCGGTCTGCTGCAAGTCCTTTCTCCGGAATCTGACTGCCCAGCTCGACGAGACCCGGCTTCCCTGGCACCTCTGACCTCTACCCACCTCTACAGCCAAGCTGAGAACCGTGGGTGCGACGAGACCTCGAGGGACCGGCCATCTTCAAGACTGCACGACTTCTTTCCAGCACGACCGCCGAGGGATCCTCTGGTGAGTGCTTTGGGGTCCGAGAAGCCCCGACCCTGAGCAGCCCCAGCACCGAAGTTCAGCCTCCCAGCATCTCCACGATCTGCGTGGGGCCCTTCTGCTTTTTGCTGCTCACCGCGTTGTTTGGCTACTAGCCCGCTGGCTTGTGGCCTTCTTAACGACGCCCGACGACATCACTGTTGCTGGTCTGGTTGCTCCAGACTGGCCCTTGCTCCCTTCCAAGAGAGGAGCACCCCGGACCCTCCTGGTCCACTCCAGACGCCATTTTAGGTCCACCGCGTGGGCTTGAATTTGCCAAGACTTGTTGCCCCAATCCTGGGTCCAGCGACGTCGAGAGCATCATCCATCGTGGGACAGCTCGTACCTCCATCCTGGTCGCCGACAACGCCTCCTGGTCCGTGAGACTACAGAGCCCAGCGTCGCCCACTCACCTAGTCGAGGTGACTACCATCCGGTGCCCTCCTGGTGCCACCTGACTACTGGCTAGTAGTCACGAACTTGGTCCCCTCTGCTTTCAGGTGTCATCTATCTTCGATCCAGGCTTGGATCACCCGAACAATCTTCACTGGTCGCCTGCCAGCAACTCCTTTCCTTCAGGCTCCTGGTTCGTCAACGGAGAATCCCAACGTCTTTTTAGACCTATGCAGCTGCAGCCCCTGGGCTAGGTAACTTCGGCATTTCGGTGCCTCAGCATAGCCTCACTATCCAAGGGTCCAGATCCACTTTCGTTTTTGACCTACCTAGTCGGGTTCGCCCGAGAACACTAACTTTGTGAATTCTAGTTTCCATAGACTTTGTCCCGCATCCCGCGTGAGAGTGCACACTCTGCACCCGAGTTCCCTAGGCCTCCTGCTAGTAATCTAAAGGTTCAGTAGTCCAGCCCTAGCGATCCCAAAGCCTCTGAGAATCGTTACTTACCTGCTAGTAATTCGCATTCCACTTTTGTAGTATATGGTTTATCTGAAAGAAACAGGTTAGTATTAGATTCCTTACCTTAGAATATCCCCAGGCGTCAGTCTGGATCCGGAAACTTTTGCGTAGCAGTACCCCTGCGCGTCGGTAGGCGTCGTCTGCAGGCGTCCCCTGCGGCTCCGCGTCGTCGGCGTCGTGCGCCGTGATGACATCGCTGGAGTATATAGACGCCGCCTCCGCGCGCTGACGTCAGTTCTTCTTTTATCCGCGCCAGTTAGCGCAGATCCGAAGAGCAGTACTCCGGTCTTTTGACCAAGTGTTTGTAAAACGTAATCTTTCTACGGTGCCGGTAGGATGCCTGGGTTTAAGAGCTGCGACGAGTGCGACCGCATGATGTCGGTCACCGACCACCATCGACTCTGCCTCCGGTGTCTGGGCGCGGACCACGACGTGGAGTCCTGCGTTGACTGTCGGGCCTTGACTGGAAAAGCTAGGCGGGAGCGGTCCCGCAAGCTTCTCGAGCTCCGAGTGTCGGCCCCGCGTCGAGAGCGGTCCCGGTCCGGTCGGAGGTCGAGGGAGCGGTCGAGGGAACGATCGCGGAGCCGCCATGGGCGCTCCGGGAGTCGCCACCATTCCTCCGGTTCGTCAGGTAAGCACAAGAAGTCGGGGCGTCGCCATCGCACCCCCGACTCCCCCCGACGCCCGCGTGATGCGGCCGGGGGCTCGGGTGGCCCCACCCCCGCGGGCCCGCGTGGGTCACCGACGCCGTCTACCCCATACCCGTCGGTCCCTGGGGAAGGCGCGTCGCGTGAGGAGATCGAGGCCTTCCTCATTGCTATGAGGGCGAGGTCTCCTCCGGCGGGGCCTACGGCGCCTGCGGGGCCGTCGGTCCCGTCTGGGGGCCCGAGCGGTTCGGGTGCTTCTGCCCCGACGCCGCCGGTGGCTCCGGTCCCGGCGCCGCTGGGTCCCTCAGGTTCGTCGCCGGCTGGTCTCCCGGCCTCTCCGGCGTCGGTTCCTTTGGGCCAACCCGTGGTACCGCCTCCGCGTGGTGCAGCGACTCCGCCGTCGGCTCCGGCCGGCGTCGGGTCCCCGGCACCGACGCCGCGCGGCGCCACCCCCATTCCCTCCCCGACTCCGGACACGGAGTCGGACCGGCGTCGGCCGACGCCGGATCCGACGCCGATGGGGCCCGTTGACCCCGATGTCTATATTGTCGACCCAGAATATGGGTATGATGAGGATGAGTATGGAGAGGGTTGGGAGGGGTCTGAGGACCCTTTATCCCGTGCCTGCCAGTATGATGTGGACTGGGTAGGTGATCTGGGTGATGCCAGTGGCCTGGACGAGTCGCCCAACCCTGGGTTTGTCTCCCCGTCCCCTGTGGCGTCTGAGGCAGGTGATGCCTATTCAGTGGTCCTGATGAGGGCTGCCAAGGCCTTACACCTTGAGCTCCCCGTCGCGAAGGTCAAACCGAACATTCTGACCGAAGTGTTTAAACCGCAGTCATGCCCCCAGGAGCCTCTGCTGCCGTTTAATGAGGCCCTGACGGATGTCCTTTTGGGCACCTGGTCCAGGCCCGCTTCCGGTGCACCGGTTGACCGGAATGTGGCAAGGCGTCACCGTCCATGCTCGGACGACCCTGCCTTTTTATCCACCCATCCCTCCCCGGAGAGTCTGGTGATCCAGGCCTCCACTTCGCAGTCCGCATTTCCGTCGGCTCCGCCCGATCGGGAATCAAAACGGTATGACCAGTTTGGTAAAAAGGTCTTTTCCTCTTTGAGCGCTGGACTGCGGTCTTGTAATACCGCGTGCCTCTTGGGCCGCTACACCCACTCCCTGTGGGATACGGTCGAAGAGTGTTTGCCGCAATGCCCCCAGGAAGTGCGGGACAAGCTCACCCGGGCCTTGGTTGAAGGCCGGGATGCGGCGCGGTACTCGATCCGTTGTGGTCTGGACACAACCGACTCCCTGGGACGGGCCATGTCCACGACGGTGGCGATTCGTCGCCATGCTTGGCTGAGATCTGCCAACTTTTCGCCAGACGTCCAAAATACACTCATGGACATGCCATTTGATGGCAGTCGCCTGTTTGGTGACAAAGCGGACCACGCGCTGGAGCGCTTCAAGGACTCCAGGGTCACGGCCAAGTCCTTGGGTCTTTCGACCCAGCGCCAGCAGACGGGTTCGTTTCGCCCCTTTCGTGGCCAAGGGAGGGGCGGTCCCACACGTGCTGCCAGCCACGCGCCGCAGAACGCTCCCCAGCGCGGTGGCGGCCGTGGTTTCCGCCGTGGTGGCGGTAGAGGCCAGCGGCGGGGTCAGTCCACGCCTCCCTCCGCTGCTGCATCCAAGCCTTCCTAGTCCGAGCTTTCGGGCTCACGTGACGCCAGTGGGTGGCAGGGTTCGCCATCACCACTCCCGCTGGCGCGCGATAACATCGGACAGGTGGGTGCTGCAGCTCGTTCGAAGGGGCTATGCCCTCCCCTTCGAGTCCACTCCTCCAGCCATGCCACCGCAGAACCACCGTGTGTCGGGGGACCACTTGACACTTCTGCAGGAGGAAGTTACGGCCCTCTTGGCCAAGGGGGCCATCGAGCGCGTTCCTGGGCCAGAAGTAGGGTGTGGTTGCTACTCCCACTACTTTCTGGTACCCAAGAAGGACAAGGGAGGCCTGCGTCCTATCTTGGACCTGCGGAACGTCAACGGCTTCCTCCGGAAGGAGAAGTTCAAGATGTTGACTTTGGCTCAGGTCTTGGCTGCTCTAGACCCACAAGACTGGATGGTAGCGTTGGACTTGCAGGATGCGTATTTTCACATCCCCGTCCTGCCGGCCCACCGGCGTTACCTGCGGTTCACGGTAGGCCACAAGCACTTTCAGTTTATCGTGCTCCCATTCGGCCTTACCAGCGCCCCACGGGTGTTCACGAAAGTGATGGCGGTGGTCGCAGCTCATCTGCGCCGGTTAGGGGTTTCAGTCTTCCCCTACCTCGACGACTGGTTGTTGAAGGCGGGCTCGCCCCAGACAGTCGTCCACCACCTTCAGACGACGGCAGACCTCCTGCACGAGCTGGGGTTTTCCATCAATGTGCCGAAATCACACCTGTGTCCCTCTCAAAAGCTCCTTTTCATCGGAGCGGTTCTCGACTCGGCGCAGTTTCGGGTTTATCCCCCGGAACGGCGGGTCCGGGATATTCAGGCTCTGATTCCCATCTTTCAGCCGTTATCCCGGGTTTCGGTCAGGTTGACGCTGCGGCTTCTGGGGCTGATGGCCTCCTGCATCCTACTGGTGCATCACGCCAGGTGGCGGATGCGGGCTCTGCAGTGGGACCTGAAGTTTCAGTGGGCCCAGCATCAGGGCAACCTATCCGACCATGACCTGATCTCGGAGGGCACTGCGAGACAGTTGCAGTGGTGGCTTACGGACCGCGATTGGGTCAGAGGCAGATCCCTCTCCCTTCCCCAACCGGAGCACGTGGTTGTGACGGACGCGTCCCTCCAGGGCTGGGGTGGCCACTTGGGAGAGGCGGAGATCAGAGGCATCTGGTCTCCGGCGGAGTCCCGGCTCCATATCAACATGTTGGAGCTACGGGCGATTCGCCTAGCACTGAAGGCATTCCTCCCCTTTGTCAACGGGAGTGTAGTGCAGGTGTTCACGGACAACACCACCGCCATGTGGTACTGCAACAAACAGGGCGGTGTGGGGTCGTGGACCCTTTGCCAGGAGGCTCTGCGTCTCTGGCAATGGCTGGAACGTCAGGGCGTGACTCTGACGGTTCAACACCTGGCAGGTTCTCTGAACGCCAGGGCGGACGAACTCAGCCGTCGGTGCTCGGTGGATCACGAATGGCGTCTGAACTCGGACGTGGCGAGAGGCCTCTTTCAGCAATGGGGAGAGCCTTGGTTAGATCTATTCGCCACAGAAGAGAACGCGCAATGTCATCAGTTCTGCGCGTTGAAGTTTCCGAGACGGCACTCGCTTGGCGACGCCTTTCGGCGCGAGTGGAGTTGCGGTCTGTTGTACGCCTTTCCGCCTATACCACTTCTGCCCAGAGTGCTGAAGAAGATCAGGCGCGACCGGGCCCAAGTTATCCTTGTGGCTCCGGACTGGGCTCGAAGGTACTGGTATCCCGAGCTACTCAGCATGACAGTCGGTCCCTCGATCCGCCTGCCCCTTCAGGAGGACCTTCTGTCGCAGCAGCAGGGGACGGTCCTCCACCCGAACCTGTCCAGTCTCCACCTCCATGCTTGGAGATTGAGCGGCGACAGTTGAGGCCATTTGACTTGCCTCCTGAAGTCTGTGATGTTATTCTGGCAGCCAGGCGTCCCTCCACAAAGTCGGTATACGCCTGCCGGTGGAACAGATTTGTGGCATGGTGCACAGCAAAGGCTGTGGACCCCCTTTCTGCCCCTCTGTCTGAGGTTCTCCTCTTCCTTCTTTCCCTTGCCCAGCAGGGCTCTGCTCTGGGCACTATCAAGGGCTATCTTTCTGCCCTTTCCGCCTTCTTAAGGCTACCTGATCAGCCATCTTTATTCAAGTCCCCTATTGTATTACGATTCTTAAAAGGCATCACGCACATGTATCCACCTGCTCCGTTCGTGATGCCTCAGTGGGACTTGAACCTGGTTCTGACTTTCCTGATGTGTGCTCCCTTTGAGCCTCTTCATTCCTGTCCTCTCCGTCTTCTCACTTTAAAGACGGCCTTCCTGGTTGCCATCCCCTCTGCCAGGAGAGTGAGTGAGCTCCAGGCCCTTTCTGTTAAACCTCCTTTCTTGTCTGTTCATCCTGACAAGGTGGTTCTTAGGACTAGACCTTCTTTCCTGCCCAAGGTAGTCTCTGCTTTTCACATTGGGCAGTCCATCACCTTGCCCTCCTTCTTCCCGCCTCCGCATCCTTCAAAGGATGAAGAGCGGCTCCATCGTCTGGACCCAAAACGTGCGCTTTCATTTTACATGGATCGCACACGCCAGTTCCGGGTGGATGACCAACTGTTTGTTGGCTACGTGGGTGAGAAGAAGGGAAGGGCGGTACAGAAACGAACCATCTCTCGGTGGGTCGTCCTGTGCATCAAAGCATGCTACTCTTTGGCTCGGAAGGAGCCTCCTGTTGGGCTGAGGGCCCATTCCACTCGGGCTACGGCGGCTACTACTGCCCTGGGCCGGGGAGTCCCTTTGCAGGACATTTGCCAGGCGGCTACGTGGGCCTCGCTGCACACCTTTGCGAGGCACTACTGCCTGGACAGTCAAGTCCGGAGGGATGGCTTCTTTGGCCGTTCGGTCCTCCAGGACTTTCTGGTGTAGGTTGTATTGGTTCGCAGACCCACCACCGGGGTTGGTATTGCTGGGGTATCTATTCTAAGGTAAGGAATCTAATACTAACCTGTTTCTTTCAGATGAACAAGTTACTTACCTTCGGTAACGATATATCTGTAAGAAACAGTAGTTAGTATTAGATTCCTTACCGCCCCACCCATCCTCCCCGTTCTGCGAACTGATACCTAGGGTTAAGGACATCCCTTTCAGGGCCCTAGTTTCAAATGGCACCAGTGTTAGTTCTCACATGGCTCTGCGTGTTCTGGCGCGGAAAAGCTGTGTGCAAAGAACTGACGTCAGCGCGCGGAGGCGGCGTCTATATACTCCAGCGACGTCATCACGGCGCACGACGCCGACGACGCGGAGCCGCAGGGGACGCCTGCAGACGACGCCTACCGACGCGCAGGGGTACTGCTACGCAAAAGTTTCCGGATCCAGACTGACGCCTGGGGATATTCTAAGGTAAGGAATCTAATACTAACTACTGTTTCTTACAGATATATCGTTACCGAAGGTAAGTAACTTGTTCTTCGTGCCCCTCGGGCATTTGTGTAAATTGTGCGACTTAAAGTATTTTCATAAGAGTTTTGTTGTGTGCTTAGCTCCCTGTCTCATAAAGAGCCAGGGTAGTCTTGTTATAAATAAATACACTGTTTATTTTCATAACAACTTGTGTGGTGTCCTTTCACTGGGTGTTCAAGGGGTAATGTGATGGTAAAACAGCTGGCTTAACACGCCCTCTAGAGTCTTAGCCTTAGACTGCTCGTATCCATGCTACTAGGATAGCTGGTCTATAAGGTTGACTTACAACCAATCATCAATAAGGGTTGTTTGGACTGATATATATAGTGATCACTAGAATAGTGAGCACTGCACATCAGGCCAACTTCTCACAGAGGACCACCTGTTTCTCCTGCAGGAAGAAGTCCTGGCACTGTTCAGAAAGGGTGCAATAGAGGTGGTTCCGGAGCAGGAGAGGTGTCAGGGGTGCTACTCCCGGTATTTCCTGATCCCCAAAAAGGATGGCAGACTTCGTCTATCTGAAACAGGAAAAGTTCAAGATGCTCACTCTTGCGCAGGTTCTTCAAGCGCTGTTGGAAGAAGACTGGATGGTGTCGATCGACTTGCAGGATGCTTATTTCCACATCCCCATCCTGAAGTCGCACAGAAAGTATCTCTGTTTTACAGTAGGGTCGCAACACTACCAGTTTGCGGTTCTTTCGTTTGGTCTTACTACTGCGTCTCGAGTTTTCACCAAGGTGATGGCAGTGGTGGCAGCACATCTCAGGAGGTCGGGGATACCTGTATTTCCGTATCTGGACGACTGGCTCATCAAACCGGAGTCGCCGGAGAAGGTGCTCCATCATCTGCAAGAGACAACTCAGTTGTTGCACAGGTTGGGTTTTTTGATAAATGTACCCAAGTCTCACCTGGTGCCCTCCCAGCGCAACCTGTTCATAGGTGCGGTACTGGACACTACTGTGTGTCGTGCATTCCCTCCTCTTCAAAGGGTTCGCGACATACAGAAATTGATTCCTTTATTCTACAATGGAACAGTTGTTCCAGTCCTGAGGGTCCTTCGTCTGCTCGGTCTGATGGCTTCCTGCATTCTGTTGGTCAACCATGCACGCTGGCACATGAGGGCACTCCAGTGGTGCCTCCGCAGGCAGTGGTATCAGCACAATGGAGATCTCAGGGAGTCAGTGAGGATCTCCAGAGAAACTGCAGTGCATTTGCTTTGGTGGAGCGTGGAGGGCAATCTGTCTCAAGGAAAGCCTTTTCAACTACCTCCATCGGTGGCCACGGTGATAACGGATGCATCCACTCTAGGGTGGGGTGCTCATCTGGGGGATCTGGCGGTCAAAGGTCTTTGGTCTCCAGAGGAAAGGTTGCTTCACATCAACCTTCTAGAGTTGCGGGCGATACGTCTGGCGCTCAAGGCCTTCATCCCTTCCCTTTGCGGTCGGTCGGTTCAAGTCCTGACGGACAACACGACCGCGATGTGGTATGTCAACAAGCAGGGAGGAGTAGGGTCGCAGTGTCTCTGCAGAGAGGCTCTGCGTCTCTGGTCCTGGGTTCAGGACCACCAGATTTGTCTGATGGCAAATCATCTGGCTGGAGTTCTGAACGTACGTGAAGACATTCTCAGTTGGCAGTTCTCAGCCGACCACGAGTGGAGGCTCCATCCAGAGGTTGTTCACGACGTCTTTCAGATGTGGGGGACTCCTCGGGTGGACCTGTTCGCCACTCGCGAGAATGCTCACTGGCTGTCATTCTGCAGCCTCCAGTATCCGATGCAAGGAGCTTTGGGGGACACGTTTCAGTTGAGTTGGGGAAGTCAACTCCTTTTACGCGTTTCCTCCCATACCCTTGATTCCTTGGGTTCTGAGGAAGATTCGCCAGGACTGGGCCCAAGTCATATTGGTCGCCCCGGATTGGCCAAGAAGGGTGTGGTACACGGATCTTCTCCACCTCTCCTCTCACCCGCCGCTCCGTCTCCCTTTCAGGGCAGATCTCCTCTCTCAGATGGAGGGGCAGGTTCTACACCCCCACCTCCAGACAGTACACCTTCATGTCTGGAGATTGAACGGGGCAACCTGAATTCCTTTTCTCTCCCACACGATGTAGTGGATGTCATTCTTTCGGCCAGGCGTGACTCCACCAAGTCCATCTATTCGTATAGGTGGTCTAAGTTTGATGTTTGGTGTGAGGAGAAGTCTATTGACCCTTTGAGGGCTCGCTTGTCCGATATTTTACAGTTTGCTCTTTCTTTGGCGCAGCAAGGTTTTGCTGTTGCCACAGTCAAAGGTTACCTTTCGGCGTTGTCGGCCTTTCTCTGTTTGCCGGATCAGCTGTCTCTTTTTAAATCTCCAGTGGTTTTGAGGTTTCTGAGGGGCCTCACTAATAAGTTCCCTCCTTCTCCATTTATCATGCCTCAATGGGACTTAAATCTTGTCTTAACATTCTTGATGGGTTCTCCCTTCGAACCCTTACACAAGTGTCCCATGAGGCTTTTGTCTTTTAAGGCGGTCTTCCTAGTTGCGATCACCTCGGCAAGGAGGGTAAGTGAGCTTCAAGCTCTTAGTTCCAAGCCCCCATTCCTGACCATTCATGCTGATCGAATGGTTCTTAGGACCAGGGCTGCTTTTCTGCCTAAGGTGGTATCTCCCTTCCATCTAGGTCAATCTATTACCCTTCCTTCCTTTTATCCTCACCCTTCCAGGGAGGAAGAGAGACTGCACCGTTTGGACCCTAAGAGGGCGGTGCCCTTTTATCTTGATAGAACAAGAGACTTTCGAATGGATTGGCCAGCTGTTTGTTGGTTTTGCTGGCTGCCGGAAGGGTAGAGCGGTGCACAAGCGCACACTTTCCAGGTGGATAATTATGTGCATCAAAATCTGCTACTCTCTGGCGGGTAAGGACCCTCCTGAGGGCATAAGAGCTCACTCTACCAGGGCAAAGTCTGCTACTTCTGCATTATCTAGAGGTGTACCTGTTGAGGACATTTGCAGAGCCGCGACTTGGGCCTCCCTCCACACTTTCGCGAAGCATTACTGCTTGGATACCGAGGTAAGGAGGGACGGCCACTTTGCGCGCTCTGTCCTCCAAGATTTCCTGGTATAGCAGAGTGGACACCCTCCTCCAGGAGTGGGGACTGCTGTGGGACTCTATTCACAAGGTGAGGAATCCACTGGCAGATGTATCTATCAGAAGAACAAGTTACTTACCTTCGGTAACGCTTTTTCTGGTAGATACAGTATCTGCCTGTGGATTCCTCACTGACCCACCCTCCTCCCCGTTGTCCACTCTGCTTTACCTGTTTATGTACATTTTTGTATATTTATGTATATGTTTGAAATAGGTTTTCTTACCTTGGCTGCACACTATGGGTGTGTAATTTTGAAATGTATGTACTGTGTACAATGTATTCGTATATATCTACTGTCATAGGTCCGTCCGGGTGCCTCGAAGTCACGGAAAAAGGGCGGAACTGACGTCATCACGCCGACGTGGGCCTTATATGGAGTCGGTGACGTCAGACGGAGTCGCACGCGATGCCGTGCTCCTATGACGTCGTCCACGCCGGCGTGCTACAAAGAATTTTCCGAACGTTGCTGACGCAAGGGGGATAGTCACAATGTGAGGAATCCACAGTTAGATACTGTATCTACCAGAAAAAGCGTTACCGAAGGTAAGTAACTTGTTCTTTACCAACGTTTTTTTAGAACCCTTCCACTCCAGCGGAGCGTTCTCTCCATTCCCTGGATGTCAGGAGGGTGTTGAAATTCTATCTGGATAAGACCAAGGATATTCGTAGGTCCGACTAATTGTTTGTCAACAATGGGTCGGTCAGGACTGGTCTGACTACCTCTAAACAGTCCATCTCCAGGTGGATTGTTTCATGTATCCCGCTATGTTATCAGAAAGCGAAGAAGACCTTAGGGGGTAAGCCTAAGGCTCATTCTACCAGGGGCAAAGCAGCTACAACAGCTTTGCTCTGCAATGTTCCCATTGCAGAGATCTGAAGGGCGGCCACTTGGAAGTCGGTCCACACCTTTGCTAAGCATTACTGTCTGGACTCTGATGCCAGGGCAGATGCTCAGGTTGGGCAGGATTCGTTGCGAAATCTGTTTGCACAATAGTGGTGTTGTCTGTTTTTTCTCCACCGCAGGGTTGGTGTTTGGGATGGGCTTGCCATTCTATTCACTAGATTATGACTATACACAGAGATCCCCTACTACAGAAGGAGTAGTTTCTTACCTGTAACTCCAGTTCTGTAGAAGGGGTATCTCTGTTATAGTCATAAGCGCCCGCCCTCCTCCCCGGTGGAGAAAATGGTTCTGTAATGTATGCTACAGGCCTTGCTTTATGCACCTTCAAAAAGAACTGAAAGTAAAAGGAGTTTGCTGTGCATCATGGGATACCGAGGGTCTCTGGAGAGTTCCTTAAAGGCACGGTATCCCTTTTCCAGAAATATAATGGCAGCCTATGGGGGCTTGTCTGTCCATCCCTTCCTCGCTATCATTCCAAGGTTTTTGTGAAGAGGAAATTTCTCTATGGATGGAAGAACTTGACACATTATGGTAAATGTGATGTTGGTAAAATATCCTTGGCATTTCTAGTTGAAGTACTGGACAGTGTAGCCTTGTAGGTACAGGCTGCATTAATGTCTTTAATTTTCTCTTAAGTGTCTATGCAGGACTGCAAAGAAGACGACTTAAGAGATTATTTTTGATTGCTCCGGGGTCCACGCACATGGGCGGGACTATTTACTAGATTATTACTATAACAGAGATACCCCTACTACAGAACTGGAGTTACAGGTAAGAAACTACTCCTTCCAGTCCTGAAGGTCTTGTGCCTGCTTGGTCTGTTCGCTTCTCATATACTTTTGGTCAACCAAGCAAGCACGCTGGCTTATGAGGGCACTCCAGTGGTGCCTCCGCAGGCAGTCGTTTCAACACAAAGGAGATCTCAGGGAGATGGTCAAAATCTCCAGGGACACTGCAGTGGATCTGTTATGGTGGAGTGTTTCAGGCAACCTGTCGCAAAGGAAGCCGTTTCAACCTCCTTCTTCAGTGGCCACAGTAATAACAGATGCCTCCAATCTAGGGTGGAGTGCTCATCTGGGGGATCTGGAGATCAAGGGTCCATGGCCTCCATAGGAGAGATTGCTTTGCATCAATCTTTTGGAATTGCGGGCGGTAAGTTTGGTCCTCAAGCCCTTTCTTCCCTCCCTTTGCGGTCAGTCATGTCTGGTCCTCACGAACAGCACTACAGCGATGTGATACATCAACAAACAGGGGTGAGTAGGGTTGTATCGTCTCTGTAGAGGCTCTGCAGCTCTGGTCCTGGGCTCAGGACCATCAGATTTGTGTGAGCGCAAATCATCTGGCTGGAGTACTGAATGTTCGTACGGACAGTGTCAGTCGGCAATTCTTGGCCGATCACGAGTGGCGTCTTCATCCGTAGGTGGCCCAAGACGTCTTCAGGATGTGGGGGTTTCCTTGGTTAGATCTGTTTGCCACTCACAAGAACACGCACTACCCGTCGTTCTGCACTCTTCCGTATCCATCGTGGAGAGCGTTGGGGGGTGCATTTCAGTTGGATTGGGGCTTGCAACTCCTGTATGCGGTTCCTCTCATACCCTTGATACCTCGAGTTCTAAGGAAGATTCGCCAAGACCGGGCCCAAGTTATATTTATCACCCCAGATTGGCCAAGAAGGGTGTGGTACACATACCTCTTTCACCTCTCATCGCACCCTCCACTCTGTCTCCCACTCAGGTCAGACCTCCTCTTGCAGTCACAGGAGCAGGTTCTTTACCCCCACCTCCAGAGCCTGCACCTTCACGCCTGGGGATTGAACGTGGCAACCTGAGTGCTTTTTCTCTCCCAATGGATGTGGTGGAGGTTATTTTATCGACCAGAAGACACCCCACCAAATATGTTCACTCCTCTAGATGGGCTAAATGTGTGAAATGGTGTGGAGAGAGGTCAGTTGATCCTTTGAAGGCCCATTTATCTGATTTGCTTGCTTTTTTGCTTTTCCTAGCCCAACATGGTTATGCTGTGGCTACTGTTAAAGGTTACTTGTTGGCTTTGTCTGCTTTCCTTTGTTTGCTAAATGAGCCTTCGCTGTTCAAGTCCCCAATAGTTATGAGGTTCATTAAGGACCTTGTTAATACATTTCCTTCCACTCCCTTCATTATGCCTCAGTGGGACTTGAATTTGGTTCTGAGTTTCCTGATGGGTTCTCCCTTTGAGCCTCTTCATAGTTGCCCATTGAGCCTTCTTGCATTCAAAACTCTTTTTCTGGTTGCTATTACCTCTCTCAGGAGGGTAAGTGAGCTTCAGGCTCTTAGTTCTAAGCCTCCTTTTGCAACCATCCATGCAGATAAGGTGGTTCTTAGAACCAGAGCTGCTTTCCTGCCTAAGGTGGTTATACCTTTTCATCTAGGGCAGTCTGTCACCTTACCTACCTTCTATCCTCCCCCTCCCCCTCAATCTCAGGAGAGACTTCACCACCTTGATCCTCGAAGGGCGGTCAGTTTCTACTTGGACAGAACCAAGTACTTGAGGCTGGACGACCAGCTGTTCGTAGGTTATGTGGGATGAATGAAGGGCCAAGCTGTCTATAGGAGAACGCTTTCCAGGTGGATCATCTTATGTATCAAGATCTGCTACGCCTTGGCCAAGAAGGAGCCGTCTGAGGGTATTAGAGCTCCTTCAACTAGAGCAAAGTCTTCAACTTCAGCTTTGGCTAGATGTTTCCCTGTTGCGGACATCTGTAAGGCGGCAACATGGGATTCCCGCTACACTTTAACAAAACATTATTGTTTGGCTTCAGAGGTAAGGAGGGACTGCCATTTTGCACGTTCTGTGCTGCAGGACATTTTGTTATGAGTAGGTGGACACTCTCCGCCGGGAGAGAGACTGTTTGGGAATTCAATTCAAAAGGTGAGGAATCCACAGGCAGATGTAGCCATCAGAAGAAAAAGTTACTTACCTTTGGTAATTCTTTTTCTGGTGGATACAGTATCTGCCTGTCGATTCCTCACTGACCCACCCTCATCCCCGTTGTCTACCTATGTATACGGCAAACGTCTTTGTGCTTGACATTTTTCTATTTCTATGTCCTTTGCCTTGCTGAGATGCTTGTTTTTAGGAAATGTCTTAGTTTGAGCTTTTCCTATATTTTCTATCTTATTTCATTTACATACTGTGTATATTTGTGTATATATTGTATACTGCGTGCACTTGCAATATGTTGTCGGTCCACCCGTTCTCCTCAAAGGCACGGAAAAAATGGGTGGAACTGATGTCAGCATGCTGACGAGGTCTTCTTATGGCTCCGATGACGCTGTAGGGAGTCACGAGCGGAGCCGTGCTATTGTGACGTCCTCGTCGATATGGGAGAGCTATGAAAAAGTTTCCATGGAATGCTGGCGTAGGGGTAATTCAGAAGGTGAGGAATCCATAGGCTGATACTGTATTCACCAGAAAAAGTGTTACCAAAGATAAGTAACTGTAGTGTCAGAAACAATCTGATGGAGACTTTTCCTTACCTGTTTCTCAGTCATACAATTATTGTTGGAACGTTTAGGCTTTATAAGAATTTCTTCTTGTTATTTTCCCTCAATGCTTTTTGCATCCGTCTGGAGGTTATATGCAACCTGTCTTTATGGGTATTTATCTATTTTCGCTGTCTTTTGCAAGCCCTTGGGAAATCATGGATGGTACTTCTTGAGGAGGACACATGGTCAAATTGTGTTTTGTATCACAAGTGTTGTTGCATGCGCTTGTTGCTAACAAGGTGTGGGAGTGCGGGTTTGATAAACAGGCGAGGAGGCTGTATAAGTTTTTGAACAGGAGGGTTTTTATTTTCAGTAGTGGAAGGCAGGGGTTGAGTAAGGGGCTTTTCCTCTGGTTCCTCTTCCAAAGTGTTGGATGATGAGCTTGCCCTTGACAAGGTTTTCCTGCTGAAGGATTCTTGCTCCTCTTCCTCTTTGTCAAGGTGATCTCCCCGGAGGCTCATAGGAGGAAAGAAAAGAGGTAGCCGTGAGATAAGGGTTTGTAGTAATACGTGAGTGAGGTATACCTTCACCACACCCTGGTGTCAAAAGAGCGTTCTTAGGTGATAAGGCTTAGGTTTAGTGAGGGAAGGGTCTGTTTTAGCGCCTAAGGGATTATGGGCGGTGTTTGGGGAAAGGCCCAGAGCTTAGATTGCTATGGCAGTACTGAAACGATTCTGTGTTAGGCTTTACAACCTTCCTTGTTGCTAATGCCACAATACTAGGGCTGAGGTACAAAAAGAACTCTCCCGCTACCCGTAACCCTCCCCTTCTCTCTTCCCACAACCCCACTCCTGGTTCCCTCAAGCCGAAGTCACTCACCGGCTCCGCCTCAACTCTCCAGAGTTGCGGCCGCTCCCCAGCATGCTCCAAGCACCACCAGTCCTCGTACCAGCTCTCCTCCGTCTCCTCGGTGCTTCCTGATGGTCCCGCGTCCCACAACTCGGGTCCCGCGTCTTCTTTCTCGGGTCCCGCGTCTTCAGTCTCTGTATCGTTTTCCGCACTCTCCCGCTCGCTCAACTTCCTTCCTGGTCTTTTCGCGCCGCCGGTCACTGACTTCTCCCCTTGATATTGGCCCTCTATTATTGGGCCGTCCTGAGTGTTTCCGGGGCTCTCATGGCTGCTTCCGGTTAAACTCGACGTCGGCGTCTCTCTGTAAACAAACATGAGAGGGGCATGGACGTTGTAGTCCGTGAATAGAGTCACGGTGTTCAACCCGCCTTGAGAACTCCCCCCATGGCGACACCTCGGTAAGTTCATCCTCTGTTCCCCGGTCTTTCTCAAATCCCCTTTCCCTTGCTGTCTTTCTTCTAGGACTTGAGTTTTGGGGAAATCTAGACAAATAATCCACTATTCCTTGTTCACTCCCTTTCCTATGTTTCGTCTGAAATCTATATGGCTGTAGCAAAAGAAACCATCTGAGTACTCTTTCATTGTGTCCTTTGTTTGTAGCTAGCCATTCGAGAGGTGCATGGTCGGTAAAAAGAGTGAATTCTTGACCTTCTAGATAATAGCGTAAGGATTCTATTGCCCACTTTATGGCCAGGGCCTCTTTTTCAATGGTAGCATAATTTTTCTCTCGGGGAAAAAGTTTACGACTGATGTATAGAATTGGTCTTTCCCCTTGGGGTGTCAAAACCGTGTCTGAAGATAAAGACTTCTTCAGAGATTCAAAGGAGTGTAACACCTGGGAGGGAGGGGATCCTAAGATTTCTTCAGTTCAGGCATTTTACTGAAGCAAATCAGTTAAGGGGGCAGCCATTTGGGAGAACCCTGGGATAAATCTACGATAGTAACCAAGTAACCCAAGGAAAGCCCGTAAATCTTTTTTTGTTCTAGGTAAGGGTATCTGTGCGATAGCTGTGAGTTTTGAGGCCTGAGGTCTTATGACTCCTTCCCCAAGTAAGTACCCTAGGTATTAAACCGTTTGGGCAGCCAGGTGGCTTTTGGCCAGATTTATCTTTAGTCCATGTAAACCTAACATCTGGATGACCTGTGATAGGTGTATCAAATGTTGCTCTCAGGTGTCACTATAAATGATGATATCATCTATATAGGCACCAGCATAATTCTCATGGGGTTTTAATATCACGTTCATGGCCCTCTGGAACGTTGCTGGGGCTCCATGTAAGCCAAAAGGCAACACTTTGAACTGGTATAGACCATCTGGGGTCGAGAAGGCTGTTTTTTTCTCTATCTTGTTTCCGTAGTGGCACCTGCCAATACCCCTTACACAAATCTAAAGTGCTGATATACTTGGCTCTGCCTATTCTTTCCACCATTTCGTCCACTCGTGGAAGGGGGTAGGTGTTGAATTCTGATATCTTATTGACTTCACGGAAGTCAATACAAAAATGTACCGACCCATCTGGTTTTGGCACCAAAACAATGGGTGAATTCCACTCACTCACAGTGGGTTCAATGATGTCCATCTGTAACATCTTTTGTATTTCTTCCTTTATGGTTTGACGACGTGCTTCAGGTATACGATAAGGGCTCAAACGGACCCGCCTTCCTGGAGGAGTTTTTATCGTATATTCAATAAGGTTGGTCCTACCTGGGGAGGTGGAAAAGGTATTGGCAAGGGGTTGTAATACCTTGGATAGTTTTTTTTTAGTGTTACGGGCAGATCTGAGTCAATGCATTGGTGAAACAAGGATGCTGGTGTTTCCGCTACGTTTTCAGTGGCTGGTAAAGGCCCTTCCCACTTTTTAAGCAAATTGACATGGTAAATCTGGGAGAGGTGCTTAACCGGATCGGTTTCGATACGGTAAGTCACCGGAGTCACCCTTTCGATTACTTCGTAGGGACCCTGCCATTGCCCCAGTAATTTTTGATCTGAGGAGACCATCATTAGTAACACAAAGTCCCCCACTTGGAAAGATCGTTCTTTGTTTTTTTTATCATACTGTCTTTTTTGGGTATTCTGCGCATTTTCCAGATTATTCCGGACAATAGTCCTGATCTGGCTCAAGTGAGTCCGTAAATTGGCCACGTATTCGGTCAAGGGTTTGGTATTATTTGGCTTGGTTTCCCATTGTTCCTGAGCCATATCCAACAAGGTGCGGGGTTTGTGTCCATATAATAATTCGAAAGGGGAATACCCAGTGCTTTTTTGTTCCTTACATCGTATGGCAAATAATGCCAAGGGCAATTGGTCTTCCCATTTTCTTGTTTCTAGAGCTAACAGTTTTTTTTAGAGTGGTCTTAATGGTGGCATTATATCTTTTTACCAACCCATCTGTTTGTGGGTGATAGGCAGCTGTTCTGATCTGCTTGATTCCTAACTGTGTACAGACCTGCTTCATCAATCTGGATACAAAAGGCATTCCTTGATCTGTTAAGATCTCTTTTGGGAATTCAACCCTTGAAAACACACCAATCATGGCTTTAGATATGTTAGCAGCATCTGGACGACGTAGGGGTATGGCCTCAGGAAAACGTGTCGCATAATCTACTATGACAAGTACATACCTACACCCACTTCGAGATGGTAACAAAGGCCCTATTATGTCCATACCTATATGGCGGAAAGGCTCGTCAATAATAGGAAGTGGATGTAATGGTACCCGAGGAGGTTGGTAACGGCTATTTCGTTGACATACTGGACATTCCCTACAGTATTGTTTGACCTGTTGGTATATTCCTGGCCAATAGAATGTTTCTAGGATCAGCTTTTCTGTCTTTTCTGTTCCAAAATGACCCCCTAGTAAGTGGCTATGGGCTAAATATAAGACCTTTTCCCTGAAGGGGCCTGGAATCAACAACTATGCGTTTTGAGTAGGGCTTCTATTCCTATATAATAACCCATTGCTCTTAAAAAAATAAGGACCTACATGTTGGGGGTCTTTGCCTTCAAGGGCCTTAATCCATCCTTCCTGTAACACTGGATCTTCTCTTTGAGCAGCGTGGAAATTTCTGTCTGTATCCCAGGGGTTTTCGTCGGGTATGATAGGCAATACTATTGGATTTTTCCCTTGTTCGGCCCTCCTTTGTTTCTGACTCTTTCTGATTTTCGTAGGTGGCTACTCTTTTCCCACATCTTTAGAAAATGGGGCTGATGACAACCAGTCTTCTTCTGAGGAAGAGGCACCTTGCAACAACTGGGGCAACTTAGGATAGTCATTCCCTAGTATGGCTTGTTCAGGTAAATGAGGTATAAAACCTACAGTTAAAGTGGTTCCTGAATCTTGGGGATGTTGTATTTGAACTTGAGCTGTGAGATAGGGGATAGGGTTTTGTGTCCCCATGCACACACCGAATAGCTACAACCCCATCTATTGGTCCTACATTGTTACCTAGGTCTTGTGGTCTTACTACACTATGCAAACATCCCGTGTCAACTAGGGCAGTTACTGGTTGACATATACTGATACCGTGCATCTATAGGGTGGTGGTTTCCTTTCTGTACGGGGACAGTAATAATTGCGGGCCATCCCTATTTCTATTGGTTCCTCCTTTTGAGGACAGAACCTAGCAATGTGTCCTATTCCTCCACATTGGAAACATTGTGGACCCATGGACGTGGGAGGGGGTTGGAAGAAAGGAGTACTGGGCACAATACTGGGTACAATAGCCAGGGGTTCGGGTTTCTTCACTAATGAGGGACGAGGTGGACGTTGAGGTACATGGCCCCCAATTTTCCCAGTGGGCTCCTCTCTTCCTTTTTGTATTGCCCTGGGCTCTGTTATAAGCACTAGCTATCTCAACTGCGGTTTCTAAAGTAAGATTAGCTTGTTGTCTGACCCAGCGTTGTATGGAGGGTGTAGGGAGGTTCAATACTGTTCTAAGTATATTTTGGCCATAATCCCATCCTTATCAGTGTTAGCGGGCTTTAACCACCGGTCTGCCATATCTTTCACCCTAAAGTATAAAGCACGAGGGGTTTCATGTGGGCCATCCTTCATCTTTTTTCAAAAACTTTCTTTGATTTTTTCAACAAAGAAAAACAATCCCCCCTACAATTGGCATCAATAATATAAGACGTGTATACAGTTCGATGACCTCATTATGGCACTATTGGGTACAGAAATCACAGTTCAGTCTGCGTCCATGAGAGATGTAAAAATCACATTGATAACAGGAGATACAGTTGAGGAACAAGCATAGCACTATACCAGAACGGACCCAACCTCCCCACTCCCCTCTCCCTCCCCATCAGACCCCGACCCCCCCCCCCCCCCCGAAGAAAATAGTTCATCACTTGTGCCATCTGAATCGCTGTGAGACAATCCCGTGACACACATGACTCGCCATGCGAACAAATCTTCCTGCAGTTTCTCGTCCCTGCGTGTACGCTGCATATGCGTCTCTTCGGCCAGAGACCAATCCCTGACATCTCTAAGCCAGGCTGACATCTCAGGAGCCCTCGGCTCCATCCAGGTGATCGCTACCCTACGCCTTGCCAACACCAACATTAATTGCAATAGTTTATAGGAAAGGTTCCTCTTTCTAGGCTTTGGGACCAGGGCTAATAAGCAGTGAAGCGGGGTCAGGTCGATCTGAAGGCCGGTTACGGCATGTATACAACCCACCACCGCCATCCAGAAGCTTCTGACCAAGGGGCAGTCCCAGGCGAGGTGTAGGAACCCCGCTCTCTCCACCCCACATCTGGGGCTGTTGTCCTCCCTGTCCTCTGAAATACGCTTAAAGGAAATCGGGGTCAAATAGGTGCGATGCATAAAATTGAAATGTGTTAGCTTGAACCTCGCATTGCAGGACACCTTACGTGTGAGGCTTCCTATACGCTTGCGCTGTCCCGGGTCCAGGGTGGCCCCAAGGTCTGTCTCCCAGGCCCCCCATGAGGGCGGAACCGGCGAAGTTGAATCCTGTTGCATGGCTTAATAAGGCAAAGATATCAGTCTACGCCCTCTACCACAATAAAGGAGGATGTTCAGGGTATGGGACAGCGGGGGCACATCAGGGAATTGGGGCCAGGCTGCCCTTGCCACCTCCTGAAGGCCCCTGTAGTGCAAGTATTGCCCCTCTCCCAGTCTGAAGGCCACCGTGGCCTGTTCAAAGGACACGAATGACTCATCGGGGTAAAGGTCCGCCAAAGTCTCACAGCCTCCCACTCGCCAGTCCCGAAAGGACATGTGTTCTTCCATGGCAACTATAGGGGCCAGAATCCACACCGGCAACTCCCTATGAAAGGGCCAGAAGTCCCATCTCCCAACTATCAACATCCGCGAACCACCGTGCAGCCGGCAACAGCTGTGCCGCATATTAGTACAAATCAAATCTCGGCGCCTCTAGGCCCCCCTCCTCCCAGCTCTGGACAATGGTATGGAGGGCAACCCGGCTACGCGGTCCTGCCCGGAGTAACGAATTAAGCAACGTGTTAAGTGTGCCGAATACTCGCTGGGTAAGCGGGCACAGAGAATTCTGAAGGACGTAGAGCGTCCTAGGGAGCATCACCATCTTTGCGACGGCTAGCCGCCCCATAAGGGAGAGTGGCAGGGAGTTCCAAAAAGACACCGACTGTTGTATGGATTTAAAAATCCGGTGGATATTACGGGCCAACAACTGCATCTGTTGGAGCCACCTGGATCCCGAGATACCGGAACGCCTCCTGCTCCCAGCGCAGCCCTAGATTTGGCGGGTCCGTCAGCGTTCCCGTACCGTAACCCACCAGGGGGAAGATCAGGGACTTCCCGCAATTAATTCTCAGACCCGAAGCCGCACCAAAGCGGTCCAAGTGCTGGAGCAGGACAGGCAACGACTCCCACGGGGCCATCAAATAAAACTTGTAAACTTGGGGATTTATAGAGCGCAATTGTTGCCCGAAGGCGTCCAAGCGCTAGGATAATCGTAACCTCCAGAGAACAGGGGAGGGGGGAGAAGAGACCGGTTTAGCAGGCAGATGTGAAAAGGTGGGTCTTCAGATGCTTGCGAAACGAGGTGAGGTTCTGGATGGCTCTAAGATGACGTGGTAGAGCATTCCAGGCCTTAGCTGCGTTGTACATGAACGTCCTTCCACCGGTTCTAGATCTTTTTATTCTTGGGACTACTGCTAAGAGAGTCTGGCTGGAGCGAAGGCTGCGATTTGGGATATAGTGAGTGATCAGATCACGGGTAAGGATAGGTCCCATGTCCCAAAAAGCTTGATGGGCTATACATAGCGCTTTGAACAGAATCCTCTGCCGGATCGGTAACCAATGGAGGCTAGTCAGTCCGGTCCTTACTGAGTGTCTGTGCGGGATTTTTAGTAGAAGACGAGCTGCACTGTTCTGTACAGTTTGCAGCCTCCGAAGGGTGTATTCTGGAGCACCCAGATAAAGAACGTTATTAAAATCAAGACGGGAGTGGATGAGTCCTTGAATAGCAGCCTGTTTGGCTTCCAGGGGGAGGAGAGGGAAGATTTTATTTAGCACTCTCAGAATGCCAAAACATGTGGCTGATAGTTTTGTGGCTTGGTCATTGAAGGATAGTGAACTGTCCAGCCATACCCCGAGACTTTTGATGGTATTTTTTGGGGTTGGAGGCGGTCCTAGGCATGGGGGCCATAGGGAGGGGGGAAGTGCCGGCTCTGAAGGTCCTGAGGTCCTGAGGTCCTGAGGGCGTCGTCCGCAGACAGGGAGACCACGTTGCATGTGTCGCGCACTGTGATACCCCACTGCGTCATTTCTGTTCCGACGTGGACCGCCAAAGGCTCGATCGCCAGGGCAAAAAGGAGCGGCGAGAGGGGACACCCTGCCGCGTGCCCCGTCCCAAGAGCCATTCCTCTGATCGTGCTGCACCGAGCCTCACCCTGACCCGAGAGGCTTTGTATAGTATTCGGACCCAGCGACAGAAGTCAGGGCCCAGCCCCACCACCCGGAGGACCTCCAGCAGGTACCCCCAGTCGACGGTGTCGAACGCTTTAGCGAGGTCAATCGACACTAGTACCATCCGCTCCTCCCTTTTGCGTACCTCATGGATAATGTGATTCAATCGCCTTAGGTTCATGGCGGTGTTGCGGCCCGGGATAAACCCACATTGGTCGGGGTGTACCAGGTGGGTCATATGCGGCGCCAGCCGGGTGGCTAATAGTTTGGTCAAAATCTTCACATCCGTGTTTATCATGGTGATGGGCCGCAGGGTCGCAGCCATCCCCGCCCGGCTTCAGGATCATACAGATTTCGCCCTGGTTCATACTGGGCGGAAGGATTTCCTGTTCAAACGCCTCTAGGTACACTTGTAAGAGGAGGCGGGCAAGAGTATCCCCAAATGTCTTATAGAATTCGGAGGGGAAGCCATTACCTCCCGGAGATTTAGCCCTCGGCAGGCTAGCCAACGCAGCCTTCACCTCACGAAGCTTCAACACTGCATCTAGTTCCTCTGCGGCTTCCTTCGGAAGGGCCTGGAGGGTGAGCCACTGGAGATGAGGGAGGAAGGAGGCCTCAGTAACCGTGGGATCCGCGGCATATACTGTCTGCAGGTGGGATCGGAGGACCCGGAGAATGCCCATTTCTGCGTGTACCATTCCTCCCGCAGGCCCTCTCAGGGCCACAATCCTCTCTGGGGTGAACTCACGCCGGAGAATCCAGGCTAATAGCCGGCCCGACTTGTCTCCTTCACGATAGAGACGCTGCCAATACTGGCCCAGAGTGTATTTGTCTAAACGATTCAGTATGTCATGCACACACGATCGGGCTGCCTGTTCCGACTCCTGATTCATGTCGTCGGGATCTGGCAACGTTTGCTGGCGCAGAAGATCATCCTCTGCCTCACGTAAGTCTCGAAGCAGCTGCTTCCGGACCCCATAGGTGAGGCCCATACATTCGCCTCGTATTACCGCCTTCAGGGCATCCCATTTGGTAGAATAGGCATGATCCCCCCCCCCTCCCAGTTCAAGTCTAAATAATTAGTGAGGGTGGTCTCCACATGGTCCCTCTCCACTTGGTCCTGTAAGAGGTCTATCGGCATCCTCCAGGTTCGAGGGCGGGAGGGCTGGCTCTCCCATTGGACAACGCATGTCACTGGAGAGTGGTCGGACAAGAAACGGGCCTGATGTGTAATCGTTAGGGAGAGAGAAGCGTCCACATTCGCAGCCAGAACCCTGTCCAGTCGGCTATGTGTGTTATGAGTGGGGGAAAAATATGTATACAGTTTCTGTGTCGGGTTACCCAGATGCCACACATCGCTGACCCCTAAGTTCTGCCTCACCTCCCGAAGTCGCGCTGTCATGCGTGGTTTCGTTCCTGTACGAGGTGGGAATCTATCTACAACTGGGTCCAATACACAATTAAAATCCCCGAACCAAAGCAGAGGGGCCTCCAGGTCCGGAATAAGGACCTCCTGTAGGTGCAAAAAGAAGTCAGGGTCGTCCACATTAGGTGCGTATGAGTTCACTATTGAGAGGTCCCTCCCGTCTAGTTTCACCCGCAGGAGCAGGTACCTGCCATTGATATCCACCTCCACATATTGGACGGCAAACGGGACCCCCAGGGGCCACCCAAATCAGGACCCCCCTAGCATACATAGAAAAGGAGGAGTGAAACATTTGGCCCCTCCACTTTTTCCCTAACTTTTGGGCTCCCTCATCATCTAGATGGGTCTCCTGCAGGCATGCAATTGAGATTCCATGTCTTCGGAGGAAGGATAGAACCCTGTGTCTCTTGGTACATGTGCCAAGCCCCCTCACGTTACAGCTTAAGAACTTGTGTGCCATGGCCGATGATAGCGCCCATCCGGACCTACAGCTCTACTTCCTGTGACCCTCCAACCCTGTGCCCGAACTGTGATACACCTGATGCCTGCAACAATCCCCCCCAACATTTCCCCCCACAACCCCAACCACCCTCCACCCACGAGCAATATTTCTGCAACAACTAAACACGCTAATATGCCCTTCCCCTGCCGGTGCCAGGACGTACACAGCATTCCCAGATACCCAGATGGGCTAAACCTCCCTAACTATGAAAGAAAAGAAACAAAATCCCTCCCCCCCATTCAGCTCCCAGCATTGCCAGCAATAGCAACAATCATGTGGAACTCGGACTCACAACAAATGGAAACACTCATATCAACTGAGACAGCCGCCCCTCCCCAGTGCCCACCCCCCCCACCAGGTCAATATTATCCCAGCAAACAGAGTCCCCCATTGTCACCAATAGGATGTGATCCAAGGGATCCCGCCAGCGGTCACCACGTCGGGACCAACTGCAGGACAGCAGAATTTCCCTCAGGACTGGCTCTCCGCCACAGTTGATGAGCTCCCCGCTGTCTCAGGTATCGTGTCCACGGTAGGTGGGAGGGCATCCATAGGAGGCGGTAAAGTGTCCGGGACCAGTATCTCATCCTGAGGGTGATCTCGTCCAACCTCCGGGAGATCTCCAGGGTCCGAGGATTCCATCCGGAGGGCACCGTCGTCTCCCACCGTGACTCTTCGCCTCTCCTCATGGTCAGTGTCATCTGTCGAGCGCCGGCATCTAGTGCCACGGTTCCGTGCACGACGAGTCCCCCACGTCTTCCTGGATCCCCCACGCTCCCCCGGCGGAAGGGCGTCCCCCCTGATCTCCAGCCACTCCCATACCTCTTCAGGACCCTCAAAGAAGTGCGCCTTGCCTTGGGATATGACCTTGAGTTTGGCGGGATAAAGGAGCATACACTGGAGGTTCATTTCTCGCAATTTCTGCTTGACCGCCAAGAAGGATTTTCGTTGTTCCTGGACTTGGCGGGTGTAATCCGGGTACACGGACACTCTGGAATTCTCAAAGGTGAGATCCGCCGTCTCCCTCGCTGCCCTGAGGATGCAGTCTCTGTCTCGGTAGTTCAAGATTTTGGCGATAAGAGCCCGCGGCGGGGCGCCAGGCCTCGGTGGCGGGATTAACGCTCTATGTGCACGCTCAATAACAAACACCTCCGACAGTCCTGTAGGACAAAGTGTGGTGCGGATCCAGTGTTCCAGGAAGCGTTCAGCATTCCCCGACTCCTCGCACTCCGGAATGCCAAGAACTCTGATGTTGCTGCGGCGCGCCCAGCCTTCAGCATCCTCCGTCCTGCGCTCCAGCTCCCCCATAGAGGCAGAGAACCTCAAAACTGTCTGCTTGAGGGACGCCACCTCCTCCTGCAGTTGGAATATATTCCCCTCCGCTGCCGTGACTTTATCCATTACCTTGCGGAGATCGGCTCTCAGGAGAAGTACGTCAATGGATACTGTCTCTGTCTTTCCAAGGCGCTGTGGGACCCCTGTATCGCCTTCAGTATCTCTGCCCGGGAAGGCTCACCAGGGCCGCCAGGGACATCTCCCTCCCCATCCTGACCGAATTGGCGCGTAAGGCTCTGGGACGGGAGCCGCTGAGTGATGCACTGCGTGATGGTGTTTGGCTGTGACGCTCGGGCCAGCCTGTCTTTACGCATTGTAGGAGTGTATGGGGACGCCTCCCAGATGGCCGACCAGGTGATGTGCCCCACGATCTATCCCAGGGCCTGCATGGTCTCCCCCAGTCCGTTCTGCCCTGGGAGTGCTCACTAGTGTAGGTCCCACTCACCGCTACTTCAAGAGCGCAGCAGCCGCTCTAGGGGGAGGACGCCGTCTCCATCACGATCAGCCGGGGCCACCGCAAACGTCCAGGATAGTCCCACAGTCACCACAGGGCATCTACCAGTCCACCAGCGGGACCACGCGGCCAAGGGGTAGCACGGGCCCTCGCTCAGTGACCGGACCCCGCAGGTTCAGACTCGGCCCAGGGAGGCCTCCAAACGAGGGGGTTCCTTCTTGCCGTAGGTTCACCCAGAGGACCGGGCAAACAGGGCCTCGGCCCCGGAGCACTCCCTCCGCCGCTTCTCCGCCAAATCCTCACTGGCGCAAAACAGTAATGCCGGGGGTCTCCGGCGGCCACTGAGGGCCCCTCGGTCCCAGAGCGAACACCCCTCAGGCTCAGGTAGCTGTGTCGGGCCCACGGGCTGATTCCCCGGTGCAATGGCGCCCGCCGCCACCGGCGTGGACCTCCTCAATAGCGGGCCCAGTAACCACCAGGATTCCAACGCTGTCGGGGGTCCCCAATGGCAACAGGGGCCCCCCGCGACTGCCGATGAAGTTGGGCTAGAGCCAGTGACCCGGCACCAGGATCACCAGCCGGCAGCCACAGGGCTCCTGGGAGTCCAGCCCCGCAGTCAGGCTTCTCCTCCACAGCAAGATGTCGCCGCAATCATCCGATCCGGCCGAAAGGCACCAGGGCAGGATCAGAGGTGCTCCGGGGGCTCCGGGTGTCCCCTCCAGTCGCTGCGGCCGCGCGGGATCCCAGCTGGCAGGCCGCAACTAGGCCGCAGCACCGGGCTCGCGTCACGCCACAGCTCCCGTACGCGGGGGGTCCTGACGTCCCGCTCCAGCTCCCCGTTCCCCCTCAGGGCGCTGCTTCAGCCCCACAGGGCTGTCGATGGGCCTCCCGGGTCGGGATCGGCCATCCAGAAGAGCCGAGCCGCATGCGGGCTCCCCCTGTAGCCCCCGCAATTCGTTGGGGTGGGTGCCGGGAATCTCGGCCGGAGGCCGCGAAGGCTTCAGCACCGGCCTCGCGTAGCTCACACCTCCAGCGGAGCGCGGCCCGGTCACTTCTCCCGGACAGCGGGCGTCCGCAGCTCCACCCTCCGGTGTCAGCGGGACCCAAAAGCAGTCAGGTCTCCGGGACCGCAGGTAGGCAGTCCGAGCGCCCCTGGATGATGTTTATTTCAGGATTTGTTTGCTGGCCGTCCGGGAGCTAAGGGAGCTCATGTCCTGTCGGCCATGCTGCTTGGCCACGCCCGGGCCTTCCTTCATCTGTCTTAATTTTAGCCGATACGTTTCATCGTCTACCCCTAATCTTTCCATGATACATTTCTTTGTATCAGCGTAGGGGACAATCCCTTCCAGAGTAGCGGAGATCTCCTGACAGAAGAGGGCCTAAATATTGTCCCCATTTCTCTGCGGGCCAGGATGCTGCGGTTGCCATTCTCTCAAAGTTATTGAAGAAAAAATCGGGATCCTCTCCTGTCACAAATCGCTGTAATACTACGGACGGTAAAGTTGTGGGACCTCTCTGTTGACCAAGGGCCTCTGTAAGCTTGTCCATGGGTTTGACCTTGTCCTGTAAGTGCTTGTTGGAACTTGCCACGATCTTCTTCAACGACAGTAAGGAAGCGTTCCATCACTTTACCCAAATGTTCCTGGTTTTCGGCCATTTTCGCCAACGCCGCCTCCATTCTGCCTCTCAATCCCATTTCTGACACCACCTGTGGGAGGAAGGGTTTGATAAACAGGCGAGGAGGCTGTATGAGTTTTCGAACAGGAGGGTTTTTATTTTCAAAAGTGGAAGGCAGCGGTTGAGTAAGGGGCTTTTCCTCTGGTTCCTCTTCCGAAGTGTTGGATGATGAGCTTGCGCTTGACAAGGTTTTCCTGCTGAGGGATTCTTGCTCCTCTTCCTCTTTCTCAAGGTGATCTTCCCTGAAGCTCATAGGAGGAAAGAAAAGAGGAAGCCGTGAGATAAGGGTTTGTAGTAATACTTGAGTGAGGTATACCTTCACCACACCCTGATGTCAAAAGAGCGTTCTTAGGTGATAAGTCTTAGGTTTAGTGAGGGAAGGGTCTGTTCTAGTGCCTAAGGAATTATGGGCGGTGTTTGGGAAAAGGCCGAGAGCTTAGATTGCTATGGCAATACTGAAACGATTCTGTGTTAGGCTTTACAACCTTCATTGTTGCTATTGTCACAATACTAGGGCTGAGGTACAAAAAGAACTCTCCCGCTACCCATAACCCTCCCCGGTACCCCTTCTCTCTTCCCACAACCCCACTCCCGGTTCCCTCGAGCCGAAGGCACTCACCGGCTCCGACACAACTCTCCAGAGTTGCGGCCGGTCCCCAGCATCCTCCGGGCACCACCAGTCCTCGTACCAGCTCTCCTTCGGCTCCTCGATGCTTCCTGATGGTCACGCAACTCGGGTCCCGCGTCTTCCTTCCTGGTCTTTTCGCGCTGCCGGTCACTGATTCCTCCCCTTGATATTGGCCCTCTATTATTGGGCCATCCTGAGTGTTTCCGGGGCCTCTCAGGGCTGCTTCCGGGTTATCCTCGACGTCGGCGTCGAGGAGAGGGGCATGGACGTTGTAGTCCGTGAATAGAGTCACGGTGTTCAACCCGCCTCGAGGACTCCCCCATGGCGACACCTCGGTAAGTTCATCCTCTGTTCCCGGTCTTTCTCCCACAAGGATTCATTTTATATTTTATTTCCTTTTCGTGTTTTTTTTTCTTCCTTATTTAATGTTTTGATACTGCACTAATTGTTGCGTTACCTTCTTCTTTTGCTTGCCTTGGTATTTTGCCCACAGCTCGGAGTCATGTTAGACTTTCGGACCATGACACTGAAGGCCATGCAGGCACAGGATCTGCAGATACCTGCCGCCCTGCAGTAAATGTGGGTCAGCTAAGCTCTATGTGTTATCAGACCACTCAGAATCTATTGTGACACCATTTTTTATATATTATGTATAGTAGGCTGACTTAGTATATGGTGCACACTTATGTAAGTGTTTAACAACAAGGGGTGGTGATGGACAGAGTTTCTGAATTAAGCAGAATACTCTCACCCAGTCAAGAGATCAGGGCTAGATCCAACACCGTTTTTTAGCTCACTGCACCATCCCAGTTCAGAACCTGGCTATATGCAAATTAGTCTGTTCCTGTCCCAGTGCATGATGGGAACAGGGCAAACCAAACTACCAAGCCAATTCTTACACTGGGAAGGAAACAAGCTTCCGGGGACCGGTTTCTGGCATTTCAGCCGTCGTCGGCCCGGCTTGCTTGAATCCTGATGGTGCAATGAGCAAGGGACTCACATCTGAGTATACCCTTCCACGCTTAGGGTGGACAAAATATTTAACAACAAGGTGTGAGAAGTTGGCCTGATGTGCAGTGTTCACTATTCTAGTGATCACTATATATATCAGTCCAAACAACCCTTATTGATGATTGGTTGTAAGTCAACCTTATAGACCAGCTATCCTAGTAGCGTGGATACGAGCAGTCTAAGGCTAAGACTCTAGAGGGCGTGTTAAGCCAGCTGTTTTACCATCACATTACCCCTTGAACACCCAGTGAAAGGACACCACACAAGTGTTATGAAAATAAACAATGTATTTATTAGAATCACAACAACCCTGTACTCTTTATGAGGACAGGGTGCTAAGCACACAACAAAACTCTTATGAAAATACTTAAGTTAGCACGGTATACACAAATGCCCGAGGGGCACGAAAAACCATATACTTTAAAAGTGGAATGCGAAATTACTAGCAGGTAAGTACAGTACTAATAGGCTTTGGAATCGCTAGGACTTGACTATGGAATCGTTAGATTACTTCTAGGAAGCCTAGGGGACTCGGGTGCAGAGTGTGCACTCTCACGCGGGATGCGGGACAAAGTCTATGGAAGCTAGTAAAGTTAAAATTAGTGTTTACGGGCGAACCCGACCTGGTGGGAAGAAAACGACAGTGGATCCTGACCCTTGGATAGTGAGGCTATGCTGGGGCACCGAAATGCCGAAGTTACCTAGCCCAGGGGCTGCAGCTGCATAGGTCTCAAAAGACGTCGGGAATCCTCGTTGCCGGACCAGGAGCCTGGAAGAAAGATGCTGGCAGGCGACCAGTGAAGATTGTTCGAGTTGATCCAAGCCTGGATCTGGAAGAAGGATGACACCTGAAAGCAGAGGGGACCAAGTTCGTGACTACTAGCCAGTAGTCAGTGGGCACCAAGAGGGCACCGGATGGTAGTCACCTCGACTAGGTGAGTGGGCGACGCTGGCTCTGCAGATCTCACGGACCAGGAGGCGTTGTCGGCGACCAGGATGGAGAGGCGAGCTGTCCCACGATGGAGAAAGCTGTCGGCGTCGAAGTTACCCAGGATTGGGCAACAAGCCTTGGCTAATTCAAGCCCACGCGGTGGACTCAAAATGGCGTCTTGAGTGGACCAGGAGGGTCCGGGGTGCTCCTCTTCGGGAAGGGAGCAAGGGCCAGTCTGGAGCAACCAGACCAGCAGAAGTGATGTCGTCGGGCGTCGTTCAGAAGGCCACAAGCCAGCGGGTTAGTAGCCAAACAACGCGGTGAGCAGCAAAAAGCAGAAGGGCCCCACGCAGATCGTGGAGATGCTGGGAGGCTGTACTTCGGTGCTGGAGCTGCTCAGGGTCGGGGCTTCTCGGACCCCAAAGCACTCACCAGGAAATTACTCGGCGGGCTTGCTGTGCAGAAGTCGTGCAGTCTTGCAGATGGCCGGTCCCTCGAGGTCTCGTCGCACCCACGGTTCTCAGCTGGGCTGTAGAGGTGGGTAGAGGTCAGAGGTGCCAGGGAAGCCGGTTCTCGTCGAGCTGGGCAGTCGGATTCCGGAGGAAGGACTTGCAGCAGACCGCAGTGTTCTTGCGATGGTGCCTGCGGATGCAGGGTGACTACTCCTTAGCCACAAGGGAGAAATCTTAGGAAGAAGTCTTGAGTTCCTTTCGTAGAAAGTAGTTTCAGGATTCAAAGATGATCTAATTTGGAAGGGGGCCAGTTCCTACCTTTATCTGGGAAAAGGGGGCTGGCACGCGACTAAGTCCTGCCCTAGGGGTGGGACCAGGAGGGGGGTGGTTACACCCACTTCCTTGGCGGGCTTTTCCCCAGCACAGGGTCTGGAGTGTCCCTGGAACTGGTTCAAGCCAGCCTATGCACAGTGAGCACCGGGGTGCCACGTGCAGTCACCTTCCTCTGAAGCCCTGCCTACCTACAATACACAAAATCCTGTCTGGGACGGTGCTGGCACCGCCCCTGGCAGGAAACCCTTTGTCCTTATCTCCTGCTCTGGGAGGACTCCCAGCAGCAGGAGGGCAGACTTGTGTCTCGGTGGCAGCATCCATTTTGTGGATGCTAAGGCTCTGTCTGACTTTAACCGGGGTTAGGGGTTACATACATGTCGTGTCCCTCTAGAAGGGTGGAATGCTAACCCCGTCGCCAGAATTGGCGAGGGGTTAGTATTCCAATTCGTATGACACCTTACTCGACATGTTTTGATAAAGCGATACCAGAGTTGGCATATAACCGCGAGGATTATAATGCACTTAAGAGTATATGGTATGCGATATCATGGAAACGGCTAAGGGATGGATCCCGAAAGCCGCAGACAGGCTCAGCTCATGCCAGAGCACCATCTGACACGATTCCAAGCACTCTGCCTTCAGGATTGTTAAGGCCTGCCATAGGAGTGACTGATAGGAGATCTGTGTGTCCATTTAGGGTTAGATATAGGTATACTATATCTACAGCAAAGGGTGAGTACACCACCTTGCCCCAGCTGTCGTGCAGCCAGTTGTGTCAGTTTAGTTAGTCAGCCCAGGGGTGGCATAATACATGCTTCAGCCCCTGGGAGACTTCTGAGTACACCTCAGCCCTGGGTACAGGGACTTGGAGAGGGCCCAGTGCCAATTCAGTACCGGAGTACAATTTGGATAGAGAGAACAGCTAGGCTGTGGGTCTGATTAGCAGGCCCACAGCCAGGGAAAGTCGTAAACCAGTGCAGCAAAAAGCAAAAATCTGGGTGATCATAGGATTGCAGACCCTACTCTCCTACACAAGGGGTGGTGATGGACAGAGTTTCTGAATTAAGCAGAATACTCTCACCCAGTCAAGAGATCAGGGCTAGATCCAACACCGTTTTTTAGCTCACTGCACCATCCCAGTTCAGAACCTGGCTATATGCAAATTAGTCTGTTCCTGTCCCAGTGCATGATGGGAACAGGGCAAACCAAACTACCAAGCCAATTCTTACACTGGGAAGGAAACAAGCTTCCGGGGACCGGTTTCTGGCATTTCAGCCGTCGTCGGCCCGGCTTGCTTGAATCCTGATGGTGCAATGAGCAAGGGACTCACATCGGAGTATACCCTTCCACGCTTAGGGTGGACAAAATATTTAACAACAAGGGGTGGTGATGGACAGAGTTTCTGAATTAAGCAGAATACTCTCACCCAGTCAAGAGATCAGGGCTAGATCCAACACCGTTTTTTAGCTCACTGCACCATCCCAGTTCAGAACCTGGCTATATGCAAATTAGTCTGTTCCTGTCCCAGTGCATGATGGGAACAGGGCAAACCAAACTACCAAGCCAATTCTTACACTGGGAAGAAAACAAGCTTCCGGGGACCGGTTTCTGGCATTTCAGCCGTCGTCGGCCCGGCTTGCTTGAATCCTGATGGTGCAATGAGCAAGGGACTCACATCTGAGTATACCCTTCCACGCTTAGGGTGGACAAAATATTTAACAACAAGGGGTGGCGATGGACAGAGTTTCTGAATTAAGCAGAATACTCTCACCCAGTCAAGAGATCAGGGCTAGATCCAACACCGTTTTTTAGCTCACTGCACCATCCCAGTTCAGAACCTGGCTATATGCAAATTAGTCTGTTCCTGTCCCAGTGCATGATGGGAACAGGGCAAACCAAACTACCAAGCCAATTCTTACACTGGGAAGGAAACAAGCTTCCGGGGACCGGTTTCTGGCATTTCAGCCGTCGTCGGCCCGGCTTGCTTGAATCCTGATGGTGCAATGAGCAAGGGACTCACATCTGAGTATACCCTTCCACGCTTAGGGTGGACAAAATATTGCTTAATCTGAAAGAAACAGGTTAGTATTAGATTCCTCACCTTAGAATATCCCCAGGCGTCAGTCTGGATCCGGAAACTTTTGCGTAGCAGTACCCCTGCGCGTCGGTAGGCGTCGTCTGCAGGCGTCCCCTGCGGCTCCGCGTCGTCGGCGTCGTGCGCCGTGATGACGTCGCTGGAGTATATAGACGCCGCCTCCGCGCGCTGACGTCAGTTCTTCTTTTTTCCGCGCCAGTTAGCGCAGATCCGAAGAGCAGTACTCCGGTCTTTTGACCAAGTTTTTGTTACATCTAACTCTATCTTCAGGTGCCGGTAGGATGCCCGGTTTTAAAAGTTGCGACGGGTGCGACCGCCTGATGTCGGTCACCGACCACCATCGACTCTGCCTCCGGTGTCTGGGCGCGGACCACGACGTGGAGTCCTGCGTCGACTGCCGGGCCTTGACAAGTAAAGCTAGGCGGGAGCGGTCCCGCAAGCTGCTCGAGCTCCGGGTGTCGGCCCCGCGTCGAGAGCGGTCCCGGTCCGGTCGGAGGTCGAGGGAGCGGTCGAGAGAACGATCGCGGAGCCGCCATGAGCGCTCCGGGAGTTGGCACCATTCCTCCGGTTCCTCAGGTAAGCGCAAGAAGTCGGGGCGTCGTCATCGTACCCCCGACTCCCCCCGACGCCCGCGTGATGCGGCCGGGGGTTCGGGTGGCCCCACCCCCGCGGCCCCGCGTGGGTCGCCGACGCCGTCTGCCCCATACCCGTCGGTCCCTGGGGAAGGCGCGTTGCGCGAGGAGATTGAGGAGTTCCTCATGGCTATGAGGGCGATGTCTCCTCCGGCGGGGCCTACGGCGCCTGCGGGCCCGTCGGTCCCGTCTGGGGGCCCGAGCGGTTCGGGTGCACCTGCCCCGATGCCGCCGGGTGCTCCGGCCCCGACGCCGCCGGCGGCTCCGGCCCCGGCGCCGCTGGGCCCTTCAGGGTCGTCGCCGACTGGTCATCCGGCCTCTCCGGCGCCGATTCCATCGGGGCAACCCGTGGTGCCGCCTCCGCGCGGCGCCGTGACTCCGCCGTCGGTTCCGGCCGGCGTCGGGGCTCCGGCGGCGCCACCCCCATTCCCTCTCTGACTCCTGACGCGGAGTCGGACCGGCATCGTCCGACGCCGAGTCCGGCGCCGTTGGGGCCCCTTGGCTCCGAGGAGCCGTTCTATATCGTTGACTCGAACTATGGCGATGAGGACGATTATGGAGAGGGTTGGGAGGGGTCTGAGGACCCTTTGTCACGAGCATGCCAGTACGACGTGGACTGGGTAGGTGACTTAGGTGAGGCCAGTGGTCTGGACGAGTCGCCTAACCCTGGGTTTGTCTCGCCTCCCACTGTGGCGTCGGAGGCTGGGGCTGCCTATTCGGTGGTACTGATGAGGGCTGCCAAGGCCTTGCGCCTTGAGCTCCCCGTTGCTAAGGTGAAGCCTAACATCCTCACTGAGGTATTTAAACCGCAGTCATGCCCCCAGGAGCCTCTGCTGCCGTTTAATGACGCCCTGACGGATGTCCTTTTGGGCACCTGGTCCAGGCCCGCTTCCGGTTCACCTGTTGACCGAAACGTTGCCAGGCGTCACCGTCCGTGTTCGGACGACCCTGCCTTCCTCTCCACCCATCCCTCCCCGGAGAGTCTGGTGATCCAAGCCTCCACTTCCCAGTCCGCATTCCCGTCGGCCCCGCCCGATCGGGAATCTAAGCGTTATGACCAATTTGGCAAGAAGGTCTTTTCGTCTTTGAGTGCAGGACTGCGGTCTTGCAATACCGCATGCCTCTTAGGCCGCTACACCCACTCTCTGTGGGATACGGTCGCGGAGTGTATGCCGCAATGCCTGCAGGAGGTGCGGGGCAAGCTCAACCAGGCCTTGATTGAAGGCCGGGACGCGGCGAGGTATTCCATACGGTGTGGTCTTGACACGACCGACTCGCTGGGACGGGCTATGTCCGCGATGGTGGCGATTCGTCGACATGCTTGGCTGAGATCCGCCAACTTCTCGCCGGATGTCCAGAATGCCCTCATGGACATGCCTTTCGATGGCAGTCGCCTGTTCGGTGACAAAGCGGACAACGCGCTTGAGCGCTTCAAGGACTCCAGGGTCACGGCCAAGTCCTTGGGTCTTTCGACCCAGCGCCAGCAGACGGATTCGTTTCGCTCCTTTCGTGGCCACGGAAGGGGCGGTCCCACACGTGCTGCCAGCCACGCACCGCAGAACGCTCCTCAGCGCGGTGGGGGCCGTGGATTCCGCCGGGGTGGCGGTAGGGGACAGCGGCGAGGTCAGTCCACACCTCCCCCCGCAGCAGCCTCCAAATCTTCCTAGTCCGAGCTTTCGGGCCCATGTGACGCCAGTGGGTGGCAGGGTTCGCCATCACCACTCCCGCTGGCGCACGATTACGTCGGACAGGTGGGTGCTGCAGCTCGTCCGAAGGGGCTACTCCCTCCCCTTCGAGTCCACTCCTCCAGCCATGCCACCGCAGAACCACCGTGTGTCGGGGGACCACTTGACACTTCTGCAGGAGGAAGTTACGGCCCTCTTGGCCAAGGGGGCCATCGAGCGCGTTCCTGGGCCAGAAGTAGGGTGTGGTTGCTACTCCCACTACTTTCTGGTACCCAAGAAGGACAAAGGGGGCCTACGTCCTATCTTGGACCTACGGAACGTCAACGGCTTCCTCCGGAAGGAGAAGTTCAAGATGTTGACTTTGGCTCAGGTCTTGGCTGCTCTAGACCCACAAGACTGGATGGTAGCGTTGGACTTGCAGGATGCGTATTTTCACATCCCCGTCCTGCCGGCCCACCGGCGTTACCTGCGGTTCACGGTAGGCCACGAGCACTTTCAGTTTATCGTGCTTCCATTCGGCCTTACCAGCGCCCCACGGGTGTTCACGAAAGTGATGGCGGTGGTCGCAGCTCATCTGCGCCGGTTAGGGGTTTCAGTCTTCCCCTACCTCGACGACTGGTTGTTGAAGGCGGGCTCGCCCCAGACAGTCGTCCACCACCTTCAGATGACGGCAGACCTCCTGCACGAGCTGGGGTTTTCCATCAATGTGCCGAAATCACACCTGTGTCCCTCTCAAAAGCTCCTTTTCATCGGAGCGGTTCTCGACTCGGTGCAGTTTCGGGTTTATCCTCCGGAACGGCGGGTCCGGGATATTCAGGCTCTGATTCCCATCTTTCAGCCGTTGTCCCGGGTTTCGGTCAGGTTGACGCTGCGGCTTCTGGGGCTGATGGCCTCCTGCATCCTTCTGGTGCATCACGCCAGATGGCGGATGCGGGCACTGCAGTGGGACCTGAAGTTTCAGTGGGCCCAGCATCAGGGCAACCTGTCCGACCATGTCCTGATCTCGGAGGGCACTGCGAGACAGTTGCAGTGGTGGCTTACGGACCGCGATTGGGTCAGGGGCAGATCCCTCTCCCTTCCCCAGCCGGAGCACGTAGTTGTGACGGACGCGTCCCTCCAGGGCTGGGGAGGCCACTTGGGAGAGGCGGAGATCAGAGGCATCTGGTCTCCGGCGGAGTCCCGGCTCCATATCAACATGTTGGAGCTGCGGGCGATTCGCCTAGCACTGAAGGCATTCCTCCCCTTTGTCAACGGGAGTGTAGTGCAGGTGTTCACGGACAACACAACCGCCATGTGGTACTGCAACAAACAGGGCGGTGTGGGGTCGTGGACCCTTTGCCAGGAGGCTCTGCGCCTCTGGCAATGGCTGGAACGTCAGGGCGTGACTCTGACGGTTCAACACCTGGCAGGTTCTCTGAACGCCAGGGCGGACGAACTCAGCCGTCGGTGCTCGGTGGATCACGAATGGCGTCTGAACTCGGACGTGGCGAACGGCCTCTTTCAGCAATGGGGAGAGCCTTGGTTAGATCTATTCGCCACAGAAGAGAACGCGCAATGTCATCAGTTCTGCGCGTTGGAGTTTCCAAGACGGCACTCGCTCGGCGACGCCTTTCGGCGCTAGTGGAGTTGCGGTCTGTTGTACGCCTTTCCGCCTATACCACTTCTGCCCAGAGTGCTGAAGAAGATCAGGCGCGACCGGGCCCAAGTTATCCTTGTGGCTCCGGACTGGGCTCGAAGATACTGGTATCCCGAGCTGCTCAGCATGTCAGTCGGTCCCTCATTCCGCCTGCCCCTTCAGGAGGACCTTCTGTCGCAGCAGCAGGGGACGGTCCTCCACCCGAACCTGTCCAGCCTCCACCTCCATGCGTGGAGATTGAGCGGCGACAGTTGAGGCCATTCGACTTGCCTCCTGAAGTCTGTGATGTGATTCTGGCAGCCAGGCGTCCCTCCACAAAGTCGGTATACGCCTGCCGGTGGAACAGATTTGTGGCATGGTGCACAGCTAAGGCTGTGGATCCCCTTTCTGCCCCTCTTTCCGAGGTTCTCCTCTTCCTTCTTTCTCTTGCCCAGCAGGGCTCTTCTCTGGGCACTATCAAGGGCTACCTTTCTGCCCTTTCCGCCTTCTTAAGGCTACCTGATCAGCCATCTTTATTCAAGTCCCCTATTGTACTGAGATTCTTGAAAGGCATCACGCACATGTATCCACCTGTTCCGTTCGTGATGCCTCAGTGGGACTTGAACCTGGTTCTGACATTCTTGATGTGTGCTCCCTTTGAGCCGCTTCATTCCTGTCCTCTCCGTCTTCTCACTTTAAAGACGGCCTTCCTGGTTGCCATCACCTCTGCCAGGAGAGTGAGTGAGCTCCAGGCTCTTTCTGTTAAACCTCCTTTCTTGTCCGTCCATCCTGACAAGGTGGTTCTTAGGACTAGGCCTTCTTTCCTGCCCAAAGTAGTTTCTGCTTTTCACATCGGGCAGTCCATCACCTTACCCTCCTTCTTCCCGCCTCCGCATCCTTCAAAAGATGAAGAGCGGCTCCATCGTCTGGACCCAAAACGTGCGCTTTCATTTTATATGGATCGCACACGCCAGTTCCGGGTGGATGACCAACTGTTTGTTGGCTACGTGGGTGAGAAGAAGGGAAGGGCGGTACAGAAACGAACCATCTCTCGGTGGGTCGTCCTGTGCATCAAAGCATGCTACTCTTTGGCTCGGAAGGAGCCTCCTGTTGGGCTGAGGGCCCATTCCACTCGGGCCACGGCGGCTACTACTGCCCGGTGCCGGGGAGTCCCTTTGCAGGACATTTGCCAGGCGGCTACGTGGGCCTCGCTGCACACCTTTGCGAGGCATTACTGCCTGGACAGTAAAGTCCGGAGGGACGGCTTCTTTGGCCGTTCGGTCCTCCAGGATTTTCTGGTGTAGGATTGTATTGGTTCGCAGACCCACCACCGGGGTTGGTATTGCTGGGGTATCTATTCTAAGGTGAGGAATCTAATACTAACCTGTTTCTTTCAGATGAACAAGTTACTTACCTTCGGTAACGATATATCTGTAAGAAACAGTAGTTAGTATTAGATTCCTTACCGCCCCACCCGTCCTCCCTGTTCTGCGAACTGATACCTAGGGTTAAGGACATCCCTTTCAGGGCCCTAGTTTCAAATGGCACCAGTGTTAGTTCTCACATGGCTCTGCGTGTTCTGGCGCGGAAAAGCTGTGTGCAAAGAACTGACGTCAGCGCGCGGAGGCGGCGTCTATATACTCCAGCGACGTCATCACGGCGCACGACGCCGACGACGCGGAGCCGCAGGGGACGCCTGCAGACGACGCCTACCGACGCGCAGGGGTACTGCTACGCAAAAGTTTCTGGATCCAGACTGACGCCTGGGGATATTCTAAGGTGAGGAATCTAATACTAACTACTGTTTCTTACAGATATATCGTTACCGAAGGTAAGTAACTTGTTCATTCAGACACTCTGTTCATCACCACCCCCTTTTCTGAATCATTTTGTCCACCATAAGCGTGGAAGGGTATACTCAGACATGAGTCCCTTGCTCACTGCTCCATCAGGATGCAAGCAAGCCGGGCCGACGACGCCTGAAATGGCAGAAACCGGTCCCCGGAAGCTTGTCTCCTTTCTGGTGAAGAATTGGCTTGGTAGTTTGGTCTGCCCTGTTCCCATGGTGCACTGGCCCAGGGACAGACTAATTTGCATATAGCCAGGTTCTGAGCTGGGATGGGGCAGTGAGCTAAATAACGGTGATGGATCAAGCCCTGATCTTTGGACTGGGTAAGAGTGGTCTGCTTAATTCAGACACTCTGTTCATCACCACCCCCTTTTCTGAATCATTTTGTCCACCATAAGCGTGGAAGGGTATACTCAGACATGAGTCCCTTGCTCACTGCTCCATCAGGATTCAAGCAAGCCGGGCCGACGACGCCTGAAATGGCAGAAACCGGTTGTAGGAAGGTTGACCCCTGACTATGGTTGCCCCCAACTTTTTGCCTGGTGTTTTGCTGGTTTTCTGACTTAGTTGACCTGGGGCCCTGCTATTCAGGACCCCAGGCCTACTGCTCTCTCTGTAAAATGGATTCCATGTACCCTAGGTACATATCTAAATTGGATACTGAGTCACCTTATCAGTCCCTGTACAGTGTACCTTAGGTACCCAGGGCATAGGTGTACCCAGGGCCTACCAGGGGCTGCAGCATGTATTATGCCACCCCTGGCTGGCCATCCAAATCTGACACAACTGGCTGCTTGACAGCTGGGGCAAGGTGGTGTAATCACCCTTTGCTTTAGATATAGTATACCTATATCTAACCCTAAAAATGGACACACAGATCTCCTATCAGTCACTCCTATGGCAGGCCTTAACAATCCTGAAGGCAGAGTGCTTGGAATCGTGTGAGATGGTGCTCTGGCATGAGCTGAGCCTGTCTGCGGCTTTCGGGATCCATCCCTTAGCCGTTTCCATGATATCGCATACCATATACTCTTAAGTGCATTATAATCCTCGCGGTTATGTGCCAACTCTGGTATCGCTTTATCAAAACATGTCGAGTAAGGTGTCATACGAATTGGAATACTAACCCCTCGCCAATTCTGGCGACGGGGTTAGCATTCCACCCTTCTAGAGGGACACGACATGCCTGTAACCTATAACCCGGTTAAAAGTCAGACAGAGCCTTAGCATCCACAAAATGGATGCTGCCACCGAGACACAAGTCTGCCCTCCTGCTGCTGGGAGTCCTCCCAGAGCAGGAGATAAGGACAAAGGGTTTCCTGCCAGGGGCGGTGCCAGCACCGTCCCAGACAGGGTTTTGTGTATTGTAGGTAGGCAGGGCTTTAGAGGAAGGTGACTGCACGTGGCACCCCGGTGCTCACTGTGCATAGGCTGGCTGGAACCAGTTCCAGGGTCACTCCAGACCCTGTGCTGGGGAAAAGCCCGCCAAGGAAGTGGGTGTAACCACCCCCCTCCTAGTCCCACCCATAGGGCAGGACTTAGTCGCGTGCCAGCCCCTTTTTACAGGATAAAGGTAGAGACTGGCCCCCTTCCAAATCAGATCATCTTTGAATCCTGAAACTACTTTCTGCGAAAGGAACTCAAGACTTCTTCCTAAGATTTCTCCCTTGTGACTAAGGAGTAGTCACCCTGCATCCGCAGGCACCATCTAAGAACACTGCGGTCTGCTGTAAGTCCTTCCTCCGGAATCCGACTGCCCAGCTCGACGAGAACCGGCTTCCCTGGCACCTCTGACCTCTACCCACCTCTACAGCCCAGCTGAGAACCGTGGGTGCGACGAGACCTCAAGGGACCGGCCATCTGCAAGACTGCACGACTTCTTTCCAGCAAGCCCGCCGAGTAATCTACTGGTGAGTGCTTTGGGGTCCGAGAAGCCCCGACTCTGAGCAGCTCCAGCTCCGAAGTGCAGCCCCCCAGCATCTCCACGATCTGCGTGGGGCCCTTCTGCTTTCCGCTGCTCACCGCGTTGTTTGGCTACTAGCCCGTTGGCTTGTGGCCTTCCTGACGACGCCCGACGACATTTCTGCTGCTGGTCTGGTTGCTCCAGACTGGCCCTTGCTCCCTCCCAGAAGAGGAGCACCCTGGACCCTCCTGGTCCACTCAAGACGCCATTTTGAGTCCACCGCGTGGGCTTGAATTAGCCAAGGCTTGTTGCCCAATCCTGGGTAACTTCGACGCCAACGACTTCATCCTTCGTGGGACAGCTCGCACCTCCATCCTGGTCGCCGACAACGCCTCCTGGTCCGAGAGACTGCAGAGCCCAGCAGCGCCCACTCACCTGACTGCGGTGACTTCGCCCGGTGCCATCCTGGTGCCCACTTAATCACTGGCTAGTGATTCAAGAACTTGGTCCCCTCTGCTTTCAGGTTTTCTTCTTCCTTGATCCAGGCTTGGATCCATCGAACTTTCCTTCACTGGTCGCCTGCCAGCAACTTCTTCCTTCCAGGCTCCTGGTCCGGCAACGAGATCCCCGACGTCTTTTCAGACCTATGCAGCTGCAGCCCCTGGGCTAGGTAACGTCGGCACTCCGGTGTCCCAGCATAGCCTCACTATCCAAGGGTCAGGATCCACTGTCATTTTCTCCCTACCAGGTCGGGTTCGCCCGTGAACACTAACTTTGTGAATTCTAGCTTCCATAGACTTTGTCCCGCATCCCGCGTGAGAGTGCACACTCTGCACCCGAGTCCCCTGGGCCTCCTAGTAGTAATCTAACGATTCCCTAGTCCAGTCCTAGCGATTCCAAAGCCTATTAGAACTGTTACTTACCTGCTAGTAATTCGCATTCCACTTTTAGCGTATATGGTTTTTCGTGCCCCTCGGGCATTTGTGTAACGTGCTAACTTAAAAGTATTTTCGTAAGAGTTTTGTTGTGTGCTTAGCACCCTGTCCTCATAAAGAGTACAGGGTTGTTGTGATTCTAATAAATACATTGTTTATTTTCATAACACTTGTGTGGTGTCCTTTCACTGGGTGTTCAAGGGGTAATGTGATGGTAAAACAGCTGGCTTAACACGCCCTCTAGAGTCTTAGCCTTAGACTGCTCGTATCCATGCTACTAGGATAGCTGGTCTATAAGGTTGACTTACAACCAATCATCAATAAGGGTTGTTTGGACTGATATATAGTGATCACTAGAATAGTGAGCACTGCACATCAGGCCAACTTCTCACATTGGTGAGCAGCGGTTGGGATTTGAGCTTGCTGTTGTTTTACCACACATGCCCTAAGAATATCTTGTGAAAGATCACATAAGTACTAAAGGTACATATAACTTAGCTTAGAATACTCTGAGTTCTACTGAACCAGCTGTTGTAGCTCCTAGGGCCTAGCACACCCTAAACTACAACTCTAGCAAGGGATCAGTAGGCAAACATATAGTGTAGGTAAGTGCACCACTTACACCTCACTAGAAAAGCATGTCGACTCAGGGGGACTCTACTGAGACTCCCCTGGTCAGTGTTGACCCTCCACAGGTCACTTCAAGATATGCAGCTCTCAATTTTCAGGAGATGAGACAACTCTGTGTCTCCAGGAAACTGAAGCAGGGGTCTAACCCCACCCTTCCCTTTCTGATAGGTCTCTTAGAGACATATGATGCCAGAAAGCTCTCTCAGTTACATGAGAGCATGCCAGCCTTAGAGGGAACCTCTGGGGATCCAGACCTCCCCAACACTGATTCAGCAGTTGAGGAGGAGGATGAGGAGGTACTCTCTGGGGATGAGGTAGACAAGGGTCTTGAGGTAGTCAGAAGGCTAACTAGGACCAACTTAGACTTACTTGGGCTAGGATCTGGGGGCCCCCCAGTACTAACCCGAAGTGGGCCTAACCTTGGAGTTAGGAGAGATAGATCTCTTTCTAGGGACTCCAATAGATCTCTGCACTCTAATGCCTCTTCTCAGGGGAGAAGGAATCCTCCACAGAGGAGATTTACTTCCCCTCAGAGAAGGGAGCATGAGGCTAGGATGAGACAAGCTGAACTGAGGATTGAAAGGGAAGAAATTGCCCTGGCCAAAGAGAAGCTTGCCCTGGCAAGAGAGCAGCAGATGAGTGGGCTAGCTCCCACTGGTGGCAGCAATCTCCCAAGAGATAGAGAGAAGGGTTTAGATACTAAACACCTGACTAAAATAGTGCCCCCCTTTAAGCAAGGGGATGACATCCAGAAATGGATGGCTGCTCTGGAGAGGGCCTGCACTGTGCAGTGCATTCCCCAGAGTCAGTGGGCAGCTATACTGTGGCTCTCCTTTGATGGTAAAGGTAGAGATAAGCTCCTCACTACAAGAGTGGAGGATGCTAACAATTACCAGGTCCTGAAAAATGCACTGGTTGATGGGTTTGGTTTAACCACTGAGCAGTACAGGTTGCTGTTCAGAGACACCCAGAAAACTCAGTCTCAGGACTGGTCAGACTTTGTTGATTGTGCCACTAAGGCTTTGGAAGGCTGGCTACTGGGTAGTAAGGTTACTGATTTCAAGGGATTGTATAATCTAATTATGAGAGAGCAAGTCTTAAATAATTGTCAGAACCAGTTATTACACCAGCACCTGGTAGACTCTGATCTGACCTCTCCACAAGAATTGGGTAAGAGGGCAGACAAATGGGTCAGAACCAGGATTAGGCCCAAGAACCAAGGTGGTGACCAGAAAAAGGAATCAACCAAGCCTCAAGAGAAGGGTGGGAATAAATCTTCAGATCAAACCACATCAGGGCCCCAAAAATCCTCTGAGGGGGGTGGGTCCCAGAATCCTTCCAACAACCAGAAGAAACCTTATTGTTATCCCTGTAAACAGGTGGGTCATTTAAAAACTGACAGCAGTTGCCCAAAGAATAACAATAAGGAAAACATACCCCCAAGTAACATTCCCAAACCTCCTGTTACTACTAGTAGTAATCCCCCAGGTGGTGGGAGTGCCCCCAAGAATTTGGGTGCATTTACTTTGGGAGTTCCTGGGGACTCTGGCCTAACCAGGTCCCCAAACTTAGATACTCTTGTCTGTGAGACTGGCATGGGGTTTGCCAACTTCACAACTTGTCCCAACACTTTGGGCAAGTACAGACAGGAGCCCCTCATCAATGGTATAAAAGTTGAGGCCTATAGAGATACAGGGGCTAGCATCACTATGGTGACTGAGAGTCTAGTCCCCTCCAGGCAACTTTTACCTGGTGCCACATACCAGGTGACCAATATTGATGGAGTACAGAGAGATCATCCCATGGCAGTGGTCAATCTCAGCTGGGGAGGTGTCACTGGCCACAAGAGAGTGGCAGTGTCACCAAACTTGCCTGTTGATTGCCTACTGGGGAATGATTTAGAGCTCTCAGCCTGGGCTGAAGTAGAGCAAGAAACCCATTCTAAAATGGTAAACATCCATGGTAAGGTTAGTGGGGCAGTGTTAGTCACAGCCCCAGTCCAAGATGTCCTCCCTGAACAGGTCAGGAGGGTTGTGCCAGTCACAACCCAATCTCAGACAACTTCCTTCCCAGAACAGGTTGTCAAGGCTGTGATGGTCACAGCCCACACCCAAACTGAGCCCCCTCCTGAAAAGGTTGGGAGAGTTGTGATGGCCACAGCTCAAACTCAGACAGATGACAGTGTTGTGAAGCCTGAAACTATGGATCGCTCCACTCAGACAGAGAGTATTGAGGAGGAAGAGAAATCTCCCTCCCACCAGACTTTAGGAAAGGATCAGCCTCCTCAGGGAACTGATCTGACCCCTTGTGAAGAAACTGCCCCAGAGGTAGTCAGGCCTAGCCTGGCAGAACCCCTGATGTCAGTGGACCCTTCCAAGATGGGACCCAGTCTGGAGCAGGTAACCTGCCCCTCTCTACCCTGCCTCAGTCAGCCCAGGGCTGTAGAGGTCAGGGAGGCCAGTGTTGGACCCCAAAGGGCCCCCTGTCCAAAAGAATTTCCCAATCAGCAGATTAAGGGCACTGAAGCTAGTAGTCCTAGCCAAGTGAAAATAAAACATATTCCTGAGGGATCCCCCTTAAAATTAGTTAGGGACCTCCCACAGATGGACACTGTTGGGCACAGCCAAACTTGGGACCTGAGGGCCCCAGACCTGACCTGTCCCTCCAGTAAGCCAAACAGAGGGACCCAACCTCCAGCTGTAGGTAGCCAGAGGTTGACCCTGAGAGCCCAAAACAACTCAGTCTTGGAAAGAAAGGCCTATATGGTGGAAAATGATTGGAGGAAGCTGAGCCCAAAATTAGTGGAGCCTCACTTCAGTACTCCATTTCAGCACCAGCCTTTTTCTTTGACAAAACACACCACAGGTAGAGATTCCCTATGGTGGAGACCCTCAGACACCCTTAGGGTGAGGGATTGCTTAGTGGACCATGACATAGGGGGTAACCATGCCAGTGCTGGTACTTCCTTAAATGGCCACTTAGGCAATATAGGCTTACCTGGACAAGGATAGCCTTATCTCCTTTCGTTTGGGGGGGGGTTATGTAGGAAGGTTGACCCCTGACTATGGTTGCCCCCAACTTTTTGCCTGGTGTTTTGCTGGTTTTCTGACTTAGTTGACCTGGGGCCCTGCTATTCAGGACCCCAGGCCTACTGCTCTCTCTGTAAAATGGATTCCATGTACCCTAGGTACATATCTAAATTGGATACTGAGTCACCTTATCAGTCCCTGTACAGTGTACCTTAGGTACCCAGGGCATAGGTGTACCCAGGGCCTACCAGGGGCTGCAGCATGTATTATGCCACCCCTGGCTGGCCATCCAAATCTGACACAACTGGCTGCTTGACAGCTGGGGCAAGGTGGTGTAATCACCCTTTGCTTTAGATATAGTATACCTATATCTAACCCTAAAAATGGACACACAGATCTCCTATCAGTCACTCCTATGGCAGGCCTTAACAATCCTGAAGGCAGAGTGCTTGGAATCGTGTGAGATGGTGCTCTGGCATGAGCTGAGCCTGTCTGCGGCTTTCGGGATCCATCCCTTAGCCGTTTCCATGATATCGCATACCATATACTCTTAAGTGCATTATAATCCTCGCGGTTATGTGCCAACTCTGGTATCGCTTTATCAAAACATGTCGAGTAAGGTGTCATACGAATTGGAATACTAACCCCTCGCCAATTCTGGCGACGGGGTTAGCATTCCACCCTTCTAGAGGGACACGACATGCCTGTAACCTATAACCCGGTTAAAAGTCAGACAGAGCCTTAGCATCCACAAAATGGATGCTGCCACCGAGACACAAGTCTGCCCTCCTGCTGCTGGGAGTCCTCCCAGAGCAGGAGATAAGGACAAAGGGTTTCCTGCCAGGGGCGGTGCCAGCACCGTCCCAGACAGGGTTTTGTGTATTGTAGGTAGGCAGGGCTTTAGAGGAAGGTGACTGCACGTGGCACCCCGGTGCTCACTGTGCATAGGCTGGCTGGAACCAGTTCCAGGGTCACTCCAGACCCTGTGCTGGGGAAAAGCCCGCCAAGGAAGTGGGTGTAACCACCCCCCTCCTAGTCCCACCCATAGGGCAGGACTTAGTCGCGTGCCAGCCCCTTTTTACAGGATAAAGGTAGAGACTGGCCCCCTTCCAAATCAGATCATCTTTGAATCCTGAAACTACTTTCTGCGAAAGGAACTCAAGACTTCTTCCTAAGATTTCTCCCTTGTGACTAAGGAGTAGTCACCCTGCATCCGCAGGCACCATCTAAGAACACTGCGGTCTGTTGTAAGTCCTTCCTCCGGAATCCGACTGCCCAGCTCGACGAGAACCGGCTTCCCTGGCACCTCTGACCTCTACCCACCTCTACAGCCCAGCTGAGAACCGTGGGTGCGACGAGACCTCAAGGGACCGGCCATCTGCAAGACTGCACGACTTCTTTCCAGCAAGCCCGCCGAGTAATCTACTGGTGAGTGCTTTGGGGTCCGAGAAGCCCCGACTCTGAGCAGCTCCAGCTCCGAAGTGCAGCCCCCCAGCATCTCCACGATCTGCGTGGGGCCCTTCTGCTTTCCGCTGCTCACCGCGTTGTTTGGCTACTAGCCCGTTGGCTTGTGGCCTTCCTGACGACGCCCGACGACATTTCTGCTGCTGGTCTGGTTGCTCCAGACTGGCCCTTGCTCCCTCCCAGAAGAGGAGCACCCTGGACCCTCCTGGTCCACTCAAGACGCCATTTTGAGTCCACCGCGTGGGCTTGAATTAGCCAAGGCTTGTTGCCCAATCCTGGGTAACTTCGACGCCAACGACTTCATCCTTCGTGGGACAGCTCGCACCTCCATCCTGGTCGCCGACAACGCCTCCTGGTCCGAGAGACTGCAGAGCCCAGCAGCGCCCACTCACCTGACTGCGGTGACTTCGCCCGGTGCCATCCTGGTGCCCACTTAATCACTGGCTAGTGATTCAAGAACTTGGTCCCCTCTGCTTTCAGGTTTTCTTCTTCCTTGATCCAGGCTTGGATCCATCGAACTTTCCTTCACTGGTCGCCTGCCAGCAACTTCTTCCTTCCAGGCTCCTGGTCCGGCAACGAGATCCCCGACGTCTTTTCAGACCTATGCAGCTGCAGCCCCTGGGCTAGGTAACGTCGGCACTCCGGTGTCCCAGCATAGCCTCACTATCCAAGGGTCAGGATCCACTGTCATTTTCTCCCTACCAGGTCGGGTTCGCCCGTGAACACTAACTTTGTGAATTCTAGCTTCCATAGACTTTGTCCCGCATCCCGCGTGAGAGTGCACACTCTGCACCCGAGTCCCCTGGGCCTCCTAGTAGTAATCTAACGATTCCCTAGTCCAGTCCTAGCGATTCCAAAGCCTATTAGAACTGTTACTTACCTGCTAGTAATTCGCATTCCACTTTTAGCGTATATGGTTTTTCGTGCCCCTCGGGCATTTGTGTAACGTGCTAACTTAAAAGTATTTTCGTAAGAGTTTTGTTGTGTGCTTAGCACCCTGTCCTCATAAAGAGTACAGGGTTGTTGTGATTCTACTAAATACATTGTTTATTTTCATAACACTTGTGTGGTGTCCTTTCACTGGGTGTTCAAGGGGTAATGTGATGGTAAAACAGCTGGCTTAACACGCCCTCTAGAGTCTTAGCCTTAGACTGCTCGTATCCATGCTACTAGGATAGCTGGTCTATAAGGTTGACTTACAACCAATCATCAATAAGGGTTGTTTGGACTGATATATAGTGATCACTAGAATAGTGAGCACTGCACATCAGGCCAACTTCTCACACCGGTCCCCGGAAGCTTGTCTCCTTTCTGGTGAAGAATTGGCTTGGTAGTTTGGTCTGCCCTGTTCCCATGATGCACTGGGCCAGGGACAGACTAATTTGCATATAGCCAGGTTCTGAGCTGGGATGGGGCAGTGAGCTAAATAACGGTGATGGATCAAGCCCTGATCTTTGGACTGGGTAAGAGTGGTCTGCTTAATTCAGACACTCTGTTCATCACCACCCCCTTTTCTGAATCACTTATGTAAGTGTAGCACCCGGCACTAATCCAGACAACCCTTATGGTGATTTTAGTGGTCTTAGACAACCTTAGAAAGTTCTCTAACTGGTAGTGGTGGAGAGCAGCCTTCAGGCTTTGTCTTAAGAAGTGTAAAGCAGCTTGTTTTACCAGCACTTTATCTTATGGTATGAGTTAAGTGAAAAAGAACCACACAGTGTAGATATAAAAATATGTTTTTATTATTAACGTTCACTTACACAATACAGTATCTCCTATCCAGAAATATAGGTCTATATATGGTCTGGTCTTCCCCTGTGGTCCACACCAGACCATATACTAAAATAGTGGTATGCGAACCACGACTCAAGTCAAGATTATACCCAGAAGACGTAGAAGTGCCGGGGATCCAAGAAACCACCCAATGTGAATAACCAGGAACCCCACGGACGCTATGTGCAGTGTGGTAGCACAACCGCATACTCAATTTAAGTCAATAGGTAAGTCGCAGTTGCAATTTTAAAGAAGGACCCTTCCCAGTTACCCAGAAGAAACCTCGTGGGAGACAGAAGGTTGAAGAGTCACCTCACCTGTGAATACCCCATTAACCACTATACCTACACCAGGGAAGGTGCGAAGTGGCGTCAAAAACCACCGTAGACAACAACGGAGGACTTCAGGAAGATGACGCTGATGAAGAGGGTGAAAGGAGTCCGGTGGATCCCAAAGATGGATTCAAGGTGAGAGGTGCCTGCAAGCAGAGGTGACAGATTCTATGCCACTCGGGAGTGACCAGGAGACACAGAAGACGAATGCCCACCGATGTCAGAAATGCAGGAGAGTTGTCAGTGCCCTTGAAGTTGAATGTGTACGTACCAGGCGATGCTGACAAAGACTAGGTACTGTTCAGAAACTGTCCCACGTCGGATGTCAAGAGCCAGGGGTCAGTGTCCGGCAGGGGCACCTACAAGCATTGACAGTGGCAAACAACGTAGTTGCAGGAAAAGGTGCAGTGTCAGGACCAGCAAGGTCCAAGTGACTCGCCACAGGCATGTAAGTCAGAGCAGGCCCCGAGCATGCCAGGGAGCCTACTGTAGTCAAGGAAAACCCTCGAGAGGACCCACAGGCCGGAAGCATATGAGTCGCAAGAGGACCTCACCAAAGGATGCAGGCCAACGGTGCAAAGAATGCAGTGCAGGCGAAGATCTTGGCTGTAGTAGATGCTTGTGGCTGGAGCTTCTTGAAGCCCGAAGATCCCTGGAGGAGAGAGTCAACAAGCCTTGACAACGGCAAGTCGACACGGTGCTCAGGGGCTCTGTTCCAGCAGTTCCGACGAGGGATATTAGCTTCAAACTCTGTGAGAAGACAGTGGATGCCTCAAGGGATTTGCAGACCCACCATCTCTGTTGCTGAGCCTTTCGGAGTCCGTGGGAGTCCAGGATCAGCAGACCGGTCAGCTGTGAATCAGGCGAGTGACTTCTTCACTCCAGAGGAGATTTCTTCGGGTGTCTTGGATGTTCACAGGTCTTTGGAAGAGCCTGTATGCAGCACAGGCATAGACGTTGTAGCAGACTTGCAGGACGACAAGATATGGTGCAGCAGGAGTCTTCACAGATGCAGTCTCGGTTACCAAAGCAAAGTCCAAAGTGTCCAGATGGTTGAAGTATAAGTGGTATTGGATCTGAATTTTGTCCCACAACAAGTCCGGGGAACCAACCACAGGTAAGCCCTCAAGTACCCTAAGGAAATGGTTGGGACGATTCTGGGGTCCCTCCCAGAGGAGGGTTTGGACAGTGGGAAGGATACTCCCATGTCTTTTGTCCAATTTTGCGCCAGAGCGGGAGCCAACAGCTCCCTGAACTGGTTTCAACTGGAATATGCAAGGAGGGCACCAAATGTGCCCTTCAAAGCAGTCTAGAGGTGCTGGCAAGCGCCCTCACCCTGTCCCAATACACTCAGGGCCAGAAGTAGGTAATTCCGATTTAGCTACTCTTAAATACCGAATCATACCAATTCGGTATTTAAGAGTAGGTAAATTGGAAGTAGGCAGATGTAGGTAATTTTTATTTTACAATTACCGGTTCTGTAAGATTCTGTATTTACAGATTCGGTAAATACCGAATCGGTTTTTCCCATTGATCCCATTGATTCCATAGTGGAGTGGTGTGGCTCACTGGTTAGAGGCGGCAGACCCGGAAGCAGAGGACGGCCCGGGACCAGGGTTCTATCCTCGACGCGGCAAGGTCGTGGACCAGGGTCCGCGGACTCGATAATTCTCGCTTCGGTGCCTACTCTAACCAGGGATCACACTCGGCAACTCTGGGCATTAGCTTGCCTCATCTCCACAACGGCCCCCCACATACGCCGGGGATGCCTGGTTTCACCTTGGAGATACCCAGTAGGGACCATCTCACAGGGAAAGCCAGGACGGGTTCCCCAGCGGTCTACAGCGCAGAGATACTCCTTCGGGAGTCGATTCTAGCGCTTTAGAAACCCACAATTAATTAATTAATTCCTATGGGCCTTGAAGCCCATAGGAATCAATGTGAAATACCGAATCGGTATTTACCGAATCGGTAAATACCGAATCCTGGCAGGGGGAACGGGGTGTCACTTTGACACCCTGTAGCACCTCAATTGCAGGCTTGTGTGCCATGTGGCACACATACATGCCCTAAGGGCATGTCTGTGTGTCACATGGCATAGGTGTACATGCACAGATGTGCATGTACACTCGAATTCGGTATTTTACCAAATAAGAAATCCTAAGGGCCTGTGGCACTGCAAACTGTGCCACCTACATATGGATTAACAGAATCGGTATTGTGGTATATAAATATCTGACTTGGTGTAACATATGGGCAATTTTATGGAGTCTGGTTATGGCTGAATAAACAGACGGCGCGTTATTAGGAATGAAAATGCAGCAACTAGATCCGATGACTCTACAGGCCCCGCCCCTATCGGCCAGTATGACGTCAAGGACGAGACGATTCTGGAGCACGACAATTCTCATAAAGGATTGTTCTTCGGTTAAGTTACCTAGAGCAGAAGTAGTCTCAATCACTACTGCTTCAAGTGTTCTGGTTAATCTACGTATCAGTTTACTATTCACGACAGTACCTAAGTAGGGGAAGACACCTTTATTGATATCTATATATTGTTCTAGAGCAGTTTCAGTATAATCGACAATCGGGAAATTTCTCTTGTGTCTAGTATGTACTAGGTGGGAATTCCTATGATAATCAGGTGGGGCTAGGAAAACTGGTGGCAGTAGGAAGGCAATGTAACAGGTTCCCTCCCAATCGAGGGGCAGACGAACATATGCGGTTTGACCACAAACAAAATAAGAATGACGTGAAGCTTTGAAAATAGATTTCCTACTGTCACTATACTTGACAATAGTAGTACAATCACTATGGCCTACATGTACGGAACCATTATTTCGGACACATAATTCACCTTTGACTGGTAATACGGAAATAGCAGGTAAGTCTGGAGTGGAATCAGACTGAACATTCAGGACCATGAAATTCGAAGAATAATTACCTAAATTGTAAACTTCATTTTCTAGATCTAACCCTGTTCTGTGGGGAAGACCTTGCTTGTCTGGGAAACATGTACTGTTAAGAGAAGACGTATCTGTTAAGGATGACGTTAACGTGGACCATGCTCCACACGAACCATTATGTGAAAATGGATAAGGAAAGAGTGGCAGAACTCCCTTCGGTGTCTGAAAAGGGGGGAGTCGACCACACACCCAACAATTAGTGGCATTGTTGGTCTGGTGTGAATAATGTAACATGCGGATAAAAGAATTGTTACGCATAGCGAGGCGGTAAGAGAGTTCATGAGGAGGCAGATCACTAAACGTGTGCTCTACTGTAACATTAGAAGACTTATTTACATGAGAAACTGGAAAATACAGGAAAAATGCATAACCGGTGCAGGAAATCATAATGCTGAAATATAGCAGAAAACATAAAATAATAGTGCAACTTCTAGAGTTCTCACTAACTCTCTCACTATGGGGGTCTATTTTATACATGTCAGAAACCGGTCTAACCGTTTCACCTAGGGGAGGACTTAGACAATCAAACTGGCTGACTTATTTTACTAGACCTTAACTTTTTCTTATACTCCTGTTGCGGAGTTGTCTCTAACAGGGAGGGTTCAGTAACAGTGTCTTTTGCGGGACAGTCCTTAAGAATAGTACTTTGGCAGTCCTTTAAATCCTCGGAAATGTTCTTTGAAACTGGTTTCAATCCATAAAACTTCTTGATGTGCGAAAGATGCACCCAGCCTTTGCGTCCCTCCAACTTCACGGCTGTACGGGTGGCCAGGAGGACCTGTCGGGGCTCCTTCCAGCGAGGCTCCAGCGGACTTGAACGATCGAAATTTCGCACTAGGACCATGGATCCGGGAACGATTTCATGCGGTGCCACCTCGGTATTGTCTGGAAATGCGGCGGCAACCTGTGAACGACAAGAGTTGAGGGCAGACATCAAGGAAGCTAGGTAATCTGTCAGCATATTACTTGAAACATCGGTAATACTTCGGGGTCTAGGTGTACCCCACATGTTAGGGGGGCGGCCGAAAACGACCTCATACGGGGACAGGCCTGATCTGGAATGTGCGACCATGCGCATATAAAACAAAGCAACTGGCAGAGCTATTAGCCAGTCCACGCCTTTCTCTTGACAAACTTTTGCAATTCGAATTTTCAGGGTCTGATTATGTCTCTCTACGAGTCCGGCTGCTTCAGGATGGCGTACACAATGGAACTTCCACTGGTACCCTAACAAAAGGGAAACATGTTTCATCAACTCAGATGAGAATGGCTGGCCGTTATCAGAATACACGACTCTAGGGAGTCCATAACGGGGGAAGAATTCACGAACCAACTGCTTGGCAGTGGTCGTGGCTGTGTAATCTGGGACTGGATATGCTTCTGTCCACCTGGACAAAGCGCATACTACTACGAGGACATACTTGAAACCTCGACATCGCTCCATCTGAATGTAATCCATCTGGAGGACTTCAAAAGGGTGGTCAGGGGGCTGGAATCCACCTTGTTCCACCGGGACACTTTTACCTGGATTAAACTGACAACATATCATACAGGTACGGACTTTCTGCTTGGCTGCAGCTCGTAGATGCTTGTTGAACCAAATGTTCTGGATACTGTCTAACATAGCTTTTTCTCCTAAATGTGCTGGACTATGTGCGGTATTAACAATGACTTGAACCATAGAATCGGGGAGAAACCATGTGGCTTTACCCTTCGTTACCCATCCCTGATCTGTCTGGACCCCTCCTTGTTCGGACCATTTCTTGATTTCATCGGGAGTAGCATGTAACTGGATATCTATGACATCTTGAGTAGGGTCCTTAACTGTCATACATGTAGTCGGATCTGGAGTATGTGTCTGTGTTGGCTTAACTGAAATGTCTAGAGCCTGTGCTGTAAGCTTGGCTGTGCGATCTGCTAGATCATTACCTTGGGAAATAGTGTCAGTAACCTTCGTATGTGCTTTGCATTTCATGATAGCAATGGATGTCGGTAAGTGTATGGCATCTAACAGAACCTGGATAAGGAGACCATGCTGAATCTTGGTTCCATGAGAAGTCATGAAACCTCTCTCCTGCCAGAGCACTCCAAAGTCGTGTACGACTCCAAATGCGTAGCGTGAATCTGTGTAAACATTAACTTTCAGGTTCTTGGCGTGTATGCAGGCTTGAGTCAGAGCAACTAGCTCTGCTGCTTGAGCAGACAGGGTGTCAATACGGTGTGTTTCAATAACTTCAGTGTCGGTAGTCACTGCATACGCGGCTACTAGTTCTCCTGTACTTGTTCTCATGCATGAACCATCCACATAAAGTGTCAGGTCGGGATTTGGTAATGGAATATCTGTCAGATCTTGTCTTGGCTTTGTCATAATGTTAACTACTTCCACACAGTCGTGTGTGGCAGGATTTGGATTAACTGATGGTAACAGTGTAGCAGGATTTAGAACGTTGCAGCGTCTGATTTCTATGTGTGGCTGGAACAGTGTCAATTCATAACCTGTTAAACGTACAATTGTCAAGTGCTGAGTTTGTGTTCGGTTTAAAAGAACTTCCACGGAGTGTGGAACTTGTACGGTCAGGGAGTGTCCTAAGACTATGGAATCACTTTGTCTGATAGCTAGCGCTGTGGCTGCAACTGACTTGAGGCACGCAGGCAGAGCCTGGGCTACAGGATCTAATGTGCTCGAAAAATAAGCACAGGGCTTGTATTGTCCTGCTTGATCTTGTGTGAGAACAGATAATGCTGTACCTTCACGTTCTGTGACGAAAAGTGTAAAAGGCTTACTGTAGTTCGGTGTAGCTAGAACTGGAGCTTGGCATAGGGCTTTCTTTAATTCATTAAAACTAAGTGTATGTTCAGATGTCCAAGGGAGAACAGTCGATACGGCTGCCTCCTGGGTCGTTAACTGTATCAGTGGCTTGGCTAGAAATGCATACTGAGAAATCCATTGTCTGCAATAAGAAGTAAGGCCGATAAAAGCACGTACCTCCTTCTGGGTCTTGGGCTGAGGAAGACTCGCTATTAACTGGATACGGTCTGGTGTCAACTGCCTACCCCACTTGGACAGCAAGTGGCCTAAATAGATCACTTGCTGGACACAGAATTGAAGCTTAGAAGGGGACACCTTGTGCCCCATCTCGGCAAGGAAATACAAGACTGTAAGGGATGCTCGCTCGCAAGCACGTTCAGAACGGGCTGTGATCAGTAGATCATCGACATACTGGAGCAGGGCAGTGTCAGTTGGCATGTGAATGTTGTCTAGTTGTCTCTTGAGTGCTTGACTGTAAATACTAGGACTTTCTGTGAAACCTTGAGGAGCGCGTGTGAACATATAGCTCCTTCCATTTAAACAAAATCCGAAAAGAAACTGGCTGTCTGGATGAATGGGGACACTGAAGAACGCGTTCTTGAGGTCTATGACCGTAAAAAATGAGGCTTCGGAATCAATGGCTGTCAATAGGGAAGAGATATCTGGGACAACTGGGTACTGTGGAATAATGCATTTATTAAGTTCTCGAAGGTCAATCACTAATCGATATACTGGAGGTGCATTTGGATCAGTACGTTTCATGACTGGAATGATCGGAGAATTACATACATTGGAGTCAGTTTCTACAACTACTCCTTGAGCGATGAGCTCGTCAATAATTTTGGATAAGGCTGCTACAGCCTCAGGTGGCAATCTGTACTGTCTGATTCGTGGCAGGACTACACCTGGCTTAAGAGTCACACGATGGGGTGTGATTTGCATATAGCCAACATCAGTTGGACCTCGCGCCCATAGATGCTGCGGAACATTAGACAATCTGGGATCAAAATCTCGTAATACATAGTGACCCTTGAAGTCACGTAGGAACAATCGTATTCCCTCTGGGGAACAGCATATAACTGCACCTAACTCTTTCAGTGTTTTAATGCCTAATAAATTCTCTGGACATGACTTCGTAAGTAACAGATCAGTAGTGCGGGACAATGGACCTACTTCTAGAGTAACTGGCTGAGATATCTCATTTACGATAGGTTTTCCTGAAAATCCAAGGGAAACATTTCTAGAGCCTGAGAGCGGAGCCCCTGGAACTTCGGCGTGACTGATGGTGGTCCTACTTGCCCCTGTATCAATCAGGAACTTTCTGTCTTTCCCTAGTACTTGACTGTGAACATAGGGACCTTCTTGATCTACAGGTATCTCGATGAGAGGCAAGCCTACCTCCCTCTCTAGGCTGTTTCATGAATATGGCTGATACTCCGGATACTCTGACTGCGCATACTGGTACATCTGTTGTGTAACATGCTGTGTTGCAGCAATAGGCTGTGGTACTGGAACTGTCTGTGGTGCATTCTGTGGCTGAGAAGTCTGTGAAACTTGCTCTTGTCTAGGCGGACGTGGTCTTTCTTTAGTCTTACCGGTAGCTATGTTGTGTTTCAGAACTGCACACTCGTTTATAAAATGACCTGGCTGTTTACAATAATTGCAGTTCCCTTTAACGGGAGCTGCAGGGTGACTGGCTTGATTCGGACCCCTCTTCTGACTGTCTTGAGGAACAGATTGTGCAACTAGTACTTTCATTTTCGTGTCTTTCATACGCTTTCTCTCGTGTTCTTGCTCTTCTCTGATTCTATTCTGGTGATATTGAAGCATCTGTAACTCGTTCAGGACATCGTGTAACGGACCTGGATCAGAATGTTGACCCTCATACAAAGTAATGAGGTGTTGAATCATATACATACCCGCCAGTCGTTGCTCGGCTGGGGGCAATTTCAGAAACATTTGTACCACTATTTCGTCTGGAAAAGTGGTAGAATCAGTAATCCATCGGACTGCTGATCGGACTAGTTCTTGTTTATGCATAGTACTTAACTCGTTATAACCGATTCGTGATTTCAGAATGTGATCGGTAGCTTGAAATACTTGTTCTAGAGAACCTTGTTCTGGTGCCGGGTGATGGAAAGTTGACTTGTGTTCTAGGCGTAAATGGCGATCTGGAAATCTAGATTTTCCTACATACGCTATTCTGGCGGGATTCTCGTCCTCTACCTCTTCCGCAGAGTCATTTTCTTTTTCGCTTACTTGTGCTGCCTTTCGTTGATCATGTAACCTTATTATTTCCTTACGAATTTTCTTATACATACTCTCTATACTGCTGATGGTCTTATGCTTACCCTCGGCTATATTATCACTCCACTTTGTCAGGACTTTCATTTCGGCTTGATTTTTGGTCGGATAATCTTGTTCTCTTATTAGACAATTAATCAGAAACTTTAATATCATGAGCTGGACTTCAACTTTTCTTTGGCACATGACGTCACTAATACTTTCTGGATCATCCCCTGTACGGATGAAACGGTATATTCTGTCTAGATCTCCTTTCATATCTGGTAGGGTGACTAGATACTCGGTCACCTTTCTTACGCGTAATGAATATAAAACCATATTATCCTCGCCTGGGACTGGATCATAGCCACATTCGTTAAGGGCTTTTCTTATTTCTGCAACAGACTGATACCTGGGCGTACGCTGTGACGCTTGTGCATGTAATTCGGCTAACGTTAAACGCTTGTGTGGCGGCGGGGTTCCTGGAGGACCTCCCCCTGCGGCCCCTAAACTAGAGTCGTCTACTGATGCTCTTCGTCCTGGCAGAGTGGGAAATGGAAATGCAGGCTGGACTTGTATGGCGGGCTGGACCGGGGGTACCGTAACAGGTACTCCGGTGTCTGGAGGAGCGGGAAGTGCCTGATTTACAGGGACTGGCGGAGCGGGATTTGCATATTCTGGGACTGTGTCGTCCAAATAGGACGAAATGAAAATATCAGCTGCGGTCGGTCCCTGTTCGGGTGCCATTATGTGGTATATAAATAAATAATACCGGATCTAGGTTTGACTAGGCATAGCAATAACAGATAGCTCAATAAATAAGAGTCAAGATTCGGGACTAAGGGTGGCGGAAAATTACTGAATGCCTCCGGGGTCGCTTTTGGCAAGCCCTCGGCAAGAAGAGGATACATACCCTTAATAAGAGCATGCCTCTGTCTGTCTGACTGTTCGGCTTTAACTCGTTCACCTATCTCGATTAATTCTTTTTCTTGTGCGCGCTCTAAGGATTCTCTACTTAATTCAGACTTTCTGATTTCTTTTTCGGTCTCAGTGAGGGCTTAGGAGACAGGAGCTGAATCTGGCGTCCGGGCCCTTTTGAGGCCTAGGAACGGGGACTTTACAATGAAATAACGTGCACACTGAGAAACGTGGCAACGTAGCTTTACATAGGCCTGATATTCGTAGTTTTCACGAGAACTGAAAACAGGCATACTAGAGGTGGACACAACTATAATTGCGTTTTTAATCGAACATGGGGAATACATATGCATATTAATCATGCACACATAACATATGATGGAGAACGCGTAGGGACACAGAACATGGCAGAATTTACTTTTCCACAGTATATTTACCGATTCGGAAAAATACCGAAGTGGTAAATTTACTGAATCGGTAAATATACCGATTCTGTAAATTCCGAGCCACCTACATGTCAAAAGCCAAATACCGGTTGGTAACGGCCGAAATCGGCCGTTACCGACCGGTATTTGGCTACCTACATCGGCCATAAGTCCTGTCTGGGAGGTGGTCACACCTCCCTGTGACAGGAAACCTTTTGTCCTGCCTTCCCCTGCTTGAGCTTGGCTCAGCAGCAAGAGGGCAGAATTGTGTCTCTGGTCGGCAGCAGCCATAGTTTGCTGTCCAGGTCTGGTACGGTGAGCACTGAGAGTTCCTGCAGGAGCCTTACAGTGAATGGAATCATACCTCCCACACCGTTTAATGTGTGGGGGTATGATTTCAACATGTTTTATACCAAATACGATAGGGTTTGTTACAGTCAGTTTAGAGATAGCCATTGCGTAATGAGGCATACCCACTTTATGTACCTTAATGGCTGATGCACTTACAACCTTGAAGAATGGACTCTGGAGGTTGTAGGGGTGTCCTGCTCAAGCAGAGGCACCCTCACACTTAGAACCAAGCACCCTGCCTTCAAGGTTGAAAGGCCTGCTTTGGGGGTGACTTATAGGTTTTAGATGCAGTGACCCCAGATATAAGAAACGCATATCTGTCGTAAGTGGTGCTAGCACCAGCTTACACAGGCTGCAATGGCAGGCCTGTAGTCACAATTTGGGTAGTCTTTCATGGGTGGCAAAATATATGCTTCAACCCATGGAAGCCCCTCGGTGTACCTATGCCCTGGGTACCTTACTACCATATACTATGGACTTACAAGAGTGCACCAGTAGCAAATCTTTAATGTACCGAAATACTCACCATGTCAATTTAGGGAAGAAGCACAGAGACTGGGGTCCTGATTAGCAGGATCCCAATTAGAACAAAATTGGGGTTGACCATGAAAGTAGGTCCTACTTTCCTACATTATGTATATGTCCAGGTGATACACCTTTGTGGGAATCTTTTTTACAACTGGCATCATTGATGAATATAAATATAAAATTCAGGACTATAAACCCATCTTGACCAAGAATCCCCCATAGAAGCAACACATGTTTCAAAACCCAAATTATGACTTATTGACTCCAACCCATGCTCCAAAAAGTTTGATACAGGGAACAAATGTATACATGAATTTGAAATCATAAACTGATTATTTCATATTCATTTTCCACACCCCTATCAATTATCAAAAATGTTTTGTACTTACAAATATTATAAATGTATTTCTATTTCTATTACCATTTACAAGTTTCAACTGGTACACTCCTGAATGTTTTAGTAACTGTGACCAAGTGCCGGATTTAGGAACTGAGGTAGCCTGATAAAGGAGGGGGGGGGTAGGGGGGGTTGTGTACACCGTTCTATGTATCACTTGTTTCAAATATATGATAGAGACTTCTAGCTGCAGATTCCTTACTTTTGAATTTCCCAGGCATCAGGCTGAATCTGGCTCCATTTGGCTCTGCGTGGCGCCGGCGGTAGCCTTGGTTATGACGCGGCGGTGCCTATAAAGGCGTCTACCAGGACCGCGGACATCAGTTCTTTTCTTTCTGTGCCAGTTAGGTGCCTATCTGGGAAGAGCTAACCCTCTGGTGCTTTTTGACAGGTTTATTCTCAACTTTTGTCGAATACGGGATGTCTTCGGGAAAGACAGGTTTCAAGCCATGCTGTGCCTGCCACCGCATGATGTTGGTAATCGATCCCCACCCCATCTGTCTCTGGTGTCTCGAGCACAACCACAACTCAAACTCATGCTCTGACTGCCGTGCCATGGCTCCGTAACCTTGAGGGTGCAGGAATGCGGCCCAGCAGTCGAAACCATCGAGCAAGACTCTGCGGAGGTTCCTGTCCCGATGAAAGAAGAGGCAGTCACGGTAACGTTCCCGGATCCCTTAGCCCTCTTCGTCCCACTCAAGGTCCTCGTGACACTAGGGGAAGAGGTATTAGGAGAAGAAGTCCAAGCGGGCTTCATCTTCACTTCTATTGTCGTCCGCCGACGAGAGAAGTGAGGAGCACTGAGGTAGAGAGCACTGACGCTCTAGGCATGATTCTGTAGAGCCGGAACCTCAGAGCGACCCCCGCTCAACTAAAAGAATTTTACGAGGGCATGCGCCCCTTATTTAAGTGGGCCAACACCACTGGTGAGCCCTCGGGGCCCGCGGGTTCAGAAATGGTTGCATTGGGTTTGACGCCATCGGCTCAGCCCACGGCACCAGTCGGGCCTCATGCATCCGAGTCGATGCCGGTCATGCCCATGTGACCACCTCCGGCGTTGGACTCGAAGGCAGTGCCTGCGGCACCGCCTGTGCCATCGGCGGTGCCAGCCCCATTCTCATCCCTGACGACTCGGAGTCGGAACGATGTCACTCGACGCCGAATCTGACATTGATTTAAACCAGAGGTTCTATGTTGTCGCCTGAGCACTTCGAGGATATAGAAGGCTCAGGAGAGGAATGGAAGGGGCCTATGGACCCTCTGGAGCACCATCATGACTCCACCGAGCAGTTTGACTGCTATGGGGAACTTGCAAACGCCAGTGGACTGGACACTTTTCTATGTACTGGCATGCTCTCTCCACCAACAGTGGCTATGGGGAAGAGGGCGTCCTATGCCATTGTGGTAAAAAGGGCAGCTGAGTTCCTTGGACTAGAGCTACCCTCAGTGAAGGTCCGGACTAATCTCCTGACCGAAGTGCTTCAACTTGGGGCTTCAACTTCCAAACCCCTTTTGCCCATTAATGAGGCACTTACAGACGTCCTTCTATGCACGTTGTCCAAGCCTAGCACAGGGGCTCCAGTGAATAGGACGGTTGCATGCCGCCATCACCCAGCACCGGGTGATCCAAAGTTCCTCAGCCAACACCCTACCCCAGAGAGTTTGGTGGTGCAGGCCTCTACTTCCTTGCTGTTGACACATCCATAAGCCTTAGACATTGGTTCATTCTTACAGTCAATCCAGTACCAAGATTTGAAACAATAGCCAATCTGCCTTATCACAGGTACTAGCAATCCCATCTAACTACATTTAGGAAAGTAGGATCTGCTTTTATGGTTACCCCAACTTTTTGCTTGATGTAATGCTGTTTCTGACTAGTCTGACTGGGATCCTGCTAATCAGGACCCCAGTCTTTGTGCGTTCTCCCCTAAATTGGTTTGGTATGTGCTTAGGTACATCCCAGACTGGACACTGCTGCAACCTTATCAGTCCCTAGTATATGGTACTAAGGTACCCAGGGCATAGGTACACCAGGGGCCCCCATGGGCTGAAGCATGTATTATGCCACTCATGGGAGACCACTCAATTTGTAAATACAGTACTGTCATTGCAGCATGTGTAAGTTGGTGCTACACCACTTACAAATGATATAGGTTTACCAATATCTAAGGTCACTGCACTTTAAACCTACCGGTTACTTACATCAGGTGGTTCCTTGTGTCTCCGGCTCTAATACATCTTCTGGGAATAGTCTTGAGTTGAGTCGTGGTTTGCATACCACTATTTTAGTATATGGTTTGATCTCCCCCTTGTGACCACTGTGTATTACGTGCTACTTACCTGTGTCTATTGAAAAGTATTGTGTGCATTGTGCATATCTCTGGCTAGGAGATATCTGTATGTGTTTGTGAGTGTCTTATAATAAATACATATTTTTATAAATACACTGTGGGGTTCTTTTTCACGTAATCTATACCAATAAGATTATGTTCTGGTAAAACAAGCTGCTTTACACTCCTTCTGAACTACGCTTGAAAGCTGCTCACCACAGCTACCACTTGGAGAGCTTTCTAAGGTTGTCTAAGACCACTAAAATCACCATTAGGGTTGTCTGCATTCATGCAAGATGCCCACTTACATAAGTGTACACCATATACCAAGTCAGCTACCCACACTACACTTTCTTCCATTTCACATCATGTGCCCTGAAATCTGGCCTTATCCTCTAACAAATCAGTAAACCACCATCCACACACTCAAGCGTGACATTACATCACATCTGTTGGTCAAATTGTCCTTGCAGTCACCCAAATCTTCGAAAAGTAAGAGTCACTTCACTGCTTCACAGCATTAACCTCGGAATCCGCAGTGGTTCCCAAATCGGTCTGCTCATCCTCAAACTTAAACATATCTCTACTAATCAAGCCAGTCAGCCATGTCTATGAAAATAACAGTACCTCCCATATTTTGTGGCTTTCTAATTAATATCAATCATATCAGTCCACACTATATTCCGTTATTCAGTGCATCTGTACACCTCTTCCACTGGTCAATCAGCACAGCCAACAAAGTATCTCAATTTTAAATATCAGCCAATTAGCTCAAATTACAACTGTATTGACTCCATCCAGTCAACCCTTCAACTATCTCATACAATTCCCCTGTATATCAAACAGACTCTGTTCTCAAATCGCTCTACTGTTTTACACACCTTTGAACATGCACACAAAACCACATCCCTTGGTATGATTCTACAAGCAACTTCTAAGTTCAAAAACTGGCCAATATGCTTCAATCTATTCACTATAACCCCTCCATTTTTTTTCTTTTTTTAATTATTTTTATTGATGACAATTGAAAGCACTTCAGGTACAATTTCAAGCATTACTCACAATATCAGTCCAACTGAATATCATGCATTGAAGGCAATCCCCAGCTTCAGGTTGTCCAGTAGTTAAAATAGCCCTTTAGTATCACTTTTAATCTCTGTCAGAACCAGAAATGTGTGTTACCTGAGGGACTTACAGATGTTCCCTCTAAACGTGTTCCATTTACCCTATACATGTAACCATTCCTTGGGGCAGCCATGTGGCTCATAAACAGATTTCTCTCTCGCCATGCACCAGACCAAGTCTTTCTTCCATGTGGCCAGTGATGGAGAATCAGAAGAGTTCCACAATTGCGCCACATTCCGCTTAGCCCCTATAATTCCAAGCATCTCCCAGGTCTTCTCTGCCCCAATCAAGTCGGGGGCTCCCACACATTTAAGAGACAACGTTTTATCATGGGTTCTACTTGTTTCCCCAACACTGTTGTCATACACTCGGTCACCTGTGCCTAATACCGTTGGATGTGGGTACACTCCCAGATGGTGTGAATAAAAGTGCCTTCCTGACTGCAACCCCTATTACACCTGGGGTCGTCTCTGCAGCCCATCTTGACCAGGGTAGCACTCGACAAGTACACCCTGTGTAAGATTTTGAGCTACACTATCCTCAAGCGGGACAAGATTTCTATTTCTTTGGGAGATGCGAGGGCATCCTGCCAGTCGTCATCCTCCAATTCCACCACATCATTTTCCCACTGACTCCGCAGTTGTTGGAGGGGGTCCGGCCTATTATTGATTCATTTGCGATATGTTAGTGAGATTGACCTTTTGGGCATGTATTTATCTAGGATTCTATCTTCAAGTGGGGAGGACTTGGGGAGCGACTGGCCGTTTGGAATGGCCTATTGCAGAGCATATCTGAAAGAAACAGGTTAGTATTAGATTCCTTACCTTAGAATATCCCCAGGCGTCAGTCTGGATCCGGAAACTTTTGCGTAGCAGTACCCCTGCGCGTCGGTAGGCGTCGTCTGCAGGCGTCCCCTGCGGCTCCGCGTCGTCGGCGTCGTGCGCCGTGATGACGTCGCTGGAGTATATAGACGCCGCCTCCGCGCGCTGACGTCAGTTCTTCTTTTTTCCGCGCCAGTTAGCGCAGATCCGAAGAGCAGTACTCCGGTCTTTTGACCAAGTTTTTGTTAACTCTAACTCTTTCTTCAGGTGCCGGTAGGATGCCCGGGTTTAAGAGTTGCGACTGGTGCGACCGCATGATGTCGGTCACCGACCACCATCGACTCTGCCTCCGGTGTCTGGGCGCGGACCACGACGTGGAGTCCTGCGTCGACTGCCGGGCCTTGACTAGTAAAGCTAGACGGGAGCGGTCCCGCAAGCTGCTCGAGCTCCGAGTTTCGGCCCCGCGTCGAGAGCGGTCCCGGTCCGGTCGGAGGTCGAGGGAGCGGTCGAGAGAACGATCGCGGAGCCGCCATGAGCGCTCCGGGAGTCGCCACCATTCCTCCGGTTCATCAGGTAAGCGACACAAGAAGTCGGGGCGTCGTCATCGTACCCCCGACTCCCCCCGACGCCCGCGTGATGCGGCCGGGGGTTCGGGTGGCCCCACCCCCGCGGCCCCGCGTGGGTCGCCGACGCCGTCTGCCCCATACCCGTCGGTCCCTGGGGAAGGCGCGTTGCGCGAGGAGATTGAGGAGTTCCTCATGGCTATGAGGGCGATGTCTCCTCCGGCGGGGCCTACGGCGCCTGCGGGGCCGTCGGTCCCGTCTGGGGGCCCGAGCGGTTCGGGTGCACCTGCTCCGACGCCGCCGGGTGCTCCGGCCCCGGCGCCGCCGGCGGCTCCGGCCCCGGCGCCGCTGGGCCCTTCAGGGTCGTCGCCAGCTGGTCCACCGGCCTCTCCGGCGCCGATTCCATTGGGGCAACCCGTGGTGCCGCCTCCGCGCGGCGCCGTGACTCCGCCGTCGGTTCCGGCCGGCGTCGGGCCGGCGGCGCCGCGCGGCGCCACCCCCGTTCCCTCTCTGACTCCTGACGCGGAGTCGGACCGGCATCGTCCGACGCCGAGTCCGGCGCCGTTGGGGCCCATTGGCTCCGAGGAGCCGGTCTATATCGTCGACTCGAACTATGGCGATGAGGACGATTATGGAGAGGGTTGGGAGGGGTCTGAGGACCCTTTGTCACGAGCCTGCCAGTATGACGTGGACTGGGTAGGTGACTTAGGTGATGCCAGTGGTCTGGACGAGTCGCCCAACCCTGGGTTTGTCTCGCCTTCCCCTGTGGCGTCGGAGGCGGGGGCTGCCTATTCGGTGGTCCTGATGAGGGCTGCCAAGGCCTTGAGCCTTGAGCTCCCCGTCGCTAAGGTGAAACCTAACATCCTCACCGAAGTATTTAAACCGCAGTCATGCCCACAGGAGCCTCTGCTGCCGTTTAATGAGGCACTGACGGATGTCCTTTTGGGCACCTGGTCCAGGCCCGCTTCCGGTGCACCGGTTGACCGAAACGTTGCCAGGCGTCACCGTCCATGTTCGGACGAACCTGCCTTCCTCTCCACCCATCCCTCCCCGGAGAGTCTGGTGATCCAGGCCTCCACTTCCCAGTCCGCATTCCCGTCGGCCCCGCCCGATCGGGAATCGAAACGATATGACCAATTTGGCAAGAAGGTCTTTTCGTCTTTGAGTGCTGGACTGCGGTCTTGCAATACCGCATGCCTCTTGGGCCGCTACACCCACTCTCTGTGGGATACGGTCGCGGAGTGTCTGCCGCAATGCCCGCAGGAGGTGCGGGACAAGCTCAACCAGGCCTTGGTTGAAGGCCGGGACGCGGCGAGGTATTCGATAAGGTGTGGTCTTGACACGACCGACTCGCTGGGACGGGCTATGTCCACGACGGTGGCGATTCGTCGCCATGCCTGGCTGAGATCCGCCGACTTCTCACCGGATGTCCAGAATGCCCTCATGGACATGCCTTTCGATGGCAGTCGCCTGTTCGGTGACAAGGCGGACAACGCGCTTGAGCGCTTCAAGGACTCCAGGGTCACGGCCAAGTCCTTGGGTCTTTCGACCCAGCGCCAGCAAACGGGTTCGTTTCGCCTCTTTCGTGGCCAAGGAAGGGGCGGTCCCACACGTGCTGCCAGCCACGCGCCGCAGAACGCTCCCCAGCGCGGTGGCGGCCGTGGATTCCGCCGTGGTGGCGGTAGAGGACAGCGGCGAGGTCAGTACACACCTCCCCCCGCAGCAGCCTCCAAATCTTCCTAGTCCGAGCTTTTGTGCCCATGTGACGCCAGTGGGTGGCAGGGTTCGCCATCACCACTCCCGCTGGCGCGCGATTACATCGGACAGGTGGGTGCTGCAGCTCGTCCGAAGGGGCTACTCCCTCCCCTTCGAGTCCACTCCTCCAGCCATGCCACCGCAGAACCACCGTGTGTCGGGGGACCACTTGACACTTCTGCAGGAGGAAGTTACGGCCCTCTTGGCCAAGGGGGCCATCGAGCGCGTTCCTGGGCCAGAAGTAGGGTGTGGTTGCTACTCCCACTACTTTCTGGTGCCCAAGAAGGACAAAGGAGGCCTGCGTCCTATCTTGGACCTACGGAACGTCAACGGCTTCCTCCGGAAGGAGAAGTTCAAGATGTTGACTTTGGCTCAGGTCTTGGCTGCTCTAGACCCACAAGACTGGATGGTAGCGTTGGACTTGCAGGATGCGTATTTTCACATCCCCGTCCTGCCGGCCCACCGGCGTTACCTGCGGTTCACGGTAGGCCACGAGCACTTTCAGTTTATCGTGCTCCCATTCGGCCTTACCAGCGCCCCACGCGTGTTCACGAAAGTGATGGCGGTGGTCGCAGCTCATCTGCGCCGGTTAGGGGTTTCAGTCTTCCCCTACCTCGACGACTGGTTGTTGAAGGCGGGCTCGCCCCAAACAGTCGTCCACCACCTTCAGATGACGGCAGACCTCCTGCACGAGCTGGGGTTTTCCATCAATGTGCCGAAATCACACCTGTGTCCCTCTCAAAAGCTCCTTTTCATCGGAGCGGTTCTCGACTCGGCGCAGTTTCGGGTTTATCCTCCGGAACGGCGGGTCCGGGATATTCAGGCTCTGATTCCCATCTTTCAGCCGTTATCCCGGGTTTCGGTCAGGTTGACGCTGCGGCTTCTGGGGCTGATGGCCTCCTGCATCCTACTGGTGCATCACGCCAGGTGGCGGATGCGGGCTCTGCAGTGGGACCTGAAGTTTCAGTGGGCCCAGCATCAGGGCAACCTATCCGACCATGTCCTGATCTCGGAGGGCGCTGCGACACAGTTGCAGGGGTGGCTTACGGACCGCGATTGGGTCAGAGGCAGATCCCTCTCCCTTCCCCAACCGGAGCACGTAGTTGTGACGGACGCGTCCCTCCAGGGCTGGGGTGGCCACTTGGGAGAGGCGGAGATCAGAGGCATCTGGTCTCCGGCGGAGTCCCGGCTCCATATCAACATGTTGGAGCTGCGGGCGATTCGCCTAGCACTGAAGGCATTCCTCCCCTTTGTCAACGGGAGTGTAGTGCAGGTGTTCACGGACAACACCACCGCCATGTGGTACTGCAACAAACAGGGCGGTGTGGGGTCGTGGACCCTTTGCCAGGAGATTCTGCGCCTCTGGCAATGGCTGGAACGTCAGGGCGTGACTCTGACGGTTCAACACCTGGCAGGTTCTCTGAACGCCAGGGCGGACGAACTCAGCCGTCGGTGCTCGGTGGATCACGAATGGCGTCTGAACTCGGGCGTGGCGAACGGCCTCTTTCAGCAATGGGGAGAGCCTTGGTTAGATCTATTCGCCACAGAAGAGAACGCGCAATGTCATCAGTTTTGCGCGTTGGAGTTTCCAAGACGGCACTCGCTCGGCGACGCCTTTCGGCGCGAGTGGAGTTGCGGTCTGTTGTACGCCTTTCCGCCTATACCACTTCTGCCCAGAGTGCTGAAGAAGATCAGGCGCGACCGGGCCCAAGTTATCCTTGTGGCTCCGGACTGGGCTCGAAGATACTGGTATCCCGAGCTACTCAGCATGTCAGTCGGTCCCTCGATCCACCTGCCTCTTCAGGAGGACCTTCTGTCGCAGCAGCAGGGGACGGTCCTCCACCCGAACCTGTCCAGCCTCCACCTCCATGCGTGGAGATTGAGCGGCGACAGTTGAGGCCATTCGACTTGCCTCCTGAAGTCTGTGATGTGATTCTGGCAGCCAGGCGTCCCTCCACAAAGTCGGTATACGCCTGCCGGTGGAACAGATTTGTGGCATGGTGCACAGCAAAGGCTGTGGATCCCCTTTCTGCCCCTCTTTCCGAGGTTCTCCTCTTCCTTCTTTCTCTTGCCCAGCAGGGCTCTGCTCTGGGCACTATCAAGGGCTACCTTTCTGCCCTTTCCGCCTTCTTAAGGCTACCTGATCAGCCATCTTTATTCAAGTCCCCTATTGTACTGAGATTCTTGAAAGGCATCACGCACATGTATCCACCTGTTCCGTTCGTGATGCCTCAGTGGGACTTGAACCTGGTTCTGACATTCTTGATGTGTGCTCCCTTTGAGCCGCTTCATTCCTGTCCTCTCCGTCTTCTCACTTTAAAGACGGCCTTCCTGGTTGCCATCACCTCTGCCAGGAGAGTGAGTGAGCTCCAGGCTCTTTCTGTCAAACCTCCTTTCATGTCCGTCCATCCTGACAAGGTGGTTCTTAGGACTAGGCCTTCTTTCCTGCCCAAAGTAGTTTCTGCTTTTCACATCGGGCAGTCCATCACCTTACCCTCCTTCTTCCCGCCTCCGCATCCTTCAAAAGATGAGGAGCGGCTCCATCGTCTGGACCCAAAACGTGCACTTTCATTTTATATGGATCGCACACGCCAGTTCCGGGTGGATGACCAACTGTTTGTTGGCTACGTGGGTGAGAAGAAGGGAAGGGCGGTACAGAAACGAACCATCTCTCGGTGGGTCGTCCTGTGCATCAAAGCATGCTACTCTTTGGCTCGGAAGGAGCCTCCTGTTGGGCTGAGGGCCCATTCCACTCGGGCCACGGCGGCTACTACTGCCCTGGGCCGGGGAGTCCCTTTGCAGGACATTTGCCAGGCGGCTACGTGGGCCTCGCTGCACACCTTTGCGAGGCACTACTGCCTGGACAGTCAAGTCCGGAGGGATGGCTTCTTTGGCCGTTCGGTCCTCCAGGACTTTCTGGTGTAGGTTTGTATTGGTTCGCAGACCCACCACCGGGGTTGGTATTGCTGGGGTATCTATTCTAAGGTAAGGAATCTAATACTAACCTGTTTCTTTCAGATGAACAAGTTACTTACCTTCGGTAACGATATATCTGTAAGAAACAGTAGTTAGTATTAGATTCCTTACCGCCCCACCCATCCTCCCCGTTCTGCGAACTGATACCTAGGGTTAAGGACATCCCTTTCAGGGCCCTAGTTTCAAATGGCACCAGTGTTAGTTCTCACATGGCTCTGTGTGTTCTGGCGCGGAAAAGCTGTGTGCAAAGAACTGACGTCAGCGCGCGGAGGCGGCGTCTATATACTCCAGCGACGTCATCACGGCGCACGACGCCGACGACGCGGAGCCGCAGGGGACGCCTTCCGACGACGCCTTCCGACGCGCAGGGGTACTGCTACGCAAAAGTTTCCGGATCCAGACTGACGCCTGGGGATATTCTAAGGTAAGGAATCTAATACTAACTACTGTTTCTTACAGATATATCGTTACCGAAGGTAAGTAACTTGTTCGTTTAACCTGGAGGTAATTAAATGTTTCCGTTTCTGCCATCTCATACTCTTTTCGTAACTGTGCAAACGGGACACTCCACCTTTTTCCCATAAATCACCCACCTTGGAGATCCCGATCAAGTCCCACCCTGTGAAGCCCCTAGAGTTTCCCAGCATTCCTAGTTTCTCAGTGTCCCACAGGGGTGTGGCTTGTGTTATTTTCCCTGCCCATCCCATACTATTATTCACTGTGTGCCATATTTGTTCTGTGTGCGTGGTCGGGCCCGTCTGGAATTTTGGGGGTTTGTTAGCACATAGTGCTCTGGAGTAGTTCCCCTTTGGGAGAAGCCACCTGTCCATTCTATACCCCGCGTCCTCAACGAGTCTATATATGCATTGATTGGAGCCAGCTGTGTTGCCCAGTAGCATCTGTGTATGTCAGGTAGTCTTATGCCTCCATCATACCATCCCCGCGTGAGTTCCTGGGTTTGCTATCCGTGGAGGTTTCCCTACCCACAACGATTCTCGATGTGCACTTTTGACATTCCAAAAATAGTCTGTGTGGACTGGGGTCAGTGAGTTTTGCAAAATGTATAGGAATCTGGGGAGTGCCATCATTTTAAAAAGTGTGGCACGTCACAGGAGTGACAGTGGGAGGGACCTCCAGTGTTAAACATCACTTCTAAGCCTCAGCAGGGGGGGAAGGAGATTACGTTCATAGTGTAGGGCAGGGTCTTTGGTGACATATATACCCAGGTATTTGAACCCTCCTATCTCTTCCGGTATTGTGTACCCCTTAGAAAGTTTGTGGCATTTACCTCTCAAGATATATATGACCGATTTGGACCAATTTATGTGGCACCTGGAGTATTTGCCGAAGTTTGTGAAAATGTGGAGAGCTCTGTTTAAGGAGGCGCTCGATGAAGCCAGATATAGCAACATATCATCCGTTTCAAGGGGATATGGTACTCCCAGTCAGCAGCCCAACGCAGTCCCCTCAAGACCGGATATTTCCTTATCCAATGCGCCAGGGGCTCCAACATCAGTGCGAAAATTAGTGGGGAGAGGGGGCAGCCCTGTCTTGTTCCCCTCTCATGGGCAAACACTCTTGATTGTCTGTTATGTACCACCACTTGAACCAGTGGCTCACCACAGAGGAGTCTTACCAAGCTAATAAAGTTGAGGCCAAGGCCAGTTTTTTAAGGACTGCAAACAAGTAGGGCCACTCTATGGTATCAAATGCCATGGTGGCGTCCAGTGACACCACCACAGCATCTTCCCTTAATGTTTCTATCCTGCCCACTACTCCATGCAATCATCGCAAGTTAAGGGAGGTTTTTCGTGACTGCATGAAGCCAGACTAGTCTGGGTGCACTAATTTGGTAATCATCATCAAGGAATCTTTATTTCGGCATTTTGCCATAAAAGAGTACAAATAAAAAATATACAAAAGTACAATTCATTAAATAGACACAGTGGAATAAAATTCATTGGATAGACACAGTAATAATAAAATCGTTCCTGCTAGAGTGGCACATGATTACAAAACCTAATCTCATCAACAATTGAACCTTATCATACATTATGAATCATGCGCCTACGTTTAATCCACATAGCTAGCAAGAACTGAGAGACTGCGAATACAATGTGCCCAGACGTGTCAGTTTTTAGAAGTCTAAAAGCATGTATACTTTGTACAAAACCCACATTTTTACACAGGGGTACTAACCAGTACTTTCTGAGTTTGCTATAGACTGGACAAAAAAAGAGCACATGGAGTTCATCCTCTAGGTCACAGCTACACCCTGGGCAGTTTTTATTGGCAATGGTTGACCATTTGCTTGTAAAAGCTCTCAGGGGTAGAGTAGCATATCTCCATTGTAAATAAAGTTTCCTCGATGCAATAGGATGAATAACATCCAAGAAATCCTCGAAACAATAAAAATCTTTAAATGTTAAAAAGGAGTTAATGCGGGTACCAGCATAGGGGACAGATAGAGCAACAGAAAGTTTATCATCAACAAAGATCGTAGTAAGCGACTTGCGTGAGACCTCATGGCAGCACCTTTCCGGATCATACCACAGGTCAGGCAATCCCAGTCTTAGGAATTCTTGCTTTAGAAACATAAACCAGGGTATTTTTTGCTGCACTATGAGAGAGTAGTATTTCCTTCAGTTCTAGCCTATAATTCAACAGCTCTGGGGTTGTCCAAAGCCTACGCCAGAATCTGAGTGGTTTGAGTGCTAGTTCAACCTCAATAGGTCTCAGCCCCAAGTCCAACCTTAAAGGTAAGAGCGGGGTACTTTGTGGGAGTGACAGTTGAATTTATTTTCCGTTTTGGCGATTTCTGGCCTTAAGGAGTGCCCCCACAGTTCCCCCCATACAAAATTGCAGCCCTCGCCTGGGTCTTATAGATCTCCAACGGGGGTTTGATTGGTCTATATGTTGATGAGTTCGAGAGCCTGAGGATTCCCCCAGCCAGCTGGGCCAGCTTCATTTGTGATTTTACTTGTTGGGGGCCCCATGAGAGATTTTCATTTATCGTTACTCCCAAATACTCAAAGGTCGATACCCTTTCTAGTCTCACTTTGCCCACGCTGGGATTCGAGTGGGTGGATGCCGGGGAGGGGTTGAAGATCATACATTTCGTTTTATCTACGTTTATCTCCAAGCCACGGCATCTGCAGAAATCCTCAAAGCCATCAAGCACACGCTGAATCCCCATTGGAGACTTGTAAAGCAGCAGGGTGTCGTCGGCGAACATAATCGCCGGCACCCTACTGCCTGCCAACTTTGGCTCATCATTATTAGGAACACCATCCAGATGTGCAATTACACCATTAACATAAAGGCAAAACAGGGTAGGTGCCAAGACGCTCCCCTGCCTCAGCCCCCTGCCTACGGGGAACCCGTTTCTCCCGCATCTGACCTGCGCAAAATTCCCATCATGCAGCCTCATTAGCACATTCATGAGTTGTTGTGGGACACCCAATTCTTGGAGCACGGTCCACAGTTTCCCGCGGGGCTCTAAATCAAAGGCAGAGCGAAGGTCCACAAACACCATGTAGAGGCTGCCACCCCTAAATCTTCACTGTTTTCCAGAATAGTAATATTAGGCGGAAGATGTGGCCCATGGTGGAAGTGTTCCTCCTAAACCCCGCTTGATACGGGCTGAGGACTGCATGCTCCTCCAGCCAGTCCTGTAGGCGATCTAGAATGAGTCGCACAAACATTTTTTGCGGGACATCGATGAGGCTAATTGGCCTGTAATTGGCCGGTAGCAGAGGAGAGCCCTTCTTGAAGATTGGGACTATCTCTGCTCCCAGCCAAGTACAGGGAACCTCCATGCCCCTCAGTACTGCATTAAAAATGATACAAAGGTAGGGGCCCCAAATCCTTGGTTGGTGTTTAAATAAATCTCCCAGGAGTTTATCAAGCCCCGGGGCTTTTCCCTGTGCGAGTTTTGCTATTGCATGGCATATTTCCTCTAGGGTGAATTCTAAATCATCATGCTGGCCATTTACAACTGGAGGTGCCAACGTGATTTCCGCACCTGATTCTACTGCATATAGTGCCTTAAAATGATCTTCCCAGACTGTTGCCTCAATGTTAAGTTCAATGGCGGATTTTAGTTCTCCGCAGCCTGTACTCACTATTGACCAGAATCTGCGAGCATCCTTTGAGTCAAGGGCGCAGGTTAGATTAGTCCACTTATCAAGATCCCACTCCTGCTTCGCATGTTTCATGGTTTCTTTATACTGCAGTCGCCTGTCACGGATAAGGGGTTTATTACCGCCAAGCTTTAAGGCCTGAACCAGCTCGGACTTAGCCGTTCGACATGCTGCATTGTACCATGAAGATACGGGTGCCCTTTTTCTCTGGTTGGACACCTGTGGATTTAGGACCTCAGCTAAGATAGAAACTAAATTCATATGCAGAGCCTGCATTTTTCCATTAAAATCAGGAAGCGGAGGATGAGTAGTTAAAGTGTCAACCTCCACAAACAGGGGAAGAATCAAATTATATAATTTAAATAGTTCTTCTGGGGACGCCACTATCTTTTCCCACTTGACCCTGCATCTATTGTTTGTTAGAATGGACTTATCTCCTGCAATTCCCCGCGCAGCCATAGCGTTCCCAGCTGGACCAGGAAAGACCATCTCCAGACATAGAGCGTTATGGTCGCTATCAACCCTGGTGGTTACCTTGAAATCAATTACCCTAGACCATAGCCGCGTCTCGACCAAGATGTAGTCAAGGCGCGACTCCTGACCCGCTTTATTGAAAGTGCACCTTGAAGGGATATCAGAGGAAGTGCGGCCATTACAGGCCCTAATAGAATGGTTTAAAGTTAGGGCCATGATCTGAATTGCTAGAGGGGACCATGCCCTGGGGGTTGGGGATTGGCTTGGGGGTATTGCCCAAAGGTTATCCTCTGCCACGAGAGCACCTTCGTTCAACCCCTGGAGGGGCTCATAATGACAGTTCAGGTCACCGGCTACCAGGAGAAATGTGTCACTGGCAATCGAATACAAGAAATGTGACAGCTCTTTGATTGTGGTTGACTCGCTGGCTATGCTTACTGGTCGTGAGTAAACATTCACAATAGCAAGCTTAAGAGAATTTGGTCACTTCAAGACAACATACTGTACGTCATCTGAGTGGGTGGTCACGGTCTCGGCCATACAACCCAGATGCAGACCAACCCATATGGTGAGGCCCCCTGACGGTCGCCCCTCCCCCCCCCCCCTTCGAGCGGGTACATGGAATGCAGCAAATCCCACTCTAAGTTGCTCATCCCTAGCCAAGGTCTCTTGAAAGAGGCAGATGTCGGTCTTATCCACAAAAGAACCCCACTCTGGGCAAGGCAATTTATTGGGTAGGCCTGCCACATTCCAAGACAATATTGTCAAGGATTTAGGTTTGCTAACATTGGGGGAGATAGCACTGCTCCCTATTGTGACACTTTCCCTTAAGGGTTCTCGAGGGGGCTCCAATAAACAGCCCTGCATGGTTCTACCAAGTGAGTCGTCGCCATTATCTATAGAGGTCACCTGGATCAAGGAATGAGGGTCTGTAATATCACAGGGCAACTGGCTACGCGATGGCTCCAGGTCTACCCCAGATTTAACTTTAGTCCTTCTATGGGGGGTACCAAGGGTTTCCGCCCATCTATGCTGTAGTCAATCAGCCAAGTCCAGGCCACTAAACATATTTTGGATATGTATTTGGCTCAGTGCATGAGGTTGAGCATACCATCCCCTCTCCCCCCTACCTGCACCTCGATTCTCTATCATAGTCCAACCACTTTCAGAATCTGGCGAGAGGGTTGGGGGATAAAAATATGACAGTGGGAGGGGTTGGATAGTAGCCCCAGGGCTGTGGTGCCTCCAATTGCAAATATGCTCCACAGTCCGTGGGTCCTTGAAATTTACCAACACACAATCGCCAATTATGGTGTTTGGCCTGTGCCCCACCCAAGACAGCCGACGCACCATCAGTATTTCACTGGAAATGTTACAAGGGAGTGGTCTGTTATTATTAAGCCAGTTGGTGACTTTGTTTTTTAAAGACATAAAAGATTCTGGCTTGGAGTTGCTAAGTTCGGGGACCCCTGTTAGAACTACCAAATACGGACTTGATTCTGGGGGCAAGTCAATTGTACGTTCCCCAGAAGAATTAGTAACTGGAGGAATCCGACCACCCTCTTTAGACTGCCTTAGAATACCCCCCCTTGCAGTGTTGATAGTTGTGTCCACAGGTGCAGTTGGTTTTACAGTGGGTACTTTTAGAATAGAAGGTGCTACTAGGGGGGCAGATTTATGTATTACAGACTCCCCCTGCACGGTATTCAGTTGGGCGCTACCCAGATGCAACACATTTGACTTCAGACTATCCACAGATTCTAGTACAACTTGTTCAATCTTGAAGAGCTGCTGCTCAATCCGCGTGAGTCTTGCTTCAAGTGGTTGGAGAGAGGATCTTAATAGAGTGCACAAGGAGGGGGTCCTCAGCTACCGTGGTTTCCCCATTACAATTGACCACACCTCGGGCAGTCGATCCTGTACAGGTCGTGGTCAATGATAGTGGAGGATGTGTATCCATCGAGTTAGGGGCATCTGGCCCCTTGTGCTTAGATGTTATGTCACTATTACCAGTGCCTTTGGCAAGTTTGGACTTCCTGCCTCTGGTAACAGTAGCAGCCCCCCGCTTCCTCTTAGGCATCGCCCCCATACGTCTCTCCCGCTGCTGCCAGGTATTGGGTTTTTCAGGGGAGCTAGCCATTGTTGACACAGTGGTAGTCTCAAGTGCTTCTATTGGGTGTGGCTGCTCAGCTGGTGAGATAATGCCCTGGTCCTGAGAGATCGGTGGATTGTGTACAAATGCAGGCACAACAAAAGTATTTGCTCGCATAGTAGGTTCTGGTGTACGAGCATTTGCAAGGTGGCCCAGAGAAGATCTTTTAGCAAGAGCTAGATCTTGAGAGACTTGACGCTCCATTAGAGATATTCCCTGATCAATTACAGAGTTGGCTCAGATTATAAAATTATCCAGTGTTCCTGTTAGGTTCCCATTAGAGGTTACTGCCTTGCTCCTACTTTCTTGCGCTGCCATATTAATATTTGAAGTCTTTACCCACACAGGTACTTATGAATCTTCTTGCGGAGGAAGTGTAAATGGAGCGAGATGAAAGAGGGATGGCCCGTTCCGGTCTCCACCGGGCTACAACGGGCCCGCCCTTGGCCTGGGCTTCGCCCGGCACGCGCCCGCGCGCGTTCCGTGAAGCGTTAGGCGTGGGCAAAGATATACAGCGTGTGGGAGGGGCGGGAAGAGGCATACAGCGGCAGGCGGCATAGGCTGCTGGTCCTCGCAGTCCCGCCGGTGGAAACACACTGCCCCAAAGCTCACGGCCACAACAATCCCTCCTCGAGCCGCTCTCGCGAAGCTGGGGCCGCGAGGCGCAGCTTTAAAGTCCGGCATGGGAGGGCGGGAAGAGGCACACAGCGTCAGGCGGCAAAGGCTGCTGGTCCTCGCAGTCCGCCGGTGGAAACACACTGCCCCAAAGCTCACGGCCACAACAATACCTCCTCGAGCAGCACCCGAGGAGGCGAGTGGCCAATAGTTTGGCCAATATCTTAACCTCCGCGTTAAGCAGCAATATCGCTGACGTCACCGATGCCTATAATAGGCCCACGCCGGCGTGATGACATCAGTTCCCTTTTTTCCGCGTCGTCGACGCTAACGGTTTTCTGGGATCGTACTGTAGCTTCACAGTAACTTTGTTACTATTATTCTATTACTGTGTCTATCTCTAATTTCTTCGAGATCTCGTCGAAGAAGACTGGTTTTAAGGCTTGCGTAGAATGTGGCAAGACGATGTCTATTACCGACCCGCATGAATGCTGCGTCTGGTGCCTGAGTTCCGACCATGACGTCGAGGATTGCCCTTGCTGCAAGAAGATGACCCCGAAGGCTTTACGAGAGAGGGAGACGAAACTCCTCGTAGCAAAACTAAAGAATAAAAGAGTTAAAAAGTCTTCGAAGTCTCGATCTCGACGTTCGAGGTCGAGGTCTCGCTCGAGGTCGCACTCGGAGTCGTCTTCGGCTCATGCTTCGAAATCTTCGAAGAAGAAGCACAAGAAGAGGAGCCATGAGTCACGTCATCACTCAGAAAAGGACCATAGTTCAAGACCGAAGTCCCAGGTCAAACTTCTGAGTAAGGAAGTGGAAGTTTCGGAGTCGGAAGATCATAACTCTGTTGGTGAGGCTTCGCATCCGAATTCGCCAGAGTCTCAGAAGCAGGTCCATTCTCCAGTTCCATCCAATCCTTCTGGTCAGGAGGATGAAGGTGAGGAGCAGGGGACTGATGAAGTCGAAGTTCCGGTACCTGCGGGTTCGTCGACCCCGGTTCCTGGACTCGATGAAGAGGTCGACGTCGTATCGACTCCGCCTCCTCAGGAACAACCAAGAGGTCCATATCCGGACTTTCCGGCTCCAGGTCAGGATCCATCTCAGTTCCTGAACGCCATGTTTGGAGTTTATTCCAGGGCAATGTTCCCGTCTGGTGCACCTGTTGGTCCCACGGGTCCTATGGCTTTTAACTTGGGTGTTCCCCAAGCTTATGCCCCTGCGCCCTTCATGCCTTTCATGTCGGCTATACCACCGCATTGGCATTTTCCAACACCGCCTGTGTCGTCGACGCCGGTTCCATCGACGCCGGTGCCTACGACTCCGAAGCAGGATTCTGTTCGGCCTCGGGTGAAACGACCTCATCCGACTTCGGGCTCGACGCCGGCTCCGACCCCGTCGGAGTCGATTGCGAATCCTTCGACATCTATCATGAAGGAAAGGTCACGAAGAGAGGCTCAGAGACTTCTGGAAGAAGAAATATATCAGTATACTGATACTGAAGAAGGGGAGTTACAGGATTCTGAAGATCCTTTTGAGGACTTGGGTGAGGCCAGTGGGCTTGAACTGTCTCCTGAGTGGGATTTGGCTTCAGTGTCAAATGTTCCGTCGAAAGATGTGGTTCCTTATCACACCGTTATTTAAAAAAGCAGCGAGTTTATTGAACATTACTCTGCCCACTGCTGATTATAAGCCGAATATTTTAACTGAGGTTCTTCATTCACCCTCTTCTGTTATTGAACCTATGTTACCCTTCAATGATTCCTTATCTGAGCCCGTCTATGAAGTCTGGAAGAAGCCTTTGTCTGCTCCTGCAGTTTCTAGGACAGTGGCGAGGAGGTACAGAGTTGCTCCAGGTGACCCTCAATTCTTGTCAACACACCCCTTGCCTGAGAGTTTAGTTGTACAGGCTGCCTGCTCGAAGAGGTCTGCTGGGGCTTTTCCGCGGGTTCCTGGGGATAAGGAATCCAGGAAGCAGGATCAAACCGCTAAGAAAGTCTTCTCCTCAGTCAGTATGGCGCTTAAGTCAACTAACGCAACTTGTCTGATGGGGAGGTATATTCATGCCTTGATGGATTCTGTCAAGCAGCTGATTATGAAAATCCCTGAGGAAGAGAAAAAAGATTTTCAGGAGGTGATATCGGACACTCAAGCAGCTGCGAGACAAATGATCCAGAGTGGTCTGGACACTGCTGATTCGGTGGCGAGGGTCATGGGTTCTTCCGTGGCCACTAGGAGGGCTGCCTGGCTTAAATCATCGGAGTTCTCTGCAGACGTTCAGTCTGTTTTGATGGACTTACCTTTTGATGGCTCAGGATTATTTGGCAAGAAAGCTGATGCTGCCTTGGAACGTTTTAAAGACAGTAGAGCCACTGCGAAATCTTTGGGTCTCCAGTCCAGGGGTACTACTGGAAGACGCTTCAGAGGGTTTGGCAGATCTTCCTTTCGTTCTTACAGACCATCTCAGCAGCAGCCACAACAGCAGCAGAATACACTGTACAAGTCGTACAGGGGCAGGCAAAGAGCCCGCCCTAGAGGTCGTCAAGCTTCCTCCTCCTCTTCCTCCTCCCCTTCCCAACCCCCTGCCAACGCAGCAAAGCAGCCCTAGATCCGCCATTCCGGACCATGTGGTCCCAGTGGGGGGCCGGCTTACACATTTTCTACAAGATTGGGAATTAATAACATCGGATCTTTGGGTTCTCAATCTTGTGGAGAATGGGTATGCACTTCCTTTCCAGGAGTTCTCTCCCAATTACCCTCCTTGTCAGGGTTATTGTTCGGAGGACCACCTGCTTCTCCTGCAGGAAGAAGTCCTGGCATTGTTCCGAAAAGGTGCGATAGAGGTGTTCCGGAGCAGGAAAGGGGTCAGGGATGCTACTCCCGGTATTTCCTGATCCCCAAGAAAGATGGCAGGCTTCGGCCAATCCTGGACCTCAGAATTTTGAACCTTTACCTGAAACAGGAAAAGTTCAAGATGCTCACTCTTGCACAGGTTCTTCAAGCGCTGCTGGAAGAAGACTGGATGGTGTCGATCGATTTACAGGATGCGTATTTTCATATTCCCATCTTGAAGTCACACAGAAAGTATCTCCGTTTTACGGTTGGGTCACAACACTACCAGTTTGTGGTCCTTCCGTTTGGTCTTACTACTGCACCTCGAGTTTTCACCAAGGTGATGGCAGTGGTGGCAGCTCATCTCAGGAGAACGGGGATACATGTGTTTCCGTATCTAGACGACTGGCTGATCAAAGCGGAGTCGCCGGAGAAGGTGCTCCATCATCTGCAGGAGACAACTCAGTTGTTGCACAGGTTTGGTTTTTCGATAAATGTACCCAAGTCCCACCTGGTGCCCTCCCAGCGCAACCTGTTCATAGGTGCAGTACTGGACACTACTGTGTGTCGTGCATTCCCTCCGCCTCAAAGGATTTGCGACATACAGGAAATGATTCCTTTGTTCTACAATGGAGCGGTCGTTCCAGTCCTGAAGGTTCTTCGCCTGCTCGGTCTGATGGCTTCTTGCATTCTGTTGGTCAACCATGCACGCTGGCACATGAGGGCACTCCAGTGGTGCCTCTGCAGGCAGTGGTATCAGCACAACGGAGATCTCAGGGAGTCAGTGAGGATCTCCAGAGAAACTGCAGCGGATCTGTCTTGGTGGAGCGTGGAAGGCAATCTGTCTCAAGGAAAGCCTTTCCAACTGCCTCCATCGGTTGTCACGGTGATATCGGATGCGTCCACTCTCGGGTGGGGTGCTCATCTGGGGGACCTGGAGGTCAAGGGTCTTTGGTCTCCAGAGGAAAGGTTGCTTCACATCAACCTTCTAGAATTGCGGGCAATACGTCTGGCGCTCAAGGCCTTCCTCCCTTCCCTTCGCGGTCAGTCGGTTCAGGTCCTGACGGACAACACGACCGCGATGTGGTACATCAACAAGCAGGGAGGAGTAGGGTCGCAGTGTCTCTGCAAAGAGGCTCTGCGTCTCTGGTCCTGGGTTCAGGACCATCAGATTTGTCTGATGGCAAATCATCTGGCCCGAGTTCAGAACGTTCGTGCAGACAGTCTCAGTCGGCAGTTCTCTGCCGATCACGAGTGGAGGCTCCATCCAGGGGTAGTTCACGACATCTTTCAGATGTGGGGGACTCCTCGGGTGGACCTGTTCGCCACTCGCGAGAATGCTCACTGCCTGTCATTCTGCAGTCTCCAGTATTCGATGCAAGGAGCCTTGGGGGACGCGTTTCAGTTGAGTTGGAACTCGCAACTCCTTTACGCATTTCCTCCCATACCTTTGATTCCTCAGGTTCTGAGGAAAATTCGCCAAGACCGGGCTCAAGTTATATTGATCGCCCCGGATTGGCCAAGAAGGGTGTGGTACTCAGACCTTCTCCACCTCTCCTCTCACCCGCCGCTCCGTCTCCCTCACAGGGTAGATCTCCTCTCTCAGATGGAGGGGCAGGTTCTACACCCCCACCTCCAGACCTTACACCTTCATGCTTGGAGATTGAACGGGGCAACCTGAGTTCTTTTTCTCTCCTGCCTGATGTAGTGGATGTCATTTTGTCTGCCAGGCGAGACTCCACTAAGTCCATCTATTCTTATAGGTGGTCGAAATTTGTTACTTGGTGCGGGGAGAAGTCTTTAGACCCTTTGAGGGCCCATTTATCTGATGTTCTCCAGTTTGCCCTTTCTCTGGCACAGCGGTGTCTTGCTGTTGCCACGGTGAAGGGTTATCTTTCTGCGCTGTCAGCTTTTATCTGTTTGCCTGACGAGCCCTCTCTTTTTAAATCTCCTGTGGTTTTAAGATTTTTGAAGGGCCTCACAAATAAGTTCCCACCTACTCCGTTTATTGTTCCTCAGTGGGATTTAAATCTTGTATTGACATTTTTGATGGGTGCTCCTTTTGAGCCTCTTCACAAATGCCCTATGAGGCTTCTGACTTTCAAAACGGTTTTCCTAGTTGCAATAACCTCGGCAAGGAGGGTAAGTGAGCTTTAAGCTCTTAGTCACAAGCCCCCTTTCTTGACCATTCATGCTGATCGAATGGTTCTTAGGACCAGGGCTGCTTTTCTGCCAAAGGTGGTGACTCCTTTCCACCTTGGTCAATCCATTACCCTTCCTACCTTTTATCCTCCCCCACACCCTTCCAAGGAGGAGGAGAGACTGCACCGTCTTGACCCCAAGAGGGCGGTGTCTTTTTACTTGGACAGAACTAAAGACTGTCGAGTGGATGACCAGCTCTTCATTGGCTTTGCTGGCTGCAAGAGAGGAAGAGCGGTCCATAAGAGGACTTTGTCAAGGTGGATCGTCCTGTGTATTAAGATCTGCTACTCTTTGGCGGGTAAGGAACCACCAGAGGGTATAAGGGCTCATTCTACTAGAGCTAAGTCTTCGACCTCAGCATTGGCTAGAGGTGTGCCTGTAGAGGATATTTGTAGAGCGGCAACTTGGTCTTCCCTCCACACATTCGCGAAGCATTACTGCTTGGATTCCGAAGTGAGGAGGGACGGTCACTTTGCACGCTCTGTCCTCCAGGATTTCCTGGTCTAGAAGAGTGGACACCCTCCTCCGGGAGTGGGGACTGCTGTGGGAATCTATTCACAAGGTGAGGAATCCACACGGCAGATGTATCTATCAGAAGAACAAGTTACTTACCTTCGGTAACGCTTTTTCTGGTAGATGCAATATCTGCCTGTGGATTCCTCACTGACCCACCCGCCTCCCCGTTGTCCACTCTTCTATGCCAGATTTTTTATTATGTATTGGTTCTATTTTCAAATGTTTTGTTGCATTTGCTTCACACTGTGTGTTTCTCCTTGATATTTATACTGCGTATACTGGGTATATGTCTACTGTCATTGGTCCGTCCGTGTGCCTCGAAGGCACGGAAAAAAGGGCGGAACTGATGTCATCACGCCGGCGTGGGCCTATTATAGGCGTCGGTGACGTCAGCGGAGTCGTGAGCGGTGCCGTGCCTCTATGACGTCCAAGTCAGCGCGAAGCTACAAAAAGAATTTCCGAATGTTGCTGACGCAAGGGGATATTCACAAAGTGAGGAATCCACAGGCAGATATTGTATCTACCAGAAAAAGCGTTACCGAAGGTAAGTAACTTGCTCTTTAGTTTTTTCAAAATATCCATTGCGTCTCTTACATAGGAGGGTAGATTGATCACCAAAGGCTTTAAACACACATTAAAAAAATTCAGAAAGATGTTCCATTAGAATGCCGAACCTGGATATGATAGTCCATCCTTCGGAGATGATGGAAGACTTCCTCTCCTTGCTCCATCAGGAAGTTTTAGCTCACTTGGCCAAGGAAGATATCAAGAAGGTGCCAGCAGGCACAGCTTGGTTTTGTTATTCCCACTACTTTCTGGTGCCCAAAAAGACCAGAGGCTGTTCTAGATGAGGTAACGGGTTTTTAGGAACCCGCTGGTGTCAGGGGATAACACCCGAAGACCTCTGAGTTCCCTTGTTCCGGACCACAGAAACACGTAGTCTTCTAGTCGCAGTCAAAGATCAAGTTTTATTGGTAGCTACCAAGTAACACGTGTCCCAGAAGTACACCACATAGAGAGTAGGTTCTTGGGAGACTGTTCGTTTTTACAGAACCAGCCGTCTCCTTATATATCAAATATATGGCTTCAAGCAAGAATTCTTGAGTTTATGGTATGGCAACACACATATTTCTACAACAATACAAAGAGCGAAGTCATGTAAGCAAGCCCATATTTTAGATGTCCAGTTTGCTGATAGATTACCCAGTTGGATCGGGAACTCCCATCAGATATAGATGAACCACCAATAAAGGAAGGTACAACCCAGCCATAAAAGGGCCATAAACAAGATACGGGGACAGGTGCGTGTTTGAAGGAAACATGGGCTGTATGTAGTGAAGGGTTCGTGGAATGTTATGCGTAGATGCTATCGTATTCGGCCACTGGGCGAGGAGCTGCCTAAACAGGTTTGGCCGAAGACAGTGGAGTCAGTTGGGACAGGTCAGGGGAAAGTCACGAAAGGTGGACGTGTCTATTTGGATCAAGCTCGACCTTTAATTGACTTATCATGAGGGCAAGATGCAAGATGGATGCCGTTCACAAAATGGAGTTTAAGGGATGGGACGGAAACTGTGATTTAGGGGTGTTGGCAACCCTCGATTGTAACGCAGATACATAGGAATGATGTCCTAATCATTATCGGTTCGTAGACACCAAAATCGTCTCGGTACGTTGAGGTTTCGTGACACGGGTATTGGACCTCGATATCGGGAAAACCACAGGGTCCGGATTTTGGGAACCACAGACCCTCCTTTGCCCTCATATAAGGCAATAACTCATGCTAATCTGAGTCCAAATCGGTATGAAGAAATTCGTGGAGATGTTGCTGGAGCATCATTCTGCTACTCAGCTCGTCCTGTGACACAGACTTCCGTACACACGAGGTAGCACAGAGGCCACATAGTGCAGGAGCACACTGTATACACAAGCAAAACATGAACAGAAGTACCAAGATTATCCCGATGAAAATCAAAGTTTTCCATCCCCAGGCAGTGATCAGTTCCCAGAACCACCCCAGCAGGGACCAATCCCCTTTCTCAATGTGAAGGGAACCGGATATTTCGTGTAGTTTGGAGATCGCCTGGTATACTGTTGGTGCGTTATCAGGGATGAAAATGCAGCAACTGGATTGGATGACTCTACACACACCACCACGATCGGCGAGTATAATGTCTAAGGCAATTCGGTTCTGAAGGGTCATAAGTCGATCCGACTGAAGCTCTGTTGTCAAATTGCCAAGTGCTCCGGCCGTTGTGGTCACGGCGGATTCAACTATCCTCGCTAACTGGCGAATATTCCTGCTGTTCACCATAGGCCCCCAAAATGGCAGAAAACCCTTTGCGAAGTCAGCGAATTCCTGACCCGCGGTGTCGTCTTTACTCATGACACCTCTAGCTGTCCTTGTCCGGTGGTAATCTGCTCTGGCCGTGTAGGTAGGAGGCAGCAGAAATGAAATAAAACATATACCTGAGAAATCAGGGGGCAACCACGTGTAGGCTTGGTCGTGGCAAACGAAATACGTGCCTTTAGCTGCCAAGAGTATCGGGGAAGTTCAGGAAGCAAATACATATGTTTCCGTGCAAATGCTCTTTCCTACCAATACCCTGTAAGCATAAGTGACCTCGGTGGGGAACTATCCAAACTGGGCGAGATTTCTGTGCTGCCTGGCTCTTGACCAGGTAAACCCCATGTTTGGTCACGTTCCAACGGGTGTAGGGACTCAGTTCATCTTTGGGGATTGTCAGATAGGTGTCAATATCCCTACTCATGTTCCTTATCCCTGCAATTAGTGCCTTGTTACTGGAGTCGCTCGCAGCGGAATGGGTCGGGTATGGTTCTAGGGCGAATAGGAACATGGTCTGGAAAGCCCACAGAGAACCATAGTAGCTAAATGGCAAAACGAAGTATGGGATACCCTTATCGGTTGTGTGTGGCATAAGTCCGCATATCCAACAGTTTGACGTGTTCATTATGGACTGGTGTTGGTGTAGAAGCTGGATGAAAGAGTTGTTTACAAATTCGAGTCTTCGGGCAGACTCATGTTCAGGTAAAGGGTGAAAGTAGTGTGGAGAAATAGTGGGAGGAGGTGGTGTCTGGGTGTCATTCGAAAAGGTAACTTTAAATACGAACAAGGTATAACCAATAAAAAACACAAGTATGCTACATAACATTAAAACACATAATATCAGGAATCTTCTTCTGGACAGTATCGTGCATAACTGTTTTTCGAAGTTCGTGAGTCTGACAGGTCTCTCTACCCTTGGAAACTCCATCCTCTAGTTGTTGCCCGCGGTGGTTGATTGATTCTCCCAGGGAGCCCGCTCTGCTCAGTCCGGGGTAACTCCCGTGGACCAATCAGAACCGTGGACCTAGAACTTCCCAGTTGCACTCCCCAGACTTCAACCGCGACCCTAGCAGCAGAACCGGATGGCGGTTCGAAAAATCAAAAATGAGCTCGTTCCCTTGGGACGAGAGAGCTGAAAATTCAAAAATAGTTCTTAGGGGAGAAGAGGAAATTACATTAGATCAAGCTTTTATTAGTTCTTTTGTCTAGACCGCAGGTTGTATCGTCGTTTCCCAGGTACGGTGTGATCTTCAAACAGCGTTTCAGGGTCAGTAGTGTCCAATTGCATAGATGGTGACACAAGTCCTTGCAAAATATGATCACTCTTCTTTTCTGTGCTAGTTTCTTTCAAACGGGCATCGCTGAAAGGGATGAAGCGAGGTACGGATTCTGTCTCAGAGTCAGCAAGTCCTTTGTTGACCCACTGGTCGTATGGAAAGGGTAGAGGGACCCGTTTGCAGTGGGTCCCATGTACCCAGTTCTTCTTGCCTTCAACCCGAACAGCAGATCTTGTTGAAAGTAGTACCAGGTGCGGTCCGGTCCACCTCGGTTGTCCGTTGTTGGTGCGCTGAAAATTCCGCAACAAAACCCACGAACCGGGTTCGATGAGGTGACCTGGATCGTCAGAGGCTGGTGGAGAAGAACTGTGAACCTGTTGGTGTAAAACACGCAATTTAGTTGTCAATTCGCACAAATAGTCAAGCAGTACGGGGTGCTCTATCTCGCTCAGTTTCTTGGGTCTTGGCACGCCCCAGACGTTGGCTGGGCGGCCAAACACGATTTCATGGGGGCTAAGTCCTAACCTGGAGTGGACAGTCGTCCTGGTTGACAAAAGTGCTAGAGGCAAGGCATCAGGCCATTTAAGACCTGTACTGGCTTGGATTTTGGCTAGTTTGAGTTTCAGAGTGCCATTGTAGCATTCTACTAATCCAGCCGATTGGGGGTGATTCGCAGAGTGGAATTTTTGGTGTATGCCTACTCACACACTCTCTTCATCACGCATCCTACGAATTCACTTCCGTTATCACTCCAGACAATTCTAGGCATACCGAATCTAGGGAAGAACTCTTTGACAAGGGCTTTGGCAGTCGATAAGGCGGTGTTGTCCTTAAGGGGGTACGCTTCCACCCACCTTGAAAAGGCGCAAACAACAACGAGAACGTATTTCAGGTTGTTGCACCTCTCCATATGGATGAAATCTAGCTGCAAAACCTCGAACGGGTATGTTGGAGGCGCAAAATGACCAGCTGGAGTTGGCGTTCCCCTACCGGGATTGTACTTCAAACATACCATACACTTTCTGACCACGTTTTCTGCGTACTTTGGGATATTGCTATTCTGCCATACTGGGGCCAATAGTTTACATATTCCTCTCGAATTGATGTGTGCCATTCCGTGAGCCATCGTTACCACTGCAAGTACGTATGCATTAGGTAGTAACCATCGCTGGTGTTCCGATAGTTCGACCCAACAACCATTCGCATCCAATCTACCTGTGCTTTCTCTCCATTCATTCATCTCGTTCTCAGTGGCCTCGGCTTGTATTGATTTTACGCTTTCAATGGTGTCCTCACACATTCCTACATCAGCAGTCCATCTAGCGGGACCCATGACATACATCCGATTCATTGTGTTCCTTGCAGTTCCTTTCGCAACCTCATCTGCAAATGCATTTCCGCGGCCAACATCATCCTGAATCTTTCTGTGTGCACTACATTTTATAATGGCGACTTGTAGGGGCAAGGTGAGTGACTCAAGGAGCTCATTAACTAGCTGGCCATGTTGTATCTTTGCACCATGGGACGTAAGGAACCCACGTTCACGCCATAATCTCCCAAAACTGTGAGCCACACCAAAGGCATATTGGCTGTCAGTGTACACATTCACTCGCTTTCCTTTCGCCAGCACACATGCTCTAGTAAGCGCTATCAACTCTGCAGCTTGTGCAGAACTGTGGGGAATGCGTGCAGTCTCTACAATGGTGTGTAACGTCGTTACGGCATATGCTGTAGTCGTATCACCATTCGGCAACTTGAAACATGAACCATCAACCCATAGAGTATCATTGCATTCGGGAAGGGGAGTGTCCTGTAAGTCTACTCTCCCTTTTGTCTCTTCCTCTGTCCTGAAACAGCAGTCATGCTTGTCAATCTTGTCTGTCTCTGTCGGGATGGGTAATAACGTAGCGGGATTGAGTGTATCACACCTCTTTATATGGATGTGACTTGCTAGCAGGGTAAGTTCGTAACTGGATAGTCGAGCGCTAGTAAGGTGTTGTGTCTTTGTCCTATTTAGTAAAATGTCTACTGCATGCGGAACCATAACGATCAGAGTGTTATTCATGACTAATCCAGCAGACTGTCGAATGCAGACAGCTGCTGCGGCTGTTGCTCTTAGACAACTTGGCAGTGCCTTAGCCACTGGATCTAGAGTTGCCGAAAAATACGCGCATGGGCGCTGTTTGTCCCCAAAGAGTTGCATTAAGACTGATAATGCACAACCTTCTTTTTCGTGGACATACAATGTAAAAGGCTTACTGTAGTTGGGGTTTCCCAACACAGGAGCCGAACACAATGCATCGCGCAACTCGCGGAAACTCGTCTGACAATCTTCAGACCAAGGCATAGGTTTAGGCGTGTCTTTGCGGAGTAGTGACAGTAAGGGTTTGGCTAGTAGTGAGAAATTCGGTATCCATTGTCTACAGTACGATGTAATGCCCAAAAAAAGCTCGGACACCTCTCAGTGTCCTTGGGGCACTTAGTTCTGTGATTGCCTGTATTCTTTCTGGTGTCAGTCTCCTTCCCTCCTTCGATAAGATGTGACCTAGGTAGGTTACTTCTTGTCGACAAAATTGCAGTTTTGAAAGGGAGACTTTGTGCTTCATGTCACATAGGTGACGTAATAGCGACAACGTAGCTTCCTTGCAAATCTCTTCAGTGTCTGCAGCGATCAGTAGATCGTCTACGTACTGAATCAATGTTGACCCATCTGGCAGTACAATTGTGTCTAGTTGTGTTTTCAGAGCCTGACTGAATATTGATGGACTTTCGCAGTAGCCTTGAGGAGCGCATTTGAAGCGGAAGCTTCGTCCTCCTAAATTGAAGCCGAAAAGGTCTCTACTCTCTTCGGCGATCGGGATGCTGAAGAAAGCGTTCTTCAGGTCAATCACCGAGAACCAAGCTGCTGAAGCTGGAACCATTGTCAATAAAGCAGTAATGTCGGGGACGACTGGAAACTGTGGTATAACTACCTTGTTTACTTCTCGGAGGTCAATCACAAACCTATACACAGGGGGCTGTGAAGGATCAGTACGTTTCAAGACCGGTAAAACTGGACTGTTACAAATGTTTCCTGTTGTTTCCTCGATAACATCTTTATCGACCAAATCATAAACGATCGTTAACAATGCCTGTTCGCAGTCGTTAGAAATTTTGTATTGGGGAATACGTGGCAATCTGACGTTTGCTTTCAAAGTTATGACATACGGTGCTATCTCTAAACGACCTACATCGTTGGAACCATTAGCCCATAGTATATCTGGAAGTGATGACAATTCGGTTGGGATATCTTCTTTTGACAAGTACATTGGAGAAATGACTTTTCTCCCTAAAGTAAGCTGTACTCCCGAGGGAGAACAGTACAAAGTCGCGTACAACCTCTTTAGCAAATCCAATCCTAACAAATTTTCACCGCAACCTGTTGTAAGAATGAGGGGTGCTTCTAATTCACAGGGGCCAACAGAAACGGAAATAGGACTAGAGATCGGGTTTCTAACAGGGGCGCCAGAGAAGCCTACTGAGACATTCATTTCGCCAGACAAAGGTGCGCCAGGAAGTTTTGAGTGCATAATAGAACTTTTTGTAGCACCAGTATCCAGCAGAAATGGCTCTGACACTCCTAAGGTAATTACCTCGACATAAGGTCCATCCTGAGCTACTGGAACTGAAACAACTCCCTCTCTTTGTCCATGGCTGTCCTAGCGATCGTTACCCTCATTGTCGTGTTCGGTGTAATAGTCGTCAGCATAGTACTGAGCTGACTTGGACGATGAATTACCCTGTTGATCAAAGCTATTCATTGATTTCTGAGGTGGAAAAGAAGTTATATTCTGAGTGAAATTTCCACGGCCTCTACCTCTAGAGGCATGCTGAACACCTCTTTCCCTTACACCTTGTGCACCGTTTAAACGTCGTGCAAGAGCCGGACAATTATTCCTAAAATGGCCCTCTTCTTTGCAATACGCACATTGATTCGGGCCATACGTAGGACGCTGATGGGAAAGCTCGTTTCCTTGCGCGTCTCTAGAGTACTGCAGATTCTGTTGATAATTAGGCTGGCTAGCCATACGAGGCTGATAGGCCTGTTGGAGAAGAACTTTAGTTTTCAAATCTTTCGTCTTTTTGTCTGCCTTGTCTAACTCGTCTTTCCGCCTATTTTCATAGTACTGGGCTGTTGCTAGAATCTGCGCTGACGTAGAGACAGCCCAAGCACTTTCTGAGTCTTTTAGTTTAGCACACAATTCAGGAAGCAAATTGTGTACAAACTTGTCTACAAGCAGTCTTTGGCCACCCTCGGTAGCCATATCCTGACCACTATGGTCAGTGAAGGTTTCCTCAAATCTCGTGAAGAAGTCAGACACATTCTCGTCTTTCTTCTGCTTGCACGCGGATAGCTTGTCCCAGTTTACACGTACTTCAGGCATAATTGTCTTCATGTATGCGATAATTCTACCAGGAAGTTCAGCTATTAACGGCTCAGGCTTGAAACCACCGATTTGTCTAGCATCTGTAGTCGCAATGTTTGCCCATGAGTCACCTAATTCTTGGTCATGATCCGTATGACGTATCTTACTCCATAAAGGATGTGGAACAATGTTCCAAACAACATGTCTATATCTGCTAAATTCATTATACATGAGCTTGCAGTTTGGGACAACTCCTTATAATACCCAGTCGGGTTTTTACGGGGATCGGGTAGTGTCTGCTTGAGTGCTAGAACTTCGGATCTTTTCCAGGGGACATGTACCCATACACGCTGGAAATGAGGCAGAACCGTTGGAACTGCGTTTGCATCACCTTCCCTCCACACCGGAGGAACCTCTCTCATAGGGTACTGTCTCGCTCTTTTCCTACTATACGTACCACTGTCAGAGGATGACCCAGAATTACCACCTGTACTTCGATGTGATAATAATATCTCTACTGCTCTTTCAACGTCGGGACCAACTATCATACCCTCCCCAAATTTAAATCGTAACCTACACAACTCCTGCAGGTTGCTCTTCTGACCATTATCTTCCAAATCCTCACACAGGAAAACACACATCTGCTCAAAGACATATCTTTGCGTTGGTTCATCCCATTGACGGAAAACGTTCATGACAGACTCTACATCATATCTCGCTGTATCCATAGCCCAATTTCGTGCTAACTTATTCAATGTTTCCCTTTCCTGATAATCAGGCATTTGGCTTCGTAATTGTCTTCGTTCCGTGTTAGGGGTCGTTTTAGGCGACCGAAAAAGTGGTGAAGGAAAGTTAGTAACAATGCTGGCCATTTTATGCCAGACGAAAGGTGAAAGTGGAGGAATAGCTGGTAGTAGAACAGAGTCACGCAAAGCAGAAACAGAAATGTTCGTAGAACGAGTATCAGAGAGACTAGAAGGTGCGCTAGGCGAAATTTTAGAAGGAACGGTAGGAGAAATAGATGCGATCGGTGAGCCTTGAGGAGGCTGTGCCAAAGAAACAGGAGCCAGCTGAAGAGTAGCTGGTGAGTGCGGTAAAGGAGCCTGTATTACAGCTACCAAAGGTGCAACGAAAGGTTGCGGAGGTGCTGTGGCATTTTGTGCATAGGGTGGCGGAGAATTTAATAGGTGGGACATCAATGGATCTTTCTCGGATCCTTCCTGTTGACCTTTTCCTCTATTTGGCAGCATCGGGTAACATTTATCTATCGCTAGTTTCTTGCTCCTAAGCATCTGTTCGCTCTCCTGCTCTTCCTCGTTATCTCTGTATGCAACGGCAGCTTGCACCATTGACATACCTCTTTTATTCTTTTTTGCTAGTCTTATTTCTTTCTGTTTGGCTTCCTTGCGCCATAAGCGGAAAGAGTCAAACATTGCCGGCCGGGCTTTCTTCTTGAACAATTTGACCTCTAAGTTATCTAATATTTCTTGGTCGAAACTACCATATTGGAGCCATTTTAAAACACCATCCTTGCGGGTGTATTTTATCCATACCTCGTTATATGTGATAGGACCTACGCCGTGCTTCACATAGAGTTCATACATTGGAGTTCCAATTGGAGGAACCGGACAAGAATCTTCCAACTGGGAGTCCTTACTACAACCAAGACAAAACAAGTTTCCAAGTTTGCTAAAACCAGGCATCTTCGCTCACTGGTCTAGCTTCAAACTTCAAAGGATTATCTGTTACGATATTTCTCGTGAATACACGAGTCCTTCGGCTTTGGGGCTTGCAAGTTCCAAATCAAGTCGTATCTCAAGGATACCAAAAACTAAGAACAAACTAAGGACTAGGAGACGCTCCACTTATACTTAACTGAAGTATTTGAAGATCGATGACGTCGCTAGAAGACTCGTCTATCGTTTCGCTCTACCAAGGATCACTGGGTCCAAAACAAGGCGATAGTCAGGGCAGCAGTCCTTCGTAGCCGTCGGGACGCGGGGAACCTCGCAGCAAAGACCTTCGGAACCACGTCGACATACAGGGGTCGCTGAAGTGGCTGGCCGTCCTCCGGAATTTTCACACGAAGCTCCTCACGAACATCTGGCTTGGACCGTCACCGCTTGATATCGCCCCGAGTTGGGCGCCAACTGAGGTAACGGGTTTTTAGGAACCCGCTGGTGTCAGGGGATAACACCCGAAGACCTCTGAGTTCCCTTGTTCCGGACCACAGAAACACGTAGTCTTCTAGTCGCAGTCAAAGATCAAGTTTTATTGGTAGCTACCAAGTAACACGTGTCCCAGAAGTACACCACACAGAGAGTAGGTTCTTGGGAGACTGTTCGTTTTTACAGAACCAGCCGTCTCCTTATATATCAAATATATGGCTTCAAGCAAGAATTCTTGAGTTTATGGTATGGCAACACACATATTTCTACAACAATACAAAGAGCGAAGTCATGTAAGCAAGCCCATATTTTAGATGTCCAGTTTGCTGATAGATTACCCAGTTGGATCGGGAACTCCCATCAGATATAGATGAACCACCAATAAAGGAAGGTACAACCCAGCCATAAAAGCGCCATAAACAAGATACGGGGACAGGTGCGTGTTTGAAGGAAACATGGGCTGTATGTAGTGAATGGTTCGTGGAATGTTATGCGTAGATGCTATCGTATTCGGCCACTGGGCGAGGAGCTGCCTAAACAGGTTTGGCCGAAGACAGTGGAGTCAGTTGGGACAGGTCAGGGGAAAGTCACGAAAGATGGACGTGTCTATTTGGATCAAGCTCGACCTTTAATTGACTTATCATGAGGGCAAGATGCAAGATGGATGCCGTTCACAAAATGGAGTTTAAGGGATGGGACGGAAACTGTGATTTAGGGGTGTTGCCAACCCTCGATTGTAACGCAAATACATAGGAATGATGTCCTAATCATTATCGGTTCGTAGACACCAAAATCGTCTCGGTACGTTGAGGTTTCGTGACACGGGTATTGGACCTCGATATCGGGAAAACCACAGGGTCCGGATTTTGGGAACCACATAGACCTGCATCTTTTCAATCTCTTCCTGAAAATGGAGGAATCCAAAATACTCGTTCATGTCCTGTCTGCCCTGGACTCAGGAGACTGAATGGTATCATTGGATTTTCAGGACACATATTTTCTCATCCTCAACCCTGCGGTTCATGAGCACATTCAGTTTTCTGTGCTACTTTTTGGCCTTACCAGAGCCTCTCAGATTTTCATGAAAGTGAGAGCGTTGGTCACAGCTCACCTATGGTGATAAGTGATTCCAGTCTTCCCCCCTACCTCGACGATTGGCTGTTGAATGCGGGCTCCCCCACACAGTCGTCTCCCACCTCCAGACTACAGCGAACCTTCTGCATTCGCCGGGGTTCTCTGTCAACATTCCAGAATCACACCTGACTCCATCCAGATGCTCCCTTTCATCTGAGCTGTTCTGGACGCTGTGTAGTTTCGGGCTTATTCTCCCATGCTGCAAGCTCCAGGATATTCAGGCTATGATACCAATGTTTCAGCCTCTATCTTGCATTTTGGTGAGACTGACTCTGAGTCTGCTGGGCCTCATGGCCTCCTTCTTATTAGTGACACATGCCCATTGGCATATGCAGACTCTGCAGCAGGACCTGAAGTTCCAGTGGGTGCAGCATCATTGGAATCTCTCTGACATGGTCCAGGTCTCGGAGGGAACTGCAAAAGATTTTCAGTAGTGGCTAACCGGCTGTGATTGAGTCAATAGAAGACACGCCTCCCTTCCCCAACCAGAGCGGACTGTAGTGCAAATGTGTCACTCTTGGCCTGGAGCAGCCATCTGGGAGAAGTGGAGATCAAACGACTCTGGAGTCCAGAAGAATTTGGGCTCCCCATCAATCAGTTGGAGCTTTGGGTGATCCTTCACTCAGGGGAAGGCTGGTAATGGTGTTCACAGGATAAAACAACCCTCATTTGATATTGCAACCAACATAGTGGGTGGGGTTCTGGATCCTTTGTTGAAGAGGCTTTGCGCCTATGAACTTGGCTAAAACAATAGGGCATATGCCTATTGGTTCAACACATAGCAGGCTCTCCCAACGCCAAAGCGTACAAACTTAGCTGTCAATGCCTAGCAGATCACAAATGGTGTCTCCATCCGGAGGTGGCACAAGGTCTTACCCAAGAGTAGGGAGATCCATGATTAAATCTCTTGGCCTCTACCAACAACTGCAATGTTAGCAGTTTTGCACACTGGAGTTTTCAAGGGGGCTGTTGCTTTGTAATGCTTTTTTGTCTCAAAGGGGGCTCCGGCCTACTGTACACCTTTCCTCCAATACCATTATTGCCCAGAGTTCTAAAGAAGATCAGGAACGACTGGCCCCAAGTAGTTTTTGTGGCTCCGGATTGGGCATGGAGAGTCTGGTATCCCGAGATGTTGCGTAAAAGCACTGTGGGTGGGTCTTTTCTTGTTGCAGCAACGGGGCAGGGTTCTGCACCTGACCTTGAAAACTCTTTGCCTTCGTGCATGGAGATTTAATGGCTACAGCGGACAGATTTTGACCTTCTTCCCAAAGTCTGCTATGTTTTCTTGGCAGTCAGGCATGCCTCCACCACAAGGGCATACCCCTGCCGTTGGAGCAAGTTTGTGGCATGGTGTACAGATAAATATGGGCCCCCATTTCCCAGGTTCTTTGTTTATCATTCTTAACTTAGCCCAGCAGGACTCTGCTTTGGGCATGTTAAAAGGTCCTCTTTCTGCCATTTTGGCATTTCTTCAGTTGCTAGAACAGTCATCCCTTTTCAAATCCCCTATTGTACGTAGGTTCCTGAAAGGTCTCCAGCATTGTTCTCACCAACACCTATTGTTCTCACATTTCCAATGTGTGCCCCCTTTGAGCCACTACACAACTGACCACTCAGTTTCTCACAAGAAAAATGGCCTTCCTAGTGGCAATAACATCTACCCAGAAGGTCAGTGAGTTACAGACACTGTCGGTTTATACTCCGTATCTTAACATCTACCCAGACAAGCTGGTCCATCGGACTCTTGCATCTTTTTTTACCAAAGGTAGTAACTCCCCTTCACGGAGGCCAATCCATCTTCTGCCTACCTTTTACGCTCATCCTCACTCCTCTAAAGAAGAGGAGAGACTCTATTGGTTGGAGTCAGAAGGAGCATTGTCGCTCTACCTTGACTGAACAAATGAGCTCCAGATGGATGACCAACTCTTTGTGATGTACGTCGGAGCAAAGAAAGGGAAGGTGGTGCAGAAACAGACCAGCTCTTGATGCATATTGCCCTGCTTGAAGATCTACTAGGCATTGGCCAAAAAGCAACCTCCTGAAGGTTTGGGAACTCATTCTACCAGAGCCATGGTTATGAACTGGCTGAGTTCCTGTCCTGGATATCTGTCTGGCAGCAACATGGGCTTCCTTACACACGTTTATGAAGCATGTTTGCCCAGACAGTGAGTTACCGTGTGATGGTCACTTTGCTCGTTCGGTTCTACAGGACTTCTTAGTCTTATCCATATATCAGCACCTCCTCTGGAGAGATAATGCCTGGGTATCTAGTCTAAGGTAAGGTCTCTGTCTGATGTACAAATTACTTACCTTCTGTAACGTCTTATCTGGTACAGACTCTATTTAGCTGCTGATTCATTACCGACTCACCCATCCTCTCTGCTCTGCGAACGGATTTTAGAGTAAAGGATTGTCCCCTTTTTCAGGGGCCCTAGCTTAGCGCACCAGTGGCCAGTGTTGTTGGTGGCTCTGCGCTTCTGGTGTGGAAAGTTGTGAAAAAAACACTAACTGCAGCATTCTGGGGTGGCTCCTACAATGGCTCCGTGCACGTAGTTTCTGATGCAGACAACTCCGACAATACCGCGCTGAGCCCAACTATGCCATGTACTGGTGTGCAGGGGTACTGCTCACCAAAAGTTTCCAGATCCAGTCTGAATCCTGGGAAATATTTTAGATGATGGGGAGGTTGACAGGGAAGGCTGTGGAGCAGCATAGGGAGCACTGCATGCTTCAGTTGTGTCATAGGAGGGGGTCAGGAAGGGCAGATGGCTGGGGCTTGGCTATGCTTGCTTCCCTCTTTCAATTTTACCAGTTATATATTTCTTTCTGGTAGAATTGGGTTTGGCATTCCCACAACCGTAAAATTCAGGTGCGGGAACACCAGGCCAGTTGCGAGCAGGAACAGTGATATTTACCACTCAATCTGACTTGTAATCAGGACAAAAAAGTATAACTCAAAGTAGTGACTTTTATTGTTAATTGTGTAGTGAACAGAAGTTCTAAAAAGTTACTTACTCACAGGAGAAGTTACTTACCTTCGGTAACGCCTGATCTAATAGAGACTATCTAGCCGCAGGTTAATTACCTTAAAACCTTCACTGTCCTATGAGTTTTAAGATGGAATCTAAGATGACAATAATGAATGTCTGTATCGATTTGAGACTTCTGGCATTACCTTCTTTTTTTCTGTTTAGAAATTTTTTATTTATCATTTGAAAGATAACACAAAAGAAATGTCATGCATGTAAGGAAAAAATACATAAGACTGCGTATACATGTCATATGTGATCACAAATAATTTTATAAGTAAGGGGGGAAAGAGAAAGAGGATAGGGAAGATAAGGGAAAAGAAAAGAGGAAAGGAAAAGAGAGGAAAGAGGGAAAAGAATAAAAGAAAGAGATGATCAGGATTAAAATGTGGGATTAGTAGAAAGTAAGGAAGTAGGAGATTTGGAGGAAAGATAAGTGGTGAACGGAAGCCAAAGAAGATCAGATTTAATTTTTAGGGGGACAGAATTGGATGATGCAATAGAAATTCAGTGTTCATCACAAATAAAGTTCCACCAAGTATGCACAGAGAGCTTTGAGTTATCTTTCCAACACGATAAAATAACTTTAAATGCAAGAGCAAAAACAGGTCCAATAACTTAGCAGAAGAGGATACAATAACAATATCATCGGATAAAGAACCTAAAAAAACATTCAATAAAGATAATGGGGCGGAGCAAGAAAACATTGGCATGCAGATATTCCATACTTCAGTCCAAAATGATAAAACAGAGGAACATTCGTATAATTGATGTTTAAGAGTCCCAGTTTCTTTGGAGCATGACCAACATAACGAGGAAGAAGTATGGGAAAACTTATGTATACTAACTGGGGTAATAACAACCCTATGATATATGAAGAATAAAGATTGAGTAATACGTGCAGCATTAGATACCTTAAAAAGTTTGGACCATAACCGATCCCACAATGCAACAGAGAGGGAGACATCGAGGTCAGTCTCCCAAGCGTTCTCTACATTCGATTTAGGGCGGTCAGAGACATTTGATAACAAAATTGAGTAAACAAGAGCAGCTTTGGGTTGGTGAGTGGAAAATAAAGAATACAATGGGGTGGTAGGGATAAAAGAAGGAAAAGCGACAGGCAGGGAAAGGGCTGGCATTACCTTCTACACTGTCCCTTCTACCTCCATTAACGTTCTGTTCAGAGCATGGCCCGTACAAATGGGTGCATTAATCCACATGAAAGTAGAGTTTTCATGCTTAATTGTACCACTTAAATCTGCGTCTGCATAGGTATTTCCCATTTTATGGGAGTCAACTTGTAATTGAACACTACTCACAGGATGTTGCTGCTTTTGTTACCAGTTTTTATAGCTACAGAGTTTCCACCTCTTTAGTGCAGTGCAACCTGTAATCTGGCCCTTATTTTGTTGCTTGTTTTTATAGCAGTATTATTCGGACTGTGCTGTATTTTGTAAGACACAAACCTTCCCTGTTTTTGATCGACATTTCAACATTGTCTCATGTGGTCAAAATGTTTGCACAATTTCCTATTGATGCCCATGACACAAAAGTATCCTAAATACCGCTGCATTTACACAAATGTTTCTGGTCATTCCTGAGTCAGAATTAATTTGATGTATTCTGTCTGACTTTATCTCTGTCCTTCTCTCTCCAGTAACTCGCATCGTCCGAGTCATTGGCCAGCTCCGGGGAAACATGCTCCTGATTGGCATCGGCGGCAGTGGGAGGGAAAGCTTGGCTCGCTTGGCATCCTGGATCTGTGTCTACAATGTTTTTCAGATTGAAGTAACAAAGTCCTACCGCAAGCAGGAATTTCGAGAAGGTGAGTCTTCTAAGAACCACTGGGTAGTGCATTGAACAATTGATGGTGGTGTAGTGAAACACATTTATACAGATTGACTGTGGTGTCATTGGAATATTTATGTTTTAACCTTAGACTGGCACATGTTGGATCTCAAACACCTTATGATGTGTCACCGGAGAACCACTGGGTATCTCATTGAGCAATTGATGGTGGTGTAGTGAAACATTTTCACACAGATTGACTGTGATGTATTTGAGATATATATGTAATAGCATTGGACTGGTACTTTTTGCGTTGCATGCACCTTATTACAGGAATTATCAATGAAAACTGGGTAACACATTAAAGAATTGATGACGGTGCAGTGAGACATATCCATACAATTGACTCCGGTATCATTGAGATATGTATAGACTAACCTTATATTGGCACATGTTGGACTGCATACCCCTCACATGGGAAGCACTTGATAGTGCACTGAACAATAGATGCTCATGCAGTGAAACATATTCACTGAAAATGTGGTGTCACTGATATCATGCATGTAAAAGAATTGGAGTGGCACATGCTGCATCATATGTGCCCTATGACATGAGTCAGCTTTTAACGATATGCGCTGTATGACATGAGTCAGTTCTGAACCACTGTGTGCATATGAGAAACACAATCCTTATAATAGCTGGTCTTGCAATAAAGAACATTTACACAGATGATTGACAGCATTGTGATTGAGAAGTATGAAATAGCATTGGACAGGCACTTGTTGCATTGCATGTACCTTATGCGATGAGTCACTTGAACACCACTGGGAAATACATTGAACAATATATTGTCGCGAGGTGAAACATTCACACAGCTTAACTGTGGTGTCATTGGAAGTTATTTGTTGTAGTATATGGGATAGGTGATAGTACGCGCGCTATGCTGCTGTGATCTTAAGCGTGCAGCGCTGATAACTATTTTAAAACTACCGCTTATTGTATCTTGGTTTTGTTTAATTTTGTTTCCCCTGATTTTAATAATATTACCGCTGTGCCCCCACACTTGCACTGTAATTGTGCCCTCACCGCGTTAGAGCGGAGTTTGTTACCTTGTTGCCTGCTCGCTGGCGCCTGGTCGCCATCTTGGGGGTGGCTACTGCTGAACGCGCCACTTGCCTGAGCGCTCTAGCGCTTTGCAGGAGTCCAGGTGAGCCTATACTTAAAGCTCACTCCATGCGCGCAGCGGTGACGCGCAGCGGTAGCGCCTGACTCGCGCCTGAGTCAAGCCAGAGTCTGCTCGTCTGCGCTCGTCCGCGCAAGGAAGACGCAGGACGCGGCAGGACACTATTGTGCGGCAACCATGATCTATCAGTATTCCAGTCAGGCTCTCCACCTGATTAGACGAAGACTACCCTCTTGTTCGCACGTAGCTCAGCATCCCCTGTGCGGCCCTCATACCTGCCCCTGTGGATGGTGGGATCTATCGGCACCGACGATGGCCCCTAGCCAGGTACTGCTGCACTGTAAAAAGAAACCTTTACCTTTTAGTGCCGTTAAATTGTGGCACCATAATGTCAGATCCTTGCCGAAACATCATCGAGATATTTATGAACTCATCTCCTTAGAAGGTCCTGATATCTTCTTCCTGACGGAGACCTGGCTGGGTGATGAGGATACGGCCATTATTAATCTGGCCCTTCCCCCGGGTTACGCATGCCATACATTAAATCGTAAGGAGAGAGGTGGAGGCATTGCCGTGGCCTTCAAAACTTGCTTCACCTGCACTTGGAAGCCTATGGTCTTGGCTGGAGCAGAGTGTGCCCACTTTTCCATCAGTGTTAGTCAGCATCAAACACTTTCAGGCCTTTTGATTTACCGCCCTCCGGGGAGTGATAGTGCTTTCAGGAAAGCCCTTCCTGAGCTGGTAAGCTCTCTCTCACTGCTCTCTTCTAATATTACCATCATTGGCGATCTCAACATACACTTTGATGCCACGGAGATACCAGTGGTGAGAGGTCTGCTGGATGACCTTGAAGCAGTACAACTGCTCCAACTGGTCCGTCATCCGACTCACGAGGGAGGCCATATCCTCGATCCGGTTTTTACAAATTTGCAACTGGCCGAGGTTTTACCTCCTAGACCCATGGGATGGAGTGATCATTTCCTCATTGAGCTTTCTGTCACAATGGTGACACAATCTACTGGGAAGCCGGATAAAACATCTTTCAGGCGGCCCTGGAAAAAGCTCAAATTGGAGGATTTCCACCGTCTTTTGATCACTACACCTCTGGCTCTCACGGATGACGTTGTAACCGGGTATACCATCTTCTGCGCCTGGATTGTTAAAGTCCTTGACGTATTAATCCCAGCCGGTTGGAGCAGGAATCGACATTCTCAGCCTAACCCCTGGTACACGGAGGCACTCGGGTGTATCAAAGCCACCTGCCGACAAGCCGAAAGAGCATGGAGGAAGAATTATGATAAAGACCTGAAAGTATGCTACTTGGCCAAGGTAAAGAAATATCATAGAGCTGTTTGCCGGGCCCGAGCTGACTACTATGCACGGGAGTTTCAGGCGAGCTCTAACCTGTCCAAACTGGTTTTTAAAGTTTTGAAGGAGCTCACAGCGAACAGACTTCCTATTACGGAGATCTGCTCCCTTGCTCACTGTGAGTCGTTAGCCAGCTTCTTTGTGGAAAAAGTAAATGCCATCTATCGCTCTTTTCCCAAAGCTGATCCTGGCATTACGATTTAGACATTGCGTACTTCGCAGTGCTTGGCATTTCTCCCTACACCATCGGAGCAGGAGTTTAATCTCCTAGCAGCCAGGGTCAAGTCTGGTTCACCAGATGACCCTTTGAGACCTGCCCAGTTTATGGACTCGGCGTCCTTTTGCCTTCCTCCCATTCGCCATCTGGTGGAACAATCCCTTACCACCGGCTTAGTTCCTCCTAGTTGGAAGGCTGCCTGTGTCATGCCCATCCTAAAGAAGCCTGGATTGGATCCGTTGATGCCGGAGAGTTATCGACCTATCTCCCTTCTTCCCTGGGTGGCAAAGATTACAGAGTCCCATGTTAATAACATCTTAACAAACCATCTGGAATATGTACATCTATTAGATCCTACACAGAATGGCTTTAGATCTGGACATAGTACAGAGATGGCACTTTTATTTATGGTCGAACATCTCCGCTCTGTACTAGATGCAGGTCAAACGGCGGCACTGGTCCTTTTGGACCTTAGTGCCGCCTTTGACACTGTATCTCATACCATTCTTATTCGAAGGCTTGGTGAGGCGGGCATTTCAGGCAGGGCGCTGGATTGGTTCCAATCGTTCCTTTCGGAGCGATCTTTTCAGGTTGTAGTGCCACCGTTCAGATCCAAGTCCCATGCCATCACTCAAGGAGTTCCACAGGGCTCGGCATTGAGCCCCACTCTCTTCAACCTGTATGTTCAACCTTTGGCGGAGGTTGCGAAGAGTTGGGGTCTCACTATGGTATCTTATGCCGATGATACCCAGTTGGCGGTGGCTCTTAACGGGGACTCTGACCAACTGGCGTCGAGCTTTGCGGATGGTTTGAGGGCTGTTGCTAGTTGGTTTACTTCCAACTGTTTACAACTTAACGCCCTCAAAACTGAGGTGATGGTGCTAGGGAAACATCCTGATTGGTGGGGTGCCAGCTGGTGGCCTAAGGAGCTGGGACCTCCTCCTAAACCGGTCTCTGAACTCAGAAATCTTGGCATCTGGTTAGACTCCAAACTAACCTTCTCGGTCCATACTAAGAAGGTGGCATCCACATGCTTTGGCATCCTGCGTGGTTTGAGGCCTATCCTCAGATTTTTTGATTCCCCCACCCGCCAGATGGTAATCCAAGCTCGCGTTCTATCGAGGCTCGATTACGCGAGCTCACTGCTCTTGGGTGCCAACCAGGCGGAAGTATCGCGACTTCAACGGGTGCAGAACGCGGCAGCTAGAGCCCTGGTGGGCCTGCTGCGCTTCTGCTCAGCCCGTAGTACAATTTACAATCTGCACTGGTTGCCAGTAATCAGGCGCATAGAGTTCAAGGCCCTCTGTTTTGCCTTCAAAATTCTCAAATCTGACACCCCTATCATCCTTCAGCACCTTCTGTCTTTGTATATTCCATCACGCAGTCTTCGTTCTGCTGGCCAAAATCTGGCAATTGTCCCCCGATTCCAGAGATGTAGATTGGGCGGCCGATCGTTTATGGTCTTGGCCTCCAAGCTATGGAACTCACTTCCTGCCTATATTCGCACCCTGGATGATCTTTTTGCTTTTAGGAAAGCTGTCAAAACTTATTTCTTTCCTCTGCCTTATTAATCACTCCTAATTTCTTTCTGTGTTATTAGTTATGTTGCCTTCTCCAGTTATAGCGCCGGGACGCCCCTTAGCTGGGGCAGCTGTGCGCTCAAAAATTCAAATAACATAACATGACATAATAGCACTGATCATGCACTTACTGCATCACATGCACCTCATGATGTGAGTCACATAAGAACTACTGGCTAACACATTGAAAAACAGATAATTGTGAACTGTTGGACCTTACTTTGCGTGTTTTCCCCCAACGTTTGCCTTTCAGCCTCCTATTTTGCTGACTTTGTTTTTGCTGGCTTTATGGTTCTGCACACTTTACTACTGCCAACCAATGCTGAAGTGCTTGTGCTTTCTCCTTTAAACATGGTAAAATTAGCTTACACCCAATTGGCATATTTAATTTACTTGTAATTCCCTAGTAAAGTGGTACTTCATGTAACCAGGGCCAGTAAATGAAATGCTACTAGTGGGTCTGCAGCACTGATTGTGCCATTCACTTCCTTTAAACATGTCTCATTGCAGACTGTGTTTGCAGTTTTAAACTGCCATTTCAGCCTAACAAGATAAACATTTTTGACAGGTGCAAACCTTTTTTTTTAATGCACATAAGTCACCCTTAGTGTAGGCCCTGAGCTGCCCAGAGGGCAAAGTTCTGTCTATTTAAAAAGTTGAACATGTGCTGTTACGTTTATCTGAAAGAGCTTATTAGTTATAGATTCCTTACTTTAGGATTACCCCCTGGTGCCAGAATGGATCCAGAGAATATTTTCCTCAGCAGTACAATACACTGTGCATCGGTAGGTGGTGTCGGTGGACTCTTCGTCGGTGTCGTGGTCGCCGGGATGACTTCGCGGTGCCTACTTAGATGCCGCCCCTGCAAGCTGACGTAAGGTCTTTCTTTTTCCGCGCCAGCCTAGTGCAGATCCGTAGAGAGCTTGCCTCTCAGTCACTTTTTGACTAAACTTTTTCAACCTTTGTTGACTTCTTTTTTTGACTCTTCAACTCCTAGTGCGTGAGGGATGTCCCATTGTCGGGCCGGCTTCAAGCCCTGCGAGGTCTTTCACAAACTGATGTCTGTGACGGACCCACACCTCGTGTGCCTCTGGTGCCTGGAGCATGACCACGACATGAAGTCGGGCTCTGGCTGTCGGCCAAGAATCCGAAGTCTTTGCGGGAGCGGTCCCGAAAGCTTTTGGAGCCCGACAGTCGGCTACACGTCACTCCCGGTCTCGCGTGAGAGGAATATCTCGAGTCCGGTCGCAGAGCCACCACACCTCATCCAAGTCTTAGCACTCCTTGGGTAAGTCGAAGCACAAGAAGAAGGCGAAGAAGCACCATCGCTCTTTGCCTTCTCCCTGTTGGCTGGCTGACCCGACTCGGGACCCGGAGCGTCGTTTCTCTAAGGCTCTGTCTCTGGTGCCTCATTTAGGGACAACTCAGCGCCTCCCCCGTTTAAGGGAGGCAGAGCATCCCCTGCCCAGCTTCGTACGTTATACGAAGCCCTCCGCCGAATCTTTGGGGAGCCCGACTCCGCTGGTGCGCCTTAGTGCCCTGCAGAGCCGGTTGGGAGCCCTGGGTTCCAGTCTTTCCCTATTTCGACGACTGGCTGTTGATGGTGGGCTTGCCTCAGGCTGACTTCTCCCACTTTCAGACTACGGTGGACCTCCTTCATTCACTGGGGTTCACTATCAGCATGCCAAAGTCACACCCAATTCCCTCTCAGTCGCTCCTTTTCATCTGGGCTGTTCTGGACACAGTGCAGTTTTGGCCCTCGTTCTTGCTTTGAATTACTATAGCGCCATCTTTGTCCGCTGGTTTTATTACAAGGGGATCCTTTTTACAGAGTGAGTCTAGAGCTTCTCTTTCCTGTCTGGTAAGGTTTTGGAAGATTTTCCTTTTTGGTTGAAATTCTGCAACTTCTTTTATGACTGCTTCTTCAATGGCTAGTACTGCTGGGTGGGGAGGGGGGGTTAATGAGGGTGGAGGTTGGAAACCTGATTTTTTTCAACAAGTTTGGGTGGCCTTCCTTGGTTTCTGTGTGTGGGAACTTGCCAAAGAATGCTTAAAGGCAAATATTATGAAAAAATCACTCCAGCTCTAATCTCATTTTGAATTTGTCCATCTGTGTCGTTGGGACAAATCCCAAACCTTTGTTGAGTACCCCAAGTTCTGTTGAAGATAATTCTTCTGTGGTGAGACTGAAGTAAAAACGGATACGTGGTTGCCACAACTACTAGATACCCACTTCATGCTTTCTAATCAGTTTTTTCTCTTTTCCTCTCTGTGATAAATACCTGCACTCCAGTGTCTGACTACAGGGCCTATCCCCTGCGCCCCCTGATAAGTACAATGTATTTATAACCTGGGTAGGCCAACAATGGAACACAAGTAAATGTTTGTGTCAATGTCTTCACATGTATGTTGGAATAATAATGCATGTCACGGCCATACGGCCTCCAACCATTGTGGTTTCTCTATGTCTCAGTTTGTTTATCAATTACATTTAACACCATTACGATTACAATGTGCTTGCTTTTATGCCATATTTTGGTGCCTACATATGAGATAAGCCCAGAATTCGGACACACATGTGCAAAAAGTACAGAGTACACTTTGAAACTCTTAGCCTGTAAAGAATATTTCCAACAGAGCGCAACATATGACAAATATACAAGTTTTTTCATGATTAGGTAGTTATGAGCAACATGTAAATGAGATTACACTGCAATTTCAATCAGCAGGTATTTCCTTAAGACAGCAAGTACATGTCTTTTGTTTGCATGCTGAAGCTGACATTTAGCATATTATTAAGCAGTCACCTGTATAGTTAACGGGGTTGTGTCACTAGGGAATTTCCTTTTTCTAGTATCGCCCTGAAGAATGCCCAGGACCTATATAGGCCATTAGAGTAAGGACATTAGGTAAATGTTGGCCCCGCAGCCGGTTTTCTCTGGGTCGGGAATATCGGACCCGGTGTTCCCAGCCAGAAGGAACAGCCACTAAAATTCATTGAGGCTTCGGCTGCCAAGCCTCTGCCCCGCCGACGCCGCACCTCTTTCTACGGCAAGCATGCCATGCTCTCCCTGCCAGGGCACTTCCCGCTCCCTACCTCAGTCACCCCAACCCCCCGCTTTTACTCCCACCCTGCGGAGAAGCCCCTGCTCCCGCTTGCTACCCGCTTCAAGCGCCATGCCGAATTCTGTGGCAATTCAGTAGCACGCAGTTATTCCCCACTCCAAGCGGTCTAACTGCTAGTTGCCCAGTAGCGTTGGGGTGTTTCCACATAGGGCTGGCAGTGACAGGTGTGGGCGCCAGGACTGTCGGGCCTTGAGGCGGGGAGCTGCTGGGATGCCAAGGGCAGACCCAGCGGCCGCTGCCGTGGGAAGCTTTGCCTCTTTCCCCCATCCGCCACAGTAGCTGTGATTATTCCCTACCCTGAGAGTTTTGCTAACGGGCTGCAATAATAATTGATCCCTTAGAATTGAGAGTACTGCAGAGTAGAAAGTTATGATGACTGCTGACTCGCTGAGACTTCATAGCCTTGAGAAGCTCAAGCTAACGGTGACGACTGTCTGTGACCTTGAATATCTAAATTAATCGGCCACAGAAATACACACACATATCTCCTCCTCACCCTCTTCCATTTACTGGGCTCTTCGGAGCTGGGGATCCAGGCGGTATTCAGGAAGTGATGTCATAAGAGGTTATAGCGTTCTACTTCTAGATCAAGGGGGGGTTCATCTCCATTGACATCAGGAGATGGTGAGGCATTTCTTGTTCTCGCCTAACATCCCATTGAAAAAGGTTCAGTGTATTGTCTATGTGGATGAGCTGCTGGGCGGTTGGAAATGTTCCAGGATCTGATAGATGAAAATGTCCAGCAGAGGTATCCAACTCAGGTCCAGAAGGGTCAGCTTTCAGTCAGCTTTTCATGATAATGACTGGCTGTTAAACTGTACTATTTACATAGATGGCGTGTAAATGAATTCTATGTGGCTATCCTGAGACTTGAGGAATGGATCCCTTTCTCTTCGACCTATGGTTGATCCCAGCCAGGCTGAAATGTACACGATCTATTGTTAAACAGGTAAGGAGCGCACCCCATATCCAAGAAGGTTGGACGAGATAGCCAGCACTGTAGGAAGTTGCAGAGATGATCTTGCAATGTAGGTCGATGCAGAAAGTTCCACATTCAAAGTTAGGTAACAGTATTTCTCCCGTACGAGAGTCCTGTATTAATTTTCGTACTGATTCAGATAATTACCCTTCAGGAAAGGAACTTAGGAAATTTGTAGACCTTTACATTGGGCAAGGTGTCATGGGACTGCATTTGTAAACTCTAAATACTTGACACATGAGCGAACAGAATTATTTGTTTGTTTTCAGATTTCACAGTGACCTAAGTTAGTAATCATATTTTGTACATAGAATGGCTTCCACGTGGGAACTTACTTTTGGCAGTCCAAACTGTAGTCCATAATGAATTATCCCCATAATGAACTTTGAGCTTATTCCCTTGCAGATATTAAAAGGCTCTATCGCCAGACCGGTGTGGAAGATAAGCCTACAGTGTTCCTCTTCAACGACACCCAGATCGTGGATGAGGCTTTTGTGGAAGATATCAACAACATCTTGAGTTCTGGAGAAGTCCCCAATCTTTACAAGGCTGATGAGTTCGAAGAGGTGTGTCCTTTGATTCAGGCACTTGAATGAGCCCGGCAGCCCATACTCTACTTCTTAATATAGCAGGGAGGGTTGTATGATGTTTCAACGCATGCTTTTACCATGCATGCCTTTACAACGCAGGTATTACAACGCAAGTCGTTACAACGACTTGCGTTGGGGGGCGCTGGATAGTGGAATAGTTAAATTTTCTATTCCAACTCCAGTCCCCGTGGATAATAGGGAAGGTTTTGGATAGAAAATTAAACTATTCCCTATCCAACAGCGCCCTCCAGCGAAAGTCGTTGTAACGACTTTCGTTGTAATTCCTGCGTTGTAATGGTAGTGCGTGGTAAAAGTTTCGTGGTAAACGATGTTCCCCGCAGGGAGCAGTGTAAAGCAGAATGGTGAATGTTGGGAGTGATAACTGAGTGATGGTTTAAAGAGTGCTTCAGGTTATAATTAATAGTACTTGTTTTGAATCTCCAGTGGATAACCTTTTGAGTGGAAACAGACCAGGTGGGATGTCCAGCTGAATAGCACTTTGGTGTCTTGTTCTGAATCTCCAGTGGATTACTTTTTCAGTAGAGACAGACCAACCTTTTGAGTAGAGACAGACCAGGTTGGATGTCCAGCTGAGTAGTATTTTGGTCCCTTGTTCTGAATCTCCAGCGGATAACCTTTTGAGTACAGACAGACCAGGTGGGATGTCCCTCTGAATAGTACTTTGGTCCCTTGTTCTGAATCTCCAGCAGATAACTTTTTGAGTAGAGACAGGCCAGGTGGGATGTCCATCTTATCACAGTTCTGATGGTAGAGAAGCATCTGTAAAAGGTGAATTTTGCACCATCCTGTATGTAAATTGTGACTTGTTTGGAGCTGCAACCTCTGCTCTGGGTGTGATTGCCAGAAAAATATACAACAGATTTTTCTTTGCAGATAAACAATACGAGCCGATCTCCTTCATTCTGAAAATCACTAGTAATGAACCCTTCAACGGCTTGAAACCTTTTCTGCTAGTTTAGTGGCACCCTTTCAGAGATGCGGCCCCCTGTTTCTAGTAATATTGCGCTTTTGAGGTTGTATGGTACCACTGCAGATGCTATGCTAACACGTCTGCTGATGTGAGGGCTGCAGACCGTCTCACTGTGGAACAGACACTCAACTGACATGACCCTAATGTGAAAGCTGCTGAAAGTGTTGGACCTACCACTGGTGGGTGATATCTAGTGCCCTTTCCTTCATCCGGGACAAGACAGCAGCTTCGTGGGAAGCAGATGCTGTGCATGACCTTGATTCACCTGAATGCCCGAGATAGCAGAAGTGACCTCCCTCACCCTTTGACTGCTGATAGCATCAGAGGCCTGAACCCTTGTCCCACCTTTTAACCACCAGACACGATCATGTTTGCTGCCGAGGTGCTAGGGCAAGAAAAATAAACTACAGTCTCATAACTGCCACGCTCGCCTTGCCACAGGGAGCGAAGGCAATGTAGGCATGGTAGCTCCTTTCTTTTGTAACCATGCATGTCATTTCACCAAAAGACCTTGACTAAAAGGAGAAATCATGCATCCTTTGACCCCCCTCCCCCCATACCTGTCTTTGTCCTAACCTCTGCACGGGCTCCGGCCCTCAACAGCCTCCGATTCCTTTCTAATAGAATAGGAAAAGTGGGGGAAAAAGTGAAAAGTATAGAAACTCTGTGTTGAAATTATTTATGAAGAAAATTTCAAACAAATTACAAATGCAGATACATATGCAGAAGAAGGAATGATATACAATATAAACGAGGAAGGCATTCCTAAATTATGTTAAAATAGATGTAAAAAAAATATCCTCTAGTATTCAGAAAGTTTAGTTTAGTAAAGAAATAAGAAGGGAAAGAAGAAGAAAGGAAAAAAGAAATAAGAAGGGTAAGAGAGAAAGAAAGAAAGAAAGAAAAAAAAAAAAAAGGAAAACCCCAGAGTAGCAATCTAGTTATAAAGAAGAATGAAAGCAATAAAAAGAACGATACGAGTCAAATTTTTTTTTTTAAATAAATAGATGAGTAAGATAAAAGAAACATGGTATAAGGAAAAAGAGGTAAGATTAGGAAGGAGTAATAGTCGCAGCAGAAGAAGAAGTAGAGGCAGAATCATTATCGACTGTGGTTTCCAAGAATGGGGACCATACTTGAAGAAAAATGGAAGCTTGGTCCTGTACATTATAAATTATACGCTCATATGAAGCTGTTTGTATCATTGCCACCAACCATTCCTCCTGAGAAGGAGGTAGGGAGGATTTCCAGTGACGCAGTATACACATTTTTGCCGTGGCTAAAGCAGTGTGTAGAAGGCGAACCTGTGGTTTGGTAAACTTGGGAAGGTCACGAAAGTCATGTAAAATTATGTTTGCAGAGGTAAAGGGTAGGGGCAATGCCATAGAATGAGCCAAGGTATTTCTTATGAAAAGCCAGTATGATCTAGTACGAGGGCATTCACATATAATGTGCGTGATGTCACACCTGGAAGCTGAACATCTCCAACACAAGGAATGCGAAAGTAAATTAGCATGATGCAGTTTAACCGGAGACCAGTGCCATTCATGAAGGATTTTAAAAATACTAAATTTAAGGCGGGCTTCTCTAACACTCTTATGCAATCCTTCTAAAATAAGATCCCATTAAGTATCTGAGCAGGTCACAGAAAGACGTGTTTGCCGTTTTAATTGAAGAGCTTTGGACAAAGGTAGCGAAAATAAAGGGTGTAGAAAAGTCTTGTAGAGACCAGAAGTGACACCCTTAAAAGTGCCCCATAAATTCAGATAAGCTAAGATAGGAGAGGCGGATAACAACTCAGGCGGGGAACTTATATGCTTTGTAATAGCCTGTTGGAGGTGAGAGTATTTACAGGATTGAGTAAGTGGCAGATGAAATTCTTCACTCAATTGGGAGAAGGATTTGAAATGGTCACCATGAAACAACTGTTCCAGGGAATGAATACCCGCTTCTTGCCATAAAGGCCAAAGTAGAGTTCGACCTCTCACTCGAATAGCTGAATTAGACCATACAGGAGCATTAAAGTGAAGCCGCGGATTAGACTTAAGGAGACGATGACTTCTTTGCCAGGACTTAAACATGGCAGACAAAATAGGGTTTTTGGGATCAAGAGAACTAGAACCCTTGCCATATAAAAGGGATAAACCAGGACCAGATGCCAACAAATGACGTTCAAGTGGTACCCATTGAGGAACGTCCTTGAACTTAGGTAAAAAGAAAGAGAGGTGGGAAAGATGAAGGGCAAGAGAATAGTGCTCAATAGATGGAAGACCTAAACTGCCATATAGTTGGTGAGCTTTTAATTTTGCAAAGGCGAGACACAGTTTAATTGTTCCCCATATGAAAAGTTTGATTTTTGAATCAATGGACCGGAGAGTAGACAAAGGAATAGACAGAGGGAGCATACCCAGAACATAGAGAAAGCGCGGTAAAGTAACCATCTTAATTGCCTGAACCCGTCCCCAAAGGGATAAACCTAAAGCCTTCCACTTATCGAAGTCCCCTTGCATTTGTGTGATCAAGGGAGTTAAATTGTCTGTTACAACATTATCTAATCCTCTGTTGAGGAGAATACCCAAGTACTTAAGTCTACAAGGTTGCCAGTGAAATGGAAAACCCGAAATTGCTTCTTTTGTAGTACCTAAGGACATAGGTAAGGCTTCACTTTTATCCCAATTGATCTTATATCCAGAAAAAGAAGAGAAGTCCTCAATAATACGGAGAAGAGCAGGGAGAGATCGCGGAAGATCAGTAAGTGTAAGAAGAATATCGTCCGCATATAAATATATTTTGGAATGAGCAATTGGAAGAGGAACACCCACCACATCAGCCGATTGACGAATTGCAGCAGCCAGTGGTTCCATAGCCAAAAGAAAGAGGAGAGGGGATAGCGGACAACCTTGACGGGTACCCCGCTGAATAGGAAATGAAGTGGAAAGAAAGCCCCCACAATTAACTTGGGCTGATGGGTTGTCGTAAAGTAGACGCACCTTGGCTATGAATTGATCGCCTAATCCAAATTTTTGCATGATGGTAAAGAGGTATTCCCACTCAATACGATCAAATGCTTTTTCAGCATCTAAAGAAAGAAGGAGGGCATCATCTGTAGGATTTTTGGCGGACCATAGGGCATGGGAGAGGGTACGTAAATGATTACGGGAGGAACGACCGGGAACAAAACCTACTTGAGAGTTATGTATTAAGGAAGGCAAAACCTTGCGAAGTCGTGAAGCTAGAATGCTGGCAATAAGTTTAACATCAGTATTCAACAGAGATATGGGGCGATAACTACTACACAAAAGAGGGTCCTTGCCGGGTTTTGGCAAGACTGCTATGAGTGCTTTGTTAAGGATAGAACCCAGAGAGGACTCCCCCATAGCTTCCTCAAAAGCGGCATGAAGAGTATCAAGCATAGACTGACCAGTCCATTTAAAAAATTCAGGAGGGAAACCATCATCACCTGGAGCTTTATGATATGGTAAAGAAGAGACAGCTGAAGAAATCTCCTCCTTCGTGATAGGTCCCTCAAGTAAAGCTCTGCCATCATCAGAGAGCCGTGGAAGACGAACCCCATCCAGAAATCTAGACATCATTGTCTTGTCTACCTGAGTACCTGGGGAGTATAAAGATCTATAAAATGAGGGGAACTCCTCAACTATCTCCTGTGGTCGAGTGAGGATATCACCACCAGTTGATTTAATTGCTGGGATCGCCATAGCGGCCTCTCTTTGGCGTAACTGCGCAGCCAATAACCGGCCAGCTTTTTCTCCTTGTTCATAATGGCGGCCTTTCATTTTTTGTAAAGCATACTCCGCCTTAGAGGTGAAAAGTGTATTAAGAGACATACGCGCCTGTTCTAATAACTTTCGATTTTGGAGAGATGGTTGCGAAATATATAATTGAGAGAGTCGTCGAATATCTTTTTCCAGTTCAGTCTGCTTGGCAGTATTCTTTTTATTATACAGAGCAGCATCTCGCATAAGCCGGCCTCTAATGGTGGCTTTAGCAGCCGCCCAAACCATACGTTTAGAGGAAACCGAGTCTGCATTATGGAGAAGATACTCATGTAAGTGGGATTGTAAAAGAAGTTTACCCGCAGGTGTTTTATATCTGTTGATATTTAAACGCCACGATTTGCGCCCCGGATTCATAAGACCCAAATCCAGCGACAAGAGGACAGGGGAATGATCAGAAATAGCTGCTTCCAAAATCTTAGAATCAGTAACCAGCCGGACCGAATCTTGCGAAAGAATAAAGTAATCAAGACGTGAAAACGTACCGTGGGTGGAAGAAAAAAATGTATATTCCTTATCCTGTGGATGACTTAATCTCCAATGATCAACAAGACCAACATCAGCAAGAATGTCACCAAAAATGGTTCTGTCAGAGGCATTAATAGTGTCAATGCAACCCGTTCTGTCAAGAGCAGGATCCAGTGCCAGGTTCCAATCACCCCCAATTAGAAGTTGAGAAGCATTGATTTCCGTGAGAAGGCGATTTAATCGGAGAAAAAATTGCTTTTTGGAGCCTAGCGGAGCGTATACAGAGCCAAGACAAAGGAAGGAATTGCCAATTTTCAATTTAACAAAAACATAGCGACCGTCCGGATCCGACCATGTCTTTAAGATTGTGAAAGGAAGTGACTTCCTAAAAAGAATGGCAACTCCACACTTACGAAGAGGGTTAGGATTGGTGGGATCAGGTTTAGAGACTGAACTATGAATAACTTTACCCACCCAAACTCTGCTGAGCTTACTAGACTCAATATCATCCAAATGAGTCTCCTGCAATAGTGCCACATCCACATGTTTAGAATGTAAATAGGAAAGAACTTTTTTACGTTTTATGTAATGGGTGAGGCCATGAACATTCCAAGACACCACAGATAACGGATGGGTAGAGGGCATGATATTAGGATTGTGTGGATAGTAAATGGGGAAAGTCGGAGAGAGAAAAAAGAAATGCTACTCTGGGAGGAAGAAAGAGAAGGAAAGAAGGAAAAGGGGAAGAAAAAGTCAGTAAGGAAATATAGGGGGAGAAGGAAAAAAGAGAGCAATCTGGACTGTGAACTGCGGGTCTGGGTGCACTGAGAGCAACGCCAGAAGGGATCAGACCCCCTTCGAGGAAGGAAAAATGGGGACTTAGAGGATACATTGTGACATGTAATGCATAAGTCTGAAAACAGGAAAATATCAACATAAAAATCTGGACCAACTCCTGGATATCTTCTCAGGGGTCTGTTATAAAATGGAATAATAAAAGTAACCAACATATGTAAACCCCCTGCATCCTAAGGTTTATATGGAAAGGAGATGAAAATACTCTAAGGGAGACAACCAACAAGTACAAAGCATAAAAGAACCAGAAGGCCTAATCCACAACATGAGACAATAACGAGGAAAAAGAAAACAGGTGATGAGGAACATACCAATATTGTCATAAAAAGATAAAAGAAGAGAAGTAAGGGCCTCCTGAAACCATTTTGTAGAGAAGATAGAAAAGAAAATAAGCACAGTGAGAAATGAGAGACTCAGTGAAGTAAAGAATATCATAGAAAGTCAAAATAGTTAATACATGAAGTGAATGACGAGAAGCGGAAAAAATAGAAGAACACCAAAAAAAAGACAACGAACAATAGTAGAAAAAGATCTCTTATGGAACAAAGAACAATCTTATAGCATATAATAGGCAGAATCTGAAAAATATTGAGTGACTGTAAGGTTCAGAATGACATAAAGAAAAACTACCTGCAGGAAGATAACATCCTTATAGCATATAGTAATCTGAACCTGAAAATGATTAAATGACTGCAAAACTGAAAATCACATATTAGAGCGAATACAGAATAACAATAGGTCATAAAGCATAATACAGAGCCCTAAATAGAAGGAGTCAGATTGTACCATGCAGGAAAAGTCTCAGTGGAATGAACAACAGCAAAGAACAAAAGCATTATGAACATTAAACACTGCTAGAAATTTAGAGAAAATATTACAGCATAAAAGAGAATTCAGTCAGCATCCGAAGGCGTCTTAAGAGGCGATCTAGACTTGTCTCTTTGCTGCGTGTTAGTATGAGAGGAGACAGGGCGTAGAGCTGAATCCCTGTCCTCCTGAGAACGAGACAGACGAGTAAGATCCCTGCCACGTTGTCTAAATTCAGAAGAGGTGGAGGATTGAGATGATGGTAGAGTGGGAGAGGAGGACTTAGACTGAGGAGGTGGGGCAGAGTAAGAAGACTGAGTCTCCATATCACTGGATTTGATATCGTCCAGAAACTGTTGAAGAAGTGCAGGATCATAAAAGTCTTTGGACTCTCCATTCCTGGTAACACGGAAACGTGCAGGTTCAAATAAGCCATATTTGATGTCCATTTGACGTAACTGGGGTCGCATGGAAAGAAACGCTTTCCGTCGTTCATTCGTTTCTTTGGAAAAGTCTGCAGCCATATGGATGGTATGACCTTGAAACAGGAAAGAGCCATGAGCGCGAGCCAATGATAAAATCTGTCTAGTTTGCTCATGGCGAAGAAAACACGCAATAATTGGCCTGGGCTTTGCCGAAGGACCAGAGCGTGGTGGGCCCAGTCTATGAGCACGTTGGAGCTCAATAGGAGGAGTAAAGGAAATTCCAGTCAAAGTAGGAAGAGCATTACAAAGAAAGGACTTCACATCTTGCTTTTCAATATTTTCGGGAAAACCAAAAAAGCGGATATTGTCTCTACGACTGCGATCCTCCAAATCTATGATCTTACTGTGTAGAAAGAGCAGATCTTGATCTGAGCCTTGAATAGAATCCAATCGACTTTCTATAGCCAGTATTTTAGAATCCATGACGTCAATCCTTGTATGGAAAGTGGTGAGTTCTGCCCTGATAGACTTGGTTTCTGCAGTTAAGGAAGTCATGGCAATATCCAGACCCTCCAGTCGTCGGTTAACTCCAGAGAGTTCTTGCAGAATACGTTGCATGGTGTCAGATAAAGATTTGTCGCTTTGAGATGATGTAGCTGGCGGTGTAGGAAGTGACGCAGATCCATTACCTTTAGCCGTCGAAGTAGAGGATTGTTTAATCACATCAGTAAAAAGTGGTTGTTTAGGCCCACGACCACCATTTCGATTATTAGACATCTTCGAGTACTGCTGTATTGATGGTCTGCAATAGCGAATAGAGGAAATATTGGAATAGGAGGCAATGATGAAATATATCCAATAATAGGAAGGAAGGAAAATATGAGCAGCAAGTGAATGTCCAAATCGAACAGCATACAATTAATGCCTGAAATTTGAAGAAATTATTACAGCTTTGTCACAAGATAACAAATAGCATGCTACTAAACCAAAGTAGCGCTAAAGTGTCAGGTCATGCGTGCGAAAGGTACCACAGAAACAAAGCATAAAGTACAATAAATGAGTGTTACAGTGGATTAGCAATGCAAAAATGACAAAGTAATTGTACAAAATATGAGAGTACACTTTGAAAGTAAAGCGCTTCTCTAATGGAGGGTAGTATATGAGATATTAGGAATATTATACATTCAGGGCTGCCTCAAAGAAAACGTGAGATGATGATGCTGGCTTATAAAGCAATATACATGAGCTAATAACATATGATGGCGATCATAACTGAAAATTCAGCCTCTATCCTGTTACCCTCTATCTGCCTCCACCTGTTAAAGCAAGAGTAGCAGAACTAGCAAAGCGTCACAGTAGAGGAAGAGGGTGACATAGTAAAAGAAGTGATAGAGACAAGTAGCTCTGTCCCAAATGACACATGTCTTATAAAACGGCTGAATAAAAGTGCCAACATCAGATGAGAGATGGAGCAGTACTATTACAAGTAAATCTGCCTGTACCGCTAATACTGACTCTTCAAAGGATATTCATAGCTGCAGCCGTGCAAGTTGTGCCATTTCACCAGGTCATTAGAACATGTGTAACAAGAACACCCTTCAATGTGGCAGTTGATCAATGACTTTACCCTGTTTTTGTTTTTCCTTCACGGTGTCTATTCAAAGTAAGGTTGCTGTTAATTTCGAAATAAACTACACAGCAAAATCCTGAGGAGGGCGCCGTGTGCTCTAAAATGCAGGCAAAGTATTCAAAAAGGCAGTCTGTGGCTTCGTTGTAACGCACCCCCACCGTCAGAGGGGGGCGCGGCCTACTATATGGAGAGGCACGGCCCTGTGGTATTGAGAACGCCGCCCTCGCTGAGGAGAGGCGCGGCGTGAGAAGCGCGCGAACCCCGCAGCGAACGTCAGAGAAGCATTCGGCTCACCGTCCCGCTGCTATCTCTGGAATGGAAACCACCAGCTGGGAAGGGAAAACACCGCAGCACTCTCCATGGGTCTCCGAGTGCAGTAATCGCCCCAGAGACGGCCCACACGAGCAGGTGAGATAGGGAAGCTCGTCGGGGGTCCGTCCCTCGGCGGAGCTGCGCTAACAGGCGGCCATCTTCCTGCGTGGCCAGACCACGCCCCCCCAAAAGTATAGAAACTCAACTGGGCTCTTGGTGCCACATTTCCTTTTTAGATTCTGGCTGAATGTCATCAGTGTCACCATAATAATGTTATCAGTATAGCATCACATCATTCCACAGTTCTGTTTCACAATTTCTTATGCATAAAGTAATAACACCACCCTATGCCACTTGAGAATTACAGGCATGCGTTACAATACATGCTAGGCACGTTTACATTACCGGTGCTTGTTGTTCCTGCTCTTGCCTTCATTGAAACTCTCTGATGTCCTTCTGTTAGATCTCTCTTTAGCCCAGCAAGGTCTAGCAGTAGGTACTGTGAAGGATTATCCTTTGGCCTTCTCTGCCTTTCTGTGTTTACTACACCAACTGTCCTTATCTGAAAGAGGCTGTAGTTATAGAGTCCTTACTTTAGAATTACCCCCAGGCGTCAGACTGGATCCGGTGAACTTTTTTCTTACCAGTGCCCCTGCGCGTCGGTAGGTGAAGTCGGCCGACTCTGCGTTGGTCGTGGTTGCCAGAATAACGTTACAGTGTCTACTTAGACACCGCCTCTGCCCACTGAGGTCAGTTCTTTCTTTTTCCGCACCAGGAAGAGCAGATCCAGAGAGAGCGTGCCCATTAGTCACTTTTTGACAAAAACTTTTTCGACTTTTGTAGACATCTTTTTCGACTCCTGGTGAACGAATGGATGTCCCAATTGTTTCTTTTGCAAATGTTGCCCTAAGTTGGAAGGGTATGCCCAGACGTCGGTTCTGTGCTCACTACACCACTAGATTCAAGCAAGCCTGGCTGATGAAGGGTGATGCCCTGAAACCGGTCCCAGGATGTTTGTTTCCTGTCCAGGAAGGACCTGGCTCGGCAGTTTGGACTGGACTGTTCCCATAAGGAACAGGGTCAAGACTGATTTGCATATGGCTGGCCCAATGGTACCCTTCAAAGGAGGAGGAGAGATTTCGCTGCTGTGATCAAAGAAGGGCATTGAGTTTATACATAACTGTACGAAAGACTATTGGGTAGATTGCAAGGTCTTTGCCGGGTGTGCAGTTGTGAGGAAAGATAAGGTAATGTAAAAGAGGACCCTTTCAAGGTGGAAAGTTCTGTTTACCAAGGTCTGCTATGCCCTGGCCAAAACGCATACCTCGGGTGGTCTGAGGGCTCATTTAGAAAGGCAGAGGCTGCTAAAGTGGCTTGAAAGTGCTGTAGGTAGTGTCAGACTGCTAGAATATAAGAGCTGTGAGATTCCTGACCGTAGCATCAAATTCCTAGTCTGTGAACTTGGTGAGTGCTGTCATGTGTTATGACTACTAGTCTGTGAGAGTACTTCTGGTGGTATGTGACTGCTACTCTGGTGGCTGTGAGAGTGCCGTCGGTAGTGCATGACATTTATTATGCAACAGGTATAAAAATGCTTCCTGCTGAGTTTATTATACGACAGGTATAAGAATGCTTCCCGCAGTGTGTTACTGGTACTGAATAAGGGGTTTGATAGGGCATTTTCTAGTGGGTGTCTGCTGGTCTGTTAAGAGGTGTGAGAGTCCTGTTGATGTTTTGCATTTCTGCCATAAATGTTATAGCAGTTCCCCTCGTGTGTTTGTCGATGCCATGGAAGACGTAACAGTGTGAACTTAAACAATGGACAAGTCTTACTCTTAAAATAACACTGATGCGATCCTTCATAAACAAGTCTCTTCCTCCACTTGTGAGCCTATATGGTCTGCATTTGTGCACATAGGGGCCAATTCACAAACTACGTTTTATACTTTGTTTAGGAATATTATATTAGTACTCCTAATGTACTACAAAATGCTGTTCATTAACAGTGGCGGCCCATGCAGGTAAGCGCGGGGGTGGGAGGGTGCAAATGACAAACAACGGAATTGGCAAAATAAATAAAATGTCTGCCCATCTAAACTCGGTTGGTGAACATAGAGGCCAACCTCTGACAGCTCTTAGTCTGTCAAGCCGTTGAAGGGCTATAACCATGGTGGAGATGGAATAGTCTCCGCCATGGTTACATCATCCAGTGGCAAATACATTGGGTGGGGGACCAATATGTTGGCAGTAAGGATACTCCTTTGATGTTGTGACAGAGTATCCTTACTGCCAACATAAAAATCAACCCCTCAATGTCCATCAGGTATTTTAACTTTAAAAAAATGTTTAAATTCACACCTAGTGAATACTAAACATAACATTCCAAATGCTCACAAGGAAACAAGACCTCTTCACTTAGAGATGAGCAAACCAACAAATTAACAGTGCGTGTCGAGCTAGACATAGGGAGGAAATACAAGTTGGTGGCCACTGTAGGAGAGTAGGGTCTGCTTCCTATGGTCACCCCCACTTTTTGCTTTACTGGTTTTCGACTTAGATGTGGCTGTGGGCCTGCTAATCAGACCCACAGCCCAGATGCACTCTCTCTAAATTCTAACCATGTACTCTAGGTACATACACAATTGGGAATTGGTCCACCTTATCAGCCCCTGTAGAAGTGTACCTTAGGTACTCAGGGCATAGGTGTAGCCAAGGCCTACCAGGGGCTGCAGCATGTATTATGCCACCCCTGGCTGGCCACTCAAACTGACACAACTGGCTGATCACTCAGCTGGGGCAAGGTCGTGTAATCACCCCTTGCTTAGGTATAGTATTCCTATATCTAACCTTACATATAGACACACAGTAACCTATAAGTCACTCCTATGGCTGGCCTTAACAATCCTGGAGGCAGAGTGCTTGGTTATGTGTGAGATGGTGCTCTAGCATGAGCTGAGCCTGTCTGCAGCTTTCGGAACCATGTCCTTCTAGCTGTTCTATGCTATTGCCATACCATATACTCTTAAGTGCATTATAATCCTCGCAGTTGAATGCTAACTTTGGTTTGGCTTTATCTAAACATGTCGTTTAAGGTGTCATACGCTTTGGAATACTACCCCCTCGCCAATTCTGGTGACGGGGGTAGCATTCCACCCTTCTAGAGGGAGAAGACATGTTAGTTCTGACTATCCTGGTTAAAGTTAACCAGAGCCCCAGCGTCACAAAATGGATGCTGCTGCCACAGACACAAGTCTGACCTCCTGCTGCTGGGAGTCCTTCCAGTGAGGGAGGCCCGGACAATAGGTTTCCTGCCTGGAGAGGTGTGAGCATCACCCCAGACAGGATTGTGTGTATTGGGACAGGGAGGGCTGAAAAGAAACAGACACTGCTTGGGGCACACTAGGTGCTTCATGCATAGTCCAGTTCAAACCGGTGCTGGGGCACTCCAGCCTCATCTCTGGCGCGAAACTGGGCAAAGGAAAGCGGGTGTAACCACCCCCCTTCCTGGTCCCACCCATAGGAGGGACCTAGTGAGTAAACCAGCCCCCTTTAGTTGTATAAAGGTAGGAGCTGACCCAGGAGACTTTAGATTAATCCTGGAATCGAACTGAAGACGAAACTCTAGACCCTTCGACATTCAACTGAAGCTGAAGACTGAAGAATCTCCCTTGTGGCAAAGAACTGACCACCCTGGGCAACCAGGCACCATCCAGCAACTCGACGGCTTGCTTTGTTTTGTTCCCGCCGGAACTCAAGCGCAGAGCCTGACTAGACCTCGACTCCCGGACTCCTCTGACCCCACTGCACGACTCCAGCACAGCTGAGCTCTGTGGAAGGCGTCGAAATTCGTGGAAGCAGGCAATTTGGAAAGTCTTCAACTTGCTAACAGCGCAGCTCCTGAGACATCCTCGAAGCTGTGCCCTGGGGACTGAGACCCCCTGACCCCGAGCTCCACCTGCACCGAAGACCAGCCCTCCACACTCCACGAGATCTGCGTGGGGCCCTTCTGCTTGTGTTCTGCTCGACGCGTTGTCCGGTTGCTGGCCCGTTGGCTAGTAGCCCTCTGACGACGACTCCTTTGAAAATCCATCGCTGGTCTGGTTGCTCCAGACTGGCCCTCGCTTCCGTGAAAAGGTGAAGTACCTCAGACCCTCCTGGTGGTCTGCACCGAAGCCTTTTGTGTATCCTGCATGGGTTGCCTTTGCTTAGGCTTGTTGGCTCCAATCTTGAAGTCAACCCCTCCATCTGCGAGAACCTTCGTGGGACAGCTCCTCTCCAGCACCTGGTTGTCCTCGACGCCTCCTGGTCCGCGTGGCTGCAACGACAAGCTTCACATCTGTACCTAATTGCTCCTCGACGACATCTGGTTCCTTCCTGGTTCCACCCGGTCACTGGCTAGTGACCTAGAATCAGTCCCCTCTGCTTTCAGGTCCTCTTCATCCTAGATCCACCCTTGGATCCACCCGGACATCTTCCTCCTGGTCGCCTGCATCATCTTCTTCCGAGGCTCCATAGGAAACTACGAGAAAACCCGACACACTTTGACACCTATGCACCCGCAGCCTGTGGGTGAGGTAACGCGAGTACTTCGGTGCTCCTGTAGGGAATGACTATCTTGGGGCCAGATGTAGGTCGGCAAATACCGGTCGGTAACGGCCGATTTCGGCCATTACCGACCGGTATTTGCAAATGGAGATGTAGGGGCCTTAAAATTTACAGAATCGGTATATTTACCGAATCGGTAAATTTACCGATTCGGTAAAATACCGATTCTGTAAATTTACCGAATCGGTAAATCAATATGTAGGTGGCACTGAAAACAGTGCCACAGGCCCTTACCGATTTGTTATTTACCATGTAATACTATTGCATGGTAAATAACGAATACCTGTGTACATGCACATCTGTGCATGTACACCTGTGCCATGTGGCACACATACATGCCCTTAGGGCATGTATGTGTGCCACATGGCACACAAGCCACAAACAGGGGTGCAACAGGGTGTCAAAGTGACACCCTGTCCCCCTTGGCAATTCGGTAATTTTACCGATTCTGTAATTACCAAATCGGTATTTGCCATTGAATCCTATGGGCTTCAAGGCCCATAGGAATCAATGACAAATACAGATTTGGTAATTACAGATTCGGTAAATACCGAATCCTACCGATTCGATATTTTTTACCGAAAAATTACCTACATTAGATTTACCGATTTATGAATACCGAATCGGTAAAATTCTGTATTTATGAATCGGTAAATCTAATTTACCTACATCGGGCCCTTAGTGTCCAGTTTTGCTAGTTGTGTAATCCTAGTTAGACCGGAAGTGTCCTAAAACTTCATTACTTACCTTTTTACGTTCCTATTGACTTTCCATTGACTGCACGCGCCGCCTGTGGGCCTCCTACTCCTAACCTAAGGGTCAGATAGTGTAGCCCCAGCGATTCCCTAGGCCCTAGGCCTTCTCCTTTCCCAAGTCGTGGTTCTTATACCACTTACTTAGTATATGGTTTTACGCGCCCCTAGGGCCTAACTGTAAATTGTGCTATTTAAAGTATTTCTAAGTGTAACTTGTTATGTGCTTTTGCCTCTGATCTCATAAAGAGTTCAGAGGAGTGTGTTAGTGAATAAATACATATATATTTTATATATATCCTGTGTGGTGTCCTTTCATTTGATAGTCATGGGGTTACATATGGTAAAACAGCGGCTTTACACGCCCTCAAGAGTCTTTTAGCCTAAGACTGTTCAGTCCACGCTACCACTAGGATAGCTGGTCTATAAGGTTGACTTGCAACCATCACCATAAGGGTTGTTTGGACTGGTGCAAGGTGTTCACTAGAATAGTGAACATCATATACCAGGCCAACTTCTCACAGCCACGTTATCGGCTGTGTGCTCCTCTCTCCAATCCCAACTAGTGGTTAAATTGTGAGCTCTGAAACACGCCTCTTTTTTGTCAATGCATGGCTCACCTATTGAGTCTGGTTAACATCTGTAGGGCTCGAGACTGCAGAGACTATAGTATCATAATCTAGAGCAATATTTTGGTGGCAACTTCCTCCTTGTGGTCCTCCTCAACCTGGGTCCGGACTCAAAGTTTCAGTTTTTGTATGTCGTCCAAACAGCGCAGGTAGACCAAGCCACACTTATCCAGTATTGGGGTGTCTTTCATAGATTCACATGCCTGAATCATTCCCCGTCGCCGAGGCGGGAGTCCCACAGTATATAAAAAAGCAGTGCCAAAAGCCAATTATAGTAGTAGGCCTAAGAGAAAGGCCAAAGGCCTAAACTGCAGTAGCCTATCTACCTCATTATGCCAAAAGGACCAAGAATTTTGTCCAGTCAATCAGCTTACAGCACCCTCTAGAACCCTCTCTGCAGAGCCAGTTCTCCTCAGATTTTCACCGCACGTCGTGTGGAAGGGAGTCTCCCTGAGTTTCTACTCAGTTTTCCATTCTTCAAGGATGTCTGACAAGAAGGCCTTGTTTAGACCTTGCAGGACATGCGACAAGAAAAGAGTCCATGTTGATGATCAACATAAGGACTGTATTTATTGCCTTTATCCTAAGCATGAGGCAAACATTTTTAAAATCTGCCACACCTTCCCTTTTAAGACCTTAAGGGATAGGGAGGCTAGAGTCCTTTTGTGGCTCATATCTTCATCGGCTGATGAGGAGGATAGAGCCTCAACTTCCAGCAAAAGAGCTAGATCACTTGATGGCTCTTCAAGTGAGGGGAGAAAACATGTCAAGACTTCCCACTCCACTTCTGGATCTTCACAGAAATCTCCATCATCTTTATCTGAGGCTTCAGCTCTGAAGAACCCTAAGAAGCTTCAAACTGTGAGTAAAAACTGTTCTGTCTCTTCAGCTTTTCCTATGACTACCATCTCTGTCACATCTTCAGCTCCTTCGTCGACGGTGACAATCTCCACTACAGCTATCACCTCTCCTATCCTGTCGACTAGGATTTCCATCGTGGCTTGCTTGGGGCGTGCTCTAACTGTTGCACTCTGTGAGTCCCTTGGACGTTGCATGTTCCAACACTTCACCTTCTTCGTTTTCCATGTCTGGTGCTGCTGTCAAGGCTTGTTGGTGCTCCCGCCGGACACCAACCCCCCTTGTTCTCGACTTCCTATGTGGGACAGCTTGTGAATGGCTCCTGGTCTTCCACAGCGTTGCTTGGTCCTCACAGCTGCATCGACAAGGTCACAGTCAACTCTCCTGCCTCTTCCGTCATTGGTCTTCCATGCCTCCTGGTCACTCCCGAGTGGCATAGCCTTGTCCCCTCTGCTTGCAGGTATTTCTCTTCAAGAATCCATCCTTGGATTCCACCGGACTCTTTCACCATCTTCGCCAGCAGAATCTTCTTCAATCTTCTGGGTCAAGCCTAGACTTCGGTCGCAGTTCGCATTCTGCTTCATTAGTATATGGTTTGGTCTCCCCTGGAGACTGAGGTAACGGGTTTTTAGGAACCCGTTTGGTGCCAGGGGATAACACCCGAAGACCTCTGAGTTCTCCCTGTTCCGGACCACAGAAACACGGAGTCTTCTAGTCGAGTCAGAGATCGAGTTTTATTGATAGCTACCAAGTAACAGGTGTCCTAGAAGCACGACAAACACGGGTCATGTGTTCTCAGGAGACTGTTCGTTTTTACAGAACCAGCCTTCTCCTTATATACAGAAATAATAGCTGCAAGCAAGAATTCTTGAGTTTATGATATGGCTATACACATATTTCTACAATAATACGAAAGAGCGAAGTCATGTAGGCAAGCCCGTATTTTAGATGTCCAATGCGTGATAGAATACTCAGCCAAGCCCGGAACTCCCATCAGATATCGATGAAACCCCAATAAAGGAAGGCACCTCCTAGTCATAAAACTGGCCATAAACGGGGAACAGGACAGGTGTGTGTTTGTAGAAAGCATGGTTTGTATGTAGTGAATGGTTTGAGGAATGTTATGTATCGATGCTATCGCATTTGGCCACTGGGCGAGGGGCTGCCCAAACAGGTTTGGCTAAAGGCAATGGAGTCAGTTGGGACAGGTCAGGGGGAAGTCAGGGAAGGAGGACGTGTCCTTTTAGATCAAGCTCGACCTTTAATTGACTTATCATGAGGGCAAGACGTAAGATGGATGCCGTTCACAAAATGGAGTCTAAGGGGTTGGGACGGAAACTACGATTTGGGGGTATTGGCGACCCTCGATTATGACGCAAATGCATGGGAATGATGCCCTAATCATTATCGGTTCGCTGACACCAAATTCTTCATGGTACGTTGATATTTTGTGACACGGGTATTGGACCTCGTTATCGGGATGACAACAGGGTCCAGATTTTCAGAACCACAAGACCACTGTGTATATTTGCTACTTACCTGTTCTCCTTTTGAAATATTGTGTGTATTGTGTTTATATCTCCAGGTTGGAGATATATTATTCTGTTAGTGAGTGTGTATAATAAATACAACTATATTTATATCTACACTGTGTGTTTTTTTCCGTTTAACCTACACTACATGATTAGTTCTGGTAAAACAAGCTGCTTAACACTCCTTCTAGACTAAGCTTGACGGCTGCTCTCCACAGCTACCACTTAGAGAGCTTTGTAAGGTTATCTAAGACCACTAAAATCACCATAAGGGTTCTCTGGATTAGTGCAGGATGCTTCACTTAAATCAACTTGCACATATACTAAGCAGGTCTCCTACACCTCTAATCTGCCTAATGCTCACCCACGCTACCATAAAAGAGAGCATTTGGGGTGTAATTTGTCTCTCTGTAAGTCCTGTGGAATATGCCTGGACTCTCTGCACACTGTACTTCATTTTGGGGCACTATATGGCGAGCCAGTTTCATACACAAGCTGCAATGGCCTCCTGAGAAGGGCCCTGACACTTACATTTTTACAAATTGAGCACTGCTCACAGGAAGGAAAGGTGGTGTTTAGTACACTTTTAGAATTGATGGCTCTGCAATGTACTGCTGCAGAGAGACGTTTCACATTTCAAAAGCATAATTTTCATCTTTTGTGACTTAGAGGAGAACTTTTCATTTGCTTGTTTTTGATGAGCTTCTGGGAGGTCTATCGACATGTTATGTCAAAATGTATCTCCTTCAATGGGAAGGGGAAAGCAGGAGGAATACCAAAGGCTCCCCGTTGAAGGAGGGCTGTGTTTAGCAATAAGTTAAGATTTGAAAATACCTGCAGCAGAGTTCCCTGTGCTTTCAGTTTTCAGGCAGCATTGAAAATGTCAAGATAACTCTTGCGATTAATGTTCCTGCTGGAGAGAGAGGTGGTGTCTTATCTAGTGGCAGTTTTGACTTGCCATAAAGAGGTGCACAGGGTTAATATCATATGCCTGCTGCAAAAAACGCACACAGTCCAGATCATGGACCTGTATTTTATGTAGATAGCTGAGAGGATTCCTGCTTTTGTCACAGAGATCCTTTTGGTACTGCAGTTCATAAGATACAACCCTAATATAGAACAGTGACTGTTACGAACTGTCATCAAAGAAGTGCATGCAAACTGCATAAAATAGATTAGGACGATCTGTGTTCCACCAGTCTTTCATTATCTATTCCTAATGTTGTTTGGTTAAATATACCTTCCTACTACCATAGTCAGCCTTTACCAGTGCTTTAACACAAATTAAATGTATGTGAGAGAGGGCCTATGGAGGGATGAGGGGCACTTTTGCCCATTGGCCGTGAAGGAATCAGAGGAGGCGGAAGTACATGACATTCTGCATCCTAGTGCCTTCATTAATAATTCAACCATTAGAATATTTCCCAGCTGCGTGAAAGCTCCTGGAACACTTAGGATTCGTATGTAAAATTAGGTTGAAATATCTAGCATTTTAATTGCATAACGCCATTTAAATTCTATCAAATGCTAAGTTCTACAAATGTGTTATATGTTTTATTCTCACTAAAAGAATTTCACACATAACATTATCATGCAGAACTCAGACCTAGCCTGCTGCCTCGAAAAAATGGAAACATTTAGACAAAGAGAGATGTGCAGCCTGATCGACGTTACCATTAGTGACTTTTAAAGTACACTGTGCCCCTTTACGGCTTCCAGAGTTTCCTCTCTCCGAATGCCCGTCACTGAGAGTTACTAAGAGAGACGGATCTTTTTAAAGGATTGACTATAATCTCAGCGTTTATGCCTATTGTGCCCTAAGGAAAAAATTAATCTGGAGGAGGGCGTGTGTCCTCTCAGGAACAATAAATCCGGGGATGAGTGAGTGTCTCCCCTCAGGAACTAACAATCCGGGGATGAGGGAGTGTCTCCCTTCAGGAACTAAAAATCCGGGGGTTAGGGAGTGTCTCCTCTCAGGAACAATGAAACCAGGGACGAGGGCAAGTCTCCTCTCAGGAACAATAAATCCGGGGATGAGGGGCATGTCTCCCCTCAGGAACCAAAAATCCGGGGATGAGGGAGTGTCTCCCCTCAGGAACTAAAAATCCGGGTATGAGGGAGTGTCTCCTCTCAGTAACAATAAAACCAGGGACGAGGGCAAGTCTCCTCTCAGGACCAATAAATCCGGGGATGAGGGGCATGTCTCCCCTCAGGAACTAAAAATCCCTGGAAGAGGGGCATGTCTCCCCTCAGGAACTAAAAATCCGGGGATGAGGGCATGTCTCCCCTCAGGAACTAAAAATCCGGGATGAGGGCATGTCTCCTCTCAGGAACTAAAAATCCGGGCATGAGGGAGTGTGACCCCTCAGGAACTAAAAATCCTGGGATGAGAGAGTGTCTCCTCTCTGGAACAATAAAACCAGGGACTAAGGCAAATCTGCCCTCAGGAACTAAAAATCCGGGGATGATGGAGTGTCTTCTTTCGGGAACAATAAAACCAGGGACGAGGGCAAGTCTCCCCTCAGGAACTAAAAATCCCTGGAAGAGGGGCATGTCTCTCCTCAGGAACTAAAAATCCGGGGATGAGGGAGTGTCTCCTCTCAGGAACAATAAAACCAGGGACGAGGGCAAGTCTCTCAGGAACAATAAATCCGGGGATGAGGGGCATGTCTCCCCTCAGGAACTAAAAATCCGGGGATGAGGGCATGTCTCCCCTCAGGAACTAAAAATCCGGGGATGAGGGCATGTCTCCCCTCAGGAACTAAAAATCCCTGGAAGAGGGGCATGTCTCCCCTCAGGAACTAAAAATCCGGGGATGAGGGCATGTCTCCGCTCAGGAACTAAAAATCCGGGGATGAGGGCATGTCTCCCCTCAGGAACTAAAAATCCGGGCATGAGGGAGTGTGTCCCCATAGGAACTAAAAATCCTGGGATGAGAGAGTGTCTCCTCTCTGGAACAATAAAACCAGGGACTAAGGCAAATCTGCCCTCAGGAACTAAAAATCCGGGGATGATGGAGTGTCTTCTTTCGGGAACAATAAAACCAGGGACGAGGGCAAGTCTCCCCTCAGGAACTAAAAATCCCTGGAAGAGGGGCATGTCTCCCCTCAGGAACTAAAAATCCGGGGATGAGGGAGTGTCTCCTCTCAGGAACAATAAAACCAGGGACGAGGGCAAGTCTCTCAGGAACAATAAATCCGGGGATGAGGGGCATGTCTTCCCTCAGGAACTAAAAATCCCTGGAAGAGGGGCATGTCTCCCCTCAGGAACTAAAAATCCCTGGAAGAGGGGCATGTCTCCCCTCAGGAACTATAAATCCGGGCATGAGGGAGTGTGTCCCCTCAGGAACTAAAAATCCTGGGATGAGAGAGTGTCTCCTCTCTGGAACAATAAAACCAGGGACTAAGGCAAATCTGCCCTCAGGAACTAAAAATCCGGGGATGAGGGAGTGTCTCCTCTCAGAAACAATAAAACCAGGGACTAGGGCAAGTCTCCCCTCAGGAACTAAAAATCCCTGGAAGAGGGGCATGTCTCCCCTCAGGAACTCAAAATCGGGAGATTCAGGGCATGTCTCCCCTCAGGAACTAAAAATCCGGGCATGAGGGAGTGTCTCCCCTCAGGAACTAAAAATCTGGGGATGAGGGAGTGTCTCCTCTCAGGAACAATAAAACCAGGGACGAGGGCAAGTCTCCTCTCAGGAACAATAAATCCGGGGATGAGGGGCATGTCTCCCCTCAGGAACTAAAAATCCCTGGAAGAGGGGCATGTCTCCCCTCAGGAACTAAAAATCCGGGGATGAGGGCATGTCTCCCCTTAGGAACCAAAAATCCGGGGATGAGGGCATGTCTCCCCTCAGGAACTAAAAATCCAGGCATGAGGGAGTGTCTCCCCTCAGGAATTAAAAATCCTGAGATGAGAGAGTGTCTCCTCTCTGGAACAATAAAACCAGGGACTAAGGCAAATCTGCCCTCAGGAACTAAAAATCCGGGGATGAGGGAGTGTCTCCTCTCAGAAACAATAAAACCAGGGACTAGGGCAAGTCTCCTCTCAGGAACAATAAATCCGGGGATGAAGGAGTGTCTTCTCTCGGGAACAATAAAACCAGGGACGAGGGCAAGTCTCCTCTCAGGACCAATAAATCTGGGGATTAGGGAGTGTCTTCTCTCAGGAACAATAAATCCCTGGATGAGGGAGTGTTTCCTCTAAAGAAAAATAAATCCGGGGATGAGGGAGGGACTCCTCTGAAGAAAAATAATTCTTGGGATAAGGAAGTGATTACTCTAAGGAAAAGGATGCTTAAATCCGTGATGAGGGAGTGTCTCCTCTAAACAGTGCTTTAAATGGAAATACAGAAGTGCAGGTACTCACTATTTAGAGTACCTGTTTGCTCCAGAGAAGCCAATCAATCAATCAAGTTTCTTGTATAGCGTGACTTCTCACCTATTATTTATTTTATATATTTATAAAGTAGGGTCTCAAGGCGCTGAGGTGGCTGATGGGGGGGGGATGTCTAATGTTCAGTCGATGAGCCAGGTCTTGAGGTCCTTTTTGGATTGTAGCACCCATGGTGATTGTGTGAAAAGCAGTGGCTGCAAGTTCCAAGTCTTTGCAGCGTGGTAGGAGAAGGATGTTCCGCCAGCTGTGATCTTGCAAATCGGTGGGATTGTGGCTATGGACAGTTGAGCGGAGATGTCTGGTGGGAGTGTAGAAGGAGAGGTGTTAGTTGAGGTATGCAGGTCTGGTGTTGTAGAGGGCTTTGTAGGCACGCGTGAGGAGCTTGAAGGTAATTCATTTGTTGATAGGTAGCCAGTGATGGTCTTGCAGGTGGCCGGTGTTGTGGCTGCAGCATGGGACGTTCAGGATGAGTCTGGCAATGGCATTCTGGATGTTCTGCAGGTCCTTTAGGAGTTTTTGGGTGGTGCCCGCGTTAAGTCCGTTACCGTAGTTTAGTCTTCTGCTTATGAGCGCATGGGTGACCGTTTTCCTGGATCGGTGGGAATCCATTTGAAGATCTTAAGAGTAGTCAGAGCTTGTGGAAGCAGGAGGACGAGGCAGCGTTTATTTGGTGGTTCAGTAAGAGCGAGAAGTCCAGGATGATGCAGAGATTTTGTGCATGCTCCGTCCGTGTGCGGGGTCCGAGTGCTGCAGGCCACCAGGAGACAACCCAGGTGGAGAGGGTGGATCCCTAGATGAGGAATTCGGTCTTGGCTGATTAAGCTCGAGTCCGCTGGCGTAGGAGACGATGTTGAGTCTGTGGCTTCTGACGATGGCTGAAAAGTAGGGCTATGTAGATGTTGAAGAAAGCGGGGCCCAGGGAGGATCCTTGAAGCACTCTGCAGCTGATCTCTGTGGGTTTTAAGTCAAATGGTGGAAGTGTGACTGTATTCAGCTGGTGAGAAAGGAGTGGATCCATTCTAGGGCTTTTTTGCAGAGTGTTGCACTGAGGGGTGTGGTGGGAGACGGTGTCGAAAGCGGCTTAGAGGTCCAGAAGGTTGGGTGCAGCAGTCTTGCCTCGGTCAAGGAGGGTGCGGGTGTCGTCTGTAGCAGCGAGGAGAGCTGTCTTGGGAGACATCCAGGATATGGTTTCTTTCATGAACTCGGAGAGTTGGGCGTTGATGGCTTTCTCAATGACTCTGGCTGGTAAGGGGAGCAGAGAGATGGGTCTGTAGTTCTTGGCAGAGGGTTTCTTCAGCAGGGGGTTGATCTCTGCGTGTTTCCAGTCTTCAGGGAAGGTGCAGTTCATGGTGGTGCATCAGAGTTTGGGTTCGATGGGGGTGCAGGCTCTGTTGCAGATTTGATGAGGGCAATGATCCGAGAGGGCACTAGAGTGGATGCTCTTCATGATGGATTTAATCAGAAGTGAGTCTGGTCCAGTTAGGCAAGGTCTGCTCTGGTCTGGGGCCATTGGGTGTGGTGGTTGCGTGTGGGGCAGGTGGCTCTTGGGTCACAATGCTGTCGTAGATCTCCTTGATCTTGCAGTGATAAAGGGTGGTGAGGCTGTCACAGAGGTCTCGATAAGGGGGAATGTCCGCTGTCTCTGTGCTGGGTTTGATTAATTCTTTGACCACGGCGAGCATGTCTTTGATGTTGTGTGCGTTGGCGTTGATGTGTTCCAGTATGGCTGCTTTCTTTGTTGTTCTGATGAGTAGATGGATGGGTAACTACTGCCTCAGGCTCAATTCTAGGAAAACCGAAGTGGTGATCTTTGGGAATCTGCAACCCAGATGGGATGACCTTTGGTGGCCGGCGGAGATGGGGTAACTACCAAAACCAGTTCAGAAGGCAAAAAATCTGGGGGTGCTGATCAATAATAAACTCACTTTATCTCAGCAGACCAATGCCATTGTATCTACCTCCCACTTTCTGATCAAAAACCTGAAGAAGGTCTTACCATACATTCCTGATGACTCCAAAAGGACGGTAGTGACTACCCTTGTTCAGACTAAGCTAGACTACTGCAATGGACTCTACCTAAATTTGGAGAAGCAATATTTAAAAAAGCTCCAGATGATTCAACAAAATGCATCTGCAAGACTTCTACGAAATATCCCTAAATATGAGTCAGTAACCGAGGAAATCTGAAGACTTCACTTGCTCCCGGTTGCACAGCGCATTAAGTTCAAGGCACTATGCTTAGCCCATAAGGCCTTGAACAACACCGGACCAATGTATCTTAAGAAGCTTTTCTCCTGGTATCATCCAGCCAGACAACTGCGTTCTTCAGATGCTAGACTTATGGAGGTTCCAATAATCTGGACCTTATACTGGGGAGGCAGCAGTATCTCGTACAGAACGGCAAAATTGAGGAATAAATTACCATTCGCTATTAGAAATGCTGGTTCACTTATCACCTTTAGAAGGGACCTGGTTTTGAAGACTGCGTGGTCTGCAATGATCTTGCTGGTCCTCCATCTTTTTTCAAGCCGTCTGCAAGTGCTCCAGGACTCTTGGAGGGTGGGGGAGAACCTCCTGGCTTTCTTGGAGGGGTGTTTGCTTCCAGTTCTCCTGAGGGGAGCCAGTGTGTTAGTGCAGTCGGAAATTTAGCTGTGAGTGTTGCGCCCTGAGGTTGGCATCTGTGGATATCGGTGGTGGGGTTTTGCTGAGGGAGGTGGTGAGCTGGTCTTCGGTGAACTTGTTCTAGCTTTTGCAAGGATAGTGGTGGGCGTGGTGATTATAGTGAGTTTGGTGAAGGAGAAGTGGAAGCAATGGTTGTCAGTCCAATGTGGCTCCGAGGTGTGGCTGACGGTAATGTTGTTTGCGGAGAAGAAGTGCTGGTACTCTTCCTTTAAATGTATTGCAGCAGTGAAGAGAAGTTCAGGTATTCTCCTCTTCAAATTAAATAAGTGCATATACTCAGTACCGGACAGTACCTTCCCATTTAAAGCACTGCCTTTAAGAAAAAATAAATCCGGCGATGAGGGAGTTTCTCTATTAACATGAAAAATAACTCCAGGGGTGAGGAAGTGTCTCCTCTAAGGCAAAGTAAATCTGGGGATGACGGGATGTCTACTCTTAGGAAAAGTACATCGAGGGAAGGTGGATTGTTTTCTCTTAGGAAAAGTAAATCTGGGGAAGAGGGAATGTCTCCTTTCAGGAGAAATACATTAGAGGAAGTGTCTCCTCGTAAGAATCGTGATTCCAAAGGAAAGGGAGTGTGTCCTCTTAGGATAAGTAATTCTGGGGAAAAGGAAGTGCTTCCTCCTAGAAAAAGTAAATCCGGGGAAGAGGGAGTGTCTCTTCTTAGGAAAAATAAATCCGAGGATGAGGAAGTGTTTCCTATTAGGAAAAGTAAATCCAATGGAAAGGTGGTTTCTCCTCTTAGGAAAAGTACATTCGGGAAAGAGGGAGTGTAGGAAAGTAGGATCTGCTTTCATGGTCATCCCCACTTTTTGCTGGTGCCATGTTTTTCTGACTAGTCTGACTTGGATCCTGCTAATCAGGACCCCAGCCTCTGTGCTTCTTCCCTAAATTGAACATGGTGAGTACTTGGGCACCCCCCAAACTGGCTACTGGTGTACCCTGGTAACTCCCTAGTATATGGTACTAAAGTGCCCAGGGCATAGGTAGACCAGGGATCTCCCATGGGCAGAAGCATGATTATGCCACCTATGAGAGACCACTCAAATTGTGACTGCAGGCCTGCCATTGCAGCCTGTGTAAGCTGGTGCTAGCACCACTTATGACAGTTATAGGTTTTCCTATATCTAAGTCTATTTTCCCGGGTTGTAAGTCCATCAGCATTTACAACATATAGGGGGGCCATGCGTCATTACGCAATAACCATCTCTAAACTGGTTGCGACAATCCCTTTCATGTTTGGTATCAAACATGTTAAAATCATACCCCCATTAAAAAATACAAATAAAAAAAAAAACCCATACTGTAAACGGTGTAGGAGGTATGATTCCATGCACTGTAAAGCTCCTCCGGGATGCCCTCAGTTCTCACGGTACCAGTCTTCCAGAATCGGACAGCAAGCTAGGACTGCTGCCGGCCAGAAACACAATTCTGCCCTCTTGCTGCTGAGCCAAGCTTGAGCAGTGGAAGGCAGAACAAAAGCTATGCTGTCACAGGGAGGTGTGACCACCGCAAATACAGGGTTTAGTGTATTGGGATAGGGTGGGGGCACTTGCCAGCACCACTAAGACACATTTGGTGCCCTCCTTGCATTAATTCAAACCAGTTCAGGAAGCCGTTGCCTCCTGCTCTCGCGCAAAACTTGAGAAAGGACATGAGAGTATCCTCCCAACTGTCCAGCTCCTCCTCTGGGAGGGAACCCTGAACGCCCCAACCCTTCCTTAAGGGTACTTAAGGGCTTACCTGTGGGTGGGTCCCTAGATTTGTCATGGGACAAGATTCAGATCACACACCACTTCAACTTCAACCGTCTAGACTTCCCTTTGGGAACCGAGACTGCAACGGGGAAGATTCTTGCTGCTCCTGGTCTCGTCATCCTGCTGGTCTTTAGCAATGTCTCTGCCTGTGCTCCATACAGGTTCTTCACCAGGCCTGTGGACATCCAAGACACCTGAAGGAATCTCCCTTAGAGTGAAGGAGTCACTCCCCTTCATCTGCAGGCACCACAACACAGCTGATCGGTCTGCTGATCCTGGACTCCCATGGGGGTCAGAAAGGCTCAGCATAACAGGTGGTGGTTCTGCAACTCCCTCAAGACATGCACTGTCTTCATACCGAGTTTGAGGCCAGTATCTCTCGTTGGAACCGCTGGAACAGAATCCCTGTGCACCACTTCGACTTGCCAATGCCAATGCTTGTTGGCTCTCTCTGTAGGAAGGTAGATCCCTGACTATGGTTGCCCCCAACTTTTTGCCTGGTGTTTTGCTGGTTTTCTGACTTAGTTGACCTGGGGCCCTGCTATTCAGGACCCCAGGCCTACTGCTCTCTCTGTAAAATGGATTCCATGTACCCTAGGTACATATCTAATTGGATACTGAGTCACCTTATCAGTCCCTGTACAGTGTACCTTAGGTACCCAGGGCATAGGTGTACCCAGGGCCTACCAGGGGCTGCAGCATGTATTATGCCACCCCTGGCTGGCCATCCAAATCTGACACAACTGGCTGCACGACAGCTGGGGCAAGGTGGTGTAATCACCCTTTGCTTTAGATATAGTATTCCTATATCTAAACCTCAATGGGCACACAGATCTCCTATCAGTCACTCCTATGGCAGGCCTTGACAATCCTGAAGGCAGAGTGCTTGGAATCGTGTGAGATAGTGCTCTGGCATGAGCTGAGCCTGTGTGCGGCTTTCGGGATCCATCCCTTAGCCGTTTCCATGATATCGCATACCATATACTCTTAAGTGCCTTATAATCCTCGCGGTTATGTGCCAACTCTGGTATCGCTTTATCAAAACATGTCGAGTAAGGTGTCATACGAATTGGAATACTAACCCCTCGCCAATTCTGGCGACGGGGTTAGCATTCCACCCTTCTAGAGGGACACGACATGTATGTAACCTGTAACCCCGGTTAAAGTCAGACAGAGCCTTAGCTCCACAAAATGGATGCTGCCACCGAGACACAAGTCTGCCCTCCTGCTGCTGGGAGTCCTCCCAGCCCAGGAGGCAAGGACAAAGGGTTTCCTGCCAGGGGCGGTGCCAGCACCGTCCCAGACAGGATTTTGTGTATCCTAGGTAGGCAGGGCTTTAGAGGAAGGTGACTGCAAGTGGCACCCCGGTGCTCACTGTGCATAGGCCGGCTGGAACCAGTTCCAGGGGCACTCCAGCCCCTGATCTGGGGAAAGCCCGCCAAAGGAGAGGGGTGTAACCACCCCCCTCCTAGTCCCACCCATAGGGCAGGACTTAGTCGCGTGCCAGCCCCTTTTTGCAGGATAAAGGTAGGAACTGGCCCCCTTCCAAATCAGATCATCTTTGAATCCTGAAACTACTTTCCACGAAAGGAACTCAAGACTTCTTCCCAAGATTCTCCCTTGTGACTAAGGAGTAGTCACCCTGCAGCAGCAGGCACCAACCAAGCATCGCGGTTTGTTGCCAGTCTCTCCTCCGGATCAAGACTGCTCCAGCACGACGAGAACCGGCTTCCCTGGCACCTCTGACCTCAACCTACATCATCAGCCCAGCTGTGATCCGTGGGTGCGACGAGACCTCGAGGGACCGGCCATCTTCAGAACTGCACGACGCTTGTCCAGCACGACCACCGAGTGACCCTCGACTGAGTGCTTTGGGGTAAGAGAAGCCCCGACCCTGAGCAGCTCCAGCACCGAAGTTCAGCCCCCCTGCATCCACGAGATCTGCGTGGGGCCCTTCTGCTCTTTGCTGCTCACCGCGTTGTACAGGTCGCTTGCCCGTTGGCTAGTGGCCCTCTCACGACGCTCCACGACGACAACCACTGCTGGTCTGGTTGCTCCAGACTAGCCCTTGCTCCCCTCCAAAAGAGGAGTACCCTGGATCCTCCTGGTCCACTCCAGACGCCATTTTAGGTCCACCGCGTGGGCCTTGCATTTGCCAAGACTTGTTGCCCAATCCTGGGTCCAGCGACGTCGACAGCAAGTACCTTCGTGGGACAGCTCGCACCTCCATCCTGGTCGCCGACAACGCCTCCTGGTCCGAGAGACTGCAGAGCCCAGCAGCGCCCACTCACCTGGCTGAGGTGACTTCGTCCGGTGCCATCCTGGTGCCCACCTAAATCACTGGCTAGTGATTCAGAACTTGGTCCCCTCTGCTTACAGGTTTCTTCTTCCCTGATCCAGGCTTGGATCACCACGAACTTCTTCACTGGCCGCCTGCCAGCAACTTCTTTCTTCAGGCTCCTGGATCTTCAACGAGGGTTTCCGACGCAACTTGAACCCTATGCAGCCGCAGCCCCTGGGCTAGGTAAACTGAGTACTCCGGTGCTCCAGCATAGTCCAACACCCTAAGTGTTCGGATCCACCCTTGTTTTCGACCCACCTAGTCGGGTTCGCCCGAGAACAGTAACTTTGTAAAGTACTAGTATCCATAGACTTGTTCCCGCATTACGCGTGAGAGTTCCCACTCTGCACAAGGCGCCCCTAGGCCTCCTGCTTCTAATCTAAGGGTTCAGCATTGTAGGCCTAGCGTTTCTACAGTCTAGAAAAGTATTACTTACCTGCTAGTAACTTCGCATTCCACTTCTTGTGTATATGGTTTTTCGTGCCCCTCGGGCATTTGTGTAAATTGTGCGACTTTCAGTAATTCTTTAAGAGTTTTGTTGTGTGCTTAGCTCCCTGTCTCATAAAGAGCCAGGGTAGTCTTGTTATAAATAAATACACTTTATTTTTGATAACAACTTGTGTGGTGTCCTTTCACTTGGTGTTCAAGGGGTAATGTGATGGTAAAACAGCTGGCTTAACACGCCCTCTAGAGTCTTAGCCTTAGACTGCTCGTATCCATGCTACTAGGATAGCTGGTCTATAAGGTTGACTTACAACCAATCATCAATAAGGGTTGTTTGGACTGATACAGAGTGCTCACTAGAATAGTGAACATTATATATCAGGCCAACTTCTCACACTCTCCTTCAGAGATGTTCGGGCTCCAAGAAGCTCCAACCTCAAGCAACTCCCGCAGCCAAGACCTTTGCCCTCACTGCTTCCTCTGCACAGTGGGCCTTCCTCATTGGTGAGCTGCTCTAGGTCACCTTGCCACTCCTGTGCCTCTAGCTCGTGGGTCCTGTTGAGTATTTTCTTTGGCTCCAGTGGTTGCTCGGGCCTACGCTGACTTAACAGCTCATGGTGAGTCACTTGGGCCTTGCTGGTCCCAACACTGAACCTTTTTCGTCCTCTACATTGTTTGCTGCTGCCAAGACTTGTTGGTGCCCCTCAGGACTCTCGACATCCGATGTGGGACAACTTGTGAACGGTTCCTGGTCTCCTACAACATCATCTAGTCTGCACTGCTGCAACTTCAGAGTACCGTCAACCTCTCCTGCATCTCCGACAGCGGTGGGCATTCGTCACCTTGCCTCCTGGTCACTCCTGAGTGGCATATACTCTGTCCCCTCTGCTTGCATGTACTTCTCATCATGAAACCACCTTTGGGTTCCACTGGACTCCTTTATCTTCTTCTTAAGCAGGATCTTTCTTGAAGTTCCCCATTGTGATCTACGACATTACTTGACACCTATATACACACAGCTTCTCTGGTGTAGGTATCCTGGTGTATCCACGGGTGGGATGACTCTCAAACCTTCCATCTTTGACAGGATTTCTTCACTGGGAAGGTTCCTTCTATGAAATTGCAACCATGACTTCCCCATTGACTAACATTGAGCATGGGGTTGTGTTCCCACTCTGCACACGACCTCCATGGGGTTCCTAGATACTCACCTAGAGTGGTTCCTAGGGTCCCCAGCTCTCCTATTTCGTCTGGCTCCATTCTTGACTTGGGTATGGTTCGAATTCCACTATTTTATTATATGGTTTAGTCTTCCCCTGGCGACTACTGTGTACTTGTGCTATTTCCAAGTTCTATTCCCTAAGTACAGTGTGCATTGTGTTTATATCTCCAGGTGGGAGATAATACAATGTGTTAGTGAGTGTTTGTAATCAAATATTTCGTTTTAAAAGTACTCTTTGAGGTTCTTTTTCACTTAATCTATACCATAAGACTAAGTACTGGTAAAACAAGCTGCTTTACAATCCCTCTGGATTAAGCCTGAAGGTTTCTCTCCTCAGCGACCACTTAGAGAGCATTCTAAGGTTGTCTAAGACCACTAAAATCACAAAGAAGGTTGTCTGGATTAGTGCAGGGTGCTACACCTACACAAGTGTGTACAATATACTAAGCCAGACTCTCGCAAGGAGTTATCTCTTTTAAGGAAAAATAAATCCAAGGGTGAGGGAGTGTCTTCTCTTAGGAAAAGTAAATCTGGGGAAGAGGGAGTGTCTCCTCCTAAGAAAAGTAAATCCAGAGAAGAGGGAGTGCCTCATCTTTGGAAAAATAAATCTGGGGAAGGGGAGTGTCGCCTCGTAGGAAAAATAAATCCTGGGATGATAGAATGACTCCTCCTGGGAAAAGTAAATCAGAGGGAAATGGAGTGTCTCCTTTTAGTAAAAGTGCTTTCAAGGAAGAGGGAGTGTCTCTTCTTAGGAAAAATAAATACGAGGATGAAGGAGTGTCGCCTCTAAGTAAAAGTAAATCAGAGGAAGAGCGAGTGTCTCCTGTAAGGCAAAGTAAATTTGGGGATGAGAGAGTTTCTCCTCTTCTGTTTTTGTTTCAACCCTGACTGCAATGCCAGGGGAGTCTGCCCAAGGTTTTCCTTGATGGTCACTTGATAGATTCATCCTAGTCTCCAATATCTTGTCTTTGAGCTCAAACCTGTGCCGTCTGAGAACAATCAGTGAGGGATAAAGGCCTGTGTGTCTTATTCTCCCAGGAAAACCGTAGAACAATGCACGTTTTTATCTAGATTTTGAGGTCCTGGTCATAATGTGGAAGTGGGTAGAATAAGTGACTCAGGACTGCCCACATCAAAGCCCCCAGTGCTTCAGACCCATGTTACAGTGAAAGAAACGGCTGCTTTGTGGGTTAACAGTGCACCTTTGTGAAACATAGCAGCTACATCTATTCCGAAGGACCCTCCCAGCCTGGTGGGCATTGACATTGTCTTCCCAACCTTGAATAGTGGCTGATGATTGAAATTCACAACTTCTTTCTCTTTTGCAGATACATGTGGCACTCGCAGACCTGGCCAAGGCCAATAACATCCCGGATACCCCAGACAGCATCTTCAATTACTTGATTGAGCGTGTGAGGAACAACCTGCATATTGTGCTGTGCATGAGTCCTGTCGGGGACCCCTTCAGGTGAGCAGGGTATTGTCGGGCAGGAAGTGGATACTGCACAGGGCAGGATTGGTAACCCAAATCATCCCTGGCAGATTTTGTCAGACCAGCCCCCGTACGATGCATAGGGCGCGAGGAGAGAGGATGTGGCCTAATAACTAGGGCAGTTGATCTCAAATCTGTGGAACCGGGTTCTAGTCTCTGCAATGACGCTCAGCATCCTGTGATTCTGGGAAAATCACTTAATCTCCCTGTATCTAACAAAAATTAATGTGTGCTTATGTAAATGCAACTGGTGCTCATGTAAAGCGCTCTGATACCCGTTACCTTCGGGTCAAGTTCGCACTATTTAAAAAGAGGCTGACGACTTCTAGGTGGGCTGGTGGGGGTCTCCCCCAAGAAACTTTTGTAAAAAAGAAAAGCCAAAATGGTTCATTTTACAATACATTATTCATTCCATATTCATTTAACTGTATTAACTTTCAAAGAATAGTAAATAGTAAATGAGGACCTGACATAAGCACCCAGGCCAGAAAGCATGGGAATGTCATACATAAGCACCCAGCCTATAAATGGTGGAAATGTCACACGTTAGCACTAAAGCCTTAAACCATGGAAATGTCCCACATAAGCACCCAGGCCAGAAACCATGGAAACGTTCCACATAAGCACCCAGGCCAGGAAGCATGGGAATGTCACACATAAGCACCTAGGCCAGAAAGCATGGAAATGTCACACATAAGCACCCAGCCCATAATTTGCGGAAATTTCCCACATAAGCCCTCAGTCCATAAACCATGGAGATGTCACACATAAGCCCCCAGACCATTAACCATGGAGATGTCACACATAAGCTCTCAGGCCAGAAAACATGGGAATGTCAACATAAGCCCTCAGGCCAGAAACCATGGAAATGACAAACACAAGCACCCAGGCCATAACTGTGGTAATGCCACACATAAGCACCCAGGCCTGCATGGAAATGTCACACTGAAACACCCTAGCCAGAAAGCATAAAAATGTCACACAAAGACACCCAAGCAAGAAAACATGAAAATGTCACACAAAGACACTCGGGCCAGTGGCGATGGAACAATTTTCAGAGTATCGGTGCTGCCATCAATGTTACATCACTAAAGTCATAGGATTGTGAAAAATCCAAGCATCTCACAAAGACATGCATTGCAAATGAGCCGTTCCCATTCCAGCAGAGGTGGTGAGGGTGTGGTATGTATGCAGTGGAGCACTTTGAAGACCACTGTTGCAAACATATTACAAAAGCATGATGTGGTAGTGCACTGTAATTTACTGACAGAACACTTTCCATTGAAATTACTTATAAAAACATGTACCATTCTAATGATAATGAGTGGAAATTGGGGTATAGAAAATATTTACAAATTGCACATCAGCAAGTAAAGTGTCTTGATTTATTTTGATCCTATTAAAATCATTGTCTGAAAGAAACACGTTAGTTATAGATTCCTTATCTTAGAATTACCCCAGGCATCAGACTGGATCCGGAAAGTTTTTTTGTCAGCAGTACATCTGCACGATGGAAGGTGGTGTCGGTCGGCTCCACGTCCGTCATCGGCGTCGGGGTCGCCGGGATGACGTCGCACCAGCTACTTAGATGCCGCCCTTGCGCACTGATGTCAGTTCTTTCTTTTTCCGCGCCAGTACAGATCAGGGAAGAGCGGTACCTCAGTCATTTTTTTACTAACTTTTTCTCAACTTTTGTCGACTTCTTGTTTCGAGTCTTCGACTCCTAAGGTGCACGAGGGATGTCCGGCTTCAAGCCCTGCAGTTCTTGTCATCGAATGATGTCGGTGACGGATCCGCACCACAAGTGTCTTTTTTGCCTGGAGTGTGACCACGACCCCAAGTTGTGCTCCGACTGCCTGTCGATGGCGCCGAAGGCTTTTCAGGAGTGGTCCCGAAAGCTGCTTGAGCACCAGCAGTTGGCTCCCTGCCGTTCGAGGTCCCGGTCGCGGAGCCACCATCATTCCAGTTCCAAGTATTCGAAGTCTTCGCACTCGGTGTCGGGTAAGTAGAAGAATAAGAAGTCGAAGAAGCATCATCCCTCTTCGACTTCTCGTCGGTCGACCGACCCAACGAGGGACCCGGGTGGTGCCATTCCTGTGGCTCCGCACGCGGAGCCCGAAGAGTTGACTCCATGTTTCCCTCCCTTTCCGGGACCCGGAGCGACTCCCGCCGAGCTTCGTATGTTCTACAAGGCGATGCATGTCATCTTTGGGCGGCTCAAACCCGCTGGCGCGCCTTCTGCCCCGTGGACTCAGTTGGGGGTCCTAGGCCTTCTCCGCGGGTGGCTCCATCCACGGCGCCGCACGGCCCCCTTGGATCCAGGCCTCGATCCTGAGGTTGACCTCATTATGCCTCCAACGGCGCCACTTCCTCCGGCATCACTCCCACGTTCGTCGCAGGTCGGCCCCCTGCCCGGCATCGATCCCGGCCTCCATCCCAACATGGACCCGAAGCCGGACCGGTGTTGTCCGATGCCGGACCCGGCATCTAGAGGGGTGTTTATGCCCCTGTTCACTCCTGGGGCCCCTGTTCAACCAGAATGGCACCCAGATACTGAGGAGGAGGACTGGGAGGGGTCAGGTGACCCTCTAACTGACCAGGAGAGTGAACAGGACTGGAGAGAGGAACTGGGGGATGCCAGTGGTTTGTGCACTTCGCCTAACCTTGGCATGTTGTCTCCTCCTACCGTGGCTACGGAGGAGGGAGCGTCGTACGCAGTGGTGTTGCGTAGGACGGCCGAGGCGTCCTACGGTGGCGGTCAGGACTAACCTTCTGACAGAGGTCCTTTAACAGGCTGCAAGCTCTTCAGAACCCTTGCTTCCCTGTAATGAGGCCCTCACCAACATCCTTTTGGGCACGTGGTCCAGGCCCAACTCAGGGGGTTCCCGTGTACAGGATGATTGCCCGGCTACAGGCGACCCCACTTTCCTTTCCCAACACCCCATGCCGGAGAGTCTGGTGGTCCAAGCCTCCACTTCAAAAGCGCCTTCCCTACCGCTCCACTGGAAAGGGAATCCATGAAACTGGAACATCTTGGAAAGAAAATGTTCTCTTCTGCCAGCTTAGGACTGCGGTCCGTAAACACCGCATGTCTCTTGGGCCGTTATTCCCACTCGGTTTGGGATACCGTGGCGCAAGTGCTGCCTCAGTGTCCGGTGGAGGCCCGGGCAATGCTCTCCCACGCTGTTGGCGCCGAGAGGGATGCAGCAAAGTTTGCGATACATTGTGGGCTGGACACTGCTGACTCTCTGGGCAGGAACATTTCAATGTCTGTAGCGCTTCGTCGCTACGCCTGGATGAGGTCGACTGGTTTCTCAGGGAATCTCGAGAACACCTTTATGAATATGCCCTTTCATGGCTGTTGCCTTTTTGGCGATATAGCAGACAACTCTCTAGAGTGTTTCAAGGACTCACGAGCTACGGCCAAGTCCCTGGGCCAATCCACCTGCCCTGTGCAGTCTTCTTTTTGCCCCTTTCGTGACTACGGAAGGGGTGCCCCACTACGTTCCGCCCAGAGCCACAGACCGAATGATGTCAGTGACGGATCCGCACCACTTGTGTATTTTTTGCCTGGAGCACGACCATGACCCCAAGTCGTGCTCCGACTGCCAGTCGATGGTGCTGAAGTTAGTTATAGATTCCTTACCGCCCCACCCATCCACCCCGTTCTGCGAACTGATTTCTCGGGTTAAGGACATCCCTTCAGGGCCCTAGTTTTGTGCGCCAGTGGTCAGTGTCTTGCATGGCTCTGCAACCACGTCGCCAACAACAGACGCAGAGCTGACCGACGCCACCTTTCAACGCGCTGCTGACGGAAAAAAAATTCGGATCCACTCTGGCTCCTGGGGGTAATTCTAAGGTAAGGAATCTATAACTAACTAATGTTTCTTACAGATATATCGTTACAAAAGTTAAGTAACTTGTTCATTAATCACACCTCGCACACATAGTCTCTGAGCAGCTGGTTTGGTGCAGGGTTGGGGTGAAGACCATACTTCTGGCTCCAACCGCCTTCCTGTCTCACACCAGCCAGTGTGGCGACCAAAGTACCTGGCCCATATGTGGTGCCTGGGTACGGGTAATAGCTTGTGAGCGCAGCCCCACCAGCTACTGACATGTCCTGTTGGCTGTAAAAGTGTCCTTGGGCACCACCAGCACCGGGGCTAGCTGCCACACGGACAGCATCCCATCCTTGTCATAAATGTTGAGCCCTTGTGGCTCCAACGTGCTGTAGGCAGGCGCGTGCTGCACCTACCTGCATGTTGGAGCCACGAGGGCACGCACGTACTGGACACACATATTATATTTATCTGTAGTTGAAGTGCCTCAAGCAAGACATCCCTTGTTCATGCGCCTTAGTGGGATTACCCGAGTCAAGGGGTTGACTGGTCTCTTCAGTCTGCAGGTGGACTAGCACGGGACAAAGACATGCATTGTCTAACCTCATATTGTCTGTCAGAGCAACGCATTGGCAGTACCTGCATCACAAAGAGGTGTGTCACTAAACAAATACCTATGGAAATCCGTACATGTCTACTGAAATGGCAGCTCCATGTGCTGTCTCAAGCGTCGCCGTACTGGCAGACAAGCAAGCGTACTAAGTTTCAGTGCAATTATGAGTGACATTTCAACCACTATGAGAAACAATTTCTCGCGAGCAAGGCCAAGCAATGAAGCCCATGGGAATGGATAAATATTACAAATTATACCCTTTTGAGCTGTGAGAAACTCGAAAAAGATGTTTAAACTGCTGCAGAGCACTTCCTGTTGATCACAAAACATCTGCTTTTCATAACTAGGTGCAGTTTGTACTGTGGAAATTGTATGTGCTTTCATTCTGATAGGAAAAGAGAAAACTATTAATCTCAGCAAGCAAAGTGTTTAGGATGAACAAGTCAGATTCAGAGTGTTACAATTCACATGAAACACACAACAGGAAGCAGCTACGGAGAGCCACATTATCGTACTTGGTGTTAAGTGACACTCGGAGCCACGCTCTGACAAAAATGTCATTTAAAGCCTTCTCCCCACCACAATAATAAGAAGCTCCAACCAGGCCTGGACTGGCCCAAAAGAGCAGGCATTTGCTGCTCAGTGTGCACATTCACCCTCTTGCCATTAGGAAGAACCTGAGCCTTACCAGGGGTGGACTGGCCTGTTTGGATTGTTGCCTTCACTATTGCTCTCTGTTACTGCAGTACATCCCAGGTAGGTCCTACTGTAACCAGTCACTATAGGGTTACTACCAATCTGTTGTTTTTACTGGCAAAATCAGTATTTTATTGTCCTGGCTCGGGGTCGTACAAAAAGCCGAGATTATTCCCCTCATCAGTGCATTCTTTGCAGTGTTCTGAAGCTGCGAAGTTAAAGCTAACTGTCTCATAATTAAAGTAAATAAAGACAAAGTCCATTGTAAAATGTATAAACTTTATGGAGACAATTTGTTTTTAATAATGTTGTCATGCTTAAGCCTTAAATCGACATGAACAAATGGCCTGAATGTGTAATGTAAATACGGTGCTCATGTAAAGCGCTCCAATACCTTCGGGTCGAGTGCGCTATATAAATATGCAACAAAAAAAAAAATAGGTGTCAGCCAGGGTGCATGGCTGCACGCCATGAAACCAAGACAAATGAAGGAGACCGCGCCTCCCTCTCGGTATTTATTGCTGTTGGCTGGTCCTTTCGTTCACCACCCCCTCCCCCCCTCACCGTTTGATTGATTTACCCATATATACCGCAGACAGTCACGTGTTGGGTGTTTCTTATCAAAATGCTATACTTCCCAAGTGGACAACGTTCGCATATCCAAGACAGTGGGTAGGAGTACAGCTATTGACGCATTTCATGTTGGTAGAATGCGCTGTTCCTAAAAAGGTGCAATGCTGCCATCTATCGACTCAATCAATTACCCAGACTATGGTGAATTCCAAAAAGGGAAATATGAGCTTTGGACGACGAATGCTTTAAATGTCTCTCTCTTGAAGCAACTATAGAAAAGAGCAGCAGTTGGTTGGTTACCGGGCCGTATCCACGACTTTCTAAGATCCTCCAGTGACTAAGCCCAATTTAACTTGTGCATGTAACCTGCAGATGCGCCTTTGGTGGCTAAATTAATGGTCAGAATAATGTCAGCATGCCACCAATAATTGCAGTTCTGCCAAGTATCCCGCAACTGACGTGACACTAACGCATTTAAGTGTGGTGTTCCGCATCACCGCACGCAAAAGAAGTGACGTCCGCGCCCCTGGCTGACCATGACGTCATAACCGACGCTAACGATGCCTACAACGTCAAGCGGAGTCGAATGGAGCCACTCAACAGTGCGTACAAGGGGTATTGCTCAAGCAAAAGTTTACAAGGTAAGGGATCTGCAGCTAGAAGTCTCTATCTGAAAACACAACACAACAAAACACACCTAATATATGTTAAATATATATATTTATTGAATCATTTACATATTTATAAATAAAGGGGTGTTAAAATTATCATCTGCCATATAAAGCTACTTTAAACGGGCAAATCAGACAGAAATGAACAGGCAGGGATGAGGGCATGACTGCAGCAAGCTGAGAAGGGCGCTGTTGGCATAACCTAAATGCACACAGCTCTCTGCGCTCCTCAGAATACTGGCGCCCTGCCTGGGCCCAGCTCACCCATGCTAACAGCCGGTCCTGTTTACAGTTATAACTTGTGAAGCACTCTAATTCACCTGGAGCCTAGACCGGGTTTCTCCCAACCTTTAAAGTTACATGTATATTTTATATTTGTTCTGCTTTATTGAAAAAGCGCTCTGATGCCTACAGGCCAAGTCCGCGCTATATAAAATCACAAATATAAATCAGGAAATAAATGAATAAATATTGCCATGTCGCTGGACAAAATCCACATACCTTTGTGTGTGGCGTTTTCCTGTGTTGTCCGTTGCTGTCCAGTCGGAGGGATTACGGGCAGTTGCCGGGAGAGGCGGCTTTCAGATTCCGGCAGCTCCCGGCTTTGTAATAATGTGATAAGGTGCGCCTCCGAGGGAGAACACTGCACGGAAAGCTGCGCCGTTCTGCCGTGCCCGGCAGGCACAGCGCTTCGACGTCCAGGAGGAACAAAGACGCCAGCACTGCCGTCGGCCCACTTTTTGTGAGACCTGGGCAGATTCACTTCCAAAAACTTCCAAAAGCATCCAGCAGAGAACAGATGCGCAATGAAGGAAAGTGGGGGACCAGCCACGAAAACATGGAGATTAGCTAAAAGTGTGTTCAGAAACAAAACAGTTTGATCTGCATTAAATATAATAAACAAGTACAACTATCAAGCCCAAAAGGCTGATATAGAAATCAGAAGGGGTATTACAAAATCAGCACATCTCGTGCATATATCATGGCAGAGAGATGGAGCAAACAGGAACAACTTTTGAAGGAGATGTGTGATGAATATGGAGATAGTATAGACTCACGAGGAATTACTCGGATCCTCAATTCAAACGCTACCAACACACTGACACAACTACTAAGGAAATAGAACAAGCAAGAATAATGGAAATGAATACATGGTGGGAAAGTGTGACCCTTAAAAAAAATTATGAATGCAAACACATTCCTAGGTGTTTAAGAATGTTTGTTCTTCCCACCTTTAGTGACCTGCATCTGGACTTAATGTTACAGTGGCAAACTGATACCTCTGAATATTCCATGAAATTAATTAATACCCTCTTCATACATGCTGAAAGGAGGCTATCCTTAGCGATGGAAAAGATCCAAACCTTGGCAAAAATCTATGGAGAAGTTTCAAGAAACTGTAGAAGGTAAAAAACAGTTTGAAGAACTAGAGAAAAGATTGGAAAAACTTGAGAAGGAAATGCAAGTAAAGAAAATGAAAAGTTTAATGGCTATAGAGTATATTCATTCGCTCGACGTTATGATGCTAATTACAGCAGAGAAACTATGGCTCAGGTACAGGAACAAGAATTCATGACATTTTTCAGTGCTGAGAAATTGAAGGAGAGTTCGGGAACAAGGGGCCTGCAAATGCTCGACAGAGGATGTATTATTTGGGGGTAAATTCGCCTCCTCCGGATGACAACTCGGGAGTTGTGGAAGGCATAGGAGCTCCAGCATGGGAGAGCATAGAGAGTTAAGCGAAGCAGCCGGAAAAAGCAAAGTAAGGGGCGCCAAAGGTGGAAAGAAAAAAAAGTACTGACCCCCTCTGGAAGATGGCCTGGGTATTAATGTATCCTCGAAAATTTTGAACACAAAACATATTAATTAGCTTAACAAGGGTCTAACTTGTTGCCCTATAAATGGGATGGATCTGGCTACAGCAAGAGTGGATCTTTATACATTTTGCAGAAAATTGAAATGAAAAAAAAATATTTTGCAACCAGGACCTGCACTATGAAGAGCTTTGTGGTCGCCCAAGAATTGTCAACACTAACAACAGAAGACATAATCCCCCTAAAGACCTTATACAGTCTGGAATTGGAGACTGGAAATCAAAAGTGGGAGGCGCAATAGGCGAAATGATGAATACTGAGTGCTGCTTTATGCTGGGCATTGAAACAAATAAATATGTGAGCAGCAAATGCAAAGTCAAATCTAAATTTGACACTCAGCTCCCACCAGGAAACAGAATAGATATATTTAATGAACTCTTGATTGAAGACTTAAGAGATATCTTGTTAAAGCATAAGAAGCTAGATTCTCGGATACAACAGAATAGGAAGGCTGAAGACTGGTGAGCCCTGAAAGATTTGCGGAGTGGTAAAGACATTGTCATAAAATCATCTGATAAAGGTAGAAATATAGTTGTGATAGACTGCCAAAAATACTATCAGGAGGTCAAACAACTTAATCACCCTATTAACTATGAAAAACTGAAGGAAAACCCTTCAAAAAAGATCATGGGGGCATTCCACACAAAGCTATATGACTGTATGCACAAGACCTTTTAGATGAAGATGAGTTACAGTACCTAATGATCACACACCCCATTGTCACAACAATACATGTACTTCCTAAGGCACACAAAGGTCTAGATAATCCCCCGGGCCACGCCATTGTGATTTCATCTGGTTCCTTATTGGAAAATATGTCTAGATTTGTGGACATTTTTCTATTTCCTTATGTTGTCAACTTGCCATCCAAATCCGGGACTCAATGGACTTCCAGAACAGCATCAGCGGAATACCATGGAAATCGGAATATGTTATGGCCACGTTTGTTGTGGTTTCTCTATACACATCTGTCATCCATGAAGATGGCCTAAGAGCTTGTAAATATTTATCTGAAAGAAACAGGTTAGTATTAGATTCCTTACCTTAGAATATCCCCAGGCGTCAGTCTGGATCCGGAAACTTTTGCGTAGCAGTACCCCTGCGCGTCGGTAGGCGTTGTCTGCAGGCGTCCCCTACGGCTCCGCGTCGTCGGCGTCGTGCGCCGTGATGACGTCGCTGGAGTATATAGACGCCGCCTCCGCGCGCTGACGTCAGTTCTTCTTTTTTCCGCGCCAGTTAGCGCAGATCCGAAGAGCAGTACTCCGGTCTTTTGACCAAGTTTTTGTTACATCTAACTCTATCTTCAGGTGCCGGTAGGATGCCCGGTTTTAAAAGTTGCGACGGGTGCGACCGCCTGATGTCGGTCACCGACCACCATCGACTCTGCCTCCGGTGTCTGGGCGCGGACCACGACGTGGAGTCCTGCGTCGACTGCCGGGCCTTGACAAGTAAAGCTAGGCGGGAGCGGTCCTGCAAGCTGCTCGAGCTCCGGGTGTCGGCCCCGCGTCGAGAGCGTTCCCGGTCCGGTCGGAGGTCGAGGGAGCGGTCGAGAGAACGATCGCGGAGCCGCCATGAGCGCTCCGGGAGTCGCCACCATTCCTCCGGTTCCTCAGGTAAGCGCAAGAAGTCGGGGCGTCGTCATCGTACCCCCGACTCCCCCCGACGCCCGCGTGATGCGGCCGGGGGTTCGGGTGGCCGCGGCCCCGCGTGGGTCGCCGACTGCCCCATACCCGTCGGTTCCTGGGGAAGGCGCGTCGCGCGAGGAGATTGAGGAGTTCCTCATGGCTATGAGGGCGATGTCTCCTCCGGCGGGGCCTACGGCGCCTGCGGGCCCGTCGGTCCCGTCTGGGGGCCCGAGCGGTTCGGGTGCACCTGCCCCGACGACGCCGGGTGCTCCGGCCCCGACGCCGCCGGCGGCTCCGGCCCCGGCGCCGCTGGGCCCTTCAGGGTCGTCTCCGGCTGGTCATCCGGCCTCTCCGGCGCCGATTCCATCGGGACAACCCGTGGTGCCGCCTCCGCGCGGCGCCGTGACTCCGCCGTTGGTTCCGGCCGGCGTCGGGGCTCCGGCGCCGCGCGGCGCCACCCCCATTCCCTCTCTGACTCCTGACGCGGAGTCGGACCGGCATCGTCCGACGCCGAGTCCGGCGCCGTTGGGGCCCCTTGGCTCCGAGGAGCCGGTCTATATCGTTGACTCGAACTATGGCGATGAGGACGATTATGGAGAGGGTTGGGAGGGGTCTGAGGACCCTTTGTCACGAGCATGCCAGTACGACGTGGACTGGGTAGGTGACTTAGGTGAGGCCAGTGGTCTGGACGAGTCGCCTAACCCTGGGTTTGTCTCGCCTCCCACTGTGGCGTCGGAGGCTGGGGCTGCCTATTCGGTGGTACTGATGAGGGCTGCCAAGGCCTTGCGCCTTGAGCTCCCCGTTGCTAAGGTGAAGCCTAACATCCTCACCGAGGTATTTAAACCGCAGTCATGCCCCCAGGAGCCTCTGCTGCCGTTTAATGACGCCCTGACGGATGTCCTTTTGGGCACCTGGTCCAGGCCCGCTTCCGGTTCACCTGTTGACCGAAACGTTGCCAGGCGTCACCGTCCGTGTTCGGACGACCCTGCCTTCCTCTCCACCCATCCCTCCCCGGAGAGTCTGGTGAGCCAAGCCTCCACTTCCCAGTCCGCATTCCCGTCGGCCCCGCCCGATCGGGAATCTAAGCGTTATGACCAATTTGGCAAGAAGGTCTTTTCGTCTTTGAGTGCAGGACTGCGGTCTTGCAATACCGCATGCCTCTTAGGCCGCTACACCCACTCTCTGTGGGATACGGTCGCGGAGTGTATGCCACAATGCCCGCAGGAGGTGCGGGACAAGCTCAACCAGGCCTTGATTGAAGGCCGGGACGCGGCGAGGTATTCCATACGGTGTGGTCTTGACACGACCGACTCGCTGGGACGGGCTATGTCCACGACGGTGGCGATTCGTCGCCATGCTTGGCTGAGATCCGCCAACTTCTCGCCGGATGTCCAGAATGCCCTCATGGACATGCCTTTCGATGGCAGTCGCCTGTTCGGTGACAAAGCGGACAAGGCGCTTGAGCGCTTCAAGGACTCCAGGGTCTCGGCCAAGTCCTTGGGTCTTTCGACCCAGCGCCAGCAGACGGGTTCGTTTCGCTCCTTTCGTGGCCACGGAAGGGGCGGTCCCACACGTGCTGCCAGCCACGCACCGCAGAACGCTCCTCAGCGCGGTGGCGGCCGTGGATTCCGCCGGGGTGGCGGTAGGGGACAGCGGCGAGGTCAGTCCACACCTCCCCCCGCAGCAGCCTCCAAATCTTCCTAGTCCGAGCTTTCGGGCCCATGTGACGCCAGTGGGTGGCAGGGTTCGCCATCACCACTCCCGCTGGCGCACGATTACGTCGGACAGGTGGGTGCTGCAGCTCGTCCGAAGGGGCTACTCCCTCCCCTTCGAGTCCACTCCTCCAGCCATGCCACCGCAGAACCACCGTGTGTCGGGGGACCACTTGACACTTCTGCAGGAGGAAGTTACGGCCCTCTTGGCCAAGGGGGCCATCGAGCGCGTTCCTGGGCCAGAAGTAGGGTGTGGTTGCTACTCCCACTACTTTCTGGTACCCAAGAAGGACAAAGGGGGCCTATGTCCTATCTTGGACCTACGGAACGTCAACGGCTTCCTCCGGAAGGAGAAGTTCAAGATGTTGACTTTGGCTCAGGTCTTGGCTGCTCTAGACCCACAAGACTGGATGGTAGCGTTGGACTTGCAGGATGCGTATTTTCACATCCCCGTCCTGCCGGCCCACCGGCGTTACCTGCGGTTCACGGTAGGCCACGAGCACTTTCAGTTTATCGTGCTCCCATTCGGCCTTACCAGCGCCCCACGGGTGTTCACGAAAGTGATGGCGGTGGTCGCAGCTCATCTGCGCCGGTTAGGGGTTTCAGTCTTCCCCTACCTCGACGACTGGTTGTTGAAGGCGGGCTCGCCCCAGACAGTCGTCCACCACCTTCAGATGACGGCAGACCTCCTGCACGAGCTGGGGTTTTCCATCAATGTGCCGAAATCACACCTGTGTCCCTCTCAAAAGCTCCTTTTCATCGGAGCGGTTCTCGACTCGGCGCAGTTTCGGGTTTATCCTCCGGAACGGCGGGTCCGGGATATTCAGGCTCTGATTCCCATCTTTCAGCCGTTGTCCCGGGTTTCGGTCAGGTTGACGCTGCGGCTTCTGGGGCTGATGGCCTCCTGCATCCTTCTGGTGCATCACGCCAGATGGCGGATGCGGGCTCTGCAGTGGGACCTGAAGTTTCAGTGGGCCCAGCATCAGGGCAACCTGTCCGACCATGTCCTGATCTCGGAGGGCACTGCGAGACAGTTGCAGTGGTGGCTTTTGGGTCAGGGGCAGATCCCTCTCCCTTCCCCAGCCGGAGCACGTAGTTGTGACGGACGCGTCCCTCCAGGGCTGGGGAGGCCACTTGGGAGAGGCGGAGATCAGAGGCATCTGGTCTCCGGCGGAGTCCCGGCTCCATATCAACATGTTGGAGCTGCGGGCGATTCGCCTAGCACTGAAGGCATTCCTCCCCTTTGTCAACGGGAGTGTAGTGCAGGTGTTCACGGACAACACCACCGCCATGTGGTACTGCAACAAACAGGGCGGTGTGGGGTCGTGGACCCTTTGCCAGGAGGCTCTGCGCCTCTGGCAATGGCTGGAACGTCAGGGCGTGATTCTGACGGTTCAACACCTGGCAGGTTCTCTGAACGCCAGGGCGGACAAACTCAGCCGTCGGTGCTCGGAGGATCACGAATGGCGTCTGAACTCGGACGTGGCGAACGGCCTCTTTCAGCAATGGGGAGAGCCTTGGTTAGATCTATTCGCCACAGAAGAGAACGCGCAATGTCATCAGTTCTGCGCGTTGGAGTTTCCAAGACGGCACTCGCTCGGCGACGCCTTTCGGCGCGAGTGGAGTTGCGGTCTGTTGTACGCCTTTCCGCCTATACCACTTCTGCCCAGAGTGCTGAAGAAGATCAGGCGCGACCGGGCCCAAGTTATCCTTGTGGCTCCGGACTGGGCTCGAAGATACTGGTATCCCGAGCTACTCAGCATGTCAGTCGGTCCCTCGATCCGCCTGCCCCTTCAGGAGGACCTTCTGTCGCAGCAGCAGGGGACGGTCCTCCACCCGAACCTGTCCAGCCTCCACCTCCATGCGTGGAGATTGAGCGGCGACAGTTGAGGCCATTCGACTTGCCTCCTGAAGTCTGTGATGTGATTCTGGCAGCCAGGCGTCCCTCCACAAAGTCGGTATACGCCTGCCGGTGGAACAGATTTGTGGCATGGTGCACAGCAAAGGCTGTGGATCCCCTTTCTGCCCCTCTTTCCGAGGTTCTCCTCTTCCTTCTTTCTCTTGCCCAGCAGGGTTCTGCTCTGGGCACTATCAAGGGCTACCTTTCTGCCCTTTCCGCCTTCTTAAGGCTACCTGATCAGCCATCTTTATTCAAGTCCCCTATTGTACTGAGATTCTTGAAAGGCATCACGCACATGTATCCACCTGTTCCGTTCGTGATGCCTCAGTGGGACTTGAACCTGGTTCTGACATTCTTGATGTGTGCTCCCTTTGAGCCTCTTCATTCCTGTCCTCTCCGTCTTCTCACTTTAAAGACGGCCTTTCTGGTTGCCATCACCTCTGCCAGGAGAGTGAGTGAGCTCCAGGCTCTTTCTGTTAAACCTCCTTTCTTGTCCGTCCATCCTGACAAGGTGGTTCTTAGGACTAGGCCTTCTTTCCTGCCCAAAGTAGTTTCTGCTTTTCACATCGGGCAGTCCATCACCTTACCCTCCTTCTTCCCGCCTCCGCATCCTTCAAAAGATGAAGAGCGGCTCCATCGTCTGGACCCAAAACGTGCGCTTTCATTTTGTATGGATCGCACACGCCAGTTCCGGGTGGATGACCAACTGTTTGTTGGCTACGTGGGTGAGAAGAAGGGAAGGGCGGTACAGAAACGAACCATCTCTCGGTGGGTCGTCCTGTGCATCAAAGCATGCTACTCTTTGGCTCGGAAGGAGCCTCCTGTTGGGCTGAGGGCCCATTCCACTCGGCCACGGCGGCTACTACTGCCCTGGGCCGGGGAGTCCCTTTGCAGGACATTTGCCAGGCGGCTACGTGGGCCTCGCTGCACACCTTTGCGAGGCATTACTGCCTGGACAGTCAAGTCCGGAGGGACGGCTTCTTTGGCCGTTCGGTCCTCCAGGATTTTCTGGTGTAGGATTGTATTGGTTCGCAGACCCACCACCGGGGTTGGTATTGCTGGGGTATCTATTCTAAGGTAAGGAATCTAATACTAACCTGTTTCTTTCAGATGAACAGGTTACTTACCTTCGGTAACGATATATCTGTAAGAAACAGTAGTTAGTATTAGATTCCTTACCGCCCCACCCGTCCTCCCCGTTCTGCGAACTGATACCTAGGGTTAAGGACATCCCTTTCAGGGCCCTAGTTTCAAATGGCACCAGTGTTAGTTCTCACATGGCTCTGCGTGTTCTGGCGCGGAAAAGCTGTGTGCAAAGAACTGACGTCAGCGCGCGGAGGCGGCGTCTATATACTCCAGCGACGTCATCACGGCGCACGACGCCGACGACGTGGAGCCGCAGGGGACGCCTGCAGACGACGCCTACCGACGCGCAGGGGTACTGCTACGCAAAAGTTTCCGGATCCAGACTGACGCCTGGGGATATTCTAAGGTAAGGAATCTAATACTAACTACTGTTTCTTACAGATATATCATTACCGAAGGTAAGTAACTTGTTCTTTAATTACCTGTTCGTTGAGGCTGCTTGACCATACACATACTTCTAGATATGATGTCCCTTTCCTTGAATAACAATGTATTTATCATTGATGGAAAATTCTACAACCATAGCTGAGGAGCAGCATACCGGTCAGCTTTGTTGCGGTGCCTGCAGAGGCAGGGGAGTGACTCCATCTCTCCAAGGGAGATTACTTCGGGTGTCCTTGGTGGCCAAAGGCCTGTTGAAGATCCTGGATGAATCACAGACACAGAGGAGGATGAAGACTTGTAGAACAGCGTGACCAGAAGAAGCTAGAGTCTGATGCGATCTCAGTTCCAGGCGTCCAGACGGTTGAAGAGCGAATTGGTTTCTGGCTTGAGTCTTGTCCCATGACAAATCTGAAGACCCACTCACAGTTAGGCCCTTTAATACCCTAAGAAAGGGGTTAGGATGACTCAGGGGTCTCTCCCAGATGAGGTGCTGGACAGTGAGGAGGATACTTTCTTGGCCATTTTCCTGTTTTGCGCCAGAGCAGAAGCCAAGGGCTCCCTGAACTGCCTCAAGCCAGAGTATGCAAGGGGGGCACCAGATGTGCGCTTCAAAGTAGTCTGGTGGCACTGGCAAGTGCCCCCATTCCAGCCCAGTACACTAAATCCTGTCTGGGATGTGGTCACACCTCCCTGTGACAGGAAACCTATTGCTCTACCTTCCCCTATTCAAGCTCAGCTCAGCAGCAGGAGGGCAGAAGCGTGTCTATGGTCGGCAGCAGCATTAGCTTGATAGCAGACCCTGAAAGGCTGTTACCGGGAGTACTGGGGTCTTCCTGTAGGAGCCCCCAGGGCATGGAATCATATCTTCAACACTGGTAACAGTGTTGGGGTATGATTCCAACATGTTTGATTCCAAACATGCCCAGGTTCGGCACAACCACTATATAGTTAGCCATTGCGTTATGACAGATGGCCACCATATGTTTGAAAATGGCGGACCACACTTACGAATCCTGGAGAATCAACTCTGGGATTTTATAGGGGTGACCTGCTCATGCTGGGGCACCCACACACTTCTAACCCAGCACCCCACCTTCCGGATTTAAAGACCTGCCTTAGGGGTGACTTATAGAATTTAAATTTAGTGACCTCAGATATAAGAAAATCTATATCTGTTGTAAGTGGTACTAGCACCATCTTACACAGGCTGCATTGGAAGGCTTGTAGTCACACTTTGAGTGGTCTCTCAGGGGTGGCACAATACATTCTGTTGTCTATGGGAGACGCTTGGTGTACCTATGCCCTGGGTACCTTAGTACCATATACTAGGGACTTATGTGTGTACACTAGTAGCCAATTGTGGAGGTACAACATTACTTACCTTGTCAAATTTAGGGAGAATGCAAAGTGACTGGAGTCCTCATTAGCAAGATCCCAGTCACACTAGTCAAAAACCATTCTGACACCATGTAAAAAGTGGGGGTAACGATGCTAGAAGGATCCTACCTTCTTACACCCAGCATATCCAGCTAATAATGATGGGAGAAGCTAAAGCTTTGGAAGGTTTCCTAAGGGGATCAGCAATTGACGCTCACCAGGTGAACAAAGCTCTTCCGCCATACTCTTGAATGACTTGAGGACCGTACAGCGCACAATTTAAGAGTTCTGTCAAAACTTGAATAAGAGACCACTCTAGAATTCATCTTGGTACGAAAATGTGTAAATATTCTTCCCGAGATGTCCAAAGCCCTCACGCCGAAGGACACCATAAATAAAGGCTTGGCGAGCTGCGCTGACAATTCTTTCTGTGTCAAATACTTGTTCGGCTTCCAAGATATGAAAATATTTGAAACTTAGTTAACGTCCCAAAGAGTTGAGTGCCGTGGCTCCGAAGAAAAAGCCAGACGTATGCCTCTCATCAGCTTACACACCAATCAGTGTTTTCCCACAGGAGATTCCTGATTGAGAAAATGACCTGTAGAAACTGCCTATCTCTAGGAATTCATGGTTCAATATGCCAACCCCTGGGCAGCCAGAAACGCCAAAAATTCAGGACAGAGACCACCTTGCACCCCATGGGATACTGATCATTGCTAAGGCACCAAGTGACCCATCTGGCCCTTGTAGATCCATAACGTTTGTTCGTTCCATCTGCCCAGGCTACTGCTAGCATTCGCTCAGCCTCTTGCAAAAGTCCAGGGACTCTCCAATGTTGCCGGAAATAGGCCAACAAAAATGCGCGGATTAAAGTTTTTCTATATTGTCGCCTGCTCCTTGTCTGAGGATGAAAGGGTAAGAGTGCCTTCAAGGGAATTCGTTTAAGTAAAGTTTCTCAATTCACAATGTGATTTCTAGAGAATCAGTTAATTATTCTCATTGGAACCTAATTCAACTGAATACAAATAAAATTAAACAAACATGACTACATATATGACAAACATAAGCAAACGCAAGGTGTATAGAAAATAGGATTTTATCAGACAATTAAAACTGATTCATATGATATACAGGAAAAAACATAGGACTGAAGGTTGACACTGAATATATGTACAAACAACTCAACAGAACCTATTGACGCCTATCCCAAAAGTATATTGAAAAAACAAACAGGATGAAGCGGAGGTCGACGTTTCGGTCTCCTACAAACTACTTGACGAGACCATCTTCAGGACTGGTGATATTTTCAATCTGTATATTACAAAGTGTAATCTGAAACAGAAATGTTTTCAATTACAAAACTTAACTAATTATTATCATTACTCACACCTTAGCATATACACCTACATTTGTCACAACATAAAAAACATTACAGAAGACTTTACATAGAACATCTTGACGAACATCTTGACGACATAACAGATTAGATCTTCAAAGAAAATAATACATTTTCATTTGAGTTGTATTCTTAATAGCAGTCTCCATTTAAATGACAGGTAGACATAGGTCAACTCTAGCCAATATTTTGACTCACGGCATTGGTTCTACTGCATATGAATAATTAGTGATTCTCATGATCTGGTACCAAAATTCAAGAAAATCTAATAAAACAATTATTATGTATAATAATTTAAATGGAGACTGCTATTAAGAATACAACTCAAATGAAAATGTATTATTTTCTTTGAAGATCTAATCTGTTATGTCGTCAAGATGTTCTATGTAAAGTCTTTTGTAATGTTTTTTATGTTGTGACAAATGTAGGTGTATATGCTAAGGTGTGAGTAATGATAATAATTAGTTAAGTTTTGTAATTGAAAACATTTCTGTTTCAGATTACACTTTGTAATATACAGATTGAAAATATCACCAGTCCTGAAGATGGTCTCGTCAAGTAGTTTGTAGGAGACCGAAACGTCGACCTCCGCTTCATCCTGTTTGTTTTTTCAATATACTTTTGGGATAGGCGTCAATAGGTTCTGTTGAGTTGTTTGTACATATATTCAGTGTCAACCTTCAGTCCTATGTTTTTTCCTGTATATCATATGAATCAGTTTTAATTGTCTGATAAAATCCTATTTTCTATACACCTTGCGTTTGCTTATGTTTGTCATATATGTAGTCATGTTTGTTTAATTTTATTTGTATTCAGTTGAATTAGGTTCCAATGAGAATAATTAACTGATTCTCTAGAAATCACATTGTGAATTGAGAAACTTTACTTAAACGAATTCCCTTGAAGGCACTCTTACCCTTTCATTTAATTACCCAAGCCCTCAAGGGTAATCTGGGTCGCTCACTTTTCTGTATCATCCTTGTCTGAGGAGGCACACATTGCCACAAACGTGCTGTGTTCCTTAATGAACGGCTCCCCAAAGAGCCCACCCTGCGCCACCTCGCCCGCCTCAGTGGAAACCAAATCCCCCAGCTTGGGGTCAACTTTCAACAGAAGGGAGCGATGCCACTCTATCGACAAGGCACATTTGGCATTTTGCATTTCCCAGAAAAATAATTATCAGCCAGATAAAGATCTCAAAAAGACTGGGTTCCGCGGCCTTGATATCCTCCTTCAGGATACCCTTTTCCGAGTTCCCTAATGTCATTTTGGAGAGTGGTGGCCATACGAGGGTCTAGCTCTGGCCTCAATACTACTTTGCCAGGAAGGGAGGGACATGGACACTCTGCCCTAAAACATGCCCTGAACTCTTTATCTTATGGCTTTCTGAGGTGGGTTACCACATATTTGTAGACTTTCTCTGAAGTGACCCACTCTGCTGATGCACTAGATCTTCGGGATCTAACAAATCTGAGGAAGTCTGGTCTTGGGGCACAACTGGAACAGGAACCAGCAACGAGCACAAGGGCCCAGCCTCATTGGAGGAGTCACCCTGTTAATCGGTCTCCTTTGTGTGCGGGATAGGGGAAAGCCCCCCTCCTTGTCAGCAAAGAACTCAAGGGTGCATGACGTGTGAGAAAGGCCTTCTTAAGGCACTCAAATGCACTCAGGTCCATGCCTGAGTCAGATTTGCACTTAGACACTCTTTTCATGAGGGAGGGGTCCCCCAAAGAGTGATCATCATCCGGGTCAGGTTGGGGAAACACACAGGCAAACACCATTTCCATAATACGGCTCTCAAAAGCCCCTGTGGTGACTGCCTTCTTGGTGGATGTAGGCATGTACCGGCTCGTGAAATTTGTCATCCAGGATGAGGACCTGGAGTGATTCCTCCTCAGTGTACTTCTCCATGACTTCTATATGCAGAGGAAACACAGCGCAAGCCCCCCAACTTACTGGCAGATACAAGACATAACTGACGCAGGCTTCTGTCGCAGTCAAGTAAGAGGAAGAGGAAATGGTCCTTCGTACCTCTATGGGAGTTCCGTAATGTTGATTGGTTGACTCCGGATGACCCGTCCTGTGCACCCTGGGAAAGATAGTTGTTATTGTTGTTGTAAACAGCTGGAAATGGAAATAAAGTGTAGCATATTCCTCGCCTCTTGTCCTGACATAGAATTATGTCCTCCTGGTTTGGTAGACTGTTAGATCTTACCGTATACCTTCCCTCCCATTCCCCTGGTTCACTGGGCCCTACTTACATTTTAGAGCCCCATTAGGTCCGAAATGAAACTCAAAGCTGCATTCTGGCCTCGCAAATTACTTCCTCTAACTTGCTTCTTCTGTCTCTCAACAACACTGTGGAAATTTCTGATCTCATTGTCAGGGACAAGGGCTAATTTGAAATTCAGCAGTCCCACTGCTGCGCTAGTGAGTGTGGTTCTTGAGAAGCTAGACTATGGTCATCTGGTCATGAATATGGTAATTATCTCTATAATGAGTGCTGAGTGGAGGACACTTATTAGTAGACAGTATAAAAGAAAGCTGTTTCAATTCTGCTGGTGTTTTCTTTACAGACAACTGAATTTCTAACACACCTTGACTCTTTCCTGTCTTTCTGGCTTACTTAGCAAAATCGGGCCTTTTGATTAAGTCCCTCTTTTAGACTATGGCATGCGGCCTGACATCTTTTCACCATATTTAGTTATTTTAACTGCCCTATTGTGATACCGTTAGCGTCAGAGCAGCCACCATCACGGCTGCTCCTCTAAAAGCACTGTAGGTTTGCTGAGTGGCTACGACATTTCAGGTAGTCACTCAGCAAACATTTTTGTTTTTGGGAAAAAAATCTCCCAATGCAGGAGTTTGCTCTTGAAAAACAAAAAACAATGACCCTCGGAGTTTCCTCCCAGGGTGCAGGGGTAATGTTGAATTTTTCTTTTAGTTTGGAACCAATAAACTTCCCTTGGTTGCCTTGAACTAAAAATAAAAGGTATTTTAGACCGTCTGCTCTAAATTGGGCGTACAGTCTGATACACCTACACCAACAACCTGAACTCCGCCAAGCCATTGGTATAGGGTTTCCGATGACTGGGTTAGCAGGGGCACTAGTGTTGGAAACTGGACGGTGTTCTGCCTCAGAATAAAGTGGAAACATCATCAGCTTGACTTACAGGCTACTTTGCCACATTTGTGGCGCTGTATCGTGTCCACCGAACTCTAATGAAGCCCTAAGTCTCTACTGTAGGAATTTATCTCAACAGGACAGAGACATTTTGCCTTTCAAAATGAGGCTGAGAAAGCATTTTCGTGGTTCATCATTTACACCGATATATTACAAACCTGCTTCTAAATGAGACCTTAACTTAGGCATTTCCTCGTTGGTGCACAAGCTGTGTAAACCAATCACTTCCTTCCACATCAGTTTCCTTTCAGGTGCAGTTATATTGGCTAAATGGGTTCCAAAGTTTGAGGCTGTCTTGCACAGGCCCAATAAAGTGAATAGGAATAAAGTTGCCCTAAGGATTACTCTTCATTCATTCTGAAAGTCTGGCAGGGATATTATTTTAAGTAACATTATGTTACGGTCGGCCCTCTTGGGGAGAGGTGTGAACGACACTCAGGAAAGGGCAAAATAGAGTCCTGCCGTTGGAAGAAATGTTACTTGTCCCTGATAAAAAGCTGCACAAGGTATGAGCCCAAACGTCTGTCTTCCAAAGGAAAGCCACCCTTGAAGGGCTAATAGTGGACTCAAACAAGAGGTAATGCTCTTTTCTTCTGGTAGACAGGATGGCATTGGGGACAGAAAGGGGAAAACAGTTGCCAAACCGGTTTTCCAGTGGGTGCGTAGTCCTCAGGTAACCGCACCTCAGGGGTGGGCTACCAAGCTCCACACACCAAGAGAGGGTTTCTGCCATCTTGGGCAAAATATTGCCTTCTGGAATAGCTAGATGCCATGCATTGCAAGAAGTGGTTATCAGACAGGTGGGGACCTGGTAGTCCATTTGCTAGTAATCTCCTCATCCCGAAGGCCCATTTCTGGGCATAAATATGGCACCCTATTTCACATCTGTACTGGAGAGAGCACTGAAGTACTGCCCTGCTGGTCCCTGGACATAGCAAAGAGAGACTGTCCCCAAAGAAGGTCTGCACCTGTAGCATCTGGGCTCGTAAATTGAGGTTGGTGCCTTTGGTGCCCTGTTCAGGGAAAAGTTGACCCCTAAGCCCCTGACAGAGGAGGTGAACTCCAAGAGTTAGTTGACTGACTTCCTATTACAGTATCAGGGCCACAAAAGCTGAAGAAACCTGCCTTGGCAAGACTACCATCGTGCAGTCTAGGATAATGAATTGTGATGCTCAAAAGTTGCACTCAAGTCTGCTGGACCGGGAAGAATCATTGGAGTCGGTTTTTCTACCAAAGGAGGACACTGGCCTTCACCAAAGGGAACCACTTTTTTTGTGATCAGAGACCAGTAGTCCATTGGCAACTTCGGCATCCTGTATCCCTTGCATCAGGACCACTCCTTTGAAGTATATGGCGGTTCACCCATATAGCCTGGAATTGGATTTGCAACTGCTTTGGTCGCAAGGAAAATGTTCTGTAAATCCTTACTGGGTCCCTTGACCTGTGCACTGCCAAAATTGATTGCCCATAGAAGGCCAAAGTACCTAAAAACAACAATATAAACGTTTTACAACGTTTCCGCTAACCTCAGTAGTTACCAATGATTGTTTACATTTTGAAGAAAAGCTGTGGTTTATGTTCTACTTATCATAAACAAAAGGAATCCACTAGGTGGACGGCGGTTGTTACCACAATGGTGGGGAGCAACCAGTGTTGTTAAAATACCCCTCACACACCAACAGGCCCCTTGGTGTCATGCTTCATCATCGGGGTCTTCGCAAACCTCTACGGAATGCGGCGTGCTACGACTTCACGACTACGCAGGAGCACTTTATGAGTGAACTATGTGTTTGGTGTGTGAAGGTACCAAGATGTGAGTGGTGAGGTGAAAAGTGAGGGATTAAAAAATACCTGGCACGTGAGTGCTGAAAAAATTTTTATTTAGTCTCCGGCTGGTATTGTTAAAAAGAGTGCTAGAGTGGTTGTGGTTTACTAATTAGGGTAACCCAACCAAGTTAGTGCGTCGACATGTTTCGGAGTAATGGAACTCCTTCTTCAGGACGGGAATATGCACTACTTATCCCCACCTTACTCACATGTGTGTAGATATTAAAAATTGTGCTCTACAAAAATAGATATGGTGAATAATGTACCTATCTATGTTGGATGTACGGTCCGTTGCGCCCAGTTGGCGGTTCAGGATACCTGTAAACAGAAAAGTTATGTAAAACAAGATGGCACATATTGTTGTGTCCATACTGTGCTAAAAAACACAGAAGGGTCATAAGGAACAAAAGTGAAGGTCCAGGAACCCTAAAAAAATTTACTACTAAGCAAGATAATACATATTCTTATGTTAATACTGTGTAAATACACAGAAGGGTAACAAGGAACAAAAGTGAAGGTCCAGGAACCCTAAAAGAGAGAAAAAAACGAACTACATATAGATTGAGACACATACACATTCAAAGTATCAGATAGGTCTTAGAGGGTATGGTTTTTGACCCAAATGCGTAGCTTACTTATTAATAGAGGTCCAATGGCCTCATGAGCCACAGCGTGTTGGGGGGTGGTCCGTTCTACCCGATATGGCAACCTGTGAGGTATTCAAGGGAATCGATCAAAAGGTAGTAATACCTCGGTAATAATAGATCACACACCTTTAGGCTTGTACATACATCCATACACACTCACGGTTTTACACAGGGCTGTCTGGCTTGTTCCCCCTCCACGAGGCTCCGACGAGTGAGGTGGTGAACTAAGGAGCGAGTTTAAATAGTCTCAAAAAGACCTCAATTAGCCCCTAATGGAAAACGGAAAAGCCCATACTTGGTCCGAACCCCTGGTTTGCTATCCGCATCTGCGCGCACCGGGAAGGGTGTTCCCGTGTGAATGCGCATGTGCGGAGGAGTAGTGTTGCGCATGCGCCCATGCTCTTTCGGTTAGAGGCAGCACTGAGTAGCTTCGCGCATGCGCGAAACCTGAATCCAGTGTCTGTCACCTCGCGCATGCGCAGAGACGGTGTTGTGGCCTGTAATCGACTTGATTTATCTGAGAAACCCCGTGTATTACCAAGGGGCGAGCTGAGATCCCTATGGTGACAGCGAAAGGCGCCATGTATAAGCCGCCTACACACAAGGGGGTACTGATAAAATTTTGACCATATGCATTTGGGGTAAAACAACAGATATTAAGAAATATTAAGAAAAGCCTAGTTTACAAGCCTCGAGGTAGGCAAGATTTTCAAAGCCAAGACTAATAGGCTACACCTATCCCTGAGCCCCTATGAGCAAAATAAAAAACATTAGGGTTTAACCTGGATGTCCTCCAGTGGAGTGAATACATGGTATGGGGAACTGATTAAAGGGCAAGATGGTTTACAGATCTCAGGGTGCTGGTTTTGTTAAACGCAGTTGACTTCATGCAATGGAGTTGATGGTTAAAAGATCTCTGATTGTTTGAGCAGAAAAAGGGGGGTTATTTAGCGTAATTGGCTCCATGGAATGGAGTCATTCAACCCGGTCACATCTGAGCCCAGACGGAACACCCATCTTTGTTCCTTCTCAAACAAACCTCTTTCAGATTTTAATTGCTCAATAACAGTCCAATGTATATCATTCACACAGTGCTGTGCCTCTAGGAAATGAGATGCCATTTTCGTTGTCTGTTTTTTGCATCTCACATTGCTCTTGTGTTCATTAATTCTGGTTTTGACTGCACGTGTGGTCATTCCTACATACTCCTTCCCGCAAGGGCATGTGATAAGATACACCACATTGCGGCTGTTGCAATTTGTGACAGCTCGTTGTTCCCATTTCTCGCCATTACTGAATTCAAGAGACAGGCTTTTCTTAGTCAGGTGGCAACTATTACAATTCCCACATGGGTGATGCCCATGCAGTCCTTTTAGCCTCGTCTGCTGTGTTACATTGGTTTGAGGTCTTGTATGGACCAGAATATCCTTCAAGTTTCTTCCTCTCCTATGTGCAAAGATCGGTTTTTCCAGATCTAGATTCACACTCGTAAGGATGCGCCAGTGTTTGTTTACCAGCTTGGTCACTTGGTTTGACACGGGGCTGAAGGTTGTGACACAGACTGGTCTGACAGATTCCTCTTTTCGTGGGTTGTCATCTAAAAGAGCTTCCCGGTTATTGTTCCGTGCTCTTTTCATTGCCTGGTTAATGATCTTATCTGGGTATTTTCTCTGTTGTAATTTTTTGCTCAGATCCAGTGCTTGGATTTTGTACTTGCCCACATCGCTGCAGTTCCGACGTAGGCGGAGGAACTGTCCATATGGTAAGTTCTCCCTCAGGTGACGTGGATGGAAACTGTCGAACCTGAGGAGACAGTTCCTTGCGGTCGGTTTAAAATGTGTCTCTGTCTTTAAATGACCAACCTCGTGATAAATGTTGAGGTCTAAAAAGACCATGGACTCATTGGACATTTGGTGAGTAAATTTCAGGAATTCGTTCTGGCTGTTGATCCATTGCATGAAATCCATGACAGATTGGTTGTTGCCTTCCCAGATGACCAAGACGTCATCTATATAACGTTTCCATGACAGGATTTTGCTCCTGAACGGATTGTTCTGGTGAAGGATTTTGGTAGTCTCCAGGTGGTGGACATAGAGACCTGCCAGGCTTGGAGCAAAGGTGCTCCCCATGCTAGTCCCATGGCGTTGTAAGTAGAGGGTAAAGGAAAGCCACCCTTGAAGGGCTAATAGTGGACTCAAACAAGAGGTAATGCTCTTTTCTTCTGGTAGACAGGATGGCATTGGGGACAGAAAGGGGAAAACAGTTGCCAAACCGGTTTTCCAGTGGGTGCGTAGTCCTCAGGTAACCGCACCTCAGGGGTGGGCTACCAAGCTCCACACACCAAGAGAGGGTTTCTGCCATCTTGGGCAAAATATTGCCTTCTGGAATAGCTAGATGCCATGCATTGCAAGAAGTGGTTATCAGACAGGTGGGGACCTGGTAGTCCATTTGCTAGTAATCTCCTCATCCCGAAGGCCCATTTCTGGGCATAAATATGGCACCCTATTTCACATCTGTACTGGAGAGAGCACTGAAGTACTGCCCTGCTGGTCCCTGGACATAGCAAAGAGAGACTGTCCCCAAAGAAGGTCTGCACCTGTAGCATCTGGGCTCGTAAATTGAGGTTGGTGCCTTTGGTGCCCTGTTCAGGGAAAAGTTGACCCCTAAGCCCCTGACAGAGGAGGTGAACTCCAAGAGTTAGTTGACTGACTTCCTATTACAGTATCAGGGCCACAAAAGCTGAAGAAACCTGCCTTGGCAAGACTACCATCGTGCAGTCTAGGATAATGAATTGTGATGCTCAAAAGTTGCACTCAAGTCTGCTGGACCGGGAAGAATCATTGGAGTCGGTTTTTCTACCAAAGGAGGACACTGGCCTTCACCAAAGGGAACCACTTTTTTTGTGATCAGAGACCAGTAGTCCATTGGCAACTTCGGCATCCTGTATCCCTTGCATCAGGACCACTCCTTTGAAGTATATGGCGGTTCACCCATATAGCCTGGAATTGGATTTGCAACTGCTTTGGTCGCAAGGAAAATGTTCTGTAAATCCTTACTGGGTCCCTTGACCTGTGCACTGCCAAAAATTGATTGCCCATAGAAGGCCAAAGTACCTAAAAACAACAATATAAACGTTTTACAACGTTTCCGCTAACCTCAGTAGTTACCAATGATTGTTTACATTTTGAAGAAAAGCTGTGGTTTATGTTCTACTTAAACAATCTATATATCCGGAACCCTCCAGTCGATTTTGTTCTTTTGGGTGTCTAAAAATTCATAAAATAGGGGCAAATGGGTTGGGGTGCTGGAGAACTGACGCTCTCCTGGAGCAGTGGGGGCCTGCTACAGGCGTTACTCTGTTCTTTTATGCTCTATGACTATCCCAGACGTACTTGAAGACATGATACTGTTAAATAATTGCGTTGCACTTATATCTCTACTTGCTGTTGGTCTTCCGTTGATTTGTATGTATGTTCTGTCAATAACATTTTTCATCAAAAAATTCATAAAATAAGATTTATTTATATAAATTAGTATCATATTTATTTCGTGTTGTTTGACTTTCTCATTCGTTTTAGTATTTCTAAATGCTTTGCACTTGTTCCTTTGTTTCAACTTGACTTCTCAAAGCCTCTGCTACCTAGGGTAGAGTTAGGGTTTAACAAACAAGCCTGTCTCCACTCAAGGAGGCATTGTAAGTGTATTATACGGTGAGTTTGCACAGCCACATCAAGTAATACATCCCTTCCCTCACAGTTACGTTATGTTATGTGTATTTGTATGGCACACATCTCACTCAGTAGGAGTCTAAAGAAGAATGGTGCAGTCCTACCTGGGTCATATTGGAATAACCAGGTTTTCAGTTTCTTGTAAAATTCAGCGACTGCACTAGCAACTCTGATGTGGATGAGAAGGTTGTTGAGGCTTTGGGAGCCCAGTATGAGAAAGCTCGCCCACCAGCACTAGTTACTCTGATACGAGTGATGGAGTGAGTAAGATGCCTGCTGAGTGGAGGCTTCTGGTCAGTGTGTGGAATTTGACGCGATAGCTAGGTGAGGATTTTTCTGAGGAGCTTGAGGGTGAGAAAGGAGGATGAGGTGAACATGTTGATCTGGCTAGTCATTTACAGTGGGTTGTTCTCTATTATCCTGAGGCTCCTGGTTTGGTTAGATGGGTGTTGATCCTAGTTCAGAAAGCCACCAGGCGTGGCTCCATGGCAAGGTGTCCTTTCTGAAAATGACAACCTCTGTCCCATTCGAGTTGAACTTTAGACAGCTGGTCTTCGTCCAGTTGGCAACTTCAAATATGCTTGAGGTAAACGTCATCTGGGTGTTGTGTGTGTAGAGGGAGATGATGAGCTGGGTGCCCTTATATGAGTTAATGCCAGTTTTGCATGCAAGGACAATTTTGGCATGTGGTGCCATGTAGACTTTGAACAGTGTGGGGCTTAGCAAAGTTCTTTGGGTTACTTTGCAGATCTGGTTGGCAGTAGTGGAGATAGAATGGCACCAGGCTGACAGACTGGGGGGCGTTCTGCGAGGAAGGAGCTGATCCATTGGAGGACGGGTCCTTGTATGCCGGTTTTGAGGAGGTATTGGAGGAGGATGGGGTGGGAAACAGAAGTACTCATCCTGCTCGACCTCTCAACCAAGTTTGAAACTATTTCTCCTTCCTCTGTTCATGATCAGGCAGATGTTGAGAGTAGCAGCAATGAAGTCAGTCACAGTGCCATGATTGGGCCTGAATCCAAATTGAGAGGGGTTGTAGTTGAGGTGGTCAGCCAGCCGATTGTTTATACGTTTTACCAGTACTTTGGCTAGGGAGGGGATCAGGGAGTTCAGTCTGTAGTTTGCTAATGTCTTTCAGTCTGCTGAGGGTTTCTTCAGGAGGAGTTGAACTGTAGCATTTGTCCAGACGTCTGGCAAAGTAACTGTGGCGAGGGAGTCTTTGAGAGTAGCGCAGATGGAACCTAGTCCTTTATGAAGATGAAGTGTGGTCAGGGATCCTATGGGGCTCCCGAGTGGCTGGAGCTCATGGTGGCAACGGTCTTGATGTTCTTTTGAATCAAGGAGTAATCTTATGGTTTTCAAACCCAGAAGATCACACATCTCTTTGAATGAGAAAAAGTCAGAATTTTGTTAATTGCTTACGCCAAATGAAACTCATAAAACAAGGCTGCGAAATCTGTGATTTGCAGCAGCGATTCTGTTGTACTGCTCAGTTATATATCCGATGAGGCCAGTTTCCTCCAAAAGTGCATGCTCTTATCACCAGAGTAGAGACTGCTTTGGTGAAATTACAAAACCTTGCAATTTTTGTTGATATTTGTAGTGCAGCCATACAGAACTCTCCTCATGCTGTCTTTAAACATTTGTTACTACTTTTGATAAAATTGTGTAGCTTTTAGCATTGAAATTCTCTGCAAAGGTTTTATTTGAAGCCTGATCTGACCTGTTGTTTTCCTCTTTGCAGAATTTTAGAGTCTTGGAAGTCTGATTCCCAAACAGTTGGGAAAGGAAAAAGGGCAGTTAAGAGAGTGATGCGAAAATGACTTTTATAGTGATTCACTATGCTTTAATTCTTCCTCTTGTCTCTCACAATGTACACTTGGCTGTCTCTTTGGCAAGCAGATTGTGATCTCCAACTGATCCTATCAGAAATAACCCTGTCAGGCTGACAAACGGTTATAAGTCTGGGTGTGTCACGTAAAGGTGGAAGAGAGTGCAAGACCCATTCTAAAGGTTTGAAAATATCTACAGATGTGAATGATGATGAACACGAATTAACCCCTTCGGAGCTGATGACGAGCTCAGCTCGTCATGGGCGTAACCTGCGCTACGCGGATGACGAGCTGAGCTCGTCACGTAACGCGGGTTTTTTTAAAACGCAGCGCGCAGCAGGAAAACCGCTAGCGCGCATGCGGTTAAGAACCCCAAAGTCATCATTTAGGCAGTTTGTTTCCTTTTTGTTGGACAAATATATTAATGTGCTGCCTCAAACACTCGACAAATTAATGATTTTTAAAATGGACAGATTAAGGTGTAACTAGGAAAATGTGGGATCCTGGAAAAACATTATGTTTATAAATTACCATCCTGATGAAACCAGACTGACAAAACCAAGCTAATTAGTGTTTTAACAAACATGTAGTTTCATTGCCTGATTAATAGATCTTGGGGAATGTTGGAATCAAACTTTTCTTTCTGCTTTGAACATGGTGAGACTCCTTGTGCTTCCTACTACAGGTTTTAGTTCTCTATCCCCACCAGTACCACTCTTTTTTCAACTCCCTTTTGTACCACCTACTGCCTTTATTCCCGCCTTTTCCTCCTCTGTGTAATCTCCCTCCTCCTTGGTTCCTTTATAGTAAGACACCTACCCTTTTGTAAGATGTAATACTGCCCTATGTACAGCACTTCGTGTAGCTCTCCTTCTGCTGTGGTGAGGTCCTGACTAAGTGGAAGCAAGCAATTGTCCTCCCCTTAAAGAAAGAACCTTCAGCGGATCCGGGTCTATTGGATAAACTGCGCCCTATTTCACTCCTGCCCTACTTCTCTAAAATAGCAGAGAAGGTGGTGAACACGCAATTGGTTGTGCATATTAGTCGGCACAACCTATACCATCCCATGCAATCAGGATTCAGAGGCACGTACTCTACGGAGTCAGCATTACTTCTTGCCACAGAGGTACTACGCAGGCGTGCAGATGAAGGTCAGGCTGTAGCATTGGTCCTACTGGACCTCAGCACATCCTTCAACATGGTATCCCACAAACTGCTCTTGTAGCAACTTAGGTCAGGTGTGCTGGAGGGAGTAGCTCTAAAATGGATGATTCCCTTCCTCCATCATCGCAACTTCCATGTTTCGCAGCACCCACACATTTCCAAAGCATTCCACTCTCACAAGGGTTCCCACAATGCTCAATTTTGAGCCCAACTCTTTTTAATCTTAAATCGGACCTCTGGTAAAGACTGTGGAAAGACACAATGTCACCATTGTGTCTTATGCAGTTAACACGCAGCTTGTTGTCACCCTGTCTCATAACTCAGAAGAAGCAGCCATCCAGTTTTCTTCCTGCCTGAGCGACCTCGCTTCCTAGATGTCGAGTAATTGCCTCAAGTTGAACTGCAGCAAAACCGAAGTCCTGGTCGTAGGGATGTCCCCTTCCATCTGGTCCTCAGCTTGGTGGCCCCAGACTGTGGGTCCCACATCCATCCCAAAGGAGGAAACCAAAAATCTAGGAGTCTGACTGGACCCGAAACTCTCCTTCGAGACACACACAAGGAAGGTTACAGGGATATGTTGAGAAAAGCCCTGGACATGCTTCCTGTCTCAGCCATTAAAAACTGGTTCATGCTCTTGTAACGTCCCAGTTGGACTATGGTAATGTCCTCTAACGTGGAGCAACCGAAAAATGTCTCCACAGGCTGCAACGCGGCAGCACGCCTAGTCCTTAACTTATCTAGGAGAGATTCCTCCGCGAAAGCCCTTGACTCCCTGCACTTGCTGCCTTTAAATAAAATAATTATTTTTATAGCCTTGTGCTTTTGCCATCGGAGTCTGCAGGGCAAAGGCCCTAGTTATCTCCATGATCTTCTTACTCCCCACAATCCGATTTGTCATCTCAGGTCAACTGGGGCTCACCTGTTTAAAGTCCCTAAAGTCCAAAGAGCAAGAGTGGGTGTGTACTCTTTTGGCCACTTGGCAGCCAAAATCTGGAATGCATTACCCCTCTTTTTCTGAGCCGAGCCATCGTAAAACATTTTCTGAAAAAGATTGAAAACTTGGCTTTTGCAGCTATGAGGCTCGTGTCCGTCTTGCCCCTGTTTCACAGCTCTTGTTCCTTCCAGCCTTCTAGAGAGTGGTTTCCAGCGCGGGCACACATCAGTTGGTGTAACCAGGTTCTTTATAAGTGGTTTTATTATTTACTAGCAGCCCGTCCCGACGTTGTCCGTGGGCAATCAGGCTTGCTTATAGCCTCCCTGCGCTCCTGTCCGCTAAACTTCACCTTTCCTCCCCGCGCTCCTGTTGGCTACATTCGTGTGTCCCCAGCCAAACTGAACTCCTCATTTTTTCTTGCAGAAACCGAATACGCCAATACCCTGCTCTTGTGAATTGCACCACAATAGACTGGTTCTCTGAGTGGCCTGAGGATGCGCTGCTGGAGGTGGCAGAGAAGTACCTCACTGGGACAGATTTAGGAGAAATGGAAGGAGTAAGTAAGCTGAAGACTGCTGGTTAAACAATGTGTCCAGTGTTAGAAGTTTCATAGATTTCCAGGCTTCGTCCGCCACCAAGATCCAGCAAGAGCACATAACCAAGCCAGGTCTTTGAGACTCTTTAAGGTCCAAAGTGCAGAGGGTTGTGGAGCCACACATGATTGTACCGACTGTTGATTGTGTTTATTTATTGATTGGGAATATAATACATAAAATGGCAATAAACAAATACAAAGCTTTTCTCTTAGATGATATGATGTCAGTTTGTCCAGTCTACATGGGCAGTGAGGTTCAAGTAAGTAGATGCAAAGTTTATATCTGTGCAAGATGTGTACAAGTAAGGTAAGATAAACATAATTAACTCTTTTTTAGAATGACACTAGTGCATGCCAGTTTAGTACAATTGAAATAGTAAATCATGAATTGAAACGGTGTGCCGATACATCGATGGAAGTATCCCAAACAAAAACTTCCTCAGCACTATAGCTCCTATAAGTTAGATGTTGGTAAATCTTCCTACTAGCATTGAAAAGTAAGGATCTTCAGTTATAGCATTAAAATGTAACCAGTCACAGGACTTTAAAATCAACATTGGAGAACCAGTGTTACGGGTAAATAACTGTTCCTTCAGCACTGCCCGTTACATCAACACCAGGTTCCATTTCTCTGAACATTTCTGGCCACCAAATTATATGAAAGATATAGCTGTGGTCATAGACTTTAAGAATTGAAAGTATCAGTAACCTTCATCTGTTTATTGTTAATAGCTGTCTCTATCACAGTCTAAATGTTACTTCTTCCTGAAGTGTTACCTCCTCTTCCCTTCCTATGAGTGGACAAGATGCACTAGGAAATGGTGTAAAAAAAGCCCCTTCAAATAGGATTGTGTCAGAACTAATTCTGGACCATTGTGAGAAATAGCAGTTACCACCCTGTTTTGAAGATATTGGCAGGCTCTGAAAGGATGCTTCTAAACAACCTATCCCCATTTTTGTTTCCTGCTGTAGATTCACAACAAAGTGGCACAGATATTCGTGACCATGCATCGATCCGTGGCTTTCTACTCGCATAAGATGAAACTTGAACTGCGAAGACACAACTACGTCACACCCACTAATTACCTGGAGTTGGTGGACGGCTATAAGAAGTATGAGTTTTACAGTGCGAGGTGGTTTGGGGTACATCAAGGAGGCCCACTGCTGATCCTAGAACAATGACACATAGGGGGATTTTGGGTTTGGCAGACAGCCTGCCACCTACTGATGTGATGAAGGAACAGGCAAATTTTGGTTTAACCCCCACCAGAGCCAGCTTATACCTGCAAGGCAGGAGCTGGTGAGGATGAAGAAGCTGTGACAGCTGTTGCCTCAGCCCCATGACTCTGCTCCTCAACACTGGCCCTCATTGACTTGAGCCCCTATCACGTCTTCCCCTTCATTCAGGCCCACCCCTTGATCTCTTGCTACCATTTCCTCAACTTAGCCCTGAACCCCCAGAACATGGCTCTTTGGGGTCTACTGCCAAAAGAATGTCAGTATCACTTTAGTGTAGTTCTGTAATATGCTGTCATGGTTTATATAGAAGTCTGTCTCAGAGAAACTATTCAGTGTGGTATTATGACCGGAAAAATGGGACCCATGTGGTAATTCCACATTCCATGGGGCCCTACTCCTAATTGCACTCTACTGGGGCAATGTTACCAGGCAGTGACAATACGAGTGCCTGAATAGGGTGGGGAAATGCAAAAGGGGATGGGCGAGTCTTTAAATTGTTGGTCCTTGAAGCAAATTGGGATATACACAAATGTTTTAAATCATGAAGCCCTCTTAAAAATCCCTCTGGAATTTCTGCCACCCACTTCTTGTTTTTTGGTCAGGTGTGCCTTTTTGTGTTTCATAATATGATTCTTAACCTGGCACTCATCATTTTTCATTGTATGAAGTTGAATCTGCTGTCCTGCAGCATTGAATCTTTCATGGAGTCACATGCTTAAATTATCTCCCAAGAGCCCCAGTATACATTGTTTATCATTGAAGTTTTCCAATCCTGCAACTGGCATTGAAAGGCTGACTCGTTTTCTAACTGCCGAGTCACCTCCATTAGGACGGAGGAGTGTGGGACTCCCTGCTGGCAGCTCAACAAACATGAAAAGTAAAATGGTTTTAACATTCTTTTATTACCTTTACATTTTTTAGTGCAGCCAGTGTCAGGGCTATGCCATTGCGGCTGACTGGCAGCAGGGTAGGAGGAGTGGTGCACACCCCAGTTTAACGTGTGTATGGCACTTTGGCTGGGTGTCTTGCGATGGCCAGCCTGACATGCGCACTTTAAACCTGTCTTAGACAACTGGGTGGAAATCAGGCGCAGACCTCTATTGCTGTAGGAGCCAGTCCACTCCAACCAAATCCTACCAGGTACAACAGTGATACAAACTCTTTCGCATTTTAAATTATTGATGACCGTACTAGGGATGGACATGCTATTGACAAGCACCCCTGTGGAGAAGAAAACTATTCTCTGCATCCTAGCATCCTCTTTTATAGTCGTAAACGCTTGAATTGTTTGTTCTATATGGTGTGCTTGGGCCTCAAGCCATTAAACATAGATGTATTGTTCATAGAATACAGCAGAGGGCGCAAGTGTCCATTTGTCGATAACATAAAAACAGCACTCTGTAACAGTATATCAGAGACCGGATTTACAAACCACTTTACCTAGTAGCATTTTTAACACTACGTTGAAGCATCTTCGATGCAAAGGAGGGTTACAATATGACGTATGAAACAAAAAATGACATCCTGATAGACCTACGATGTAAACAGTAAAAAGACTCCTGTGCCGTTAAGGAATCCATGACCTTCCTCAACCCATGATGATCTGTACAGGCAGTTTGCCTCACCCAGTCAGTTCCCTTTCCCAGCTCCCGTGCGAAGGATCTGAGAGCATGTGACAGGTGTTATATCTAATTAAAAAAAAAGTTTTTGGAGAATGTGTTCGACTTGTCACTCAGCCTTCTAAATATCTTCCTGTCATGTAGAATATTTATGTAGGAAAGTAGGATCTGCTTTCAAGGTTACCCCCACTTTTTGCTTGGTGTCATCATGTTCTCTTCGAGGGGAATCCTCAAACAAACCAGGAAGTGTCTTTTGGTCTTCCTGGTTTGGTTGTATATGTGCAAAGACAAGATTTTACAGTATTGCTTAGCCTGTTGTGTCTGTAAGGCTGTATTGATTGTTTAATTTTTTATATATGTGTGTATATATATATATATATATATATTCATCATACCAAACTTTCCATCAAAAGAAGGCGCTGACTCCGTGTATCATAATTCAAGCGTTTATTTTCAGTTACAGCTTCTGCTCAGACGCGTTTCGGCGGCTCACTCCCGCCTTGCTCACTAACATCTGACCATCTCTAAGTGCATTTATATATACATACAGTGTCAGGGGCCAACAAATCACACACTTAATTAGCATTCGTGGTTGCTATGGTGACTTAATTACAACCTGGCGACCAATATATATATCTCACAGGATTTGTCCAAAAATAAGCACGCTCTCAGGAAAGTAAAAAAGGCCAGCACTCCAAATGGTGTAAGTGTTGTTTAATCCACACCGCGTTTCGCCATGCACAATGACTTGATCACGTGAATTAGCTATCGACCAATCACCATCTTATGTATAGTGACAAGTGAAACAACATAAACATAGGACACGAAAGTACATTTAGACAGTGTCTAAAAGTTGTATAGAACTTCTCATGGGACAACAAGTGCATATTGCTTATTGAATTAAAAGGTTGAAAATAGTGCTGCATGTTAATCGTCACAATGCAAAAACTTCATGTACGATCGTAAATTCAAAAACCGCTGTATTGAAAATACACAAATCATGTTGAACATAACTTTATTGTGCGTCTGTTTCAACACTCACGCCCAATGTGTACATGCACACAGGGGCGTGGTGATTGGATGGCTAGGGAACACGTGTGTAATGTGTGATGGCGGTGGTATTCCCCGCTGATATGACATTTTGTTGGCATACAACATATTGGAGTTGACAACTTCAGTAACATTATGTACATATGTTCATCAATATGATTTGTGTATTTGTGGAGGGCCGAGAAGCAGCGCGATATTCCATCCGGTGTGGGCTGGATACCACAGACTCACTGGGCAGGGCGATGGCAACGACGGTGGCGGTTCGACGCCACGCCTGGTTGAGGTCCGCCAACTTTTCGGCCGATGTCCAGGCCACTCTTCTGGACATGCCGTTCGATGGCTGTCGCCTCTTTGGTGACAAGTCAGACCATGCGCTTGAGCGTTTTAAGGACTCCAGGGCTACGGCCAAGTCCTTGGGCCTCTCGGCCACACGCCAGCAATCGGGTGCCTTTCGCTCCTTTCGTGAATGTTCAACAGCGCCGTGGTGGCCGTGAATACCGCCGTGGCAGTGGTCGGGGACAACAGTGAGGCCAGTCCACACCTCCCTCCGCAGCACCTGCCTCAAAACCTTCCTAGTCCGTGTTTTCAGGCCCATGTGACGCCAGTGGGGGGCAAGGTTCCCAATCACCTCTTCCACTGGCGCACTGTCACGTCGGACAGGTGGGTGCTGCAAATTGTCCGAAGGGGCTACTCCCTCCCCTTCGAGGCGACCCGTCCAGCCATGCCACCGCAATTCCACCGCGTGTCGGGGGATCACTTGCAACTTCTGCAAGAGGAAGTCACGGCCCTCTTGGCCAAGGGGGCCATCGAGCGTGTTCCTGGGCCAGAAGTAGGGTGTGGTTGTTACTCCCACTACTTTCTGGTACCCTAGAAGGGCAAAGGGGGCCTACGCCCTATCTTGGACCTACGGAACGTCTGCGGCTTCCTCCGGAAGGAGAAGTTCAAGATGCTGACTTTGGCTCAGGTCTTAGCTGCCCTGGACCCTGGAGACTGGATGGTAGCGTTGGACTTGCAGGACGCTTATTTTTACATCCCCGTCTTGCCAGCCCACCGGCGTTACCTGCGGTGAGCAGCACTGCAAATGTCTTGCAGTGCCCTCTGCAATCAAGACATGATCGGACAAGTTGCCCTGACGCTGGGCCCACTGAAACTTCAGGTCCCACTGCAGAGCCCGCATCCGCCACCGGGCGTGATGCACCAGAAGGATGCAGGAGGCCATCAGCCCTAGAAGCCGCAGCGTCAACCTGACCGAGACTCGGGATAAACGCTGAAAGATCGGAATCAGAGCTTGAATATCCCGAACCCGCTGTTCGGGAGGATAAACCCGAAACTGCACCGAGTCTAGAACCGCTCCGATGAAGAGGATCTTCTTAGAGGGACACAGTTGCGACTTCGGCACGTTGATGGAAAACCCCAGCAAGTGCAGGAGGTCGGCAGTAGTCTGGAGGTGGCTGACGACTGTCTGGGGCGAGCCCGCCTTCAACAACCTGTCGTCGAGGTAGGGGAAGACTGACACCCCTAACCTGCGCAGATGAGCTGCGACCACCGCCATCACTTTCGTGAACACCCGTGGGGCGCTGGTAAGGCCGAAGGGGAGCACGGTAAACTAAAAGTGCTTGTGGCCTACCGTGAACCGCAGGTAACCCAAGCCGAGCTGAAGACGGCTGGAATGCCAGAAACCCGTCCCCGGAAGCTTGTTTCCGGTCCAGGGAAGACATGGCTTGGCAGTTCTGGCAGGACTGTTCCCATGTGGCACAGGGTCAGACTGATTTGCATATAGCCATGTCTGAACTGGGGTGGCAGAGTGGGCTAAAGAACGGTGATTGATTAAACCCCGATCTTTTGACTGGGTGTGAGTGTTTGATTGATTCAGATTTCTCCGTCCATCACCACCCCCTTTTGTACCGCATTTGGCCGCCATAAGTGTGGCAGGGTATGCTCAGACGTGAGTCCCTTGCTCACTTTGCCCCTGGATTCAAGCAAGCCGGGCTGAAGACGGCTGGAATGCCAGAAACCGGTCCCCGGAAGCTTGTTTCCGGTCCAGGGAAGACATGGCTTGGCAGTTTGGGCTGGATTGTTCCCATGAGGCACAGGGTGAGACTGATTTGCATATAGCCATGTCTGAACTGGGGTGGCAGAGTGGGCTAAAGAACGGAGATGGATTAAACCCATATCTTTTGACTGGGTGTGAGTGTTTGATTAATTCAGATGCTCCGTCCATCACCACCCCCTTTTGTACCGCTTTTGGCTGCCATAAGTGTGGCAGGGTATGCTCAGACGTGAGTCCCTTGCTCACTTTGCCACTGGATTCAAGCAAGCTGGGCTGAAGACGGCTGGAATGCCAGAAACCGGTCCCCGGAAGCTTGTTTCCGGTCCAGGGAAGACATGGCTTGACAGTTCGGGCTGGACTGTTACCATGAGGCACAGGGTCAGACTGATTTGCATATAGCCATGTCTGAACTGGGGTGGCAGAGTGGGCTAAAGAACGGTGATGGATTAAACCCAGATCTTTTGACTGGGTGTGGATGTTTGATTGATTCAGATGCTCCGTCCATCACCACCCCCTTTTGTACCGCTTTTGGCCGCCATAAGTGTGGCAGGGTATGCTCAGACGTGAGTCCCTTGCTCACTTTGCCACTGGATTCAAGCAAGCCGGACTGAAGACGGCTGGAATGCCAGAAACCAGTCCCCGGAAGCTTGTTTCCGTTCCAGGGAAGACATGGCTTGGCAGTTCGGGCTGGACTGTTCCCATGAGGCACAGGGTCAGACTTATTTGCATATAGCCATGTCTGAACTGGGGTGGCAGAGTGGGCTAAAGAACGGTGATGGATTAAACCCAGATCTTTTGACTGGGTGTGGGTGTTTCATTGATTCAGATGCTCTGTCCAACACCACCCCCTTTTGTACCGCTTTGTTCGCCATAAGTTGGCAGGGTATGCTCAGACGTAAGTCCCTTGCTCACTCTGCCACTGGATTCAAGCAAGCCGGGCTGAAGACGGCTGGAATGACAGAAACCGGTCCCCGGAAGCTTGTTTCCGGTCCAGGGAAGACATGGCTTGGCAGTTCGGGCTGGACTGTTCACATGAGGCACAGGGTCAGACTGATTTGCATATAGCCATGTCTGAACTGGGGTGGCAGAGTGGGCTAAAGAACGGTGATGGATTAAACCCAGGTCTTTTGACTGGGTGTGAGTGTTTGATTGATTCAGATGCTCCGTCCATCAACACCCCCTTTTGTACCGCTTTTGGCCGCAATAAGTGTGGCAGGGTATGGTCAGACGTGAGTCCCTTGCTCACTTTGCCACTGGATTCAAGCAAGCCGGGCTGAAGACGGCTGGAATGCCAGAAACCGTTCCCCGGAAGCTTGTTTCCGGTCCAGGGAAGACATGGCTTGGCAGTTCGGGCTGGACTGTTCCCACGAGGCACAGGGTCAGACTGATTTGCATATAGCCATGTCTGAACTGGGGTGGCAGAGTGGGCTAAAGAACGGTGATGGATTAAACCCAGATCTTTTGACTGGGTGTGAGTGTTTGATTGATTCAGATGCTCTGTCCATCACCACCCCCTTTTGTACCGCTTCTGGCCGGCATAAGTGTGGCAGGGTATGCTCAGACGTGAGTCCCTTGCTCACTTTGACACTGGATTCAAGCAAGCCGGGCTGAAGACGGCTGGACTGCCAGAAACCGGTCCCCGGAAGCTTGTTTCCGGTCCAGGGAAGACATGGCTTGGGAGTTCGGGCTGGACTGTTCCCATGAGGCACAGGGTCAGACTGATTTGCATATAGCCATTTCTGAACTGGGGTGGCAGAGTGGGCTAAAGAACGGTGATGGATTATACCCAGATCTTTTGACTGGGTGTGAGTGTTTGATTGATTCAGATGCTCCGTACATCACCACCCCCTTTTGTACTGCTTATGGCCGGCATAAGTGTGGCAGGGTATGCTCAGACGTGAGTCCCTTGCTCACTTTGCCACTGGATTCAAGCAAACCGGGATGAAGACGGCTGGAATGCCAGAAACCGGTCCCCGGAAGCTCGTTTCCGGTCCAGGGAATGCATGGCATGGCAGTTCAGGCTGGACTGTTCCCATGAGGCACAGGGTCAGACTGATTTGCATATAGCCATGTCTGAACTGGGGTGGCAGAGTGGGCTAAAGAACGGTGATGGATTAAACCCAGATCTTTTGACTGGGTGTGAGTGTTTGATTGATTCAGATGCTCCGTCCTTCACCACCCCCTTTTGTACCGCTTTTGGCCGCCATAAGTGTGGAAGGGTATGCTCAGACGTGAGTCCCTTGCTCACTTTGCCACTGGATTCAAGCAAGCCGAGCTGAAGACGGCTGGAATGCCAGAAACCGGTCCCCGGAAGCTTGTTTCCGGTCCAGGGAAGACATGGCTTAGCAGTTCGGGCTGGACTGTTCCCATGAGGCACAGGGTCAGACTGATTTGCATATAGCCATGTCTGAACTGGGGTGGCAGAGTGGGCTAAAGAACGGTGATGGATTAAACCCAGATCTTTTGACTGGGTGTGAGTGTTTGATTGATTCAGATGCTCCGTCCATCACCACCCCCTTTTGTACCGCTTTTGGCCGCCATAAGTGTGGAAGGGTATGCTCAGACGTGAGTCCCTTGCTCACTTTGCCACTGGATTCAAGCAAGCCGAGCTGAAGACGGCTGGAATGCCAGAAACCAGTCCCCGGAAGCTTGTTTCCGGTCCAGGGAAGACATGGCTTAGCAGTTCGGGCTGGACTGTTCCCATGAGGCACAGGGTCAGACTGATTTGCATATAGCCATGTCTGAACTGGGGTGGCAGAGTGGGCTAAAGAACGGTGATGGATTAAACCCAGATCTTTTGACTGGGTGTGAGTGTTTGATTGATTCCGATTCTCCGTCCATCACCACCCCCTTTTGTACCGCTTTAGACAGATGGCAGCAGGTGCTGTATTACTGAGATGTTCCTGGTTTCACCATACTACCTTCAAATCTAAGCCAAGGGTGATTGATATGACTGAATCTTTTTGATAAACATGAGGATGATGCTCTTCAAACAATCAAGATGGATAGTGTTAAAGACACTGTGAAGAAGCCGAGTGGATGACGACCAGCCGCCTGAAACTGAACTCGGACAAGACGGAGGTCCTCATCCTGGGCTCCTCACCCTCCGCCTGGGACGACTCCTGGTGGCCTCCCGCCCTGGGCACCGCACCCAAACCGACAGACCATGCACGCAACCTGGGCTTCATCCTGGACCCCTCCCTCTCCATGACCAGGCAAGTCAACAACGTCTCCTCGGCGTGCTTCAACATCCTACGCATGCTACGGAAGATCTTCTGGTGGATCCCCACCGAGACCAGGAAGACCGTCACCCAGGCCCTCGTCACCAGCCGACTGGACTACGGCAACGCCCTCTACGCCGGTACCACCGCCAAGCTCCAGAAGAGACTCCAGCGGATCCAGAACGCCTCAGCCAGACTCATCCTCGACATCCCGCGAACCAGCCACATTTCCGGACATCTGAGAGACCTTCACTGGCTCCCCGTCAACAAAAGAATCACCTTCCGCCTCCTCACCCACGCACACAAAGCCCTACACGACCAAGGCCCGAGCTACCTCAACAGCCGAGTCAACTTCTACGCTCCCAAACGCCACCTCCGATCAGCCAACCACGCCCTCGCCGCCGTCCCCCGCATCCGAAAAACGACTACAGGAGGAAGGTCCTTCTCCTACCTGGCCGCCAAGACCTGGAACTCCCTCCTGACCGACCTGCGCCTGACCCAAGACCACCTCTCCTTCAGGAAGAAGCTGAAGACCTGGCTGTTCGAGCAGTAGCGGCACCCCCCCCCAGCGCCTTGAGACCCTACGGGTATGTAGCGCGCTTTATAAGTGTCACTGATTGATTGATTGAACATTGTTCTTTTATAGAAGGCATCAATATGGTCCACCATTTCGCAAGAGCCAACAAAGAAGTCATGAAACCTGACTCTCAGTAGGTCCTCCCTTGCTCATCAACCATGCTGATAGGGGGAGAAGTGCAACATTCTTCAGGCATGGAGAGGAACAACATCAGATCGTTGGGTGCCAGATCTAGTGAAGTGCAGCCATAAAATACCATTTGCATCGTCCCCACCAGTAGCATTGTCATTTAGAAGTCCTAAAACTGGAAGGAAACCAATTATTGTTTGCAGTCACAATAGACTCCGTGCCCCACAACGAAAGGAACTTGGAGTTCTGCTCTAGACTTTTCTTCATTCAGACATTGGCTTGGAGACCCTTAATAGATCTAAGGGAGCCAAACAAAAAGAAAACTAAAATGTTCTGAATGCTTACACTTATGGGTGTGCTGTGATGAAACATGCCATGCTTTTGTGGATCTGTATGAAACCAAAAGACTCCTCAATGACAGGTTAGGAAGCACCCTTGAAGAATCTCTAGTCAAGTGGATTATGGTCTGCGCAGGAACTAAAGCTACCTATAAATATCCCAGATTTGATGCGGACAGGCTTGCTTTGAAGCCTTTTCTACCCCCTCATACAACTAACAGATGCCAAGATAAGAACTCGCAAGAATGGCTGTGTTATAATAATACATCCAAACGCAGGGTGGAACACAATCCAAACAGTTATCCAAGGAAGCAAAGAAATGGGGTAATTGGTACCTGCAACACATCATCAGCTTGACGGTGAAACATGTCCCAGGTTTGCAGAATGAGACAGCGGGCTCCCTCAGCAAGAGATACATAGACTGCCATGTTTAGGATTAAATTCAAACCCGTAAGATACCAAAGGAGAGGCAGACCCCAATTGGATCCACACCCACACTGAATGGCAAATCTTCACAAGCAGGTGCTCCTGCCCCCCACTCAACAGGGAAAGCATTTTCAATTCCCTGTTTAGGACGTTTTTTGTTTACGCTTTTCCCCTGTCTCATACGGAAATTGGAACAAAGCATAAATGTGTCGCTCACTCAATGAGGGACATGGCAGCAACAGCTGCCCTGTTTGCTGGAGTGCCCTTATTGAATATCTGCAGAGCAGCAAGCTGGTCGTCATCAGCACACACCTCCGCCAGGCGCAGTTCTGTAAATGTCAGATCAAGACGAGAGTACAAAGCGGTATTGCATGGCCTTTTTGTATAAGCTAAGCTTAATTTCCAAATAATTTGTTTGATAAGTACTGCTTTGGGAATTAGAATTCAAGCATGTGAATCTATGAAAGATCCAGTTCTGCAGGAAAAAGGTCCTCACCTGTAACTACAGTACTGCGCATTGCTCTCTTTGATAGATTCACATGCGCCCACTCTACCCCGTGGCTGAGGCTATTATTTGATGTGAAAGTTAGCAGTTATAGCCTCTGGGGAGGGTTGGAGCTTGCAGTTCCTCCACCTGCCTGGCTTTACTTCGTGTCACATAATAAAGTGGATGGTCTAAGTGTGGCCTATAAAGGTTTCACTGAAGTTTTCAGTGACAATTAGTGTATTGAAAAACATATGTTAAGCTTTGACTAACGAGGGCTCCCAGCCTGATACCAGGAGATAATTCAAGCATGCAAATCTGTGAACGATATAAATGCTGCAGGTGTTGACTGTAAGAAACCTTTTTGTTGAGTGATTCCATACTGACCCATGTATGCATCAAAGAGTGTTCAAAAGCATTCTCAGGCAGCATCCTTTTTCTCCAGCAGCGGATGTTTCACAGATTCTCTTTCCTCTCATTAGGCTGCCATTCCACTGGAATTCCAACTTCTCGTGATTAGGGAATGATACAAGCATGCAAGTCTATGAAAGATACCAAAGCTGGATAACTGTTCTTATAGCTAATGCAATATATTTCTTCAGTCAAAGACGTTCTGTCATTGAAATTGATTAAACAAGACCTAGCCATAGTAGCTGCTGCCTCCCAGTCATGACTCAGAGCAGCATGTCAATTCATCTAGACGGCACTGATCTTTCTCTCATGTGATAATAGAATTTACAAGGAATCGGAATACATTTTCTGTTGCCTTTTTAAAAACTCACGCACTTCTTTGATATTTAGGCTCTTAGCAGAAAAACGGAAGGAACTGTGGGATCAAGTGAACAAGCTGCGAAATGGCCTGTTCAAGATCGATGATACACGCCAGAAGGTGGAACTGATGTCTCTGAAGTTGGAGGAGGCCAAGAAGAAAGTGGCAGACTTCCAGAAGCAGTGTGAGGAGTACTTGGTGGTTATCGTGCAGCAGAAGCGAGAAGCAGATGAGCAACAGAAGGTAAGCTCATGCTAAATACTGCAACCATCTGTTGTGAGAGCCACATGCTGAATTCCGCCATAATGCCCAACAGTTCAAGTGCTCTTATTCCATGTTTAGGTGATGCTGGGCTCAAATTTGTAAAAATACTAAAAGCACGGTGCCCATGCGCTATACATGTGGTTTTCAGAACTGGTTTAGGGAGAGCATGGGAAGGCTGCACTCCCTCTGCTCACATCTTGGTGTGTTTGCCTCAGATGTGAAGGAGGTTCTTCCCTGCCTTCGCGAGGTCCCATCACTAGTAGCGCACCCTAACTTGTTTGTTCCTATCCTGAGTGAGTTTAGACAAACACATTGAACTGTCATAAGTGAATTCTATGGCTCTGCACTTGGAGTTTTATATTAAATGTATGCTTCAAATTAGAACCTGGCCTTAAGCCTTCTGCTGTCACCAAAGCAAGGTTCATGTGTTTAGTCCACTTCCTGTTGGTCGGGTGTCCTCAGAAGCCTGACCAGCGGAAAATGGACACAAATATATACTGAATAAGCAAAAATGTAACTTCTATGGACAGTGGGGCCACAAATGAAGTCAGCTAGCAAGACCCATACAGGCTTAAATCTGGCAATCAATGAGAAACTACTTTAGTTTTGATTAAAGAAAAGGCCACACTGATTAACTTTGTCAGTGCATGTAACTAATACCTACCTCCTCTCCCTATTCCAGCTTTTTATGTTCTGTTTAACCTGTGCCTGTCCAGCTTAGTGCCACTCTTTTCCTCACTGCTTCTCTTTGTCTGTGCTCTTATTTATTTTTCTCGTTTTATCTGAGCATATCGCTATGCTACTTTTTATGTTTAGACCCTTGAAGTTTTCATTTCTCTCATGTTCTGCATCAGTATCATATTCTCCATGTGTTTCTAATTTCTGTAAAGCTTATAAGTAACTTACATATATCTTTAGAACCAGAACCTGTGGATCCTCTCAACTCTAGAGAAGAATTGTCTTAGTGTGGCCTTCCCTCACATGCTGCAAAGAAGCCGTGGGTGTTTCTCATTTACTGAGGCTGAAGATGTTTTTTGTTTCTCGACTCTCACTCCTTCTATCATCCTATCACCTTTTCCCTTAGGCAGTGACGGCCCACAGCGAGAAGATCGGCCTTGAAGAGGTCAAATGCAAAATGTTGGCTGAAAATGCTCAGAAGGACGTGGAGGAGGCCTTACCTGCGTTAGAGGAGGCAATGAGGGTAAGGCCTTGTGGATCATCCAATGGGGGTAGTGGGGCTATGGGGATTGACTGATGTCCAAACGCCTGTCCCAACAAAGGAGGAAATACTTTTTGTACATTTTAATAGCATGTAATTGGCACAATAGCATAATTCGCCACACCCCGAAAACTCTTGAGGTCGCCATGCCCCTTAAACACTTAAATACATTACAATAAAGTTTTCACCTTTCAGAGTTTTCCATTCAAAAGTGTTTACTTGAGATTGTTACCCGGTGAGACATATGACTATTAAGGGCTAGGACGCAAGCTTCTTAGACCAGCTAACCAAGACCTGCTCATTTAAATTGAAATAAATATGATATGTTTCGGTACTTTTGTTACATACAATAGAGCAATATAAACACACACTTTTCCCAGGGCTCCCTGAAAGATGGGAAATGGGTGTTGTACCATGATGACAGTCATTAAACCATTCAGCAGAGCTTTACTATTGTCACAGCCACTAGGTTTATGCATCAGTGGAGGATCAAGTAATGTCAGAGTTATCTAAATTCGGAGTCAAGAAAAGGCAAATGATTCATCATATTCTCCGGCACCATTAATTTGAACTATTCGAGCTACACACAACATTTTTTGTTGCCACTGACAAAATTATGTGTAAAGTGTAGAAAATCTATTACTGTTTGGGGCATGCCGAAGTCACCGGATCTCCTTATTGCACTGGCCCTGAACATAGTCAATTATTTTATCAATAATCATTTCATGAAAAGTAAACAAAGCCTAAACAGTCATTCCAATCAGTTCTCATTGGTAGTTGCACTCTGCAGAGAAAACCTGTAACAGTCCCTCCCTTCTATAGACAGAATACGTTTTTTAAAGGGCAGATATGTTTTTCTCTAAAATTCTATGTGCCTAGTTTTCAAAGATACACATGCTTGAGTCCTCCTACCAGTCGAGCTGGGAGACCGACGACAGACATGGTGAGCAATGCCATGTTAAACATATACAGAATAGCTTTAACGTGGCCACAGTAGTAGCCTGTTCACATCATCCTGAACGATCCAAAACTCAGCCAATCACAGCACATTACAGCATTCACCTCTCCTTACTCATCCCACCACATTTCAGCTTTCTACCACGTTAATTGAGAAGTTCCCTTTTGAGCTCTTCTCACTCAGTCAAATAAGTGGCTATTTCATCCCATGCATTGCCTTCACCCAGTGCATAGGTCAAGGGACTGTACAATGTGTAGAACCTTCTCTACAAAAACTCTAAAGGACTGAGAAGGCAGACTGTTGTTATGTCTCCAGAAACTGAAGGCTGAAGCGGTCCAGTCCTCAGTAAAGGAAGGAGAAAGCTTTTAAATCTCTGGTAAAATCTCAAAAAGAGGGCGTTCGCACTCTGGACGTACTTGAAGGACAAGATGTGAAGGAGAACCACATAAAATAGCCTTTAAAAAGTTCACAATAGAAGAGGACCCTTCCTCAGACACAGGAACTCTGACTGGAGAAGTTCTGTTAAAAAAACATCACAGAACCTAGTCTGCTCCTTCAAGCTGTAGCAGGAAGCTGCCTCCAGAGACTTTCAAACACTCTTCATCTTTGCCATTGACGAAAACTTCATCTATATAACCATCAAAGAAGCTCATCAATGATGAGCAAGAAGCCATCGGCTTTGGCAATGGTAGTACCTTCATCGCTTGAAATACCGTAGATAACGGCGTCGGCAACGACACGGTTGTCAATGACACTGACTAAGCTACTATCGACAAGGTTGATGACGATACCATCAACAAAAATGTCACCTCCGTGGACGACAAGGACACCATCGTCAACAATGACTATACTGTTGACTGCGAGAACACCATTAGCAAAAACACCATCAAAAACTGCTACTGATACCATACCCTCTGTTACAATTTTGAGAGACATGACACAACAGCCCTTGCCCTAACAGTTACCTCACAACTCCTTTGATGAGAATGGACAAACTCTCCACACCCAAGAACACAAAAATAACTTGGATTCCTTGACAGGGAAGTCCAGTGCCTCTAATACCAAAGCAGACATCCCCAAGTAGCGTTCGCCCCATCCCCCACAGATGAGGAAGGATCCTTTGGACTGGCTTCAGTCCTACTCAGTCTGGATACAGGAGAAGAGGACGATGACTGCGTTAACACAGATTCCATCAGATCAAAGATGCATTTGTCAGTCTTTTTTGCAACAGCAAGATGATGACCGTGCTGAGGCTAATCAACGCCAGTATAGTTTAAACACACCAAGCAACCAAGTTCATTTTCCGCTGCTAGGTAAACCAAAAACTTGATCAACGCGCCGTTCACTTCTGGCACCACAGCCCATTACTACACAGGCACCAGATACAGATGATGACCGGGAGGACAGACCGCTGGAAAATCCCTTCTGGGCTTCAGGCCCCATGTGGGATGACTTTAGAGCTACCACTCCGGATAACATCACTCCCCCAATAGTGGAATCTCCCCCAGATGGCACCTTAATAGGAAGAGCACCAAAAAGATTTGACTTACCAGTAACAAGCCGTTTAAGACGTGTGTGGTCAGCTTGAACTGTGAAGTTAGTACCAAACAAGTATGGTCTTAACTTTTTCAGGGACGAAACCACAACAAAGGCCTCCCTCTCTTTGACAAAGCAATCGTACATTATAGTATGACTCTCCATTAGGAAGGGACGCCCTTCCTAATAGTGAGTTGCAAACCCTCTTTTGCGAGTCAGTAATAGGTTACTGACTCACAAAATAGGGTTTGTACATAGGGCAGACCGTTTTTGCTGTCTCAAACGGGCCAATTTCCCGTTTGCGACCACCAAAAACGTTGTACATCTGGCCCTAAGTCCTATCTGGGAGGTGGTCATATCTCCCTGTGACAGGAAACCTATTGTTCTGCCTTCCCCTGCTTGAGGTTCTACCCTCCCCCTGCTCGAGCCTGGCTCAGCAGCAGGAGGGCAGAATCGTGTCTGTGGTCGGCAGCAGCACTAGCTTGCTGTTAGGCCCTGATAGGCCGATATAGGGAAATACAGGGGGGCTCCACAGAAGAGCCCCCAGTACATGGGATCCTACAACCAACACTGGAGTTGGTGTTGGGGTAGGATTCCAACATGTGTGATACCAAACATAACCCATTTTGGTGCAGCCAATATATAGTTAGACATCTTTTAATTGACTTGTTGCCCACTGTATGTACAAAATGGCTAACAGCACTTACACAGCCTGGAGAATGGACTCTTGGGTTTGTAGGGGGTGTCCTGCTCATGCAGGGCACCCTCACACTTATAACCAAGCACCCTGCCTTCAGGATTGAAAGGCCTGCCTTAGAGGTGACTTATAGTTTTTATGTGCACTGACTTCAGATATAAGAAAACATATATCTGTTGTAAGTGGTGCTAGCACCAGCTCACACAGGCTGCAATAACAGGCCTGTAGTCACAGTTTAGTGTCTCTCATGGGTGGCATAATACATGCTGCAGCTCATGTGAGACCCCTGGTGTACCTATGCCATGGGTACCTTAGTACCATATACTAGGGACTTAGAAGGATACACCAGTAGCCAATTAGGAAAGTTCCAAAGTACTTACTATAGTCCAATGTAAGGAGAGAGCTCAGTGACTGGGGTACTGATTAGCAGGATCCCAGCCAGTCTACTCAGAAAACAGACGGCAGCAAAAAGTGGGGGTAACCATGAAAACAGTCCCATTTTCCTGCAGTAAGTAACTTTTTCGTCTCTACCTGAAAAGGCGTTACCTAAGGTAAGTAACTTGTTCTTTCTATCACTCTTTCCCACATTTACTACTAAGTAGCAAACTGACATGTGTGGTGGTATCCCATAAAAAAGATAGCAGGGTTGCAGGTGGAGGTTCCCACCTTTTGGTTTGTAAATTGAATTTTGTAGTAAGTTGGTAGTACTACTACTGCAGTGCTACTTTATGTACTGCAAAATGCAGTTTGTGAATCGAGGACTCAGAACCTACAGTAGAAGGAAAACGTAAGCCACAAACGCTAATGGTAAACAATTATGGTGTTCCTCCATTTAAGCACTATTTATGGTTACTCAAGTATTGGAACTTTCATAGATTCACATGCCTGAATCATTCCCCGTCGTCAAGACGGGAGTCTCCGGTACATAAAAAAGCAATGCTTATTAGTATAGCAAACTGAAAAGAGGCCTAGGCCCATTTCCCTTTTGCAACCCTCAACCTTTTTTATGTAAAAGAGACCAAACTTTCCCCTGAACCAATCAGAGCTCCTTACCCTCTAGAACCCTCCTGAGAGAACCTTTTGCCCCTCAGACTTTCTTCCACACGTTGTGCTAGGGAGTCTCCTTTGAGCTCTGCTCAAACTCTTCATTTGCTACTCAATCTGGATTAGATTTGAGAGTTTTCTCTTTTCAGATATAATTATTTGAATTACTACCTGCTATTTCTCCAGTTTTAACAATAGCTGACAAGGAGAAAAAAGGTTTATTTAGAGCCTGTGCCACCTGTTCGAAGAAAAGGCTCTATACAGACGACCCGCATAAGGATTGCATCTACTGCCTTTATCCAGACTATTAGGCAAAGGATTGTAAGGTATGTATTACCTTTTCAAATAAAACTTTGAGGGATCGTGAAGGAAGACTGCAACTATGGCTTCAAAAACTTAAAGCCAGGAAGGAAGTCATGTCTAGTGACAGTGAGGAAGAGTCTACATCTTCTAGGAGATCTAAAAAAAAGAAGAAGATCTCCTAAGGCTCATACCTCTGGGGAAAGACCTGAGAAGGCCCTTAAAAAGACCACCCTAGGGTCTTCTGGGCGCAGTCCCTCTAAATCTCCTCCAAGCAAGGAAAAGGACAGCAAGGGTCAGGCTTCGGGGTAAAACATGCCAAAAGAACAAGTTCAGAGCCTTCTAAATCACCCCTAAGGTCAAACATTCTGTCAAGAAGCCGGCCTCAACACCTCTTGGGGTAAGATTGGAGAAATCTACACCGTCAAGGGAGCGAGGACGAAGAAAATGACATCGTCGTCGACTAAATCTAAGGTAAAACTTATCTCTAAGACTTTATCACAGTCGAGGATACCACCGTCGACGACAATGTCGACGCCGAAATCTGTGGCGACGACGGCATCGACGACGACAATGACTACGGCGACGATCGCGTCGTCGACAAGACCGTCGATGACGTCAGCAACCACAGGATCGTCTACGGCAACGACGACGACAGTAACAGCAACGTCGACGGGCTCGACGACGAGGGAAAAAACCCCAGAAAAACCTTTTTTTACATGGAAGATAATTACCCCAGAAATTACCTCTCCAAGTAAGTTGACACCTCTGGTACTATCTCACCTTTTGGAGGAAGAGGAGTCAGAAGAAGGGGAGGATGATGGCGGACCTTTTGGCTACGCTAGTAGCCCGTCACAGTTACAGGTTAAGTACCAAACGGATGACTCAGAAGACGAATATGAGGGGTTTCAAGATTGCCCCCAGCAACAATACCACCAAGTGTATCAGGAGGAGATGGTTAGTGTTCCATCTTCTTTACTAAAAGATCTACAGTTCATGCTGGAAGATTATAAGAAGAGACATCCTGTACCCAATACCTCTAAAGAATTACCGATGGCTATGCCTCAACCATACTCTGTACCAGGTACGCCAGCACCTAGGAGAGAGATCTTACCAGAGCCCTTGCCCAGATCTCCTCCAACAAGATCTCAACAAGAACCAGTGACCACGGATGATGGCCAGGAGGAAGGAGAGATAAAAGACACTAGCAGAGAGTGGGACAATTATCTAATTCCTTCTCCTCCTTCACCGAAGCCTGTCGATTCACCATCAGAGGACATTGGTGGTTTTCATAATCTCATAGAGAGAGCCACAAACAGATTCACACTCACCATGGCCACTGACAAAGCAGAATGTTTCTTGTACGATTTCAAGGAACCTTATCGCAAGACAGTTCGGTCCCTGCCGATCATCTATGGAAGGAAGGCCTGAAGGTCATGGAGACACCGGCAATGGTGACTCTGGTACTTGCCAGACTGGACAAAAAATATAAAGCGCCTTCGGATGCTCCAGCTTGTCTTCTAGGCTCAAGCCGGACTCAGTCATAACCCAGGCGGCTCAGCAGAAGTCCAGAAATCCATCAGCTCCAATTATAACGCCTCCAGACAGAGAAGGGTGGAGATTGGAAAATGCGGGGAAGAAGTTTTCCTCTATGTCTGCCCTTTCAGTGAGAGCTGTGAATGCCCTGGCCATATTGGGCAGGTACGATAGACAGATGTGGTTTGACCTCTCGCCTTACATAGACTGCATCCCAGAGGCCGATAGACAGCAGGCCAGGAAAGTTCTGCAAGAGGGAGAGATGACTTTGGCTGAAGTAATAGATTGCGCTATGGACATCCCAGCAACAGCCTTCAGATCGTTGGGAGGAGCAGCAGTCCTACGCAGGCAAGGTGGCTGAGAGCTGCAGCGTTCAGGCCAGAGGTCCAAAATAAGATCTTGGACCTCCCTTGATGAGGATTTATTCCGGAAACATATAGATGAGACACTACAAAGTATCAAAAGTATCAAAAAAGATACTGATACAGCAAAATCATTGGGAACACTACAATATAGGAAAGTTCTTTTTCGAGGCTCTAAAGGTAGAGGCCAATCATCTTACAGAGGAGGATACCAGCAGGGAAAAATACTCGTCTTACTCTACCTCGTCTCAGCCCTACCGGCAACAGTATACACAACGCCAGTGGTGAGGCTACGCAAAATCTACTCCTAGAGGTAAAGAAGGTCATTAGGGGAAAGACAACACCCGACGACAATGACAACCTTCAGGATCTGGCTAAACCCATCCCTCTTATGTCACATGTTCCCCTGGGTGGAAAGATTGTTTATTATTTTCAAAATTGGCCGCAAATAACTACGGACCAGTGGGTACTCAACATAATTCAATTCGGACACACTCTAGAACTTCTGCAAACTCCCCTTGTACTCCACCGAAACATCAGGAAGTCAAGCACTTGCGTCAGATGCGCCGGAAGATTCGGACAATGCTCCAAATGGGAGCAATAGAACCGGTGCCGAACTCCCAGAGGGGATGGGGGTTTTACTCCAAAAAAATTTTAGTCAAGAAAAAAACGTTCTCCAATGGCGTCCTATTCTAGACCTCAGATCCCTAAACACCTATCTCAAGAAGCAGTCTTTCAGAATGGTTTCTCTTCAAGACTTACTTCAAGACCCAGGAATATGACCACATTAGACCTACAGGATGCGTACTTTCACATCCCCATCCATCCTTCCCACAGGCTGTATCTTCGGTTCATGGTAGCCGGACAACATTTCCAATTCAAGGTACTGCCATTCAGCCTGAAGTCGGCCCCAAGAATATTTACGAAGTGTCTGGCTCCAGTGGCAGCTGTTCTAAGAAAACAGAAACACCAAGTATTCCCTTAGCTCGATGACTGGTTGGTCAAGGCACCATCAGCCGCATCGGCCCGATCATCAACAGCGGCTTGCGTGGGGTTGTTTGCCAGGTTAGGTCTGACTTGAAACGAGGAAAAATCATCCCTTCAACAACAAGAAACATCACCTTCTTAGGAGCGATACTGGACACAGAGGTAAACAAGGCGTTCCCCTCCAAGGAAAGGCAACTAACAACAACAACAATCCACATTTGTAAAGCGCACAATCACCCGTAAGGGTCTCTAGGCGCTGGAGGCCGTCGGGAAGATTAAGCGAGCTATTGCCCAGAGTCACATGGTGCTGGGCTAACCTGCCGCCGGTGCCGGGGATCGAACTGTGAATTACAACTCTTTTCAAAGACTTTACAAAAAGAAAGTCTCTTTCAGTACGCAAGTACAAGTCATTACTGGGAACGATGTCATCTTGCATTCCCCTCGTACCTTGCTGCAGGTTAAGAATGCGTCCATTGCAAGAGCAACTAGATCTACAATGGCATCATGCGGAGGGTTCCTTCAAAGACATAGTCAAGGTGATGCCGGTCATGGTTCAAGCGGTGACATGGTGGACCCAAAAGTGGAACGTCTCGTAGGGTCTTTCATTCCTTACAGAGCCAGCCCCACTGATAATTACTACAGATGCTTCCCTAGAAGGATGGGGAGCGTTCCTTCAAGACCTCCAAGTCAGCGGCCGTCGGAAGTTGCACAAGCAACAAATGCACATCAACTTATTGGAACTCATAGCCGTCAGCTTGTCATTGCTAGCTTCCTCACCAAAGATAAAAAGATCAGCTGTGGTACTAAGAACGGACAACACAACAGTGATGCACTATTTAAACAAACTAAGAGGAACGAGATCTCTCTCCCAGTCTCAAGAGGCCCAGAAGATATGGGAATGGGCATTACAACACAAGATATCCATAACAGCGGAACATCTTCCAGGGGACCAGAACGTCAAAGCAGATACTCTCAGCAGAGTGCCATGTGTGGGAGATCGACCCAGGGGTTCTCAAAAACATCTTCCAAAGATGAGGGGAACTGACTGTAGACCTCTTCGCAAGAGCAGAGAACAAGAAATGCCGGTTCTTCGCAAGCTGGCTTCCCCAACGGGGATCTTGGGGAATGCGTTTTTGATGGCATGGTCAGGCATCTTTGCCTACGCCTTTCCTCCAATTCCCTTCCTGCCACGAGTTCTTATGAAGATCAAGAAGGAGACGTGCAGGATGATCCTGATAGCCCCATGGTGGCCCAGGCAGCACTGGTTCACAGAGCTTCTGCTACTGTTGGAGGCCAATACCGTCGCTTCTGACGATGTCCATGGGGCAAGTGCACAATCCAGACACGAAATCATTGCACTTAGAGGCCTGACTCCTGAGCACTGTAAGTTTCAACATCTAAAACTTTTCAGAGGAATGCAAGGACTTTCTATCAAAAGCCAGAGCGGATAGTACGAACAAGACCTACAAAATGAAATGGCAAAGATTTTGTCTGTGGTGCCAAAGATGTAATGTTCATCCTCTGAATTCGGCAGCACATGAGATTATTCCATACATTTTACTTTTAGTTAAGTCGAGTTTGGCCCATGCATCTATAAAGGTACATTTAGCTGCAATATCATGCTACAGAAGGTCTTCCTCAGGACCATCTCTATGGTCTGCAAGAATCATTAAACAATTCATGAAGGGATGGTTCAGAGTTTTTCCTCCAATAAAACCTCCATCACCTCTTTGCACTTAAACATAGTTCTTTCTCAGTTGATGAAGCAGCCCTTTGAGCCAATACACAGGGCGGATCTCAAATTCCTATCATGGAAAGTGGCGCTTCTCATCGCTCTCACTTCGGCTAGGAGGGTAGGAGAATTGCAGACTCTCACTATTCAAGACCCTTTCTTGCAATTTAAGGAGGACAGAATAATTCTCAGAACTAATCCGAAGTTTATTCCAAAAGTACCAACTGACTTTCATTTGAATGAGCCACTGGTTTTAAAACGGTTCTTCCCTCAACCAACAACAGCGGCGGAAAAAGTTCTCCATTCTTTGAATGTCCAGCAATGTCTCAAATTCTATTTACAAAAGACTAGACCCTTCTGCAAGTCTTCACAATTTTTGTCGCCTTCAGCGCCCCCAGGAAGGGCTATCCTTTATCAAAACGTGGAATTGCAAGATGGATTTCCAGTGCCTTAGAATATTGCCATCAAGCAGCTGGAAAACCTTTGAATGCACAAGTTCGTGCCCATGCGACGAGAGCAGTGTCCACCTCCACTGCTTTGTTTGCTGGGGTACCGATCCAGGATATCTGCAGGGCAGCAACCTGGAAAACTACGCACACCTTCACAAGGCATTACTCCTTGGATGCAGCTGCGGAGAGAGAGGTGGCAGTGGGAGAAGCGGTGCTGAGAAACAATATCCAGTAACGGTGAGCCCTCTTTTGCATCCCTCCATCCTTCTTTTTCCTGGTTCTGAATGCACATGTTTTTTCTTTTACTATGTTTGTTAAGAGTGATTGCAATATTAATATGCAAAATACTAAATAGAATATGTATAGAAAGATGATGTCTTAAGTAACTATACTAGATTAAAAAAAATGTGCTTTATACTACTGCTCGCTGTTCTGATTCAGGCATGTGAATCTATGAAAGTTCCAATACTGGAGTAAGAAAACAAGTTACTTACCTGTAACTGTAGTTCTCCAGTATTCAAAGCTTTCATAGATTCACATGCTTAGCCACCCTCCTCCCCTGAGAGGCTCACCTTGGATTTGGCACAAAAGGTGTTTATGGCACAAGGAGGGTTCTAGAGGGTGAGGAGCTCTGATTGGGTCAGGGGAAAGTTTAGTCTCTTTTACATAACGAAGGTTATGGGTTGCAAAAGGGAAATGGGCCTAGGCCTCTTTTCAGTTTGCTATACTAATAAGCATTGCTTTTTTATGTACCGGAGACTCCAGTCTAGACAATGGGGAATGTGAATCTATGAAAGCTTCCAATACTGGAGAACTACAGTTACAGGTAAGTAACTTGTCTCATCACAAAAAGGTGCTAAAACCCTCCTATTTTACTAAGAAAGGTAAGCATCCAAACTGCACTGCATTTCCCTGCTGTAAATACCGACCTGTAATTTTTATAACCTAGATCGCTGATGGAATATTCACCTTTATTGTGCATGATCACAGAGTCATAATGTATTTAAGTCTCAATATCCCCTTACCATCATCTCTATTAGACCTTGACTGCTTTTCACTCAGTCTGCCATCATTGAGTAGAGTATACAAATGTTGTCTTCACCAGCCACGTATTTGCGAGCATTTAGGCACAGAAAAGAGGAAGTTTAGTGTAAGGAAATGCCTCTTTGTGTATGGTCACCCCTCAGACTTTTCGACTGATGCTGCTGGTTTTTCGTCTCTCTGAGTGTACTGAGGCCTGGTAACCAGACCTCAGTGCCAGGGTCCTGACCCTAAAGTATATGCCGAATTGGCTGTACCCAATTGGAGAAGGGTAACTTACCTGTAAGTTTCTAGTATAGGGTACCCTGGTACCCAGGGTATGTAAGTTAGAGAGGTACCACAGGGCTTGCAGCCCTGGTTATGCCAACCTGGAGGTTCTCCAAGTAAAATGAGTCCCGCCGGTCTGCCACTGCAGAGCAGTTGTGCACTGTTACCCTGACTTTGCCATTAAAAGCAATGGCAAAGCCACTACCTCTCTTATACATCTGTGTAAGTCACCACACTGGCAGGCCTACCAAGTCCTAAGGCAGGGTGTGACTAATGACACGGACAGGAAATGTCGTTTACATGTCCTGACAGTAAATATGTGAAAACATAGTTTTTACCTTGGAAAGATTTGATTGTCCAATTGGCAACTTATGACACGGGCAGGACATGTACTTTACATGTCCTAACAATAAACATGTGAAAACACAGTTTTTACCTTGGTAAGACATGATTGCTCAATTGGCGAGCTCGGAATTACACTTTGACCCCTCAGCTACCCTATCTCCTGAATGATGTGACCAAAGTGGGCACTCCAATCTATCAAACAATTTGTTACATTTGCTTGACTTGTATCTCAAGTTGAAATTAACGTAGCTTTTTGCAGTGTGCAGCTTTAGCAAAGCTGCCACTTTGTTGCCTTTGCAACCCGTTTGCCTTTCCAGGTACACATTGATACCATACAACGAGAAAGCGTTCTGCCCTCCTGGAGAGACATGCCAACAACGCTCAGGAAGTAGAACAATGAGGGATTATAGAACAACAAGGTGTCACCTCTCTCCTGCAGAGAGTCACTTAAGTCTTATCCCCAAAAGGCAGGCTTCAAAGGAGAAACCACCTTTGAAGGGCAAATGTGTCACACTAGGGAGGAGAGCTTCCCCATTTTGTAGGCAGGCACTGGGGTTTTTATCTCTAGATATTAGTCTATTCTACACATGTATTTTTGTATAATGCTGCTCTCCCCATCCCATTCGGTTTTAAGGATTATCTCACAAGTTCTCAAAAAGTGACACATATAGATAGATCATTTGCAAGTCGGTGTTGTCTTTGCCTTTTTTATCATCTTATATCTGAAAGAAACACATTAGTTATAGATTCCTTACCTTAGAATTATCCCCAGGCGTCGGACTGGATCCGGAAAGTTTTTTCGTCAGCAGTACCTCTGCGTGTCGGAAGTTGGCGTTGGTTGGCTCAGTGATCGTCCTCATGGTCGTTGGGATGACGTCGCGGCAGCTACTTAGGCGCCGCCCTTGCGCGCTGACGTCAGTTCTTTCTTTTTCCGCGCCAGCCAGTGCAGATCTGGGAAGACCTGTACCTCAGTCATTTTTTGACCAACTTTTTCTTGACTTTTGCCGATGTCTTTCTAGAGTCTTCAACTCCGTAAGGTGCATGAGTGATGCCCAGTTTCAAGGCCTGCGGTTCCTGTCATCGCATGATGCAGTTGACAGATCCGTGTGTCTTTTTTACCTTAGAATTACGCCCAGGCGTCGGACTGGATCCGTAGAATTTTTCTTCGCAGTACCCCTGCGCGTCGGTCGGAGGCGTCGGTTGACTCAGCGTTTGTTGTTGGCGTCATGATCGCCAGAATGACGTCACAGTATCTACTTAGACACCTCCCCTGCACGCTGATGTCAGTTCTTTCTTTTTCCGCGTCAGCCACTGCAGATCTGGAGAGAGCGGTACCTGAAGTAATTTTTGACTGTCCTTTTTCAACTTTTTTGAGTTGTTTGACTCCTGGTGTACAGAGATGTCACATCAGCTTACCACCTCAAGCCTTGTGGCTCCTGTCACAAGCTGATGCCGGTGACGGAACCACATCTGGTGTGCCTCAGGTGTCTGGAGCGCGACCACGACCCAAAGTCGTGCTCTGACTGTCAGGCCATGGCCCAGAAGTCTTTGGAGGAGTGGTCCTGAAAGCTTCTGGAGGCCCGGCAGTCAGCTTCGCGCCTCTCGAGGTCCCGGAAGAGAGGGAGGTCGCAGGACCGGTCACGGAGCCATCACCACCACTCCTCGTCGTAGTCTTCATCTTGGGGTAAGTCGAAGCACAAAATGAAGGTGAAGAAGCACTGTCGCTCTTCGCGTCATCCCCGTCCGTTGGCCGACGCGACGCGGGATGCAGAAGGTAGTCGTCCTACTCTGCCCGCAGAGTTTGTTGGGTAGACTCCGAGCCTCCCTCGCTTACTGGGAGCCGGAGTGACCCCTACCCAACTTTGTTGCTTTTACGAAGCCCTCCACTCCATCTTTGGGCAGCCCGACTCCGCCGGCCCGCCTTTGGGCCCCGTGGACTCAGCTGGGGGTTCTAGGCCTATGATGCCGGCTGTTTCGGCCCAGGCACCGCAGGGCACCCCGGGATCCTGACCTGGATATGGATTGGCACCGGTTGACCTTACGACACCTCTTCTGGCGTCGAATCCATTGAAGACACCACGCCTCTTCCGCTGATGTCGACCCCACCCTCCCCCTCGACATGGACACAGAGCCCGACCAATGTCGGGACCGTCACCGACCGGTACTTTTGTGCCCTTGTTCTACCCTGATGTTCCTTATCACCCTGAGTGGTGACCAGAGGAGGTTGATGAGTCCTGGGAGGGGTCTGTGGACCCTCTGGCAGACGAGTTGGAAGAACCGCACTGGAGAGAGGAGTTGGGTGAGGTCAGTGGTCTGGACACTTCTTCGGTCTTGGCATGCTTTCTCCCCCTGCCGAGCTATGGAGTAGGGTGCATCATACGGAGTGGTGTTGCAATGGGCGGCTGAGGCCTTAAACCTCAAGCTTCCTACGGTGGCGGTCAAGACTAACTTTCTGACCATGGTGCTTCAACCGGCAGCGGCCTCTGCGGATCCCCTGCTGCCGTTTAAGGAGGCCCTCACAGACTATCTTCTGGGCACTTGGTCCAAGCCCAGCACAGGGGCACCTGTGGATATGATGATTGCCTGATGCTACCGCCCAGCCCCGGGCGGCCCCATTTTTCTCTTCTCAACACCCTACTCCCACGAGAGCTTGGTGGTCCAAGTATCTGCTTTCAAGGGCGCATTCCCTACTGCTCCACTTGATAGGGAATCCAAGGACCTGGTTCACCTTGGGAAGAAGATGTTTTCTTCTGCCAGCTTAGGACTGCGGTCGGTGAACACCACATGTCTCATGGGCCGCTAAACGCACTCTGTGTGGGATACGGTCGCGCAGGTGCTGCCACAGTGCCCGGAGGAGGCCCAGGCTGTTCTCTCCAGTGCAGTTGTTGGGGGTAGAGATGCAGCAAAGTTCGCCATACGATGTGGTCTGGACACCGCTGATTCGCTAGGCAGGACAATTTCAACCTCAGTTGCCCTGAGACGCTATATCTGGCTGAGGTTCACTGGCTTTTCGGACGATGTCCAATCGACTCTTTTGGACATGCCCTTTGATGGCTGTCGCTTGTTTGGTGACAAAGCGGAGTCTGCGTTTCGCCCATTTCGTGGCTACGGAAGGGGTGCCCCACCACTTTCCCCTCAGAGCCACAGGCCTGCGCAAACTGTTCAGCCTCTGCGCGTCCGGGAAGTTGAAACCCTGAGTCATGGGTCAGGGGGCCAGCGGGCGGGCCAGTCCACCAGTGTCCCCTCATCAGCAGCCTCCAAACCTTCCTAGTCCCACCTTCCAGGGACACCAGTTGGCAGTGGGTGGCAGGATTCGCATCACCTCCCCCACTGGCAGAACATCACGTCTGACAGGTGGGTTTTGCAGATAGTACGAAAGGGCTACTCCCTCCCCTTTGAGACTACCCCTCCATCAATGCCACCTACATTCCATCACATGTCAGAGGATCACTTGGCCCTTCTTCACCAGGAAGTTATGGCTCTCTTGGCTAAGGGAGCCAATGAGCGCGTCCCTGATCCAGAAGTAGGTCATGGTTGCTACTCCCACTACTTTCTGGTGCCCAGGAAGGACAAAGGCCTGCGTCTTATCTTGGATCTCAGGGACGCCAACCGCTTCCTCCATAAGGAAAAGGTCAAGATGTTGACATTGGCTCAGGTTCTTTCTACCCTCGACCCTGAAGACTGGCAGGTAGTGTTGGACTTGCAGGACGTCTATTTCCACATCCCCGTCCTGCCGGCCCACAGGCGTTACCTATGGTTCACGATAGGCAATGCACATTTTTAGTTTACCGTGCTCCCCTTTGGCCTTACCAGCACCCCTCTGGTGTTCACGAAAGTGATGGTGGTGGTCGCAGCTCATCTGCGCAGATCAGGGGTTCGAGTCTTCCCCTAGCTCGACGACTGGCTGCTGAGGGCGGGCTCGCCCCCGGCTGTTGTCTTCCATCTTCAGACTAAAGCGGACCTCCTACATTCGCTGGGGTTCACTATCAACGTGCCGAAATCACACCTGATTCCCTCTCAGAAGCTCCTTTTCATTGGAGCGGTTCTGGACACAACGCAGTTCGGGCTTATCCTCCGGAAACAGAGAGTCCGGGATATTCAGGCTATGATTCCGATCTTTCAGCCTCTATCCCGGGTTTCGGTCAGAATGACCCTGAGGCTGCTGGGCCTCATGGCCTCCTGCATCCTGGTGGTGGATCATGCCAGGTGGCATATGCGGGCTCTGCAGTGGGACCTGAAGTTCCAATGGGCACAGCATCAGGGTAATCTTTCAGATTGTGTCCAGATCTCAGAGGGCACTACACACCAATTGCAGTGTTGGCTAATGAACCAGGATTAGGTCAGCCGCAGATCCCTCTCTCTTCCTCAACCAGAGATCACAGTGGTGATAGATGCGTCACTCCTGGGATGGGGCGGCCACATGGGAGAGGCGGAGTTCAGAGGCCTCTGGTCTCCGGTGGAGTCTGGGTTCCACATCAACCTTCTGGAGCTCTGGGCGATTCGTCTTGCACTGAAAGCATTCCTTCCTTCTGTCAAAGGAAGAGTCGTACAGGTCTTCACTGACAAAACCACCGCAATGTGGTACTCAAACAAACAGGGCGGGGTGGGGTCGTGGACCCTATGTGGCGAGGTTCTCTGCCTTTGGGCATGGCTGGAACATCAGGGCATATCCCTGGTGGTTTAACGCCTGGCAGGTTTACTGAACGCCAGGGCGGACGAACGCGGGTGCATGATGGATCACAAATGGTGTCTTCACTCGGAGGGTCTCTCAGCAGTGGGGAGAGCCTTGGTTAGATCTATTTGCCACCGAAGAGAATGCACAATGTCAGCAGTTCTGCACGTTGGAATTTCCAAGGCGGCACTCGCTAGGCGATGCTTTCCATTGCAAGTGGAGTAGCAGTCTACTATACGCCTTTCCGCCTAGGCCACTTCTGCTCAGAGTGCTGAAAAAGATCAATCGCGACCGGGCCCAAGTCATTCTTGTGGCTCCGGAATGGGCATGAAGAGTCTAGTATCCCCAGCTCTTGAACATGGCCATCGATCCTCTGATCAGACAGAACTAATAGTCTCTTTCAGATGAACAAGGTACTTACCTCCGGTAACGATATATCTGTAAGAGACATATATTAGCTATGGATTCCTCACCGCCCACCCATCCTCCTCGTTCTGCAAACTGACTTGTAGGGTAAGGGACTTCCTTTCAGGGCCCTAGTTTTGTGTACCAATGGTTACTGTCTTGCATAGTTCTGCGCTTTTGGTGTGGAATGTCGTGTAAAGAACCGACGTCAGCGCACAGGGTCGGCGTCTAAGTAGATACTGTGACCTCATTGTAGGAAGGTGGATATCTGACTATGGTTACCCCCAACTTTTTGCCTGGTGTTTTGCTGGTTTTTGACTTAGTTGGCCTGGGATCCTGCTATTCAGGACCCCAGGCTTCCTGCTCTCTCTGTTAAAATGGACTCCATGTACCTTAGGTACATATCCAATTGGTACTGGGCCACCTTATCAGTCCCTGTACAGTGTACCTTAGGTACCCAGGGCATAGGTGTACCCAGGGCCTACCAGGGGCTGAAGCATGTATTATGCCACCCCTGGCTGGCCATCTAAATCTGACACAACTGGCTGCATGACAGCTGGGGCAAGGTGGTGTAAACACCCTTTGCTATAGATATAGTATACCTATATCTAACCCTAAAATGGACACATATATTCCTATCAGTCACTCCTATGGAAGGCCTTAACAATCCTGAAGGCAGAGTGCTTGGAATTATGTGAGATGGTGCTCTGGCATGAGCTGAGCCCATTTGCAGCTTGCGGAACCAAGTCCTAATAGCTGTTCCATGATAACGCTATACCATATACTCTTAAGTGCATTATAATCCTCGCGGTTAAATGCTAACTCTGGTATAACATTATCAAAACATGTCGAGTAAGGTGTCATACGATTTGGAATACTACCCACTCTCCAATTCTGGCGACGGGGGTAGCATTCCACCCTTCTAGAGGGACACGACATGTATGTAACTGTGAACCCCGGTTAAAGTTAACTCGAGCCTCAGCATCACAAAATGGATGCTGCCACCACAGACACAAGTCTGACCTCCTGCTGCTGGGAGTCCTTCCAGCGAGGATGGCTTGGACAAAGGGTTTCCTGCCTTGGGAGGTGCTAGCACCACCCCAGACAGGATTTTGTGTATTGAGGTAGGGAGGCCTGAAAGGAATGAGACATGCCTGGGGCACACAAGGTGCCCTGTGCATACACCGGTTCAAACCAGTTGCTGGGGCATCCCAGCCCCAGCTCTGGCGGGAAACCGGACAAAGGATCAGGGGTGTAACCACCCCCCTTCCTGGTCCCACCCAGGGGAGGGACCTAGTCAGTAGTGCAGCCCCCTTTAGGAGAATAAAGGTAGGAGCTGGTCCCATTCCAAAATAGATTATCCTGAACTATTCAACAACAAGAAACTCTGGCCTTCAACGTTCTGCTCCACAGAAGACTGAAGAATCTCCCTTGTGGGCAAGGAGTGTCCACCCTGCACAAGCAGGCACCATCAAGCGTCCAGCGGCTTCACTTTGTCGTCTTCCCTCGAGGATCCAGACTTCAGAGCCCGACGAGACCCGGATTCCCAGACCTCTCCGACCTCAACCTGCATCTACAGCAAAGCTGAGACCCGTGGGTGCGACGAGACACGTGGGACCAGCCATCTTGAACGAACCTGTACTTCGCTTCCAGCACGACTCCCGAGGTAAACTCGACCAAGTGCTTTGGGGACTGAGAAGCCCCAACCCCGAGCAGCCCCTGCACCGAAGATCAGCCCTCCAGCATCCACGAGATCTGCGTGGGGCCCTTCTGCTTTGTTGCTGCTCGACGCGTTGTCTGGTCACTTGCCGGCTGGCTAGTGGCCTCCCAGACGACGAACCTGTGAATTTCCACTGCTGATCTGGTTGCTCCAGATTGGCCCTTGCTCCCTTCCAAAAGAGGGGCACCCCGGACTCTCCTAGTCCGCACCAGACGCTTTCTTCACTCACCGCGTGGGTTGCCTTTGCCAAGGCCTGTTGCCTCCAATCCCGGATCCAACACCGCCGACAGCGAGAGCCTGCGTGGGACAGCTCGTGCCTCCATCCTGGTCGTCGAAGACACCTCCTGGTCCACGTGGCTGCAGAGTCAAGCGTCCACTCTTCACCTGATCGCGACGACGACATCTGGTTCCTTCCTGGTTCCACTCCAGTCACTGGCTAGTGACTGTGAACATTGTCCCCTCTGCTTTCAGGTCTCCTTCTTCAACAATCCACCCTTGAATTGCACCGGACATCTTCCTCCTGGTCGCCTGCAGCATCTTTTCTTTCAGGCTCCATAGACTTCAACGCAAGAACCCGACGCACTTTGACACCTTTGCACCCGCAGCCCGTGGGTGAGGTAACGAGAGCATTTCGGTGCTCAAGGGTAGTTTAACTGTCCTAGTGTCCAGTTCCACAGTCGTTTTAGTCCTACCTAGTCAGGATTGTCCGTACTCACCTTTAACTTGAACTGTACTGTCCATAGACGTTGTTACGCATTTCGCGTGTGAGTTCACACTCTGCACACGCGTTCCGTGGGCCTCCTATTACTTACCTGAAGTTAGTATAGCGTGGTCCCATCGATCCTACAGCCTCTGGACAGCTCCATTTCCATTATCGACTTTCACATTCCACTTAGTTAGTATACGCTTTGTCGTGCCCCTAGGGCACCATTGTAATTTTGTGCGACTTGTAGTATTTTTCTTAAGAGATTGTCATGTGCTTAGCCCTCTGACCTCATAAAGAGTTCAGAGGTGTTGTTATTAATAAATAGACTGTTTATTTTCATAACAACCTGTGTGGTGTCCTTTCACTTGGTATTCAAGGGGTTATATTGTGGTAAAACAGCTGGCTTCACATGCCAAAAGAGTTTAGCCTAAGACTGCTTTGTCCATGCTACCATTAGGATAGCTGGTCTATAAGGTTGAGTTACAACCAATCACCATATGGATTGTTTGGACTGATACAAGGTGATCACTAGAACTAGTGAGCATCATATATCAGGCCAACTTCTCACAATCATTCCGGCGATCACGACGCCAACGAGGAAAGCAGAGTTGACCAATGGCACCTACCGATGCGTAGGGGTACTGCTGAAGAAAAAGTCTTCGGATCCAGTCTCACTCCTGGGGGTAATTCTAAGGTGAGGAATCCATAACAATACATGTCTCTTACAGATATATTGTTTCTGAAGGTAAGTAACTTGTTCGATTAGTACTGGTAAAACAAGCTGCTTTACAGTCTGTCTGGACTAAGCCTGAAGGCTGCTCTCCACAGCTATCACTTAGAGAACTTACTACGGTTCATTATAATGGTTGTCTGGATTAGACAAGGGTGCTTCACTTAAATATGTGTGCACAGTATACTAATCCCCTTACAACAACATATTATTGTAGCATTTCTTTTCCTAATGTTGCTGATTTACCAGGTGATTTTCTGATGCTCATTTATTGCGGATGTGCTGTTGCAATATAATGTGCTATGCATTTTGAAGTGTAGAACTATGCCAGACTTTGCTGCCTTATGATAACATTCCAATGTGATTATCTTTATTTGTGCTTGGTGATCTTATTGAAGTACTTGTATTTCTTATTTCATAGGCTTTAGAGGCTCTCAACAAAAAGGACTTGACAGAAATAAAATCCTATGGCCGACCTCCGGTACTTGTAGAAACTGTAATGCAAGCTGTCATGATCCTGAGAGGCAATGAGCCCACCTGGGCGGAAGCAAAGAGGCAGCTCGGTAAGGATGAAAATGTCAAAACCAGGGCTTCTTGGGTTGGTCTTGTGACCCATCTTTCATATGGTCACATAGGATGTATGTGTATGACTTATCTGATAGAGACTTCTAACTGCAGATTCCTTTCTTTAGACTATTCCTCAGGTGTCAGGCTGTATCCTGAAGTTTTTGAGCCATCCCCCTGTGCACTGGTAGGTGGTGTCGTTCGGCTCTACTTTGATATCGTCCAAGCCGGAAACGATCTGCACTGTACCTATGTAGTGGCCACCCAGGCGCGCTGTCATCTGTTCTTTACTTTCCGTGCCAGATAGCGCTGATCCAGTGAGGGCTACCCTCAATCGATTTTCGACTTGCTTTTTCTGCAACTTTTTGTCAACACTTTTTTTAGAGATTTTCTCTCCTACTGTGACAGAATGCCCCCTAAGAAACTGGCTGGTTTCAAATTATGGGGTGCCTGTCATAGGCAGATGTTTGTGACATACCCACAGTTGGTATGTTTATGGTGCATGTAGAGGCACCACAAGTCCAAGACATGCAAGCACTGCTGTGACATGCGCCCAAAGGCGCTGAGGGAGTGATCCCTCAAGCTCCTCACCGCACAAAATCAAAGAACCCCCTCAGCGTTCCAGATCGTAGTCGTGCAGAAGGTCCCGGGACTGTTCGCAGAGCCGCATGGAGTGATGGTTGTTATACTCAAAGTCAATGAGTAAATCCCATAAACACCGCACCAGTCGAAGTCTTCCGGTGAGGTGCAGGAGCCTCGGCACTCCAGGTTTCGCGTTTCAGAGGGCCTTGCGCTTTCTTGACTTTCCCAGAGATGGAGCGACCCTCGCCTAATTGAAGAAATTTTATGAGGCTATGCTCCTCATATCTGGGCCGCCTGGCCCTTCTGGAGCACATTCTGGCCTCACAGGCTTTGGAAGGACTACCACTGGATCCTCACTGGTGGGCTCATCCTTGGGCCCCATGGATACCAAGTTGGATCCAGAGTGGAACTGCCGACAAGACCAGGGCCTTTCTCGGCACATGTTCCAGTGCTGCCACACCCAGTTCTGCTGATGCCCCATTGAGGCCACATCCTCATCCCAGTTGTCATTCCGACTCCGAAATGGAGCTGAACGTGCGTCACTCAGTGCCGGTTCTGGCGCCAACAGGCACCATGCGGTCCATTTCAGAGCTAGTGCCTTTTTTATTTGAGAGTCCTGGAGAGGGGGATGAATGGGAAGGGTCTGGGAGCCCTTATGGATACCAACCTCCCCTAGATGATAATAAGGACATCTGGTATGAGAAACTATCAGAGTACAGTGGGTTAGACACCTCACCTGACACTGGCTTGGTCTCTCCTCCTATGATTGCTATGGAGGAGGCATCCTCTTTTGCTATGGTGGTGCGCGGTGCAGCTGAGGTCTTGTACCTTCAGCTACCCTCATTGGCAGTCAAGACGAATGTCTTGACGGAGGTGCTTCAGCTTGGAGTTGTCCCTTCAAAATCTTTACCCCCCTTTAATGGAGCCCTTATTAACGTCCTACTTGGGGCCTGGTCCAAGCCCTGCACAGGGGCTCCTGTGCATAGGGATATTGCCCTCATCCATCACCCCACTCATGGGGACCCCAGTTTGCTTACTCAGCACCCCACCCCAGAGAGCTCTCCATTAGATAGGGAATCCAAGAGGCTGGATACCATTTGCAGCAGAATGTTCTCTTCCATCAGCCTTTCACTGCGGTAGATAAACACTGTGTGCTTTTGGCTCAATGTTTCCATACGACCTGAGATTCAGTTGCACAAGTGCTGCCAATAGTCTTGAAGGAGACCTGGCCATACACTTCCAACTTATTGCTGGCAGGAGAGATGCAGCAAAGTTCACCATAAAATATGGACAGGACACAACTGAATCGCTGGGCAGAGCGATTTCAACGTTGGTGGCCTTGCGGTGACATACCTGGCTAAGAACCACTGTTTTTTCTGGGAATGTCCAAGCCTCTCTTATGGCAATGCCCTTTGATGGCTCTCATCTTTTTGGAGAGAAGGTGAACTCAGCGCTTGAGCTATTTAAGGACAGTAGAGCTATGGCCAGGTTCTTGGGCTTGTCTATGGCCCCTTGTGACCTCTGTCCATCTTCTGCCCCTCTCTTGGCCACCAAAGGGGGCCCTGAACACTCCCATACACACCCAGCCACCACGGCCAACAGACTTCCAAGCCAAGGATGCAGGTCCTATAGACCACGTGGGAGAGGTAGACAGCAGTTGGGCCAGCAGCCGCAGACTCCAAATCACTTACGTTTGCCCTCTGACCATCATGGGCATCCAGTGGAGGGCAGGATACGCCATCACCTGCACCACTGACGGCCAGTAACATCGGATCGTTCGGTTTTGTACATCATCCAAAGGGACTACATCTTCCCCTTTGCTACTACCCCTGCACCCATACCACCCACTTACAACCAGCTGAAGGAGGACCACCTCTCCTGGCTCCATCAGGAAGTGCTGGCTCTCTTGGACAAGGGAGCTATAGAGATGGTGCGGCATCAGAAGCAGGTCGTGGATGGTATTCCTGCTACTTTCTGGAGCCCTAGAAGGCCAAAGGCCTTTATCCTATCCTAGACCTGTGGCCTCTCAATTTCAACCTGAAAATATAAGAAATTCAAAATGGCATGTGGCGGCCATCTGGCAGAGGTTGAGATCAGAGGACGCTGGTGCCCGGTGGAGTCCAGGCTCTACGTCAACCTGTTGGAGCTTTCGGCAATTTGCTTGGCTTGAAAATCTTTTTTCCTTCTATCAAGGGAAGACTGGTGCAGATGTTTACAGACCACACCAATGCCAAGTAGTACTGCAACAAACAGGGTTTTGCGATGTGGACCATGTATCTAGAGGCTCTGCATCTCTGGACATGGCTGGAATGCCAGGGCATTTCGCTGGTGTAAGTAAATGGCTCTTTCTGTATAGTCACCCCCAGGTTTTTGGACTGATGTTGTGGTTTTTTGACTCTGAGAGTGCACTGAGGCCTGCTAACTAGACCTCAGTGGCAGTGCCCTGACTCTAAAGTATATGTCGAATTGTTTGTACTCAATTGGAAATGGCAAACTTAGCTAAAATTCCTAGGTATATTGTACCCAGGGCCTGTAAGTTAGATGAGTACCTCACGGATTGCAGCACTGGTACTGCCACCTTGAAGTTCTCCCAAGTAAAACAAGTCTCCCAGTACATCACTGAGGACAGGTATAGCAGTTGTGTACTGCTGGCCCGACTTTGCCATTAAAAGCAGTGGCAAAGCCTCCACTTCTCCTGTGCATCTTTGTAAGTCACTCCTCTGGCAGCCTACTGTACCTGAAGGCTGGGTGCAACGTATGACACCAACAGGACTTGTAGTTTCATGATCTGATAGAGACTACTAGCCGCAGATTCCTTCACGTAGAATTATTCCCAGGCATGAGACTGGATCCGTGAACTTTTTGCCACAGCATTCCTGCACGCCGGGGGCATGGCAACATCACGCGACTCCGCCCAGGTGTCGTCCGCGTACGTGACAGTGAGGTCACATAAGCCCCACATCGGCGCACCTATGTCAGCTTTTTCCTTTTCTGTGTGCAACGCGGATCCGGTCTTGCTGCGGGCCTGTTTAGGGCCCTTTTTTCTTCACCATTGTCTTCTGTTTTGGTGGAACAGTGTGCGAATGCCTTCGGGCTTCAAAACTTGCACATCGTGTGGGCGTCTTATGTCGGCGACGGACCCTCATCTCATTTGTATGTGGTGTTTGGGGGAGGATCACGGCACCACTGATTTTGAGGTGTGCCGACAGTTGAAGCCGAAGTCGCGGCTGGAGCGCCGAATGAAACTTCTATCAGCGTGTCTCTCCAGGTTGAGTTCCTCCCTTCAATCAGCATTGGCAGACGGCTTCAGATACGGCTGTGGTCCTCGTCCTCGTCCTTCTCCAATATCGCGAGCGCGTTGCTCCCCTGGTGGGTAAGTGTCGCAGTTTGTCCCCGGGGCTGGTCTTCGGCCTTCCAGTGGCGTGGACTCTCCGCGGGTGATGCGGCCCCGCGTTTCGACCTCCTACCCACCGTTTCCCGGTGCTGGGGCATCAAGAGTCCAGATGGAGACATACGTGGCGGCTTTGCAGGCCTCGCTGGTGTCTCCTCCTCCTTCCCCTCCTTGGGTGTTGGCGGATCCCTTGCTTCGCTCAGGGCCCTCCGCGGCACCGGCGGCGACTCCAGCCCCGGCACCGACTGGTTCGGATCCAGGCATGAAGGATGTGGTGCTGTTTTGAATGTGGCTTCTCACCAATAAGCCACACCCAATCACTGCACTCCCACCTGGGAGACAAATATACCACTGCACCTTTGACTAATATACACTTTTAAGCATGTCTTACCACCCCTGGCACAGCAAGACTTCAACACAAAATAAACAGCACCTTTTGAAAAGGAGTTTTATTTAACAACATGCAAAGGCTCTATCACTTTTAGAATAAGGCTTGGGGTTTATTGCATAATACTCTCTAAACAAAGGCTGTCTCAGATACTAAATGCATTAGATTCAAATATATGTAGCAAACTTATAATCTAAAGGCATGAATCAAATACTGAGCAAACTATAATACTGATTAATAATAACTAATATAAGATAAGATACATTGGACGTCCTGCAAGAGATCAGAAAGATATATATATATGTGTGTATATATATATATATATATACACTTACAAAGTAGAGGATCACTCTGGATGTGCACCTCCCACACCACAAAGAAAACACCTCAAACGATCACAGCCAATGGCTCACATCACAATCGCAATAATCACAAAACTCAATACGTCACCTCATGAATACACTGCCTACTTCTGGACGGGGGAAGTCTTCACACAGCCAGGGATCAGAGCTCAGCAATCAGGGTTCAATCCGAGATAGACACGTCTTCCCTCATTCGGAATCCAAACTTCCACCAGACCAGTGGAGGCTCCCCCTTTTAATACAAATCCAAACATAAAGAAGTTTCTAGCAAGCCTCGCCCCCTCGTTCTCATGAGAGCCCGTACCAGTCTGCTCCAAGGCCACGGCATCGGTTGATCTGACCTTTGCTATGGCTTCGAGACGAACCTGGTACATTACTCTGATAAGGACCGGTTTTCTCCAGTCAGAAGAGTGTGAAAAACAGGAGGAAAGCAAAATATGCCCTCTTCAGCTCTGCAGCTTCGTGCAGGCACAGCAAATTGCTTCAGTCATGAAAAAGGAGTTAGTTAAGCCATGCACACAGAAAGGCCCAAAGCAAGATGGAATTGAAAAGCAAGATGACATGAGAGCATGTCAAAGGCAATAGTCAGCACTGTCATAAAGCAAGGTAAAGTCAGAAAAGAGAATGGTCAAAGCCAATAGTAAGAACTCATAATTCTCACCAATGCACAATACAATACACATTCTTGCACAACTGCACACCTTCAAATGCGCAGCCCATTCGCTCTGCTCTTAGCAAGGCTGTTCCACTCCGTAAAAGCTCCCACTGAAAGACAGCAAGATTACAGAACAGAAGAGAATAAGGCAAATGCAGGACCATCCTACATTAAGGAACACACTCAAGTCAACTAAAATGGTGGTGGTGAGGGTCATCATAGGGTGTCAAAATCACAAGAGTGGCTCATTTATTACAGGTGCGGCCCCTCTGGGGTCCCTCCTTTAGGCCACGGCGCCTCTGCCTCACAGCAAACTCCCGCGTGAGTCCCTGTGGTGTTGCGGGAGGTCGCCGGGGCACGGGTGCATCCCCGAGCCCTCCTCGGCCCTCTGGGCAGGCGAAGGCCTCTTCCAAGGCTGAGCTGACGCCGCCACGGTGCCTGTGCCTGCTTCGGGAAAGCGCCACAGGGGCCGGTGACCTCTCCTCATCCTGCTCTGGGTCGAGGTGGGGTGGGGACTCCTCTCCCCCCTCTGGGCCCTTCTCGTCCCTCCTTGCGGGCGGCTGCCTCGTCAGATGGTGAGTCGGGGATTGATTCGTCCCTGGCGCTGCCGCATGGGTTGCCGTACCGCCTCCGTGACATTCTGGGCCGAGGCTGGCGGAGGGCTTCTTGTCACTCCCCCGGTCCCTCACGTTCCTCCACGCAGGTGGCTGCCTCGGCAGAGGTCGAGTCGGCGCCATTACGGCCTCCCCTTAGCCACGCCGGCACGGGCCCCACTCCGGTCCCCGACGTGGTGTGACTTGGAGGGGCCCTGTCCGGTCTCTCCTTTGGCGCCTGATGGTGCTGGCGTCCTGCCTTAGGGTACGGACTCTACGGCTCCACACAGAGGTCGCGCCGCGTATTTGTCTTCGGATGCTCCCTCTTCTCCGGAGGCTGGCTGCATATTGGTGTCTGCTTCCCCGGAGACTGGCCGCTGTGTGGTGTCTTTTTCACCGGTGTCGTTGAAGGGTGGCTCCCCGCCTTTTCTGAGGCCGGGGTGCTCGTCGGAGGAGCGGCAGGTCCCCCATTCTTCCGTACCCTCTGGCTTCCAGGTCTGGCCTTTGCCCGTCCCGCTTGGCTTCGGGGACGGCCGCCTTAGTCTGCAGCCGTCACCCACAGAGGAACTGCTTTCTTCTCCGCGGAGCTCTACGGAGGGGTTGCGGCCTTCACTCACACGGTGTCCACGGCTGTGGGGATTCTGCGCATGGGGGACCCCATTGCTCATTTCCCAGACCATCTCTTGGAGGTTCTCCACCAGGGCTTGGTGGGAGGGAGATCTTGCTCCCCTTTAAGGGTCCTCTCCTTTCTTCCCTCACGGGGGCTTGGAGGTGTCCCGCCTCGGGGAACTCGATGCCTCAACACCTTCTGCACCGATACCTTCCGGCACTGCGTGACCCGGCGTGCCTCTCCCGCCACCCCTCTGTTGCCAGTCCACTTTTATGGACCGCTTATCCCTCCCTGTCGCCACTCTTGACTCCTCCGTCCCGGGAGACCCGCTGCCTGGACTCTTGGGGGCGTAACATATTCGCCTCAACCAGTGCTGCCCTGCTGGCCCTTAACACCTTGTGTGTATTGGCGAGGGCCTCTTCTTGTTTGTGAGACTCGGCTGAGTCTCTGGGACTCGCGGCTTCCCAGAAGACTGTGTAGGTGGACTTACAGCATCATGCTTTGGATGGCCGGGACCTGGCGGCGTTTATTCTCCGCTCCGCTTTAGACATCTCAGAGGTGCTGGGCCAGGCCATGGCTTCCTCAGACTCCATCCATCGCCATGCTTGGCTTTGGGACGGAGTGTTTCCGGAAAACATTCGGAAGCGGTTCATTGACCTTCCGTTTGATGGCAGCCTTTTGTTCCATGCCCCGGCTAACTCCGCCATCCAGAGGTTCCTGGCGGGGCTCCATCTTCCTCCTCCACCTTATTCTCCTCCTCCTTCCCCTCCTCAGTGAGTGCTGAGTTGAGCTGGGTTTGGGGCCTTTTGGATGCCCTTGCTGTAGGTGGTGTTTGGTGGCCATTGAGTCCTCCTTGCTGGGACTTTGGCGTTGTTGGCCGCTTGTTGTGTGTGTGTTTTTGCTGGAATTGTTACACAGACTTGACCCTGAGATTAGGCCTTCTGTTTTTCTTTGGGCTGATGTCAAGCCTTCCACGGGGCTGTTTTTCACTGTGATCCTTTTGCTTTCTCCTCAGCTGCGGAAGTTCTTCCAAAGAGGGTTCCCATGTTTGAGACTTACCGTACCCTATGTGGGGTTGTGGTAGCTGTTATATAGCTATGTTCCGCTGGGGAGTGCTGGTTGCCTTCGGTGCCAGTTCTCCATGGCATTTCTGTATGTTGCTATTGCTTCTTGAGGTTGTGTGCGCGACCCTTGTAGTAGTGGGTCTGGGTATTTCCTCTCCTGGCACTTGTGCTGCGGGCTGGGATGCTGCTGTGTCCTTCTTGCAACTGGCTGCTTCTGTGTTAGCTGCCGTTCAGGCCGGCCTGTTGCCCTCCCGCTTGGTGGGCTCATCCCCTCCCCTGGTTGTCTTGGGCCCTCAGGGCTTCTTCTGGTTCTTCTGCCTGTCCTGGCATTGGATGGAAGTTCTGTTGCCTTAGGGGTGGAGTTGGGTGCTTCGGCCTCTCCGGCCTCACCTTGGTCCCTCTGTAGGGAGTGTGCGGGCCCTTTCCCTCTTCCTTCTTCCTCCTACATCCCTCTTGGGTTTGATGGTGTTTGACTTGTGGGTCCTCTTGCCTGGTAGGGACGAGGTTACTCCCTGGTCTACAGGGCTGGTCCCCTGTGGGCCCCATGTCCTGTCCAGTCTGGTGGGGTCCTTTTGCAGACCCTCCTTCCCTGTGGGTATTGCATGGGTATCTATTCTACATGAAGGAATCTGCGGCTAGTAGTCTCTATCAGATGTACGAGTTACTTAACTTCGGTAACGATGTATCTGGTAGAGACGATTCTAGCCGCAGATTCCTTCACAGCCCGCCCTTCCTCCCCGATCTTCGAGGACCCCTGGGCTGGTCTTCGGTACACGCCTCCCCATGGGGGGCTCTGTCCCCTGCGAGTACCTTCTTTTGCTCTTGGCGGTGGCTCCGTCTGGTTGCTGTTCTTCCCTCTTTGGTTCTGGGAAGTTGGGGTTCGGGTGCTCCTATGCCCCGCTGCGCTGGCTACTCCAAGTTGGGGGGGGGGGAGTTGCCTCCAATCTCTACCCTTCCTCCCTCCCTCTTACAGCTAAGGGTCTTGGCCCCCCTGCCTCCTCTGAGTTGGGGTCCCTTAGTCTTCCTTACCCCTGTTTCTTGGAGGGTGGTTGCCCTCTCTGCTGGGTGGTTTGGAGGTTGGTTGTTTCTGCCTGTTGGGACTGTCTCCCTTTTCTTGTTTCGGGTTGTGAGTTGTAGGCCTGCTACTGGTGTCTTGGCTGTCTCTGTGTTGGCAGGGTTTCTGCTCAAGGCTCTGCTCTGTTCTTCTTTCTCTCCCTGCCCTTGGGCACTGCGGTGTTGCACTATTTTCTATGGGGTCTCTTCCCTGTTTGTATACTATTTTGCACACTGTTCCCACAGTTTTTTGTTTGGTGGCTCTGTGTTGTGGTGCGGAAAAGTTCTCAGAAGAAAACTGACGTAGGCGCGCCGGGGTGGGGCTTATGTGACCTCGCTGATATCACGTACGCAGACAACGCCTGGGCGGAGTCGCGTGATGGCGCCCCGCCCCTGGCGCGCAGGTATGCTGTTGCAAAAAGTTTCCGGATTCAGTCTCACGCCTGGGGATAATTCTACGTGAAGGAATCTGCGGCTAGAATCGTCTCTACCAGATACATCGTTACCGAAGGTAAGTAACTCGTACTTCTGGCAGTAAGAATGCTAAACAGCAATTTTTACTGTGGAAAGAGTTGGTCCCCTAATAAGGGAGTGCAGGATTACATGCTGACCCCTCAGCCGTGTTAAGTCCTGAATGGTGCGACCAAAATGGGGACTCCAAGGTATCACACAACTCAATTACATTAAGCTCAACCTAACACTCACGTTGAAATTAATGTAACTTGTTGCAGAGTGCAGCATTTACAAAGCTGACACTTTGTTGCCTTTAAAACTTCTGTGCCTTCCCGTGTACACATGGAGCCTGTTCCACATCTTTCTGCCCTCCGGGGAGACGTGCCAATGACTCTCATGGTGGGGAGCAATGAGGGGTTGTAGCCAGGGTGGTGTTACTTCCCTCCTGCAGGAAGCTACATGGGTGTTAGCATCAAAGGGCAGGCTTCAAAGGGAAAGCCACCTTTGAAGAGCAAATGAGTAACACCAGGGTGGAGGGCTACCCCATTGTTTAGGCAGAAAGGCAAAAAGTTGAGAGGGCAACCAGCTGCCAACCCCATTTCCCCAGGGGCTTGTACCCCTGAGGCAACCCACGTGTGGGCTACTGAGATCCACACAGTGGAAGAATGGGCTCACATATTGAGAGTGGGCAGAATGGTGCATCCATGGCCAGGTGCCACACTCTACAGGAAGTGGTCAGCAGGTGGGAGGGAACCTAGTAGCCCATTGGCTACCTAGCTACCAACCGCATCCTTCCCTGGGGGCACTTTCTGAGCATAAAGAGGGCAGCCGACCTCAGATCTCAAATGACCTGGAAGGATGACCTCAGAAGGACTGCCCTACTGCACAAAGAGACCAGCAAAGAGAGGCTGCAACATCAAAGACTGTACCTGCGGCACCTGGTGTCTAGCGAAGAGGAGTGTGCCTGCCGTGCCCTTCTCAAGGAGAAGTTATCTCCAGAGCCAAGAAAAGCCTAGAGACTCCAAGGGCCAGCTGACTGCCCTTCTGTTCACATCACAGGGAAACAACAGCTGAAGAAGCCTGCTGGGCATGTTAGTAGCCCAATGTCTTCAAGCCGCTATCACCGCAGCCGTGCAGCACCTGGGACCAGGTTCCAAGGCACAGAGTTGTAACCAAGTTGGCTGAACCTGAGAGTGCTGTCGCAAAGCAACTGGGACCCGCAAAGGACAAGCTATCAATTTAGGGAGGGTTGACCTATGACACGACTCCAGGCAACTGATGGCCTAGTGGCGACTGGACTTCTGCCAGCCTTGAGAGGACTTCATTGGACGTTGATCTTGTGACCAGGACTGCCTCACCCAGCACAGGATATTCTTGTTCATACTGGAGAAATTCCTGTGTTCTTATTGTAGGGTCAAAGATGTAACTTACATCAGTAGCTGTCAAGGAAGTGGGCCACTGGATCCATTGTAGATGTAAGGCTTTAGCATCTGATAGAGACTTCTAGCTGCAGATTCCTAACCTTTGAATTTCCAAGGCGTCAGGCTGGATCTGGAAACTTTTGCTCAAGCAATACCCCTTGCGCGTGTCGTCGGGTGGCTCCATTTGCTCTGTGTGACGCTGTTGTTAGCGTTGGTGTGACATCGTGGTCACCTATATATGCGCCATCCAGTCAAGCGGACGTCAGTTCTTTTCTTTCCGCGCCAGCTAAGAGCTGATCCGGGAAGAGCTCTCCCTCGCTTTTTGACAGGCCTTTTTTTGAAAAAATTTTTACTTCAGAATTTTTCCAGCTTCATGTGTATGGATGTATTTGAGGAAAATAGGATTTAAACCGTGCGGTGCCTGTCACCGCATTATGTCGGTTACTGACCCCCAGCTCGTCTGTCTCTGGTGTCTCTAGCGTGACCATGATTCAAAGTTGTGCTTGGACTGTCAGGCTATGGCTCCAAAGGCCTTACGGGCACAGTCTATGAAGCTCCTTGCGGCCTGACATTCAACACCATCTAGGAAACTCCGCAGAGGTACCGGTCCCGATCAAAGAAGAGGAGGTCGCGGGACCACTCCCAGTGCCTCCAGTCCTCTTTGGCCCACTCGAGGTCCTCAGGACACTCGGGAAGAGGCATAAGAGAAGAAGTCCAAGCGGACTTCATCTTTGTCTTGACTGTCGTCCGTCGCCAAACGAGGTAATGGGCTCCGACGCTCTATGCATGGTTCTGTTGACCCGGAGCCAGGGTCAACTTCGCTAATCCCTCCCTTTCTGGGAGCCGGAGCGACCGCCACTCCAATGAAAGAATTTTACGAGGCCATGCGCCACATGTTATCTGGTGAGCCTTCGGGCACCTTGGGTCAGAAGCACCCCATTGGATTTGACACCGTCGGCTCCGGCCACAGCGCTGGTGGGGCCTAGGGGATCTGATCCGGGAGGATGCCGGTGGTGCCATCGCAACCTCCCCCGACATCGGACTCGAAGTCGGTGCCTCCGGTGCCAGCCCCATCCTTTTCCCCGACGACATGGAGTCAGAACAGCATCGCTCAACGCCTATTCCAACGCCGATTGAACCGAGGGCTTCTATGTTGTCACCTGAACACTTTAAAGATGTTTTAGGCTCAGGAATGGGAGGGTTCTATGAACCCTTTGGAACAACAGGATGACTCTGCAGAGCTGGTGGACTGGTATGGGGAACTTGGGGAGGTCAGTAGACTGGACACTTCCCCACATACTGGCATGCTGTCTCCGCCAACTGTGGGTACGGAGAAGGGGGCATCTTATGCCATGGTGGTTAAGAGGGCGGGCAAGGTCCTCAGACTAGAGTTGCCCTCTATGCAGGTTCGGTCTGATATCTTGACCAAAGTTCTTCAGCTTGAGGCTTCCACCTCTGAACCTCTTTTGCCCTTCAATGAGACACTAACTGATGTCTTTCTAGGCACGTGGTCCAAGCCTAGCACATGGACTCCTGTGAAAAGGACAATTGTACGCTGCCATCACCCAGCTCCGGGTGACCCAAAGTTCCTCAGCCAACACCCCACACCTGAAATCTTGGTGGTGCGGGCTTCTACATTCCAGGGCAAATTCCTTTCCGCCCGTCCAGATAGGGAATCCAAGAGGCTAGATTCACTTGGTAAGAAGATGTTTTCTTCCTCCAGCCTGGCATTACGATCTGTAAATACTGCATGCTTACTGGGCTGTTCCTCCTACTCCCTCCGGGAGACGGTTGCACAAGTGCTGCCACAAGTCCCAGAGGAGGTCCGGGCTGTGCTCTCTCAGGGGGTTGAGGTGGGAGAGATGCAGCAAGAACGTTCACCATAAGGTGTGTGCTTGACGCAACTGATTTGCTGGGCAGATCAGTTTCTGCAACAGTGGCCTTGAAGCTTCATGCCTGGCTTAGGACAACTGCCTTCTCGGGCGATGTCCAGGCATATGTGATGAACATGCTATTTGATGGAACCCGTCTTTCTGGGATGATGGCAGAATCGGCCCTAGCGAGGTTCAAGGACTCTCGCTATGGCCAGATCCTTGGGCCTTTCTTCTACACCTCGTAGTCGGCCTCTTTCGTGGCAACGGAAGGGGTTACACATCCGCGTTAGCCCTATCCCGGACACTGTCCTGCGTAGACTTCCCGAGTACTGCGGGGATGTGGACTCATCTCATTCGGACCTACGAATGGAAGCCAGAAGTCATCAGCCACCATGCCCGCGGCAGCTGCAGCCTCCAAGCACTCCTACTCTGACTCTGCTAGACCACACCACTCCAGTTGGTGGGAGAATACGTCATCATCTCCCCCATTGGAGGTCCATAACATCGCACTAGTGGGTCTTGCTGATCATTCAAGAGGGCTATTCTCTGCCTTACCTTTACTTTCCTCCTCCATTCGGCCAAACCAAGAACAGCTGGTGGAGGATCATTTAAAATTGCTCCTGAAGGAAGTTACAGCTCTCTTGGCCAATGGAGCTATAGAGAGGGTCCCGGGTTCAGAAGCAGGCAGTGGCTGTTATTCCCACTGCTGTCTGATTCCAAAAAAGAACAAAGGGTTGCGTCTCATTTTAGATCTTTGGACCATCAATCGCTTTCTCAAGAAGAAGAAGTTTAAGATGCTCACTCTTTCTCCAGTCTTGTCTGCCCCTGACCAACAAGACTGGATGGTAGTGTTGGACCTGCCGGATGTGTATTTTCACATCCCCATCCTGCGGGTCACAAGCATTACCTACTGTTCAAGGTATGCCACAAGCACTTTCAGTTTACTGTGCTCCCCTTTGGTCTTACCAGTACCCCTTGTGTGTTCACCAAGGTGATGGCGGTGGTCACAGCTCATCTGCGCAAGTTAGGGGTGTCAGTCTTCCTCTACCTTGAGGACTGGCTGCTGAAGGCGTCCTTGCTCCAGGCTGTTTCCCATCTTCAGACTACCACGTGCCTCCTGCATTCGCTGGTGTTCTCCATAAACATGCCAAAATCACACCTTACTCCCATCTGTGTAGATCTGGAACAGTGCAGTTTCGGGCCTAACCTCCCAAGCAGCGAGTACTGGATATTCAGGTTATGATTCCGATTTTTCAGACTCTATCCTGGATTTTGTTGAGACTGACTCTGAGGCTGCTGGGCCTCATTCCCTCCTGCATATTGTTGGTAAAGCATGCCAGGTGGTGGATGCTGGCTCTGCAATGGGGCCTGAAGTTCCAGTGGGCACAGCATTGAGGAAATCTCACTGATGTGGTTCAGATCTTTGAAGGAACTGCGAGAGATCTCCAGTGGTGTTTGACGAACCACGATTGGGTCAATGGCAGACCCCTCTCCCTTCCCCAACCAGATCTCACAGTTGTGTCAGTTGTGTCACTTCTGGGATGGGGCGGACATCTGGGAGAGGTGGAGATCAGGCGACACTGGTATCCGGCGGAGTGAGAGCTCCACATCACTTTGTTGGAGCTTCGAGCGATTCGATTGGCATTGAAGGCATTTCTTCCCTCTGTCAAGGGGAAGTTAGTGCAGGTGTTCACAGACAACACCACCACCATGTGGTACTGCAACAAGCAGGGCGGGATGGGTTTGTGGACCCTTTGTTCTTGTCGAGAGGCTCTGCCTCTCTGGACATGGCTGGAACAGCAGGGCATAACCCTGGCCGTTCAACATCTGTCAGGTTCTCTAAATGCTGGTGCAGAAAAATTCTGCCATTGATGCCTAGCGGATCACGAATGGCCTCTTCAGTCGGAGGTGGCGTAAGGTCTTTTTCAGCAGTGGGGAGATCCTTGGTTAGATGTGTGCACCTTTGAAGAAAACACTCTGTGTCAGCAATACTGCATGCTGTAGTTTCCAAGGGGGCTATCGCTCAGCAACGTCTTTCATCATGGGTGGCGCATAGGCCTGCTGTACACCTTTCCGCCCATACCACTCCTGCCCAGGGTTCTGAGAAGATCAGGACCGACCGGGCCCAATTCATTCTTGTTACTCCGGACTGGGCAAGTAGAGTCTGGTATCCAGAGCTTCTGAAAATGAGCATCGATCCTCTGATCAGGTTGCCCCTTCGGGAGGATCTGCTGGCGCAACAGCAGGGAAGGTTCCATCATCCAAACCTGTCCACTCTCCGCCTCTTTGAGTGGAGATTGAGCGGCGAAGTTGACAGCTTTTGACCTTGCTTGTGAAGTATGTAACATTATTTTTGTGGCCAGGCGGCCCTCCACTAAGATGTTATATGCCTGCCGTTGGCAGAAATTTGTATTATACCATACAGAAAGGTCAACTGACCCTCTTTCTGCTTCTCTTTCCACTGTTCTTCTATTCATTCTAACCCTTGCCCAGCAGGGCTCTGCTTTGGTACTCTCAAGGGTTTGATTACTGCTCTATCTGCTTTTTAGCAGCTGCCAGGCCAATCCTCTCTCTTTAGGTCTCCAATTATACATAGGTTTCTGAAAGGTCTGGCTGACTTGTTTCCACCCACACCCTTTGTTATGGCGGTGTCGAGCCTTAATTTGGTCTTTTCTTATGTGTGCTCCCTTCGAGCCTTTGCACTGCTGTCCCCTCCAGCTACTTACCATCAAGACAGCCTTTCTAGTGGCAAGTACATCTGCCCGGAGGATTAGTGAATTGCAGGCGCTATATTGTAAAGCCTCCCTACATGATGTCCTTTCCAGACAAAATTCACTTGTGCTTCATTTTTGCAGAAGGTTGTGACCCCATTCCATCTGAGTCAATCCATCACGCTGCCCACCTTCTTTGCTCCCCTGCATCCCTCCAAGAAAAGAGAGCGTCTCCACGGTTTCGACCGTGTCGTTCTACCTTGACGCGCAAAAGAGTTATGCGGAGAGGACCCACTCTTTGTGGGGTACGTGGGAGCTAAGAAGTGATGGGCAGTGCAGAAAATGACCATCTCCCTGCTGGGTTCTTCTCTGCATCAAAATTTGCTATGCCCTGGCTAAGAAGCAGCGCCCTGAGGGATTAAGGGCCCAATCCACCAGGGGAAAGGCTGCGACTACGGCCTTGGATCGGGGTGTCCCAGTCCTGTACATCTGTCAGGTAGCAATGTGGGCATTTTTGCACACGTTTGCCAAGCACTACTGCCTGGACAATCTGAAAGAAAAATGTTATTTATAGATTCCTTGCCTTAGAATTACCCCCAGGCGTCAGACTGGATCCGGAAAGTTTATTCGTCAGCAGTACCTCGGCGCGTCGGAAGGTGGCGTCAACCGGCATCGTGGTAGCCGGGATAACGTCACGGCAGCTACTTGGATGCCTCCCTCGTGTGCTGACATCAGTTCTTTCTTTTTCTGCTCCAGCCAGCACAGATCCGGGAAGAGCGGTACCTCAGTCATTTTTTGGCTAACTTTTTCTCGACTTTTGTGGACTACTTTTTTCGAATCTTCTACTCCAAAAAGGTGCATGAGGGATGCCCTGTTTCAAGGCCTGCAGTTCCTGTCATCGCATGATGTCGGTGACGGTTCCGCACCGCGTGTCTTTTTTGCCTGGAGCGCGACCACGACCCCAAGTCGTGCTCCGACTGCTGGTCAATGGCGCTGAAGGCTTTGCGGGAGCAGTCCTGAAAGCTGCTTGAGCACCAGCAGTCGGCTCCGGTTCGAAATCATCGAAGTCTTCGCACTCGGGTCGGGTAAGTCGAAGCATAAGAAGCATCGTCGCTCTTCGACTTCTTCTGGTCGGCCGGCCGATCCAACGAGGCACAACGGTGGTGCCCCTCCCTCAGCTCTGCTCGTGGAGCCCGAAGGGTTGACTCCGAGTTTTCTTCCCTTTCCGGGACTCCTGCCCAGGTTGGTACGTTCTACGAGGCGATGCATACCATCTTTAGGCGTACCGACCCCGCCGGCGCGCCTTCGGGTCCTGCAGACTCGGTTGGGGGGGCCTCGGTCTTCGCTGCCTGTGGCTCCGGCACCGCAGGCCCCTCTTGGATCCAGGCCTGGATCGCTTCCCACGGCACCACTACCGCGTTTGACACTGGTCGAGTGTCGACCCGGCCTCCATCCCCCCGTGGACACGGGATCCGGCGCGGGGTGGGGTTTTTATGCCCCTATTTACTCCTGGGGTCCCTTTTCAACCCAAATGGCACCCAGAGGATGAGGAGGAGGACTAGGAGCCGTCAGGTGACCCGTTAACTGACCAGTTGGACAGTGAACAGGACTGGAGAGAGGAACTGGGGGATGCCAGTGGTCTGGACACCTCCCCTGACATTGGCATGTTGTCTCCTCCTACTGTGGCAATGGAGGAGGGAGCATCATAGGCAGTGGTGTTACGTAGGGCGGCCGAGGCTCTCAACCTCAAGCTTCCTATGGTGGCAGTCAGGACTAACCTCCTGAGTTGCTTCAACCGGCAGCGAGCTCTTCGGAGCCCTTGCTGCCGTTTAATGAGGCCCTCACAGACGTCCTTTTGGGCACATGGTCCAGGCCCAACACTGGGGCTCCTGTGGACAGGATGATTGCCCGACGCCACCGCCCCGGGCCACCCCATTTTCCTCTCCCAACATCCCACCCCTGAGAGCATGGAAGTTCAAGCTTCCACCTCCAAAAGCGCCTTGCCTACTGCTCCACCGGAAAGCGAATCCAAGAAGCTGGACCACCTAGGCTAGAAAATTTTCTCTTCCGCCAGCTTAGGACTGCGGTCCGTAAACACTGCAGGTCTCTTGGGCTGTTATTCACACTCAGTGTGGGATACGGTGGCGCAAGTGCTGCCTCTGTGTCTGGAGGAGGCCCGGGCAGTGCTCTCCTAGGCTGTTGCCGCTGGGAGGGGTGCAGCAAAGTTTATGATATGCTGTGGGCTGGACACCGCCAACTCTCTGGGCAGGACTATTTCAACGTCGATAGCGCTTCATCTGTACGCCTGGATGAGGTCCACTGGCTTTTCAGGGGATATCCAGAACACCTTGATGGACATGCCCCTTGATGGCTTTCGCTTTTTTGGCGACAAAGCAGACAACGCCCTAGAGCACTTCAAGGATTCATGGGCTAAGGCCAAGTCTTTGGGCCTCTCCACTCGTCCTGTGCAGTCTTCTTTTCACCCCTTACGTGGCTACGGAAGGGGTGCCCCACTACGTCCCACCCAGAGTCACAGGCTGCAGCAAGTTCGCGTGGCCGGGGACGTGGAAACAACCGTCGTGGTTCCGGGGGCCAGCGGGCGTGCCAGTCCACAACCCCCTCCTCTTCAGCAGCCTCCAAACCTTCCTAGTCCGACCTTTCAGGCCCATCAAACGCCAGTAGGCGGCAGGATTCGCCATCATCTCCCCCACTGGCGTACCATTGGACAGGTGGATTTTGCAAGTAGTCCGAAGGGGCTACTCCCTCCCCTTCGAGACTACCCATCCAGCCATGCCTCTGCGATACCACCGCATGTCGGAGGATCATCTGGCCCTTCTCCAGCAGGAAGTTTTGGCTCTCTTGGCCAAGAGAGCCATCAAACACGTTCCTGTCCCACAAGTAGGTCGTGGTTGTTACTCCCACTACTTTCTAGTTCCCAAGAAGAACAAGGGCCTACGTCCTATCTTGGACCTCGGGGACGTCAATTGCTTCCTCCTGAAGGAGAAGTTCAAGATGTTGACGTTTGCTCAGGTCTTGTCTGCCCTCGACCAGGAAGACTGGATGGTAGAGTTGGACTTGCAGGACGCTTATTTCCACATCCCCGTCCTGCAGGCCCACCGGCGTTACCTACGGTTCACTTTAGACCACTAGCACTTTCAGTTTACCATACTCCCCTTTGGCCTTACCAGCAACCGTCGGGTGTTTGTTTACAAAAGTGATGGCAGTGGTCACAGCTCATCTGCGCAGATCAGAGGTTTCAGTCTTCCCCTATCTCGACGACTGGCTTTTGAAGGTGGACTCGCCCCAGGCAGTCATCTCCCACCTCCAGACTACAGCCGACCTCCTGCCTTCAGTGGGGTTCTCCAGCAATGTGCTGAAGTTGCACTTGATTCCCTCTCCGAACCTCCTCTTCATCGGAATGGTTCTAGACATGACGTGGTTTTGAGTCTATCCTCCCAAACAGAGAATACGGGATATTCGGGCTATGATTCCGATCTTTCAGCCAAATTCAAATTTCAAAGCTTTATTCGATTATTTATAAACATTCATAAAAGCATACAGCGATAAAGGTTACAAGATAAAATACACAACAAAAACATAGGTCACAATAAGTGGGACAACTCAATTGTCAGCCCATAGGAATGATTGGGCATTTACCGGTCGGTATTTACCGAATCGGTAAATACCGAATTTCACAAGGGTGCAGGGGGCGTCACTTTGACACCCTCTAGCACCCCCAAAACGGGTTCAGGTGCCATGTGGCAGGCATACCTGCCCTAAGGGCAGGTCTGCCTGTCATATGGCATAGGTGGATGTATGACGTTACTCCGCATACCGTTACAACTACCTACCATTACAACGCGACCATTACAACGCATACCATTACAACGCATAGCGCTTTGGGGTGCTGGATAGTGGTAAGTATAATTTACTATTCTAACTCCAGTCCCCGTGGACCCTAGGGAAGGTGTTGGATAGTAAATTATACCATTCCCTATCCTATAGCGCCCCCCAGCGCAATGCGTTGTAATGGTATGCGTTATAAAAGTCGCGTTGTAATGGTAGTGCGGAGTAACGAATGCGTTGTAACAGGTGCATACCGGCATAGGTGTGCATGCACACATGTGCATGCACACCTGAATCGGTATTTTACCATCAACTTGTATTTGATGGTAAAATACCGATTTTGTAGGGCTTGTGGGACTCAGAAGAGTCCCACCTACATCTCGATTTTACCGATTCTGTAAATATACCGGTCGGTAAATTTACCGACCGGTATATTTACAGATTCGGTAAAATTACCGAAATGGCCTGTTTTCAGGCACCTACATCTCAAAAGCCGAATACCGGTCGGTAACGGCCGAATTCGGCCGTTACCGACCGGTATTTGGCTACCTACATCTGGCCCTTAATATTTCTTAAAAACAGGTTTAAGATAACATAGTCGGATGTGCAAGTATAATGGACAAATTAGCATAAAGTTCAATGTGCTTTGCTTAGTGGTACCATCACACGGGCAAGGGCTAGAACTATGTATTTTCATCCGTGGGAATGCCACCAAGTTATGGACAATACCTAGTCTCAACCTGGTGAGAACAAACTGGTGGGATTGTTTGGTGATTTCTTTTAAATACATAGGCATGTCCTTGCCGACCTCCTTGTTAGAATGGTAAAAAACATGGGTTGTAAAATGGCTACATTGGACTCTATGCAGATTAGATTTAGTTCCCAAATAAACTTTTTTAACCTCCTGTTTGGGTATATTAACGGCACTTAAGGGGTCATCAAGAATGTCCAGATTGAAAGTTTCTTTATAGGACGTGAGAACGTATTTTAACCAGGGGATCTTGCGAACATTATCCAACCGAAGGCAGTCTAGGCTAATTCGCCTGGTAAATTCTAATTCGTCCTTTGCTCAGATTGACCTCCAAACCATAAGAGGTCTCATGCCCGTTAGATCTGTCAGATAGTCTAACCCAACCTCGTTGTGAATCAGTTCGGTGGATGCCGAAGAGGGAAGGCACAGGAGTCTTTTGAGGAACTGATTCTCTGTAACTTGCAGATCCCCATGGTTACAGTGTCCCCATACACCTGAACCATATAGGGCAATGGATGCGCATCTATGTTTGTAGATATTTAACATATCTGAGATGCGGCGACTGCCCAGCTTTGAGGCAAAACGAAATACTCCCGAGGAGCTTTTGCCCATTTTGGCCTTCACATTTAAAATCTCAGATGCCCATGACCCACTACTATTAAAAGTTACACCTAGATAACAAAATGTATCCACAACCTCTATTCTGTGTTCTTTAAATTTGAATGGTTTAAGTTGTTTCATCTTTTTCCCACAGGCCATAATGAAGGTCTTAGAATTATTAATTTTTAATTTACTCCCATGGATAAAATCATAAAAGTAATTCATAAGATTTTGGAGACCGTTTGGGGTTCTTGAGAGAAGGACCGTATCATCGGCATATAGCAGTACCGGGACTGGATGGCCGTCAATCTGCGGGGAATCAGCTTGAACCCTTTTAAGTTCAGACTCCATAGAGTTTATAAAAAGGGAGAAAAGTAACGGGGCCAGCACACAGCCTTGCCTTATGCCAGATTTGACCCTGATCTTGTTGGTGCATTCCCCTGCCTGGCCAAAGCGAATCTGGGCTGAAAGCTTATTATAGAGTCTGGCCAGGAAGTAGATTATTGCTGTTGGGGCTCCCATTTCGAATAAAGTGGACCATAACAAAGTATGGTCCACCAGGTCAAATGCACTTGAGAGGTCAGCGAAACAAAGGAATAAAGAGCCCTGTTTCGCTTTGGTATATTTCCCTATAATGAGATCAAGGTTGATGCATTGCTCAATTGTCCCAAGGCCCTTACGGAAGCCAAATTGAGAATCCGCAAGAATTTTGTTGTCCTCAGCCCATTCCTCCAGTCGCGCTAGTAAGACCCTGCTCATGATTTTAAGTGAGGAATCCAGAAGGGAGATAGGGCGGTAGTTCTTAGCCTCTCCTCTATCTCCCTTCTTGTAGATCGGCAGGATTATGGATTCACACCATGTGGATGGTGTACTATCACTAACGGATGCATTAAACACCTGGGTCAGGAGTGGACTCCAAAGTGCCTGGTTGGTTTTATATAGGTCAACCGGGACCCCATCCGGTCCCGGTGCCTTCCCACCTTTGCTCTTACTGATGGCAATTTCAACTTCTTGAACGGTAATCCCCAAGGATAGCTTAGGATTAGTAGGGGTGGCAAAAGAGATGTCATGGGCCCCCCTAACCGGGTCAAAGATTCCTGTAAAATATTGTACCCAGTTTTCCTCGCTAACTTGGGCTGTAAGAGTAGGGAAATCTTCCTTAAGGAGGAAGGGACTATTGACCGTGCTCCAAAAAAGCTTACTGTCACGCAAGGCTGCTGCTTTTGTCAGGTTGTCCCAGGCTTGCTCCCTTAACTCTTTTATTCTACAGATAAGTTGCTTTTTGTAGGTCGACCTAAGGTGTGTAATAACCTCCCTGTCTCTGGGTTGTTTTGACAGTGCGCGCTTGAGTTCTTGAAGAGATTTAGTGCAAGCACTGTCAAACCAGCCTACCATAGCCCTCTTAGATATGCCCTTGGTGATGGTAAGGGACTATTTTATTATAGTACCAAGTTCCTCAAAATCAGCAATAATGCACCGGGCGGTAGCATCATAGTCCAGACATTTAAATATCATTTGGACCCGGCTTCCACAATTTTATGCAACAACTTCTCCGAATTGTCTCCACACCATTTGATACGAATACCATTTTGCCTGCAGGGGATAATATCTTCTACTAACATGCGCTGATCGCAGGGTGGTGGCCCCCAAATAGAGGTCAACATAGTGATGGCATTATGGTCGCTGTTACCAAAGTCTACAACGGTCGGGACTGAATAATATGGGGCAATATATGCAGATACCAGTATGTGGTCAATAACAGACGCCGTATTCCTACCTACAAAAGTTGGGATAATATGACCCTCATTATCTGTGGCCGGGTAATGAATCAATAAATCATGGCTAAGCATAAGGGAATTAAGTGAGTCGCAGTAGGGTGTGTGGGTAAAATGTGCCCGGTTTTCCCCGTTATCCCCGTCAAACCCACATGCATTGGTAAAGGAGTGAGGACAAGTACGGATGTTGAAATCCCCACCCCAAATGATATTATAAATCTTATGAGTATCTTTACAAATGTTCCTCACTGCTGAATCGAGCTCATCCACAACAGAGGTGTTTGTAACGTCAAACATGTTATTATAATGGTTGATCAACAGTGTTTCATGACCCCTTTTATATTCCAAAATTAAAATTTGTGAATGAAAACCCACAGTCAAATGCAATTTCACACGTATAGGGAAATTCACAGAGAATGCCCATATTAGACCTTTGAGCAGGATTATTATAGGACACAAAACCATCATAAAAGATATCAGTCGCTACCCAGATCTCCTGTAAGCATAAAACGTCAAACTCGGAAAGGGATTCACTCCATCCCAGGGACAACGTTTGCCGACTCCAGCCTGCGATATTCCAGCTCGCAAGTTTAAAGCCAGGGAAACTCGTTGTATGATCAATAAACTTAGGAGCGCTAATGGGCTCAGTGAACGGTGAAGTTTCATTAGGGGTAACCATAGGTGTTGGTGGGAGATGAGTAGCATATGGGTCTAAATCCCGGAGTACAGAGTGGTCAGGGGAAGGGTACATTATAGAGACTGAGTCCGTTGATATACCGTTACCCTTAGCCTCTTGTAAACTAATACCAGTACCAGGGAGGAGAGGGCTTGAGGCATGAGTCATAGGTAGTCAGTCGACTCCATCTAAACCATCTAGACAGCTGAACCGGTTAAAATCACAGAATGGGGTATCAGGCGGCATCGTAACCGGTCTTGCATTAAATCTTCTGTATGTGCCCCTCCACTCAACCCTGGTCCAGTCGTCTCTACCTCGGTCATGGTGCTGATGGTTAGGGGGAAAGAAAAAGAACACTGGTAGCGTCTGGATGGTGGAGTCCAAGGATCTATTAAAGCCTGCACAGATATATGAGACAGTTCTGGGATCTCTAAAGCTGACCGTTATATAGTCCCCATTTATAGACTTCCTGGTTTTACCCAGCCAGGGTACCCTTCTAACCATGATGATTTCGTTATGAAGGTGGGCCGGGAGGGGTCTATTCCAATTCAACCATCTAACAACTTTACTTTTGAGGGATTGAAAACTCTCAGCTTCCCCGGCTTCCAGCGGTGGAGCTCCAGCCAAAACTACCGTATAGCGATTGGCCTCAGGCGGCAGATCAGGCCGTCGCGGTCTAGGGGCTATCTGGTCAGGAGCTGAGGAAACTATTTGGCCATCAGCTGTAACCCCGTTAGTATTAGCCATAGATTGAACTGGCCCTAGAGGTAGCAAGGGGGGAGTGTTTTTAATGTTGTGATGGATGGGGGTGGGGACTGAGAGGCCTGTTGGGGGACAGGGCGGGTTAGGGGCGTCTTTCACTAAGGCGGGACCTGGGATAGTAGGGGTGATTTGAGGGTTACACTGGGTGTTGGGCTTGGTGGATTTAGCCAAAATGGCATCTGTGCATTTCTCGATGTTAGCAAGTCGGAGTTCTATCCGTTCCATTTTAGACTCTAGAGGGAACAGGATTGATTTAAAAAGAGCTCCCAGGTTTTCTAGTGTTAACTTCGTACTGGGCAGCAATTGGGTTAGGCCTAATGTGGAGTAGGGGATATCGTGTTTGTGTTTGGCTGATTTAGACTTTCTCCCCGATTTCGTGTGGTAGGATCTCTTGCGTTTAGTTGCGGCCCCTTCATTGACCACATTTGACATATTGTTACAAATGACTTCTGGCTCCGAAGAAGTGGACACATTATTGTCAAGAACTATATCAATTTCTGGGAGAATTTCATTAACCAGAATGTCCAGGTCAAGGGCCCCCAAATTAGCCTCATTAAGTGTTATGGTTTGGCCATGCGCATCGATATTAATAGTGTCAGCGGGCCGCTCGGGGGTTTTGGCGTTAGCTAATGTTCCAAGGGAAGATCTCTTTCTAGCCGATAGTTCCTTAGATAAGCGTTTTTCAAGGACGTTTATTTCAGTGTTGATTAGGGTATTGGCTCTGATCAGAAATGTTTCCATACCTCCAGCTATGTTGCCTCCAGCTGAGAACGACTTGCTCCTTGTTTCACGACAGGACATCTCCCCACACTAAAGTTACTAACAGTGATGACAGATGCAAGAGGGGGGGACCGGTCCGGTCAGGCCCGGTCACGAACGGCCACAAACGGGCCCGCCCTTGGCCCGGGCTTCGCCCGGCGTCGCTCCCGCGCGCCCCCCGCGCGCCCCCGCGCGCCCCCGCGCTGCGGGATGCTGGATCCTATAAGTAGGGAGGGTTACGGGCTGTGGGCGGAGCAACAGGGAGAGCGGACCAGGTGATGGCTCTTGGTCGGGCAGGGACTCCTGGGAGATGGAGTCCCTGCAACAACGCTCGCAGCCCTGATGCGGCCTTCAAGCAGGAACCCACGGACCTCAGCTCCTTCTGGCGGTTCTGAATGCCTCTGCCCCAAACCACGAAGCGGGCGAGGTAGGGAGATGGGAAGATGTAGCAGCAGTTGACCCAGCACTTTAAACTCCTCACGGCACCAAGTCACAGAGAGTAATCCTGTGTTTCGGTCAGAATGACCCAGAGGCTGCTGGGACTGATGGCCTCCTGCATCCTGCTGGTCGATCATGCAGGTGGCATATGTGGGCTCTGCAGTGGAACCTAAAGTTCCAGTGGGCGCAGCATCAGGGGATTCTGTTCGATTGCATCCAGATCTGAAAGGGCACTGCACAACAACTGCAGTGGTGGCTCACAAACCAGGATTGGGTCAATGGCAGTTCCCTCTCCCTTCCTCAACCAGACCACACTGCGGGGACGGATTCATCTATTCTGGGATGGGGCCTCCACATGGGGGAGGTGGACATCAGAGGCTTCTGGTCTCCGGCGGAGTCCGGGCTTCACATCAACCTTCTGTGGCTCCGGGCAATTCGTCTTGCACTGAAAGCATTCCTTCCCTCTGTCCGGGGAAGAGTGGTGCAGGTGTTCACAGACAACACCACCGCCATGTAGTACTGCAACTAACAGGGTGGGGTCGGGTCGTGGACCCTATGTCAGGAGGCCCACCACCTTTGGACATGGCTGGAACATCAGGGCATATCCCTGGTGGTTCAACACCTGACAGGTTCCATGAACGCCAGGGCCGACGAACTCAACCACTGGTGCATGATGGATCACAAATGTCGTCCTCACTCGGAGGTGGTGCAAGGTCTCTTTCAACAGTGGGGAGAGCCATGGTTAGATCTATTCGCCACCGAAGAGAACACGCAATGTCAGCAATTCTGCATTTTGAAATTTCCAAGGCGACACTCGCTCGGCAATGCTTTTTGTCATGAGTGGAGTTATGGTCTTTCCGCTTATACCACTTCTGCCAGAGTGCTGAAGGAGATCAGGCACAACCAGGCCCAAGTCATTCGTGTGGTTCCGGATTGGGCACAAAGAGTCTGGTATCCCGAGCTGCTCAACATGGCCATCAATCCTCTGATCAAACTGCCTCTTCTGGAGTATTTTCTCTCGCAGCAGCAGGGGACGGTCCTCCATCCGAGCCTGTCCAGTCTCCGCCTCCTTGCGTGGAGATTGAGCTGCGGCAGTTGACGTCTTTCGACCTGCCTCCCGAAGTTTGTGACGTAATCTTGGCAGCCAGGCGTCCCCCCACAAAGACGGTATATGTCTGCAGGTGGAACAAATTTGTGGGATGGTGCACAGCAAAGGCAGTGGATCCCCTTTCTGCCCCTCTTTCTGAAGTACTCTTGTTCCTTCTCTCTTTAGCCCAGCAGGGCTCTGCTCTGGGCACTATCAAGGGCTACCTTCCTGCCATCTTTGCTTTCCTTCGGCTGCGAGATCAGCCTTGTCTTTTCAAATTCCCATTAGTTAACCGTTTCTTGAAAGGCGTAACACATCTTTTTCCTCCAATTCCATTTGTTATGCCTCAGTGGGACTTGAACCTTGTGCTAACTTATTTAATGTGCACTCCCTTTGAGCCACTCCTTAACTGTCCTTTACGTCTCTTAACTCTCAAGACTGCTTTCCTGGTAGCCATCACTTCTGCTGGAAGGGTGAGTGAGCTACAGGCTATTTCTTCAAAGACTCCTTTCTTGTCTGTTCATCTGGTCAAGGTGGTTCTCAGGACCCGTCCATCCTTTCTTCCTAAGGTGGTCACTGCCTTCCACATCTGGCAGACCATTACTTTACCCACCTTCGTTCCACCTCTGCATCCTTCTAAGGAAGAAGAGAGGCTCCACCGTCTGGACCCAAAGCGTGCGCTCTCCTATCTGGATCGCACTAAACCGTTCCGAGTGGATGATCAACTTTTTGTTGGCTACTTGGGTGCAAAGAATGTTTGGGCCGTACACAAACGCATCATTTCTTGATGAGTCCTGTTGTGTATTAAGGCTTGTTACTCTCTGGCTAAGAACGAGCCTCCAGTTGGGCTACGCGCTCACTCCACCAGGGAAACTGCAGCCACTACTGCCTTGGGAAGAGGGGTGTCTCTGAATGACATCTGTCAGGCAGCCACGTGAGCATCGTTGCACTTGTTCACCAAACACTACTCCCTGGACAGCCAAGTCCGGAGAGACGGCTTCCTTGGCCTTTCTGTTCTTCAGAATTTTCTGGTGTGGTCTTTGTTTGCAGACCCATAACCGGGGTTAGTATTGCTGGGGTATCTATCCTAAGGTAAGGAATCTATAACTAACGTGTTTCTTTCAGAAGCACAAGTTACTTACCTTCGGTAACGATATATCTATAGGAGACATTAGTTAGTTATAGATTCCTTACCGCCACACCCGTCCTCCCCGTTCTGCAAACTGATTTCTAGGGTTAAGGCTATCCTTTCAGGACCCTAGTTTTGTGCACCAATGGTCAGTGTGTTGCATGGCTCTGTGTTTCTGGTGCCGAAAGTCGTGTACAGAACTGACGTCAGCTTGCAAGGGCGGCTTCTAAGTAGCTGCCACAACGTCATCCCGGCGACCACAATGCTGACGATGGACCCGGAGCCGACTGACACCACCTTCCGACGTGCAGAGGTACTGCTGATGAAAAAACTTTCCGGACGCCTGGGGGTAATTCTAAGGTAAGGAATCTATAACTAACTAATGTTTCATACACATATATCTGAAAGAAACAGGTTAGTATTAGATTCCTTACCTTAGAATATCCCCAGGCGTCAGTCTGGATCCGGAAACTTTTGCGTAGCAGTACCCCTGCGCGTCGGTAGGCGTCGTCTGCAGGCGTCCCCTGCGTCTCCGCGTCGTGCGCCGTGATGACGTCGCTGGAGTATATAGACGCCGCCTCCGCGCGCTGACGTCAGTTCTTCTTTTTTCCGCGCCAGTTAGCGCAGATCCGAAGAGCAGTACTCCGGTCTTTGACCAAAGTTTTTTGATTACTCTAACTCTTTAGGTGCCGGTAGGATGCCCGGTTTTAAAAATTGTGACGGGTGCGACCGCCTGATGTCGGTCACCGACCACCATCGACTCTGCCTCCGGTGCCTGGGCGCCGACCACGACGTGGAGTCCTGCGTCGACTGACGGGTAAGGCTAGACGGGAGCGGTCCCGCAAGCTGCTCGAGTTCCGGCTGTCGGCCCCGCGCCGGGAGCGGTCCCGGTCCAGCCGGAGGTCGAGGGAGCGGTCGAGAGAACGGTCGTGGAGCCGCCACGAGCGCTCCGGGAGTCGTCACCATTCCTCCGGTTCCTCAGGTAAGCGACACAAGAAGTCGGGGCGTCGTCATCGCACCCCCGACTCCCCCCGACGCTCGCGCGATGCGGCCGGGGGTTCGGGTGGCCCCACCCGCGTGGGTCGCCGACGCTGCCTGCTCCATACCGGTCGGTCCCTGGGCAAGGCGCGTCGCGCGAGGAGATAGAGGAGTTCCTCATGGCCATGAGGGCGCTGTCTCCTCCGACGGGGCCTATGGCGCCTGCGGGCCCGGTGGTCCCGTCCGGGGGCCCGAGCGGTTCGGGTGCTCCTGCCCCGACGCCGTCGGGTGCTCCGGCCCCGACGCCGCCGGCGGCTCCGGCTCCGGCGCCGCTGGGCCCTTCAGGGTCGACGCCGGCTGGTCAACCGGCCTCTCCGGCGCCGATTCCATCGGGGCAACCCGTGGCGCCGCCTCCGCGCGGCGCCGTGCCTCCGACGCCGGCTCCGGCCGGCGTCGGGGCTCCGGCGCCGGCTCCGAGCGGCGCCACCCCCATTCCCTCTCCAACTCCGGACGCGGAGTCGGACCGGCGTCGTCCGACGCCGAGTCCGGCGCCGATGGGGCCCATTGACCCCGAGGAGCCGGTCTACATCGTTGAATCCGAATATGGTGATGAAGATTATGGAGAGGGTTGGGAGGGGTCTGAGGACCCTCTGTCACGCGAGTGTCAGTACGACGTGGACTGGACAGGTGACTTGGGTGATGCCAGTGGTCTGGACGACTCTCCTAACCCTGGTTTTGTCTCGCCTCCCACTGTGGCGTCGGAGGCTGGGGCTGCTTATTCTGTGGTGCTGATGAGGGCTGCCAAGGCCTTGCGCCTTGAGCTCCCCCTCGCAAAAGTGAAGCCTAACATCCTCACCGAGGTCTTCAAACGGCAGTCATGCCCACAGGAGCCTCTGCTGCCGTTCAATGAAGCCTTGACGGACGTTCTTTTGGGCACGTGGTCCAGGCCCGCTTCAGGTTCGCCTGTTGATAGGAACGTTGCCAGGCGCCACCGTCCGTGTTCGGACAACCCTAAGTTCCTGTCCACCCATCCCACCCCTGAGAGTCTGGTGATCCAGGCCTCAACATCCCAATCCGCATTCCCGTCGGCCCCGCCCGACCGGGAATCAAAGAGGTACGACCAGTTTGGCAAAAAGGTCTTCTCGTCCCTGAGTGCGGGACTGCGGTCTTGCAATACCGCATGCCTCTTGGGCCGCTACACCCACTCTCTGTGGGATACGGTCGCGGAGTGTCTGCCGCAATGCCCGCAGGAGGTACGGGACAAGCTCGGCCAGGCTATGGTTGAAGGCCGAGACGCGGCGAGGTATTCCATCAGGTGTGGTCTTGATACGACCGACTCGCTGGGCAGAGCGATGTCCACGACGGTGGCGATTCGTCGCCACGCCTAGCTGAGATCCGCCAACTTCTCACCGGATGTCCAAAATGCTTTGATGGACATGCCGTTCGATGGCAGTCGCCTGTTTGGCGACAAAGCGGACAACGCGCTTGAGCGCTTCAAGGACTCCAGGGTCACGGCCAAGTCCTTGGGTCTCTCGACCCAGCGCCAGCAAACGGGTTCGTTTCGCTCCTTTCGTGGCCAAGGAAGGGGCGGTCCCACACGTGCTGCCAGCCACGCACCGCAGACCACTTCTCAACGCGGTGGCGGCCGTGGATTCCGCCGTGGAGGCGGTCGGGGACAGCGGCGAGGTCAGACCACACCTCCCCCCGCAGCAGCCTCCAAATCCTCCTAGTCCGAGCTTTCAGGCCCATGTGACGCCAGTGGGTGGCAGGGTTCGCCATCACCACTCCCGCTGGCGCACTATCACATCGGACAGGTGGGTGCTGCAGCTCGTCCGAAGGGGCTACTCCCTCCCCTTCGAGACCACTCCTCCAGCCATGCCACCGCAGAACCACCGTGTGTCGGGGGACCACTTGACACTTCTGCAGGAGGAAGTTACGGCCCTCTTGGCCAAGGGGGCCATCGAGCGCGTTCCTGGGCCAGAAGTAGGGTGTGGTTGCTATTCCCACTACTTTCTGGTACCCAAGAAGGACAAGGGGGGCCTGCGTCCTATCTTGGATCTACGGAACGTCAACGGCTTCCTCCGGAAGGAGAAGTTCAAGATGTTGACTTTGGCTCAGGTCTTGGCTGCTCTAGACCCGCAAGACTGGATGGTGGCGTTGGACTTGCAGGATGCGTATTTTCACATCCCCGTCCTGCCGGCCCACCGGCGTTACCTGCGGTTCACGGTAGGCCACGAGCACTTTCAGTTTATCGTGCTCCCTTTCGGCCTTACCAGCGCCCCACGGGTGTTCACGAAAGTGATGGCGGTGGTCGCAGCTCATCTGCGCCGGTTAGGGGTTTCAGTCTTCCCCTACCTCGACGACTGGTTGTTGAAGGCGGGCTCGCCCCAAACAGTCGTCCACCACCTTCAGATGACGGCGGACCTCCTGCACGAGCTGGGGTTTTCCATCAATGTGCCGAAATCACACCTGTGTCCCTCTCAAAAGCTCCTTTTCATCGAAGCGGTTCTCGACTCGGCGCAGTTTCGGGTTTATCCTCCGGAACGGCGAGTCCGGGATATACAGGCTTTGATTCCCATCTTTCAGCCGTCATCCCGGGTTTCGGTCAGATTGACGCTGCGGCTGCTGGGGCTGATGGCTTCCTGCATCCTTCTGGTGCATCACGCCCGGTGGCGGATGCGGGCTCTGCAGTGGGACCTGAAGTTTCAGTGGGCCCAGCATCAAGGCAACCTATCCGACCATGTCCTGATCTCGGAGGGCACTGCGAGACAGTTGCAGTGGTGGCTTACGGACCGCGATTGGGTCAGAGGCAGATCCCTCTCCCTTCCCCAACCGGAGCACGTAGTTGTGACGGACGCGTCCCTCCAGGGCTGGGGAGGCCACTTGGGAGAGGTGGAGATCAGAGGCATCTGGTCTCCGGCGGAGTCCCGGCTCCATATCAACATGTTGGAGCTGCGGGCGATTCGCCTAGCACTGAAGGCATTCCTCCCCTTTGTCAACGGGAGTGTAGTGCAGGTGTTCACGGACAACACCACCGCCATGTGGTACTGCAACAAGCAGGGCGGAGTGGGGTCGTGGACCCTTTGCCAGGAGGCTCTGCGCCTCTGGCAATGGCTGGAACGTCAGGGCGTGACTCTGACGGTTCAACACCTGGCAGGTTCTCTGAACGCCAGGGCGGACAAACTCAGCCGTCGGTGCTCGGTGGATCACGAATGGCGTCTGAACTCGGACGTGGCGAACGGTCTCTTTCTGCATTGGGGAGAGCCTTGGTTAGATCTATTCGCCACAGAAGAGAACACGCAATGTCATCAGTTCTGCGCGTTGGAGTTTCCAAGACGGCACTCGCTCGGCAACGCCTTTCGGCGCGAGTGGAGTTGCGGTCTGTTGTACGCCTTTCCGCCTATACCACTTCTGCCCAGAGTGCTGAAGAAGATCAGGCGCAACCGGGCCCAAGTTATCCTTGTGGCTCCGGACTGGGCTCGAAGGTACTGGTATCCCGAGCTACTCAGCATGTCAGTCGGTCCCTCGATCCGCCTGCCCCTTCAGGAGGACCTTCTGTCGCAGCAGCAGGGGACGGTCCTCCACCCGAACCTGTCCAGTCTCCACCTCCATGCTTGGAGATTGAGCGGCGACAGTTGAGGCCATTTGACTTGCCTCCTGAAGTCTGTGATGTGATTCTGGCAGCCAGGCGTCCCTCCACAAAGTCGGTATACGCCTGCCGGTGGAACAGATTTGTGGCATGGTGCACAGCAAAGGCTGTGGATCCCCTTTCTGCCCCTCTCTCCGAGGTTCTCCTCTTCCTTCTCTCTCTTGCCCAGCAGGGCTCTGCTCTGGGCACTATCAAGGGCTACCTTTCTGCCCTTTCCGCCTTCTTAAGGCTACCTGATCAGCCATCTTTGTTCAAGTCCCCTATTGTAACGAGATTCTTCAAGGGCATCATGCACATGTATCCACCTGTTCCGTTCGTGATGCCTCAGTGGGACTTGAACCTGGTTCTGACTTTCTTGATGTGCGCTCCCTTTGAGCCGCTTCATTCCTGTCCTCTCCGTCTCCTCACTTTAAAGACGGCCTTCCTGGTTGCCATCACCTCTGCCAGGAGAGTGAGTGACCTCCAGGCTCTTTCTGTCAAACCTCCTTTCATGTCCATTCATCCAGACAAGGTGGTTCTGAGAACTAGACCTTCTTTCCTGCCCAAAGTAGTTTCTGCTTTTCACATCGGGCAGTCCATCACCTTACCCTCCTTCTTCCCGCCTCCGCATCCTTCAAAAGATGAGGAGCGGCTCCATCGTCTGGACCCAAAACGTGCGCTTTCATTTTACATGGATCGCACACGCCAGTTCCGGGTGGATGACCAACTGTTTGTTGGCTACGTGGGTGAGAAGAAGAGACGGGCGGTACAGAAACGAACCATCTCCCGGTGGGTCGTCCTGTGCATCAAAGCGTGCTACTCTTTGGCTCGGAAGGAGCCTCCTGTCGGGCTGAGAGCCCATTCCACTCGGGCCACGGCGGCTACTACTGCTCTGGGCCGGGGAGTCCCTTTGCAGGACATTTGCCAGGCGGCTACGTGGGCCTCGCTGCACACCTTTGCGAGGCACTACTGCCTGGACAGTCAAGTCCGGAGGGATGGCTTCTTTGGCCGTTCGGTCCTCCAGGATTTTCTGGTGTAGGTTGTATTGGTTTGCAGACCCACCACCGGGGTTGGTATTGCTGGGGTATCTATTCTAAGGTAAGGAATCTAATACTAACCTGTTTCTTTCAGATGAACAAGTTACTTACCTTCGGTAACGATATATCTGTAAGAAACAGTAGTTAGTATTAGATTCCTTACCGCCCCACCCATCCTCCCCGTTCTGCGAACTGATACCTAGGGTTAAGGACATCCCTTTCAGGGCCCTAGTTTCACATGGCACCAGTGTTGGTTCTCACATGGCTCTGCGTGTTCTGGCGCGGAAAAGCTGTGTGCAAAGAACTGACGTCAGCGTGCGGAGGCGGCGTCTATATACTCCAGCGACGTCATCACGGCGCACGACGACGCGGAGCCGCAGGGGACGCCTGCAGACGACGCCTACCGACGCGCAGGGGTACTGCTACGCAAAAGTTTCCGGATCCAGACTGATGCCTGGGGATATTCTAAGGTAAGGAATCTAATACTAACTACTGTTTCTTACAGATATATCGTTACCGAAGGTAAGTAACTTGTTCATCATTACCGAAGGTAAGTAACTTGTGCGTTAAGCCTTCTCAGACACTTGATGCTTATTCTTAAAGAGAAAAGTAAGTGTTCCTCTCATAGATATTTGTAGGGCAGCTTCTTCAGCCACTTTATACACTAAAGGCTTTACGATTTTGTCCAGCATGTTCTGTGGAATCTCTTTGCTAAATGCAAATTCATGCATATGCCATTTCCTTTAAATGTTTTGTTGCTGTAGAATTAGTTCCCAACCAGTTTGGAAAAAGGTTGGGTCTATGAGTCTCGGATACGAAGATGTGTTCTAATTCTATGTGTTAGAAAAACATGCACAAACTTTTCTTGAACTATTGGTGACACACAAGCGGAAGTCAAAGCTTGTACTTAAAATGTAAGGATTGTGGCTGTCCCATGTCAAAATGTTGAAGTGAAGTCATAGTTTTGGAAAGTTTTTCCATTTTGCCTATGCTAAAGGCAGCTCCTAACCAGCTCTGAAAAAGGTAGACCAAGACTAAGAATACCAAGTTCAAGTTCAAGTATTTATATAGCGCACTACTCACCCAGAGGGTCTCAAGGCGCTTGAGGGAGGGAGGGTGAATTACTTATCGAAAAGCCAGGTTTTTAGCTGCTTTCTGAAGGAGAGGTGGTTCTGTGTAAGGCGGAGGTGAGTGGGGAGAGAATTCCAGGTTTTGGCCGCTAAGTAGGAAAAGGATCTTCCTCCCATGGTGGACCTGTGGATGCGCGGAATTGTGGCGAAGGCTTGATTGGATGATCGTAGTTGGCGGGTGGGTGTGTAGAAGGACAGTCTTGTGTTGAGGCATTCGGGTCCTAGGTCGTATAGGGCCTTGTGTGCCTGGGTGAGGAGACGGAACGTTATTCTCTTGTTGATGGGGAGCCAGTGGAGGTCTTTCAGGTGACCGGAAATGTGAGCTTGACGGGGGAAGTCCAGTATGAGTCTGGCTGAGGCGTTTTGGATGCGTTGGAGTTTTTTCTGTAGTTTGGCAGTGGTTCCGGCGTATAGGGTATTTCCATAATCCAGTCGGCTAGTGACTAGTGCGTGGGTGACTGTCTTTCTTGTTTCGGCGGGGATCCAGCGGAAGATTTTTTTGAGCATGCGTAGGATGTTGAAGCATGAAGATGAGACGGCGTTGACTTGTCTGGCCATCGAGAGGGAGGAGTCCAGGATGAATCCTAGGTTACGTGCGTGATCTGTAGGTATGGGTGCTGCGCCCAGGGCCGGTGGCCACCATGAGTTGTCCCAGGATGAGGGGGATGATCCTAAGATAAGGACTTCCGTTTTGTCTGAGTTTAGTTTTAAACGGCTGTTCTTCATCCATTCGGCTACTTCTTTCATTCCTTCGTGTAGATTGGTTTTGGCGGTGTTTGGGTCTTTGGTAAGGGAGAGGGATCAGCTGGGTGTCGTCTGCGTAGGAGATGATGTTGAGGTTGTGTAGTCGTGCGATGGAAGCGAGGGGGCTTATGTAAACGTTGAAGAGGGTGGGACTGAGTGATGATCCTTGTGGTACGCCGCAGATGACTTCGGTGGACTTTGATTTGAATGGGGGGAGGCGGACTCTCTGGGTTCTCCCGGTGAGGAATGAGATGATCCAGTTCAAAGCTTTTCCTTGTATTCCGACGTTGTTGAGGCGTTGTATGAGGGTGCTATGACAGACTGTGTCGAAGGCGGCAGAGAGGTCGAGTAGGATGAGGGCGACTGTTTCTCCGTTGTCCAGTAGCGTTCTGATGTCGTCTGTAGCTGCGATGAGGGCGGTTTCGGTGCTGTGTTTGGCTCGGAAGCCGGACTGTGAGGGGTCGAGGGAATTGTTGGATTCAAGGAAGGCGGCGAGCTGACTATTGACGGCTTTCTCAATGACTTTGGCAGGGAATGGGAGTAGTGAGATGGGGCGGTAGTTCTTGAGTTCTGCGGGGTCTGCTGTGGGTTTCTTCAGAAGTGCGCTGAGTTCGGCATGTTTCCAGCTTTCCGGGAAGGTAGCGGAGTTGAAGGAACAGTTGATGACATCGCGGAGATGGGGTGCGATGATGGAGTCTGCTTTGTTGAAGATGTGGTGGGGACATGGGTCGGTTGGTGATCCTGAGTGGATGGAGTTCATCAGGCGGATGGTGTCTTCAGTAGTGATTGGGTTCCAGGTGCAGAGGTCGTGAGAGTGCTGTTTTGGTTCGGAGGTGGGTGGAGTGGACTGTTCTTCGGAATGGTTTTCAAAGCTGTTACGTATGTTGACGATTTTGTTGTGGAAGAAAGAGGATAAAGAGTCGCAGAGGTCTTGAGAGGGAGTGATGTCGTTGGTGTCAGCGGTGGGGTTGGTAAATTCTTTGACGATGTTGAATAATTCCTTACTTTTGTGGGCGTTGTTGTCGAGTCGATCCTTGAATGCAGATTTCTTGGTGGATCGGATTAATTGGTGGTGTTTGCGGGTGGCGTCCTTGAAGGTGGTCAGGTTGTCAGTGGTTGGGTTTTTTCTCCAGGTTTTCTCGAGGGTGCGACATAACTTCTTGGATTTCTTAAGGTCATCGTTGAACCAGGGGGCTTTTTTGTTACCTTGTTTGGTCTGGTGGTTTTTCAAAGGTGCTAATTCGTCAGCGCTGTGGGTGATCCATTGTGTGAGATTGGTGGCAGCATGGTTTGGGTCCGATGATATGGCGGGAGGGTTTTGGTTAAGCGATGTGAAGAGTTGGTCGGTGGTGATTTTGTTCCAGTTTCTTCGAGGAATAGGTTGTGGGGGGTTGTGGGTTGTTTTTTTTTTTGTAGCTGAAGTGGACGCAGCTATGGTCTGTCCAGTGGAGAGCTGTGGTGTGATCAAAGGAGATGTGTTTGCTGGAGGTGAAGATAGGGTCGAGCGTGTGTCCGGCAAGGTGGGTGGGGGTATCAACAAGTTGTTTGAGTCCGAGATTGGCCAGGTTGTCCAGAAGCGTGGTGGTGTTGCTGTCGTATTTCTTTTCCAGGTGGAAGTTCAGGTCTCCCAGTAGAATGTAGTTCTCGGAGGTGAGGGCATGCGGGCTGATGAAGTCGGTGATGTCTTCGCTGAATTGTGTGCGGGTTCCTGGTGGTCTGTAGATGAGGGTGCCTCTGAGTGTGGTCTTGGGGTCGGTTTTGGATCTGGAAGTGAAGGTGTTCGGCGGTCGTGAGGTTATCGTCGGAGTTGGTCGTGATTCGGATGGTGTTCTTATGGACTATGGCTATGCCCCCCCCCTGTTTGGTTGGTGCGGTCTTTTCGGATGATCTTGTAAGCGTCCGGGATGGCTATGGCGATGTCGGGGGCAGATGAGGCGTTGATCCAGGTTTCTGTAAGGAAGGCGACGTCCGGCGATGTGGTGTCGAGTAGGTCCCAGAGTTCAGTGGCATGTCTGTGGACCGAGCGGGTGTTCAGCAGGATGCACTTCAGGTGGTTAGAGTGGGAGCAGTGTTTGGAGGTCGTGGATTTGGTGTGGGTCCTGACGCAGGCGAATTTGCAGGAGTGGCAGGCGAAGGGTCCATGGGTGTGAACCTGGGGCAGCCTCGCAGCATTGTGGTTTGCGGCCGAGGTTGAGGGCAAGGAGGGTAGCGGCGTCATACGTAATGCGGGAGGAGTGGGTATTGCGAGGACCAGGGGGTATGGCGCTGGGCGCGGACCAGGCGCGGACGGGCGTAGACGGGGTTACCTTTGGCGCGCCTTCGGCGCGACCGCTGCGCGTGAACGCTGCGCGAAGGTCCATCTGTCATATATGGATAGTGGAGGGGGGCGGGGCGAGGGAGGGGCAGCTGGGAGGCGGGGGGCGGGGTATGGTCAGTAGGAGCTGGAGGGAGCGGGGGTGGGGCCGCGGGGGAGCAGCGGCGGCGTGGACGGGCTAAAGGCACAACAACAAATGCTGGTCGAGGTGGCAAGGGAGGTCGTGGGCACAAGCAGAAACGATCGCTGGCACAATCAGGGCACAGAATGCGGTCCCAGGCACAATAAGCTGGCACAGTAGTAGATGTGGTCGCAGGCACAATTAGCTGGCACAAGACAAAATGCGGTTGCAGGCACAATTAGCTGGCACAATGGTGATCAATGCAGGCAACGATACCAGGCACAATGGCAGGGCAGGATGCAGGTCGCTGGCACAAATGGCTGGGAAGAGCTGCGAGAGGAGCGACCAGTTCCGACCGAAGTCAGGCTGGACAAGTCATGAAGGTAGATTTTCCTGATTTTCATTTCTGATAGATACATCTGCCAGTGGATTCCTCACCTTGTGAATATCCCCCTGCATCAGCAGCATCCGGAAATTCTTTTTGTAGCTTCGCGCCGACGTGGACCGACGTCACAGAGGCACGGCATCGCGCGCGACTCCGCTGACGTCACCGACCCCATATTGGGCCCACGCCGGCGTGATGACATCAGTTCCCTTTTTTCCGCGTCGTAGGCAATAACGGTTTTCTAGGGATCGTCCGTAGCTTTTGCAGTAACTTTGTTACCTTGTATTGTTCGTGTTTTATTGGCTTCTCTTTCGACATGTCTTTGAAGAAGACCGGATTTAAAGCCTGTGGGTAATGCGGCAAAACCATGTCCATTACGGATTCGCATGAATGCTGCTTATGGTATTTAAGCTCCGACCACGACGTCGAAGACTGCCAGTCTTGTAGGAAGATGACACCTAAGGCTCTTCGGGATAAAGAAGCTAAGCTTCTTGTGGCGAAGCTTAAAGGAAGTAAGGAGAAGAAAAAATCGAGGTCGCGGACTCGGCGCTCGAGGTCAAGATCTCGTTCGAGGTCGCGATCGGACTCGTCCTCGGCCCATGCTTCGAGATCATCTAAAAAAGAAGCATAAGAAGAGGTCCCATAAATCCCGACATCGCTCGAGGAAGGACTCGGGTTCTAAGCCGAAGTCGCAGGTGAAGCCGATTGAGAAGGTGGTATCTTCGGCTTCGGAAGATCAGGACGCCGGGGGTGAGGCGTCGCATGCGAATTCGCCAGGTTCTCCGAGGCAGACGGCGAATCCATCTCCGGTTTCATTCCATCCTCCAGATCGGGAGGATGAAGGTGAGGGGGAGTTGGTTGGAGAGGGAGAGGCTCAGTTGCCCGAGGGTCTGTCGACTCCGGTGCACCAGCCTGAAGAGGAAGTCGAAGTCATATTGACACCCGCCCTCAAGAGTAGCCTGGGGGTTCGTACCCAGCCTTCCCGGCTCCAGGTCAGGATCCAACACATTTTCTTAATGCAATGTTTGGTATATATTCCAGGGCTATGTACCCCTCTGGGGCTCCTGTTGGTCCCACGGGTCCGATGGCGTTTGGTCTGGGTGTTCCCCAAACCTATGCACCTGCGCCCTTTATACCGGCTCCGGAGCCGCATTGGCATTTTCCGACGCCGGCGAGGCCTTCGACTCCGAAGCCATCGACGCCGAAGTCGTCGACGCCGAATCCTTCGATGCCGATTCCATCAACCCTGATGCCGAACCCTGAGCGACATAGTGGGATTCTTCCTCGTCCGGCGTCGGGATCGGCGCCGGCACCGGCTTCGACGGAGCCGACAGTGCATCCGACAGCTTCGATTGTGAAGCGCAGGTCGAGGCGTGAAGCTCAGAGGCTGATGGAGGTAGAGAGGTATCGTGAGGAGAATTTGGAGGAGGGTGAGCTGCAGGAGTCTGAGGACCCTTTTGAGGACCTTTCAGTGGCTATGGCCTTGAACTGTCCCCTGAGTGGGATTTAGTTTCAGTATCGGATGAACCCTCTAAAGATGTGGCTCCTTACCATGTCGTAATAAAGAAGGCTATTTACAACAAGGGGTGGTGATGGACAGAGTCTCTGAATTAAGCAGAATACTCTCACCCAGTCAAGAGATCAGGGCTAGATCCAACATCGTTTTTTAGCTCATTGCACCATCCCAGTTTCAGAACCTGGCTGTATGCAAATTAGTCTGTCCCTGGCCCAGTGCATCATGGGAACAGGGCAGACCAGACTACAAAAGCCAATTCTTACACTGGGAAGGAAACAAGCTTCCGGGGACCGGTTTCTGGCATTTCAGCCGTCTTCGGCCCGGCTTGCTTGAATCCTGATGGTGCAATGAGCAAGGGACTCACATCTGAGTATACCCTTCCACGCTTAGGGTGGACAAAAATATTTACAACAAGGGGTGGTGATGGACAGAGTCTCTGAATTAAGCAGAATACTCTCACCCAGTCAAGAGATCAGGGCTAGATCCAACACCGTTTTTTAGCTCATTGCACCATCCCAGTTTCAGAACCTGGCTGTATGCAAATTAGTCTGTCCCTGGCCCAGTGCATCATGGGAACAGGGCAGACCAGACTACAAAAGCCAATTCTTACACTGGGAAGGAAACAAGCTTCCGGGGACCGGTTTCTGGCATTTCAGCCGTCTTCGGCCCGGCTTGCTTGAATCCTGATGGTGCAATGAGCAAGGGACTCACATCTGAGTATACCCTTCCACGCTTAGGGTGGACAAAAATATTTACAACAAGGGGTGGTGATGGACAGAGTCTCTGAATTAAGCAGAATACTCTCACCCAGTCAAGAGATCAGGGCTAGATCCAACACCGTTTTTTAGCTCATTGCACCATCCCAGTTTCAGAACCTGGCTGTATGCAAATTAGTCTGTCCCTGGCCCAGTGCATCATGGGAACAGGGCAGACCAGACTACAAAAGCCAATTCTTACACTGGGAAGGAAACAAGCTTCCGGGGACCGGTTTCTGGCATTTCAGCCGTCTTCGGCCCGGCTTGCTTGAATCCTGATGGTGCAATGAGCAAGGGACTCACATCTGAGTATACCCTTCCACGCTTAGGGTGGACAAAAATATTTACAACAAGGGGTGGTGATGGACAGAGTCTCTGAATTAAGCAGAATACTCTCACCCAGTCAAGAGATCAGGGCTAGATCCAACACCGTTTTTTAGCTCATTGCACCATCCCAGTTTCAGAACCTGGCTGTATGCAAATTAGTCTGTCCCTGGCCCAGTGCATCATGGGAACAGGGCAGACCAGACTACAAAAGCCAATTCTTACACTGGGAAGGAAACAAGCTTCCGGGGACCGGTTTCTGGCATTTCAGCCGTCTTCGGCCCGGCTTGCTTGAATCCTGATGGTGCAATGAGCAAGGGACTCACATCTGAGTATACCCTTCCACGCTTAGGGTGGACAAAAATATTTACAACAAGGGGTGGTGATGGACAGAGTCTCTGAATTAAGCAGAATACTCTCACCCAGTCAAGAGATCAGGGCTAGATCCAACACGTTTTTTAGCTCATTGCACCATCCCAGTTTCAGAACCTGGCTGTATGCAAATTAGTCTGTCCCTGGCCCAGTGCATCATGGGAACAGGGCAGACCAGACTACAAAAGCCAATTCTTACACTGGGAAGGAAACAAGCTTCCGGGGACCGGTTTCTGGCATTTCAGCCGTCTTCGGCCCGGCTTGCTTGAATCCTGATGGTGCAATGAGCAAGGGACTCACATCTGAGTATACCCTTCCACGCTTAGGGTGGACAAAAATATTTACAACAAGGGGTGGTGATGGACAGAGTCTCTGAATTAAGCAGAATACTCTCACCCAGTCAAGAGATCAGGGCTAGATCCAACACCGTTTTTTAGCTCATTGCACCATCCCAGTTTCAGAACCTGGCTGTATGCAAATTAGTCTGTCCCTGGCCCAGTGCATCATGGGAACAGGGCAGACCAGACTACAAAAGCCAATTCTTACACTGGGAAGGAAACAAGCTTCCGGGGACCGGTTTCTGGCATTTCAGCCGTCTTCGGCCCGGCTTGCATGAATCCTGATGGTGCAATGAGCAAGGGACTCACATCTGAGTATACCCTTCCACGCTTAGGGTGGACAAAAATATTTACAACAAGGGGTGGTGATGGACAGAGTCTCTGAATTAAGCAGAATACTCTCACCCAGTCAAGAGATCAGGGCTAGATCCAACACCGTTTTTTAGCTCATTGCACCATCCCAGTTTCAGAACCTGGCTGTATGCAAATTAGTCTGTCCCTGGCCCAGTGCATCATGGGAACAGGGCAGACCAAACTACCAAGCCAATTCTTACACTGGGAAGGAAACAAGCTTCCGGGGACCGGTTTCTTTCATTACAGCCGTCTTCGGCCCGGCTTGCTTGAATCCTGATGGTGCAGTGAGCAAGGGACTCACATCTGAGCATACCCTTCCACACTTGTGGTGGCCAAAACGATTCAAAAAGGGGGGTGGTGATGGACAGAGTATCTGAATTAAGCAGAACACTCATACCCAGTCAAAAGATCAGGGCTTGATCCATCACCGTTTTTTAGCTCACTGCACCATCCCAGTTCAGAACCTGGCTACATGCAAATTAGTCTGTACCTGGCCCAGTGCATCATGGGAACAGGGCAGACCAAACTACCAAGCCAATTCTTTACTGGAAAGGAAACAAGCTTCCGGGGACCGGTTTCTGGCATTACAGCTGTCTTCGGCCCGGCTTGCTTGAATCCTGATGGTGCAGTGAGCAAGGGACTCACATCTGAGCATACCCTTCCACACTTGTGGTGGCCAAAACGATTCAAAAAGGGGGGTGGTGATGGACAGAGTATCTGAATTAAGCAGAACACTCATACCCAGTCAAAAGATCAGGGCTTGATCCATCACCGTTTTTTAGCTCACTGCACCATCCCAGTTCAGAACCTGGCTACATGCAAATTAGTCTGTACCTGGCCCAGTGCATCATGGGAACAGGGCAGACCAAACTACCAAGCCAATTCTTTACTGGAAAGGAAACAAGCTTCCGGGGACCGGTTTCTGGCATTACAGCCGTCTTCGGCCCGGCTTGCTTGAATCCTGATGGTGCAGTGAGCAAGGGACTCACATCTGAGCATACCCTTCCACACTTGTGGTGGCCAAAACGATTCAAAAAGGGGGGTGGTGATGGACAGAGTATCTGAATTAAGCAGAACACTCATACCCAGTCAAAAGATCAGGGCTTGATCCATCACCGTTTTTTAGCTCACTGCACCATCCCAGTTCAGAACCTGGCTACATGCAAATTAGTCTGTACCTGGCCCAGTGCATCATGGGAACAGGGCAGACCAAACTACCAAGCCAATTCTTTACTGGAAAGGAAACAAGCTTCCGGGGACCGGTTTCTGGCATTACAGCCGTCTTCGGCCCGGCTTGCTTGAATCCTGATGGTGCAGTGAGCAAGGGACTCACATCTGAGCATACCCTTCCACACTTGTGGTGGCCAAAACGATTCAAAAAGGGGGGTGGTGATGGACAGAGTATCTGAATTAAGCAGAACACTCATACCCAGTCAAAAGATCAGGGCTTGATCCATCACCGTTTTTTAGCTCACTGCACCATCCCAGTTCAGAACCTGGCTACATGCAAATTAGTCTGTACCTGGCCCAGTGCATCATGGGAACAGGGCAGACCAAACTACCAAGCCAATTCTTTACTGGAAAGGAAACAAGCTTCCGGGGACCGGTTTCTGGCATTACAGCCGTCTTCGGCCCGGCTTGCTTGAATCCTGATGGTGCAGTGAGCAAGGGACTCACATCTGAGCATACCCTTCCACACTTGTGGTGGCCAAAACGATTCAAAAAGGGGGGTGGTGATGGACAGAGTATCTGAATTAAGCAGAACACTCATACCCAGTCAAAAGATCAGGGCTTGATCCATCACCGTTTTTTAGCTCACTGCACCATCCCAGTTCAGAACCTGGCTACATGCAAATTAGTCTGTACCTGGCCCAGTGCATCATGGGAACAGGGCAGAAACTACCAAGCCACTTTCGTTACTGGAAAGGAAACAAGCCTTTCTTGATCCATCACCGTTTTTAGCTCACTGCACCATCCTCAGTTCAGAATCCCTGGCTACATGCAAGATTAGTCCCTGTACCTGCCCAGTGCATCAGGGAACAGGGCAGACCAAACTACCAAGCCAATTCTTTAGGAAAGAAACAAAGGCTCCGGGACCGGTTTTCTGCATACTGCTTCCACACTTGGTGGTGCCCTTGATCCATCACCGTTTTTTAGCTCACTGCACCATCCCAGTTCAGAACCTGGCTACATGCAAATTAGTCTGTACCTGGCCCAGTGCATCATGGGAACAGGGCAGACCAAACTACCAAGCCAATTCTTTACTGGAAAGGAAACAAGCTTCCGGGGACCGGTTTCTGGCATTACAGCCGTCTTCGGCCCGGCTTGCTTGAATCCTGATGGTGCAGTGAGCAAGGGACTCACATCTGAGCATACCCTTCCACACTTGTGGTGGCCAAAACGATTCAAAAAGGGGGGTGGTGATGGACAGAGTATCTGAATTAAGCAGAACACTCATACCCAGTCAAAAGATCAGGGCTTGATCCATCACCGTTTTTTAGCTCACTGCACCATCCCAGTTCAGAACCTGGCTACATGCAAATTAGTCTGTACCTGGCCCAGTGCATCATGGGAACAGGGCAGACCAAACTACCAAGCCAATTCTTTACTGGAAAGGAAACAAGCTTCCGGGGACCGGTTTCTGGCATTACAGCCGTCTTCGGCCCGGCTTGCTTGAATCCTGATGGTGCAGTGAGCAAGGGACTCACATCTGAGCATACCCTTCCACACTTGTGGTGGCCAAAACGATTCAAAAAGGGGGGTGGTGATGGACAGAGTATCTGAATTAAGCAGAACACTCATACCCAGTCAAAAGATCAGGGCTTGATCCATCACCGTTTTTTAGCTCACTGCACCATCCCAGTTCAGAACCTGGCTACATGCAAATTAGTCTGTACCTGGCCCAGTGCATCATGGGAACAGGGCAGACCAAACTACCAAGCCAATTCTTTACTGGAAAGGAAACAAGCTTCCGGGGACCGGTTTCTGGCATTACAGCCGTCTTCGGCCCGGCTTGCTTGAATCCTGATGGTGCAGTGAGCAAGGGACTCACATCTGAGCATACCCTTCCACACTTGTGGTGGCCAAAACGATTCAAAAAGGGGGGTGGTGATGGACAGAGTATCTGAATTAAGCAGAACACTCATACCCAGTCAAAAGATCAGGGCTTGATCCATCACCGTTTTTTAGCTCACTGCACCATCCCAGTTCAGAACCTGGCTACATGCAAATTAGTCTGTACCTGGCCCAGTGCATCATGGGAACAGGGCAGACCAAACTACCAAGCCAATTCTTTACTGGAAAGGAAACAAGCTTCCGGGGACCGGTTTCTGGCATTACAGCCGTCTTCGTCCCGGCTTGCTTGAATCCTGATGGTGCAGTGAGCAAGGGACTCACATCTGAGCATACCCTTCCACACTTGTGGTGGCCAAAACGATTCAAAAAGGGGGGTGGTGATGGACAGAGTATCTGAATTAAGCAGAACACTCATACCCAGTCAAAAGATCAGGGCTTGATCCATCACCGTTTTTTAGCTCACTGCACCATCCCAGTTCAGAACCTGGCTACATGCAAATTAGTCTGTACCTGGCCCAGTGCATCATGGGAACAGGGCAGACCAAACTACCAAGCCAATTCTTTACTGGAAAGGAAACAAGCTTCCGGGGACCGGTTTCTGGCATTACAGCCATCTTCGGCCCGGCTTGCTTGAATCCTGATGGTGCAGTGAGCAAGGGACTCACATCTGAGCATACCCTTCCACACTTGTGGTGGCCAAAACGATTCAAAAAGGGGGGTGGTGATGGACAGAGTATCTGAATTAAGCAGAACACTCATACCCAGTCAAAAGATCAGGGCTTGATCCATCACCGTTTTTTAGCTCACTGCACCATCCCAGTTCAGAACCTGGCTACATGCAAATTAGTCTGTACCTGGCCCAGTGCATCATGGGAACAGGACAGACCAAACTACCAAGCCAATTCTTTACTGGAAAGGAAACAAGCTTCCGGGGACCGGTTTCTGGCATTACAGCCGTCTTCGGCCCGGTTTGCTTGAATCCTGATGGTGCAGTGAGCAAGGGACTCACATCTGAGCATACCCTTCCACACTTGTGGTGGCCAAAACGATTCAAAAAGGGGGGTGGTGATGGACAGAGTATCTGAATTAAGCAGAACACTCATACCCAGTCAAAAGATCAGGGCTTGATCCATCACCGTTTTTTAGCTCACTGCACCATCCCAGTTCAGAACCTGGCTACATGCAAATTAGTCTGTACCTGGCCCAGTGCATCATGGGAACAGGGCAGACCAAACTACCAAGCCAATTCTTTACTGGAAAGGAAACAAGCTTCCGGGGACCGGTTTCTGGCATTACAGCCGTCTTCGGCCCGGCTTGCTTGAATCCTGATGGTGCAGTGAGCAAGGGACTCACATCTGAGCATACCCTTCCACACTTGTGGTGGCCAAAACGATTCAAAAAGGGGGGTGGTGATGGACAGAGTATCTGAATTAAGCAGAACACTCATACCCAGTCAAAAGATCAGGGCTTGATCCATCACCGTTTTTTAGCTCACTGCACCATCCCAGTTCAGAACCTGGCTACATGCAAATTAGTCTGTACCTGGCCCAGTGCATCATGGGAACAGGGCAGACCAAACTACCAAGCCAATTCTTTACTGGAAAGGAAACAAGCTTCCGGGGACCGGTTTCTGGCATTACAGCCGTCTTCGGCCCGGCTTGCTTGAATCCTGATGGTGCAGTGAGCAAGGGACTCACATCTGAGCATACCCTTCCACACTTGTGGTGGCCAAAACGATTCAAAAAGGGGGGTGGTGATGGACAGAGTATCTGAATTAAGCAGAACACTCATACCCAGTCAAAAGATCAGGGCTTGATCCATCACCGTTTTTTAGCTCACTGCACCATCCCAGTTCAGAACCTGGCTACATGCAAATTAGTCTGTACCTGGCCCAGTGCATCATGGGAACAGGGCAGACCAAACTACCAAGCCAATTCTTTACTGGAAAGGAAACAAGCTTCCGGGGACCGGTTTCTGGCATTACAGCCATCTTCGGCCTGGCTTGCTTGAATCCTGATGGTGCAGTGAGCAAGGGACTCACATCTGAGCATACCCTTCCACACTTGTGGTGGCCAAAACGATTCAAAAAGGGGGGTGGTGATGGACAGAGTATCTGAATTAAGCAGAACACTCATACCCAGTCAAAAGATCAGGGCTTGATCCATCACCGTTTTTTAGCTCACTGCACCATCCCAGTTCAGAACCTGGCTACATGCAAATTAGTCTGTACCTGGCCCAGTGCATCATGGGAACAGGGCAGACCAAACTACCAAGCCAATTCTTTACTGGAAAGGAAACAAGCTTCCGGGGACCGGTTTCTGGCATTACAGCCGTCTTCGGCCCGGCTTTCTTGAATCCTGATGGTGCAGTGAGCAAGGGACTCACATCTGAGCATACCCTTCCACACTTGTGGTGGCCAAAACGATTCAAAAAGGGGGGTGGTGATGGACAGAGTATCTGAATTAAGCAGAACACTCATACCCAGTCAAAAGATCAGGGCTTGATCCATCACCGTTTTTTAGCTCACTGCACCATCCCAGTTCAGAACCTGGCTACATGCAAATTAGTCTGTACCTGGCCCAGTGCATCATGGGAACAGGGCAGACCAAACTACCAAGCCAATTCTTTACTGGAAAGGAAACAAGCTTCCGGGGACCGGTTTCTGGCATTACAGCCGTCTTCGGCCCGGCTTGCTTGAATCCTGATGGTGCAGTGAGCAAGGGACTCACATCTGAGCATACCCTTCCACACTTGTGGTGGCCAAAACGATTCAAAAAGGGGGGTGGTGATGGACAGAGTATCTGAATTAAGCAGAACACTCATACCCAGTCAAAAGATCAGGGCTTGATCCATCACCGTTTTTTAGCTCACTGCACCATCCCAGTTCAGAACCTGGCTACATGCAAATTAGTCTGTACCTGGCCCAGTGCATCATGGGAACAGGGCAGACCAAACTGTTCCAAAAGATCAACGGGAGCTTTTCCACAGGTTCCAGCAGAAAAGGAGTTGAGAAAACAGGATCAGGCTGCTAAAAAGGTTTTCTCCTCCGCCAGTATGGCGTTGAAGTCCACAAATGTGACCTACCTGATGGGGCGTTATATCCACGCCCTGATGGATTCTGTTAAACAGTTTGTGCCCAAGATACCGGAGGAGAATAGAAAAGACTTCCAGGAGGTAATCTCTGACACTCAGGCTGCAGCTAGGCAGGTGATTCAGAGTGGATTGGACACAGCAGACTCTGTGGCTAGGGTCATGGGCTCTTCTGTGGCAACGAGGAGAGCTGCATGGCTGAAATCGAGTGAGTTTTCGACAGATGTCCAGTCTACATTAATGGATCTCCCATTCGACGGGTCTGGTTTATTTGGCAAGAAGGCAGACGCTGCTTTAGAATGCTTTAAAGACAGCAGGGCGACGGCTAAGTCGTTGGGCCTTCAGACCAGGGGCACTTTTGGGAGACGTTCTAGAGGATTTAGCAGATCTTCTTTTTGATCCTACAAGACAAAGCAGCAGCAGCCGCAAAACACGCTGTACAGGTCTTATAGGGGCAAGCAAAGAGCCCGTTCTCGAGGCCGTCAAGCTTCCTCCTCTTCCCCGTCCCAGCCCCCTGCCAACGCAGCAAAGCAGCCCTAGATCCGCCATTCCGGATCATGTGGGTCCAGTGGAGGGTCGGCTTACCCATTTCCTACGAGATTGGGAATTGATTACATCGGATTTTTGGGTTCTCAATCTTGTGGGGAATGGGTATGCGCTTCCCTTTCGGGAGTTTCCCCCAAATTACCCTCCTTGCCAGGGTTATTGTTTGGAGGACCACCTGCTTCTCCTGCAGGAATAAGTCCTGGCACTGTTTAGAAAAGGTGCGATAGAGGTGGTTCCGGAGCAGGAAAGGGGTCAGGGATGCTACGCCCGGTATTTTCTGATCCCCAAGAAGGATGGCAGGCTTCGGCCCATCCTGGATCTCAGGATCTTGAACCTTTACCTGAAACAGGAAAAGTTCAAGATGCTCACTCTTGCACAGGTTCTTCAAGCGCTGCTGGAAGAAGACTGGATGGTGTTGATCGACTTGCAAGATGCGTATTTTCATATTCCCATCCTGAAGTCGCACAGAAAGTATCTCCGTTTTACGGTTGGGTCGCAACACTACCAGTTTGCGGTCCTTCCATTTGGTCTTACTACTGCGCCTCGAGTCTTCACCAAGGTGATGGCGGTGGTGGCAGCATATCTCAGGAGGTCGGGGATACCTGTTTTCCCGTATCTGGACGACTGGCTGATCAAAGCAGAGTCGCCGGGGAAGGTGCTTAATCACCTGCAGGAGACAACCCAGTTGTTGCACAGGTTGGGTTTTTCGATAAATTTACCCAAATCTCACCTGGTGCCCTCCCAGCGCAACCTGTTCATAGGTGCGGTACTGGACACTTCTGTATGCCGTGCATTCCCTCCTCCTCAAAGGATTCGCGACATACGGGAAATGATTCCTTTATTCTACAATGGAGCGGTTGTTCCAGTCCTGAAGGTCCTACGTCTGCTCGGTCTGATGGCTTCTTGCATTCTGTTGGTTAACCATGCACGCTGGAACATGAGGGCACTCCAGTGGTGCCTCCACAGGCAGTGGTATCAGCACAACGGAGATCTCAGGGAGTCAGTGAGGATCTCCAGAGAAACTGCAGCGGATCTGTCTTGGTGGAGCGTGGAAGGCAATCTGTCACAAGGAAAGCCTTTTCAACTTCCTCCATCGGTGGCCACGGTGATAACGGATGCATCCACTCTAGGGTGGGGTGCTCACCTGGGGGACCTGGAGGTCAAGGGTCTTTGGTCTCCAGAGGAAAGGTTGCTTCACATCAACCTACTGGAATTACGGGCGATACGTCTAGCGCTCAAGGCCTTCCTCCCTTCCCTTCGCGGGCGGTCAGTTCAGGTCCTGACGGACAACACAACCGCGATGTGGTATGTCAACAAGCAGGGAGGAGTGGGGTCGCAGTGTCTCTGCAGAGAGGCTCTGCGTCTCTGGTCCTGGGTCCAGTACCATCAGATTTGTCTGATGGCAAATCATCTGGCCGGAGTTCTGAACGTTCGTGCAGACAGTCTCAGTCGGCAGTTCTCTGCCGACCACGAGTGGAGGCTTCATCCAGAGGTAGTTTGTCACGTCTTTCAGACGTGGGGAACTCCTCAGGTGGACCTGTTCGCCACTCGCGAGAATGCTCACTGCCCGTCATTCTGCAGCCTCCAGTTTCCGATGCAGGGAGCCTTGGGGGACACGTTTCAGTTGAGTTGGGACTCGCAACTCCTTTATGCGTTTCCTCCCATACCCTTGATTCCTCGGGTTCTGAGGAAAATTCGCCAAGATCGGGCCCAAGTTATATTGATCGCCCCGGATTGGCCAAGAAGGGTGTGGTACTCAGACCTTCTCCACCTCTCCTCTCACCCGCCGCTCCGTCTCCCTCACAGGGCAGATCTCCTCTCCCAGATGGAGGGGCAGGTTCTGCCACCTGAGTTCCTTTTCTCTCCCACACGATGTGGTGGATGTCATTTTGTCAGCCAGGCGTGACTCCACTAAGTCCATTTATTCCTATAGATGGTCAAAGTTCGTTGCTTGGTGTGGGGAAATGTCCATTGACCCTTTAAGGGCTCGTTTGTCCAATATTCTTCAATTTGCTCTTTCCTTGGCCCAGCAGGGTTTTGCGGTAGCAACTATTAAGGGTTATTTGTTGGCCTTATCGGCTTTCCTTTGTTTGCCTGACCAGCCCTCTTTATTTAAGTCACCTATTGTTTTGCAATTCATCAGGGGCCTTACCAATAAATTTCCTCCTACTCCTTTTATTGTACCTCAATGGGACTTGAACCTTGTTCTTACATTCTTGATGGGTTCACCTTTTGAACCCTTACACTCATGTCCTTTGAGACTTTTGTCTTTCAAGACAGTCTTCCTTGTAGCAATTACCTCGGCAAGGAGGGTAAGTGAGCTTCAAGCTCTTAGTTCAAAGCCCCCGTTTTTATCCATTCATGCTGATCGAATGGTTCTTAGGACCAGGGCTGCGTTTCTGCCGAAGGTGATAACTCCTTTCCACCTTGGGCAATCCGTTACCCTCCCTACCTTTTATCCTCCCCCTCACCCTTCCAAGGAGGAGGAGCGGCTTCATCGCTTGGACCCTAAGAGGGCAGTGAGCTTCTACCTGGACAGGACAAGGGAGTTCAGGTTGGATGACCAGCTGTTCGTTGGATTTGCTGGCTGCAGGAAAGGAAGATCCATGTACAAGCGCACGCTCTCAAGATGGATAATTTTATGCATCAAGATCTGCTACTCCCTGGCGGGTAAGGAACCTCCAGAGGGTATAAGGGCTCATTCCACTAGAGCTAAGTCTGCAACATCTGCTCTTTCTAGAGGTGTGCCTGTAGAGGACATTTGCAGAGCCGTGACTTGGGCCTCCCTCCACACTTTCGCGAAGCATTACTGCTTGGATACCGAGGTGAGGAGGGACGGCTACTTTGCGCGTTCTGTCCTCCAAGATTTCTTGGTATAGAAGAGTGGACACCCTCCTCCGGGAGTGGGGACTGCTGTGGGAATCGATTCACAAGGTGAGGAATCCACTGGCAGATGTATCTATCAGAAGAACAAGTTACTTACCTTCGGTAACGCTTTTTCTGGTAGATACAGTGTCTGCCTGTGGATTCCTCACTGACCCTCCCGCCTCCCCGTTGTCCACTCTTGTATACCATACTTATTGTATATATATATATATATTGTCAAAGGAAAAGTTTATTACATTTTGCTTTCCTTCATTGTTTTCGCACTATGTGTGTTATCTGAACATTGTGTACTGTGTATACTATGTATATTTCTACTGTCATTGGTCCGTCCGTGTGCCTCAAAGGCACGGAAAAAAGGGCGGAACTGATTTCATCATGCCGGCGTGGGCCTAATATGGGGTCGTTGACGTCAGCGGAGTCGCACCCGATGCCGTGCCTCTGTGACGTCGGTCCACGTCGGCGCGAAGCTACAAAAAGAATTTCCGGATGCTGCTGACGCAGGGGGATATTCACAAGGTGAGGAATCCACAGGCAGATACTGTATCTACCAGAAAAAGTGTTACCGAAGGTAAGTAACTTGTTCTTTTGCAATTTCCATTCCTCTTGTGAATTTAGTGTCTTTCAACCCTCTTGTGTAATCAATATTTCCTTGATTAATGTCCAACAGGGGATCAAAACTTCATCAAGCAGCTGATCAATTTCGACAAAGACAACATATCAGATCGTGTGCTGAAAAAAATTGGGGGTTACTGTGCTCAGCCCGACTTCCAGCCAGAAATAATAGGACGCGTCTCCCTTGCTGCCAAGTCTCTCTGCATGTGGGTGCGCGCTATGGAGGTGAGGCAGTAGCATGGTTGCTTGCCACAAACAGCCCACTGACACCATGTCTTAAATATGGTATATTCAGATGTTAGTTAGAGACTGTGTTCATTAAATGTTTCCTTCTGGTGTTACCTATATTTTCTTTCTTTTTTCCTCCATTATGAGACCAGAGGTCTCTTATATCATCCTTTGGCTTCCCTACCTGGTCATTTTGAGTCCTCAATAAACCTGTAATCGTGCATTCATAGAACAATTGATGTATTCACTTTTTAAGATGTTTCCTTTTGCAATGCAAAAGTACAGTTACATTACATTTTCCAAAACCGGTGTTGCATGTTATCTATTTATCAATCGTGTATGTGTATTTTGAAGTGATTATGCCCTCTCAAAGAAATCTGAACACAGAACTACTTTAAGATTGAAACCCGGCAGAAACATAAACCCATTAAAAAAACATTTATTTTGAGATTGTAAAAAAAATAATTCTTAAATAGCGGGGATAAAGATGCTAGAAAGGGATAGGTAAATTTAATAATATAGTTAGAGTTATGGTTTAGAATAAGAGTCAGTTTTAAAGTATATGTTAGGTTTAGAATAAGTGTGACTTAGGATTCAGTTTGGAGTGGAACATATGGCTAGGGCAATGGTTAATTACAGTTGGGTGTTTCTGGTTCTGAGTTTAGAAGAGGGAATAAATGTGTTTGTATTACAAAGGAATCTGGTACAGAGGTTTTGCTTTAGGAGTCCTATTTTAAATCAAGAACTTTTTGGGCCCATACTTTGCACACTTCAATCTTTAAGCGAATTACTGGAACCTTTCCTTTCTCTAAAATTGGATCTTTTTCATATTTTCACATGGTGGAATCATTCCCGGTTGTGAGGCTGGAAATCCACAGTACATTAAAATAGCTGCATAGAGTGTAAAATATATAACAAACAGTATGTAATATAAAATTGCCATAAGCCTGAAAAAACATAGTATGTTTAGTAACCCATCCACCTGATTTGAAAGAACCCACATTTCAGCCATTGAGGTGAACGCTTAAGCATTTCTACTCGCTCTATAGGCCACCATAGCTCAGATTTCTACTGCACATTGTGTGTGAGGGAGTCCTCTGTCAGAGCTCTGGTTTAACTTATCAGTGAACCATTGTTTCTATTTTGGGCTGTCCTGGATTTGAGCCAGCCTATCTTCAGCACTACTGTACTGTGAATTGTTTTTATGGAAGATTGTTACAATTTCTGGACCATAGAGATTTGGCTGACTAAGAGAAGAGATCTCTTTTTAAAACCTGTTATCTTGTGGCAGCAAGAAAATGTACTCTGATGATCCACACTCTCAGTGTATTTATTGTCTTTATTGTTGGAAACCTCTCTATATAGTGCACCACAATGGAGTACACTGTGCAGAGACGTTGAAGAGACCCTTATTGGTTTACAGAGGCAAAAGGAGATAATACTAACGCTCTATTTTGTAGTAGTGTGGGCGATCAGTTAGACTTATCAGAGGGTTGTCCAAAGCATGTGTTGAACACACCAAGGCAATAAATGATACACACACTCAAGGAATGAAGTTGAGACCGAATTAGAAAAATATTACTTATTTTTATGTAAATATTTAGACCAAGAACTTTGGGTGAAAGGTAAATACTTTTCGCAATGCAAGAAAATCACAGTAAATGCAATATCTACAGTTGTGCACAATTGCACACAATACATTTCCTATAGGAGGAAAAAGGAAATTCGAAAAAGAAATTCAGTACATTTATTAATTTGGTTACCTTTTGGAAATCGGAATGTTCATGGCCAAGGTCCAAAGTGCCACGGTTAAGTTCTCGGGAGCTTCCCGTATTTCACCGGGAGCGAGGAACAAAGGTACTTTGTAGCTGGTATTCTACGAAGGGAAGGGGGTCACCTGTAAAGTCAAAAGGGAACTTGCACGCAATTCCAAAGGCTCTCATGGGAAAGTAGAGGTCGCAAGGGCTGTGGGGCCATGGGGGAACAGCTGGTTTGAAGATGCTCCAGCAGAGCGGGCTGGGTGCAGTGAAGATGTGCAGCTGGGCTGAGGCCCAGAAAGATGAAACTCACAGTCAGGTGCTGGCACCTTGGAGCGATGATTCTGGAGCTGCTGCGCCACTGCTGAGATAGGTCTCCGGAGTCTTGATGTCCTTTATCAGGTGCTCGCTCGCTTCAGAGTTGGAGTCCACCTGGATTCAGCTTTGTAGGTTTTTGCAGCAGGGGTTCCCGTACCCTGGGTATTTGTGACTTTCAGCTCCAGTGGGTCCTGGGGCCTCCGGACTTTGTGTAGAGGTGATGCTCCGAACAGGTGTACCTCTGGATGACGCTGGACCAGAGTTTTTGGTGCCTTGGGCTGCAGGGAGATACTATCTCTATCTCAAGGGAGTTTTTTGGCAATTTGCGAAGTGCTAATGACCCTACGGGGTTTGTGGAGGTAACACAGTGACAAGCTGGAGGATGGCGATTGTCGAGTTCTGTGGTGGCAGGCAGGAGTTCGCGCCCAATGTCCATCACAAGTCTGCAGTTCTCGGTCCAACAGTGTTTCTTCGTTCGTCTTCTTCTTTTCTCCATGGAAACTAGTTTCAGGGTCTGGTGATGCCACCTAAATACTAAATGTAGGGGTGTTTACAAGGGAGTGACAGGTAGTGGCTGATGCGCCCCTTACCTGCAGTGTCTATCCTCTAATATGTTCACCTCCTGTAGTAGGGGGACATAGCCCTAGCTTTGAATGTGCCCAAGATGGTGGAGACTGAAAAATATATTTCACCTTGCCTCCAGCGCCTGAGAGGTGGAGTCTGCAGAGGGGGGTACACCTCCTACTCTTCGTTTTCCCATCTGTCTTCCCTCCAAAAGGGATGAGGACAGGAGAGCAGACCTGCTTCTTCTATCTGGAGAGGCTGAGACCATGTTTCAAAGGCAGCAAGGCCTCTGAAGCTTCCCTCCACAGATGGCTCTTCCTGACCGGGGGAGATGTGAACACCTCCGCCTAGGACAGGCATGGTTCTGTTGGATACATCTGCCTGTGGATTTCTCACCTTTTCAATTACTCCATGCACAGCATTCCACTGAAACTTTTTTCATAGCTCTCCCGCATTGACGAGGATGTCACAATGGTAACTACCGATTCCTTAACTTTGAATTCTCTCCAGGCTGGATCCAGAAATGTTTCAGCAGTACCTCTGCGAGCCGGGGGACGGCATTGTACGGCTCCGTGGTAACGTCGTCTACGGATATGAGGTCAGCGGAGCCATACAGCTCAACTCAGAGAAAACAGAAGTCATCATATCCACCCCCTCCGCTTTGGACAAACATCTGGTGGCCTACCCCTCTCGGCAACCCTCCCACAGACCATGCTCGCAACCTAAGCATCATACTCAACTCCTCCCTCACCATGAGCTGACAGATCAACGCCATATTTTCCGCATGCTTCCACACCCTCTGCATCCTCCGCAAGACCTTCAAATGGACCCCCCCCCGAATCCAGAAAGACCGTCACCAACGCACTCATACCCAGCAGACAGGACTACGGGACGCCCTCTATGCTGGAATCAACTAATCTCTACTCCTCAAACTCCATTCCATCCAGAACGCCGCAGCTAGACTTGTCATTGGCATCCCTCGACAACACCACATCACCCAGTACCTGGGAGAACTTCACTGGCTCCCCGTCGAAAAGAGAGTGACCTTCAAGCTCCGCACTCAGGCCTACAAATCTCTTCACAATATTGGACCACAATACCGCAACAAAAGAATCTCCTTCTACTCACCCAGGAGAAACCTTCGCTCTGCCAATCTTGCCCTGGCCGAAATCCCACGCATCCGCAGAGCCAGAGCAGGGGGTGATTCTTCTCCTTCACCGCAGCCAAGACCTGGAACGAACTCCCCCTCAGCATCAGACAAACCCCCACACTGCAAGCATTCAGGAGGAGCCTCAAGACCTGGATCTTCAGATGAGATGGAGCTCTTCATCCCCCCCCTTACCCCTATCGCCTTGAGACCCTCACAAGTGCGCTTCAGAAATCTCCGATTGATTGATAGAAGTCCCCTCTGGCGTGCAGACATCAGTTTCTTCTTTTCCGCGCTTTATCGCGGATCCAGGAGAAGCGGTTCCTCTGGCCTCTTGTTTTTTTGGCCTACTTGATGCCTTTAGCGTCTGGAACAGTGTGTCGATGCCTTTGGGCTTTAAAACATGCACATACCATTTGTATGTGGTGCTTGGGAGAGCACCACGACTCTGAAGAGTATGGCGCCTGTCAGAGGCTGAAGCCCAAGTCGTTACGGGAAGGTCAGATGAAGTTGCTGTCGGCTCGGCCCTCCCATTCTGAATCCAAGCGGCGTCGATCTCACTCCTGTTCTGAGGCTTTTGCTCGTGGCAGGTCGAGGAGTCGTTCCCATGCTCGTTGCTCATCGAAGAGCCGTTCCCCTGGACGTTGTTCGTCAAAGTCAGGTAAATCGCGGCAAAAGGGTTTGAGGTCACGGAGGCCCTCGGCCTCGCGAAGTCGTCACGCTGGGGCCAGTTCCTCCCAGTCTCTACCGAAGGCGGTTGCGCAGAAGTCGACCCCGAGTTTTCTGCCATATCCTGGTGAGGGGGCGACTAGGGCCAAAATAGAACTGTATTTTCAGACTTTACAAGCCTTTTTTTGGGTCAGCTCTTCTCCCTGGAGTGCCTTTGGGCCCCAAAGAGGTGAAGGGTACTCTGGTTGGACGTTCGCCGGCGGGTTCGCCCTCAGCGCCGATCAAGGACCCTGGCTCTGTAGCTGGAGACGCTACAACGTCAGGAAACAGTCCGGTGAGGCATCTTGCTATGATGTCAGTGGCGTAAGTAGAGGGTGGCTTGTCACCACCTCGATGCTGTGCGATGCCGAAGACACCGTTAGTGGTGGACGTCGATACAACGCTGTCTCAATGCCATTCAGCGCCAGAGACATCCCTAGTGGTGGACGTCGAAACGACGCCATCTCGACGTAGGTCGGCTCTGGAGACACCTTTTCTTGCGACTGCGGCCCCTACTCCATCTTCTCTGCAAATTTAGGATGAGACTTCTTCTGTTGCCATTTCCCCCAGTGTTGCTGGACGAGCTTGCAGGTACTGGTAGTATTTAGCATTTAGGTGTTCTTGGCCAGCCACATGCAGGGGGTTCTTTGGTTTTTTGTGGGGACGCCAGTCTTCAACCGCCCCTACCTACGAATTACTTTCACCTCCTAGAATAGCAACAGAGGCTTGTGCGGCTTTTGCTGGGATCATTATAAGAGCTGCTGAAAATTTAAAGGTGCTGCTTCCTATGGTGACCCTCTCCTCTCATCCCTTGTTGGATCAGCTCCATCAAGGTGGCCCTGGGGCTGAGCCCTTGCTTTCTTTTGGAGAGTCGCTGTTCAACATTCTTCTGCGGACGTGCGCCGAGCCAATGTCAGGAGTATCTGCTGAGCTTGCAATTGCACACCATCCTTGACTTGCTTCCAGATGGCCCTGTTTGTCTTTCTGAGCACTCTAAGGCTAGAGGGTTTGTTGTGCAGGCAGCTTCGGCTTTACTGAATTTGGAACCTCCTCCCATGTATCCACCAGGCAGGGAGTCTCGGTGGTTGAAGACATGTGGCCGAAATTTGTTAGTGTCCTCTTAGTTCAGCCCTAAGGTCTTTGAACACGTCCTGTGTGTTTGGAAGGGCTTCCTTGGCTCTATGGGATTCCGCCGACCGACTACTTCCTTCACTTTCACAATAAGTTAAAGCCGAACTCTTTCAGCTGGTGCAGGATGGTCGTGAAATGGCTAAATTCACTGTCAGGTCAGAAATGGACAATACGGACTCCGTAGGTAGGGCTATGGCTAGATCTATAGCTCTAAGGAAGCACGCTCGACTGTGTGAATCTAGTTTCCTTGAGAATGTTTGGGAGAGCTTAAAGGACTTACCCTTTGATGGCCTCAATTTATTTGATAGCCATGCTTATTCTGCAGTCCAGCACCTCATGGCTAGCAACTTGTGACTGGACCCAATTGGGTCTTGTTTATTTTGTTTATTTTGTTCTATGATGTCCATGGATGTGGTCTCTGTATTATCGCCTTCATGCCATTGGTGGTGTTGAAGTGTAAGCACTGCTTCTGTCTTATGGTAGACTATTACCCTCCGGGTTTGAGTCTTACTTCTCGGATAGGGTTTGCAGCTGGGTAGCTGGTTTACTTTCTTTTCTGTTATCTCTGATGAAGAGCTCGGCTCAAGAGTCTATACCCCTTTTATGGCTATATCACTTACTCTATGTGGAGTACTGGTTTGGTATTCTATAGTTCTGCAGGAATACTACCTTGGTAGTGTATTTCTTCACTGTAAACTCTTCCTGTTATGCCTCTGTGTCCTCCTGGGACTTTGCGTTATGTTCTTTTAAAAACTATTGTAGTGAGCAAGGGCTCTATTTTTTGTTTGTGATAGCCTTTTACAAGGTTCTGTTGCATTTTCTTTTTTTTAAATTCTTTTTATTGAACAATAAAATCAACAAAGAAACACATCAGGTGACATACTCATAAATCTTGCAAATTTCTCAATGACATTCCATACATTCAAAATATTATACAGTTATGACAGTTGGTGGAGCAAGGGGACTCATGTGCCTCCGCTTCTTCCTGACATGCCGGTGGGGCACAAACATCGCCCCATAGTGATTCCAAGCCTCCCAGACCTTACCCCACTTCCTTGGGGATCCCCTGGCGGAATAGACTGACCTCTCCCTAAACACACACCAGTCTAAATCCTCCATCCATGTCTCAATCCGGGGCGGCTGGCTGACTCCCCACAGTTGGGCGATATTACGCTTTGCTATCATGAATGCCAACGTTGCCCATTGCTTTTTGTATGTGTTTAGGTCCGTGGGTTCCCAGACATTCAGTATGCATCTGCGAGCCTCTGGCAGCAGTTCTATCCCCAGGACCGCCCGCAGCGTGCGGTAGACCTCTCCCCAATACGCTTGCACACTTTGACAGCACCACAGTATATGTGTAAACGTCCCCAGCTCCCCACATCCCCTCTTGTACTCTCCGCTCTCCAAGCGGCCCATACGGACCAGGCAGGGCCAGTGACATATGACCTGTGTAAAATCTTGGGTTGCACCAGTCTAAGCCTCATCTGAATTGCCACCACCCGCAGGGAGGAAACCACCTCCTGCCAGTCCTCATCATCTAGCTCCAAACCAACCTCATTCCAATGCCGTCTTATAAGAACTAACGGATCCTCCATATTATTTATGATTTTCGTATATATTAGAGAGATGGTTTTCTCTGGAAGATGTCCATCCAACACTCTGTCCTCAAGGGGAGAAGCATCCGGGAGTGTCATGCCCCTGGGAATGTGTGTGTGTGTGCAACGCATGTCGGATCTGAAGGTAACGGAAGTACTCACAGTCATTCAGTTGATACTGCAGCTTAAGGGAATCAAATGTGTATATTGTTCCCTCCCCTCAAACATCTTTTATGTGCGTGATCCCTATAACGTCCCACTTATCAAAGCCCCTGGACTTCCATAGACTTCCCAACCTCTCCGAATTCTAAAGCGGGGTGGCAAGTGTGAGCTTCCCCTCCCATTTAAGGTGTCTGTTGGCCGCGTGCCACACCTGGACGGCATGTGCTGTGAGTCCTGTGAGTGGAAACCTGCGGGGCCTGGCATACAGTGCTTTAGTGTAGTCACCCCCTGGTAGTTGCCAACGGTCCATAGCGTACCCGGAGTCATCTGGGGGTCCATATACCCCGTGATTCACTGCCGCCAATTGGGAAGCCCAGTAATATTTCTTTAGGTCCGGCAATCCTATTCCCCCGTCATACCAGGGAAGGGTAAGTTTAGAAAATGCTATACGAGGTTTACTGTCCCAGAGTAGCTGCCTCTGGAGGGCCTCTATTTCCCTAAAGCAGGACGCAGTAACCTGATCCATCGCATTCTGAAGCGCGTATAAAAACCGGGGCAGAGCCATCCTTTTAAAAAGTACAGCTCTGCCCAACAGGGAGAGCGGTAGAGCCTTCCAGTGCACCACATCACCTCTAAATCGCGTTAGGGGGGCTCAGGTTGTTAGTATAGCGGAGCTTCGAGTCTAACGTGATATAGATACCAAGGTACCTGAATCCCACTGGAGCAATTTGTATCTGGCAAGTGTCCAATATATCGCAAAGCCTGAGTACCTCCCAAAAATAGCCAACACGTCCAAAAAGCAAATCAGGGATCCCCTCGGGTTGGTGAGATAAAGCAGAATATCATCAGCGTAGAGTGAGATTTTGTCCTCCCACTCCATTGTCCATCGCATTCTGCGTATCGAACGGTCCTGTGGGACCCATGCCGCCAACGGCTCCAATGCCAGGGCAAAAAGGAGCGGGGATAGGGGACATCCCTGCCTGGTGCCCCTGCCCAGATGGAAGTCAGGGGACCTGCGGTTATTTACTACTACTCGGAACATCGAAGCAGAATATAGAAGGTGTACTCAACCCATGAATTCCAGGCCAAAACCCAGTTTGTCCAGCACTGCAAAAAGATAGGGCCTATCTGTTGAATGCCATAGTGGCTTCTAATGACACTAGCATCGCTGGCTCCTGAATCGTCGGGGTCCTACCCAGGACCCCGTGCAGCCAACATAAATTGAGGGCCGTATTTCGATGTGGCATAAAGCCCGACTGATCCGGATGTATCAAGGTAGTAATGACTTTGGCCAATCTCGTTGCCAGCAGCTTTGCCAGGACCTTAGGCTTCACGTTTAGCAACGATATAGGCCTATAAGACAAGCAGCATGTCTTGGGCTTACCTTCCTTATGGATGACCACTATATTGGCCACTCGCTGGTCATATGGAAGTAGCCCCCTGTCCTTGCTTTCTTCAAACATAGAGCGAAGAAATGGAGCAATTCTATTGGATCTCAATTTGTAAAGTTCTATGGGAATGCCGTTCGGCCCGAGGCCTTCGCGGAGTGCAATACTCTGATGGCTTGTGCCACCTCGTCATCTGTGAGTGGGGATTCCAGATAGTCCCGATTTTCGCACAATAGCGTGGGCAATTGAATATCCCTGACCATCTCCCTATTATCCGCTTCCGTATACACACCAGCCAAACTATACACCCCACGATAGTAGACTGCAAACATGTCGGCAATGGCCTGAGGGTCTGCAATAATACTGGAGTTTCCCCCTGTAATTCCAGCACCAGCCGCAACGCCCATTCCCTCCTTTCGAGCCATGCAATCCGCTTTCCCGCTTTGTCTCCAAGCTCATGCTCTGAATCTCACAGTTCCGCGCCCTATCCCTGTCTCTTGCGAGACCACCGAACTCATCTTGCCGTAATTTTAGACGGTGGAGACCCTCAGGGGTTACCGCCTGGGATACCTCCCTTTCTAGTTTTATCACTTCCTCTTCTGCTTTTTCCAAGTCAGCCTGCCGTTCCTTCTTTTTCCCTGCAATCAGAGATACAGTCTCTCTCCGAATGACAGATTTATATGCCTCCCACAAGGTCTGTGCCGTATCTACCATGCCCCGATTTTCTTGAAAGTACCTGTCTGTGGCCTTCATTATATTTTTCTTCGTGGTAGGGTCCCTCAGATGCCATGGACTGATTGACCTGGTCAAATTCCATCTGGAGCCAAACTGGAGATTGATCCGAGATGCCCCTACCTAGATGTCGCACCTCCCGGAGGGCGTGTGTCTGAGCGGCCGGGACCAGAGCGTAATCTATCCTGAAAAGGCTGTGTATACTGCACGCTGCCTGGGTTGTGCGTGCGCCAGCCGCCAGCCATCTACTAGCCCCATTGTACCCAAGTAGTCAGGGAGCCACCTCTGCGCCGGTCTCAGCGTTCGGGCAGGATATCGGTCCAATTCACCGTCCATTACCACCTCCCAAAACCAGGAGACCCAAGGGCAAAGTTAAGAAAATGGAGCCCAGGTCGTGAAATGTATCTGACTGTAGGCCAGGTGGGACATAAATGGAAACAAAGGTAGCTGTTTTCCCTTCCCACTGACCCGATATACCAATGTTCGAGGCATGTGGGCTGCTAAATTCATATCTTAGCATTAGATCGCCGCCTAGTGTTGGGCTCGGATGATTGCACATTGTTGTCCTGGAAGAGTCTTCGAAGTATCCTGAGATAGGTGGCTCCTCCCCTGGACTACAGTGCGCATGGGCATCGGCTCCATCCCCAGATTGTTTTTTTCCGCCATTGGGTTCGGATGTGGTCTCGACGTCTTACTGTCGGAACCAAGTAAATCTATCTTTTACCGGCCAAAAGGCCTCGATTTTCTTGCGTCGGTATTGTCTGCGCTCGGTCTCGAGTCTTCCGTCTCTTGGAGCCGGAATAAGCGGAGTTTTCTTCGCTTTCTAAACTTTGAGGCCTTCTCATCGCGACACGACTGCAAGCCTTTACGGACATGGAGCGGAGCCCGTTTAAATACTGCCCGCTCTGTGGGTCCAAGTACCCACACATCGATCTACACCCCGTGTGTAACAAGTGCCTTTCACCGGACCACGACGACGGCAAGTGCAAGGCCTGTGCACAGTTCCGCTCCAAGAAAACTCTCAAGCTTCGGCGCGCGGTGCGCTTGGAAGCTAGGCAAGCGGCCCCAGATCCGGAGAACATCTTCGGCGACCAGGAAGAAGAGGTCCAGGGTCACCATCTACAAATCTCCCCATCACAGACGGAGGTCGAGGCGGATCCGGGAGACGACGACGGAGTCGCGGGTCAGGTCCTCGAATACGTCGAAGAGGTAGGAGACGACGATGAAATTTATGGGGCCGCGGCGGATAGCTCAGCGGACGAGCTCTGCCCCGAAGGTTACGAGGATACCGACCGGGACACGGGATCGCCTGTCGGCCTTACCCAGGACCCGTTGCCGCAAGCCACAGCCCCGCCTTCGGGCCCGGCTACGGACTCACTTGCTGGGCACGCAGTTTCGACACCGAAACTGAAACCATCGGGGTCGTCAACACCTAAAATGGCCGACCCGAAATCGAAACTGAAACCAAAGGACTCGAGTGTCCCTAAGATGGCTGCCGTGCCTGTGAAGAAGTCGGTGCCCGTCACCCCGTCGGCTCCGTCGACCTCCGGTCCGCAGAAGCCGAGGAAGTCTGTCGATTCCGATGCTCCGAAATCGAAACCGACGCCCGAAGAAGGGGCCCCCAAGAAAGATGGTCGGCACGGATCAGCGGCTACGGCGCCGTCCAAGCCCGCCAAGGTCGGCTCCAAAGAGGCTACGCACAAGAAGTCTGCGCCCCGGCCTCAAGATTCGGAGGTGCCGAAGACGGTTTCCGCGCCCAAAACGCACAAGGCCCGAGAGGACGTCGGATCCGAGGGACAGCTCAAAGCATCCTTGTCGGCGACGAAACCCACTGGCAGTGTACCGTCCCCCATTGCGGAGTCACTGCAGAGAATCAGGGAGAAAGCCTTTGCTCCATCGGCTCCGATGCCATTACCGCAGCCGCAAAAGGACGCTCCGGCTAAGCCTTCTGGGAAACTCCTCTTTCTCTTGCCACCTAAGGAGGCGCCGAAAGCGTTTTCGACGAAATCGGCTCCGAAACAGGGTTCCTCGCTGCCTGACCCTCTTCCACGTCGTGTACTCGAATCGGAAGACGATTCAGAGCATTTCATCGATGCTGCCACCGGCAAGCTGACGCTCTATAAACGGAAGATCACTTCTGAGCCGGTGGACCCCTACGTCATCCCAATGAAAAAGAAGAGGGTGCCCCTTGACGCCTCAGGCCTCACGGAACCGATTCAGCCTCCTCCAAGACGGAGCCCTACTCCCTCCCCAGAACACTCTGTGGGTGAGGAATATGATGAGGATGAGCAGTACAATTTCCCTATCGATGAACCTGATGTACAACCAGATTCATACGACGACACTGGTGACCAGAACACCCAAGGTGTGGGCCAAGACCCGCAGACCTTTAATGCACGTGCATCCCCGACTGAGGACTCAGCAGGATTTCATGCACTAATTGAAAGGGCGGCGGCCAATCATGATGTGGACATGCATGCCGACCCGGTTGAGGAAGACTTCCTTTTTGACACCTTTGCCATATCTGAAAGGACAGTAAAGACACTTCCTATGCTGAAAGGTGTTCTCAAACATGCTGGGGACATTTTTAAGGAGCCTACGAGGGCGAGAGTGGTCAACCCTCGCATTGAAAAGAAGTACAGGCCTGCACCTGCGGACCCCGTCTACATCCGGGGACAATTGCCACTGGACTCTCTTGTGGTTGCCAATGCCAGGAAACGTGCCAACTCCCAGACAACGGGTGAAGCTCCTCCCCCGGATAAGGAGTCCAAAGTGCTTGAGGCAGGAGGCAAAAGAGTGGCTGCACAGGCGGCAAACTTTTGGCGCATCGCAAATACACAGGCGCTCCTGGCGCGTTATGATAGGGCGCACTACGACACCCTAGAACAGGTTATACAACACCTGCCCCCACAGTTCCAAGAAGGCACCAAAATGCTTATTGAGGAGGGTAAGCTAATATCAAACGCAGCCATCAAGTGTGCACTTGACGCTGCGGACACAGCTGCTAGGGCTATCAACACTAGCGTTATGCTGAGAAGACAAGCCTGGCTCCGCATCTCAGGGTTTAAGCAGGATATTCAAACAACAATTCTGAATCAGCCAGTCAATCCTGATAGTCTGTTTGGTCCGGATGTTGACACCACCCTAGAGAAAATAAAGAAGGACACGGAAACTGCTAAGTCTATGGGGGCCCTGCAGTCCCAACAGTTTCGTGGCAGCAATTTTCGTCGCTCAGGTGCACGTGGAGTCACCAGAGGACAGATGGGTCAACAATCCCAGTTCTCCAAAGGTGGGGCGCAATCCTCGTTCACTAAACAGAACAAGGGAGGTTATAGGAATAACAGCAACAGAGGTCGCGGCAGAGGAAACAACAGCTCCCGCACCTCTACTCCAAGCAAACAGTGACTTTCTGTCACTGCCCCCCGACCACATAACACCTGTCGGGGGGAGACTGCAGCAGTTCCTGCCCGTCTGGAGAAACATCACCACAGACAGGTGGGTGCGACAACTAGTCCAGTATGGTTATTGCCTAGAGCTGAAATCCACTCCACCCAATATCCCACCGAGGCAAAGGCCTATGTCCGCAGAGCACTTGCACTTATTGCAGCAGGAAGTGGTGGCGATGCTGCAAAAAGGCGCAATCGAGCTCGTGCCGGTGGGGGAGGAAGGCACAGGGGTATATTCCCTGTACTTCCTTATTCCAAAGAAGGACGGTTCTCTCAGGCCCATTCTCGATCTACGTCCCCTCAACCTGTACATACTGTCAGAGCATTTCCATATGCTTACACTACAGCAGATTCTTCCCTTGCTAAACCAGGGAGACTTCTTAGCGACCTTAGATCTCAAGGATGCTTATTTCCACATTCCACTACACCCGTCACACAGGAAATACCTCAGGTTCACTATTCAAGGCAGGCACTACCAGTTCAAAGTCCTACCCTTCGGAGTCACTACGGCCCCGAGGGTGTTCACCAAGTGTCTAGCGACAGTGGCGGCGCACCTCAGGAGGCAGAATATCCATGTCTACCCCTACCTAGACGACTGGCTCGTACAAGCCAAGTCAGAGCAACAGTGCGCCGCAGACATGTCGACTACAATTCACCTTCTTCACGATCTGGGTTTCTCCCTAAATTACCCAAAATCGCATCTTCAACCGGCACATGTCCGGCAGTTCCTGGGTGCTACAATCAACACCCTGACAGCCATGGCTCAGCCAAACCAAGTCAGAATCGACAGCATTCAGTCACTGATCCAACGATTCCGACCAAGACACTCCCTGCCAGCGAGAGTGTTCATGCAGTTGATAGGCATGATGGCCTCCTGCATCTTCATAGTCCCTCACGCACGGTTACATATGCGCCCGCTCCAGGAGTGCTTAGCGAATCAGTGGACACAGGCTCGTGGGCAATTGACAGACCTAGTGTTGGTTACCAGTCGGGCATACGACTCTCTGCATTGGTGGACTCCACACAACCTTTGCAAGGGCCGACTGTTCCACGAGCCCGTGCCGCAGATTGTCCTGACGACGGACGCATCTCTCCAGGGATGGGGAGCTCATGTGCTCAATTACACAGTGCAGGGACTATGGACGACGCAGCAACAGAAGATGCACATCAACTATCTGGAACTGATGGCAATCTTCATGGCGCTCAAGTCCTTCATTGTACATCTGAGCAACAAGGTCGTGCTAGTCCGGACGGACAACATGACCGCGATGTACTACATTCAAAAACAGGGGGGCACCCACTCGCCACAGCTGTCTCATCTGGCTCAGAGCATGTGGAAGTGGGCCATTCAGAGGAACATTTTCCTCATGGCAGAACACCTCCCGGGCAAGGACAATCAGATGGCGGATCTGCTCAGCAGATACAGCCATCAGATGCACGAGTGGGAGATACACCCTTCTGTTCTCCACCCGTACTTCCAGCAGTGGGGTCATCCGGAGATAGACCTGTTCGCAACAAAGGAGAACGCAAAATGCCGACTCTTTGCCGCCAGGTTCCCTCACCCACAGTCGCAGGGGAATGCGATATGGATGACCTGGTCAGGCAAATTTGCATACGCTTTTCCGCCAGCCCCTCTAATACCGCTGGTTGCAAGAAAGCTAAGGCAGCACTCCATGACTCTCATCCTGGTTGCTCCAACGTGGGCACGACAGGCTTGGTACACCACGTTCCTCGAACTCTCAGTGGTGCCGCATCAAAGACTGCGCCTCACGCCCAGTCTTTTGACGCAGAACCATGGAGACATTCAGCATCCAGATCCACAACAGCTCAACCTGGCGATCTGGCTCCTGAAGTCCTAGAGTTTGGATACCTTAACCTACCTCCAGAATGCATGAGTATCATCAAGGAGGCGAGGAAACCAACTACTAGAGCATGCTATGCTGCTAAGTGGAAGCGTTTTGTCATCTACTGTACGTCCAATGACATCAACCCACTAGATGCATCTATACCCAACATCATCTGCTATCTGTTACATCTCTACAAGTGCAATCTGGCGTACACTTCCATTAGGATACATCTCTCAGCCATAGCGGCTTATCTTCAGAACAGGCAGCACCTCTCTGTCTTCAGAGTGCCCGCCATTAAAGCCTTCCTTGAAGGTCTGAAGAGAGTCATTCCCCCAAGAACACCACCAGCTCCGGTGTGGAACCTCAACGTCGTTCTCACCAGACTGATGGGGCCACCATTTGAGCCACTGCACTCGTGTGAGCTCCAATTCCTTACGTGGAAAGTGGCCTTTCTAATAGCTATTACGTCTCTGAGGCGTGTCAGTGAGCTGCAAGCGCTCACCATACAAGAGCCGTTCATTCAAATTCACCCAAATAGGGTAGTGCTACGCACTAACCCTAAATTCCTTCCTAAGGTGGTGTCACAGTTTCATCTTAACCAAACTATTGACTTACCAGCATTCTTTCAAAACCCGCAAACAGTGGCGGAAAGAATGCTCCATACCTTAGATGTACGGAGGGCGTTGATGTACTACATAGACAGAACACAACCCTTTAGAAAGACAAAACAACTCTTTGTTGCCTTCGCACCACAACACAAAGGCAACCCAATTTCCAAAGCAGGGATAGCCAGGTGGATTGTTAAGTGCATCCAGATATGTTATCAAAAAGCCAAGCGCACTTTAACAATACCCCCCAGAGCGCACTCCACACGCAAACTGGGGGCATCCATGGCTTTCCTAGGGAACATTCCTTTAGAGGATATTTGCAGAGCAGCCACGTGGGTCACACCACATACCTTCACAAAACACTACTGTGTTGATGTGCACTCCAAGCAGCAAGCAGCTGTAGGACAGGCTGTTCTCAAGACACTTTTTCAGGTTTCTGCAGCTGGCACGGGCAACCGCCGCTGATGGAGGGACTGCTATGTATTCTATGCTAAGATATGAATTTAGCAGCCCACATGCCTCGAACTGAATATGCTACTTACCAGTATGCATCTGTTCTTGGCATGTAGGGCTGCTAACATTCATATCGCCCGCCCTCCTCCCCGGTGCCTGTCGCAGCTGCAGATATACTATTGTATTTATTCATTAGCATGGACATCCTTTACACTTTCACTCCATCTTCTGCCACAATGGCGAAAAACAATCTGGGGATGGAGCCGATGCCCATGCGCACTGTAGTCCAGGGGAGGAGCCACCTATCTCAGGATACTTCGAAGACTCTTCCAGGACAACAATGTGCAATCATCCGAGCCCAACACTAGGCGGCGATCTAATGCTAAGATATGAATGTTAGCAGCCCTACATGCCAAGAACAGATGCATACTGGTAAGTAGCATATTCAATATCTACCCCTCTGGTCAGACCATGTAGCCTGAATGGTCAGGGGAAAGGAGTTTTTTACCAATATGTCGACCCCCCTTTACCCTGTAGTGAATCCTACATGTGCCACCAGCTTGTAACCCCCTTTATGTAGGGCCATGCACCTGTTTCCAATGAGATGTGTCTCCTACAAGAGCACAACGTCTGGAGAGAGTCTTCTAATAAACTGGTTAAACATCCCCCTCTTTATTATGTCACCTAATCCGTTCACATTCCAGCTAGGCACATTTATCCCCGATCCCCGTCTATTGTTCGACATTAAACTGGTATAGAAGCGTCGCTAGCACAGCACTGTCTCCTGATGTTGTAAAAATAACACAAACTGCAAACATTCCCACAGACAATGTGACCCCAAAGACCGGAAGCCCCACTGACCCCAAACCTCTCCCCCCTCCCTGCACGCCTGTTCATGGCTTCCGCCCATCCCCAACTGGCAGTGTGCCTGTCCCCCCACACTCTAAATCTACTGGTTAACTAAAGGTAGTAATGAGGAGGAAGGCCGGTGCCCCGTCTCCCCACCAGCCCAATGTAGAATAGTATCCCCGAAGCCGAGACAGCCCTTAAATATCATATAGTCTACGGGTTTAGACAGGGAAATTAGCCGTGGGTCTAACCCCGCTACCTGACAGTACACAATAGTACCGTGTATCTTGCGGCCTCCTTCATTCCTGTTCCTGCAGTGCGCTTCCTCCGTCATGATCTCGCCCCTCCGGCCCACCAGGGGGACGACTGTCAATCCAATCCGATGCCACCTCCGAATTATCAAAAAACCAGGCCCTCCCCTCGACCTCCACTCTCAATCGAGCCGGGAACATCATAGCATATTTCAATCCTTTGTCTCTGAGTTTTTTCTTAACCGCAAGAAAATTCTGGTGTTGTTTCTGAACAGTTTGCGTGAAGTCAGGGAAGAAAGAGAGAGTGGCGTTCTCATACCACAGGGGGGCCCCGAGCAAGCCGCCTGCAGAATCACATCTCTGTCCCTGAAGTTCAGCACTCTTGACATCATCGGACACGGGGGCGCTCCAGGCCTGGGTCGCCCTCCCGGTAACCTGTGAGCACGCTCGATTGTAAAAAAGTTCCCCAGTCCCTTGGGCTTGAGGTGATTGAGGATGAGGTCCTCAACAAACAGGTCCGGGCTGGGCCTTCAGCCTTCTCAGGCACCCCAAGGATACGTATATTGTTGCATTGGGCTCTCCCTTCATATTCATCTAGCTTTCATTCGGTCAGGTCACGAGAGGTTTTGAGGCCCTGCACTTCCTGTTGGAGCTACGCCACGTCATCGATTAGGCTGGCAGTCTTTATATCCAGCGACTTTACTTTTTCGTTCACTTTCGTGAGATCTGCCCGGATGAGATTGACCTCTATTGTGACAGTGTCCAATTTGTTGTCTAGCGACTCCATTTTCAGTCCCAGCGACGACTGAACGCCGTCTATGGCTGCCATTACGTCGAGCAGTATCGGTTCGACCGGTGGGCCCGAAGAGTCTCCCGGCGCTGACTGAACCCGCTTTGACTCTATAGGGGAACCCTTAGGCATTGTGTAGCGGTCCAGTTTGTTGGTCTGGATCTGTTTTGTCCCTTTAGAGGATCTGGGCTGGTGCCTGTCAACGTCCAGTTTGGTCGCCATCGGAAGCGCTACCCCTCGAGCGCGCCAACACTCTTGCTCCTATAGGAGTAAGGAAGGTTTAAGGAAGGTCTCAGTCTGGACCGACCTCGCCCTCTATCTATGTCGACTCTCCTCTGCCACGGTATATCCAGACAGGCCCAGTCCAGAGGTACAGTGCACTCCCAAGCGATGTGGTGGTGCGCAACCTCCAGCGCCCGAGGCGCGATTCAGGCCGTGTCAACGCCGGGGCCCACTGCAACCTGCTGTCCCACTTCCCAGCGCAGGCCCAAGCCAGCAGACGGAGTACCCACCATTGCCAATCACTCCAGTCCTGGGCCCCCGACCACTGCCACCGGGCCCCCACTTCACTGTAGGCCGCACTGCCCCGGAGCTCCTCCAGGCCCTCGAAAAGCTCCCAGGGGCTCTCCAACAGCCCCAGGGCCGCCAACCTTGCCGCAGGCTCAAGTGGTGGATCACAGTCTGGACCGTCGCGGCACAGGTACGGGATTTCACCCCTGAAGGCACACAATATGACTTCCCCTGGCTTAGGGGAAGGGGGAATCAAACGAATCCATGTCCACCGTGCACCCCCGAGCCCCCAGTGCTCCCCTCCACCCTTGCCGCGGCCTCACTGCACTTCTGTGCCTCGCGGCTTCTCGAGGCGTCTCCAGGTCTTCAATTCACCGCCGCCTCCCGGGTATCACACTCGAGGGGGCGGGGGGCCTCTCCGACGCACCCCCACTCATTCACCTCGCCTCGGACTGCTTCTTCACGGCTGCCGGCCCTCTGCGTATTGATGCCGGGGCCGGACCGGCGACCTCCGGTTTGCAGCCCCAGTGTGGCTCCAGAGGCAAAGTAGGCCGCAATTGATGGAACGTGTATCTCCGGCCCCCGGTGTCACCGAGGGGCCGGAGTTGCTGCTGGGAGCGCCGCCAATCTTCAGCTACCGGGCGGTAGGCTCCGGGTACAGGATTAATGTCAGGATGGTGGGGCTGGGGGGCGGGTTCGGCGTAGCCGAGCTCTTACGCGGCCATCTTGGACCGGCGCTTGGCTCCTCCTCTGTTGCATTTTCATGCATTAATGGTTTCTTCCAAACCAGTGGCTTCTGTTCGATATGTTTTGCTTCCTAGGTATTTCTTGGGTGTATCAGAGGAGCTTTAAAGAGGTTTAACATGTTGGGTCGTTGCTCTAGTTCACATTTCACATTTTGCATACTTTGAATACTATTTTCTTGTGAGTTCTTCCTTTAGGGTGAGAATAGTGTCTTGTTTAAACATGATTTTAATACCCAAATACAGTCAATATCTACCCATGCTCCATGTTGTGGTGTGGTTTACCTCCATGCTCCACGTTGTTGGGAGGTGTACTTATTCCTGTTCCACACGGTGGGGTGGTATTTTGGCAACGGTTGCGTTAGGGCCACCTTGCCCCAAGTTATCATAAATTGGTGTATCCACCCTTCTTGTGAATGTTCTTGCTATATGTGGTTCTGTCTGGTCTACATTCCCTATCTTCTGGAGGGCATGTACTGTTTCTTTCAGCATTTTTCATTTTGTGCGGTTTCATGATTTTCTTTTCTTGTTTGCCAATTCTCAAACAGCAATTTTCTTCTGACAAATCACATATGCTGTTGCGGTCGTGGTAGCCCACCCCCTCCTGTTTTTCTGGGGCAGAATAGTTTTTACCAATTCCCTAATTTTAGGGATCTTATGTATGATAATATATACGAAGCATACATATTACTATAAGTTGCTGTGTTTCTTATATTGTATCATAGGGGTTGTAGGTGCCTGTTGTGGACAAGGCTGCAATTCTATTAGAACTGCAATTTATGTGCACCCCTTTTTTCCTACATCATTTTGTTTTTTAAATATTTTTGCCCTAAATAACAACAAAAAAAGGAAGAAGAAAGGAACAGAGGGTGAATGTTTGCTTGCCCCGGTATTAGTTATGTTCTTTCTTTCGAACTTTGATGCTGCAGTGGGCAAGTTTTATATGCCCCTGCGTTCTTGCAGTTTACATTGACCGGTAGAATTTGTGAAGGGATTGGCCAAAAGGAGTATATGCTGATATACTTCTGAATATGTTCTAGGCGTGTGCGCTATGGATACTCATTCTTTGCATGCTCCTGCCGTGAAGTGCTGGGACAAGATGTTGCAAGTTGTTTTTTTCTTCAAAGAAGTCTATATGTATATCTAAATATATATATATATATTTATGTCTATATATAATATTTGGTGTCATTGAATGATTGTGGATGTTTCAAATTGTTCACACTATATTAATCAGGACAAGGGGGCGTTGTTCATATTTCCTTCGGGAAATGGGTCCTGAAGATCCTATTAGGTTTCCAGTAGGACATCTCTTTTTATGTTTCTTATTGTCAGTTACAGCAGAGATTATGGGCCCGATGTAGGTCACCAAATACCGGTTACCGAATTCGGCCGTTACCGACCGGTATTTGGTGATTGAGATGTAGGGGCCAATATTTTGCACAATCGGTAAATTTACCGAATCGGTAAATTTACAGATTCTGTAAAATACCGATTCGGTAATTTTACTGATTCGGTAAATTCCAGATGTAGGTCGCACTGTTTACAGTGCTACAGGCCTTCAGAATTCGGTATTTTACCACCCAATCCAATTGGGTGTTAAAATACCGAATCCAGGTGTGCATACACATGTGTGCATGCACACCTATGCCATGTGACAGACAGACATGCCCTTAGGGCATGTCTGTGTGCCACATGGCACACATGCCTGTATTTGGGGTCTAGAGGGTGTCAAAGTGACACCCCCTGCACCCTTGCTGCAATCGGTATTTACCGAATCGGTAAATACTGATTCGGTAATGCCCATTGATTCCTATGGGCTTCAATGCCCATAGGAATCAATGGGCATTACCGAATCGGTATTTACAGAATCGGTAAATACCGAATCTCAACGATTCGGTATTTACCGATTCTGAAATACCTACACCCCCCCCCCCCCCCTCCATTTTACCACTTCTTATATACCGAATCGGTATGATTCGGTATTTAAGAAGTGGTAAACTTAAATTACCTACATCTGGCCCTAAATGTCTTCTATCATGCATTTGACCCTTTTAGTCATTCAGTCCTTTTTTCCCTTTTAGGGCAAAGGGGTCATGTCTGACTTCTGTCAGAGGACTTAAACCTTTTTAACTCGTTCCCTTCAAGGACCGATTTTCTCGCGCCTGTGCAGTTGCTTTTATTGTTAGGCTCCATGACATAAGTCCCAGGTTCTATTTAGAGGCAAGCTCTTGTTTTATTATTCCCACATGCTCTTGGTCAGTCCCTTGTTAGCGCAGACCCTCCTCCAATGATCTTTTTATGGGATGTTCTTCATTCCCCACGTCTGGAATCAATATACCATTTGATGTATTTTCTTTATTAATGTTTCAAAGATTTTTGATCTTTTTCGGCACGCTGTTCCCTCATCCGGTTTCTGTAGTGGCTACACGTTCCCGGCGCAGAAGTTTTCACAAAAGTAACTGATGTCTGCGCGCCGGAGGAGACTTATATGGGTCCGCTGACGTCATATTCGGAGACAACGTCACAGTGGAGCCGTATGTCGCCGTTCCCTGGCGCGCAGAGGTACTGCTGAAAAATTCCGGATCCAGACTGGCTCCTGGAGTGAATTCAAAGTTAAGAAATCTGCGGCTAGACTGTGTCTCTACCAGCTATAGCGTTACTGAAGGTAAGTAACTTTTAAATAAATGTTTTTGTAAAAAGTGGTCAATAGAGGCACATGCATCAAGGTAATCATTTGCGATTACCAAATAGCGAATTTTAAGGATTTGCTATTTGGTAATCGCAAATACCTATGTATGAAGGATTCGCAAATATTTTTGCAAATCCTTAACATTCCTTAATTGCGATTAGCAAATTGCGATTCGCAATTAAGGAATGACTTCCCATTAATTCCTATGGGCCAAGAGGTCCATAGGAATGAATGGGATTGCATTCGCAATTTGCGAGTACCAGATAGGTACTCGCAAATTGCGCATGCAATTTGCAAGGATGATAGGAGGCAAGAGGCCACCCTGATGCACCCCAATACAGGTAAGTGTGCACATGTGGCGCACATACATGCACTAGGGGCATGTTTGTGCGCCACATGGCACTTAAAAAAATGTAAAAAAGAGCATTTTTCTTAGGATTTGCAAATTACCACCAACTTGAAGTTGGTGGTAATTTGCAAATCCTTAAAGCAGAGTCTCAATTTTTCCATGCTTCCTGCATAGCATTGAGCGAATCGCAAATTGCGAGTCCCTAAATGCATTTACAAAATAGGTAATTGCGATTACCTATTTTGTTAATTTGCATTTGGGTTGAGGCATCCCAAATGCCAAAATACCTGTCACAAAGGGGCAGATTCTGCGAATCAGCCCCTTTGTGACCGGTATTTCGGTTGATGCATGTACCCCTTAGTGAATTTTTCAAACAATACAATGTTATCCTATGGGAGGAAACATAATCAGCAAAATACAGGTAAGTAAACGATTTACGATATTGAGCTTTTGGGTGAAGAATCAGTACCAGGCAAGGTTCAGGTAAGTGACAGAAACTGTACCACCAGCGACATTGGGGCGAATGAGTGCAGAGGTCAAAGTCACGATCTGGTACTAATGTTATCCAAAGGAGAAAGGGGGCAATCAAAGTGGTACTACTTACATGTAAGTAGAACGGTTTGGTAACACAGTCTCCATAGGTTAAGGTAATCACAGTGGGGGCCACAAGGCAGCACCAAACTTACACCCTCAGCTGCACAGGGGTTGCCACGTGCAGAGTGCCAACACAGCGTTGGGTGCCCAATGCAAAAAGATGAAGAATCTCGAAGTTGGAAAAAGGCTGCAGGCTCAAGTCAGGAGGCTGGACGAACAAAACCTTCAGCTGCACAGTTAAGTTGAGATTTGCTGGTTCGTCGGGACACCATCAGTTGATCTCCCCAAGGTCCAGGGGCTCCGGGAGCAGGGGTGTCCTTCGGTGTCGGAAACTAGCTTACTGGTACAGGTTACGGTTGGGAGAGTCGCCGTGTAGTGGCTTTAGGCATCGATGTGGAGTCCGGCAGGGGTCAACCCATGGTGGACTCTTGCTTTAAATAGCTGACAATCTGTGCTGGACTGGTGGGCCACTGGATTTTGGGCTGTGGGCATCGGCTGCCGAGGTAGTCAGTTTCGCTGTTGTGGAGGCATAGCACTTTGTCTTTGAAGTTTTTTCTGCACAGGTATGCTGTTCACAGGAGATTAGGAGTCTTTTTAAGAGGTAGGCTGTACTCCCAGGGATCTGCAGATGGCTGGACTGCAGGACAAGTTGCTCTTCTTTAGCAGGGTCTTTGAGGGTTGCAGTCAGACCGGCAGGGCTGTGTTCAAGTCAGTTGATATTGTCAGTCTTCGCTGTTGCACGGCTCTTTATTGTCCTCTTTTTCATAGTTTGTCTGTAATCTAAGGATTAATGTTGAGAGGTGCCCCTAAATACTAATTTTATGGGTGTTACAGGGGTCAGAAGGTAGTATCCAATGGGCTACCTCCCTTTATGGTGCCCACAGCCTTGGTATGTAGACTCCCTCTGGGGATGGGACATATGCATAACTCTATTGCCTCTAGTCCTCCAAAACAATATGAAGAATTCTCAAATAAGGGGGTACTTCAGCGCAGGGCATTTTTGAGGGGTTCCTGACTGAGAGGGGACACACCTCTTGCTTATAATTTTTCCATCAACATTGCCGCCAAAAATGGGGCTTGGTTGGGGGGGGGTGGGCATCCCCACTAGCTAGAGAGGCCTTTGTCAGCATTTGAGGCTCACCACCTTTCTATGCTGTTCCTGCTTGGGGGTAGATGGGAAACACCTCCACCCAGAGTAAGTTTTGTATCTGACCCACAAGAGAAAAAGGCTCCTATCTGTCGCGATTGAAAGCAGCGCAAGAACATGCACGCGCCACTAACCTGACTCTGGGGACCAGCAGAGACGAGAAGATGGTAGTCCTCACGACTTCTCCCCACACAGACACCAAACCATGGGAATGCCACCAAGGTCTGAGAGTATAAGGAAAGAGGTCGCGAGGTGGATTGGCAAATGACGTCTGGGGTTTCACAGTACTCTCTGTTCAGGATTACACAGGACAATACTGGTACTGTCGCACTGCAAGAGGAGAAGAAGACAGAGGACAGGCTATAAGTACCACTGCTGTGACACTTTCCCTCAATTCCCCCCTGTCACTGAACTCACCGTCTTCCCTCTTATTACAATCCAAAAATGGATCCGGAAGACTAGGTAAGAGAGGGTTATTCGAATGGACGAGAAGTTGACTCCACTTCCCACTGTCCACATCCACTTCTACTCTTCGTTTGATAAAGCAGCAGTATCTCTAATCCAAGACGTTACTACGGCACGTCTCGTACAAACCACAATACTTCTTGTGGCAAAGAAAGAGGAAAAGAAAGCACTCCTGGAAATCACAAGCAAGGTACGAATCAGATCTCAACCGGCAAGTACTAGTAAACAGAAAAACAAGTAGGAGGCGAGCCCGCACTCCTTTGGAATACTTGCAGTTTCGGAACGCAACTAGTACCGATAGATCAGACACTGACCACGCAGGCTCTTCGTCGTCGGGCAGCAAACACTGACCACGCAGGCTTTTCGTCGACAGGCAGCAAACACTGACCACGCAGGCTTTTCGTCGACGGGCAGCAAACACTGACCACGCAGGCTTTTCGTCGACGGGCAGCAAACACTGACCACGCAGGCTCTTCGTCGTCGGGCAGCAACACAGGAAACAGGCGACTGGCTCAGAAACAACATTGACAAGCACCATTCTGGTAAATGGGAGGGGGCTATATAGATTCCGCCCATATTCCTGATCTCTGGCGCCGCACGGCCTTCTGGTACATGTAGTTCCTCCGTGAGGGACGCCCAACAAGGATACGCTTTCTCCTCATTGCGCCTGCATGCGCGATCGCTACACTATCTCACGGGGTGAGAACCATGTCTAGAGGTAGCAGGCTGGTGGGGACCAGGCAGGTACCCACTAGCAAGTTTGTAGGATTTCAGGGGGCACCTTTGAGGTGCCCTCTGCGTGCATTTCTCAATACATCCAACGCTGGCATCAGTGTGGGTTTATTAAGCTGAGATGTTTAGTACCAAACATCTTGGAATTCACTGTACTTATAATGTTTAAGGATGGACTTAGACACTATAGGGGCATAACTTATCATGCAGTTATACCCTCACTTGAGATTTAGTGCACCCTGCCTTAGGATCTGCTGTAGGGGTGACTTACCTATGCCTTAAGCAGTGCTGGTAGGCCTAGCACACAGGAATGTGTGCTAGGTCGACTCTTCACTTTTATCTTCACTCTTCACTTTTATCTTCACCAAAACATGCAGGCTGCAGTGGCAGCATGCTTGTGTTTGGTGAGGGATCTCTTAGGTTGGCACATTGCATGCTGCAGCCCTTAGGGACCCTCTCTAGTCACAAGGCCCTTTGTACCCTGGTACCTTTTCCAAGGGACTTATATGTAGGTCAGAGGTGTGCCAATTGTGGAAAACAAGTATAGTTTTGGGAAAGAACACAGGCACTGGGATCCTGATTATCCGGAACCCAGTACACACTCAGCCAAAGATGCATCAGAGTCACGCAAAAAGTGGGGATGGGGGGGGGGGGTAACCATATCAAAAGGCGTACTTTCCTACACAACGGATGTCCCTTCCGGTGCCAACAACGTCACGCAGAGCTGACCGATGCTACCTACTGGTCTGCAGGAGTACTGCTCAGGAAAAATCTTCCAGATCCAGTCTGCCTGGAATATATCAAGGGAAAGGAATCTGCAGCTAGTTATTGTCTCTGCCAGATGAGGCATTACTGAAGGTAAGTAACTTGTTCGACAATGTCAAAGACTATTGCTTGAAACCAATCAATCAAAATGAGGCAATACAAGTACCTAATTGGTGTGATGGCATCATGTATAGGTGTCATTGTGTTTTGCAGGCCTCGTATGAGATCTGTTCAGCAAGACCTGGATTCACAATGGAAACAGGTAGAAGGCTCATCGGAAATCTGCATCACAAGGCACTTGAAAGACACTCTGATCTGGTGGCGAATTCTAGAAAACCTAACTGCAGATCTCTCTGTCCTACCAATAACAGAAATGTTATTACTTACCATGTATTCGTCCAGGGACAGGTGGGAAGCCCACCTGCAAGAGGCCTTTGAACAGATGCATAGAAGAAGTTCCACATCAGTGTGTTGGAACTCCGCGCCAGAAGATTGTGTTTACTAGCATTCCTTCCCTGGTTGACAGGTCAGCAAGTCCTAGTCATTACAGACAACACAACGTGCATTTTCTACATAGTCAAACAAGGAGGAACCCTGTCCATGATCCTTTCAGAAGAAGCCGAGCTGCTACTGGGCCATTTCTCACAGGATAGACATCGCTGTGGAACATCTGTGAGGCTGCCATAACGATCATGTGGATGCACTCAGCTTGCAAATGACGGATTGCCACGAGTGAAAACTAGAACAGAAACAGGTGGATTACATTTTCAATCAATGGGGTCCCCGCACAATCGACCACTCTGTACAACAGGAAATGCCTGTGCTTGACAAGCAGGTTCCGACATCCAGGGTTGAATGGTAATGCTCTTTCCAAGCAGTGGATTCAAGATAGTTGCCTAGACCTTTTCTCCTGATCCCCAGGGTACTGAAGAAGGCAAAGGTAGAACATCACACTCCGATAATCATTGCTCGACTTGGCCTCGCCAGTGGTACAGCGAGCTGCTGCAGTTGTCAGTACGTTCAGCCGTTCCTTTGATGGACCATCCAAGGATGTTGTCCAGACATCATGGAGATATTCTCCACCACGATTCCAAGATGCTGAACTTGACCGCATGGTACTTGACCACCTATAATTTGGCCATTCGGGTCTTTCAACAGTGTAAACAGATTCCAGCACAGGCCCGAGCTGCAGCAACCAATCAGATTTACAAAGCTAAATGGAAATTTTTCTATGTCTGGTGTAGGAATAATGGTCATCATCCGTTTCAAACATTTGACATCCTGCCATATGTGTTAAGTGTAGGAAAGTAGGATCTACCCCCACTTTTTGCTGGTGTCAGTATGTTTTCTTTTTGCTAGTCTATCTGGGATCCTGCTAACCAGGACCCCAGTCACTGTGCTTCCTCCCTAAATTTGACTATGGTAAGTCATTTTGTGCCGCCACAATTGGCTACTGGTGTACCCTTATAAGTCCCTAGTATATGGTACTGAGGTACCCAGGGCATAAGTACACGAGGGGTCTCCCAGAGGCTATACATGAATTAGGCCACCCCTGAGAGACCACTCAAACTGTGACTATAGGCCTGCCATTGCAGCCTGTGTAAGCTGGTACTAGCACCACTTACAACAGATCTACAGTTTCTTATATCTGAAGCAACTACACCTAAAACCTATAAGTCACTCCTAAGGCAGGCCTTTCAATGCTGAAGGCAGAGTCTGGGTTACAAATGTGAGGGTGCATGAGCAGGACACACCTACAAACACAGGAGTCGATTCTCCAGGCTTTGTAAGTGCGGTCAACCATTTTGATACATAAGGTGGCCATCTGTCTCTACGCGATGGCTAACTATATAGTGGCTGTGCCGAACCTGAGCATGTTTGGTATCAAATATATTGGAATCATACCCCAATTCCGTTACCAGGGTTGGAGGTATGATTCCATGCACCAGGGGGCTCCTCAGGGAATCCCCCAATACTCTCGGTAACAGCCTTTCAGGGTCTGCTAGCAAGCTAGTGCTGCTGCCGACCACAGACATGGTTCTGCCCTTCTGCTGCTGAGCTAAGCTCGAGCAGGAAATGGTAGAACAATAGGTTTTTTTGTCACAAGATGGTGTGACCACCTCCCAGACAGGACTTAGGGCCATATGTATCAAAGCACTAATGCGTTCGCAAACGCCAAAATTCGCAGAAATCTGTGTGCAAAATAAGGAATCGCAAAATTTGGGATTCCTTATTTTGCGGTTGCACTTAAGGAATCGCAAATTTTGAGATTCCTTAAATGCAATGTAAGAAGCACAAAAAAATGCAAATTGGCCTTAAGGAATCGCAAATTACCACCAACTTCAAGTAGGTGGTAATTTGCGAATTCCTTGAAAAATTCACTTTTTTTTTTGCATTTTTCAAAGTTCATTGTGAAGCACATAAATGCCCTTAGGGCATGTGTGTGCACCACAAGTGCACCCGAGCTTATTTCAGGGGTGCAACAGGGTATCCTTTGGACACCCCTGCACCCTTGAAATTATTCTCAATTTGCCATTCTCAAATTGCGAATCGCAAATTGAGACTAACTTCCCATTCATTCCTATGGGCCTCCTGGCCCATAGAAATGAATGGGAAAGTATTCCTTGATTGCGATTCGCAATTTGATAATCGCAATTAAGGAATACTAAGAAATCGCAAAAAAAATGCGATTTTGTACATACATCCCTATTTGCGATTCTCAAATAGCGATTTCTAAAAAATCGCTATTTGAGAATCGCAAATCAGGTTGTTGATACATATGGCCCTTAGTGTATTGGGCTGGGGTGGGGGGAGTGGCGCCTGGCAGCGCCACCAGACTACTTTGAATGGCACATTTTGTGCCCACCTTGCATACTCTAGTTTAAGCTAGTTCAGGGAGACCTTGACGCTCGCTCTGGCGCTAAACCGGACAAAGGACATGGGAGTATCCTCCCCTCTGTCCAGCCATTCCTCTAGGAGGAACACCAGAGTCATCCTAACCCCTTTCTTAGGGCATAACAGGGCTCACATGTGGGTAGGTCCTTAGATTCGTCACGGGACAAGACTCAAGCCTGAAACCCCGTCACCCGTCGACCGTCTGGACACTTGGACTTCGCTGGACTTCACCTCGAACCAAGACTGCATCAAGGAAGACTCCTGCTGCTCCTGGTCTTACTGTTCTGCAAGTCATCTTTGTCATCTGTGCTTCTTCCAGGATCTTCAACAGAGCTGTGGGCATCAAGGACACCCGAAATAATCTCCCTTGTAGTGAAGTAGTCGCGCCCCTGCATTTGCACGCACCGCAACGAAGCTGACCGGTCTGCTTCTACTGATGTCCCACGGACTTTGAAAGGTTCAGCAACATAGTTGGTGGTTCTTCAACTCCCTCAAGGCCTGACCTGTCCTCTCTGCAATTTTGAGGCCAGTATCCCTCGTCAGAACCGCTGGGACTGAACCTATGTGCATCGCTTCAACTTGCTGTTGCCAAGGCTTGTAGGCTCTGCACTCCAGAGATGGTCGGGCGACAGGAAGTCTCCAGCATCTCTTCCTGCCAAGATCATCGTTCTCACCGCATCCTCTGCATCGTGGGCGTTCATATTTGGTGAGCTGCTCGAGGTCCTCTTGCAACTCCTGTACCTTGGTCTGTGGGTCTTCTCGAGGGTTTTCTCTTGCTTCAGTGGGCTCCCCTGCATGCTGCATGCACAGGGCCGGCTCGGATTCTCCTGCGCTTGGTGAGTCCCTTCGTGTTGCTCCTTCATCGTTTTCCACGCCTGGTGTAGCTGCCTAGGCTTGTTGGTGCTCCCACCAGACACTGACCCCCTGGTTCTCGACTTCCGACGTGGCACAGCATGTGCACGGCTCCTGGTTTTCCTCAGCATCACCTGGTCCTTACAACTGCAGCGGCAAGGTCACTTTCATTACTCCTGCATCTTTCTACATCGGTGGGAATTGCTCTTCTGTGCCTCCTGGTTACCTCCAAGTGGCATAGACTCTGTCCCTTCTCCTTGCTGGTTCTTCTCTTCAAGAATCCACCTTTGGATTCCACCAGACTCTTGCACCGTCCTCGCCAGCGGCATCTTTACTGAAGTCCTCCATTGTGGTCTAGGGCGGTTCCCTACGTCACTTCACAGCTATGCACTCTGCAACTCTGGTGTAGGTATCCTGGTTCCTGTAGTATCCACCGGTGGGGTGACTCTCCACCCTTCTGTCTAACCCAGGGTTTCTTCAGGGTCCACTAGGAAGGGTCCTTCTTCTTCAAACCTGCAATTGTGACTTTCGCTTTGACTTCTATTGAATACACTGCTTTGTTTCCACTCTGCACACAGCCTCCATGGGTTTCCTGGGTACTTACCTTGTGTGGTTTCTTCTGTCCCCAGCTCTTCTGAATCTTCTGGTCCAAGTACTGACTTTAGCCGCAGTTTGCATTCCACTTTCTTAGTATGTGGTTTGATCTCCCCCGAGAGACCACTGTTTATTGTGTTTACTTCCCTCATGCAATTGAAGTATGGTTGTGTATTTATGTTGATATCTCTGGGTAGGAGATATACCAATGTTTTAGTGAGTGCTGTTTAATAAATAGACACATTTTTATAACTACACTGTGTGGTTCTTTTTCGTGTAACCTACACTACCCGATTAGATCTGGTTAAACTAGCGGTTTAACACACATTCTGGACTAAGCCTGAAGGCTGCTCTCCACAGCTGCCAATTAGAGAGCTTTCTAAGGTTGTCTTAGACCACTAAAACCACCATAAGGGTTGTCTGGATTAGTGCAAAGGGCTTCACTTAAATAAGTGTGCAGCATATGCTAAGCTAGCCTCCTACATTAAGCTTGGCCATAAGTGGTCTGAAGTATTCTTCAGTCGGGGTCCAACTGGCTGCAATATCGAGATTCAGAAGGACTGACAGTCCAACTTCTACTTCGTTTTCCCAAAGGATAATTAAACAGTTCATGAACTGACTTTTTAGAGAATTTCCCCCTTTTCAGTATCTTGCAGTTCCATGGGAACTAATACAGTCCTTAGTCAGCTAATGTGACCTCCTTTTGAGCCTATACAATAGAGTACATTTTAAATGTGTTTCATGGAAGATAGCACTATTCCTGGCTATGACATCCGCTAGGAGAGTGGGAGATATTCAGGCATTCACCATCAGAGAACCTTTTCTAAGGTTCACTAAGGACAAAGCGACACTCAGAACCAATCCTAAATTCATTCATAAGGTGCCTACCGACTTCCATTTGAATTATAATTAGATTCTTCTTTCCTGATCCATCTTCACCACCCGAAAGATCAGTGCACTCTGTAGACTTGCTGTGGGAGTGCAGGCTTGATAAACAGGCGTAGAGGCTGCAATAACGGTTTAGAAAGGGGTTTATTGATAACAGAATGGGATGGAACAGGTTGGTCAAGGGTTTGTTCTTAGATGATTCTTGGGACGAGCTGGAAGCAGGGTTTGGTAAAGATGTTTGTTTCCCGGCTTGCTCTTCCGGACTGGAATGGTCTCTCCGGAGGCTCATAGAAGAACGAAAGAAATAATAGGGGAACCGTCAGAATGATGTTTCAGTATGTTAAGAGTTTCTTGCCCATCACCACACCGTTGTGCTTTCTCTGTATTGCCCAGCTTTCTTATAGTGATAGGGTTGTCAGGATTATGCCTTTCTTTTAAGTGACTACGACTGGTAATTAACGTGTATTCACGTGCAGGGCTTTGTCGAGGGTATACTGTGCAGAAACATGCAGGGTTTCAAGGGAACAGGGTGCCCGACTATCAACATTCAGTGTTCTGCCCTCCCTTTATGCCCTTTACTCCAACCCCTCCCTCCCTTTCGTACATTGGTGACCCCGAGCCAGTTACACTCACCGGCTCCCGCCGTAACTCTCCTGATTCAGAAAAGGAGGTGGTGATGAACAGAGTGCCTGAATTAAGCAGACCACTCTTACCCAGTCCAAAGATCAGGGCTTGATCCATCACCGTTTTTTAGCTCACTGCACCATCCCAGCTCAGAACTTGGCTATATGCAAATTAGTCTGTTCCTGTCTCCTTTCTGGTGAAGAATTGGCTTGGTAGTTTGGTCTGCCCTGTTCCCATGATGCACTGGGCCAGGGACAGACTAATTTGCATATAGCCAGGTTCTGAGCTGGGATGGGGCAGTGAGCTAAATAACGGTGATGGATCAAGCCCTGATCTTTGGACTGGGTAAGAGTGGTCTGCTTAATTCAGACACTCTGTTCATCACCACCCCCTTTTCTGTAACTCTCCTGAGTCACGGCCGCCTTCCAGCCTCCTCCGGACACCACCAGTCCTCCGACCAGCTTTCCTCTTCGTCCTCCGGTCTGGAGTCCTCCGAATCGGGTCCTGCGTCTTCTGGGTCTCCACCGGGTCCCGCGTCTTCAGTCCAACCGGGTCCCGCGTCTTCAGTCCAACCGGGTCCCGCGTCTTCTCTTTCCTCTTCCTCGGTGCTCTGGCGTCCTGTTCCTCCTTCCACGCTCACACAACCTGAACTCTCACCCTGCGCGCATTTGAGTGGTTCGTGCTCGTCTCTTCCGGGGCACGGGGGCGGAACTTCCAGGTCCTGCCGGTGTACAGCGTTCTCCTGTGAAAACACAGGAGATGAATAGGGACGTGGTGGCCATATTCGTGACTGTGATCCCCCTTGTCTCCGGGTAAGTACGGGGTCCTTCTCACACCCCTTTCCCTTGCTGTCCTTCTACTAGAGATTCTATCTTGGGGATGTCTAGACAAATAATCTGCATTTCCTTGGTCTTTCCCTTTTCTATGTCTAGTAAGAAACCTGTAGGGTTGTAAGGAGAGAAACCATCTCAGGACTCTTTCGTTGTGTCCCTTGTTCCTTGCTAGCCACTCTAGAGGGGCGTGATCCGTAAAAAGGATATACTCTCTTCCCTCCAAATAATACCTTAGGGTTTCTATGGCCCACTTGATAGCAAGGGCCTCTTTTTCAATTGTAGCATAATTCCTTTCTCGAGGAAAGAGTTTGCGGCTTATGTACAAGATTGGTTTTTCTCCTTGAGGAGTTTCCTGGGACAAGACGGCTCCTAAGCCTAGGTCTGACGCGTCTGTTTGTAATATAAAAGGACTGGAATAGTCAGGACTGATCAGAACTGAGTCGGAAGTCAAGGAATTTTTTAAGGACTCAAAGGAGTGTACCACCTTATCAGGAGGGGATCTCAATATCTCTTCCGTTTGGACATTTTTCTGCAGGAGATCAGTTAGAAGGGCAGCTGTTTGTGAGAACCCTGGGATGAACCTGCGATAATAACCCAATAATCCCAGGAAAGCTCTCAGGTCCTTTTTCGTTCGGGGTAAAGGTATTTGGGAAATGGCTGATATTTTGGATGTCTGAGGTCTTATGACTCCTTCACCTAGAAGGTATCCTAGGTACCTAACTGTTTGTGCAGCCAAATGACTCTTGGATGGGTTAATTTTCAATCCATGAACTCCTAGGGTTTTTACCACTTGGGAAAGGTGGAGCAAATGTTGATCCCATGTTTCACTGTATATCACGATATCATCAATGTAGGCCTCAGCATAAGCCTCGTGGGGTTTCATTATCATGTTCATGGCCCGTTGGAACGTTGCAGGTGCTCCATGTAAGCCAAAGGGTAACATTTTAAATTGAAATAACCCATCTGGGGTAGAAAAGGCGTTTTTTTCTCTGTCTTCTATATTTAGAGGAATTTGCCAGTACCCTTTGCATAAATCAAGGGTGCTAATATACTTGGCCCTTCCTATTCTTTCCACCATTTCGTCTACTCTAGGAAGGGGATATGTATCAAACTCTGAGATTTTATTTACTTCTCTAAAGTCGATACAAAACCTCACTGACCCATCTGGCTTTGGTACTAACACAATGGGCGAATTCCATTCGCTCTTAGATGGTTCTATGATGTCCATTTGTAACATCTTCTGTACCTCTTCCTTGATAACCTGCCGGCGGGATTCAGGTATACGATATGGTCTTAATCTAACTCGTTTACCTGGAGGGGTCCGTATTGTGTGTTCAATAACACTAGTCTTCCCTGGAGAAGTGGAGAAGACTGGAGATAGTGGTTGTAAGACCCTTGTCAGGTCACATACCAAGGCATCAGGCAATTCTGGATCAAAACACTGTCGAAACAATGGTATTTGAGGCTCTGCACTATTTACAGATACAGGAATAGGACCCTCCCATTTCTTCAGTAAATTTATGTGATAGATTTGCGAGATCTTTTTCTGGGAGTCTGTTTCTATTCTATAGGTCACTGGGGTTACCTGTTGAATTACTTTATATGGACCCTGCCACTGCCCCAATAGCTTTTGATCTGAGGTAGCCATCATGAGTAATACAAGATCCCCTACTTGGAAAGACCTAGGTTTGGTCCCTTTGTCGTATTGCTTTTTCTGGGCAATCTGGGCATTCTCCAGGTTGTTCCTAACAATATTTCGGATTTGTCGCAAATGAGTTTTCAGGTTAGAGACATACTCATGAAGTGGTTTTGTGTCATCTAGTTCCATTTCCCATTGTTCCTTGGCCATATCTAGAAGGGTACGAGGTTTGTGACCATACAATAACTCGAAAGCGGAATATCCAGTACTTCTGATAGATACATCTGCCGTGTGGATTCCTCACCTTGTGAATATCCCCCTTGCGCCAGCAACGTTCGGAAATTTTCTTCGTAGTACGCCGACGTGGGCGACGTCACAGGAGCACAGCATCGCGCGCGACTCCGTCTGACGTCACCGACCCCATATCAGGCCCACGCCGGCGTGATGACGTCAGTTCCCTTTTTTCCGCGTCTTCGACGCTAACGGTTTTCGGGATCTTCTGCGATACTTAGTATCTTTCTGTTAATTAATTGCCACTGTTTCTCTCTTAAGACTTGATTCTTCTCCGAAGATGTCGTCGAGGAAAACAGGCTTTAAGCCATGTAGGTCTTGTGCCCGCACGATGTCCATCACTGACCCACATAAGGATTGTTTGTGGTGTCTTGGTTCGAGTCACGACGTCAAGAACTGCAATTCCTGTTTTAAGATGAATCCAAAGGCGCTTCGAGAGCGTGAAGCTAAATTACTTTTGGCAAAAGTAAAACAGGATTCTGGTCGTTATTCGAGATCGACGTCACGAAGATCGAAGTCGAAGCAAAGGTCTCGATCGAAGTCGGGATCGGCGTCGAGGTCCAGAGCGGGTTCGAGATCTGGAGAGGAGTCGAGATCTAAAGCGAAGTCAAAATCCAGAGAAAGATCTAGATCTAGATCTAAATCGGCTTCAGGTCACGCTTCGAGCTCCTCGAGGAGAAAGCATAAGAGGAGGAAGCACAGTTCGAAACATCATTCGGAGAAGGAATCCTCTGATTCGAAGAGAAGGTCTCACAAACATCGTAAAGACTTTGTCTCTCCTTCGCCTGCTTTATCAAAAGAAGGTTCTCCAGCCCCGGAGCCGGAGCCGGAACCGGATCCGGATCCGATATCCTCGGAGCATGAAGAGGGAGAAGAGGTGATTCCTCTAGAACCGGCTCCAGCGGAGTCTCCTGTGGACCCGGAAGGTCAGAGTGAGAATGTGTCGGGACGGCCTCCATTGGAACATCCGGTAGGTCCGTACCCTCCCTTTCCTGGTCCTGGACAGGATCCCTCGCATTTTCTAAATGCGATGTTTGGAGTATATTCTAGGGCAATGTACCCCACTGGAGCGCCTGTTGGTCCCATGGGTCCATTATCGTACAATCTGGGTATTCCTCAGTCGTACGCCCCGGCTCCATTTATGCCTTTCATGCCGGCGCCTCTTCCACCATGGCTCGGTACGGCTCCACCGAGGTCTTCGACTCCGCATGCGGCTTCGCCGACTCCGGATCGACCTCGCAGTCGAGATCGAGGTACCACACCTGTTCATGACTCTCGTCCTGCTGCTCCGGCTCCTCGATCGACGTCGGAACCGGCTCCGTCGGAGTCGTTACCGGATCCGTCGACTTCGATTCGATTGGAGTGGTCGAGGCGAAGAGCTCAGCGTCTTCTCGAGCAAAAGGATGATGAAAGTTCTGATGTGGAAGAGGGCGAGCTTCCTGATCATGATGATGATTTCGATGAGCTTCGGGATGCTAGTGGTCTGGAACTCTCTCCCGAGTGGGGTCTGCCTTCGACTTCTGATACTCCGTCTAGGGACGTGGCTCCCTATCACGTGGTTATTAGGAAGGCTGCTGACCTTCTTAATTTAAAGTTGCCCACAGTGGAGTACAAGCCCAACATCCTCACTGAAGTCTTGCATTCTCCTTCTTCAATTGTTGAGCCTACACTGCCATTTACTGATGCCTTGACGGATCCAATAAAGGAGATTTGGAAGAGGCCATTATCTGCTCCTGCAGTTTCAAGAGTTATTGCAAGGCGCTATAGAGTGGCTCCTGATGACCCGGCATTTCTTTCTACGCATCCATCTCCGGAAAGTCTTGTGATTCAGGCGGCTTGCTCTAATAGGGCTGCAGGCTCTTTCCCTCAGGTGCCAGCTGACAAAGAGTCTAAGAAATTAGATCAGTCTGCGAAGAAGACTTTCTCTTCTGGGAGCATGGCTCTTAAGTCATCAAATGCTACTTGCCTTTTAGGTAGATATGTGCATGCTCTAATGGACTCAGTGAAGCAATTGTCATCAAAACTTCCTGAGGAGGATAAGAAGAACTTTAATGAAGTGGTCTCTGACACTCAGGCTGCTGCCCGCATGGTCATTCAGAGCGGCATGGACACTGTGGATTCTGTTGCTAGAATTATGGGTTCATCCATTGCGACCAGGAGAGCCGCATGGTTAAAGTCTTCAGATTTCTCTGCGGATGTGCAGTCTACATTGCTGGACTTACCCTTTGAAGGAACTGGCCTTTTTGGTAAGAAGGCTGATGTAGCCTTGGAAAGGTTTAAGGACAGCCGTGCCACCGCAAGATCTTTGGGTCTGCAGATGAGAGGGTCGACGACTAGAAAATTCAAAGGATTTGGAAAATCTTCTTTTCGTCCCTTCAAGCAGGGTCAACAACAACAGCAGCAGCAGCAGCAGAACCCTCTATATAGATCCTATAGAGGTAGACAGAGGGGTCGTGGACGTGGACGTCAAGTCTCCTCTTCCTCCACTTCCTCCAATAATGCCCAACCCCCACCCGCATCAGCAAAGCAGCCCTAGATCCACCATTCTGGATCATGTAGGGCCAGTAGGGGGTCGGCTTACTCATTTTCTACGAGATTGGGAATCGGTTACATCAGATCTTTGGGTTCTCAATCTCGTAGAGAATGGGTATGCACTTCCTTTTCAGGAGTTCCCTCCCAATTACCCTCCTTGCCAAGGTTATTGTTCGGAGGACCACCTGCTTCTCCTGCAGGAGGAAGTCCTGGCACTGTTTCGAAAGGGTGCGATAGAGGTGGTTCCAGAGCAGGAGAGGGGTCAAGGATGCTACTCCCGGTATTTCTTGATTCCCAAGAAGGATGGCAGGCTTCGGCCGATCCTGGATCTCAGGGTTTTGAACCTCTATCTCAAGCAGGAGAAGTTCAAAATGCTCACCCTTGCTCAGGTTCTTCTTGCGCTGATGGAAGAAGACTGGATGGTGTCAATCGACTTGCAGGATGCGTATTTTCACATCCCAATCCTGAAGTCGCACAGGAAGTATCTCCGTTTTACGGTGGGATCGCAGCACTACCAGTTTGCGGTTCTTCCCTTTGGACTTACTACTGCGCCTCGAGTTTTCACCAAGGTGATGGCAGTGGTGGCTGCGCATCTCAGAAGGTCAGGGATTCCTGTATTCCCTTATCTAGACGACTGGCTGATCAAAGCAGAGTCGCCGGAGATGGTGCTCCATCATCTGCAAGAGACAACTCAGTTGTTACACAGGTTGGGTTTTTCGATAAACGTACCCAAGTCTCACCTGGTGCCCTCCCAGCGCAACCTGTTCATAGGTGCGGTACTGGACACTTCTGTATGTCGTGCATTCCCTCCACCTTAAAGGATTCACGACATTCAGGAGATGATTCCTTTATTCTACAATGGAGCGGTTGTTCCGGTCCTGAAGGTCCTTCGTCTGCTCGGTCTGATGGCTTCTTGCATTCTGTTGGTCAGTCATGCACGCTGGCACATGAGGGCACTCCAGTGGTGCCTCCGCAGGCAGTGGTATCAGCACAACGGAGATCTCAGGGAGTCAGTGAAGATCTCCAGAGAAGCTGCAGCGGATCTGTCTTGGTGGGGCGTGGAAGGCAATCTGTCGCAAGGAAAGCCTTTTCAACTGCCTCCATCAGTGGCCACAGTGATAACGGATGCATCCACTCTCGGGTGGGGTGCTCATCTGGGAGACCTGGAGGTCAAAGGTCTTTGGTCTCCGGAAGAAAGGTTGTCTCACATCAACCTTCTGGAATTGAGGGCGATACGTTTGGCGCTCAAGGCCTTCCTCCCTTCCCTTCGCGGTCGTTCGGTTCAAGTCCTAACGGACAACACGACTGCGATGTGGTACATCAACAAGCAGGGAGGAGTAGGGTCACAGTGTCTCTGCAGAGAGGCTCTGCGTCTCTGGTCCTGGGTTCAGGACCATCAGATTTGTCTGGTGGCAAATCATCTGGCCGGAGTTCTGAACGTTCGTGCAGACAGTCTCAGTCGGCAGTTCTCTGCCGACCACGAGTGGAGGCTTCACCCGGAGGTTGTTCACGACATCTTTCGGATGTGGGGGACTCCTCGGGTGGATCTATTTGCCACTCGCGAGAATGCTCACTGCCTTTCATTCTGCAGTCTCCAGTATCCGATGCAAGGAGCATTGGGGGACGCGTTTCAGTTGAGTTGGGGAGATCAACTCCTTTACGCGTTTCCTCCCATACCTTTGATTCCTCGGGTTCTGAGGAAGATTCGTCAAGACCGGGCCCAAGTCATATTGGTCGCCCCGGATTGGCCAAGAAGGGTGTGGTACTCAGACCTTCTCCACCTCTCCTCTCACCCGCCGCTCCGTCTCCCTCACAGGGCAGACCTCCTCTCTCAAATGGGGGGGCAGGTTCTACACCCCCACCTCCAGACATTACACCTTCATGCCTGGAGATTGAACGGGGCAACTTGAGTTCTTTTTCTCTCCCTCACGAGGTGGTGGATGTCATTCTCTCTGCCAGGCGTGACACCACTAAGTCCATTTACTCCTATAGGTGGTCAAAATTTGTTTCTTGGTGCAGGGAGAGAGATGTTGACCCTTTGAAGGCTCATTTATCTAATATTTTACAGTTTGCCCTTTATCTGGCGCAGCAAGGTTTGGCTGTTGCCACGGTCAAGGGGTATCTTTCAGCCTTATCGGCGTTTCTATGTTTGCCGGATCAGCCATCTCTCTTTAAATCTCCGGTGGTTTTGAGATTCTTGAGGGGTCTCATAAATATGTTCCCTCCTACTCCTTTTGTTGTTCCTCATTGGGATTTGAATCTTGTGCTGACCTTTTTAATGGGTTCTCCCTTCGAACCCTTGCACAAGTGTCCATTGAGGCTTCTCTCTTTTAAAACGATCTTCCTCGTTGCAATCACCTCGGCAAGGAGGGTAAGTGAGCTTCAAGCTCTAAGTTCCAAACCCCCATTCCTGACCATTCATGCTGAAAGGATGGTTCTCAGGACCAGGGCTGCTTTTCTGCCTAAGGTGGTGACTCCTTTCCATCTTGGGCAGTCCATTACCCTTCCTACCTTCTATCCTCCCCCTCACCCGTCTAAGGAGGAAGAGAGACTGCACCGCCTGGACCCTAAGAGGGCGGTGTCGTTCTATCTGGACAGGACTAAAGACTTCCGGATGGACGACCAGCTGTTTGTTGGTTTTGCTGGCTGCAAGAAGGGCAGAGCGGTGCACAAGCGCACACTTTCCAGGTGGATAATCCTGTGCATCAAGATCTGCTACTCCCTTGCTGGTAAGGACCCTCCTGAGGGTATTAGAGCACATTCTACTAGAGCAAAGTCTGCAACATCTGCTTTGTCTAGGGGTGTACCTGTTGAGGATATTTGCAAGGCCGCGACTTGGGCCTCCCTCCACACTTTCGCAAAGCATTACTGCTTGGATACCGAGGTGAGGAGGGATGGCCACTTCGCGCGCTCTGTCCTCCAAGACTTCCTGGTGTAGCAGAGTGGGCACCCTCCTCCGGGAGTGGGGACTGCTGTGGGAATCTATTCACAAGGTGAGGAATCCACACGGCAGATGTATCTATCAGAAGAACAAGTTACTTACCTTCGGTAACGCTTTTTCTGGTAGATACTATATCTGCCTGTGGATTCCTCACTGACCCACCCGCCTCCCCGTTGTCCACTCTGCTATACCTGGTCTTGCTGTATATATGTTTTATACTATTGATTTAGTTCTATATGTACTGTGTACATTGTATATTTGCATATTTGCTAGCGTTGGTCCGTCCGTGTGCCTCGAAGGCACGGAAAAAAGGGCGGAACTGACGTCATCACGCCGGCGTGGGCCTTATATGGGGTCGGTGACGTCAGACGGAGTCGCGCGCGATGCCGTGCTCCTGTGACGTCGCCCACGTCGGCGTACTACGAAGAAAATTTCCGAACGTTGCTGGCGCAAGGGGGATATTCACAAGGTGAGGAATCCACAGGCAGATATAGTATCTACCAGAAAAAGCGTTACCGAAGGTAAGTAACTTGTTCTTTTCTGCTCTTTACATCTAATGGCAAATAGAGCCAAGGGAAGGATGTCTTCCCATTTGCGGGCCTCCAAATCTAACAGTTTTTTTAGGGTGGACTTGATGGTAGCGTTGTATCTTTCAACCAAACCATCTGTTTGCGGATGATAGGCTGAGGTTCGGATTTGTTTCACTCCCAGTTGAGTACAAATGTCTTTCATCATTTTAGAAATAAAGGGAGTTCCCTGGTCAGTTAGGATTTCTTTTGGAAAACCAACCCTAGAAAAAACACTAACCATAGCTTTGGCAATATTGGTTGTGTCGGGTCTGCGCAGGGGTATGGCTTCTGGAAACCGAGTAGCATAGTCTACCAGAACCAATACATACCTACACCCACTTCTGGACGGCAATAAGGGGCCAATGATATCCATTCCAACCCGACAGAAGGGCTCCTCTATGATGGGAAGGGGAAGCAATGGTACTCTTGGGGGTTGATAACGACTATGTTTTTGGCAAATCGGACATTCCCTACAGTATCTTTTGACTTGGTGATATATGCCCAGCCAATAGAACTTTTCTAGGATAGTTTTTTCTGTCTTGTCGGCCCCAAAATGGCCCCCTAACAGGTGACTATGAGCAAGATACAATACTTTCTCTCGGAATGGGGTTGGAACTAAAAACTGTGCTTGCTGGTTTGGGTTGCTTTTTCTATACAACAAACCATTTTTAATAAAGAAATAAGGACCTACATGTAAAGGATCTTCTTCATCAAGGGCCTTGTTCCATGCTTCTTGAAGGACAGGGTCATCACGCTGAGCAGCATGGAAGTTTCGGTCCGTTTCCCAGGGGTTGTCTACAGGAATGATAGGTACCACCAGGGGCTCTCTCCCTTTTTCAGCCCTTCTCTGTCTACGGCTTTTTTGGGGTTTAGACGCTGGCCATTCTTTGTCGGTGTCTGAAGAAAAAGGAGCAGAAGCTAACCAATCATTCTCAGCCAGGGAGGAGTCCTGTAACAACTGGGGTAACTTGACATAATCGTTCCCTAGGATAGCTTGTTCAGGCAACCGAGGTATCAGTCCTACCATTGAGGAAGTTCCGGAGTCCTTGGGATGTTGTACCAACACACGAGCAGTGGGGTCGGGTTTTGGGTCACTGTGAGAAGTTGGCCTGATGTGCAGTGCTCACTATTCTAGTGATCACTATATATCAGTCCAAACAACCCTTATTGATGATTGGTTGTAAGTCAACCTTATAGACCAGCTATCCTAGTAGCATGGATACGAGCAGTCTAAGGCTAAGACTCTAGAGGGCGTGTTAAGCCAGCTGTTTTACCATCACATTACCCCTTGAACACCCAGTGAAAGGACACCACACAAGTGTTATGAAAATAAACAATGTATTTATTAGAATCACAACAACCCTGTACTCTTTATGAGGACAGGGTGCTAAGCACACAACAAAACTCTTATGAAAATACTTAAGTTAGCACGTTATACACAAATGCCCGAGGGGCACGAAAAACCATATACTCTGAAAGTGGAATGCGAAATTACTAGCAGGTAAGTACAGTACTAATAGGCTTTGGAATCGCTAGGACTTGACTATGAAATCGTTAGATTACTTCTAGGAGGCCTAGGGGACTCGGGTGCAGAGTGTGCACTCTCACGCGGGATGCGGGACAAAGTCTATGGAAGCTAGTAACGCTAAAGTTAGTGTTCACGGGCGAACCCGACCTGGTAGGGAGAAAACGACAGTGGATCCTGACCCTTGGATAGTGAGGCTATGCTGGGGCACCGAAATGCCGAAGTTACCTAGCCCAGGGGCTGCAGCTGCATAGGTCTGAAAAGACGTCGGGAATCCTCGCGCCGGACAAGGAGCCTGGAAGAAGGAAGTTGCTGGCAGGCGACCAGTGAAGAAAAGTTCGATGGATCCAAGCCTAGATCAAGGAAGAAGAAAACCTGAAAGCAGAGGGGACCAAGTTCCTGAATCACTAGCCAGTGATTAAGTGGGCACCAGGATGGCACCGGGCGAAGTCACCGCAGTCAGGTGAGTGGGCGCTGCTGGGCTCTGCAGTCTCTCGGACCAGGAGGCGTTGTCGGCGACCAGGATGGAGGTGCGAGCTGTCCCACGAAGGTTCTTGCTGTCGACGTCGCTGGACCCAGGATTGGGCAACAAGTCTTGGCAAATGCAAGGCCCACGCGGTGGACCTAAAATGGCGTCTTAGCCGGACCAGGAGAGTCCAGGGTACTTCTCCGATGGAGGGAAGCAAGGGCCAGTCTGGAGCAACCAGACTAGCAGCAGTATTGTCGTCGGGCGTCGTTCGGAAGGCCACAAGCCAGCGGGCTAGTAGCCAAACAACGCGGTGAGCAGCAAAAAGCAGAAGGGCCCCTCGCCGATCGTGGAGATGCTGGGGGGCTGCTCTTCGGTGCTGGAGCTGCTCAGGGTGGGGGCTTCTCGGACCCCAAAGCACTCACCAGGAAATTACTCGGTGGGCTTGCTGTGCAGAAGTCGTGCAGTCTTGGCGATGGCCGGTCCCTCGAGGTCTCGTCGCACCCACGGTTCTCAGCTGTGCTGTAGAGGTGGGTAGAGGTCAGAGGTGCCAGGGAAGCCGGGTCTCGTCGAGCTGGGCAGTCGGATTCCGGAGGAAGGACGTGCAGCAGACCGCAGTGTTCTTAGATGGTGCCTGCGGATGCAGGGTGACTACTCCTTAGCCACAAGGGAGAATCTTGAAGAAGAAATCGTGAAGTCCTTTCGTGGAAAGTGGTATCTTGATTCCAAAGATGATCTGATTTGGAAGGGGGCCAGTCCCTACCTTTATCTGGGAAAAGGGGGCTGGCACGCGACTAAGTCCTGCCCTAGGGGTGGGACCAGGAGGGGGGTGGTTACACCCACTTCCTTGGCGGGCTTTTCCCCAGCACAGGGTCTGGAGTGTCCCTGGAACTGGTTCAAGCCAGCCTATGCACAGTGAGCACCGGGGTGCCACGTGCAGTCACCTTCCTCTGAAGCCCTGCCTACCTACAATACACAAAATCCTGTCTGGGACGGTGCTGGCACCGCCCCTGGCAGGAAACCCTTTGTCCTTATCTCCTGCTCTGGGAGGACTCCCAGCAGCAGGAGGGCAGACTTGTGTCTCGGTGGCAGCATCCATTTTGTGGATGCTAAGGCTCTGTCTGACTTTAACCGGGGTTAGGGGTTACATACATGTCGTGTCCCTCTAGAAGGGTGGAATGCTAACCCCGTCGCCAGAATTGGCGAGGGGTTAGTATTCCAATTCGTTTGACACCTTACTCGACATGTTTTGATAAAGCGATACCAGAGTTGGCATATAACCGCGAGGATTATAATGCACTTAAGAGTATATGGTATGCGATATCATGGAAACGGCTAAGGGATGGATCCCGAAAGCCGCAGACAGGCTAGGCTCATGCCAGAGCACCATCTCACACGATTCCAAGCACTCTGCCTTCAGGATTGTTAAGGCCTGCCATAGGAGTGACTGACAGGAGATCTGTGTGTCCATTTTAGGGTTAGATATAGGTATACTATATCTAAAGCAAAGGGTGAGTACACCACCTTGCCCCAGCTGTCGTGCAGCCAGTTGTGTCAGTTTAGTTAGTCAGCCCAGGGGTGGCATAATACATGCTTCAGCCCCTGGGAGACTTCTGGGTACACCTCAGCCCTGGGTACAGGGACTTGGAGAGGGCCCAGTGCCAATTCAGTACCTGAGTACAATTTGGATAGAGAGAACAGCTAGGCTGTGGGTCTGATTAGCAGGCCCACAGCCAGGGAAAGTCGTAAACCAGTGCAGCAAAAAGCAAAAATCTGGGTGATCATAGGATTGCAGACCCTACTCTCCTACAGTCACCATGTACACATTTAATGGCCACCATTCCTTCTATCGGACCAAGGTGACTACCAAGATCTTGGGGTCTGACTACGCTGTGTAAGCATCCGGTATCGGCTAATGCAGTAACAGCCTGTCTATTCAGGGACACATGGCACCTATATGGGGGTGGTTTCTTTTCTAAGGGTGAGCAAAAGTAATTACGTGCCATCCCTATTTCCATGGGTTCCTCTTTTTGGGGACAGAACCGTGCTATATGCCCTATTCCACCACATTGGAAACATTGTGGTCCTGCCATAGGGGGGCGAACAAACTGGATACTGGGTGAAGGACCACTGGGAACCAGTGCCAGGAGTTCGGGTTTCTTGACTACTGTAGGTCTCGGAGGCCTAGTAGGTACGTGTCCACCTGTTTTCCCTGAGACTTCCTCCCTTCCTTTTTGGAAGTCTTGTGCCCTATTATATGCACTGGCTATCTCCACTGCTGTTTCCAAGGTGAGATTGGCTTGCTGTCTGACACACCGTTGAATGGGAGGATGAAGGGACGTGAGATACTGTTCTAAATAAATCTTAGCCATGATCCTGTCCTTGTCAGTGGTAGCAGGCTTTAGCCAACGGTCTGCCATATCCTTTACTCTAAAGTACAAGGCACGAGGAGTTTCTTGAGGACCTTCTTTCATTTGCCTCAGTTTGAGTCTATAGGTCTCATCGTCTACTCCGAGTCTTTCTAGAATACATTTTTTTATGTCTGCATAAGGAACAGTCCCTTGTAGGGTAGCTGCCTGGTATGCCGCTTGCAAATCACCAGACAAAAGAGGTCCTAAATATTGGCCCCATTTTTCCACAGGCCAAGAAGCAGCATTAGCCATTCTCTCGAAGTTACTGAAGAAAAAATCTGGGTCTTCTCCAGCTACATATCGCTGCAATACTACGGATGGTAGTGTAGTGGGACCCCGTTGATGTCTCAGGGCCTCTGTCAGTTTACCCATGGCTGCTTCCTGGGTTTGCCCCTGTCCAGTGATGACCTGTTGTAGCTTTCCGCGATCCTCCTCCACAACGGTCAGAAAACGCTCCATGACTTTACTAAGGTGTTCCTGATTTTCGGCCATTCTTGCTAGGGCAGCCTCCATTTTGCCTTTCAATCCCACTTCTGACACAACTTGTGGGAGCGCAGGCTTGATAAACAGGCGAGGAGGCTGCAATAACGGTTTAGAAAGGGGTTTATTGATAACAGAATGGGATGGAACAGGTTGGTCAAGGGTTTGTTCTTCTTCCTCAGATGATTCTTGGGACGAGCTGGAAGCAGGGTTTGGTAAAGATGTTTGTTTCCCGGCTTGCTCTTCCGGACTGGAATGGTCTCTCCGGAGGCTCATAGAAGAACGAAAGAAATAATAAGGAAACCGTCAGAATGATGTTTCAGTATGTTAAGAGTTTCTTTCCCATCACCACACCGTTGTGCTTTCTCTGTATTTACCAGCTTTCTTTTAGTAATAGGGTTGTCAGGATTATGCCTTTCTTTTAAGTGACTACGACTGGTAATTAACGTGTATTCACGTGCAGGGCTTTGTCGAGGGTATACTGTGCAGAAACATGCAGGGTTTCAAGGGAACAGGGTGCCCGACTATCAACATTCAGTGTTCTGCCCTCCCTTTATGCCTTTTACTCCAACCCCTCCCTCCCTTTCGTACATTGGTGACCCCGAGCCAGTTACACTCACCGGCTCCCGCCGTAACTCTCCTGAGTCACGGCCGCCTTCCAGCCTCCTCCGGACACCACCAGTCCTCCGACCAGCTTTCCTCTTCGTCCTCAGGTCTGGAGTCCTCCGAATTGGGTCCTGCGTCTTCTAGGTCTTCACCGGGTCCCGCGTCTTCAGTCCAACCGGGTCCCGCGTCTTCAGTCCAACCGGGTCCCGCGTCTTCAGTCCAACCGGGTCCTGCGTCTTCAGTCCAACCGGTTCCCGCGTCTTCTCTTTGCTCTTCCTCGGTGCTCTGGCGTCCTGTTCCTCCTTCCGCGCTCACACAACCTGAACTCTCACCCTGCGCGCATTTAATTGGTTTGTGCTCGTCTCTTCCGGGGCACGGGGGCGGAACTTCCAGGTCCTGCCGGTGTACAGCGTTCTCCTGTGAAAACACAGGAGATGAATAGGGACGTGGTGGCCGTATTTGTGACTGTGATCCCCCTTGTCTCCGGGTAAGTCGGGGTCCTTCTCACACTTGCATAGATGTCTCAAATTCTATAAAGACAAAACAAAGGACATACGCACATCAGACAATCTATTTGTATCATTTGCACAACTGTGAAAAGGCCAAGCCCTGTCAAATCAGGGACTAACTAGTTATCTCTACGCCTCTATTGCTTTGTGTCATGCCAAAGCCAATCTTCCTCTCCAGGGAAGAGTGAGGGTGTATTCCACCAAGGGCATGGCTTGAACAGCAGCACTGTATGCTGGGGGCCTTTGAGAGACATCTGCCATGCAGCCACTTGGAGGAGCAGGCATATGTTCTTGAAGCATTACTGCTTAGACATGGCAGCTGAAGCTGATGAAGCAGTGGGACAGGCAGTCCTGAAAAACCTCTTTCAATAAAGGTGAGGCTGCCTACACTGTTGTAGTTAAAAATTTGTACTGCTTGCTATTCTGATTCAAGAATGTGAATATATATATATATATATATATATATATATATATATATCAAAAGAAACATTCCACTCCATCAAAGAAGAAGAGGCATGTACTCGAGGTAGGTAGGAATAGGGCCCATTTATTGTAGTTTAGGTCTCCCTCGACCCCGCATTAGCTGAGATACGCTTTTCGGCTGCGCAGCAGCCTTTATCAATCTATTTGGCGCCATCAGAGTTTCAATTTAAATAACCCTGCCCCCCATTCATGCATGAATAGGCATCGAAGACAGACTGTGTGGTTGTGACCAAATGCTGAATGCAGCTATTTGACTGGTGTAATTTAAACAGGAAATGTCACTGGTGAACCATAATAATTGCATGATAAATGAAATGACAAATGCAACACGATTATAAATATAAATAACAGGGTAATACATTATCCAAATGTTTCACCTTCAATTCAAATATAAGCTGCCTACCATTATATGCCTTGAAAAGATATGACAATATCTCTCCTGCCTAAAATAAAATAAAAGCATGTCATGATGACTGGCAGGGTTTCATTTGTTTGTTTAACATCATAGCGCAAACTCTCTATTTAAAAACAAAATGCCCATTTTGTATTGAATCAAGAAATGATTTAAAAGATGCATGCTATGAATAAAGCCATGCTGCCTATGTTTATTACAGTTCTATAGTGAGACATCATATGCTCCGATTTGAAAAAGGAAAAATATTTCGGCAGGCATAGCAAAAACAAGCTGTGACATAACTTGCAAGTGCATGTTGAATTTAACCGCACAGGAAAACACATTCAACTATAGAGAAGAGCCAATCAGCTGCCACCTCCCTCTAGAACCTTCCTGTCAGGAGCCTCAGTCCCTCAGATTTTCTACCGCATGTTGTGCTAAGGGAGTCTCCTCTGAGCTCTGCTCAGATTCTGTGTTTTTTCACTTCATTAAATAACTTGGTTGTTAAGGATTCTTTCTACTATGGATTATCTACAAATACATTCTTTAAAAAGGGTCTGGTAAGGAGCACTAAGACCAGAAAGGAGGTTTTTTATTTTCTCCAGTGACAGTGATGAGGCGTTGACCTTAACATCTAGGAGATCTCAAAAGAGAAGAAAATCTCCTCAAACTCATTCCTCAGGGGAACGTCCTGAGAAGGCCCTCAAAAAGACCACTCATGGGTCTTCTGGGCGCAGTTCTTAAAAATCTCCTCACTCTGTGGAAAAGGAGAGTAAAGGACTTGCTTTTGGAGAAAAATCATGTAAAAAAGACGACTTCTGAGCCGTCAAAATCACCTCCTCTGATCATAGGACCCTTCAGGAAGGCGTCTTCTATACCTCCTGAGGTAAAGACTAAGAAGCCAACATCGTCAACAGGATCGTCGACGAAGAAACCATCATCGTTGCCTATTACAGCCTCTTCGTCTACGATGGCCTCGTTGATTTTTATGTCCGCCTGCGAGAACTGAGGTCTGGTAATCTCGCTCTTGCTAAAATCTAACGCATAAAGAAAGTCAGATCTGAAGGCCACTCTTTTTCATACCAGGCAGCCGTTCATTGGAATCAACTCCCTTTACCTACGACCATATGGGGTTTAGGAAAAAACTGAAAATATATCTATTCAGGACTTGACTGCTCGTGTCCCGATAAGTTTCTTCTCAATAGGGGTTAGCTATCTTAGCGCCGTGATATCCCTCTGGATGAGTGTTGCGTGTTATAAGTAAATTAAATTTTATATGCGACCCTCCCTTCTTCCCGGTCACAGGATCATTGTATTGTATTCCCACACTTGTGCTTTGAAATCTAAGCTATAATGGTGAATAGGGGTGCTTAAGCTTCCACCTCATTGGCTGAGATTTGGGTTCTTTCAAATGCGGTGGGTGTGTTACTAAACATACTGTTTTGTTTCATGCCTGTGGCCTTTTTGCATTAGATACTATATGTTGTATATTTTTATTCAGTATACTGCTATTTTAATGTACCGGGGATCCCCAGCCTGACGACAGGGAATGATTCAAGCTTGTGAATGCATAAAAGATACTTGTGAGAAAGTGCTCTCTTTCTGCATGGTTGCCCCCACTTTTTGCTGAACTGCTGATGTACTTTGACTGAGTGTACCCTGGGCTCCTGCTAACCAGGTACCCAGGGCCTATGTTCTTTCCCTAAAACTGCATTGAAGACAAAACCCAATTGGCACTCTCTTGCCACAGGTCAGCCCCTGGTAAATGAACCCCAGGTACCCAGGGCAATCTGACCAGGTAAGGCCTCTAAGGGCTGCAGCACTTATTGTGCCACCCTTAGAGTCCCTGTGCCTTTACACTCACACACTGCCTTTGCAGGCTGCGTGTTTCGTTGCAGAACAAAGTGAAGAATCGACATGGCACACATCCCTGTGCACCATGCGTACAACCCACTGCCCTGTCATAGATCAGTCAACCCTCTAGCTGGGTGCACTATACCAGTAGTGAGGGTACAGGTGCATGAGCCCTGTACGTGATGACAGTACCCCTACAGTGTCTAAACCAATTCTGAGACATTGTAAGTGCAGTGCTGCCATTAACAGTATATGGTGCTGGGAGTGTGTAATTTAGAACTCCACAGTACCATAAGGGCTGCACTGAAAACTGTGAAGTTTAGTATCAAACTTCTCAGCACATTGAACCCACACTGATGCCAGTGTGCGATTTATTGAATAATGCACACAGAGGGCATCTTAGAGATGCCCCCTGAAAAACAACCCAACACTAGTGTCCAGGCTGAGAGGCTGTTTCAGCTGCCACCATCAGACATGTTTCTGTCCCCTGGGTCGAGAGCCTGCTGCTCTCGAGGGCCTGAAACAATGCACAATCTGCGACGAGGTGCTAAGCCTCCTCCCCCAGGATGAGACGGGTCCACGAAGGGGAAGCTTCCAAGGCCTGCTGCCTTTGTGAGCTTCCCCAGGTGTATTGCTGCTTGCAGGAACTGGCCCCAACCAGTTCTGACCCCCACTTTGGGTGGAAGAATCGGGGTTAATAACAAGTGAGGATGAGAGGTGTGCCCACGCTTGCTAACCCCACCCCTCAGGAGGGGGCAGCTAGGTGAAGCACATCTCTCAGTCCCACCATCTTGCTGATGGGGGGCCCCAGCCAACCAGAGTGAGGCATATGCCCTCCTCCTACTGCAGGGTGGCATAATGGGGAGTGTACCCACCCCAAAACAGAGACCCATTGGTCCCAAACTTTACTTGAAGTATGCAAAATGTGGCCTAACCCTCAGGACACTAATTATTTAATCTTGTTGTGACAAAGGTACGGGATTGTTCAAATTTTACAATACCCAGCTCGTGTGTAATCCACTTATATGCTCCAATCGTAGTGTCATTTATAAAGTGTATAAAACTACGTCAACTACCATCCAGGAAACCCACCATACATACAGTGAAAAATATGTGAAAAGCGAGAGAGAGTCCCTCACGGTAGAACCGCCAATAGGGTTGCTGGTTGGCTATTTCTAGTGTACCCAATTATCATCATAGGCAACTCTCTCTCTTATAGTGGAAAGGAAAAGACAGGAGAAGAAAAAAGAAAAAGACTAAACAACAAATAATAGTGCTTTTTCTCCACGGAAGCCAAAAGGCATTCTGGTTACTCGTGTCGTAGTGAGGTGAGACAAACAACACTTAATATTGTACACCTTAACAACCCCAGTGAGAAATAAAAAGGGTTTCTCACCATTAAAATTAAAGAGCTAGCTGGCCACTCGTAATTTTATTCTGGGCTGCACGCTCTCTAAATATAAAAGAGGTTCACACTAAACCTATTCCAGTTTAGATGTCACCAACATGTTTCGTTGCTCTATTTTGTGCAACTTCTTCAGGGCAAACGGGGGTTGTCTTCTCATGCTTCCACTTCTATATTTACAACACCTGGGGGCTGCGTCATGCCAGCGTACCTGCAACCCTCTCACTTAGGACCACCGTGTCAATTGATCACGTGTCCTTCTGAATACCATCTGCAGTCTGGTCTTTACAGCCGCTGCACACCAGCGTCGTAAAATCAACACCACCGATTGGAGCATATAAGTGGATTACACACGAGCTGGGTATTGTAAAATTTGAACAATCCTGTACCTTTGTCACAATAAGATTAGATAATTAGTGTCCTGAGGGTTAGGCCACATTTTGCATACTTCAGTTTGAGTGGGGGGCGGCCTCTTTCCCTCGTTCTCCGTTTTTTCCCCCTTGGCTCCCAGTATTTTGACCCAAACTTTACTTACCTGTAACACCCCTAAATCAAGTTTTTACGGAAATCCCCGAACTTTGCCTCCTCAGACAAGAACCAACTACAAGAAGAAGAAAAAGAAGATGGACCGAACAGCCGTGCTGAAGCTAAGAAGAGGAGGACACCCACTGACTTGGCCCCAGCCCTACCGGCCTGTCCCCACATCGAACCTGCCGAAGCAAAATTCCGGTGTGGCCTGCAGCCAGCAACCTCAAGAACCTTGAGGACCTGCCCTGCCTTCCAAAGAAAAGACTTTGTCTCCCGTGAACACCGGATTTGTTCACCACAGACTCAAGCTCCGTCGAAATCCTCGAGTCTGCACCACTTCTGCACCCGTCGTCCACGGCCCGAGTGGCCCAACACCACGAGGACGTCTCCCCGGCGATCCTGACCCGGCATCCAGAGATCCCTGACCTGCGTCAAGCCTCCAGCCGATGATAACAGCATAAATCCGGAAGGTCCCCCAGCCGCGACCAGGAGCTGGTAAGAAGATCCAACCCTAAAAGACACCCCTGCACCCGATGCCCTACGGCCTTGGGTGGCCCAACCGATGATGTCTAACCAACCCCAGCATCCCAACTTACCTTTCCAAGTGATGGTCGCTCCCAGTAGACCTTCATCACCGAGGCTGCAGCGTGTCTGCAAACCGGAGAAACCCCATTGAAAATAACAGGACGCCCTACGCCAAAACAGCACCTTGCACCTGGCCGCCCTAGTGTCGCTGAGGATGCACCTTTGGGGCTGTCTTGAACCCCCATTTGCCCTGAGCTTAAGTCCAGGAGCTTTGCTCCCACAACCTTGTGGCCCACTTGTAAGCAGCCACCAACCGGAGACCCCCTATCCCCCATTGGATAACATTGGGCTCAGCACTCCGCACCCGGCCGCCCTAGTGCAGCTGAGGGTGCTTTGATAGTGCATCCGTGGCCCTGGGGGACCCCGGAGTCTAACCCCAGAAACCCAACTCCCACAACAAAGTACTTACCTCTGAACGGATAACACTATTTTCTCCCATAGGATAACGTTGCCTGTCTTTCTATGAAAAAGTTTCTAAGTGTGGAGTTGGAAAATGTATGAAAGTCTCTAAAACTGTAACCAAATAACCAAAACGCTTTTACTTACCTGTTTACAGGAAATGTCCCATTGCAGTATCCAGGTATACTGCACTGTGTAAGAAAAGTAATCTGTAAAGATATTTACTTGACATCCCGTTGAAAAGCCAATACAAAGTATATGTACAATATTACAAAGTATTGCATTCACAGTAATTCTACTGTAACCTTACCAAAGTATATATACAACTGCCATTCAAACTGTATTATTACTGCAAATTATAAATCACTTGCCTGTGCCACGTTTTCTTGGTTCTAGGAAATAAAATAACTAAAAGAATATTTGTATACAATTGGTCTGAAGTTCAGTCTTTGACTGTGTGATATCATTTGCTGATTGAGTGTGTACAACAAATGCTTAACACTACCCTCTGATAAAGCCTCACTGCTCAAACATACTACCAGAAAAAGAGAGTAAGGCGCTATTTACTTTTACCTCTGCCTACCTTTGGGGTTCTACTTGACTCTGTTCACATATATCTAATGTTTTTATCTATACTAATATTATAAAGAGAGAGCCCAAACCTTTGAGGCGGGTAAGCTCCGGAACCACAGCGCCAACCGGAACACCCAATACAGCGTTGGAAAGGAGAGTATCAGCAGATGGACATAGGCTATACACCAACCCAACATATACATTAGAAGGGAAAAAGAACATTTGGGAAAAAGTAGTCAGTTGTGGGCGTGTGCGTTGTGCTGGAGGCGTGTGCATAGAGCGATGGGCGTGGCATTCGTCAAAACCCAACCCTGCTGAATTATACCGCTTGCGATGGTCGCTCCATTCGTCAAAACCCAACCCTGCCAAAAGCCAACCCTGCTGAATTATACCGCTTGCGATGGGCGCGGCATTAGTCAAAACCCAACCCTCCTGAATGCTACCGCTTGCGAGAAGCATTGTGCTGGGGGCGTGTGCATAGATCGATGGGGGGCGTGTGCATACAGCGATGGGCGCGGCATTTCTCAAAACAAACATAGATTCCACCGTTTGCGAGAAGCGGAAGTTGCATTTGCAATTAGACGCGAGAGTTGCATTTGGCATTGTTGGCCGTTGACGTCATGTGGTGTGTCTAAGTGGCGCTACAGCGGACAAACTCGTTCGTGGCTGCCATGTCTCATGGATCGGACACACACATTCGCATATTGCGGCAAGAACAACAAACAGAAGAGCACACGCTCAACTTCAGCGGTACCGAACGAGGGCTTCTGAGCGGACGCACAGCAAGTTTTGAAATAAATTTGCCTTGCCTATTACAACCATTGCAGAGATTCTATTTCATCCCCGGACAACGTCGGGGCAGGCAGCTAGTAGTATATACAGAGCCAGATTCCTACAATACTAATGTTGGAGAACTGGAGTTACAGGAAAGTAACTCATTTCTTATTCCACTAACTTCACTAGATTAGGGAATTTCAAATTTTATCTTGAGTGTAATGAAAATGCTGATACTGTAGGTTTGTTGGAAACTATGGATAATTTGGGATTTTCTCTACTGGTCACCAACCTCACTGTTTCGGCGAATCACACACTTGATGGTATTTTCTTGAACGGCCCATCCCTAAGCTATGTCTCCACGTTATCGCTTATTTTGTTGGATCATAAAGGGATGATTTTGAAGCTTGAATCACCAAATCGATGCTTATCCTTATTTAACTTAGGTCAACCGTGGAAAATTTGCACATGGCACAAAATGACATACTAGGAAAGTAGGATCTGCTTTCATGGTTACCCCCACTTTTCGATGGTGTCATACTGTTTTCTGACTACTCTGACTGGGATCCTACTAATCAGGTCTCCAGTCACTGAGATTCTTCCCTAAATTGGCTATTTTGGGTACCTTAGTACATTTCTAATTGGCTGCTGGTGACCCCTCGGAAGTCCCTAGTGTAGGAGAGTAGGGTCTGCAATCCTATGATCACCCAGATTTTTTGCTTTTTGCTGCACTGGTTTACGACTTTCCCTGGCTGTGGGCCTGCTAATCAGACCCACAGCCTAGCTGTTCTCTCTATCCAAATTGTACTCAGGTACTGAATTGGCACTGGGCCCTCTCCAAGTCCCTGTACCCAGGGCTGAGGTGCACCCAGAAGTCTCCCAGGGGCTGAAGCATGTATTGTGCCACCCCTGGATTGACTAACTAAAACTGACACAACTGGCTGCACGACAGCTGGGGCAAGGTGGTGTACTCACCCTTTGCTTTAGATATAGTATACCTATATCTAACCCTAAAATGGACACACAGATCTCCTATCAGTCACTCCTATGGCAGGCCTTAACAATCCTGAAGGCAGAGTGCTTGGAATCGTGTGAGATGGTGCTCTGGCATGAGCTGAGCCTGTCTGCGGCTTTCGGGATCTATCCCTTAGCCGTTTCCATGATATCGCATACCATATACTCTTAAGTGCATTATAATCCTCGCGGTTATGTGCCAACTCTGGTATCGCTTTATCAAAACATGTCGAGTAAGGTGTCATACGAATTGGAATACTAACCCCTCGCCAATTCTGGCGACGGGGTTAGCATTCCACCCTTCTAGAGGGACACGACATGTATGTAACCCCTAACCCCGGTTAAAGTCAGACAGAGCCTTAGCATCCACAAAATGGATGCTGCCACCGAGACACAAGTCTGCCCTCCTGCTGCTGGGAGTCCTCCCAGAGCAGGAGATAAGGACAAAGGGTTTCCTGCCAGGGGCGGTGCCAGCACCGTCCCAGACAGGGTTTTGTGTATTGTAGGTAGGCAGGGCTTTAGAGGAAGGTGACTGCAAGTGGCACCCCGGTGCTCACTGTGCATAGGCCGGCTGAAACCAGTTCCAGGGGCACTCCAGCCCCTGGCCTGGGGAAAGCCCGCCAAGGAAGTGGGTGTAACCACCCCCCTCCTGGTCCCACCCATAGGGCAGGACCTAGTCGCGTGCCAGCCCCCTTTTCCAAGATAAAGGTAGAGACTGGCCCCCTTCCAAATCAGATCATCTTTGAATCCTGAAACTACTTTCCCCGAAAGGAACTCAAGACTTCTTCCTAAGATTTCTCCCTTGTGACTAAGGAGTAGTCACCCTGCATCCGCAGGCACCATCTTAAGAACACTGCGGTCTGCTGCAAGTCTCTCCTCCGGATCAAGACTGCCCAGCTCGACGAGAACCGGCTTCCCTGGCACCTCTGACCTCTACCTGCATCATCAGTCACGCTGAGATTCGTGGGTGTGACGAGACCTCGAGGGACCGGCCATCTTCAAGACTGCACGACTTCTTTCCAGCAAGCCCGCCGAGTGAATTCCTGGTGAGTGCTTTGGGGTCCGAGAAGCCCCGACCCTGAGCAGCTCCAGCACCGAAGTGCAGCCCCCCAGCATCTCCACGATCTGCGTGGGGCCCTTCTGCTTTTTGGCTGCTCACCGCGTTGTTTGGCTACTAGCCCGCTGGCTTGTGGCCTTCCCGACGACGCCCGACGACATTTCTGCTGCTGGTCTGGTTGCTCCAGACTGGCCCTTGCTTCCCTCCATCGGAGAAGTACCCTGGACCCTCCTGGTCCACCCAAGACGCCATTTTAGGTCCACTGCGTGGGCCTTGCATTTGCCAAGACTTGTTGCCCAATCCTGGGTCCAGCGACGTCGACAGCAAGAACCTTCGTGGGACAGCTCGCACCTCCATCCTGGTCGCCGACAACGCCTCCTGGTCCGAGAGACTGCAGAGCCCAGCAGCGCCCACTCACCTGACTGCGGTGACTTCGCCCGGTGCCATCCTGGTGCCCACTTAATCACTGGCTAGTGATTCAAGAACTTGGTCCCCTCTGCTTTCAGGTTTTCTTCTTCCTTGATCCAGGCTTGGATCCATCGAACTTTTCTTCACTGGTCGCCTGCCAGCAACTTCCTTCTTCCAGGCTCCTGGTCCGGCAACGAGATCCCCGACGTCTTTTCAGACCTATGCAGCTGCAGCCCCTGGGCTAGGTAACTTCGGCACTTCGGTGTCCCAGCATAGCCTCACTATCCTAGGGTCAGGATCCACTGTCGTTTTCTTCCTACCAGGTCGGGTTCGCCCGTGAACACTAACTTTGCCTTTACTAGCCTCCATAGACTTTGTCCCGCATCCCGCGTGAGAGTGCACACTCTGCACCCGAGTCCCCTAGGTCTCCTAGAAGTAATCTAACGATTCCCTAGTCAAGTCCTAGCGATTCCAAAGCCTATTAGAACTGTTACTTACCTGCTAGTAATTCGCATTCCACTTTTAAAGTATATGGGTTTTCGTGCCCCTCGGGCATTTGTGTATAACGTGCTAACTTAAGTATTTTCGTAAGAGTTTTGTTGTGTGCCTAGCACCCTGTCCTCATAAAGAGTACAGGGTTGTTGTGATTCTAATAAATACACTGTTTATTTTCATAACACTTGTGTGGTGTCCTTTCACTGGGTGTTCAAGGGGTAATGTGATGGTAAAACAGCTGGCTTAACACGCCCTCTAGAGTCTTAGCCTTAGACTGCTCGTATCCATGCTACTAGGATAGCTGGTCTATAAGGTTGACTTACAACCAATCATCAATAAGGGTTGTTTGGACTGATATATAGTGATCACTAGAATAGTGAGCACTGCACATCAGGCCAACTTCTCACATTGGTGAGCAGCGGTTGGGATTTGAGCTTGCTGTTGTTTTACCACACATATCCTAAGAATATCTTGTGAAAGATCACATAAGTACTAAAGGTACATATAACTTAGCTTAGAATACTCTGAGTTCTACTGAACCAGCTGTTGTAGCTCCTAGGGCCTAGCACACCCTAAACTACAACTCTAGCAAGGGATCAGTAGGCAAACATATAGTGTAGGTAAGTGCACCACTTACACCTCACTAGAAAAGCATGTCTACCCAGGGAGAATCTACTGAGACTCCCCTGGTCAGTGTTGACCCTCCACAGGTCACTTCAAGATATGCAGCTCTCAGTTTCCAGGAGATGAGACAAATCTGTGTCTCCAGAAAACTGAAGCAGGGGTCTAACCCCACCATTCCCTTTCTGATAGGTCTCTTAGAGACATATGATGCCAGAAAGCTTTCTCAGTTACATGAGAACATGCCAGCCTTAGAGGGAACCTCTGGGGATCCAGATCTCCCCAACATTGCTACTGCAGTTGAGGAGGAGGATCAAGAGGAACTCTCTGGGGATGAGGTAGACAAAGGTCTTGAGGTAGTCAGAAGGCTAACCAGGGCCAACTTAGACTTACTTGGGCTAGGATCTGGGGGACCCCCAGTACTAACCCGAAGTGGGCCTAACCTTGGAGTTAGGAGAGATAAATCTCTTTCTAGGGACTCCAATAGATCTCTGCACTCTAATGCCTCTTCTCAGGGGAGAAGGAATCCTCCACAGAGGAGATTTACTTCCCCTCAGAGAAGGGAGCATGAAGCTAGGATGAGACAAGCTGAACTGAGGATTGAAAGGGAAGAAATTGCCCTGGCCAAAGAGAAGCTTGCCCTGGCAAGAGAGCAGCAGATGAGTGGGTTAGCTCCCACTGGTGGCAGCAATCTCCCAAGAGATAGAGAGAAGGGTTTAGACACTAAACACCTGACTAAAATAGTGCCCCCCTTTAAGCAAGGGGATGATATCCAGAAATGGATGGCTGCTCTGGAGAGGGCCTGCACTGTGCAGGGCATTCCCCAGAGTCAGTGGGCAGCTATACTGTGGCTCTCCTTTGATGGTAAAGGTAGAGATAAGCTCCTCACTACAAGAGTGGAGGATGCTAACAATTACCAGGTCCTGAAGAATACACTGGTTGATGGGTTTGGTTTAACCACTGAGCAGTACAGGTTGCTGTTCAGAGACACCCAGAAAACTCAGTCTCAGGACTGGTCTGATTTTGTGGATTGTGCCACTAAGGCTTTGGAGGGCTGGTTACTGGGTAGCAAGGTTACAGATTACACAGGATTGTATAATCTAATGATGAGAGAACAAATTTTGAACAATTGTCAGAACCAGTTGCTGCACCAGCACCTTGTTGATTCAGATCTGACCTCTCCCCAAGAATTGGGAAAGAAGGCAGACAAATGGGTCAGGACAAGGATCAAGCAGAACCAGAACCAGAACCAGGGTGGTCAGAAGAAAGCAGACCAGAAGGGTAATGTTAAGAATGAGCAAAATGACCAGAAGTCTTCACCAGGTCCCCAACAAACCAAAGAGGGTGGGGGTCAGGCTTCCCAGAAGAAGAAGACTCAGGAAGGCCAGTCAAAAAGGTGGTGCCAGTACTGCAAAAGTAAATCTCACTGGTTTAGTGAGTGCACCAAAAGAGGAGGACAAACTCCTGCCACTACAGCTCCTAAAGCAACTGCACCCCCTAGTACAGTCAGTAGTGGTAGTGTACCTCCCAAGGCATTAGTTGGGTTAACCTTGGGTACTGAGGGGTCTGACAACTTAGTTGGCACACTCACTCAGGCTGTCCTTGTCTGTACAGGGGATATGGATATGTCCCCTGAGATAAGTCCCAATACTTTGGGCAAATACAGGCAGACACCTTTGATTAATGGCAAAATGGCTCAGGCCTATAGGGACACTTGTGCCAGTGTCACCATGGTGACACCTAACTTTGTGGACCCTGGACAGATCATGCCAGGTACTGATTTCCTGGTGACCAATGCCAGCAATGTCACTACTAGTCATAGTGTGGCAATTGTGGCTTTCTCCTGGGGTGGAGTGAAGGGACAAAAGAAAGTTGTAGTCAGTTCAGACCTCCCAGTTGATTGTTTGTTGGGCAATGATTTGGAGTCATCACAATGGTCAGAAGTGGAGCAGAGGACTCACATGGAGATGTTAGGCTTGCCAGCACATGTGCTTGCTGTGACTAGGTCACAGGTCAGAAAATGCCCCACTGAACAGGTGCTGGATCCTGAAATTATGGACCAGACACCTTCCAAGAAGAAGAGCAGTAAGGGTAAGGCTTTGCCTTCCCCCTTACCCCAGGTTGAGGATCAAGTCTCTGAGGAGGCTGATCTGGAAGAGCTGAGGGAAACTGAGCCTAAAGAGCTTGAACTTGATCAAGTTGAGTTTCTGGGCTCAGGGGGACCCTCCAGAGCAGACCTGGGGAAGGAACAGTTGAGCTGCCCTTCCCTTGAACCCCTCAGACAGCAGGCTGCTGCTGAGGCTGCAGGGAATGCCACAGGTGCCCACATGGTATACTGGGAAGATGGACTCCTGTACTCTGAGTCAAGAGACCCCAAGCCTGGTGCAACCAGGAGGCTGGTCATCCCCTTGTCTCTGAGAGGTTTCCTTCTCACCTTGGCCCATGAGATTCCCCTTGCAGGTCATTTAGGTCAGACAAAGACTTGGGACAGGCTTGTCTCACACTTTCACTGGCCCCATATGAATGAGAATACCAAGGAGTTTTGTCGCTCCTGTGTCACTTGCCAAGCCAGTGGTAAGTCAGGTGGCACAACAAAGGCCCCCCTCATACCACTACCTGTGGTGGGGGTCCCCTTTGAAAGAGTGGGGATTGACATTGTTGGTCCAATGGAACCCCAGACAGCATCAGGGCACAAGTTTATACTGGTGGTGGTGGACCATGCCACCAGGTATCCTGAAGCTATTCCCCTGAGGACCACCACAGCCCCTGTGGTGGCAAGAGCCCTAGTTGGAGTGTTCTCCAGAGTGGGTTTTCCAAAGGAGGCCGTCTCTGACAGAGGTACAAACTTCATGTCAGGATATCTGACTGCCATGTGGAAAGAGTGTGGTGTGAACTACAAGTTCACCACACCCTATCATCCACAATGCAATGGGCTTGTTGAGAGATTCAACAGGACCCTCAAAGGGATGATTCATGGACTACCTGAACCTCTTAGGAGAAGATGGGATGTCCTGATCCCCTGCCTCTTGTTTGCTTACAGAGAGGTCCCACAGAAGGGGGTTGGCTACAGCCCTTTTGAGCTTCTGTATGGGCATCCTGTGAGAGGACCCCTGTGTTTGGTGAAGGAAGGATGGGAGAGACCTCTCAAAAAGCCTGCAACCAACATAGTGGACTATGTACTTGGTCTCCGCTCCAGGTTGGCTGAGTACATGGAAAAGGCATCTAAAAACCTTGAGGCCAGCCAGGAACTTCAAAAAGCTTGGCATGACCAAAAGGCTGTTCTGACTGTATACCAGCCAGGACAGAAGGTGTGGGTGCTGGAGCCAGTGGCCCCAGCAGCTCTGAAAGACAAATGGTCTGGGCCCCACACCATCATTGAGCAAAAGGGAGAGGTTACCTACTTGGTGGACCTTGGAACTCCCAGGAGCCCTCTCAGAGTGCTCCATGTTAACAGGCTCAAGGCATATGTTGACAGGAAGGACATGAGCTTGCTCATGGCCACAGATGAGGGACAGGAGGAAGAGAGTGACCCTCTCCCAGACCTGCTCACTCAGAATCCTGATGATGGGTCAGTTGATGGTGTTGTCGTTTGTGGCAGCCTCACTGAACATCAGCAACAGGATTGCAGGCAAGTTCTGCAATCCTTCAGACATATGTTCTCTCTGACACCCAGCCAAACTGATTGGTGTACCCATGATGTTGACACTGGAGACAGTCTGCCTGTCAAGAGTAAAATCTACAGACAGCCTGATCATGTTAGGGACTGCATCAAAACTCAAGTGCAGAAAATGTTGGAACTGGGAGTCATTGAGCCCTCAGATAGCCCTTGGGCTAGCCCAGTAGTTCTAGTGCCAAAGCCTCACACCCAGGGTGGTAAGAGAGAGATGAGGTTTTGCGTAGACTACAGAGGCCTCAATGCAGTCACTAAGACTGATGCCCACCCAATACCAAGAGCAGATGAGCTTATAGATAGATTGGCTTCTGCCAACTTCTTAAGCACATTTGATTTGACAGCTGGGTATTGGCAAATCAGGTTAGCTGAGAAAGCCAAACCCAAGACAGCATTTTCTACCCCTGGAGGGCATTATCAATTTGTGGTAATGCCCTTTGGACTGAAAAATGCACCTGCCACCTTCCAAAGGTTGGTGAATCAAGTCCTCACTGGGCTGGATGACTTCTGTGCAGCATATCTGGACGATATTGCTGTCTTTAGCTCCACCTGGGAGGATCACCTGGCCCACCTGAGGAAAGTGTTAGAGGCTCTGCAAAAGGCAGGCCTCACTATCAAGGCCACAAAGTGCCAGATAGGGCAGACACAGGTTGTATACCTGGGCCACCTTGTAGGTGGAGGCCAGGTTCAGCCACTGGAGAGTAAGATACAGGCCATCAAGGACTGGACTCCTCCAATCACCCAGACTCAGGTTCGAGCTTTCTTGGGCCTGACTGGGTACTATAGGAAGTTTGTCAGAAATTATGGGTCCATAGTGACCCCCCTTAATGACCTGACAAGCAAGAAGATGCCAAAGAAAGTTCAGTGGACAGCAAGCTGTCAGAAAGCATTCAATGACCTAAAGCAGGCCATGTGCACAGCACCTATCCTCAAGAGTCCAGATTACTCCAAGCCATTCATTGTCCAAACAGATGCTTCTGAGTTGGGTGTGGGAGCTGTTCTGTCTCAACTGAATTTTGATGGTAATGATCAGCCTATTGCTTTCATTAGTAGAAGGTTGACACCCAGAGAGAAAAATTGGTCAGCTATTGAGAGGGAGGCCTTTGCTGTGGTCTGGGCCCTGAAGAAGCTGAGGGCCTACTTGTTTGGCACTCACTTCACCATTCAGACAGACCATAAGCCCCTCTTGTGGCTAAATCAGATGAAGGGTGAAAACCCCAAACTGCTTAGGTGGTCCATTTCCCTACAGGGGATGGATTTTACAGTGGAGCATAGACCTGGGACTGATCACAGCAATGCTGATGGGCTCTCCAGGTATTTCCACTTAGAGCAAGAAGACTCACCTGGTCAAGGTTAGTTTATTGTCCCAAAGTTTGGGGAGGGGTCATGTAGGAGAGTAGGGTCTGCAATCCTATGATCACCCAGATTTTTTGCTTTTTGCTGCACTGGTTTACGACTTTCCCTGGCTGTGGGCCTGCTAATCAGACCCACAGCCTAGCTGTTCTCTCTATCCAAATTGTACTCAGGTACTGAATTGGCACTGGGCCCTCTCCAAGTCCCTGTACCCAGGGCTGAGGTGCACCCAGAAGTCTCCCAGGGGCTGAAGCATGTATTGTGCCACCCCTGGATTGACTAACTAAAACTGACACAACTGGCTGCACGACAGCTGGGGCAAGGTGGTGTACTCACCCTTTGCTTTAGATATAGTATACCTATATCTAACCCTAAAATGGACACACAGATCTCCTATCAGTCACTCCTATGGCAGGCCTTAACAATCCTGAAGGCAGAGTGCTTGGAATCGTGTGAGATGGTGCTCTGGCATGAGCTGAGCCTGTCTGCGGCTTTCGGGATCTATCCCTTAGCCGTTTCCATGATATCGCATACCATATACTCTTAAGTGCATTATAATCCTCGCGGTTATGTGCCAACTCTGGTATCGCTTTATCAAAACATGTCGAGTAAGGTGTCATACGAATTGGAATACTAACCCCTCGCCAATTCTGGCGACGGGGTTAGCATTCCACCCTTCTAGAGGGACACGACATGTATGTAACCCCTAACCCCGGTTAAAGTCAGACAGAGCCTTAGCATCCACAAAATGGATGCTGCCACCGAGACACAAGTCTGCCCTCCTGCTGCTGGGAGTCCTCCCAGAGCAGGAGATAAGGACAAAGGGTTTCCTGCCAGGGGCGGTGCCAGCACCGTCCCAGACAGGGTTTTGTGTATTGTAGGTAGGCAGGGCTTTAGAGGAAGGTGACTGCAAGTGGCACCCCGGTGCTCACTGTGCATAGGCCGGCTGAAACCAGTTCCAGGGGCACTCCAGCCCCTGGCCTGGGGAAAGCCCGCCAAGGAAGTGGGTGTAACCACCCCCCTCCTGGTCCCACCCATAGGGCAGGACCTAGTCGCGTGCCAGCCCCCTTTTCCAAGATAAAGGTAGAGACTGGCCCCCTTCCAAATCAGATCATCTTTGAATCCTGAAACTACTTTCCCCGAAAGGAACTCAAGACTTCTTCCTAAGATTTCTCCCTTGTGACTAAGGAGTAGTCACCCTGCATCCGCAGGCACCATCTTAAGAACACTGCGGTCTGCTGCAAGTCTCTCCTCCGGATCAAGACTGCCCAGCTCGACGAGAACCGGCTTCCCTGGCACCTCTGACCTCTACCTGCATCATCAGTCACGCTGAGATTCGTGGGTGTGACGAGACCTCGAGGGACCGGCAATCTTCAAGACTGCACGACTTCTTTCCAGCAAGCCCGCCGAGTGAATTCCTGGTGAGTGCTTTGGGGTCCGAGAAGCCCCGACCCTGAGCAGCTCCAGCACCGAAGTGCAGCCCCCCAGCATCTCCACGATCTGCGTGGGGCCCTTCTGCTTTTTGGCTGCTCACCGCGTTGTTTGGCTACTAGCCCGCTGGCTTGTGGCCTTCCCGACGACGCCCGACGACATTTCTGCTGCTGGTCTGGTTGCTCCAGACTGGCCCTTGCTTCCCTCCATCGGAGAAGTACCCTGGACCCTCCTGGTCCACCCAAGACGCCATTTTAGGTCCACCGCGTGGGCCTTGCATTTGCCAAGACTTGTTGCCCAATCCTGGGTCCAGCGACGTCGACAGCAAGAACCTTCGTGGGACAGCTCGCACCTCCATCCTGGTCGCCGACAACGCCTCCTGGTCCGAGAGACTGCAGAGCCCAGCAGCGCCCACTCACCTGACTGCGGTGACTTCGCCCGGTGCCATCCTGGTGCCCACTTAATCACTGGCTAGTGATTCAAGAACTTGGTCCCCTCTGCTTTCAGGTTTTCTTCTTCCTTGATCCAGGCTTGGATCCATCGAACTTTTCTTCACTGGTCGCCTGCCAGCAACTTCCTTCTTCCAGGCTCCTGGTCCGGCAACGAGATCCCCGACGTCTTTTCAGACCTATGCAGCTGCAGCCCCTGGGCTAGGTAACTTCGGCACTTCGGTGTCCCAGCATAGCCTCACTATCCTAGGGTCAGGATCCACTGTCGTTTTCTTCCTACCAGGTCGGGTTCGCCCGTGAACACTAACTTTGCCTTTACTAGCCTCCATAGACTTTGTCCCGCATCCCGCGTGAGAGTGCACACTCTGCACCCGAGTCCCCTAGGTCTCCTAGAAGTAATCTAACGATTCCCTAGTCAAGTCCTAGCGATTCCAAAGCCTATTAGAACTGTTACTTACCTGCTAGTAATTCGCATTCCACTTTTAAAGTATATGGGTTTTCGTGCCCCTCGGGCATTTGTGTATAACGTGCTAACTTAAGTATTTTCGTAAGAGTTTTGTTGTGTGCCTAGCACCCTGTCCTCATAAAGAGTACAGGGTTGTTGTGATTCTAATAAATACACTGTTTATTTTCATAACACTTGTGTGGTGTCCTTTCACTGGGTGTTCAAGGGGTAATGTGATGGTAAAACAGCTGGCTTAACACGCCCTCTAAAGTCTTAGCCTTAGACTGCTCGTATCCATGCTACTAGGATAGCTGGTCTATAAGGTTGACTTACAACCAATCATCAATAAGGGTTGTTTGGACTGATATATAGTGATCACTAGAATAGTGAGCACTGCACATCAGGCCAACTTCTCACACCTAGTATATGGTACTAAGGTACCTACGGCCTAGGTACACGAATGGTCCCCCATGGGCTGCAGCATGTAATATGCCACCCATAGGTGACTCTCCAAACTCTGACTACTGACTGACTGACTATTCTCAATTAAGCTTGTTTTCCTTTGTGTTTTTTGGTCTATTTCCCAGGTCTGTTTCCCACTAGCTAGTTTTAGCATCAAGACTCCTATCGGTATAAGTGCGCTCTACAAATCTCATTTAAATTTTCTTTCAACTGTGTTTCTTTAACAACTTTTCTCTGTATTGGCCTTTCTATAACCACATTTCTGTGTAGGGATTTAGTTAGATCCTTTTTTTTTGTGCTCCAAGATAGAGGGACATACACAGAATGGTCACTTTAGCTGGAGGTCCAGCCATGGTTATACAGTCCTGCATTTTCGAGACCATAGAAGCTCGGTAAAAACACTTTGTGGGTAATGTTTGTCTGGCTTAAGTATAGTGAGAAAGCTAGTGGATCACTAAGCAGGAATTCTGATTTGTACAGCATTGACAGCTTCTTTAAAATCTTATAGCCTAAGTATTGTTAAAAAATATATATTTTCTTTAATACTGTTTACAAAAATATAGTTCCACTCAGATTCATTCTAGAAAATCTACACCCAATAGAGTGATAGTTTTGTGAGCAATATCTAGGCCACTATATATGTATGTCAAAAATTACTTTTGTTATCAGTACGCTGACAAATATCCTCAGCGGCATCAAGTAAAAACTCAGAAGATTGAGACTTTATATGACTCTACAGATACCAGTCCTATCATGATTATGCATTTTTTGGTAAGTCTAGACAGAAGGGTGTGTCCAAGCATACTGCTTTGTACTAGATGGCTTCATATCTCATGTACCCGTCCAACATCACATTTTATGAACCATGTATTGCTACTTTTATAGTTGGAAAGTAGTAATGGAGTGAGGAATTAATGAGAAAGTAAACATTTATTGAGAGACAGCATACCTGCTATTTTTCATAATATATTGCTACTTCTTCTCATGAGTTACCTGGGTTCTAAGTCTTATCTCCAAGATCCTTCTTACACCAACCCGCACGAGTTTGCAAACATGGCACATTGGTTCAGACACCAGGGACACGGGGAGGGGGGCGGGAGAAAACCTAGAAACTGACCACTAATATGTAGGGAGCTCATATGCCACAATGGAACGAGGGGATGCTCCGTGGGGCTGAATACCCAAAAGCGGAGGGGGTTGATACACTGAGCCATCTGTGACTGAGGATTGTACGCCACGTTAAGCGATTAACTGCCGCCCAGCCTCCGGGATGTGGGTTGTACGGCTGTGTAAGTTATGGAAGAAAGCACAGTTGTGGAAGCGATTATGAGACCAAACTGGTGTATAAATGATGTGACCCGCATTACCTCTGCAATAAAAATTGTTTTACAAAAAAAATGAGTTACCTGGGTTCTCCCCATCACAACTTATGCCTTCTTTCTTTCTGTTGACAGATGTATGGCCGTATTTACCGGGTAGTGGAACCCAAGCGCCTCCGCATGAATGCCGCCATGGCCCAGCTGGAGGAAAAGCAAAAGTCTCTATCAGAGCTGCAAGCCAAACTTCGGGAGGTGAGCATTGATCCAGAGTCTCCTCTTACCTGTCTTTTGGTGCCATTCATTACAAAATACCATTAAATTAAATTTAGGTGCACTCTTTCTACAACTTGGAGAGGCAATGGCAAATGCCTTGTTGCTTTTCTTTAATTTTAATTATGTGCAATTTGTAAGTTGCCATTAATTGAGGTACTGTGAAGCTCCTAGAGACATGAAGAGGCCCTCTGCTTAAATAACCAGCTGATCTCTTAGAGTTCCTAGGGAAACAGTAGCAACTCATGAATCATCTCCCCTATAGGAGGTGCTGCTCTCTGTGCAGCTCCTAAGGAAATTAATTTTGTACCTCTTGTTAAGTTACATCTATTTCTGATAGATACATCTGCCGTGTGGATTCCTCACCTTGTGAATATCCCCAGCGTCAGCAACATTCGGAAATTCTTTTCGTAGCTTCGTGCCGACGTGGACTCGGACGTCATAGAGGCACGGCATCGCTCGCGACTCCACTGACGTCACCGACGCCTATATTAGGCCCACGCCGGCGTGATGACATCAGTTCCCTTTTTTCCGCTTTGTCGACGCTAACGGTGTTCTAGGGATCGTCCATAGCTTTTACTGTAACTTTGTTACTCTGTATTGTTAGTATTCCTTTATCTCTTCTTCCATCATGTCTTCGAAGAAGACGGGTTTTAAAGCCTGTGGAGAATGCGGCAAAACCATGTCTATTACTGATCCGCATGAATGCTGTTTATGGTGTCTTAGCTCCGACCACGATGTCGAAGACTGCCGATCCTGAAAAAAGGATGACTCCTAAGGCCCTCCGGGAGAGAGAAGCTAAGCTTATTGTTGCTAAGCTTAAAGGAAGTAAAGAAAAGAAGAAATCGAAATCGCGGACTCGACGCTCGAGGTCAAGATTTCACTCGAGGTCGCGTTCGGATTCATCCTCGGCCCATGCTTCGAGATCGTCAAAAAAGAAGCATAGGAAAAGATCTCATGAATCCCAACATCGTTCAAAGAAGGACTCAGGTTCTAAACCGAAGTCGCAGGTGAAGTTGGTAGAAAAAGAAGTGATGTCTTCGGCTTTAGAAGAACATGACGTCGGAGGTGAGGCGTCGCAAGCAAATTCACCTGGTTCACCGAAGCAAACCACGAATCCGTCTCCGGTTCCATCTCATTCTCCGGATTGGGAGGATGAAGGTGAGGAGGGGATGGTTGGAGAGGGAGAGGCTCCGTTGCCCGAAGATCTATCGACTCCGGTGCACCAGCCTGAAGAGGAGGTCGACGTCGTATCGACTCCACGGCCTCAAGAGCCGCCTGGGGGTTCGTACCCAGCCTTCCCGGCTCCAGGTCAGGATCCGACGCATTTTCTGAATGCTATGTACGGCATCTACTCCAGGGCTATGTACCCCTCTGGGATTCCTGTAGGTCTCACGGGTCCGATGGAATTTGGTCTGGGTGTCCCCCAAACCTATACCCCTGCGCCCTTTATGCCGGCTCCGGCGCCGCATTGGCATCTTCCGACACTGGCGAGGCCTTCGACTCCAAAGCCATCGACGCCGAAGTCGACGACACCAATCCTTCGACGCCGGTTCCATCATCTCTGATGCCGAATCCCGAACGACGTCGTGGCAGTCTTTCTCGGCCGTCGTTGGGCTCGGCGCCGGCTCCGGCTTCGACGGAGTCGACAGTGGATCCGACGGCTTCGAAAGTGAAGCATAGGTCAGAGGCTGATGGAAGAAGAGAGCTATCGTGAGGAGTATTTGGAAGAGGGTGAGCTACAGGATCCTGAGGACCCTTATGAGGATCTTTCGGTGGCCAGTGGTCTTGAACTGTCCCCTGAGTGGGATTTAGTTTCAGTGACAGACGAACCCTCTAAAGATGTGACTCCTTACCACGTTGTAATTAAAAAAGCAGAAAATTTGTTGAACATCGCTTTACCTACTGCTGAGTTCAAATCAAATCTACTCACAGCGGTTCTTCACTCTCCCTCATCGGTGACTGAACCATTGCTGCCCTTTAATGATGCCCTTAGATATCCTATTTTAGAGGTTTGGAAGAAACCATTGTTAACTCCAGCTGTGTCTAGGGCTGTTGCCAGAAGGTACAGGACTGCTCCAGATGATCCTGAATTTTTATCCACTCACCCTCTACCTGAGAGTTTGGTGGTACAAGCTGCCTGTTCCAAACGATCAACAGGAGCTTTTCCTTAAGTTCCAGCTGAAAAGGAGTCGAGAAAGCAGGATCAGGATGCTAAAAAGATTTTCTCTTCTGCCAGCATGGCATTAAAGTCCACAAACGCGACCTGTCTGATGGGTCGTTACATTCACGCACTAATGGACACTGTAAAGCAGTTAGTGCCAAAGATACCGGAAGATGATAGAAAGGACTTCCAGGAGGTTATCTCGGACACTCAGGCTGCAGCAAGGCAGGTGATACAGGGTGGTTTAGACACTGCAGATTCTGTGGCGAGGATCATGGGCTCTTTGGTTGCTAAGAGGAGAGCTGCATGGCTGAAATCCTCTGAATTTTCAACTGATGTCCAGTCTGCATTGATGGATCTACCATTCGACAGATCTGGTTTGTTTGGGAAGAAGGCAGATGCTGCTTTAGAACGTTTTAAAGACAGCAGGGCGACTGCTAAGTCGTTGGGCCTTCAGACCAGGGGTACTTTTGGAAGGCGTACTAGAGGATTTAGTAGATCTTTATTTCGATCCTACAAATCTACGCAACAACAACCACAGCAGCAGCAGAACACGTTGTACAGATCTTATAGGGGCAAGCAAAGAGGCCGTTCTCGAGGCCGTCAAATCTCCTCCTCTTCCTCCTCTTCCCCGTCCCAGCCCCCTGCCAATGCAGCAAAGCAGCCCTAGATCCGCCATTCCGGATCATGTGGGCCCAGTGGGGGGCAAGCTTACCCATTTCCTACAAGATTGGGAATTGATAACATCGGATATTTGGGTTCTCAATCTTGTAGGGAATGGGTATGCTCTTCCCTTTCGGGAGTTTCCCCCAAATTACCCTCCTTGCCAGGGTTATTGTTCGGCGGACCACCTGCTTCTCCTGCAGGAAGAAGTACTGGCACTGTTTCGAAAAGGTGCGATAGAGGTGGTTCCAGAGCAGGAAAGGGGTCAGGGGTGCTACTCCCGGTATTTCCTGATCCCCAAAAAGGATGGCAGGCTTCGGCCAATTCTGGATCTCTGGATTTTGAACCTTTACCTGAAACAGGAAAAGTTCAAGATGCTCACTCTTGCACAGGTTCTTCAAGCGCTGCTAGAAGAAGACTGGATGGTGTCGATCGACTTGCAGGATGCGTATTTTCAAATTCCCATCTTGAAGTCGCACAGAAAGTATCTCCGTTTTACGGTTGGGTCGCAACACTACCAGTTTGCGGTCCTTCCGTTTGGTCTTACTACTGCGCCTCGAGTCTTCACCAAGGTGATGACAGTGGTGGCAGCACATCTCAGGAGGTCCGGGATACCTGTATTCCTGTATCTGGACGACTGGCTGATCAAAGCGGAGTCGCCGGAGAAGGTGCTCCATCATCTGCAAGAGACAACTCCGTTATTGCACAAGTTGGGTTTTTCGATAAATGTACCCAAGTCTCACCTGGTGCCCTCCCAGCGCAACCTGTTCATAGGTGCGGTACTGGACACTACTGTTTGTCGTGCATTCCCTCCACCTCAAAGGATTCGCGACATTCAGGAAATTATTCCTTTGTTCTACAATGGAGCGGTCGTTCCAGTCCTGAAGGTTCTTCGCCTGCTCGGTCTGATGGCTTCTTGCATTCTGTTGGTCAACCATGCACGCTGGCACATGAGGGCACTCCAGTGGTGCCTCTGCAGGCAGTGGTATCAGCACAACGGAGATCTCAGGGAGTCAGTGAGGATCTCCAGAGAAACTGCAGTGGATCTGTCTTGGTGGAGCGTGGAAGGCAATCTGTCGCAAGGGAAGCCTTTTCAACTTCCTCCATCGGTGGCCACGGTAATAACAGATGCATCCACTCTCGGGTGGGGTGCTCATCTGGGCTACCTGGAGGTCAAGGGTCTTTGGTCTCCAGAGGAAAGGTTGCTTCACATCAACCTTCTGGAATTGCGGGCGATACGTTTGGCACTCAAGGCATTCCTCCCTTCCCTTTGCGGTGTGTCAGTGCAAGTCCTGATGGACAACACGACCGCGATGTGGTACATCAACAAGCAGGGAGGAGTGGGGTTGCAGTGTCTCTGCAGAGAGGCTCTGCGTCTCTGGTCCTGGGTTCAGGACCTTCAGATTTGTCTGATGGCAAATCATCTGGCCGGAGTTCAGAACGTTCGTGCAGACAGTCTCAGTCGGCAGTTCTCTGCCGACCACGAGTGGAGGCTTCATCCGGAGGTAGTTCGTCACGTCTTTCGGACGTGGGGGACTCCTCGGGTGGACCTTTTTGCCACTCAAGAGAATGCTCACTGCCCGTTATTCTGCAGTCGCCAGTATCCGATGCATGGAGCCTTGGGGGACGTGTTTCAGTTGAATTGGAGCTCGCAACTCCTTTACGCGTTTCCTCCCATACCTTTGATTCCTCGGGTTCTGAGGAAAATTCGCCAAGACCGGGCCCAAGTCATATTGGTCGCCCCGGATTGGCCAAGAAGGGTGTGGTACTCAGACCTTCTCCACCTCTCCTCTCACCCGCCGCTCCGTCTCCCTCACAGGGCAGATCTCCTCTCCCAGATGGAGGGGCAGGTTCTAGACCCCCACCTCCAGACCTTACACCTTCATGCCTGGAGATTGAACGGGGCAACCTGAGTTCTTTTTCTCTCCCGCCTGACGTGGTGGATGTCATCTTTTCAGCCAGGCGTGACTCCTCTAAGTCCACCTATTCTTATAGGTGGTCAAAATTTGTCATTTGGTGTGGGGAAAAATCTATAGACCCTTTGAGAGCCCATTTGTCCAGTTTGCCTTTTCTCTGGCGCAACAGGGGCTTGCTGTTGCCACAGTGAAGGGCTATCTTTCAGCGCTGTCGGCATTTCTTTGTTTGCCTGACCAGCCATCTCTTTTTAAATCTCCTGTGGTTTTAAGGTTTTTGAAGGGCCTCACGAATAAGTTCCCTCCTACTCCTTTTATTGTGCCTCAGTGGGACTTAAATCTTGTTTTGACCTTTCTGATGGGTGCTCCCTTTGAGCCTCTTCACAAATGTCCTATGAGGCTTTTGACTCTTAAGACAGTTTTCCTCGTTGCAATAACCTCGGCAAGGAGGGTAAGTGAGCTTCAAGCTCTTAGTTCCAAGCCCCCTTTCTTGTCCATTCATGCTGATCGAATGGTTCTTAGGACCAGGGCTGCTTTTATGCCTAAGGTGGTGACTCCTTTCCACCTTGGTCAATCTGTTACCCTCACTACCTTTTATCCTCTCCCACACCCTTCCAAGGAGGAGGAGAGATTACATCGTCTGGACCCCAAGAGGGCGGTATCTTTTTATCTGGACAGATCTAAAGACTGTCCGTTGGATGACCAGCTCTTCATTGGCTTTGCTGGCAGCAAGAGAGGAAGAGCGGTCCATAAAAGAACTTTATCAAGATGGATTGTCCTCTGTATAAAGATCTGATACTCTTTGGCCGGTAAGGAACCTCCAGAGGGTATAAGGGCTCATTCTACTAGAGCTAAGTCGTCAACCTCTGCATTGGCTAGAGGTGTTCCTGTAGAGGATATTTGTAGGGCGGCAACTTGGTCTTCCCTCCACACTTTCGCGAAGCATTCCTGCTTGGATTCCGAGGTGAGGAGGGACGGTCACTTTGCACGCTCTGTTCTCCAGGATTTCTTGGTCTAGAAGAGTGGACACCCTCCTCCGGGAGTGGGGACTGCTGTGGGACTCTATTCACAAGGTGAGGAATCCACACGGCAGATGTATCTATCAGAAGAACAAGTTACTTACCTTCGGTAACGCTTTTTCTGGTAGATACAATATCTGTCTGTGGATTCCTCACTGACCCACCCGCCTCCCCGTTGTCCACTCTTCTATGCCAGTGTTTCTATTATGTATTTATTTTATTGTCAAGGAGTTGTTTATTTCAAATGTTTTATTGCATTTGCTTCACACTGTGTATGTTACCTTGATATTTGTACTGCGTATACTGTGTATATGTCTACTGTCATTGGTCCGTCCGTGTGCCTCGAAGGCATGGAAAAAAGGGCGGAACTGATGTCATCACGGCAGCGTGGGCCTAATATAGGCCTCGGTGACGTCAGCGGAGTCGAGAGCGATGCCGTGCCTCTATGTCGCCCCAGTCCACGTCGGCGCGAAGCTACGAAAAGAATTTCCGAATGTTGCTAATGCAGGGGATATTCACAAGGTGAGGAATCCACAGGTAGATATTGTATCTACCAGAAAAAGCGTTACCGAAGGTAAGTAACTTGTTCTTCTGGGCAATACCTAAGGACAGGTGGAGAACATGTAGCTGTTGCATAAATGCAAACCAGAAAGAATCATGAAAGAATGATCTGTGCCACTATGTCAGGGTGTTGTTGTATTGAGTGGCTCATCACAGATATCTAGTAAACTAAGGATACATTTCAGATGAATTCGAGATCTAAATCTTGAACCACTGTGCCCCAGATTCACGTGGTTTTGCTAATATATTTGCTTTTGTGGTTTTCTGAATTGTACTTGATCAGGGTCCTGTTTGAAGATTCAGGTGAAGGGGCTCCTTAGAGTAGGATTTGGAAATTCAACTTCTCAGTTATCCCTTGAACATTTCTGCATCAGCTCAATCCTTATTTAGGCAGCTTCCACTCAGTTCGAAGTGAAGGTGAAAGATGCATTGACAATAAGATTGAAAAAGAGTTGAGGTACAAGCCAGTTCAGTTGTCTGGAAAATGCACACAACCCCTACAGGGAAGTGCTGGCTTATCAAACTCCTGTGGGAACAATTTAAGTATATATAACACAGTGTATACATCTGACCTTTTAGGCTGCTGCCTTTTAATTGAATTAAACATTTGGAGCACAGTCCTTTCTTCCTTGAAATCTGTGGAGAAAATATCTTGGGAATAGAAACTGTTAATCTGTTAGATAAAAACTGTCCATCAGACAAAATTGCCTCTACATGACCAGATTTGGTGCATTCCTACTTCAGGTGGGAGAGAAACTGGAGCAGCTTAAACAACAGTACGATGAAAAACTGAATCAAAAGGAGGAGCTGCGGAAGGAGTCTGAGGTGATGGAAATCAAACTGGATCGAGCAGGGAAGCTGGTATCTGGCCTTGCAGGGGAGAAAGAGCGATGGGAGGCGACAGTCAAGGTAAGTTCACACTTAAGTGACCACTGGAGAATGGTTTCCCCATCCTCCGCCGCTTCTTCCTCCTCCTCTACCTCTTCTTTCTCCTCCTTTTATTCTTCATGATAACAAATAAAAAGCAGTACAACATTAAAATACATCACAATTGCTAACAGTGCCAGTGGGGAGTGTGGTGCCTCCTTAAAGGCAATAACATTTTGGATAACCTGAGTTTCAAATGGTAACCTATGTTAGAGTCTAGGACCCAATGAATAGAAGGCTCTTCCTCCTGCGCATGCTTTTGTTCTCACGTATTTTAGGTAGAAGAGCAGCGCTAGAGGGGAGGATCCTCAACACAAGATTGGATTGACTATTTCAGAGTGAAAAAGGAGGTCCATTTTAGAATATGCGGTAAGACTTTATTCGCATTTGCCAAGTTTGCAGTACATACACAGCAGAGCAGAATGAAGCAGTTCTTAAACAATCACAGTTCTATAGTGCAACACAGCTATTCAGCCGACAACCTTCCGGTCCGGCAGCAAACGTTTGGTATAGCACATCAGGCAGTCAGAATACATCAGTAGCTGGTACGTCGTCTTACTTTTTAACTATATAAAACAAACAACCCAAACTTTAGACTCATGCCAATAAAGATAGACATAGGTAATCATTCCAGTCATCCCCAATGTCACTTACTAGGCCCAGGTTCCTATGGTACCACCTCTCCTCCTCCCCACGCCCGTTTAGTTGGTATCTTAGTCTTCCAGCTCTCCGTCATCGTCCGAGCTATCGCCCTCATCCTCCGGAAGCGGCTCGCATATGTCCCCCCTGTACTTATTCCATGCCGCCCAGATTGCGTTCCACTTGCGCGGGTTAGCCCTCATTCTGTACACTGCACGTTCGATCAGCATCAGTTTGTCCATAGTTTTACACCATAATGCTAGTGTAGGTGTTTCCGCCACTCCCCACCTCTGCGCGATGTCGCGTTTGGCCACCATAGTTCCAATTATGACCCATTGCTGTTTCCGGTGTGACAGGTCAGTCCCCTCCCACACGTTCAGAAGACACATACGTGGGTCTGGTGTTAGGGAAGTGTCAAGGGTCTGGGAAACGGTGCGCATGATTTGCTGCCAGTAAGTCGAGATGGTCGGACATTCCCAGAGCGTGTGTAGCAATGTTCCTTCCTCCCCACACCCTCTGAGGCAATACGGGGTCTCCGCCCTGTGCATTTTGTGTAGCGATGTCCTGGTGTAATAGACCCTGTGCAGTATTTTGAGCTGTATTAATCTAAATCGGGCCGAGATTCCCGCCTCCTGTGGTGATGCCAGTGCGGTGTTCCAGTCTGTCTCATCCATGGAGCCTAGCTCAGATTCCCACCTCTCCTTCAGCTGTTGCAAGGGATCTGGTAAATTGTTCAATAACTTGCGATATGTAAGTGAGGTGGCGCGTGCTTGCATGAAGTCTGTGAGAAGACGGTCCTCCAGAGGTGAGGATTCCGGGACTGTAGATCCCGGTTCAATGACCGCCATGAGTGCATGCCGTATTTGTATATATCTGTAAATCTCATTGGGGCTTAATGCATATTGTTGTTGCAGGTGTTGAAAAGGGATCATGCCAGCAGAAATCCACAGGTCTCCCACCGTTGAAATGCCAATATTGTCCCACTGGGTAAAGCCCTTACTGGATCTAAGACAGCCTAATTGTTTAGTGTCCCACAGTGGAGTGAGTTTGGTTATGACTCCTTTCCATTTAAGCCGTGCCAGTGCCTTATGCCATAGTGCGACTGTGTTTGGTCGGACCGAGTAGTGTCTTCGCGAGGCTTGGTGTATACAGCGGGGCCAGCAAACTGTGTGTCCCTAATTGTGTTCTGTCTGCGAAGTATGCCGGGTCATTCTGTGGGGCATGGATCCAGTGATTAATAACTTTGAGTTGTGATGCCCAGTAATAGAGCTCCATATTTGGTAAGGCTATCCCTCCATCGTACCACCCACGGTTAAGCTTAGCATGCGCTATTCTGGGCGGACTCTCTCCCCACAGCAACTCGGTCACCATTGCCGTCACTTTTCGGAAATATGAGGGTGGAATCAGGACCGGGGTGTTTTCCAGCACATAAAGGAGGCGCGGCAGTGCCATCATTTTGAACAGCGCCGCGCGCCCCAGCAGTGTGAGGGGTAAGGTCTTCCAGTGTCGTACATCCGCCCGCAGACGGGTAAGGGGAGGTGTCAAGTTTAGGTCGTAGAACGCATCCTTGTCACTAGTGACCTGGATGCCCAAGTATTTAAACGAGGCATCGGCTATAACCAGCGGGCAACTGGTAGGGAGAAGTGGCGCCGGACCTTTTAGTACATAAACCACTGACTTCGTCCAGTTGATCATGTATCCTGAGTGCAGTCCATGCGCATCACAGATTGCCAACAAATTTGGAATGCCCGCTTCCGGTTGAGACAGGTAAATCAGCATGTCGTCGGCATACAGGGATATCCTGTCCTCCCAGGCGTCTCCCCATGTTAGACCTTTTAGTAGTGGAGTAGTCCTAATGACAGTGGCCAGTGGTTCCAGCACCAGGGCAAACAGTAGGGGGGACAGTGGACACCCCTGACGCGTCCCCCTGGCCAGGGGGATCGCTCGAGAGATGTGGCCATTAGCCGCCACGTGCGCCACCGGTTCCGTGTACAGCAGTTTGATCCAGGAAATAAATTTGGGACCAAAGCCCATACGAGCCAGAACCGCGAATAAGTATTGCCATTCCACCATATCAAAAGCCATTCTGGCATCTAATGATAGAATGGCCGCCGGTTCCAACAGCAAGTGGGCTCGTGCCAACACCCCGTGTACACACCGGAGGTTTAGTGCCGTGTTCCTGTGCGGCATGAAGCCCGATTGATCCGGGTGGATCAGACATTGTAAGTGCGGGGTCAGCCTGTTCGCAATTAGTTTCGCCAGAATTTTGGCTTCTGCATTGAGCAGTGAGATTGGGCGGTATGACGCGCAGTCCGTGGGCGTTTTACCTGGTTTTGGGATAGTTACTATGGTCGCTACCCGTTGATCCAGGGGCAAAATCCCCGTTTCTCGACACTCCTCAAACATGGCCAGCAGTGGCGAGCACAGGGTGTCCGACACTGCCTGAAACCACTCAACTGGAATCCCGTTAGGGCCGAGTGCCTTACCCATACGTAATGCACCAATCGCCGTTCGGAGCTCATCCTCCGACAGATCTGCCTCCAGTTCAGTCATTGCCTCCGACGGTAAAGTAACGACCGGTATGTCTTGCAGTGCTGCTGTCGCTGCCTCAGCTGTAACCTCCTCTAGCGGGGTGTAGACCGTTTGGTAGTGGTCAGCCATGATTTCAACAATCTCGGAGGGACGTGTATGGTACGTCCCTTCCGGACCCTTTAATTGTATAATATGTCTACTACCCTCACTTTTTTTATCTAGCCAAGCCAGTAGTTTTTTGGCTTTGTCCCCTACATCATAGATTCTTTGCGCAGTCGACTCAATGTTTTCTACCGTTCGTCTCTTGAGGAGATCGCCATGTAACTGTTGGCTGAGGTGGAGTGAGTGACGTGTATCTTCCGATGGGTGCGCCATATGGGCCTCATTAGCTTGCTCCAGTTGCAGCTCCAGAGCTATCAGTTCTGTTTTCTGTTCACGTTTGTGTCGCGTTATCGCTGCAATCGCCTGCCCCCTAAACACCGTTTTATATGCTTCCCACAAAGTCGTTGGGGAGGATACTGAGCCTGAGTTTTCCGCGAAATAGAGTTTAGTTGTTTTCTTCAAGTCTTTACGGACGTGGGGAATCTTAAGATAACCGGGGTAGATGGGGTATATCCTCTTACGAGCCACCGCTGCACAGGACATGGACATAGTCAAGGGGGAATGATCTGATATACCTCGGGGTCGTATCTGCACATCATGCACCGTGAGTCGGCCGCCCCCCAGTGTAAGGAAGTAATCAATACAGGAGAGGCAGTCGTGTGTGGCAGAGTAATAGGAGTACTGTTGATCATCGGGGTGTAGGTGCCGCCATATGTCCACCAGCCCTTGTGCCTCAATAAACTCACTAAATCTGGACAGGCCAGGTGTCTGCGCCCTGGTCGGGAACCTATCACGTGTAGCATGGGCCAGCGCGTTGAAATCTCCTCCCACCACTAGGTCTCCATCGGGGAGTTCCAGGAGGAACTTTCCCAGGTCCGGAAGTGCAGTCGCATGTAACGCTGGTGGGATATATACAGACACCACATTGACGGAGACTCCCTCCCACTGCCCACAGGCTGCTGCAAAGCGACCATAACCATCAACCTTGGTAGTCTGTAGAATAAATCGGGATGTTCTCTTCAGTAAGATTCCAGTCCCACGGGACCCCGTAGTGAAGTCCGAGTGTGTGATCATACGGTATCCCCGTCTATCTAGAGCCTTGTTAGCTGCACCCACTAAATGTGTCTCCTGAAGGAGGATCAGATCGCAGCGAAACTGCCTAATATTTTGAATAACCAGCCCTCTCTTCACCTTATCCCCCAGACCCCTGACATTCCATGACATGATCTGCATCGGTGGCACAGGCCCTGCTCCGGGACCATCGATCACGTTACTGGAGTGTGACAGTCCTGCCATTGTAAATCCGTAGTCACGAACTCATGACCCGGAGAGCTTGGTAGTGTCGTATCTGATGTGTACCTAATCCCAGGGCGTCCCGCATGTGCAAGCGGTGGCTGGCCTAGCGTCTTCGAGGCAGTACCAGGCCATTCGGTGTGTGTAGACAGGCACAGTGTGACTAATGTGGATGTCAGTGTAATCAGCAGAGTCAAACAATACAAATCGATAATTCGTAACAACCCTCCCCTACCCAAAACTCCCCCCCTCCCTGCCTCCCTGCCACACGGACTCAGAACTGCCCGCCACCCCAATTTAGCAGAGTGCTTGAACCCACCCAAGTAAAAGTACAAAGTTACTTGCTCGTTGGGGGTGAGGAATACTCCAAAGTCAGCGACCCCTCATACCCTCTGCAGAGGCCCTCAGCCCAGCGTCCATGGCAGCCCAGGCAACAGCCTTTTCGTCTACGGAGTCTCGTACCTGCTGTGTCATTAAGAATCGACCTCCAGTTCAGCATCAGTATTGTCTTTTAGCGGCGAACTCCCGCCGGCCGCCAGGTCGTCCTCACGAACTTCGCCATGATCCACCGGAAGCTGGTCCTTGTTACTTCGCCCTCGACGACGGGGTTGAGAGGCTGGCCGCCAGCCGTCCAGCCAGTCCCGGGCAATCTCCGGATTATCGAAGAACCAAGTCCTGTTTTCCGCTACCACCCGCAGTTTAGCCGGGAATATCATGGAATATTGGATCTCCCTCCGTCTGAGCTCTTTTTTTATGTCCATAAACGTTTTTCTCCTTCTGGCCACCTCCGCTGTGTAGTCCGGGAAGAATGCCACGGTGGAGTTCTGAATCTTCACGGGTGAGGACACCCGTGCCGCTTGCAGGATGGCATCCCTATCTCGGAAGTTGAACAGTCTCGCCAGGATAGGTCTAGGGGACGCTCCCGGTTTAGGCTGACCGCCCGGTACTCTGTGCGCCCTCTCGACCGAGAAGAACGCCGATAGTCCTTTTGGTTGGAGCTGCGATTTGACGAGTCCCTCCACAAAGAGGTCAGTCGCTGCAGTACCTTCTGACTCCGGAACTCCAAGAATTCGGATGTTGTTCCGCCTGGAGCGTCCTTCCTGGTCATCCAGCTTCTCCTTCAGCATTTTGTTCTCAGCTACGACCGCCTCCATCGCCGTCTGGAGCTCCGAGACATCCTTCACCAGTGATTTTGTGACCAGCTCTAGCGATCCCACTTTTTCGGCCATTTTGTGGAGGTCTGCTCGAATGAGGGTAATTTCAGTCGAAATAGAACCCACCGTAGTCTGGACCTGCGTGAGTGCTCGCATCACGTCATCCAGGGTCGCCTTTTTCGGCCCCGCATTGTCCGTTGACCTCGTGGAGGCGTGCCGTCCGTCTGCCGGAGGGGAGGCTTGTTTGTCACTGGTGTACCGCTCGATACGCGTCTGAGTCGTACCGCCTTTGGCGCCTTTTCCTGCCATGATGTCTACCGCACAACACCTCAAGCCAGCTGGAGGGAGGGATCGGGAGAGAAGAGGCTAACCACGGGCAAGGGCCCGCCCGCAGTCCAGCCAGGGCAATCAGCCGGATGTAGATGGGGACCGCGTTTCAGTCAATAGTAGAGAGGCAGCCACAGTACACCTGCCCTGCCAGGCGCTCCGTCCCCTCCGACCGCTCCGCGCCGCCCACGCGCCACCGGGCCGCAGCTGCGACCCAGTGTGGGGTCGTATTGCGAAGTATCACTTGTAGCGCCTCGTATCAATGATGTCTCTAGGCACCGCAGTGGGCCCGCGGCAAGCGGACGGGGCGGCCAAGCACGAGTCCAACGTTCGTGCCCCTCAGCGCCTGAGCCGCGCAGCCCCACGTCGCAGATCCAGCGTTCAGCGCTGCTTCTCGGCTCAATGCGCGCGGGCGGCGGAGAGGGGGGGGGGAGAGCTCCGCAAGTGCCCCACAGCCCCCGTGGATCTTGTCCGCTCCGGCGGCTGTCACGGATGGCTCCTCACCGTTTCGCCACAGTCGGCCCCGCTCGGCGTCTCAGCCCTCAGCTGTCCCGTCGTCCCTCCAGCAGCACCGGATCTCCTGTGCGGTTCACCTCCGCAGCCAGTGTCGACAAGTAGGCTCGTCGAACTCTTCGCGGCGCTCCCCTCCAGCCCCGGTCACTTCCGGTCCGCCGTCGCCGGGTCAAGCACACTTCCGGTCGGCCGCACCGACCACTGGGCCCCCCGGACTCAGGCCTGCGCTCCGGGCTCACTGATACTCGGCTGGAACTCCGCTCCCCGGCATCCGATTTTCATCCGGTTGCCTGCCGCCTGCACCGCCCGGTCCCGGGCCGTCGGGTCCTCCGTCTGAGGTTCAATTCAGCCACGGATCAATATACGGATAGTTGGAGAGGCCGCTTCGTGATCGGAGCTAGTCCTCTAAGCTGCCGCCATGTTCGGCCGCTGGCCACGCCCCCGAGAATATGCCCTTTTAACAAAACTAGCTGTCTGTAGGAAAGTAGGATCTGCTTTCATAGTTATCGAGACTTTTTGCTTAGTGTCAGTATGTTGTTGACTAGTCTGACTGGAATCCTGATGATCAGGATCCTTGTCACTGTGCTTTATCACTAAATTGATCACAGTAAGTAGTTTTGTACCTCCACATGTGGCTACTGGTATACCCTTGTAAGTCCCTAGTATATGGTACTATGTTACCCAGGCCATAGGTATACCAGGGGTCTCCTATGGGTTGCAGCATGTATTGTGCCACCCATGGGAGCCCACTCAAACTGTGACTACAGACCTGCCATTGTAGCCAATGCGAGTTAGTGCTTGCACCTTTCACAACAGATAAAGTTTCCTTATATCTGAAGTCACTACACATAAAACCTATATATCACCCCTATGGCAGGCTCTTCAGTCCTGAGGGCAGGGTGCTTAAGTTATAAGTGTGAGGATGTCCCTGCATGAACAGGACACCCCTACAAACCCTAGAGTCAATTCTCCAGGATTCGTAAGTGAGGTCAGCTTTTTTGTTACAGATAGTGGACATCAGTCATTACGAGATGTCTAACTATATAGAGGCGGCACTGAACCCGGTCATGTATGGTATCAAACATGTCGGAATCATACCCCAACACTGATTCCAGTATTAGAAGCTCCCTGGGGTTCCTCCCTGTACTCCCGGTAACAGCCATTCAGAGCTGACAGCATGCTAGTGCTAATGCCCACCACAGACATGATTCTGCCCTCCTGCTGCTGAGCCAAGCTCAAGCAGGGGAAGGTAGAACCATAGGTTTCCTGTCACAGGGAGGTGTGACTACCTCCCAGACAGGACTTAGTGTATTGGGCTGGAGTGAGGATGCTTGCCAGCACCACCAGACTGCTTTGAAGGGGCACATTTGGTGCCCTCCATGCATACCTCAGTTTGAACCAGTTCAGGGGAGCCCTTGGCTCCTGCTCTGGCGCAAAACCGGACAAAGTACATGGGAGTATCCTCCCCTCTGTCTACAACCTCCTCTGGGAGGGACCCCTGAGTCATTCCAATGCTTTCCCTAGGGGACTTAAGGGCTTATATGGGGGTGGTTCCTTAAATTTGTCGTGGGACAATACTCAAGACTGATACCACGTCACTCTTCGACCATCTGGATACTTGGGCTTTGCTGGACTTCGCCTGGAACTGAGAATGCATCAAGGAAGACTCCTGCTGCTCCTGGTCTTGTCTTCTTTGGCATCTGTGTATGTGCTTCTTCCAGGATCTGCAACCGACCTGTGGCCATCAAGGACACCCAAAGTAATCTCCCCTGGAGTGACGAAGTCACTCGCCTGCATCTGCAGGCACCTTAACGAAGCTGACCGGTCTGCTGCTCCTGATGTCCCACGGACTTCAAAAAGTTCAGCAACACATGTAGTTCTGCAACTCCATCGAGGCCTGACCTCTCCACCCTGCAGTTTCAAGGCCTGTATCCTTTCAACTGAACCGCCGGGACCAAACCCTTGTGCACCGCGTTGACTTGCCGTTGACAAGGCTTGAAGGCTCTGCACTCCAGAGATCTCCATGCTACATGATTCTGCTCCAGGGGGCTCCCCTGCTTGCTTGGAGCCTGCTCTGACTCTCCTGCTTGTGGTGACTCACTTGGACCTTGCTGGTCCCAACGTTGCTCCTTCTTCATTCTCCCCACCAGTTGCTGCTGCCAAGGCTTGATGGTGCTCCCTCCGGACACTCACTCCCTAGTCTCGACTTCCGATGTGGGATAGCTAGTGCATGGCTCCTGGTCTTCCTCAGCGTCATCTGGTCCTCACAGCTGCAGCAACAAGGTCACCGCCAACACTTGTGAACCGTTCGACATCGATGGGCATTGCACTTCACTGCCTCCTGGTCACCTCTGAATGGCATTGACTCCGTCCCCTCTGCTTGCAGGTTCTTTTCTTCAAGAATCCATCCTGGGATTCCACCAGACTCTTGCAGCATTTTCTTCAAAGTTCTCGAATGTGGTCTATGGCGGTTTCAAACGTCATTTCGCACCTATGCACCCAGCTTCCCTGGTGTAGGTATCCTGTTTCCTGAGGTATCCACGGGTGGGGTGGCTCTTAAACCTTCTATCTTCCACGCGGTTTCTTCATGGTCCACAGGGAAGGGTTCTTCTTAAAAACTGCAACCCCGATTTCCCCGTTGACTTCTGTTGAATACGCTGCTGTATTTCCACTCTGCACACAGCCTCCATGGGGTTCCTGGGTACTTATCAACAAAAGGAGGAACCATAGGCAGACTATATTTAACGGGGTCCAGTGTACATGTCCGAGCGAACAGTGGCACAAGAAGGGTTCAAAGTTCCCCAATGTGAGTAGGAATGTGAATCTAGCGTAACGAGGGAGCAAGAAGGAAAAAAGGGCGGGGAATTTCCCTTTCGGAACTAAAACCCTCACACACCCAGCAAGCTAGGTGTCATGCTTCATCATATGGGTTCTGCTCCTCGTCAGACTGGGGCTGCAATGCCTGACGGGCACCCGCGAAGGGGCTCTTTATCGGAGATCTTTTGTTCCAGCCATATTTTGCATGCGTGTAAGAGGGGAAGATAAACGCTGGTGAGTGTGTAGTCGTGAAGTGAGTGTTGATAAAAAAGGGTACATCAATCCAGTAGGAGCTTTATTGGTGTGGTTGACTCCCTTGATTAAAAAGTGGGAGGGGAGATATGTACTGGTGTAAGGTACACAGTGAAAATCTACTACCCTCTGGTCAGGTCAACATGTTTCTTGCAATCTAAGCAATTCGTCAGGACCTAAGTGCAAAGTACTACACAGTGAAAAAATTAAATACAACCTTATGTCTTGAGGTCAATGGTAACGCAGGCCGATTGGTCCTGCCCCTAGTGATGCAACCCTAAGGTGCCACAGCAGTCAGCTCCCATGGAACCAGCACCTTTGAGTGAGGCACCCAAAACGGTGTGCGGTCTCAGCCGCCAGCACCTACCCCCACAGCGTCCGGTATGACTAGGAGCGACTGGTGGATCCCTGTATCCCCAGCTCCTCTGAGACTCCTGGTCTAAGTCCTGACTTCAGTCGTAGGTCGCATTCCACTTATTTAGTATAAAGTTTGGTCTCCCCTTGGAGACCACTACATTTTGTGCTTACTTCCCTGTTTGCAATGTAAGTATTGTTGTGTATTTGTGTTGATATCTCAGGGTAGGAGATATACTGATGTGTTAGTGAGTTTTGTGTAATAAATAGACATATTTTTATATATACACTATATGGTTCTTTTTTGTTTAACATACACTACATGATTAAACTAGTAAAACAATCTGCTTAACACTCCTTCAAGATAAGCCTGAAGGCTGCTCTCCACAGCTACCACTTTGAACGGTTTCTCTGGTTACTGGGTTACTGGGCAACTCCCTCGCCTCCTACTTCCACAACAAGATCGCGGACATACACAACAGCTTCAGCAGCCAACCGACGCACGCCACAACCGCAGCAACGCCACCCACCACCACCCTCCGCGCCTGGACTCCGATCAGCACCGAAGATACCATCCGCACGATGAACTCGATCCACTCGGGTTCTCCGACCGACCCCTGCCCTCACCATGTCTTCAACAAGGCCGACGCTGTCATCGCACCCCACCTGCGGGACATTATCAACACCTCCTTCGACACCGCCACCTTCCCTGAGAGCTGGAAGCACGCCGAACTCAGCGCTCTACTCAAGAAACCTACAGCGGACCCCACCGAACTCAAGAATTACCGTCCCATCTCACTCCTCCCGTTCCCAGCCAAAGTCATCGAAAAGACCGTCAACAAACAGCTGGCTGCCTTCCTCGAGACAAATGGATCCCTCGACCCCTCGCAGTCTGGCTTCCGAGCCAACTACAGTACCGAGACCGCCCTCATCGCTGCCACCGACGACATCCGAACCCTGATGGACAACGGAGAAACAGCGGCCCTCATCCTCCTGGACCTCTCCGCGGCCTTCGACACGGTCTGCCACCGCACCCTAGTGCAGCGCCTTGGCGACATCGGAATCCAGGAGAAGGCACTGGAATGGATCACCTCCTTCCTCAACGGAAGAACACAGAGAGTCCGCCTACCACCGTACAAGTCAGAGGCCACCGAAGTCATCTGCGGCGTCCCTCAAGGATCCTCGCTGAGTCCCACCCTCTTCAACGTCTACATGAGCCCCCTCGCGGCCATCGCACGCCAACACAACCTCAACATAATCTCCTACGCCGACGACACCCAACTGATCCTCTCCCTGACCAACGACCCCGCCGCCGCCAGAGCCAACCTGCACGAAGGGATGAGAGACGTAGCCGAGTGGATTACGACCAGCCGCCTGAAACTGAACTCAGACAAGACGGAGGTCCTCATCCTGGGCTCCTCGCCCTCCGCCTGGGACGACTCCTGGTGGCCCCCCGCCCTGGGCACCGCACCCAAACCAACGGACCACGCACGCAACCTGGGCTTCATCCTGGACTCCTCCCTCTCCATGACCAGACAAGTCAACGCCGTCTCCTCGTCGTGCTTCAACATCCTGCGCATGCTACGGAAGATCTTCTGGTGGATCCCCACCGAGACCAGGAAGACTGTCACCCAGGCCCTCGTCCGACTGGACTACGGCAACGCCCTCTACGCCGGAACCACCGCCAAGCTCCAGAAGAGACTCCAGCGGATCCAGAACGCCTCAGCCAGACTCATCCTCGACATCCCACGAAACAGCCACATCTCCGGACACCTGAGAGACCTGCACTGGCTCCCCGTCAACAAAAGAATCACCTTCCGCCTCCTCACCCACGCACACAAAGCCCTACACGACCAAGGCCCGAGCTACCTCAACAACCGAATCAACTTCTACGCTCCCAAGCGCCACCTCAGATCAACCAGCCACGCCCTCGCCGCCGTCCCCCGCATCCGAAGAGCGACAACAGGAGGAAGGTCCTTCTCCTACCTGGCCGCCAAGACCTGGAACTCCCTCCCGCTCGAACTGCGCCTGACCCAAGACCACCTCTCCTTCAGGAAGAAGCTCAAGACCTGGCTGTTCGAGCAGTAAAGGCACCCCCCCTCCTAGCGCCTTGAGACCCTACGGGTGAGTAGTGCGCTCTATAAATGTATTGATTGATTGATTGATTGGTTATCAAAGACCAATAAAATCACCATAAGGGTTGTCTGGATCAGTGCAAGGTGCACCACTTACATAAGTGTGCACCATATGCTAAGCCAGCCTCCTATGCTGTCTTAAACGTAATCCACTTTCCTATGAGTCACCAACTTACATACCATCTGCCATGTGAGATGTGGTCACATTTCTTTTAGTCCCATCACTTTTCTCATTTCCTTCATTTGTTTGCACTTTAACTTGCATAAGGGCTTGCTAGACAGGCCCATGTATAGGGCTTTACAGTAGTCTAGGTGAGAGGATGCAAGTGCCCTTCACTTGACCAAACCTCTCCTCCGGGAGGAACGTACACATTTTCTTCAGAGCTTTGCAGAGGCTGTGTCTTGTTGACCAGACCTTCTATATTTGGGGTAGGAATGGTGTTATCCACACAACACTTCCAGGTTTTCTTTAACTGTCTATCTCTGAGTAGGATGTGTCCACAGCTGCTGCAGCCAAAGATCAGGAGACCAAGACACAATAACACCTTCTATGACTAAAACCTAGGTCATATCACCATTTAGCTGTAGACAAATTATTGGTCATGCCCGGAATCAGTCTTTCAATCTTACAATTGAGTTTATTTTGCGTTGATCAACTTTCAGCAGAAGCTGAGTGTCATCTGCGTACGAGAGGGCGTCAAAGCCAAAAGGGCCAATCTTCCCACTAATGGCCTGCATATATGGGTTAAATAGGATATGGGACAGAGCTAAACCCGGGAAATCAATGTAGGGTTGGGTGATCTCCAGAGAACAGAATGATGACAGCATCATAGATTGAGATCTATTCTTTAGAAACGAGGTGAACCAAGATAGTTCCTGCCCTGTGAGACTCACTGCCTTTAGCTGTAATAGCAAGATGCCATGATTGACCTTGTCAAATGCACTGAAAGAGATCTAGAAGTAGTATGCCTCTTCCCCTTAAATTTTTAGTGCCCGATCACAAGTTTAGAGGAGAGGTATCCACAGATGGTATACCACTTCCACTCTATAAGTGGCTTAGGATTCACAGGTGTAGGTATGCTTAACCCTTATTTCTCTTCCAGGGGATCCTCATCAATAGTCATAAGCGGAATATATATAACAAATTATATACAAAAACATATATACAGCTCATATATATATATATATATATATATATATATATATATATATATATATATATTACCTACTGGCGGTCGCCAGTAGGTAGTTATAGTTAGGATTGATTTCCATAGGGAAATCGCAACATTCTATTGGGAATAACTTTTGCGTTGGTTGAGGAATCTGCCTGAATTTTTCCTCAACTTTGCCTCGCGGCTCTCCGCTCCTTCCCTGAAAGTTTGGGGGGGATTCGTCAATCGGGGGCCGAGATAAAAGGGGGGTCCCAAAACATGTTTTCCCCATGTTAATTTCCATAGGGCGGTCGAACTCACTTTTAGCTCGAACGGCTGAATGGATTTCCACCAAACTTGGCAAAATTGTAGGGACTGCTAGCCCGATGTGCCTTTGCTATGTCTCAAGATATGTGCTCAAGTGGATTTTGAGTCATTTGAGTTAAAAAAATATATATATCTATGAGCGCGCCCCGGTACGCGCACCGGGGAGCGCACCCTGCGCGGAACGCGAGTAACGCGAGTTCGCGCGCGGAAAGCTGATTGGCTCTAGGGTGTCTGTAAACATTCCAAACAGTCCGGAGCGGCCACCATCTTGTGTCTCGGTAGGATCGAGACACAAGAGGTGGCAAAAAACAAAGGGGCAAATGACCAAAAGGGGGCAGGGTAGACCCCCCTACCCCCTAGGTTTGATGTGGGGGCCATAAAAGACTCTGCGAGGGGAAAAACATTTTTTATTTTTTTTACGAATTTTCGCGGGGGGAGCGCCCGGTACGCGCACCGGGGAGCGTGCCGGGGAGCGTACCACGGGGAAAACCCAGTGAAACAGGAAAATAATATTTTAAAGTGATTAGAGGTAGGGTAGCTCTGCATAGAGTTGTTTTGTTGTTTGGGTGTTTTAAGTACCAACATGTAGGTACCAATGCTGAGTCTTAAATTTAATGTACACCGTTTCCTCTGTAGATATCTTGCATGTTGTTACAGAAGTTATTGTGGTATATGGAATCCATATCATAGTCTGTCAGGAAAGCAGAAACAACATGGAGGCAGGAGATATAAAAGAGATGTCAAATACACATTGGAGATAATATATTGGGAGAAAGGAAGTATCTATGAGCAAAATTACTATGTAACATAAAAAAGTTGCACAGTATACTATAAATCTGACTTTACATTATAATCAATTTGGTACTAGTTTATGAATTTCATATAAAAATGAATAATGTCTCAAACAATTTTAGAATTATTAAATATAAATTTATTTTTCAGATTCTTTTTCCAAATTTAAGAGAACTTCTAATAACAGGTTGTCGGAAATGTCCTCATTTTGAATTAGCGAATCTACCGCTTCTACACATTGAACTAATTCATAGTCCTGTGATTTATCCATGAATTCTAAGTCATCATTGGGTTCAATAACTTGTTCATTGTTGCTCTCCAGAATAATTTCGAAGGAACTATTTTGCTCTCCTTCCATTTTCTTGCTGTAATTTGTATAAAAAATAAATATATCAGTAGAGATAGGGCACTGTTGGGTTTAAGTTCAGTCAGGTAGTTTTGATTTTTTAACAGTGAAGTTATCTTTGGGCAGTGTATGGTATCAGGCTGGAAGTAGAAATATAAAAAAGTGTATATCATGAAGCCTGAGTAAATTTATAATTATACAAGACAAGCCTAACTCCATCCATAACTATAACAGAGAAGTGTATCTCAATCTATAACTATTACAGAGGGATAGTATATAACTATCAGAAAATGTTTTCCAAATTAACTTAAAGTGCACAACATACTTCAGTTTTCAAAATAACATCTTACCTTTTAAAAGCAGTTTAGGTTCTCAGTGAAAATCCTTTTGAAATGTACTTCAGGAAGTAGTAGTACATAATTATTTACTTCACTCCTACACACACACCTCACCCCCCCAACACATACACACACCTCAGACATACACCCCACACACACACCGCACACACACCTCACACACACACACACACACCCCCACACACACACCCCCACACACACTCCTCACACACACACACACACACACACACATTCCATACACCCATACATCCCACACACATACCTCCCACACCCATACACCTCTCACACATATCTCACACACCCTCACCTCCACTCACACCGAAATACCCCACTCACCCACACCCATAGACACACCCACACCCCGACCTACACCACTGACTCCCTATAAGTCACACATACTGCATTACTTACCTTTCTTTGCTGTGTCACTCAGACCCATTCTGACAGTCTTTCCTTTACTGTCTCTGTCCTTTCTTTTTATCACTCCCCATGTGTTATCCTAATTCAATTTTCACCCTCTTTCACCCCTCTTTACTTATACTCACTGCTCTTTCCTTACCCTCTCTCACCATTGTTCATTTATCCTGGATCCGTCACTACTCTTTATTCCCCATTTTTTACTGTTCTTTCTTTGTCTTTCAACACCCATTCACATTCTCTCACTATGTCTACTTTAGTCTTCTTCCTCTCTCTTCCCTTCTTTCGCTTCCTTATTCATTTTCCTTTTCTCACTTTCACCCTATTACACCGTTTCTGTTTTTTTCTATGTGATAAACAATCCCTCTGTGTTTCTCCCTCTAGCTCTCTTTCTCTTAACATTACTCTCTTTGTGTTCCTCCCTCATGCTAACTTCTTCATTAATTTTGTTTTTCTTTTTTTTTTGGTGCGCGCCCCGGTGCACGCACCGGTACGCGTACCCTGCAGAAAAAAGATTGACACAGATTCATTAAAAATATAGGTTTATGAACACTTTTATATTTTTTTGTATTTTTTATGGGGAGAAACAAAAAACAGGGAATTGTAAATGGCTCAACTGGAGCATAAAAAAAATCAGGAAAAATTAGGGTTTTTTTGGACACTTATGGTTATCATCAGCAACCATGATAGGTTTGATGCTTTGCTCACCATAGCAAAGTGTCTTGTTACAAAATTTGCATAAAATTTTGTAATTGGCAAACTTAGGTTGGATAGTAGCCAATGTGTCTCTTGCCCCCGAACCCGATGGAGAGGGTTGTTTTGATGTTGAGGGTCTAGACGTTGATGGGGGTAACTTACTGCAGAGGTCCCTTAACTCTGCATTAGAAAAATTGTTTGGATGCAAACGCATCATGTGGCGAATCATGGTATGATTCCCGAAGGAATACTTTTTGTTAGGGTTCCCCCTAGACAGTTCAGCACCACAAATTAAACAAGTCACCTTTGCAGCGTTGACTTTCTTAAAACCCCTTGGGATTTTATAGAACTCCCATATAAAGTGTTCTTTCGGTTTGTAGGGCTGTTTATTTTCAGGCAGGAACTCCCTTGTCTGTGCCTCCTCTTCATCATCCTCCTCCTCTTCCTCTTGACCACCAATGTAATCTTCTGGTGGTCTTTTAGATGGTGGTGGTGGTGGTGGGGCAGATGCTCCAGCTGTTGCTGCTACTGTAGCCATGTTATACAAGTAAAGAGTATACAGATAGAACTCCAAACAGGTCTTCCTCAGTCAAAGGACAAAGTCAGAATAAGGAAAAAAGGTGGGGCTTTCATTATTTGGAAAACAAAACTGTTCTGAACCAATGAAAAGTGTATATTTTTTTTGTATCTTTTATGGGGAGAAACAAAAAACAGGGAATTGTAAATGGCTCAACTGGAGCATAAAAAAATCAGGAAAAATTAGGGTTTTTTTGGACACTTATGGTTATCACCAGCAACCATGATAAGTTCGATGCTTTGCTCACCATAGCAAAGTGTCTTGTTACAAAATTTGCATAACATTTTGTAATTGGCAAACTTAGGTTGGATAGTAGCCAATGTGTCTCTTGCCCCCGAACCCGATGGAGAGGGTTGTTTTGATGTTGAGGGTCTAGACGTTGATGGGGGTAACTTACTGCAGAGGTCCCTTAACTCTGCATTAGAAAAATTGTTTGGATGCAAACGCATCATGTGGCGCATCATGGTATGATTCCCGAAGGAATACTTTTTGTTAGGGTTCCCCCGAGACAGTTCAGCACCACAAATTAAACAAGTCACCTTTGCAGCGTTGACTTTCTTAAAACCCCTTGGGATTTTATAGAACTCCCATATAAAGTGTTCTTTCGGTTTGTAGGGCTGTTTATTTTCAGGCAGGAACTCCCTTGTCTGTGCCTCCTCTTCATCATCATCCTCCTCTTCCTCTTGACCACCAATGTAATCTTCTGGTGGTCTTTTAGATGGTGGTGGTGGTGGTGGTGGGGCAGATGCTCCAGCTGTTGCTGCTACTGTAGCCATGTTATACAAGTAAAGAGTACAGATAGAACTCCAAACAGGTCTTCCTCAGTCAAAGGACAAAGTCAGAATAAGGAAAAAAGGTGGGGCTTTCATTATTTGGAAAACAAAACTGTTCTGAACCAATGAAAAGTGTTATTTTCAAGTCACATGATCCAGGCTTTAATCATTTGGAAACCAAAATTGATTTGCACCAATGAAAAGTGTTATTTTCAGATCACATGACCCGACGCGCTTACGCTACGCGCCCCGGAGCGCGTGGCGTAAGCGTGTCGAGACATTGCGCGATCGCGTGCTTCCGGGTGCGCTTACGCAGTGCGTCATATGACGCGACTGCGCGAAACGTCACAATGTTGTTTTCGTTCGCGGGAATATCGCTAACGGGATGCTCACCGGTACGCGCCCCGGGGCGCGCCGTAACATTGCGCTTACCCATGCGTTCACCGGTACGCGCCCCAGGAGCGCTCCGGGCAAACAATTAAAAAAAAAAATTTAATACAAAATTACAGATTTATACAATATAAAATTCGTTATAAAAAATATTACTTTTCATACCTATAGTGATGTCACTGACCATGTCATGAGTGATGTAATATGTGACGTCATCAGCAGTGCATTGCACGCGCAAGTTATAGTGAGTCCAACTAACTATAACGTGGGAATTTCAATGGTTTTATGCGAGTAAAATTTCCAGCTAACTATAACTGGTGTGAAACCTATGGTTTTTTCAGTGAATTTAATAGTTTTTTTTAATGCTAATTCCTAACTATAACTGATGTGAAACCTATGGTTTTTTCAGTGAATATATATATATATATATATATATATATATATATATATATATATATATATATATATATATATACACTAGCAGCCCGTCCCGACGTTGTCCGAGGATGAAATAGAATGTCTGCAATGCTTTCAATTTGCAATGCATTTTATTTTTAAAACTTACTCTGAATCGCCCCATCACCCGGCTGAGGCCCTGCGTTTTTTTTTAAAACTTACTCCGAATCGCCCCATCACCCGGCTCAGGCCCCGGGACTCAGAATCGTCTCATCACCCGGCTCAGCCCCCGCAGAAGAATGCGTCCACTGTGAAGCCGTGTCCTCAATGCAATATGGGAACGTTTGTGCCCGCTGCAGACTCAAACGTGTTTGTGCGCTCCACCTGACGCCCCGCTCCAGCTGACGGAAATTAGACGCCCCACATCTCGTCAACGTGCAACGCCCACAACAATGGTAAATGCATCGCCCACTTGTATTGGGACGACGCCCACTCGTATTGGGACGGCTCTGCTCCATCCGACGGCAATTACACGCCCCACATCGCGTCAACGGCCAACGCCCACAACAATGGTAAATGCAACGCCCCCTCGTAGTCCCAGCAGGCAGCGCCCATCGCTCTATGCACACGCCCATGCACATGCTTAAATGGAAAATGCAATGCCCCCTCGTATCGTGATGGCAATCCCAGCAGGCCGCGGCCATCGCTCTATGCACACGCCCATGCACACGCCCATGGCTTTCCAGAAGAACGCCCACGCCGGACTACTTTTCCCCTAACGTTTTTTCCCACTTATAATGTATATGGTGGCCAGCTGTATAGCCTATGTCCATCTGCTGCAACTGCCCTTTCCAATGCTGTATTGGGTGTTGTGATTGGTGCTGTGGTTCCTGAGATTACCCGCCTCAAAGGTTTGGGCTCTCTCTTTATTATATTAGTATAGATATATTATTTTTCCACAAAAAACTATGCAGCCTCCTAGAAAGAAACAAGGCTAACCAATGCTCTGAGAATTTTGATTTTGCAACAAACACAGAAAACAGGAGGATAAGGAGACACTTAAACTCTCTTTAATTAACAGCAGAAAGTTTTCTTGCAAAAAAAACACAGGCATTGGAAACTTAACAGCATAGAAAATGAAAGCAATTGCAAGCATAAACTTGCACCGTGCCTTAAAGGCAGCCATGACCCACAGCCTCACATCATACCTTAGGGGTGACAGTTAGGACAGTTGTTCTTTCTGGCTCTTTCAGTCAGGACCCTGGATTTTTAGCTCTACATTGTTTTTGCTTTTCTGTCAAAAAGTTTCTCCTTTTTTGCTGTAACTTATGTTATTTTGACATTTTACATCTGTTGAATTAAGGAGTTGCCTTTTTTCTAGCAGAGATTTGTTTGTTTTTTCAGTCCGAGGATGCCTTTTATATTTGATCCTTGCCCCTCCTGTGGTAAAAAGAAGGCTAAGACAGATTCCCATTCTGTTTGTATCCTCTGCTTTCTTGAGTCTCATTCCCCTGAAACCTGCCAACACTGCCAGAATCTGTTGAGACGCACTCTCAAAGAGAGAGAAAGAATACATCTTTATGGTCTTTTGCAGAAGAAAACGTCTCCTATGAGGCACAAGAAGAAAAGGCCCATTTCGACTTCCAAAAGTAAGGTCCCAGTCTGCTCTTCTACGGCGTCGGGCTCAGCGCCAAAAATGCCTCTAACGACGAAGAAATTAGCTACGGCAGCTCTGCTGTTGACGAGATCACCGTCGAGAGCATTGGAGCATCGATCGTTGTCAAAAACATCACAGAAACATGAAGGTACGTTGTCCTATTGTCATGAGGCTTCAATGTCGAATCCTTTGTTATCGTCAACCCAGCGAAGGTCAACGTCGAGGAGTCAATCTCCATTGGTGCCGACTCATCGCCCAACGTCGAGACATCGCTCTCCGCCATTGCCGTCATTATGGCGCTCGATGTTGAGACATAGTCCTCCGTTGCCGTCCACAAGGCGGCGGTCAACGTTGAGGCCTCGTCAACCAGGACGCCGTCCAGAAGAGGTTCAACTTCAAGGCGTACTCCTTAGCCAAGCATCGATCTCTTCGCGAACGATGCAAACAAAAAATGCGACGGCTTCCTGTCAAGGTTTTACCGGCCAGGTTCGAAAGGGAATGCCCTTTTGATCAACTGGTCAGGGGACTTTGTGTACGCTCTTCCTCTCATCCCGAAGGTCATAATCAAGCTCACATACTCCAGAGCGAGGATGATACTGATAGCTCCAGACTGGCCATAACAGTGGTGGTACCCGGACCTTCTGCATCTGTCGGAGTGCCCATACAGGAGGCTTCCGTGCAGAATGGACCTGCTGTCCAAGATGAACGGGGGATACATCACCTCAACCTTCCCCCGCTGAATTTAGCAGCATGGCTCCTGAGGTGCTCCAGTATGGACACCAAGGTGTTCCTCAGGACTGGATGAACATCTTGAGAGAGTCTAGAAGGCCTTCCGCAGGCATTCCTATTCTCTTAATTGGAAGAGATTCTATATGTGGTGTGTGCAAAATGGTTTCCAACCTACCAAAGGGCAAGGGGAGGTAATCTTTCCTTATCTCCTACACTTGGCCAAGTCGGGTCTAAACGGCATACAGAAAATCACCTACTCAACCTTCTTTATTTCAGCTTCAGGTGGTTAAGGAGTTCCTACAGGAATTAAAGAAAGTTTTTTCCCGCAGTCCGGCCTCCTTCGCCTCCCTAAACCTGGTCCTTTCCTAGCTTATGCCCCCCACCACCCTTTGAGCCTATTCACAAAGCGACCCTTCAGCACCTTACATAAAAAGCCGACTTTTTGGTGGCGATCACTTTTTCTCGTAGGGTGAGCGAGATTCAGGCACCCTGCTCCAAGGAACCATACACTGTCTTTCACCAGAACAGAGTGGTTCTGAGAACCCACCACTTCTTCCTTCTGAAGGTGGTGTCTGATTTTCCTGTTAATCAAACCATCTCCTTACCTACTTTCTTTCTCAATCCTTCTACTCCAGCTGAGAGGCCTTTCCACTCTTTAGATCTAAAAAGAGTTTTAAGATTTTATTTAGACAAGTCCAAGGCTGTTAGAAAGTCTGATTATTTATTTGTAAACTAGGGTTCCATCAGAGCAGGCTTCTCAGCCTTCAAGCGTTCCATCTCCAGTTGGATAGCATCTTGTATCAAGCTGGCTTGCCAATTGACGAATAAGCCCCTCTTGTCCTCTCCCAAGGCTCTTTCCACTAGGGGAAAGGCAGCTACAGTGGCTTTTCTGCACAATGTACCAATTGCTGAGATCTGCAAGGCAGCGACTTGGAAGACAGTACATACATTCACATTCTGATTCTAGAGAAGACACTCAAGTAGGCTAGGCCTCCTTGAGAAATTTATTTCAGTGCTGAATACAGCACCTGCAGTCTTATTATCATTTGCCCGCAGGAGTAGAGGATGGGCTTGCTATTCGATTCAGTGCTTATGACTATTGATGAGTATATCCTGGAAGAGATGGATAAGTTACTCACCTGTAATCCTAGTTCTCTTCCAGGGGTATCCTCATCAAAGTCATAAGCAACACACCCACATATCTTGGTGAATGATCCATAATTATGTCGTCTCTTTGTGCCCTGACCTCTGAGTCTCCGCAAAGAACAACTTACCTAACTGTCACCCCTGAGGCATGATGGGAAGCTGGGGGTCATGGCTGCCTTCAAAGCACAGTGCCAGTTTATGCTTGCAATTGCTTTCATTTTCTATGCTGTTGTGTTTACAATGCAGCCTATGGGCTAACAATGCCTGTGTTTTTTGCAGGACAAGTTTCTGCTGTTAATTAAAGAGAGTTCAAGTGTCTGCTTGTCCTCCTGTTTTCTGTGTTTGTTACAAAATCAATGGTCTCAGAGCATTGATTAGCCTTGTTTTTTTCTGGAGGCAGTATTGTTTTTGTGGAAAAAAGTATATATATATATATATATATATATATATATATATATATATATTTTTTTTTTATATATAATTGTTTATATATATTCTGGGGTCCCCGCACATGGGCGGGAATATTCCGTGCTTATGATTATGATGAGGATACCCCTGGAAGAGATCAAGGATTACAGGTAAGTAACTTGTCTTTCCTGGCTATAAAATCCAACTGGTAAAATTGCTTCACACTCAGGCTGCAATAACAGCTTGGACTCAACCAATGGACCTCACAGCGAAGGGAGCATGTAATTCTCATCCCTGCCAGGCCACATCCTTTCCCAACCTGTGAGAGCCATCCTACTTCCCTTCCCCCACCCCCTGCCCAGTGTAGGAAACTGGGATTTTGTTGCAGTTACCCTCCTCCCCCCCCAAATACACAGTTTACCCCCTTTTTAGCTACAAGAGGCTGACTTTCAACTTTGTAAGTGCACTGAGTCCTGCTAACCAAACCTCAGTGTCAGTTCTCCTTCCCTAAAATAAGATGTTGTCTAATTGTGCTACATTTGGCAAAGGACTTTGGCACCCTCGTAAATGGTACTCCAGGTAGCTAGGGCATGTCTACTAAAGGAGATCCCTATGGGCTGCAGCATATCTTAAGCCACCCTAAAGGACCCACATGCACATTCTACACAGACGGGCATTACAGACTGCATGACATGGTGCAATCCATGGGTGAAAACATGACATGACACATCCCAGTGTGTCATGCCTAGTTCACTGCATCTATTATATGTAAGTCACCCCTACATCTGGCCTTTGAATCTTAAGGCAGGGTGCATTATATTTTATACGGGACATAGGTGCATGAGCAGATGTGCCCTGTGATGTCTAGTTCTATTACTAGATATTGCAAATAAGCAGGTAAGCAAGTTCCCCAGCTATATAATGGCTTCACTGATAGAAGCATTGAGTTGTGCTCCTGAGGCGGAAGCCGGGAGCGAGCCACATTTTAAAAATTGTATTGTCACCTAATAACTTGTGTGTTTTAAAGCACTTACTATCTTTTGGAAATAAGTTGTCAGAAGCAGCGGAGCTAGCGCTGACGCGGCACGGTAATTTCCAAACACTCCTTGGCGCCATCTCGCCAAGAGCAGAGGCCACGTCCCTTTTTGAAGCCACGCCCTCCCGGTCCTCAAACCTTGGAGCAGTATAAATCATGTGCATATTCCGGTAGCGCAGCGGGCGAGCGCAGGGGGCGCGACGTTTGCGCGCCGAAGGCGCGCCAAAGGTAAGCCTGTCTGCGCTCGTCCGCGACCGACCGGGGCCTGGGGCCACCCCCCCTGATCAGCCATCATGCCAGACCATCACCTACCATTCGCATTTCCTGCGTCAACTAAACCAGACAGTCGGGTCACCCTGCTTACACACATGGGACCCCTCTATTCAACATCCCGCTTGCAAACAGTGTGCATTTCATTTCTCATCCCATGTTGTAAAGAAATCCACTTCATTTTCTATGCTCTTGCTTAACTGCCGCTCACTCCCCACACACTGTACGGAAATTACCCTATTGTTAGAGGAGATAAGCCCAGACGTCCTTTTCGCCACAGAGACATGGTTACAGGAACATTCTGAACCCGACTTGGTACAAGCACTCCCACCTGGTTACCAAATACTCCGCCTCGACCGTAAAAAAGGCATTGGCGGTGGTCTAGCAGTAATCTACAAATCAGATTACGTTGTCACCAGTATCCCCGTAAATTTCCCAGACTGCGAATGTCTTCCTTTTTTCATAAAATTCAGCGCCACACATACCTTTTCGGGCATGCTCATATACCGTCTGCCAGGATCACAAGGGCAGTTTCTTTCTGATCTTGCCTCGATAGCTGCAAGCCTTGCAGTCAGCTCTGCCAATTTTACTATCTTGGGTGACCTCAACATCCACCTGGATGACCCAAACGACTCCATATCCAGAGAACTATCCTCGAGCTTAAATGCCCTCGAATTACATCAACGTGTCAGTGGGCCCACGCACTTATAAGGACATCTCTTAGACCCCGTCTTCAGCAATTGCAAAAACCTTCACGTGGGAAACCCTTCCCCCCTTCCCTGGTCTGACCACTTCCTCATCCCGTTCACTTGGACCCTGCCCCATCACCTCCCTCCCAAACCCCCGATGATTCAACGATCACGCAATTGGTCTAAAATTCCTTTATCTGAGTGGCAGGATCTCCTACAAAGTACCAAACCCACTAACACATCTATTCCCATTCAAGACAATGACAACTATAACAAATGGATCATCAGCTCCCTAGATCTAGTATTACCACTAAAAAGTTCCCATCCTAAGCGGGGCAATCCTACAGCCCCGTGGTATACAACTGATCTACGAGAGGCCAAACGTGTCTGTAAACGACTTGAGAGGAAATGGCGCCTCAGTTACCTCCCAGTAGACAAAACGAGCTATAGAACAGCAATAAAAAACTATAAAGCAGACATTCATCTAGCTCAGGCCAAATACTTTGAACATAAGATCGAGAATGCAGCGTCCAAACCTAAGGAGATCTATCGGATAGCCAAATCCCTCTTGCAACTTCCCGAAGCCCCAAAGGATCATAACAATACTCAGACCCATTGTGAGGAAATAGCTGAGTTTTTTCACCAGAAGATAGAAATCATCAACTCTTCTTTTCCCCATCCTGTCACTGTGCCCACAGATTCTGCCAACATAGGCTGCACGACAGTTACTCCTAATGCTCTCAATAGCTTTCCTCCATTAGAACTTATTAACCTGGAAAACCTCATGGGACAGGTTAAATCTGGATCATCTATCGACCCAGCTCCTCCCAGTACTCTCACCCAGATAACCCATCTTATCTCGCCTACCATCCAAGACCTGCTCAACTCCTCCCTCCATACTGGTATTGTCCCACCTCTATGGAAAAGAGCAATGGTCAGAGCTCTATTAAAAAAAAAAAATCTCGATCAATCTAACCCCGCTAACTATCGACCCATTTCCCTCCTGCCATGGCTCAGTAAACTTCTCAAGAAGCATGTTAACTCAGTTCTCACTGACTTCCTGGAAGCCAATAACATACTGGACCTTTCCCCCGTCACGGAACGGAGACTGCACTGATAGCAGTGATGGAGGAGGCAAGAAGGATCCTGGACGATGGCGGGTCCACGGCCATCGTCCTACTCGACCTAAGTGCCGCCTTCGACACTGTTAATCATAATATCCTACTCCATCGTCTCGACAAAATAGGAGTGTCAGGCACAGCACTCAATTGGATGAGGTCCTTTCTCACAGACAGATCCTTTCAAGTATTTGAGACGGATTTCACCTCTTCCAGTAAACCCCTCAATTGTGGAGTGCCTCAGGGCTCCTCCCTGAGCCCCACCCTTTTTAATGTCTACCTATGTCCTCTAGCCGATGTCGTCCGCCCCTTCGGTGTAAAGATTGTCACCTATGCGGACGACACGCAGCTAGTGGTAGCACTGGACCCCCCCTTAACTCACATCACAGTCTACACAAATGCCTGGAAGCTGTCGCCGCTTGGATGTCCGGCTCCTGTTTAAAACTTAACGAGGACAAAACAGAGGTAATGCTCCTTGGAAATAACATCACGAAATCCATTGACCCTATCTGGCCCCTCTGTTTAGGAAGTCCCCCGCAACCCAAAGAGCAAATCAAGAGCCTAGGCATCTGGCTCGACCAAACTCTCACCTTTAACCATCAAGCTACCAAGCTCGCTGCCACATGTTTCGGGCTGATGAGACTACTTCGTAAGATTCTCCCTCTCCTTCCGTTCCACTCAAGACGGATTATGGTTCAAGGATTAATCCTCTCCCACTTGGATTGTGGAAACGCCCTATATCTTGGGGCCCCACAGTCCACACTTAACAAAATCCAGGTTATTCAAAATTGCGCGGCAAGAATTCTCCTGGATATTCCTCGCCGAACCTCAATCAGAGCCAGATTGAGGGATCTCCACTGGCTCCCGGTGAGATCCAGAATCGAATTTAAGAGCATGTGCATTGCACACCGCTCTTAATGGGGAACAGGCCCCTCCATCAATTCCCCCCTGGTGAAAACCTATCAGCCTTCCCGCTCCCTCAGATCCGCGACCTCCCACCTCGCCTCAGTACCACGCATTAGAAAAGCCAGGTGTGGAGGCCGCTCACTTTCCTACAAGCTAGCCAAGATTTGTAATTCACTCCCCCTCTCTATTAGATCAGAACCCAATCTATTTACTTTCCGTAAACTTCTTAAAACCTGGCTTTTCAGTAAAACCTCGGTTTAAATATTCATTCAGCTCCACTCTTTCCAGCCTCTCCGGCTCAACCCAATCTCTTCGCAGCGCTGGGACGCCCCTGGGTAGCCAACGCACTATACAAATCCTCATTCCATTCCATTCCATTCCACTGAAACATATGATGTTATATATCAAACCAAACACAAGGAGATGATGGACGCAGCGCTCATCGTGGGTCCCTTGCTCACTTTGCCACTGGTTTCAAGCTAGCCTGGCTGATGGGGGCTGTTAGCCTGAAACCGGTCCCAGGATGCTTGTTTCTGTTCCGGGAAGACATGGCTTGGCAGTTCTGCATGACTATTTCCGTGAGGCACAGGGTCAAGACCAGTGTTCCCTCTAACCCGCACGGATGCGCGCCCGCGCACTTTTAAGGCACCCGAGCGTGCAGTGCCCCTTGTGAAGCGCGCACTTGTTCTCGCCGCCACCCGGTTTTAAAACGCGAGCGGCGAAAAACGGCAATTTGCCGGTTGCCTGAGGCCTTTGTCAAAGGATTCCTGTTAATCACAGCGCCCGTCATGCGCTGCAATTAACAGGAAAACTTTCACAAATGCCCACAATAATCCCGCAGTCTCACTCTATTGAGAAAAGACATGCAGCAAGTCCAAAAGCACAATGTGTGCTTTACACGTTGTGCTTTCAGACGTGCTTCATTTCTTTTCTAAATAGAGCGCAGCTGGGTGCTGATTGTGGGCCTTTGTAATAATATTCCTGTTAACTGGAATCCTTTCAGGTAGTTATTGGGCTTTGTGGGGTCCCCTCTATTTGTGTACTGGATACATTAAGGAGCCCCGCCCTGCTTCTGTAACAATGTCCGTCTGTAGTATGGAACTATACAGTAATGACCATATTAGGGGACTTTTGAAACAGAGCCTGTGGTAACTCATTCGGACCTCGTACAGTCAGACTGTAAGCTATTGATTATTAGCTTAATATCAGCAAGGGTGCAGTCAGCCATGCACGCTGGCACATGAGGGCACTCCAGTGGTGCCTCCGCAGGCAGTGGTATCAGCACAACGGAGATCTCAGGGAGTCAGTGAGGATCTCCAGAGAAGCTGCAGCGGATCTATCTTGGTGAAGCGTGGAAGGCAATCTGTCTCAAGGAAAGCCTTTTCAACTTCCTCCATCGGTGGCCACAGTGATAACGGATGCATCCACTCTCGGGTGGGGTGCTCATCTGGGAGACCTGGAGGTCAAGGGTCTTTGGTCTCCAGAGGAAAGGTTGCTTCACATCAACCTTCTAGAGTTGCGGGCGATACGTCTGGCACTCAAGGCCTACCTCCCTTCCCTTCGCAGTGTGTCAGTGCAGGTCCTGACGGACAACACGACCGCGATGTGGTACATCAACAAGCAGGGAGGAGTGGGATCGCAGTGTCTCTGCACAGAGGCTCCGCGCCTCTGGTCCTGGGTTCAGGACCATCAGATTTGTCTGATGGCAAATCATCTGGCCGGAGTTCAGAACGTTCGTGCAGACAGTCTCAGTCGGCAGTTCTCTGCCGATCACGAGTGGAGGCTCCATCCGGGGGTAGTTCACAACATCTTTCAGATGTGGGGGTCTCCTCGGGTGGACCTGTTCGCCACTCGCGAGAATGCTCACTGCCTGTCATTCTGCAGTCTCCAGTATCCGATGCAAGGAGCCTTGGGGGACGCGTTTCAGTTGAGTTGGAGTTCGCAACTCCTTTACGCGTTTCCTCCCATACCATTGATTCCTCGGGTTCTGAGGAAAATTCGCCAAGACCGGGCCCAAGTCATATTGATCGCCCCGGATTGGCCAAGAAGGGTGTGGTATTCAGACCTTCTCCACCTCTCCTCTCACCCGCCGCTCCGTCTCCCTCACAGGGCAGATCTCCTCTCTCAGATGGAGGGGCAGGTTCTACACCCCCACCTCCAGAACTTACACCTTCATGCCTGGAGATTGAACGGGGAAACCTGATTTCTTTTTCTCTCCCTCACGATGTGGTGGATGTCATTTTGTCAGCCAGGCGTGACTCCACTAAGTCCATCTATTCTTATAGGTGGTCAAAATTTGTTACTTGGTGCAGGGAGAAGTCTATTGACCCTTTGAGGGCCCATTTATCTGATGTTCTCCAGTTTGCCCTTTCTCTGGCACAGCAAGGGCTTGCTGTGGCCACGGTGAAGGGTTATCTTTCTGCGCTGTCGGCTTTTATCTGTTTGCCTGACCAGCCTTCTCTTTTTAAATCTCCTATAGTTTTAAGGTTTTTGAAGGGCCTCACAAATAAGTTCCCTCCTACCCCTTTTATTGTGCCTCAGTGGGATTTAAATCTTGTTTTGACATTTTTAATGGGTGCTCCTTTTGAGCCTCTTCATAAATGTCCTATGAGGCTTCTGACTTTCAAAACGGTTTTCCTCGTTGCAATAACCTCTGCAAGGAGGGTAAGTGAGCTTCAAGCTCTTAGTCACAAGCCCCCTTTCTTGTCCATTCATGCTGATCGAATGTTTCTTAGGACCAGGGCTGCTTTTCTGCCTAAGGTGGTGACTCCTTTCCACCTTGGTCAATCCATTACCCTGCCTACCTTTTATCCTCCCCCACACCCTTCCAAGGAGGAGGAGAGATTACACCGTCTGGACCCCAAGAGGGCGGTGTCTTTTTACCTGGACAGAACTAAAGACTGTCGATTGGACGACCAGCTCTTCGTTGTTTTTGCTGGCTGCGAGAGGAAGAGCGGTCCATAAGAGGACTTTGTCAAGATGGATCGTCCTCTGTATTAAGATCTGCTACTCTTTGGCCGGTAAGGAGCCTCCAGAGGGTATAAGGGCTCATTCTACTAGAGCTAAGTCTTCGACCTCTGCATTGGCTAGAGGTGTGCCTGTAGAGGATATTTGTAGAGCGGCAACTTGGTCTTCCCTCCACACATTCGCGAAGCATTACTGCTTGGATTCCGAAGTGAGGAGGGACGGTCACTTTGCACGCTCTGTCCTCCAGGATTTCCTGGTCTAGAAGAGTGGACACCCTCCTCCGGGAGTGGGGACTGCTGTGGGACTCTATTCACAAGGTGAGGAATCCACACGGCAGGTGTATCTATCAGAAGAACAAGTTACTTACCTTCGGTAACGCTTTTTCTGGTAGATACAATATCTGCCTGTGGATTCCTCACTGACCCACCCGCCTCCCTGTTGTCCACTCTTCTATGCCAGAGTTTCTATTATGTATTTGTTTATTTCAAATGTTTTGTTGCATTTGCTTCACACTGTGTATGTGTTACGTTGATATTTGTACTGCGTATACTGTGTATATATCTACTGTCATTGGTCCGTCTGTGTGCCTCGAAGGCACGGAAAAAAGGGCAGAACTGATGTCATCACGCCGGCGTGGGCCTATTATAGGCGTCGGTGACGTCAGCGGAGTCGCGAGCGATGCCGTGCCTCTGTGACGTCCGGATCCACGTCGGCGCGAAGCTACAAAAAGAATTTCCGAATGTTGCTGACGCAAGGGGATATTCACAAGGTGAGGAATCCACAGGCAGATATTGTATCTACCAGAAAAAGCGTTACCGAAGGTAAGTAACTTGTTCATTTGCTCTGCGTGGCCCAAACTCCTTTCCATTACCCGTCCGCCTGAAATTCGTTGCATCCTTACTTTTGCTGGTGTGGATGATTCTAGCCCAGAAATCATTGTGAACTGCTTTTCCATACGCCCAGAGCTCCTTTTTCAATGTACTCCTCTGGGATCGCTTCTGCTTTTAGAACCTTACACAAGGGATTTGCTCGGAACTGTTGCATGAGCCTGTTTACATTTTTCTTGGAGCACCTCACTTCATATGGGTGCTACTGTGTTGTCCAAGCTTTGAAATTGTAGCCTTGGGTGGAGTACTTTCTGAGAAATGTCATTGTAATATATATATACTTCATTAAATCTTGCCAACTTTATGGTACCTTTTTTAACTATATTTTCAAAAATAAAGCTTGTGCAGTTATCAACAATATATTCAGCAATTTCTTCATTTGATCCAACCTTATGTAATTCACTGTATACCTATTCGACAGTATAGTTTTGATGCAGTTAGAACTTGTGCATGTGCTACCAAAGAAATGCAAATGACCTTGGGTGGTAGATGGCCGCTCTCTGGACGCTGATCTATACTGAACTGCTGAATCGGATTAAATAAGGTGACATTTGCTAGGGTATAGTCCTGGTATGAGATGCAGTCATTCATAATTTTCGCCAATGCTGGCTCATTGTCACCAGAGAACCGACAGTCTAGAACCATAAGGCCTACTAAAGTGAGAAATCTACAAAAACAATTTCCTAAGCGATCACGGCGCTTCTTTGGCAGGAAGACTTGCATTGGAATGGCCACCTGAAGGCCCGTCTCATATACGTCAATCTCTTCTTCTTGAATGCAAAATAGATTGAGGTTGAAGTCACCTGTTGGCAGCATGTATGCATTAGTATGTGCCTCTTTCAGATCCATAATAACTTTGCATAACTTTAAAACTTCCAATCTTTTTTTTCTTTAGGGAGTGGATTTAAGTAAACATTCAAAAGGATCAGGTCAGGACCAGGGAAGTACTGTAAGGAAACCATGGGTCAGGGTGAGGCAGGAGGCCCGTACCATTAGACTAGAGCTGATATAAATCGAAAGGCCCCCTCTACAGCGACCTAACTGCCCAAGCAAGTAGTCGAGCAAGTATATTTGATATATTGCCATATGATTCATAAGAAAAGCTAGAAGTAATCATTCCACAAGATTAAAACCAATACCCCCTTACATTTAAATGATTTACTCCCAAAACCGTCATCTGGTAGTAAAAGAGAGATGGCTGTGGGCCCCTCATGCCCTTGGCTTAGTGGCCATTAACTTAAAACCTTTCCCTAGCCAGACCTTTCCAGGCCTCGCCTATAGACAGCCTTTAGCTGTTGTCGAAGACGTATTGTGGACAGGGGTAGGCAAAAAGCAAACTGAAATACTCCGCACCTCCCCCCCCCCCCGCCAATTCGATCGGTACCTCAAATGCCATCAGGAGAGGGAAGCTAGTAAGGTCTGTCCTCCCTAGAAGGGGTCTTTTATCCCTCCTATTTATTAATCTCTCCACCATTTAAGCCTTTCATCCAGCGTCCATTTCACCTGTCTATTCATGCTCCCATCTGTCTGTCTTTTCATCTAATCCATCCATCCTTCCTTTACCATTCCATCCATCATTTCACCCACCTTTTGTCAATCATCCAGCCTTTAACCCTTTCACCCAGGTTCCCATCCATCTATCCAAACATTCATCCTTCAAACCATTCTTACATGCACCCACCCATGCAAATATAACTTTACTCTTCCATCTCTCAGACCTTTCACCTTTGTATCCATCCTTTTATTGACCTCTCCTTCTTGTCGCAGTTTCTTCTTTCTTTTCATATTTCCTATATTTCATTCTTCCTTTCTGCCTTCCTTTCTCTTTCCCTCTATTGTCCTCATTATTTCTCCATCTTTTATGGTTTCTACCCAGCATTTAGAAAAGAAATGCAGAAAGTTTTTAGATAGTGCAAACTCAACCCAAAAGTATTGGAGCACTTTACATGATTTAATGTTATATATTTATTTTGTATGCACGGGGAGATTAATTGATTTGCCCAGAATCACAGGATGTTAGGCTGACCCGAGACTAAAAACCCATCTCCTAAATCGATAGCTCAAGCATTAGCCACAACCCCAACCACAAGAGTGGAAGCATTTTCAATAATATATACAACTTGATGCAAAAAACAACCATTGACAAAGCCAATAGTCTAGGCTTCTTGTAGGTGTAATGTTACTTGTATTATATATCTGGATGCAATGACAGAAGCAGCAAAATATCAGTAGGGCGGCACACTATGAGATGCACATATTTTTAGTGTAATTGCTTTTATAGCGCACCCTTAATTGCATCGGTTACGCACCTTTGAAAGATCACCGAGTATTTTCATCCTATTCAAAGCCCTGGTCTACACATGCGGTCAGGTTCTTGGCGCACAAAGCCTTGGCTGCAGCGCACACAGACCTTACTCTGCCGCACACAGAGGAAAATAATTAGAGGGAAAATTGGTCAAGACAGATTTTCATATAGCTGTGTCTGAACTGGTGTGGCGAAGTGAGCTAAAGAGTGATGATGGATTCAACCCTGATCTGCGACTGGGGGTGAGTGTCTGAAAAGTTTCCGCACTCCGTCCATCATCTCCTTGTGTTTGCTTTGTTCCTCCTAAGTTGGCAATGTATGCCCAGACGTGGGTCTCTTTCTAACTTCGCCACTGGATTCAAGCTAGCCTGGCTGATGAGGGCTGTTAGCCCGAAACCGGTCCCAGGATGCTTGTGTCCGGTCGAGGGAAGACATGGTTTGGCAATTCGGGCTTGACTGTTCCCATGAGAGGCACTTGGTCAAGACTGATTTGCATTTAGCAGTGTCTGAACTGAGGTGGGGAAGTGAGCTAAAGAACCATGATGGATTCAACCCAGATCTGTGACTGGAGGTGAGTGTCTGAAAAGTTTCAGCGCTCCGTCCATCATCTTCTTGTGTTTGTGTTATATATCAAACACCTCATATTAATAAACCCACACTGATTCCAGTGAAGGATTTATTAATACATGCACCCAGAAAGCACCTTACAGGGACTGCGCTAGGGTCTTGCTGGGTGGCCAGAGTCAACAAAATTCCTTAGCTACTACATATAAAAACTTGGCTCTTGAAGCTGGGTTTAATTGAATTCTGGCTGCATCCTACTGCTATTCCATGAGATGCCCATGATAATCTAAAAACATGTTATTGGAATTTTACTCTAAGAGCAAAAACAACTGCTGGTAATTCAACTCTTGTAGAGTCTTATCTCCTGTTTAAATGCATGCCAGAATTTGAGCCCTTTATGAATTTTCTTATTAATTCAACTGCAAGAGCACTTTTTATAAAATTCAGACTGGGGATTTTCCCTTTGGCCTTTTTTACTCATTCTTGGACCAAGAAAGAACACCTAATCTATGTCCGACGGGGTGTCAGAATATAGAGACTGTTAAACCTGTCATTATTTTTTTGTAAAGTGTGGGTAAAACAATGCTCAAAGGGGATTATCCACCCTCTTTGTCGACTTCTAAACTTTTTCGATCGCCATACTGCTTTGGGAACATGCAAAACAAATACTGTAGGAGGCTGGCTTAGTATATGGTGCATACTTATTTAAGTGATGCATCTTGCATTAATACAGGCAACCCTTATAGTGACTTTAGTGGTCTTTGATAACCATAGAAAGCTCTCAAAGTGGTAGCTGTGGAGAGCAGCCTTCAGGCTTATTTTGAAGGAGTGTTAAGCAGCTTGTTTCACAAGTTCAAACATGTAGTGTAGGTTAAACAAAAAAGAACCCAACAGTGTTTATAAAAAACACTTCTATTTATTACAAAACATTCCCTAACACATTGGTATACCTCCTACCCAGAGATACTAACACAGAGTGTGAAGTGAGGGATGAAATCCTACGTGCTGCTTCCAAAACACAAAGAAATGCTTATCTGATGTAGTGCTGTTTTGATACTTTTGACTTGATGCAAGATGATACTGCTGGACATTTTGAATGAGTTTTTAGTACTGCACATTTAGGTATCAGGTTAACGTACAGTGAAGCTTTGAGTCTTTTGGGAAGTAAAGGGCTTCTAAGTGTTTACAGATTGAGGCAGCTTATGAGTTTATGGATTCAATCTGTGAAATGGGTCCCAGTTGAGCTTGTGCAGTACTGGAGGTACAAATCTTTGAGTATTACTTGTGGATTGTGTCTACTTGATACCCTACGCCACACTCAAAAAGATTTTAAACAAGGTGTGAGGTAAAATGTATGTAAGAGAATGATCGATTTTTGGTTATACCTCATGTAGGAAGCTGGCTCTTGATATGATAAATCAAAAAGAGGTATATCATGCAAAGAGTCCAGGTATTTTCTTATCAGTGGACAGTGACTTGCTCTAGCAATCCAAAGGTGCTCTTCTAGGGGATAGTATGGTTGATCAGCCTTAGGCTTATCAGAGAGGAGTGTTAGACATCTGCAGAATACATACACAGTCAATAAATGATCCACACGACTGATCTTTATATATATTTAGGCACCAGAATCCAACATCTCCCCTCCCTCCCCTACTTTTGTTGAGCCTCACCTCCCGGTTGTCCATGGTTGTCTTTCTTCTATTCCCCTGCTTACCGAAGAAGTGTTCCTTGCAATACTTCCAAAAGTAAAGTCTGGATCCCCGGCAGATACCTGCCCAGCTCACATTCTACAACAAATTTACACTACCTGTCCCAATCCGCCAATCTCTTTCCTCAATAGCTCGTTGGCTCAGGGTGTGGTAATTCCAGCTCTTAAATCTGCCACTATAGTTCCCATCCTGAAGAAATCTGGTGCGGATTCTTCCGCTCCAGTTAATTACCGCCCCATCTCCCTCTTGCCCTATTTGGGCAAGGTGTTGGAGCGGCATGTAACATCGGTCCTTAGTGCCCATGTAGAAGCCAATGGAGTCCTAGCATCTCGCCAGGCAGGCTTTCGACCTAGGCACTCCACCGAGTCCGTCGTGGTGTCGGTCCTGAACAACCTCAGGGAGGGTATGGACCAAAACAACTACCAGGCCCTGGTACTCCTCGATCTCTCCGCCGCCTTCGACACGGTTGATCATACCATCTTACTTTCCCGTGTCGGAGCGGCGGGGGTCGGGGGCTCAGCCCTGGTTTGGCTATCATCCTTCCTGAGGGACCGCACCCAGGCGGTCCGGTTAGGGGACTTTTCAGCCACACAACTCAAGGTCACTTGTGGTGTTCCCCAGGGTTCTTCTCTATCCCCTCTCTTGTTCAATCTCTATATCTATCCTCTGATCTTTGCTCTTCAACAACTGGAGGTCACCGTTTATAATTATGCGGATGACCTCCAGCTTATCTTTTCCCTCTCTTCTTCTCCCCATTCTATTTCCAATTTTCAGACTATTATGATTTTCATCAGGGACTGGATGGACCACAACCATCTGAAGCTGAACCCCGATAAAACAGAATTGGTCCTTACGGGTGGTCCCTCCAGTCCCTGGAACTCCTTATTCTGGCCTTCTTCCTTCGGATCCCCTCCCACTCCCTCTTCCTCAGTCAAAACTTTGGGTTTCAAGATCAATAATCAACTTGATCTTCATTCACAAATTAACTCTGTTGTTTCTTCTTGCTTTCTTGTTCTTCGAACTATTCGCTCTGTCTCTCGCTTCTTTTCCTCCCCTGCACTTAAACTAATCATGTCCGCTCTGGTGATCTCCCGGCTGGACTACGCTAACGCGCTATACAACGGTATACCGGCGTATAGTTTGCGGAAGCTCCAGCTGGTTCAAAACCAGTCGGCCAGATTGGTGTATGGTCTCCCTCGTTCCCATCACTCCACCCGCTTACTGAAGGCACTACATTGGCTTCCAGTTAGGGAGCGATCCCTTTTTAAAACTGGCTGCATGGTCTTCCAGGCGCGCCAGGGTATGGCTCTTGCCTTCATTTCTTCTTTGTTAAAGGAGTATACCCCTGTTCGGGAGCTTAGATCATCCTCCCAATCTCTTCTCCATGTACCCCGCTACCGACGTAAAAAATGGGGCGGAACCAATTTCTCAACTTTGGCACCATCCTTTTGGAACTCCCTTCCTGACCACCTACGTCTAGCTAGACATTATTCCCTCTTTCGAAAAGACCTTAAGACTTTTTTGTTTACCCAGACCTTTCCCAATGTTATCTGATTTTAAATTCCCCTTCACTGGCTTGTTGTTCCTACTGTTAAACTAGCTTTCATAAGCGCCAAGAAACCGCATGGTGTATGTAGCGCTATACAAATATTTTAAATTCAAATTCAAATTCAATCAATACGATCAAGTGTGTACGTTTTGCAAGAGAAATACTTTACGTTTTAAAATGTTGACAGTGCATTCTTCAGAAGCTGCAAATTTATCCTATGGGATGAAAAACAAGTTTGGCATTCAGGTAGAGAACAGCAACTTACGGTGAGTATGGGGTAAGGTCCAATGCAGTACCAGCAAGTAACCTCTAGCAGCACTAGGGCAGCCGGATGCACGGGTGCAATACAGCATTAGATGCCCAATTTTAGTCAATGGGGAGCGGTCTGCCTGAAAAGAGGCTGTAGGTTTGGACTGGGAGGCCATTTTGGCTGTACCAACAAGGAGACTGAGGTCTTACAATGCTCTGGGACGTAGGGACACCTGTGGTCCTCTTCTCCATGGGCCAGGGACAACAGGTGCAGAGGTGTTCTTAGGTGTTGTGTTTTTGTCACTTAGAGCAGTCGCATTAGGGGGGCCTGCAAACAGAGGCCGTAGGTGGTGTTGAGAAGTCCACAGCAGGAAAACCCAAGGAGAGCTATGGGTTTGGATGGTCTGGGGACCACGTTTGCCCTGTTGGGGCACTTCAGCTCGGGTTCGATGGTTAGGGTGCAGTGGAGCTTTCCGGCTTTGAGTTTTCACAGTCTTGGAGCCTCACAATTCTTGTTTTTGGTACCCTCAGGATGCAGGAGAGCAACTCCACTACACAATGGGATTTCCTTCATTTTTGGAGAAGTGCTGGCAGTCCTCCCAGGCTTTGGAGTATCAGCAGCTTGCAGGGTGAGGTGACTTTGGTGCAATGGACGAGGAGAGGGGAAGAGGCTGGCAGGGCTAGTGCCAAGTCTGTTGCTTCTTCTGCTTTTCTTGCTTTCACAGCTTTTTGCTCTTTCTTCTTCTTTGGATCAGCAGTATTTGATTTCCAAAATACTGATTTGAGAGGCGTTAGGGGAGTGTAAGGTAGTAGCCAATGGGCAACTTACCCCTGGGGTCGCTATGCCCCCAAATGATCACTTCCTGTGGGAAGTGGGCATAACCATGTCCCAGAGATCCTAAGTTTACCATCACCAAGATGGCTAGCTCTGAAAAGTCACCTCCATTTCAGGAAGCCCACATTAGGAGTGGTAGTAGCCTGAGGGTGGACACACCTATCTGACTAACTAATTTCCCCGCCTCTTCAGGTGCCAAATGGCTCTAGACAAAGAGGGTCGGCATCCTCTCCTGTGAGGGAAGCCAGATTTTCATACCAAAGACAGTGGGCTCTTTGAAGCTCTGCTGCCTTGGACTGCTAATTAGAAGGTCATCCTGTGGGAGGGGGTGTAAACGCCCTCTGCCCGAGTAAGCTATATTTCTGACCTCTTGAGAGCAAACGCCCTCACCCTTGATTTTTTTTGGGGGGGGGGGCAGGGGGGAGGTCAGAAACTTGTCTCTGGTGGTAGGCTGGCGGATACCAGTCCGTCAACACACCAGTAGCTGGTAGGTTTTCAGGGGGCACCCCTAAGTTGCCCTCTGTGTGCCTATATTAATAAATCCAATACTGGCATCATTGTGGGTTTATTAATAACAGGTGTTTGGAATCAAACACCCCTATTTTCAGCTAAGCCATCATGTAGCTGGGAAACTCGTTTTCACCAGTGTCCAAAATGGTTTTCCTGTTGACTTGTACTGGCAGCAATAGAGCCAACCAGCATAGGGGCATATCTGCTCATGCAGACATGTCCTCACATGTAATATAGTGCACCCTGCCTTAGGGCTGTAAGGCCTGCTGTAGGGATAGTTTACATATTCTGCATGCAGTGTCTGTGAGCTTGGTACACACAGTTATGTGCCCTGTCGTGTTTTCACTTTTGTCTGCACCAAGACATGCAGCCTGCAGTGAGGGGTCATTTTTGGGTGGCACAAGTCATGCTGAAGCCCTTAAGAACCCTCTTTAGCCTCCTTACCTAGGTCACAGAGGTACCACTTACTAGGGAATTACAGGGAGTGCTAAATGTATTGCCACATTGAGATACAATTGCTCAGTTTGAAAGGAGTGTACACTTACAAAAGCTCTGAATATATTTGCTGCCAACTATCATGTTGTACACTACATTATCTCAAGAAAAGTGGTTAGACCAAATTGATAGCCATGTGTAGAATGAACCCATGCCAGGTAAGCTAATTGAATCCACTGTGCAAATACGGATATTGTATCTTTAAATGCTGGCTGGGGTTATTTCCATTATGTATTTTCTTTGTTTCTTTGTAGGGCCTTGAGGAAGCCCTTGGCTATCTGGTGGGAGATTGTCTTCTGGCGTCGGCTTTCCTGTCATATTTGGGACCTTTTCTCTCCAGCTACCGTGATCAAATTGTCTCAGAGATCTGGGAGAAAGAGGTGCGTCACAACCAATAGTTCACAAACTGGACACTGCAAAAATGGGTCCTCAATTCTGAGGTGTCACACGAGTAAGACATAGAGCATGACTTTGAACATTAGCCTGTTATACCAGATTGCCTCCTTATCCACTGTATACCTGTCAAAAGCATATGCTAACGCCCATGTAGCACAAAGAATCTCAAGTAGTCCTCTTTTGCAATTATTCTAGTGACTCACTTTTACATGAATTATTTCCTTGTACTAGACTAAAGCTTTTGACTGAGAGGGTTGGATGGACATCTCTCAGTGGCTCATAACAACAACCCCATACAGTCTTTTAACATTATCACTTCAATGTTTCTCAATGTCATCAATACAGGCTTTCAATATCATCACCCCTTCTTAGACTCAATTACTGCTATATGGAACCCTAAGGGCCCGATTATGATGTCGGGCGGATCACCAAGACAGTCCATCGATGGCGGTCCATCCGACATCGGAGGCTGCGGTCCAACCGCAGCATAATGATGCAGTCGGTAGGAGCACAGCAGCGGACTGACCAACCAACACCTCCTGACAGGCTCAAGGACACCATCGGTTGGAGCGTAATCCCTACAATGGGAGCGGTGCCTACAGACGCACCACCATAGGGATTAAAATTACCCTTTTCCCTCTGCCTTTACATGGCAGTCGGACTGCCATGTAAAAGCAGAACCATGAAAAGGCAGATGGAATGGGACTTTGGGAGCCCCTAGCATGGCCCCCGCCTCTGTGGGCTCCGGGGGGCAAATGTGATTCCCCCCATACATCCATGCACCATGTGCCAGGCACCACATGGTGCGTGGATGCTTGAGAACTGCCCTTTTACTCCAGTATTGGAACTTTCATAGATTCACATGCTTTAATCATTCCCCGTCGTCGACATGGGAGTCCACGTTATATAAAAATACCAATGCAAAGCTATTACAAACTAGAAACTAAGCCTATGCCCATTCCAGTTTCGTAACATATCCACTCCTTTTTGTAAAAGAGACAAAATACAACACAACCAATCAGATAAGCCTCACCCTGTAGAACCCGCATGAGAGAACCTCAGATCTTCAGAGCTTTTTACCGCACGTTGTGCTAGGGAGTCTCCACTGATCTCAGCTAATTTATTCTTTATACTATTACTCTTGGGAGATTTTTTCAACTCTTGATTTACCAGACTACTCTACACTTGGTTTTTCTCTATTCCTCATGGCAGACAAGGATAAAAAATGCCTTTTTGTGCCACCTGCTATAAAAAGAGGCTTTATGTGGATGACCCTCATAAGGATTGTATCTACTGCCTGTATCCTGACCACAAAGCCATGGTTTGCAAGGTATGTCGTACCTTTTCCTCTAAGACCTTGAGGAATCAAAAGGGACGTCTCCTTACCTGGCTCCAGAAATTAAAATCCAGGAGAGAGCTGGTCTCTAGTGAAGACAGTGATGAGGCCTCATCTGCTTCGTCTTCTAGAAGATCTGTGAAAAGGGGGAAGATCTGACCCTACTTCCGAAGAGAAGCGCCCTCAGAAAGCCTCTAGAAAGACCTCCACGGGTCTGACAGGCTCAGTCCAACTAAATCTCCTCACCGAGGTGAAAAGGAGAGGAAAGGACTTATAACAGGAGAAAGTAGAGTAAGGAAGTCGAGCTCTGTTCCTCCTTCTTCTCCTGCTGAAGGAAGAAAAGTTTTCAAAAAACCCTAGTCTGTTTTTCTTGAGGAAAAACAGGCAAAGAAATGACCGCAGTCGACGAAGCAGTCGACGACACCATCAACGAAGAAACCGCCATCGAAATTGTCAACGCGGAGTGACAAAGGCCAGTCTCCTCAACTTACAACAGTTACGACAACTGGATCGTCACCGAAAGCTTCTCTGTTATCGACTACCACGATTCCGCCTCCATTGACGACGGAGTCTATGATCGCAGTGAAAACGAAGCTATCTGTCGACGACGAAAACGACAGCGACAAGAATCCTGACGGTGCCGGTAATGGCGTTGATGGTAACAATGACAGTATCAACGACGGTGCAGTTGGTGGCAACATGAACATCGACAACCTCATCGACGGGAGTGAAAATTTCTGGGGGAAAAGTCAGGAAGCGTCAGGTAACTACTGAGCTCATTTCCCCCAGCAAGTTAACTCCTCTGCTACCTTCTCACCTCTTGGAAGAGGAAGATTCAGACGAGGAAGGGCCTTTCGGTTATGCTCGTAGCCCTTCAGAGCTACACTTTAAGGGCCAGGAGGACTATTCTGAAGAAGGATATGAAGGGGAGCAGGACTAGGATCCTCCCCAGGACTACCATAGGGAATATCAAGAGGAGGTAGTCTGCATGCCGTCCTCTTTAATTTTGGACTTGCAATATATGCTGTTGGACTACAAAAGAAGATTTCCAACACCATCTTCAATTTTGGAACAGGGGTCAGTCCCCACATGGCCGCGTTCGGTGCCTTCCACCCTCCGGGTGCCGCCACCACTGCTGCAAATAATAGAGTAGCCTCCACCAACTCCACCTTTTATCCAACACCAAGATGCCTCGGATGACGATTAAGGGGACACGGATCTTCCAGACCCACAAAGGGAGTGGAATGATTATATTATCCCCACTCCTTCCTCCCCTTCACCAGTTCCTGTGGATTTCCTACCGGGGATATAGGTGGTTTCCATAATCTGCTGGAAAGGGCGGCCAAGAGGTTTGATCTGCCTATGCCTTCTTCGCAGACAGAATATTTCTTATATGACTTTACGGAGCCCTTTAAGACGGTAGTGCGAGTCATTTCCATTGTCAAACATGAACGGGAGGAGGATCTTAAAATCAATGAAACCCCAGCTACGGTGGTCCCAGTGCTTCCACGATTGGAGAAGAAATATAAGGCCCCAGAAGATAGCCCAGCTTGCCTGGTGAGTCATCCGAAACCGGACAAGGTTCTATCGCAGGCAGCGCAGCAGAAGTCAAAGAATCGGCAGCTCCTTTCACTACGCCTCCAGACAAGGAAGGCAGACGTCTGGACAATGCAGGCAAGAGACTCTTCTCTATGTCAGGCTTAATGGTCAAAGCAGCTAATGCTTTAGCTATTCTGGGTCACTACGACTGGCAGATGTGGTGTGATTTAGCTCCTTACCTCGACCAACTGCCTGAGGACAGTAAAACAGAGGCAAAAAAAGATCCTCCAGGAAGGGGAGAGGGCCTCCTCAGAGTTCATTGATTGTGCAGTGAACATCACTACAACAGCTTTTCGGTCCTTGGCAGGAGCAGCGGTCCTACGTCACCAAGGTTGGCTTTGAGCAACTTTGTTCAGACCAGAGGTCCAGAACAAAATACTGGATCTTCCATTCAATGGAGAGGCTGTCTTCAGAAAACATATGGATGATGCTGGCCAAGACATGAAAAAGGACACAGACACGGCAAAGTAGTTGGGGAGCGTTCAATACCGCTAAGTTCCTTTTCGAGGAGCAAGGGGTAGAGGGCTTCCTTCATACAGAGGAGAATATCAGCAATATAGATACTCCTCTTATACACCTGCCATGCAGTCTTATCGTCCGCAGTACACCACGCTGTCTTATCCACCGCAGTACAGTCAGCGAAAAGGTTAATCTGCACCCTATTCTAAATCGGCACCCAGAGGCAGAGCAGGACGTCAGGGGAAGGGTTCTTCAAGACGTCAATAGCGGCTTCAGTCTCTGACTACTGTTCCTTCCTGACATCAAACTCCTGTAGGGGGAAGGATTTCTTTGTTATTCCAAAATCGGGAACAAATAACAACAGATCGATGGGTGCTCAACATAGTTCAATTTGGCCATACATTGAAATTTGTTCATCCTCCTCCAAATACTCCTCCTTGCAGTCACATAACAAAACATCTACGTCTCTTGCAACTGGAAGTCTAAAAAATGTTACAGCAGGGGGCAATAGAACCAGTCCAGTTATCTCAAAGAAGAAAGGAATTCTACTCCCGGTTCTTTCTGGTTCAAAAGACTGTCAAAAAGTGGCGCCATATCCTAGATCTGAGGGAGCTCAATATCAATCTCATCAAGCAGTCGTTTCAAATGATCGCCTTACAGGACATTCTTCGACTTCTAAATTCGGGAGATTTCATGGCCACTTCAGACCTAGAGGACGCATATTTTCACGTCCCCTTAATCCATCGCGCAGGAATTTCCTTCGCTTTACAGTAGCTGAGAGCCACGTTCAATTCAAAGTCCTCCCTTTTGACCTCAGATCGGCACCAATACTATTTACTAACATTTTGGCTCCGGTAGCGGTATTCCTCATAAGACAGCAGCAGGTGTTTCCCTACCTAGACGACTGGTTGATAAAAGCCCCTACCAAAACACAGCCAGGGATTCTGTGACAGCCTGTACAAAGCTGTTCAAAGGTCTAGGTCTTACCCTCAAGAGGGAAAAGTCAAGCTTGCGTCCTTTCAAGAACGCCATTTTTCCGGGAGCCATATTAGACAAGTCCCTGAACAGAGCATCTACATCTCTAGAAAGACAAGCCAAACTGATTTCAATGGCGCATCTACTTCTAAAAAGAAGGTCACTTTCAGTTTGCCTCTACAAGCCCCTTCTGGGATCCATGTTGTCCTGCATTCCTCTGTTACCCCACTGCAACCTACAAATGCGTCCTCTTCAGGAGCAACTGGACTTACAGTGGCATCAGGTGGAAGGATCTTTCGAGGACATGATCACGGTAACTTGACAAGCTGCATCATGGTGGATTCACAAGGTGAACTTTCTCAGGGTCTCTCTTTTCTGGTCAACCCAGCTTCTCAGATAATTACAACAGATGCATCTCTAGAGGGCTGGGGCGCGGTCTTACAGAACCTCCAAATAAGTGGTCGATGGCAACAGCATCATCGTCTTTTGCACATCAATCTGCAGGAACTAAGAGCGATTTGCCTAGCCCTACAGGCATTTCTCCCAAGAATCAAAAATTCATTGGTTCTGATCAGAACAGACAATACCACAGCCATGCATTACGTCAACAAACAAACAGGCTGGCACAAGAGTCCTTCTGTTTTCTGTGGACGCTCAAAGTATCTGTGAATGGACAATCCTACATGGGGTTTTGCTGAAAGCCGAGCATCTTCCAGGGAATCTCAACGAGACAGCAGATACACTAAGCAGACTTAAGTCAGTCTGCCATGAGTGGGAGCTGGACCAGAGGACACTGGACGATATCTTCCGGGAATGGGGCAGATCGTCCATAGATCTGTTTGCGACACCGTAAAACAAGAAATGCCAGCACTTTACAAGCTGACATCACCATCCGGGATCCTGGAGGAATGCGTTTTCGTTGGCATGGTCTGGCGCCTTTGCCTATGTTTTCCCCCCATTCCTCTTCTCCTGAGGCTTCTCAGGAAGGTAAAGGCGTAACCCTGCAAGATGATCCTCATAGCACCGTCCTGGCCTCACCAGTACACGGAGCTTCGTCTTTTGTCGGTGGAACAACCGATTCCCTGAGTTCCTATCCCATCATTGCTGATGATGTCCCAGGGCCAAGTGCTGCATCCGGATCCCAAATCCCTTCAATTATCGGCATGGCTCCTTAGCACAGAGAGTATCCCGACCTGAATCTGTCCACAGAGTGTAGAGACATCCTTTCCCATGCTCGTGCTCAGAATACGAACAAGACATACCGAATGAAGTGGAAGAGGTTCTGTCTCTGGTGCCAAAAATCGGGAGTTCACCCTTTCTCTTACTCGGCTCAGAGGATTCTTCCTTACATCCTTTCCTCGGCCAAAGCTGGTTTAGCTCACGCATCCATCAAATCTCACAGCCAACTCTCGTTGTAGAAGAACTTCTTCAGGCTCTTCTCTATCTCAGCAAAGAAAATAAAACAATTTATGAAGGGGCTTTTTCGGGGTTTTCCTCCGATTAAAACCTCCTCCTCCAATCTGGCACCTTAATATGGTCTTGGCTCAGCTCATGAAATATCCTTTGAAGCCTATCCATAAAGCTGAGTTAAAATTCCTTTCTTGGAAGGCGGCTCTTCTTTTGGCACTAACATCTGCAAGAAGGGTTAGCGAATTGCAGGCGCTCACTATTCAGGAGCCTTTTCTTCAGTTAAAAAATGATACAGTGGTGCTTCGTACTAATCCCAAATTCACCCCTAAGGTGTCTTCGGACTTTCATCTGAATGAACCTCTGGTTCTTTTTTTTTTTTTTTTTAAATCTCTTTATTCGCATCAGGTTGGTACATAGGAGCGAACAGTCACTTAGCGTGCAGAGAAAATCAGCGACAGTATTAACAGGAATGCAAAATGAAACATGGTTAGATGTGACCAACAATATGATGAGCGGAGCAACACAGTCTAGAAACTCCATTTTTCCGTTTTCTAGTTTGACAATAATACGTACAAGTACACAGGCGATGCAAAGAGATAAATAAAATGCAAAAAAACCATCAACTAGAGAGATGTCTACAAGGGAGAGAGAGCGGACAACAACACATCGATCATGACAAGGTGGTAATAACGGCTGCATGGGTGACCATAGGATGTCGGGGTAACCAAGAAGTGAGTGTAAGCAGAACAGGCACGGCAAACAGTAGCCAATTTCAGCACAGTAGACAATGCAGGCCAGCCGGGGGAAGAACAGCTAACCCACCCCCTCCGGCACCAGAGAGCTCGCCGCCTGGGACTGTGCCGCCTGTGTTAGCTTGCTAATGTACTGTCTGTAGGGGCCCCAGATGTCGGCTGGGCGCGAGGCGGTTGGGAGCTGTGCGGAGTATTCCACATTGTTTATGTTACACTGGGCCAGACTGCGGAGCCATGTCTTCGAGGTGGGAATGCGCTTAGAACCCCAGAGCATAGCAATTTCCCTTTTTGCAAGCAGAAAACCAATGGCAGCCAGTTTCCTCGGGGTGCTGGGAAATTCAACAACATACCCCATCAATGCAATCTCGAACCTCTGGTTCTTAAGACTTTTTTCCCTCAGCCTTCTACACCGGCTGAGAAATCACTTCATTCTCTGGACGTTCAGCTTTGTTTAAAAGTCTATCTCCAAAGAACGATACACTTCAGAAAGTCACCTCAGCTATTTGTGGCTTTTAGTAATCCTCGTAACGCAGTGGTGTAACGAAATTTGAAGGGGGCCCCCTGCAAACTACATGGAGGCCCCCCCCCATTCTCCGTGCCATTCTAGAGCTCTCAGGCCAGCGACCCGCCATACTGCAGGGGATGCGGGGCTATTGTTACGCCACTGTCACCAATACAGCCGTTATAAGTAACACTGGATGGTGGAGTTAAAGGTTGGGCTTAGTCTGCCAGCAGGCTATCGTAGGTGGTGGTCCATTCATTACAGGGTCCCTGCCATCGGTAGACTGGGGAAGTTTGCCCAATTTTAGGTGGGTTTCCTGATGCAGACTCCTGTCATGATATACAACATCGGGCCCACTCCTCATTCAGTTTTGACAAAAGTGCGTCCACTGCTCCTTCTCGTTTCCATTTTAAAACATTAGACAATGCGACAATGCAGTATTTCAAAAGCAGATGTAACTGCAAAGAGCGCACATTTTGATAATACATTTTTATTAGTAAACAATAGCAATCTTAAGAGGCATTGCAAAGCTTCATACACACTTTGACCCCAATTCCATCACAGTCTCTCTCTCACTCAGTCAGTCAGTATCTCTCTTTCAATCCGTCGGTCAGTCACTCTCTCTCTCTCTCTCTCTCTCTCTCAGTCAGTCTCTCTCTCTCTCTTAGTCTCTCTCTCAATCAGTCTATCTCTCTCAGTCATTCAGTCTCTCTCAATCAGTCAGTCTGTCAGTCTCTCTCTGTCTCTGTCAGTCTGTCAGTCAGTCGGTCTCTCTCTCTCTGTCAGTCAGTCTCTCTCTCTCTGTCAGTCAGCCTCTCTCTCTGTCAATCAGTCTATCTCTCTCTGTCATCCAGTCTCTCTCAGTCAGTCAGTCTCTCTTAGTCTGTCAGTCAGTCTCTCTCTCTCTCTGTTAGTCAGTCAGTCTATCTCTCTGTCATTCAGTCTCTTTCAGTCAGTCAGTCTCTCTCTGTCTCTGTCAGTCTGTCAGTCAGTCGGTCTCTCTCTCTCTGTCAGTCAGTCTCTCTCTCTCTGTCAGTCAGCCTCTCTGTCAGTCAGTCTATCTCTCTCTGTCATCCAGTCTCTCTCAGTCAGTCAGTCTCTCTCAGTCTGTCAGTCAGTCTCTCTCTCTCTATGTCAGTCAGTCAGTCTCTCTCTCTCTGTCAGTCTCTCTCAGTCAGTCCCTCTCAGTCAGTCCCTCTCTCTGTCAGTCCCTCTCTCTCAGTCTCTTTCTCTCAGTCAGTCAGTCAGTCTCTCTCTTTCTGTCAGCCAGTCTCTCTCTATCAGTCAGTCTATCTCTCTCTCTCTGTCAGTCAGTCTCTCTCTGTCAGTCTCTCTCTCTGTCGGTCAGTCTCTCTCTGTCAGTATCTCTCTCTGTCAGTCTCTCTCTCTGTCTCTCTCTCTCTCTCAGTCAGTCAGTCTTCCAGACAGTCTCTCTCTCCCTCTGTCAGTCTCTCTTAGTCAGTCATTCTCTCTCTCTAGCAGTCAGCCAGTCTCTCTCAGTCAGTCTCTCTCTCTCTCTTAGTCAGTGACTCTCTCTGTCAGTCAGTCTCTCTCTCTGTCGGTCAGTCTCTCTTTCTCTGTCAGTCTCTCAGTCTCTCTCTGTCAGTCTCTGTCAGTCAGTCTCTCTCTCAGTCAGTCTCTCTCTCTCTCTCTCTCTCTTAGTCTCTCTCTGTCAGTTAGTCTCTCTCTCTCCCAGTCAGTCTCTCTCTCTCTCCCAGTCAGTCAGTCTCTCTCAGTCAGTCATTCTCTCTCTACCTCAGTCAGTCAGTCTCTCTCTCTCTGTCAGTCAGTCTCAGTCAGCCTCTCTCAGTCAGTCAGTCTCTCTCTGTGTCAGATTCTCTCTGTCAGTCTCTCTCGCCGTCAATCAGTCTATCTCTCTGTCAGTCACTCTCTGCCTCTCTCTCTCAGTCTCTCTCTCTGTCAGTCAGTATCTCTCTACCTCAGTCAGTCAGTCAGTCTCTCTCTCTCTCTGTGCCAGTCAGTCTCAATCTCAATCTCAATCAGTCTCTCTCTCTCTCTCTGTCAGTCAGTCAGTCACTCTCTTAGTCAGCCAGTCTCTCTCTCTGTCAGTTTCTCAGTCAGCCAGTCTCTCGGTCAGTCAGTATTCAGTCTCTGAGTCAGTCAGTCAGTCTCTACTCTCTCTCCACTCTCTCCATTCTCTCTATTCTCTCTCAACTTTGTCCACTCTATCTCCACTGTCTCTCTGTCCACTCTCTCTCCACTGTATCTCTCTCCACTTTCTCTCTCTCTACTCTCTCTCCACTCTCTCAGTATCTCTCTCTCTCCACTCTCTCCACTGTCTCCTTCCACTGTCTCACCCCACTCTTTCTCCACTCTCTCTCTCCCTTCTCTCTCTACTCTCTCTCCACTCTGTCTCTCCCCACTGTCTCTCTCCACTGTCTCTCCCCACTGTCTCTCTCCACACTGTCTCTACTCTCTCTCCACTCTCTCTCCACTGTCGCCCTCCTCTCTCTCTCTACTCTCTCTCCACTCTCTCTATCTCTCTCCATTCTCTCTCTCTACTCTCTCTCCACTCTCTCTCCAATCCCTCTCACCACTCTCTCTCCACTCTCCCTCTCTCCACTCTCTCTCACTCACTCTCTCTACGTTCTCTCCACTCTCTCTCCACTCACTCTCTCTCCACTGTCTATCTCCACTCTCTCTCCACTCTCTCTCTACTCTCTCTCCACTGTCTCTCTCCACTCTCTCCCTCTCCACTCTCTTTCTCTCTCTACTGTCTCTCCCCATCTTCTCTCTCTCTCTCCACTCTCCCTCTCTCTCTCTCCACACTCTCTCTCTCTCTCTCTCTCTCTCCACTCTCTCTCCACTCTCTCCCACTCTCCCTCACAAAGTAGTGTGCATTCCATGGGCATCCGCAGAAATGTTTCCGGGGGGGCACATTTTTTACTTCATCACCATCCCCCTTGCACCCTTCTACCCTCTGCCTTGCACCCTTCTCGCCCTCCCTCTTGCACCCTTCTCCCCCTCCCCCTTGCACCCTTCTCCCCCTCCCCCTTGTACACTACTCCACCTCCGCCTTGCATCCTTTTCTACCTTGCACCATTCTCCCCTCTGCCTTGCAACATTCTTCCCTCTGTCTTGCACCCTTCTTCCCTCTGTCTTGCACCCTTCTCCCTTCTGCCTTGCACTCTTCTCCCCTCTGCCTTGCACCCTTCTCTCTGCCTTGCACCCTACTCCACCCCCGCCTTGCACCCTTTTCTACCTTGCACCATTCTCCCCTCTGCCTTGTACCCTTCTCCCCCTCCCCCTTGTACCCTACTCCACCTCCGCCTTACACCCTTTTCTGCCTTGCACCATTCTCCCCTCTGCCTTGCACCCTTCTCCCCTCTGCCTTGCACCCTTCTCCCCTCTGCCTTGCACCCTTCTCCTCTCTGCCTTGCACCCTACTCCACCTCCAACTTGCACCCTTTTCTACCTTGCACCATTCTCCCCTCCCCCTTGCACCCTTCTCCCCCTTGTGCCCTATCATCTCTGCCTTGCACCCTACTCCACCTCCGCCTTGCACTCTTTTCGACCTTGCACCAATCTCCCCTCTGCCTTACACCCTTCTCCCCTCTGCCTTACACCCTTCTCCCCTCTGCCTTGTACCCTTCTTCCCTCCGCCTTGCACCCTTCTCCTCTCTGCCTTGCACCCTTCTCCCCTCTGCCTTGCACCCTTCTCCTCTCTGCATTGCACCGCTCTCCGCTCTGCCTTGCACCCTTCTCCCCTCTGCCTTGCACCCTTCTCCCCCTCCCCGTTGCACCCTTCTCCCCTCCGCCTTGCACCCTTCTCCTCTCTGCCTTGCGCCCTTCTCCTCTCTGCCTTGCACCCTTCTCCTCTCTGCCTTGCACCCTTCTCCCCTCCGCCTTGCACCCTTCTCTTCTCTGCCTTGCACGCTTCTCCCCTCTGCCTTGCACCCTTCTCCCCTCTGCCTTGCACCCTTCTCCTCTCTGCCTTGCACCCTTCTCTTCTCTGCCTTGTACCCTTCTCCCCTCTACCTTGCACCATTCTCCCCTCTGCCTTGCACCCTTCTCCCCTCTGCCTTGCACCCTTCTCCTCTCTGCCTTGCTCCCTACTCCACCTCCGCCTTGCACTCTTTTGCTACCTTACACCATTCTCCCCTCTGCCTTACACCCTTCTCCCCTCTGCCTTACACCCTTCTCCCCTCTGCCTTACACCCTTCTCCCCTCTGCCTTATACTCTTCTTCCCTCCGCCTTGCACCCTTCTCTACCTTGCACCCTTGTCCCCTCTGCCTTGCACCCTTCTCCTCTCTGCCTTGCACCCTTCTCCCCTCTGCCTTGCACCCTTCTCCTCTCTGCCTTGCACCCTTCTCCCCTCTGCCTTGCACCCTTCTCACCCTCTGCCTTGCACCCTTTTCTACCTTTCACCATTCTCCCCTCTGCCTTGCACCCTTCTCCTCTCTGCCTTGCACCATTCTCCCCTCTGCCTTGCACCTTTCTCCCCTCTGCCTTGCACCCTTCTCCCCCTCCCCGTTGCACCCTTCTCCCCTCCACCTTGCACCCTTCTCCTCTCTGCCTTGTGCCCTTCTCCTCTCTGCCTTGCACCCTTCTCCTCTCTGCCTTGCACCCTTCTCCTCTCCGCCTTGCACCCTTCTCCTCTCTGCCTTGCACCCTTCTCCTCTCCGCCTTGCACCCTTCTCCCCTCAGCCTTGCACCCTTCTCCCCTCTGCCTTGCACCCTTCTCCCCTCTGCCTTGCACCCTTCGCCTCTCTGCCTTGCAACCTTCTCTTCTCTGCCTTGCACCCTTCTCCCCTCTGCCTTGCAACCTTCTCCCTCTCTGCCTTGTACCCTTCTCTACCTTGCACCCTCCTCCTCTCTGTCTTGCACCCTTCTCCCCCTCCTCCTTGCACCCTTCTCTACCTTGCACCCTTCTCCTCTCTGCCTTGCACCCTTCTCTTCTCTGCCTTGCACCCTTCTCTTCTCTGCCTTGCACCCTTCTCCCCTCTGCCTTGCACCCTTCTCCCCCTCCGCCTTGCATCCTTCTCTACCTTGCACCCTTCTCCCCTCCGCCTTGCACCCTTCTCTACCTTGCACCCTCCTCCTTTCTGCTTTGCACCCTTCTCCCCTCTGCCTTGCACCCTTCTCCTCTCTGCTTTGCACCCTTCTCCCCTCTGCCTTGCACCGTTCTCGGCCACCCCCTTGCACCCTTCTCCCCTCTGCCTTGCTCCCTTCTCTCTCTGCCTTGCAACCTTCTCCCCCTCCGCCTTGCACCCTTCTCTACACTGCACCCTTATCCTCTCTTCCTTGCACCCTTCTCCTCTCTGCCTTGCAGCCTTCTCTTCTCTGCCTTGCACCCTTCTCCCCTCTGCCTTGCACCCTTCTCCCCCTCCGCCTTGCACCCTTCTCTACCTTGCACCCTTCTCCCCTCCGCCTTGCACCCTTCTCCTCTCTGCTTTGCACCCTTCTCCCTTCTGCCTTCCACCCTTCTCGGCCACCTCCTTGCAGCCTTCTCCCCTCTGCCTTGCACCCTGCTCGGCCACCCCCTTGCACCCTTCCCACCTAATGGAGGGTGCTTCCACCTGGAACAATGGCACCATTTCAAAAGCATGATGGACTAGGGCTGGCCCTGACTGGGCCCACACCAGAAGCACTTCCCCCCTCCCTGCGGATGGCCATGGTGGTGCGTTCTAACAAGCGTGCTTGCCTGAGGGCCCCATTTTGCTGCCTCATCCCTTCTCATATGAGCATTGCCCTGTAGAATGCAGTCTCTGGGGCCCCCACCCCATCCTTGTCCGTCTCTTCTTTTCTCTTGTGGGGTGGGCTTTGCTTATGGAGAGGAGAGAGTGGGGGCCAGCTCTGTGCTGCCTCAGAGGAGCAGTGGAGACTGCTGTCTCTGGGGCCCCCATCCCCACCCTTGTCCCGCTCCGGCTCTGACTGTAGAGAAACAATGTTGATACTTTGTTTCTCTTCAGTTAGAGGGAGGGGGCGAGAGGCTCAGAGCAGGCTGCACCTGCTTCAGACGCACGGAGAGAGGCTTGCTTTAGTGCAAGCCTCTCTCACAGCTCTCAGAAGAGCTGAGGGTGCCGGGCCCCTTCATTAACTGAAGAGAGTGGGGCCCCACTGCAACGCGGGGGCTGCGGGGGCTTTTGTTACGCCCCTGTCGTAAGGGTTTTCCCCTATCTAAGCAAGGTATTGCATGTTAGATTTTCAGCACTATCCAGTACTGTAATCAATTGGCTGGGAAACCCCTCCAGGGAAAGGTTCATGCTCACTCTATGAGGGCAGTCTCTTCCTCTACAGCCCTATTTTCTGGGGTACCTATCCGGGATATCTGTAGAACGGCTACATGGAAGAGCATCCATACTTTTACCAGACATTACTACTTGGATTCTTCGACGCGCAGTGATACTGCGTGGGCCAAGCAGTCCTGAGGAACCTTTTTCATTAGCATTGAGCTTTCCCTCTCATCCCTCCTTCCTTTTCTTTCCTAAATCCTCAAACATTCTTTGATAAATGTATGTAAGCTTTTTATTACCAAGACAACACGTGAGAAAAGAGGGCATCAGAATTCTTATATTTGATCGGAGTCGCCATCTCCTCATCTCAAACCATTTTCCCAGCGCATATCACTATATATTGCTGCTGTTCACATGGAATTATTTTGATAATGGTCGACTTGTACAAACTGTGGAAACCTTGTATATAATAGTCACATTGTCACTTAGGTTTAGGTTCCCGTTTTCACTTGGGACACTATGCACAAATGTTGTTTTGATTTACAATGTGTAATTTTATTTAAAAATCCATAAAATATGCTACACTGAAATCGTTGTGTTAGTGGTTCATTCGCCCTCTGCCATTACCTAACCCTCTATATTGCGATTGTGTTTGTGTATCATAACTTCAATATATATTATTCCACAGGAACCACTGTCTTTCCTACAAGCTCTGAATAAAATAAGCACAAAATTAGCACAGTCTTGTATTCCACGAATATATGTGTGCATGCCTTTACCATGAAGATATAAGTATTATACAGATAATTATAAACTCTCTATATATATATATATCCATATACATGGTTTATACTTACCTGTAAAGTACTTACATTTAAATTTAAAACCTTAGCCTGGCATATCCCTTTGTCATTCATGCCCTTACAACAACATTTGTTGTAAAGGCATGCATGGTAAAGACATATGCATGGTAAAATCCTTTGTGCTAACGAATGGTAATGGTAGCCGTGTTGTAACGCCCGCGTTGTAAATGCATGCGTTGTTCCATCATACACCCATATTTGGTTCCTGAATTAGTGGTGGTCATTGTGTATTTCCTTTGGGCATGTCTAATAGCTCTCTGAATCTGAAACTTGCCTCATTATGACCCTTTCAGCTTCTTGAATTCACGGTGCCATACTCGCCGCACTTCTCGTTTGCCTTCTTTCTCGCCAAGCCAACCAATGTACGCGACTGGAACATTCAGGGGCTGCCATCAGATGCCTTCTCCACCGAAAATGGTGTTATTGTCACGCGTGGGCACCGGTAAGAACACCTAGAGTGTTATGTCCATTGTAGGTTGCATTTTAATAAGGAGGGAGTTGGTAGACAATTTCTTTGTCTTAGTATAATATTTTATCCCTTGGAACAAGCAGGGCACACTGCCTTATGGATACTGACTACTATGCAAAACCCAGGACAGACTACATCTTTTACTTTGACTAGGTTTCCCCCTGTGCCCCAATCTCATCCATAACACACGTGCACAGCCTCGTTCACCTCACCCACCTCATGAGTCTGAAGGCCAGCTCAGATTTCCCTTGGCAAATGCTGCCACAAGGTTTGATGTGGAAAGACATGCTGTGATGGGAACGTGCTGAGAGTCTGCAAATGGTGTTTTTCACTTCGTTTATGTCTCCATTTCACACTTTGTTTGCTTTGTAGGTGGCCGCTTATGATAGATCCTCAAGGACAGGCTACGAAGTGGATCAAAAACATGGAGGCAACTGCGGTAAGCAGCAAGTGTTTAAAGCACACTATATCAAGTCACCCTACGTATGGTTACGGTCTGCATCAGTAGCCAACTTTACTGGTGACAGCGTGCCACCACAACCAGACAGATACAAATGACACCCAGTTTGTGTTTTTTGCTTGTGTGTCTGTATAACAGCTCTGGCAGACAGAGTACATGAGGTTCTCAGAGATGGTCATTTATCCCATATTGCATCATTCGGTTGGTAAGAGGACACCAGGATTAGAATCCAAGGGCCAGATGTACTATTTACTGGCCTCAAAATACTTCTTACAATTTGTGACCAGTATTATCCTTTAAACTATTTTTAGAACTGACCTAGTACTAATAGGTTGGTTCTTTAAAATTGTGGGTCATTGTGGGTTACAGTGATGAATAATAAATGAGGTAAGTTGCAGATTAGGACTCACTACGATTGGAGGACACCACAGGGATGGTGACCTGCTGGGGTTGGCAGACCACCATGTCTGTGATTGCTTTTAAATTAAGCAATCTTTTTTTTTTTGAAAGGCAGATCGTTTTCTTTCCTTACAGGAAACAGGGCTGCATTTAAAAAATTTTATTTTACATTTTGTTGAATATTAGGCGGTGTTGGACCACTGCCTACTCTTCACCAAACCCTTTTTTTTACATTCACAAAGGGAAAAAGGTCCTAAGGGAGCCCACTTCCTGTTGTGAATGCATTACCATCTCTTTTGGGGTGTTGGTAAAATTTAAATGTTTTGCAAACAAAGTTCATTGATAATATATGACACTGATTCAGTGTTTGGAAGGGATGCCTACAAAACACCCCTTTCAGATACCAAATTAGTATCCATTTGAAGTCTCCATTTTAGAAGTCAGAAAAAACTTTTCCAGCTCCTAAAATAGAATTGGTACATAGAAAAAAGTATATTAGCGTTCACAAATGCTCATTGGAATATTTGCAACCAGTAAATTGTTTAGTATGTTTGGCCCCAGGTCTCCATGTTAAACCGCTATTGTTTAGGCTTTATACCTGCACATTCTCTCTTACAGAAACTAAAGACAATTTCAGTGAACACATCTGTGGTGTGGCAGGACCTGTAACTCAAGGTATGTTTTTCTTACTTCCAGGGCTTGAAGATCATCGATATGCAGACGCAGGACTACATTCGAGTGCTGGAGCTTGCCGTACAGCATGGAAACCCTGTCCTCCTGCAGAACGTACAGGAAGAGCTAGATCCATCGCTTGCCCCTATTCTAAACAAGTCGGTCACCAAAGTGTGTAAGTAAAGTCCCAAATCCTTGGTTTTTAACAGCTTCCTTGGGAATGTAGCAGTCTAAATGTCACCCTTTCCTTATAGTTTACATTGCCTGAAAAACAAGTTGCTTAGCTTTGGTAACGCTATTTCTGGTGCAGATTCCTCACCTTATGAATATTCACAACCGCCAGTCTGGAGCTGGAGATTTTTCTTAGCATTGTTATTGAATGCTGGTAGGTGGCATTGTGTGTCTTTGCGTCATCTTCACCCTCACCTGGAAGTGGTGTTGAAGCTGCACATATATGCCACCCCTAAATGCTGATGTTACTTTCTATCTTGACTCTGCGCTGTCAAACGCAGATCTTACTAACTGATCAGCGTGCTGATCTCTAAATTTAGATCTTTTTGTGGATGGTGAAAAGAGTCCATTCCACAGAACAGGAAGGCAGTGAGGTTATCCAGTATTTGGGTGTCTTTCATAGATTCACATGCCTGAATCATTCCCCGTCGTCGAGACGGGAGCCTCCGGTATATAAAAAGTAATGTCCTAAAGACATACATAGAAAAGAATAGGCCCAAAGGTCTCACCTTAGTAGCCTATCCACGTCCTTTTGTAGGAAGGACCAAACAGAGCAGGCCCCAAGGGTCCCACCTTGGTGGCCTATCTGTGTCCTTTTGTAAAAAAGGACCAAATAAAGTACAACAGCCAATCAGCTACCACCTCCTTCTAGAACCTTCCTGCCAGAAGCCCAAGTCTCTCAGATTTTCTACCGCACGTTGTGCTAGGGAGTCTCCACCTGAGTTCTCCTCAGGAATTTCTCTTTTTCTTCAAACAAGGACCGAGAAGGTCGACTTCTGTTGTGGCTCAACAGGCTCAAGACCAAGACTGATGACTTGGTGTCCGAAGGTGAGAGTATGTCTGGAGTGTCGCAATTTTCCTTGAAGAGGCCAAGGGTTTCTTCCCCTAGCCCCACAGACACCCCTCCTATGAAGACTTCTAAAAAGTCCTCAGAGGGCAAGCCATCTGTGTCTGGCAAGGACCTGCCTGTCCCAGGGAAACAGCCACTGGTCCCGGCGTCGACGACGACGGCGTCGATGGTGCATTCGGCACAGAAAACCGTCTCGACGACGACAGTGTCGACGACGACGGGCTCATCGGCTTCCTCCTCGTCGACGAGGACTACGCCTTCATCGTCGGCGAGTAGACCTACGCCGTCGACCATCCCGGTCACTCCATCGACGACGAAGATCTCGTCGTCGACGACGAGACCGTCGTCGAAGGCGTCGACGACGACGACACCATCGACGAGGACAACGCCGTCGACGAAGTCTACCTCGTCGACGAGGATCATCCCGTCGACGGTGGGTAAGCCGTCGACGACGAGTACACCGTCGACGGTGGGGACTTTACCGTCGACAAACATGACGTCGAAGAAGACATCGTCGTCGCAGCCACCGTCGACGACGATTAAATTACCGTCGGCGAGCATATCTACCATGGCACCGTCGCTTTCGACGTCGACAGGACCCTGGAAGGAGTCTGCACTCCTCTCCCACGGATGCTTTTCCACCGCAAGTGAGCCATGTCACTGTGAAAATTACTAAACGGCCTATTACGCCGCACCAGATCTCGCCCGGTAGGATACAACAACTTCCTCCGGCCTGTATACTACAAGGTCAAGAGTCGGACGAGGACTCCTTTACGCAGGCTACTAGTCCATCGGACCTAGTCCTGAAATGCCAAACCACGGACGAGGAACCTGAAGAGGAAGAAGACCTTCCACAACAACAGGACCAGCCTCCGCCCCAGGCACAGGTTACTCCTATGGTGTGTCTCCCCGCATCCATTGTCTCGGACCTACAATTCCTCATACAGGATTATAAGGAAAGGTTCCCGGAGAAACATTCTGCGTCAGCACCTCCAGCTGCACAGGCGCCAGCTCCTTCATCTCGCCATAGACCAACTCCACTGGTCATTGAGAAGACGCAGGTTCCGACTCAGGACGCTCCCTCCTCTGACGATGAGGAGAGGGAACAGGAGGAAGGTGAAGTCGATGAAGACCAGTCGGACCCGGATGCAGATCAAGACTATGTGGCACATTCTCCAGCCTCTCCGGATCCGCAGACCTCGGAGTCTCCACCTGCAGACATCGGTGGATTCCACAACATCATTGAGCGGGCGGCTAAGAGGTTCCATATGTCCATGGAAACTCAGGAAACGGAATGCTTCCTTTATGACTTCAAGGAGCCCACTAGGAAAACTTCAAGATCAATTCCTATAATTGACTACATTTGGAAGCAGGGCAAACAAATCATGCAAGCGCCTGCCTCTATACAGGTGGTGGTGCCCAGGCTTGATAAGAAATACAAGGCCACCTCCACGGCACCGGCATGCCTGACAGGTCACCCCAAACCAGATTCCGTGGTGACTCAAGCGGCGCAGAAGAACTCTCGCAATCCATCCTCGCCTCTATCAACGCCACCTGATAAGGAGGGCAGGAAACTGGATGCCGTTGGCAAACGCTTTACTACCACTTCAGCCATGACGGTCAAAGTGGCTAATTCGATAGCCCTCCTGGGACGTTACAATCGCCAACTCTGGGCGGACATTGCACCCTATCTAGCAGATCTGCCGGAGGATGTCAGAGAGGAGGCACATTCACTTCTATTGGAAGGACAGACCTCAGCCTCAGAGCTCATCGATTGTGCCATTGATGCCGCCATGACTGGTTTCCGGCAATTGGCAGGAGCTGCAGTCCTGAGGCGACAGGGCTGGCTCAAGGCCACCACTTTCCGCCAGGAGGTGCAAACCAGGATATTAGATATGCCTTACGATGGCCAGCATCTGTTTGGGGAACAGATTGACGCAGCCCTTACCACCATAAAAAAGGATACGGATACTGCCAAGGTTCTGGGTACTTTACAATTCCAGACCCAGTCCTTTCGTGGCAACCGGGGTAGAGGTCAACCTGCATACAAAGGTTCCTATCAGAATAGGTCTTCGTACACATATTCGCAGTCCAAGCCGCAGTTTCAGCAGCGACAACCTCAACAAGGCCGACAGTCTTCCTACGGCAAGTCCAATTACCGAGGAAGAGGCCAAAAACGACCTGCTGGCAATAGACAATGACTTGTCTCCCTCGCTAGCCCCTCCACCACTACATTCTTTCAAACTTGGAGGGAAACTGAAATACTTCCATCGAAATTGGCAAACTATAACAACGGATCGGTGGGTACTCCAACTCATTCGATTTGGACATTCCCTAGAATTTACCTCTATCCCCCCAACTACGCCACCGTGCCAGCGATCACACAGGCACCTGCGATTGCTTCTTCAGGAAATAGCTTCCATGCTGCAGAAGGGAGCGATAGAGAGAGTTCCACGGGCCCACAAGAATCAGGGTTTCTACTCTCACTTCTTCCTAATCCACCAAAAAGGAAAGAAATGGCGCCCAATCCTGGATCTCAGGGCACTCAACGTGTTCCTAAAGAAACAATCGTTTCGTATGGTGACTCTGCAAGAAATCCTTGGGCTACTGGACAAAGGGGACTACATGACGTCCTTAGACCTCCAGGACGCCTATTATCAATTCTCAAAGGGCACAGGAAGTTCCTCAGGTTTGCGGTGGCAGGACAGCACTACCAATTTCGAGTCCTTCCATTTGGCCTCAAATCGGCCCGAGGATCTTTACCAAATGCCTCTCGCCAGTAGCGGCATTTCTTCGTCAACAAGGCCACCAGGTGTTTCCATACCTGGACGACTGGCTGGTGAAGGCACCGACGGCAGCCGCCGCAGCCTCGTCCTCCAGCGCCTGTCTGGATATTTTCCACCGCCTAGGACTAACCCTCAACACTGCCAAGTCAACTCTGGAACCCACCAAGGTCATCACATTCCTTGGAGCGACTCTGGACACGGACCGTGTCAAGGCTTTCCCCTCTCAGGAGAGAAAAATCAAGCTCGTCTCCTTGGCCAAGGCAGTGGCTTCGCGGAAGACTCTTCCGGTCCGCACGTTCAAGTCTCTTCTAGGCATGATGTCCTCATGCATCCTGCTCGTTCCACACTGCCGCCTAAAAATGCGCCCACTCTAGGAGGCACTGACAAAGCAATGGACTCAAGCCACAGGTTCTTTCGAGGACCGCATACGAGTCACTCGACCTATTATCAATCATTTGCAATGGTGGACATCTCTCCACCACCTCTCAAAGGGTCTGCCGTTCCTGCTCCCAGCGGAGCCACATGTAATAACTACGGATGCGTCCCTGGAAGGCTGGGGAGCTGTCCTCCAGGACCTCCAGATCAACGGCAAATGGACAACACAGGAAACCAAGCTCCATATCAATCTGTTGGAGTTGCGGGCGGTTTTCCTGGCTCTACAGGCGTTTCTTCCACGCATTCGTCACTCACCAGTGCTCGTCAGGACGGACAACACCACGATGATGCACTACCTGAACAAACAGGGGGGGGGCGCGTTCCATCTCGTTATCTCGAGAATCGCAGAAAATCTGGAACTGGCTTCTGACACATGGCATAGAGTTGAAAGCGGAGTACGTCCCGGGCAAGGACAACGTCTTGGCGGACGCACTGAGCAGGGAGAAGTCTCCTTCCCACGAATGGGAACTGGACAGGGAGGTGCTGGACCATATCTTCCAGAAGTGGGGCACCCCGAACATAGACCTCTTTGCCACCAGAGAGAACGCCAAAAGCCCAAGCTTCGCAAGCAGGCATCACCACTCAGGAACCCTCGGGAATGCATTTTCCATCGCATGGCGCAACGTCTTTGCGTACGCCTTTCCGCCATTCCCACTGATTCCCAGGGTTCTCAGGAAGATGAAATCGGAACCCTGCACTCTGATCCTCATTGCTCCGTCCTGGCCGAGGCAGCACTGGTTCACAGAGCTTCATCGCCTCTCTGCCCAGCCCCCTCTTCGCCTGCAGCAGTTTCCGGCCCTGATCACGATGTCTCAAGGGCAGGTTCTCCACCCGAACCTGAGCTCTCTGAAGTTATCAGCCTGGCTCCTGAATACCGAGAATTCAGCCATCTGAACATCCCGCAGGATTGCAGAGAGGTCCTTGCGAAAGCTAGAGCTGTCAGCACTAACAAAACCTACTCACTAAAATGGAAGCGATTCTGTTCCTGGTGTGTGGATCAAGGCTTGCACCCCTTCCAGGCCACTCCACAGCAGCTGCAACCATACCTGTTACACCTTGCGCAGTCTGGCCTTGCGCATACCTCCATCAAAGTGCATCTAGCGGCGATTTCAAGGTTCACAAGAAAGGCTACAGGCCCATCTTTGTGGTCGGACAGACTCATCAAACAATTCCTAAAAGGTCTATTCAGGTCCTTTCCACGACCACGGCCTATTCCTCCATCGTGGCACCTCAATGTGGTTCTTCATCAACTAATGAAGCATCCCTTCGAACCCATCCATAAGGCTGAGATCAAGTTCCTCTCATGGAAAACGGCCCTCCTCCTGGCACTAACCTCTGCCAGAAGGGTCAGTGAATTGCAGGCTCTATCCATCCAGGATCCTTTTCTTCAATTCAGAGAGAACAGAGTCATTCTGAGGACTAACCCTTGCTTCATTCCAAAAGTCCCTTCGGACTTCCACCTTAATGAACCGGTGGTGCTTAGATCGTTCTTTTCGAATCCTACAACGGCAGCTGAAAGAACTCTACATTCTCTGGATCTAAAGAGATGCCTTAAATTCTACATCGATAAGACACGACACTTTCGAAAGTCATCCCAGCTCTTCATTGCATTTAGTAGACCAAGACTGGGCATGCCCCTGACAAAGCAGAGCATCTCCAGATGGATCTCTTCTGCGATCACCTTTTATCACGACAAGGCCGAACGGCCTTTAGACTCACGAGTCAAAGCTCATTCGACTAGAGCCATGTCCACGTCTGCGGCGCTGTTCGCTGGAGTGCCGATCTTGGACATCTGCAGAGCGGCGACATGGAAGTCCCCGCACACCTTCACCAGGCACTACTGCCTGGATACTGAGCTGATGAAGGATGCAGCAGTGGGCCGAGCAGTGCTTCGCCATCTATTCCAGTGAGGTGAGCCCTACTACATCCCTCCATCCTTTACGGGTATGCACATTCTCTTACTGTATTTATATGCCATTGCATTTGGTGATTTGTAGTCATGTGATATGTTTTATCTACATGTTCATACCTGCTCTTCATACAGAATGTGCATAATGTATTGCTCGCTACTCTGATTCAGGCATGTGAATCTATGAAAGACACCCAAATACTGGATAAGAAATGCGTTACTTACCTGTAACTGCAGTTATCCAGTATTAGTGTCTTTCATAGATTCACATGCACCCTCCCGCCTCCCCTGGCATGGCTCACCTTTCTCTCTAATGAGTTTACGCCTAACTAGCTTGGTGCGTACGAAAATCTGAGAGACTTGGGCTTCTGGCAGGAAGGTTCTAGAAGGAGGTGGTAGCTGATTGGCTGTTGTACTTTATTTGGTCCTTTTTTACAAAAGGACAAAGATAGGCCACCAAGGTGGGACCCTTGGGGCCTGCTCTGTTTGGTCCTTCCTACAAAAGGACGTGGATAGGCTACTAAGGTGAGACCTTTGGGCCTATTCTTTTCTATGTATGTCTTTAGGACATTACTTTTTATATACCGGAGGCTCCCGTCTCGACGACGGGGAATGATTCAGGCATGTGAATCTATGAAAGACACTAATACTGGATAACTGCAGTTACAGGTAAGTAACGCATTTCATTCTGTGGATAGAGTATCCACCAGAAAGAGCGTTATCAGAGAAATGTTTTTGATTTTCTGATGGATACTTCTTACCGCAGATTCTCACTGTGTGACTAGATATCAAAGTAGTACTTCTGAAGGTGAAGGTCTGATACATGTTCACAACAGGCCTTCTGCGTGCCAATGCAGTGATAGCAGCCTTGGCTGTGGTTGAATGGCTGCTTCTGGTCCTGTGTGTAGAAGATTTTTATACAAAGGACTAGCCACTTTGAAATGGTCCTTTTTTTGCACAACCGTACCTTTTTCTGTGCCACGGCAAGCCCCACAAAGGCCTGCTGTTCAACTCCTTACTGTTTGTTATGATTGAGGTAAAAGCTGAATGCTCTTTTGTAGTCCAAGCTATGGAGTCTCCTCCTCTTTCAAGGGGTGAGGTTGAGCAAAGAATGCTGGAAGGGTGATAGATTTTCCGATATGTAAGGGCGTCACAACTTTGAGCACAAATGTCTCTAAAGTCTACAACGCCAGTTTGCCTGGGGAAAAAAAGGTGATTGGAGAGAGTCTGTAACTGACTCATGCATCAAGCTGAGATAATCGCTACGAGGAAGACCATTTTCAGAGTTAGTAAACCCAAAGGACAGGATAGCATCGGCTCATATGGAGTACACATCAGTAAAGTTAGGACCAATCTGATAGAGACGTCTAGCCACAGATTCCTTACCTTAGAATTCTCCCGAGGTGCCAGACTGGATCTGGAAAATTTCCAACAGATCATCTGCGTGTCGGTTGAGGGCGTCAAGCTACTTCATCCACCGGATGTGACATCAACGGAGTCCATATCAGCCCTTATCCAGTATTGGATCTTTCATAGATTCACATGCTTGAACCACTCCTCATCGTCTATGTGGGAGTCCCACGGTACCAGAGCAAAGCAGTATAACATAATAACATTGGATTGGCTAAAATGACAATGTAAAGTAATTTTAACAGCCTACCTATGTCCTTATTTAAAAAGGACCAAACTTGAAATATAATCAATCAGGTGAGAGCACCCTCTAGAACACTCCCAACAGAGGCTGAATCCCTACATTTTTTATTGCACATCATATAAAGGGAGTCTCTCTGAGCTCTGCTCAGCTATATACCAACTTCTATTTCAAAAATGCATTTTAATATTACAATAACGAAAGCGCTCTTCCGGCTGCATTGGAAGATGACTTCATTCAGATTCTCATTTCTGATGGATACATCTGCCAGTGGATTCCTCACCTTGTGAATATCCCCCTGCGCCAGCAACGTTCGGAAAATTCTTTTGCGAAATTTTTCGCGCAACTACTGACTCCTTATTAGGCCTACGTCGGCGTGATGACATCAGTTCCCTTTTTTCCACGTTGGCGACGCTAACGGTTTCTTGGGATCTTCTGTTGTATGGATAGTAACTTTGTTACTTTTGTGGATTTCTGGTTACTGTATCTGTTTGGTGTTGCTGTCTTCTGTCGAGATGTCATCGAGGAAGACGGGATTTAAACCATGCGATTCGTGCAGAAGGATGATGTCCATTACCGATCCTCATGGTGACTGTTTATGGTGTCTGGGTTTGGATCACGATGTCAAGGGTTGTCGATCCTGTTTTAAAATGAACCCAAAGGCTCTTCGGGAATGAGAGGCAAAACTGCTTGTTGCCAAATTGAAGGGTAAGGATACAGAGAGAGCTTCGAGGTCAAGATCGAGATGCTTGAGGTCAAAGTCAAAGTCAAGTTCCCGGTCGAGGTCGGCTTCGAAGTCGGCTTCGGGTCATGCTTCTGGTTCATCGAAAAAGAAGCCTAGGAGAAAGAAGCACAGTTAGAGACATCATTCCAGCAGGGAGTCGGACTCGAAAAAGAGGTCAACTTCCCGAAAACATCGTAAGGGCATGTTATCTCCCTCTCCAGTTTGTAATCCTTAAGGTGAGGCCACGACTTTACAATCTCGTGAGCCTGCTCCGGAATCGAATCCGTCTCCGGATCCATATCAGTCTTCGGAGCATGAAGTAGAAGAAGTTCCTCAGGGTTCGACGACTCTGGTACATCATCCCGAAGAACAAGAGGTACAGGAGTCCAATCCGGTGCAGCCTCCTCAGGAGCAGCCGGTGGGTTCGTACCCTCAATTTCCTGGTCCTGGTCAGGACCCTTCGCATTTTCTGAACGCCATGTATGGCGTATATGCGAGAGCAATATACCCCACTGGTGCGCCGGCTGGTCCCATGGGTCCACTAGCTTATAACCTGGGTGTGCCGCAGGCTTATGCTCCGACTCCTTTCCTGCCTTTTATGCCGACGCCGACTCCACCATGGCTTCTATCGACGCCTCCGAGGTCATCGACTCCGTGCACGGCTTCACCGGCTCCGGAGCGACCTCGAGATTCAAATTGAGGTTCGATGCCGGTTCCAGCTTCACATTCGAAGGCGGCTCCGCCTCCAGCTCCTCATTCGACGTCAGCTCCGGCTCCATCGGAGTCGTTACCTGATCCGACGACGTCGGTTCGAATGGAGTGGTCGAGGCGTAGAGCGCAGCGCCTTTTGGAGGAGAGAAATTACGAAGAAGCTGAAGTTGTGGCGCCTTGCCATGTGGTAATTAAGAAGGCTGCAGAACTCTTAAACTTGACTTTGCCATCTGTGGAGTACAAATCGAACATCCTAACTGAAGTTCTCCATTCTCCATCTTCTGTGGTTGAGCCACTTCTTCCATTTATTGAGGCTCTTACAGAACCCATATTGGAGGTATGGAGTAAACCACTTACTGCTCCTGCAGTTTCAAAGTCAGTGGCAAGGCGCTACAGAGTTGCGCCTGGAGATCCTGAATTCTTAGCCTCTCATTCTTTGCCAGAGAGTTTGGTGGTTCAAGCTGCTTGCTCGAAAAGATCTGCAGGTGCCTTTCCCCAGGTTCCTGGAGATAAAGACTCTAAGAAGCAGGATCAGAATGCTAAAAAAGTGTTTTCGTCAGGCAGTATGGCCGTAAAGTCGACAAACGCTACTTGTTTGCTGGGCAGATATATCCATGCTTTGATTGATACGGTGAAAGAGCTATCTCCTAAGCTTCCTGAGGAGGATAGGAAGAACTTTAATGAAGTGGTATCTGACACACAGACCGCAGCTCGGCAGGTCATACAAAGTGGTATGGACACAGCAGATTCAGTGGCTAGTGAGGTAACGGGTTTTTAGGAACCCGTTTGGTGCCAGGGGATAACACCCGAAGACCTCTGAGTTCTCCCTGTTCCGGACCACAGAAACACGGAGTCTTCTAGTCGAGTCAGAGATCAAGTTTTATTGATAGCTACCAAGTAACAGGTGTCCTAGAAGCACGACAAACACGGGTCATGTGTTCTCAGGAGACTGTTCGTTTTTACAGAACCAGCCTTCTCCTTATATACAGAAATAATAGCTGCGAGCGAGAATTCTCGAGTTTATGATATGGCTATACACATATTTCTACAATAATACAAAAGAGCGAAGTCATGTAGGGAAGCCCGTATTTTAGATGTCCAATGCGTGATAGATTACTCAGCCAAGCCCGGAACTCCCATCAGATATCGATGAAACCCCAATAAAGGAAGGCACCTCCTAGTCATAAAACTGGCCATAAACAGGGAACAGGACAGGTGTGTGTTTGTAGAAAGCATGGTTTGTATGTAGTGAATGGTTTGAGGAATGTTATGTATCGATGCTATCGCATTTGGCCACTGGGCGAGGGGCTGCCCAGACAGGTTTGGCTAAAGGCAATGGAGTCAGTCGGGACAGGTCAGGGGGGAGTCAGGGAAGGAGGACGTGTCCTTTTAGATCAAGCTCCACCTTTAATTGACTTATCCTGAGGGCAAGACGTAAGATGAATGTCGTTCACAAAATGGAGTCTAAGGGGTCGGGACGGAAACTACGATTTGGGGGTGCTGGCGACCCTCGATTATGACGCAAATGTATGGGAATGATGCCCTAATCATTATCGGTTCGCTGACACCAAATTCGTCATGGTACGTTGATATTTTGTGACACGGGTATTGGACCTCGTTATTGGGACGACAACAGGGTCCAGATTTTCAGAACCACAGACCCTCCTTTTGCCCTTATGTAAGGCAATAAATCATATTAATCTGAGTCCAAATCCATATGAAGGAATTCGTGGAGATGCTGCTGTAACATCATTCTGTTGCTCAGTTCGCCTCTTGACACAGGCTTCCGTACACATGACGTAGCACAGAGGCCACATAGTGAAGGAGCGCACTGTATACACAGGCAGAACATAAACAGAAGTGCTAAGATCATCCCAATGAAGATCAGTGTTTTCCATCCCCATGTAGCGATCAGTTCCCAGAACCGCCCTAGTAAGGACCAATCTCCATTTTCCACGTGGAGGGAATCAGATATTTCGTGTAGTTTAGAGATGGCTTGGTACACTGTCGGTGCGTTATCAGGGATGAAAATGCAACAACTGGATTGGATCACTCTACACACACCACCACGATCGGCGAGTATGATATCTAGGGCAACTCGGTTCTGAAGGGTCATAAGTCGATCCTACTGAAGTTCGGTCGTCAAATTTCCAAGGGCTCCGGCCGTTGTAGTCACGGCGGATTCAACTATCCTCGATAACTGGCGAATATTCCTGCTGTTTACCATAGGCCCCCAAAATGGCAGAAAACCCTTTGCGAAGTCAGCGAATTCCTGACCCGCGGTGTCGTCTTTGCTCACGACACCTCTAGCTGTCCTTGTCCGATGGTAATCTGCTCTGGCCGTGTAGGTGGGAGGCAGCAGAAATGCGATAAAGCATGTACCTGAGAAGTCAGGGGGTAACCACGTGTAAGCTTGGTCATGGCAGACGAAGTACGTGCCTTTGGCTGCTAATAATATAGGGGAAGTTCGGGAAGCGAACACATATGTTTCCGCGCATATTCTCTTTCCTAATTGAGCTTTGGGATCCCTGCCGATACCCTGTAAACATAAGTGACCTCGGTTGGGTACTATCCAAACTGGGCGGGATTTCTTTGCTGTCTGGCTCTTACTCAGGTAAACCCCATATTTAGTTACGTTCCAACGAGTGTACGGAGTGAGTTCATCTTTGGGAATCGTAAGATAGGTGTCGAACTCTCTACTCATATTTCTTATCCCTGCTATTAGTGCCTTGTTACTGGAATCACTTTCAGTAGAACGTGTCGGGTATGGTTCTAGGGCGAATAGGAACATGGTCTGGAAAGCCCACAGAGAACCATAATAACTGAAAGGCAGAATGAAGTATGGGATACCCTTATCCGTCGTGTGTGGCATGAGTCCACATATCCAACAGTTCGATGTGTTCATGATGGACTGGTATTGGTGTAGGAGTTGAATAAATGAGTTATTTACAAATTCGAGTCTTCTGGCAGATTCGTGTTCAGGTAGAGGGTGAAAGTAGTGTGGAGAGATAGTAGGAGGAGGCTGTGGCCGGGTGTCATTTGAAAAGGTAACTTGGAATACAAATAGAGTATAACCAGTCAAAAACATTGTTATGCTACACAACATTAAAATACATGTTATCAAAAACTTTCTTTTGGCCAGTACAGTGCATAATTGTCTTTCAAAGTTTGGGAGTCTGGTAGGTCTCTTTACCCTAGGAAACTCCATCCTCTAGTTTCTGCCCGCGGTGGTAGGTTGGTTCTGCCAGGGGGTGCGCTCTGTTCAGTCCGGGGTAACTCCCTTGGACCAACCAGAACCGTTGACCTAAACGTCCCCAGTTGCACTCCCCAGCCTTCAACCGCGACCCTAGCAGCAGAACCGGATGGCGGTTCGAAAATCAAAAAATGAGCAAGTTTCCTGAGAGTGAGAGAGCTGAAAAATCAAAAATAGTTCTTGGGGGAGGGAAATCACTTTAGTTCGTTTTTATTTAGTCTCTTCGTTTAGTCCTCAAGTTGTACCGTCGTTTTCCTGGCACAGTGTGGTCTTCAAACAATGCCTCAGGTTCGGTAGTGTCCAACTGCGTAGACTGTGGCACAAATCCTTGTAAAATATGATCACTCTCCTTTTCGGTACCAGTTTCTTTTAAACGTGCATCGCTGAAAGGGATGAAACGAGGTATGGATTCTGTCTCGGAGTCGGCAATTCCTTCGTTGACCCACCGGTCGTATGGAAGGGGCAGAGGGACCCGTTTACAATGGGTCCCGTGTACCCAGTTCTTTTTGCCGTCCACCCGAACCGCTGACCTCGTGGAAAGAAGTACCAGGTAATGTCCGGTCCACCTCGGCTGTCCGTTGTTGGTGCGCTGGAAGTTCCGCACCAAGACCCACGTGCCGGGTGTGATGGAGTGACCTGGATCGTCAGAGGCTGGTGGAGAGGAACTGTGAACCTGTTGGTGTAAAACACGCAATTTAGTTGTCAATTCGCACAAATAGTCAAGCAGTACGGGGTGCTCTATTTCGCTAAGTTTCATTGGTCTTGGCACGCCCCAGACGTTGGCTGGGCGGCCAAACACTATCTCGTGAGGGCTAAGTCCTAATCTGGAATGGGCAGTCATCCTAGTTGACAAGAGTGCTAGGGGCAAGGCGTCGGGCCATTTAAGACCTGTACTGGCTTGGATCTTGGCTAATTTGAGCTTTAAAGTGCCGTTGTAGCACTCTACCAATCCAGCTGATTCGGGGTGATTCGCAGAGTGGAATTTTTGCTGTATGCCTAAACATTCACACACTCTCTTCATCACGCGTCCTACGAATTCACTTCCATTATCACTCCAGACGATTCTAGGCATGCCAAATCTCGGGAAGAACTCTTTGACAAGGGCTTTGGCGGTTGACAAGGCAGTATTGTCTTTAAGGGGGTACGCTTCCACCCACCTGGAGAAAGCGCAAACAACAACGAGCACATACTTCAGATTGTTGCATCTCTCCATGTGGATGAAATCGAGCTGCAAAACCTCGAACGGATACGTTGGAGGCGCAAAATGACCAGCTGGAATTGGGGTTCCCCTACCGGGATTGTACTTCAAACACACCATACAGTTTCTGACCACATTCTCTGCATATTTCGGGATGTTGCTATTTTGCCATACTGGGGCCAATACTTTACAGATTCCTCTCGAACTGATGTGTGCAAATCCGTGAGCCATTGTTACTACTGCAAGTACATAGGCGTTAGGCAATAACCATCGCTGGTGTTCTGACAATTCGACCCAACAACCATTCGTATCTAATCTACCCTTACTTTCTCTCCATTCATTCACCTCTTTCTCAGTTGCCTCGGCTTGTATAGATTTCACGCTTTCAATGGTGTCCTCACACATTCCTACATCAGTAATCCATCTAGCGGGACCTACAACATACATCCGACTCATTGTGTTCCTTGCAGTCTCTTTCGCAACCTCGTCTGCAAATGCATTCCCGCGGCCAACATCATCCTGAATCTTTTTGTGTGCACTACATTTTATAATGGCAACTTGTAGTGGCAAGGTCAGTGACTGGAGGAGCTCATTAACTAGCTGACCATGTTGTATCTTTGCACCATGTGACGTAAGAAACCCACGTTCACGCCACAATCTCCCAAAACTGTGAGCCACACCAAAGGCGTATTGGCTGTCAGTGTACACATTCACTCGCTTTCCTTTTGCTAACACACATGCTCTGGTAAGCGCAATTAGCTCTGCAGCTTGTGCAGAATTATGGGAAATGCGCGCAGTCTCTATAATGGTGTGTAATGTCGTTACGGCATATGCTGCAGTCGTATCACCATTCGGCAGCTTGAAACATGAACCATCAACCCATAAAGTATCATTGCATTCAGGAAGGGGAGTGTCCTGTAAGTCTACTCTCCCTTTTGTCTCTTCTTCTGTCCTAAAGCAGCAGTCATGTTTATCAATCTCGTCTGTTCCTGTCGGAATGGGTAATAACGTTGCGGGATTCAGTGTATCGCACCTCTTTATGTGGATGTGACTTGCTAGCAGCGTAAGTTCGTAACTGGATAGTCGAGCGCTAGTAAGGTGTTGTGTCTTCGTCCTGTTTAGTAAAATGTCTACTGCATGCGGAACCATAACGATCAGAGTATTATTCATGACTAATCCAGCGGACTGTCGGATGCAGACAGCTGCTGCGGCGGTAGCCCTCAGACAACTTGGTAGGGCTTTAGCCACAGGGTCTAGAGTTGCCAAAAAATACGCGCATGGGCGCTGTCTGTCCCCAAAATGTTGTGTTAAAACTGATAATGCACAACCTTCCTTCTCGTGGACATATAATGTAAAAGGCTTACTGTAGTTGGGGTTTCCCAACACAGGAGCCGAACATAATGCATCACGCAACTTGTGGAAACTCGTCTGGCAATCTTCAGACCAAGGCATAGGATTTGGCGTGTCTTTACAGAGTAGTGCCAGCAAGGGTTTAGCTAGTAGTGAGAAATTCGGTATCCATTGTCTACAGTACGATGTAATGCCCAAGAAGGCTCGAACCTCTCTCTGTGTCCTTGGGGCACTTAATTCTGCGATTGCCTGTATTCTTTCTGGTGTCAGTCTCCTTCCCTCCTTCGACAAGATGTGACCTAAGTAGGTTACCTCTTGTCGGCAAAATTGTAGTTTGGAGAGAGAGACTTTGTGCCTCATGTCACATAAGTGATGCAATAATGATAACGTAGCTTTCTTGCAAATCTCTTCAGTGTCTGCAGCGATCAGTAGATCGTCTACATACTGAATCAGAGTTGAACCATTTGGTAGAACAATCGTGTCTAGTTGTGTTTTCAGGGCCTGACTGAATATTGATGGGCTTTCGCAGTAGCCTTGAGGAGCGCACTTGAAGCGGAAACTTCGTCCTCCTAAATTAAATCCGAAAATATCTCTACTCTCCTCAACAATCGGGATACTGAAGAAAGCGTTCTTCAGGTCAATCACCGAGAACCAATTTGCTGAAGCTGGAACCATCGTCAGCAAAGCAGTAATGTCGGGGACAACTGGAAACTGTGGGATAACTATCTTGTTCACTTCTCTGAGGTCGATCACGAACCTATACACAGGGGGCTGTGAAGGATCAGTACGTTTTAAGACGGGCAAAACTGGACTGTTACAAACATTTCCTGTTGTTTCTTCGATGACGTCTTTATCAATCAGGTCATAAACAATCGTCAATAACGCCTTTTCACATTCGCTAGATATTTTGTATTGGGGAATACGTGGTAACCTAATGTTGGCTTTCAACGTTATGACATACGGTGCTATCTCCAAACGACCTACATCATTAGAACCGTTTGCCCAGAGTACATCAGGAAGACACGACAATTCAGTTGCAATATTTTCTTTTGACACATACATTGGAGAAACGATTTTCTTACCTAAAGTAAGTTGTACTCCTAATGGTGAACAGTACAAAGTCGCATATAACCTTTTTAGCAAATCCAATCCTAACAAATTTTCACCGCAACCTGTGGTAAGAATGAGGGGTGCCTCTAATTCGCATGGGCCAATAGAAAGAGATACAGGACTGGAGATCGGGTTTCTAACAGGGGCGCCAGAGAAACCTACTGAAACATTCATTTCACCAGACAAAGGTACGCCAGGAAGTTTCGAGTGCATGATAGAACTTTTTGTAGCACCAGTATCCAGCAGAAATGGCTCTGACACTCCTGAGGCTATTACCTCGACATAAGGTCCATTCTGATCTACTGGAACTGAAACAACTCCCTCTCTTTGTCCATGGCTGTCCTAGCAATCGTTACCCTCATATTCATGTTCGGTGTAATAGTCGTCAGCATAGTACTGAGCTGACCTGGTCGACGCATTATTCTGTTGGTCGAAGCTGTTCATCGAATTCTGAGGCGTAAAAGAAGTTGTATTCTGCGTGAAATTTCCACGGCCCCTACCTCTAAGGGCATGTTGAACACCTCTTCCCCTTACACCCGAAGCACCGCTCAAACGTCGCGCAAGAGCCGGACAATTACCTTTAAAGTGACCCTCTTCCTTGCAATATGCACATTGATTCGGGCCATAAGCAATACGCTGGTGGGAAAACTCGTTTCCTTGCGCGTTTCTCGAATACTGATGTTGCGGTTGATAACTGGGCTGACTAGCCGTACGAGGCGGATAAGCTTGCTGGAGAAGAACTTTAGTTTTTAAATCTTTTGTCTTTCTGTCTACTTTATCTAGCTCGTCTTTGCGCCTATTTTCATAGTACTGGGCTGTAGCTAAAATTTGAGCTGACGTAGAGACAGCCCAAGCACTCTCTGAATCTTTCAATTTATTACACAGTTCAGGGATTAAATTATGTACGAACTTGTCTACAAACAATCTTTGGCCACCCTCGGTAGCCATATCCTGACCACTATGATCGGTGAAAGTCTCCTCGAATCTTGTGAAAAAGTCAGACACATTCTCATCTTTCTTCTGTTTGCATGCAGATAGCTTGTCCCAGTTCACGCGTACTTCAGGCATTTTTGATTTCATGTACGCAATAATTCTACCGGGAAGTTCAGCTATTAGCGGCTCAGGTTTAGAACCACCAATTTGTCTAGCATCTATAGCGGCAATGTTCGCCCATGAGTCACCTAGTTCTTGGGCATGGTTCGTATGACGTATTTTGCTCCATAGAGGATGTGGAACAACGTTCCCAAACAACATGTCTTTGTCCGCTAAATTCATTATACATGAGCTTGCAGTTTGCGATAACTCCTTATAATACCCAGTCGGGTTTTTACGAGGATCAGGCAATGTCTGCTTGAGCGCTAAGACTTCGGATCGTTTCCAGGGGACATGTACCCATACACGCTGGAAATGAGGCAGAATTGGCGGTACTACATTGGCATCGCCTTCCCTCCAAACCGGAGGAACCTCTCTCATGGGGTACTGTCTCGCTCTTTTCCTATCTGATACGTCGTCTTCGTACAATGATCTAGAGACGTTTCCTTTACTCCTATAAGAGAGTAATAACTCTATCGCGTTCTCAACATCTCTGCCTGTAATCATGCCTTCGTGGAACTTAAAGCGTGTACGCCATAGTTCGTTCATTGTGTATGTGGGATCATTTGTCTCCAAATCTTCGCCCAGGTATACACACATTTCTTCGAATACGTATCTCTGAGTGGGTGCATTCCATTGACGGAAAACTTCCATAACAGACTGAACGTCATATCTAACAGTATCCGTAATCCATTTACGGGCTAGTTCATTTAGCACTTTTCTTTCCTCGTAATCAGGCAGTTGACTACGTAACTGTCTATCTTCTGTTTTAGGGGTCGTCTTAGGCGACCCGAAGAAAGGTGAAAGCAGACCAGTGACGGTACCTGTCACTCTTTGTCTAATAGAAGGAGAAGCTTGCGGAGGAGCAAGTGCATTGGAAAAAACAGGCTGAGGCAAAGAAGAAGTAGAGGCAATAGTAGAGGAGATTGAAGTAGTAGCAGACGCGGTATCATAGACAATAGCTGGAGCTGTAGGCAAAGTCGTAGAAGTAGATGGAGTAGGTAGCAAAGATGGTGGCCCTTGAGAAGGCTGCACCGGAGAAGTAGGAACCAGCTGAAGAGTAGCTGGCGTGTGTGCAAAAGCTGTGTTTCGTGCACCGGGGCGTGGTATAGAAAAACGCTTTGGCGTTGTAGTAGCATCTAACGCATAAGGTGGAGGTGAGCTTAATAAGTGGGACATTAATGGATCTTTCTCGGATCTTCCCTCTTGACCTTGTCCCTATTTGGTAACATCGGGTAGCATTTATCTACTGCTAGTTTCTTGCTCCTAAGTATTTGTTTGCTTTCTTGCTCTTCCTCGTTATCCCTGTATGCAACGGCAGCTTGCACCATTGACATACCTTTTTTATTCCTTTTCGCTAACTTTATTTCTTTCTGTTTGGCTTCTTTGCGCCATAAGCGAAAAGAGTCAAACATCGCCGGCCGGGCTTTTCTCTTAAATAATTTGACCTCTAGGTTATCTAATATTTCTGAGTCGAAACTACCATATTGGGGCCATTTTAAAACACCATCCTTGCGGGTGTATTTTATCCACACTTCATTATATGTGATAGGGCCTACGCCGTGCTTTACGTAGAGCTCATATGTTGGAGTTCCAATCGGAGGAACCGGACAGGAATCCTCTAATCGGGAGTCCTTACTATAACCAAGACAAAACAAGTTTCCAAGTCTGCTAAAACCAGGCATCTTTGCTCACTAGTCTAGCTTCAAACTTCAAAGGATTATCGATTACGATATTTCTCGTGAAAACACAAGTCCTTCGGCTTTGGGGCTTGCAAGTACCAAATCAAGGCGTATCTCGAGGATACCAAAAAACTAAGGACAAACTAAGGACTGGGAGACGCTCCACTTATACTTAACTGAAGTATTTGAAGATCGGTGACGTCGCTAGAAGACTCGTCTATCGTTTCGCTCTACCAAGGATCACTGGGTCCAAAACAAGGCGATAGTCAGGGCAGCAGTCCTTCGTAGCCGTCGGGACGCGGAGAACCTCGCAGCAAAGACCTTCGGAACCACGTCGACATACAGGGGTCGCTGAAGTGGCTGGCCGTCCTCCGGAATTTTCACACGAAGCTCCTCACGAACATCTGGCTTGAACCGTCGCCGCTTGATACCGCCCCGAGTTGGGCGCCAACTGACGTAACGGGTTTTTAGGAACCCGTTTGGTGCCAGGGGATAACACCCGAAGACCTCTGAGTTCTCCCTGTTCCGGACCACAGAAACACGGAGTCTTCTAGTCGAGTCAGAGATCAAGTTTTATTGATAGCTACCAAGTAACAGGTGTCCTAGAAGCACGACAAACACGGGTCATGTGTTCTCAGGAGACTGTTCGTTTTTACAGAACCAGCCTTCTCCTTATATACAGAAATAATAGCTGCGAGCGAGAATTCTCGAGTTTATGATATGGCTATACACATATTTCTACAATAATACAAAAGAGCGAAGTCATGTAGGCAAGCCCGTATTTTAGATGTCCAATGCGTGATAGATTACTCAGCCAAGCCCGGAACTCCCATCAGATATCGATGAAACCCCAATAAAGGAAGGCACCTCCTAGTCATAAAACTGGCCATAAACAGGGAACAGGACAGGTGTGTGTTTGTAGAAAGCATGGTTTGTATGTAGTGAATGGTTTGAGGAATGTTATGTATCGATGCTATCGCATTTGGCCACTGGGCGAGGGGCTGCCCAGACAGGTTTGGCTAAAGGCAATGGAGTCAGTCGGGACAGGTCAGGGGGGAGTCAGGGAAGGAGGACGTGTCCTTTTAGATCAAGCTCGACCTTTAATTGACTTATCATGAGGGCAAGACGTAAGATGAATGTCGTTCACAAAATGGAGTCTAAGGGGTCGGGACGGAAACTACGATTTGGGGGTGCTGGCGACCCTCGATTATGACGCAAATGTATGGGAATGATGCCCTAATCATTATCGGTTCGCTGACACCAAATTCGTCATGGTACGTTGATATTTTGTGACACGGGTATTGGACCTCGTTATTGGGACGACAACAGGGTCCAGATTTTCAGAACCACACTAGGATCATGGGGTCTTCGATCACCACCAGAAGGGCTGCTTGGCTAAAGACTTCTGAGTTTTCTGCGGATGTTCAGGCTACTCTGATGGATTTGCCTTTTGATGGCACAGGCCTTTTCGGAAAGAAAGCTGATGCTGCCTTGGAAAGGTTTAAGGATAGCAGAGCAACGGCAAAATCTTTGGGTTTGCAAACTAGAGGCTCTGTTGCCAAAAGATACAAGGGTTTTGGAAGGTCTAATTTTCGTACCTATAAGCAGACCAAGCAGCAACAGCAGCAGCAAAATCCTTTATACAGGTCCTACAGAAGCAGACAAAGGGGTTGTTCTCGTGGACGTCTAGCCTCCTCCTCCTCCACTTACTCCTCTTCAACCCACCCCCCACCTACAACAGCAAAGCAGCCCTAGATCCACCATTCCAGATCATGCGGGTCCTGTGGGGGGTCGGCTTACTTATTTTCTATGGGATTGGGAATCGGTTACATCAGATGTTTGGGTTCTCAATCTCGTAGAGAATGGGTATGCTCCTCCCTTTCGGGAGTTTCCCCCAAATTACCCTCCTTGCCAAGGTTTTTGCTCGGAGGACCACCTGTCGCTCCTCCAGGAAGAGGTACAGCCATTGTTCAAAAAGGGTGCGATAGAGGTGGTTCCGGAGCAGGAAAGGGGTCAGGGATGCTACTCCCGGTATTTTCTGATCCCCAAAAAGGATGGCAGACTTCGTCCAATCCTGGATCTCAGGATCTTAAACCTCTACCTGAAGCAGGAGAAGTTCAAGATGCTCACCCTTGCGCAGGTTCTTCAAGCGCTGCTGGAAGAAGACTGGATGGTGTCGATCGACTTGCAGGATGCTTATTTCCATATACCCATTCTGAAGTCGCACAGAAAGTATCTCCGCTTCACGGTGGGATCGCAACACTACCAGTTTGCAGTTCTACCGTTTGGTCTTACTACTGCACCTCGAGTCTTCACCAAGGGGATGGCTGTGGTGGCTGCACATCTCAGAAGCTCAGGGATTCCAGTTTTCCCTTATCTGGACGATTGGCTGATCAAAGCAGAATCTCCAGAGATAGTGCTCCATCATCTGCAAGTGACAACTCAGTTGTTGCACAGTTTGGGTTTTTCAATAAATGTACCCAAATCTCACCTGGTGCCCTCCCAGAGCAACCTGTTCATAGGTGCGGTACTGGACACAACTGTATGTCGTGCATTCCCTCCTCCTTAAAGGATTCAAGACATACAGGAAATGATTCCTTTATTTTACAATGGAGCGGTTGTTCCAGTCCTGAAGGTCCTTCGTCTGTTCGGTCTGATGGCTTCTTGCATTCTGTTGGTCAACCATGCACGCTGGCACATGAGGGTACTCCAGTGGTGCCTCCGGAGGCAGTGGTATCAACATCAAGGGGATCTCGGGGAGGCAGTGAGGATCTCCAGAGAAGCTGCGGCGGATCTGTCTTGGTGGGGAGTGGAAGGCAATCTGTCTCAAGGAAAGGCTTTTCAAACTCCTCCATCGGTGGCCACAGTGATAACGGATGCATCTACTCTAGGGTGGGGTGTTCATCTGGGGGATCTGGAGATCAAGGGTCTTTGGTCTCCAGAGGAAAGGTTGCTTCACATCGACCTTCTGGAATTGCGGGCGATACGTCTGGCACTCAAGGCCTTCCTCCCTTCCCTTCACGGTCGGTCGGTTCAGGTCCTGACGGACAACACCACTACGATGTGGTATATCAACAAACAGGGAGGAGTAGGGTCACAGTGTCTCTGCAGAGAGGCTCTGCGTCTCTGGTCCTGGGTTCAGGTACATCAGATTTGTCTGGTGGCAAATCATCTGGCCGGAGTACTGAACGTGCGTGCAGACAATCTCAGTCGGCAGTTCTCAGCGGACGACGAGTGGAGGCTTCATCCAGAGGTAGTTCGTCATGTCTTTCAGACGTGGGGAACTCCTCAGGTGGACCTGTTTTGCCACTCGAGAGAATGCTCACTGCCCGTCATTCTGCAGCCTCCAGTTTCCGATGCAGGGAGCCTTGGGGGACGCGTTTCAGTTGAGTTGGGACCCGCAACTCCTTTACGCGTTTCCTCCCATACCCTTGATTCCTCGGGTTCTGAGGAAGGTTCGTCAAGACCGGGCCCAAGTTATATTGGTCGCTCCGGATTGGCCAAGAAGGGTATGGTACACAGATCTTCTCCACCTCTCCTCGTGCCCTCCGCTCCGTCTCCCTCTCAGGGCAGACCTCCTCTCGCAGTCGCAGGTGCAGGTTCTACACCCCCACCTCCAGACCTTTCACCTTCATGCCTGGAGATTGAACGGGGCAACCTGAATTCCTTTTCTCTCCCACCTGATATGGTGGATGTCATTCTATCGGCTAGGCGTGACTCCACCAAGTCCATCTATTCTTATAGGTGGTCTAAATTTGTATCCTGGTGTGGGGAGAATTCTGTTGATCCTTTGAGAGCTCGTTTGTCAGAAATACTTCAATTTGCTCTTTCATTGGGGCAGCAAGGTTTTGCTGTAGCTACGATAAAGGGATATCTATCAGCTTTATCAGCTTTTATCTGTTTACCGGATCAACCATCTTTGTTTGTCCTGTTGTATTGAGATTTTTAAAGGGTTTAACAAATAAGTTTCCTCCTACTCCTTTTATTGTGCCTCAATGGGACTTGAACCTGGTTCTTACAGATTTAATGGGTTCTCCGTTTGAACCTCTACACAGGTGTCCTTTGAGACTTTTGTCTTTTAAGACTGTTTTTCTTGTCGCAATTACCTCGGCAAGGAGGGTAAGTGAGCTTCAAGTTCTTAGTTCAAAGCCCCCGTTCTTGACCATTCATGCTGAACGAATGGTTCTTAGGACCAGGGCTACTTTTCTGCCTAAGGTGGTAACTCCTTTCCATCTAGGACAGTCCATTACCCTTCCTACCTTCTATCCTCCCCCTCACCCTTCCAAGGAGGAGGAGCGACTTCACCGTCTGGACCCCAAAAGGGCGGTGAGCTTTTATCTTGATAGGACCAAAGACTATCGAGTGGATGACCAGCTCTTTGTTGGATTTGCTGGCTCCAAAAAAGGAAGAGCTGTGCACAAGCGCACACTCTCAAGATGGATTATACTATGCATCAAAATCTGCTACGCCCTGGCTGGTAAGGAACCTCCAGAGGGTATAAGGGCTCATTCTACTAGAGCAAAGTCATCAACATCTGCTTTGTCTAGAGGTGTACCTGTAGAGGACATTTGTAGAGCAGCGACGTGGGCCTCCATCCACACGTTTGCAAAGCATTACTGCTTAGATAGCAAGGTGAGGAGGGATGGCCATTTTGCGCGCTCTGTCCTTCGAGATTTTCTGGTATAGAAGAGTGGACACCCTCCTCCGGGAGTGGGGACTGCTGTGGGAATCTATTCACAAGGTGAGGAATCCACTGTCAGATGTATCCATCAGAAGAACAAGAACCTTCGGTAACGCTTTTTCTGGTGGATACAGTATCTGCCTGTGGATTCCTCACATGACCACCCGCCTCCCCGTTGTCCACTCTTCTATATCTGAGTTTATGACAATGTTTAGATGCATTGATGTGGTTATTTATATGTTCGAGGCATGTGGCTGCTAAATTCATATCTATTGCATAGATCGCCGCCTAGTGTTGGGTCCGGATGATTGCACATTGTTGTCCTGGAAGGCTCCTCCCCTGGACTACAGTGCGCATGGGCATCGACTCCATCCCCAGATTGTTTTTTTCCGCCATTGGGTTCGGATGTGATTTCGACGTCTCCTGTCGGAATCGATAAAAAACAGTTCTCTGAAGGCCAAAAGGCTTTCTAACCTCGTCGGTATTGTTGGCGTTCGGTTCTCGTGTATACTCCAACTCTTCGAGTCGGTTTTCTGGGGAGTCGTGTGAATCTTCGGTCATCGAGGCCCTTTGACGCAGCAAGACCCCGACGAAACTACAATGGAACAAAGTCCGTTCAAAAAGTGTCCCGTGTGCGGTTCGAAGTACCCACACATCGACGTGCATCCTGTATGCAACAAGTGCCTGTCGCCGGACCACAACGAGGCCGACTGTATGGCCTGTTCGAAGTTCAGGTCGAAGAAGACGCTCAAGATTCGGCGCGTGGCGCGCCTTGAGGCCCAGCGATCAACACCGGCACCGGTGGACATCTTCAACGACCCCGAAGCAGACGAGCAAGAGCTTCAGCTTCAGATATCGCCTCCATCGGCGGAGGTCGAGCCCGACTACGGAGAGGCCGTGGAGGGCCTGGACCTAGACGAATACGTCGAGGAGGTAGGGGACGACGAGGAAGTTTATGGGGCCGCGGAAGATAGCTCGGAGGAAGAGCTATGCCCCGTCCGTAGCATAACTATGGCTCAGGCCACGGGATCGCCACTCGGCCTTACCCACGACCCTCCACCTAAGTCCTCGGCCCCGCCTTCTGGCCCGGCTACAGACATTTCAGCGGAGCCTCCGTTACAGAAAACGAAACCGAAACCGAAACCATCGGCTTCGACTTCTTCTAAGATGGCCGACACACCATCGAAACCGAAGACGGCAGAGACGGCTTCAAAACAGTCGTCTTCGGAGGCTTCCAAGCCTAAAAAGGCAGTCGACAACGAAAAGGCACCCAAAGGGGCCAAGGAGGCCGGCTCCAAGAAAGTCGTCAAGCATGTGTCGAGTAAGGTGGTGGAATCGACGTCGAAGAAGACTGTCGAGAAACCTTCACCCAAGACTGCCGTGCCGAACTCTGAAACCACGACGCAAAGGGGAAAAACTGCCCATCCGAAGCCGGCGGCGTCGACGCCTAAGGCCAAGACAGGGGAACGGACCCTTGCTGTCGAGGGTGCGTCCGCGCCCAAACAGAAGTCGTCGACACTCGGATCCTCACCTGGTGGTGGATCGAAGGCCTCGGTCGGATCGACGAAGCCGTCCGCCTCTTTTACTAAGCAGGTCGCGGACTCCCTGAAGAGGATACGGGACAAGGCGTCGGAACCGAAAAAGTCCTCGGTACCAACGGCGGCTGTCCCGCTGAAGAAGACTTCGACGCCGATCCTCTATACTCTGCCGCCGAAGGTAGCGCCGAAGGCTTTCGCACCTCGTACGGTGCCCGATGACTCGGAGGGGCTGCGGCAGACTCAGCGTACTGGAAGCTCTGCTCAACCACTTTCGCAGGACGACGATTCGGAGCATTTTATCGACGCCGACACGGGCAAATTACTGCTCTACAAGAGGAAAATTACATCCCAGCCGGTGGACTCCTATGTAATCCCTCTTAAAAAGAAAAGGCCTGCACCAGATACTCCAGAGCTTGTGGAACCCATTCCTCAACAGCCTAGGAGGAGTCCGACGCCTTCACCCACCTACTCAGATGGGGATGGGAATGAACAGGATGATGAGTATACCTTCCCTGCCAATAATGACCCTGATGAACAGCAGGACTCATGGATAGACACTGGTGACCAGGGTGACCAACAGGTGGTTAGTGACCCACAGCTTTATGGAATAAAAACTTCTCCTACTGAAGACTCGGCGGCATTTAATGCCTTAATTGAACGGGCGGCTGCAAATCACAAGGTGGAGATGCATGCCGACCCTGTGGAGGTTGACTTTTTGTTTGATACATTCTCTGCATCGGAAAAGACTGTCAAAACACTGCCAATGCTTAAAGGGGTTCTCAAACATGCCAATGACATTTTCAAGGAACCCACCAGGGCACGGGTGGTCAACCCACGTATAGAGAAGAAATACAGACCGGCACCTGGGGACCCTGCTTATATACGAGGCCAGTTGCCTCTGGACTCTTTGGTCGTCTCCAATGCCCGCAAGAGGGCGAATTCACAGACAACGGGTGAAGCTCCTTCCCCGGACAAAGAGTCAAAAGTGCTGGAGGCAGGGGGCAAAAGGGTGGCAGCACAGGCTGCAAACATATGGCGCATATCCAATACACAAACCCTGTTGGCTAGATGTGATAGGGCGCATTATGACACCTTGGAACAGCTTTTGCAACACCTTCCAAACAAGTTCAAAGAAGGAGCTGAAATGTTGATCCAAGAGGGCAAGCTCATTTCTAATGCTGCGATTAAATGTGCGCTTGACGTTGCAGATACAGCAGCAAGGGCGGTGAACACTAGTGTTATGTTGAGGCGTCAAGCTTGGCTCCGCATCTCGGGGTTCAAGCCCGAGATCCAAACAACTATCCTCAACCAACCCGTCAATCCAGACAGACTGTTTGGCCCGGAGGTTGACACCACCCTTGAGAAAATTAAAAAAGACACTGAGACGGCTAAGTCCATGGGTGCACTTCAGTCTCAGCAATACAGGGGCAACAATTTTCGTCGCTCAAGTACAAGGGGTGTTGCCAGAGGACACTTGGCACAGCAGACAAGTTTCCATAGAGGAGGCGCCCAGGCCTCTTACCCCAAACAGAATAGAGGTGGTTACAGAGGAAACAGCGCCAAGGGCAGAGGCAGAGGCAACAATACTTCCCGTTCCTCTGCTGCCACCAAACAGTGACTCCCTGTCACTGCCCCCCGACCATCCATCACCTGTCGGGGGAAGACTCCAACAGTTCCTGCCAGTCTGGAAAAACATCACCACAGACAGGTGGGTAAGGAAGCTTATCCAGTTCGGGTATTGTTTGGAGTTAACGTCCACTCCCCCCAACATACCCCCAAGACAACGTCCTATGTCAGCAGAGCACTTGCACTTGTTGCAGCAGGAGGTTCTCGTAATGCTGCAAAAAGGAGCAATAGAGCTCGTGCCAGTGGAGGAGGAAGGCACAGGGGTTTATTCCCTGTACTTCTTAATACCAAAGAAGGACGGCTCACTCAGACCCATTCTGGACCTGCGCCCCCTCAATCTATACATACTCTCGGAACATTTTCACATGTTAACGCTACAACAGGTTCTTCCACTTTTAAACCAGGGAGACTTCCTCGCAACCTTGGACCTCAAGGAATGCTTATTTTCACATACCACTCCACCCATCCCACAGAAAGTACCTCAGGTTTACCATACAGAACAGGCATTACCAGTTCAAGGTCCTACCCTTCGGAGTGACCACTGCCCCCAGAGTGTTCACGAAGTGTCTGGCGACCGTGGCGGCGCACCTCAGGAGACAGAACATACATGTCTACCCTTACCTGGACGACTGGCTCGTTCAAGCCAAGTCGGAACAACAGTGCGCCGCAGACATGTCCCACACTATTCACCTCCTTCACAGTCTGGGGTTCTCCTTAAACTATCCAAAGTCGCACCTCCAACCTGCCCACGTGCGGCAGTATCTGGGCGCGACCATCAATACTCTGGCTGCCACAGCACAGCCAAACCCGGCGAGGATCGACAACATCCAGTCGCTAATCCAGAGGTTCAGACCCCAACACTCACTCCCAGCGAGAGTGTTCATGCAGTTGATAGGCATAATGGCCTCCTGCATCTTCATAGTCCCGCACGCGAGACTGCATATACGTCCGCTCCAGGAATGTCTAGCACATCAGTGGACACAGGCTCATGGACAGTTGAAAGACCTAGTGTTGGTAACCGGTCGGGCATACAACTCTCTGCATTGGTGGACTCCACACAACCTTTGCAAGGGCCGACCGTTCCAAGAGCCTGTACCACAGATCATCCTCACGACGGACGCCTCTCTCCAGGGTTGGGGGGCTCATGTGCTCCACTACACGGTGCAGGGACTATGGACAACACAGCAAAGGAAGATGCACATCAACTGCCTGGAGTTGATGGCGATCTTTATGGCGTTAAAGTCCTTCAAAGTACATTTGTGCAACAAGGTCGTGCTGATCCGGACTGACAACATGACAGCCATGTACTACATCCAGAAGCAGGGGGGTACGCACTCTCCACAGCTGTCTCATCTGGCTCAGAGCATGTGGAAGTGGGCCATTCAGAGGAACATCTTCCTCATGGCGGAACACCTTCCGGGCAAGGACAACCAGATGGCGGATCTGCTCAGCAGGTACAGCCATCAAATGCACGAGTGGGAGATACATCCATCTGTACTCCGCCCGTACTTCCAGCAGTGGGGTCATCCGGAGATAGACCTGTTTGCCACAAAGGAAAACGCAAAATGCCAAAGCTTTGCCGCCAGGTTCCCTCACCCACAGTCGCAAGGCAATGCGATATGGATGAACTGGTCAGGCAGATTTGCGTACGCTTTTCCCCCAGCACCTCTCATTCCGCTGGTGGCAAGAAAGCTAAAGCAACACTCGATGACGCTCATCCTGGTTGCTCCAACGTGGGCACGCCAACCATGGTACACCACGTTTCTAGAACTCTCCCTGGTTCATCAAAGGCTGCACCTCACACCCAGGCTCTTGACGCAGAACCATGGCGACATTCAGCATCCAGACCCGCAACAGCTCAATCTGGCGATCTGGCTCCTGAAGTCCTAGAGTTTGGCTACCTTAATCTGCCTCCTGAATGTATGGACATCATCAGAGAGGCAAGAAAACCCACTACCCGCGCTTGCTATGCAGCGAAATGGAAGCGTTTTGTCATCTACTGTACAGAGCATGACATAAATCCGCTAGATGCATCCATTCCAAACATCATTTGCTACTTGTTACATCTTTAACAAATGCAATCTAGCGTACGCTTCCATTCGAATACACTTGTCAGCCATAGCAGCTTATCTTCAGAACAGGCAGCACCTCTCTGTTTTCAGGGTGCCTGCCATTAAAGCTTTTCTAGAAGGGCTGAAGCGGGTCATTCCTCCCAGGACCCCACCCGCTCCAATATGGAATCTCAACGTGGTCCTCACTAGGTTGATGGGTCCACCCTTTGAGCCTCTACATTCATGTGAGATTCAATTCCTGACATGGAAAGTGGCTTTCCTCATTGCCATCACGTCTCTCAGACGTGTTAGTGAGCTACAGGCGCTCACGATACAAGAGCCATTTATTCAGGTTCATTCCAACAGGGTGGTGCTCCGCACTAACCCCAAGTTCCTTAAAAAGGTGGTGTCACAATTTCACGTCAATCAGTCAATTGAACGGAGAGCCATTAGTAGTATTGTATAAGGCTGTTGTAAATAAATACATACGGAGAGCCATCAGTAGTATTCTACTAATGGCTCTCCGTATGTATTTATTTCCCTCCTACCCCTTGAAACAATCACAGCGGGGATTGTGATCGAACACCAACGTGACGAATATTTTCATTAAGAAGCATTTTATATTGGGATCTGGACGAAGTAACTGTGCCACATAATTGGCCATATATCGAATTACCGCTGATAAGCGTAATCAGGAATATAAATACAAGCTGCGTAAAGAATATTATCATCCCAGCCGAATAAGGCTGGGTCGGAATTATAACCAGCCAGAAGGCATACAATCTATCTGGATTTGAACATCAGCCCTGATGAAGTCGTGGGTACCTGCCCATTCGACGAAACACGTGTTGGCTGGACTTGGAGAAAGCCTTATGGATTAAATGAAATACGTGTATACAAATTGGACTGATTTTGTGAATTTACTGATATGACTGTATCTTTGTAAAATATTTCAGTTGGTGTGATAGGTCTTAGTTATCGATAGCAAGGCCTAAATCTAAAGCCTTCACTACCTCGACGGCGCCAATGATGTAATTTATGACTTCCTCGATGACTACATTATCATAGATAATTGCTGTTATCTCTGTGCTCTCCTTAAGTTTTTTAAACGATGATTAAACCAGTTTATGGTGGCGCTGTCCTTGTTACACTGTACCTTTCAGTGCCTTCAAGAATTGTGAGAGTGTGTGGTCATAGGATCACTAAGGACGCGCTCCTTTAACATGAAACTCACATGGTTTCTTCTCACGTTTACCAATTTTCTATAAGTATTTTCCAATAACAATTTTTATACATGGAGGGCTAAGAATCGCTCTTAAACCAATGCTGTGCAAGAACAACAAGAAATTTGTAGAAAAATGGTACCACATTCTTAACAAATGCTCTTTAGATTTGATCTTATTGATAATACAAGAACTCTCAAAGGTCTTGAAAGAAATCGAAACTGATTTGGAAAACATGAAAAGAGAACTAGATAAATTGCCTGACCTACAAACACTCTTGGATGACGTGAACAAAAAGTTAGTTAAATACGCCAAGGAAGTGAACGATCGTAAAGTAAGAAAATACAAAAGAGACACAATAGATTATAAATATGATGAGGTGTACACTTGGGCTGAAATTTACAATCAAAGAAAATGGCAACAACCCAAACCCAAAGCATCCGGTAATTCATCACAAGAAAGTTTGGTCTCAGAATCTGACATCGCCCAGTCAAGACAACCCATTGAAAAATCACAAGAACACAGCACATCGTAAAAAAAAACTGTCTTTTTTAGACATAAGTCCAGCAGCCAATGCACCACCTACCGGCACATCAGGAGGGGCAGAATAAACAGCAGAAGAAATAGCAAAAGGAACAAGGAACCAAAAATCAGTCAGAATGACCTAGTAATCAACATTTCTTCAAAACAACTAACACCAGCACAAATGACTGTACTGAACGTCTTTTGTCCCTACATATAAGACCAACTTACCTGAAACAGAAATCGCTCTATTTAAATTTTTGAGAACACTAAAACTCAAGTACTTCTTTAAGGATGCATCAGCACCTACAACAGAGCACACAGGAATTTTCAAACCAAAAAGCACATTATGTGCACCTTATTCGCACAAAACTATTGAAGCTTTTGAAAGATCAATAATTTCTGAAATTCACAAAATCCATTTTAACAACACCAAGAAAGGCAATCTATCAAAAACCGAATGGAGCACAATCATAAATGTATCCAATGACCCAGAATTAACTTTCCTAAGGGCCGACAAAGGAGGGGCTCTTATCATAATGGATACTGTTTTCTATGAAAATAGCGTAAATGAACATGTGAAGGACTTAAACACATACATTCCTCTAAACGCTGATCCTATGGAAGAGTACCAAAAATGTTTCACATTAATTTTGGAAAATGCACTCAATATGAAATGGATTGATGAAAAAATCTATAAGTTTCTTGATACGAAGTACCCACGCAGACCAAAACTGTACATGTTACCCAAAATTCACAAAAATGCCCAGAAACCTCCTTTCAGACCCATTGTGTCAGCGTGTGGGTCAGTATCAGAAAGTATAGGTAAATATGTCGATTGGTATCTACAACCCATTGTACAGAAAGGACAGACTTACATAAAGGATACAACAGCCTTATACAATACTACTCGAAATAATTGAACTGGATGAAAACACAGATTATTGGTTATGTACAGTAGACGTCGTGTCACTCTACACATCAATCCCACACAATGAAGGTCTAGAAGCACTTGAATGGAACCTGTTAAGAGACGAAGATTGTGAAGCAAACAAGGTTTTTCTAATGGAATTAATGCATTTTGCATTATACCATAGTTATTTCGAATGGCAAAACATCTACTACAACCAATGTAACGGCACATCAATGGGTTTTGGGGGGCCCCCTCATTTGTAAACCTGTTTATGTCCAAATTTGAACATGATCACATTCTGAACAACACGAATTGGACAACCAACATGATAACATTCAAAAGATACATTGATGATCTATTTCTAATTTGGAAAGGAGAAAAGGAGCAACTATTGACCAACATTGCTACATTGAATCAATTGAACCCCGAATAAAATTCACTCACACCATCAATAAAGAAACGATATCATTTTTGGATGTACACATCACAATTACTAACCACCAAATACAAACTCAAGTGTACAAAAAAGCCACAGATCGCAACTCCAGTCTGTTATACCAGAGCTTCCACCCTGAAACTCTAAAAAATCATCTACCAACATCACAATTCATTCGTTTGAAAAGAATCACTTCTGATGCTCACACCCTTGAAAACTCACTGACAGAACAACAACAACAATATCTAGCTAGAGGATATCCCAATGAGATTCTAAAGGAATCCTTTAAAAAAGTAGCTAAATTATCAAGAGAAAGCTTATTGAGCTCAACACAACAAACTACAGGACAAAAAACAGTGTGCGTTTTGAAATTTTCTACCGAAGCAAAAAAGATTTAAAAAATCATCAATCGACACTGGTCTTTAATCAAATCCGAGCCAGATCTTCAAAATTTGTACAGTGACCATGTAACTTTCGCGTTCAAGAGATCAAAAAATATGAAAGAGATTCTTACCACAAAAAAATAACGAAATTACAACATAAAGGAATGGCTAAATGCTTGAATTGCATACATTGCAATAATGTCATCATCGGAAAAACTTTCATGCATCCTACAAAAGGCTACAAAATTGATCTAAAATACACAGGAACTTGTGATTCCAAAAATGTAATATATGCTATCAAATGCCCATGTGGCAAAATATATGTTGGCCAAACTGAACGAAAAATAAAAATAAGGATATCAGAACATAAAAGCAATATCCAAACCAAGAACATGAAATCCGCAGTGGCTACACATTGGCTGGAATCCAATCATCAAATAGCCCAATTGAAATTCACTATACTGGAGATACTCCCATAACGCTGCGATATGGATCCAGTAAAGCAGCGCCTACAAGCTGAATTCTTTTGGATCAAGAAACTCAATTCCCTTTAACCAATAGGCATTAATGACAGAATTGAACTCACATGTTTTTTATAAAGACATTATGTGTCATGCACGCACCTTCTTTGTCTCGGAAGTGTCCTGGAGTCACGAAGCTGTACACCCTGATTCCCCTCCGTCACCTCCCGGGTGCCAGGAATAGACTCTAACACCCGAAAAGTAACCAAGGAGAACACAGGGGAACAAAACAAGGGTAGGAAGGGCAGAAAAGAAAGGCACTCCACAGTCTTCTTCCACTCAGAGGAATTTCTTGTCTTCTGCTGTAGCACTGCAGTAAGACATAAAAGATATAGGTGAAAACTATTTCCTTCCCCAATACCCTTAATATACTAAGTGTCAAGTCCTTTATGTACCTTGTGGAAGTTCAGTGCCAACGATAAGGAACGCAAGGAGAAAGCCTGGAACTCTGAAATTGGACTGGATGTACTGTGTACATATCTTCTGTACTCTAAGTATAAAATAACACTCTTTAGATAACGTGCACTCGTCTACTCCTAAACTATCTCTTCTGAATGAAGCACTTACCCATAGCACCGTGTAGGCGCTCTGTAAATATGTCCGGACTCTATACCAAGAACGAGGATTCTGTTTCTTCCATACTCCAGTTTGAGCCAATTCAGGGAGTGCTTGGCTCCCGCTCTGGCGCGAAACTGGACAAAAGACATGGGAGTGTCCTCCCCTCTCTCCAGCCCCTCCTCTGGGAGGGACCCCTGAATTGTTCCAACCCTTTCCTTAGGGTACTTAAGAGCTCCCCTGTGGGTGGGCCCTTAGACTTGTTGTGGTACAAGACTAAATCCTGAAACTACTCACTCTTCAAACGTTTGGACACATGGATTTCGACTGAAATCGACACTGCACCAAGGACCCAAAACGTATTGTGGAGACATCAAAATTACCTGTCACAAAACGACCTGGTTTTGCAAGGGGGGCCCTTGGGTTTTTGGTTCCGGACATAGCGGTCATATAGGGAAACCTACCAAACCCACACATTTCTGGAAATTAGACACCCTAGGAGCCCAGGGACGTATGACTTGTGAGGATCCTCCAACATTTTCCTACCCAGAATCCCCTGCAAACCTCAAATTTAGCTGAAAAAAAATCACATTTTCCACACATTTCTGTGTGGGATCACCGTGCCGGCACAAATGTCCTACCACACAGCGATCTGTTTAGTCTCCTGAGTAAAATGATACCTCACCCAGGGAGGGGGCAGAAAGACCTCTCCTGTCTTTCTACCTTCTGGGGGGGGGGGGGGGGGGGGAGGACACGAGATAGTCCCCTGAGCTCGTAGAAAGTGAAACTGCAGGGGGAGGAGCCAAGCTCGCGAGCGTAATGGTCGCCTTTTAGCTCGGCTCCCGCAGCCCTCCGGCCTGATTGCCTATCCTGTCTACTATCCTGTCCGGGGACGGCACGTTATCGGGGAATTGGAAACAGAACACCTTGTTTGTACTTACCATTTGGCCCGGAGCTTTCAGCGTGCAGCGGCTCCGAAGTTGTGCCCTCCGCAAGATCGGGGCCTCCGTGGAACCTGGACCGGGACCTAGCCTGTGGGATCCGGCGGCTCTCGGCCCCGGCCGGGAGCGTGAGCCAATGATGAGAGCCGTTGTGCGAAAATCCCGGCGATCCTGATCCGGGCCTGCCCTGGTGACCGCGCGGCTGATGTGGGTGAGATGCACCGGGGACTGATTCTGTGAAGGGGTCCTCCCCCCGCCGCTGCTTTGTCCGGCGGCCCTGGTCCTCTGCGCCCGGACTCTGCTTGTTGGGGGCACCGGTGCTGGTGTAGGCGGGGACCCGTATTGGGCAGACATCCTTTCGGCACCAGGACTGCCATTGCTGGGACCCCCGGAGCTCTGTAAAGTCCTACATTTTTTAACTGTTTTTCCGGGGGTCGTGGAGGGCGGCGACTGGGCTGAATTCACGAAATGGCGGCCGACCCTCTAAAACGAGAATCGCCCTGTTGCGGCGGACTTGGGTTGCCCAATTGCGCGGGGGTCTGGTCTGGTGAGCGTGAGCTTACGGTCAGAGATATCCTGGAAGCTCTGAGATCCCTGCGCGCATCCCTGGCCCCCGATGTCCCTGTGGGTCCGCCACGATCTGCCGCCATTTTGGGCAGCCGTTTCTTCTTGCCGCCCTCTTGTTTCAGTGACTCCATTGCCTCGCCCCCCTCGATTGCTGCAAATGTTGCTGCCGCTGATCGAAGATCGGTTTGTGTGCCGGTGACTCTGAGGACTGAGTGCCTCTAAGGTGCCCTGCATGTTGTGCTGATGTTACAATGTTGTGTGTGATTGAGAAGCTAGAAACACGGATTTACATCCAATTTGCAAAATCACAGTAGTTGTCTCATTGACAGTGAATTCATTCACAGTAGAACACTGTAGATATAAATATGCATATAGGATGAAATTCTCACCGCTATGCCCCATACAGCTGGAATCAAGCTTCTCAATCACACACAACATTGTAACATCAGCACCTTAGAGGCACTCAGTCCTATGAACATAGTCACAAATCACACCAATGACTTAACATTGCCAGTATAGTCGACACTTTAAAAATACCTGGAAAAGTTGTGATTTGCATGTAAGTTAAATGATGTCAATTTAACTACAAGACCCACAATGCATTGTTTGTGAAAAGTGTATATAATGCAAAAGTGAAAAGGGACTCACTGTTTATAATGTTACCGTGATCAAGAACGAAACGTTCGAAACGCGTAGGTCTTCACAGCTAGTTGAATAAACGCTGTTGAAAAGTTCCCCGAGTGGAGTGCCATCATTTCTGAACTTTGTGTGGATAGTAAAACGGGACACTGCCTTGGTCCCGTTGGTGGCACCAGCCGAAGAGTGCTCCCCCTGCGACGAGGTAAGTTATGAGTTCATATATATATATATATATATATATATATATATCTCTCAGGTACGGACCACAAAGTGCTTTCTAAATTAAAGTGCTTTATTGCATTGCATGACGCGTTTCAGCTGACTCTTCACGGCCTTGATCACATGTATATATGTGTATATATCCAAATCCCGCACCTTTTCCGAAGACAAAGTGAAGAGGCCACAGTAGGGGAACCGGTGGAAACATCTTTATGCCATCACACAGGCAAGTAACAGTCCCGCATCACCCACAATCGGCGAATGCATTTCGGCGTGTTTACTGCCTTCATCAGCGCCAGGGGTGTAAATGGTTCAAGAAGGGGAGTGTATCCCAGATAAAGTATCTAGCCCTTCTTGATAGGTTGTGCAGGGTGCCGCTCCTTAAAGGTGAATACCTGGCGCATACAGCCCTGGTAGGTCGTTAGTAGTTCCGCGCCTACCAGTCCCATCATGCAATGTTCATGTTCGTGTCTGGAAGGTGCTGCGTGGAGCGGGTACACACTGCCTGAATTGGGAACCTTCCTTAACCCATGCTCATGAAATGCGCTGTCTCCTCCAGTCCCCAACCGCTTTACCCTGCAGTCACGGGGGTCGCTATAGACGGGGCAAGGCTTAGACTCAGACCTCGCCCAACGTGAAGCTAAATGGCCTCAACACCGCCGCACTTCTTCCCGGACTCACAGGGGGGCTCTGGTAATTCCGGTAACCCGGATACACAAGTCCACCGTAGCAGAATCCAGTTGTCCAGAGCCGGCATAGACAAAGCGGGGGGCCTCTTTGCGCGTTACTGGAACCCGCGCTGAAATATCCAAATCCCGCACCTTTTCCGAAGACAAAGTGAAGAGGCCACAGCAGGGGAACCGGTGGAAACATCTTTATTCCATCACACAGGCAAGTAACAGTCCCGCATCACCCACAATCGGCGAATGCATTTCGGCGTGTTTACTGCCTTCATCAGTGCCAGGGGTGTAAATGGTTCAGGAAGGGGCGTGTATCCCAGATAAAGTATCTAGCCCTTCCCGATAGGTTGTGCAGGGTGCCGCTCCTTAAAGGTGAATACCTAACGCATACAGCCCTGGTAGGTCGTTAGTAGTTCCGCGCCTACCAGTCCCAGCATGCAATGTTCATGTTCGTGTCTGGAAGGTGCTGCGTGGAGCGGGCACACACTGGCTGAATTGGGAACCCTCAACCCATGCTCATGAAATGCGCTGTCTCCTCCAGTCCCCAACCGCTTTACCCTGCAGTCACGGGGGTCGCTTTAGACGGGGGCAAGGCTGAGACTCAGACCTCGCCCAACGTGAAGCTGAATGGCCTCTTCTGATAGATACATATGCCGTGTGGATTCCTCACCTTGTGAATATCCCCCTTGCGTCAGCAACATTCGGAAATTCTTTTTGTAGCTTCGCGCCGACGTGGACTTGGACGTCATAGAGGCACGGCATCGCTCGCGACTCCGCTGATGTCACCGACGCCTATAATAGGCCCACGCCAGCATGATGACATCAGTTCCCTTTTTTCCGCGTCGTCGACGCTAACGGTTTCGGGATACTCAGTAGCCTTTGGTATCTCTGTTACTGTTTTTCTTCGTTTCTCTGTTCTCTTGCCTCTTTGTCTCTTTATTATGTCGACAAAGAAGACGGGATTTAAACCCTGCAGGGAATGCGGAAAGATGATGTCAGTTAAGGACCCACACCAGGACTGTATTTGGTGTTTGAGGTCCGACCACGACGTGGATGGATGTTCGTCGTGTCAAAAAATAAATCCAGAGTCCTGATTGGAACAAGCTTCAGAGAATTAGAAAGAAAAATGTGGTGCCATGGCATCAGTTGGGCAATGCCCCAATGCCCCAATGGACCCACCGCCACTGTTTAAATCACATTACCAGGCTCGGTCCACTAGGTAGACCAGGAGCAACATGGCCGGTTTTAGCTGGCTATACACCTGACCCTGACATTCAAGCAATGTCGGACGATGAATTACTTAGTAATATACAAAGATTAGTAGAATTATATAATTAAACCACAACTGTCTGAAAGTCCTGAAAAAGTATTTACTAAAAACACTCCTACTCCTTCTAAAAAGAAGTGGGAAAATAGCAAACAAACTTCTAAAGAGAATTGGGTGGGGGATGTTGGAGGCCTGGGGGGTATAATTCTATGCTTTACAGATCGTAATTGATGGAATGACTTGATTGCAGTGCCTCCGGGGCTCGGAGTGCTGCGGTGATATTGTGATCTTTCAATAAAAAGAGTTGTTAAAAAAAAAAATGAATCCAAAGGCCCTGCAAGAAAGGGAGACCAAGCTTCTTGTGGCAAAACTGAAAGCTGATAAAGGAAAGAAGTCTTCAAAATCCCGCTCGAAGAAATCGAAGTCGAGGTCAAGATCTAGATCTCGGGAGGCGTCGGCTTCGAAGTCTTCATCGGATCATGCTTCGAGGTCGCATAAGAAGCATAAGAAAAGGAGACATGAATCTCGACGTCATTCGGGTGAGAAGTCAGACTCGAGGTCGAGATCACCCAAGAAGGTTAAATCGAAAGTGATCCCGCCACAAGAGATTTCAGTTCGAGAAGGCGAAGCCTCGCCTTCGGAGTCGCAAGTTCATTCTCCGACTCCGGTTTCCAATCCGACTCCGACGCCGTCTCCGGCGATGAAGTTCCTAATGAAGAAGAGGAATCGACTCCTGTTGTTGAAACAGATTCGAATCTGCCTCGAGATCGACCTGAGGGTGATCATCCACCTTTTCCAGCACCAGGTCAGGATCCTTCAGCGTTTCTCAACGCTATGTATGGTGTATTCTCGAGGTCATGGTACCCCTCTGGTGCACCTTCGGGTCCCATGGGTCCAATGGCATTTAATTTGGGTGTGCCTCACTCTTATGCCCCGGCACCTTTCATGCCATATATGCCGACCCCGACTCTGCTGTGGCAGTACCCGGCTCCACCGAGGTCGACGCCGCTGTCGACGCCGGCTTGACCGAAGTGGACGACTCCAGCACCGGCGTCGCCCGCTCCAAGCAAATCTCTGGACCATCCTTCTAAGCCTTCGGATTCGGTACCGACATCGGCTCCGGCGCCGTCGGAGTCGACAGTGGATCCGGCTGCAATCCGTGTTAAGCAGAGATCTAGGAGAGAAGCTCAACGTCTCCTGGAAGAACGGAGGTATTATGAGTCTCATTCAGACTTGGAGGAAGGTGAACTGGATGAAATTTATTTCGAGGAGCTAGCTGATGCTAGTGGTCTTGAATTTTCCCCAGAGTGGGTATTGCCATCAGGTCCTGATGCGCCCTCTAAAGATGTTCAACCATATCATGTGGTAATGAAAAAGGCAGAAGGACTTTTAGGTTTGACATTGCCTACTGTTGAATTTAAATCAAATCTGCTTACTGAAGTTCTTCATTCACCGAGCTCAGCTGTGGAACCATTACTCCCATTTAATGAGGCGTTGACTGAACCCATTATGGAGGTGTGGAAAAAGCCTCTTTCTGCTCCTGCTGTCTCAAAAGGTGTGGCTAGGAGATATAGAGTGGCTCCTGTGGACCCTGCCTTTTTGTCATCTCACCCTTCTCCTGAAAGTCTGGTGATTCAAGCTGCGTGCTCAAAAAAAGTCAGTTGGTGCTTTTCTTCTAGTGCCTGGTGACAAGGAAGCTAAAAAACAAGATCAAGTGGCCAAGAAAACTTTCTCCTCCGCAAGTATGGCGTTAAAATCAACGAATGCCACTTGTCTTATGGGAAGATATGTGCACGCACTTATGGACTCAATGCGTTCATTGATTCCAAAGGTTCCAGAAGACTGCAGAGGTGACTTTGTTATTCTGTTATGTTATTCACATTTTTAATGCGCACAGATGCTCCAGCGAAGGAGCGTCCTGGCGCAGGGAAAGGTAGACATAACACAACACTTAAACCAGCAACAGAGAAGCAGGGACACTAAAAACAGGGAAGAATTAAAACAAAAAGGTTTTCAGGGCCCTACGAAAGGATATTAGATCATCCAAGAGGCGGATTTCCAAGGGAAGCGCATTCCAAAGAGTTGCAGCTTTCACTCGAAAGGAGCGTCCCCCCATCCGACTGAGTCTAAAGCGGGGAACAACCACAAGGGATTGTCCGAGAGATCTGAGTGAGCGAGTTGGAACGTAGGGAGAGATAAGTTTGTTGAGTATCTCAGGGGCCGACTCTTGAAGGATTTTAAAAACCAGGCTAAGAGCCTTAAAGTGAATTTGCTTTTTAATCGGAAGCCAGTGCAGGGACCGCAGAGTATTAGAGGTGGGACAGGTCCGTGGCAATCCGACCACCGCCCTAGCCGCTGCGTTCTGTACCCGTTGTAAACGAAGGATCTCGGCTTGGTTCACTCCTAAAAGGAGTGAACTAGCGTAGTCCAACCGGGAGATAATCATTGCTTGAATGACCAGCTGTCTTGTAGGAGCGTCAAAAAATTTGAGCAGGGGTCTTAGCCCGCGTAATACCCCAAAACAGCAAGCCGCCACTCTCTTTGTATGAGTCACAAAGCTTAATGTGTGGTCAAGCCACACTCCCAGGTTCCTGAGTTCCAGGACTGGTGCCGGGGCCGGTCCCAGCTCGGGAGGCCACCATCTGTCCCCCCAGAGGTCCGCATCCCTTCCGACGATCATCACCTCCGTTTTTTTCGCGTTCAGCTGGAGACAGTTGTTATTCATCCAGCTGGCCACCTCTCTCAGTCCGTTTCGGAACCTGGGGGCATCCTGCTCGGCATCCCCGCTGATCGTAACCGCCAGCTGAGTGTCGTCGGCATAAGAGACCATAGTTAGGCCCCACTGCCTGGCGACCTCAGCCAGCGGCTGCACGTACAGATTAAAAAGCGTGGGACTCAGCGAGGAGCCCTGAGGCACCCCCAGGTCCAAAGGATGGTACTTGGACTTGGACTTGGACTGAAAAGGAGGGGTGGCAACGCAGAAGGAGCGATCACTAAGGAAGGAGCGGAACCATTGCAGAGCCGAACCACAAATGCCAATGTCCTGAAGGCGGTGTAGAAGGATGCGATGGGAGACAGTGTCAAAGGCAGCGCTCAGGTCTAATAAAATAAGCGCTGCCGTTTGACCTGCATCCAGCACAGTCCGCAGATACTCAACCATTGCCAGAAGGGCCGTCTCTGTGCTGTGACCAGCACGGAACCCATTCTGCATGGGATCCAGGACATTAACTCGGGTCATATGCTCCGCGAGGGCCAGATTTACATGGGCCTCCATGACTTTAGCCGGCCAAGGAAGCAAAGATATAGGGCGGTAGTTTTCAGGTTTTAACGGATCCAAAGATGGTTTTTTTAGGATCGGGGAAACCACCGCTTGCTTCCACTTGGCAGGAACAAGGCCCGAGGTCAGGGAGAGGTTAATCAGTGAACACACTATTGTGCGTCCCTGAAAGGCAACATCCCTGAACAGGGCAGATCTTACCGGGTCTGCAGGCGAGCCAGATTTGACTCGCAGGGCCCACTTGGCAAACTCCTCATCAGAGAGAGTGGGAAGGGAGTGCAGCGACGGGCAGCTACTGGAGCCCCTCCAAGGAATCACAGGTGGCATTGTGCTTGGAAACGCCTGGTAGATGTTCTTAACTTTGTCCAGGAAGAAAGTAGCTAGGGCTTCGCAGTGGGAGATGGAACTATCCAACTGCGGGGCAACTCTCTTTGCCATCAGATCTTTTATGGTTTTAAAGATGGTCTTAGTAGGATTGAAGCTGTTCCGGAATTCGGCTGCGTAAAACGCCGCCCGGGCCCTGCATATAGCTCGGTGGTAGAGCTTAACAGAGGCCAGGTAGGCGGTTTTTCTAACGGCGTCATACGTCTTACGCCACTCCCTTTCTGCCCGTCTACAGGAGGACTTCAAGGCGCGCAGCGCACTGTCGTACCAGGGGCTAGCCTGCCGGGAACTGGACTTACTAGAGATGATAGGTACCAGGGCGTCAAGCGCCTTAGTAATCCAATTACAGAACAGGTCATAGCCCGAAGTAGCATTCAGCAGAGGACCTAGAGGCTCAGCACCCATGATGTAGTGAAGGTCCTCTAGCCTAAGTTTGTTCCAGTGGCGCCGAGGTATCCGCTTAGGAGGTGGAATAGTAGGGGTAGCAAGAAAGGGTAGCCAGGCGGACACCAGAAAGTGGTCAGACCATACCACAGGATCAACCGCCACAATCTGGACATCCGAAAGGTTAGTAAAAAACGGATCCAGAGTGTGGCCGGCCCCTTTGAGGAAGTTTTATCTGATACTCAAGCGGCAGCTCGTCAAGTTATCCAGAGCGGTCTTGATCCTGCAGATTCTGTTGCAAGGATCATGGGCACTGCGGTTGCCACAAGACGTTCAGCTTGGCTAAAATCCTCAGATTCTTCTGCTGATGTGCAGTCTGCATTGTTAGATCTGCCTTTTGATGGTGAAGGACTCTTTGGCAAGAAGGCAGATACAGCCTTAGAGAGATTTAAGGATAGCAGGGCAACTGCTAGATCTCTTGGTCTTCAAGTAAGAGGTTCAACGACCAGGAAGTTCAGAGGTTTTGGACGCTCTTCTTTTCGTACCTATAGACAAGGTCAGCAGCAGCAACAACAGCAGCAACAGCAAAATACCTTGTATAGGACATACAGGGGAAAGCAAAGGGCACGTCCTCGAGGGCGTCAAGCCTCTTCCTCCTCCACCTCCTCCAACCCCCCAGCCACAGAAAAGCAGCCCTAGATCCGCCATTCAGGATCATGTGGGTCCGGTGGGGGGTCGGCTTACCCACTTTCTACGAGATTGGGAATCGGTTACATCAGATCTTTGGGTTCTCAATCTCGTAGAAAATGGGTATGCCCTTCCCTTTCGGGAATTCCCTCCCAATTACCCTCCTTGCCAGGGATATTGCTCAGAGGAACATCTGTTACTCCTACAGGAGGAAGTTCAAACTCTGTTAGAAAGGGTGCGATAGAGGTGGTCCCAGAGCAGGAAAGGGGTCAGGGATGCTACTCCCGGTATTTCCTGATTCCCAAAAAGGATGGCAGACTTCGTCCAATCCTGGATCTCAGGATCTTGAATTTTTAGCTGAAACAAGAGAAATTCAAGATGCTCACCCTTGCTCAGGTTCTTCAGGCACTGCTGGAAGAAGACTAGATGGTGTCGCTCGACTTGCAGGAAGCGTACTTTCACATCCCCATCTTGAAGTCACACAGGAAGTATCTCCGTTTTACGGTGGGATCGCAGCACTATCAGTTTGCGGTCCTTCCGTTTGGGCTTACTTCTGCGCCTCGAGTTTTCACCAAGGTGATGGCAGTGGTGGCGACGCATCTCAGAAGGTCAGGGATTCCTGTATTCCCTTATTTGGACGACTGGCTGATCAAAGCAGAGTCGTCAGAGAGAGTGCTCCATCATCTGCGAGAGACAACCCAGTTGTTGTACAGGTTGGGTTTTTCGATAAATGTGCCCAAATCTCACCTGGTACCCTCCCAGCGCGACCTGTTCATAGGTGCTGTACTGGACACAACTGTATGTCATGCATTCCCTCCTCCTCAAAGGATTCACGACATACAGGAAATGATTCCTTTATTTTATAATGGAGCGGTCGTTCCAGTCCTGAAAGTCCTTCGTCTGCTCGGTCTGATGGCTTCATGCATTCTGTTGGTCAACCATGCACGCTGGCACATGAGGGCGCTCCAGTGGTGCCTCCGCAAGCAGTGGTATCAGCACAACGGAGATCTCAGGGAGTCAGTGAGGATCTCCAGAGAAGCTGCGGTGGATCTGTCATGGTGGGGCGTGGAAGGCAACCTGTCTCAGGGGAAGCCTTTTCAGTTGCCTCCTCCGGTGACCTCAGTGATAACGGATGCATCCACTTTAGGGTGGGGTGCTCATCTGGAGGATCTGGAGATCAAGGGTCTTTGGTCTCCAGAGGAAAGGTTGCTTCATATCAACCTTCTAGAATTGCGGGCGATACGTTTGGCGCTCAAGGCCTTCCTCCCCTCCCTTCGCGATCATTCGGTCCAGGTCCTGACGGACAACACTACCGCGATGTGGTACATCAACAAACAGGGAGGAGTGGGGTCGCAGTGTCTCTGCAGAGAGGCTCTGCATCTCTGGTCCTGGGTTCAGGACCATCAGATTTGTCTGATGGCGAATCATCTGGCCGGAGTTCTGAACGTTCGTGCAGACAGTCTCAGTCGGCAGTTCTCTGCCGACCACGAGTGTAGGCTTCACCCGGAGGTGGTTCACGACATCTTTCAGATGTGGGGGACTCCTCGGGTGGACCTGTTTACCACTTGCGAGAATGCTCACTGCCTGTCTTTCTGCAGTCTCCAATATCCGATGCAAGGAGCCTTGGGGGACGCGTTCCAGTTGAGTTGGGGAAATCAACTCCTTTACGCGTTTCCTCCCATACCCTTGATTCCTCGGGTTCTGAAAAAGATTCGCCAAGACCGCGCCCAAGTCATATTGGTCGCCCCGGACTGGCCAAGAAGTGTGTGGTATACAGATCTTCTCCACCTCTCCTCTCACCCGCCGCTCCGTCTCCCTCTCAGGGCAGACCTCCTCTCTCAGATGGAGGGGCAGGTTCTACACCCCCACCTCCAGACATTACACCTTCATGCCTGGAGATTGAACGGGGCAACCTGAATTCTTTTTCCCTCCCGCCTGACGTTGTGGATGTCATCTTGTCAGCCAGGCGTGACTCCACTAAGTCCATCTATTCATATAGATGGTCGAAATTTGTCACGTGGTGTGGGGAAAAATCTATTGACCCTTTGGGAGCCCATTTATCTGATGTTCTCCAGTTTGCCCTTTCTCTGGCGCAACAGGGGCTTGCTGTTGCCACAGTGAAGGGCTATCTTTCAGCGCTGTCGGCATTTCTTTGTTTGCCTGACCAGCCATCTCTTTTTAAATCTCCTGTAGTTTTAAGGTTTTTGAAGGGCCTCACAAATAAGTTCCCTCCTACTCCTTTTATTGTGCCTCAGTGGGACTTAAATCTTGTCTTGACCTTTTTGATGGGTACTCCATTTGAGCCTCTTCACAAATGTCCTATGAGGCTTTTGACTCTAAGACAGTCTTCCTCGTAGCAATAACCTCAGCAAGGAGGGTAAGTGAGCTTCAAGCTCTTCGTTCCAAGCCCCCTTTCTTGACCATTCATGCTGATCGAATGGTTCTTAGGACCAGGGCTGCTTTTCTGCCTAAGGTGGTGACTCCTTTCCACCTTGGTCAGTCCATTACCCTCCCTACCTTTTATCCTCCCCCACACCCTTCTAAGGATGAGGAGAGGTTGCATCGTCTGGATCCCAAAAGGGCGGTGTCCTTTTACTTGGACAGATCTAAAGACTTTCGTTTGGATGACCAGCTCTTCATTGGGTTTGCTGGCTGCAAGAAAGGAAGAGCGGTCCATAAAAGAACCTTGTGGAGATGGATCGTCCTCCGTATAAAGATCTGCTACTCTTTGGCCGGTAAGGAACCACCATAGGGTATAAGGGCTCATTCTACAAGAGCTAAGTCTTCAACCTCAGCATTGGCTAGAGGTGTTCCTGTAGAGGATATTTGTAGAGCTGCAACTAAGTCTTCCCTCCACACTTTCGCGAAGCATTACTGCTTGGATTCCGAAGTGAGGAGGGACGGTCACTTTGCACGTTCTGTTCACCAGGATTTCCTCGTTTAGAAGAGTGGACACCCTCCTCCGGGAGTGGGGACTGCTGTGGGACTCTATTCACAAGGTGAGGAATCCACACGGCAGATGTATCTATCAGAAGAACAAGTTACTTACCTTCGGTAACGCTTTTTCTGGTAGATACAATATCTGCCTGTGGATTCCTCACTGACCCACCCGCCTCCCCGTTGTCCACTCTTCTATACCAGAGTTTCTGTAATGTATTTATTTTATTGTCAAGGAGTTGTTTATTTCAAATGTTTTATTGCATTTGCTTCACACTGTGCGTGTTTTACCTTGATATTTGTACTGCGTATACTGTGTATATGTCTACTGTCATTGGTCCGTCCGTGTGCCTCGAAGGCACGGAAAAAAGGGCGGAACTGATGTCATCACGCCGGCGTTGGCCTATTATAGGCGTCGGTGACGTCATCGGAGTCGCGAGCGATGCCGTGCCTCTATAACGTCCAAGTCCACGTCGGCGCGAAGCTACAAAAAGAATTTCCGAATGTTGCTGACGCAAGGGGGATATTCACAAGGTGAGGAATCCACAGGCAGATATTGTATCTACCAGAAAAAGTATTACCGAAGGTAAGTAACTTGTTCAACACCGCCGCACTACTTCCCGGACTCACAGGGGGGCTCTGGTAATTCCGGTAACCCGGATACACAAGTCCACCGTAGCAGAATCCAGTTGTGTATATATATGTATAAATACATATGCTTTATACTTAGCTGTAAATGTAAGTATTTTGCAGGTAAGTATAAAGCATGTATATATATATATATATATATATATATATATATATATATATATCCAAGCTCCTAAACATCCAAGGGTTTCAGAGCAGGATATTCAACTGAATCCGCGGTCCTCTTTTCCATTGAACGCCTGAGACAACTGGTTGATGGGGGGCAGACAGCAGCGTTGGTACTTTTAGATCTTAGTGCAGCATTTGACACCGTGCTGCACTCAACGCTGCTGTCACGCCTCTCCGACATGGGAATAGAGGGTCCAGCCCTGGAGTGGATAAAATCCTTTTTGGAAAATAGGAATTTTCAGGTGCATTGCCCTCCTTACAAATCATCCCCTCGTAAGTTGAGGCATGGAGTTCCACAAGGCTCAAGTTTGAGCCCCACGCTGTTCAATATTTATATGGAGCCTCTGGCACATATTGTGGAATCCTATGGTGTGGATATCGTCACATACGCTGACGATACCCAATTAATAATCCAACTCGCCAACAACCAGCCTGAGGAAGCCGCTAATTTTTCCAACTGTATGCGGGCGGTGGCAGGATGGATGAATAGCAACTGCCTCCGCCTAAATGGCGATAAAACGGAGTTGCTGGTGGTCGGTAAGGCCTCCTCCATCTGGTCGCAGGACTGGTGGCCTACGGAATTGGGGCCAATCCCCCGCCCAGCAGAGGCTGTCAAAAATTTGGGAATTATGATCGATGCTGAGCTTTCCTTTAAGCAACAAATTAATAAAATTACTGGAAAATGCTTCGGAATATTGAAAACTCTCCGCAAAGTTCTCGATCTGCTCCCCTTCGGTGCCAGGAAGAAACTTATCCATGCCCTGGTCACGCCACATTTGGATTATGGTAATGCCCTTCTTCTTGGCTTGAGCAAAAAAGGCATTCAACAGCTACAGGGTATCCAAAATGCCGCAGCCAGCTTGGTACTCAATCTCCCACGCAGGGCATCCGGTAAGACAGCTTTGCGTAAACTTCATTGGCTCCCCATTGTGGAGCGCATTAAATTTAAGGCACTTTGTATGGCCCATCGTATTGCCCAGGGAAAAGGCCCCAACTATCTGCAAAGACTCCTTACTATCCACCGCCCCACCCGAAATCTCAGATCCGCCGGAGTGATGTTATTCCAACTTCCCCGTGTTCACAAAACCAGAATGGGAGGTAGCTCCTTCCGTTTCTTGGCTTGCAAACACTGGAATAGCCTTCCCCTAAACCTTCGTATGGAGCCCTCCGAAACGAGATTTAGACAATATTTAAAAACGTATCTCTTCCCCAAATAAATAATACCCTTGTACTTTCTTTCTCATCTGGGAGTAGTAGCATTCCAGCGCGGGGACACACCGTCATAGGTGTAACCAAGCGCTTTAAAAATGGTTTTATTATTATTATTATTTAAGGGTTTTAACCCATAAAGAAAGTATGGCACTCTCAGGGGTTAGTTCCACCAGTGATTTTATTTCGGGAACAATACAGCAACGACGCGTTTCGCCATGGGGCTTCTTCAAATTGTGCAAGGAGCCGTGGCGCCTGTCTGCCTATAAGAACGTCATACATCTTATCAAAAGCAAGGAAGGACTATTGTACATATTTACAAAAGGCCGCCATCTTAACATGTAGTAACGAATATAGCAACAATACGGGTTTCCAATACCCTGATAGTTGGCCCAACTATAAACACTATATATATATGTGCATGGATAAATAAATCCAAAATTCATAAAACCCAGGATGGGCTGTGATAGTCCTAACTTCCAAATGCTGCAATTACTCCCAATATGGGATGGTCTTAGGCAGAGTCTTTGTATCAAAAACCATTTTATCTTGCCCTGTATGGGCCGAATTAAATCACACATTTAAAAACATAATCTTAAAAAGATTCAAAATATTCATCTATACATGTCTTTCTGACATTACTATAATATCATGCAGAATGGATGTATCAAAAGGCAATTAGGAAATTACAGGTACATCAAACAAATCTTATCTGATCTCGGAATTATCATGTCCCTATGCATCAGCCTAAATGTACTGCTAGCTCTTCATGCATGTTAAGACCTTTGGGATTTTTGCTCTGCATGTCTATAATATACCTGGATTCCAGACGTCTGAGTTTTAATAGTCTGTCTCCCCCTCTGATGTTAGCAGGCACACTGTCAAGGCAAACATAGGACAACAGGTCCCTATTGCTACTGTGCTTCCTTTCAAAATGCCTTGCTACAGGGTAAGATTCATCCTTCTTGGCGATCGCACGCATATGCTCCAAAATGCGCAGCTTAACAGCATTAGTCGTGCTGCCGATGTAATTTAAGCCGCACGGGCAAGTGAGACAATAAATTGCATAAGGCGTGGAACATGTTAGAAATTTCATAATCCGTTTAGGATTCGCCAATCCAGGTATTTTGTAGGTGAGTGTCCGCTTGCTAAATTTACAAGCCTTGCAGCGGCCACATGGGTAAAAACCATTAAGAGCAGGTAGTTTAGGGGTTTCTCCAGGTTGAAGAAAATGACTTGAGACCAGATGGTCCCTCAGGGATCTCGCCTTCCTGAAGGTAACTAAGGGGTTAGTAGGTAAATCAGCTTTAATGATGTTATCAGACAAAAGAATATTCCAATTCTTCTTAAAGATGTTCTTAATATGCCCTGCATTTTGAGAGAAAGTGGTGATTAAACGAAACGTCCCATTCTTTGTTTTCGCAATCACTTTAGGTTTCAACAACTCAGATCTTTTCATTTTCTTAACTCTCTCATAGGCTCGTGTAAGAACAACACCATTATACCCCCTTAGTTTGAATCTAGTCAGGCTAGCATCCGCCGCCTTCTCAAAGTCTTCATCCTTAGAGTTATTCCTTCTTAGCCTTAATAGTTCCCCATAAGGAATACTGTCAATTAATTGACGGGGATGACCACTAGCAGCACAGAGCGTAGAATTCCCCGCAGTTTCTTTTCTGTACAATTTAGTCTGCATTTTCCCATCTTTATTAATGTAAACTGTGAGATCTAAATAGTTTACAGAGGTGCTACTGATCTGACCAGAAAACCTTAGATTTACATTGTTGTTATTTAGAACATCAACATATGCACCGGCTAATTCTATGGTGGAATCCAGGATGATAAACAAATCGTCTATATAACGATGCCATCCTATGATTCGATTATTCCATTCTTGATTAACACTGCTCCAGGCCACCTGCTCCTCCCACCAACCTACGAAAAGGTTCGCAAAGCTGGGAGCGGAGCAGGCGCCCATCGCTACTCCAGACACCTGCCTATATATCTGTTTTCCAAATAAGAATATATTGTTGTTGAGGCTAAATGTCATGAACTCCAGTAACATCTTGTTGTGTTCATAAAACCGTACAGGTCGTTTATCTAAAAAGCTGGCCATAGCTATCAAACCATCACCATGTGCAATGCACGTGTACAAACTGGTGATGTCAAGGACCATCATGCAATAGGTGGTTTTCCACTTCACTTCATTAATACAATTCAGAAAATGCTTAGTGTCTCTTAAATAAGACTTCAAGGACATGACCAAAGGAGAAAGAAAAGAGTCCACATAAATAGAAAGATTCTCTGTTACACTCCCATTGGAAGCTACAATGGGACGGCCCGGTGGATTAAACATATCTTTGTGAACCTTTGGGAGGTAATAAAATGTAGGGATCACAGGACTAAGACAACGCAAAAATAAATGTTCATCAGTACTGAGCATATTCAAATGATACCATTTTAATATCATGTCATGGTATACACTAACACTCTGATTATACACTTTCTCGTTCACAGTCATATAGGTGTTAGTATCTCCCAATAGACGTAAAGCCTCCGTTTCATATTGGGTAGTAGTGAGCAGGACAATATTACCCCCTTTATCAGAAGGCTTACATACTATGCCTGCATCTTCGCTCAGAGTTTTTAAAGCCACCTGTTGATGTTTGGTGAAGTTCCCTCTTACTGGCAGGAATTTTTTCGTGTTTCTTAGTCTCGCAAGATCCCTCAACACAGTTTCAGAAAAGGTGTCTATAGCATCAGCTGCCATCATCGGCATAAAGGTGGAAGCTGGTTTGAAGACACTAGCTCCACCCTTTTGTTGTACGTCACATATTTCCAACATCTGGGTATTGGTTACATCACCATCCCCCCCTATGTTGATTTCCTGATGTAGACCCTCCATTAGTTCTCAAACCTCCCAAGTCACTACATCTCAATTCTGTAGGCTTAATGTTTGTAGTCAGCATAGTTTGTTCACAATGTGGTTTCAACTTGAAAAATTTATGTAGTTTAAGTTTTCGTGTGAACTTGAAAACATCGATCCTGGTCTGCGCAAATTCAAAGTTTCTGCGTGGACAGTAGGATAACCCTAATTTTAATATGGATTCTTCTTCTTTATTCAACACTTTGTTCGTCAAGTTGATAATGGTCAAATTATCCGAATCCACTCTCAATTCTTCTTCTTGTAAAAGGGTTTCTTGCTGCGTGTGACGGGTGGGGATCCTAGTGGGTTTCTTCCCACCACCCCCCCTGAGGATATACACTATTCCAGCGTACGAGAACCCTGATCCGCAGTTGCTTGATGCATGGGCTGAACATACAGCAGCATCATGCAAAGGGAGCTTAATAATATTAGTACGCTTTGCTTGGAGTGACAGAGAAAAGGCATTGTTACAGATCAAAGATCTCGAGAATGAATTAACGAAGGAGGAAGACCAAGTTAATTTGGAAGAAAAACGTGAACAGATGAAAAAACGCCTAAAAAAATATGAACAAAAAATTAAACAGCGCAAAGAAGAAAAATTTGAGAGGGACGAAAATGATTATCAAACGGGAAGAGTCCTGACCTTCGCTAAAAAGTATGACCACACCAGGAAACAATTGAGAACAAAAGTCATTGGACCAGTAATTGCTGAATCCGCGACATCGGAATCAGACGCCAACACTGAAGAAGCGGCAAGCGAAGATGGTATTGATGACGTTTCTCCTTTTCACGTAGAGTACAAAGTTATGCGCAAACAACAATTGGAGGGAGGCCGGGGAAAGCCTCCGGACAATCAAGTGGCAAGAGGAAAACGCGGCGGGGGGGTGGTGGGAAGAAACCCACTAGGATCCCCACCCGTCACACGCAGCAAGAAACCCTTTTACAAGAAGAAGAATTGAGAGTGGATTCGGATAATTTGACCATTATCAACTTGACGAACAAAGTGTTGAATAAAGAAGAAGAATCCATATTAAAATTAGGGTTATCCTACTGTCCACGCAGAAACTTTGAATTTGCGCAGACCAGGATCGATGTTTTCAAGTTCACACGAAAACTTAAACTACATAAATTTTTCAAGTTGAAACCACATTGTGAACAAACTATGCTGACTACAAACATTAAGCCTACAGAATTGAGATGTAGTGACTTGGGAGGTTTGAGAACTATGGAGGGTCTACATCAGGAAATCAACATAGGGGGGGATGGTGATGTAACCAATACCCAGATGTTGGAAATATGTGACGTACAACAAAAGGGTGGAGCTAGTGTCTTCAAACCAGCTTCCACCTTTATGCCGATGATGGCAGCTGATGCTATATACACCTTTTCTGAAGCTGTGTTGAGGGATCTTGCGAGACTAAGAAACACGAAAAAATTCCTGCCAGTAAGAGGGAACTTCACCAAACATCAACAGGTGGCTTTAAAAACTCTGAGCGAAGATGCAGGCATAGTATGTAAGCCTTCTGATAAAGGGGGTAATATTGTCCTGCTCACTACTACCCAATATGAAACGGAGGCTTTACGTCTATTGGGAGATACTAACACCTATATGACTGTGAACGAGAAAGTGTATAATCAGAGTGTTAGTGTATACCATGACATGATATTAAAATGGTATCATTTGAATATGCTCAGTACTGATGAACATTTATTTTTGCGTTGTCTTAGTCCTGTGATCCCTACATTTTATTACCTCCCAAAGGTTCACAAAGATATGTTTAATCCACCGGGCCGTCCCATTGTAGCTTCCAATGGGAGTGTAACAGAGAATCTTTCTATTTATGTGGACTCTTTTCTTTCTCCTTTGGTCATGTCCTTGAAGTCTTATTTAAGAGACACTAAGCATTTTCTGAATTGTATTAATGAAGTGAAGTGGAAAACCACCTATTGCATGATGGTCCTTGACATCACCAGTTTGTACACGTGCATTGCACATGGTGATGGTTTGATAGCTATGGCCAGCTTTTTAGATAAACGACCTGTACGGTTTTATGAACACAACAAGATGTTACTGGAGTTCATGACATTTAGCCTCAACAACAATATATTCTTATTTGGAAAACAGATGTATAGGCAGGTGTCTGGAGTAGCGATGGGCGCCTGCTCCGCTCCCAGCTTTGCGAACCTTTTCGTAGGTTGGTGGGAGGAGCAGGTGGCCTGGAGCAGTGTTAATCAAGAATGGAATAATCGAATCATAGGATGGCATCGTTATATAGACGATTTGTTTATCATCCTGGATTCCACCAAAGAATTAGCCGGTGCATATGTTGATGTTCTAAATAACAACAATGTAAATCTAAGGTTTTCTGGTCAGATCAGTAGCACCTCTGTAAACTATTTAGATCTCACAGTTTACATTGATAAAGATGGGAAAATGCAGACTAAATTGTACAGAAAAAAAACTGCGGGGAATTCTACGCTCTGTGCTGCTAGTGGTCATCCCCGTCAATTAATTGACAGTATTCCTTATGGGGAACTATTAAGGCTAAGAAGGAATAACTCTAAGGATGAAGACTTTGAGAAGGCGGCGGATGCTAGCCTGACTAGATTCAAACTAAGGGGGTATAATGATGTTGTTCTTACACGAGCCTATGAGAGAGTTAAGAAAATGAAATGATCTGAGTTGTTGAAACCTAAAGTGATTGCGAAAACAAAGAATGGGACGTTTCGTTTAATCACCACTTTCTCTCAAAATGCAGGGCATATTAAGAAAATCTTTAAGAAGAATTGGAATATTCTTTTGTCTGATAACATCATTAAAGCTGATTTACCTACTAACCCCTTAGTTACCTTCAGGAAGGCGAGATCCCTGAGGGACCATCTGGTCTCAAGTCATTTTCTTCAACCTGGAGAAACCCCTAAACTACCTGCTCTTAATGGTTTTTACCCATGTGGCCGCTGCAAGGCTTGTAAATTTAGCAAGCGGACACTCACCTACAAAATACCTGGATTGGCGAATCCTAAACGGATTATGAAATTTCTAACATGTTCCACGCCTTATGCAATTTATTGTCTCACTTGCCCGTGCGGCTTAAATTACATCGGCAGCACGACTAATGCTGTTAAGCTGCGCATTTTGGAGCATATGCGTGCGATCGCCAAGAAGGATGAATCTTACCCTGTAGCAAGGCATTTTGAAAGGAAGCACAGTAGCAATAGGGACCTGTTGTCCTATGTTTGCCTTGACAGTGTGCCTGCTAACATCAGAGGGGGAGACAGACTATTAAAACTCAGACGTCTGGAATCCAGGTATATTATAGACATGCAGAGCAAAAATCCCAAAGGTCTTAACATGCATGAAGAGCTAGCAGTACATTTAGGCTGATGCATAGGGACATGATAATTCCGAGATCAGATAAGATTTGTTTGATGTACCTGTAATTTCCTAATTGCCTTTTGATACATCCATTCTGCATGATATTATCCCCTTCCACGCTCATGACGAGCTGGGCTCGTCATGCAGTAGCCTCCTCGCACGCTCATGACGAGCCCAGCTCGTCATGAATGTATGAGGATCACGAAATCCCAGCACAGCAGGGGAATTCCCATAGCATCCAAGAGGTTAAAGTAATGTCAGAAAGACATGTATAGATGAATATTTTGAATCTTTTTAAGATTATGTTTTTAAATGTGTGATTTAATTCGGCCCATACAGGGCAAGATAAAATGGTTTTTGATACAAAGACTCTGCCTAAGACCATCCCATATTGGGAGTAATTGCAGCATTTGGAAGTTAGGACTATCACAGCCCATCCTGGGTTTTATGAATTTTTGATTTATTTATCCATGCACATATATATATAGTGTTTATAGTTGGGCCAACTATCAGGGTATTGGAAACCCGTATTGTTGCTATATTCGTTACTACATGTTAAGATGGCGGCCTTTTGTAAATATGTACAATAGTCCTTCCTTGCTTTTGATAAGATGTATGACGTTCTTATAGGCAGAAAGGCGCCGCGGCTCCTTGCACAATTTGAAGAAGCCCCATGGCGAAACGCGTCGTTGCTGTATTGTTCCCGAAATAAAATCACTGGTGGAACTAACCCCTGAGAGTGCCATACTTTCTTTATGGGTTAAAACCCTTGGATGTTTAGGAGCTTGGACATAACAACGGGCACACCCCCGTTCTGTGTGCACCCGCTTACGTGTGCTACCGGCTGGTGTTTTGGAGCAGAGGAATATATATATATATATATATATATATATATATATATATATATATATATATATATATATATATATATATATATATATATATACATATATATATATACACATGCTTTATACTTACCTGCACAATACTTAAATTCTCGTAATAAAGGTTTTGTTGGGAAAGGCATATGCATGGTAAACCTTTGCGTTGTTAAGGATGCAGTGTAAAAGCAGATGTAGTAATGGCATGCATGGTTCTGTCATACATCCCCATCCAAGTAGAACATGGGCCAGTGTGAGCATTTTGAATGTGACCTTTTTCAGGCAGAAATGAGAGAGCATAGGTCTAAGACAGGATGCAACAGAAAATAACAGGAGTAATAATCATTCCCAAATTTCTAAAGCCAGGACCCTCTCTGTGCCTCTTTTGTCCATAAGAGCCTCGACCTCCAGCCACAAAATGTACGAATGGTCTTCCGACAACCTGCTCTGATGTAGGTGGAATATGCATTTGGGTCTGAAAGGAATAACTTTGCTGGACTATTTGGAGCTCCCATTTATAGGATGTGATAGTCTGCCACCCATATCTTATGCTGCCTCAAACAGGATGGCCATATGCCATCGAGGGCAAGTTAATGCAGCTTGGTAGCATTAGCAGGGAGCATGGACTAAGCAGTGCGTTGCCCCAGGGGTTCTGGATGTTGTTGCCAGATCCCTGACCTCAGCCTTGAGACGGACTGGGCATGTCTGTTGCAGTGGCTGTGTACCTTGGCATTATAATTTCGCACCAAGCCCCTTACAAAGCCTGGATAGGGGCAGACCTGTTGGTAATTCTGCCACACAAATGTAGAAAGGCCAAGGGAGCATGTTGTGGCCCTGCTTTATTTAAAGCACTCCATGGCTGAGTCGACTTTATCTCAAAAGGCACATGTGCAATCAAATGGCATATCTATTAGTGACAGTTGAATGTCACCTAAGGATCTTATCCATGCGTGGCACCAGAAGGCCACACTGGTACCCTCTGTCCTGCCCAAGCCATCGGTGGTGAGAACCCAGAACGGATGAGGTACCTTGCTGCATCCTGAACGTCTTGGAAATCGGTGCACAGTTGGTGTGGAAATCTTTAGTGATGTTAGCAAGATCTCATTGACCATATCCCACAACACATGTGAGTATCTTCCCAGGAGGTAAACTGGCCTTTATTGAGCTGAGAGTGGGGCTAAGTGAGAAGATTCTCTTCGTAAAATGTGTAGTACGGAATGAGGTAGGGTTGAGTCTCCTTGTCAACTCCAGGATCACCAAACTGAGGTCGAGGGTGTTGCATAATGAAAGGATGATCACTAAAAGCAGATTTATGTCTCTTGGCAACCTTTCTGCTGACTGGTGGGCAGGAGGCGTTTTTGGCCCAAGTACTTGTTTGTCTGTTAGAGCATAATTTTTATGGAAGGAGTTGTACTGTAGATGTCTGTCCAGGTTGGAGCCTTCTGACCATCTGACACCACAGCAAAAGAAGAGGGTTCCTGTGTAGATAGTAAGAGTTAAACCTAGTATTCAAGGAAATGTCTCACCAATGGCATCTTAAAGGTACATGAAAAGACTGTCCTCAGCATAATGGTGGGGTGCATCACCCTCTAATCACCATCACCATGTTGGCTGTGTTCTGAATCTGAAACAAAAGCCATGTGAAGAGATTGTACTAGCTGCGCTAAATGTTGTGAAGGAGGTGACTACAACCGAGGTGGTATTGGGTTTGCTTCCAAGTCCGATAAGATAATACTTCTTCCTCTGGTATTGGTGGTGGCTCTGATGCACCAGGACAGGCAAAGATCTTGGAGCTGGATTTGAAGTCATGGTGAGCGTCGGCTTCAGATTTGGGGAAGACACAGCAGCAGAGTCAAGAGGCGCAGACTCATCAAAGACATCAACAACAGATATGCTGATGGTAGCCTACCTGTTGGCCTTCTCATATGCTTTGGGCCAGAAGGTGAGCCAAAGGGAGTCCGAAGGGTGCCAAAAATACTCAACATGGTTTCCTTGAAGCCATCAACTTGTGGAGTTTCAGATTGACCTTCAAATTCAGGTTGCATTGTTATAAGCTCTAGAATCGGTCCCTTGATAGTGGACCAGTACTGAGATCAGGAGGCACCTTGAAACCCATGTACCTATTCCTGACTAAAGTGGCAAAACGAGAAAGAAACAAGCTTCGACTTATTGTGTTTCTTTTTTATTTAGACTTATCTTGCAATGTGGAGTGTGAATAGAACCTTTTGCTGGAAAGGATACAAGAACGGGTATGGGTCGGCATCCTTGAATTTGACCAATGCTGGTACTTAGACCTTGGTTATATTGTTCCAGATCACTTTGGGACTCATTCATGCGCAATCCCTGCAAGACTTGTGATTTATCCGAAGAGGCTAGGCACCAGAGCCATACCTGGTGGGCATCTTTCACAGACGTCTGCTTTTGGCAGTACCTTCTAGGCTTAAACCCTGCAGTCTTGGATGGGACATAATCTGCACTCTATGGAGAAAACAGCTGTCAAAAACCTGTCACTAAGACAAGAACAAATTATGGGAGTGAGCTCTGGATCCACATCCGAAGCCACAGAAAGAAAGGAACTGATGTCAGCGAGCAAGGGTGACGTATATATGTGGCTCTGGCATCACTACCGGGGTGGGGCAAATCTGACGCAGAGCTGCATGATTCCACCTACTGGTGCATGGATTCAGTATTTAGAATAATCTGCAGATGCAGTCTGACGCCTAGGGGTATTCACAAGGTGAGTAATGTACGGTTAGAAGTATCCATTAGAAACAGGGTTTTATTTCAAATAATTAAAATATGGTGAACTCTCCCTTGAACTTCGTAATCCCTCACTCTATGGAGTCTATTACAGCTACATATATTAATAATAATAACCATCTATGATGAGCACAAAAGGAACGAAATTGTCTCTTTGCAGTCTGATAATAATTATTATCACTATATGTAATTGTATTCATTCTATCAAATTGAAAGGGCTGAGATGGCCAGGTCACATTTCAGATAAGTCTTGACTTCAGAAAAAGGGGGGAGACACCCTAATTCAAGCCAGAAGGGTGGAGAGATTCCTCTGCTGTTGAAGAGGAGCTGGAGGGATACGTCCTCCCTATTTAATACTAACAGACAAAAACGTATCCCACCCTGTTATTGTATGTGATGCGAGGCACTACTCTTGACAGGTGGTACACCGTCCACTTAGTGGCGGTGAAGGAAACAAATTCCTTTTTGTTATACAACCATCACACACTCTAGTAGTGTCATGCTTCGTCAACGGGTTCACCCTGACTCCTAAAGGTCAGGGTGGGCTCGACCGTATTTCAGGGAGTGGTTAGGAGAAGTAGGCCAGGAGATTTAAAGATTAAAAATCCTCCATTAACTCCAGGTATCCCTTTATTAGTGGAGTGAATAGGGATATTAAAAGAGATAAGAAGTGGGGTGGTGAGGATGGTCCTACGATCCTAATGTCAATATGTTTCCGCCCTTTAAAACCGGCCCCAGTGAGTCCTGGACTTTCTTTAGGGCAATTCAGATTTCCTCCCTTGATTTTTATAAGGTTCTACCTATTTTTTGGAAAGTGTGCAGAGTACTGCATCTAAAACCGGCCTGATATATACTTAGCCTCAATCCAGTCTTTTGTTATGATGTCCAACCTGTGAATAACAACAGTTAATGATGACTGTTACTTTGTGTGCCCATCTCATGCTGGGCACGTCACATTTCAAGCAGTGCAAGCTACACATGCTTCTTATGCGACTGATGTTACAAAATGGAGTTAATACATAGAGCAGACTGTGACATTGCTTCTGAAGCTTGACACCAGACTGTACATCATTTGTGGAACCAGACATCACACTGTGAAATCTCTCCTTGAACTTGACATCAGACAGAGCCATAGCAACTTGATGCCGGCACCCAGAAGAGCTGTCATTCACCATTTGTCATCAAAGAATACAAATCGTAGCCTAAAATAAACTCTGACTCTCCCAATAAAATGAACAGTAAGAAATTAAAAAGAATTGTGAAATGACAGATTCATTATAAAAATGTAAAGCCCTTAAAGTTCTTATTAAAATACTAATCTGCGATTGGATGACCCACTCTGCCCTGACCAACTTGGCAGAGACCTATGTGGTTTTTGGTATGGTTGAGATGTACAGCAGTCTCTTATTCTCTGAGGTTAATACATCTGCATGAAATTTTTTTGAGAAAGTAACCTTTGATGTACTGAGGTCTCCCCTTGACAGTGTATGCAGTAAATAACAGAAACCTGTAATTTCTGCACATTTTCTATGCCATTTGTTTCCTGAACTGAATGCATCAGCATGTCCTGCATTTGCTTTCACCTATACCCCTCTAGATAACTTGTTGTCTTGCTCCTTACTTTAACTTTCGTCCCTCGTGGTCATGGTCAACTGCTCAGTGATATTTTGGAACAAGCATGTGACCTATGTTCTTGCTTCAGTCAAGCTCTGTATCACTAAACTGCAACCATTTATACAAAAAACCTTGTCCTGCTTTGGCTTGTACAAGTAAAATTACATGTGAGCAGCTGGGATGTCCAGTGAATCTCCTAATTAGTGCATAAACAGTGTTTATCTTTGCTCCTACAAAGTTGTCATATATACTTTATGATGTGTCCCAGGTTGAAGTTTAAATTCTTTTCCATTTGTCATACAGCTGGACGGCTTCAAATAAAGATTGGCGACAAGGAAATTGAGTACAATCCCGCTTTCCGTTTCTATATCACTACAAAATTGTCCAATCCACATTATACCCCTGAGGCCTCTTCCAAAACCACAATTGTCAACTTTGCAGTCAAGCAGCAGGTGAGTTTTTTGCCTCATCATACGTTAGAACACTAAATCTTGGTCATGTGCATGAATGCTACTGTGACATGCTAATCTAAGTAGCTTCTAAGTGAATCAGTGCATCACTGTAGCTCCCTAAGAGAATCAGTGCATCACTGCATCTTGCCATTGTGTCTACTCTTAAAATAAACAAATGATGCAAAAAAGAGACCCAGTGCAAACGCACTTTCCTTTCAAAATAACTACAGTGAGAAGAAGTGTAGTTGGTATAAGATCATTGTAGAAGTTAAAACGTTAACAATTGTGAGGCCTAACACTAATGGATAGAAAAGGTGTGGACCTACTCTCTGATGCAAAATGGCTTATGTGAAGCTTCCCCATGGGCTTTTGAAACATTTGTCTTGCTTTCTAATACGTGGTCTGCTCTAGAGTGTTAATAGCAGCAGACAAAATTTTGACCACCTAAACTTAAACAACATATGGATTAAAACAAGTGTTCCACTTGTCCTTCTTCTGTTTTGTACCTACATGATTTTCCACAAATGTTTAGCACATAAGAAAGTTCCCGCAGACTCAGGCTCCATTTCAGTCCAACTTGAATGTATGCTAATGATACAATTGCTTTCAATCTCACTGAGATTGGATTCATGGAGTGATTGAGATTCTTTATCAATATATTCGAAACAGCACCTCAATAGTTTCTAAGTATAAGAAATGTATTTTTTCAAAGAACCGGAAATGCATCTATTTGTGTTGGAGTTTAGATTAGAAAGGCTATCTTAGTATGCGTATTTAAGCTTGTCTTTTTCTCAGAATCTGTCTAATAGTTCCATTTTGAAAATGAATCTTGGAAGGTTCTGCTGCATGGTGGGGGCAGTCATGCCTTTAACAGATATTTGAGCAATTGCATTATCTGCTTCTTTTAAGGGTTTATAATATGAAGGTGCCTCCAACGCCTTTATATGCAATTAAACATAAAGATGTGGTGTCTTTCTTCTTCTTCTTCTTCTTCTTCTTCAATAGAATAGAGGATAATGTATTGAAAAGCATATGCTCCTTTAAATAATCTATACCAGTGGAAGCCCCGAAAAATAATTTTGCAGAGTGAATAGCTATTTGATTGGCTTAGGGACAATAATATGCTGGATGTGCCAAACACATCTTGCTTCCAATACTCCCTTACAAGCTTTAGGTAAGAAGGAGCAAGCATTGAACATCAGTTTAAAAAAATTAATGAACAATTTCAACGTTGCAACTGTTTCTCCCAGGTTGATGTTAATAGCTAATTTAAAATATATCAAAGTGGACCTAAAGAATAGGATGGCAAAAAACTGTTTAAAAGCAAACAGTTCACATTTTTCTAAGCTGGCATTGTACAGAACAGTAACACATATGCATTGTTAAAAATCTTTAGAATTATATATCAATAGTTCTGGATCAGAAATTTCGGAGGTTTGCGTTTTTATTGCGATCGGGGGGGGGCTCCTCCTTAAATCAATTGTTGGTAGAATGGCAAGTCTGAGGCATAAAGAAAACATTTAGTACCTAAATCTTGATACTTTTTACTCCAGTATTGGAACTTTCATAGATTCACATGCCAGAATCATTCCCCGTCGTCGAGACGGGAGTCTCCGGTACATAAAAAAGCAATGCTTAGTAGTATAGCAAACTGAAAAGAGGCCTAGGCCCATTTCCCTTTTGCAACCCATAGCCTTTGTTATGTCAAAAAGGCCCAAACTTTTCCCTGAACCAATCAGAGCTCCTCACCCTCTAGAACACTCCTGAGAGAACCTTCTGCCCCTCAGATTTTCTACCGCACGTTGCGCTAGGGAGTCTCCGTTGAGCTCTACTCAAACTCTTTACTTCAACAGTATTTGGACTAGATTTAAGATCTCTCATCTTCTAGTTTCTTCTTATTGGAGTTCCTTATTCATCTACCATGTCTGAAAAGGAGAAAAAGGGATTATTTAGAGCTTGTTCCTCCTGCTCTAAGAAGAGGCTTTATACAGATGACCCTCACAAAGATTGCATATACTGCCTCTATCCAGACCATAAGGCAGAAGATTGTAAGGTATGTCGAACATTTTCAAATAAAACCTTGAGGGATCATGAGGGAAGGCTGCTGATTTGGCTCCAGAAGGTCAAAGCCAGAAAAGAAATCCTCTCAAGTGAGAGTGAGGAGGAGTCTGTATCGTCTAAGAGAGCTCAAAAGAGAAGTAGATATCCTCACACACATTCCTCAGGAGAAAGACCTGAGAAGGCCCCAAAAAAGACCACTCCAGGGTCTTCAGGGCGCAGTCCCTCAAAATCCCCTTCAGTTAAAGCTAAAGGGAAGAAGGGTTCTGCTTCTGAGGTAAAACAGGTGAAGTCCGCCTCAGAACCACCAAAATCGCCTCACAAAGTAAAGATTACCAACAAGAGAACTTCCTCTACGCCTTCTGAGGAGAAAGGTAGTTTCTGATAGATACATCTGCCGTGTGGATTCCTCACCTTGTGAATATCCCCCTGCGTCAGCAACATTCGGAAATTCTTTTCGTAGCTTCGTGCCGACGTGGACTCAGATGTCATAGAGGCACGGCATCGCTCGCGACTCCGCTGACGTCACCGACGCCTATATTAGGCCCACGCCGGCGTGATGACATCAGTTCCCTATTTTCCGCGTCGTCGACGCTAACGGTTTTCGAGGGATCGTCCGTAGCTTTTACTGTAACTTTGTTACTCTATATTGTTAGTATTCTTTTCTCTTCTTTCATCATGTCTTCGAAGAAGACGGGTTTTAAAGCCTGTGGAGAATGCGGCAAGACCATGTCCATTACGGATCCGCATGAATGCTGTTTATGGTGTCTTAGCTCTGACCACGATGTCGAAGACTGCCGATCCTGTAAAAAAATTACTCCTAAGGCCCTCCGGGAAAGAGAAGCCAAGCTTATTGTTGCTAAGCTTAAAGGAAGTAAAGAAAAGAAGAAATCGAAATCGCGGACTCAACGCTCGAGGTCAAGATCTCACTCGAGGTCGCGTTTGGATTCATCCTCGGCCCATGCTTCGAGATCGTCAAAAAAGAAGCATAGGAAAAGATCTCATGAATCCCGACATCGTTCAAAGAAGGATTCAGGTTCTAAACCGAAGTCGCAGGTGAAGCTGCTGGAAAAAGAAGTGATGTCTTCAGCTTCAGAAGAGCATGACGCCGGAGGTGAGGCGTCGCATGCGAATTCGCCTGGTTCACCGAAGCAAACCGCGAATCCGTCTCCGGTTCCATCCCATTCTCCGGATTGGGAGGATAAAGGTGAGGAGGAGATGGTTCGAGAGGGAGAGGCTCCGTTGATCCGTTGCCCGAAGGTCTATCGACTCCGGTGCACCAGCCTGAAGAGGAGGTCAACGTCGTATCGACTCCACGCCCTCAAGAACCGTCTGGGGGTTCGTACCCAGCCTTCCCGGCTCCAGGTCAGGATCCGACGCGGGCTATGTACCCCTCTGGGATTCCTGTTGGTCCCACGGGTCCGATGGCATTTGGTCTGGGTGTCCCCCAAACATATGCCCCTGCACCCTTTATGCCCTTTATGCCGGCTCCGACGCCGCATTGGCATCTTCTGACACCGGCGAGGCCTTCGACTCCGAAGCCATTGACGCCGAAGTCGAGGACACCGAATCCTTCGACGCCGATTCCATCATCTCTGATGGCGAATTCCGAACGAAGTCGTGGAAGTCTTCCTCGGCCGGCGTCGGGCTCGGCGCCGGCTTCGACGGAGTCAACAGTGGATCCGACGGCTTCGAAAGTGAAGCATAGGTCGAGGCGTGAAGCTCAGAGGCTGATGGAAGAAGAGAGCTATCGTGAGGAGTATTTGGAGGAGGGTGAGCTACAGGATCCTGAGGACCCTTATGAGGATCTTTCGGTGGCCAGTGGTCTTGAACTGTCCCCTGAGTGGGATTTAGTTTCAGTGACAGACGAACCCTCTAAAGATGTGGCTCCTTACCACGTTGTAATTAAAAAAGCAGCAAATTTGTTAAACATCGCTTTACCTACTGCTGAGTTCAAATCAAATCTACTCACAGAGGTTCTTCACTCTCCATCATCTGTGACTGAACCATTGCTGCCCTTTAATGATGCCCTTAGAGATCATATTTTAGAGGTTTGGAAGAAACCATTGTCAACTCCAGCTGTGTCTAGGGCTGTTGCCAGAAGGTACAGGACTGCTCCAGATGATCCTGAATTTTTATCCACTCACCCTCTACCTGAGAGTTTGGTGGTGCAGGATGCCTGTTCCAAACGTTCAACAGGAGCTTTTCCTCAAGTTCCAGCTGAAAAGGAGTCGAGAAAGCAGGATCAGGCTGCTAAAAAGGATTTCTCTTCTACCAGCATGGCATTAAAGTCCACAAACGCGACCTGTCTGATGGGTCGTTACATTCATGCACTAATGGACACTGTAAAGCAGTTAGTGCCAAAGATACCGGAAGATGATAGAAAGGACTTCCAGGAGGTTATCTCGGACACTCAGGCTGCAGCAAGGCAGGTTATACAGAGTGGTTTAGACACTGCAGATTCTGTGGCGAGGATCATGAGCTCTTCGGTTGCTACGAGGAGGGCTGCATGGCTGAAATCGTCTGAATTTTCAACTGATGTCCAGTCTGCATTGATGGGTCTACCATTCGACGGATCTGGTTTGTTTGGGAAGAAGGCAGATGCTGCTTTAGAACGTGTTAAAGACAGCAGGGCGACTGCTAAGTCGTTGGGCCTTCAGACCAGAGGTACTTTTGGTAGGCGTACTAGAGGATTTAGTAGATCTTCATTTCGATCCTACAAATCTACGCAGCAACAACCACGGCAGCAGCAGAACACGCTGTACAGATCCTATAGGGGCAAGCAGAGAGGCCGTTCTCGAAGCCGTCAAATCCCCTCTTCCTCCTCTTCTCCTTCCCAGCCCCCTGCCAGCGCAGCAAAGCAGCCCTAGATCCGCCATTCCGGATCATGTGGGCCCAGTGGCGGGCCGGCTTACCCATTTCCTACAAGATTGGGAATTGATAACATCGGATCTTTGGGTTTTCAATCTTGTAGGGAATGGGTATGCTTTTCCCTTTCGGGAGTTTCCCCCAAATTACCCTCCTTGCCAAGGTTATTGTTCGGAGGACCACCTGCTTCTCCTGCAGGAAGAAGTCCTGGCATGTGGAAAATGACAATGTATATGTACATAAGCGGCGTCCATTTGTGTTCACCATACCCCTCGCTGTAAGCAGAACGAATACCGCGAAGCATTGACCGCATCACCCCGCCAGCATAGGCCCATGCACGCACGTACACAACAGCCATTTTAGGCACCAAGGCCTCTCTGCCCGTTTGTTAAATCCCCAGCACGCCCCCCCCGTTGAACACCCCCGCTCTCTCATGCATAGGCCATAAAACCCTCTCCCTCTGCGCGACCCTGCTCTAAAAGTGACACCCCTGCCTGACCGACACCCCCCTGCATTCCTCCCAGGAACACCCTTCCCCTCTTCTGATGACCCCCCCCCCCCCGGCTACACCTGGCCTCTCGACCCGGTCCCAAGTCATAAAACAAAGCCTCATGGATGTACCCCCCCTGGCCCCGCATAGCAAAACGTGATACACCAACTGAAGTGCCCGATCTTATTGCCTGCCCAACCTTAGATCTGACCACCCCCTCTTGCCCTCGTGTCCTGTTGGAATGTCCGGCTGCAAGATTACAATCACATGTTACATTTGGGAGGGGAAACGACATCCGAGCGACAGGCATGGGAATAGGCCTGAAGCTGGGATTCCAAACGTGCCTTTTCGTACTTCAAAGTTTCTTTATTGCAATAAGGAATGTTTGTGCATCATAAACCTGTGTATAAAAGATGGAGCCTCAGAGAAACTTGTTAGAGCACCTCTTGAAGACATTGTGCGCGTGTCCGAAATGACAGGCTCTCCTCATGAGAAATAAAAATCTGTTCTTGCACTCCCGCTTCCAGCGCCCGTCCCTTTATTTGGTAACTGATCAAAATGGGGACTAAGAGGCGTCTTGTGCCAGCAGCCTGGGCATCGGTTGTAATTTGGGCTGTTTTTCCTCAATTGGCGTCCCAACGCGGGGCCCATCAGCGACATAAGGTCCGGTAAGAGAGGTCCAGACGATGGGGTGAACATCTGAACGATTGGAGTATACCTGCCTTGAGAGGGCCCTCGTCCGGCTGCCGATTGAATGAACTTCACCGATTCCGAACGGACCTCTCTCAAGCTACCTACTGTCCTGACTGGGAACCCACAGGAATGCTGCGGTAAAAACATGGAGTAAGAGAACGATCGGGCGCTGGAAAGGGAAGGCGAAGAACTGTCCACACGGTCCGGTCCGGGTAAGGTTAAGTAGGACGTCTTTACGTCTGATTGATAGGATGACTTTATCCATCTGATTGATTGAATGATTGATTGTTTATATTGGAATCGGTATTTAAATACTGGTATTGTTCATTGATTGGTTCATTTAGCTTTGGTTGCTACTTGAAGTATTGGTTCTCTTTGAGACATTCTCTGTTTGCAAACAGCGACGAATAGGAACGTTCCTTTCTGTTTGCAAATAGTGAAGCATAGGTAATGCGGACTTTTGTCCCCCGTTGTAATCCGTCATGCCTATTTTTCTCCCCACTGATTGATTGGTTGCTCTGTTGCTCTTTGAGACATTCGCTGTCTACAAACGGGGAAGAATAGGAATATTCTGTCTCCCTTTGCAGATAGTGAAGGGTAGGTAATGCAGACTTTTGTCCCCCATTGTAATCCGTCATGCCTAGCTTTCTCCCCACTGATTGTTTGTTATCGATTTTTATCGATTATCGCTCTTTTGAGATATTCCCTGTCTACAAACAGAGAAGAATAGGAATATTCTGTCTCCCTTTGCAGATAGCGAAGGATAGGTAATGCGGACTTTTGTCCCCCGTTGTAATCCGTCATGCCTGTTTTTCTCCCCACTGATTAATTGATTGTCTGGACATTTAGGGCCAGATGTAGGTAGGGTTTTACCGGTCGGTAACGGCCGAATTCGGCCGTTACCGACCGGTAAAAGGAATTTGAGATGTAGGGGGCAGAATCGGTAAATTTACCGTTCGGTAAATTTACCGATCGGTAATTTTACCGAATCTGTAAAATCGATATGTAGGTGGGACTCTTATGAGTCCCACAAGGCCTAAGAAATCGGTATTTTACCATCAAATTCAATTTGATGGTGAAATACCGATTCAGGTGTGCATGCACATGTGTGCATGCACACCTGTGCCATATGACAGGCAGACCTGCCCTTAGGGCAGGTATGCCTGCCATATGGCCCCCGAACCTTTTTTGGGGGTGCTAGAGGGTGTCAAAGTGACACCCCCTGCACCCTTGCCAAAAATCGGTATTTACCGATCGGTAAATACCGACCGGTAATGCCCCATTCATTCCTATGGGCTTCAAAGCCCATAGGAATGAATGGAGCATTACCGGTCGGTATTTACCGAATCGGTAAATACCGACTTTTAAAGAATCGGTAAATCCACATCTGGATTTACCTACATCTCGGTACTTCATATTTACCGACTCTTAAATACCGAATCGGTAAAATTCGGTATTTAAGAGTCGGTAAATATGATTTACCTACATCTGGCCCTTATTGTTCAAGGAATAGTTCTTTTGAAGTATTCTCTGTTTGCAAATAACGTGGAATAGAAATATTCTGTCTACTCTTTGCAAGTAGTGAAGGGTAGGTAATGCGGACCTTTGTCCCCCGTTGTAATCTGTCATGCCTATCTACTCCCCACTGATTGGTAAACTAGTTCCACCCGGACCATTTATTAGAGGTAGATCATCTGGCTCAACCGGAGGGCGCCCCTAATAAAAAGGACATATGTAAAATACGAAGTAACCACCGTATCCTGTTAACAGAAACTTTAGCGCAAAAACACACTAGAAAAGGAAGGAAAAAGAAATCGAGCAAAATCAGTAGGCCACTGATGAGTTTTTTGCCTTCGCTAGAAATAAGAAACGTTAGAAATAGCCCGCAATAAGAAACATAAAAGTGGTGAGAGAAGCCAAGCTTGACATCACGGCAGCCACGAGGTAGCTAGGCTCCGCCGCCCCTCACTGCTCCAAACATGTCTGTCCCACCGCCGCCATGCCCAATAACGGTAACATAAGATAGATACAAGTCAGCAGATACCTACCCCCATTCCGGAAGCTCCCGAAGTGCAACAGGTCCACGGTTACGCCCATCCGGAAGACGAGGCCTCGACACGTGCAGGGCGGGGCCCGGCTGGCCGCCATCGGCCGGAGAGGCCGTGGGGTGGATGGCCCGGAATGTACTGGTCTTCCCATCCCCTTCTTCTGGCGCCTTGCAGGCCACGGGGGGGGGGATGTCTTGCTTATGCCTCCGACCCCCCCCCTCTCTCATCGCCTGGTCCGGCCTCACGAATGTCAGCGCCAGGAGACGGCGTGGGTTGCACTGGGAGGGAGAGGCGGCGCGGACGAGCCTCTCCCACCTCCCCAGGTGGAGGCCCCTCAGCTGCACCCCCAACGCTCCACTCACCCGACAAGGGTTCGTCCACTCTTGCGGTGCAACGCCACGCCCGACAGGCTGGTGTCCGTCTACTCTTGCGATCCAGCGACTGCCGGTTGCCGCGGAACTCATAAATAACGGTCGACTCTTGGGAGATTGGGCCTGGCGTGCAAAGATGGCCAGGTCGCTTGCCAGCTAGAAAATGAGTCCCCCTCTCCTCAGCTTAGAAGATTGTATGAGAGCTGCAGGGGCCCCCGACCCCCGCGCCCCCCCCCCCCCCCGATGGGGAATGACTGCCATGATTGCCCGCGGAACGACCAAGACGTAGCCACGAGACGTCGGCACTCTCATGCTGGCGCCAGCCTCAGTTTGAATGACCAAAATCCTGCAGACTACCAATTTGATCAGTTCCGGTGGAACACCAGTATGACCCGGTAGGAAAGATTGTTGCCTCCCTCCCCCCTTTGACTGATGGTTCATGTCGACGGCCCCTTCTGTTGCCCTTTAACGAAACTTTTGGACTGCCGAAAGAGGCTCTGGTCCAACCACGAGTTGGTGGAGACATTTTGACTATACTTGGACCTGCCTGACCTCACCCAAAATGGCGCTGGTACAAATGAAACTCGCAACTCCCTGTTGTGTTCCGGTTGCTCAGCCTTGATCGCATGGCGGGAGGGGATGGGTACTGATTGAACACTTGGACAATGAATTGATGTTAAGTTCTGATGCGTCATTGATTACCGTATTATTGAAAGTTCGAATTTTCGACACTTATGGTACTTACCCACAATGAATTTTCGATATGATTTTATTGCACTTGTCGCACCTTTATGAAATCAACGGTCACCGACTCCGTTCAAATAAATATCCCCTCATGTACAGTTCCAGTCTGCTCCGTGGTCGGCCCACGTGGTTGTAGACCCGTATTTGTGCGCCAACATTTTTAAATAAAGGTGTTTTTTTTTTAAAGCAAACATAGTTGTAGCGCTTAGATTGGTAAGTTTCGAATAAATGGCCACTGTTTCCGATATAAGTAAAATACAGGTGAAATGAAGCAACTCGATTACTTAAAGGTTAAAAAGCAAAGTACACAGAAATATTGCAAATGTGAATGGTCCAGGTTTGTTGTGTGTGTGTTTTTATATATATTTTTATTTTTGTGCAACGTAAAGCAATCGATAAAGGTTCCGGTATTTAGCCTTTACTTTATGTGCCACATGTATCAGGGAAATTGTTTCAGATGTCCCTAAGCCACTCCGAAGGAATGCCACCTAGCCCCTCTAGTTTCCGTGCCTGATGAACAAAAACGACCCTGTACCACTGTAGACCATCCCTCCTCCTCGAAGGAGAACACGAGTTCACCCCCCACTTTACACTGACTGCCCTTTGTTTTGACCCTTCCCTACACACGGTCCGTAATACCACACTTGGGCGATCTATGCAATACACAGTTCATCAATGATTATCTCTCCCGCACTGCCGGTCCCTCTGGGCTTAAACGCCGAGATGAAAGGGACTGCATCCCGCGGAGATAGGTCGAGTATGTGGTAAGTAAAAGCATTTTCGGGTTTATGCGCGCTGATGTGTTTTAAAACGCTGCCCCCACCCCTTCTTTTTTCCCTTCTTTTCTGCAGGTCACATCGGAACGTCGACTAGAGTATGGAGAAGACCTACGCAACACGCCATGGTTCCGCACGGAAAAATTGTATATTGTCTATGGGGACTGCCCTGAGAACGTGACGAATTTGTGTGATATGAATGCACGCGTGTATGCCCTGATGTGTATAGCTCGACTGAATACACGTTGCACACATTTGGATTGATAAGAGAAATGTTTTATGTATGACTTAAGTGATGATCGAACGGCCGATGGAATGGGGAAAAGGGGTCTGAACATGGTGCCTATACACGACGAACAAACAAAGATATAGCACTCCCTTACTTAGAAACGACTGTCTCTCTCTCTCTGAACCCAGCGACTGGGAGGGTGGCCTGAAGCAGAAACTTGACGGGTTATTGCAGTATGACAAAATATGACTCCAACCGGCGCCCCAAATAATGCAACCAAGAATGACGTGCACCCATGAGTAAATTGATACGGTAACTAAATAGGGAGAGGTTCAGGAATATTCCGGGGTGAGGTTTACCCAAGTACCCTCCTCCTGGAAGACTAGGAATATTGTCAAATGTTTAAGATTTACCACCTCCTTCTTGCACCCTCATAGACATGAAACTCAAAGCTGCCCCATTGTTCTCCCTCCGTTGCCTCAGCCTGGATACCCATTCGCTAAAAATGATTCGAAGATCCCACCGTGAGTATTAGCCCGACCAGGTTAGTTCCCGAACAATTGACAAAGGTGTAAGTATTTCCAACCGAGGCCACCAGCAAAGGCAGCCAGATGAATTAAGTAGGATACTAAGGATGCGCAGCATGCAGGAAGAAATCTTTTTGGCCAAGTACTGTTCTATGTTTTGTCTATTTCCCCCCCCGCCTGAATTCATGTGTACGTAATGTATGGATCTACGTCGTCCCTCAGCCTGTGTTTCTATATAACTTGTCCCTGCTGTTCTGTGTTGTGTGCGCACTAAATGGCCTATTATTGTACACGCTTCTCTCTCTCTCTTTCTCTCTCTCTCCATGTCGTACGTGCACCGAATAGTTCGTTTAAAATGCGGACGACTCTCTCTCTGAGGGTCCCCCTGTTCCCTCTTCCCTTGTGTGGTAACGTTGTGCCCCGCCGGCACAAGCCTAATTGGTTTTTGAACACAAAGGTGTTCGGCAAAATTGACAGAAACTAAAACAATTGTAATTTGCCATATTACTACCTCTCCTTTCTGTAAAATGATGGAACTTGAATTGGCTAAGAAGGAAAGGACAGGTAAGACCACTGATGTCCCCTAATCTGGCCTTTTTTATAGGGGGACTATATGTCAGTGGCCTTCTGTTCTCAGTTCGTTAGAAGCACAATCCCCAATGCCCAGATTGCCCTACCTCTCTGCACCCAAGTACGGATGTCCAAAACATCCTTGTTTCTCCCGATTGACCCCAGCTCCATACCCCGAAGTATAACTGATGACCCTGATTAGCCGTTGCTCCCCGAGAAAAGAATGTTTAGCCTCTGTCCCTCTCTCATAATGATAGAAGACTGCCAGGGCTTGGGTTAGAAAGACGAGTCTCTACCGAAGGATCCGATTTCGAGTTTGATGGAATACGCAGTTGATCGGAGTCTGACTTCTCTCCATATACGTCATGAATGAACGCCAAATAGACTTAGTACGAACTCAGTAGAAATGCCCGCATACATACTCCATAGTGATAACTTCTGACCGTGACCGATGAACGTATCCCCAACTACTTAAGATTGGGGGCGGAATTGAAATGTATAAATGTCTTCTCCTGCCAGTTCTCTAAAGCTTGTTTTGTACCCATTCAAAGATACACAATCACCGGAGGAGAGGGGCCGGACGTGACGCACAGCCTAGCCGCAGATCATGAAGCACATGTGACCTCGACCAAAGGTGGAGCCGCAGAGCAACGAGACGCGGGACGAGGCACCACTCTCAAACACGGAAAATGAAAGGATGGAGGGCTGCCATGAAGCCCTCTGCTTGCTGACCCACGCGTGCCAGAAGTCCCCGCCCCTTTGAGCCCGATTGATGGGCCTGCCTGCTCGTTATCCTTTGCTCCCTTGGTTTGTCTCAAAGATCTGATCCCACTCCGCCCTCTCTTCCCTCGATTATCCGACAACCCCCCCTTTTTTTCACATGGATTTTGACTCAGAGAAGAAGAACAGCATTTAGGTAGAATAGGGTTTGCCACGGAAGGAGAAAGAAATGCAGGTGCCCAGCATGAGGCACCCTTCAAAAGATTAGTTAGGAAACAGGACTGTGGTCTAACAGCAGAGGACAGATCGCACCCTGCGACGTGTAAGGATGGATCCGAGCTGGACCTATAGCTCCACCGCCGGTGCTCAACAGCGCCAACGGAAGAAAACGAACTACTAGAGCCTACTAGTGATGGCTCGCTGCTAAAAAGACACTGTGGCGAAGACCCCCCCCCCTCCCCTTTCTGAACTTTCTACCCCCCCCCCCTGACTACTTGCTTGTATTGAACTGAATTCCTCCCTCAACCACTTTGTATTGCTTTCAAAATGTTTCATCGGTCACTTTTGACTGTACATTGATACCGCCGGAGAGAGAGTCAGAACATGGCTCCATAATGTGTCGGTACATTTCCTTGATTGACTCCGACTGAGTAGTATACCGATCTCTAGACTCGTATATATAACACGACAAATGTAAATTCATCTGTATTACACCTCGTCTATCGCATCGACTGCACATGGTTATATGCAATCCGCTAGTATTGACAAACGCTATTTCATTGACCACACATGGCTATATGTACACCCCGTCAGTTATGATAAACACGGAAATGAAGTAACTTATGTTAAAAAGCGGCAACTGTGGAAAATGACAATGTATATGTACATAAGCGGCGTTCATTTGTGTTCACCATACCCCTCGCTGTAAGCAGAACGAATACCGCGAAGCATTGACCGCATCACCCCGCCAGCATAGGCCCATGCACGCACGTACACGACAGCCATTTTAGGCACCAAGGCCTCTCTGCCCGTTTGTTAAATCCCCAGCACGCCCCCCCCCCCCCGTTGAACACCCCCGCTCTCTCATGCATAGGCCATAAAACCCTCTCCCTCTCCGCGACCCTGCTCTAAAAGTGACACCCCTGCCTGACCGACACCCCCCTGCATTCCTCCCAGGAACACCCTTCCCCTCTTCTGATGACCCCCCCCCCCCCCCCGGCTACACCTGGCCTCTCGACCCGGTCCCAAGTCATAAAACAAAGCCTCATGGATGTACCCCCCCTGGCCCCGCATAGCAGAACGTGATACACCAACTGAAGTGCCCGATCTTATCGCCTGCCCGACCTTAGATCTGACCACCCCCTCTTGCCCTCGTGTCCTGTTGGAATGTCCGGCTGCAAGATTACAATCACATGTTACATTTGGGAGGGGAAACGACATCCGAGCGACAGGCATGGGAATAGGCCTGAAGCTGGGATTCCAAACGTGCCTTTTCGTACTTCAAAGTTTCTTTATTGCAATAAGGAATGTTTGTGCATCATAAACCTGTGTATAAAAGACGGAGCCTCAGAGAAACTTGTTAGAGCACCTCTTGAAGACATTGTGCGCGTGTCCCAAATGACAGGCTCTCCTCATGAGAAATAAAAATCTGTTCTTGCACTCCCGCTTCCAGCGCCCGTCCCTTTATTTGGTAACTGATCAAAATGGGAACTAAGAGGCGTCTTGTGCCAGCAGCCTGGGCATCGGTTGTAATTTGGGCTGTTTTTCCTCAGGCACTGTTTCGAAAAGGTGCAATAGAGGTGGTTCCAGAGCAGGAAAGGGGTCAGGGGTGCTACTCCCGGTATTTCCTGATCCCCAAAAAGGATGGCAGACTCCGGCCAATTCTGGATCTCAGGATCTTGAACCTTTACCTGAAACAGGAAAAGTTCAAGATGCTCACTCTTGCACAGGTTCTTCAAGCGCTGCTAGAAGAAGACTGGATGGTGTCGATCGACTTGCAGGATGCGTATTTTCATATTTCCATCTTGAAGTCGCACAGAAAGTATCTCCGTTTTACGGTTGGGTCGCAACACTACCAGTTTGCGGTCCTTCCGTTTGGTCTAACTACTGCGCCTCGAGTCTTCACCAAGGTGATGGCGGTGGTGGCAGCACATCTCAGGAGGTCGGGGATACCTGTGTTCCCGTATCTGGACGACTGGCTGATGAAAGCGGAGTCGCCGGAGAAGGTGCTCCATCATCTGCAAGAGACAACTCAGTTGTTGCACAAGTTGGGTTTTTCGATAAATGCACCCAAGTCTCACCTGGTGCCCTCCCAGCGCAACCTGTTCATAGGTGTGGTACTGGACACTACTGTTTGTCGTGCATTCCCTCCTCCTCAAAGGATTCGCGACATTCAGGAAATGATTCCTTTGTTCTACAATGGAGCAGTCGTTCCAGTCCTGAAGGTTCTTCGCTTGCTCGGTCTGATGGCTTCTTGCATTCTGTTGGTCAACCATGCACGCTGGCACATGAGGGCACTCCAGTGGTGCCTCCGCAGGCAGTGGTATCAGCACAACGGAGATCTCAGGGAGTCAGTGAGGATCTCCAGAGAAACTGCAGCGGATATGTCTTGGTGGAGCGTGGAAGGCAATCTGTCACAAGGAAAGCCTTTTCAACGTCCTCCATCGGTGGCCACGGTAATAACGGATGCATCCACTCTCGGGTGGGGTTTTCATCTGGGGCACTGGGGGTCAAGGGTCTTTGGTCTCCAGAGGAAAGGTTGCTTCACATCAACCTTCTGGAATTGCGGGCGATACGTTTGGCACTCAAGGCCTTCCTCCCTTCCCTTCGCGGTCAGTCGGTTCAGGTCCTGACGGACAACATGACCGCGATGTGGTACATCAACAAGCAGGGAGGAGTGGGGTCGCAGTGTCTCTGCAGAGAGGCTCTGCGTCTCTGGTCTTGGGTTCAGGACCATCAGATTTGTCTGATGGCAAATAATCTGGCCGGAGTTCAGAACGTTCATGCAGACAGTCTCAGTCGACAGTTCTCTGCCGACCACGAGTGGAGGCTTCATCCGGAGGTAGTTCGTCACGTCTTTCGGACGTGGGGGACTCCTCAGGTGGACCTTTTTGCCACTCAAGAGAATGCTCACTGCCTGTTATTCTGCAGTCTCCAGTATCCGATGCAAGGAGCCTTGGGGGACGCGTTTCAGTTGAGTTGGAGCTCACAACTCCTTTACACGTTTCCACCCATTCCTTTGATTCCTCGGGTTCTGAGGAAAATTCGCCAAGACCGGGCCCAAGTCATATTGGTCGCCCCGGATTGGCCAAGAAGGGTGTGGTACTCAGACCTTCTCCACTTCTCCTCTCTCCCGCCGCTCCGTCTCCCTCACAGGGCAGATCTCCCCTCCCAGATGGAGGGGCAGGTTTCTACATCCCCACCTCCAGACCTTACACCTTCATGCCTGGAGATTGAACGGGGCAACCTGAGTTCTTTTTCTCTCCCGCCTGACGTGGTGGATGTCATCTTGTCAGCCAGGCGTGACTCCACTAAGTCCATCTATTCTTATAGGTGGTCAAAATTTGTCGTTTGGTGTGGGGAGAAATCTATAGACCCTTTGAGAGCCCATTTGTCTGATGTTCTCCAGTTTGCCCTTTCTCTGGCGCAACAGGGGCTTGCTGTTGCCACAGTGAAGGGCTATCAGTCAGCGCTGTCTGCATTTCTCTGTTTGCCTGACCAGCCATCTCTTTTTAAATCTCCTGTAGTTTTAAGGTTTTTGAAGGGCCTCACGAATAAGTTCCCTCCTACTCCTTTTATATACTCAGTGGGACTTAAATCTTGTTTTGACCTTTCTGATGGGTGCTCCCTTTGAGCCTCTTCACAAATGTCCTATGAGGCTTTTGACTCTTAAGACAGTTTTCCTCGTTGCAATAACCTCGGCAAGGAGGGTAAGTGAGCTTCAAGCTCTTAGTTCCAAGCCTGCTTTCTTGTCCATTCATGCTGATCGAATGGTTCTTAGGACCAGGGCTGCTTTTCTGCCTAAGGTGGTGACTCCTTTCCGTAAAACACAAACAATTGAAGAAGGGTCTGAGGGAAATTTAAAGACCTGCCCAGTTCGTATCCCCCTAACTGTAATCCTAACAACAAAAGAACCGGGGGTCTATAACGGAGCTTCAAGTACTCCGAGCTGCTGCAAAACTCCTACATAAGTGAGTTAGGCGCTAATAGAGCTACATAAGTCTCTATATCAGAATGTGTGCCAGGACAAACCTGTCAAAGGACCTACTAGGATTGTTGGTAAGACCCGTACAGAGATGTGTTGGATTCCCATCAAATAGGTATGTAGATCAAGTGTTCTCATTTGGTCGTCCAAAAATGGGGTGGTATGTCTCTTGATCAATGAGACCCATCCATCGCCCTTACTCAATTGGGTCGCACCATCAATCGCTAAGGTACCCATGAACAAATGATAAAGATGGGATCGAGTGCAGTGCAAAAATCAAAAGATGTGTGAGTTAAAAACAAGGGGTAAAAGGATCAATAGGCGAAAAACTCTAATGTAATTTGTCCTTTCCCTCAAACAAACAAGAACAATGCAGAGGAAGCAGTCTAAACATATAACTGCATTTAAAAGGCCAACATGTTTCAGCCGGTAGGGACAAGATCCCATGGCTTTCTTCAGGGCCAGAGTTCTAAGCATTAGCTACTGCATACATAAAGTGAACGTAACGACAATCTGTAAAGGATATACATAAATAGTCCAAAATCGTGTTCCTCTGTACCAAACTTTGTCTCTTACATCTGTTAACAAGAAACAAGAAATAAATTGTAGTAAGTCCTATCAAAACAGGAAAGACCTGGCACTGGCTTCTACTAATTAAGCCAATTTATTTTACTAATGTTACTCACCTGAATAGTACAGGGAGTGTACCTCACCTCTCCTGGAACCCAGCTCAGGAAAAAGGAGGCCCCGCTCTGTGAAGGCAAGGAATACATAATATAGCCCCTATAACAGTCAAGCTTCACAGAGCCACAAAAAATCCTAAGGGTGGAATAAGTCACAGAGCCCATAAAAGTCCCAGGTTCCCAAGATCAGGGCTGCTTTTATGCCTAAGGTGGTGACTCCTTTCCACCTTGGTCAATCTGTTACCCTCCCTACTTTTTATCCTCCCCCACACCCTTCCAAGGAGGAGGAGAGATTACACCGTCTGGACCCCAAAAGGGCGGTATCTTTTTATCTGGACAGATCTAAAGACTGTCGGTTGGATGACCAGCTCTTCATTGGCTTTGCTGGCTGCAAGAGAGGAAGAGCGGTCCATAAAAGAACTTTATCAAGATGGATCATCCTCTGTATAAAGATCTGCTACTCTTTGGCCGGTAAGGAACCTCCAGAGGGTATAAGGGCTCATTCTACTAGAGCTAAGTCATCAACCTCTGCATTGGCTAGAGGTGTTCCTGTAGAGGATATTTGTAGGGCAGCAACTTGATCTTCCCTCCACACTTTCGCGAAGCATTACTGCTTGGATTCTGAGGTAAGGAGGGACGGTCGCTTTGCACGTTCTGTTCTCCAGGATTTCTTGGTCTAGAAGAGTGGACACCCTCCTCCGGGAGTGGGGACTGCTGTGGGACTCTATTCACAAGGTGAGGAATCCACACGGCAGATGTATCTATCAGAAGAACAAGTTACTTACCTTCGGTAACGCTTTTTCTGGTAGATACAATATCTGCCTGTGGATTCCTCACTGACCCACCCGCCTCCCCGTTGTCCACTCTTCTATACCAGAGTTTCTGTAATGTATTTATTTTATTGTCAAGGAGTTGTTTATTTCAAATGTTTTATTGAATTGGCTTCACACTGTGTGTGTTAACTTGATATTTGTACTGCGTATACTGTGTATATGTCTACTGTCATTGGTCCGTCCGTGTGCCTCGAAGGCACGGAAAAAAGGGCGGAACTGATGTCATCACGCCGGCGTGGGCCTCATATAGGCGTCGGTGACGTCAGCGGAGTCGCGAGCGATGCCGTGCCTCTATGACGTCCGAGTCCACGTCGGCGCGAAGCTACGAAAAGAATTTCCGAATGTTGCTGACGCAGGGGGATATTCACAAGGTGAGGAATCCACAGGCAGATATTGTATCTACCAGAAAAAGCGTTACCAAAGGTAAGTAACTTGTTCGTTTCAACGCTGTCGATGGGACCGTCGACAAAAAGATGTCATCGTCGACGACTAAAACATCAACGTCGTCGACGAAAAAAGAAGGAGTGAAAGCTGGTGAAAAGGTAGCGTCGACGATTTCACCGTCGACGGCGATATCGTCGACAGTTTCACCGTCGACGAGAGCGTCGACGAGTGTTACAGTATCTACATCGTCGACGGCAGCATCGACGATGACAGCGTCGACGATGACAGCGTCGACGACTGCAGCATCGACGAGGATGACGACGACGACCGAAACGTTGACGAGGACAGCGTCGACGGTAACTATAACGTCGACGGTTGCGTCGACGACGATGACTTGGTCGACGATGGCGATGGGAATCTCGTCGACGGGCTCGTCGACGATGGAAAAGACACCAGAAAAACAATTAGTGCCCTGGAAAAAGCCTAATACACCAGAGGTTACATCGCCGAGCAAGGTATCTCCATTGGTTCCTTCTCACCTGCTGGAAGCTGAAGATTCGGAGGAGAAAGAGGACGAGGGTCCTTATGGTTTTGCGAGTAGCCCTTCGCAATTGCAAGTCAAGTACCAGGAGGTCGATTCTGAGGAAGGATATGGGGGTTTTCAAGAGCATCCCCAAGAGCAGCACCAATATCACCAACAGCATGGTGAAGATATGACAAGTGTACCATCCTCTTTGTTAAAAGACCTCCAGGGCATGTTGGAGGATTATAGAAGAAGATACCCAACAACTCCAGCCACTCAGCAAGTACCAGAGGTTACTCCGCGTCCACGGTCGGTACCAGGGACACCAGTGCGTAGGAGAGAGGTGTTGCCGGAGCCTACTGCTAGGTCTCCACCGCCACAGTCACAACACGATACCTTGGATGAGGATCATGAGGATGGAGAGATTGCAGAACCAAGCGCAGAGTGGAATGACTATCTCATCCCCTCGCCTTCAACACCTGCGCCGAGACCAGTAGATTCTCCACCGGAAGACATTGGTGGCTTTCATAATTTGATGGAGAGAGCCACTAAGAGATTTGCACTCACCATGACTGAGGATAAAGCAGAATGCTTTTTATACGACTTCAAGGACTCATGTCGCAGATCGGTGCGATCCTTGCCTATAGTGAGTCATATTTGGGAGGAAGGATTAAAAGTCATGGAGACGCCAGCTACGGTGACGCCGCGTCTGGCCTGACTAGACAAAAAATATAAGGCACCTATGGATGCTCCAGCTTGCCTTTTGGGTCATCCCAAACCGGATTCTGTAATTACTCAGGCGGCACAGCAGAAGTCCAGAAACCCATCTGCTCCGATCACGACACCTCCGGACAGAGAGGGCAGAAGGCTGGATATTGCAGGAAAACGGTTTTCCTTAATGTCTGCTCTGCTGGTGAAAGCCGCTAATGCCCTCGCTATCTTGGGAAGGTACGACAGGCAAATGTGGTGTGACCTGTCTCCATACATTAACCAGGTGCCGGAACCGGAGAAGCAGGAGGCAAAGAAGATTCTCCTTTAAGGGGAGAGGACTTCGGCTGAAGTCATAGACTGCGCTATGGATATAGCGACGACGGCTTGTAGATCCTTGGGAGGAACAGCAGTCCTGCGCAGGCAGGGATGGATACGGGCAACGGCTTTTAGGCCAGAGATGCAAAACAAGATTCTAGACCTCCCTTTCAATGGAGAAGATCTATTTGGGAAGCATATTGACGATACTCTGCAGGGTATCAAGAAGGATACCGATACTGCAAAGGCTTTGGGGACACTGCAGTACAGAAAAACCCCTTTTCGCGGCTCCAGAGGCAGAGGTCAGTCCTCATATAGAGGAGGATATCAACAATGAAGATATTCCTCTTATTCTGCCCCATCGCAGCCCTACCATCAACAGTACAATCAACGTCAATCAGGAGGATATACGAAATCAGCTCCAAGAGGAAGGGGTGGCCGTCAGAGGAAGGGGTGGCCGTCAGGGGAAGGACAACACCCGACGGCAATGACAACCTCCATCTTCTGGCTATGTCAGGTGCTCCCCTGGGTGGAAAGATTGCTCACCATCTTCAAAATTGGCGGAAAATAACAACGGACCAATGGGTCCTAAAAATTGTTCAATTTGGTCACACCCTAGAATTTCTTCAGACGCCCCCTTGTACGCCACCGATGCATCAGAGAGCCAACCTTCTGCATCAACTCCGGCAGGCCCGCCATCGCCATCCCAGAGGGCTACAAGATCACCCGGAGGGACCGCACCACCAACCAGACGGGAGGAGGCATCGCCATCATCCACAGAGACTCCATCCGCATCACGACCAACACCGACGACACCCTGACCAGCGCCGAACACCTGCATTTCCAGATCCACACCAACCCGAACACCACCCTCAGAGGCACCCTGATCTACCGACCCCCGGGACCACGCACACGATTCAGCGAGGACATCGCCGACTTCGTCAGCCCACACGCTCTCCCCTCCGCCGACTACATCCTCCTGGGGGACCTCAACTTCCACCTGGAGAACAACAACGACCGCAACACCATCAGCCTGCTCGACAACCTCGCCAACCTCGGACTCAAGCAACTGGTGACCACCCCCACCCACCTCGCCGGACACACACTCGACGCCGTCTTCTCATCCAGCAAAGACGTCACCTTCAGCCACGCAACAGGACTCCACTGGACGGACCACAGCTGCGTCCACTTCACCTTCAGAAGAACGACGATCCACCACCACCAGCAACAGGTTGCCCGAAGAAGCTGGAACAAGATCACAGCCGACCAGCTCACCGCCTCCCTGAGCCAGCACCCTCCCGCCAACTCAGCGAACCCCAGCCAGGCCGCCGACAACCTCACGAAGTGGATCAACGACTGCGCGGACGAACTCGCCCCTCTGAGAACCCCACCCAGCAGACCCGGCAGCAGAAAAACACCATGGTTCACCGACGAACTCAAGAGCTCCAAGAAGAACTGTCGAGTCCTCGAGAAAGCCTGGAGAAGAGAACCAACAACGGACAACATGACCACCCTCAAGCTCGCCACCCGGAAACACCACCAACTGATCCGCGCCACCAAGAAAAATACATACAAGGATCGACTGGACAACAACGCCCACAACTGCAAGGAACTCTTCAACGTCGTGAAAGAGCTCTCCAACCCCAACGCCGGAAACAATGACATCAACCCGTCGCAAGACCTCTGCAACTCCCTCGCGTCCTACTTCCACAACAAGATCACGGACATACACAACAGCTTCAACAACCAACCAACGCAAGCCACAACCACTACGACGCCACCCACCACCACCCTCCGCACCTGGACCCCGATCAGCACCGAAGACACCATCCGCACCATGAACTCCATCCATTCCGGATCTCCGACTGACCCCTGCCCTCACCACGTCTTCAACAAGGCCGACGCTGTCATCGCACCCCACCTGCGGGACATCATCAACACCTCCTTCGACACCGCCACCTTCCCTGAGAGCTGGAAGCACGCCGAACTCAGCGCTCTTCTCAAGAAACCCACGGCAGACCCCACCGACCTCAAGAACTACCGTCCCATCTCGCTCCTCCCGTTCCCGGCCAAAGTCATCGAGAAGACCGTCAACAAACAGCTGGCCGCCTTCCTCGAGACGAATGGATCCCTCGACCCCTCACAGTCGGGCTTCCGAGCGAACCACAGCACCGAGACCGCCCTCATCGCTGCCACCGATGACCTTCGAACTCTGATGGACAACGGAGAAACAGCGGCCCTCATCCTCCTGGACCTCTCCGCGGCTTTCGACACCGTCTGCCACCGCACCCTAATACAGCGCCTCGGCAACATCGGAATCCAGGAGAAGGCACTGGAATGGATCACATCCTTCCTCGACGGAACAACACAGAGAGTCCGCCTACCACCGTACAAATCAGAGGCCACCAAAGTCATCTGCGGCGTCCCTCAAGGATCCTCACTGAGCCCCACCCTCTTCAACGTCTACATGAGCCCCCTCGCGGCCATCGCACGCCAACACAACCTCAACATAATCTCCTACGCTGACGACACCCAGCTGATCCTCTCCCTGACCAACGACCCCACCACCGCCAGAGCCAACCTGCACGAAGGGATGAGAGATGTAGCCGAATGGATGACGACCAGCCGCCTGAAACTGAACTCGGACAAGACGGAGGTCCTCATCCTGGGCTCCTCGCCCTCCGCCTGGGACGACTCCTGGTGGCCCCCCGCCCTGGGCACCGCACCCAAACCAACGGACCACGCACGCAACCTGGGCTTCATCCTGGACTCCTCCCTCTCCATGACCAGACAAGTAAACGCCGTCTCCTCGTCTTGCTTCAACATCCTGCGCATGCTACGTAAGATCTTCCGGTGGATCCCCACCGAAACGCGGCAGACAGTCACCCAGGCCCTCGTCACCAGCCGTCTGGACTACGGAAACGCCCTCTACGCCGGAACCACGGCCAAACTCCAGAAGAGACTCCAGCGGATCCAGAACGCCTCGGCCAGACTCATCCTCGACATCCCCCGACGCAGCCACATCTCCGGACACCTGAGGGACCTGCACTGGCTCCCGGTCAACAAGAGAATCACCTTCCGTCTCCTCACCCACGCGCACAAAGCCCTACACGACCAAGGCCCGAGCTACCTCAACAACCGGATCAACTTCTACACTCCCAAGCGCCTCCTCAGATCAACCAACCACGCCCTCGCCGCCGTCCCCCGCATCCGAAGAGCGACAACAGGAGGAAGATCCTTCTCCTACCTGGCTGCCAAGACCTGGAACTCACTCCCGACCGACCTGCGCCTGACCCAAGACCACCTCTCCTTCAGGAAGAAGCTCAAGACCTGGCTGTTCGAGCAGTAAACGGCACCCCCCCCCCCACCCAGCGCCTTGAGACCCTACGGGTGAGTAGTGCGCTTTATAAATGACCTGATTGATTGATTGATTGAGATTCAGAGAATGCCCCGAAAGGGAGCAATAGAACCAGTACCGAAGGCCCAGGAAAACAAGGGGTTTTACTCCTGGTTCTTTCTTGTCAAGAAAAACAAGCTCCAATGGCGCCCCATTCTGGATCTCAGGTCCTTAAACACCTATTTCAAGAAGCAATCTTTCGGGATGGTGTCTACAGGACATCCTTCTGTTATTGAACCCAGGAGATCATATGACTACATTAGACCTACAAGACGCGTATTTCCACGTGCCGATCCATCCTGCACACAGACAGTACCTTCGGTTCCTAGTAGCCGGAAGACATTATCAATTCAGGGTACTGCCATTCGGCTTAAAGTCAGCGCCGAGAGTGTTCACAAAATGCCTGGCTCCAGTGGCGGCTGTGTTAAGAAGGCAAAAACATCAAATATTTCCTTACCTCGACGACTGGTTAGTCAAAGCACCATCGAAAATACAAGCCAGAGCGTCAACACAGGCCTGCATAGACTTGTTCGCCAAACTGGGATTGACCCTTCACGAGGGAAAGTCAAACCTCCAACCAACAAAAGTGATCACTTTTCTGGGGGCAATACTAGACACGGACTGCAACAAGACGTTTCCCTCCGAAGAAAGGCAACTGAGGATTGTGTCCCTCTTCCAAGACTTCATAAAAAGAAAGTCTCTTTCAGTTCACAGATACAAATCCTTGCTGGGCATGATGTCATCTTGCATTCCCCTGGTACCTCATTGCAGGTTAAGGATGCGCAGATGGCAGGAGCAAATCGATCTTCAGTGGCGTCAAGCGGAGGGATCCTTCGACGACACAATACGAGTGACACCAGTGATGGTACAAGCAGCGGAATGGTGGACACAAAAAGGAAATGTATCTCAGGGTCTGACTTTTCCTGCAAGAGCAGCTCCATTAGTAGTGACGACAGATGCGTCCCTAGAAGGATGGGGAGCTTTCCTTCAGGACCTTCAAGTCAGTGATCGTTGGAAGATGCACGAGCAGCGATTGCACATAAATCTGCTGGAGCTCAGGGCGATCCGCTTGGCATTACAAGCCTTCCTACCACCAATACGAGGTTCGCCAGTGTTGGTAAGAACAGACAACACTATGGCGATGCATTATTTAAACAAGCAAGGGGGAACAAGATCTCTCTCCCTTTCTCAGGCGGCCCAAGAGATATGGGAATGGGCTCTTCAACAAGGAATATCATTGTCCGCAGAACACCTCCCGGGGGATCAAAACGTCAAAGCGGATACTCTCAGCAGGCTCAAATTGTCCTGCCACGAATGGGAGCTGGACCAGGGGACCTTGGACAGCATCTTTCAATGGTGGGGAACTCCGATAGTGGACCTATTCGCCACAAGAGAGAGCAGGAAATGCCAGTACTTCGCAAGCTGGCTTCCCTAGAAGGGATCTTGGGGGAATGCGTTTTCCATGGCATGGTCCGGCGTCTTTGCCTACGGTTTTCCTCCAATTCCTCTTCTTCCCCGCGTACTGGGGAAGATCAAGAGAGAGCCGTGCAGGCTGATCCTAATAGCCCCGTGGTGGCCCAGACAACACTGGTTCACGGAACTCCTATTGCTGTCAGAGGACCGTCCAGTTCGGCTACGACCAATTCCATCGCTTCTGACGATGTCCAGGGGTCAGGTGCTCCATCCGGACCCGAAATCCTTGCAATTAGCAGCCTTTCTCCTGAACACTGTGAGTTTAATCATCTAAACATCTCACATGAATGTAGAACAATACTGTCCAAAGCTAGAGCAGACAGTACCAACAAAACCTACAGTATGAAATGGAAGAGGTTTTGTCTGTGATGTAAGAGGCAGAACATTCACCCTCTTACTGCTGCACCTCATCAAATTATACCTTACATTCTGCTATTAGCAAAGTCAGGATTGACGCACGCTTCCATCAAGGTGCATTTGGCTGCGTTATCCCGCTATAGGAGGTCTTCGTCAGGCCCGTCCTTATGGTCATCAAGGATCATTAAGCAATTTATGAAGGGACTATTCAGGGTTTTTCCTCCAGTAAAGCCTCCACCACCACTATGGAATCTTAATATAGTACTGTCACAATTGATGAAACCGCTATTTGAGCTGATACACAGGGCGGACCTTAAGTTCTTGTCTTGGAAATTGGCTCTTCTCATTGCTCTGACATCAGCGAGAAGAGTAGGTGAACTGCAAGCGCTCACAATTCAGGAGCCTTTCCTACAGTTTCAGGAGGATAGAATGATTCTTAGGAATAATCCAAAATTCATTCCTAAGGTGCCAACTGACTTTCATCTGAATGAGCCGTTGGTGTTGAAACGTTTCTTTCCTCATCCGTCAACAGCAGCGGAAAGAGTGTTGCACTCACTAGACGTGCAAAGATATATGAAGTTAAACTTAAAAGACACTAAGGCCTTTCGCAAATCTTCTCAGCTATTTGTCGCTTTCAGCGCACCCAGGAAAGGTTTCCCTCTGTCTAAAAGGGTAATCGCCAGATGGATTTCCAGTGCAGTTGTCTACTGTCATCAGGCTGCTGGAAAGCCTCTACATGCACGAGTTCGTGCGCATTCCACGAGGGCAGTGGCCACATTTACTGCACTATTTGGAGGAGTACCAATCCAGGATATCTGCAGAGCAGCGGCCTGGGCATCCACGCACACCTTCACCAGGCACTACTGCTTGGAGGCAGCCTCAGAGTCAGATGCGGCGGTGGGAGAGGCGGTACTGCGGAATATCATCCAGTAACGGTGAGCCTTCTTTCCATCCCTCCATCCGTAATTTCTCTTGTTTTTACAAAGTCACATTTTATATATATATGTATATAGGTATGATATTATGCTTCATTTTCATATTGAAATGTATCAGAGAAATGTGCTCGTATCTTACTGCTCGCTATTCTGATTCAGGCATGTGAATCTATGAAAGTTCCAATACTGGAGTAAGAAAACAAGTTACTTACCTGTAACTTTAGTTCTCCAGTATTGGAAGCTTTCATAGATTCACATGCACCCACCCTCCTCCCCTGAGAGGCTCACCTCGGATTTGGCACCACAAGTGTTCTTTAGGCACAAGTGTGCGAAAATCTGAGGGGCAGAAGGTTCTCTCAGGAGTGTTCTTGAGGGTGAGGAGCTCTGATTGGTTCAGAGAAAAGTTTGGGCCTTTTTTACATAACAAAGGCTATGGGTTGCAAAAGGGAAATGGGCCTAGGCCTCTTTTCAGTTTGCTATACTACTAAGCATTGCTTTTTTATGTACCGGAGACTCCCGTCTTGACGACGGGGAATGATTCAGGCATGTGAATCTATGAAAGCTTCCAATACTGGAGAACTAAAGTTACAGGTAAGTAACTTGTTTTCTTCTTGGGCATTGTTAAAAAATGTTGTTTGAAAGCTTTTATATCCAATGTTTACTAACAACAGGATCACAAGTGCTAAAGAAGCATTATCATATACTATAGTCCATGTGAAACACTCTAATTTGTACCACATTTTTTTAACTTTGGTTAAAGTATTTTTAAAATTGTATTGACATTTTTAATTTTAAATAGTTGTATTAATTATCATGTTTATGTATGTTTAAATGTTTTTTTGATCTCCTTGGAGGTCTTAGACCAAATAAACTGAAACTATAGAAAGTAAACACGTTTTGGTTTTTAGATCATAATAGAAAGTATGTATTGGATTGTGAACCTGTACAGAACACTAATGCCCAAAAGACCTTGATGATTTCAAAGATGTAATTGATAGTAGTTTCTCCATCGTGAGATGTTCACTAGATTTATAAATAGCAATATTTCCGCCTTTGTGTGGTATCACAGGTCACTCTTTTTTATGATTATACGAAGGTGCCACATTTTCCTGTTTATCTATTTTTCAGATTTCCAATACAAACTTAAAAATGACAGCAGGCAGGCTTTGAACGTTTAGTGTTCCTATTTTGTTTTGTATATAAGTGAAATGAAAGAAAGCCGCACATCTATGCTTTACAGCTTCTCTTCTCTCTTTTCTTCCTTTTCAGGGCATGGAGGCTCAACTCCTGGGAATTGTGGTACGTAAAGAGCGCCCTGAGCTAGAAGAGCAAAAGGATTCGCTGGTTATTAACATTGCGGCTGGCAAGCGAAAACTACAGGAGCTTGAGGATGAAATTCTCAGGTATGCAGGAGATATGATTAAGTACTGGCAATATATCATATGTCTAATAGAGACTACTAGTCGCAGATTCCTTACCTTAGAATATTCTCCAAGCGTCAGACTAGATGCAGAAATTGTTGAGAATCCTCTCTTGTGCCGAGAAGTGGCATCATTCAGCTCTGAGTGGCGCTTTCCACACTGAAAGTGATTGATGCACGTGATGCCTATTTAGGCGAATATGACTCGTTATTTCGCTTACCATTATTTTGCAGCATTTTACTACGAAGCTTTTACTTAGCAAATACGATTACTACGCAAGTTTTTAGTTTGCATACCTTTACATTGCAAGTGTTAATGTATGCGAACTAAAGACTTGCCTAGTAATAAAAACAAACATTTACCCCAACACTACACTAAATACTAAATACGAAAACACTACCCTACACGTAACAAACTCTAAAACACTACCCAAACAACAAAACACTACACTACCCTACAATACTCAAACACCATTACACTTCCCTAAACCCTAAATCACTACCCCCTGCACGGCCCTCCTGTTTCCCCCAGCCCGCTCCCTACACTCAAACACTACCCTGCACAACACCACAACACTACCCAAAACACTAAAACACGACCCTACACAACACTACAACACTACCCTAAACCCTAAAATACTACCTCCTGCACTAACCTCTCCCGACCCCCAGTTCTGTCCCTACACCCAAACACTACCTCGCACGACACCCTGACACTACCCTAAACCCTAAAACACTACCCTACACTAACACCACAACACTATCCTAAACCCTAACACACTACCCCCAGCACAACCCTGCCCCTACCCCCAGTCCTGTCCCTACACCCAAACACTACCCTGCACTGTAGCCCAACACTACCCTAAACCCTAAAACACTACCCTACACTAACGCCACAACACTATCCTAAACCCTAACACACTACCCCTAACACAACCCTGCCCCTTCCTCCAGTCCGGTCCCTACACTGAAACGCTACCCTACACGACTACCCGACACTACCCTAAACCCTAAAACACTACCCTTCACTACACTAACACCACAACACTACCCTAAACCCTAACACACTACCCCCAGCATGACCCTACCCCCAGTCCTGTCCCTACTCCCAAACGTTACCCTTCACGACTCCCCAACACTACCCTAAACCCTAAAACACTAACAACACAACACTACCTTAAATCCTAACACACTACCCCGCCCCTACCCCCAGTCCTGTCCCCAATCCCAAACACTACCCTTCACTACCCCCAAAACTACCCTAGATCCAAATACACTACTATACACTACACATACACAAGTATACTTCCCTAAAACCTAAAAAGAATTACTGCCTACACGACCCTCCCCCTAGGACAACGCCCCCTGGCTTACCTCTCCTGACTTCCTCCTTGTAGCTGATGAACCCTATGCGGGACTCCTTCGCGCCCCTCGCCCCCTCACTCCATGACGACGTTGTCCGCTTTCCCTATCACTGATCAGCCGCTCCCAGTCACCTCGCCCTGCAGTTGTCATTGCGCACCTTCCTTCTTGCAGCATCGCTTCCTGGGAGGAGTTCTGCCTGAAGTTGCGTCCCGCTGAAAGTACCCGAGTGAGTACCTTGTTTGTTTAGCCATTACAACACATGCGATGTTACAACTTGCGTAGTAAAGGCTACGCGTTCTTGCATCGCATGCGTTGTAACGCTTGCAAAGTAATGGTATGCGGAGTAAAGCCTCCGTAGTAATGGTTGATTACCTATCTAGGCACCACCCTAGTGTTCTGATCTCAGTTCCTTTTTTTCCACGCCATCATTCCAGACCCGGAAGGAGCTCCCCTCGGACACTTTTTGACTGAATTCTTTCAACATTTTGTCGACTTTTTTAGTGTGCATTTTTTCCCCCAAAGATGTCCCTAAAGAAACCCACCTGGTTCAAGCCTTGTGGTGCTTGTCTTCAACATATGTCAGTGGTAGACCCCTACGTGGTGTGTCTGTGGTACCTGTTGAGGTACCACGACTCTGCGCTGGGCGCGGAGTGCTGGAATATGAACTCCGAAGCCATCCATTAGCGGCCCATGAAGCTCATTGCCACTCGCCATGCGTTTCCGTGCTGCTCCCTGTCCCGTTCACATACGAGGTCTTGGTACTGCTCAATCGCTCGCATCAGTCCTCGTCACAATCCTGGACTACTGCAGGTAAGACCCATAGGAAGAAGTTCAACAAATCGAAGTGCTCTTTGACTTCTCCGTATCACTCCCATTCTCTGTTTTATCTTCCTCCTGAAATGTGTAATGCCATTCTGTCAGGCAGGCGTTTATGCTCAAAAACTATTTACACCTGCCGTTGAGAGAAGTTTGATGCATGGTGCACGTCTTAATCGGTTAATCCTCTGTCTGCTCCATTGTCCGAAGTTCTCTTGCTTGTTCTATCCCTAATTTGGCAAGGCTTTGCTTTGGGCACAGTCAAGGGATATCTGTCCACCATTTCCAGCTTTCTAAGGTTGTCGGACCAACCTTCCCTGTGCAAGCCACCTATTGTGATTAGATTCCTTAAAGATTTACTGCACGTTTCCTCCGATGCGTTTCATTATGCCCCAATGGGAATTAAATCTCGTTCCCGCTTTTCTCATGTGTTCAACTTTGAGCTGATGGACCGTTGCTCTGTTCGGCTCCTCACTATCAAAACCATCATTCTTGTAGTTAAAACATATGCCAGGTGGGTTAGTGAACTACAGGCTCTATCAAATAACACTCCTTACACTTCATTTTACGCAGACAAATTGGTTCCTAGAACCAGAGCATCCTTTTTGCCAAAGGTAGCAACACCTTTTAACGAAGGTCAGAACATCACCCTTCCTACCTTTTTTCCACCCCTTCATCCTACTAAGGAAGAAGAGAAACTCCACCTCTGGGATCCAAAAAGAGCGTTCTCTTTCTACATTGATCTGTACTGAAGATATCTGGGTGGACGATCAACTCTATGTTAGATTTATGGAGGCCAAGAAAGGGAAGGCACTTCAGAAGAGAACCATCTGTCGATTGATCTTCCTCTGCATTAAGATCTGCTATGCAAAGGCCAAGAAGCAGCCCCCTGTGGGCTTAAGAACTCATTCCACCAGAGCTAAAGGTCCAGGTCCAGTCTGACGCCTGGGGAATATTTTAAGGTAAGGAACTGCCCTAGATAGAATCTCTACCGAAGGTAAATACAATTTTCTTCTAAGTGTGAGATCCTCAGGTTTGGGGGTACACAGGACCGGGTCATTGGTCGAGCATTGGCAATCCATGGTGCTTTTATGAGTTCCTCAGGATTGGGATAGATATGGCCAAGCAACTGGTAAAGCAATATCAATCTTTACTATTTACAAGTCTGAGATGCTCTGGTATGGGAGAGAGTGGGCCATGCCACTAGCTGAGCACTGGTAATATGTGATGCTTCTAAATCTATAATCCCGGGGTATGGATGATATAGGGCTTCATGCCTGTGGGGTACTGGCACCTCATGGTATTTGAAATCCTTGGTATTTGTAAATTTGAGATGCCGAGGTACAGGAGAGTTAGGGCCATGCAACTGGTCACGCACTGCCAATCCTAGATACTTTTCTATTAGCAATCCTCAGCAAGATGAGAGACCAATCTGTGCAACTGGAGCATGGATAATCTATGGTGCGTTTAAGTCTGAGATGCTCTGGTATGGAAGAGATAGGGCCACATGGCTGGGGCACCCTTGGTAGCCCTTGTACTTATAAGTCTGAGATCCTTCAGTCACCAGAGTTCACCAAGAGGCTATAGCTGTAAATGGAACTTTTAGGAAATGGAGTAGAGAAAATCTAGGACAGAAACGTGAATGTAAAAGACCAAGCTGGGCAGCAACTGAGTTTACATAGGACAGAAAGAGGAATATGTAGGGTAGGAGGGTCCAGTTTTCTCCATGTGTCATCAGTGATTCTTTGTTAACTTCTAAGTAGAAGGATTAACTTCTCTTTCACCAGAACAAATTAAATTTGTTCACAATTAAATTTAGAACAAACAGTAATAACTTGGGTTTTATACATCAGGCAGCAAGTTCTGGACTTTCTAATTGGCCAACCTTTTATGGGTGATTATCTTTTGAAGAATGCTTTCTTCATGTAGATCACTTACTTAATGCCCTCATCCTTTATCCTTCATGGCTCAACCCTGGTAAATGTCTTGTCCTCTTATGAGTAATAAAGGGTCGAAGACAGAAACGTATATCCAGAAGAGATCGCCCTTGGTGCTATACTACACCTTTGGGTATTTTACGTACTATAGCACTCCAAAGTTTGTGTATAGAGACCTCTCGTTCAGGGAATCAACATCAGTAGCACTGCATTGTCCCACTCACTTGCGGGATCCCGGAGAAATATATATATGTATATTACATTACTTAAAAAACAAAGGTTAAAGTGAAGTTACAGTTAGGAATTAAAATAGGAATTGAAATTTCTTACTTTACATTTTTTTATAAACCGTAGAAAATTACTGAAAAATACCAAAGGTTAAAAGGATGTTATAATTAGGTGAAAATGTCATTTGATCATACTTTTCTTACCAACAAAACCAATGAAATCCACCAGTTATACTTATCTCAAGTAGCTGTAACTCACTCCTCTGCCATGCACAGTGTTGTCATCAATAATGTCATTTTAGATGTTGCAGTGATGGTAACAGTGATGTCATAAAACATGTCATGCATGATGGTAATATGTGACGAAATTAACAGGGCATCACTAGTGAACCAGTTATAATTACTTTAGCTTTTATTTCAGTTCCCGCTATGCAAGAGCAAAGGAATGTTCCCTGTCCTGGAGAGTGTTGGCAGGGAATGTTATTTGTATTCCCTCCCCAAACCCTCCTCGGGCAGGGAATATGTCATGTTTTGGGGATGGAGTCCCTGGGATACTGGCTCTCTCCAGACTCCAGGGTATGGGTCACAGAGATATCTTGTGGCTCCAAAAAGAGAGCTGCATATCTTTCCAGCCCATAAAAATAATATCTGCCCCGTGGGAGGGATGGGGTCTCTGGGAATGTTTAATAGCTTGGGGCTGCATGCCTTCCTCTGTGAGTGAAAATTCGTCAAATGGGGCCAAAGTTATTCTCTAACCAAAAAACACCCCTATTCTAAGGAAAAGCAGACCTATCAATCATCCAAATTTGTAGAGCGCTGCTGCATCACCCATGAGGGTTTTAAGGTGCTGAGAAAATGAGCTACCTGTTCTCATATAGGTTGAACATCCAAGTCTTGAGGTCCTTCCTGAGCCACTGGAGCGATGTTGAGGCTCTAAGGTGTAGGGGGAGGTTGTTCGATGTGGGAGAAGGAGCAGCCTCCACTGTTCATCCGCCGAATGTGACGGGTGGCTGCTCAGAGCAGGGATTGGAGCAGAGTTTCTTGGTTGGTTGGTGGAAGTTCATTTGATTGTTGAGGTACTCCAATCCTTCGTTTTGTAGTGCCATGTAAGGGTGGGTGAGCATCTTTTCGCTACTGGTCGCCAGTGGAGTTTCCTGAGGTGAGTGGTGATGTGAATCCGTCTAGGGAGGTCAGGTATGAGTCTGGCTGCAGTGTTCTGGATAATCTGGAGTTTCATCAATAGTTGGGCAGTTATTCCTACGTAGAGGCAGTTGCCATAGAATAGACTGCTTGTGACGAGAGCTTGTGTAACTATTCGACTGGTGTTGGGTGGGAGCCATCTGAAGACCTTCCTGAGCATTCAGAGGGTGTGGAAGCAAGTGGAGGAGACGGCGCTGACCTTCTTGGAAAGCTGGCTGTAGAGGATGATGGCGAGATTGTGGGAGTGTTCAGTGGGTTTGGGGGGCCCAGCTCAGGTTGCCATCATTCTTTGTTCCAGAGGGTGTTCTTGGTATTCCCCAAGATGAGTACTCTTGTCTTGTCAGGGTTGAGTTTTAGACAGTTGTTGTTCATCCATACGACCACGTCTTTCATGCATCTTTGGAACTTGTCCATGGTAGTCATTGGGTTGTTAGTCAGGGAGAGGATGAGTTTGGTGTCGTCGGCATAGGAGATGATGTTGAGTGTGTGGCTCTTGACGAATTTGCCAGGGGTGTCATGTAAACATTGAAGAGGGTTGAGCTGAGGTACACCACAGGAGCAAAGAGTAGGGCGGGAAGATGACTCTGCGTTCTTCCTGTTAGGTAGGATGTGATCCACCTGAGGGCTGCTCCTCGGGTTCCGATCTGGTGGAGTCTGTTTAACAGTGTGTGGTGGGATACAATGTTGAAGGCTGCTGAGAGGTCCAGGAGGATGAGAGCTGCTCTGTTTCTCCGTGGTCTAACATCATTCTGATGTTGTCCGTGGCTGCGATAAGGACTGCCTGTGCTGTAGTTAGCTCTGAAGCCTGATTGGGAGGGTTCCATAAGGTTGTGGTTATCCAGATGCTTGATGAGCTGTTGAAGGCTTTCTCAATGGTCTTGGCTGTGAAAGGGAGCAGGGAGACAGGACGGTAGGTCTTAGGTTCCCCTGGGTCTGCGGATGGCTTCTTTGGCAGTGGCTTCACGTCAGCATGTTTTCATTTTTGGGAGAAGTGGGCTGTGGTGATTAAGGAGTTGAGGACTTTGGTGAGTTAATTGCTGATGAGTTTATTGCTGAGGTTGAAAGTATGATGTCAAGGTTGTATGTTGGCAAGGGTATGCTGGGGCTCCGGAGAGAATCAATAGAATGAAGGATGCCGTTTCCTTCTCGAAGAGTTTGTTCCACGATTTATATATATATATATATATATATATATCTATACTCTATACTACTATTATAAAGAGAGAACAGAAACCTTTTGGCAAGGTAAACTCGGGAACCACAGCGCCAATCCACACACCCAATACATTGTTGTAATCCTCAGGGTGTGTAGATGGACATAGACTGCATAACATAAAAAAAAAACGTAAATTAAACAATTAAACTTTAAAAACAAAGTAGTCCCCTAAAAGTAGCGCCGGCCGTGACGTTGCGCTAGCCGCGACCTAGCAAAATCCGCAACGTGCATGATGACGACAGGCGGGGAGGAGCGGTGACGAGCAGCGAGGAGTGGCGGTGAAGTCCGGAGCGCGGGGAAGAGCGGCGGCTCAGGTAAGGCAAAGGCGGGAGGCGGGCGGGAGGCGGTCTGGGCAATGTCGGGGCAGGCGGGGGCCGGGGCGAGAGTGCACCCAAGCCTGAAATGTGCCCCCAGCCCCCTTCTGCCCCGGGCAACGCTGCCGCAATCCGGAAATGCTGCCCCCAGCCCCCTTCTGCCCCAGGCTACGCTGGGGCGGGCTGCTAGTATATATTAAAGTAAGAACGGCGTTCCTCAGCGAGCACTCAGGCACAAAACCACACCGCAGGCATCAGTCCAAATAAGCAGGGTTTATTCACGCCATAAGCCCTTACGTATCTCTGTGCTTTGGGATGTACCTTTATCAAAGTAGAGAGGAGGGGGTATTTGTTTATATACAGTGTAGGATAAATGCTTGGACATGTGCTACAATTTCTACAAACTTCTTTTAAAACAAATACATTCAGTAACGTTAGTGCGTTGTTTTTAATCATGCAGAAGTGCGCATTACTTTATCTGGTGAAGGCAGACTAAACCATGTAGCTCCGCCGCTGACCTGGTTTCATCCTGTCCCAATGTTCTGCACCCCTTGGGTTGGGTGTCACTGCGCGTCATCCCAGGGTTGTTTACACTCTGGGTTCTTAAAGGAGGCAAACTGGTCTTTTCTGCACTTAACACATCTCTGAGGTTGCTGCAGTAGGGCAGCTAAGTCGGACAATTGCCCCCCCCCCTCCTCCCCTGGGAGAATTGGTGGATTGTGTTTGTGTAGATCTCTTGGGTCTTGTTGATTCCGCTCAAGAGTTTATGGTTAAGTCGGTCTCAAAAGAGATGAACCTTCCCTCCCTCCCAGTGGCTCACTCTTTCCACAATACCTTTACTTTGTTGGCAGGCTTCACAAGCGATTGCCAGCTGAAGACAGAGGCAACGCTTCACAAAGTGGGATCAGGTATGCAGTCTGCATCTGATGCGCACAGGCACTCCCTTGCTTGACAGACTTGGCCAGTGATAGTACCACTCATGAGGCAACCATGCTTGGCTCACACGGTTTGCCAACTAGTGATTTGCTTTTTTTTTAACAGGTAAGCTCGCTGCAAATGTTCTTTTGTGGGTCACTTATCATTCCCCCTTTTCTCCGCTCTTACCAGGAGACTGGAGCCAGGGGGTGATGTAAATCCCAAGATTATATTTGCCCCTTCCTATGTCCAAGTGGTATTGTGCCCTGTCCCGCTTTTCTGTCCTATATACGCCTTCAGCTACAATCGCCCTGTATTTTTTTCTCTAGGATGATGTTAGTCTTTGTAAAGAATCTATTTAGTTCTAAACTATGGAAAACATAAACATGTTTATGTAAGAAGGCTTCATTTCACTACTTGTGGCAAGTTGGTGGTTTTGTTTTTCAGTTGCAGCAGTTAACAAAGTCTTCCCTTTCAGGAATAAGCTTTACATTAAGAATTGTGCCGTTCCCATCCTGCAATGGTTTGTAAATCTTCCGATATTTTGGTGTGGGTACCTTCGCTGGTCACTGTTACAGTTACTGTTAGCACATCACTGATATGCTTGTGTTCCTTGTAATAACATGCATCACTCTAGTATTGCCTTGCCCTGCTGCATTCCCTGTTAAATGTTCCTAGGCTCAGCACTGCCTGGCTTCACAATCACTGTCTCTGATGACCACTTGTTCTTGTCACTGGGATGGCATCAACATCCTCTACTTGCAGTGTCCATCTTTTGTTCAATATGCTTTGATTCATTTTCCACCTGCCAAATATTACCCGCTTATTTAAAGCTATTGTGTTGACATTGCCAGCCTGAGCCAGTATGCATTACAATGTCCTCTCTCATCATCTCTGTGTTCGAATGACAGATCACTGTTCTGACACCCAACATCATTCCATCCCGATTTACAGTTATATCACTAGTTGTTTTTCTTCTTTAACTGCTTGGCATCATTAGCCACCAACTAGCAAATATTAGCTGGGCTGACTTTTGGCACATCTGTTACTCTGTGGCCGCCCCAGGTTGTAGTTGCTGCTGGTTTGCAAGCTGCTGCTTTTCTGTATTGCCGTTATAGTATCTGATCAATAGTTTTTTTAATGGCTTTTGTGTTTAAACGCTACAATGTGCTGAGCAACTTTAGAAAAGCAAATCCTGTGTTTGAAAGTTTATTATTTGGCAGAATAGCCATAGTGTGTTTGGGGTATATTTTTAGAACATGTATACCATGGTCTATATCTGAAAGAAATACATAGTGATAGATTCCATACCTTAGAATTCCCCCCAGGTCAGACTGGATCCGGAAAGTTTTCGTCAGCAGTACCCCTGCGTGTCGGAAGGTGGCATTGTGCGGCTCCGCAGCCATCATTGGCGTTGTGGTCGCCAAGATGACGTTGCGGCAGCTACTTACATGCTACCCTCATACGCTGACTTCAGTTCTTTCTTTTTCTGCACTAGCAAGCGCAGGTCCGGAGAGAGTGGTACCCCCAGTCATTTTTTGACTGAGTTTTTTTAGGCTTTTTGTCTCTATTTTTTCGAGTCAATCGACTCCTGGTGTTGTAGGGATGCCCTGTTTCAAGTCTTGCGGGGACTGCCATCGGATGATGTCGGTAACGGACCCGCACCGCGTGTGTCTCTACTGCCTGGGGCGCGACCACGACCCCAAGTCGTGCCCCGACTGCCAGGCCATGGTGTCGAAGACATTGCGGGAGCGGTCCGGAAGTTGCTTGAGGTCCGGCATTTGGCTCCGCGCCGCTCAATGTCCCGGTCCCGTGGGAAGTCGAGGGTCTGGTGGTGGAGCCATCACCATCGTTCTTCAGGATCGAAGTCTTCGCACTCGGGGTCAGGTAAGACGAAGCACAAGAGGTTGAAGAAGCGTCATCGCTGGATGACTTCCCCTCGGCCAGCGCGCAACGCAGCTGAGGGTGCGGGTGGTGCCTCCTCCACTTCTCCCCGGCTGAGCCTATGGTGTCGCCGTCGGCCTACCTGCCCTTCCCAGGTCCGTCGGCGACTCTGCCCCAGCTGCAGGAATTTCTGACAGCCATGGCCCTCCTCTTTGGGCCATCGGGCCCCGCCGGTGTACCTACGGGCCCCGTGGGCCCGACTGGGGACCCTCGCCCTTCACTGTCGGCAGCTCCGACACCGCTGTCGGCTATGGCCCCGGCACCGCAGGGCCCCCAGGACCCAGGCCTGGATCCCAGTCAACGCCGTTTGACCTCATTATACCTCCACCGACCCCAATGGTACCACCTCCGACATTGTCCGTGGCACCGGACGATGTCGCCCCCGGTATCAGCCCGACATGGACACGGAGCCGGAACGGCGCCGCTCGACTCCGATTCCGAAGCCAATGGGGCCTTTCTACCCCTATGTCCAGCCTCCTTATTTTCGGCATGTACATCAACCTTCGGAGGAAGGGGAGGACTGTGAGGGGTCTGAGGATCCTCTGACAGCTTAGTGTGAGTATGACCCGGACTGGGCAGAGGAACTGAGGGATGCCCTCCCCTGACCTTGGCATGCTCACTCCTCCTGCCGTGGCTACGAAGGAGGGTGCAAGTTATGCAGTGGTGTTGCGTAGCGCAGCTGAGGCCCTCAACCTCCTACTCCCTACAGTGGCCATCAGGACTAACCTTCTGACAGAAGTGGTTCAGCCGGCGGATACCTCTGTGGAGCCACTGCTGCCTTTTAATGAGGCACTTTATGACGTTCTTTCGGGCACCTGGTCCAGGCCCAACACAGGGGCTCCTATGGCTAGGAACGTGGCCCGACGCCATCGCCTGGCCCCGGGCAACCCTATTTTCCTGTCTCAACACCCCACCCCTGAGAGCTTGGTTGTCCAAGCTTGGATGTCCCAGAGCACATTCACTACCACACTCCCAGACAGGGAATCCAAGAGACTGGAACAATTTGGGAAGAAGATTTTGTCTTCCGCCATTTTATACTGTGTGTTATGTAAGTTTAAAAGAGTAAATTATATAGTTGCGGTGCTTTCTAACAGATTGAGACCTATTAGTACTAAACATACACACGCTACTATTCTCCACTGCTCCAACCAGGATTCAATTCTGTATCTTTCTGATTAAAAATACAGAGATCTGCAGTGCATCCCTAAATACAGTGATGTTATAGTTAGCTTATAGAATAAAAAAATAGAAATTCACTGAAAAAAACAAAGGTTACAGGGACGTCATCTTAAATTACATCACTGATGACATGACCCATGTAGGAGAGTGGGGTCTGCAATCCTATGGTCACCCCAGATTTTTGCTTTTTGCTTCACTGGTTTACGACTTTCCCTGGCTGTGGGCCTGCTAATCAGACCCACAGCCTAGCTGTTCTCTCTCTAAATTGACATCCATGTACTTTAGGTGCATTTACCAATTGGTACTGGGCCACCTTGTCAGTCCCTGTACAGTGTACCTTAGGGACCCTGGGCATAGGTGTACCCAGGGCCTACCAGGGGCTGAAGCATGTATTATGCCACCCCTGGCTGGCCATCTAAACAGACACAACTGGCTGGTAAGACAGCTGGGACAAGGTGGTGTAATCACCCTTTGGCGTAGATATAGTTACCTATATCTAACCCCAAAATGGACACATATATTCCTATCAGTCACTCCTATGGCAGGCCTTATCAATCCTGAAGGCAGAGTGCTTGGAATTATGCGAAATGGTGCTCTAGCATGAGGTGAGCCTGTCTGCAGCTTGCGGAACCAAGTCCTTATAGCTGTTCCATGATAACGATATACCATATACACTTTAGTGCATTATAATCCACGCGGTTGAATGCTAACTCTGGTATAACATTATCAAAACATGTCGAGTAAGGTGTCATACGAATTGGAATACTACCCCCTTGCCAATTCTGGCGACGGGGGTAGCATTCCACCCTTCTAGAGGGACACGGCATGTATGTAACTGTGAACCCCGGTTAAAGTTAACTCGAGCCTCAGCATCACAAAATGGATGCTGCCACCACAGACACAAGTGTGACCTCCTGCTGCTGGGAGTCCTTCCAGCGAGGGAGGACTGGACAAAGGGTTTCCTGCCTTGGGAGGTGCTAGCACCACCCCGACAGGATTTTGTGTATTGAGGTAGGGAGGCCTGAAAGGAATGAGACATGCCTGGGGCACACAAGGTGCCCTGCGCATACACCGGTTCAAACCAGTTGCTGGGGCACTTCAGCCACAGTTCTCGCGCAAAACCGGACAAAGGATAGGGGGTGTAACCACCCCCCTTCCTGGTTCCACCCATAGGAGGGACCTAGTCGTAGTACAGCCCCCTTTAGCAGGATAAAGGTAGGAGCTGGTCCCATTCCAAATTAGATTTATCCTGACAACTTTACAAGAAGAAACTCTGGACTTCGACGTTCTGCTCCAGAGAAGACTGAAGAATCTCCCTTGTGGGCATGGAGTGTCCACCCTGCAACTGCAGGCACCATCAAGCGTCCTAGCGGTCCACTTTGTCATCCTTCCTGCCGGATCCAGACTTCAGAGCCCGACGAGACCCGGACTCCCAGACCTCTCCGACCTCTACCTACATCTGCAGCACAGCTGAGACCCGTGGGTGCGACGAGACACGTGGGACCGGCCTTCTTGAAGAGACTGCACTTCGCTTCCAGCACGACTTCAGAGGCATCCTCGAGAAAGTGCTTTGGGGATTGAGAAGCCCCAGCCACGAGCAGCTCCTGCACCGAAGATCAGCTCTCCAGCTTCCACGAGATCTGCGTGGGGCCCTTCTGCTTGTTTGCTGCTCGACGCGTTGTCTGGTCACTTGCAGGCTGGCAAGTGGCCTCCTAGACGACGAACCTTGAAATCCTCACTGCTGGTCTGGTTTCTCCAGACTGGCCCTTGCTCCCTTCCAAGAGAGGAGCACCCTGGACCCTCCTGGTCCACTCCAGACGCTGTTTCCACTCACCGCGTGGGTTGCCTTTGCCAAGGCCTGTTGACTTCAAATCCGACACCGCCGACAGCGAGAGCCTGCGTTGGACAGCTCGTGGCTCCATCCTGGTCATCGAAGACACCTCCTGGTCCACGTGGCTGCAGAAAAAAGCGTCCACTCTTCACCTGATCGCGACAACAGCATCTGGTTCCTTCCTGGTTCCACACCGGTCACTGGCTAGTGACTTTGAACACTGTCCCCTCTGCTTTCAGGTCCTCTTCTTCCTCGATCCACCCGTGGATCGCACCAGACATCTTCCTCCTGGTGCCTGCAGCATCTTTTCTTCCAGGCTCCATTGACTTCAACGCGAGAACCCAACACACTTTGACACCTATGCACCCGCAGCCGTGGGTGAGGTAACGAGAGCATTTCGGTGCTCAAGGGTAGTTTAACTGTCCTAGTGTCCAGTTCCACAGTTGTTTTAGTCCTAACTAGTCAGGATTGTCCGTACTCACCTTTAACTTGAACTGTACTGTCCATAGACGTTGTTACGCATCTCGCGTGTGAGTTCACACTCTGCACACGCGTCCCGTGGGCCTCCTATTACTTACCTGAGGTTAGGATAGTGTAGTCCCAGCGAACCTACAGCTTCTGGACAGCTCCATTCCTTCTATCGATTTCCTTATACCATTTACTTAGTATATGGTTTGTCGTGCCCCTAGGGCACCATTGTAATTTTGTGCAACTTATCGTATTTTTCCTAAGAGATTGTCATGTGCTTAGCCCTCTGATCTCATAAAGAGTTCAGAGGTGTTTGTTATTAATAAATATACTGTATAACAACCTGTGTGGTGTCCTTTCATCTGGTATTCAAGGGGTTATCTGTGGTAAAACAGCTGGCTTCACATGCCAAAAGAGTTTAGCCTAAGACTGCTTTGTCCATGCTACCATTAGGATAGCTGGTCTATAAGGTTGACTTACAACCAATCACCATAAGGGTTGTTTGGACTGATACGAGGTGATCACTAGAACTAGTGAGCATCATATATCAGGCCAACTTCTCACAACCCACACAACCAGTCACTTACCCATTCAAAGACCCATTCAACCACACTCACACAGCTACTCACTCACCCCTACAGCTACTAACACACCCACTCAATTACCCATACAACCACGCACTCACCCATACAGCCACTCACACATCCACACAACCACTTACCCATTCAGACATCCATACAACCACTTGCACACTCACTCATTTTCCCATACATACACTCACAGATATTTGCTCTCCATTACAGCCATTCCCACACTACTCACTTACTTATACTCACACTCAGCTATGCAGCCACTCACACACCAACTCATACAACCAGCTCCTTACCCGTACAGCCACTCACACACCCACTCACTCATCTATACTGCCACTCACACATCCACTGACTTACCAATATAGCCATTAACACATCCTCTCACCTATACAGCCACTCACACACCCACTCCGCCACTGACTCACCCATATAGCCACTCACACCCCCATACAGCCAATGAGACATCCACAAATACATGGATACACACAGGCACACAGCCACTTACATAGCATGTGTTAAAAAATGGAAATTAGTAGTACACAAAGTATACTAACTTAACTTTTGTGATACCTTAGTATGTATGTTTAATATTCAGAAACTTTTAGAAAAGACTCCCAAACACTGGTTGATGACATCAGTGATGTCATTTGAGATGTCACTGACCATGTCATGAGTGATGTAATATGTGAGGTCCTGAGCAGTGCAGTGTGGGCCGTAGGTTATAGTTAGCTCAAGTAACTATAACTGCTGAATTTCTATGGTTTTGTACTCTTGAAATCTGAGCCTAACTATAAAGTCCCTGCAACCTTTGTTTTGTTCAGTGAATTTCTAAGGTTTTTTAATGTTATTTCCTATCTAAAACGTCCCTTTAACCTTTGTGTTTTTTAGAGAACCTATCTTTCTATGTATCTATGTATCTATCTATGTATCTATCTATGTATCTATCTATCTATCTATCTATCTATCTATCTATCTATCTAACTATCTATCACCAGCAGTGACTGTCATGTCAGTACATTTTTACAGAGATTATAAGATCCTGGGTCCAGGGAGGAAAGAGGGTGCATTTGGCTTTGATGAGGATTCCCATAGAAGCAAACTAGGATTACAGGTAACACGTGTTTCCTTCTCTTCCAGAGGATCCTCTTCAGTAGTCATAAGCACTGAATTGAAATAGCAAACTCATTCCAAAAGATTCCTTGAAGAGGCTTGGCTCACTTAGGCATCTGCTCTTGAGTCCCAAGCCAAACAATAATGTTGTGCTTATGACTTGGATGAATGAAATGAAAGTAGCATTTGTAAAGTGCATGGTCACCCGTACGCATCCCAGCGCTAAGGGCAGCCAACTTGACACTTAGGCGGACTTCAAAGAAAAAGGTAGGTTTTTACTTTCTTTCGAAAGATCAGATAGTCAGCCTCTAAACGTATGTGAAGAGGGAGAAGGTTTCATAGCTTTGCCACATTATACGAGAAGAGTCGGCCACCGCTTTGGACTCTTCTAATATTCGGGACTATGAGTAGTTGCTTATTTTCAGATCTCAGAGCTCTATTTGAGTGCTAGAGCTGGATGAGAGAACGCATCAAAGAAGAAGGTTTACCAGAAAGTGCTTTATGAGCGATGCATAAGGCCTTAAACTTAACTCGTTCTTTAATAGGGAGCCAGTGAACCGGCGTGAGAAGGTTTGGCCAACATAACGCCTGGGAATGTTCAACAACAGGCGGGCTGTGCAGTTCTGCACAGTCTGCAAGCTTCTAAACGTGGGAGGTGGAACTCCAAGGTATAGGGCATTGGAGTAATCCAGCCGCAACAGAATTAGTGCTTGAACCAGCAGACTATTAGCAACAAAAGGTAATAGAGGGATGATCTTTTTGATCAGCCTCAACATTCCATAGCAGCTAGCCGCAACCTTTCAAGCTTGTTCTTTAAGGTCTAGGTTTCGGTCCAACCACACACCCAGGCTCATATTGTGATCTTTGTGGTTGGGGGCTGGACCCAGACAACTGGGCCTGAGATGATCTATATTAAGGGGGGTTGACTTGCCCCGTAACATAAGCTCAGGCTTGGCCCCATTGAGCTTTAAAAATGATTCATCCATCCATTTAGAGACAGCTCCAAGACATGAGGCTAGGCAAGATGAGAAGCTGTCTTGCTGGTTGATGGAAACCACCAGCTGGGTGTCGTCTGCATAAGTGACTATTTGTACCCCAAATGGCAATATTATTTCGGCCAAAGGGCCTAAATAAATATTGAATAGGGTGGGGCCTAGGGAGGATCCCTGAGGTACCCCACAGTTTAAGGGTATCAGCTTTGACATTGTATCATCTTCCAAGACTGCGAAAGATCTGCCTTCAAGGAAGGACCGTAGTCATTTTAATACAGTTCCTGTCACTCCCACATTCCTAAGACGTTGAATCAGTAGTTGGTGGTTCACAGTGTCGAAGGCTGCGCTGAGAACTAAGAGAATAAGGGCAGCGCAGCCTCCACCTTCGAGTATTCTTCTAGATTCCTCCATTACACTCAGGAGAGCAGTTTCGTACCCTGCTGTGCTCTAAATTCTGTCTGAGTAGGGTGGAGACAGTTATTGTTTTCCAAGAAAGAGGAGACGATGGTGTTCACACACCTCTCAGCTATTTTACGTACTCCAGGTAACAGGGATATCGGGCAATCATTCGCCAACTCCTCAGGATCCAAGTTGGGTTTCTTTAGGAGAGCTTTAACCATTGTTTGCTTCCATGCAGAGGGTACAATTCCTGTCTGCAGAGACGCATTAATTAAATGCAGTATCACTGGGGACATCGAATTAATGACCTTTTTTAAAATGGGGGGAGGGACAGGATCTAAAAGGGAGCCAGATTTTAAACGGCCGAGGATCCCCTGGAAGGATGTCATATTCAGAAGGGGTAATTCTTCCAGTGAACTTGGTTGGATTATAGTTGTGGTAGCAGACAAAAGAACCATTTGAGTGACCTTAGCCTGAGGAAAAGACCCATAGATCAATTGTATTTTATTTGAGAAAAATTCTGCTAATTGGTTGCTTCGGAGTTGAATATCCTTCGAAGTATTAGGGGGGGTGTATGGGGTAGCAAGATTTTTTGCAATCCGATAAATTTCACGGGGGAGTTTGCAGCAGATGTAATTCTATCTTGATAATAAAGAGTTTGGGTGTCCTTTATTTCGGCTTTATAGAGTTTTATTGCTGCTCTATATTCAGTTTTTTTGGAGACCAGGTAATCCTTTCTCCAGCTCCTTCCTAATCTCTTACAAGATTGTTTGAGCTCCTGGAGTTTAGGGGAGTACCAGGCATTTTTATTAATTCCAACTTTTATATAAATAATTTTTTTAGGAAGGACAGAGTTGAGAGATGACTCAAGCCAATTGTTAAGATTATCATTTGCTGTAACAGGATCCGGGTCCAATAGGGGCATACTATCTTCAAGCGTAGTCACCCAGGATTTTAGAGAAAGTTTGGACCAGGACCGGGTACGTTTCTTAGTCTTTACCACCGGCGTAGTGATATCCTGTAAGACCCAGGAGAAAGGGATAAGCAGATGGTGGGTCCAAAGTTTTAGAATGGGGTCCCTAACTAGGAGATTCTGGATATTAGAAAATATAAGGTCCAATAAATGTCCTTTGGAGTGGGTGGAGCCATTCACTTTTTGGTTCAGTTGCAACGTCCCCAGTCCGTCAACCAAGTCTAAAGTGGATGAGGGTTGTGTCACATCAAAATGTAAGTTAAAATCTCCCAATAGTGTGAAATTGGAGAAGGGGCCGGCCAAGTTAGCAACAATGTCTGGGAGCTCCTGACCGAAGAGGCCTGGTGGACGATCAACTAAAATCCCTGAAAATGTGCTTACAGGGGAAACATTGATTGTAAAAAAACATGCGTTCACAGTCAGGTAGGAGATCATGAGTGATGCGACATTTAAAATCAATTTTATAAATGATAGCAAGGCCCCCTCCACGTCCCGACCTCCGGTCCAACCTCTGAATACCATAACCAGGTGGGAGCGCCTGAACAATGTAGGAGTCAGCATCCTTGTTCAACCAAGTCTCAGTTAAAAATAACACATCCGGATTTTCGGTTTCAAAAAGGAGGTGAATTTCCAAAGCGTGCTTAGGGAGAGAGCTACAGTTGAGCAGAAGCATATTAATACCCTTCTTGCTAGAAGGAAATGGAACTTCACAGACAGGGAGGTATTTAAAAGAACATCCAGAACATTGAATAGTAGGGCTATTCGGAAGCATAGAGTGAGCACACTTGCCTCTAGGCATCGTCCTGTAATGTTTGAGCATTTCGGCATTATAGACATTCTTGTCGGTAATTAATTTGACAAGGGTTATGACATTTGGCCCCTGCCGGCCGCGGACGTGCGCAGACGGGCTTGCATTAGGCTCGCCCACTGCACGGTCGTGCTATCGGCTCCTTATGTGGCCGAGGCCAGGATTCCCCTGGAATAAAACTAGGATAACAGGGTTAGAAATTTCTTCTCTGCCACCAGTCTTGCTCCTGAGAATGTGAGACAATGAAAAATACCCAGGAGGTGTGAAGAACCCACGAAAACCATTGTTGGTTTTACTGAAGTAACTTCAATTTGATAGAAACATTGTTTTGTCAGTGGTAACACCCACATTTTCTGAAAGCGGACAGACATTCTTTTCTGTATTTACAGGTTATTAAATGAGGCAACTGGATCACTCCTGGATGATGTGGTGCTGGTGAACACCCTTCAGACCTCCAAGGTCACAGCAAATGAAGTCGTGGAGCAGCTGCAAACCAGCGAGCAGACCGAGATCAAGATTGACACTGCAAGAGAGGTAAGCTACTCAATAGCATTATTCAATGGAAGATGTAGGGTGTGGTGGCTTAGTGGACTAATGCGTCCGCTGTAGAGGCATGTGTTAGATCTCATAGTCACAGGTTCAAATCCCGCCAGGTCCACTCAGCCTTTCATCCTTCTGAGGTTGATAAAATGAGTACTATTGAATTGGGTGAAAATAAACATCTGTTATTCAGCACTAAGATGCCGACGGGTGAGCGTGCGCTTTACAAATACACATGTTATGGTATATCCGCTTAGGGGTCTGTCATGAGCGCCTTTACAATAATATGCTATGACATCTTTATTTAGGGTAAGGGCTCACTCATATAGTGCTGTTAGGATGGACACTGATCAAGTGATCTGTTATCCATATCTAAGACTGTGAACTCATGTATTGCATAGCAGCCAAGATAAACACCATTTGAGTAAATTTGTGGTTTACAACTGCCTTTCAGTGTCAGGAAGGGCCACAGTAAACAGCTGAGTAACACATGATCATTCTACTTGTACCCAGAGGACCATTTATTCCACTACCAGACTTTGCAATGATTGTTTCTCTTAAGAGTTAAGAGCTAATAGATGGCACCCATTTTCCTTCACCATCCCATGGAACGGAATTCTTCATTGTGGATGAGCTAATGACCCTATCTAGTGTTCGTGTTCTACATAAGCTATCTTAGTAGTAGCAGGGTGATCTGAAAGAGACTGTTAGTTATAGACTCCTTACCTTAGAATTACCTCCAGGTGTCAGACTGGATCCGGCAAATTTATTCTCAGCAGTACCCCTGCGCTTCGGTAGGTGGCATCGGTCGACTCTGCGTCCATTGTTGGTGTTATGGTCGCTGGAATGACGTTGCGTTGTCCACTGAGACGCTGTCCCTGTGGGCTGACGTCAGATCTTTCTTTTTCCACGTCCGCCTTGTGTAGATCCGGAGAGGGCTACCTCCTTAGTAATTTTTTTACTACGTTTTTTCTTGACTTTTGTTAAATTCTTTTTTGAGTCTTCCAACTCCTGGTATACTAGGGATGTCCCATCGACGGACGGGGTTTAAGCGAGGACTGTAGCCGCCTAATGTCAGTTACAGATCCCCACCTTGTTTGCCTTTGGTGCTTGGAGCGCTACCACAACCTGAAGTTGTGCTCCGACTGCCAAGCAATGAATCTGAACTCTTTACAGGAGCGGTCCCGAAAGTTGTTGGAGGCCCGACAGTCTGCTCCGCATCGTTTGAGGTCCCGGTCGAGAGGAAGGTCTCGGGACCAGTCACAGAGCCATCACCATTATCCAGTATTATGGGTCTTTCATAGATTCACATGCCTGAATCATTCCCCGTCGTCGAGACGGGAGTCTCCGGTATATAGAAAAGTAATGTCCTATAGACATATATAGAGAAAAGTAGGCCTAAGGGCCTCACCTTAGTAGCCTATCTATGTCCTTTTGTAAAAAGGACCAAACTCTAGAAGAGAGCCAATCAGCTAACACCTCCCTCTAGAACCTTCCTGTCAGGAGCCTCAGTCCCTCAGATTTTCTACCACACGTTGTGCTAAGGGAGTCTCCACCTGAGTTCCCCTCAGGTTTCTTTCTTCAATCTTATCTCTTCACAATTTTGGATTACTTTAACCCCTTCAGTGCTAATGACAAGGGTAACTCGTCATGGAGTTTCCATTGATTTCAATGGAAAGTCAATGGACCTACTCGCACACCCCTTAGCAGCCAAGTGGTTAATGAACAAGTAGATATGGCTGATTCTCAGAAGAAAGGTCTCTTCAGAGCATGTAGTTCTTGTGGTAAAAAGAGGTTACATGTTGAAGACCAGCATAAGACCTGCTTATATTGCCTGTATCCAGACCATTCACCAAAGGATTGCAAAATTTGTAGAACATTTTATACAAAAACGCTTAAAGACAGAGAAGGACGTCTTTTACTCTGGCTTAACAGGCTCAAGGACAGAGACACTTTGGAATCTTCAGAAGAAGGTGAGAATTCTTTAGTTTCCTCTAAGCTGTCTTTAAAAAGGTCAGGGTGGCTTCCCCTAGCCCTCCAGACGCTCCTCCAAAGAAGGCTACAAAAAAAAGTCTTCAGAGGCCCAGTCATCAGTGTCTGTTCATACCTTCAAAAAGCCTGCGCTGTCGTCGACGACGACCTCGTCGGCGCCATCATCGGTGCAAAAGAAGGCTATGTCTCCCATCTACGTCTCAACGTCGACAGTATCGATGACGACGGCATCATCAAAGTTCACTCCATCGACGACGACTACACCATCATCGACGGCGGGTAAGCCCTTGTCGTCGATTATTATTATTAAAAAATCGTCGGCGGCGCCTAAGATCTCATCGACGACATTAGTGACGACGTCCGGGTCGACGTCGAAGCCAGCACCGTCGACGTCTCTATCGTCGGCGAGAACATCATCGTCGACGAGTGTGCCATCGACGAAGGCATCGATGACGAAGAAGGCACCGTCGACAGTGACATCGTCGGCAAAGGCATTGCCGAGGAAAGCGACGACGACGAAGGACATACCGTCGGCAGCCACTCCGCCGACGAACGTGTCGTCGACGACGATTCCCCCGTCGACGAGAAAGTTCCAAGAGCTACAATCTATGGACAATATGTCGTCCACGATCCTGCCGTTGACGAGCCCTTCATTGACGACTGAAGCTGAGTCACAATCCGCTTCTCTAAGGGTAAAGATCTCAAAAACGGCTGTCACACCGGAATTAACGTCCCCAAGCCGAGTGCAAGGTTTACCTCCAGCTTGTCTCCTGCAAGATGAGGAGTCGGATGAGGAGGATATAATGCAGGCTCACTGCCCATCTGATCTGGTAGTCAAATGCCAGAGTTCGGACGCGGAAATTGCCCAGGAGCATACTGTTCAGGCGCAGGTTTAGACGCAGGTTACGCCCATGGTCTGTCTACCAGCATCTATAGTGTCTGATTTGAGATTTCTAATACATGACTATAAACAAAGGTTCCCAGAGTCATCAGCTCATCCAGCAGCGGGGACTGTTCCGTCTCCACGGCCTAGACCACCATCCTTGGTGCTCCAACGGGAAAGGGAACCATTGCCAGATCCTCAATCATCTGACGATGAGGCAGAAGAGCAAGAAGAGGGTGAGGTCCAGGATGACCAATCTAATCATGAGGACTATGATGATTACATCATTTCCTCACCAGCATCCCCTGAGCCAGCTACTTCAGACTCTCCTCCTGTCGACATAGGGGGTTTCCACAATCTGGTGGAGAGGGCGGCAAAAAGGTTCCACATGACAATGGAGTCTCAGGAAAAAGACTGTTTCCTATATGACTTTAAAGAGCCGCTTAAGAAAACAACAAGATCAATTCCGATAATCGATCATATATGGGATCAGGGTTTGCAGTTGATGCAGACTCCAGCCTCAGTCTCGGCGGTTGTTCCAAGGCTGGACAAAAAATACAAGGCCCCAACATCTGCACCAACCTGCCTTACAGGACACCCCAAACCGGACTCTGTGGTGACACAGGCGGCGCAGAAAAATTCAAAGAATCCTTCCTCTCCGTTGACAGCTCCACCAGACAAGGAGGGCAGGAAACTGGACAATATAGGAAAGCGTTTTTCCTCCATGTCTACAATGACAGTGAAAGTGGCAAATACTATTGCGCTCTTAGGAAGGTATAATAGGCAGTTGTGGGCAGATATTGCTCCGTATTTATCTGAACTGCCAGACGCCACAAGAGAGGAACTTCAATCTCTTCTTCTGGAGGGTCAAACATCGGCATCTGAATTGATTGACTGTGCTATGGATGTAGCAATGACTGAATTCAGACAGCTGGCAGGGGCAGCGGTATTGCGAAGGCAGGGATGGCTCAAGGCTACCTCATTTCAACAGGAGGTGCAATCGAAAGTCTTAGACATGCCATATGATGGACAACACCTGTTTGGAGCCAAAATCGATGAAGCACTTCATGCAATAAAAAAGGACACGGACACGGCAAGAGTGCTAGGCACGCTACAATTTAAAAACCAGTCCTTTCGAGGGAACATGAGCAGAGGACAATCCTTTTACAGTTGTAATTTTCACAACAGATCCTCGTATTCTTACAACCAGGGTAAATCCCAATACCAGCAACGTCAACAACAACAAGGGCGGCAGTCCTCTTATGGGAAGTCCAACTTTAGAGGCAAAAACCAATGGAAGAACACTGGCGGACGCCAATGACCTATTCCTACAGCCAGTCCATCCCTCATCTCCTTCTTTGAAAATTGGAGGAAAACTGACCCATTTCCTCAACAATTGGAGAAGAATTACAACGGATTGGTGGGTCCTTCAATTGATTCAATTTGGCCATTCCTTAGAATTCGAAAATATCCCTCCAAAAACTCCTCCTCGCCCAATGCGACACAAAACTTACGACTACTTCTTCAAGAAATCTCAATTATGCTCAAGAAAGGAGCAATAGAGAGAGTACAGTCGGCTCACCAGGGGAGAGGATTTTACTCCCGCTTCTTCTTGAGTCAAAAGAAGGAGATGAAATGGAGGCCCATTCTAGACCTCAGGGCACTGAATGCATTCTTAAAGAGGCAGTCGTTCCGCATGGTCACGATTCAGGAGATCTTGGGTCTTCTAGAGGAGGGGGATTTCATGACTTCTTTGGACCTACAAGACGCATACTTTCACGTCCCAATCCACAAAGCTCACAGAAAATTCCTGAGATTTGCAGTGGCGGGCCAACATTTTCAATTTCGTGTCCTCCCTTTTGGCCTCAAGTCTGCGCCCCGTACCAAGTGTCTTTCCCCGGTGGCAGCATTCCTCAGGCAGCATGGCCCCCAAGTCTTCCCATATTTAGACGACTGGCTGGTGAAGGCGCCATCCTTGGCAGGCGCAACCAAATCTTCCAACGCCTGTCTGAATCTCTTCAAACACTTGGGTCTTACATTCAACCAAGAAAAATCTACTTTGCATCCCTCTCGGGTCATCACGTTTCTCGGAGCGACACTGAATACAAAAGAGGCAAAAGCATTCCCCTCTCAGGAGAGGAAACGCAAGCTTGTCTCTCTGGCCGCATCAGTGGCTTCAAAGAACACTTTGCCAGTCCGTACCTTCAAATCCCTCTTGGGAATGATGTCCTCGTGCATCCTGCTCGTACCGCACTGTCGTCTTCTAATGCGTCCGCTTCAGGAGGCTTTGTCCAGACAGTGGACGCAAAGCACAGGATCGTTCGAAGACCGCATAACGATAACAATGCAAATCACCAAGGCATTGCAGTGGTGGAGGTCCATCAAGAACCTCTCGCGGGGATTGCCGTTCCTGCTTCCACCAGCTCCTCACGTCATTACAACAGACGCCTCCCTGGAGGGTTGGGGAGCAGTCCTACAGGAATTAAGGATCAGTGGCAGATGGTCAGAGCCGGAAAAGCAGCTCCACATCAACCTGCTGGAGCTGAGGGCCGTTTTCCTGGCCTTGCAGTCCTTCTTGCTAAGGATCAAGAACTCCCTAGTGCTCGTCAGGACCGACAACACTACGACGATGCACTACCTGAACAAACAGGGAAGGACGCGTTCGCTAACACTCTCTCGCGAATCGCAAAAGATCTGGAATTGGCTCATTCTCCACAACTTTTAGTTGAAAGCGGAGTACGTCCCAGGCAAGGACAATGTCATCGCAGACGCGCTGAGCAGGCAGAGGACTCTGTCGCGCGAATGGGAGCTGGACCAGACGTCCATCGCTTGAATCTTTTCCAAGTGGGGATCGCCGCAAATCGATCTATTTGCGACCAGGGAGAACGCCAAATGCCAAAACTTCGCAAGTTGGCATCCCCAGTCAGGGTCTCTCGGGAATTCATTTTTCATCGCATGGCGCAACGTCTTTGCGTACGCATTTCCGCCATTTCCAATGCTTCCCAGAGTCCTCAGAAAGATGAAAGTGGAGCCTTGCACTTTAATTCTGATAGCCCCATTCTGGCCAGGCAGCATTGGTTCACAGAACTGCATCGCCTATTGCTGAAGCCGCCGATCCATGTACGTCAACATCCATCTCTGCTCACGATGAGCAACAAGCAGGTTCAACATCCCGATTTGAAGTCTCTCAGGTTATCGGCCTGGCTCCTGAGTACAGAGAATTTAGCAGTCTAAACATTCTGCAGGATTGTAAGGATATTCTGGCCAAAGCAAGAGCGGACAGCACTAACAAGACGCATTCCCTGAAGTGGAAACGCATTTGCATCTGGTGTGCGGACAGGGGTCTACATCCTTTTTCCACCTCTCCAGAACAAATTTTACCCTACCTGCTACATCTGGCGCAGTCTCCATAAAGGTACACCTGGCGGCGATATCAAGATTTAAAAGATCCTCGAAAGGGCCCTCTCTCTGATCTAGTAGACTAATAAAACAATTCCTTAAAGGTCTGTATAGATCTTTTCCTCAAGTACGGATGGTCCCTCCAACATGGCATCTCAATGTGGTTCTTAACCAACTGATGAAACACCCTTTTGAACCCATTCACAGGGCAGACATAAAGTACATCTCGTGGAAAACGTCTCTCCTCCTGGCACTTACATCAGTTAGGAGGGTCAGTGAAATGCAGGCTTTTTTCCATCCAAGATCCCTTCCTGCAGTTTAAGGACGACAGGGTGATTTTAAGAACCAATCCTAGGTTTATTCCTAAGGTCTCGTCGGACTTCCACTTAAATGAGCCTGTGATTCTCAGAACATTCTTTCCAAATCCCAGCACCGCAGCTGAGAGATCGCTGCATTCATTGGACCTTAAATGATGTCTAAAGTTTTATATTGATAAGACCAAGAATTTCAGAAAGTCTAATCAACTCTTCATAGCCTTTAGTAGACCTAGGAAGGGTCTACCGCTTACCAAACAAAGCATCTCCAGATGGATCTCTTCGGCGATTGCTTTTTGTCACGACAGAGCCGGACAGCCGTTACACTCTATAATCAGGGCTCACTCTACAAGAGCCATATCTACATCTATGGCACTATTTGCAGGAGTGCCAGTTATCGACATCTGCAGGGCGGCAACATGGAAGTCGCCGCATACCTTCACCAGGCACTACTGCCTTGATACAGAGCTGATGAAGGATGCAGCAGTGGGACAGGCAGTGCTACGCCATCTATTCCAGTAAGGTGAGCCTTCCTCCATACCTCTATCCTTTTCTGGTGTGCAAATTTCTTTGCTAATGCTTATTGTTGATGTCTATTGATGGTTCATAGTCGCATGATATGTATTATCTAAGGACTTGTATATACTGTTCCATCAGAAATGTGCAAAATATATTGCTTGCTACTCTGATTCAGGCATGTGAATCTATGAAAGACACCCATAATACTGGAAAAGAAATGCGTTACTTACCTGTAACTGCAGTTATCCAGTATTGGTGTCTTTCATAGATTCACATGCAACCCTCCCGCCTTCCCTGGAAGGACTCACCTCTTTCTCTCTCTCTCTACCAATGTCACGCCTACTTAGCTTAGTGCGTACGAAAATCTGAGGGACTGAGGCTCCTGACAGGAAGGTTCTAGAGGGAGGTCTTAGCTGATTGGCTCTCTTCTAGAGTTTGGTCCTTTTTACAAAAGGACATAGATAGGCTACTAAGGTGAGGCCCTTAGGCCTACTTTTCTCTATATATGTCTATAGGACATTACTTTTCTATATACTGGTTATATATGATTCAGGCATGTGAATCTATGAAAGACACCAATACTGGATAACTGCAGTTACAGGTAAGTAACGCATTTCTTATTCATCTTCTAAGTCTTCGAGGTCTTTGGGTAAGTCGAAGCACAAGAAGAAGGCGATGAAGCTGCTACTCTCTTCACCTTCTCCCCATCCGTCGGACGTCGTGACTCGGGCCCCGGAACGTCGCCGCTCTCCTGCTCTGTCTTTGAGGCTACTCCAAGGACGGCTCCGAGCTTCCCTCCTTTTCCCGGGGTTGGCACATCCCCTGCCCACCTTAGAGTTTTTTTCGAAGCGCTTCACAGCATCTTTGGGCATCCCTACTCTGCCGGCGCGCCTTCGGGCCCCGCGGACTCCGCTGGGGGCCCTAGGATTTTAATGCCGGCCCCTTAGGATCCAGGCCTGGATCCGGCTCGATGCTGGTCTACCTCACAGTATCTTCCCCAGCGCCGGTCCTGACCCTGACCGGTGCTGACCACGTCACCCCCGACTTGGACCCGTCGCCGGACCGATTTTGTAACCGGTGTCGGAGAGCTTGTGGGTGCCACTGTACATCCCTGGTTTCCTTTAAGGTCTGAGTGGCGACCAGAGGAGGGTGAGGAGGACTGGAAGGGGTCTGTGGACCCTTTAGCTGCCCAACTTGATGAGCCAGACTGGCGAGAGGACCTGGGTGACGCCAGTGGTCTGGATACCTCCCCAGACCTTGGCAAGCTTTCTCCAGCTACCTTTGCTACGCAGGAAGGAGCATCATATGCAGTGGTGTTGCGTTGGGACTGGAGCTTTCTACAGTGGTAGTCAGGACTACTTTCCTGACAGAGGTGCTTCAGCCGGCTTCTGAACCCCTTCTGCCTTTCAATGAAGCCCTCATGGATGTCCTTCTGGCACTTGGTCCAAGCTTAGCACAGAGGCTCCTGTGGACAGGATGAGTGCCCGACGCTACCGCCCTGGCGACCCACTTTTCCTCTCCCAACACCCGACCCCCGAGAACTGTGTGGTCCAAGCCGCATCCTCTAAGGGTGCATTCCTTACTGCTCCCCTAGATAGGGACTCCAAGAAGCTGAGCCATTTTGGGAAGAAGACGTATTCTTCTGCCAGCTTAGCACTGTGGTCTGTGAATGCTGAATGCCTCTTGGGCCTTTCTACCCATACAGTGTGGGAAATGGTTGCACAGGTGTTGCCACAGTGCCCGGAGGAGGCCCGGCCGTTCTCACCCGCGCAGTCGCAGTGGGTAGAGACGCTGCCAAATTCACAATCACATGTGGGATGGATACAGACGAATCACTGGGCAGAACGGTTTCCACGTCAATAGCCCTGAGGCGCTATGCCTGGTTGAGGGCATCTAGTTTTTCTGGGGATGTCCAATCCACCTTACTGGATATGCCCTTTGATGGCCTTCGCCTTTTCAGTGATAAGGCAGACTCGGCACTCGACCGCTTTAAGGATTCTAGGGCTACGGCCAGATCCATGGGCCTCGCGGCAACCTCTCACTCCATGCAGTCTGCTTTTCGCCCCTAGCGTGGCTACTGAAGGGGTGCCCTACCATGTTCAGTCCAGTCTAGCCACCGTTCACGCTAGCTGCCAAGCCTGTGCATGGCCGCGGACGTGGGACCCAGCGACTTTGCGGATCTGGGGGCTAGCGGGCGGGCCAGTCCACCCATAACCACCCTTCAGCGGCCTCCGAACCCTCCTAGTCTGACCTTTCAGGGCCACCAGAGGCCAGTGGGCGGCAGGATTCGCCATCACCTTGCCCACTGGCACACCATCACTTCGGACTGGTGGATTTTGCAGATAGTCTGAAGGAGCTACTCCCTCCCCTTCGAGAGTACCCCTCTCTCCATGCCACCATCCTTCCATCGCATGTCGAAGGATCACTTGGCCCTTCTCCACCAGAAAGTTGCAGCTCTGTTGGCTAAGGGAACTATCAAAAGGGGCCCTGTATCAGAAGTAGGTCGTGGTTGCTACTCCCACTACTTTCTGGTACCCAAGAAAGACAAAAGTCTGCGTTCTATCTTAGTCCTCGGGGCCCTCAACCGCTTCCCCAAGAAGGAGAAGTTTAAGATGCTCACGTTGACTCAGGTCCTGTCTGCCCTCGACCCCGGAGACTGGATTGTAGCGTTGGACTTGCAGGATTCATGTTTCCATATCTCTGTCCTGCCAGCCCACAGGCGTTAACTACGGTTCACGGTAGGCCACGAGTATTTTCAATTTACCCTGCTCCCCTTTGGCCTTATCAGCGCCCATCGGGTGTTCATGAAAGCAGTTATCAAAAGAAAGGGAGAAAGAGGCTAAGGCAAGCTTCTGCCTCTTGATTCTAAAGTATCATACTATAACCCCATACTTCACGGGTCGTGAGAGACTAGCCTATCTGGAAGGAGGGCAGGTCTTTACCAATTGGTATACCTGCTTGGAAAAGAAAATTATTTTCTTTAGTCCCCTCACTCACCAGTGGTTGCCCCTAGGTGACATGCTTCATCATTGGGGCTTCCCAAGCATCTTCTGCTTGGGGCGTGCAGCGACTTGCGAAGGATACGTAGGAGCACTTTTTGTGAAACCATGTGTGGTGCGGTGTATGGTGGAGTGGTATTAAATGTGAGTTATAAATACCTAACTAGTAAGCCTACACATGTATTCTTGCTTCTAGCTGGTATATTAAAAAGGGGTTAGATGTAGGAATTAGATCCTGTAATGTGGTCAAAAACCTAACTATCTCGTCGACATGTTTCAAGGTGTCCCCTACACCTTTTCTTCAGGACTGCATGAGGACCAGCCTAATGCGTGCCACTCCGATTGTGAACCTATACTATGGTTTACAAACACATGTAAAGACACACCTATTGTGTGTATCCTGTATACATACAGTTAATGATGAATCCGTAGTAGCTGTATTAGGGAAGAAATAATATCATTAGTACATATGGCCTGCCCACAGGGGCAGGCCTAATCCCAATGTAATAGTTGTTCCTCGTGGACTATGCCTAGAAAGTGAAAATTTTATTTTAGTGCTTATCGTGGTGTTCCTAAAAAAAATGATGAGACGGTAGGTGATCCTCCATTCGTATCTGTGCATATTGTATCTGTACAGAGGGTGAGAAACATACATATCTATATGTATATATCACTATTTGCACTCATATGTACACATTGAGCACACTCTTTCTGGAAGCACACTTTACAAAAGACAAAAACATGACATGAAACATATAATTCCATCCCCCAGTGGGTATTTGAACACTTTCCCTTCTACTATTTCAACCATCCTTTCCCTTCATCGTTCTGTGGCCCAATCCAAAATGGCACCAATAATATGCAAAGGGATAGGGGTCAATTCCCGCTCGGTGCAAACAACGATTTTCTAACAAAGTGTGCACAATACATAACTAACCACGATTGTGTCCACTAACACATTTGGGAATAATTACAGAAACATTGGCAAAGGTTTAGTAATAACAAAACGGCGACGATCACGCGCCGAGCAAAACACAATGTTCTAGTCTTTTTTAGTCTGTGTTTTTCCTCCCACGTGACCACTGAACCAACCCGGAAACACTCATAACCGACCAGCAATGAGTTAACAGTAAGATACGGCCGACCGAGGTATGAGTTGGTTGAATAAGACGGAGGGAAGCTGAGTCAAAGTAAGTGATTCTAAAACCTTTTTTCACAGGGAATACTTCAACAAACGATATTGCGCTAAACATCAGACACGCGCAGATCGTGAAATTGCCAGAACGAGACCAAATCTTATTCCGCTTTGACAATCTGAAAGAGACACGTTAGTGATAGATTCCTTACCTTAGAATATCCCCAGGCGTCAGACTGGGTCCGGAAAATTTTGCATAGCAATACCCCTGCGCGCCGGCAGGCGTCGTCCGCGGCTCCGCGTCCGTCGTCCGCGTCATTAGCACCGGAATGACGTTGTCGGAGTACTTAGACGCCGCCCTCGCGCGCTGACGTCAGTTCTTCTTTTTTCCGCGCCAGCTAGTGCAGATCCGGAGAAGCTCTACCCCTTAGTCATTTTTTGACTAAACTTTTTGATCTTTTGATCATTTCTCTACTCGAGTCTTCTGCACCGACGGTGCCGGTAGGGATGCCCGGGTTTAAACCCTGTTCCAAGTGCGACCGACTGATGTCGGTTACCGACCCCCATCGCCGGTGTTCCAAGTGTTCTGATAGATACATCTGCCGTGTGGATTCCTCACCTTGTGAATATCCCCTGCGTCAGCAACATTCGGAAATTCTTTTCGTAGCTTTGCGCCGACGTGGACTCGGACGTCATAGAGGCACGGCATCACTTGCGACTCCGCTGACGTCACCGACGCCTATATGAGGCCCACGCCGGCGTGATGACATCAGTTCCCTTTTTTCCGCGTCGTCGACGCTAACGGTTTTCTAGGGATCGTCCGTAGCTTTTACTGTAACTTTGTTACTCTGTATTGTTAGTATTCCTTTATCTCTTCTTTCATCATGTCTTCGAAGAAGACAGGTTTTAAAGCCTGTGGAGAATGCGGCAAAACCATGTCCATTACGGATCCGCATGAATACTGTTTGTGGTGTCTTAGCTCCGACCACAATGTCGAAGACTGCCGATCCTGTAAAAAGATGACTCCTAAGGCCCTCCGGGAGAGAGAAGCTAAGCTTATTGTTGCTAAGCTTAAAGGGAGTAAAGAAAAGAAGAAATCGAAATCGCGGACTCGACGCTCGAGGTCAAGATCTCACTTGAGGTCGCGTTCGGATTCATCCTCGGCCCATGCTTCGAGATCTTCAATAAAGAAGCATAGGAAAAGATCTCATGAATCCCGACATCGTTCAAAGAAGGACTCAGGGTCTAAACCGAAGTCGCAGGTGAAGCTGGTAGAAAAAGAAGTGATGTCTTCGACTTCAGAAGAACATGACACCGTAGGTGAGGCGTCGCATGCAAATTCGCCTGGTTCACCGAAGCAAACAGCTAATCCGTCTCCGGTTCCATCCCATTCTCCGGATCGGGAGGATGAAGGTGAGGAGGAGATGGTTGGAGAGGGAGAGGCTCCGTTGCCCGAAGGTCTATCGACTCCGGTGCACCAGCCTGAAGAGGAGGTCGACGTCGTATCGACTCCATGCCCTCAAGAGCCACCTGGGGGTTCGTACCCAGCCTTCCCGGCTCCAGGTCAGGATCCGACGCATTTTCTGAATGCTATGTATGGCATCTACTCCAGGGCTATGTACCCCTCTGGGATTCCTGTTGGTTCCACGGGTCCGATGGCATTTGGTCTGGGTGTCCCCCAAACCTGTGCCCCTGCGCCCTTTATGCCCTTTATGCCGGCTCCGGCGCCACATTGGCATCTTCCGACACCGGCGAGGCCTTTGACTCCGAAGCCATCGACGCCGAAGTCGACGACGCCGAATCCTTCGACGCCGATTCCATCATCTCTGATGCCGAATCCCAAACGATGTCGTGGAAGTCTTCCTCGGCCGACGTCGGGCTCGGCGCCGGCTCCGGCTTCGACGGAGTCGACAGTAGATCCGACGGCTTCGAAAGTGAAGCATAGGTCGAGACGTGAAGCTCAGAGGCTGATGGAAGAAGAGAGCTATCGTGAGGAGTTTTTGGAGGAGGGTGAGCTACAGGATCCTGAGGACCCTTATGAGGATCTTTCGGTGGCCAGTGGTCTTGAACTGTCCCCTGAGTGGGATTTGGTTTCAGTGACAGACGAACCCTCTAAAGATGTGGCTCCTTACCACGTTGTAATTAAAAAAGCAGCAAATTTGTTGAACATTGCTTTACCTACTGCTGAGTTCAAATCAAATCTACTCACAGAGGTTCTTCACTCTCCCTCATCGGTGACTGAACCTTTGCTGCCCTTTAATGATGCCCTTAGAGATCCTATTTTAGAGGTTTGGAAGAAACCATTGTCAACTCCAGCTGTGCCTAGAGCTGTTGCCAGAAGGTATAGGACTGCTCCAGATGATCCTGAATTTTTATCCACTCACCATCTACCTGAGAGTTTGGTGGTACAGGCTGTCTGTTCCAAACGATCAACAGGAGCTTTTCCTCAAGTTCTAGCTGAAAAGGAGTCGAGAAAGCAGGATCAGGCTGCTAAAAAGGTTTTCTCTTCTGCCAGCATGGCATTAAAGTCCACAAACGCGACCTGTCTGATGGGTCGTTACATTCACGCACTAATGGACACTGTAAAGCAGTTAGTGCCAAAGATACCGGAAGATGATAGAAAGGACTTCCAGGAGGTTATCTCGGACACTCAGGCTGCAGCAAGGCAGGTGATACAGAGTGGTTTAGACACTGCAGATTTTGTGGCGAGGATCATGGGCTCTTCGGTTGCTACGAGGAGAGCTGCATGGCTGAAATCGTCTGAATTTTCAACTGATGTCCAGTCTGCATTGATGGATCTACCATTCGACGGATCTGGTTTGTTTGGGAAGAAGGCAGATGCTGTTTTAGAACGTTTTAAAGACAGTTGGGCGACTGCTAAGTCGTTGGGCCTTCAGACCAGGGATACTTTTGGAAGGCGTACTAGAGGATTTAGTAGATCTTCATTTCGATCCTACAAATCTACGCAGCAACAACCACAGCAGCAGCAGAACACGCTGTACAGATCTTATAGGGGCAAGCAGAGAGGCCGTTCTCGAGGCCGTCAAATCTCCTCCTCTTCCCCGTCCCAGCCCCCTGCCAACGCAGCAAAGCAGCCCTAGATCCGCCATTCCGGATCATGTGGGCCCAGTGGGGGGCCGGCTTACCCATTTCTTACAAGATTGGGAATTGATAACATCGGATCTTTGGGTTCTCAATCTTGTAGGGATTGGGTATGCTCTTCCCTTTCGGAAGTTTCCCCCAAATTACCCTCCTTGCCAGGGTTATTGTTCCGAGGACCAACTGCTTCTCCTGCAGGAAGAATTCCTGGCACTGTTTCGAGAAGGTGCGATAGAGGTGGTTCCAGAGCAGGAAAGGGGTTAGGGGTGCTTCTCCCGGTATTTCCTGATCCCCAAAAAGGATGGGAGGCTTCGGCCAATTCTGGATCTCAGGATTTTGAACCTTTACCTGAAACAGGAAAAGTTCAAGATGCTCACTCTTGCACAGGTTCTTCAAGCGCTGCTAGAAAAAGACTAGATGGTGTTGATCGACACTTGCAGGATGCGTATTTTCATATTCCCATCTCGAAGTCGCACAGTAAGTATCTCCGTTTTACGGTTGGGTCGCAACACTACCAGTTTGCGGTCCTTCCGTTTGGTCTTACTACTGCACCTCGAGTCTTCACCAAGGTGATGGCAGTGGTGGCAGCACATCTCAGGAGGTCGGGGATACCTGTATTCCCGTATCTGGACGACTGGCTGATCAAAGCGGAGTCGCCGGAGAAGGTGCTCTGTCATCTGCAAGAGACAACTCAGTTGTTGCACAAGTTGGGTTTTTCGATAAATGTACCCAAGTCTCACCTGGTGCCCTCTCAGCGCAACCTGTTCATAGGTGCGGTACTGGACACTACTGTTTGTCGTGCATTCCCTCCACCTCAAAGGATTCACGACATTCAGGACGTGATTCCTTTGTTCTACAATGGAGCGGTCGTTCCAGTCCTGAAGGTTCTTCGCCTGGTCAGTCTGATGGCTTCTTGCATTCTGTTGGTCAACCATGCACGCTGGCACATGAGGGCACTCCATTGGTTTCTCCGCAGGCAGTGGTATCAGCACAACGGTGATCTCAGGGAGTCAGTGAGGATCTCCAGAGAAACTGCAGCGGATCTGCCTTGGTGGAGCGTGGAAGGCAATCTGTCGCAAGGAAAGACTTTTCAACTTCCTCCATCGGTGGCCACTGTAATAACGGATGCATCCACTCTCGGGTGGGGTGCTCATCTGGGGGACCTGGAGGTCAAGGGTCTTTGGTCTCCAGAGGAAAGGTTGCTTCACATCAACCTTCTGGAATTGCTGGAGATACATCTGGCGCTCAAGGCCTTCCTCTCTTCCCTTCGCGGTGTGTCAGTGCATGTCCTGACGGACAACACGACCGCGATGTGGTACATCAACAAGCAGGGAGGAGTGGGGTCACAGTGTCTCTGCAGAGAGGCTCTGCGTCTCTGGTCCTGGGTTCAGGACCATCAGATTTGTATGATGGCAAATCATCTGGCCGGTGTTCAGAACGTTCGTGCAGACAGTCTCAGTCGGCAGTTCTCTGCCGACCACGAGTGGAGGCTTCATCCGGAGGTAGTTCATCACGTCTTTCGGACGTGGGGGATGTGAGAAGTTGGCCTGATATATGATGCTCACTAGTTCTAGTGATCACCTTGTATCAGTCCAAACAACCCTTATGGGGATTGGTTGTAAGTCAACCTTATAGACCAGCTATCCTAATGGTAGCATGGACAAAGTAGTCTTAGGCTAAACTCTTTTGGCATGTGAAGCCAGCTGTTTTACCACAATATAACCCCTTGAATATCAGATGAAAGGACACCACACAGGTTGTTATGAAAATAAACAGTCTATTTATTAACCCCTTCGCTGCGGCGGCTATTCCGCCGCAGCGCTAAGGGGGTGGAGCGGCCGCGCGGCGGTTCCGTGCTTGTGACGGAACCGCTCCGTCACGGCTCGCGGGTGAGCTGTGCTTGTGACGGAACGGTTCCGTCACGGCCCCGCCCGTTCTTTAGAACGTTAGCGCAGGTGCGGAATTCGCGCCGCGCAGGCGCGGCGGCAGGGCCGTGACGGAACCGTTCCGTCACCAGCACAGCCCACCCGTGGCTCGTGACGGAACGGTTCCGTCACGAGCATGGAAGAGGTTAATAACACCACCTCTGAACTCTTTATGAGGTCAGAGGGCTAAGCACATGACAATCTCTTAAGAAAAATACGACAAGTTGCACGAAATTACAATGGTGCCCTAGGGGCACGACAAACCATATACTAAGTAAGTTGAATGTGAAAGTCGATGGAAGAAATGGAGCTGTCCAGAGGCTGTAGGATCGCTGGGACCACGCTACACTAACTCTAGGTAAGTAATAGGAAGCCCACGGAACGCGTGTGCAGAGTGTGAACTCACACGCGAGATGCGTAACAACGTCTATGGACAGTACAGTTCAATTTAAAGGTGAGTACGGACAATCCTGACTAGTTAGGACTAAAAACGAATGTGGAACTGGACACTAGGACAGTTAAACTTACCCTTGAGCACTGAAATGCTCTCGTTACCTCACACACGGGCTGCGGGCGCATAGGTGTCAAAGTGTGTCGGGTTCTCGCGTTGAAGTCTATGGAGCCTGGAAGAAAAGATGCTGCAGGCGACCAGGAGGAAGATGTCCGGTGTGATCCAAGGGTGGATCGGTGAAGAATAGGACCTGAAAGCAGAGGGGACAGTGTTCAAAGTCACTAGCCAGTGACCTGTGTGGAACCAGGAAGGAACCAGGTGCTGTCGTCGCGATCAGGTGAAGAGTGGACGCTTGACTCTGCAGCCACGTGGACCAGGAGGTGTCTTCGATGACCAGGATGGAGGCACGAGCTGTCCCGCGCAGGCTCTCGCTGTCGGCGGTGTCGGATCCGGAATTGGAGTCAACAGGCCTTGGCAAAGGCAACCCACGCGGTGAGTTGAAAAGACGTCTGGTGCGGACTAGGAGAGTCCGGGGTGCCTCTCTTTTGGAAGGGAGCAAGGGCCAGTCTGGAGCAACCAGACCAGCAGTGAAGATTCAAAGGTTCGTCGTCTAGGAGGCCACTAGCCAGCCGGCAAGTGACCAGACAACGCGTCGAGCAGCAAACAAGCAGAAGGGCCCCACGCAGATCTCGTGGAAGCTGGAGAGCTGATCTTCGGTGCAGGAGCTGCTCGTGGCTGGGGCTTCTCAATCCCCAAAGCACTTGGTCGAGTTTACCTCGGGAGTCGTGCTGGACGCGAAGTGCAGGTTCTTTCAAGATGGCCCGTCCCACGTGTCTCGTCGCACCCACGGGTCTCAGCTTTGCTGTAGATGTGAGTTGAGGTCGGAGAGGTCTGGGAATCCGGGTCTCGTCGGGCTCTGAAGTCTGGATCCTCGAGGGAAGACGACAAAGGGAAGCCGCTGGACGCTTGATGGTGCCTGCAGTTGCAGGGTGGACACTCCTTGTCCACAAGGGAGATTCTTCAGTTTTCTGTGGAGCAGAACGTCGAAGTCCAGAGTTTCTTCTTGTAGAATTGTTCAGGATAATCTAATTTGGAATGGGACCAGCTCCTACCTTTATTCTCCTAAAGGGGGTTGCACTACTGTCTAGGTCCCTCCCCTGGGTGGGACCAGGAAAGGGGGGTGGCTACACCCCCTATCCTTTGTCCGGTTTCCCGCCAGAGCTGGGGCAGGGATGCCCCAGCAACTGGTTTGAACCGGTGTATGCACAGGACACCTTGTGTGCCCCAGGCATGTCTCATTCCTTTCAGGCCTGTCCTACCCAATACACAAAATCCTGTCTGGGGTGGTGCTAGCACCTCCCAAGGCAGGAAATCCTATGTCCAAGCCTCCCTCGCTGGAAGGACTCCCAGCAGCAGGAGGTCAGACTTGTGTCTGTGGTGGCAGCATCCATTTTGTGATGCTGAGGCTCGAGTTAACTTTAACCGGGTTCACAGTTATATACATGTCGTGCCCCTCTAGAAGGGTGGAATGCTACCCCCATCGCCAGAATTGGCGAGGGGGTAGTATTCCAATTCGTATGACACCTTACTCGACATGTTTTGATAATGTTATACCAGAGTTAGCATTTAACCGCGAGGTTGATAATGCACTTAAGAGTATATGGTATAGCGTTATCATGGAACAGCTATTAGGACTTGGTTCCGCAAGCTGCAGACGGGCTCAGCTCATGCCAGAGCACCATCTCACATAATTCCAAGCACTCTGCCTTCAGGATTGATAAGGCCTGCCATAGGAGTGACTGATAGGAATATATGTGTCCATTTTAGGGTTAGATATAGGTATACTATATCTATAGCAAAGGGTGATTACACCACCTTGCCCCAGCTGTCATGCAGCCAGTTGTGTCAGTTTTAGATGGCCAGCCAGGGGTGGCATAAAACATGCTTCAGCCCCTGGTAGGCCCTGGGTACACCCATGCCCTGGATACCTAAGATACACTGTACAGGGACTGATAAGGTGGCCCAGTACCAATTAGATATGTACCTAAGGTACATGGAATCCATTTTAACAGAAAGTGCAGGAAGCCTGGGGTCCTGAATAGCAGGATCCCAGGCCAACTAAGTCAAAAACCAGCAAAACACCAGGCAAAAAGTTGGGGGTAACCATAGTGAGATATCCACCTTCCTACATAACCCCCCCCCCCCCAAACGAAAGGAGATAAGGCTATCCTTGACCAGGTAAGCCTATATTGCCTGAGTGGCCATATGAGGAGGTGCATGCACTGGCATGGTTACCCCCTATCTCATGGTCCACTAAGCAATCCCTCACCCTAAGGGTATCTGAGGGTCTCCACCATAGGGAATCTCTACCTGTGGTGTGTTTTGGCACAGTAAAAGGCTGGTGCTGGGATGGAGTACTGAAGTGAGGCTCCACTAATGTTGGGCTCAACTTCCTCCAATCACTATCCACCATATATGCCTTTCTTTCCAGGACTGAGTTGCTGTATGCTCTCAGGGTCAACCTCTGGCTACCTAAAGCTGGAGGCTGGGTCCCTCTGTTTGGCTTACTGGAGGGACAGGCCTGGTTTGGGGCCCTTAGGTCCCAGGTTTGGCTGTGCCCAACAGTGTCCATCTGTGGGAGGTCCCTAACTAATTTTAAGGGGGATCCCTCAGGAGTTTGTTTTATTTTCACTTGGCTAGGACTACTAGCTTCAGCGCCTTTAATCTGCTGATTGGGGAGTTCTTTTGGACAGGGGGCCCTTTGGGGTCCACCACTGGCCTCCCTGACCTCTACAGCCCTGGGCTGACTTAGGCAGTGTAGAGAGGGGCAGGTTATCTGCTCCAGACTGGGTCCCACCTTGGAAGGGTCCACTGACATCAGGGGTTCTGCCAGGCTAGGCCTGACTACCTCTGGGGCAGTTCCTTCACAAGGGATAAGATCAGTTCCCTGAGGAGGCTGATCCTTTCCTAAAGTCTGGTGGGAGGGAGATTTCTCTTCCTCCTCAATGCTCTCTGTTTGAGTGGATCCATAGTTTCAGGCTTCACAACACTATTATCAGTCTGAGTTTGGGCTGTGGCCATCACAACCCCACCAACCTTTTCAGGAAGGTACTCAGTTTGGGTATGGGCTGTTACCATCACAGCCCTGCTAACCTTTTCTGGGAAGCAATCTGTCTGCGATTGGGCTGAGACTGGCACAACCCTCCTAACCTGTTAAGGGTGGACATCTTGGACCGGGGCTGTGGTCATCACAGCCCCACTAACCTTTCCATGGAGGTTTACCATTTTACAATGGGTGTCTTGCTCTCCCTCAGCCCAGGCTGAGATCTCTAAATCATTCCCCAGTAGGCAATCTGCAGGCAAGTTTGATGACACTGCCACTCTCTTGGAGCCAGTGACGCCTCTCCAGCTGAGATTTACCACTGCCATGGGATGATTTTCCTGCACTCCATCAATGTTTGTCACCTGGTATGTGGCACCAGGTATAAGTTGCCTTGAGGGGACTAGATTCTCAGTCACCATGGTGATGCTAGCCCCTGTGTCTCTATAGGCCTCAACTTTCAGACCATTGATGAGGGGTTCCTGTCTGTATTTGCCCAAAGTGTTGGGACAATCAGTGAAGTTGGCAAAACCCATGCCATTCTCACAGACAAGAGTATCTGAGTTAGGGGACCTGGCTAGGCCAGAGTCCCCAGGAACTCCCAAAGTAAATCCACCCAAATTGTTGGGGGCACTCCCACCACCTGGGGGATTACTACTAGTAGTAACAGGAGGCTTGGAAGTGTTACTTGGGGGTATGTTCTCCTTATTGTTGTTGGCCCTTGGGCAACTGCTGTCAGTTTTCCAAAGGCCTACCTGTTTGCAGGTATAGCAATAAGGTTTCTTCTGGGCATTGGAAGGATTCTGGGACCCACCCCCCTCAGAGGATTTTTGGGGCCCTGATGTGGTTTGATCTGTTGATTTATTCCCACACTTCTCTTGAGGCTTGGTTGATTCCTTCTTTTGGCCTAATCCTGGTTCTGACCCATTTGTCTGCCCTCTTACCCAATTCTTGTGGAGAGATCAGAGTCTACCAGGTCCTGATGTAATAACTGGTTCTGACAATTATTTAAGACTTGCTCTCTCATAATTAGATTATACAATCCTGTGTAATCAGTAACCTTACTTCCCAGTAACCAGCCTTCCAAAGCCTTAGTGGCACAATCAACAACGTCAGTCCAATCTTGAGCCTGAGTTTTCTGGGTGTCTCTGAACATTAACCTGTACTGTTCAGTGGTTAAGCCAAACCCATCAATCAGTGCATTTTTCAAGACTTGGTAATCATTAGCATCCTCATCTCTAACAGTGGGGAGCTTATCTCTACCTTTACCTTCAAAGGAAAGCCACAATATAGCTGCCCACAAACTGCAAAGTACCTGCTGTACTTTGCAGGCTCTCTCCAAAGCAGTTATCCACTTGTGGATATCATCTCCTGTTTTATAGGAGGGCACTATTTTACTCAGGTTTCTAGTATCAACACCTCTTTCTCTATCCCCAGGGATATTGCTGCCACCAGTGGGGACTACCCCACTCAACTGTTGCTCTCTGGCAAAAGGATGTTTCTCTTTGGCAAGGGCAAGTTCTTCCCTTTCAATCCTCAGATTCACTTCCCTCATCTTTGCTTCATGCTCTCTTCTCTGAGGGGATGTCATCCCTCTCTGAGAAGATGACTGAGAGACATGGGTGTGAATAGATCTGTTAGAGCCTCTGGAATGAGATCTAACTCGTCTATTCCCAAGGTTAGGCCTGCTTGAGGATGGTCTTGGGGCTCCCCCAGTACCACCTTCATGTAGGCGTAAGTTGGCCCTTGTGAGTCTGCTGATTACTACTGGACCTTTGTCTGCCTCATCCCCAGAGGACTCTTCCTCTTCTTCCTCCTCGTCCTCATCTACATTCTCTGTTTCAGGGGGGTTGGAGTTAGGATTTCCTTCTAAGGGGGGCATGCTCCCATCTGGATTAGAGGGGCCTGGGTTAGAAGCCCTTCTAGCATCATATGTCTCTAAGAGACCTAACAGAAAAGGAGTGGTAGGGTTAGAACCCTGTTTCAGTTTCCTGGAGGTACACAATTGTCTCATCTCCTGGAAACTGAGAGCTGCATATCTGGAAAGGACCTGTGGAGGGTCACTAACCACTAGGGGAGTCTCTGAAGTCTCTCCATGGTTAGACATGCTTTCTAGTGAGGTGTAAGTGATGCACCTACCTACACTATGGGTTTTCCTACTGATCCCTTGCTAAGAGTTGTAGTCAGGGTGTGCTATGCCCTTTCTACTACAACAGCTGGTTCAGTAGAACTCAGAGTATTTCTAAGCGTGTTATATGTACCTAGATTACCTTATGTGATCTTTCAAATGATATTTCAAGATTATACGTGGTAAAAACAACAGCAAGCTCAAACCCCAACCGCTGCACACCAATGTGAGAAGTTGGCCTGATATATGATGCTCACAAGTTCTAGTGATCACCTTGTATCAGTCCAAACAACCCTTATGGTGATTGGTTGTAAGTCAACCTTATAGACCAGCTATCCTAATGGTAGCATGGACAAAGCAGTCTTAGGCTAAACTCTTTTGGCATGTGAAGCCAGCTGTTTTACCACAATATAACCCCTTGAATACCAGATGAAAGGACACCACACAGGTTGTTATGAAAATAAACAGTATATTTATTAATAACAACACCTCTGAACTCTTTATGAGGTCAGAGGGCTAAGCACATGACAATCTCTTACGAAAAATACGACAAGTTGCACAAAATTACAATGGTGCCCTAGGGGCACGACAAACCATATACTAAGTAAGTGGAATGTGAAAGTCGATAAAACTAATGGAGCTGTCCAGAGGCTGTAGGATCGATGGGACCACGCTACACTAACTCTAGGTAAGTAATAGGAGGCCCACGGAACGCGTGTGCAGAGTGTGAACTCACACGCGAGATGCGTAACAACGTCTATGGACAGTACAGTTCAAGTAAAAGGTGAGTACGGACAATCCTGACTAGTTAGGACAAAAACGACTGTGGAACTGGACACTAGGACAGTTAAACTACCCTTGAGCACCAAAATGCTCTCGTTACCTCACCCAGGGGCTGCGGGTGCATAGGTGCCAAAGTGTGTCGGGTTCTCGCGTTGAAGTCAATGGAGCCTGAAAGAAAAGATGCTGCAGGCGACCAGGAGGAAGATGTCCGGTGCAATCCAAGGGTGGATCGGTGAAGAAGAGGACCTGAAAGCAGAGGGGACAGTGTTCAAAGTCACTAGCCAGTGACCGGTGTGGAACCAGGAAGGAACCAGATGCTGTCGTCACGATCAGGTGAAGAGTGGACGCTTGACTCTGCAGTCACGTGGACCGGGAGGTGTCTTCGACGACCAAGATGGAGGCACGAGCTGTCCCACGCAGGCTCTCGCTGTCGGCGGTGTCGGATCCGGAATTGGAGTCAACAGCCTTGGCAAAGGCAACCCATGCGGTGAAGGGAAAAGACGTCTGGTGCGGACTAGGAGAGTCCGGGGTGCCCCTCTTTTGGAAGGGAGTAAGGGCCAGTCTGGAGCAACCAGACCAGCAGCAAAGATTCAAAGGTTCGTCGTCTAGGAGGTCACTAGCCAGCCGGCAAGTGACCAGACAACGCGTCGAGCAGCAAACAAGCAGAAGGGCCCCACGCAGATCTCGTGGATGCTGAAGGGCTGATCTTTGGTGCAGGGGCTGCTCGGGGCTGGGGCTTCTCAGTCCCCAAAGCACTTGGTCGAGTTTACCTCGGGAGTCGTGCTGGAAGCGAAGTGCAGGTTCTTTCAAGATGGCCGGTCCCACGTGTCTCGTCGCACCCACGGATCTCAGCTGCGCTGCAGATGTAGGTTGAGGTCGGAGAGGTCTGGGAATCCGGGTCTCGTCGGGTTCTGAAGTCTGGATCCTTGCAGGAAGACGACAAAGGGAAGCCGCTGGACGCTTGATGGTGCCTGCAGTTGCAGGGTGGACACTCCTTGCCCACAAGGGAGATTTCTTCAGTCTTCTGTGGAGCAGAACGTCGAAGTCCAGAGTTTCTTCTTGTAGAGTAGTTCAGGATTAATCTAATTTGGAATGGGACCAGCTCCTACCTTTATCCTGCTAAAGGGGGCTGCACTACTGACTAGGTCCCTCCCCTGGGTGGGACCAGGAAGGGGGGTGGTTACACCCCCTATCCTTTGTCCGGTTTCCCGCCAGAGCTGGGGCTGGAGTGCCCCAGCAACTGGTTTGAACCGGTGTATGCACAGGGCACCTTGTGTGCCCCAGGCATGTCTCATTCCTTTCAGGCCTATCCTACCTGTTAAGTTCCGTCCACTCAGCCCATACACTGCAGGAACGGAGTATGGTCCAATCCTCTTCCCCAGCCCAGCTGCCACTCACAATAGTATAAACTATGAGTGCGCAGATGACCCAGAAAAGGGGGTGGAATATCCCAAGACACCAAGTCTATTTCCACCCAAACAGGGCGATAGATTCACTGCTCCAGCCTCCACGCTTCTGCACCTAAGGGACAAAACACACTGTATAGATAACCACTCAATCCACCGCCCCTTCTTCACTGTCTCAATGACCATGTCCTGTCATAACAATGTTTGCTCTTACCGGACAAATATGCAGGCTTGGCTTCATGGAGACGTTTTGGGCAGCAGAAGGAGCAATAAATAACATCCAAGATAACACCTCTTGGATTCTAGACCTGGACAAACACGTGTTAACAATGTTCCAAAAAACGGTGTCTTATTGCAGGATAAAGAGGGAAAAAGCCTTCACATGGCATAAAAAAAACCCTGCTGAATCGGGATACACTAAGGACATGGGCAAGTAAAAATGAAAAGCCGATCGTGAAACACTCGGCTAGAAGCACCATCGCGGAATGACCCAAAACGTCATTGCCGCTTGCAAAACGATGTGGAGCAGATGTAAAAAACGCGGAAGAAAACGAACAAAACGTTCGTTTTCTAAACTCGCATTTAGTGCTCTATACTTGCTCCGAGTGTCCCAAAACACTAAGTCCTTTCAAAGCGGGGGAATTGGAGCCCCAATAACCCCCGAACTGGACAAAAGACGGGCACTGGAAAATCGGCAAAGATTAAGGGAAGGGAGACCTAACCTAACTAAACTAAACTAGACTAAAAGGGAAACAACAAGGAAGGGAAAGGACAAGGGCAAGGAACAAGGTATTCTGGCAATAGCAAAAATAGGAAGGGTAATGGAGAATAGAATTACTCACAAGCCTGTGAGAATAATGCAAGAAAACCAAATCACTGGAACCAGGAACCCACACATTCACAATTTCAAGCAATGAAAGTAAGGTAGGACTTGCTAATATTCCCATCCTGGCAGATCATGTGATGGCCGACCATGGTCACCGAGAGAGGACTGGACCTGAATCCTAACAGTACCCCCCCCCCCAACAATCCTCTCCACGGGCAAGGTTTCCCGGGATGCTGCCTATGGAACAACCTAACCAAACGAGGCGCATGCACCCCACCAGCCGGCTCCCACGTTCTGTCCTCAGGGGTGTAACCCTTCCAATCCACCAGATAATAAAGGTGGCCCCTCCTGCGCCTAGAATCAAGGATAGCCTGGACCTCAAACTCCTCCTGCCCATCGACTACCAAAGGAGGCGGGGGAGGCAACACCAGAGCAGAGGGCACGTAGGGTTTCAATAGAGATGTGTGAAAAACAGGATGTACCCTATAGTCGTCCGGCAGCTTAAGCTTCATAGCCACCGGATTAACCACCTGAACAATAGGGAAAGGGCCCACAAACCTGGGTTGCAATTTACGGGAACCCTGCAGTCCTAAATTACGAGATGCCAACCATACTAGGTCACCCTCCTGATACGCTGGGGCTGGGGCCCTATGTTTATCGGCCTGTGTCTTCATAGCAGCCTTAGCGTCCTGCAGCTGCTTCCTTGCCACACCCCAGATATCACTCAACCTCTTACACACATCATCAATGGCTGGCACATGCCCAGTGGGTTGGATAGCTAACGCTCTAGGATGGTACCCCAGGGAACAATAAAACGGAGTCATGCCCAAAGCGGAATGCAAACTGTTGTTATAGGCAAATTCCGCAATAGGAAGAGCAGTTACCCAATCACAAGACAAAGATGACACCAAACACCTCAAGTACTGCTCCATAGTCTGGTTGGTACGCTCAGTCTGCCCATCAGACTGTGGGTGATATGCTGATGACAGTCTTATTTCCATTTTCAGCACTGAACAAAGCTCTGTCCAGAAATGGGACACGAACTGAGCCCCCCTGTCAGATATAATCGCCGAGGGCAAACCATGTATCCTCACCACGGAAGTCATAAATACCAAAGCCATTTCCTTGGCAGTAGGGATCTTGCTTAACGGGATAAAATGCGCCATCTTCGTGAATAAATCCACCACCACAAGGATGGCGGTAAATCCAGACACGGAAGGAAGGTCGGTCACAAAATCCATGCTGATGGTATGCCAAGGAGCCGGGGGGACCTCCAAAGGTTGTAAAAGACCAGAGGGCTTACAGTGCGTGGGTTTACTAGTGGCACAAACAGGGCAAGCTGCCACATAACCCTGGATATCCTTTGCCAAAGTCTCCCACCAAAACCATCGCAAACACAACTCCCTTGTTTTCTGCATCCCAGGATGTGCCACCAATGCAGAAGAATGACACCACTGCAGCACCATCTCTCTCAAGACAGGGGGAACAAACAACCGGCTCTCATGGTACAACAACCCATCCAGAGTCAAAACCTGAGGCAATGTCAACCAAGGCGACAAATCCATCTCTCTCAACCGCTCTTTCACTAGAGAAGGGAAGTCATTAGCTGTTGTAACTCCTATGATCCTCGCTCCATCGATCATAGGTGTCTCTTCTTTCATGGGACTCACTTCCTTAAGATCTACATGAATCCGGGAAAGAGCATCAGATTTGATCTGCTGTGCCGCGGGCCTATACGTTATGACAAAATCGTATTCATTAAAGAATAGGACCCACCGCATTTGGCGTGGTGTCAAGGCACGAGCAGACCGAAAGAACTCCAAGTTCTTATGGTCAGTGAAGATCGTAATGGTATGTCGCGCGCCCCATAGATAATGACGCCACTCCTCAAAGGACAACTTCACTGCCAGTAGCTCTCTCTCTGCCACAGTATAGTTGCGTTCTGCTGGCAACAAGGTTTTGGAGAAAAAGGCGATGGGATGCCTATGGCCAGTCCCCTCATCCCTTTGGGATAACACCCCACCTACAGCACACAACGAGGCATCCGTTTCCACGAAGAACGGCAGGGCAGGATCAGGATGCACCAATACTGGTGCTGATGTAAATTTCCCGAGTAACAGTTGGAAGGCGTCCTGTTCCTCAGATGACCAAACAAAGGGAACCCCCTTCCTCAACAGACGTGTCATAGGAGCAACGATATCAGAAAAATGGGAAATAAAACACCTATAAAAATTGGCAAACCCTAAGAGCACCTGAATGTGCTTAACTGTAGATGGTATAGGCCAGGTGACAATAGCCTGTATCTTCTTAGGGTCCATCTGAATACCCATTGCTGAGATGATAAATCCCAAGAACTCTACCTTGGAGGTGCTGAACTGACACTTTTCTAACTTACCATACAGATGATGTTCTTGTAATTTCTGTAGCACTTGTGTCACATGTTCTTGATGTTCTGCACCGGTCTCCGAAAAGATAAGAATTTCATCCAGATAGACGATGACGGTTCTATCCAGATGCTCCCTGAGAACCTCATTAATGAAGAACTGAAATGCCGCGGGCGCATTACATAAGCCAAACGGCATCACACAGTACTCAAACAAGCCATGTTTGGTCTTAACCGCATGCGTGCGGGCGGAATTCCGCCCGTACGCTGGGTTTTGCGAAACCGCACTTTACGTGACGAGCTGGGCTCGTCATGAGCGTGCGAGGAGGCTACGCCATGACGAGCCCAGCTCGTCATGAGCGTCGAAGGGGTTAAAAGCCGTCTTCCATTCATCCCCGGGGCGGACACGTATAAGATGGTAAGCGCCTCGCAAATCCAATTTGGTAAACACCGTGGCTTTGCGAAGCTGGTCCAACAGCATGGGGATGAGTGGAAGAGGATACCTGTTCTATACTGTGGCCTTATTCAAGGCCCTATAGTCCACACATGCTCTTAATGACCCTTCTTTCTTCGGTATGAAGAAGATCGCTGATGACACCGGCGAACAAGAGGGACGAATGTAACCCATTTTCAACATCTCCTCTATATATTCCTTGAGGTGCTGCTCCTCGGGTTCTGAAAGTGCATATATGCGACTGCACGGCAAAGGAATACCAGGCACCAGGTCGATTTTACAGTCAAAAGACCGGTGCGGAGGAAGACCCTGAGCTTGACCTTTATCGAAAGCTCCTTTAAAGGCAGAATACTGCGGGGGAACAGAGCACATCTCAGTCACCGCACAAGATAAAGGGGATCTCTGATTTCTAGCCTCATTGTAACAATGTTTAAGATGATGAGGGGAGTCCAATGTCACCAAACGTTGAACCCAATCGATTTTAGGATTGTGTTCCTGCAACCAAGGCACCCCCAACACCAAGCCAAAAGAAGGAGCATCAATCAGATCGAATATCACTGTCTCACAATGTCCATTGTCGCACAGCAATCTTAAGGGATCAGTCTGGCGAGTGATATAACCAGATGTCAGTTCTGTCCAATCAATAGCCCTTACCGGCTCCGGCTGTTCTTTATCTCGACAAGGAATCAACAATTTGTCAGCCAGAGTGATGTCAATAAAGTTTCCTGTAGCGCCAGAATCCAAAAGAACTGACACAGGCACCCGGTTACTCACAGAGAGCAGAAGATGAGCGGTTATAATAAAATGCCTTGGCACCTGGTCCAGAACCCCCAAAACATCATACTTTCCCTTCAATTCTTCTGTCTCAACTTGGCGACCATTCCCCTGGATGCATGCTACCTTCTTGCCATACCCAACTCCGGAAGGCTTCACAGGGCATTCCCTTGCATAATGGCCTCCTTGTCCACAATACAAACAAAGATTCAACTCCCTCCTCCGCTTCTTTTCTTCCATGGTCAAAGGCCCTCTGACCCCACCTATTTCCATAGGTTCAGGCGCGCTCTTGTGCTCCCCAAGGGGCTTTACATCAGATTTAACGTAGCTTCCCCGGGATACCTGAAACCGATTGCGTTCCCCACGTCTCTCTGACAACCGATGGTTCAACTTAACCACCAGGTCAATGAATGCCGCACAATCATCAGGGGGATCCACCACCTGAGATACCACATCCTTAAGTTCCTCAGAAAGACCCTGATAGAACAGGGAAGTTCTCTTGTCCATGGGCCAATGAGTCTCGGACACCAATCTGTTGAACGTGGAAATGTAAGCTAACAGATCCTGTCTGCCCTGCCGTAGCTTCAAGAGTTCTGCATCACTAGCCTGCATAAATGCATGTTTAGCAAACAGTCCCCTCATCAATTCTTTGAAGGCCGGATAGTTGTACAACACTCGATCATCGCTATCGACTAAGGGAATAGACCACTGGGCAGCAGTACCAGCCAAATACGATATGGTGAAAGCTACTTTGGCTGAGTCGTCAGGGAAGGCACCAGGCTTACACATAAAGTGTAATTGGCACTGATTCATGAATGTGCCAAACTTCTCACTATCCCCAGTAAACCTCTCCGGGGGAGCCAAAGGTACAGTGATAGGTGTAGTGACCGTTACCGCTAGAGGGACCCCTCCTGCACTAGTGCTCTGTCCTGGACCACTACCTCCATAGTGGAATGTCGCAGGTTGTAATACAGGTCCTGGTCCCCTCTGCTGTGACTGTTCTCTGGCCCTCACTGCCCCTAGTTCTTGTTTGAGACCTGCATTCTCCTGTCGCAGGTCCTGGACCTGAGCTTGTAAGGCCGACAAGGCGCCCATTACGTCCTGCATGGTCGGATGGTTAGTGGCCCCACCTAATGACTCCCCTGGCTCGTCCTCCATACTTGTCCGGGCAGTGTAATAATACGTGGGCTTGAAATTCTGTTAAGTTCCGTCCACTCAGCCCATACACTGCAGGAACGGAGTATGGTCCAATCCTCTTCCCCAGCCCAGCTGCCACTCACAATAGTATAAACTATGAGTGCGCAGATGACCCAGAAAAGGGGGTGGAATATCCCAAGACACCAAGTCTATTTCCACCCAAACAGGGCGATAGATTCACTGCTCCAGCCTCCACGCTTCTGCACCTAAGGGACAAAACACACTGTATAGATAACCACCCAATCCACCGCCCCTCCTTCACTGTCTCAATGACCATGTCCTGTCATAACAATGTTTGCTCTTACCAGACAAATATGCGTTCGTTTTCTAAACTCGCATTTAGTGCTCTATACTTGCTCCGAGTGTCCCAAAACACTAAGTCCTTTCAAAGCGGGGGAATTGGAGCCCAAATAACCCCCGAACTGGACAAAAGACGGGCACTGGAAAATCGTCAAAAATTAAGGGAAGGGAGACCTAACCTAACTAAACTAAACTAGACTAAAAGGGAAACAACAAGGAAGGGAAAAGACAAGGGCAAGGAACAAGGTATTCTGGCAATAGCAAAAATAGGAAGGGTAATGGAGAATAGAATTACTCACAAGCCTGTGAGAATAATGCAAGAAAACCAAATCACTGGAACCAGGAACCCACACATTCACAATTTCAAGCAATGAAAGTAAGGTAGGACTTGCTTATATTCCCATCCTGGCAGATCATGTGATGGCCGACCATGGTCACCGAGAGAGGACTGGACCTGAATCCTAACACTACCCAATACACAAAATCCTGTCTGGGGTGGTGCTAGCACCTCCCAAGGCAGGAAACCCTTTGTCCAAGCCTCCCTCGCTGGAAGGACTCCCAGCAGAAGGAGGTCAGACTTGTGTCTGTGGCGGCAGCATCCATTTTGTGATACCAAGGCTCGAGTTAACTTTAACCAGGGTTTACAGCTATATACATGTCGTGCCCCCCTAGAAGGGTGGAATGCTACCCCCGTCGCAAGAATTGGCGAGGGGGTAGTATTCCAATTCGTATGACACCTTACTCGACATGTTTTGATAATGTTATACCAGAGTTAGCATTTAACCGCGAGGTTGATAATGCACTTAAGAGTATATGGTATAGCGTTATCATGGAAACAGCTAAAGGACTTGGTTCCGAAAGCTGTAGACAGGCTCAGCTCATGCTAGAGCACCATCGCACATAATTCCAAGCACTCTGCCTTCAGGATTGATAAGGCCTGCCATAGGAGTGACTGATAGGAGGATATGTGTCCATTTTTAGGGTTAGATATAGGTATACTATATCTATAGCAAAGGGTGATTACACCACCTTGCCCCAGCTGTCATGCATCCAGTTGTGTCAGTTTTAGATGGCCATCCAGGGGTGGCATAATACATGCTTCAGTCCCTGGTTGGCCCTGGGTACACCTATGCCCTGGGTACCTAAGGTATACTGTACAGGGACTGATAAGGTGGCCCAGTACCAATTGGTAAATGTACCTAAAGTACATGGTTGTCAATTTAGAGAGAGAACAGCTAGGCTGTGGGTCTGATTAGCAGGCCCACAGCCAGGGAAAGTCGTAAACCAGTGAAGCAAAAAGCAAAAATCTGGGGTGACCATAGGATTGCAGACCCCACTCTCCTACATAACCCCCCCCCCCCAAACTTAGGGACATTAAACTACCCTTGACCAGGTGAGTCTTTCTGTTCTAAGTGGAAATACCTGGAGAGACCATCTGCATTGCCATGGTCAGTCCCTGGTCTGTGCTCCACTGTAAAGTCCATCCCCTGTAGGGAAATGGACCACCTAAGAAGTTTGGGGTTTTCACCCTTCATCTGATTTAGCCATAAGAGGGGCTTATGGTCGATCTGAATCTTGAAGTGAGTTCCAAACAAGTATGGCCTCAACTTCTTCAGGGCCCAAACCACAGCAAAGGCCTCCCTCTCAATAGCTGACCAACGTTTCTCTCTAGGGGTCAGCCTTCTGCTTATAAAAGCAATGTGCTGGTCATGACCATCAATATTCAGTTGAGATAGAATAGCTCCCACACCCAACTCAGATGCATCTGTTTGGACAATGAAGGTTTTGGAGTAGTCAGGACTCTTGAGAATAGGTGCAGTACACATGGCCTGCTTTAGGTCATCAAATGCCTTCTGACAGCTAACTGTCCACTGAACTTTCTTTGGCATTTTCTTGCTTGTCAGGTCATTAAGTGGTGTCACAATGGACCCATAATTCTTGACAAACTTCCTATAGTAACCAGACAGGCCCAAGAAAGCTCTGACCTGTGTCTGGGTGGTTGGAGGAGCCCAGTCCTTTATGGCCTGTATCTTGCTCTCCAGTGGTTGAACCTGGCCTCCACCCACAAGGTGGCCCAGGTACACAACCTGACTCTGCCCTATCTGGCACTTAGTAGCCTTGATAGTGAGGCCTGCCTTTTGCAGGGCCTCCAAAACTTTCCTCAGGTGGATCAGGTGATCCTCCCAGGTGGAGCTAAAGACAGCAATATCATCTAGATATGCTGCACAGAAGTCATCCAACCCAGTGAGAACTTGGTTCACCAACCTTTGAAAAGTGGCAGGTGCATTTTTCAAACCACAGGGCATCACCACAAATTGGTAATGACCTCCTGGGGTAGAAAATGCTGTTTTGGCCTTGGCATCCTCAGCTAACCTGATCTGCCAATAACCAGCTGTTAGGTCAAATGTACTTAAGAAAGTTGCAGAAGCCAACTTGTCTATCAGTTCATCTGCCCTAGGTATTGGATGGGCATCTGTCTTAGTGACAGCATTGAGACCCCTGTAGTCTACACAAAACCTCATCTCTCTCTTACCATCCTGGGTGTGAGGTGTTGGCACTAGAACTACAGAACTAGCCCAAGGGCTCTCTGAGGGTTCAATGACTCCCAATTCCAACATCTTTTAAACTTCTTTCTTTATGCAGTCCCTGACGTGGTCAGGTTGCCTGTAGATTTTACTCTTGACAGGCAGACTGTCACCAGTGTCAACCTCATGGGTGCACCAGTTTGTCTGACTGGGGGTCAGTGAGAACATTTGTCTAAAGGATTGAAGAACCTGTTTGCAATCCTCTTGTTGATGTTCAGAGAGGCTGTCAGAAATGACTACACCATCCACTGACCCATCATCAGGGTTCTGAGTGAGCAGGTCTGGGAGAGGGTCACTCTCTTCCTCCTGCCCCTCATATGTGGCCATGAGCAAGCCCATGTCCTCCCTGTTGACAAATGCCTTGAGCCTGTTTACATGAAGCACCCTGTGGGGGCTCCTGGGAGTTCCCATGTCCACCAAGTAGGTGACCTCTCCCTTTTGCTCGATGATGGTATGGGGTCCAGACCATTTGTCTTGGAGAGCTGCTGGGGCCACTGGCTCCAACACCCACACCTTCTGTCCTGCATGGTAAACAGTTAGGACAGCCTTTTGGTCATGCCAAGCTTTTTGGAGTTCTTGGCTGGCCTCAAGGTTTTTGGATGCCTTCTCCATGTACTCTGCCATCCTGGAGCGGAGACCACGTACATAGTCCACTATGTCAAGCTTAGGCTTTTTGAAGGTAACTCCCATCCTTCCTTCACAAGACATAGGGGTCCTCTTACAGGATGCTCAAACAGAAGCTCAAAAGGACTGTAGCCAACCCCCTTCTGTGGGACCTCTCTGTAAGCAAACAGGAGGCAGGGTAAAAGGATGTCCCATCTTCGCCTAAGCTTTTCAGGTAACCCTTTTATCATCCCTTTGAGGGTCTTGTTGAATCTCTCAACAAGCCCATTGCACTGTGGGTGATAGGGTGTGGTAAATTTGTAATTTACTCCACACTCCTTCCACATAGCAGTCAAGTATCCTAACATGAAGTTTGCACCTCTGTCAGAGACAACCTCCTTAGGAAACCCCACTCTGGGGAAAACTCCAAGTAGGGCCCTGGCCACAACAGGAGCTGTAGTGTCCTAAGGGGAATAGCTTCTGGATACCTGGTGGCATGATCCACTACCACCAGTATATAAATCTGTGCCCAGATGCTGTTGGGGGGTCCATTGGTCCAACAATGTCTATCCCCACTCTTTCAAAGGGTAACCCCACCACAGGTAGTGGTATGAGGGGGGCCTTTGTTGTGCCACCTGATTTGCCACTGGCTTGGCAGGTGACACATGAGCGACAAAACTCTTTAGTGTCTTCAGACATTTGAGGCCAGTGAAAGTGTGGGGCAAGCCTGTCCCAAGTCTTGTTCTGGCCTAAGTGACCTGCAAGGGGAATCTCATGGGCTAAGGTGAGAAGGAAACCTCTAAGAGACAAGGGGATGACCAGCCGCCTGGTAGCACCAGGCTTGGGGTCTCTTGCCTCAGAGTATAGTAGTCCATCTTCCCAATATACTTTATGGGCACCTGTAGCATTCCCTGCAGCCTCAGCAGCAGCCTGCTGTCTGAGGGGTTCAGGAGAGGAACAGTCTAATTGGTCCTGCCTCAAGTCTGCCCTAGAAGGTGCCCCTGTCCCAAGAAACTCAACCTGATCAGGTTCAAGCTCTTCTAGGACAGTTCCTTCTGGGGTCTCTGGGTAGGCCTCCTGAGAGGGCTGATCCTCAACCTGAGGCAGGGGGGAAGGCTCTGCCTTAACCCTACCATTCCTTCTCTTGGGTAGTGTCTGGTCCATTCTTCCAGGATCCAGCACTTGTTCAGCTGGGCATTTCTTGGCCTGTGACCTAGTCACAGCAAGGACATGTGAGGAGAGACCTAGCATTTCTTCATGAGTCCTGTACTCCACACTTGACCACAGTGAGGATTCCAAATCATTGCCCAAAAGACAATCTACTGGGAGGTCTGAACTAACTACAACCCTTTTGAGGCCAGTTACCCCTCCCCAGGAGAAATTAACAACTGCCATACTGTGATTGGTAGTGACATTGCTAGCATTGGTCACTAGGTAATCTGAACCTAGCATGATCTGGTCAGGGTCCACAAATGTTGGTGTCACCATGGTGACACTGGCACATGTGTCCCTGTAGGCCTGAGCCATTTTTCCATTGATTAAAGGCGTTAGTCTGTATTTGCCCAGAGTACTAGGACTTATAGTAGGGGTCATATCCATGTCCCCAGTACAAACAAGAACTGCCTGAGTATTAATTCTGACTAAGTCAGAACCCACCTCAGTTCCCAGGGTTAACCCAACTATAGCCTTGGGAGGTACACTACCACTACTAACTGTACTAGGGGGTGCAGGTGTCTTAGGGACAGTAGTGGTAGGAGTTTGGCCTTTCTTGATGCACTCACTAAACCAGTGAGTCTTACTTTTACAGTATTGGCACCATGGCTTCTTAGGACCATCATTCTTCTTCTTTTGGGAATGTTGGGACCCACCCTCCTTAGGTTGTTGGGGCCCTGTTGAAGACTTCTGGTCATTTTGCTTATTCTCATTACCCTTCTGGTCTGCTTTCTTCTGGCCACCACCCTGGTTCTGGTTCTGCTGCTTGACCCTTGTCCTGACCCATCTGTCTGCCTTCTTTCCCAATTCTTGGGGAGAGGTCAGATCTGAGTCAATCAAGTGCTGATGCAACAACTGGTTCTGACAATTAACTAAGATTTGCTCTCTCATAATTAGATTATACAATCCTGTGTAATCAGTAACTTTACTTCCCAGTAACCAGCCTTCCAAAGCCTTAGTGGCACAATCAACAAAGTCAGTCCAATCTTGAGCCTGACTTTTCTGGGTGTCTCTGAACGTTAACCTGTACTGTTCAGTGGTTAAGCCAAACCCATCAATCAGTGCATTTTTCAAGACTTGGTAATCATTCGCATCCTCATCTCTAACAGTGAGGAGCTTATCTCTACCTTTACCTTCAAAGGAGGGCCACAATATAGCTGCCCACTGACTCTGGGGTACCTGCTGTACTTTGCAGGCTCTCTCCAAAGCAGTTATCAACTTGTGGATATCATCTCCTGTCTTATAGGAGGGCACTATTTTACTCAGGTTTCTAGTATCAAAACCCCTTTCTCTATCCCTAGGGATATTGCTGCCACCAGTGGGGACTACCCCACTCAACTGTTGCTCTCTAGCAAAGGCAAGCTTCTCTTTGGCCAGGGCAAGTTCTTCCCTTTGGATCCTCAGATTAGCCTCCTTCATCTTTGCCTCATGCTCTCTCCTCTGAGGGGAAGTCATCCTCCTCTGAGCAGATGCATGAGAGGCACGAGAGTGCACAGATCTATTGGAGTCCCTAGAATGAGATCTATCTCTTCTAACTCCATAGTTAGGCCTGCTTAGGTTCAGCACTGGGGTCCCCCAGTTCCTTCCCTATGTAGGTCTAAGTTGGCCCTTGTGAGTCTGCTGACTATCACAGAACCTTTGTCTGCCTCATCCCCAGAGTGTTCTTCTTCTTCCTCCTCCTCATCTACATTCCCTGTTTCAGGGAGGTCTGGATCTCCAGGAGTACCTTCTAAGGGGGGCATGCTCCTATCTGGATTAGAGGGGTCTGTGTTAGCAGCCCTTCTGGCATCATATGTCTCTAAGAGACCTAACAGAAAAGGAGTGGTAGGGTTAGAACCCTGTTTCAATTTCCTGGAGGTACACAATTGTCTCATCTCCTGGAAACTGCGAGCTGCATATCTGGAAAGGACCTGTGGATGGTCACTAACCACTAGGGGAGTCTCTGAAGACTCTCCATGGGTAGACATGCTTCCTAGTGAGGTGTAAGTGATGCACCTACCTACACTATGGGTTTTCCTACTGATCCCTTGCTAAGAGTTGTAGTCAGGGTGTGCTAGGCCCTTTCTACTACAACAGCTGGTTCAGTAGAACTCAGAGTATTTCTAAGCTTGTTATATGTACCTAGAGTACCTTATGTGATCTTTCAAATGATATTTCAAGATTATACGTGGTAAAAACAACAGCAAGCTCAAATCCCACCGCTGCCACCAATGTGAGAAGTTGGCCTGATATATGATGCTCACTAGTTCTAGTGATCACCTTGTATCAGTCCAAACAACCCTTATGGTGATTGGTTGTAAGTCAACCTTATAGACCAGCTATCCTAATGGTAGCATGGACAAAGCAGTCTTAGGCTAAACTCTTTTGGCATGTGAAGCCAGCTGTTTTACCACAAAATATCCCCTTGAATACCAGATGAAAGGACACCACACAGGTTGTTATGAAAATAAACAGTATATTTATTAATAACAACACCTCTGAACTCTTTATGAGGTCAGAGGGCTAAGCACATGACAATCTCTTACGAAAAATACGACAAGTTGCACAAAATTACAATGGTGCCCTAGGGGCACGACAAACCATATACTAAATAAGTGGAATGTGAAAGTAGATAAAAGGAATGGAGCTGTCCAGAGGCTGTAGGATTGATGGGACCACGCTACACTAACTCTAGGTAAGTAATAGGAGGCCCACGGAACGTGTGTGCAGAGTGTGAACTCACACGTGAGATGCGTAACAACGTCTATGGACAGTACAGTTCAAGTAAAAGGTGAGTACGGACAATCCTGACTAGTTAGGACAAAAACGACTGTGGAACTGAACACTAGGACAGTTAGACTACCCTTGAGCACCGAAATGCTCTCGTTACCTCACCCACGGGCTGCGGGTGCATAGGTGCCAAAGTGTGTCGGGTTCTTGCGTTGAAGTCAATGGAGCCTGAAAGAAAAGATGCTGCAGGTGACCAGGAGGAAGATGTGCGGTGCGATCCAAGGGTGGATCGGTGAAGAAGAGGACCGGAAAGCAGAGGGGACAGTGTTCAAAGTCACTAGCCAGTGACCGGTGTGGAACCAGGAAGGAACCAGATGCTGTCGTCGCGATCAGGTGAAGAGTGGACGCTTGACTCTGCAGCCACGTGGACCGGGAGGTGTCTTCGACGACCAAGATGGAGGTCCCACGCAGGCTCTCGCTGTCGGTGGTGTCGGATCCGGAATTGGAGGCAACAGGCCTTGGCAAAGGCAACCCACGCGGTGAAGGGAAAAGACGTCTGGTGCGGACTAGGAGTGTCTGGGGTGCCCCTCTTTTGGAAGGGAGTAAGAGCCAGTCTGGAGCAACCAGACCAGCAGCAAAGATTCAAAGGTTCGTCGTCTAGGAGGCCACTAGCCAGCCGGCATGTGACCAGACAACGCTTCGAGCAGCAAACAAGCAGAAGGGCCCCACGCAGATTTCGTGGATGCTGGAGGGCTGATCTTCGGTGCAGGGGCTGCTCGGGGCTGGGGCTTCCCAGTCCCCAAAGCACTTGGTCGAGTTTACCTCGGGAGTCGTGCTGGAAGCGAAGTGCAGGATCTTTCAAGATGGCCGGTCCCACGTGTCTCGTCACACCCACGGATCTCAGCTGCGCTGCAAATGTAGGTTGAGGTCGGAGAGGTCTGGGAATCCGGGTCTCGTCGGGCTCTGAAGTCTGGATCCTTGCAGGAAGACGACAAAGGGAAGCCGCTGGACGCTTGATGGTGCCTGCAGTTGCAGGGTGGACATTCCTTGCCCACAAGGGAGATTTCTTCAGTCTTCTGTGGAGCAGAACGTCGAAGTCCAGAGTTTCTTCTTGTAGAGTAGTTCAGGATTAATCTAATTTGGAATGGGACCAGCTCCTACCTTTATCCTGTTATCCTGCTAAAGGGGGCTGCACTACTGACTAGGTCCCTCCCCTGGGTGGGACCAGGAAGGGGGTGGTTACACCCCCTATCCATTGTCCGGTTTCCCGCCAGAGCTGGGGCAGGAGTGCCCCAGCAACTGGTTTGAACCGGTGTATGCACAGGGCACCTTGTGTGCCCCAGGCATGTCTCATTCCTTTCAGGCCTATCCTACCCAATACACAAAATCCTGTCTGGGGTGGTGCTAGCACCTCCCAAGGCAGGAAACCCTTTGTCCAAGCCTCCCTCGCTGGAAGGACTCCCAGCAGCAGGAGGTCAGACTTGTGTCTGTGGTGGCAGCATCCATTTTGTGATGCCAAGGCTCGAGTTAACTTTAACCGGGGTTTACAGCTACATACATGTCGTGCCCCTCTAGAAGGGTGGAATGCTACCCCCGTCGCCAGAATTGGCGAGGGGGTAGTATTCCAATTCGTATGACACCTTACTCGACATGTTTTGATAATGTTATACCAGAGTTAGCATTTAACCGCGAGGTTGATAATGCACTTAAGAGTATATGGTATACCGTTATCATGGAAACAGCTAAAGGACTTGGTTCCGAAAGCTGTAGACAGGCTCAGCTCATGCTAGAGCACCATCTCACATAATTCCAAGCCCTCTGCCTTCAGGATTGATAAGGCCTGCCATAGGAGTGACTGATAGGAGGATATGTGTCCATTTTTAGGGTTAGATATAGGTATACTATATCTATAGCAAAGGGTGATTACACCACCTTGCCCCAGCTGTCATGCAGCCAGTTGTGTCAGTTTTAGATGGCCAGCCAGGGGTGGCATAATACATGCTTCAGTCCATGGTAGTCCCTGGGTACACCTATGCCCTGGATACCTAAGGTACACTGTACAGGGACTGATAAGGTGGCCCAGTACCAATTAGATATGTACCTAAGGTACATGGAATCCATTTTAACAGAGAGAGCAGGAAGCCTGGGGTCCTGAATAGCAGGATCGTAGGCCAACTAAGTCAAAATTCAGCAAAACACCAGGCAAAAAGTTGGGGGTAACCATATTCAGATATCCACCTTCCTACAGGGGACTCCTCAGGTGGACCTTTTTGCCACTCAAGAGAATGCTCACTCCCCGTTATTCTGCAATCTCCAGTATCCGATGCAAGGAGCCTTGGGGGGCGCGTTTCAGTTGAGTTGGAGTTCGCAACTCCTTTACGCGTTTCCTCCCATACCTTTGATTCCTCGGGTTCTGAGGAAAATTCGCCAAGACCGGGCCCAAGTCATATTGGTCACCCCGGATTGGCAAAGAAGGGTGTGGTACTCAGACCTTCTCCACCTCTCCTCTCACCCGCCGCTCCGTCTCCCTCACAGGGCAGATCTCCTCTCCCATATGGAGGGGCAGGTTCTACCCCCCCCCCCCCCCACCTCCAGACCTTACACCTTCATGCCTGGAAACTGAACGGGGCAACCTGAGTTCTTTTTCTCTCCTGCTTGACGTGGTGGATGTCATCTTGTCAGCCCGGCGTGACTCCACTAAGTCCATCTATTCTTATAGGTGGTCAAAATTTGTCGCTTGGTGTGGGGAGAAATCTATAGACTCTTTGAGAGCCCATTTGTCTGATGTTCTCCAGTTTGCCCTTTCTCTGGCGCAACAGGGGCTTGCTGTTGCCACAGTGAAGGGCTATCTTTCAGCGCTGTCGGCATTTCTCTGTTTGCCTGACTAGCCATCTCTTTTTAAATCTCCTGTGGTTTTAAGGTTTTTGAATGGCCTCACGAATAAGTTCCCTCCTACTCCTTTTATTGTGCCTCAGTGGGACTTAAATCTTGTTTTGACCTTTCTGATGGGTGCTCCCTTTGAGCCTCTTCACAAATGTCCTGAGGCTTTTGACTCTTAAGACAGTTTTCCTCGTTGCAATAACCTCAGCAAGGAGGGTAAGTGAGCTTCAAGCTCTTAGTTCCAAGCCCCCTTTCTTGTCCATTCTTGCTGATCGAATGGTTCTTAGGACCAGGGCTGCTTTTCTGCCTAAGGTGGTGACTCCTTTCCACCTTGGTCAATCTGTTACCCTCCCCACCTATTATCCTCCCCCACACCCTTCCAAGGAGGAGGAGAGATTACACCGTCTGGACCCCAAGAGGGCGGTATCTTTTTATCTGGACAGATCTAAAGATTGTCGGTTGGATGACCAGCTCTTCATTGGCTTTGCTGGCTGCAAGAGAGGAAGAGCGGTCCATAAAAGAACTTTATCAAGATGGATCGTCCTCTGTATAAAGATCTGCTACTCTTTGGCCGGTAAGGAACCTCCAGAGGGTATAAGGGCTCATTCTACTAGAGCTAAGTCGTCTACCTCTGCATTGGCTAGAGGTGTTCCTGTAGAGGATATTTGTAGGGCGGCAACTTGGTCTTCCCTCCACACTTTCGCGAAGCATTACTGCTTGGATTCCGACGTGAGGAGGGACGGTCACTTTGCATGCTCTGTTCTCCAGGATTTCTTGGTCTAGAAGAGTGGACACCACCCTCCGGGAGTGGGGACTGCTGTGGGACTCTATTCACAAGATGAGGAATCCACACGGCAGATGTATCTATCAGAAGAACAAGTTACTTACCTTCAGTAACGCTTTTTCTGGTAGATACAATATCTGCCTGTGGATTCCTCACTGACCCACCCGCCTCCCCGTTGTCCACTCTTCTATGCCAGTGTTTATATTATGTATTTATTTTATTGTCAAGGAGTTGTTTATTTCAAGTGTTTCATTGCATTTGCTGCACACTGTGTGTGTTACCTTGATATTTGTACTGGGTATACTGTGTATATGTCTACTGTCATTGGTCCGTCCGTGTGCCTCGAAGGCACGGAATAAAGGGCGGAACTGATGCGCCGGCGTGGCCTAATATAGGCGTCGGTGACGTCAGCGGAGTCACGAGCGATGCCGTGCCTCTATGACGTCCGAGTCCACATCGGCGCGAAGCTACGAAAAGAATTTCCGAATGTTGCTGACGCAGGGGATATTCACAAGGTGAGGAATCCATAGGCAGATATTGTATCTACCAGAAAAAGCGTTACCGAAGGTAAGTAACTTGTTCTTTAGGCCTCGACCACGACGACCGCACCTGATCCGACTGCCGGGCCCTGACGTCTAAAGCTAGGCGGGAGCGGTCCCGCAAGCGACTTGAGCTCCGGCAGTCGGCCCCGTGCCACTCCAGGTCCCGGTCCCACAGGAGGTCGAGGGACCAGTCGCAGGGTCGGAGTCCTCGCTGCTCCGGGAGTGGACATCGGTTGTCAGGATCCAAGTCCTCAGGTAAGAGGCATGAGAGGTCGGAGAGACGTCATCATTCCTCCGACCCGCCCCGACGCACGCGCGATGCAGCTAGGGGTTCGGGTGACAACACCCACGCGGCTCCGACGGAGTCGCGGACGTCGCCGCCTGCCCTACACCTTCGGGTCCCTGGGCATGATGCGACACCAGAGGAGGTCGAGCGGTACCTCATGGCCATGAGGTCCCTCCCTCCTCAGCCGGGTTCCGTGGCGCCTCCGGGCCCAACGGCCCCGGCTGGAGGGCCTAGCGGGTCGGGTGCTTCGGCTCCGATGCCGTCGGGTGCTTTGGCCCTGCTGGCGACTTCAGTCCCTCACTGGATCCGCTTCCGGATCCGGGTCGTCGCCAGTCGACCTCACTGACGCCGGCCCTATGTGTGTCGCCCCCGGCGCCTACTATGGACGCCATCCCCGATCCTCCCCTCGGTCCGGTTCCGGCATCGGAGCGGCGCCGCTCTCGACGTCGTTTGGAGATTTCTATTCCACGAACCGGCCCCATCTGTTGACCCTGAACTGCAGGAGATGGGTGACGAGGGTGATTGGGAGGGGTCTGTGGACCCTCTGGCACAGGAGTGCCAGTCTCAACAGGACTGGACATATGAGCTTGGGGAGGCCAGTGGACTCGACACTTCGCCAGACACTGGATTTGTCTCCCCTCCCACCGTGGCTACGGAGAAGGGGGCTGCTTACAGTGTAGTGTTGACCCGGGCAGCCAAGGCCGTACACCTTGAGCTCCCCGTCGCGGCCGTGAGGACTAACCTCCTCACTGAGGTCCTTAAACCGCAGGCAAGCTCCACTGAGCCTCTGCTGCCGTTTAATGAGGCCTTGTGTGACGTTCTTGTGGGCACTTGGTCCAAGCCCGCCACAGGTCCTCCTGTGGATAGGAACGTGGCCAGACGCCACCGCCCGGCCCCGGGCGGCCCTTGCTTTTTGTCCACCCATCCCACCCCCGAGAGCCTGGTCATCCAGGCCTCCACTTCCCAAAGCGCATTCCCGGCGTCTCCGCCAGATCGGGAATCCAAGAGGTATGAACAATTCGGGAAGAAGGTGTTCTCGTCCCTGAGTTTGGGACTGCGGTCAGTCAATACCGCATGCCTCTTGGACCGCTACACCCACACCCTGTGGGACACGGTCGCAGACGTGCTGCCACAATGTCCGGAGGAGGTCCGGGCAAAACTCACCCAAGCCCTTGCGGAGGGTCGAGATGCAGTGCGATATTTCATCCGTTGTGGGCTGGATACCACGGACTCACTGGGCAGGGCGATGGCAACGACGGTGGTGGTTCGATGCCACGCCTGGTTGAGGTCCGCCAACTTTTCGCCCGATGTCCAGGCCACTCTACTGGACATGCCGTTTGATGGCCGTCGCCTCTTTGGTGACAAGGCAGACCATGCGCTTGAGCGTTGTAAGGACTCCAGGACTACGGCCAAGTCCTTGGGCCTCTCGGCCCCACGCCAGCAAACGGGTGCCTTTCGCTCCTTTCGTGGCCACGGAAGGGGCGCCCCCACACGTGCTGCCATCCACGCACCGCAGAATGTTCAACAGCGCGGTGGCAGCCGTGGAAACCGCCGTGGTGGTGGTCGGGGACAACGGCGAGGCCCGTCCACAACTTCCCCCGCAGCACCTGCCTCAAAACCCTCCTAGTCCGTGCTTTCAGGCCCATGTGACGCCAGTGGGGGGCAGGGTTCGCCATCACCTCTTCCACTGGCGCACTGTCACATCCGACAGGTGGGTGTTGCAAATCGCCCGAAGGGGCTACTCCCTCCCCTTCGAGGCGACCCCTCCAGCCATGCAACCGCAATTCCACCGCATGTCGGGGGATCACTTGCAACTTCTGCAAGAGGAAGTCACGGCCCTCTTGGCCAAGGGGGCCATCGAGCGCGTTCCTTTGCCAGAATTAGGGTGTGGTTGTTACTCCCACTACTTTCTGGTACCCAAGAAGGGCAAAGGGGGCCTACGCCCTATCTTGGTCCTACGGAACGTCAACGGCTTCCTCCGGAAAAAGAATTCAAGATGCTGACTTTGGCTCAGGTCTTAGCTGCCCTGGACCCCGGAGACTGGATGGTAGTGTTGGACTTGCAGGACGCTTATTTTCACATCCCCGTCCTGCCGGCCCACCGGCGTTACCTGCGGTTCACGGTAGGCCACGAGCACTTTCAGTTTACCGTGCTCCCCTTTGGCCTTACCAGCGTCCTATGGGTGTTCACGAAAGTGATGGCGGTGGTCGCAGATCATCTGCGCAGTTTAGGGGTGTCAGTCTACCCCTACCTCGACGACTGGTTGTTGAAGGCGGGCTCGCCCCAGACAGTCGTCAGCCACCTCCAGACTACGGCTGACCTCCTGCACTTGCTGGGGTTCTCCATCAACGTGCCAAAGTCACACCTGTTTCCCTCTCAGAAGCTCCTCTTCATCGGAGCGGTTCTGGACTTGGCGCAGTTTCGGGTTTATCTTCCCGAACAGCGGGTTCGGGATATTCAGGCTCTGATTCCGATCTTTCAGCCTTTATCCCGAGTCTCGGTCAGGTTGACGCTGCGGCTTCTGGGGCTGATGGCCTCCTGCATCCTTCTGGTGCATCACGGCCGGTAGCGGATGCGGGCTCTGCAGTGGGACCTGAAGTTTCAGTGGGCCCTGCATCAGGGCAACTTGTCCGACCATGTCTTGATTTCGGAGGGCACAGCAAGACAGTTGCAGTGGTGGCTCACGGACCGCGATTGGGTCAGTGGCAGATCCCCCTCCCTACCCCACCCGGAGCACGTGGTTGTGACGGACGTGTCCCTCCTGGGCTGGGGGAGCCACATGGGAGAGGCGGAGATCAGAGGCCTCTGGTCTCCGACGGAGTCCCAGCTCCACATCAACCTTCTGGAGCTGCGGGCGATCCGACTTGCACTGAAGGCATTCCTCCCCTAAGTCCGGGGGAGAGTAGTGCAGGTGTTCACGGACAACACCACCGCCATGTGGTACTGCAACAAACAGGGCGGGGTGGGGTCGTAGACCCTATGCCAGGAGGCTCTGCTCCTCTGGCAGTGGCTGGAACATCAGGGCGTGACTCTGGTGGTTCAACACCTGGCAGGTTCTCTGAACGCCAGGGCGGACAAACTCAGCCGTCTATGCATGATGGATCACGAATGGCGTCTGAACTCGGACGTGGTGGGGAGAGCCTTGGTTAGATCTATTCGCCACAGAAGAGAACGCACAATGTCATCAGTTCTGCGCGTTGGAATTTCCAAGGCGGCACTCGCTTGGAGACGCTTTTCGTCGCGAGTGGAGTTACGGTCTATTGTACGCCTTTCCGCCTATACCACTTCTGCCCAGAGTGCTGAAGAAGATCAGGCGTGACTGGGCCCAGGTTATCCTTGTGGCTCCGGACTGGGCACGAAGATACTGGTATCCCGAGCTACTCAGCATGTCAGTCGATCCCCCGATTCGTCTGCCTCTTCGGGAGGACCTTCTGTCGCAGCAGCAGGGGACGGTCCTCCACCCGAACCTGTCCAGTCTCCACCTACAAGCTTGGAGATTGAGCGGCGACAGTTGAGGCCATTTGACTTGCCTCCTGAAGTCTGTAATGTCATTCTGGCAGCCAGGCGTCCCTCCACAAAGTCGGTATATGCCTGCAGGTGGAACAGATTTGTGGCATGGTGCACAGCAAAGGCTGTGGATCCACTTTCTGAACCTCTTTCTGAGGTTCTCCTCTTCCTTCTTTCTCTTGCCCAGCAGAGCTCTGCTCTGGGCACTATCAAGGGGTACCTTTCTGCCCTTTCCGCCTTCTTAAGGCTACCTGATCAGCCTTCCTTGTTCAAGTCCCCAATTGTATATAGGTTTTTGAAGGGCATCACGCACATGTTTCCTCCTGTTCCTTTCGTGATGGTCCAGTGGGACTTGAACCTTGTACTTACTTACCTAATGTGTGCTCCCTATGAGCCGCTCCATAACTGTCCTCTACGTCTTCTTACTTTGAAGACTGCTTTCCTGGTTGCCATCACCTCTGCCAGGAGAGTGAGTGAGCTCCAGGCTCTTTCTTCTACACCTCCTTTCCTCTCTGTCCATCCGGACAAGGTTGTGTTGCGGACTAGACCCTCTTTCCTGCCCAAGGTTATCACGGCCTTCCACATCGGGCAATCCATTACCTTGCCCACCTTCTTTCCGCCTCCGCATCCCTTGAAAGAGGAAGAAAGGCTCCACCGTCTGGACCCAAAACGTGCGCTCTCTTACTATCTGGATCGCACACGCCAGTTCCGGGTGGATGACCAACTCTTTGTTGGTTACGTGGGCGCTAAGAAGGGAAAGGCGGTGTACAAGAGGACCATCTCTCGGTGGATCATCTTGTGTATCCAGGCGTGTTACTCCTTGGCTAAGAAGGAGCCACCTGTTGGACTGAGGGCTCATTCCACTCGGGCCACAGCGACTACCACTGCCCTGGGCCGAGGAGTGCCCTTGCAGGACATTTGCCTGGCGGCTACGGGGGCCTCGCTGCACATGTTTGCAAGACACTATTGCCTGGACAGCCAAGTCCGGAGGGATGGCTTCTTTGGCCGTTCCGTCCTCCAGGACTTTCTGGTGTGATTATTGGTTCGCAGACCCACCACCGCGGTTGGTATTGCTGGGGTATCTATTCTAAGGTAAGGAATCTATCACTAACTTGTCTCTTTCAGATGAACAAGTTACTACTTGTGTAACGATATATCTGTAAGAGACATTAGTTAGGGATAGATTCCTTAACGACCCACCCATCCTCCCCGTTCTGCGAACCGATATCTAGGGTTAAGGTCATCCCCTTTCAGGGCCCTAGTTTCATGGCACCAGTGTTGGTTCTATCATGGCTCTGCGTATCTGGCGCGGAAAAGCTGTGTATCAGAACTGACGTCAGCGCGCGAGGGTGGCCTCTAAGTACTCCGACGACGTAATTCCGGCGCTAACGACGCCGACGACGGATGCGGAGCCGCGGACGACGCCTGCCGGCGTGCAGGGGTATTGCTACGCAACATTTTCCGTATCCAGTCTGATGCCTGGGGATATTCTAAGGTAAGGACTCTATCACTAACTAATGTCTCTTACAGATATATCGTTAAACAAGTAGTAACTTGTGCTTTAGCACAAAATACCCCGGGCTGAGTGAACGTTTAAATGAACGAATCACCGGGTTTTCATAAGTGGTTTTTTAAAAGACTTGGGGCCAGATGTAGGTAATTCATATTTACCAACTCTTAAATACTGAATTTTACCGATTTGGTATTTAAGAGTCTGTAAATATGAAGGGGGGAGATGTAGGTATTACAGAATCTGTAAATACCGAATCTTTAAGATTCGGTATTTACCGATTCTGTAAATACCGAATCGGTATTGCCCATTGATTCCTATGGGCCTTGAAGCCCATAGGAATCAATGGGCAATACCGATTCTGTAATTACAGCATCGGTAAATACCGATTTTAGCAAGGGTGCAGGGGGTGTCACTTCGACACCCTCTAGCACCCCAAAGACGGGCATGTTTGGCAAACAGACATGCCCTAAGGGCATGTCTGTCTGTCACATGGCTAGGTGTGCATGCACACATGTGCATGCACACCTGGAATCGGTATTTCACCACCCAATTGGATTGGGTGGTAAAATACCGATTCTGTAAGGCCTTAGGGACTCTGAAGAGTCCCACCTACATCTGGAAGGTACCGAATCGGTAAAAATACTGATTCGGTATTTTACAGATTCTGTAAATTTACAGATTCGGTAAATTTACAGAATCTGTCAAATCTGGCCCCCTACATCTCAAGATGCCAAATACCGGTCGTAAACGGCCGAATTCGGCTGTTTCCGACCGGTATTTGCCACCTACATCGGGCCCTTGGTCATTAAGGATATATAGAGAGTACATTTTTAACGCTCTAATCGAAGTGCCTTCACTTTCATTCACCCCGAACATCTCTAATTACAGTTACGCATTCTATTTAGAATGAATTCATCTCTCTCATAACTTGTGATCAGCACCCATTGACATTTGATCATCATTTTGACATAAGTATGATCAAAAACCAGCAACCAACTATATATTTTTACTCCCACGGGGTATACAGGCCCCTCCACCCAGGCGGACCATGGGGCATATTACTGCTAAAAACTAAGTACGTCCATCAAGTGTTCAAATACCCACTGGGGGATGGAATTATATGTTTCATGTCATGTTTTTTGTCTTTTGTAAAGTGTGCTTCCAGAATGAGAGTGCTCAATGTGTACATATGAGTGCAAATAGTGATCTATATATATATAGATATGTACGTTTCTCACCCTCTGTACAGATACAATATGCACAGATACGAATGGAGGATCACCTACCGTCTCATCATTTTTTTAGGAACACCACGATAAGCACTAAAATAAATTTTTCACTTTCTAGGCATAGTCAACGAGGAACAACTATAACATTGGGATTAGGCCTTCCCCTGTGGGTAGGCCATATGTACTAATGATATTATTTCTTCCCTAATACAGATACTACGGATTCATCATTAACCGTATGTTTATAAGATACACACAATAGGTGTGTCTTTACATGTGTTTGTAAACCATAGTATAGGTTCACAATTGGAGTGGCACGCATTAGGCTGGTCCTCATGCAGCCCTGAAGAAAAGGTGTAGGGGACACCTTGAAACATGTCGACAAGATAGTTAGGTTTTTGACCACATTACAGGATCTAATTCCTACATCTAACCCCTTTTTAATATACCAGCTAGAAGCAAGAATAAATGTGTAGGCTTACTAGTTAGGTATTTTTAACTCACATTTAACACCACTCCACCATACACCGCACCACACATAGTTTCACAAAAAGTTCTCCTAAGTATCCTTCGCAAGTCGCAGCACGCCCCAAGCGGTTCATGAAAGCAGCTCATCTAGGCAGATCAGGGGTTCAAGTCCTCCCCTATCTCGACGACTGGCTGTTTTAGGCGCGCTTGCCCCAGGCTGTCGTCTCCCACCTCTAGACTACGGCGGACCTCCCGCATTTGCTGGGGTTCACTATCAACATGCCAAAGTCACACCTGACTCCCTCTCAAAAGCTCCTTTTCGTCGGAGCAGTTCTGGATACGGCGCAGTTTCAGGCTTATCCTCCTGAACAGCGAGTCTGGGATATTCGGGCTATGATACCGATGTTTCAGCCTCTATCCCGGATTTCGGTGAGATTGATCCTGAGCCTGCTGGGCCTCATGGCCTCCTGAATCCTGCTGGTGGATCATGCCAGGTGGTCTATGTGGGCTCTGCAGTGGGACCTGAAGTCCCAGTGGGCACAGCATCAGGGCAATCTTTTTGACATCGTCCAGATCTCGAAGGGGACTGCACGTGAATTGCTGTGGTGGTTAACGAACCAAAAGTGGGTCCGTGGCAGATCCCTCTCCCTTCTCCAACCAGAACTGACCATGGTGACCGATGCATCACTCCAGGAATGGGGCGGCCACCTGGCAAAGTCTGACCTCCACATCAACCTTTTGGAGCTCCAGGCGATTTGTCTGGTACTGAAGGCATTCCTTCCCTCTCTCAAAGGAAGAGTAGTGCAGGTGTTCACAGACAACACCACTGCCATGTGGTACTGCAACAAACAGGTCGGGTTGGGTCGTGGACCCTATTTCAAGAGGCTCTTCACCTTTAGACATGGCTGGAACACCAGGACATATCCCTGGTGGTTCAACACCTGGCAAGTTCTCTGAACACCAGGGCTGACGAACTCAACCATCGGTGCATGATGGATCACAAATGCCATCTTCACTCGGAGCTGGTGCAAAGTCTCTTTGAACAGTGGGGAGAACCTTGGTTAGATCTGTGCGCCACCAAAGAGAACGCAGTGTCAGCAGTTTTGCATGTTGGAATTTCCAGTGTGGCACTCGCTCGGCGATGCCTTTCGTGGGCCCAAGTCATTCTTGTGGCTCCGAACTGGGCACGAAGAGTCTGGTACCCCAAGCTCTTGAGCATGGCCATAAACCCTCCGATCAGACTGCCTCTTCAGGAGGATCTTCTGTTGCAGCAGCAGGGGACCGTCCTCCACCGAACCTGTCCAACCTCCACCTCCTTGTGCAGAGATTGTGTGGCGGCAGTTGATAGCTTCTGACCTTCCACCTGAAGTCTGTAATGTCATCTTGGCAGCCAGGCGTCCCTCAATGAAGTCTTTATACACCTGTAGATGGAATAATTTCATGGCATGGTGCACAGCAAAGGCTGTGGATCCCCTTTTTCCCCCTCTTTCGGATCAACTTTTGTTCATTCTTTATTTAGCCCAGCAGGGCTCTGCCCTGGGCACTCTTAAAGGCTACCCTTCGGCCATATCTGCCTTTCTTTACCTTCCTGATAAGCCTTCTCTTTTCAAATCCCGTATTCTAAATAGCTTTCTAAAGGGCATTACTCATTTCTTTCCTCCTCCATTTATAATGCCCCAGTGGGACTTGAATCTTGTCTTGATGTTTCTTATGTGTGCTCCCTTCTAGCCTCTACATAACTGCCCTATCAGACTTCTTACTCTGAGACCTGCCTTCCTTGTCGCCATCACCTCTGCTCGCAGAGTGAGTGAGCTACAAGCTCAGTCCTTAAAACCTACTTTTCTTGCTGTTCATCCAGACAAAGTAGTCCTTCGTACAAGGCCCTCTTTTCTTCCAAAAGTGGTTAACTCCTTTCATATAGGACAGACCATCACGTTACCCACCTTCTTTCCACCTCACACCCTTCCAAGGAGGAGAAGAGACCCCACCGTCTGGACCCACAAATGTGTGCTATCTTTCTATCTAGATCGCACAAAAGATTTCCGGGTGGGCGATCAACTCTTTGTTGGCTATGTGGGCGCCAAGAAAGGTCGGGCTGTGCAAAAATGCACCATCTCTAGGTTGGTTGTCCTGTGCATTAAAATCTGCTATTCCCTAGCGAAAAAGAAAGCTCCAGTGGGACTGAGTTCCCACTCCACCAGAGCTACAGCAGCTACTACTGCCCTGGGACGTGAAGTCCCACTCATTGACATCTGTCAGGCGGCCACGTGGGCATCCCTGCACACGTTCACCAAACATTATTGCCTAGACAGCCAAGTCCAGAGAGACAGCTATTTTGGCTGTTCTGTTCTCCAGGCTTTTCCTGGGTGAACTTAGTTCGCAGACCCACCTCCGGGGTTGGCATTGCTGGGGTATCTATCCTAAGGTAAGGAATCTATAATTAACAGTCTCTATCAGACGAACAAGTTACTTACCTTCGGTAACAATGTTTCTGATAGATACATCTGCCGTGTGGATTCCTCACCTTGTGAATATCCCCTTGCGTCAGCAACATTCGGAAATTCTTTTCGTAGCCTCACGCCGACGTGGACTTGGACGTCATAGAGACACGGCATCGCTCGCGACTCCGCTGACGTCACCGACGCCTATAATAGGCCCACGCCGGCGTGATGACATCAGTTCCCTTTTTTCCGCGTCGTCGACGCTAACGGTTTCGGGAATCTCAGTAGCCAACTGGTACTTTGTTGCCTTTTTGTTACCATTTTCTTCTTCTTTGTATCTTATCTCTTCGACGATGTTGACAAAGAAGACCGGCTTCAAGCCCTGCAGGGAGTGCGGAAAAATGATGTCTATTACTGACCCGCACGAGGACTGCATCTGATGTTTGAGCTCGGACCACGATGTGGAGGGATGTTCCTCTTGTCGAAAGATGAACCCGAAGGCCCTGAGGGAAAGAGAGACCAAACTCTTGGTAGCGAAGCTGAAAGCTGGAAAAGGAAAGTCGTCGAGGTCTCGTTCTCGAAGGGCAAGGTGGAGGTCGAAGTCAAGATCTGGATCTCGAGAGGAGTCGTCTTCGAGGTCCGCTTCAGACCATGCTTCGAAGTCGAAGAAGAAACATAAGAAGAGGAGACATGAGTCCTGACGTTGTTCCGGTAAGGAGTCGGGCTCGAGGTCGAGATCACCGAAGAAGTTATGTTCTAAGGTGGTTACGCTGGATGTCTCTGAACCTGAAGGTGAGGCCTCGCCTTCGGAGTCGCGTGTGCAGTCACCGACTCCAGCTTCGAATCCGTCTCCGGCGCCGTCCCAGGCCCGAGAAGAGGAAGAGGATCTGAAAGAAACAGGTTAGTATTAGATTCCTTACCTTAGAATATCCCCAGGCGTCAGTCTGGATCCGGAAACTTTTGCGTAGCAGTACCCCTGCGCGTCGGTAGGCGTCGTCTGCAGGCGTCCCCTGCGGCTCCGCGTCGTCGGCGTCGTGCGCCGTGATGACGTCGCTGGAGTATATAGACGCCGCCTCCGCGCGCTGACGTCAGTTCTTCTTTTTTCCGCGCCAGTTAGCGCAGATCCGAAGAGCAGTACTCCGGTCTTTTGACCAAGTGTTTGTAAAACTTAATCTTTCTACGGTGCCGGTAGGATGCCTGGGTTTAAGAGCTGCGACGAGTGCGACCGCATGATGTCGGTCACCGACCACCATCGACTCTGCCTCCGGTGTCTGGGCGCGGACCACGACGTGGAGTCCTGCGTCGACTGTCGGGCCTTGACTGGAAAAGCTAGGCGGGAGCGGTCCCGCAAGCTTCTCGAGCTCCGGGTGTCGGCCCCGCGTCGAGAGCGGTCCCGGTCCGGTCGGAGGTCGAGGGAGCGGTCGAGGGAACGATCGCGGAGCCGCCATGGGCGCTCCGGGAGTCGCCACCATTCCTCCGGTTCGTCAGGTAAGCACAAGAAGTCGGGGCGTCGCCATCGCACCCCCGACTCCCCCCGACGCCCGCGTGATGCGGCCGGGGGCTCGGGTGACCCCACCCCCGCGGCCCCGCGTGGGTCGCCGACGCCGTCTACCCCATACCCGTCGGTCCCTGGGGAAGGCGCGTCGCGTGAGGAGATCGAGGCCTTCCTCATCGCTATGAGGGCGAGGTCTCCTCCGGCGGGGCCTACGGCGCCTGCGGGCCCGTCGGTCCCGTCTGGGGGCCCGAGTGGTTCGGGTGCTCCTGCCCCGCCGCCGCCGGTGGCTCCGGCCCCGGCGCCGCTGGTTCCCTCTGGTTCGTCGCCGGCTGGTCTCCCGGCCTCTCCGGCGTCGGTTCCTGTGGGCCTACCCGTGGTACCGCCCCCGCGTGGTGCAGCGACTCCGCCGTCGGCTCCGGCCGGCGTCGGGTCCCCGGCACCGACGCCGCGCGGCGCCACCCCCATTTCCTCCCCGACTCCGGACGCGGAGTCGGACCGGCGTCGGCCGACGCCGGATCCGACGCCGATGGGGCCCGTTGACCCCGATGTCTATATCGTCGACCCAGAATATGGGTATGATGAGGATGAGTATGGAGAGGGTTGGGAGGGGTCTGAGGACCCTCTATCCCGTGCCTGCCAGTATGATGTGGACTGGGTAGGTGATCTGGGTGATGCCAGTGGCCTGGACGAGTCGCCCAACCCTGGGTTTGTCTCCCCGTCCCCTGTGGCGTCTGAGGCAGGTGCTGCCTATTCGGTGGTCCTGATGAGGGCTGCCAAGGCCTTGCACCTTGAGCTCCCCGTTGCGAAGGTCAAACCGAACATTCTGACCGAAGTGTTTAAACCGCAGTCATGCCCCCAGGAGCCTCTGCTGCCGTTTAATGAGGCCCTGACGGATGTCCTTTTGGGCACCTGGTCCAGGCCCGCTTCTGGTGCGCCGGTTGACCGGAATGTTGCAAGGCGTCACCGTCCATGCTCGGACGACCCTGCTTTTTTATCCACCCATCCCTCCCCGGAGAGTCTGGTGATCCAGGCCTCCACTTCGCAGTCCGCATTTCCGTCGGCTCCGCCCGATCGGGAATCAAAGCGGTATGACCAATTTGGTAAAAAGGTCTTTTCCTCTTTGAGCGCTGGACTGCGGTCTTGTAATACCGCGTGCCTCTTGGGCCGCTACACCCACTCCCTGTGGGATACGGTCGAGGAGTGTCTGCCGCAATGCCCCCAGGAGGTGCGGGACAAGCTCACCCGGGCCTTAGTTGAAGGCCGGGATGCGGCGCGGTACTCGATCCGTTGTGGTCTTGACACGACCGACTCGCTGGGTCGGGCGATGTCCACAACGGTGGCGATTCGTCGCCATGCTTGGCTGAGATCTGCCAACTTCTCGCCAGATGTCCAAAATTCACTCATGGACATGCCATTTGATGGCAGTCGCCTGTTTGGTGACAAAGCGGACCACGCGCTGGAGCGCTTCAAGGACTCCAGGGTCACGGCCAAGTCCTTGGGTCTTTCGACCCAGCGCCAGCAGACGGGTTCGTTTCGGCCCTTTCGTGGCCAAGGGAGGGGAGGTCCCACACGTGCTGCCAGCCACGCGACGCAGAGCGCTCCCCAGCGCGGTGGCGGCCGTGGTTTCCGCCGTGGTGGCGGTAGAGGCCAGCGGCGTGGTCAGTCCACGCCTCCCTCCGCTGCTGCGTCCAAGCCTTCCTAGTCCGAGCTTTCGGGCTCACGTGACGCCAGTGGGTGGCAGGGTTCGCCATCACCACTCCCGCTGGCGCGCGATAACATCGGACAGGTGGGTGCTGCAGCTTGTCCGAAGGGGCTATGCCCTCCCCTTCGAGTCCACTCCTCCAGCCATGCCACCGCAGAACCACCGTGTGTCGGGGGACCACTTGACACTTCTGCAGGAGGAAGTTACGGCCCTCTTGGCCAAGGGGGCCATCGAGCGCGTTCCTGGGCCAGAAGTAGGGTGTGGTTGCTACTCCCACTACTTTCTGGTGCCCAAGAAGGACAAAGGAGGCCTGCGTCCTATCTTGGACCTACGGAACGTCAACGGCTTCCTCCGGAAGGAGAAGTTCAAGATGTTGACTTTGGCTCAGGTCTTGGCTGCTCTAGACCCACAAGACTGGATGGTAGCGTTGGACTTGCAGGATGCGTATTTTCACATCCCCGTCCTGCCGGCCCACCGGCGTTACCTGCGGTTCACGGTAGGCCACGAGCACTTTCAGTTTATCGTGCTCCCCTTCGGCCTTACCAGCGCCCCACGGGTGTTCACGAAAGTGATGGCGGTGGTCGCAGCTCATCTGCGCCGGTTAGGGGTGTCAGTCTTCCCCTACCTCGACGACTGGTTGTTGAAGGCGGGCTCGCCCCAGACAGTCGTCCACCACCTTCAGATGACGGCAGACCTCCTGCACGAGCTGGGGTTTTCCATCAATGTGCCGAAATCACACCTGTGTCCCTCTCAAAAGCTCCTTTTCATCGGAGCGGTTCTCGACTCGGCGCAGTTTCGGGTTTATCCCCCGGAACGGCGGGTCCGGGATATTCAGGCTCTGATTCCCATCTTTCAGCCGTTATCCCGGGTTTCGGTCAGGTTGACGCTGCGGCTTCTGGGGCTGATGGCCTCCTGCATCCTACTGGTGCATCACGCCAGGTGGCGGATGCGGGCTCTACAGTGGGACCTGAAGTTTCAGTGGGCCCAGCATCAGGGCAACCTATCCGAACATGTCCTGATCTCGGAGGGCACTGCGAGACAGTTGCAGTGGTGGCTTACGGACCGCGATTGGGTCAGAGGCAGATCCCTCTCCCTTCCCCAACCGGAGCACGTGGTTGTGACGGACGCGTCCCTCCAGGGCTGGGGTGGCCACTTGGGAGAGGCGGAGATCAGAGGCATCTGGTCTCCGGCGGAGTCCCGGCTCCATATCAACATGTTGGAGCTACGGGCGATTCGCCTAGCACTGAAGGCATTCCTCCCCTTTGTCAACGGGAGTGTAGTGCAGGTGTTCACGGACAACACCACCGCCATGTGGTACTGCAACAAACAGGGCGGTGTGGGGTCGTGGACCCTTTGCCAGGAGGCTCTGCGTCTCTGGCAATGGCTGGAACGTCAGGGCGTGACTCTGACGGTTCAACACCTGGCAGGTTCTCTGAACGCCAGGGCGGACGAACTCAGCCGTCGGTGCTCGGTGGATCACGAATGGCGTCTGAACTCGGACGTGGCGAGAGGCCTCTTTCAGCAATGGGGAGAGCCTTGGTTAGATCTATTCGCCACAGAAGAGAACGCGCAATGTCATCAGTTCTGCGCGTTGGAGTTTCCGAGACGGCACTCGCTCGGCGACGCCTTTCGGCGCGAGTGGAGTTGCGGTCTGTTGTACGCCTTTCCGCCTATACCACTTCTGCCCAGAGTGCTGAAGAAGATCAGGCGCGACCGGGCCCAAGTTATCCTTGTGGCTCCGGACTGGGCTCGAAGGTACTGGTATCCCGAGCTACTCAGCATGACAGTCGGTCCCTCGATCCGCCTGCCCCTTCAGGAGGACCTTCTGTCGCAGCAGCAGGGGACGGTCCTCCACCCGAACCTGTCCAGTCTCCACCTCCATGCTTGGAGATTGAGCGGCGACAGTTGAGGCCATTTGACTTGCCTCCTGAAGTCTGTGATGTTATTCTGGCAGCCAGGCGTCCCTCCACAAAGTCGGTATACGCCTGCCGGTGGAACAGATTTGTGGCATGGTGCACAGCAAAGGCTGTGGACCCCCTTTCTGCCCCTCTGTCTGAGGTTCTCCTCTTCCTTCTTTCCCTTGCCCAGCAGGGCTCTGCTCTGGGCACTATCAAGGGCTATCTTTCTGCCCTTTCCGCCTTCTTAAGGCTACCTGATCAGCCATCTTTATTCAAGTCCCCTATTGTATTACGATTCTTGAAAGGCATCACGCACATGTATCCACCTGCTCCGTTCGTGATGCCTCAGTGGGACTTGAACCTGGTTCTGACTTTCCTGATGTGTGCTCCCTTTGAGCCTCTTCATTCCTGTCCTCTCCGTCTTCTCACTTTAAAGACGGCCTTCCTGGTTGCCATCACCTCTGCCAGGAGGGTGAGTGAGCTCCAGGCCCTTTCTATTAAACCTCCTTTCTTGTCTGTTCATCCTGACAAGGTGGTTCTTCGGACTAGACCTTCTTTCCTGCCCAAGGTAGTCTCTGCTTTTCACATTGGGCAGTCCATCACCTTGCCCTCCTTCTTCCCGCCTCCGCATCCTTCAAAGGATGAAGAGCGGCTCCATCGTCTGGACCCAAAACGTGCGCTTTCATTTTACATGGATCGCACACGCCAGTTCCGGGTGGATGACCAACTGTTTGTTGGCTACGTGGGTGAGAAGAAAGGAAGGGCGGTACAGAAACGAACCATCTCTCGGTGGGTCGTCCTGTGCATCAAAGCATGCTACTCTTTGGCTCGGAAGGAGCCTCCTGTTGGGCTGAGGGCCCATTCCACTCGGGCTACGGCGGCTACTACTGCCTTGGGCCGGGGAGTCCCTTTGCAGGACATTTGCCAGGCGGCTACGTGGGCCTCGCTGCACACCTTTGCGAGGCACTACTGCCTGGACAGTCAAGTCCGGAGGGATGGCTTCTTTGGCCGTTCGGTCCTCCAGGACTTTCTGGTGTAGGTTGTATTGGTTCGCAGACCCACCACCGGGGTTGGTATTGCTGGGGTATCTATTCTAAGGTAAGGAATCTAATACTAACCTGTTTCTTTCAGATGAACAAGTTACTTACCTTCGGTAACGATATATCTGTAAGAAACAGTAGTTAGTATTAGATTCCTTACCGCCCCACCCGTCCTCCCCGTTCTGCGAACTGATACCTAGGGTTAAGGACATCCCTTTCAGGGCCCTAGTTTCAAATGGCACCAGTGTTAGTTCTCACATGGCTCTGCGTGTTCTGGCGCGGAAAAGCTGTGTGCAAAGAACTGACGTCAGCGCGCGGAGGCGGCGTCTATATACTCCAGCGACGTCATCACGGCGCACGACGCCGACGACGCGGAGCCGCAGGGGACGCCTGCAGACGACGCCTACCGACGCGCAGGGGTACTGCTACGCAAAAGTTTCCGGATCCAGACTGACGCCTGGGGATATTCTAAGGTAAGGAATCTAATACTAACTACTGTTTCTTACGGTATGCACCTGTTACAACGCATTCGTTACTCCGCACTACCATTACAACGCGACTTTTATAACGCATACCATTACAACGCATTGCGCTGGGGGGCGCTATAGGATAGGGAATGGTATAATTTACTATCCAACACCTTCCCTAGGGTCCACGGGGACTGGAGTTAGAATAGTAAATTATACTTACCACTATCCAGCACCCCAAAGCGCTATGCGTTGTAATGGTATGCGTTGTAATGGTCGCGTTGTAATGGTAGGTAGTTGTAACGGTATGCGGAGTAACGTCATACATCCGTTTCTTACAGATATATCGTTACCGAAGGTAAGTAACTTGTTCTTCAGGTGGATGTGGATTCCGCGCCTACCGAAGAGCCGAATACGAACCCTCCACAAGACCAGCCTGAGGGTTTCCAGCCACCTTTTCCAACCCCAGGCCAGGACCCATCGGCGTTTCTGAACGCTATGTATGGCGTCTTTTCAAGGGCGTGGTACCCCTCTGGCTCACCTTCGGGTCCCATGGGTTCTCTGGCTTTCAATCTAGGAGTTCCTCACTCCTATCCTCCTGCTCCATTTATGCGGTATATGCCGGCACCGACGCCGCTATGGCAGTTTCCGGCTCCGCCAAAGCCGTCGACGCCGGTTTCAGCGTCACCCGCTCCAGATCGGCTTCTAGAGCATCCCGCTGGGCCTTCGAATTCGATACCGATGACGATTCCGACTCCGTCTGAGTCGTTGGTGGATCCGGCTGCGAGGCGTGTGAAGGAGAGGTCCAGAAGGGAGGCTCAACGCCTTTTGGAAGAGCGAAGGTATTGTGGAGTCACATCCTGATATGGAGGAAGGTGAATTGGTGGAGAACCCGGCCTTATGGGCCGAGCGGCGCAGGGCATGCCTGAGATCTCCGAGTTCACCTGCCTCGACCGACAGAGACACGGGACACTCTGTTTGGCGTAGAAAAGTAGTTTTATTAGCTGCAGCTAAGCACAGTTATCTAAGAAGTACCACACAGGTAGGTTCTCAAGAGACTGCCACTTCAATCTGTGGCGCACAGTCTATTATACAACACAAGTTTACAATGACAACTCCCAATATACACAAAACTGACAAATAGGAATAGTTCGAAAACAAGCTATCAGATGTCTAAAACACACCCTCCTTTCATACCCCGTGTGCTCTCCTCCCATTAGGTTAATCAACACTGGTGCCTGTAATTCAATTTGCAGGTGGCAAAACATGTGTAGAATGCTTCAAAAGAAGAGCTATGTAACAAGAGAACACACGGAGAGAATAGTGAAGGCCAGTCAAATAAGATAAGGTAGAGAAGAATGGTGGGACCCAAACAATGGAGTAAGTCATGGATTAATCAGTCTAGACATGGCTTTGCGAACTCGGCCGGACCCTGACATCAGTATCGCACACAAGGACAAAGGTTGTTCCTTGACGAGAAAAACATCGAGCAGCTGAAAGTGGCAGAAAGACCATTTTTCCGTGTTAGCCGTGCTGCCTGAGTGAGGCAACGTAAAATGGCGACTAAATGCAAAATGGCGGCTGTAGCAAAGCGAGGCCGGAAACTACGTAACCTCAGACCCTCCTTTTGCCATACTCAGGCAAAGCAAAAAGGAACCCATTTCAATCTGAGTCGATATCAAAGGTCATGAGGTCACTAAGATGTTGTTGCACCATCATCTTAATGTGTTCTGTCTGTTGTGCTACTGGTTTGGAGACACAGATTGTGGCACAAAGTCCACAAATGGCTGGACCACACTGTAGACAAAGACAACAAGAAAAGACGAGTGCTAGAATCATTCCAAGGAAAGTTAGCACCTTCCATCCCCAAGTGGACAGTAGTCCCCAAAACCATCCCATCACAGACCAATCTCCAGTATCTTGGTGGATAGATTCAGAGATGACATGTAGCTTAGAGATGGCTTGGTATACTGTAGGGGCGTTGTCAGGAATATAAATGCAACAACTAGACCCAATCAGTTTACAAACTCCTCCTTTATCTGCAAGGATTATGTCTAACACCATTCTATTCTGTAAAGTCATAAGTCGATCCCCCTGAAGCTCAGCAGTCAAATTTTTCAATGCTCCAGAAGTTACATTGATTGTGGCATCAACCACACGGATCAACTGTCTGATATTTTTGCTATTGGCCATCGGACCCCAAAAGGGAAGAAACCCTTTCAGAAAATCCCCTCCTTCTTGCCCTGCTGTATCTTCTGAATCTACTACTCCTCTAGCAACTCTCTTCCTGTGATAATCAGCAGGAGCGGTGTATGTAGGAGGGAGGAGAAAAGCTACATAACATGTTCCCGAGAAGTGTGTGGGAAGCCATGTATAAGCTTTATCTTGGCGTCATCTTCGACACCTCACTTTCCCTTTCAATTCAAGTGAACAGGACCGTGGCCACCGGTTGGGGTGTGATTAGGATACTCAATAAAATACGTGGGTATCTCTCCCTTCAGGCTCGTAAGCAGGTTGCGGTTGCCTTGGTAGGATCGAGACTTGATTATTGTAATTCCCTTTACACGGAAATCAATAAAAGCCTCTTGCACCGACTGCAGGTTGTGCAGAATGCTGCAGCTCGGTTCGTTTTAGCCCTTCCTAAAACCTGTTCTGCTACGGCAGCTAGGAAGGAACTTCACTGGCTACCTGTGCAGCACAGAATCTCTTTCAAAATTCTGTGTTTAGCGTACAGAGCGGTGACAGAAGGCTCTTCTAGTGCCATGGGCTCTCTTCTTACGCGCTATGTCCCTACAAGAGGCCTTCGCTCTGCGGGACTCTATCAATTGGTTGTTCCACGATTTAAACTAGCCAGATGGGGAGCCAGAGCGTTCTCTGTGATGGCCCCTCAGCTCTGGAACTCTACCCCTCTGGATATAAAAACCCTCCCCACAATTGAGCTATTTAAAAACGCTCTTAAAACGTTTTTCTTTAAGAAGGCCTATCTATAAGAGCTTTGCTGTTGAGTATACTGCAGGGAGATTAGCTGATACATTTTACTTAGGCGCCTTGACGCCCGTCGGGCTAAGTTCTGCGCACAACAAGATCCGTTTCATTCATTCATTCATTCATTATCATGACAGATGAAATATGTACCTTGTGATGCCACTAATGGTGCGGGTGTAGAAGGAGTATAGACATAAGTGTGGGAACAGTTGCTCCTCTCTTGCCTAGTTTTGGTATTTTGGCCATTTATTTGCAAGCACAAACGACCTCGTTGGGGTAGTACCCAAATCGGTGCAGAACTCTGTTGCTTGAGCTTGTCAGTAAGGCTAAGAGTATAGCAATTTATATTCCACCCATCATACGCTCTCTTTTCGTCTTTGGGAATCTTGATGATATCAGCAATCTTTGCCCTTTATCAAAGAACTGTGACTGAAATCCACTCCACCATTATAGGATCCACCAGAAGGGTATCGAAGTAAATTCTGGTATGCATTGGAAAACATAGCCAGATAGGCCCAAGCAGAACCTTCATATGAAAAGGGGAGGACTAGATACGGCATTCCTCTTTGTGTATTATGTGGTATGAGACCACATACCCAACAGTCAGTAACATTTACTATCAATTGATGCTGGTGTAACAGTTGAATAAACGAATTGTTAAGATATTCCATTCTTCTCATTTACTCGTGATCTGGGAGTGAGTAAAATTTATGCGGTGAAACAGTAGTAGAGGGAGTTAGAGGGACAGAAACGGGAACAGGTACTAACTGTAGGACACGAATAAGCCATCCTATGCATGCTAATAAACTACTCAAACCTACTAAAACACATAGTGCTACGCCACAACGACCAAATAATAATTTCTTATATTGAGCTCTCTTCATTATTTTAATATCACTTCCTTTCCCTGCACTATCCATTACTCTAAAGGCATTGCTCACGATAATCTTCCTTAATCACTTGGCTGTGATTGTTAGCCGTCCTATGACACTGCAAGTCCTGTTGACCTAGTCACTATTCAGGTCACAGCTCAAGACTCCTACCGTGACCCTGCAACTTGATGGATAAGGGAAGGAAAAACTTTTCTTTATTAACAGAATTAAAAAAGGAAAGTCAAAATTAATTGCCTTTAGGGGATCTTTTCCTCAAATTATATTGTCTCTTTCCAAGCGTTGTCTGGTCCTGGAACAAATGTTCAGGATCTGTGGTATTGAGTCTCTGATGAACGGGTACAGCTTCTTGTAGAACATCATCGTCCTCTTTCTCTAAGCTAGTCCAATCCAGGTGTGCACTGCTGAACGGCACAAAACTGGGTACCTGCTCACACTCACTGTCACCGATACCTTCTCGGACCCACTGGTTATAAGGCAAAGGCAATGGTACCCTTTTGCAGTGCACACCGTGGATCCAGTGTCTTTTTCCCAGGACCTTGACAGCTGTACGAGTTGTAAGTAGGACTTGTCTCGGAGGCCCCCAGCGATGTTGCAAGTTCCTTTTTCTCTGGAAATTTTTTCAGGCACACCCAATCCCCAGGCTGGATGGTGTGTCCGAGATCTGAAGAGGCCTCTGGTAAAGCGTTTTGGACCTGTTGACGAATAACATGCAATTTAGTGGTGAGATCATGCAAATAGTCAACCAACAGTGGGTAGGGAATATCTGAGTACTTTTTGGGTCTGGGGACTCCCCCGACATTAGCTGGGCGTCCGAACACAATCTCGTATGGGCTAAGCCCCAAACGAGAATGAACAGTTGTTCTAGTAGAAAGGAGTGCCAAAGGCAAAGCATCAGGCCAAGAAAGGCCCGTGCTGGCCTGAATCTTTGCTAGCTTAAGTTTGAGAGTGCCATTGTAGCACTCTACCAGACCTGCTGACTGAGGATGGTTTGCCGCATGGAATTTTTGTCTAATGCGTAGACCTACACACACCTTTTGCATAATTTGACCTACAAATTCACTTCCATTGTCACTCCAGACAATGCGCGGCAAACCAAACCTTGGGAAGAATTCTTTCAAAAGTATTTTTGCAGTGGACAAGGCAGTGTTGTCCTTTAGGGGCTAGGCCTCTATCCATCTGGAAAAGGTACAAACCACCACCAGGACATACTTGAGATTATTGAAACGTTCCATATGGATGTAGTCTATTTGCAGTACCTCGAATGGGTACGTAGGGGGTGCAAAGTGACCTGCTGGAGTTGGAGTTCCCTTTCCTGGATTGTGCATCAAACAAACAATGCAATTTTTCACCACATTTTCTGCACATTTAGGAATACCAACATTCTGCCATACTGGAGCTAAAAGCTTACATATACCCTGTGCATTAATATGGGCTGATCCATGGGCCATAGTAACTACAGGCAGTACATACGCATCAGGTAACAACTATCGTTGATGCTCTGACAATTCCGTCCAACATCCCGTACTATCCAACATTCCCGTACTTTCTCTCCACGTACTTAATTCTTTCTCAGTGGCCTCCTTCTGGATCGCTTTCACACTTTCCACTGTGTCTTCACACATACCAGCTTCTGCAACCCATCTAGCAGGCCCTGCAACATACATGCGACTTTCAACATTCCTCGCTGTTTCCTTCGCTATCTCATCTGCAAATGCATTTCCTCGACCCACGTCATCAGTAATCTTTTTATGCGCACTGCACTTCACAATCGCTATTTGAGTAGGCAGGGCAAGTGATTCAAGAAGGTCAGTTACCAACTGACCATGCTGTATCTTGGTGCCGTGGGAGGTAAAGAATCCTCTTTCTCTCCACAAACTACCAAAACTATGGGCAACGCCAAATGCATACTGGCTGTCTGTATAGACAGTCACTCTTTTCCCTTTCGCCAACACACATGCTCTTGTCAACGCAATCAATTCTGCAGCTTGCGCTGAATTATGCGGAATGCGTGCAGTTTCTACCACTGTGTACAACGTCGTTACTGCATAAGCAGCTGTCGTTTCACCATTAGGGAGCTTGAAACATGACCCATCTACCCATAGGATCCCATCCGGATCCACAAGTGGTGTATCCTTGAGGTCTATTCGACCCTTCGTTTCTTCTTCAGTGCGAAGAAAACAATCATGCTGATCTTGTACATGGTTAACATCCAAAGCAGGCAACAATGTTGCTGGATTCAGAACATTACATCTTTTTATGTGTATATGACTAGCTAGAAGTGTCAACTCGTATCCGGACAAGCGAGCACTCGTTAAATGCTGAGTTTTCGTCCTGTTAAGAAGAGTGTCTACTGCATGTGGCACCATAACATTAAGAGCATGATATAGCACTAGTCCAGCGGATTGACGAATAGAAATTGCCGCTGCTGCTGTTGCTCTAAGGCAACTAGGTAATGCCTTAGCTACTGGATCTAACGTTGCAGAAAAATAGGCACACGGCCTTTGTTTGTCGCTGAATCGTTGCGTCAATACTGATAATGCGCAACCTTCCCTTTCATGGACATAGAGTGTGAAAGGTTTACTGTAATCTGGAGTACCCAACACAGGAGCAGAACACAAGGCAGTACGTAAATCTGTAAAACTCTTTTGACATTCATCAGTCCAAGGCAAAGGCTGGGGCGTATCTTTAAGTGTAAGTGCCAACAGAGGTTTAGCAAGAAGGGAAAAATTTGGAATCCACTGTCTACAGTAAGAGGTAATGCCTAAGAAAGCACGCACTTCTCTTTGTGTGGACGGTACAGGCATTCGTGCAATTGCATGAATACGTTCTGGAGTCAATCGCCTTCCCTCCTTCGACAAGAGATGACCTAAATAGGTAACTTCTTGTCGGCAATATTGTAACTTGGAAGACGATACTTTATGATGTGAATCAGACAAATGCTGTAAGAGCGATACAGTTGCTGCTTTACAAACATTTTCAGAATCAGCAGCGATCAACAAATCATCCACATATTGGATAAAAGTGGCACCTGAGGGCAAAGAAAAGGTATCAAGTTGTGATTTCAAAGCTTGACTGTATATTGATGGACTTTCACAATAGCCTTGGGGTGCGCGCTTAAACCGGAAGCTTCGACCTCCGAGAGAGAAGCCAAAGAGATCCCTACTTTCTTCAGCAATGGGAATGCTAAAGAAAGCATTTTTAAGATCGATCACTGAGAACCAAACTGCTGAAGCAGGAATCATGGTACGCAAAGCTGCGATATCTGGCAAAACAGGAAATTGAGGGACAACAATTTTGTTGACCTCTCGAAGATCTATTACAAAACGGTACACAGGTGGCTGAGAGGGATCAGTACGTTTAAGAATAGGCAAAACAGGACTATTGCAATCGTTTCCTCTAATCTCTTCAACCACACCCTTTTGAACCAAATCATGAACAATGGCCAACAGGCTCTCTCACCATCACTGGATATTTTATATTGGGGAACACGTGGCATCTTAACATTGTCTTTAACAGTAATTACATATGGTGGAATTTACAACAAGCCAACATCATTTGGACCCACAGCCCAAAGTGCAGCGGGAAGTGAACGCAACTCGGGTGGTAGCTGTTCTTCTTATACACACATTGGAGAAGTCAACTTATCACCTAAAGTGAGGTGCACACCAGAGGGTGAACAATACAGTGTAGCATGTAAACGTTTCAGTAGCTCCAAACCCAATAATTTTTCACCGCATCCTGTCGTTAAAAGGAGTGGAGCTTCCAAATCGTATGGACCAATAGAAATGGGCAAAGGACAAGAGATGGAATTTGAAAGTGGGGCGCCAGAGAATCCTACAGAAACATTTGTTAAGCCAGACAAAGGTGCCCCAGGGAGTTTAGAATGCATTATGGAACTTCTCATAGCACCAGTATCCAAGAGAAATGGTTCTGTAACACCTAATGCCATAACATTAACATAAGGTCCTTCCTGATCTACTGGAACTGATACGACTCTCTTACTTTGCCTATGGCTGTCCTAGCTAGTATGGAAAGCAACGTCCTCATTATCGGAACAATAGTCATCATTGTAGTATTGTGCAGATTGAGAATTCTGCTGATCAAAATAATTCGTAGAGTCCTGAGAGGGAGAGGGACGTCGTTCCTGAGTTGGCGCACCACAACCCCTACCTCTGGATATGCTTCGAGAATCACCACGACCCCGTGGCGCCAATGATCCACCATACCGTTGTAATAAAATTGGACAAGTATTCTTAAAATGACCATCTTCCTTACAGTAAGCACACTGGTTAGGGCCCGATGGATTTGATTTGATTTGATTTGAAAAGAACTTGTTAAGCGCGACTAACACCGTTAGGTTTCTTGGCGCTGTGCTGGGGCGTGGTAAAATAGATAGAAAGGAAACAAGATCTAAGGGTATGAAATAGTGAAGAGGAAAGTTTTGAGAAGTGATCTAAAGCCAGAGTATGAAGGTGCTAGTCTAAGAGAGAGAGGGAGAGAGTTCCAGAAGGATGGGGCCAAAAGAGAGAACCTCAGGCCTCCATGTTTTTTCCTCTTGAACCTGGGGGTGGATAGCAAGGCCATTTGGGATGAACGTAAGGTACGGGACGGAGTATAAGAGTGAAGAAGAGAAGAAATAAAGGAGGGACCAGAACCAGAGAGGGACTTATAGATGGTGCAACCTAGCTTGAATTGGCAGCGGGCAGAGACCGGCAGCCAGTGAAGACTCTTTAAGAGTGGACGGACGTGCTGATCTCTGGGCTGGTGAAAAATCAGGCGAGCAGCCTGATTTTGTATCAGCTGGAGTCTTCTCTGTTGGTACTCAGGAATACCGACGTATAGCACGTTGGCATAGTCGAGCCGACTGATCACTAATGCCAACAGTGCTAACGTAAGCGCTTCGGTGGTAAGAAGGCGAGATATTTTCCGGAGTTTCCTGAGTTGGAAGTGGCTGGCGGACACCACTGCGCTGATCTGGGGAGTCATTGAAAGATCATTGCTGATAATGACACCCAGACTTTTGGCAGAGTGGACTGGAGAGGGGGGGTTTCCAAGACTGGCAGGCCAGATGTACGAATGCCATGGGTTGGAGGCTCCCCCGACAAGAATTAATTCAGTCTTGTCGGGGTTGAGCTTTAGATGATTTGAGCTCATCCAGTCACTGATAAGGCAGAGTGTATTTTGAAAAGTGGAAATGGAATCCTCAGAAGAGTCAATGTTAAAGATCAGTTGAATATCGTCCGCGTAGTTGAATGCAATAACGTTCAACCCGCGGAGAGCACGGAGTAGCGGGGCCAAATACAAATTAAAAAGAAGAGGGGATAATGAAGAGCCCTGAGGGATGCCGCAGGACAGCTCAACCTGAGTGGCGGAGAACTGAGACAGCCTGACAGCTTGTTGTCGTCCCGTCAGAAAGGACTGAACCCAGTCAAGGGCGGCCCCTCGAATGCCGGCCTCCTCGACACGGTCGACCAGGATCCCATGGTCGACCGTGTCGAAGGCGGCCGATAAATCCAGAAGGACCAGGGCTTGTCGGATGTTAACATCAGCCCCTCTGCGCAGTTCATCCATCACGGAGAGAATGACAGCCTCCGTTGAGTGCGCAGGTCTAAACCCTGCTTGCTTAGGATCCAGGACACACGAGTCCTCAATGAAGGAACTAAGCGTAGAAGTCACGTGCGATTCGAGAACTTTGCTAAGGAAGGGGAGAAGAGATATAGGGCGGTAATTGCTCAAAATGGAGGGGTCTGCTGAAGGTTTTTTTAAGATGGCAACCACCTCAGCTTGTTTAAAAGAGCAGGGGACAGCCCCAGTGACCAGAGAGCTATTGATAAGGGCCAGGGGGGGCTCAGGACAGGAGATGAAGGCTGCTCGAAGAACCAGTGGAGGGCAGCAGTCACGAGGGGAACCAGAAGAAATTTTGTGCAGAAGCGAAAGAAAAGTAGTCATCGAAATGGGGGGAATGGTGGTGAGAGTGTGGAAGTTGGAGTGTTTAGGAGACTCAGGAGTTAGGGAGTGAGTAGATAAAGTTTGAGCAGCAATACTAGCTTTAATTTTAGCAATTTTTTCGATGAAGAAAACATTCAAGGAATCGCACAGGATTTGGGAGGGAAGTGGCCCTGGTGTAAGTCTGGCTGGGTTGGATAGTTCCTCCACAATGGCAAATATGTCTTTCGACTTATTTGTAGAATCCGTAATTTTGGTGGAAAAATAGGAGGATTTAGCAAAGGCTATAGCGGTTTTGTACTTTTTCAGTAAGGAGGAAAATACCTCCTTATTCTGAGGGAGGTAACCTCGACGCCAGCATCGTTCTGCTTGGCGGAGGCCTAATTTAAGGGCTCTCAGGTCCTCGGTGAACCACCTTTGAGCATCGTGGCCGCGTCTGGCTCTGACTAATTTTAGTGGAGCTACTGCGTCAGCGGCGGAGGTAAGCCAACGATGAGGTTTAGTGACTGGGTATCAATAGAGACCGGTGGGTCAGAAGTAAAAGGAACGGAGGAGCCAAGAATAGAATGAAAAATATTAGAGTCAGACCTGTTCCAATTGCGGGCCAAAAAGTTCATCTCTTGAGGCTTGACGGTAGGGCAGGGAATCCCTAGCGTAAATGTAACTAGAGAATGGTCTGACCACAGGCATGGCAGAATAAGGGGAGCTGAAATATCCACGCCAGATGACCACACCTGATCTAGAATATGCCCTTTTGAGTGCGTAGGCGAGGAGATATGCTGGATGCAATTCAGACCCAGCATGAGGTCCGTAAAAGCTAAAGAACTGGGGGATTCATGGGGGTCCGAGGGCCAGTAATTAAAATCGCCTAAGACTAGTATATTAGAATTATTAATGGAGAGCTGGGCGATCAGGTCCCCAAACTGAGCAGGAAAGTTGGGCATGGATGAGGGAGGACGGTAGGTCAGAGCACATATAAGGGAGGATCCTGACAGTTCCAACCGAACTACCAGACAGTCTACTAAGGGAATGCTGGTAGTGGACACTGTAGAGAGGCGAATCGTATGCTTAAAAAGGGCGGCAACTCCCCCTCCGACTTTGCCGGAGGCACGATTAGCTTGTAATATATGATAACCGGGGGGGGTGGCAGCCAAGATATCGGGGGCAGAGTCGTCAGTTAACCAGGTCTCGGTCAAAAATAGGATGTCAGGTTGTTCTGACTCCAGAAGATGGAAAATGTCAAGTTGGTGACTGACCAGGGACCGGGTATTGAGATAAAAGATTGAGAGGGAGTGATGGGGAGGTTTTGTCGGCAAGTGAGGACCAGGTCTGGGGTCACAGGCCAAAGGCCTCAAGATGGTGAATGGCCGTGTTATTTCGGGAAAAGAGCTACGGGTGGTGAGCAGGCCTAAAGAGACCAACCTAGGAGCTGACCCAGGTGGAGGGAGCGCTGAATTGTGACATGCAACAAGTGATGCGCGGGTATACGTAAGAAGAGGGGCAGAGTGGAGCGCCCCTAGCCCCAGCCGGCCGCGGGACGGGCGCAGACGGGCTTAACTCTGGCGCAACTCCGGCGCGCCTACGTCGCGCCCGCTGCGCTCGTCCGCTGCGCTGACACATAATGGGCGTCTATATAGACGGTGACGCGGTGGGGGAGGGGTCAAGAGGGCGGGGTGGGCGTCGTGAATTTTAAAAATGCAAGTCGCCGTTCCCCGCTTGTAATCAGCGGGACGGTGGTAGGAAGAGCAACTAAGCTGCTAGCAGTCAGCAGCGCGAGTGAAGCAAGGTTAAAATAACGTAAGAACTATTCCCAGCGCTCAGCGCGAAGCCCTCTGCCCTCTGCCACAGGGCTTTAGACAGCGCGCGAGGGGGAGCAGGCAAACTAAATAGACGGTGACGCGGTGGGGGAGGGGTCAAGAGGGCGGGGTGGGCGTCGTGAATTTTAAAAATGCAAGTCACCGTACCCCGCTTGTAATCAGCGGGACGGTGGTAGGAAGAGCAACTAAGCTGCTAGCAGTCAGCAGCGCGAGTGAAGCAAGGTTAAAATAACGTAAGAACTATTCCCAGCGCTCAGCGCGAAGCTCTCTGCCCTCTGCCACAGGGCTTTAGACAGCGCGCGAGGGGGAGCAGGCAAACTAAATAGACGGTGACGCGGTGGGGGAGGGGTCAAGAGGGCGGGGTGGGCGTCGTGAATTTTAAAAATGCAAGTCGCCGTTCCCCGCTTGTAATCAGCGGGACGGTGGTAGGAAGAGCAACTAAGCTGCTAGCAGTCAGCAGCGCGAGTGAAGCAAGGTTAAAATAACGTAAGAACTATTCCCAGCGCTCAGCGCGAAGACCTCTGCCCTCTGCCACAGGGCTTTAGACAGCGCGCGAGGGGGAGCAGGCAAACTAAATAGACGGTGACGCGGTGGGGGAGGGGTCAAGAGGGCGGGGTGGGCGTCGTGAATTTTAAAAATGCAAGTCGCCGTTCCCCGCTTGTAATCAGCGGGACGGTGGTAGGAAGAGCAACTAAGCTGCTAGCAGTCAGCAGCGCGAGTGAAGCAAGGTTAAAATAACGTAAGAACTATTCCCAGCGCTCAGCGCGAAGCCCTCTGCCCTCTGCCACAGGGCTTTAGACAGCGCGCGAGGGGGAGCAGGCAAACTAAATAGACGGCGGTGGGGGAGGGGTCAAGAGGGCGGGGTGGGCGTCGTGAATTTTAAAAATGCAAGTCGCCGTTCCCCGCTTGTAATCAGCGGGACGGTGGTAGGAAGAGCAACTAAGCTGCTAGCAGTCAGCAGCGCGAGTGAAGCAAGGTTAAAATAACGTAAGAACTATTCCCAGCGCTCAGCGCGAAGCCCTCTGCCCTCTGCCACAGGGCTTTAGACGGAGCTCGTGGAACTGAGGGAACTGGCTTCTGCAACAACCTCTGAAACTGTGGGGCCTGTGAAAATGAGGGTTGAGCAGAACGAGGGGGATAAGCCTGTTGCAGAAGGACTTTTGTTTTCAAGTCTTTAGTCTTTTTCTCCGCTTTCTCCTTGTCTTCCTTATCCCTATTCTCATAATATTGAGCAGTAGCCAATATCTGAGCAGTGGAAGAGACAGCCCAAGAACTCTCCGATTGTTTTAATTTATGTGATAATTCTGGAAGTAAATTAAAAACAAATTTGTCTACGAACAATCGTTGTCCACCTTCAGTACTCATATCTTGCCCACTATGGTCGATGAAAGTCTCCTCAAACCGAGTAAAGAAGTCGGAGACACTTTCATCCGTCTTTTGCTTACACGCCGCTAACTTATCCCAATTAACGCGCATCGCAGGCATTAAAGTTTTCATCAAATCTATTATTTTGCCAGGCAAGTCTGTGATCAGGACATCCGGTTTGGCCCCACCTACTTGACCTGCATCCGCAGCTGTAATGGCAGCCCAATCACCACCTAAAGCTGCTGCATGATCCTGCCTACGAATCTTGGCCCATATTGCTTGTGGGACTACATTCCCCATGAGTAAGTCAATATCTGCCAAATTCATAATACAAGCGTCAACAGTCTGAGACAGCTCTTTATAATATCCCGCAGGATTCTTACGAGGGTCCGGTAAAGACTGTTTCAGTGCCAATACTTCTGACCTTTTCCAAGGATCGTGTACCCATATACGCTGAAAATGAGCAGGAGCACCGGGAACATTACCTGCTTGTGGAACCGCATCTCTCCATATTGGAGGGACTTCTCGCATTGGGTATTGCGCCGTCTTACGACGAACCGCGGGATCAGGCTCAAGAGAATTTTGAGAGAAAAGGGTAGATCGAAAAGCAACAAGTTTCTGAACAGCATGCTCTACAACAGGATCCACAATAAGTCCCTTATCAAATTGATCCTGTATTTCGAATAAATCCTGAGGAGGCGAGTCTAGATCTACGTTTCCCCATTCTTTAATCAGAGTATTGCACATGACATCGAATACGTATCTCTGTGTGGGCGCGTCCCATTGAAGGAAAGTATCTAAGATATCACATGTACTATACTGTACACGACTCATGATCCAATTATAAGCAAGGGAATCTAATTTAGTCCGTTCTTCCAAATCTGGAAACTCACTACGAGATTGCCTCCTAGACGAGGCAGGAGAGAAGAAAAGAGGTCCAAGAAAAGGCGACAAAAGACCCGAGACAGTGTCGACTAAACGCTGTCGAGCTGCAGGAGAATCTGACACTAAAATGGGGGTCAATGTATTCTGCAAGACAGAAGAGGAATCTGTAGCAAAAGAAACGACAGATGGAGAAGGCTGAGGCACAGGAGATTGGGGTACCGATATTGCTGGCAAAGAGGGTTGAGGCGGAATCACAGGGACAGGCAACTGGGCAGGAATTACAGCGGCTGGATTGACAGCGGGCTGTAATGGCGGTGCATTAGCACCTAACACATAAGGCGGAGGTAATGTCAACAAATGGGACATAAAAGAATCGTCATCAGGATTTTTATTCTTTGATACAATGGGTAATACAAGATAGCATCTATCTATTGCCATACGATGTTATGTTTCTGACACCTCAATCGCCTGATCAGCTTCGTCATTTTTAAATTGTTGGGCAGCCTGTAGAATCGACATACTCTGTTCTTTCTTATCTTTCTTCATTTGCTTAATTTCTTTCTGTTTGGCTTCCTTGCGCCATAGGCGAAAGGAGGCGAACATTGCCGGCCGGGCTTTTCTCTTGAATAAAATCGCTGCCAAATTATCTAATATATCTGACTCAAAAGACCCATTTTGTGGCCATTGCAAAACACCGTCTTTTTTAGTGTAACGGGTCCATGTTTCATTAAAAACTATAGGACCCAGACCGTGCTTTGAGTAAAGTTCGTAAGTAGGAGTTCCAACTGGAGGAATTGGACAAGAATCCTCTAGTCGGGAATCCGTTAAACAACCAAAACAAAAACATTTCTTAAACTTACTAAATCCAGGCATTTTGTCCTTACAAACGTCAAGGGATTTTCAAACAATAGAGTCACAGCACAAACGTACTTACCCCTTGGCTTCGGTTAGCACGCTGATCGAATAACAAAATACAAAAACAAAGAGAGTGGGCGCTACCCACAAATACTTAACTAAATGCTTTTCTCACGCCAACAGATGTCCGTCTATCGTCTCGCGATATCAATCATCACCAAAGGGCCAAGGCAGGGCGACAGTCAGGGCAGCAGTCGTCAGCAGCCGTCGGGAAGGAGTAGCCACGCTTCAAAAGACCTTTGGTCCACTTCGACATGTAGGGGTCGCTCACGTGGTTCGCGAAATCCTCCGGAATTTTCCTGCGAAGCTCCTCACGACTCTCCGGCAAAACTACTACTGCTGAAGTTGCCCACACGTTGGGCCGCCAATTGGAGCACCCGGCCTTATGGGCCGAGCGGCGCAGGGCACGCCTGAGATCTCCGAGTTCACCTGCCTCGACCGACAGAGATACGGGACACTCTGTTTGGCGTAGAAAAGTAGTTTTATTAGCTGCAGCTAAGCACAGTTATCTAAGAAGTACCACACAGGTAGGTTCTCAAGAGACTGCCAGTTCAATCTTTGGCGCACAGTCTATTATACAACACAAGTTTACAATGACAACTCCCAATATACACAAAACTGACAAATAGGAATAGTTCGAAAACAAGCTATCAGATGTCTAAAACACACCCTCCTTTCATACCCCGTGTGCTCTCCTCCCATCAGGTTAATCAACACTGGTGCCCGTAATTCAATTTGCAGGTGGCAAAACATGTGTAGAATGCTTCAAAAGAAGAACTATGTAACAAGAGAACACACGGATTGAATAGTGAAGGCCAGTCAAATAAGATAAGGTAGAGAAGAATGGTGGGACCCAAACAGTGGAGTAAGTCATGGATTAATCAGTCTAGACATGGCTTTGCGAACTCGGCCGGACCCTGACATCAGTATCGCACACAAGGACAAAGGTTGTTCCTTGACGAGAAAAACATTGAGCAGCTGAAAGTGGCAGAAAGACCATTTTTCCGCGTTAGCCATGCTGCCTGAGTGAGGCAACATAAAATGGCGACTAAACGCAAAATGGCGGCTGTAGCAAAGCGAGGCCGAAAACTACGTAACCTCATTGGATGAGGACTGTTTTGAGGAACTGGCTGACACTGGTAGCCTGGATTTCTCTCCGGAGTGGGAGTTGCCTTCAGGCTCTGATACACCTTCTAAAGATGTCCAGCCTTATCATATGGTGATGAGGAAGGCTGCAGAACTTCTTCAATTAACTTTGCCAACGGTGGAATTTAAATCCAATCTTCTCACTGAGGTTTTACATTCATCTAGGTCTGTGGTAGAGCCATTACTTCCGTTTAATGACACCTTAACGGAGCCCATTTTAGAGGTGTGGAAGAAACCACTGTCAGCTCCTGCAGTATCTAAGAGTGTGGCAAGAAGGTACAGGGTTGCACCTGAAGACCCTGCTTTTTTGATGTCTCATCCATCACCTGAGAGTCTTGTCATTCAAGCAGCCTGCTCCAAAAAGAATGTGAGTGCCTTTCCCCAAGTACCCTGTGAAAAGGAGGCAAAGAAACAGGATCAGGTTGCTAAGAAAACCTTCTCCTCTGCAAGTATGGCGTTGAAGTCGACCAATGCCACTTGTCTGATGGGGAGGTATGTGCATGCTCTTATGGATTCTTTGCGTATTCTAGCTCTTAAGATTCCTGATGCCAACAGGAAGGATTTTGAGGAGGTAATTTCAGATGCACAGGCAGCGGCTCGCCAAGTGATACAGAGTGGTCTGGACACTGCGGACTATATGGCACGTATCATGGGCACTGCTGTCGCCACTAGAAGATCAGCTTGGCTGAAATCCTCCGACTTTTCGGCGGATGTTCAAGCGACTTTGCTGGATCTTCCGTTTGATGGATCTGGTCTCTTTGGGAAGAAAGCTGATACGGCCCTGGAGAGATTTAAAGACGGTAGGGCGACTGCTAAATCTTTAGGTCTCCAGATCAGAGGCTCTTCGACCAACAAGAGATTCAGGGGTTTCGGTCGCTCTTCCTTTCGGAATTACCGACAAGGTCAGCAGCAGCAGCAACAGCAGCAGCAGCAGGAAAATGCCATGTACAGATCTTACAGGGGAAAGCAAAGAGCGCGTCCTCGTGGACGTCAAGCCTCTTCCTCCTCCACTTCCTCCAACCCTTCAGCCACAGAAAAGCAGTCCTAGATCCGCCATTCAGGATCATGTGGGGGGTCGGCTTACCCATTTTCTACAGGATTGGGAATCAGTTACATCAGATCTTTGGGTTTTCAATCTTGTAGAAAATGGGTATGCCCTTCCCTTTCGGGAATTCCCTCCCAATTACCCTCCTTGCCAAGGTTATTGCACAGAGGAACATCTGTTGCTTCTTCAGGAGGAAGTGTTGACTCTTTTAAGAAAGGGTGCGATAGAGGTGGTCCCAGAGCAGGAAAGGGGTCAGGGATGCTACTCCCGGTATTTCCTGATTCCCAAGAAGGATGGCAGACTTCGTCCAATCCTGGATCTCAGAATCTTGAATCTTTATCTAAACAAGAGAAATTCAAGATGCTCACCCTTGCTCAGAAACTTCAAGCGCTGCTAGAAGAAGACTGGATGGTGACGCTTGAGTTGCAGGATGCGTACTTTCACATCCCAATCCTGAAGTCGCACAGGAAGTATCTCCGTTTTACGGTGGGATCGCAACACTATCAGTTTGTGGTCCTTCCTTTTGGACTTACTACTGCGCCTCGAGTCTTCACCAAGGTGATGGCGGTGGTGGCAGCGCATCTCAGAAGGTCAGGGATTCCGGTATTCCCCTATTTGGACGACTGGCTGATCAAGGCAGAGTCATCAGAGAGAGTGCTCCATCATCTGAAGGAGACAACCCAGTTGTTGTACAGGTTGGGTTTTTCGATAAATTTACCCAAGTCTCACCTGGTGCCCTCCCAGCGCAACCTGTTCATAGGTGCTGTACTGGACACAACTGTATGTCGTGCATTCCCTCCTCCTCAAAGGATTCGCGACATACAGGAAATGATTCCTTTATTTCACAATGGAGCGGTCGTTCCAGTCCTGAAGGTCCTTCGTCTGCTCGGTCTGATGGCTTCCTGCATTCTGTTGGTCAACCATGCACGCTGGCACATGAGGGCGCTCCAGTGGTGCCTCCGCAGGCAGTGGTATCAACACAACGGAGATCTCAGGGAGTCAGTGAGGATCCCCAGAGAAGCTGCGGTGGATCTGTCTTGGTGGGGCGTGGAAGGCAACCTGTCTCAGGGGAAGCCTTTTCATCTGCCTCCTCCGGTGGCCACAGTAATAACGGATGCATCCACCCTAGGGTAGGGTGCTCATCTGGGGGATCTGGAGATCAAGGGTCTTTGGTCTCCAGAGGAAAGGTTGCTTCATATCAACCTTCTAGAATTGCGGGCGATTCGTTTGGCACTCGAGGCCTTCCTCCCTTCCCTTTGCGGTCGGTCGGTCCAGGTCCTGACGGACAACACGACTGCGATGTGGTACATCAACAAGCAGGGAGGAGTGGGGTTGCAGGGTCTCTGCAGAGAGGCTCTGCGTCTCTGGTCCTGGGTTCAGGACCATCTGATTTGTCTGTTTGCGAATCATCTGGCCGGAGTTCTGAACGTGCGTGCAGACAGTCTCAGTCGGCAGTTCTCGGCCGACCACGAGTGGAGGCTTCACCCGGAGGTGGTTCGTCACGTCTTTCGGACGTGGGGGACTCCTCAGGTGGACCTGTTCGCCACTCGCGAGAATGCTCACTGCCTGTCGTTCTGCAGTCTCCAGTATCCGATGCAGGGAGCCTCAGGGGACGCGTTTCAGTTGAGTTGGGGAAGACAACTCCTTTACGCGTTTCCTCCCATACCTTTGATTCCTCGGGTTCTGAGGAAGATTCACCAAGACCGGGCCCAAGTCATATTTTTCGCCCCTGATTGGCCGAGAAGGGTGTGGTATACAGATCTTCTCCACCTCTCCTCTCACCCGCCGCTCCGTCTCTCTCACAGGGCAGACCTCCTCTCTCAGATGGAGGGGCAGGTTCTACACCCCCACCTCCAGACATTGCACCTTCATGCCTGGAGATTGAACGGGGCAACCTGAATTCCTTTTCTCTCCCGCCTGACGTGGTGGATGTCATCTTGTTAGTCAGGCGTGACTCCACTAAATCCATCTATTCTTATAGATGGTCAACATTTGTCACGTGGTGTGGGGAGAAATCTATTGACCCTTTGAGAGCCCATTTGTCTGATGTTCTCCAGTTTGCCCTCTCTCTGGCGCAGCAAGGGCTTGCTGTTGCTACAGTTAAGGGCTATCTTTCTGCGCTGTCGGCATTTCTCTGCTTGCCTGTCCAGCCATCTCTTTTTAAATCTCCTGTAGTTTTAAGGTTTTTGAAGGGCCTCACGAATAAGTTCCCTCCTGCTCCTTTTATTGTGCCTCTGTGGGACTTAAATCTTGTCTTGACTTTTTTGATGGGTGCTCCCTTTGAGCCTCTTCACAAATGTCCTATGAGGCTTTTGACTCTTAAGACAGTCTTCCTCGTTGCAATGACCTCAGCAAGGAGGGTGAGTGAGCTTCAAGCTCTTAGTTCCAAGCCCCCATTCTTGACCATTCATGCTGATCGAATGGTTCTTAGGACCAGGGCTGCTTTCCTCCCAAAGGTGGTGACTCCTTTCCACCTTGGTCAATCCATTACCCTCCCTACCTTTTATCCTCCCCGCACCCTTCCAAGGAGGAGGAGAGGTTACACCGTCTGGACCCCAAAAGGGCGGTGTCTTTTTACCTGGACAGATCTAAAGACTGTTGTTTGGATGACCAGCTCTTCGTTGGGTTTGCTGGCTGCAAAAGAGGAAGAGCAGTCCATAAAGGAACTTTGTCAAGATGGATCGTCCTCTGTATAAAGATCTGCCACTCGTTGGCTGGTAAGGAACCACCAGAGGGTATAAGGGCTCATTCTACAAGAGCTAAGTCTTCAACCTCAGCTTTGGCTAGAGGTGTTCCAGTAGAGCACATTTGTAGAGCGGCAACTTGGTCTTCCCTCCACACTTTCGCGAAGCATTACTGCTTAGATTCCGAAGTGAGGAGGGACGGCCACTTTGCGCGTTTTGTGCTTCAGGATTTCCTGGTTTAGAAGAGTGGACGCCCTCCTCTGGAGTGGGGACGGCTGTGGGACTCTATTCACAAGGTGAGGAATCCACACGGCAGATGTATCTATCAGAAGAACAAGTTACTTACCTTCGTTAACGCTTTTTCTGGTAGATACAGTATCTGGCTGTGGCTTCCTCACTGACCCACCCGCCTCCCCGTTGTCCACTCTTCTATGCCAGAATATCTGTTTAGTATTTGTTTTATGGTCAAGAAAATGTGTTATTTCAAATGTTTGCTTTCATTTGCTTCACACTGTGTGTTTTATTTTGACTATCGTGTACTGTGTATACTACGTACATTTCTACTGTCATTGGTCCGTCCGTGTGCCTCGAAGGCACGGAAAAAAGGGCGGAACTGATGTCATCATGCCGGCGTGGGCCTATTATAGGCGTCGGTGACGTCAGCGGAGTCGCGAGCGATGCCGTGTCTCTATGACGTCCAAGTCCACGTCGGCGCGAGGCTACGAAAAGAATTTCCGAATGTTGCTGACGCAAGGGGATATTCACAAGGCGAGGAATCCACAGGCAGATACTGTATCTACCAGAAAAAGCGTTACCGAAGGTAATTAACTTGTTCTTCTATAAGAGACATGTTAGTATAGATTCTTTACCGTCCCACTTTACCGTCCCACCCATCCTCCCCGTTCTGGGAACTGACATCTAGGGATAGGGATTCCCTTCCAGGGCCCTGGTTATGTGCACCAGTGGTCAGTGTCTTGCATGGTTCTGCGCTTTTGGCATGGAAAGTTGTGTCAGAACTGACATCAGTGCACAGGGTCGGCGTCTAAGTAGACAACGCAACGTTATGCTGGCAACCACGGCGCCAACGACGGACAAGGAGTCAACCGACGCCACCTACCAACATGCAGGGGTACTGCTGAGAAAAAATTCTCTGGATCCAGTCAGACGCCTGAGGGTAATTCTAAGGTAAGGAATCTATAACTAACATGTGTGTCTTACAGATACATCATTTCCGAAGGTAAGTAACTTGTTCTTTTTTCGTATTCTTGGTTCTTAAACAACTAAAAGGATCTGCCAAAAGTTGCCTCTCATTCTTCCCACTCTGTCTCCTTCCCACGTGGTTGGTAACTGTTTGTGCCCCAGGCAGGAAGAGAAAGAGATTATTGAAAGAGGATGCTGTCCTTTATGAATGAAGGCAGTGTCCGTGCCACACCTATACACACACACACACGTCGGGTCCCTATTCATGCATCACCATGCTTTCCATTGGAGGTTCTATTGGTTTCCCTCTTCTTCTGTGTACCTTTTTTGATAGCCTGCTTTCTGAAATCGTTTTTATTTCAATTCTATGTGGATAAGATGATAATGATTGCTTCACTCTTTGACTCATGCCACAGACAACAGACTTCAAGTAATGCTTAAAATGTGGCAGTTTTTTCTTGGCAGCTGATCCTCAAAAGACCTATATCTCTTGCCTTAGAAGCCTTCTGGCGAGTGCATACTACAGTATAATCCATCCAATGTTGCTGAGGGTAAAAATCTTCTTGTTGACAGAGTCCAGTACTGAAAGACAATGATGAAGTAGAGAGATTAGAAGAGAGAGTGATTACCCAAAAGGTGCCCTGGCTCTAGGGCATAAGGGGAATGAATCCAAAACAAGCTAGACTAAGCAACACGATGAGGAATCTAACTAGCAGCATGTAAAAGATGGGGAACGCAGTGTTTTAACTCCCTTTAAAAGGAAATAATATAACCTAGATCTCGAAGCTCTTGTGGAAGTTAGTTCTAGTGTCTGGCTGCCAAGTAAGAGAAAGATCGTCCACCCATGCTTAAAAGGAATCATTAGGAGCCTGGCAGAGGATGAGTGAAGTGGACCAACAGGACACATGCCTGAAAATTGATTGCAAGTAAAAGGGGACAGTTATGTGGTAAGACCAATGCACATATAACATGGATGAAAAAACACTTGCTTGGGTACACCGAGCAAGTGATGAGAGAGCGTGTGAGGAGAAATGTGAGACCGTGACAGACGTTTAAAAGTAAGCTGCACTACAGCATGTTAAATGTGAACAAGGCGAGTTAACAAATAAGTGGGGAGGCCTAAACACAAAGAGTAGTCCAGGCTGCTAAGAATGCAGCATGCATGACCATATGGCGGGAAACTAAAGGGTGAAATGGAATGAACCTACAAAGAAGCTGAACCTGCAGCCAGCAGACAGATGACCTTTTGTTTATATGAGTAGAAATGGTAACGTTTTAGTAAAAATTGAAGCTAAAATTCTGTGTACTGCTGTCACGGGTAAGAAAGGGTGGAGTGGGACCAAGATGCAAAGGCCAGATAGAGAACAGGTTTTTAGCCTTCTTGCCGAACTTCTACTATTATATGTCAGGATGTTGGGCGTACTTTCCGGAGCTATGGGAATATGGGCGATAGTATTTTGTCTATCAAGGACTGCATTCTAATTAGTAGGATTATGGTCCTTCTTTGTTATTAAGCCCTGATAGTTGTGGGTGATATGCCCTTTTGATGAAACATGTGTTGGCTAAAAGTATGCATTGATTTCTTGATTCTATGTGCTTGAATGCACATTTTTTATGTTTTGAACTTGAATGGTTCAGGTTGTTTGGTGGCCACCTTTCCTTTTAGAGCACCGCGGTATAGAGAAGACTAGACTATTTCCTTGTTTGAATTGTGAGTGTGCGCCAGCAGTTAAAGGCAGCCACTGTGGGAGTTGTTACATTATTACACTTGTAGTATGTTGTTGCCGGTTCACTAATATTTAGGAGGCTAATGAGGCTGCTAATGTTGAGGGGAGCGGTGTTCCCAGTTTGGGTGCACATGCTGACCATACCGCGTTCACTGGTCGGTTTTCCTCATGACAGAAGAGTGTGCTATAGCATCCTATGTCTTGAGTGACTTCTCTGGCTGAAATAATGTATGGAATTGCACTTGGCACAAATGAGCTATGTTGTAGACAAAAGCCTGGTTGTTCTATCAACTCAATTGTGTGTGTTAAAGGCACTAGATCGGTTTTGCAGATCGACCTTTTTCTTCAGTAAAGTAGTCCTTCCTTGGCATAGTCTGCACACCCAACATTTTTTACTTTTTACTATTCTCTTATTCTGAGCCACAGTGCAACACCTGTTAAATCTTCCTAGAATTTCTTTAAGTCAAGCCCGTCTTCCCTTGGTTAGGCAGTGCGGTGACATCACCTACTACTGACTTTGTCCTGTTTGGATTTTTGTTAAATATTTTAGTATTAGTGGTTTCTGTCTGTACTGTATTTTAATATGTCTTTTTAGCAGGCAGCCATGGCAGCACGCTGGCACTAAGTGACCAAAGGCAGTATGTGCTTGTAGACATGAAGAAAGAACTTTCAGAGGATTATTTCCTGTGACCATCACATACAGTGGATTAATGTACTTGGTGTTAATATGTGGCTCACTCATTTAGGGAGGTATTACTTGGTTTTTCAAAGCAGAGAGTAGATTTACATTTATGGGCGTTAGCTAGGCACAAAACAACACAACTGGGATGCTCTAGTGAAAGTTCCATGCAGCCTTTTAGGTACACAAGTGCTTTCTTAAGTAAGTAAACAAGTGCCTGTGTTTAACAGATCAGTCTTAGCATGTAGGTGTTTGACAGTTTTACCTTTTTGTTCTCCTTGTACCAATGTGCTGAATCTCTCTTCTCCAGGCGTATCGTTCTTGTGCCCAGAGAGCTTCCATTCTCTTTTTTGTCCTGAATGACATGGGCCGCATTGACCCAATGTACCAGTTTTCACTGGATGCCTACATTGACCTCTTCAACCTCAGCATTGAAAAGAGCAAGCGCAGTCAGAAGCTGGATGAGCGGATTACTAACCTGAATGATTACCACACCTATGCTGTCTACAGGTAAATTTTGAAACTGCCACATACATCACCCATGAATCCTGTAATCAATAGGTGAACCGACTCACCTTCTAACAATCCTATACCTTGTCCTGGGGTAAGTGCTTGACTGCAGCTATTGGTACCTCCTACGAGGATTCATCCATCTTTCACAACAGCCAGTAATGAAGCTTATCTAATCTAGTTGCCTCTCTCTAATGCTCCACTGTTGCAAACAGTACATCCCCTAACTCTAAGAAGAGGTAGAAACTGCAAGTTTGGTGGCTCTACTGACTTATTTTGGTCCTCCATCTCCACCAAACTCTATATGACCTCATTAGTGAACATAGATGCAGAAATTAATATATAGGCCACACACCATTTTCTGGGCTTCACAGAGCAGCATGACTACACAGGTGACTTCAGGCCTCATATGTCTGAGTTCTTATTATGAATGTAATTGAATGCCTCAAAACGTGCCAATCTGTTTATTAGCGTAGAAGCATACATCTGATTACATCATTTAAGGTCGGACATCTTTGGATTCCCTCACAATTGCATCTTATACTTCCTTTTGTATACTAGTGTGCAGAGAAAATGTAGATCGACGCTGTACACTGTAGGTCCAAGAAGTCTGGATCCATAACAGATTTTCATGATATCCACGAATGATAACTTTATGCGCAATAGTATTCATATACTTAGTGATAAACCTGTAGATTTCTAGACCTTCTGTGGTGTCCCAAAAGGGTCAGCTTTATGCTATTTGCTTTTCAGTGCAAATGTGAAACCTTATAGCCATTGTCAAACAAAATCTCTCTCCTTCTTACATTCCTAATGCATGTTGATGACACCTGGATACACCTTTGTTGAGAATGGAGCCACCCTGCCCAAGTCAATATCTCTTAAACATCGCTGACATGGGATGCTGTGTCTGAAAGCTGCAAAACCCATGATCCGCTTCATAAGCTATTTGTCCTCAATTGAAACTCCAGTGGTCCCAAGCTATTGCATTGCCCAGGATCAAATTCCAATTTTCAAAGTGCAGGATCTTGGGTGACTGTTTTTACTCCATTGTGTTCTCGCTATCATTCCAATCATGTTTCCATAAAACTATATTAAAAAAATGTGCTTGATTGTTTTCTGCAGGTACACTTGCCGTGCCCTGTTTGAACGTCACAAGCTACTCTTTAGTTTCCAAATGTGCGCAAAAATTATGGAGATGTCTGGCAAGCTCAACATGGATGAGTACAACTTCCTCCTGAGAGGTGGGGTGGTGAGTATTTCAATGCATGTCTTTAAAGTATTGTTTCTTGCTGCAGGTGATTTGGTGAGTATTCTGCGGTAGGGTTTATCACTTGACCTTAGAAGAAAAGGTCTAGTACCTCAGCACCAATATCCTGTACTGTACTTGGAATAAGGTAGTGTTCTCTGAGTGAGGTGTAACAAGTGCATATCACTCCATCTATACCAGTTTTCAGGTCAGCATTTTCAATGTGAGTACCTCCTGCTCCTGTGAGGACACAGTGGTATGTTTCTGCTTTGAATATTACCTTTTTAAAATCTACTTTCTGTTTAGCAGAAAGCCTCGGAATCCTGACCTCTCCTTTTCTGCTTTATAAAGCTTTTCTCATCAGCTGAGCAAGCATACTCTTTTTGTTGCATTTTCGTACTTATTGTCAAACCCAGTCCCTCCAGCCATATAAATTGGAAAAACTCTCATAAACGGGTATAGGAGATCAAGCATGTTCAACTTTGAAAGTTTACTAGCGTCAAAGTGGGGGGCTTGGCCCACCCATATTATGCCACCATCGCACTTATCCAGCTCCTGTATCCTCATATTTATTTCTCTGTCCTGTGGAGTGGAAGGTGCTGTCTCCTCTGGAGACATTCTTTTTTCCTGGGAAGGTTACTTAAGCTTTTATTAATACTTGGTTTTAATTAATTTGTTTCCTTATTGCTCATCCTTTTTTTCGTTTTGATATTCAACTTAAAACAGGTGTCAACTGTTGAAAGATTGGTTCCAAAGTGTTCCCAATTCAGAAATCCATCACTACTGTTTAAAATGTTCTTAAATTTCCCATGCGGCAGGGTTGTCCAAGGGAGATTTAGATGTGCTGGATCCATGCTAGATTTTCAGAATAGATATAGAGTATGCAGTTGATTGCACTTTAGATTTATTGTGCATCAAGTTATCCTGTGTGCTTACTCTGAAAATTTGGCATAAATATACTATTCGACCAGCATTGACATATTTTAGCAATCATACTATAAGGGAAATTATTGACATGCTTGTGTCCCCAGGGCATCAGGAGCCTCAAAACATTAATTTGTAATAGCGGCTATATTTTTAGAGGGAAGAACAGACACATTTTACAATCGTTGTTAATAATACCATAATGGTTTGTAGCTTTATGTTTATACTTCACTCTTGTCAATGGCTCCTGTTGGTGCCCAGATTGAAGAGTCATTGCTGTGTTCCTGCTGAAACATATTGATACTTCTGTTGCTAGAGTCTTCCCATCAGCATCCATTGAAAAGATAATTTTAGTACTGCCAAGGACTTAGCTTAGACATTTCATGAGAGGTTGTACCACATTTCTTTGCCACTGCTAGAGGTCACTTGGTCATCACTGCTCTACTGACCTTTTTAGCAGTATATCCTGCTACCTTGAATTTGCTCACATTTACACGTGTTCCCTCGGTAAGGTCTGGTAAATTAATCCAGGGAGCTTCAAGACTTTTTTTTGCACCATTAAATTATTATAGTTGCAAAAATTCCTCTCCATGAGAACCTTTTAACACTGTGATCTCCATAGACATGACGTGAATGAACATTACTGAACACTACAGTGATGGTTGGCTGATTTCCAGCCTGGAGTAAATAGCAAACCATATACTTGACAAAGACAATAGCTGAAAATGATACAGAGGTGCTGTTATGATGGGTTTAATTTATCCCACCAACCAGATGATAATATCTTACCTCATGAAACACACAGATGGTGATGGGAGGCTGCTTGCAAAAGTCTAACCACTGGCAATCGCTCAGGGTAGCACTCCAACCCGTTGTTCTTTTGTTCACCATGCCACCTTAGTTTGGATCCAGCCATATGCAAATCAGTTTTGACCCTGTTCCTCATATGAACAGTCCAGCCTGAACTGCCAAGCAAGGTCCTACTTGAACAATAACACAAGCAAACCAGGACCAGTTTTGCCCTAATATCTTCACCCTTTAGAAATCTCTACTAACAATTTTGCACAGGGAGTGAAAGTTAAAATGCTACAAAGAACGGCAAACAGAAGGTGCTAGCGGTATGCAGCGTGGCTAATACTAAATTAAAATTGGATCCAGTGTGTTAGTTTCAGTAAGATATACCGCCATTAGAAGAGTAGTAAAAGGACATCGGAGCACCTACATAATACCTCAAAAGTGTACAAAATTCTGCACACATATTGAAAGAGGGGTCAGCTCCAGAGAGTAGAACATTGGTGTGGTATAATAAAAGAAACAGGAATGACTAGAAGTCAACAAACAAAATCTAGAGTAAGAGTGCTATTCTGATAGAGACTTCTAAACGCATGTTCCTCACCTTTTGAGGTGTCAGACTGAATCCGGAAACTTCTGAATAGGAATGTCCTCCAGCGTCAGCAGGTGGCATCGTGTGACAGCATGGTTCCACATGCGACTCTACCTCGAGAGACTGTGACATCGACTTCCCTACATATACGTCACCTGGTTGCGCTGGTGTCAATTCCTTTCTTTCCACGCCAACCGAAGCAGATCCGGAGCTTTAACTGTTATTCGACGGTTTGGTTCATTTCTTCTCGAAATTACATTATTGGGTTCAATATGTCACCAGAACCTTCAGGATTTAAGCCATTTATGACCTGCACCTGGCTGATGTCAGTTACAGATCCACACAATGTCTGTTTGTGGTACCTTGGATCCGGCTTCGACCAAAGTTGTGTTTGTTGTGTGCCAAGATGAGACAAAGGACAATTTGGGAGTGGGAAACAAAACTCGCAGTAGTGGGGTTCAGGAAATCAAAGATGTCCATGGCTCGTTGATCTCGGTTGAGGTCAAGAAAGCGGTCCTGTTCTCCATCGAGAGGTTGTTTGAAGGATAGGACTTCATCGAAGTCAAGGAAGAGTCAAAAGAAGCAGAAAAAGTCCAAAGATGATTCTCCCGCTTGCACCACTCTTATTGTTCCTGCATTCGGAGTTGCATGAGGTACCGAGGCCTTCTGCTCAAACTTGTTCTCTGGCTAGACCTCCTTCAAGGGATCCTCCTACGACGTCTTTTCCCTTTCGAGTCCCAGCGGATAAGGAAGCAATGCCAAATCAGATCCAACAGTGAAAGAAAGCTATGGACTCAACCTTTAGGGTTAGTCTGGATTCTGTTGGTATGCCTTCGGGCTCTACGGATCAGAGGAGGCCTCGGTTGGTCAGACGTCAACAGATCCATCCTCAATGCCAATGGTGGCTCTTGTTTCAGGTTTGAGACCGTCGACATCGGAATTAATGGTTATGGAACCTTCGGCTTTGTTCTCATCAACGTTACAGTTGACGCCACAGGTTCCTCATGCAAGGTTGCATGCGACTGTGGGATCGGCGTCACCGGTGCCAATGGCAGATCCGATTGTTTCATCGGATTTGGAAGGTAAGTTGCCTTCTACTATGGTCAGAACCCAATCTTTCACAAGGAGACTATTATTTTGATCCACAATATCCTCAAGAAGATATTCTGAAGGCTTTGCAAGATGCTAGCAGTCGTGTGACTTCTCCTGATTTAGGTTTATATCAGTTATGGCTACTGAGGAGACATCATCTTTTGCAGCTGTAATACGCAGAGCAGAAGAAACTCCTGATTTAGTTCTCCCAAAACAAGATGTTAAAACTACTTTGTTGACTGAAATTGTGGATCAGCCACAAGCTTCAGAAGAGCATTTATTACCATTTAATGAAGCTTTAACAGATGTTTTGATGGACACTTGGGCTAACCCTGAATCTTGCCCTCCAATAAACATGCAGATTGCGAGGAGGCACTGACCAACTGCGGGAAATCCGGATTTCCTCCTTTACCATACAACAATGGAGAGTGTAATAAAAGTGCAGGCTTCTTAAAAGTCATACTAATCCAAATGCCTTTCCATCTACTCCACCTAATAGGGATGCTAAGAAGATGGAAGCATATACAAAAATGTTTTTTTCTTCAAAGAGGCCTTATCTTCGGTAAATACTTCCTGTGGTATGCGTAGATATTCTCATTCTTTGTGGAATAGAGTTGCTAATGTTTTACCATTCTTATTTACGTTCACAATCTGTTTAGTAGCTCTAATTTTGTTTGCGTCCCCAAGGATATGGAAATAGTTTGTTTTATGACTGAAATCTCTACCCTGACCCACCAACGCATGTTGAGATCAAAGTGAAGTATTTTCACTCTTTTATTTAAAACAATTTTTATTGCAGATGCTCAGACATGAAAAGGGTGACAGTGGCAACAGTATTCAGGCAAAACAAGTACATAGCAAGATACACTTCGTGGAGCCCCCGGTGCCGTATCAATGCACAGTCCATAGGTCAGTCTGACTGAGTCTTCGGGTCCCTCTCGGTGCACCCCCGCCTCAGCATACCTAGAGGTCACATTAGGCAACTGGGCATCTGCTTTTTAGTTTTGTTGAACTCCCCCCCCCCCAACAATCACTAATGGGAATGTAGAATCGGTAGTACATCCGCTCATTCAAGGTCTAACATCACAGCCACTGTAAGAGCACATACATTTCGCCCCTTCCCCTTCTCCCCCCCATACCTGGTAAGCAACTGGTGTGAAAAACATTCAAGCATGCATAGCGTGATCGGCGAGCAATGTCCACTCCTAGTACGTCCTTCATCCTGGACTCGCTCATCGTCCCATTCCGGGTACACTCACCGGCCTCCCTCCCCAAGACCACTATCCAGCCCATGATATTGCCTCCATTTTGACCAAACCTTTTTGAACTTTTTTGGGCAACCCCTTGACTTATACGTCACTCGCTCTGCCGCCATATAAAGGTCTAGTCCCCTTCTCCATTCATCTATAGTGGGTACCGTCTCAGCCCCCCAATATTTTGCAATGTCACGTTTCGCCACCACTAGGGCTAATGTCAGAAACACCAATAGGGGGCGGGGAAGGTCAACATCATTGGTCATTCCCAAAATGGCCAGCTTGGGCTCCTGGTCGAGCGACACAGACAGGACCTCTCGCAGTTCGGTGAAAATGAGCGTCCAGTAAGACTGTATTTTCACACAGGCCCATAATGTGTGGAAAAAGTCCCCTCCCTCTTGATGGCATCTCAGGCATCTATCGTCCGAGGTCTTCCCCATTTTGAACAGTCGCACTCTATCAAAGTACGTCCTGTGAAGCACGTTATATTGGATCAGGCGGAGCCGGGATTTGATAGCCACCTCTCTCGGGTGCATAAGGATTAAGTCCCAGTCAATGTCTTCCAGTGTCCCTACTTCCTGCTCCCAAGTGGTCCTAAGCCTCGCCAGGTCCCCCAGCATGTGGTTCGTGAGTGTTTTGTAGGTGAGTGACACGGCCTTGTGTGGTATCTGTTCCTGCAACAGTCTTCCTTCTAGAGGCGCATATTCTGGCAGGCCCTCTAAGGTCAGAGCCTGTGCCCTCCATGCATGGCGTAGTTGAATGTATTTAAAAAACTGCGAGCGGTGGAGCCCATATTCTGCCCTCAAGGTGGCGTAGGATTTTAGCTCCCCTCTGGCGACGACATCACCCACCGTGGAGATCGCAATGTCATCCCACTGCTTAAAGCCTGTAAGTTTGTGGAGTTCAGAAAGCCACGTGCAGTGCCAGAGTGGGGTCTGTCGGGTGGGTTTCCTATCCCATCCCGTACGTCTCGTCGCCAATTTCCAAGAGTGTAATATGCGTGGCTGGGAGTAAGGACCGGCTCGCCGCACCACCATATAGGTACGAAAGCAGATGACGCGGGGCCAGTTTGGTACGCTCCAATGCATACGTTGGGTGGTCCGCCGGGGCGTGGAGCCAATCGTTAATGGGGGACAAGTGTTCCGCCCAATAGTATGCTTCAAGATTCGGCAGTGAGATACCCCCACTGTACTGGTGACGTTGGAGGGTGGTCAGTGCTATCCTCGGCTGTTTACCCAGCCATATGAAAGATCTGAGGTCGGCGTGTATTCTACGGAGAAGACCGTTTGATATCGGATAATATTCGTTCTGTAGGGCATATAAGTATTTGGGCAATACGATCATTTTATACATTGCTGGAGGGTCAGAGGAAGTTGGCGCCACCGGGCCATATCAGCCGCGGAGTTCACAAGTATCCTTTCAACATTTCTGAGAAGTGACAGTTGTCTATCCAGCGTGATGAATACTCCCAGATACTGGAAGCCCTCTGTGGATACCACCAGTCTGTCCGGAAGGTCCCCCTCACTCGTGTCCCCCCTGGGGTCAAAAAGGACGGATTTGTGCCAATTTATTGCGTAGCCGGAGTGGCTGCCGTAGCCGTCCAGCTCCCGGAACAATGCGGGCACTGAGGTCTGCGGGGCAGTGATAAATAGGAGTACGTCGTCCGCGTAGAGGGACAGTTTCTCTTGCGGGCCGTCCGCATCCGTAAGTCGGAAGCCGGAGATCCTCTGGTTTTGCCTGATTTTGGCCGCCAATATCTCAATGGTCAATGTGAAGAGAAGCGGTGACAGGGGACACCCTTGCCTGGTGCCTCGTTGGATCGATATTTCGCGAGAGAGCCTCCCGTTCACCCGCACCCTGGCCCGCGGGTTGGTGTAGAGTAAGCGTATCCATGAGCGGAATTTGGGGCCGAGACCAAATTTCTCTAAGGCAGCCTCGAGGAATGGCCAATGTACGGAGTCGAAGGCCTTTTCCGCATCTAATGAGAGGAACCAATGGGGCGTGTCCCTATCCCGTACCTCCTGCAGCCAATTGTGCGTGCGTCGGAGATTGAATTTCGTGGCCCTGTCCGGTAGGAAGCCGGTCTGGTCTAAGTGTATTAGATCAGGTAGGACTGTCCTAAGGCGTCGCGCCAGGATTGTGGCAAGGATTTTCACCTCCGTATTCAACAGGGAGATGGGACGGTAGGACGCGCAGTCATCCCGTGGTTTGCCTTCTTTGTGAATAGGAACTATGATCGCCAGGGTGAGGTCATTGGGTAGGCTGCCTTCTCTGTACGCCTCAAGGTAGAGGTTTTGCAGGTGTGGAGCCAAAATGTCGGCCGTGCACTTAAAAAATTCCGGGGGAAAACCGTTCGGTCCTGGCACCTTACCCGGCTTCAGTCCGGCGATGGCGGTTTTGACTTCTTCCAGGGAGACGTCGGCCTCCAAAGCGGGTAGGGCATCAGCCTCCACCACAGGGAGGTCAACCCGTGACATATAGAGAAGTGAGTCCTCACACGAGCCCAGTTGCCTGGCCTCGTAAAAGCGGCCATAGTAAGCCGCGAATGCGTCTGCTATGTGGAGGTCCGAGCATGCTGTCTCTCCCCTCTCGTCAGTGACTGCATCCACCCATCGCGCCGCCCTCTCCCTACGGTTAAGCCAGGCTAAAAGTTTGCCAGATTTGTCCCCCACGTCGTAAAGACGGTGTAATGTGGCCAAATGTTGCGTTTTCGCTTCATCCGACACCAAGTCTTGATAGCGTCTTTGATTATCTAGCAGTTTACGCAAAGTGACCGAATTTTTTGTACGCAGGTGGTCCCTTTCCAGCTCTACTATGGTGTGTTCTACAGTCTCCACCTCTTCCACTAATCTCTTTCTCTCCTCCCTCAATCTACCATTTATCCTGTCTCTCAACACCGGTTTCAGTGCTTCCCACAGGGTTACCGCCGAGTCCACCGACCCTACATTTTCAGCCAAGTAGACCCGAGCGTCCGCCCTAACACCTTTAAGTATTGTCTTGTTCGCCAGGTCCCAAGCGGCGAGGCGCCACTGTGCCTCTTTCTTGTGCCCAGACCTCCCCATCGAAACGAGCAGTAGCGAGTGGTCTGAAAGGCCTCTTGCCAGGTATTCCGCTGCACCTTCCATAGTCAGCTCCTGCCTAGTCATAAAGACATAGTCCAATCTGGAGAACACTTTGTGTGCTGCCGAGTAAAATGAGTAGGCCACAGTGTTCGGGTGCAGCAGTCGCCATACATCGGTCAGTCCTATCTCAGACACCATTTGAGCCAGGGGAGTCTGAGTACTCTGGTGATTAGCCGTTCCTGATCTATCCATACCCCTGTCCATTACGTCATTGAAATCACCACCCACTATCTGTATTGTGTCAGAGGTGTCTAAAAGTATGGTAGCTAACATCTTCAGCGCGTTCGCCTGCAGTTTAGGTGGAGCATACACTGAGACTAGGGTGTAAGTACGCCTGCGCCAAGAACCCTGCACTCCTACACATGTACCTAGAGGGTCCCCCCACGTCCGCGTGACCTGAAACGGGAAAGTATTCTTAACAAGAATCGCCACGCCCCTGGAGTCAGTTGTGTACCCCGCATGGCCCAATACCTTATATCTACCCCGGGCTATGAACGCACAGGCCGTGCCCCTCAGATGAGTTTCTTGCAAGAAAATGACATCAGGGCCTATTCTCTTGAGGAAGTTGTTCACCAGGCCTCACTTAATTTTGTTGCCCAGGCCATTGACGTTCCACGTCAATATACTCAGTTGTTCAGCGGCCATGGGTACAACAGTGAGGCATGTTCTCTCCAGGACGAGGGAGCAGGCAGGCGGGCCAGCGCCCATATCGGCAGAGCCAAAAAATGTGTCGATCCCCATGACTGTGTTCACTTAACATCACATCTCCCCCCCCCCTCCCCCCCTCAAACAACCAAACTGTATGAACAACCCCCGTGCCCCCCACCCCCACCCCACCTGTACCCCCCCGCTGTCCCTCCCGTGCAACCATCGACGGTGTGGGCCACCAGGCAGTAAGGTCTGTCGCCCACCCCTCAAACAACCCCAACTAAGAAGAGTCTAGCAGTTCAGAGTTCGAGTCTGAAAGTAGCGTATGTCCACCCCAAAGAACAAGAAAAAAGGGGGGAAAAAAACAAAAAGAAAAAAAGGGAAAGAGTTACTTGCGTGCCCCATGGCAAGGACTGCAACAATGAATCTTAGTCCCTCAGCTTCTCAGGAGTGGGAGTCCTGCGTGTCAGGGTCAGTAGCCTCCGCGTTGCCCGGCACTCCCTGTTCCAACTCTCGGATGGCAACAGCTAACGGATGTAAGGATTGCTCCGTCTGATCCTCCATATCTGAAATATTCGTGCCATCCTCCTGATCTGTTGCAGCTTCCGATTCCGGGAGCAGGCACCTGAATCTCGATCCCCGAGTGGTATCTCCAGTGGTGGCAGCGGCGCCGTCTCCCTGGGCTCCTCCGGTCGCCATCTGTTGAGGCGGGTAAGGTGTACGCTGTGACTGTCTGTCCGTCCGGTGATGTCGCGTCCGCTGTGACCCGTTCGGATTCTTCCTGAAGTTGTTCGCCGCTTGCTCATCTCGAATTCTGCGGCCCTCTTCCTCCGCCTCCCTCAGCAGCGGTCTCTCCTCCAGCCAGTGCCAGGCCTCCTCCGGGCGGTTGAAAAAGTGCGATTTGCCCTTGAACAGGACTTTCAGTTTCGCAGGGAAGAGGAGCATATAGGATATGTTCAGTTCCCGCAGTTTGGCCTTCACAGTGTCATAAGAGCGTCTTTGTTTTTGCACTTCCTGGCTATAGTCAGGGAAGATCATGACAACGGTATTCTCAAACTTGATTTCCCCCATTTTCCGGGCTTCCCTAAGGATGAGATCCCTGTCCGCATAATTGAGAAATCTCGCAATGATTGGGCGAGGTCTCGCTCCCTCCGGTGGTCTGGCGAGGAGCGCCCTGTGTGCTCTCTCAATCACGAAGCAAGTGGAGAATTGGGCTCGGGGGAACGTAGTCGTCAGCCACGAGTGGAGGAAGGCTGCAGTGTCGTTCTTCTCAATTCCTTCCCTCAGGCCCACGAATCGCAGGTTGTTTCTGCGCGCCCTGTTCTCCGCGTCATCCACTCGCCACAGCAATTGTCTATGGGAGGCCTGCAATTCTGCCATATCTTTCTTGAGTGAGGTAATGGAGTCTTCCGTTTCAGAGATCCTGGTCTCCGCTGTGCCCACTCTGTCGGATAAGTTCCTGAAATTTTGACGTAGTAGGAGGACCTCAGATCCCACCTCCCCGATCTTGGTCTCAAGGGCCGCCCTGGAATTCTGGATGTCGGTCCGCGAGGCCTGGATCGCCTCTAGGAGCATGTTGGTGTCTGGTTGTGGTTCTCGGGCCCCCCCGGCCGCATCCCTGTGTGTCCGCGTATTAGTGGCGTAGGTCTCAATTGTTTCCTGCCTCGCGGGCCTTGATACCGGATCCCTCTTGCCCATGGTGTCCGCTGGGTGGCCCCCCGATGCTTGGGTCCAGTCGCAGGAGGGGTGTGGGGGGGTAGGGAGTACAGCCCCTCAAGATGACACCCGCCCAGGACCAGGATTAGTCCTGTGGGCCCCCTCGCACCGCCGGGGATTCTCTGCGCAATGTCCCTTCCAGTGGGCCCCAGCTGGATGGGCAAAACCCGTCCGGGCCCTCCTCACGATGTGTGTGGTCTCCGATGGGTTCCCGCACCCTCCAGAGGGGTAGGGGGGCGCCGAGCTCGAGGACAGCACAAGAAAGCCCCAATCTGTCCACCGCCTCCTGATCCAATGCAGGACCCCGCAGGGTTTACACCACAGTCTCTGGGGGGGGGGAATGCAATCCGCTTGTGAGCCCCCCCGCGGCCCCAATGAATCAGCTCTGGGCTCAGGGGAGCGTGCACCTCCACACGAGTCTCAGGGCCCGGGCAGTATACCAGGCGGGCCGAGGGCGGAAAATCTAGGTCCCGGTGTCCAGCCCCCGTACGCCTCTTCGCGGCACTCCGCAGTCCCCACGAGGCAGTGCCAAGCCCAAGAGACTGTAGCCCCGCACAGGGCGCGCAGGCCGAGCAGCTCACCTGGGGGGGCGGCAGGCAGGAAATCAAGGCCCCGGCTTCACAGGCCGCAGATCGCTACCGCTCCCGGGGCTGCCGGAATGACAAGGGGGGGAGGAAGGCAAGTCCCAGGGCCGTCTGCCGCTGCGCAGGGGTAGGGGGGCGGGGGGGTCCCCCGCTGTCCTCACCGCCTCTCCGTCCTCACCGCCTCTCCCCGTCAGCAGTCGGACCCGACGACTCCTAGTGCCGCCATTTTGAAGTTCAGGGTCTCCGGCTCCGGGGGTAAACTAGCGGATAATTCGTCTCCGCCTGGGTGTAGAACGGAGCTGATGGGCTATTCAGGCGCCACACACCTTCCGATGCTGCCACAGCCGATTTTCTCGCTGTTTACACGCTGTTTGGGTTAGTAGTTTGTCGGATCACTTGCAGTCATGCCAGGAGCTGCGCTGAGGCACGTCCTACTCAGCCATGCAGCTGGCCACGCCCCAAGTATTTTCACTCTTGAACTAAATTCTTCTCCAGCTTTGCATCTTTCCTAGATTCACATACTTAAATTATTTCCCGTCATCAGACTGGGAACCCTCAGTAATGATGTTATTTCAGCAGGGTACCATTTTTATATATTTGCACTGAACTTTCACAGAGTATTTTCAGCCTGTCTATGTCATAGTAAATGATCCGAACTACGGCCAACACCCTCAGCTGCTCCCCTGTCAGAAATTTCCAACTGCCAGATTTTCTACCGCACATTACAGCGAGGAAACCTCTAGATAAACACTCTCCAAAAGAAGTCTCTTCATTTTTTCTGAGAGGAAACATCTTTCATCAACATAATTGAGCTTCGTCAGTAGTAATCACTCTAAAGGACATGCAAGGTGTTTTGAAAGAAGATCTACAGGATTGATCCACATTCAAAATGCATGTACTGCCTTCATCTCAGCAGTAACCCTAAAAAGTGTGATATATGTAATACCCTATAAGCAAAAACTCTAAAAGACATAGAAAGGATAGCCTTCATCATTATGGAAGAAAATGGATAAGACCTCGTCAACACATTAAGATAATCTTGTTAAGGCTTCCTCTGAGACGTCTATGGTGAAGACTTCTAAGCTAGCTTTTCAACCCCTGGCCATGTCTCTAAGGGTCAGAAACCAAGTCAGCTGCTAACCACTGTCTCTGCACAAGAGAGTGAGATGCCAGTGAAACATTCTCACAAAACCAAAGAAAGGGTGGGGTCCACTGATGAAGATCTTGTAAAAAAAAAGCTTAAGATGACGGAGGTAGTCTTTTCAATTGCCACATCGTTGATAAAGCGACCAATGGACACAATCAAAAAACAGGCAAGTCTGCCAGATACTTCACAGTCAGCACATACAACTATGAAAACGCATTCTTCATCGACAGCTGCATCACTGTCGACCATGCAGCCTGACATAACTCTTTCAATAGCATCAACTAAGCCGTCATCGATGACGACTCCAACCTCGACCAAGGGAGTGAAGACATCGCAAAAGGATCTGTCATTGACAAGAGATATGTTGAAGGGGCCATTATCGTCAATGATACAAAATAAACTTTTGTTGATGACGAAAGACACGTTGACTAACGATGAAGTTGTTGACCCAGACAGTAGACAATGGAAAATTTACAGAATCTTTTCCAGTAACTGCTCCTGCTACTGTGCAGCGAGTACCTTCCAACTCAGCTACTACACCAAGGCCTGATATTACATCTTTACAAACCATGATGGTGTAATCAGTACTTTTGCCCCCTCCAAAGAGTTTGTTATAAGATGCTTCTACTGGTCAATAGGGGAAAGACCTTCGGGAAGAGTCCAATTTGGATGAGATAGAGGCTTTCTTCAGTTAGGAAGACAATCAAGAAAGTGAGCAAGAGCCTATTGAACCTTCAAACCTGAATATCCCATATGTGGACTCAGTGGAGGAACATGAAATATATGAACTTCCCCCTCATATGGTGCATCAGCTGTGTTCATCTACGCTGTTAAGTCAAGAAGTAAAAAGAAGGCACTGAGGCCCACCTCCCCATCAACACTGCTGGTACCCTTACAATACTTAAATAGCCTGTAAGAAATAATTTTTAAGACATTTATCAGAGACTCCAGCCACTTTCAAACCCAGGATCACAATCTGAAGGAGTGTTCACACCACAACCACCAATGTTGCTTCCAGTTCTGGCAGATCCAAGGCCAATTCAAGTGCCTAGAAAGCAAACACTGTAAAAGAGAAAAACACCTAAGGGATGTGCCTCTTCCATAGTAGTAAAAAGTGGAATGGACGGAGAGGTTTCTAGTTCACATGATGAGCATCAAGGAGGTACAAGGCTTCTAGGTGATGCAGATGAATGACTGTGATGGTGATAAAACATCTCCAATTGATGATAACGATGATGATGCTAACGTATTTCAACATGGCAATCCGGTAACTCCGAGTAAGGATTCAGAATGGAATGATTGTATAATTCCAGAGGATGCAAGCCTTGAAGCAGTGCTGAGAGATTCTCCACCATGGTCTGGTTGAGAAAGCGTCTCATTGATTTGGTCTACCAGCAACTACTGTGGAGAAAACATGTTTTGCTTCAATTTTAATTAAGAATCTTACACGTGTGTAAGTTCCATTGTCATTGTGAACATCTGTGAGAAGAAGATCTTCTTACCACGCAGAATCCGGCAACAGTGACTGTTAACCTATCTAGGTCAGAGGAAAAATACAAGGCCACAATATTAACCCCGGCATGTATTTTAAATCAGATCAATCTTGACTTTGTGATGTCAGCCACTGTACAGCGCATGTCCAAAAACCCTATGGAGCTCTGTGTTATCTTATGTACTGCTATAATCTGTTTTTCTTTATTAATAAAATGATTTTTTTTAAAACCCTATAGTGCCCCTACAGATGAAGTAGGCTGTAAGCGAGAATCCATGGGCAAAAGAGTGAATGCGCTTGCTTGTTGATGCTGTAACAATTGCAAATTCATCCGCCATAGTTGCAATGTTCGATCAGTCACATAGCACCTCTGTTAGGGAAATTGCTAGAGGAAGACAAGCCTAAAACTAAGGCAATTTTAAAAGAGGTAGGACAAAAATCTGGTACCTTAATAGACACATCTATGGATGCTTCAACCTATGCTTTCAAGTAGATAGGTAGCACATAGATATGGATGACTGTAGAGCCCATATTTCACACCAAAGGTGCAATCCAATGTGATGCACATGCCCTTTGATGGAGGTAAAGTTTTAGGAAAAAGGTGGATGATGTGCTGCAGTGAATAAGGACTGACACTGAGACAGCCAGATCTTTGGGGAGCTACAAAATAAACAGCATATTAAAGGATAGAGGCGGCAAAATAGGAGGTCCTTTGAAAATGGATCCTTTTTTCACCCATTTCTACAATATGGTTCATGTAGACAACAATCAAGACAGCCAAAACAGCAGTGAAGCTAAACTATTAACAAGGGTCAAAGACATCAAGGAAATTGATCCTGTAAATGTGAGCCTCAAAGTAGAGCCTGACTTTACAAACGATATCAGCCTCTTGTCAAAACTGCCATTAGGGTGCAGAAAATGGGATTTCTGATAGATACATCTGCCATGTGGATTCCTCACCTTGTGAATATCCCCCTGCGTCAGCAACATTCGGAAATTCTTTTTGGAGCTTCGCGCCGACGTGGATCCGGACGTCACAGAGGCACGGCATCGCTCGCGACTCCGCTGACGTCATCGACACCTATAACAGGCCCACGCCGGCGTGATGACATCAGTTCCCTTTTTTCCGCGTCGTCGACGCTAACGGTTTTCTGGGATCGTCTGTAGCCTTTACTGTAACTTTGTTACTTGCTAATTTTCTAGTCTCTTTGTCTTCTCATTTTCAACATGACCTCGAAGAAGACCGGGTTTAAAGCCTGCGGAGAATGTAACAAAATAATGTCCATTACAGATCCACATGAATGCTGTTTGTGGTGTCTGAGCTTCGACCACGACGTCGAGGACTGCCAATCCTGCAGGAAGATGACACCAAAGGCCCTCCGGGAAAGAGAAGCAAAACTTCTAGTTGCCAAGTTTAAAGAAGGAAAAGAAAAGAAGAAATCAAGATCGCGAACTCGACGCTCGAAGTCAAGGTCTCAATCGAGGTCGCGGTCCGATTCGTCCTCAGCCCATGCTTCAAGATCTTCTAGAAAGAAGCATAAAAAGAGAACCCATGAATCCCGACATCGATCGAGGAAGGAGTCGGGTTCCAAGCCGAAGTCACAAGTGAAACTGGTCGAGAAGTTAGTTTCTTCGGCTTCGGAGGAACACGATGTCGAGGTTGAGGCGTCGCATGCGAACTCGCCGAGTTCGCCGAAGCAGAAGACTGTTCCATCTCCGGACCCATCCCATCCTTCAGATCGGGAGGATGAAGGTGAGGAGGAGGAGTTTGGTGAGAGTGGAGCTCAGATGCCCGAAGGTCGTACGACTCCGGTGCACCAGCCCGAAGAAGAGGTCGACGTCGTTTCGACTCCACGCCCTCAAGAGCAACCTGGGGGTTCATACCCAGCCTTCCCGGCTCCAGGTCAGGACCCTACGCATTTCCTGAATGCGATGTTCGGAATCTATTCAAGGGCTATGTATCCCTCTGGGGCTCCTACTGGTCCCATGGGTCCGATGACATATGGTCTGGGTGTACCTCATTCCTATGCACCTGCGCCCTTTATGCCCTTTATGCCGGCTCCGACGATGCATTGGCATTATCCGACTCCGGCGAGTCCTTCGACTCCGAAGCCATCGACGCCGAGATCGATGACTCCGATTCCTTCGACTCCAGTTCCATCAACTTTGATGCCGAACCCTGAGCGACGTCATGAATCTCTCCCTCGTCCGACGTCGAGTTCGACGCCGGCTCCGGCTCCGTCGGAGTCGATTGCGGATCCGACGGCTTCGAATGTGAAGCTAAGATCTAGGCGTGAAGCCCAAAGATTAATGGAAGAGGAAAGATATAGAGGGGAAAATCTGGAGGAGGGCGAACTACAGGATTCTGAGGACCCTTTTGAGGACCTGTCTGTAGCTAGTGGCCTAGAACTGTCACCTGAATGGGACCTTGTGTCAGTTTCTAATGAACCCTCAAAGGATGTGACACCTTATAATGTGGTGATAAAGAAAGCCGCAAATTTATTGAACATTGCTCTACCAACTGCAGAATTTAAATCTAATCTGCTCACGGAGGTCCTTCACTCTCCTTCTTCGGTGACTGAACCTTTACTACCTTTTAATGATGCCTTAAAGGATCCAATTTTAGAGATTTGGAAAAATCCTGTTTCAGCTCCTGCTGTATCTAGAGCTGTAGCTAGGAGGTATAGAGCAGCTCCTGAAGACCCGGAATTTTTAACATCTCATCCTCTACCGGAGAGTTTGGTGGTGCAGGCTGCCTGTTCCAAAAGATCTACGGGTGCATTTCCGCAGGTCCCAGCGGAAAAAGAGTCGAGAAAGCAGGATCAGGCTGCTAAAAAGGTCTTTTCCTCTGCCAGTATGGCTTTAAAGTCCACAAACGCAACCTGCTTGACGGGGCGTTATATCCACGCTCTTATGGACACTGCCTAAAATACCTGAGGAGGATAGGAAAGACTTTCAGGAGGTAATTTCTGATACGCAAGCTGCAGCAAGGCAGGTTATTCAAAGTGGATTGGACACGGCTGACTCTGTGGCGAGGGTCATGGGTTCTTCAGTAGCGACAAGAAGAGCCGCATGGCTTAAATCTAGTGAGTTTTCCACGGATGTCCAGGCTGCATTAATGGATCTTCCTTTTGACTGGTCTGGATTGTTTGGGGAAAAGGCAGACACTGCTTTAAAGATAGCAGAGCAACAGCAAAGTCGTTGGGCCTTCAGACCAGGGGCACTTTTGTAAGACGTTCAAGAGGATTTGGCAGATCTTCTTTTCGAACCTATAAGTCAACCCAGCAGCAGCAAAACACTTTATACAGAGCATATAGAGGCAAACAAAGGGCCCGAGCTCGGGCCGTAACGCTTCCTCCTCTTCCCCATCCCAGCCCCCAGCCACCGCAGCAAAGCAGCCCTAGATACACCATTCCGGATCATGTGGGCCCAGTGGGGGGCCGGCTTACCCATTTTCTACAAGATTGGGAATTGATAACATCGGATCTTTGGGTTCTCAATCTTGTAGAGAATGGGTATGCTCTTCACTTTCGGGAGTTTCCCCCAAATTATCCTCCTTGCCAGGGTTATTGTTCGGAGGACCACCTGCTTCTCCTGCAGGAAGAAGTCCTGGCATTGTTTTGAAAAGGTGTGATAGAGGTGGTTCCAGAGCAGGAGAGGGGTCAGGGATGCTACTCCCGGTATTTCCTGATCCCCAAAAAGGATTGCTGGCTTCGGCCAATTCTGGATCTCAGGATCTTGAACCTTTACCTGAAACAGGAAAAGTTCAAGATGCTCACTCTTGCACAGGTTCTTCAAGCGCTGCTGGAAGAAGACTGGATGGTGTCGATCGACTTGCAGGATGCGTATTTTCATATTCCCATCTTGAAGTCGCACAGAAAGTATCTCCGTTTTACGGTTGGGTCGCAACACTACCAGTTTGCGGTCCTTCCGTTTGGTCTTACTACTGCACCTTGAGTCTTCACCAAGGTGATGGCGGCGGTGGCAGCACATCTCAGGAGGTCGGGGATACATGTATTCCCGTATCTGGACGACTGGTTGATCAAAGCGGAGTCGCCGGAGAAGGTGCTCCATCATCTGCAAGAGACAACTCAGTTGTTACACAAGTTGGGGTTTTCGATAAATGTACCCAAATCTCACCTGGTGCCCTCCCAGCGCAACCTGTTCATAGGTGTGGTACTGGACACTACTGTTTGTCGTGCATTCCCTCCACCTCAAAGGATTCGCGACATTCAGGAAATTATTCCTTTGTTCTGCAATGGAGCGGTCGTTCCAGTCCTGAAGGTTCTTCGCCTGCTCGGTCTGATGGCTTCTTGCATTCTATTGGTCAACCATGCACGCTGGCATATGAGGGCACTCCAGTGGTGGCTCCGCAGGCAGTGGTATCAGCACAACGGAGATCTCAGGGAGTCAGTGAAGATCTCCAGAGAAGCTGCAGGGGATCTGTTTTGGTGGAGCGTGGAAGGCAATCTGTCGCAGGGAAAGCCTTTTCAACTTCCTCCATCGGTGGCCACAGTAATAACGGATGCATCCACTCTCGGGTGGGGTGCTCATCTGGGGGACCTGGAGGTCAAAGGTCTTTGGTCTCCAGAGGAAAGGTTGTTTCACATCAACCTTCTGGAATTACGAGCAATACGTCTGGCGCTCAATGCCTTCCTCCCTTCCCTTCGCGGTCGGTCGGTTCAGGTCCTGACGGACAACACGACCGCGATGTGGTACGTCAACAAGCAGGGAGGAGTGGGGTCGCAGTGTCTCTGCAGAGAGGCTCTGCGTCTCTGGTCCTGGGTACAGGACCATCAGATTTGTCTGATGTCAAATCATCTGGCCGGGGTTCAGAACGTTCGTGCAGACATTCTCAGTCGGCAGTTCTCTGCCGACCACGAGTGGAGGCTTCACCCGGAGGTTGTTCACGACATCTTTCAGATGTGGGGGACTCCTCGGGTGGACCTGTTCGCCACTCGCGAGAACGCTCACTGCCTGTCATTCTGCAGTCTCCAGTATCCCTTGCAAGGAGCCTTGGGGGACGCGTTTCAGTTGAGTTGGAACTCGCAACTCCTTTATGCGTTTCCTCTCATACCTTTGATTCCTCGGGTTCTGAGGAAAATTCGCCAAGACCGGGCCCAAGTTATATTGATCGCCCCGGATTGGCCAAGAAGGGTGTGGTACTCAGATCTTCTCCACCTCTCCTCTCACCCGCCGCTCCGTCTCCCTCTCAGTGCAGATATCCTCTCTCAGATGGAGGGGCAGGTTCTACACCCCCACCTCCAGGCCTTACACCTTCATGCTTGGAGATTCAACGGGGCAACCTGAGTTCTTTTTCTCTCCCGCCTGACGTGGTGGATGTCATCTTGTCAGCCAGGCGTGACTCCACTAAGTCCATCTATTCTTATAGGTGGTCAAAATTTGTCACTTGGTGTGGGGAGAAATCTATAGACCCTTTGAGAGCCCATTTGTCTGATGTTCTCCAGTTTGCCCTTTCTCTGGCGCAACAGGGGCTTGCCGTTGCCACAGTGAAGGGCTATCTTTCAGCGCTGTCGGCATTTCTCTGTTTGCCTGACCAGCCATCTCTTTTTAAATCTCCTGTGGTTTTAAGATTTTTGAAGGGCCTCACAAATAAGTTCCCTCCTACTCCTTTCATTGTGCCTCAGTGGGACTTAAATCTTGTTTTGACTTTTCGGATGGGTGCTCCTTTTGAGCCTCTTCACAAATGTCCTATGAGGCTTTTGACTCTTAAGACTGTCTTCCTCGTTGCAATAACCTCGGCAAGGAGGGTAAGTGAGCTTCAAGCTCTTAGTTCCAAGCCCCCTTTCTTGACCATTCATGCTGATCGAATGGTTCTTAGGACCAGGGCTGCTTTTCTGCCTAAGGTGGTGACTCCTTTCCACCTTGGTCAATCCATTACCCTCCCTACCTTTCATCCTCCCCCACACCCTTCCAAGGAGGATGAGAGGTTGCACCGTCTGGACCCCAAGAGGGCGGTTTCCTTTTACTTGGACAGATCTAAAGACTTTCGTTTGGATGACCAGCTCTTCATTGGGTTTGCTGGCTGCAAGAAAGGAAGAGCGGTCCATAAAAGAACCTTGTCGAGATGGATCATCCTCTGTATAAAGATCTGCTACTCTTTGGCCGGTAAGGAACCACCAGAGGGTATAAGGGCTCATTCTACAAGAGCTAAGTCTTCATCCTCAGCATTGGCTAGAGGTGTTCCTGTAGAGGATATTTGTAGAGCGGCAACTTGGTCTTCCCTCCACACTTTCGCAAAGCATTACTGCTTGGATACCGAGGTGAGGAGGGACGGCCAGTTTGCGCGCTCTGTCCTTCAGGATTTCCTGGTTTAGAAGAGTGGACACCCTCCTCCGGGAGTGGGAACTGCTGTGGGACTCTATTCACAAGGTGAGGAATCCACACGGCAGATGTATCTATCAGAAGAACAAGATACTTACCTTCGATAACGCTTTTTCTGGTAGATACAATATCTGCCTGTGGATTCCTCACTGACCCACCCGCCTCCCCGTTGTCCACTCTTCTATGCCAGTGTTTCTATTATGTATTTATCTTGTTGTCTAATGTTTTATTGCATTTACTTCACACTGTATGTGTTACCTTGATATTGGTACTGCGTATACTGTGTATATGTCTACTGTCATTGGTCCGTCCGTGTGCCTCGAAGGCACGGAAAAAAGGGCGGAACTGATGTCATCACGCCGGCGTGGGCCTGTTATAGGCGTCGGTGACGTCAGCGGAGTCGCGAGCGATGCCGTGCCTCTGTGACGTCCGGATCCACGTCGGCGCGAAGCTACAAAAAGAATTTCCGAATGTTGCTGACGCAGGGGGATATTCACAAGGTGAGGAATCCACAGGCAGATATTGTATCTACCAGAAAAAGCGTTACCGAAGGTAAGTAACTTGTTCTTTAGGAAAAACGGCAACATATAACATCCGAGAAATGGGTGTTAGACATTGTCTATCATGGTCACACCTTAAAATTTGTGGAAAGCCCACCTTAACTTCCATTGAGAAAAGAAGATCACAAGAACCTCCACCCATTACGTTTGGGGGTGTCCAAATTGAGAAACAAAACATCCATAGACAAAGTACCATCTGCACAAAAGTTTTAAAGCTTCTTCTAAAGATTTTTCTAATATGAAAAAGATCAGGGGATTAGTGATCAGTGCTTTAAGAGACCAAGTTTTTGCATGGTTACATTACAAGAGACGTTACCCTTACTCAAGAAGGGTGCATATCTAGCATCAGTAGAGCTGGAAGATGCATACTTCAACATCCCAATACATGCGAAACACTTAATCCTTTTTTCATGGTTGATGACCACCATTACCAGTTCAAAGCTAAACCTTTTATCCTGAAATCAGTACTTCAATACTACGTGAAGTGCCTAGCACCAGTGGTAGTTTTTTTTTTTTTTTTTATATATTTTTATTATTCATCATCAGAAAAAAAAAGTATAAATAATTAATTACTTTGACATATATATCTAATACAACAGATATAATTCAATTCAATTAAAGCTTAGTCATTTGAAGTAACAACTGAGATGCAAAACATAATTTGAGTACAGTTTCCAAAAAAGAAGAGTTAGAAAATCTGAGCAATTTTAACACCGCCAATTATAATCCTATCAAAAATGAGCATGAGTCTATCCCCTTTTAATACCAGTCTAATTTAAGTTTCCATTTTTCAACTGGGGCCCATATCCGTTTCCCAAGCTGTTTTGCATTTACGCCTTTTTTTCATATAAAGCTTTCTCTAGAGTATAGATAGCTAACAATTAAGATAGCCATTGTTGAAACGAAGGAGGATTAGAGTCTTTCCATAACGTTGCAATACAAAGCCGGCTCAGCGTCATTGCAATAAACAAAAATACTTGATGGGGTACGTCCTGCCCCTCCTTTGCCACTCCCAGGACCATAATCTCATTAGTTAATTTAATAGAAATCTCCAATTCCTCTTTAAAGAATTCTTCCATAGCGTGTTTAAAGGGATCTAGTTTAGGACAAGACGCAAACATGTGTATCGTGTCTGCCTCCATACTCTGACATCTTGGGCAGAAGATCCCAGCGGGCTATTCTATGCGGTGTATAATATAGTTCATATAAAGTCTTGTAGTATTGTGCCTGCAGATTTGCAACCTTTAAGGTAGTGTTTCGTAACCTAAGCGATTTTTCACCCTCATTCCTGACTAGATTTAATTTAGTTCTCCATTTATCAAATACCTTTCCTCTATCATCCTCGTTATACAGGCATAATACACCATAAAGTTGAGAGATTGAACATCCCTCCTCATCTCGAACAAGTTCCATCAAGTCTACCCTAGTAAACTTACAGTTACCTGCTTTGTTTTCTCTGCAGGACTGATCTTATCTGTAAGTATTTAAAGAAATCTCTCCGATCCAAATTGTATAGCTGTTGCGCCCTTTCAAATGTTATTGACCCTAATTGATCTATAATGTCTCCAATTGTTCCGACCCCGAGATTATCCCACCTTCTCATCACTTGATCATGAAACACATCTGGCAGAAGTTTATTCATATATAAAGGGGTATAGAAGTTCATTCTCCCTAATTTAATTTTCTTCCGGATAATTGACCAAACTGAAATGACCGCACCCAACACCTTGAACTTTGTTCTTTTATAGTAGTTTAGCTCCTTAAAGGTAAGAAGTCCCTTATTAGAATCCAAAACCAACAGGTCATATATATCCGGAATACCAGCATTACCCCTCCATATGTCTTTCATATTCCCACCGAGGAGTCCTTTACAATACTGAAGAACTGATGCAAAATAATATGTCTTAAAGTCAGGTACTGCAAGGCCCCCCGTTCTTTAGATAGTGCCAGCATCTTTATGGATCTTCGGATTCTGCCCTTGGCCCATATAAAGCGATTACAAATCCCCTCTATTTCTTTAAACCACTTATTAGTAAATAAGAAAGGAATCGTACGGAATAAATATAAAATCTTGGGCAGAAACTGCATCTTTATAACATTACAGCGGTCTATAACTGTTAAATGTAAATTGTCCATTCAATCTAAGTCTAGTTTTGCCTTTTTGATTATTGGGGTCAAATTTTCCTCTACAACCTTAGATTAATCGGATGTTATACTAACACCCAAATAGACCGCGGACTCTATAACTCTCTCATCACGAATAGTAACAAGTGGTAGTTTTTATAAGACAAAAGGGTGGTATGGTGTATGCATACTTGGACGATTGGCGACAAGGGTAAAAACTCAACAATAGGCTCAGGAAATAACATTAACAATGAAAGTCCTGTCAAATTTAGAAAAGGGTATTAGCAGAAGAAAATCCAATGTGACCACAAGCAGAGATTTGGTTTTCCTTGGAGCCAAAATGTGCATGGAAGAGAGATCAATGTATCCATCACAAGAGAGTGCCGACAAATCGATTTGACAAGCAACATTTTTGATTTCAAAGAATGTAAGCACAGTAAGAATGTTAAAGGCAATACTGGGGACGATATTGTGCATTCATTTATTTCCCCATTGTCGCCTGTGCTTGAGGATACTCCAACTGAACATTAAATGACAAGAAGCCTAAGGAAAGTGGGAAGTTCCTGTTATGATCACACCATCCATGAAGCCCCAACTTTTCTTAAAAAGGAATGCATTACTCACAAAATGGGGTGCACCTTTGCAAGGTATGGAAACTAAAAGGCTATGAACAGTAGAAGACTCCAGTGGCAAATCAGTTTCCTAAAACTCAGGGCAGTAAGGTTGACATTAAAACATTTCCTGTCTACAGTTCAAGGCACCCTTATCATGGTGCATATGGACAAAACCACGAGCATATATTATATCTCCGCTGTTGCAGGAAGTTCACAGATTCTGGTAATAGGCAATTCAGTACAATGTGGTACTCTGCAGAAAGTGTTCCAGGAGTCTGCAAGGATGTGGTCAGATGATGTTCTTAACAGTCATAACTCAGATATGTATGAGTGGGTAATAGATGAATCAGTTAGTTTACTCTTTCAGAAATGGCGCACTCCTTATTGGGACATGCTCGCTACAGACCAAAATTACAAATGCAAGAGCTTTGCAAGCAGGTGTCCATGCTGTAAGGGGAACACCTTCACAATAAATTGGTTGAGAAAAATAATTTATGCATTTCTTCCAATACCTCTGTAGTGACTGAGCTATTTTATGGATACATGGCACGATTATGACCATTGCCCACTACCATCTCAGTATATTTTGGACTAATATAGGGATGTGTTGGCCTGTTTCTGACTTTGTCTTGCTTAACGGCAGTGCTGACTATTGCCTTTGACATACTCTCATGTCATCTTGCTTTGCAATTTATACTGTCATATAACATGGTGATGTGTAGGCCTGCCACGCTGCAAAGTAGGGTTTGATTATGTCCCTTTCTGTTTCTGACTTTATCTTGCTTAATGGCAGGGCTTGCCTATTGGCTTTGGCATAATCTTATGCCATCCTGCATACTAATTTTGGCTCTTTGCGGGAGTAGTGGCTTATGCTAAAGCGACTGCATTTTCTGAGCTGTCTCCATCTTCTGAGCCTTTCTAGGTGAGAAGTTATGTTTTGCTTTCACTTGTTTTCTGCACTCTCCATGCTGGTAGAAACCGGTTCTTATCAGAGGAATGTACATGCTCTGTCTCGAAGTCATAGCAAAGGCCTGATCAACCGATGCCGTGGCCTTGAGGCGGGCTGGTGCTGAATCTGATGGGAGAGAGAGGGGGTGAGGCTCACAGGAGCTTCGTCCTACTTCTACTAAAGGAGCTGTCTGAGACCTAATCTCTGGTAGTTCATCACAGTGCAGACGTATAGCTGTGACGGTGGAACAGAGAATCCTGTTTTGGCTGGAGAAACAGACTCCCCTCTGGTGAAGTGGAAATGGGATGTGTAGAAACTTGGTGAGGTGTTCCACTAACTCTTATTTTCTAGCTGTTCCTATCTAACTGTCTTCTCCTGTTTTCAGGTTCCAATCATTTATATACATATAAGTTCTCCATATGTTATTCTGATTGCATTTAGTGATCATATAATTGGTAGTTTGAAGTTGGTGCTGTAAGTGATATAGAAGGCCTATCATGACATATTAGTGATTCCTTTCTTTTGTCTTGCTATCATTGTGTAATAAAGAAACCCCAGAGTATATAATTATTTGTCTGTGTTCCTTGGGATAGGAGGTCAGGGCCCTTCTGACCCAAATGCTGTATCACCGGAAGGATGGTAAGTTTCCCTTCCTGCAGGTAATTGTAGAAAGAGGGACGTCCCGCTCTCATCCAGGGAAGCCTAAACTGGTAAGTATTCTACCCCCGAGGCATTGTTAGGAGGGGCGTGTAATGTTAATTCAGTTCCACCAGGGTGGGCTTTGTTCGCATTGTTTCGCATTGTTGTTACCTTGTGGCCCTTGGTATTGTGTTGTGGTCGTACCCTGTGGTACGTTGTTACCTTGTGGCCCTTGGTTTCCTGCGTTGTTTTACCGAGTGGCGTTGTTTTCCCGGGTTGTTGTTATTGTCGTCACTGGTATTGTTTCTTGTGTTGTTGTTGCTGTTTGCAAGCTACTCGGCAATAGCCATATATCTTTAGTTAGTTGTTAGTATTATTCCTTTCTTGGGTTAGTATATATAGGAAGTGGTGTGTCCTTTTGGGTCCCAAGAGGGGATACGGTTGTATGCCCTGGTGATTGGCAGAATTATCAGGTCATTACAACCTCTAAGCCTCAGAGTGCTATGGAAGACAAAAAGAGAGAACTGTACCATGGTACTGATAACCCCAGCATGGCCAAGTCAGCCCCCTTTATGGAGCTGTGGAACATGTTAAAGGGACAGATACAGCATCAGTATCCACATCTTTTGCGGTTGACAGCATGGCTCATCAAGACATAGAATTTTAGCATTTGCCAATCTCCAAACATGGCAATCAAGTATTGGAGGTAGTAAGGGCACCTTTTGCGGTTAAAACGCATAATTTAAAATGGAAACGTTTTCTGCAATGGGCGTAAACGTAAAAATCTAACCCATTAAATATATGGCCTTCCCAGTTTTTGCCTTTTATCTCATGTTTAGCAAAGGGAGGACTCTCAATAGTGTCAATTAAAGAACATTTAGCTGCAATATTATGATTCTTAAGGACCTCTAAAAAGGTATTATTATTCTCACAGAGAATACTAATGAAATTTATGAAGGGGCTATTCAGAATGTTCACTCCCGCTCGAAAGCTAGCTCCAGTATCGAAACTTCTTACAGTACTAGTGGCTTTAAAGCATATACCTTTTGCGCCCATCCATAAGGTCTCAATTCAGCATATTTCATGAACAACAGCTTTCTTTGTAATCATCAATTCGGCCAGGAGAGTTAGCAAATTGCAAGTACTATCTGGTAAGCACACCTTTCTTACATTTTCTAAGGGGTAAAAAAGGATAAAATAACAAAATAACAATCCATGATTTATTCCTAAAGTGCCTTTTTTAGGTCTCGCACCTGCGAATGGATCGTGAAGCGATCGTCGCTGCGAGACTCTATTGCAATCAGTTCCGCTTACAAGGAGTCAAGGGTGACAGGAGACAAGTGATGTGCACGCGCAACCTTGCGGAATGGGACCAGGTCGCGCGCGCGTTCACAATCTCCTCTCTCCCATGGTTCCTTGTAAGCAGACACACACGCACGCACACACGCACGCACACACGCACATAGAGAACGCGCCGCGCACACACACACACACACATAGAGGACCCGCTGCGTACGCGCACACACACACACACACACACACGCAACAGCCACACTCACGCATGCACACACAAACACGCACGCGCGCACACACACACGCGCAGGGTAGAGTCTGAGTTTAGGGAGTCCGCTCCTGCACGGGCCCCCGCGGGGCCTTCCTCTCACCTGTTTCTGACTGCTGACCATCATATCTGGAGTGCCGGGTCCTCGGCTCCCGATGGGTGGATGGGTGGGCGGGGGCGACGCGGCCAGGGACAGGCTAACAACTTCCAGCCGGTTAACTTTCTAGTACGGGAGCGGCGGCTGCGGTGCACGGGCGGGGCAGGACGTCGGCTGCGCAGGATTCGTAGCCCTTGCCCTTCGGCCGCCTCCCGCAGCATCGCGCGTTTGCCTCGCTCCCTCCCCCCACTCCTCTATGGTGCGCGCGTACCACTACTTTCGATTCCCGGCCCTGCTCCTCTGTGGTGCGCGCGCATCACTGGTTCCCAATTCCTCTCCCTGGGTGAGTCATCGCGGATCGATGGAGCCTGCATTATTTCACGGCTTAATTTAATTAGGAAGGACAAATTGAAGCCCACGAGGGAGCTAATCACGGCCATTAGGGGAGATTAGCCAGCGCTAATAAAGTGTGCCTTGTTTCCAGCGCTGCTGAAACTCAGTGACAAGAAAGCGTATTCAGGCGGACTTTCTCTCTCTACTCTTGTGAATCAACTTTCCAGTCTGCCAGTACCCTACACCAAAGACCAAATGAAAGAGGACAAGCATGGCCTCTGTCTTTGCAGTAACATGTTTGTGAAATTTGCTAAGCCGTTTGTTGATGAAGTTCTGAACCAAGCCAAAGTGTCCACTGGATGTGGCAGCGAGGAACTGAAAGCAGAGTTGCGAAAATTGTGAGTCTACCGACATCTGTTATAATTGTTTAGCATGTCGATTCACATGCCATTATTTTCCATTCTTGTTGAGTGGCCAAAAGAACCAACTATTTGAATATGAATATTGTTGGGAGAAATATTACAGTTCATCAATTAGAATTTGAAATAGCTAAGTATATGCATTTTTCTTGTGACATAAAATTGACCTGCTGGGTGTTGCATATTCTTCATTCATTGCAAGCCCATTGCCACTTTAGGCACTCTGGAGGGTGTTTTACGTTAGTGTAGACAACATTGGCTGTAATAGAAAATTCTCACTTTGTTTTCATGATTTATTTTCCTTTTTGTTGACAAAGAAGAGTTGTTTGTCATTGTGTGCATCCTCGTACACATCAGGTTCTTAATTAATTATTTTTGTGGTTGGTGTATAGGCGAAAAGTAGATTTGAATGGAGACAAGAGTGCTAAAAGTTATTTTTAGTGATGGTGTTTTTTCAAGTTTATCCAGACTTAAAATTTGTGGCTTGTGGAGCTTTCATGTGTGTGTTCCCAAGGAGGCTTATGGCGCTTGGGTCCGGGTCGGGGTCCAGCTCCAAGCCCTCATCTGTTTTTATTTCTTTCAACAAAAGTACAGTTAACAGTATCATGTATAGAAGTGTGTGTGCACAAAGTGTTTTTAGAGGGTGGAGGCAGCAAACTGGTCAAGAGGGAAAAAGTCACTGACTTCTTAATCAACCCATCCAGCATGTTAAACAAAATCACCACCGACATCAGAACGCACCTACTCTAATTCAATTCAGTTATACATTAAAGACACACCTCTTTAAAGTGCAAGACCACATTAATTCATTAGCACCTCTTACTATCTGCCTCATTAACAATCCTGAATTGTACAGTAGGGTCTCACATCGACTCTTGAGCTCATTCAGATCCTACCATATGCATGTATACTGTCTTGACCAAATTGAAAAGAGGAGAGAAGGAGCCCAAGTAGTGATATACAGCCTTTCTGATTGGAAACATAACCATACAGATGAAGGGCAAATATCCTTACAAATATTGTAGTTGAACCTGATGGTCGAGTACATCATGTGAACATTTATAGTAATTATCTATAATCAGATCTTTAATTAAAGAGAACCCAAACATTACGGCTGCTCGGAGCTAGGCACAGTTGTATGATAGAACAACGCATACCTCAATAATGCTTGCCTAAACCACGCAGTCTCAACCATAGCCATTACCATGCATGCCTTTACAACGAATTGTGTTGTAAAGTCATGATTGGTAAAAGCAAGGCATGGCAAATATCACCCCCCGCCCTGAGCCCCTAAAAATGCCCCATAGCCCTGCAATGCTCCCCACTCCAGTCCTAAAAACAACCTGACACCCTAAACCCTGGCCCCCGCCCTGAGCCCTAAAACAGCACCCAGCCCAAAAAGCTATCCCGACCCCTGACCCCCACCCTCAGCCCTAAAACGGCCCACAGGCCAAAAAACTATCTTGTTCTCAGCCCCCTGCCCACAGCTCCAAAACAGCCCAAAAAATGACCCCAACCACATCCCCCCGCCCTAATCCCTAAAGCAGCTCTCACCCCAAAAAACTACCCTGCCCCCATCTTGAGCCGTAAAACAGCACCCAGCCCCCGCCCTAAGCTCCTAAAAACGCCCCATAGCCTTGCAATGCACCCCGACCTAAACCCACTATACGTTCAAAGTGCGTGTTTATGCACCGATTGCAGGTTTTAAAAACAAATTAATAAAAGGCATTGTCATTTACAATGCCAATAGCTCAAACGTTAATGCTGCGAGACCTATTGCATTGTAAATGCTTGTTATTTCATATGAAATGGAGAATTGTATTGCCATCATCTTCTCCAAATCCAACCTCCATAGTGGAAAAATAATTGCATCTGTTGATTATAAAATCAGATATCTTAAATTCCTTTTGAGCAGTACAAAAGAATTCAGAAAATTGGACCAGTTATTCGTTGCTTTTAGTTCAGTAAACAAGGGCAATTCAATAACCAAGCAGACTCTGGCAAAATGGATGGTATCTTGTGTCAGAAAACCTCTATCATTCTATCATTGATGAACAGGCCATTGATGTGACAAGTTAGAGTGCATTCCATGAGGGCTATAGTAGCGACAGCAGCTCATTTTGCAGGACTTTTCTTTGGAAGTCATTTATAAAGCAGCAGAATGAAAGACAACACATACATTCGCTAACTATTAATTGGATACCAGCAAGGATGCAGCGGTTGGAAAGGCTGTGCTCAAAAACGTATTTTCATAAGGTAAGCTCATGCCTTCCTACCAGTTTGTTTGATACCGCTGCAATAATATTGATTCAAGCATGCGTATCTTTGAAAGATCAGGGCCCAGATGTAGGTAAAATAGATTTACCGATTTTTAATTACCGAATTTTACCGATTCGGTAATTAAAAATCGGTAAATCTAAGGGGTGGATATGTAGGTATTCCAGATGTGCTGGAATACTGATTCTGAAGAATTCGGTATTTACCGATTCGGTAAATACCGAATCGGTAATGCCCATTCATTCCTATGGGCTTTGAAGCCCATAGGAATGAATGGGCATTACCGATTCGGTACCGATTTGCACAAGGGTGCAGGGGGTGTCACTTTGACACCCTCTGGCACCCCCAAAACAGGCTCGGTGCCATGTGGCAGGCATGGTAAACATCGTTTACCACGATGTTTTCACAACGCAGTACCTTTAGCACGCATCCCTTACAACGCAAGTCGTTACCACGACTTGCGCTGGAGGGCGCTAAAGGATTAAAAATAGTTAATTTACTATCCCAACACCTTCCCTAGGGTTCACGGGGACTGGTGTTAGAATAGTAAATTAAACTATTCGAAATCCGCACCCCCAACGCAAGTCGTGGTAATGACTTGCGTTGTAAGGGATGCGTGGTAAAGGGATGCGTTGTGACGGTACGCGTTGTACCGTCATACATCCGGCAGGCATACATGCCCTAAGGGCAGGTCTGCCTGTCACATGGCATAGGTGTGCATGCACACATGTGCATGCACACCGGAATCGGTATTTTACCATCAAATTGGATTTGATGGTAAAATACCGATTCTGTAAGGCCTCTGGGACTCTGAAGAGTCCCACCTACATCTCGGTGCCTCAGATTCGGTAAATTTACCGATTTTTTTTTATTTTACCGAATCGGTAAAATTACCGATTTGGTAATTTTACCGATTCGTTAAAATAATGCCCCCTACATACCTGTCACCCATATACCGGTCGGTAACTGCCGAAAATACCGATTTTCGGCCGTTACCGACCGACCTACATCTGGCCCCTAGTGCTGGAGAAGTAAAAGTGTTACTTACATGTAACTCCAATTCCCAAGCACTGGCATCTTTCATACATTCACACGAGATGTTACCTGATGAAGGATGCATATCTAGCATCAGTAAAGTTGGAAGATGCATACTTCAACATTCCAATACATGTGAAACACAAATTCATGGTTGCTTACCACCACTTGCAGTTCAAAGCTAAGCCTTTTAGCCTGAAATCAGTACTTCAATACTACATGAAGTGCCTAGCACCAGTGGTAGCAACCCTCTTCCCCTTATCATGAAGCTTCAACAATTATCATACAAACACTTAACAAGCTCAAATATCTGGCAGTTGGAAGCAACTGGGGTTGCTGGTCTCTAATTTTCTGTAGGTTGGATCAGCTACAATGATGCAGATGGGTTGCAAATATGGCAATGCACTTTCTCTATAACTTTTAACCTGGATCCAAACTATTCAGAATCCTGCAGCTAGACTGCTGCTAAAAGGACATACATTCCACCATGGCACCTTTCTGATAAAGAAACTTCATTTAATGCCTGTCAAAGCTAGGTTTCCCTTCAAAGTGCTTGATGTTATCCACCTTATCCAGTATTATGGGTATCTTTCATAGATTCACATGCCTGAATCATTCCCCGTCGTCGAGATGGGAGTCCCCGGTATATAAAATAGTAATGTCCTAAAGACATATATATGTATATGTATATATACTAATAGGCCAGAGGCCTCACATTAGTAACCTATCTGAGTCCTTTTGTAAAAAAGGACCAAACTTTGGCCAGGAGCCAATCAGCTATTACCACCCTCTAGAACCTTCCTGGAAGGAGCCCTAGTCCCTCAGATTTTCTACCGCACGTTGTGCTAAGGGAGTCTCCACTGAGCTCGGCTCAGGTTTCTGGTTTTTCTGGATCTTATCCATATTTTTCTCTCTATATTTACTACTGTGAAGGAGAGCTAGAGTCTACTATGTCTACCACTGCTAAAAAAGGTCTCTTCAGACCTTGCGCCTCGTGTAAGAAGCATGAAGACTGCCTCTACTGTCTCTACCCTGACCATTCCGCCAAGGACTGCAAGGTCTGCCGCACTTTTTCTGTCAAGACCCTAAAAGACAGAGAGGGACGCCTGCTTCTATGGCTTCAGAGGTTGAAGGACAAGGATCAAATAGTCTCTTCAGGTGAGAGCGAGTGTTCCTTTCGGAGCTCACACTCCTCTTCTAAAAGGCCGAGACAGACATCTCCAGGTCAGTCTACTTTGCCTCCTCAAAAGAAGACGCCTAAGTCTTCAGAGGGTCGACCAAAGACCATGGCAGTGAAGATTTCTCCTCAGGAAACCACCTTCAAAAAGCCTGTGCTAGTGTCTTCTGCCATGCCTGTGACAGCGTCGACAGTCACCATCTCTATGTCGACAGCTTCTGCCTTCACCACCTTGACGACATCTACTTCAACTTCGTCGTCGTCTGGTAGGTCTATCACATCTATAATTCCTGTTAAAAGGTCGTCGACGACGTCGCCGTCGTCGACAGCTCCTTCGTCGACGAAGCCGAAGCCACCGTCGTCGACAAAAGTACCTTCAACGACAACCTCGTCGACGAAGTCATCGACGAAGCCGTCGACGTCTGCACCAGCGTCGACGAAGCCGTCAACACCAGCGTCAACAAAGCCGTCGACGACAAGACCGTCGACGAAGCCGTCGACGACAGTACCGTCGACGAAGACGTCAACACTGCTGTCGACGAAGAAATTACCGTCTACGCCATCGTCGTCGGTACAAACGACAGAGAAGTCTGCGGTGGCCGTCAGTTTCCCACCGTCGACGACCACCCCGTCGACGGGCCCGTCGACGGAAGGATCTCCCAAGCTGAAGTGTATCTATACACACTTCAGGATGTCATCGCATACGCTGATGCCAGAAGCGACGTCTCCTAGCAGAGTCCAGCCACTGCCGCCGACTAATTTACTGGAGACTGAGGACTATGAAGATGGCGCTATGTTCTCAACCGCAACGAGCCCATCACAGCTGCTTGTTAAAGTACATGAGAGTTCGGACAATGAAGACATGGATCAGGAAGAAATCCCATGTCAAGAAGAATACCATTCGCCTCCTGCTTCACAGCCTATGGTGTGCCTCCCGGCTTCAATTGTCACAGACCTCCAATTCCTTATTGCGGATTACAAACAGCGGTTCCCACCTACTCCGACACCTCCAGTGGTGCCACCTCAAGCTGGGTCATCAGCTCCTCCTCCTCGCCATACACCTCCTCCACTGGTGATTACCCCAGATCCTGTGTCTCTGCTTCCGCAACAATCTTCGGACGAAGAGGAGGCAGTGGAAGAAGACAAGGAGGGTCAACGGGAAGAGGGAGAAATACAGGACGACGAGTGGAACGAATACGTCATCTCACATCCAGCTTCCCCTGACCAGGCTCAGGCTGACTCCCCCCCAGAAGACATCGGGGGGTTTCACAATATCATAGAACGTGCAGCAGCAAGGTTCAAGATAGAAATGACCACGCAACCTCAGGACTGCTTCTTATACGACTTTAAGGAGCCATTCAAGAAGACGGTCCGGTCAATCCCGATTATCGACCATATCTGGGACCAGGGAGTAAAGATAATGCAAAACCCCTCATCTCTCATTCCAGTGCCGGCCAGACTTGATAAAAAATACAAGGCCCCGGACAAGACACCGGCATGCCTTACAGGCCATACTAAACCGGACTCCGTGATAACACAGGCCGCGCAGCGGAAATCCAACAATCCGGCTGCCGCACTGACTGCGCCTCCGGACAAGGAAGGCCGTAAACTTGATAACATCGGGAAAAGGTTCTCGTCGATGTCGGCCTTTAATGTCAGAGCGGCAAACTCGCTTGCGCTCTTGGGACGCTACAATCGCCAGATGAGGGCAGATGTAGGCCCATACCTAGGCTCATTGTCAGAGGAGCAGAAAGACGAGGTCAAGAAAATTCTCCTTGAGGGAGAGCGGTCCGCCTCGGAGATTATTGACGTGGCGATGGATATCGCTTCAACAGGATTTCGCCAGCTGGCGGGGGCGGCTGTCCTTAGGCGCCAAGGCTGGCTGAAAGCTACATCTTTCCGGCCGGAAGTCCAAGCCAAGGTACTGGACATGCCGTCGACGGCGAGCTTCTCTTCGGAAAGCATATTGATGAAATGCTCCAGGGTATCAAGAAAGATACAGAGACCGCAAGATCCCTTGGAACACTCCAGTACAAGAATACTTCCTTTCGGGGCTCCAGAGGAAGAGGCCAGCAAACAAGAGGTGGATACGAGGGGTACAAATCCTCCTATGGCTCGTCCCAGCAATACAAACCTCCATACAAACAGAGGCAACAACAAGGCCAGTCTTCTTACAATAAATCCTCCTTTCGAGGGAGAGGAGGAAAGAAAGAACCCCCCAGAAGACAGTGACTTCTTTCTCAAACAGGCCTCCGTTTCTTCTCCATGTTACGTAGTTGGAGGCAAAATTTCCAACTTCCTCCACAATTGGCAAAAAATAACTACGGATCGTTGGGTTCTCCAACTGGTTTGGTTCGGGCATACTTTGGAGTTTGTGGACACTCCTCCTTCGAACCCTCCATGTCCCATGCCACAGAGGAATCTTCATCTTCTTCAAGCGGAACTCTCACTAATGCTTCAAAAGGGAGCCGTGGAAAGAGTTCCCAGAGGTCAGAGGGGGAAAGGATTCTACTCAAGGTTCTTCGTGATACGGAAAAAGGAGAAGAAATGGAGACCTATACTGGATCTACGGAACCTCAACACATACCTCAAAAAGCAATCGTTCCGGATGGTATCCATTCAAGAGGTGTTACAACTTCTCAATTCCAGGGATTTTATGGTGTCCTTAGACCTCCAGGACGCCTATTTCCATATACTCATTCACAAAAGTCACCGCCTGTTCTTAAGGTTCACAGTGGCGAGCAGACATTATCAGTTCAGAGTGTTGCCATTTGGCCTAAAGTCGGCGCCACGCATTTTTACAAAATGCCTATCCCCAGTGGCAGCCTACCTTCGCCAGCAGCATCACCAGGTATTCCCCTACCTGGACGACTGCCTCATCAAGTCTCCCACTCTAGAAGGCGTGAACAAGTCTTCGAACGCCTGTCTTCAGCTATTCGAGAGTCTAGGACTTACACTCAATCAGGAAAAGTCAGTACTGCAGCCCTCTCAACGCCTCATTTTCCTGGGAGCAATTCTGGACACACATCAGGAAAAGGCCTTTCCATCACAGGAACGTCAGGCCAAACTGATGTCGCTGGCAACACACATTCAACTCAAAAAGTCCATCAAAGTGCGACTTTTCAAGTCACTGCTAGGAATGATGTCCTCCAACATCCTCCTAATCCCACACTGCCGTCTCCGTATGCGTCCCTTACAGGAGGCGTTATTAGCTCAGTGGGTTCAAAGTACGGGATCCTTCGACGATCGACTCAGGATTACCCCGTTCATGGTGAAGGCCCTGTACTGGTGGCTTCAAATAAAAAACCTGAACCAAGGCCTTCCATTCCTCCTTCCAATCTCCCCACACGTGATAACAACAGATGCATCATTGGACGGGTGGGGTGCGTTCCTACAGGAACTTCAAATACATGGTCAGTGGTCGCCAGCCGAGAAGGTGCTCCACATCAATCTGTTAGAGCTAAGGGCAGTGTACCTGGCCCTTCGAGCTTTCCTGCCCAGAATCAGGAACTCCCCGGTGCTTGTGAGGACGGACAACACCACCACAATGCACTACCTAAACAAGCAAGGGGGCACCCGATCCATGACGTTGTCTCAAGAATCGCAGCAAATTTGAAAGTGGCTTCTCCAGCACAACATCTCGCTGAGGGCAGAGTACGTCCCAGGAGCAGACAACACCCTGGCGGACTCTCTAAGCAGGCAACGGACCATCTGCCACGAGTGGGAACTCGACCAACAGGCACTCGATGCAGTGTTCTCCCGATGGGGCAAATCAAACGTGGATCTGTTTGCGACAAAGATCAACGCAAAATGCCAACATTACGCAAGCTGGCTTCCCCAGAAGGGGTCTCTAGGGGATGCATTTTCGATGACATGGTGCAACGTCTTTGCCTATGCTTTTCCACTATTTCCCCTGATCCCCAGGGTCCTCCGGAAACTGAAAGCAGAGCATTGCACCTTGATCCTGGTAGCCCCAGCATGGCCACGCCAACACTGGTTTACAGAACTCCACCTTCTATTGCTGGAACCTCCGATTCCTTTCAGGCCTTACCCACATCTCCTCACCATGAACCAGGGGCAAGTCCAGCATCCAGATCTGACATCTCTCGGATTATCGGCTTGGCTCCTGAGTTCAGAGAGTTCCAGGACTTAGATATCCCTCAGGACTGCAGGGTCGTCCTAGCCCGGGCCCGGACTGACAGTACCAATAAGACATATTCCCTTAAGTGGAAGAGATTCTGTTTATGGTGTAAAGCTAACAAACTGCACCCGTTCTCGTCATCTCCGGCACAACTGCTGCCCTACCTGCTCCATCTAGCCACCTCGGGATTGGCCCATGCCTCCATCAAGGTCCACCTGGCAGCCATATCTCGATTCAGACGCTCTTCGTCTGGTGCTTCTCTATGGTCCAATAGACTGATCATTCAGTTCCTGAAAGGCTTATTCAGGACTTATCCTCCAGTGAGACCTTTACCACCTACATGGCAGCTCAACATTGTCCTGGCGCAGTTGATGAAACCACCCTTCGAACCGATACATAAAGCGGATCTCAAATATTTGTCATGGAAAACAGCCCTCTTGCTAGCTCTCACGTCAGTAAGGAGGGTGAGAGAGCTACAGGCTTTCTGTATTCAGGAGCCGTTCCTTCAGTTCAAGCAGGACAGAGTCATCCTAAGGACTAACCCCAAATTCATACCAAAGGTTCCGTCTGCTTTTTATCTAAACGAACCTATTGTCCTGAGATCTTTCTTCCCTATTCCATCTTCAATGGCGGAAAGAACTCTACATTCCTTAGATCTGAAGAGATGTCTGAAATTCTACCTTCATAGAACGGCACAATTTCGCAAATCCAACCAATTATTTATGGCCTTCAGCAGGCCCAGGAAGGGCCTACCATTGACAAAGCAGAGCATTTCAAGATGGATCTCTGCAGCTATCGCCTTCTGCCACCTACAAGCGGGTCATCCTCTGCCCGCCAAGGTGCGGGCTCACTCCACTAGAGCGGTTTACACCTCCATGGCGCTCTTTTCTGGGGTGCCCATTGTCGACATTTGCAGAACGGCGACATGGAAAACACCACATACGTTCACCAAGCACTACTGCTTGGATTCTGAACTTATGAAGGATGCAGCAGTGGGACAGGCGGTGCTCCGTCATCTATTCCATTAGAGGTGAGCCTTCTTCCTTTCATCCCACCTTTCCATTTTACTGTTTGCACATTTCTTATCCTGCTAATGCTTGCAGTTTCGTTGTTACACTATTGATAAGTTATTATCAGGTGTTCTACATACTATGTTATGCGAAATGTGCTGCTTACTACTCGCTACTCTGATTCAGGCATGTGAATCTATGAAAGATACCCATAATACTGGATAAGAAATGCGTTACTTACCTGTAACTGCAGTTATCCAGTATTGGTATCTTTCATAGATTCACATGCAACCCACCCGCCTCCCTGGAAGGGCTCACCTTGGTTCTCTCATTAGGCACTACTTAGCACTGTGCTTACGAAAATCTGAGGGACTAGGGCTCCTTCCAGGAAGGTTCTAGAGGGTGGTAATAGCTGATTGGCTCCTGGCCAAAGTTTGGTCCTTTTTTACAAAAGGACTCAGATAGGTTACTAATGTGAGGCCTCTGGCCTATTAGTATATATACATATACATATATATATGTCTTTAGGACATTACTATTTTATATACCGGGGACTCCCATCTCGACGACGGGGAATGATTCAGGCATGTGAATCTATGAAAGATACCAATACTGGATAACTGCAGTTACAGGTAAGTAACACATTTCATATCGTTCATGGTAATGCTCAAACACAAATGCATCAAATATGTTCCCTAACTTTCAATGTGTTTGTGTAACCACTACCAACTTCAGGTTCCTTGCTTCTGGAAGCAGCAAAAGGCAGCCACACCAGCTCAGTCATGACTCCTCACCTCTGGAACACCTTACCTGTTACTTGAGAGCTGTATCTAATCATATTCTTTATGGGGACGGTTTAAAACTATTGTTCACTCAATATCCCAGTCTTCCTAGAAATGTTTAAAGTACAATAAATAATAAATATCAGAGCTATAATGCCTATATGATGGAAATCTGTAGCCTGACCCAACAGTATACAAAGATGCCAAAGGCCCTCTCGCTCCGAAAGCACCCATAAGGTGTTACACAAGTCCAAGAAAGTTAGACTTTCTTAATCCATGGCAGACTTGACCCTTAGAGCTACTCGTTCAGACCCTGTTAAAACTTCAAGTATGAAGAGCACCATTGTATACATTTCCCAGTCTTCTACCTCGCTGGATATGTCGGTGAAATATTTTCACAGGACAGTCTTGGCCTAATAATGACAATGTTGGTTAGAGTGGCCAACCTAACCTTATATATTTTTTTAATTTGGATTTTATTAACTTGATGAACTGGTCATGTTGTGTATTATTTTCTCATCTTGTATAACAAAGACACATAACACCTCCCCTAATTAACATTGTTTTTCTAAGTGAACACTGTCTCCCACACATTGCTAATTTCTTTACACGCCTTTAGGTGTCATGCTGTCTTTTAGTATCCACATGTGTACTACTTCAGCTTCGAATGTACAGCGACCTAAGTGCCACTACCAGATAGGACGTATTTCTCCTAAAAAGGCAATGCAAATTCACGCTAAGTTTCTTTTTCTGGACACCACCAATGCCAATTTTTGCCCTCAATGTTTTTGGGCGGTAAAAAATAATGTATGATGTGTAAGCCCTAAAGTAAAGGCCTTGCTTTAAGTGGAGGAGCTAAATGCCAGGCTCTGATCTACAGCATTGCTGCATACAGTGCCTGGTGCACAGAGAACTCTTTTTCCGATCAGTAGGAGAATGCTAATATTATAAAACAACATGCATGGATGTGCACCATGGACGCTACCAAGAAACTGAAACTGATGCAGATTGACTTGCTGTTTGATAATGCATTTTCAAATGCAAGGCAGATGAATCTGTAGAATGAAGGTGAGGTGCCTTTGCTTTACCTTCACCTTTCACACCCTCCTACAGCAATATAGAAGAATTATGGACTATAGTTACACCTTCTGCTCCCGGAATAAAAAATGTACCCTCCACTGCACTATGAACAGCTGCTCTTCTGCCTGACCAGGGCCATTTGGGCTCCTAAAAGAGAGCTAACACACCTCTGACATCCTGTTTACCCACAGCTGCAAAGCTGGTTTAAGGTAGTTGCATTGATAAGTGCCAGTAGGGCATGGATAGTTATCATCTTTCCTTTGTGTGGGAGAGACATTATCTCAGACCAGAGAGATCTGCAGATATTACAACTTAGCTATACCATTCTGTTCACCAGCAAGCCACTTTCAGCATCACCATACTCCTTTCATTCCTATGAGGCTTAGAGAGGAGTCGTGATAATAATAATTCAGTAGAGTTGTTACTGTTTCAAGAACGAGGTTAGGGTGCTAAGCCAGACATTTTCTGGTACCAAAGAAGAGCAGAGAGGAAGGCCTCCATCCAATGTTCAACTTGAGATCAGTAAACAAATTCCTATGAAAGGAAAAGTTCTACATGGAAATGCTAGTATAAGTTCTTCAGGTCTAGAGGTAAGAAAGTTGCTTGTCTCTTTGGACCTTCATGAGGTCTACTATCTGCCAATCTTGCATGGCCTCTGCTACTTCCTGCTCTTCTGGATAGAGTAGAGCACTACCTGGTTTCTATGCTTCTCTTCAGCCTTACATCTGCACAATGGGCCTTAGTAAGGTTCTAGATGTAGTGGTGGTAATCCTCAGTGTGCAAAGAGTTACATCTTTCCCTAATTGAGCAGCTGGCTGTTGAAGGGGTAGGTGAAGTTGTCAAGTAGCCATTTGGATACTCAAGAAAATATGCTGTGTCATTTTGCTGGAAGTGGTTACACTTTGTTTGGTTTTGCTATCTTTCCTTCTATCTATGCAGCACCATGTGATGCATTTCTTGATGGATCATATTGTGGTGATGCAAAGAGGGGAGGAGTGGTAGTTTTCATTCTGATGGAGCCTTCTAACTGCAGAATAATTATTTCTAGAATGTCCCAGGTGCCAGACTGAATCAGGAGAATTTTCCATAATGGCCCCTGTGCTACGCTATGTGGTGCTGTGTGGCTCTGCAGTGACATTTTACCACCAGCAAATTGACGGAGCAGAGGTGCATTCAGGGGCCACATGTGCATATTGACATCAGTTCTTTCTTTCCGAGCTTTTAAGGGCAGATTCAGAGCTCCACTCTCAGCCTTCCGACAACTCCAGAGAAGAATTGCAGACAGTGTGCTAATATCTCCCCTGAATAAGACAGGTTTTAAGCTATGCCTTTTCAAGTCATGCCATGATTGCAGGAAGCAGATGTCAGCCGTGGACCCAAATGAAGTGGGTCTCTGGTGCCTATGCTCTGGTTATGGCTTCAAATTGTGTGAGAAATGAGCTCTCATGCACCAGAATGAGTCAATGAATGGGAAGCAAAGCTGTACATCACCGAGCAAAAGAAGACGTTGCGCTTGAAGCACAAGTCCCATTCGTGCTACAAGTCACTGTCCCACTCTTGGTCATGCAGTCAATCTTTTGTGTGGTCCCGCTTTAAGTCTTCAGGGAAGTTACAGTCAAAAACAGCCATAAATTTAAGAAAGCTAAGCAGCTATCTCTCCTCACCATTCAGAATCTGGTGAGAAGTCATAAAGATGGCAGTCTTAAGGCCCTTCACTTCTGGAAGCCTCCAACTCAAAACCGGTTCCACAGTTAGTCCCAATGTGCCACGAGTTCCACTTGCCATCATCCACCGCACAGCAGGTTGGGGCCTTTATAGAGACCATGTTACACATTTTCAATGCTCTAGTTGCTCCCTCTAGAGCCTCTTTGGGCCCCATTGGGACTTTCACCACCAGGCACTTCCCAGATGCTGATCCCTTGGGACTCTTATCAGTACCAGTTCAGACCTCCACTCTTGTCCTAAGGTCCACAGTGGACCCCTCTGTGTGGGCTCTGCAGTCAACGTAACCTGCAAGACTGAATCAGAACCCATTTTGATGCTGGTCTCTGACCCTGCACAGACCTGATTGAATCACACCTTCAGCCTCTTCCACAATGCCAGTATTGCCAGATGATGCACCCTTTTTGGTTCCGAATCTGACATGGAGTAAAGCCTGCAGAATCTTCCCCATGATGATAACAAGGTGACAGTTTGCTCCCTCCTCACTATATGGCTTACAGGCTTTGCGTGGACCTACAAAATGCCAGTGGGTTAGACAAATTCCCAGAATCTGAGCTGGACTCACCACCTCGTCGACTACAGAAGAAAGCACCTCTTACTCAGTGATAGTGCACACAGCAGCAGAGGTCAACTACTAAACTTAATTTACTAATTGAAATACCATAATTAACATCAGTTTCCTCAGAGCCACTGTTGCCCATTAATGAGACGCTCACAGTTGCTTTAATGGCCAATTGGTCAAAACCATACTTAGCCCCTCTGATTAGTTCACCTGTGGCCAGGCGGTACAGACCACCCCCTGGCAACCTTGTTTTCCTATATAACAACAAAGGGAACCAGGAAGGACAATATTTAATGGGGTCCAGTGTACGTGTCCGAGAGACTAGCCACAAAGTAATGTACAAAGTTCCCCAGGTGGGGTGATGAGAAGTTAGAGTATGTCAAATGAAGTGTGCACAGAGAAAGATAGGAAAAAGCCAAAGAGGGGAATACCCTAGTTGGGACTAAAACCCTCACACACCTAGCAAGCTAGATGTCATGCTTCATCATATGGGTTTGCTCCTCGTCGGACTGGCGCTGCAATGTCCGGCGGGCACCCATAAAGGGGCTCTTTAACGGAGATCTGTCCTGACCGTCTGGTCAGGACAGACCAGTTCTGTCCTGACCAGACGGTGGGGGTAGGTGTTAGCGGCACTGACCGCACGCTACCCGGGTTCCTGACCTATACGTGCAGGTCCCACAGGAGCAGACTGCGGGGCATCTTATGATCTCCCTTAGGGTCACTCGTACTCAGCAGGACTTCCTTGCCTGCCCCTTTATGACCTCATGGCATAAGGTTGTATGAACACCTACCGACTCTACATTCACATTAGTGCTTGTTGGGGGGGGTGGGGGGGCGGGAGTTCAACAAAACTAAAAAGCAGATGCCCAGTTGCCTAATGTGACCACTAATTATGCTGAGGCGGGGGTGCACCGAGAGGGACCCGAAGACTCGGTCAGACTGACTTATGGACTGTGCATTGCTACGGCACCGGGGGCTCCACGAAGTGTATCTTGCTATGTACTTGTTTTGCCTGAATACTGTTGCCACTGTCACCCTTTTCATGTCTGAGCATCTGCAATAAAAATTGTTTAAAAAAAAAAAAAGTTGTATGAACACTTTTAAATAATTTCTTCACTGTGTAGTACGTCCCACTTAAGTTCTGATGAATTGCCCTCCGGGCATGAAACATGTTGACCAGACCAGGGGGTTGTAGGTATCTTGCTCAATACTACCTGTAGCATTTATCTCCCCTCCCACCATTTTTAACCAAGGGCGCCAGCCACGTTAATAAAGTACATTGTGGACTGACCCACCTTTTTTATTTTTCACCACACTTCTCACGACTACACCTTTTTCCTCCCCGCACACCCGCATGCATCATATGGCAGGGATTAAAGATCTCCGTTAAAGAGCCCCTTTATGGGTGCCCGCCGGACATTGCAGCGCCAGTCCGACGAGGAGCAAACCCATATGATGAAGCATGACATCTAGCTTGCTAGGTGTGTGAGGGTTTTAGTCCCAACTAGGGTATTCCCCTCTTTGGCTTTTTCCTATCTTTCTCTGTGCACGCTTCATTTGACATACTCTAACTTCTCATCACCCCACCTGGGAAACTTTGTACATTACTGTGTGGCTAACCTTGTTTTCCTAACAAGACACCCTAAGCCTGAAAGCCTTGTATAACAAGTATCATCAACAAGCAAACTTAACCTCAGTGATTTTCCTTATATAATCTCCCAGGCGGGGAATCTACGTCTATTGATACTTTTGGTTAGATTATTTTTCCTCAGCCAGCCAGGCACTATGCTCCTTGAATGCAGTGTATTTTAGACAGGCACTCAATGCATGGTGGGACATAGCCTGCAAAATCTTGCTGGCTGTCCCAGAGGAGCTTGGGGTGTCACTTGCCTAACTAATTCAGGATGGTGAGAATGCAACAAAATATGTACTCAAGCTGGCCTTGGCACCTGTGATTTAATAGGCTGCCTTATCTACACATGCCTGATGGTAGACAGTACAGTTGAATATGAGCAACTGCACTCTCTGGGGAACATTAATTTGTCCCTCATTGACATGACTCTAGCCTCTTCAGGGAGAATGGTGATTTGGTGCTAGAGTCATTTAAAGATAGCCTTACCTCAGTACTATCCCTGGTAATACTTTTGACATCCTGCTAATTCCATCAACAATATAGAAAGTGTTGGGGCTCCTAAAGAGGCTTAGCATACCAGCAATACCAATCTTAACAGGCGGTGCTGCAACCAAACCAGAGTTTTTGCGGTCGAGTACGTCTAAACCGTTCACACCGTCATGTGCAGCAATCTTCTTATTTTTCCTCTCCTTCCAAAGCATCTCACATACCACTTCGATTTGCCCTCTCAGGCCTGAAGGAAGCTGGTAGGGGTAAAAATCCAATATTTCTTCCCCAGATGAAAACCCATCATACCACATCTCATCCCAATGCTTGCACTTACCAGAAAGATATGTAATTTCTTCTCTTTTCTCACCCCCTCTAACACTCCTCCCTCTCCCACTCTTTCATCACATGCTATCATACCTGTGCCCACCCTTAACCTCCATCCCCACTCAAGCCACTATCACCTTCTTCTCCTCATCATAGAGTGTCTCTTCCTTCCTCCTCTCATAACCTTTCTCTGAACTCTAATCTGCACCAATACCAGACACCCTGCCACTCCTTACCCGACCTATCTATCGGCAGGTGGCTGAGTCTCTCCTTTTCTACTACTTCCTATCTTCCCAAATCCTCCTCCAATTAAGTCCCCATTCATCCTCTTGAAACAGGAGTTCCCCTTCAGATTTTCCCCCTTCTACCTCCTATTCTACCCTCTACCCCTCTATCGAGCTCTATTTGTTCCCCACTTACCATTTCTTCCTACCAAACCATCATCAGCCACACAGCATCCTTATCAATACTCGATCAATGAACATGAAACAATGAAACATCTGATCTTATATTCCAAACCTGGTCAGTTTCGTTATTCGTTACTGATACCTGTTAGGAGATGATATATGCCCATTCACTGAACAAGGCAATCTCCCTGGATATACGGAACCCACTCGAGTAACAAGACTGGAGGAGTACTAGCAGTCATTTTCAGTACTGGTTACATAATTAAAGTTGTTAAGACTTTGTCACTTCTAAGTATGAATGACGTCTACTCCGCTTCCCATCTAGCTTCTTTTGATCACTCCTGGGGATTTACAAACTAATGCAAACAACATAGCTTTTTCAGAGTCTTTGCTAGATTCCTTCCCCTAAAACCATCACAACCTCTGTATCCTGGGTGGCGTGAACATAAGGTTACACTGATCTAACCTCCCCCAGCGAAGATACTTCACAATAAAACTTAGAGGCTCTGAACATATTCCAGCTTGTCTCTTTTTTATTTATTTTTATTTTACAGAGTTTTATACAGCGCGAACTTGACCCGAAGGTATCTGGTATCAGAGCGCTTTACATAGCACCAGTTGCTTTACATGAGGACACATTCATTTTTTTGTTAGGCATGGGGAAATTAAATGATTTGGCCAGAATCACAGGATGTTCGGCGTCGTAGCCGAGACTCGAACCCAGTACCCCAGATTCGAGGTCGAACGCCCTAGCCGTTGGGCTAACTCCTCTCCCCCTGTCTCTGGATCTACACACACAGATGTTGATGCACTTCTCTCTACCTGTATTTACTGCACTAACAGAAAACCTCCCATCATCTGGAACATCCACCATCTGAGCATCGTCATTATCAACCTATGTACTACAACGATTACTATAGCGACTGAGCAGGAGCTACAAATCGTCCAACAAGATTGCAAAAGATTCTAGTGTTTCAAACCGATTAAATGTCTGGCAAGGAACTTCATAGGATCATCACAGAATTCTGCAACCCAGTGTCAACCATCACAAAGATTTATCGCTCTTTAGCTTTCTGTAATGCCATTGTAGACCAACTAAGAAGTCTTAAACAATACCATAGGAGTGAAGCCCCAGCCAAGCAGCACAGCAGATCAATATTAGTAAGAGTGCACTCATTGATAATCATGGGACTCTGTACTCCTTCTATCATCTCTTAGTTTTCAAATGTGTTCATTCATTCATTCAAAACAGTTAATTTCAATAACTGATCAGAAAAACACACATAGAAAGTTTACAATGAAAACTTCCAACTCATGAAATACAACACACAATTAGAAAAATACAATATATCTTAAAAGATAAAATCTCATCATCATGCAGGGTCTTCGAATTTACTTTAACAAGTCAATTGTGTCTTCTATTGTGGGGTTACACATAATATTGTTGCTGCTGGTGCTTCCCCAATCTGTTAGCCGCCCTTATAAAATTTGATACGGATAAGCAGACCAGTGGCAATTGCAAACTAATTAAGTTGATGAGGGTTAACCTATAATTTATAATACTAACTGGCTGCAAGACTCGAGAAATACATTTGCTGCAGAGTGATCTGAAGCCAGGAATCGTAGTCGTGCAGGAGATGGTTAACATTGATGAGATCTTGGAGTTTAACAGACTACTTTTTCAATAACTTGCTGATGAATGGTAGGTGTGTGATGGGTCAGTAGTTGGCGAGGTCATCACAGTCTAGTGTAGGTTTCTTTAGGAGTGAGAGAATCTGACCTGTTTAGTAAGCCTCTGAGAAGATGCCTTGTATGAGGCAGCCATTAACAATGCTGCATATGGGTAAGAGACCATCCCAGGAGTGAGCTTTGATGAAGGACGTTGTTAAGACATCAACTCCATAAGTGGTTTTCGGAGAGTTGAGTATGTCAGCAATATCTGGGTGAGAAAAGGCTTTGAAGGCTGATCATGGCGGTATTCTACAGGAAGGGTGGGTGTAAGAAATGAAGCAGGCTTGGTGTTTTCAAGGTGCTGTCAGATCTCTGTATTCGTTCACTGAAGAAGATGTTGATGACATTGCATAGACAGTTGTATGCTATAGATAGTATGCAATGCAATCCTATGGGAGGAAAATAGTGTTATGCATTAGCAGGTAAGTACTCGACTTACAGTACCAGTCTTTGGGGGTTTTGAATAATACTGGTAAGGGTCAGTTCAAGGTAGATACTGCACCACCAGCGGCACTTGGGCTGCCAAGTGCAGAAGTCATTGAGCCCAGTGTTAGTCAATTGAGACTAGTGGTACCTCGAAGAGGCACGGGTTGCAGGTAAGTACCCGTGGTTTCAGGGCACAGGACCCGGGGTTTAAATCAGGACGGGGGGCCACAAGGCAGTTTCAACGCTACATCACCTGCGGCACAGGGGTGGCTAGGTGCAAGGTGCAAAATCAGCATTGGGCGCCTGATGCATTTCAATAGGGGAATCTTGGTTGCACAAAGAAACTGCAGGCTCGGACCAGGAGGCTGGCTGAAGGTGACCACTGGCTGGGCAGTTAAGTTGGAGGGCTGGGGGAGGTTGTGGAACTGTCGGTTTGGCTCTTAAAGGCCGGAGGGCTGAGGATACGGGAGTACCTTTTGGTGTCGGATCTTCTTGGTTGGAGCTGGTCACGGCCTGGGTGTCCCTTCTTGTAGAGACCGCAGGTGACTTTGTGGGGTCCAGGAGGGGTCAGCCACCGATAGATTCGAAGTCTGGATCGTTGGGTAGACATTACTGAACAGGTACGCCACTCAGGCTTGGACCGTGGCAGTCTGATGCAGAGTAGGCAAGGGTCGTGGATCCGCCTGGATCCGGAATCCTTGAAGTTGGAGGTTTTCTGGACAGGGCCACTGTCCTTGACATATCTGTTTTTTCTTGAAGTGTGGCAGTCTTCCTGGGGTTCTTGGAAGTCGCTGGCCACAGAACAGGTGTCGTCTTCTTCACCAGGTCGGAGAGCAGGAGACAGGCCGTTAGGGCTGGCACCAAATTAGTAGTAGTCTTCCATGCTCAGCTGCATGGCGTCATCTTTGTCCTGTTCTTCTTAAGTCACAGGAATCAGAGGATCATGGTTCAGAGGTGCCCCATAATACTGAATTTAGGGGCGTTGCAGGTATTCGCCGATGGCAGCCAATGGGATACTTGCCGTTAGGGTGACTACATCCATAGAATGTCCCTTCCCTCTAGTGAGGGGGCATCCACCTAACCTGATTGGATCATATCCTTCCATTCAAGATGGAGGATTTCCTAATGAGGAGGTCACTTCGGTCCAGGTTAACTTAGGGGTGGTCCTGACAGAAAGGGGACACACCTCGCTTGACTACTAAGTTTCCCACCAACCTTGCCTCCAAAAGTGGGGCAAATGGCATTGCAGGGCGCGCAATGTAATTCATTTTATTTTATTTGTTTATGTACTTCACTCCGGTCGGCCGCATGCCAGAGTTTACTACACCCCGGCCCACCCCACGGCCCGCAGCCCTCCCTTGAGGAGCCATGACTGTGCAGTGTTATCCAGTATTGGGGTATCTTTCACATTCCTGCAAACCATTCCATACTTTGTCTTAAGGACTGATGCTTCCATAGAGGGATGGCGAGGTCATCTGCAAGATTTGCAGATTCAAGGAAAATGGTCTCAAGTACACAAACAGCAGCATATCAACAAACTGGAGCTCCACGCCATCTTTCTGTCTCTGCAAGCATTCCTCCCAAGGATTGCAGGTTCCTCAGTGCTGGTCCGTACCGACAACATGACCAGCATGTATTAAATCAACAAGCAAGGAGGAACAAAATCAGCTACGCTCTCGCAGGAGGCTCAGGAGTTGTGGGAGTGGATTACATTCCACAAGATAACCCTGAGAGCCGAGCACCTTAAGGGTCTCCACAATACTCTGGCGGACACTCTGAGCAGGTCTCAATCGGACTGTCACGAGTGGGAGCTGGAGCAGGAGCAGGCAAACAGAGTATTCCAAGCTTGGGGCAAACCAGCACTGGATCTATTCCAAAGGGTATCCTGGCGCTGAGACCACATCATTCCCACAGATAGACCACATTACATTACTTTAGGAAACAGAAAGGTCTTGAGATCCTTTTTGAAAGAAGTGAGATCTTGTCTACTCCTCAACGCCAGCCGGAGGGTGTTCCAAAGTGTAGCAGCTGTGAAACTAAATGCACGGCCACCCATCCTCACTCTATTGATCCTAGGGACCGTCACTAGAAACGCGGAGGAGGATCTCAGGAGTCTGGCGGCCTGATACCAGGAAAAAAGATTTTGGAGCGGTATCGGTCCCTGTCCATGCAGAGCCTTAAAAACAAGGCACAAAGCCTTAAAGGCAATTCTCTGCTGGACAGGTAGCCAGTGAAGATCAGCCAAAGCTGCGGAAGAGGAAGCAGAGCGGGGGCGGGATAGAGCCAATTTGGCCGCCATGTTTTGGATCCTCTTCAGCTTTAGGATCAAAATTTTGGGGGCTCCCAGAAGTAGTGCATTGCAGTAATCTAATCGACTAAGAATAGAACTGCGCACTACCTCTGCCCTAGCCTTTCTGGGGAGGAGCGGTAAGATCTTACGTAGGGCCCGAAGTAAGCCCATACATGTCGCCGTGGTCCTGTTCACAGAGGCATCAAGCTGCAGGTTGGGTTCAAACAGAACTCCTAGATTACGGGCCGATTCAGCGGCCTCTACCGTGCCTAAGATGGAAATAGGCCAGAAATCGTCCGGAAGCGGATGAGGGGCACGATCTAGGGAGCAGTGAAGAACCTCCGTTTTAGATCCATTGAATTGAAGCGAGTTGACTCGCAGCCACTCTGCTGTTGCCGACGTACAGCAGTGGAAAGTGTCCCTCGATACTGCCTTTGTACCCTCAAATGAAAAAATCAATTGAGTGTCATCGGCATAATTGATGACAGATATGCCGAATTACTTTATCAGGTCTACCAGGGGTCGCAGATAAAGATTGAAAAGAATCGGACTGATCGCTGACCCCTGGAGGACACCCTGATTCACTTGACGTATGGCAGACCGAAAAGGTGGTAACGCCACTGCCTGCTGTCTGTTGCTGAGATATGATGTTAACCATCTCAAGGCCAAGCCAGTTACTCCTATGCTCTGCAAGATGAAGCTCTGCAAGATGAAGCTAGAGGGTTGCCGTCTAATTCTGATTGCACCCCGTTGGCCAAGGCATTATTGGTTCCAGGAGCTTCTGCTATTGTCTCAAGATACGCCCATTCGCCTTCTTCTGATGCCTACGATGTTGTCGAGCGGAAAAGGCCAAGTGGTTCATCCCGACCCACAGACCCTGCACTTGCACGCATGGCTCCTGATTTGTTAAAATTCAAGGACCTCAACATTTCACAAGACTGTCGTGAAATTTTGTCCGAATCTCGTCCACAGAGCACAATCAAGACTTATTGCCTAAAATGGAAGCCATTTTGCTGTTGGTGCGAGGCGAATAACATTCACCCAGTTCAAGCTCTTGCAGATCAAATCCTCTCTTATTTACTTTCTCTAGCCAAGACTGGGCTTACCTTTTCATTGGTTAAGGTCCATCTTGCTGCTCTTTCCAGATTCAGAAAATGCGCTAAACTTCCTTCTCTCTGTTCGTCCTCACTTGTCAAACAATTCATGAAAGGACTTTTCCCAACCTTACCTCTGGTGAGGGCACCCCCTCCAGAGTCGGAACTCAACACAGTGCTAGCGCAATTAATGAAACGTCCATTTGAACTGATTCACAAAGCTGATCTCAAATTCCTCACTTCGAAGGTTGCCCTTTTACTGGCTCTTACGTCTGCACGAAGGGTTAGTGAAATCCAAGCTTTCACTATCACAGAACCTTTTTTACATTTTACTCAGGACTACGTAACTCTTCGAACAAATCCTAGATTCATCCCTAAAGTACCGTCACAATTTCATTTGAATGAACCGGTAAGGTTAAGAACTTTCTTTCCGAATCCATCCACTCCAGCTGAAAGAGCATTACACTCTTTGGATGTTAAGTGCTGTTTGAAATTCTACCTACAGAAGACTAAAGACGTCAGGCATTCCAACCAACTGTTCGTGGCCTACGGTCAAGCAACACTTGGAACTGCAGTGACAAAGGCAACAATTGCCAGATGGCAGACATCTGCGATTCATTTCTGCCTTTAAAAGGCCAACAAACCTTTACAAAGGAAAACCAAAGCTCATTCTACAAGAACTATGGCAGCTTCTACAGCATTGTTTGCTGGAGTGACTCTGGAAAATATCTGTCATGCTGCGACACGGAAAAATGTCCACACGTTCACGAAGCATTATTGTCTTCAATCTGCACAACAGGAAGAGGCAGCAGTTGGACAGGCTGTCCTACGCCATCTTTTTCATTAAGGTCAGATTCAGCTACTCTTTCTCTCTTTCTATGCTGTTCTATTGCTTTCAGTATTCATGCTACCATATTATGCAACATACATATTTATATGTTTAAACAGATGTGTATATATATATAAATGTGCAAAAACGCTATTTTTAATTATTTAACATATAATAGTACTCGGATAAATCCAACATATGCCTGCTTTATATAGTCATTTACATTGAGGTCTTACTGGATAAATCCATACAAAATCATGTGTTAAGCTTTGTATGTGCAAAATAATTTTTTCTTTTGATTTTTCTTTTAGTGCAAAATAAGTGCATAATGTGCAAAGAGTGCAAATATAAAGTGCTTAAGTAGATGACATATAACTATATACAATTCCAGATCTGATCAAGTAATTCATAAATGCAAAAGATATATATATCAAAAATATCTCCATATCAGTAAAATGCCAACAAGGGACAAAATACCATTAAAAAGACATATAAAAAGTATATAGACTTGCATTAAAAAGAAACTAGTTCTACTAAAACCAGATCAAGAGGGAAAGAGCATCTATATATATATATATATAAATATTAATTGATATTTATATATTCATGTTTTATTTCTGTAATGTCTTTTAAGATGGCTTTTGATTTCCAAAAGGCTTGGTTATTTCCAATTTTCAACTATTGTGGATGCAGTTTGGGAGTTTATGAACATTTGTCTCCCACCATCAGCAAACGACAATACATTTGGTATACTGCTTGCTACTCTGATTCAGGCATGTGAATCTATGAAAGATACCTCAATAGTGGATAAGAAAACAAGTTACTTACCTGTAACTACAGGTTCGAGGCATGTGGGCTGCTGAATTCATATCTGTGCATAGATCGCCGCCTAGTGTTGGGTCCGGATGATTGCACATTGTTGACCTGGAAGAGTCTTCGAAGTATCACGAGATAGGTGGCTCCTCACCTTGACTACAGTGCGCATAGGCATCCTCTCCATCCTCAGATTGTTTTTTTCCGCCATTGGGTTTGGATGTATTTTCTTTACTCAAGTTCGGAAACTTTTTTCTAAAGGCCAAAAGGCCTTCGGGGTCGTCGGTATTGTTATTTCCATCGGTGCCGAGTACTTGTTCCAGTTCTTTTCGAGCAGGACGTCGAAGAGAGCCGCGTGGCCTTTTCGACACCAGAGGCCCGATCGTCGATGGAACGGAGCCCGTTCAAACGATGCCCCCTTTGTAATTCTAAATACCCACACATTGATGTACACCCGGTGTGCAACAAGTGTCTATCTCCGGAGCACAATGAGGCCAACTGCCTAACTTGTGCCAAATTCAGATCGAAGAAGACGCATCGACTTCGGCGCGCAGCGAGACAAACGATGGCGAAGTCAGCGCCCGACCCGGTGAATATCTTCGATGAAGAAGACGAAGAGGTCGTCGAGACTGAGGATCCAGAACAGCAGTCGGATCCCGGTTCAGAGCATTACTCCAACTATTATGAAGACGAGGAAGGAGGCGTCGAGAATGAAAACGTCGTCGAGGTAAGGGACGACGCATCGGCCATCGGAACCGTCGATGACGACTCGAGCGATGAACCAGACCCAACAGTGAGTACGGGGCCCAATAAGGACACAGAAAGACTTCCAAGGGCTCAAGTCGAGGCATCGCCAACAGGCCTTAGCCAAGATCATGACGAACATTTTATAGCCCCGCGTCTCGGCCCGGCTAAGAATATACCACACGAGCCATTGGTCGAACGTTACCAGTCACTGGCTAAATCGAAACCGAAAGCCATGGAGTCAAAAACGAAACCGAAACTGCTGGAGATAGTCTTCGGATCGAAGAGTTCGGATCCTTTGGGTTCGACAAAGAAAAAGGGTGTCGACAACCCTGCGGGATCACAAGTAAAGGGTGTCGACCCGAAGACCGGTACGCTGAAGTCCATATCTAAGGTCAGGCACGTCGAGCCGACGAGGTCGACGTCGACGGACAGCGACACAAACAAGGGACTCGAGTCTCAGAAGGTTCTCGATCCGAAGCAACGAGTCGACAGGCCACAGTTCGTCAAAGGCCTCGAGCCGAAGTCCAAAACCGGCTCGAAGGACCACGGCGAGTCGAGGCAAAAGACAGCGCCTCCAACGCAACAGGCGCCTAAGTCAACGCAAGGCCAAAAACGCATTGGCTAAAAGACAAAGTCAGTCAAACCGATGACGACAACAGCCCTGAAGAAGATCAGTCAGTCGACAAATACTATGCCACCAATAAAATTTGGGCTGCCTCAAACTGCACGGCCTAAGGCGCTCGATCCGAAGACAGGGATCGAACCGTCCAAAAAGGTGTCTATGGGAAAAAGGAGTCATTCTCTAGAAGAGGACATTGTATACCAAGAGCCCTCCTATGACGAGCAGTCTAAGCTACATATTGACTCCGACACAGGCTGACTTACTGTGAGAAGTTGGCCTGATATATCGATGCTCACTAGTTCTAGTGATCACCTTGTATCAGTCCAAACAACCCTTATGGTGATTGGTTGTAAGTCAACCTTATAGATCAGCTATCCTAATGGTAGCATGGACAAAGCAGTCTTAGGCTAAACTCTTTTGGCATGTGAAGCCAGCTGTTTTACCACAATACAACCCCTTGAATATCAGATGAAAGGACACCACACAGGTTGTTATGAAAATAAACAGTCTATTTATTAATAACAACACCTCTGAACTCTTTATGAGGTCAGAGGGCTAAGCGCATGACAATCTCTTAAGAAAAATACGACAAGTTGCACGAAATTACAATGGTGCCCTAGGGGCACGACAAACCATATACTAAGTAAGTGGAATGTGAAAGTCGATAAAAGGAATGGAGCTGTCCAGAGGCTGTAGGATCGTTGGGACCACGCTACACTAACTCTAGGTAAGTAATAGGAGGCCCACGGAACGCGTGTGGAGAGTGTGAACTCACACGCGAGATGCGTAACAACGTCTATGGACAGTACAGTTCAAGTTAAAGGTGAGTACGGACAATCCTGACTAGTTAGGACTAAAACGAATGTGGAACTGGACACTAGGACAGTTAAACTTACCCTTGAGCACCGAAATGCTCTCGTTACCTCACCCACGGGCTGCGGGTGCATAGGTGTCAAAGTGTGTCGGGTTCTCGCGTTGAAGTCTATGGAGCCTGGAAGAAAAGATGCTGCAGGCGACCAGGAGGAAGATGTCCGGTGCGATCCAAGGGTGGACCGGTGATGAAGAGGACCTGAAAGCAGAGGGGACAGTGTTCAAAGTCACTAGCCAGTGACCGGTGCGGAACCAGGAAGGAACCAGCTGCTGTCGTCGCGATCAGGTGAAGAGTGGACGCTTGACTCTGCAGCCACGTGGACCAGGAGGTGTCTTCGACGACCAGGATGGAGGCACCAGCTGTCCCACGCAGGCTCTCGCTGTCGGCGGTGTCGGATCCGGAATTGGAGTCAACAGGCCTTGGCAAAGGCAACCCACTCGGGGAGTGGAAAAGACGTCTGGTGCGGACTGGGAGAGTCCGGGGTGCCCCTCTTTTGGAAGGGAGCAAGGGCCAGTCTCGGGCAACCAGACCAGCAGTGAAGATGCAAAGGTTCGTCGTCTAGGAGGTCACTAGCCAGCCAGCAAGTGACCAGACAACGCGTCGAGCAGCAAACAAGCAGAAGGGCCCCACGCAGATCTCGTGGAAGCTGGAGGGCTGATCTTCGGTGCAGGGGCTGCTCGGGGATGGGGCTTCTCAATCCCCAAAGCACTTCGTCGAGTTTACTTCGGGAGTCGTGCTGGAAGCGAAGTGCAGGTTCTTTCAAGATGGCCGGCCCCACGTGTCCCGTCGCACCCACGGGTCTCAGCTTTGCTGTAGATGTGAGTTGAGGTCGGAGAGGTCTGGGAATCCGGGTCTCGTCGGGCTCTGAAGTCTGGATCCTCGAGGGAAGACGACAAAGGGAAGCCGCTGGACGCTTGATGGTGCCTGCCCTGGGTGGGACCAGAAAGGGGGGTGGCTACACCCCCTATCCTTTGTCCGGTTTCCCGCCAGAGCTGGGGCAGGGATGCCCCAGCAACTGGTTTGAACCGGTGTATGCACAGGACACCTTGTGTGCCCAGGCATGTCTCATTCCTTTCAGGCCTGTCCTACCCAATACACAAAATCCTGTCTGGGGTGGTACTAGCACCTCCCAAGGCAGGAAACCCTTTGTCCAAGCCTCCCTTGCTGGAAGGACTCCCAGCAGCAGGAGGTCAGACTTGTGTCTGTGATGGCAGCATCCATTTTGTGATGCTGAGACTCGAGTTAACTTTAACCGGGGTTCACAGTTACATACATGTCGTGTCCCTCTAGAAGGGTGGAATGCTACCCCCGTCGCCAGAATTGGCGAGGGGGTAGTATTCCAATTCGTATGACACCTTACTCGACATGTTTTGATAATGTTATACCAGAGTTAGCATTTAACCGCGAGGTTGATAATGCACTTAAGAGTATATGGTATAGCGTTATCATGGAACAGCTATTAGGACTTGGTTCAGCAAGCTGCAGACAGGCTCAGCTCATGTCAGAGCACCATCTCACATAATTCCAAGCACTCTGCCTTCAGGATTGATAAGGCCTGCCATAGGAGTGACTGATAGGAATATATGTGTCCATTTTAGGGTTAGATATAGGTATACTATATCTATAGCAAAGGGTGATTACACCACCTTGCCCCAGCTGTCATGCAGCCAGTTGTGTCAGTTTTAGATGGCCAGCCAGGGGTGGCATAATACATGCTTCAGCCCCTGGTAGGCCCTGGGTACACCTATGCCTTGGATACCTAAGGTACACTGTACAGGGACTGATAAGGTGGCCCAGTACCAATTGGTAAATGCACCTAAAGTACATTGTTGTCAATTTAGAGAGAGAACAGCTAGGCTGTGGGTCTGATTAGCAGGCCCACAGCCAGGGAAAGTCGTAAACCAGTGAAGCAAAAAGCAAAAATCTGGGGTGACCATAGGATTGCAGACCCCACTCTCCTACAAACCCTCCCCCCCCCAAACATAGGGACATTAAACCAACCTTGACCAGGTGAGTCTTCCTGTTCTAAGTGGAAATACCTAGGGAGACCATCTGCATTGCCATGGTCAGTCCCTGGTCTGTGCTCCACTGTAAAGTCCATCCCCTGTAGGGAAATGGACCCCCTAAGTAGTTTGGGGTTTTCACCCTTCATCTGATTTAGCCTTAAGAGGGGCTTATGGTCAGTCTGAATTTTGAAGTGAGTTTCAAACAAGTATGGCCTCAACTTCTTCAGGGCCCATACCACAGCAAAGGCCTCCCTCTCTATAGCTGACCAACGTTTTTCTCTAGGGGTCAGCCTTCTGCTTATAAAAGCAATGGGCTGGTCATGACCATCAATATTCAGTTGAGATAGAACAGCTCCCACACCCAACTCAGATGCATCTGTTTGGACAATGAAGGTTTTGGAGTAGTCAGGACTCTTGAGAATAGGTGCAGTACACATGGCCTGCTTTAGGTCATCAAATGCCTTCTGACAGCTAATGTCCACTGAACTTTCTTTGGCATTTTCTTGCTTGTCAGGTCATTAAGTGGTGTCACAATGGACCCATAATTCTTGACAAACTTTCTATAGTAACCAGACAGGCCCAAGAAAGCTCTGACCTGTGTCTGGGTGGTTGGAGGAGCCCAGTCCTTTATGGCCTGTATCTTGCTCTCCAATGGTTGAACCTGGACTCCACCTACAAGGTGGCCCAGGTACACAACCTGACTCTGCCCTATCTGGCACTTGGTGGCCTTGATAGTGAGGCCTGCCTTTTGCAGGGCCTCCAAAACTTTCCTCAGGTGGATCAGGTGATCCTCCCAGGTGGAGCTAAAGACAGCAATATCATCTAGATATGCTGCACAGAAGTCATCCAACCCAGTGAGAACTTGGTTCACCAACCTTTGAAAAGTGGCAGGTGCATTTTTCAAACCAAAGGGCATCACCACAAATTGGTAATGACCTCCTGGGGTTGAAAATGCTGTTTTGGCCTTGGCATCCTCAGCTAACCTGATCTGCCAATAACCAGCTGTTAGGTCAAATGTACTTAAGAAAGTTGCAGAAGCCAACTTGTCTATAAGTTCATCTGCCCTAGGTATTGGATGGGCATCTGTCTTAGTGACAGCATTGAGACCCCTGTAGTCTACACAAAACCTCATCTCTCTCTTACCATCCTGGGTGTGAGGTTTTGGCACTAGAACTACAGGACTAGCCCAAGGGCTCTCTGAGGGTTCAATGACTCCCAATTCCAACATCTTTTGAACTTCTTTCTTAATGCAGTCCCTGACGTGGTCATGTTGCCTGTAGTTTTTACTCTTTATAGGCAGACTGTCACCAGTGTCCACCTCATGGGTGCACCAGTTTGTCTGACTGGGGGTCAGTGAGAACATTTGTCTAAAGGATTGAAGAACCTGTTTGCAATCCTCTTGTTGATGTTCAGAGAGGCTATCAGAAAAGACTACACCATCTACTGACTCATCATCAGGGTTCTGAGTGAGCAGGTCTGGGAGAGGGTCACTCTCTTCCTCCTGTCCCTCATCTGTGGCCATGAGCAAGCCCATGTCCTCCCTGTTGACAAATGCCTTGAGCCTGTTTACATGACGCACCCATGTCCACCAAGTAGGTGACTTCTCCCTTTTGCTCAATGATGGTATGGGGTCCAGACCATTTGTCTTGGAGAGCTGCTGGGGCCACTGGCTCCAACACCCACACCTCCTGTCCTGCATGGTAAACAGTTAGGACAGCCTTTTGGTCATGCCAAGCTTTTTGGAGTTCTTGGCTGGCCTCAAGGTTTTTGGATGCCTTCTCCATGTACTCTGCCATCCTAAAGCGGAGACCAAGTACATAGTCCACTATGTCAAGCTTAGGCTTTTTGAGAGGTAACTCCCATCCTTCCTTCACAAGACATAGGGGTCCTCTTACAGGATGCCCAAACAGAAGCTCAAAAGGACTGTAACCAACCCCTTTCTGTGGGACCTCTCTGTAAGCAAACAGGAGGCAGGGTAAAAGGATGTCCCATCTTCGCCTAAGCCTTTCAGGTAACCCTTTTATCATCCCTTTGAGGGTCTTGTTGAATCTCTCAACAAGCCCATTGCACTGTGGGTGATAGGGTGTGGTAAATTTGTAATTTACTCCACACTCCTTCCACATTGCAGTCAAGTATCCTGACATGAAGTTTGCACCTCTGTCAGAGACAACCTCCTTAGTAAACCCCACTCTGGAGAAAACTCCAAGTAGGGCCCTAGCCACAACAGGAGCTGTAGTGGTCCTAAGGGGAATAACTTCTGGATACCTGGTGGCATGATCCACTACCACCAGTATAAATCTGTGCCCAGATGCTGTTGGGGGGTCCATTGGTCCAACAATGTCTATCCCCACTCTCTCAAAGGGTACCCCCACCACAGGTAGTGGTATAAGGCGGGGCCTTTGTTGTGCCACCGGATTTGCCACTGGCTTGACAGGTGACACATGAGCGACAAAACTCTTTAGTGTCCTTAGACATATGAGGCCAGTGAAAGTGTGGGGCAAGCCTGTCCCAAGTCTTGTTCTGGCCTAAGTGACCTGCAAGGGGAATCTCATGGGCTAAGGTGAGAAGGAAACCTCTAAGAGACAAGGGGATGACCAGCCTCCTGGTAGCACCAGGTTTGGGGTCTCTTGCCTCAGAGCATAGGAGTCCATCATCCCAATATACCTTATGGGCACCTGTAGCATTCCCTGCAGCCTCAGCAGCAGCCTGCTGTCTGAGGGGTTCAAGGGAGGAACAGTCTAACTGGGCCTGTCTCAAGTCTGCCCCGGAAGGTCCCCCTGTCCCAAGAAACTCAACCTGTTCAGGTTCAAGCTCTTCTAGGACAGTTCCTTCTGGGGTCTTGGGGTCAGCCTCCTGAGAGGGCTGATCCTCAACCTGAGGCAAGGGGGAAGGCTCAGTCTTACCCCTACTGCTCTTCCTCTTGGGTAGTGTCTGGTCCATTCTTCCAGGATCCAGCACTAGTTCAGCTGGGCATTTCTTGGCATGTGACCTGGTCACAACAAGGACATGTGAGGAGAGACCTAGCATTTCTACATGAGTCCTGTACTCCACATCTGACCACAGTGAGGATTCCAAATCATTGCCCAAAAGACAATCTACTGCGAGGTCTGAACTAACTACAACCCTTTTGAGGCCAGTTACCCCTCCCCAGGAGAAATTAACAACTGCCATACTGTGATTGATGGTGACATTGCTAGCATTGGTCACTAGGTAATCTGAACCTAGCATGATCTGGTCAGGGTCCACAAATGTTGGTGTTACCATGGTGACACTGGCACAGGTGTCCCTGTAGGCCTGCGCCATTTATCCATTTATTAAAGGTGTTTGTCTGTATTTGCCCAGAGTACTAGGACTTAGAGTAGGGGTCATATCCATGTCCCCAGTACAAACAAGAACTGCCTGAGTAGGTATTCTGACTAAGTCAGAATCCACCTCAGTTCCCAGGGTTAACCCAACTATAGCCTTGGGAGGTACACTACCACTACTAACTGTACTAGGGGGTGCAGGTGTCTTAGAGACAGTAGTGGTAGGAGTTTGGCCTTTCTTGGTGCACTCACTAAACCGGTGAGTCTTACTTTTACAGTATTGGCACCATGGTTTCTTAGGACCATCATTCTTCTTCTTTTGGGAATTCTGGGACCCACCCTCCTTAGATTGTTGGGGCCCTGTTGAAGACTTCTGGTCATTTTGCTTATTCTCATTACCCCTCTGGTCTGCTTTCTTCTGGCCACCACCCTGGTTCTGGTTCTGCTGCTTGACCCTTGTCCTGACCCATCTGTCTGCCTTCTTTCCCAATTCTTGGGGAGAGGTCAGATCTGAGTCAATCAAGTGCTGATGCAACAACTGGTTCTGACAATTATTTAAGATTTGCTCTCTCATAATTAGATTATACAATCCTGTGTAATCAGTAACTTTACTTCCCAGTAGCCAGCCTTCCAAAGCCTTAGTGGCACTGTGAGAAGTTGGCCTGATGTGCAGTGCTCACTATTCTAGTGATCACTATATATCAGTCCAAACAACCCTTATTGATGATTGGTTGTAAGTCAACCTTATAGACCAGCTATCCTAGTAGCATGGATACGAGCAGTCTAAGGCTAAGACTCTAGAGGGCGTGTTAAGCCAGCTGTTTTACCATCACATTACCCCTTGAACACCCAGTGAAAGGACACCACACAAGTGTTATGAAAATAAACAGTGTATTTATTAGAATCACAACAACCCTGTACTCTTTATGAGGACAGGGTGCTAGGCACACAACAAAACTCTTACGAAAATACTTAAGTTAGCACAGTATATACAAATGCCCGAGGGGCACGAAAAACCATATACTCTAAAAGTGGAATGCGAAATTACTAGCAGGTAAGTACAGTACTAATAGGCTTTGGAATCGCTAGGACTTGACTATGGAATCGTTAGATTACTTCTAGGAGGCCTAGGGGACTCGGGTGCAGAGTGTCCCCTAGGACATAGACAAAGTCTATGGAAGCTAGTAACGCTAAAGTTAGTGTTCACGGGCGAACCCGACCTGGTAGGGAGAAAACGAAAGTGGATCCTGACCCTTGGATAGTGAGGCTATGCTGGGGCACCGAAATGCCAAAGTTACCTAGCCCAGGGGCTGCAGCTGCATATGTCTCAAAAGACGTCGGGAATCCTCGTTGCCGGACCAGGAGCCTGGAAGAAAGATGCTGGCAGGCGACCAGTGAAGATAGTTCGAGTTGATCCAAGCCTGGATCTGGAAGATGGATGACACCTGAAAGCAGAGGGGACCAAGTTCGTGACTACTAGCCAGTAGTCAGTGGGCACCAGGAGGGCACCGGATGGTAGTCACCTCGACTAGGTGAGTGGGCGACGCTGTGCTCTGCAGATCTCACGGACCAGGAGGCGTTGTCGGCGACCAGGATGGAGAGGCGAGCTGTCCCACGATGGATGAAGCTGTCGGCGTCGAAGAACCCAGGATTGGGCAACAAAGCCTTGGCTAATTCAAGCCCACGCGGTGAACTCAAAATGGCGTCTTGAGTGGACCAGGGGGGTCCGGGGTGCTCCTCTTCTGGAAGGGAGCAAGAGCCAGTCTGGAGCAACCAGACCAGCAGCAGTGATGTCGTCGGGCGTCGTTCAGAAGGCCACAAGCCAGCGGGCTAGTAGCCAAACAACGCGGTGAGCAGCAAAAAGCAGAAGGGCCCCACGCCGATCGTGGAGATGCTGGGGGGCTGATCTTCGGTGCTGGAGCTGCTCAGGGTCGGGGCTTCTCGGACCCCAAAGCACTCACCAGGAAATTACTCGGCAGGCTTGCTGTGCAGAAGTCGTGCAGTCTTGGCAATAGTCGGTCCCTTGAGGTCTCGTCGCACTCACGGTTCTCAGCTTGGCTGTAGAGGTGAGTAGAGGTCGGAGGTGCCAGGGAAGCCGGGTCTTGTCGAGCTGGGCAGTCGGATTCCGGAGGAAGGACTTACAGCAGACCGCAGTGTTCTTGCGATGGTGCCTGCGGATGCAGGGTGACTACTCCTTAGTCACAAGGGAGAATCTTGAAGAAGGAAATCTTGAAGTCCTTTCGTAGAAAGTCGTGTCTTGATTCCAAAGATGATCTAATTTTGAAGGGGGCCTGCTCCTACCTTTATCTGGGAAAAGGGGGCTGGCACGCGACTAAGTCCTGCCCTATGGGTGGGACCAGGAGGGGGGTGGTTACACCCCTCTCCTTTGGCGGGCTTTCCCCAGGCCAGGGGCTGGAGTGCCCCTGGAACTGGTTTCAGCCGGCCTATGCACAGTGAGCACCGGGGTGCCACTTGCAGTCACCTTCCTCTGTAGCCCTGCCTACCTGGAATACACAAAACCCTGTCTGGGACGGTGCTGGCACCGCCCCTGGCAGGAAACCCTTTGTCCTTGCCTCCTGCTCTGGGAGGACTCCCAGCAGCAGGAGGGCAGACTTGTGTCTCGGTGGCAGCATCCATTTTGTGGATGCTAAGGCTCTGTCTGACTTTAACCGGGGTTACTGGTTACATACATGTCGTGTCCCTCTAGAAGGGTGGAATGCTAACCCCGTCGCCAGAATTGGCGAGGGGTTAGTATTCCAATTCGTATGACCCCTTACTCGACATGTTTATTTATTTTTTTTTTTTCAAAAACCTTTATTGGAGCAAGCATAGAAAAGTACAAGAATGGGCCTACAACCTCACGGGCTGGCCGCTAATAACAAGGCACAACGCATGAAATAGAAATGTACACCCGTGGTCAGGCACAGCTCGAGCACAAAGCATTACTCTACATATATCACAGAGCAATTTAAATTTTTATTTTACAAAAAAACAACAAACACTAAAAGGCGAATGCACGATAATTAAGGTCAGCCCAAAGAACGGAGGGGACGGTCCACGATCAGGAGAACACACCCAGAGCCCGGAGGCTCCAACCAAGTCGGGAGGGGGGGAGGGGAGCAGCGGGGAGAACCGGAAATATAGAAAAATAACCCGTATGGAAAGGTTCCGGGAACGCTCGTCTAGGGAGATAGGACAATCTCAGCAGTGCCTACAAGGGGAGGGGTGCAAATATCCCCACGATAATCATTCCACTGGCCCCAAACCTTCGTCCACGCCCTGGGTCTGCCCCTGGCCACATAAACCGTCTTCTCACGAAACATGGACCAGTCCATGTTGTCTTCCCACTTCGAGACCTCAGGGGGCCTGGAAGCGCCCCAGAGTTGCGCAACATCCCGCTTCGCAATCATGTAACCCAGGGTAGCCCATCTGGTCTGGGCCACAGAGTAGTCAGTGGGCTCCCACACATTCAACAGACACCGTCTAGGCTCCGGCCGCAGGGCCACACCCGTCACAGCAGTCATCACCTCAAGCACAGCAGTCCAGTAAGCCGCTACAACCGGGCACTCCCACAGGATATGTAAAAAGGTTCCACTCAAACCACAACCACGCTTACACAGCCCATCCGAAGAAAAGCCCATCGTCACCAGACGCGGACCCGTGACATAAACTCGATGAAGAATCTTAAGTTGAACCAAACGGAGACGGGCAGGAATGGCCACCTCCTTGGGAGAAGAGAGTGCCGACTGCCAATCCTCGTCGTCCAGCTCCAACCCATCGCCAACCCAAGCCTCCCGAAGTCGGACCAATAAGTCCGCCCGATTATTGATCAATTTCTTGTAAATCAGAGAAATAGTACTATCGGGAAGATGCCCATCAAGGACACGGTCCTTGAGGGGAGAAGATTCAGGCAGGGCCTCATCAGGAACCAAAACTGAGGCGAGGGCGTGCCGGACCTGCAGGTAGCGAAAAAATTCCCTACCACTCAAACCATATTCCGCCTGGAGGGCCTGGAACGACTTCACACAACCGTTCGAGCACACATCACCCACCTTAGAAATCCCAAACACATCCCAGCGGTCGAAACCCTTGGTAGACCAAAGTCCGCCCAAACGTTCCGAGGCATAAAGCGGCGTCGCCAACGTCAAGCGATCCTCCCACCCCAAACTCACATTCGCAGCTCGCCATACAGTTACTGCGATCTTGGATGGGCCCACAAGATGGCGCCCGGCCGATCGAGAATAAAGCGCTCTAGTAAAGTCCCCACCCGGAAGCTGGAGTCTATCCATCTCGAATGCAGGATTACGACCCGGGGAAAACATCACGTGATTAATGGCAGACAACTGGGAAGCCCAGTAACATCGCTTGATATCGGGGAGCGCCATGCCCCCGTCATACCAAGGGATGGTGAGCTTTGCGAGTGCGATACGCGGACGCCCATCCCATATCAATTGCCGTTGAAGACTCTCAATCTCTTGGAAATAGGTCTTAGGAATGGCGTCATAGGAGTTTTGGAGCGCGTAAAGGAATCGCGGCAAGGACATCATTTTAAACAGGGCCACCCTGCCCAGAGGAGACAAAGGAAGCTTACGCCAACGGGCCACATCCAAGCGCAATCTAAGCAACGGCTGTTGGAGATTACGCTCAAAGCGGAGCGTCGGGTCCAACGTAATAAAAATCCCCAAATACTTGAAACCCGATTGGACCACCTGAATAGGAAGTCTGCTCGGCAAGGGGGGCAGAACACCCGAAAGAACATATACACAGGACTTGGTCCAGTTAATAACAAGGCCCGAGTTGGCTCCGAAGGAAGCAAGAACGTCAAACAGAACAGACAGAGATTTACGCGGGTAGGTGAGATATAAAAGGATATCGTCCGCGTAAAGCGAAACGCGGTCCTCAAAGTCCGGAGACCAGCGGATCCCCTTGAGGGAAGGTTCCCACCGGAGCCAAGCAGCCAATGGTTCCAAGGCGAGAGCAAACAGTAACGGAGACAAGTGGCATCCCTGACGGGTACCCCTACCAAGGGTGAAAGGAGCCGAGACCCTACCATTCACCACTACTTGCGCCAGAGGTTCCGCGTACAGTAACTGGACCCAACCAATAAACTCAGGCCCAAAACCAAATTTTTCAAGAGCCGCCCAAAGATAAGGCCACTCCACCGTGTCGAAGGCCATGGAAGCATCCAACGATGCCAAAATGGCCGGCTCCGTCAGAAGCCCCGCACTCGCGACCGCGCCGTGAAGACGACGTAGGTTCAGAGCCGTGTTGCGATGCGGGATAGATCCAGATTGATCCGGATGGACCAAGTCACTAATGACCGTCAAGAGACGGGATGCCAGGAGTTTCGCCAATACCTTGGGTTCAACATTTAGCAGGGATATGGGCCTATAGGAGGAACAAAGATCACGTGGTTTACCCTCCTTGGGGATGACAACTATTGTAGCCAGTCTCTGATCATAAGGGAGAATACCCCTTTCCCGGGACTCCAGAAACATGGCGCGAAGATACGGAGCCACCCTATCGGGACGCAACTTGTACAATTCGATTGGCAACCCGTTCGGGCCCAATGCTTTGCCCGAACGGAGAGAACGGATGGCAGTAGCTATCTCGTCAACCGTAAAGGGGGAGTCCAACGCCACACGGTCTAAATCGGAAACAATGGGCAGGGCTATATCACGCAAGAGAAGGCGAGAGTCAACCACATCTCTCACAGACACAGGGGTATACACCACACGGAAGTAATCGGCAAACCGGTCAACTATTCCAATCGGGTCCGTTACACTCACACCATCCGCAGACTGAATCACGGGTACCACACGATTAGCTCTCTCCTTCTTATCCAGCCATGCCAGCAATTTACCCGCTTTGTCACCCACATCATACAAACGTCCCTGTTGCTCCCGAAACATCACTTTGGCGGCATCTGTGACCATGGACTTATAAGCAAATTGTTTCAGACCCAGGGCATGGAGCTTCTCAGGCGTGACACCAGATTCCAAACCCTCCTCCAATGCAGAAATCTCCCCCTCAAGATCAACCACCTCTCTATTCCTCGCTCTCTTAGCCTCAACAATAAGGGAGAGGGCCTGCCCACGAATCACGGTCTTAAAGGCCTCCCATAGGGACACAGCAGAGGAAACCGACCCCTCGTTATCCAGAAAATACGAGTCCAAGGATTTAAGCAAAAGGTTGCGGGTCTCGGGGGAGGTAAGGTACCACGGATTAATGGGGGCCACCCGGCCCACTGCCTCCACCCCAACCTCAAAACGAAGTCAGAGCGGAGAGTGGTCAGAGATACCCCTGGGCAGATGCACAATCTCACGCACCGCTGGGGACTGAGCCGCCGGCATCAGGAAATAATCCAGCCGAGACAGACTCCCATGGGCCCCAGAGTGAAAGGTGTACTGAAGCTGCGTAGGATGCAAAAGCCTCCAGCAATCCACCAGGCCTAAGGTATCCAAAAATCCACCCAACCACTGCTGAGCCGCCGGGGTATCCCTAGGGGGGTGGCGATCGTGTAGGCCGGAAACCACCGAATTAAAATCACCAGCCAGAAAGAGAGTACTATCAGGGAGGTCCAGCAAAACACGGCCCAAATCTGAAAAGGTAGAAGTCTGCAAGCCGGGGGGCACATAAACAGTTAATAAGGAAAGGGCACGGCCTTCATATCGACCCACAAGAACAGCATACCGCCCCCGGTCATCCTGAATAATATCATCAATAGCCAGGGGGAGGGAAGCCCGGACAAGGATACCCACACCCCTGGAACCCGAGGTAAACCCCGAATGTGCTACGAGGCGATAGCCCCACCTATTCATTGCATGACAAACATTGCCTATCAAATGAGTCTCCTGCAGGAAAACAATGTCAGGGGATAAACGTCGTATACATTTCAACACCACACTTCGTTTGATACGATCTCCCAGACCGTTAACGTTCCACGAAACAAATCTCAACCCGCTACCCCCCATCCCACCCGAAAAAGCCCAAACCCCCCACCAATGAGCATGACCATAGAAGGCAGTCCAAATACAGAATAAAGTCGCCTTGAACACAGAACACACACACAACGAACTTCCCAACCCCCCACCCCCCAAATAACAAGAAAACACCCCCCACCCTGCACCCCTGCAAAAAGCTAAAAAGCCACCCCAACATGCAGTGTGCCTGTCGCCCTAGAACCCCTATTCTACACAAAGACCCCGGAGGAGGAAAGGCTCCGTCCCACCCGCCCCCCGATCAAACCAATGACGAGAAAAAGATCATACATCAAAACACATGTGAGGTAGAGGAACACAGGCGTACATCCCTGGAGAAGTTATACAAAACAAGGCACCAGTCAAAGATGAAATGTTCAGCTCTCTACACCACCTTCAGCACCGCCCGGGTGGGCTTCGGACTCAGTCTCAGGAGGTCGATGAGGCAGGGAGTCCAGCCAGTCATTCACAGCATCTGGCCGATCAAAGAAGAAAGTTCGATCATTATACTCCACCCGCAGCCTGGTCGGAAAGAGCATTGCGTAACGCATCCCCATGTCTCTAAGACGCTTCTTGGCACCACGAAATCCCATACGCTGCTTCTGGACCTGTTGGGAAAAGTCCGGATAAAAGGTCACCGTGGCATTCTCAAAGGCCACCGGGCCCTTCACCCGCGAGGCCTGCAGGATAGCGTCCCGATCTCTATAGTGGAAAAGCTTTGCAACAATAGGCCTCGGCGGGGCGCCTGGCTTGCCCTGGCCCCCCGGAACACGATGTGCGCGCTCCACTGTGAAAAATTTACTAAGGCCAGACGGAGAAAGGTGGTTCTGGATGAGGTCTTCAACCAGGAGATCAACCGAGTGGGGTTCCGGATTCTCCGGCACACCAACCACGCGAACATTACAGCGACGTGCCCTGTTCTCAAAATCCTCCAAGCGCCGGGTCATGAAATCGTTCACCCTACGGAGATTGCCAATCTCCGTCTGAATATCAGAGACGTCCGTCGTGAGGCTGGATGATTTGATATCCAACGACTTCACCTTTTCGTTCGTCTTGGAGAGATCGGCTCGAATCAAATTCACCTCAATTGCCACAGTGTCAAGTTTGTGGGCCAAGGTTTCGTACTGTTGGCCTATGGATTCCCTCATGCCAGAAATGGCGCCCATGATGTCCTGCAAAGAGGGCTCCGTCGACGCATCCACTACGTGGTCGGACGCAATGGGACCGGGCAGGGCAGCTCCGGGGGACCCTTTAGAGTGGGTATAACGATCCATAACATTAGATTGAACCGGTCCCCCGCGCAGAGGTGTCTTCGTCTTGCGCGTCTCTCGGTCCCCTCTGCCCGCCATTTTGAAGATGCGTCACTAGTAAAGCCACCAGGGTCGGCGGACCGGGCACCAGAAATGGAGGCCCCGGGACCAAAGGACTACAAGAGGGGTATCACCAGGATAGAGGCAGCCCACTCCAGGAACAGTGCAGCCAAGGGCCAGACAACCAACTCGTGTCCCGGCCGCAGCTCTGGCCCGATCCTCTCACCAATGTCCCAGTCTGAGGCAGAAACGAAACCGAAACTTAAGAGGGGGACCCACAAGACCAATCCCCCTGCCGTTGTTGTTCAACTCCAAGACGGCCACCGAACCTCACCCAGTCCCGGGCGCACTTCGAGGGCGGAGCCCAAAAGTTCAATTGAGCATAATTCAGGCACCCGATGTCCAAATCAGTTTCCGAAAGGTCCAGGTAGATCAGCCCAACGTCCTCTATATGAATCCTCGCAAAAAATCAGGATTAAAGCAGGATATTAAGCCGGGAGCGGCGGGGGTCCGGGGAGCGCTGTGCTCACGCGGCCATCTCGGATGCCCGCCAAGCTCCTCCCTCTACTCGACATGTTTTGATAAAGCGATACCAGAGTTGGCATATAACCGCGAGGATTATAATGCACTTAAGAGTATATGGTATGCGATATCATGGAAACGGCTAAGGGGTGGATCCCGAAAGCCGCAGACAGGCTCAGCTCATGCCAGAGCACCATCTCACACGATTCCAAGCACTCTGCCTTCAGGATTGTCAAGGCCTGCCATAGGAGTGACTAATAGGAGATCTGTGTGTCCATTTTAGGGTTAGATATAGGTATACTATATCTAAAGCAAAGGGTGATTACACCACCTTGCCCCAGCTGTCGTGCAGCCAGTTGTGTCAGATTTGGATGGCCAGCCAGGGGTGGCATAATACATGCTGCAGCCCCTGGTAGGCCCTGGGTACACCTATGCCCTGGGTACCTAAGGTACACTGTACAGGGACTGATAAGGTGACTCAGTATCCAATTAGATATGTACCTAAGGTACATGGAATCCATTTTACAGAGAGAGCAGTAGGCCTGGGGTCCTGGATAGCAGGGCCCCAGGTCAACTAAGTCAGAAAACCAGCAAAACACCAGGCAAAAAGTTGGGGGCAACCATAGTCAGGGATCTACCTTCCTACATAACCCTCCCCCCCCCCCAAACGAAAGGAGATAAGGCTAGCCTTGCCAGGTAAGCCTATATTGCCTGAGTGGCCATATAAGTAAGTACCAGCACTGGCATGGTTACCCCCTATCTCATGGTCCACTAAGCAATCCCTCACCCTAAGGGTGTCTGAGGGTCTCCACCATAGGGAATCTCTACCTGTGGTGTGTTTTGGCAAAGTAAAAGGCTGGTGCTGAAATGGAGTACTGAAGTGAGGCTCCACTAATTTTGGGCTCAGCTTCCCCCAATCACTATCCACCATGGAGGCCTTTCTTTCCAAGACTGAGTTGTTTTGGGCTCTCAGGGTCAACCTCTGGCTACCTACAGCTGGAGGTTGGGGCCCTCTGTTTGGCTTACTGGAGGGACAGGTCAGGTCTGGGACCCTCAGGTCCCAAGTTTGGCTGTGCCCAACAGTGTCCATCTGTGGGAGGTCCCTAACTAAATTTAAGGGGGATCCCTCAGGAGTTTGTTTTATTTTCACTTGGCTAGGACTACTAGCTTCAGTGCCCTTAATCTGCTGATTGGGGGGTTCTTTTGGACAGGGGGCCCTTTGGGGTCCAACACTGGCCTCCCTGACCTCTACAGCCCTGGGCTGACTGAGGCAGGGTAGAGAAGGGCAGGTTACCTGCTCCAGACTGGGTCCCACCTTGGAAGGGTCCACTGACATCAGGGGTTCTGCCAGGCTAGGCCTGACTACCTCTGTGGCAGTTTCTTCACAAGGGGTCAGATCAGTTCCCTGAGGAGGCGGATCCTTTCCTAGAGTCTGGTGGGAGGGAGATTTCTCTTCCTCCTCAATACTCTCTGTCTGAGTGGAGTGATCCATAGTTTCAGGCTTCACAACACTATTATCTGTCTGAGTTTGAGCTGTGGCCATCACAACTCCACCAACCTTTTCAGGAGGGGGCTCAGTTTGGGTGTGGGCTGTTACCATTACAGCCTTGACAACCTGTTCTGGGAAGGAAGTTGTCTGAGATTGGGTTGTGACTGGCACAACCCTCCTGACCTGTTCAGGGAGGACATCTTGGACTGGGGCTGTGGCTAACACTGCCCAACTAACCTTACCATGGGGGTTTACCATTCTAGAATGGGTTTCTTGCTCTACCTCAGCCCAGGCTGAGGTCTCTAAATCATTCCCCAGAAGGCAATCTACAGGCAAGTTGGATGACACTGCCACTCTCTTGGGGCCAGTGACACTTCCCCAGCTGAGATTTACTACTGCCATGGGATGAGTTTTCTTCACTCCATCAATGTTTACCACCTGGTATGTGGCACCAGGTAAAAGTTGCCTTGAGGGGACTAGACTCTCAGTCACCATGGTGATGCTAGCCCCTGTATCTCTATAGGCCTCAACTTTCATTCCATTGATGAGGGGCTCCTGTCTGTACTTGCCCAAAATGATGGGACAAGTTGTGAAGTTGGCAAACCCCATGCCAGTCTCACAGACAAGAGTATCTGAGTTTGGGGACCTGGTTAGGCCAGAGTCCCCAGGAACTCCCAAAGTAAATGCACCCAAATTCTTGGGGGCACTCCCACCACCTGGGGGATTACTACTAGTAGTAACAGGAGGTTTGGGAATGTTACCTGGGGGTATGTTCTCCTTATTGTTATTCTTTGGGCAACTGCTGTCAGTTTTTAAATGACCCACCTGTTTACAGGGATAACAGTAAGGCTTTTTCTGGTTATTGGAAGGATTCTGGGACCCACCCCCCTCAGAGGATTTTTGGGGCCCTGATGTGGTTTGATCTGGAGATTTATTCCCACCCTTCTCTTGAGGCTTGGTTGATTCCTTTTTCTGGTCACCACCTTGGTTCTTGGGCCTAATCCTGGTTCTGACCCATTTGTCTGCCCTCTTACCCAATTCTTGTGGAGAGGTCAGATCAGAGTCTACCAGGTGCTGATGTAATAACTGGTTCTGACAATTATTTAAGACTTGCTCTCTCATAATAAGATTATACAATCCTGTGAAGTCAGTAACCTTGCTACCCAGTAGCCAGCCTTCCAAAGCCTTAGTGGCACAATCAACAAAGTCAGACCAGTCCTGAGACTGAGTTTTCTGGGTGTCTCTGAACAGCAACCTGTACTGCTCAGTGGTTAAGCCAAACCCATCAACCAGTGCATTTTTCAGGACCTGGTAATCATTAGCATCCTCCACTCTTGTAGTGAGGAGCTTATCTCTACCTTTACCATCAAAGGAGAGCCACAGTATAGCTGCCCACTGACTCTGGGGAATGCACTGCACAGTGCAGGCCCTCTCCAGAGCAGCCATCCATTTCTGGATGTCATCCCCTTGCTTAAAGGGGGGCACTATCTTTGTCAGGTGTTTAGTATCTAAACCCTTCTCTTTTTCTCTTGGGAGATTGCTGCCACCAGTGGGAGCTAACCCACTCATCTGCTGCTCTCTAGCAAATGCAAGCTTCTCTTTGGCCAGGGCAAGTTCTTCCCTTTCAATCCTCAGTTTAGGTTGTCTCATCCTTGCTTCATGCTCTCTTCTCTGAGGGGAAGTCAATCTCCTCTGGGGAGAGTTCCTTCTCCCCTGAGAAGAGGCATTAGAGTGCAGAGATCTAATGGAGTCCCTAGAAAGAGATCTATCTCTCCTAACTCCAAGGTTAGGCCTCATCAGGGTCAGTACTGCGGGTCCCCCAGATCCTTCCCCAAGTAGGTCTAAGTTGGCCCTAGTTAGCCTTCTGACTACCTCAAGACCTTTGTCTACCTCATCCCCAGAGAGTTCCTCAGGATCCTCCTCCTCAACTGCATTTACAGTGTTGTGGAGGTCTGGATCCCCAGTGGTACCCTCTAAGGCTGGCATATTCCCATCTAGCTGAGAAAGCTTTCTCGTATCATAGGCCTCTAAGAGTCCTATCAGAAAGGGAATGGTGGGGTTAGACCCCTGTTTCAGTTTCCTGGAGGTACACACCTGTCTCATCTCCTGGAAACTGAGAGCTGCATATCTTGAAGTGACCTGTGGAGGGTCAATAACCACAAGGGGAGTCTCTGAAGACTCTCCATGGGTAGACATGCTTTTCTAGTGAGGTGTAAGTGGTGCACTTACCTACACTACGTGTTTGCCTACTGATCCCTTGCTAGAGTTGTAGTTTAGGGTGTGCTAGGCCCTAGGAGCTACAACAGCTGGTTCAGTAGAACTCGGAGTATTCTAAGCTAAGTTATATGTACCTTTAGTACTTATGTGATATTTCACAAGATATTCTTAGGATATGTGTGGTAAAACAACAGCAAGCTCAAATCCCAACCGCTGCTCACCAATGTGAGAAGTTGGCCTGATGTGCAGTGCTCACTATTCTAGTGATCACTATATATCAGTCCAAACAACCCTTATTGATGATTGGTTGTAAGTCAACCTTATAGACCAGCTATCCTAGTAGCATGGATACGAGCAGTCTAAGGCTAAGACTCTAGAGGGCGTGTTAAGCCAGCTGTTTTACCATCACATTACCCCTTGAACACCCAGTGAAAGGACACCACACAAGTGTTATGAAAATAAACAGTGTATTTATTAGAATCACAACAACCCTGTACTCTTTATGAGGACAGGGTGCTAGGCACACAACAAAACTCTTACGAAAATACTTAAGTTAGCACAGTATATACAAATGCCCGAGGGGCACGAAAAACCATATACTCTAAAAGTGGAATGCGAAATTACTAGCAGGTAAGTACAGTACTAATAGGCTTTGGAATCGCTAGGACTTGACTATGGAATCGTTAGATTACTTCTAGGAGGCCTAGGGGACTCGGGTGCAGAGTGTGCACTCTCACGCGGGATGCGGGACAAAGTCTATGGAAGCTAGTAACGCTAAAGTTAGTGTTCACGGGCGAACCCGACCTGGTAGGGAGAAAACGAAAGTGGATCCTGACCCTTGGATAGTGAGGCTATGCTGGGGCACCGAAATGCCGAAGTTACCTAGCCCAGGGGCTGCAGCTGCATATGTCTCAAAAGACGTCGGGAATCCTCGTTGCCGGACCAGGAGCCTGGAAGAAAGATGCTGGCAGGCGACCAGTGAAGATAGTTCGAGTTGATCCAAGCCTGGATCTGGAAGATGGATGACACCTGAAAGCAGAGGGGACCAAGTTCGTGACTACTAGCCAGTAGTCAGTGGGCACCAGGAGGGCACCGGATGGTAGTCACCTCGACTAGGTGAGTGGGCGACGCTGTGCTCTGCAGATCTCACGGACCAGGAGGCGTTGTCGGCGACCAGGATGGAGAGGCGAGCTGTCCCACGATGGATGAAGCTGTCGGCGTCGAAGAACCCAGGATTGGGCAACAAAGCCTTGGCTAATTCAAGCCCACGCGGTGAACTCAAAATGGCGTCTTGAGTGGACCAGGGGGGTCCGGGATGCTCCTCTTCTGGAAGGGAGCAAGAGCCAGTCTGGAGCAACCAGACCAGCAGCAGTGATGTCGTCGGGCGTCGTTCAGAAGGCCACAAGCCAGCGGGCTAGTAGCCAAACAACGCGGTGAGCAGCAAAAAGCAGAAGGGCCCCACGCCGATCGTGGAGATGCTGGGGGGCTGATCTTCGGTGCTGGAGCTGCTCAGGGTCGGGGCTTCTCGGACCCCAAAGCACTCACCAGGAAATTACTCGGCGGTCTTGCTGTGCAGAAGTCGTGCAGTCTTGGCAATAGTCGGTCCCTTGAGGTCTCGTCGCACTCACGGTTCTCAGCTTGGCTGTAGAGGTGAGTAGAGGTCGGAGGTGCCAGGGAAGCCGGGTCTTGTCGAGCTGGGCAGTCGGATTCCGGAGGAAGGACTTACAGCAGACCGCAGTGTTCTTGCGATGGTGCCTGCGGATGCAGGGTGACTACTCCTTAGTCACAAGGGAGAATCTTGAAGAAGGAAATCTTGAAGTCCTTTCGTAGAAAGTCATGTCTTGATTCCAAAGATGATCTAATTTTGAAGGGGGCCTGCTCCTACCTTTATCTGGGAAAAGGGGGCTGGCACGCGACTAAGTCCTGCCCTATGGGTGGGACCAGGAGGGGGGTGGTTACACCCCTCTCCTTTGGCGGGCTTTCCCCAGGCCAGGGGCTGGAGTGCCCCTGGAACTGGTTTCAGCCGGCCTATGCACAGTGAGCACCGGGGTGCCACTTGCAGTCACCTTCCTCTGTAGCCCTGCCTACCTGGAATACACAAAACCCTGTCTGGGACGGTGCTGGCACCGCCCCTGGCAGGAAACCCTTTGTCCTTGCCTCCTGCTCTGGGAGGACTCCCAGCAGCAGGAGGGCAGACTTGTGTCTCGGTGGCAGCATCCATTTTGTGGATGCTAAGGCTCTGTCTGACTTTAACCGGGGTTACAGGTTACATACATGTCGTGTCCCTCTAGAAGGGTGGAATGCTAACCCCGTCGCCGGAATTGGCGAGGGGTTAGTATTCCAATTCGTATGACCCCTTACTCGACATGTTTTGATAAAGCGATACCAGAGTTGGCATATAACCGCGAGGATTATAATGCACTTAAGAGTATATGGTATGCGATATCATGGAAACGGCTAAGGGGTGGATCCCGAAAGCCGCAGACAGGCTCAGCTCATGCCAGAGCACCATCTCACACGATTCCAAGCACTCTGCCTTCAGGATTGTCAAGGCCTGCCATAGGAGTGACTGATAGGAGATCTGTGTGTCCATTTTAGGGTTAGATATAGGTATACTATATCTAAAGCAAAGGGTGATTACACCACCTTTCCCCAGCTGTCGTGCAGCCAGTTGTGTCAGATTTGGATGGCCAGCCAGGGGTGGCATAATACATGCTGCAGCCCCTGGTAGGCCCTGGGTACACCTATGCCCTGGGTACCTAAGGTACACTGTACAGGGACTGATAGGGTGACTCAGTATCCAATTAGATATGTACCTAAGGTACATGGAATCCATTTTACAGAGAGAGCAGTAGGCCTGGGGTCCTGGATAGCAGGGCCCCAGGTCAACTAAGTCAGAAAACCAGCAAAACACCAGGCAAAAAGTTGGGGGCAACCATAGTCAGGGATCTACCTTCCTACAGGCACAATCAACAAAGTCAGTCCAATCTTGAGCCTGAGTTTTCTGGTTGTCCCTGAACATTAACCTGTACTGTTCAGTGGTTAAGCCAAACCCATCAATCAGTGCATTTTTCAAGACTTGGTAATTGTTAGACCTGGCATCATTGGCATGAGTCTCTCCTCCATTTTTTCTGTTTGCCTCCTCTGTTTACGATGTTTTTGCTGGTAAATGCTTTGGGCACTGTGCCACTGCTGATCAGTGCCACAGTGCAAGTGCTCCCTATGTGAAATTGCTGTATTGATTGAATTCCATGTTTGGCTTATTTGGTTTACTGTCAGTCCCTAGTAGAGTGCACCAGGAGTGCCAGGGCTTGTAAATACAAATGCTGCTAGTGGGCCTGCAGCACGTGTTGTGCCACCCACAAGAGCGGCCTAGTAAAAGTATGTCTGAAGGTCTACCATTGCTAGACCACGTGCAGTCTGGTACTGTCACGCAGACTGCGCAAGTACACCTACTTGCCAGTCCCTAAACCTTCCCTTAACTTCATGTTAGTCACCCCTATGGTAGGCCCACGGGCAGGGTGCATTGTAAGCATAAGGTAGGACAAGCCTGACAAGGTTGGCATGTCCTAATAGTGAATTACAGCCATATTCGTTTTTCACTAGTGTAAGGTAACCTGCTCTCCATCAGTTAGAATGGGCTGCCAGGATTATTAATGCTATAATCCTAGCGGGCTCTGGGAGCATGGTGCAATGTCGAGTTTGGTATCCCTGAACTCAGGGTTTAATAACGCATCCGTTTGTGTGAATGGTTTTTGGACTCTGTGTTTGAAAATAGCACTTTTAGAAAGTAGCTATTTTCTTGTCTAACTGTCTACCGGTCTCTGCTGGTTCTGGTGTGCGTGTGACAGGAGCTGGGTGGCTCCAGAGGTCTGAATGAGTCAGTGTGGGATGAGTGGGGCATTTGCATTGAGAGTAGGGGAAGAGTAGCTCCTGATAGCCTGCCCTGCCTGATACAATGCTGGCTCCGCCCCCCTGCCGGGCGGCTGATGACTCTGTGCCTGCCTGGGACTTTCCTGGCCCACCTCCTGCCGGGCAACTGATGGCCCTGCCCCTGCCAGTGACAATGCTGGCTCCGCTCCTGCTGGGCGGCTGAAGACTCTGCCCTGCACAGTGAATAGGCAAGGTGCTTCGGCCTGGCAACACCCACAACAAACCCAGGATGGGGGGAAATTCCCCTGCATGGACAAAGGGATCAAAGCCAAAAAGGGGTATAAGAGAAGGACCCCTGAACCAAGAATTTAGATCACTTCTGACAAGGAAACCTGAACCAAGGACAAGAAGCCTGCTGATCTAAGGACTGCCTACCCCTTCTGCGGGAGTGCTGTTTGTTGGGGGAATCCTGCATTGCTTCTTTATTTTTGCCAAGGAACCAGGAGAGAGGAACTGTGTGTGTACTCTCAATCTTTGCTAAGAAAATCTCCAAGGGCTGGAAGAGTGCCAGTCTCCTGTTGAAGTCACAGGGCTAAAGGACTTCATCTGCTTAAAGTGCTGTTTGCTGGAACTTGTGACTCCAGCACCTCTGAAAGAATCCAGCAATCTCGACGCCGACGGACGCCGCCGAATCCAGCTCGACATCGTGAGTAACGGCTCCAGTGTCCCGCTTCCTCGACGCCGGCCGCCGGGCCCGATCGACGCCAGCAACAACGCCAGTGAGTAGTGAGTTCGGCTCCAGCTCCAAGTGACCTTGTGTCGGCACCGCTGCTGATCGCATCGACTTCGAGCCCTCTCGACGCCGTGAGCGCTGCTCACTCTTGCAACATCGACATCGACGACGCCGTATCCTGCTTCACCTCGTGAGCGCTGCTCCTGCCTGACTTCGGTCGACGCCGCTGCAGATCGCCCCGACTCCGAGGCCCGATCGACGCCGAAGACGCGACGCCGGACATCTCGACGCCGCTGATCATCGAGTGCTTCACTTTTCCAAGGTACTGTGTTGGGGGGGTCTGTGCGACTCCGGGCTCGACGTAGCGCTCCTCGCGATCGACGCCGAACCTTTGGATTAACTTTGCCTCGACGTCGTGTGACTCCCGTGTGGGTTACATTGTTGCCAAGAACTGTGTTTTAAAGAAGAAGAGTTGCTTTTGATACTAAAGACTTTGTGCTAAGAAGAAACTACGCTTGAACTATTATTTTTCCTTCCAAGAGTATTTATTAAGATTGTGGTATATTTTTGTCGTTATTTGGTCTTGTGCTAAGCCTTATATAAAAATCCTTATTTTTATAATACTACTGTGTCGTGTCCATTTGTAGTGTATTCACTTTATTACTGTATGTGGTCATAAATGCTTAACGCACTGCCTCTGAGATAAGCCTGTCTGCTTTGCCAAGCTACCAAGGGGATGAGCAGGGGTTATCTAAGTGTGTGATCCCCTTGCCCTGACTAGAAAAGGTGTGTCCCTATTTGTCAGAAGTGTATACCTCTGCCAACTAGAGACAGCCGCTTCTAACAGTAATCATTAGCATCCTCATCTCTAACAGTGAGGAGCTTATCTCTACCTTTACCTTCAAAGGAGAGCCACAATATAGCTGCCCACTGACTCTGGGATACCTGCTGTACTTTGCAGGCTCTCTCCAAAGCAGTTATCCACTTGTGGATATCATCTCCTGTCCTATAGGAGGGCACTATTTTACTCAGGTTTCTAGTATCAAAACCTCTTTCTCTATCCCTAGGGATAATGCTGCCACCAGTGGGGACTACCCCACTCAACTGTTGCTCTCTGGCAAAGGCAAGTTTCTCTTTGGCAAGGGCAAGTTCTTCCCTTTCAATCCTCAGATTCACTTCCCTCATCTTTGCTTCATGCTCTCGTCTCTGAGGGGATGTCATCCCTCTCTGAGAAGATGCCTGAGAGACATGGGTGTGAATAGATCTGTTAGAGCCTCTGGAATGAGATCTAACTCGTCTATTCCCAAGGTTAGGCCTGCTTGAGGATGGTCTTGGGGCTCCCCCAGTACCATCTTCATGTAGGCTTAAGTTGGCCCTTGTGAGTCTGCTGACTACTACTAGACCTTTGTCTGCCTCATCCCCATAGGACTCTTCCTCTTCTTCCTCCTCCTCCTCATCTACATTCTCTGTTTCAGGGGGGTTGGAGTTAGGATTTCCTTCTAAGGGGGGCATGCTCCCATCTGGATTAGAGGGGCCTGGGTTAGAAGCCCTTCTAGCATCATATGTCTCTAACAGAAAAGGAGTGGTAGGGTTAGAACCCTGTTTCAGTTTCCTGGAGGTACACAATTGTCTCATCTCCTGGAAACTGAGAGCTGCATATCTGGAAAGGACCTTTGGAGGGTCACTAACCACTAGGGGAGTCTCTGAAGTCTCTCCATGGGTAGACATGCTTTCTAGTGAGGTGTAAGTGATGCACCTACCTACACTATGGGTTTTTCTACTGATCCCTTGCTAAGAGTTGTAGTCAGGGTGTGCTAGGCCCTTTCTACTACAACAGCTGGTATTTCTAAGCTTGTTATATGTACCTAGAGTACCCTATGTGATCTTTCAAATGATATTTCAAGATTATATTTGGTAAAAACAACAGCAAGCTCAAATCCCAACCGCTGCACACCAATGTGAGAAGTTGGCCTGATATGTGATGCTCACTAGTTCTAGTGATCACCTTGTATCAGTCCAAACAACCCTTATGGCGATTGGTTGTAAGTCAACCTTATAGACCAGCTATCCTAATGGTAGCATGGACAAAGCAGTCTTAGGCTAAACTCTTTTGGCATGTGAAGCCAGTTGTTTTACCACAATACAACCCCTTGAATATCAGATGAAAGGACACCACACAGGTTGTTATGAAAATAAACAGTCTATTTATTAATAACAACACCTCTGAACTCTTTATGAGGTCAGAGGGCTAAGCACATGACAATCTCTTAAGAAAAATACGACAAGTTGCACGAAATTACAATGGTGCCCTAGGGGCACGACAAACCATATACTAAGTAAGTGGAATGTGAAAGTCGATAAAAGGAATGGGGCTGTCCAGAGGCTGTAGGATCGTTGGGACCACGCTACACTAACTCTAGGTAAGTAATAGGAGGCCCACGGAACGCGTGTGCAGAGTGTGAACTCACACGCGAGATGCGTAACAACGTCTATGGACAGTACAGTTCAAGTTAAAGGTGAGTACGGACAATCCGGACTAGTTAGGACTAAAACGACTGTGGAACTGGACACTAGGACAGTTAAACTACCCTTGAGCACCGAAATGCTCTCGTTACCTCACCCACGGGCTGCGGGTGCATAGGTGTCAAAGTGTGTCGGGTTCTCGCGTTGAAGTCTATGGAGCCTGGAAGAAAAGATGCTGCAGGCGACCAGGAGGAAGATGTCCGGTGCGATCCAAGGGTGGACCGGTGAAGAAGAGGACCTGAAAGCAGAGGGGACAGTGTTCAAAGTCACTAGCCAGTGACCGGTGTAGAACCAGGAAGGAACCAGGTGCTGTCGTCGCGATCAGGTGAAGAGTGGACGCTTGACTCTGCAGCCACGTGGACCAGGAGGTGTCTTCGACGACCAGGATGGAGGCACGAGCTGTCCCACGCAGGCTCTCGCTGTCGGCGGTGTCGGATCCGGAATTGCAGTCAACAGGCCTTGGCAAAGGCAACCCAAGCGGTGAGTGAAAAAGACGTCTGGTGCGGACTAGGAGAGTCCGGGCTGCCCCTCTTTTGGAAGGGAGCAAGGGCCAGTCTGGAGCAACCAGACCAGCAGTGAAGATTCAAAGGTTCGTCGTCTAGGAGGTCACGAGCCAGCCGGCAAGTGACCAGACAACGCGTCGAGCAGCAAACAAGCAGAAGGGCCCCACGCAGATCTCGTGGGAGCTGGAGGGCTGATCTTCGGTGCAGGGGCTGCTCGGGGCTGGGGCTTCTCAATCCCCAAAGCACTTGGTCGAGTTTACCTCAGGAGTCGTGCTAGAAGCGAAGTGCAGGTTCTTTCAAGATGGCCGGTCCCAAGTGTCTCGTCGCACCCACAGGTCTCAGCTTTGCTGTAGATGTGAGTTGAGGTCGGAGAGGTCTGGGAATCCGGGTCTCGTCGGGCTCTGAAGTCTGGATCCTCGAGGGAAGACGACAAAGGGAAGCCGCTGGACGCTTGATGGTGCCTGCAGTTGCAGGGTGGACACTCCTTGTCCACAAGGGAGATTCTTCAGTTTTCTGTGGAGCAGAACGTGGAAGTCCAGAGTTTCTTCTTGTAGAATTGTTCAGGATAATCTGATCTGGAATGGGACCAGCTCCTACCTTTATTCTCCTAAAGGGGGCTGCACTACTGACTAGATCCCTCCCCTGGGTGGGACCAGGGAGGGAGGTGGCTACACCCCCTATCCTTTGTCCGGTTTCCCGCCAGAGCTGGGGCAGGGATGCCCCAGCAACTGGTTTGAACCGGTGTATGCACAGGACACCTTGCGTGCCCCAGGCATGTCTCATTCCTTTCAGGCCTGTCCTACCCAATACACAAAATCCTGTCTGGGGTGGTGCTAGCACCTCCCAAGGCAGGAAACCCTTTGTCCAAGCCTCCCTCGCTGGAAGGACTCCCAGCAGCAGGAGGTCAGACTTGTGTCTGTGGTGGCAGCATCCATTTTGTGATGCTGAGGCTCGAGTTAACTTTAACCGGGGTTCACAGTTACATACATGTCGTGTCCCTCTCGAACGGTAGAATGCTACCCCCATCGCCAGAATTGGTGAGGGGGTAGTATTCCAATTCGTATGACACCTTACTCGACATGTTTTGATAATGTTATACCAGAGTTAGCATTTAACCGCGAGGTTGATAATGCACTTAAGAGTATATGGTATAGCGTTATCATGGAACAGCTATTAGGACTTGGTTCCGCAAGCTGCAGACGGGCTCAGCTCATGCCAGAGCACCATCTCACATAATTCCAAGCTCTCTGCCTTCTGGATTGATAAGGCCTGCCATAGGAGTGACTGATAGGAATATATGTGTCCATTTTAGTGTTAGATATAGGTATACTATATCTATAGCAAAGAGTGATTACACCACCTTGCCCAAGCTGTCATGCAGCCAGTTGTGTCAGTTTTAGATGGCCAGCCAGGGGTGGCGTAATACATGCTTCAGCCCCTGGTAGGCCCTGGGTACACCTATGCCCTGGATACCTAAGGTACACTGTACAGGGACTGATAAGGTGGGCCAGTACCAATTGGTAAATGCACCTAAAGTACATTGTTGTCAATTTAGAGAGAGAAAAGCTAGGCTGTTGGTCTGATTAGCAGGCCCACAGCCAGGGAAAGTCGCAAACCAGTGAAGCAAAAAGCATAAATCTGGGATGACCATAGGATTGCAGACCCCACTCTCCTACACTTACTATTTATCAGAGGAAGATCAGGTCTGAAACTCCTCTTGAAACATATAGAATTCCATCCAAAAAGAAAAGGGATTCTTCCACATCACCTGTCCTTTTTGAGACTGTAAGTTACCATGACCAAGACACCTCTGCATACTCACCCACACGCAATGATGAAGATATGGAGTATGACTACAATGAAGAATTTAATTACCCTGTGGACACGGATCAGAATGCCCAGACTCCAGCCTGGACAGACCCTGTCGACCCGGGGGAGTCACAGACTATTCCTAACACTCCTTCTTATCCTGTCAAGACTTCGCCAACAGAGGATACAGCGGCGTTTAACGCATTAATAGAAAGGGTAGCACACAATCATGATGTGGAAATGCATGCTGACCCAATTGAAGAAGACTTCCTATTTGACACTTTTTCCACCTCAGAGAAATCAGTCAAAACGTTGCCAATGTTAAAGGGTGTCCTTAAACACGCAGGAGACATTTTCAAGGAAACCACAAGAGCAAGGGTTCTTAACCCCAGAATTGAAAGGAAATACAGGCCGGCACCTGTGGACCCTACATATATTAAGGGACAGCTGCCATTAGACTCTTTGGTGGTATCAAATGCTCGTAAGCGTGCCAACTCACAAACCACTGGTAATGCTCCTCCTCCAGACAAGGAGTCTAAGATATTAGAAGCTTCTGGAAAAAGGGTGGCTGCTCAAGCAGCTAATATATGGAGGATTTCTAATACACAAGCGCTATTAGCCAGATATGATAGGGCTCATTATGACACACTAGAGCAACTGCTACAACATTTGCCTGATGCCTACAAGGAGGGAGTCGAGACACTGATACAAGAGGGAAAACTCATATCTAACGCATTTATTAAATGTGCGCTAGACGCAGCAGACACCGCAGCCAGGGCCCTCAATACTAGTGTCATGCTCAGGAGACATGCTTGGTTACACATCTCTGGGTTCAAACCTGAGATTCAAACCACATTATTAAATCAACCTGTGAACCCTGATTATTTATTTGGTCCTGATGTGGACACAATATTAGAGAAGATTAAAAAGGACACTGAGACGGTCAAGTCTATGGGTGCCTTGCAGTCACAACAGTTCAGAGGAGGCTCCTTTCGTCGCTCCAGTAACAGAGGAGCAGCACGAGGCTAGGCATCCCAGCAGACTCCATACAATAAAGGGAGCACGCAAACCACCTATAATAAAAACAATAGAGGTGGATACCGTGGCAACAGCAACAAAGGCAGAGGACGAGGGAATAACAACACCAGATCCTCCGCCAATACTAAACAGTGACGCCTTGTCACTGCCCCCAGACCATGTAACACCGGTCGGGGGACGATTACAACAGTTCCTGCCAGTCTGGGAAAGCATTACCACAGACAGGTGGGTGAGACAACTTATCCAGTTCGGCTATTGTCTAGAGCTAACCTCCACTCCGCCCAACATACCCCCAAGACACCGTCCTATGTCCGCAGAGCACATACACTTATTGCAGCAAGAAGTCATCAGCATGCTGCAAAAAGGGGCCATAGAACTCGTACCTGTACAGGAACAGGGTACAGGGGTATACTCGCTGTACTTCTTAATCCCCAAAAAGGACAGGTCTCTCAGGCCAATTCTGGACCTCAGGCCCCTCAACCAATACATCTTGTCAGAACACTTTCACATGCTCACTCTACAGCAGGTTCTACCATTGCTCAGTCAGGGAGATTTCCTCGCAACACTAGACCTGAAAGACGCATATTTCCACATACTTATACATCCAGCACACAGGAAATATCTCAGGTTTACCATACAAAATCAGCACTACCAGTTCAAAGTACTGCCTTTCGGGGTGACAACAGCACCCAGGGTGTTTACCAAGTGCCTAGCGACAGTAGCTGCGCACCTACGGAGAAACCATATTCACATCTACCCCTACCTGGACGACTGGCTTATCCAAGCAAAGTCAGCCCAGCAATGGGCCAGCCACATGTCCCGCACTATTCACCTCCTACACAGCCTCGGGTTCTCATTAAACTACCCAAAGTCTCATCTTCAACCTGCCCACGTACAACAGTACCTGGGAGCAACAATAGACACTCTGGCAGCAAAGGCGCAGCCAAACTTGGAAAGAATCAACAGCATTCAATTACTGATCCAAAAATTCAGACCCCAACACTCGCTCACAGCAAAGGTGTTTATGCAGTTGATAGGCATGATGGCCTCCTGCATCTTCATAGTCTCTCACGCGAGACTACACATGCGTCCGCTTCAGGAGTGCTTAGCACGGCAGTGGAACCATCTCAAGGACAATTAACAGACCTAGTGTTGGTGACCGGTCGCGCATACAACTCTCTGCATTGGTGGAACCCACAAAACCTTTGCAGGGGACGACCGTTCCAAGAGCCTGTACCACAAATAGTGCTGACGACGGACGCATCTCTCCTGGGATGGGGAGCGCATGTCCTCCATTACACAGTGCAGGGACTATGGACGACACAGCAAAAGAGGATGCACATCAACCTGTTGGAACTGATGATGGCAATCTTTATGGCAATGAAGGCATTCAAAGTACATTTTTGCAACAAAGTAGTGTTTTTCCGCACGGACAACATGACTGCCATGTACTACATACAGAAGCAGGGAGGGACACACTCTCCACAGTTGTCACATCTAGCGCAAAGAATGTGGAAGTGGGCCATTCAGAGGAACATATTCCTCATGGCGGAACACCTCCCAGGCAGGGACAACCAGATGGCGGATCTGCTCAGCAGACACAGCCACCAGATGCACGAGTGGGAGATACATCCCTCAGTGCTACACCCATACTTCCAACGGTGGGGTCACCCAGACATAGACCTGTTCACCACAAGAGAAAACGCAAAATGCCAAAACTTCGCCGCCAGGTTTCCACACCCGCAGTCTCAGGGCAATGCGATATGGATGAATGGATGAACTGGTCAGGCATATTTGCGTACGCTTTTCCACCAGCCCCACTCATACCACTAGTGACACGTAAACTACGACAACACTCAATGACCCTCATCCTAGTTGCTCCAACGTGGGCGAGGCAGCCGTGGTAAACTACGTTCCTAGAACTTTCCGTGGTGCCTCATCAAAGGCTGCAATTAACACCCAGTCTTTTAACGCAGAGCCATGGAGACATTCAGCACCCAGATCCGCAACAGTTAAACCTTGCGATCTGGCTCCTGAAGTCATAGAGTTTGGTTACCTGAACTTGCCTCCTGACTGCATGAATATTATCAAGGAGGCAAGAAAACCTACAACCAGAGCATGCTATGCGGCAAAGTGGAAACGATTTGTCATCTATTGTAACAATAATGACGTAAATCCACTAGATGCATCAACTCAAAACATCATATGTTATCTGTTACATTTACACAGATGCAATCTAGCCTACAGTTCCATACGTATACATTTAGCTGCAGTGGCAGCTTATCTTCAAAACAGGCAGCACCTTTCACTCTTCAGAGTACCTGCTATTGAAGCTTTCATGGAGGGACTCAAACGAGTGATTCCTCCAAGACACCCACCTTCACCTGTCTGGAACCTGAACGTGGTTCTAACCAGACTGATGGGGCTACCTTTTGAACCTCTACACTCGTGTGAAATACAATTCCTAACGTGGAAAGTGGCTTTTTTAGTGGCTATTACATCACTTAGAAGAGTTAGTGAGCTGCAAGCCCTAACTATTCAGGAGCCATTCATCCAAATTCACGCAAATAGGGTAGTGCTACGTACAAACCCTAAATTTATGCCAAAGGTGGTATCCCAGTTCCACATCAATCAAACAATAGAACTGCCAGTGTTCTGCCCAAATCCAGATTCAGTGGTAGAAAGAGCTCTACATACACTAGACGTCAAAAGAGCTCTCCGGTACTATATAGACAGAACAAAACATTTCAGGAAAACTAAGCAACTGTTTGTTGCCTTTTCACCACAGCATAAAGGCAGCCCCATTTCCAAATCAGGTGTAGCCAGATGGATTGTTAAGTGCATACAAATTTGTTATCAGAAAGCTAAACGCACATTAACAGTTCCCCCAAGAGCGCATTCAACACGCAAGTTTGGGGCATCCATGGCTTTCCTATGAAACATTCCTCTAGAAGAAATATGTAGAGCAGCCACATGGTCTACCATACACAAATTTACCAAACACTACTGTGTAGATGTACACTCCAAGCAGCAAGCAGCTGTAGGACAGGCTGTTCTCAAAACTCTTTTTCAGACTGCTGCAGCTGGCACGGGCAACCACCGCTAAAGGGGAGACTGCTATCCATTCTATGCACAGATATGAATTCAGCAGCCCACATGCCTCGAACGGAATATGCTACTTACCAGTATGCATCTGTTCTTGGCATGTAGGGCTGCTGACATTCATATCGCCCGCCCTCCTCCCCGGTGCCTGTCGCAGCTGTGGCACTCAGAATTAATCTCTAGCATGGACATCAGTTACTGTATCATACTCCATCTTTGCCACAATGGCGAAAAACAATCTGAGGATGGAGAGGATGCCCATGCGCACTGTAGTCCAGGGGAGGCGCCAACTATCTCGTGATACTTCGAAGACTCTTCCAGGACAACAATGTGCAATCATCCAGACCCAACACTAGGTGATCTATGCACAGATATGAATGTCAGCAGCCCTACATGCCAAGAATAGATGCAGACTGGTAAGTAGCATATTCTTTATCCAGGATTGGTATCTTTCATAGATTCACATGCACCCACCCTCCTCCCGGGCGAGTCAGTTCTCTATGATTTGTGATACTTACTTCCCACTTGTGCTAAGAAAATCTGAGGAGAACAGCCTCTGCTGAGAGTGTTCTAAAGGGTGCTGGTTGCTGATTGGTAGGAGCTGACTTTTGGTTCTTTTCACTATAAGGATGTAGATAGGCTACTAAGATTTAGGCCTTATGCTTTTTTCTTTTAGCCTACTACTATTATTTACTTATGGGACTACTTTTGTAATTTACCGTGGGACTCCCGCCTCGGCGACGGGGAATGATTCAGGCATGTGAAGCTATGAAAGATACCAATACTGGATAGCTGTATTTACAGGTAAGTAACTTCTTTTCTTCTCCGCTCCGACTGCAGGGTCTCTGCACGAACGTGTACATTTACAGTTGTGAATCAGGCCCTGTATCTATAATCGTCACCAAAGAACAAGCACTTCTAGGTTTATTCACTTCTGTTAGTCTGATGTTATAGACTGCAAAATGGCTATTCTTTGTTATTCTTAACATCCAGTGACCTTGCCTTGACATTTGTGTAACTCTGAAAGATTCTGGCTAGCTGGTGTCAAGCTAGAGATCTAGCTCAGATGCCACAGCTTCAAATATTTCAAACTATTGTGGAAGGTAGGGGTTATCTTGACGATTGAGAATACTCTAAGCTTGTAATGTGAGGAGTGCATTCTTGGAGGAAGACTGCTATCACAAGCATGTGAAGAGGGATGTTCTCATTCTGTACAGGACTGGTGACCCCGAAGACAGACTGGAAGCAAAGCGCCATCACCATCCAAAAGGATATCCTCATATTGTCAAAACATCTATTGTATATTTTCCTGCTGCTGCGTAACAGTTCAGGTTACACCAAGTGAATGAGTTAGTATATATGTTTATTTACCCTGCTTCGTGGATTGAACTGCCCCTTAGTGCCTGTTAATCTTGATGAAAGTGGTGTTAGATAACAGCACTGTTTGAAAAGACCCAGTTATACCTGTGCTATTCGATTTAGAAACAATACAAATATAAACTATATTGACATCTGCTGTTTCCTTGCAGGTACTGGACAGGCAAGGGCAGATGGATAACCCCTGCTCAAGGTGGTTGGCTGATTCTAACTGGGACAACATCACTGAGCTGGACAAGTTGGCGAACTTCCATGGTATCATGAACTCTTTTGAGCAATACTCTCGAGACTGGAACCTATGGTACACTAGCCCTGTACCAGAGACTGCCATGCTGCCAGGTACAATTCTCTTGCCTTTCTGTCTCTTTGACCATTGCTTAGCATGCTGCCTGAAATTTGATGGCTGAGCTAGATGAAGAAAATGAATAATAAATAACAGTGGTAGAGGAAATTTGTGGATGATCTTTGCCAAAGTACTTCCTTGAATCATCCTCATTTTAACTTGAGAGTATTTTGGTACAATATGTCCACAAGTGTTATATGCTCATATGCGAGGATATGACTAATTAGAGCACGATGTATGGACCTGTACATGTATATTCAGAGTGTTCTCCATCTCTGTCTCTCACTCTTGCACACTGCCACTCGCTCTCCCTACTGAGAAAGATAGAGAATGTGTTTGTGAGCACAAATGCACACACTGGTTTGTGGGATCAGAACCACATTCAGTACTATAAATACATTAGTAAGCTCCCACCCTGTATGCTTAGCACCACACTCGTCTTTGTTAAATGTAAATCTCTAAGAGAAAGGAGTTTGCATTGGCTATCTCAGTGGTTGCTATGACATGGGGACACTGACAGTTGGATAGCCAGACAGACAATACAGTAATCACTCACACAGGGTGTGCTACTCACTCCACATTCAGTCTGCTTCCTGAGCCCAAGGGTATTAGCACCTCTCTCAGTTTATCTGAGGACAGGGGCTTCTCATGTTCCATAGTGATACTAACTGACATGCAGTGGCTTAAACCGGTGGAGTCTATGAGATATTGGGGTAGAATAAACTTCATCTGTAAACTTTGTTGGTACAGGAGTGTCTCCTGCATGGGTCATTTGCAAGCATTCCCCCATGCTCCAAGTTACCCAACTTCAAGTTCCTACAGTAATACCAATTTTCTTTTTGGTACCCATCACACATGACAATCATGCAAGGACACTGAGGCATCACATGAGTATAGGTATTGGGACCAAGAGTGGAGCTGTGTGGTATGCAGGATACACCATGCATGCCGTCCTTTCTACATGGAACTACTGTCCATGTACCGGCTTCTACATGCTTGCTAATTGTGGAAACATATTATTTTGGAATTGATAGTGCCAGACACATCCCTCTTCCCTGCTTCTGGTAATGCATATGCAGCCTACTGACCTCACTGTGTAAGATCAGAAGCGCTATGACAGGGTTCTCCTACTGACATACTGTGGGCTTGGAGATATTGAGAGTATAAGGTGATTGATAACATGGACCTCTGTGGCAAATGAGTGCATGGTATGAGACTAATGGGATCCATTGCACAAGATGGAGGCTGGCCCACAGCCTCTCAGATGAACAAAGTGTATTGCTGGCATTCCGGAGGCTTTTGAGCTGCACTTGAAGTTTGTGTGGGAAGGCAGAGACAGGTCTACTATGTGAAATAGAGCAGTGACCTTTTAGCAGTGGTCTGCCTGATTATTCCTTCGTGAACACTCCCATTAGATAAGTTGGAGGGAGTGGAGAGGTAGAGTCAATGGTTACCTTTATAGTGCAGAGGAACCAATCTGTCAAAGCTTGGCTTTTGTCTTTCCTAGCGGTGCTTCTTCCAAAAGGAGGATGGCTGCCAGTTGCAAAGTTTTCTATGTCTACTCTGGAGTAGAGGGATGCAACGTCTAAGCAAACCATCTCAAACTAATTCCAGATCACCGATAGTGGAATCAACATTCCCTGTCTGGGAACTGATTAAGAGAAAGGGGCTAAACCCTCCCTAAGGTGTTTAAAAAATACTCATAAACTGAAGAGGTGGCACTCTTCAGAGTGTCAGGAAAGTCTTCTGATCCAGGGCTAATGTCTCTGATAGCCACTCTACCAGTAGTGAGGTGCTATCACCTGAAAGTCTGCATCTGCCACTGATGGAGAGCAGTAGGTCTACTTCAGTACACAGCCCGTCTGGCCTGGTGAGAGAAGGGAACAAAGGGACAGCTTCAGAAGAAAGACTGCATAGAGGAGAAGCCCAGCTATGGTACCCCGGAGGAGGGAACTGCCCCGGAGCTCAAATTGGCAAAGGGGATATCCCAGGAGCTGACCCCAGTGCCGAAGTGGGTGTTCCTTAATCCCTGTATCCTCATATGGCATGCTGCACCGAAAAGATGCAAGAAACTCTGGAAGTTGCCTGTGGTCACGTGATCAGCAAAGGGAATGCTCTCCCTACAACACTGTAATTGCATCTGATGTGCTGATCCCTAGGAAAACAAGAGAATGTTGCCTTTGCTCACCCCTTAAATAGTTTCAAACTCAGCAACTAACACAAGTGTTGGAGTGGGTTCTCCTGTGACCTGCCGCATAATGGCTTGCTGCACTGACAAAGATGCCCTTTCCTATGGTCTCCTTGTTCTGTGGCTGAGGATTAACTACTGGTATTGACATTGCCTGTGACCTCTGACTGCCCAGAGCCGACTACCTCACCAAAGCCTTGTGGATGGACTCTTTAGGCAGGCTGTTTTACGTGCAGCCCAACTGCAGCCTCTTGACATTCCCTGTTGCCATCTGCTAAGTCCCATGCAGTAAGACTTATCTGGTTTGGTCTTAAGCTGACATGGGAGCCTAGAACTAAGGCTGGGACCTAGTTTCTAAATGAACTAAGATTGACTGCCCCTAGAGACTGACCCAAAGTTTAAAGACAGTATTTGTTTGTGCTTTTTCTGGAAGCCTGCACTTGTGCATTTGCCTGCCTTACTCATTACCTTAATTTGTTTTAGCTATAGAACCTCATTAGAATCATTGTCTCTGTTAACCAATGTTTATATCCTTTTTTTGTAGTATTGCATAATGGGAACAAAGTACTTCTCTTTTTCATAAAGATAGGGACTGGATTGGACAGCTGTCACTTTGCTCTCTAGGGTGTTTTGTGAGTCATGAGTCTTTGCCTCCTTCACCTGAGAAGCTTTGGACCGCTTGCCTAGCTACCATGGACAACCATTGCTGAGAGGGCATACTTGGCGCTTATTTTTCAGTGCCATAGTAGTTCAATTCGTCAAAAGCAGTGGTAAATTCCCCCAACCACCTTAGGACCAGTAATCTCTGCTTATCCGGGACCCCTCAATGGGATCTGACACAGTCCACATGTTCCATCAATATCTAGCATTTCAGAAAACCCTTGAGAGAGAATCCAAGACCTATCCTTGCTAGTTACCTGAACTGAATGTGACTCTGGTCCAACTAGAATACAGGAGTAGCAACTAGCCTAACCCATCCTCATCCACTAGGGGGCTCTTCAGCTGTGACCTATTATTTTTGTACACTCACTGACTTACTTGGAGTCTGAGACCTCTAGGGGTTGCCAGTGTAGCCTTTGGGGGTGGTTCCTCAGAAAGTCTTCCTAGCATTCAACTGGAAAATGGGCCCAAAGGGTGAGTAGAAGATTCCAGAGGGAAGTACCACCTACTGGCCATTGGAATCCCAACCACTGCCATGAGAGATACCCAACCACTGCCATGAGAGAAACCTGTGCCAGTCACACTGTTATGCATGACAGGTTGGTGCTTCCAGGTAAGACAAAAAAAGAGTAAATGGCTATCCCAGGGGAGGTCACTGTTAAGCATGTGGCAGTAGTGCCTCTAGATATAGCTGGGTCCCTTAGTTGGAGAAGGGTGGTAGTCAGTAAATACATCCCTCTTGACTGTCTCCTTGGAAATGACCAACCAGAGGTTGGTCTGTGCCAAAGTGATGTACTGGTCCAGTGCCAGGCCTCACCCAAGGATTCTGGGGGAGCTGAACCTGCAGCTAGTATCTGAAAGAAACAGGTTAGTATTAGATTCCTTACCTTAGAATATCCCCAGGCGTCAGTCTGGATCCGGAAACTTTTGCGTAGCAGTACCCCTGCGCGTCGGTAGGCGTCGTCTGCAGGCGTCCCCTGCGGCTCCGCGTCGTCGGCGTCGTGCGCCGTGATGACGTCGCTGGAGTATATAGACGCCGCCTCCGCGCGCTGACGTCAGTTCTTCTTTTTTCCGCGCCAGTTAGCGCAGATCCGAAGAGCAGTACTCCGGTCTTTTGACCAAGTTTTTTGTTAACTTTACGGTGCCGGTAGGATGCCCGGTTTCAAGAGTTGTGACGAGTGCGACCGCATGATGTCGGTCACCGACCACCATCGACTCTGCCTCCGGTGTCTGGGCGCGGACCACGACGTGGAGTCCTGCGTCGACTGTCGGGCCTTGACTGGAAAAGCTAGGCGGGAGCGGTCCCGCAAGCTTCTCGAACTCCGGTTGTCGGCCCCGCGTCGAGAGCGGTCCCGGTCCGGTCGGAGGTCGAGGGAGCGGTCGAGGGAGCGGTCGCGGAGCCGCCATGGGCGCTCCGGGAGTCGCCACCATTCCTCCGGCTCGTCAGGTAAGCACAAGAAGTCGGGGCGTCGCCATCGCACCCCCGACTCCCCCCGACGCCCGCGTGCTGCGGCCGGGGGCTCGGGTGACCCCACCCCCGCGGTCCCGCATGGGTCGCCGACGCCGTCTGCCCCACACCTGTCGGTCCCTGGGGAAGGCGCGTCGCGTGAGGAGATCGAGGCCTTCCTCATTGCTATGAGGGCGAGGTCTTCTCCGGCGGGGCCTTCGGCGCCTGCGGGCCCGTCGGTCCCGTCTGGGGGCCCGAGCGGTTCGGGTGCTCCTGCCCCGGCGCCGCCGGTGGCTCCGGCCCCGGCGCCGCTGGTTCCCTCTGGTTCGTCGCCGGCTGGTCTCCCGGCCTCTCCGGCGTCGGTTCCTGTGGGCCAGCCCAGGGTACCGCCCCCGCGTGGTGCAGCGACTCCGCCGTCGGCTCCGGCCGGCGTCGGGTCCCCGGCACCGACGCCGCGCGGCGCCACCCCCCTTTCCTCCCCGACTCCGGACTCGGAGCCGGACCGGCGTCGGCCGACGCCGGACCCGACGCCGATGGGGCCTGTTGACCCCGATGTCTATATCGTCGACCCAGAATATGGGTATGACGAGGAGGAGTATGGTGAGGGTTGGGAGGGGTCTGAGGACCCTCTATCCCGTGCCTGCCAGTACGATGTGGACTGGGTAGGTGATCTGGGTGATGCCAGTGGCCTGGACGAGTCGCCCAACCCTGGGTTTGTCTCTCCGTCCCCTGTGGCGTCCGAGGCGGGTGCTGCCTATTCGGTGGTCCTGATGAGGGCTGCCAAGGCCTTACACCTTGAGCTCCCCGTCGCGACGGTCAAACCGAATATCCTGACGGAAGTTTTTAAACCGCAGTCATGCCCCCAGGAGCCTCTGCTGCCGTTTAATGAGGCCCTGACGGATGTCCTTCTGGGCACCTGGTCCAGGCCCGCCTCTGGTGCGCCGGTTGACCGGAACGTTGCCAGGCGTCACCGTCCCTGCGCGGACGACCCTGCCTTCCTGTCCACCCATCCCTCCCCGGAGAGTCTGGTGATCCAGGCCTCCACTTCGCAGTCCGCATTTCCGTCGGCTCCGCCCGACCGGGAATCAAAGAGGTACGACCAATTCGGAAAGAAAGTGTTTTCCTCTTTGAGTGCTGGACTGCGGTCTTGTAACACCGCGTGCCTCTTGGGCCGCTACACCCACTCCCTGTGGGATACGGTCGAGGAGTGTTTGCCGCAATGCCCCCAGGAAGTGCGGGACAAGCTCACCCGGGCCTTTGTTGAAGGCCGGGATGCGGCGCGGTACTCGATCCGTTGTGGTCTGGACACCACGGACTCCCTGGGACGGGCCATGTCCACTACGGTGGCGATTCGTCGCCATGCCTGGCTGAGATCTGCCAACTTCTCACCAGACGTCCAAAATACGCTTATGGACATGCCATTTGATGGCAGTCGCCTATTTGGTGACAAAGCGGACCACGCGCTGGAGCGCTTCAAGGACTCCAGGGTCACGGCCAAGTCCTTGGGTCTCTCGACCCAGACCCAGCGCCAGCAGACGGGTTCGTTTCGGCCCTTTCGTGGCCAAGGGAGAGGAGGTCCCACACGTGCTGCCAGCCACGCGGCGCAGAGCGCTCCCCAGCGCGGTGGCGCCCGTGGTTTCCGCCGTGGTGGCGGTAGAGGCCAGCGTCGTGGTCAGTCCACGCCTCCCTCCGCTGCGGCATCCAAGCCTTCCTAGTCCGAGCTTTCGGGCTCACGTGACGCCAGTGGGTGGCAGGGTTCGCCATCACCACTCCCGCTGGCGCGCGATAACATCGGACAGGTGGGTGCTGCAGCTTGTCCGAAGGGGCTATGCCCTCCCCTTCGAGTCCACTCCTCCAGCCATGCCACCGCAGAACCACCGTGTGTCGGGGGACCACTTGACACTTCTGCAGGAGGAAGTTACGGCCCTCTTGGCCAAGGGGGCCATCGAGCGCGTTCCTGGGCCAGAAGTAGGGTGTGGTTGCTACTCCCACTACTTTCTGGTACCCAAGAAGGACAAGGGAGGCCTGCGTCCTATCTTGGATCTACGGAACGTCAACGGCTTCCTCCGGAAGGAGAAGTTCAAGATGTTGACTTTGGCTCAGGTCTTGGCTGCTCTAGACCCACAAGACTGGATGGTAGCGTTGGACTTGCAGGATGCGTACTTTCACATCCCCGTCCTGCCGGCCCACCGGCGTTACCTGCGGTTCACGGTAGGCCACGAGCATTTTCAGTTTATCGTGCTCCCATTCGGCCTTACCAGCGCCCCACGGGTGTTCACGAAAGTGATGGCGGTGGTCGCAGCTCATCTGCGCCGGTTAGGGGTTTCAGTCTTCCCCTACCTCGACGACTGGCTGTTGAAGGCGGGCTCGCCCCAGACAGTCGTCCACCACCTTCAGATGACGGCAGACCTCCTGCACGAGTTGGGGTTTTCCATCAATGTGCCGAAATCACACCTGTGTCCCTCTCAAAAGCTCCTTTTCATCGGAGCGGTTCTCGACTCGGCGCAGTTTCGGGTTTATCCCCCGGAACGGCGGGTCCGGGATATTCAGGCTCTGATTCCCATCTTTCAGCCGTTATCCCGGGTTTCGGTCAGGTTGACGCTGCGGCTTCTGGGGCTGATGGCCTCCTGCATCCTTCTGGTGCATCACGCCAGATGGCGGATGCGGGCTCTGCAGTGGGACCTGAAGTTTCAGTGGGCCCAGCATCAGGGCAACCTATCCGACCATGTCCTGATCTCGGAGGGCACTGCGAGACAGTTGCAGTGGTGGCTTACAGACCGCGATTGGGTCAGGGGCAGATCCCTCTCCCTTCCCCAGCCGGAGCACGTGGTTGTGACGGACGCGTCCCTCCAAGGCTGGGGTGGCCACTTGGGAGAGGCGGAGATCAGAGGCCTCTGGTCTCCGGCGGAGTCCCGGCTCCATATCAACATGTTGGAGCTGCGGGCGATTCGCCTGGCACTGAAGGCATTCCTCCCCTTTGTCAACGGGAGTGTAGTGCAGGTGTTCACGGACAACACCACCGCCATGTGGTACTGCAACAAACAGGGCGGTGTGGGGTCGTGGACCCTTTGCCAAGAGGCTCTGCGCCTCTGGCAATGGCTGGAACGTCAGGGCGTGACTCTGACGGTTCAACACCTGGCAGGTTCTCTGAACGCCAGGGCGGACGAACTCAGCCGTCGGTGCTCGGTGGATCACGAATGGCGTCTGAACTCGGATGTGGCGAGAGGCCTCTTTCAGCAATGGGGAGAGCCTTGGTTAGATCTATTCGCCACAGAAGAGAACGCGCAATGTCGTCAGTTCTGCGCGTTGGAGTTTCCAAGACGGCACTCGCTCGGCGACGCCTTTCGGCGCGAGTGGAGTTGCGGTCTGTTGTACGCCTTTCCGCCTATACCACTTCTGCCCAGAGTGCTGAAGAAGATCAGGCGCGACCGGGCCCAAGTTATCCTTGTGGCTCCGGACTGGGCTCGACGGTACTGGTATCCCGAGCTACTCAGCATGACAGTCGGTCCCTCGATCCGCCTGCCCCTTCAGGAGGACCTTCTGTCGCAGCAGCAGGGGACGGTCCTCCACCCGAACCTGTCCAGTCTCCACCTCCATGCGTGGAGATTGAGCGGCGACAGTTGAGGCCATTTGACTTGCCTCCTGAAGTCTGTGATGTCATTCTGGCAGCCAGGCGTCCCTCCACAAAGTCGGTATACGCCTGCCGGTGGAACAGATTTGTGGCATGGTGCACAGCGAAGGCTGTGGATCCCCTTTCTGCCCCTCTATCTGAGGTTCTCCTCTTCCTCCTTTCCCTTGCCCAGCAGGGCTCTGCTCTGGGCACTATCAAGGGCTATCTTTCTGCCCTTTCCGCCTTCTTGAGGCTACCTGATCAGCCATCTTTGTTCAAGTCCCCTATTGTGTTAAGATTCTTAAAGGGCATCACGCACATGTATCCTCCAGCTCCGTTCGTGATGCCTCAGTGGGACTTGAACCTGGTTTTGACTTTCCTGATGTGCGCTCCCTTTGAGCCCCTTCATTCCTGTCCTCTCCGTCTTCTCACCTTAAAGACGGCCTTCCTGGTAGCCATCACCTCTGCCAGGAGAGTGAGTGAGCTCCAGGCTCTTTCTGTTCAACCTCCTTTCTTGTCTGTTCATCCTGATAAGGTGGTTCTTCGGACCAGACCTTCTTTCCTGCCCAAGGTAGTCTCTGCTTTTCACATTGGGCAGTCCATCACCTTGCCCTCCTTCTTCCCGCCTCCGCATCCTTCAAAGGATGAAGAGCGGCTCCATCGTCTGGACCCAAAACGTGCGCTTTCATTCTATATGGATCGCACACGCCAGTTCCGGGTGGATGACCAACTGTTTGTTGGCTACGTGGGTGAGAAGAAGGGAAGGGCGGTACAGAAACGGACCATCTCTCGGTGGGTCGTCCTGTGCATCAAAGCATGCTACTCTTTGGCTCGGAAGGAGCCTCCTGTTGGGCTGAGGGCCCATTCCACTCGGGCCACGGCGGCTACTACTGCCCTGGGCCGGGGAGTCCCTTTGCAGGACATTTGCCAGGCGGCCACGTGGGCCTCGCTGCACACCTTTGCGAGGCACTACTGCCTGGACAGTCAAGTCCGGAGGGATGGCTTCTTTGGCCGTTCGGTCCTCCAGGACTTTCTGGTGTAGGTTGTATTGGTTCGCAGACCCACCTCCGGGGTTGGTATTGCTGGGGTATCTATTCTAAGGTAAGGAATCTAATACTAACCTGTTTCTTTCAGATGAACAAGTTACTTACCTTCGGTAACGATATATCTGTAAGAAACAGTAGTTAGTATTAGATTCCTTACCGCCCCGCCCATCCTCCCCGTTCTGCGAACTGATACCTAGGGTTAGGGACATCCCTTTCAGGGCCCTAGTTTCAAATGGCACCAGTGTTGGTTCTCACATGGCTCTGCGTGTTCTGGCGCGGAAAAGCTGTGTGCAAAGAACTGACGTCAGCGCGCGGAGGCGGCGTCTATATACTCCAGCGACGTCATCACGGCGCACGACGCCGACGACGCGGAGCCGCAGGGGACGCCTGCAGACGACGCCTACCGACGCGCAGGGGTACTGCTACGCAAAAGTTTCCGGATCCAGACTGACGCCTGGGGATATTCTAAGGTAAGGAATCTAATACTAACTACTGTTTCTTACAGATATATCGTTACCGAAGGTAAGTAACTTGTTCGCTAGTGCTAGTCCAAATGAAAAAGCCAAAGACGAAGAAGTGTAGGAAAGGTGGGCAACTGCTAGCCACAGTTCTAGTGAGCCAGGGAGAGTCTACACCCATTGCAGAGATCTCCAAAGTTGGCCTTGGTGAAGTCCCACCTGATCTACAAAAAGACCTGACTAGTCAGACAGCTGTTCAGCTTGAGTTGGTGGCTCCTCGGCTGACAGAAATGAGAGCGTAAGAAGGGGTGTTTGCTACCGGAGACAAGCAGACAACCAGAACCCCAAGAAGCCGGTAAGTTGGATCCTTCACCTGTCTGTAAACAGCTGAAGGTGTGGTTCTGAGCTCTGGCAGCTGTCAGTGGCCTCTGCTGGGTGTTAGCCTTTTTGTCTGCATTGTTCTTGGCATGGTGGTCTGACCCCATCCCAAGTAGCAAGTTAGGCCCCCTGACCCTGTTGGCCATGGTGGGTTTGCTTAAGTTGTGGTTGACCTCTTTGGGTAAGCTGGATGTTGCCCTGGCTAAGTTAGAGTTTGTAGAGGTGGACACCTCTGATCTCAACCTAAAAAGATTGGGTAAAGACACTAAAGAGTTAGAAAAGGGACATTGTAAGTTAGGTCCTAAAACTGTTGAGGTAGGCCAGCTCCCCAAAGGGACTGACCTGGACAGAAGGATCTAAGGCAGATATGGCCCTGCAACATTTAAACCACTTCCTTTACTCTTCCTCGCCTGACAGACTAGGAAGACTCTCCCAGGTTTGGCCGAGTCTCCTGGCTAGTGGGGGCTCATGTAGGAAAGTGGGTTCCTATTGCAATACCCCCACCCCCTTTTGCCTGACTTTTGATGCAACTTTGACTGTAGAGTACTGGGTCTCTGCTAACCAGGATCCCAGTACCAGTGTTCAGTCCCTAAAAACAATACCACAATTGGCACCACTTTAGTTCACATATAAGTCCCTTGTAAAAGGTGCCCCTAGTACCAAGGACCTTGTGGTAAAGAGGGTCCCTAAGGGCTGCAGCACGAATTGGGCAATCCTAAGAGACCATTACCAGGCACATTCACACTGCCACTGCAGCCTGTTTGTATTGATGCAGACAAAACTGTCTACACTTCCCTGTGTGCCAAGCCCATAGACACTGCATGAGATATTGTTGTTTAGTTCCTACTACTCCGTAGGATCTGTGCATTGTTTGGACAACATAAACTAGAGGTTTTGGTGTCAAGACTGATTCAGGACACCCCACAGGATATGTTTTCCTGTAGACCAGCTAGCTCACAGTACCACCGTAAGCCCCCCTAACCTACCAGGGAGCGAATGGTTTCTGGCAACCACTGAACATGACAGCCCTGTTCCCTCAGGGATCGTGGAAACAATACAGAACTTTTCGCTCAGTCACTCGTGCTCACTTATTCTCAGAGAAATATACAGAGAATACACAGTGGGACGTTTTCAATAATGTTTATTGAACCAATGGTATTCTTGCATACAATACGCGTGCTGCAATGATTAGTAGGCAGAAACAGATAAACGTGATTACAAGCACCAAAAGAGTAAATAGTAGATATAGTTCCACCATGGGGCTAAAACAATATATATGTAGGCATATAGAACCAGGCAGTAATCAGGTGTACTCCCACTGTGCGGACCCTACTCCAAGTTTACCTAGAGTATGTGTTGATGTAAAGCCAAGACTCCCCCCATGGGACTATCCAACCCCATTACCTGATGGGATTGAGTGAAGGACCCTGTCTTGGTCACAAACTGGACACCCATCACAAGATGTCAGACCGCTGTGTGGTGATCTCTCAGCATTCAAGGAGCTCTGTGTCAACGGAAGTGCCACCTCTGGTAATCTATCGGGATGCTCATCTTTTACAACAGAAAGCAGCCTTGCGATGTGCGTATATATTATTGATATTATGGATATGTAGATAGTCCTATCACCCCATGGATGAAGATAGTGGTGGCATTTGTACGTAGTGCAAAACAACACCTTATACATGATGTCCAGGGTGTTGTGATAATGTTGTGCGTAGCTAGATGTGTAAACAAGTTTTGTTTCAGAGAAACTATTCCAATATTGTTGTGCACGCAAATTAGTGCAAAAGGTGACAGATGAAAATGGTATTTGTGAGGACAATGTAAGAAATAAGCTGCTTAAGGCAGGGTGCACTATATCTCCTGTGAGGGCATATCTGCATGAGCCGATGTGCCCCTGCAATATCCTTGTCGATTCCTGGATATTGTAAGTTACATGGGAAGCCATAGTAAGTACATGGGCTGGACACTCGTCATTACGAGTTCCCCTGCTCCATGATGGATTCAGTGAAATATGGGATGTTTGGTACAAAACATCTCAGCTTAAGAAATCTGCACCGATTCCAGTGTCAAGTTTCTTAAAAGGTGCACGCAGAGGATCCCTTAGAGAGGTCACATTGAAACCTACCTATCCTTAGTGTGGTCCCCGATTGGCATGAGACAGCCTGCTACCACCAGACAGTGTCCTGATCTCAAGGGGAGAGTGCCTGTGCCCTCTGAAGCCGAGAAGAATGCCTTTCCTGGGTGGAGGTGTTAACACGTCCCCTTGTCAGGAAGAGCCATCCGTTGCAGGGAGCTTCAAAGACCTTGCCGCATTTGTAATATGACCCCGGTCATGATAGAGGGAGCAGGCACCCTTCCGGTCCTCCCTCCCAGCCCCCTTTTTGGTGAGAGACAGGTGGGAACACATAGAAAGAATATAAGGTGTTCCCCTCCCCCTCTGCTAACTCCACCCCTCAGGTGCTGGAAACGAGGTGAAGTACACGTTACAGTGCCCACCATCTTTAAGATGGAGGGACTCCACCAATCAGGATCAGAGATATGCCCACCCTTGACGTGGGCCGAGCATTCAGAGGGTGTTGTCACACTTAAGGTAAGTAACAAATTGGCTACTACTTGGCACTCCATTTAAACACTCCTAAATGTAGTATTTGGGAGGCTTCCCTGAGCCCTGAGCGTAAGTTTGTGATGTCCTAAGAAGAATACACTACAAGCCACACCAGTAAAGAAGACTGCAGAGACCAACTTACTTGGCCCCAGCCCTTCCAGCCTGTCTGCAGCCACGACGATCCTGCACCAAAAGATTACTCGTCCTGCAACCCATCAACCTCCGGAACCCTGGGAGGAAAAACTGCCTTCAATAAAGATCAAGACTCCTGAGAATAGCGGATCTATTCACCACGCAACCCTCTTCAAAGTATGGAGTCTGTAACCTGGAGAACTGCAAAACCTGCCTCCGGTTCCACCTCTGAACCCAACGCCTTCGGCCCGAGTCCAAGTGGCACACTGGTTCCAGCAAGGTTACCCAGTGCTCCAGAGCTAGAGTCCACTGTGAGCTTACCTCTCCAGGATTCTTCGACGTCACCTGCAGACTTTGCACACAGACCTCCCCCCCCCCCCAACCACGACCGGCTCCAATAAGCCATTTCGGACACCAAAGGCACTCCTGCAACTTTCTATCCTGGGCCTTGGTAAAGAGGACTTAAGGTGTCCCTACATCCCTGAGTGTCACAACTTACATCTGCAGCTGAAGGTTTCGTACGACCAGCCTCCTTGCCTGAGCTGGCAGCCCTTGTTTGATTTGGCCGTTCTCCATTGCCTTGCATTGGGCAACCGTCACTATGTTGGCACCCTGCCACCCTTGTGCCACTGATGGTGTAGGGTTGGTGCTTTGGGCCTCATCCAGTGCTTGCTTCAATCCCTGGAGACGAGCCCCGACTGCCCCCAATCCCCATTGATTTGTATTGGGCAGCCGACCTCGAACTGGCACCCTGCACCCGACCGCCCCGTGCCGCTGGTGGTGCAGTGTTGGTGCTAAACTGAACCATGCCCAATACTTACCTTAATTTCCAAAGACTGGTCTTGTAAGTCGATGTTAACCCTATGTATGCTAAATGTTTTCATTGCAAAGTCTGAAAATTGCACCAAGTGTCCATTTTTGAAACTGAAAATTATTTCTGTTGAAAAACGTATTTACCTATAACGAAGTTCTGTGTTTTCTGCAAAATAAAATGTAACCAAGTATTATTTTTACAAATTGGGCTCCAATTTATTCATTGAGTGTGTGTCTCATTTGTTGCCTCTGTGTGTACAAAAAATGCTTAGCACGGCCCTCTGATAAGCCTAACTGCTCGCCCTCACTGCCACAAAAGAGAACATTAGTATTATCTACTTTAGCCTCTGCAAAACCTCTGGGGATCCACTGGACTCTCTGCCCACTATACCTCATCTTGGAACAGTTTATAGAGAGCCAGCTTCCTACATCCACATTCCATGACATATATCTGTAAGGCTACCTGCAGCGGGGGAGGCTTATTTCTTGAATAGACTCTGGCGCACAATTATAGCCCCATGTTGTTTTCTGCCCATTTTTGTTGTATCTCGAAATCACAGGCAAATTCTACACCTGTTATTTTTGTTGCTTCTCCATCAGAGGCTTAGCTCTAAAGAAGAGATTTGACATTGACGGATACTTCATCATAGAGCAGATGTTCCTCTTGACCTTGATGGAAATAGTGCTAGAGTGATTTAGGTGCAGTCACAAACACATAAAAATGATTGTAAGAAAAAATCCACAACTTCCAGTTAATAAGTAGTAATATGTAAACCTTTTGAGAAATGTAGCTTAATAATAATTGTGCAGTGCGCACGAAAGGTGAGCAAGAAGGGACTGAATTATTCATCTGTAGGATCTGCACAAATAATTTCATTGTTGTGAATATATAAACTCATTCAACAGAATACAGTGTCCATGCAGGGAATGTGTTGCTTCCTGCGCACAATGATATTAAAAGTTGACAGTTTTTCAGCCATCTATTACTCTGTGTGGACCGGTTCAGGAACCTTATAATTCTTTTACCTTATTTACTAATACTTTTGTGGCTTTGCTTCTACATGCATTGTTTCATTGTAGTGAAATTTTAACTATGCCTATGCTTTGACAACGATCAATTTGACCAAACCTCGGGCAAAATGAGCAATCATAGAGTACTTATCAATATTTCTAAGCCCTTCAATCTAATTTTTTAATTTCTATTATTAAAGTAAATGCAATATGCAGTGTATAGTACCAGAATATAAGACAAAATGTTGTCCAACAAAAATATTAAAGCAAAATTATAAACTACCAAAATATCGACAAAGTAAGAAAATATAAGAAAGTATATATTTACTTTACTTAACGCCACATATATACATGTTGATAATATATGTACTGTGAAGATATGTACATGTGGATCTATGAATAGTAAATGTACACATAACTGCATATACTTACCTTGACAATATTTTGATAGTTGATAATTTAGCTACGATATATATGTAGCATGATATTTTTGTCCAATATGTGCTATATAACAATATAGAGTAACCATGTACCTACAAGAGCTCACAGTAGTAATATTTGAGAGCCCACCATTATATCTTTGACTTTTTTTTCAAAAGGCAATTGCTTCTTGCCCATATATTTTTCAAAGAAATTGTGTATGAAGCCAGCACATGTGCATTACTGTAGAGGGAATTCTGCAGCACTGAATTATTCATGGATTCACATTCTCAGATAATTCTCCATCATCAAGGGGACCTCTGGTCACTTTGTACTGCAGTGCATAGCTTCAATCAGCAATAGAAACAAATGAAATTGTATTCAGTTTAGTAGCCTATCCATGTTAATGAAAATGACCAATACTACAGAAAAGAAGTTGGATGTCCTTTGAACTTCACTCTCCCCCTAGAGGCCATCATAGTTTATTTTATTTTTTTTTAAATAATTTTTATTCAAGTTTTCATAACTATTACATTCCATTCCCCCCCCACCCCTTTGAAGACCAAGATCCAAAAACAGAAAATACGTTACATCACCAAACAAAAAAAACTTCTATATAGATAAAAGCGACTATACAAAGAATATTATAACAGGCATAACCATAAAGCCAGTAGACAGTTGGATAGAAATAGAAAGCAAATTACCCTGGGTCCTGAGTTTGTATCCACTGTAATAGAGGTTCCCATATCAGCATACCTCTTTGTTTTTTCCTGATCCCTTTGTTTTTATATATGGCTATCTCGATGCTGCAAATTGCCAATAGTCTGGCCCTCCAATGTGTTATGGATGGTGGCTGGTGGTCAAGCCAAGCGGAGGCAATACACAGCCTTAGGACTGCCATACATACAAAGATCAGCCCCTGCTGGTTTAATGGGCGCTCAGAACCAGCCAAACCAAGCATAATCTCTTCAGTTGATATGGTCAATTCTAGGTTAAATATTTCAGAGATAAATTTAGAGATCTCATTCCTAATGGTGGTAAGTTCTGGACACAAGGCAAACATATGAATATCATCTGCTGCCACTAGTGAGCAACAGGGACAAGCAGTGCCCGTTCCGCTAGCCCACTTAGACATTTTGAACGGGGTGTAATATAGGGCAAAGAATGTTTTATAGAATTGTGCCTGCAGTTTTATTGAAATAAGCCAAGTTTGCGATAGCTCCAGCACACGGGCAGGCGTTCCACGATGCACCGCAAGATCAGAATGCCATCTATCCAAATGTTTATCTAAATCGCCAGGAATCGATTTATAAAATTCCTTATAGATTTCCCCAATTTTTGGGGTAATTTCCCTTCTTAAATTGTCAATTACTGCAATATTTTGAAATTTGCCTCGTCCCCCCGTTTTCCTTGATAAGAAATCCCTGACCTGAAGGAATTTGAAAAAATCCCTATTACTGATGTTATAGTCGTCATAGAGTTCTTGGAAACTTTTTATCCGGTCTGTAGTAAAAAAACAACCTAGCTTAGTGATCCCCACTCCAACCCACCTAGCCATGCAGCCATCTAGAAAAATCTCTGGAAGATCGGTGTTATCTTTGATAGGGGTATAGTGAGAAAAGCGCCCCAGCCCTAGCAATTTACGGATATTAATCCAGACTTTCCAAACGCTCGATATTGACTTAAGTTTAGTTTTCTTAAAGAAATTATCATTGCTATGCCGCCATAGACACCCTTTACTTCTATCCCCTAGAATCATCTCCTATGGACTTGGGGTTACTGCGACACAGGAGTCATTGTCATCATAGTTTAGATTTTAGCTGCCTTTGTATGTAGATGAAGCCTTCACAGGGCTGTGCTCTTAGTTTACGGAGATTACATTCTAACAAAACCCCTTTCCTTTTTAGTTTTTCTGGTCTTTTTAGCCCTTCTGGCAGCAACCCCTTAGGGATTGTGTCTGGGGACTTAACTTCTAAATTTTAATTTTCCCTTTACAGAAACACTTGAAAAAACTATTTTCAGACCCTCTGAGGCTTCAGGGAAAATAACTGTGCTCTAATGAAAGCAATTACATGCAGAAATGTGCATTTAATGCCTATATCCAGATCACAAACTGCAGACGATGTGCACACATTTTCCACTAAAACTATACAGAACAGAGAGTGTAGAGTGCTCTACGGATTGTAGAAAGCAGTGCCTTCATCTGATGATCACAAACGTCTGTGTTGTCCATCACCAGAAAGGTGCAAAACTGCCTCAGTCAGGCTCAGATAAAGGGTAAGTTTCTCTTAAAGCCTCACCAAAGAATGATTCTGCCCCAAGGGAAACACTCTTAAAGGTACCTAAAGTATTGGATACCAAAGTGGCAAAACATTCTGAGGTGAATTTGTCCTCAGTGCCCAGCCCTTTATGGTTGCTGTCGACAAAGGCATTGTTTTAAATGTAGATGACTGTCGCACTCTCTCATCAAATTACTCAATATTACGCGATATGTGTGCTGCTCTGCATTAATGCCTGCCAAGCATTATTGAATTGACTTTGAATTGTGGCCTAACACCACATGGGCTGCTAGGACTACAGTGCGCACTACTTAAATGAAAATTCTAAATATTCGAACAACTTTTCCAATTAACCAGATTGTATACAATGTAATAGCATTTATTTAGATCACCATTGAGTCATAAACATAAACGCTGTTCATAGAATCACTTCATATATCAATAATATACATTATTGTTTGAAAATTTCTGAACCACCACCCAATGCATTTCGGGACTTCCTTGTCCCTTCGTCAGGGATTCCAGTTGTCAGCTAAAAAAACAACAAGGAAACAATATAAAACGATGCCATGTCACATATTATAAATTGAATCACAAATGTACATCAACTTTAAGTGTCAACATTAAAAAAGAAAGAAAAAAACATGTCTTCTATAACATCACAACTACATTGGTCACAGGTGCAATCTCAAACAATGCATAAATGATCATGTGTAGACAGACGTATATATGCTCATATGTGAAATTTACCCAATCAACCAATAACCAATTGCAAAAAATAGTAAAAAGCGTACCTTGCAAATGTATAAGATACTCTTATCTGAAACGGAAATAAATCCAAACCGTCACTATAACCAATAAAAGTGAAATGCTAGAACTGCTAAATTGATGGAATACGATCCACGTGCTCACCTTTATGAACAAACATATGTCCTGGTTCAATAACCCAATAACGTTATCAGATGACGATTCTGTGGAGGAATTGTTGACACCATCACCACTGTCACCATCAATGATCAGAAAAACCTAATTGCCATCGAAACCTCTGTCCAAGACATTTTCAATGGACGGCACACTCATGGCACCTTTGATGACCATCCTGACAATTAAGTCATATCTTGTTGAAATCTCACCTTCATCATTGACAAACGTCGTGACCTCAGCATTCTCATAGACAGTTCTCATAGACAGTTCCATCTGTGATGGCCTCGCCAATGATAACCTCATTGATGGCCATTCAATGATCGATGAAAATGATTCCTACATCACCTACACCTCTTTGCTTTGGACACACTGTCTTCTTTTTTGCCCTCTCACACATCACCAAGTGTTACCAAGACCACCCTCCAGATATTCTTAACAGATAATGAAGGAGGTGACAAAGAATCTCTTGAAAAGGGACCTTTCACACCAGCATTTAATCCACCATTATCTATGTAAAATGTCAGTATGGTGACAAAAACCCGAATATAGACAATCAGTGTTTACCACAGCCTTATTCATCTTCGTAAGGTGGAAAAGGTGACAGACACTGATATCGTGCCACTATCTACATTATGATAAACATTATTACCTTTACTGTGAGGAGCAATATCATGAACCACCCTTGAAGCAAGCACCAGTGGTTTTGCTAAAGGACCTTCAAGTTATGATAGCTGATTACTGTGGCAGATTTCCTGCTGTACCAAAACATCTGCTACTACGACCTCAGCTACCAATGCCATCTCAACTGAATTTGGGACAATTAATGGAACAACAACACCAACTGATAGGACCTCTGCATCCCCAACAACCAGCACCGCCACCTTTGTCACTTCTTCCATCAGTTCAGTTACCCCCACGAGAAGATCAAGATTTAGTAGGCTAAGATGATGGAGAGGGTGAGAAAGGGTACATTTTTGATCCAACTTCTCCTTCTGAAAGTCAGTAGTGGAATGCATTCATAAAAGATCCCTCGAAAAACATCCACCCATCACTGATAGATTCCCCTGCTGATGGCATTACATCATTTCGCACACTTTTAGAAATAGCATTCAAGAAGTTTGTTCTTCCATTGTCAGTTCAGCCAGAAGATTGCTTCTTATATGACTATCAAGATCCTTCTAGAAAGATATGTTAATGTTAATGTTATAGTAATTTATATAGCGCACGGCTGCCCCAGGCAAGGGGGGTCCCGGCGCTGCGAGCAGACAGAAAGCAGAGGGTTAGAGGCGCGGAGAAGTGAAAGAATTATTGAAAGAGATGAGTTTTGACGGCCTTTCTGAAGGCTAAAAGGTCCTGTATACCGCGGATAGCTTCGGGAAGACTATTCCATAGCTTGGCAGCCAGGAAGATAAAGGATCGGCCGCCTACTCTGGCCAGTCTGGTGCGGGGGATGATCGCAAGATGTTGTCCCTCTGAGCGGAGCGACCTCCTAGGGATGTACTCTGACAGGAGGGGGCACAGCATTGGGGGAGATGCGGTTTTAAGAATTTTAAAGGCTAAACACAGTGCCTTAAACTGGATCCTTTTACCCACCGGGAGCCAGTGCAATTTTTTCAAGGCTCCGGATACCGAGGAATGGCGAGGAAGACCTATCAGAGCCCTGGCTGCCGCATTCTGGACTCTCTGCAGTCTGGTGGTTTCGGCAAGGTTTGCCCCCAGTAAGAGAGAGCTGGCATAGTCCAGTCTAGAAAGGATAGTCGCCTGAACAATTAGCTGGCGAGTGCGGCAGTCAAAGAACTTCAAAATAGGTCTGATGTTACGTAGAATGCCGAAGCAAGTGGCAGCCACCTTTTTAGTGTGGTGAGTGAACTTTAGTGCAGAGTCCACCCAGACTCCCAGATTTTTAACGCATTCCTTAGGCTTGGGAGGTTGGCCTAAGACCTCAGGCCACCAGTTGTCTCCCCAGGACGAGGTGTTTTTCCCCAGGAGCAGTATCTCTGTTTTCCCGGCGTTCAGTTCGAGGAAATTCGCCGTCATCCAGTTGGTGATGTCAGTAAGTGTCTGTTTGAAGTGATGAGCCTCCAGACCACTGTTGTCATTAAGAGCCACCACCAACTGGGTATCATCCGCATAGGATACCAGTGCTAGTCCGTTCCTTCTAGCCACCTCTGCCAGAGGGCGGACATAGACATTGAACAGGGTAGGGCTCAGGGAAGAACCCTGCGGCACTCCCTGTCCGATGTTATGCTCCTTAGAGATGTAAGGGGGAGTAGAGACTCTGAAAGACCTGTTTGAAAGGAAGTCTCTAAACCATCCCAAGGCTATCCCTGTAATTCCAATTTCCTCCAGTCTCGTCAGAAGGACCTCGTGTGACACCGTATCGAAGGCAGCACTGAGGTCCAACAGGACCAGTGCTGCCGTTCCGCCGGTGTCAAGAATGGTACGGAGGTCCTCTGTCACACTGAGCAAGGCTGTCTCGGTGCTGTGACCAGCTCTAAACCCGTGTTGGGAGTCATCCAGAATGTTGTTGGTAAGAAGGAAATTGGTCAGAATGTTATTGACATGAGCCTCGATGATTTTGGCAGGCCAGGGAAGCAGGGAGATGGGCCTGAAATTCTCAGGAAGCATAGGGTCTAAGGTAGGTTTTTTAAGATGGGGGAAACCCAAGCCTGCTTCCATTTGGAAGGAATTCTGGCGGTAGAAAGAGACAAGTTGATGATGTCTCGAATATGTTCTGTGATAAGTTCATGAGCTTCACAGAAAGCATCCGGTTTTAGGGGATCCGCCGGGGAGCCAGATTTAATTTTTCTGCCAATTTTTTTAAAGCTCTCTCGCTCAAGTGTAGGAAGAGAGGAGAGAGAGGGCCTGGTAGGGTAAAAAATGGCCGATGATTGCAGTTGCTTTGGGAAGGTGTCATAGATTTTCTTAATCTTATTGTTGAAAAAATTAGCCATCTTATTACAGAGGTCAGGGGAAGTAGTGGTGGTGATGACAGTTTTTTTCACAGTGAGGTCTTTCAAAATTTTAAAAACAGATTTCGAGGTGTTGGAGCTATTGCTGATTTCATTAGCATAGTATGCTGCTCTTGTTCTGCAAACCTTATGGTGATAAGTTTTTTGGAGTAGGACATAATTCTGTTTGAGGTTGGTATCGTAGTTTTTCCTCCAGCCCCTCTCCGCCTTTTTGCATTCCTTTTTCAAAGTTGCTAATTCAGAGTTGTACCAGGGACTAGCCGTGTGGGTACGGGCCTTGGTCCATCTGGCAGGGATCAGGGTGTCAAGTGCCTGGGTGATCCAGAGGCAAAACTGGTCATATCCTACATCCAGGTCTTCACTTAGGGGCGGGGGGTTTAACACCAGGAGGTTATGTAAATCTTCGAGATGGAGTTTTCTCCATGGTCGTTTTTGAACTACCGGCGTAGGCACCGCTGCCGGGCTCGAGTTGCAAAAGATAGACAGTATTACTAAATGGTGGTCTGTCCAGGTCATGGGAATAGGCGGGCCTGCGGATCCACTCGTGATATTGGAAAAGATGGGATCAAGAAGGTGTCCCGCTCTGTGGGTGGGACCACTTACGAGTTGATTAAGTTGGAAGGCCGCAAGATCCGCAAGAAAAGTGGCAACTTTAGGCTCGGTGTGTCTCTGTCAAGATGTAAATTAAGATCACCTATGATCGTAAAGTTAGCAGTTTTGGTAATGTTAGTGCCCAAATACTGTAGGAGTGAGTTAATGAAAGGGGCGTCTGCGCCAGGGGGTCTATAGATCAAAAGGCCAGTAGCGCAGAACTGTGGGTTGGCTTTGATGGAAAAGCGAGCGCTTTCGCTTCCCTTAATGTCAACTTTGATTAATTGGCAGTCAAGATGAGATTTGATTATGACCGCTAATCCCCCCCCTCTCGTGCTCCTGTTCACAGTATGTATGGTAAAACCCGTAGGAGTAGCTAGGTCCAGAGTAATACCTATTGCAAACCTTATGGCTAGTGGGTAAGGAACTTAAGCACTACCTTGCTCTTGCAATTGTTGTGCCTTTACTTGGAAAAAAATAGGGAGTACCAGAAAACACCGCAGTCTGCTTGACCAGTCACCCAAACACAGATTTATTTATAGGCAGCTCAGAAACATTCACGCAATCCGTCAACACACAGTACAGCTCGTCTCTACCCTCTCTCTCCCAAAATGTGTTGGAGGAAGGATAATTTCTTGCTTACAGGAATGGTCTTGCATCACTTCCGATAACGCTAAGCATAGATCATAGCAACGATCTGAAAGGGGCCCTCAAACCCATCCCTAAACCTCAGCAAAATAAGGGATTATTTTCAATTGTTTTTTCCTTGTACAAAACAAATCTGGGGAATGGCATCCGGATTTAGACTGCAGTGTTTAAAGAATTATTTCTGAGAACAGCTGTTCAGAATGGTCACTCTTCAAAATATTCTCCTGCTCATACAGATGGGAGAATATATGATATTACTGGCTTTTCAGGATGCACACTTCCATAGTCCCAAAAACCCCAAGCATCTAAAGTAACTCATTTTCAAATAGGTGATTGCCACTTCCAGTCTCGAGTTCTACCATTCGTCCTCAAGTCTGCCACTTTCCTATTCACGATCTGTATAGCACCAATAGCTGCCAGCTCATTAATTAGGGACCTTACTCTGAGGCAGCAGCATCTATCACAACTTGTCTAAAGGTGTTGCACAGACTCAGTTTAAAGTTTAATCACATGATACCCCTTTTGACTCCAACAGCAAGAATTGATTTGCTAGGAGCCATTCTTGAGGGGACAGCGATTCCATCAGAGGAGCGCATACACTGGCTACAAAGTGCTCCCACATTTTTTCAAAGCATACAGCGCACTTCAGTACACACTTACAAATCCCTCTTAGGAATTATATCCCCATGGATTTGACTAATTTCCGACTGCCATCTTCATATGAGAACTCTGTAAGAAGAATGAGACTCAAAATGGGTGTAATCTCAAGCCTCCTTCAAGGACAAAGTAAGCATACATTTCATGGTGGATTAAGGAAGTCAATATCAAAGCAGGCCTATGCTATGTGTTCCAAATATTCAGTTACCAAATGACTACAGCTGCCTCCCTGGAAGTGGGGGATGTGTACCTTCAGAAGCTTTCAGCAAGAGGACTATGGATCCCAACAGAGACACATCTGAAAAGTAATGTTTTAGAACTCAAAACCATACGCAGAGCCCTTACTTAATTTCTGCTCAGGATACATCAATCATCAGTTCTCATCCAGGCGAACAACACCAACACCAATTCCACATTTAGTATGCTACTGTTACATCAGAGGAGTTACTTTGAGGGATGGTACATCGCAGTTGAGTACATCAGGAGTATTTACCTCGGTGGTGTCTAGGTTTTTACTTTGCAGGACATTATTTTGTAGGAAGTTTTTAATTGTGGATTTTCCTGTAACACCTTGTATATATTTTTTACCAAAAATCCATAAGACCGTTATAAATCTCCCAAGGAAGGTTTCTTCATGTGGCTCTCTCTATAAGAATATGTCAAAATACGTGGATAAGTTCCTAGCACCCATAGCAAAGAATATGAGCTCTTATCTAAAAGATACAGGTGACTTCCTCAGGATACTGATGGGAATAGAATGGGATCCAGGATATCTTTTGGTGACAATAGATGTCATTTCGTTGTACACGTCAATCAGACACGAAGTTGGATTAACAGCTTGCCAATATTTTTTGAGACAACGAAACATATCATAGTTGGAACATACAACAATCAATGCTTTTGAAGATGATACAAATTTGCCTAACCAATAATATCTTTTTATTCAACAAAGAAGTATTTCGGCAAGAGTGTGGTACTGCCATGGGGATTTCTTTTTCCCCCAACTATGCAAACATCACCATGGGGTGGTGGGAGAGAACCATCGAATGGAACACAGAACATCAAACGGAGTTGGAGCAGGTCATTCTATGGGTCTGCTATATAGATGATCTGTCCCTGATATGGAACGGAACAGATCAGGAATTCAGGAACTATTTCACTATACAAAATGAAAATGAGATTGGCCTACAATTTACATGTACAACACGTAAGAGGCAAATTGACTTCCTCGACACCAAAGTGTACATAGAAAATGGGAATATCAAATCCACTCTGTTCCGTAAAAAGACATCAACAAATAGTGTTCTACATGGAACCAGTTTCCACCCCAAACCACTCCTGAACAGCATTCCGTATGGAGAATTCATACGTATGAAAAGGAAATGTTCAAAAAAAGAGGATGCAGAGGAGAAGATTCAGGAAAGCAAAAACAGATTTAAATTCAGAGGATATAATGAACGAACATTAAACAAATGTAAACAAAGAGTCGACTTAAAAACAAGAGCAGATACACTAATTGAAAAACTCAAAATCACCCAGGAAAAAGATCCACCGAGATTCATAACCACCTACAGCAAGAAAAGTGGATTGATTGCAAGTAAAATGAGGAGGTACTTGCACCTGATATCTGGGGATCCGGATATTGGTCAAATCGTGGGCAAAACTCCAACGATAACGTTTAGAAAAAACATCTCCCTTAGGGATCTATTGGTAAATAGCCATTTTCAAAGGAAACAACAGACAAATTGGTTAACCAATCAACGTAAGGGTTTTAAACCATGTCATTCGTGCAAAGCATGCAAGATAGGTCGTAGCATGACAAAAATCTTGGAACCAAATGGAAAAATGTTGCAAACCGACCAAAACATCACTTGTAGCTCAAATTTTGTAATCTATGGGATAGCATGCAAGTGTGGCATGAAATACATAGGGAGCACAATGTGCATGTTGAAAAAACGAATATTGGAACATATACGGGCAGTAAAGAAATGCAAATATGTTGTATGCTACAGCTAAACACATAAGTACCTGCCAAAACGGAGATTGGAGAGCAATGTGCTTTTACGGAATCAAAATGGTACCCGGGGGAGACCGTGTGAAAAAGCTACGTCAGATGGAGTCATGACTGATAATAAGATTCAGGACAAAATACCCGGGCCGTATAAATAACGACGAAGAACTGTATGTACATCTTTGAACTAACCTTCAGACTGTGTGCCCAAGGCTGAATAGTAAATTTCATAGAAAAGTGTACTATACCAATGAAAATGTTAAGTAATCAGAGTTCAAAAACTAATTTGAAAAAAGTGTTACTAAACCTAAACACATCGTTTTTTATGTGAGACACACATAAACTACAGTAGACAGCTTAAAAACACTGCATGCTAGATACAAAAGCAATGTAATGTAATGACATGTAATGACATGAGGAGCTAATGTCTTTCTGTTGTGTATCAAGTTTGTTTGAATATATGTAAAACTACATATCCCATAATGCCACTTGACGGCAGACATGAGATAATAAATAGGGAGAGTAAAGAAAGACGTACTTGTAGGAGAGTAGGGTCTGCAATCCTATGATCACCCAGATTTTTGCTTTTTGCTTCACTGGTTTACGACTTTCCCTGGCTGTGGGCCTGCTAATCAGACCCACAGCCTAGCTGTTCTCTCTACTCCAAATTGTACCCAGGTACTGAATTGGCACTGGGCCCTCTCAAGTCCCTGTACCCAGGGCTGAGGTGCACCCAGAAGTCTCCCAGGGGCTGCAGCATGTATTATGCCACCCCTGGGCTGACTAACTAAATCAGACACAACTGGCTGCTTGACAGCTGGGGCAGAGTGGTGTACCCACCCTCTGTTGTAGATATAGTATTCCTATATCTAAACCTAAATGGACACACAGATCTCCTATCAGTCACTCCTATGGCAGGCCTTAACAATCCTGAAGGCAGAGTGCTTGGAATCGTGTGAGATGGTGCTCTGGCATGAGCTGAGCCTGTCTGCGGCTTTCGGGATCCATCCCTTAGCCGTTTCCATGATATCGCATACCATATACTCTTAAGTGCATTATAATCCTCGCGGTTATATGCCAACTCTGGTATTGCTTTATCAAAACATGTCGAGTAAGGTGTCATACGAATTGGAATACTAACCCCTCGCCAATTCTGGCGACGGGGTTAGCATTCCACCCTTCTAGAGGGACACGACATGTATGTAACCTGTAACCCCGGTTAAAGTCAGACAGAGCCTTAGCTCCACAAAATGGATGCTGCCACCGAGACACAAGTCTGCCCTCCTGCTGCTGGGAGTCCTCCCAGCCCAGGAGGCAAGGACAAAGGGTTTCCTGCCAGGGGCGGTGCCAGCACCGTCCCAGACAGGATTTTGTGTATTCTAGGTAGGCAGGGCTTTAGAGGAAGGTGACTGCAAGTGGCACCCCGGTGCTCACTGTGCATAGGCCGGCAGAAACCAGTTCCAGGGGCACTCCAGCCCCTGGCCTGGGGAAAGCCCGCCAAAGGAGAGGGGTGTAACCACCCCCCTCCTGGTCCCACCCATAGGGCAGGACTTAGTCGCGTGCCAGCCCCCTTTTTCAGGATAAAGGTAGGAACTGGCCCCCTTCCAAATCAGATCATCTTTGAATCCTGAAACTACTTTCCACGAAAGGAACTCAAGACTTCTTCCCAAGATTCTCCCTTGTGACTAAGGAGTAGTCACCCTGCAGCAGCAGGCACCAACCAAGCATCGCGGTTTCTTGCCAGTCTCTCCTTCGGATCAAGACTGCTCCAGCACGACGAGAACCGGCTTCCCTGGCACCTCTGACCTCAACCTACATCATCAGCCCAGCTGTGATCCGTGGGTGCGACGAGACCTCGAGGGACCGGCCATCTTCAGAACTGCACGACGCTTGTCCAGCACGACTCCCGAGTGACCCTCGACTAAGTGCTTTGGGGTAAGAGAAGCCCCGACCCTGAGCAGCTCCAGCACCGAAGTTCAGCCCCCCTGCACCCACGAGATCTGCGTGGGGCCCTTCTGCTTTTTGCTGCTCACCGCGTTGTCCAGGTCGCTTGCCCGTTGGCTAGTGGCCCTCTCACGACGCTCCACGACGACAACTACTGCTGGTCTGGTTGCTCCAGACTAGCCCTTGCTCCCCTCCAAAAGAGGAGCACCCTGGACCCTCCTGGTCCACTCAAGACGCCATTTTAGGTCCACCGCGTGGGCCTTGCATTTGCCAAGACTTGTTGCCCAATCCTGGGTCCAGCGACGTCGACAGCAAGAACCTTCGTGGGACAGCTCGCACCTCCATCCTGGTCGCCGACAACGCCTCCTGGTCCGAGAGACTGCAGAGCCCAGCAGCGCCCACTCACCTGGCTGAGGTGACTTCGTCCGGTCCCATCCTGGTGCCCACCTAAATCACTGGCTAGTGATTCAGAACTTGGTCCCCTCTGCTTACAGGTTTCTTCTTCCCTGATCCAGGCTTGGATCACTCCGAACTTTCTTCACTGGCCCCCTGCCAGCAACTCTTTCTTCAGGCTCCTGGATCTTCAACGAGGGTTTCCGACGCAACTTCAACCCTATGCAGCCGCAGCCCCTGGGCTAGGTAACCTGAGTACTCCGGTGCTCCAGCATAGTCCAACACCCTAAGTGTTCGGATCCACTCTTGTTTTCGACCCACCTAGTCGGGTTCGCCCGAGAACAGTAACTTTGCAACTGCTAGCCTCCATAGACTTTTTCCCGCCTTACGCGTGAGAGTTCCCACTCTGCACACGACGTCCACAGGCCTCCTGCATCTAACCCCAGTGTTTAGAATTGTAGGCCTAGCGATTCCTAAGTCTAGAAAAGTACTACTTACCTGCTAGCAAGTTCGCATTCCACTTACTGTGTATATGGTTTTTCGTGCCCCTAGGGCATTTGTTTAAATTGTGCGACTTAAAGTATTTTCGTAAGAGTTTTGTTGTGTGCTTAGCTCCCTGACTCATAAAGAGTTCAGGGTAGACTTGTTATAAATAAATATACGTTTATTTTCATAACAACTTGTGTGGTGTCCTTTCACTTGGTGTTCAAGGGGTAATGTGATGGTAAAACAGCTGGCTTAACACGCCCTCTAGAGTCTTAGCCTTAGACTGCTCGTATCCATGCTACTAGGATAGCTGGTCTATAAGGTTGACTTACAACCAATCATCAATAAGGGTTGTTTGGACTGATACATAGTGATCACTAGAATAGTGAGCACTGCATATCAGGCCAACTTCTCACAGTACTGACCGTGACAAAAGCCTTGTCTGGCTGAAACGCGTTGGTGGGGTGATAACGCTTAAATGAATAAGCTTTGAAAATCCATCCAAGAGTGCTGCATCCCTTGTATTACATCCCTTGGAGTACTTACCGGAGCACAGACTTCTGGGAGTTGCAGTCTTCCATGAGGGCTGCGACCTAAGACTCTAATTTTGCAAGTGGAACCAGCTGCACACTCGTCAATGGGAGGGCCAACGGAGGTACAAAGGAGGGTGAAAATTAATTTCCGTTGTAAAGGCATCTGAAGAAGGCTAACAGTGCCGAAATGCATCATGCCGATTTTTCCATTAAACATAGACTTCCTCTAAATCCCCGCTGTGTCCTTCGGTTTCTTTGAAGTGAAGTAACCTGTGTGTGATGTTTTTCACGCCTGCCAGAAGCGTGCGTGAAGGACCCGCTCTACAAGTGTCCAAGGGGATTTTTGGTTAACTCGTTGTTTCTCCAAGGTATTGGTTACCCTCGGACCGCCTCAAGAACCGGCCCAGCAAGTGGCATTCTGCCAGGAGCAGCCCGTGACTTCACGGGGAGACGCAGACACTGTGCTGACGTTTCAGCGCCCGGCTGACTCAGGTAACGGAGGCAGAGTGTTGAGGACCCGAGGAAGACTAGGGAAATACCAAAGCGGAGTGTGTCAGCTACGCATCACCCCTCTTCCCCAGGCACTAGCAGCCCCATCAGGGATTAACTTGGGCCCCACTGGAGTACTTACCGGAGCACAGACTTCTGGGAGTTGCAGACTTCCATGAGGGCTGCGACCTAAGACTCTAATTTTGCAAGTGGAACCAGCTGCGCACTCATCAATGGGAGGGCCAACGGAGGTACAAAGGAGGGTGAAAATTAATTTCCGTTGTAAAGGCATCTGCAGAAGGCTAACAGTGCCGAAATGCATCATGCCGATTTTTCCATTAAACACATACTTCCTCTAAATCCCCGCTGTGTCCTTCGGTTTCTTTGAAGTGAAGTAACCTGTGTGTGATATATATATATACATATATAAATCTACACTGAAAAAAATAAAGGTTAAAGTGATGTTATAGTAGTTAGGTGTTGAAATGGGTTAAACATTTATAAACCAAAAAACACTACAATTCGCCAGTTATAGTTCAGTGAACTAACTAACTATAACTTCCACCTCACCACGTACTGCTTATGACCTTACACCACTCATGACATGTTAAATGACATCACTGATGATATAGCTGATGACATCTCAAATAATATAGGAGTGATAAATCATGTGTGTTGTGGAGATTTGTTGCTCATATTATTACTTTGGTGCCAGGGGACTTACAGCTATGAATGTTTTGTATTACCCATATGGAAACATTGCAAATTGATTAAAACGTTTTACGTTACTGCTAGCAACCCATTGCTGCTAAGAATCTTGCATTGGTAAGGCTACAAATGTAATCATGGCCAATATGGTCGCCATTGCAACACTAATAATAATAGTAGCTTGAGGGGGGGCGCTAGATGGCGCACGGCAAGATGGCAGCTCTGTAAAGCTGCTCCGCCGGCCGAGCTCATTATCCGCCATTATCCTCGCCATCCTGCCCTGAATTCTGCCTAAGCCAGCAGCCACGGTGCCTGGAAGAGTTGCCGTTTGTCCTGGCTGAGTGCTGTGGGCCACAGAATCATCATCACCATGATCGCCAGCTGGGAAAGCTCTGGGCCTGTGCAGGCAACGTGGCGGATCGGGATGCACTCGGACCGAGCGACTGAGGTAGGCCGCGGCTGGCGCTGGTAGCGGGCAGTGAGCACTGAGTTTGTGCACTGTACCTCATGCCAGACGTCCGGCAGGCTGTACGGTGTGGCCTGGGGGACTGGCGGGCTCCCTGCTAAGAGCTACAGCGGTGGCTGGAATGCTCCGCCGCCTCAGGGTCCCTGCCTGTGTGGCCTGTTGGCGGTGGGCTCGCGTGGGGCGGGACTGCTTGTCCTCACCTCAGGGTCGGCTGGCGGCCCGACGCAGGTCTGCATTGGGCCGCTGCTGCGTGCTGGGCTACGTTCCTGTGTGCATGTGTGCTGAGCGCCCATCTTTCGGCCAATTTGAGCCCGGTTGTGGTATGCTTCTGCACCAGGACTAACTATTCCAAGGGGCCTTCCTGATACCATCCTCCTAACGCTTGCTGTGGCTGTAGGGACACTGATACCTCCGTCCCTCCACTAGTGCTGTGTGCAGATGCTCTGGTGGCAGACCTGTTCTTGCAGACCTATATGGGCCCTCATTAACAGCACAACATCTTCTGCAGCGGTGCTCGACCGCCATCTTTACCGGATTTTACACCGTGAGGCGGGATTGCGGCGGAGTGTGGCTGTAGAACGGGACTGACTTCATAGCTCGCGCTCCACTTCCAAGAGACGCTGTACTACTTACCTGTCCACTCCGTCGCTTGCTTCTTTGGCCCCCAGGGTGTTTATAGTACCTATCATTGCTGTATGCCTAATCTCTGTGGCTGCTCCTGCTCTCCCCATTTGCCCTGGCTTCTGCTGTGTGGGAAACGCGACGGATTGTAAATGTTCTGAACCCCTGAATCGCGACGTTCTCCTCCAGACGTGGTGGCGCCACAGTATTGAGAATACAGCAGCGTGTCCCATTTGGGAGACGTCCCCTAGTCACAGCTCATATGACCCCTATGGGGTGTTCTCAATTGTTGATGAATTTCAATTAATCACAATAGTTGTTTAGTTCGTATTCATTTATTTATCTTATTTTCAAGAATTTCTTCATTCTCTTAAGTTCATTTTCAATTTCAAACGAATTCAATTGATTAACATCCTTATAACATATCCATAATCCAATGCATTTCGGCTGCTATTGAGCCTTCATCAGGGATATATATCTATAATCAAAAAGATATAATAAATGAGGTGACAGAAACCATAAATTCCACATATAGTAAATTTCCAGTTTGCAAACTGTCAATTAAATACAGAAAATGTAAAAAGGCCAACGCCCCCAGTAATGAACATCAAAATAGTATAAGCCTAATGAGCCAGAGTTAATTCACCAGTAACATGATAAAGGAACAATGCATACTTATCCCTAGGATGATATTAAAATGTCTAATGATATAACCACAACCTATTGGTTATCAGGTTCAAGTATAATGATTACGCGCTCATCTCATGATCTAGCGTTTCAAAGGTTCGGTGCTTATACTATTTTGATGTTCATTACTGGGGGCGTTGGCCTTTTTACATTTTCTGTATTTAATTGACAGTTTGCAAACTGGAAATTTACTATATGTGGAATTTATGGTTTCTGTCACCTCATGCATTATATCTTTTTGATTATAGACATATATCCCTGATGAAGGCTCAATAGCAGCCGAAATGCATTGGATTATGGATATGTTATAAGTTTGTTAATCAATTGAATTCGTTTGAAATTGAAAATGAATTTAAGAGAATGAATAAATTCTTGAAAATAAGATAAATAAATGAATACGAACTAAACAACTATTGTGATTAATTGAAATTCATCAACAATTGAGAACACCCCATAGGGGTCATATGAGCTGGGACTAGGGGACGTCTCCCAAATGGGACACGCTGCTGTATTTTGATTTTGATGCACTCCAGCACGGAGGGTGCACCCTAGAGCACGCCAAACTGAATAATTAAGTGCAAACTGAGTGTGCTAGTGGGACTATTACTTGATTTTGAAATTTGCCACAGTATTGAGGACATGAGAGGCACAGGTTCTCTGTTCTGGGCCTAGTCGTTGACCAGTACCTGCTATAGCGCGGATACTAGATTGAGGCCTACGCTGCACTGGTGGTGTTGAAGGTTGGCCCTGGACACGCTGCAACTGGGATGGCTTAACTGTCTCCATCATAGCATCTGGTATGGTCCGCGCTGCACCTCTCCTACTTGGGCATCACTGCACCCTGATCGTCCGCCTCTCACAGCACTGCGGGTGCCCGCTCTTATCTGTGGCATCTGTACACCCTTGCTTGTCGTGCTGCATCCACAGCATGGGGAAAACCGTCTCGCGTTCGAACCCCGTAAAACCAGTAGAGCCTCTCAACACGCGGCCTCGGACTCTGAGGTGGACGTTCCGAATGAACACCTCACTAACATTGGCAAAACCCTTCTTGTGGTGCAGGCCAGCTTGCAGTCCATTCATGCAAGATTGACCATTTTAATCTACGCATGGATCACATGTCAGCAAAGCTGGATAAGCATGCTCTGCGCCCGGGGGAGGCTGAGATGCGCATTTCTGATGCTGAAGATGGCTTACAGCAGGTGACCACCAAGATAACCTCTATGGAGAAGGTGCTAGCTGTCATACAGGCTTGTAATGAAGACTTGGAGGCTAGATTACGCTGCAACAATGTGCGCATTAGGGGCCTGCCAGAGTTCACGAACACGGGCCGACTTGAGACTTATGTAGAGAAACGTCTGCGGGAGATCTTCAGGTCCTGATCGTGGAGCAGGCTCATCGTTCTCTGACTGCGCTTCCCCACTGCCCCCCCCCCCCCCATGGTGCCCGCCTCGTCCCATTATTGCTCGCCTACTAAATTATCGGGACCAGGATGCGGTGCTCCATCTGGCTCGGGAGAAGGGTACCATCACCTATGAAGTAAATACTCTTGCCTTTTACCCGGACTTCACAATAGCGGTACAGGAGGCCCGAAGGGAGTACCAGCCTGCCCAAAAACTGTTCCTTGTAGCGCGCATACCATACGCCATGCTCTACCCTGCGAGGTTGCATGTGGAGGACAATGAGAAATACAAGTTCTTCACCTGCCCGAAGTCAGCATTGGACTTTGCTAAATCCGTCTCCCGTTGCAACCGATCCCCCAAAAATGCAGTGGAAGATGAGAAACTGGCGACATGGCAGATGAACGAGCTTGACTTTGACTCACATATATTAGAGCTGTGCCATGCCTCTGGGTTTTCTTTTATTTCTGTTGCATCATTACGGGCGGGAGGTCATGTGGGCCGGAGGGTACTCTGGGTTATGGCATGAGTATAGCGTTCACTTAACGACCTTCTGATTACTTAAACCCTTATTCTCCGTTATTGTTATTATCTATATCTAAGTGTTAGGAGGGGATAACCCCTGTCTTATTATGTGATATGCGATTGGGGAGGAACCCCACGATAGCTCGGCCACCTCCTATCTCACCGGGATGGAGTTTGTGCTCCTGCGCCCCCCGATGGGTGTTCCCCTCAATTGGTTATTCCCTTGGTGCTGTACTTGGGATTTGTTAATGGGAGTTCGGGATGACTTAAGCGTGTTGGGGTTGCTGAAGTGGGTGGGGGGTGTTATGGGGACTGTTCATGTGGCTAGCTATTTTTTTTTTTTTTTTTAATTGTTTTTATTGTTGCTGACATAGAGTATACACATATCGAAAAGCATTTGTCAGCGCAGCCTCAACATTCAGCTGCGTCCAACCATTTATGCAACATTTCCATTTTTTCATTTAACTAATTTGAACATTGCAAACAAAGGGTCAAGATGTGTTTCCGTTGGCAGAATCAAATTACACCAATTGCGTGAGAGATAGCAGCATAATGCTATAGGCATGGTTTATATCAATCACAAACTTAACCTCACTACATTTCACGAGGCTTGTACATTCCGGCACACTTAACTACACTCCCCCTCCCGCCACCCTCCCTGCTCATTCCATCTCCTCATCCTCCTCAGCGCTATCAATATCATCATCCTCAGGCAGTGGTTCACAGATCTCCCCCCTGTACACATTCCATGGTGACCATGTCTTATTCCACTTACGTGGGTTGCGCCTCTGTTGGTATACTGCTCTTTCCGTCATCATTAACATATCCATATTTCTGCACCATTGGGCCAGGGTCAGAGAGTTGTGCGCCCCCCAGTTCATTGCAATGTCCCGCTTTGCCAACATCATACCAATGATTACCCATCTCTTTCCATGCTGTGTCAGGTCGGTCTGGTCCCATACATTCAGCAGGCAGACCCTGGGGTTAGGTGTAAATGACGTGTGCAAAGTCTGGCCTACCGTGCGCGCCACACGCCCCCAATAGTGTTGTATACTGGGGCAGGCCCATAATGTATGGAACAATGTAACCTCTTCCCCACAGTTTCTCAGACAATACGGGTGATCTGCCCTATGAATTTTGTGCAGTGTCGTGCGGGTGTAGTAGACCCTGTGTAGTATTTTAAATTGTACCAATCTAAAACGTGAGGATATACCCGCCTCCTTGGGCGATGCCAATGCTGCGTTCCAGCGTGTCTCGTCCAGTTCCCCAATCTCATCCTCCCAGTGTTCCTTCAGTTTCACCAGCGGATCCGGTAGGTTGTTCAGCAGTTTACGGTATGTGAGTGAGGTAGCACTGGCCTCCATGTAGTCTGTAAGCAATCTGTCCTCTAACGGGGCCGAGTCCGGGACCGTCGTACCTGGCTCCAGTACCGCCAGAAGGGCATGCCTAATTTGAACATAACGGTACGTTTCGTTTACTCCCATGTCGTACTGTTCCCTCAGGGCCGCGAATGAGATCACTCCCTCTCTTGTCCACATATCCCCTACGGTGGAGATCCCAATGTTGTCCCACTGGTCAAACCCCTTACTGCGTCGCAGAGTACCTAGGGCCTTAGCGTCCCACAGCGGTGTGAGTTTGGTAATTACCCCCTCCCATGCTAGTCGTCTTTGAGCTTTATGCCATATAGACACCGTGTGTTTGGTTGGGCCTCTCAACTTTGTCAACAGTCCCTTATTATAAAGCGGGGCCAGAAGGGTGTTTAAGCCTAATTGACTCCTATCGGCCAGGAATGATGGGTCATCCTGTGCTACATGGATCCATTGGTTGATCACCTTAAGGTGCGATGCCCAGTAGTACAATTCAAGGTTTGGGAGCGCTATCCCCCCGCTATACCAGTCTCTAACCAGTTTCGATTGAGCGACCCTGGCCGGCTTATCTCCCCACAGCAGGCCTGACACCTGTGCAGACACCTGGCGGAAAAATGACGGTGGAACCAACGCCGGCGTGTTTTCCAGGACATACAGGAAGCGCGGCAGTGCCATCATTTTGAAGAGCGCCGCCCTACCCAACAGAGTTAAGGGGAGGGTCTTCCAATGGCGCACATCTGCCTTCAACCTATCTAGCAGTGGCTGAAGGTTAAGGTCACGAAAGGTCGTCTGTTCTCACGTGATTCGAATCCCCAGATATTTAAAGGAGAAAGGTTCTACCTGCAACAGGCAGTCCGGGGTCAGGGGCGGTGGAGTGCCACTGATCAAGTAAAGTACCGATTTTGCCCAGTTAATTTTATAACCCGACGCCGTGCCATGTCTCTCACATAGGGCCAGCAGGACCGGGATACCATTTGCAAGGTCCGTGAGGTAGATTAACATGTCGTCGGCGTACAGGGAGACTCTATCCTCCCAGTCACCTCCCCAGTGTATGCCTTTCAGCAGCCGAGTGGTCCTGATAACCGTCGCCAAGGGTTCCAACACTAAGGCGAACAGCAGCGGCGAGAGCGGGCATCCTTGCCTCGTGCCTCTCGCCAGTGGGAACTCCCTCGAGATGTGACCATTGGCCGTCACCCGTGCTACGGGGTCTGTGTACAGTAGCCTAACCCATGATATGAATTTCGCCCCTATACCCAAATGCTCCAGAACAGCGAAGAGATATCGCCATTCTACCATGTCGAATGCCATTTTGGCATCCAACGACAGCACCGCCGCCTGTTCCCTCAACAGTGGAGCACGTGCCAGCACGCCATGCAGCCGTCGAAGGTTCAGCGCCGTGCTCCGGTGTGGCATAAAGCCCGACTAGTCTGGATGAATTAGGTGCGCCAGATGAGGCAGCAGCCTAGTGGCCAACAGTTTCGCCAAAATTTTACTTTCGGCGTTAAGGAGGGAGATTGGGCGGTACGATCCGCATTCATCAGGGGGTTTTCCGGGCTTTGGTATTGCGATTATAGTAGCCGTACGCTGGTCGGGCGGCAGCTGCCCCCGTTCCAGACAACCCTCGTACATTTGGAGTAAAGGCGTCGACAGCGTTTCCGCCATGGCCTTGTACCATTCTATCGGTACACCGTTAGGGCCAAGCGCCTTCCCTGGGTGTAACGCCGCGATAGCTGCCTGTATCTCCTCAGCCGTCAGGTCTGCGCCCAACTCGTACCGGCTATTCTGCGGTAGAGTACGAGTAGGCACTCCAGCGGGAGACCCTTCTGCCGTCTCCCGGGAGACCTCGAAATCAGGGGAATATACCAAATGGAAATGGTCCGCCAGTATGTCCACTATTTGAGACGGCCCTGTCTGCACCACGCCCTCTGGGTCTTTCAATTGTACTATGGCCCTCTGCCCTCCCCGTTTCTTTTCTAACCAGGCCAACAGTTTACCCGCCTTTTCACCGACGTCGTACACCCTGTGTGTTGTCGTTGCCATATTATCCATCACCCTGCGGCGCACATGTGCTGTGTGACGTTGCTGGCACAGCCGGAGCGCGTGTCGTGTTTCCTCGGTCGGGTCCCTCTCGTGGTCTCGTGTGGCCCTTTCGAGTAGTCCCTCTAAATCCAACAGCTCCTGACGCTGCATGTGTTTATGGTGGGCTATAGCTGAGATGGCTTGCCCGCGCAGAACCGTCTTGTAGGCTTCCCACACGGTGGTAGGGGAATCCACTGACCCTATGTTTTCGGTGAAATAAGACCTCGTGCCCCTCTTTAATGCCTTGGCTACTGTCGGTTCCCTAAGGTATCCTGGGTAGATCGGGTAGATACGTTTGCGTGTCTGTGTATGATTGGAAAGAGTCAGCGTCAGCGTGGAATGATCTGAAACCCCTCGTGGACGGATTTGGGCTTCGGCAACAGTGAGGAGGCCCCCCCCCCAGTGTGAGGAGGTAGTCAATTCTCGAGAGGCTGTCATGGACCGCCGAGTAGTATGTGTATTGTCGGTCGTCTGGGTGGGACCGCCTCCATATGTCTACCAACCCCTGTGCTTCCATGAAGTCGTGCAGTCGGGAGGGCCCCGGTGTTAGTGTGCGCACAGGGAAGCGATCCATAGAGTTATGTGCCACCGCATTGAAGTCGCCCCCTATAATGAGATCCCCTTCCGGTAGGTTCAATAAGAATTTTCCCAGCTCTGGGAGGGCGGTGGCGTGCAGTGCCGGTGGTATATACACCGAGACTATGTTAAGTGGCTTTCCCTCCCACTGCCCATGTGTCGCCGCGAAGCGCCCCTGTGTGCCGATCCTAGTGGATTGGGTTATGTACCTAGATGATCGGTGCATTAGTATCCCCGTGCCCCGGGACCCCTTCGTAAATTCAGAGTGAACAATCATACTATACCCTTTCCGATCTAGGGCCCGTGTCGCTGCGCCCGTTAGATGCGTTTCTTGCAGTAGGACCAGAGCGGGGTTCAGTCTCTTTATGCCTTGCAGCACTAGCCCCCTTTTTATTTTGTCACCCAGGCCCCTCACATTCCAGGACATGAGGTGTAACGGGGTCGCCGGCCCTACACTATCGTCCCCTCCCACCATTCTTGAAAGAGTGGATCGTGTGGCCAGGATCGTGAGGCATCACGCCTCCTAAGTAGTGAGAATAGATGCCATGCCATGGTTCCGCTACTCTACGCGCGTGTATCCTAAGGTTCCTATCCAGACCCTGATAACCAACTAAAAACCCAAAAACTACAGTACCACCAACTCCCCCCCTCCCTGCCCCCCTGCTCAACGGACTTAGAACTGCCCGCCCCCCCAACTCAGCAGAGTGCCTGAACCCAACCCAAAACATAGTACTTGCACGCTGGGGTGAAGGACTCTCTGGAGTCGGCGGCCCCCTCCTTTGGCCGCGGAGGCCCTCAGCCCAGTGTCCAAGGCGGCATCGTCGGACAGCGTTGCAGTCAGTTCAATGTGCCATTATCTGGGGATCACTGTTCTCCATCATCGTCCCCTTCTCGAATAGTGGGCAGAGACGAGAGTGGCTCCGCTTCCTCGCCGGTTGATTGTAGCTCCTGCTGAGAATCGACATTGCGGTTTTTGGTCTGTCTGTTGGAGCGACGAGGGCGGCCTGTCGCCCGCCAACCCTCCAGCCAGTCCTGTGCTGCCTCCGGGTTGTCGAAAAACCAAGTCTTATTGTCGGCCACAATCCGGAGTTTGGCCGGAAAAAGCATTGAATAGGGGATCTCCCTGGCTCTCAGTTCTTTCTTGACCTCGAAGAAAGTTCTCCTTCTCCGCGCGACCTCCGCCGTGTAGTCCGGAAAAAAGGCTAGCGTGGAATTTTGAATCCTAACAGGGGGTGAGGTCCTCGCCGCTTGTAGAATGACATCTCGATCCCTGAAATTAAATAGCCGTGCTATGATCGGTCTGGGGTTCGCCCCCGTTTGTCGGCGCCCTCCCGGGACTCTGTGTGCCCTCTCCACAGTGAAAAAATTTGAAAGTCCCTTAGGCTGCAGGTGCTGTTTGATTAGATTCTCCACATACAAGTCCATCGTCCTCGTGTCTTCCGATTCCGGCACACCTATTATACGGATGTTATTCCGTCTCGAGCGTCCTTCTTGGTCATCGAGCTTGTCACGCAGTTCCTTATTTTCTTTCGTGATACGTTCCATACTAATCTGCAGTTCCGACACATCTTCCACCAGGGCCTTGGTCACCAGTTCCATCGTGTTCACCTTCTCCGTCATCTTGTGGAAGTCCGCCCGAATCAGAGTAATTTCTGCTGAGATCGACCCCACAGTGGCCTGCACCTGTGTGAGGGCCCGCATGACATCGTCCAGGGTTGCCTTCTTGCCCCCTGCCGCCTCCACTGTCTTGCCCGACTGTGATCTTGCGTCTGGCGGGGGAGTAGCGGGTTTTTCATATGCGAATCTGTCAAGGCGGGATTGTGCCGCGGTGTTTTTCGGCCCCTTGCCGGCCATCTTGAACGGGGAGTCGAGCACTCAGACCCCCCTCCGGTTCCACCCGGACTCCTGCACTCCTTCGGGGCAGTCTCCCGCCTCTCAAGGCTCTCCGATGTATTTGGGGCACAATCCACCCGCAGCCGTGGCCCTCAGTGGTCTGGCGTGGACCCTCCGACTCGCTTCCGGTTAATTAATGTGGCGGCGCTCCCGCAGCCACACGTGGGGCCAGGGGGGGGGCGACCGCTTCCACGGACGGCTAGCCCCAGCCACGGGGTGTCGACGAGTCTCAGGCAATGGGGATGGTCTCGTTGCGCCCCTCCCGTGTTGTTCGGGCCGGTCCGTGTCGCGTTGCCGGTGTCTTCCGCCCTTCCCCCTTGTATCTGCTGCAGGGCAATGGTGTTATTTGGCACGTCGGCCTGTGTCCTGGAGGATGGAACCGCCTGTGCGGGTTCGTGCCGCACAAGAAGTCCCTGCGCACACTCGCGCCTTCTTTATTTACAGTGCGCCCCCACCCAGCGGGGGGGGGGGCCGGGAGCGGTGCCTCGCCGTACCTGGCGGTGTTCGACTGTCGGAGGACAGCACCTCAGTCCTGCCGGCGTTGCCCGACCCGCCTCTGCTAGTAAGGGACCCCTGCCGGGTCCTTAAGATGGCGACCCCGCTCCGGAGTCAGCAGCTCCAAGCGCCGTCACTTAGCCCCTCAGTTCGTCCGGGCCGGACCCCTCCACTCAGCGAGGGGGTGCCCGGGGTTCCGCGCGGGGTTCACCAGCTCTGATGGCAGCTGCGGGAGGCGGGGGGGGGTCACTCTCTCCGTGGTCGTCGCGGGCGGGCGCTTCCGGCCGCTTCTCGCCCAGGATGGCTCACTTCCTGTCAGCCTACCCGCCCAAGCAGGTCCCCGGCTCAGTATCTCCGCAGGGGCCTTCTCGGTGTCCGCCACAACTGGACTCCCAGGCGTCGGATTTTCTCCCCGCTTGTCCGAACCTACGCCGCCCGGTCCTGGGCATCAGTACCTTCCCGCCTGGGTCATAGATGGATCGGATCAGTGATCGGATATTGTAGGAGGCGGCTTCAGCCGCGGAGCTCTCTTCCTAAGCTGCCGCCATCATCGGCTGCTGGCCACGCCCCCGTGGCTAGCTATTTTAATAATATGTTGGATAATGCTCATACATCTTGTTCGACGGATAGACATAGGATAGATTCCCTCTTTCTGTATACTTTGCTCTTGCTATGCACAGTAATGTTATGACAATTTCTTGTTTAATATGGAACGTACGGGGGCTCAACACACCCCAAACAATTAGGCAGGTGATAGCTTATTTGGAACGCCATAGGATCAGTATCACTCTTCTGTAAGAAACGCATCTCACACAAAATACCGACAAATTGGTTGGAATTCCCTGGGCTGGCTACCACCTGGCCTCTTAATATTCCTCCTATAGCCGGGAATACTCACGCTTGTAAAATAGGGCCTTCCTTTTGCAGTTCACCAAACTGATGTTGACTCTGCGGGTCGTTATGCTGTGGTACACAGGACACTGGTAGGCTACTTGTCAACTCGTATGGTCCTAATATAGACGACCCTGGCCTATATGAGAGCCTCATTGTGGTGCTGCGTGGTTGGCCTGACAAAGTGGTCCTCTGGGGGGGGAGATCTTAATACGCACTTGGACCCCAGCAAGGATAAATCCAGTGGCAGGAAGGGGCATTCACCCTGGGCAGCCCGCGTGATTAATAATGGGATGGCTGAGCTGGGGTTGCGAGACATAGGGCGACACAGACATGTAGAGACACTTGAGGGCACACACATCTCCACAGCCCATGCCAGTTGGTCTTGCCTCGATATTTGGTTAGTGACTGAGGAGGCGGTGGGCTGGGTGACTGAGGTAGAGAACCTCCCACGCACACTCTCTGATCATTGCCCGTTCGTCTCCCTCTCTGTATTCCTCAGACGGTTCCCCGTTCCTTCACTTGGTGCTTCCGACCCGAGGCGCTGTTAGACCCTCTATTTCTGATAGATACATCTGCCGTGTGGATTCCTCACCTTGTGAATATCCCCTTGCGTCAGCAACATTCGGAAATTCTTTTTGTAGCTTCGCGCCGACGTGGATCCGGACGTCACAGAGGCACGGCATCGCACGCGACTCCGCTGACGTCACCGACGCCTATAATAGGCCCACGCCGGCGTGATGACATCAGTTCCCTTTTTTCCGCGTCATCGACGCTAACGGTTTTCAGGGATCGTACTGTAGCTTTACAGTAACTTTGTTACTATTATCATACTATTGTGTCTATCTTTATACTCTTCGAAATGTCGTCGAAGAAGACTGGATTTAAAGCTTGCGGCGAATGTGGCAAGACTATGTCTATCACCGATCCTCACGAATGCTGTGTTTGGTGTTTAAGCTCCGACCCTGACGTCGAGGACTGTCCTTGCTGCAAGAAGATGACTCCGAAGGCTTTAAGAGAAAGAGAGACGAAACTCCTCGTGGCAAAACTTAAAAATAAGAAAGTTAAGAAATCTTTGAAGTCTCGATCTCGTCGGTCGAGGTCGAGGTCTCGTTCGAGGTCACGCTGGGAGTCGTCTTCGGCTCACGCTTCGAAGTCTTCGAGGAAGAAACACAAGAAGAGGAGCCATGAGTCACGTCATCACTCTGGAAAGGACTCTAGTTCAAGACCGAAGTCCCAGGTCAAACTTCTGAGTAAGGAAGTGGAGATTTCGGAGTCGGAACATGATGAGGCTTCACATCCGGATTCACCCGAATCTCAGAAGCAGGTCCATTCTCCGGTTCCATCCAATCCTTCTGGTCAGGAGGATGAAGGTGAGGAGCAGGGGGCTGGTGAAGTCGAGGTTCCGGTGCCTGCGGGTTCGTCGACCCCGGTTCCTGGACTCGATGAAGAGGTCGACGTCGTATAGACTCCGCCTCCTCAGGAACAACCCAGAGGTCCATATCCTGAATTTCCAACTCCAGGTCAGGATCCTTCTCAGTTCCTGAACGCCATGTTTGGTGTCTATTCCAGGGCAATGTTCCCGTCTGGTGCACCTGTTGGTCCCACGGGCCCTATGGCCTTTAACTTGGGTGTTCCCCAGGCTTACGCCCCTGCGCCCTTCATGCCTTTTATGCCGGCTATACCACCGCATTGGCATTTTCCGACACCACTGGTGTCGTCGACGCCGAAGCGCACAACGCCGATTCCGTCGACGCCGATCCCATCGACGCCGATACCTACGACTCCGAGGCAGGATTCTGCCCGACCTCGTATTGAAAGACCTCGTCCGACTTCGGGTTCGACGTCGGCACCGACCCCGTCGGAGTCGATTCCGAATCCATTGGCTTCTGTTATGAAGGAAAGATCTCGGAGAAAGGCCCAGAGACTTCTGGAAGAGGAAGGATGTCAGTATTCAGATACTGAAGAAGGAGAATTACAGGATTCTGAGGATCCTTTTGAAGACTTGTGTGAGGCCAGTGGGCTTGAACTATCGCCTGAATGGGAATTGGCTTCAGTGTCAAATGTACCATCAAAGAATGTGGGGCCCGATGTAGGTGGCAAATACCGGTCGGAAACGGCCGAATTCGGCCGTTTCCGACCAGTATTTGGCATCTTGAGATGTAGGGGGCCAGATTTGACAGATTCTGTATATTTACCGAATCGGTAAATTTACAGAATCTGTAAAATACCGAATCGGTATTTTTACCGATTCGGTACCTTCCAGATGTAGGAGGGACTCTTCTGAGTCCCAAAGGCCCTACAAATTCGGTATTTTAACACACAATCCAATTGGGTGTTAAAATACCGAATTCAGGTGTGCATGCACATGTGTGCATGCACACCTAGCCATGTGACAGACAGACATGCCCTTAGGGCATGTCTGTGTGCCACATGGCGCACATGCCTATTTTTGGGGTGCCAGAGGGTGTCAAAGTGACACCCCCTGCACCCTTGCCAAATTCGGTATTTACCGATTCTGTAATTACAGAATCGGTATTGCCCATTGATTCCTATGGGCTTCAAGGCCCATAGGAATCAATGGGCAATACCGATTCGGTATTTACAGATTCGGTAAATACCGAATCTTAACGATTCGGTATTTACAGAATCTGTAATACCTACATCTCCCCCCTTCATATTTACCGACTCTTAAATACCGAATCGGTAAAATTCGGTATTTAAGAGTCGGTAAATATGAATTACCTACATCTGGCCAGTGGTGCCTTATCACACCGTTATTAAAAAAGCATCGAGCTTATTGAATATTACTCTGCCCACTGCTGATTATAAGCCTAATATTTTGACTGAGGTGCTTCATTCACCCTCATCTATTATTGAACCTATGTTACCCTTCAACGAGGCCTTATCTGAGCCCATCTATGAGGTTTGGAAGAAACCTTTATCTGCTCCTGCAGTTTCTAGAACAGTGGCGAGGAGATATAGAGTTGAACCTGAGGACCCTGCATTTTTATCAACACATCCTTTGCCTGAGAGTTTGGTGGTGCAGGCTGCCTGCTCAAAGAAATCTGCTGGTGCTTTTCCACAGGTTCCTGGAGATAAATAATCCAGAAAGCAAGACCAAAGTGCCAAGAAGGTTTTCTCATCAGCCAGTATGGCGTTAAAGTCAACCAACGCAACGTGTCTGATGGGAAGGTATATCCATGCTTTGATGGATTCTGTCAAGCAGTTGATTCCGAAGATTCCTGAAGATGACAGGAAGGATTTTCAGGAAGTGATATCGGACACTCAAGCAGCTGCGAGACAGGTCATTCAGAGTGGTCTGGACACTGCTGATTCGGTGGCAAGGGTCATGGGCTCCTCCGTGGCCACTATGAGGGCTGCCTGGCTTAAATCATCGGAGTTCTCTGCAGACGTCCAGTCTGTTTTGATGGACTTGCCTTTTGATGGATCAGGATTGTTTGGCAAGAAGGCTGATGCTGCCTTGGAACGTTTTAAGGACAGTAGGGCCACTGCAAAATCTTTGGGTCTTCAGTCCAGGGGTACTACTGTAAGACGCTTCAGGGGGTTTGGAAGATCTTCCTTTCGTTCTTACAGACCATCCCAGCAGCAGCCTCAACAGCAGCAGAATACACTGTACAAGTCGTACAGGGGCAGACAAAGATCCCGCCCTAGAGGTCGTCAAGCTTCCTCCTCCTCCTCCTCTCCTTCCCAACCCCCTGCCAACGCAGCAAAGCAGCCCTAGATCCGCCATTCCGGATCATGTGGGTCCAGTGGGGGGTCGGCTTACACATTTTCTACAGGATTGGAAATTAATAACATCGAATCTTGTAGAGAATGGGTATGCACTTCCTTTCCAGGAATTCCCTCCCAATTACCCTCCTTGCCAGGGTTATTGTTCGGAGGACCACCTGCTTCTCCTGCAGGAAGAAGTCCTGGCTTTATTCCAAAAAGGTGCGATAGAGGTGGTTCCAGAGCAGGAAAGGGGTCAGGGATGCTACTCCCGGTATTTCCTGATCCCCAAGAAAGATGGCAGGCTTCGGCCAATCCTGGACCTCAGGATTTTGAACCTTTACCTGAAACAGGAAAAGTTCAAGATGCTCACTCTTGCGCAGGTTCTTCAAGCGCTGCTAAAAGAAGACTGGATGGTGTCGATCGACTTGCAGGATGCGTATTTTCATATTCCCATCTTGAAGTCGCACAGAAAGTATCTCCGTTTTACGGTTGGGTCACAACACTACCAGTTTGTGGTCCTTCCGTTTGGTCTTACTACTGCGCCTCGGGTCTTCACCAAGGTGATGGCAGTGGTGGCAGCTCATCTCAGGAGAACGGGGATACATGTGTTTCCGTATCTGGACGAATGGCTGATCAAAGCGGAGTCGCCGGAGAAGGTGCTCCATCATCTGCAGGAGACAACTCAGTTGTTGCACAGGTTGGGTTTTTTGATAAATGTACCCAAGTCTCACCTGGTGCCCTCAGAGCGCAACCTGTTCATAGGTGCGGTACTGGACACAACTGTATGTCGTGCATTCCCTCCACCTCAAAGGATTCGCGACATACAGGAAATGATTCCTTTATTTTTCAATGGAGCGGTCGTTCCAGTCCTGAAGGTCCTTCGCCTGCTCGGTCTGATGGCTTCTTGCATTCTGTTGGTCAACCATGCACGCTGGCATATGAGGGCGCTCCAGTGGTGCCTCCGCAGGCAGTGGTATCAGCACAACGGAGAACTCAGGGAGTCAGTGAAGATCTCCAGAGAAACTGCAGCGGATCTGTCTTGGTGGAGCGTGGAAGGCAATCTGTCTCAAGGGAAGCCTTTTCAGATTCCTCCATCGGTTGCCACAGTGATATCGGATGCGTCCACTCTCGGGTGGGGTGCTCATCTGGGGGACCTGGAGGTCAAGGGTCTTTGGTCTCCAGAGGAAAGGTTGCTTCACATCAACCTTTTAGAATTGCGGGCGATACGTCTGGCGCTCAAGGCCTTCCTCCCTTCCCTTCGCGGTCGTTCAGTTCAGTTCAGGTCCTGACGGACAACACGACCGCGATGTGGTACATCAACAAGCAGGGAGGAGTAGGGTCGCAGTGTCTCTGCAGAGAGGCTCTGCGTCTCTGGTCCTGGGTTCAGGACCATCGGATTTGTCTGATAGCAAATCATCTGGCCGGAGTTCAGAACGTTCGTGCAGACAGTCTCAGTCGGCAGTTCTCTGCCGATCACGAGTGGAGGCTCCATCTGGGGGTAGTTCACAACATCTTTCAGATGTGGGGGACTCCTCGGGTGGACCTGTTCGCCACTCGCGAGAATGCTCACTGCCTGTCATTCTGCAGTCTCCAGTATCCGATGCAATGAGCCTTGGGGGACGCGTTTCAGTTGAGTTGGAGCTCGCAACTCCTTTACGCATTTCCTCCCATACCTTTGATTCCTCGGGTTCTGAGGAAAATTCGCCAAGACCGGGCCCAAGTCATATTGATCGCCCCGGATTGGCCAAGAAGGGTGTGGTACTCGGACCTTCTCCACCTTTCCTCTCCCCCGCCGCTCCGTCTCCCTCACAGGGCAGATCTCCTCTCTCAGATGGAGGGGCAGGTTCTACACCCCCACCTCCAGACCTTACACCTTCATGCCTGGAGATTGAACGGGGCAACCTGATTTCTTTTTCTCTCCCTCATGATGTGGTGGATGTCATTTTGTCAGCCAGGCGTGACTCCACTAAGTCCATCTATTCTTATAGGTGGTCTAAATTTGTTACTTGGTGCAGGGAGAAGTCTTTAGACCCTTTGAGGGCCCATTTATCTGATGTTCTCCAGTTTGCCCTTTCTCTGGCACAGCAAGGGCTTGCTGTGGCCACGGTGAAGGGTTATCTTTCTGCGCTGTCGGCTTTTATCTGTTTGCCTGACCAGCCTTCTCTTTTTAAATCTCCTATAGTTTTAAGGTTTTTAAAGGGCCTCACGAATAAGTTCCCTCCTACCCCTTTTATTGTGCCTCAGTGGGATTTAAATCTTGTTTTGACATTTTTAATGGGTGCTCCTTTTGAGCCTCTTCACAAATGTCCTATGAGGCTTCTGACTTTCAAAACGGTTTTCCTCGTTTCAATAACCTCGGCAAGGAGGGTAAGTGAGCTTCAAGCTCTTAGTCATAAGCCCCCTTTCTTGTCCATTCATGCTGATCGAATGGTTCTTAGGACCAGGGCTGCTTTTCTGCCAAAGGTGGTGACTTCTTTCCACCTTGGTCAATCCATTACCCTTCCTACCTTTTATCCTCCCCCACACCCTTCCAAGGAGGAGGAGAGATTACACCGTCTTGACCCCAAGAGGGCGGTGTCTTTTTACTTGGACAGGACTAAAGACTGTCGTTTGGATGACCAGCTCTTCATTGGCTTTGCTGGCTGCAAGAAAGGAAGAGCGGTCCATAAGAGGACTTTGTCGAGATGGATCGTCCTCTGCATTAAGATCTGCTACTCTTTGGCCGGTAAGGAACCTCCAGAGGGTATAAGGGCTCATTCTAGGAGAGCTAAGTCATCAACCTCAGCGTTGGCTAGAGGTGTGCCTGTTGAGGATATTTGAAGAGCGGCAACTTGGTCTTCCCTCCACACTTTCGCAAAGTATTACTGCTTGGATTCTGAGGTGAGGAGGGACGGTCATTTTGCACGCTCTGTCCTTCAGGATTTCCTGGTCTAGAAGAGTGGACACCCTCCTCCGGGAGTGGGGACTGCTGTGGGACTCTATTCACAAGGTGAGGAATCCACACGGCAGATGTATCTATCAGAAGAACAAGTTACTTACCTTCAGTAACGCTTTTTCTGGTAGATACTATATCTGCCTGTGGATTCCTCACTGACCCACCCGCCTCCCCGTTGTCCACTCTTCTATGCCAGAAGTTTCTATAATGTATTATTTTATGGTCAAGGATTTGTTTATTTCAAATGTTTTATTGCATTTGCTTCACACTGTGGGCCAGATGTAGGTAAATTTTATTTTACCACCTCTTAAATACCGCATCATACCGACTCGGTATTTAAGAAGTGGTAAAATAAAAGTACCGAGATGTAGGTAAATGCAGATGTGCATTTACCGAATCGGAAACAATCGGTATTTACCGATGCGGTAAATACCGACCGGTAAATGCCCATGCATTCCTATGGGCTTTGAAGCCCATAGGAATGATTGGGCATTTACCGGTCGGTATTTACCGCATCGGTAAATACCGATTTACACAAGGGTGCAGGGGGTGTCACTTTGACACCCTCTAGCACCCCCAAAACGGGTTTGGGTGCCATGTGGCAGGCATACCTGCCCTAAGGGCAGGTCTGCCTGTCATATGGCACAGGTGTGCATGCACACATGTGCATGCACACCAGAATCGGTATTTTACCATCAAATAGTATTTGATGGTAAAATACCGATTTTTTAATGCTTGTGGGACTCAGAAGAGTCCCACCTACATATCAATTGTCCCTATTCCTTAAAAATACCGACTCGGTATTTTACATAATCGGTAAATTTACCTATCGGTAAATTTACAGAGTCTGTAAAATACAGGGCCCTACATCTCAAATTGCATTTACCGGTCGGTAACGGGCGAATTCGGCCGTTACCGACCGGTAAATGCCTACCTACATCTGGCCCTGTGTGTGTTACCTTGATTTCTATACTGTGTATACTGTGTATATGTCTACTGTCATCGGTCCGTCCGTGTGCCTCGAAGGCACGGAAAAAAGGGCGGAACTGATGTCATCACGCCGGCGTGGGCCTATTATAGGCGTCGGTGACGTCAGCGGAGTCGCGTGCGATGCCGTGCCTTTGTGACGTCCGGATCCACATCGGCGCGAAGCTACAAAAATAATTTCCGAATGTTGCTGACGCAAGGGGATATTCACAAGGTGAGGAATCCACAGGCAGATATAGTATCTACCAGAAAAAGCGTTACCGCAGGTAAGTAACTTGTTCATTTGGAGACTATTCGCTAGGCCATTACCCAATACTTTGATCATAATAAGGGATCTGTAGATAGCGCAGGAGTGCTTTGGGAAGGGTTCAAAGCTACTATTCAGGGCACCTGCATAGGTACATCGGCTGGAATTTTAAAGGACTTGCGAGGCCAATTGACTAAAGTGTAAGCTATGCTGACCAAACTTGAGCGGGACTATGAGAATGCACCCTATGAGTCGACCCGGGCATCCATTAAGGATGGCAAACTTGAGTATGCAAAACTAGCGGAAGGAGAGATGTGATACATCTGTAAACTTCCTGTAGCTCGCTCATATGGGGAGGGTTGGAGGCCGGGACACCACCGAGCCACAAAGATTAAACACTGCATGTGCCAAGACATAATCACTAAGATTACAGACGATGCAGTGCGCGACCATTATAGCGCCACAGACATAACGGAACAGTTCAGACAGTAGTATGCGAAACTGTATACCTCGCATGGTGAGACGGACACTACGGAATTAGATGCCTACTTATCGCGGGTGGCCATCGCTTGACTGTCGGAGGATCAGATAGACTATCTGAGTCAGCCTATCACAGCTGAGGACATCCGCATGGCAATATGCTCCCTCCCTAACAAAAAATCACCTCGCCCGGACGGATTTCCTTCTGAATTTTACAATGTCTACGCTGAGGAGCTCACTCCCTTATTGTTCGAAATGTATGCTGAGGCGTATGACTCGGGCGTGCTCCCACCATCTCTCCGTGAGGCGTTAATCATTACCTTATTAAAAAGGGCAAACCGCCTGCTAACTGTGATCCATACCGACCACTGTCTCTCATCAACACCTACGTGAAACTCTTAGCGAAAATATTAGCCTCTCGCCTCCAACCGCTCATGCAGAGTCTGGTGCTACCAGACCAGTCTGGTTTTATTCCCACGTGGTCCACCTCCCACAATCTGCGTACACTGTTTGCTCTATTTCACACTCTCTCTCCCGACCTTCCAGCAGCAGCTATCATGCTTGACGCTGCCAAGATGTTTGATTCAATTGAATGGGGCATACTTGTTTTTGTACTCCAACGGATGGGTTTCTCTCCTTTATTTATTAACTGGGTGAGACTACTCTACACAAACCCCAGAGCACGGGTGGGAGGTCATACCTCGGAACCGATCTCTATCACTAGAGGGACCAGGCAGGGGTGCCCCCTCTCGCCACTGTTGTTTGCGCTGACACTGGAAACGTTGGCCTGGCTTATCATGCAATGTCACAAGCATGCGGCTCTCAACTCCTCTAGCACCGATTCTGCGGGAATATATTTGGTTTGCTTGGTTCTCTGGGCTACATATTAACTGCACTAAATCTGTGGTGATGCCGCTAACCACGTGCACATGCCCGCATGAGCCCGAATTCCCCCTCGTATGGGCAACGGAGTCGGTTAAGTATTTAGGAATTTGGGTTCACCGAGACCCCGACACAGTACTCCGTGAGAATTATGGCATTGCTACCACGGTGCTGGAGCAGCAAGTAGACAGGTGGGTTCATCTTCCAATTTCTCTTGTGGATCATATCACCCTGATAAAAATGGTGGCATTACCTACTTTTTTATATCTTTTTAATAACATACCGATCCCTCTATCCCAGCATTTTTTAAAACAGTGCGCTCACTGCTTCTCCGTCTGGTCTGGGGCGGAAGGCAGGCTCGGGTGGGCTGATGGGCTCTCACTCGAGAAAACCTGGCGGAGAGACCCAACACCGGACAACATGACTGCCCTCAAGCTCGCCACCCGAAAACACCACCAGCTGATCCACGCCACCAAGAAAACCGCATTCAAGGAACGACTGGACAACAACGCACACAACAGCAAGGAACTCTTCAACATCGTGAAAGAGCTTTCCAACCCCAACGCCGGAAACGACGACGTCACCCCTTCGCAAGACCTCTGCAACTCCCTCGCCTCCTACTTCCACAACAAGATCGCGGACATACACAACAGCTTCAGCACTCAACCGACGCACGCCACGACCAAACCCCCCCCCCCCCACAACCACCCTCCACGCCTGGACCCCGATCAGCACCGAAGACACCGCCAACACGATGAACTCCATCCACTCCGGATCTCCGACAGACCCCTGCCCTCACCACATCTTCAACAAGGCCGACGCTGTCATCGCACCCCACCTGTGGGACATCATCAACACCTCCTTCAACACCGCTACCTTCCCGGAGAGCTGGAAGCACGCCGAACTCAGCGCTCTACTTAAGAAACCATCAGCCGACCCCACCGACCTCAAGAACTACCGCCCCATCTCGCTACTTCCGTTTCCAGCAAAAGTAATCGAGAAGACCGTCAACAAGCAACTGGCCGCCTTCCTCGAGACGAACGGCTCCCTCGACCTCTCGCAGTCTGGCTTCCGGGCCAACCACAGCACCGAGACCGCCCTGATCGCAGCCACCGACGACATCCGAGCCCTGCTCGACAACGGAGAAACAGCGGCCCTCATCCTCCTGGACCTCTCCGCGGCCTTCGACACTGTCTGCCACCGTACCCTAGTACAGCGCCTCAGCAACGTCGGAATCCAGGAGAAGGCACTGGAGTGGATCATCTCCTTCCTCGCCGGAAGGACACAGAGAGTCCGCCTCCCCCCGTTCAGATCAGAGGCCACCGAAGTCATCTGCGGCGTTCCTCAAGGCTCCTCGCTCAGCCCAACACTCTTCAACGTCTACATGAGCCCCCTCGCAGCCATCGCACGCCAGCACAACCTCAACATCATCTCCTACGCCGACGACACCCAGCTGATCCTCTCCCTCACCAACGACCCCGCCACCGCCAGAGCCAACCTACACGAAGGGATGACAGACGTTGCCAAGTGGATGATGAACAGTCGCCTGAAACTGAACCTCGGACAAGACGGAAGTCCTCATCCTGGGATCTGCACCCTCCTCCTGGGACGACTCCTGGTGGCCCCCCGCCCTGGGCAGCGCACCCAAACCCACAGACCACGCACGTAACCTGGGCTTCATCCTGGACTCATCCCTCTCCATGACCAGACAAGTCAACGCCGTCTCCTCGTCGTGCTTCAACATCCTGCGCATGCTACGTAAGATCTTCCGATGGATCCCCACCGAGACCAGGAAGACGGTCACCCAGGCCCTCGTCACCAGCCGTCTGGACTACGGCAACTCCCTCTACGCCGGAACCACCGCCAAACTCCAGAAGAGACTCCAGCGGATCCAGAACACCTCAGCACGACTCATCCCTGACATCCCCCGCCGCAGCCACATCTCCGGACACCTGAGAGACCTGCACTGGCTCCCGGTCAACAAGAGAATCACCTTCCGTCTCCTCACCCACGCACACAAAGCCCTACACAACCAAGGCCCAGGATACCTCAACAGCCGCCTCAACTTCTACGCTCCCAAACGCCAGCTCCGATCGACCAGCCACGCCTTCGCCGCCGTCCCCCGCATCCGAAGAGCCACCACAGGAGGAAGGTCCTTCTCCTACCTGGCCGCCAAGACTTGGAACTCCCTCCCGACCCACCTCCGCCTGACCCAAGACCACCTCGCCTTCAGGAAGCAGCTCAAGACCTGGCTGTTCGAGCAGTAGCGGACCCCCTCCCCCCAGCGCCTTGAGACCCTCCGGGTGAGTAGTGCGCTATATAAATGCTTTGATTGATTGATTGATTGATTGATATGTGTAGTTGTATTATCAAGATTGTAATCTACCCTCTATGTATGTACATTATAGCCACGAGTTGGTTGAAAGTAATGTTTTCACATTGAAATCAATTAAAAAAAATAATAATGAGTAGCTCAAGATGAGTTTCATTGAACATAAGTTGCTCGTATTACAGAAAAAGTTTAAAACCCCTGATTACAGCATAGATTGATTATATGTGCATTTGTGCCTCTCCAAAATATTAATACTGTAGTACTAAAGAAGTCTGATTCACTATGGTAAAATTTATACATTGCACAGTTTTAATTATCAGGGTGAAACTGGTGTGAGTTGCAGACATCAGTTGCAGCCAGCACAAGTAAGAGCGATGGGGCGGGGAGCCGGCAGGGTGGGGGTTGGGTAAGTCGACCTACACCGGGATGACTAAAATTGAATACAAAAATGGAGAAAAAAAACTCACCATTCACTTGACTTAGTTTTCTAGAGCACCAACTATCATTTCTAAGACAAAATAAACTCCCTCGGTTTGTACATTTCTAAAGCAAATTATAGGTTTTTCCAGTCTGCCACACTTGCGCCATAAAAACAAAAGTTAGCACTTTAGTATTTATTATTAGAACAGTGTGGGAAGCTGCAGTATAACACTGGGGAGTTAACTGACAGACTGCTCCTGGTGGTGAAAGTACATGTTTCAGTCTGTAGATCAGAAGGTTTTACTGACATGTATAGGAAATGCATTTGGGAACTCATAAAAAATGTGTCATTATTTTAGCTTGCTAGAGCACAAACCATCATTTCTATGGCAAAATGGAGACAATGATACCGAGTGCTGAGATAGCTGCATTTTGTCCATGTTGTGGCCAGCCAATCAAGAGGGAGTCCCATTGGGACCTTCCCAAACACCTCTTGGGCGATCACCCAGCCCCCTTGTATATTTTTTTAATTCATTTTCAGGACACAGAGGCCATGTCCCTGTGTCCTGTAGTGGCTGCCACAACATATTGTTCAAGTTGTGGCCAGCCAGTCAGGATTTACTAATTCCCTTTATGGTGACCAGTCAGATCATATCTGCACACCAACAGTCCAGATATACATATTTTTAACTACTCAGCACCTTTTTAAATGTGAATTTCTCAAAACCATCTGAACAGATTTAACAAAGTAAAACAAGTAACAAAAAACACACTTTCTGAGTAAAGTTCTAATTTTCTGTCAAATGTGATGTAATTCTGTCCAGACGTTTTTTTCCCAGTATTGTTACCCAAACTTTCCTATGGGAATTAACATAGGAAATAAACATTGTGGGACTACCCCTTTTTCCAAGACTGAGCTAAAGTAGATCCATTTTGTTTTTAGAAAGTTTTGTGAAGATTTGTTAAATGGCACTAAAGTTATTTGCGAAACAAAAATACTCTGATCAATTGCATCACAGTGGTGACACTATAGAACAGATATAGACATAGCTAGATACACATTTGTGTGTGTCTGTCTGTCTGTCTCAGGGGCCTCCAACCTTTTTTGTTGTAAGAGCTACTTATTTTCAAAGAAAAGCTGTGATGTGTAATTATAGTAATACGTTTCCACTTGCCCTTATCATTTATCACTCAAATATATCCTTCGAAATATATTTTAGAAATCCATCAATTTTGCTTTAGACATCAGCTCATGAGTTCTGAAAATACACACATTGTCATCTCAAATACATGCTTTTGAATTATTGGATATGTACATTAATTCATCCAAGCAAAAGCTCCTGATTTATTAGGCTGGACAGCACACAGGATAGCTACTTACAGGTAGCTGGAGAGCTACCATTAGCTCACCAGCTACTCATTGGAGAAGCATGGTGTGTACAACACAAACACAAGCTGGGATGTCACAAAATATTCTAACACGGAATGATCTGGATACGTTGGCACTACTTGAAGAATCACAAATGGAAGCTACATCACAAGTTGAGGACATTTGAGACAAAATTGACAGAGTGGAGTGTTTGGGAATAATACAAGTAGGAGAACGTACTGCTTTTAAACCAACATCAAAGTTTATGCCTCAAACAACCACAGATGCTATTGTTGTTTTCTCTGACAGTGTATACAAGGATCTTTTGTGCTTACGTATGGGGAAGGACAAGAACAAAATTAAGCCCAATATAACACGTGAACAAACACAAGCTTTTAACGGATATACAAAATGATTGGCTGATTGTTTACAAATCCTCAGACAAAGGACGAAATATTGTCTTGCAAACAGGACAAACATTGCAAAGAAGCCCTGAGAAAACTAAGTGATAAAAACTACTAATCTGATAGAGACTACTAGCCGCAGATTCCTTAACGTAGAATTATCCCCAGACGTGAGACTGGATCCGGAAAATTTTCTGCCACAGCATTCCTGCGTGCCGGGGGGATGGCATCACGCGACTCTTTCCTTGGCGTTGTCCGCGTACGTGACGTCAGCCAGGTCACACAAGTCCCACCCCAGCGCGCCTACGTCAGTTTTTTCCTTTTCCACCTGCAACGCGGATCCGGATTGTGCTCCTGGCCCGTTTCGGGCCTTTCCCTTTCGCTTGCTGCGTGTGTGTGGGAACAGTGTGCGAATGCCTTCGGGCTTTAAGACGTGCTCGTCTTGTGCGCACCAGATGTCGGCAACGGATTCTCACTGTCAGGCTGTCAGTGACACAAGTATAAACAAACCGCCACTAACCTTTTCTGGAGACTCCAGCAGAGACGATGTACGTAGAATAATTCCCCCAATTCTCCTGAACGCAACCCCCAACAGCAGGAATGAAAATCCTGATGTGTGGAACTGAGCCCAAGGGAAAAGGGAAAGGGGACAAAATAATAAACGTGCTTCTACTGGTCTGGTCGCGTCAAGGCCGTCTACCTGGGCTATAGGTTGGCTCCTTGTGTGAAAGCAACCCTGCAGGACAGAATGAGAAAGCACAACAGTTGTAATGGAAATGGCATCCCTCATTCCCTCATTCACTCTCTCTCTCTCTATATATATATATGATATATCTATCCTCACTCACCAGATACTTTGAAGCTAGACATAATATGTAAGAGTACCTCAACTCCGTTTCTAGTATCTAGGCACTCAAAGTCCATAAACAGATAAGAACATAGCAAATGGAAAGCAGCAGAATGTAGCCTCATATACTGTTATATTCACAGTATATTTCCTTCTCCGTAAGAAATGCATTAAATGTAATGCACATAAAAAGAACAATACAAAGCCCACCGGGAATGTCTCACACAGTGAGTTTGTTCAGTACCCAGTCGAATAATTGCACCTCTTTGCCAGGGTCTGCAATCACCAGAAAAGTCTCTCCATGAGCCTCAGGGTCACCAAGGTTAAAGTATCTCTATAGCCCAAGAAAAATGCTAACGGAGGTTTTAGGCCACAAGGTAAATGTCACGGAGACCCAAAGGAAAATAGCATCCAAGAAAAGCAAAATTGTGTGTGCTTCTCCAAACGCTAACTTTGAGTCATGAAAGGAAATGGAATAGAATATCACGGATGCAGCGTTCACGGGTACGAAGCGGCCGCTTCGTCCCGCGGAAATACCTGAGTAAATACAGGAAGTCTTTAAACGCGGCCATATGCAGGGTTTCGGATTCCGCAGACGTGAAGATCTTACAGGAGGCTGGAACGCTGCACGTTCTTCAAGCTGAGGTCCGGCGGGGAATACCATCCGCTGTCACGGCTTCCCTGGGAAGGATTGTCAAGCACCAGTGAAAGGTGTAGGTGGTGTTTATATAGCACTCGCCCTCGGCAGGTATGAACCGGCCCCTTTGCTTTCTGGGAGTTGTAGTATCATGAACGATACTTGGACTGATTTCGGGTTTTCAGGTGGGTGATCGCGACAGTCACCCCATCTGCATGTGGTATTTGGGAGAACACCACAACTCCACTGATTGTGAGGGGTGCCAGAAGATGAAATCAAAGTCCCGGCGGGAGCACCGGATGAAACTTCTTTTAGCCCGCATGTCCAGGTCAGCATTGTCACCACGCCCGGACCCTGCGGAGGGTTTCAGGAATCGCCGCCTCCGTCTTCAACATTGTCCTTCTCCCAGGCCGCAAGAGTGTTGCTCACCTGTTGGTAAGTGTCACGGTTTGTCCCCCAAAGGCTGGTTCCCAGCCTGTTGGAGCGCAGGCCCTCCGCTGGTGGTGCGGCCCCGCGTATAGTCCCCCTATCCAACGTTTCCCAGTGTGCTGGCTGCCTCTTTTCTTGTCTTCCCGCATCCCCTCTGTGGTTGGTGGTCTTCTAGCTGCAGGGGTTCCCCTTGCCTGGGGGGACAGGGCTCTTTTACCCATGGGTCTCGTCCCCTGTGGGACCCTCTATTATGTCCAAGCTGGTGGGGTCCTCTCGCAGGCCCTCCATCCCCTTGGGTATTGCTAGGCTATCTATTCTACGTTAAGGGATCTGCGGCTAGTAGTCTCTATCAGATGTACGAGTTACTTACCTTCTTTAACAAAGCATCTGGTAAAGACGATTCTAGCCGCAGATTCCTTCTCGGCCCGCCCTTCCTCCCCGTTCTGCGAGGACCTTTGGCTTTGACTTCTGCATTCGCCTCCCTGTGGGTGGCTATGTCTTCAGTGAGTGCATTCTGTCGCTCTTTCTGATAGGATGTTTGTCCTGTTTAGTTGTTCCTTTCCTCCCTTTTTGGCACATTGGAGGATGGGCTTATAGGTACTTGTGTGCCCTCGTGCTCTAGTTGTCCCAGGTTGGGGCCTACCTTCTACCCCCCCCCCCCTCATCCTTTCATTCCTAGGGGTTCTGGCCCCTCTACCCCTGTTCCATACGGGGATTGTCACAATCTGTGATGGGGCTGTCTTGGAGTCTTGTGTGCCTTGTTTGTCCCAGACTGGTTCCCCTTCAGTGTTATTGGTTGGGGTTGTAGGCCTGCTGCATGTTATCATGACGTTTTTTCATATGTTCCTTGTCTCCAAGGGGGGCTATCTCCGTACTGGCAGGGTTACTGTTCAGGGCTGTGCTCTGTTCTTTCTTATTTCCTTGCCTTTGGGTGCTTCAGTGTCTGGCACTGCTCCTTATGGTGGTGTTCCTCACCATTCCTTTTTCCAATTTTCTGCTCTTTCGCACACTGTTCCTATACTCTCACAGTTTGTCTGATGTCTCTGCGTTGTGGTGCGGAAAAGTTCTCAGAAGAAAACTGACGTAGGCGCGCCGGGGTGGGACTTGTGTGACCTCGCTAAAGTCACGTTCGCGTACAAAGCCAGGGCGGAGTCGCGTGATGCCGTTCCCCATGGCACGCAGGGATGCTGTGGCGGAAAATTTTCTGGATCCAGTCTTGCGCCTGGGGATAATTCTACGTTAAGGAATCTGCTGCTAGAATCGTCTCTACCAGATACATCGTTATCGAAGGTAAGTAACTCGTACTTTAACAATCTGAAAGAAACAGGTTAGTATTAGATTCCTTACCTTAGAATATCCCCAGGCGTCAGTCTGGATCCGGAAACTTTTGCGTAGCAGTACCCCTGCGCGTCGGTAGGCGTCGTCTGCAGGTGTCCCCTGCGGCTCCGCGTCCGTCGTCGGCGTCGTGCGCCGTGATGACGTCTCTGGAGTATATAGACGCCGCCTCCGCGCGCTGGCGTCAGTTCTTCTTTTTTCCGCGCCAGTTAGCGCAGATCCGAGAAGTGCAGTACTCCGGTCTTTTGACCAAAGTTTTTTGTGAATCCTTGATTCTTCCTACGGTGCCGGTAGGATGCCCGGTTTTAAGAACTGTGACGACTGTGACCGCACGATGTCGGTCACGGATCATCACCGACTCTGCCTCCGGTGCCTGGGCCCCGACCACGGCGTGGACGACTGTGTCGACTGCCGGGCCCTGACGAGTAAAGCTAGGCGGGAGCGGTCCCGCAAGCTACTCGAGCTGCGGGTGTCAGCCCCGCGTCGAGAGCGGTCCCGGTCCGGCCGGAGGTCGAGGGAGCGGCCCCCATACCCTCTCCGACTCCGGACGCGGAGTCGACGCCGAGTCCGACGCCGATGGGGCCTGTGGACCCCGGGGAGCCAGTCTACATTGTTGATCCCGAATATGGTGAAGATGTAGATTACGGAGAGGGTTGGGAGGGGTCTGAGGACCCTCTGTCACGCGAGTGTCAGTACAATGTGGACTGGACAGGTGATTTGGGTGACGCCAGTGGTCTGGACGACTCTCCTAACCCTGGCTTTGTCTCGCCTCCTACCGTGGCTTCGGAGGAGGGGGCTGCTTATTCAGTGGTGCTGATGAGGGCTGCCAAGGCCTTACACCTTGAGCTCCCCGTCGCGGCCGTGAGGCCTAACATCCTGACTGAGGTCTTCAAACCGCAGTCATGCCCACAGGAGCCACTGCTGCCGTTCAACGAAGCCTTGTCTGACGTTCTTTTGGGCACGTGGTCCAGGCCCGCTTCAGGTTCGCCTGTTGATAGGAACGTGGCCAGACGCCACCGTCCGTGTAAGGATGACCCCAAGTTCCTGTCCACCCATCCCACCCCTGAGAGTCTGGTGATCCAGGCCTCGACTTCCCAGACCGCATTCCCGTCGGCCCCGCCCGACCGGGAATCCAAGAGGTACGACCAGTATGGAAAAAAGGTCTTCTCGTCCCTGAGTTTGGGACTGCGGTCTTGCAACACCGCATGCCTCTTGGGCCGCTACTCCCACTCTCTGTGGGATACGGTCGCGGACCTGCTGCCAGAATGCCCGCAGGAGGTATGGGCAAAGCTATGATTGAAGGCCGAGACGCAGCAAAATACTCCATCAGGTGTGGTCTTGATACGACCGACTCGCTGGGCAGAGCGATGTCCACGACGGTGGCGATTCGTCGCCACGCCTGGCTGAGGTCCGCCAACTTTTCGGCAGATGTCCAGAATGCCTTGATGGACATGCCGTTCGATGGCAGTCGCCTGTTTGGCGACAAAGCGGACCACGCGCTGGAGCGCTTCAAGGACTCCAGGGTCACGGACAAGTCCTTGGGTCTCTCGACCCAGCGCCAGCAAACGGGTTCGTTTCGCTCCTTTCGTGGCCAAGGACGGGGCGGTCCCACACATGCTGCCAGCCACGCGCCGCAACACATTTCTCAACGCGGTGACGGCCGTGGAGTCCGCCGTGGAGGCGGTCGGGGACAACGGCGAGGTCAGACCACACCTCCCCCCGCAGCATCGGCCTCCAAATCCTCCTAGTCCGTGCTTTCAGGCCCATGTGATGCCAGTGGGTGGCAGGGTTCGCCTTCACCACTCCCGCTGGCGCGCAATCACATCGGACAGGTGGGTGCTGCAGCTCGTCCGAAGGGGCTACTCCCTCCCCTTCGAGACCACTCCTCCAGCCATGCCACCGCAGAACCACCGTGTGTCGGGGGACCACTTGACACTTCTGCAGGAGGAAGTTACGGCCCTCTTGGCCAAGGGGGCCGTCGAGCGCGTTCCTGGGCCAGAAGTAGGGCGTGGTTGCTATTCTCACTACTTTCTGGTACCCAAGAAGGATAAAGGGGGCCTACGTCCTATCTTGGATCTACGGAACGTCAACGGCTTCCTCCAGAAGGAGAAGTTCAAGATGTTGACTTTGGCTCAGGTCTTGGCTGCTCTAGACCCGCTAGACTGGATGGTAGCGTTGGACTTGCAGGATGCGTATTTTCACATCCCCGTCCTGCCGGCCCACCGGCGTTACCTGCGGTTCACGGTAGGCCACGAGCACTTTCAGTTTATCGTGCTCCCATTCGGCCTTACCAGCGCCCCACGGGTGTTCACAAAGGTGATGGCGGTGGTCGCAGCCCATCTGCAGCGGTTGGGGGTGTCAGTCTTCCCCTACCTGGACGACTGGTTGTTGAAGGCGGGCTCGCCCCAGACAGTCGTCCACCACCTTCAGATGACGGCAGACCTCCTGCACGAGCTGGGGTTTTCCATCAATGTGCCGAAATCACACCTGTGTCCCTCTCAAAAGCTCCTTTTCATCGGAGCGGTTCTCGACTCGGCGCAGTTTCGGGTTTATCCTCCGGAACGGCGAGTCCGGGATATACAGGCTTTGATTCCCATCTTTCAGCCGTTATCCCGGGTTTCGGTCAGGTTGGCGCTGCGGCTGCTGGGGCTGATGGCTTCCTGCATCCTTCTGGTGCATCACGCCCGGTGGCGGATGCGGGCTCTGCAGTGGGACCTGAAGTTTCAGTGGGCCCAGCATCAGGGCAACTTGTCCGACCATGTCTTGATCTCGGAGGGCACTGCGAGACAACTGCAGTGGTGGCTTACAGACCGCGATTGGGTCAGAGGCAGATCCCTCTCCCTTCCCCAACCGGAGCACGTGGTTGTGACGGACGGGTCCCTCCAGGGCTGGGGAGGGCGGAGTGGGGTCGTGGACCCTTTGCCAGGAGGCTCTGCGTCTCTGGCAATGGCTGGAACGTCAGAGCGAGACTCTGACGGTTCAACACCTGGCAGGTTCTCTGAACGCCAGGGCGGACGAACTCAGCCGTCGGTGCTCGGTGGATCACGAATGGCGTCTGAACTCGGACGTGGTGAAAGGCCTCTTTCTGCAATGGGGAGAGCCTTGGTTAGATCTATTCGCCACAGAAGAGAACGCTCAATGTCATCAGTTCTGCGCGTTGGCGTTTCCAAGACGGCACTCGCACGGCGACGCCTTTCGGCGCGCGTGGAGTTGCGGTCTATTGTACGCCTTTCCGCCTATACCACTTCTGCCCAGAGTGCTGAAGAAGATCAGGCGCGACCGGGCTCAAGTTATCCTTGTGGCTCCGGACTGGGCTCGAAGGTACTGGTATCCCGAGCTACTCAGCATGTCAGTCGGTCCCTCGATCCGCCTGCCCCTTCTGGAGGACCTTCTGTCGCAGCAGCAGGGGACGGTCCTCCACCCGAACCTGTCCAGTCTCCACCTCCATGCGTGGAGATTGAGCGGTGACAGTTGAGGCCATTTGACTTGCCTCCTGAAGTTTGTGATGTGATTCTGGCAGCCAGGCGTCCCTCCACAAAGTCGGTATACGCCTGCCGGTGGAACAGATTTGTGGCATGGTGCACAGCAAAGGCTGTGGACCCTCTTTCTGCCCCTCTCTCCGAGGTTCTCCTCTTTCTTCTCTCTCTTGCCCAGCAGGGCTCTGCTTTGGGCACTATCAAGGGCTACCTTTCTGCCCTTTCGGCCTTTCTAAGGCTGCCTGATCAACCTTCTTTGTTCAAGTCCCCTATTGTAACGAGATTCTTGAAAGGCATCACGCACATGTATCCACCTGTTCCGTTTGTGATGCCTCAGTGGGACTTGAACCTGGTTCTGACCTTCTTGATGTGTGCTCCCTTTGAGCCACTTCATTCCTGTCCTCTCCGTCTCCTGACTTTAAAGACGGCCTTCCTGGTTGCCATCACCTCTGCCAGGAGAGTGAGTGAGGTCCAGGCTCTTTCTGTCAAACCTCCTTTCATGTCCATTCATCCAGACAAGGTGGTTCTGAGAACTCGACCTTCTTTCCTGCCCAAAGTAGTCTCTGCTTTTCACATCGGGCAGTCCATCACCTTACCCTCCTTCTTCCCGCCTCCGCATCCTTCAAAGGATGAAGAGCGGCTCCATCGTCTGGACCCAAAACATGCGCTTTCATTTTATATGGATCGCACTCGCCAGTTCCGGGTGGATGACCAACTGTTTGTTGGCTACGTGGGTGCGAAGAAGGGACGGGCGGTGCATAAACGGACCATCTCTCGGTGGGTCGTCCTGTGCATCAAAGCGTGCTACTCTTTGGCTCGGAAGGAGCCTCCTGTTGGGCTGAGGGCCCATTCCACTCGGGCCACGGCGGCTACTACTGCCCTGGGCCGGGGAGTCCCCTTGCAGGACATTTGTCAGGCGGCTACGTGGGCCTCGCTGCACACGTTTGCAAGGCACTACTGCCTGGACAGTCAAGTCCGGAGGGATGGTTTCTTTGGCCGTTCTGTCCTCCAGGACTTTCTGGTGTAAGCTGTATTGGTTCGCAGACCCACCACCGGGGTTGGTATTGCTGGGGTATCTATTCTAAGGTAAGGAATCTAATACTAACCTGTTTCTTTCAGATGAACAAGTTACTTACCATCGGAAACGATATATCTGTAAGAAACAGTAGTTAGTATTAGATTCCTTACCGCCCCACCCATCCTCCCCGTTCTGCGAACTTATACATAGGGTTAAGGTCATCCCCTTCAGGGCCCTAGTTTCGCATGGCACCAGTGTTGATTCTTACATGGCTCTGCGTGTTCTGGCGCGGAAAAGCTGTGTGCAAAGAACTGACGTCAGCGCGCGGAGGCGGCGTCTATATACTCCAGCGACGTCATCACGGCGCACGACGCCGACGATGGACGCGGAGCCGCAGGGGACGCCTGCAGACGACGCCTACCGACGCGCAGGGGTACTGCTACGCAAAAGTTTCCGGATCCAGACTGACGCCTGGGGATATTCTAAGGTAAGGAATCTAATACTAACTACTGTTTCTTACAGATATATCGTTACCGAAGGTAAGTAACTTGTTCGTCAATAATCAAGATTATCAAAACACTGTAAGGAATGACCATGCCTTGATCCAAAAGTGGTATCACAGAGGGATGCTGACAATAGAAGAGTATTAATTTCTAGCTATTCCATATCCTAAGTTTCCAACGTTCTACCACCTACCAAAGATCCACAAGATCAAAACACATCCGCCTTGGCGTCCTATTGTTTTGTCAATCGGAAGTTTGACTGAGAACATGTCAATATATGTGGGTCATTTTCTGTCCTCATGGGTAATGCAATTAACATCATAATCAAGAGATACAAAGGATAGCTTGACAGATAGATTGTATTTTGGTTCCTGAGGCGGAAGCCGAAAATGTGCTATTAGTGTCTTTTAACTTTAAAAATCGCAATTAAAATTGTTTTGCTTACTTTTGTCCTTTTGGCACTGAATTATTCATTTTAAATATCCCCTTGTGGCGCGCACTGCCTGCATTTTAAATTTTGCCCCCACAGCAGCCGACTAGGCATTCACTTTAGCCACCATCTTGGGTGAGTAAGAGGGCGAGCTGACTAGTTCCTCTGCCCTCCCACCCTCACCAGCATAAAAGTCGCGCTTGCTCACTTGCGCATAGCTTGACAGATAGACTGCATTTTGGTTCCTCAGGCGGTAGCCGGGAAAGTTCTATTAATGTCTTTTAACTTTAAAAATCATAATTAAAATTGTTTTGCTTACTTTTGTCCTTTTGGCACTGAATTATTCATTTTAAATATCCCCTTGTGGCACGCACTGCCTGCATTTTAAATTTCGCCCCCCACAGCAGCCGACTAGGTGCTGCCTCGGAGCATTCACTTTAGCCACCATCTTGGGTGAGTAAGAGGGTGAGCTGACTAGTTGCTCGGCCCTCCCACCCTCGCCAGCATAAAAGTCGCGCTTGCTCACTCGCGCATAGCTTGACAGATAGACTGGATTTTGGTTCCTGAGGCGGAAGCCGGGAACATGCTATTAGTGTCTTTTAACTTTAAAAATTGTAATTAAAATTGTTTTACTTACTTTTGTCCTTTTGGCACTGAATTATTAGTTTTAAATATCCCCTTGTGGCACGCACTGCCTGCATTTTAAATTTCGCCCCCCACAGCAGCCGATTAGGTGCTGCCTCGGAGCATTCACTTTAGCCACCATCTTGGGTGAGTAAGAGGGCGAGCTGACTAGTTGCTCGGCCCTCCCACCATCACCAGCATAAAATGCTCACCTCTTCACGGACGCGCAGCGGACGGGCGCAGCAGGCGCGCCGTAGGCTCGCCAAAGGCCAGCCCGTCTGCGCCCGTCCGCGACCGGTCGCGGCCAGGGACCAGTACCCCTGCCCAATGTGACATTATGGGGTCAGAAAGGCTGCACTACACCAGAGAACAACTGCTGAAACTGTGCCCGGGGATTGGAGAAATATGTAAGCACAGGATGCACGTGGATAATCCACCACTCTAGTGCATTGCCTGCGCCTTTGACCCACATACACCTAGGCTTGAAGAAGGAGGCTGAAAGTGAGCAAGGCGTTGTTGAACTGCCGCTCACTGGAGAAGCACAAATTAGAAATTCACGATCTTTTATTAGATCGCCGGCTGGATGTGCTTTTCCTAACCGAAACCTGGTTGGATGAGACATCCACCCCAGAAATCCTGGGGGCCCTCCCTTTAGACTATTGCTTGTTAAGAGTCGATGGGGGGATTCAGCGAGGGGGCGGCATTGCGCTGATATACAAAAGGGAGTTGCCATGTACTCTAAATTCTATAAAGATCAAGAACAGTGAGGCGGGGTTCTTTACCATAAAAATCTCCCCGAAAAGCACGATTAATGGCTTTTTGATGTACCGACCTCCGGGTTCGACCTCACAGTTTGCTGATAGCCTGGCAGAGAATGCCACCCAACCTGCACTACGCTACAGCAAGTTTTTAATCCTGGGGGATTTAAATCTACACCTTGAGGATACAAACTGTAGAGAGGCGCAGGAGGTCATGTCGGCAATGAAACCCCTAATGCTGGAACTTCAGTCAGTTATACCCACGCACCAATTTGGACACCTGCTTGATCCTATTTTTTCGAACTGGGAGGGAGTGGAGGTCTCGCCCCCCATTAGGGTACCATGGTCTGACCACTGTCTTATCCCTTTTAGGCTGAATTTAAGCCCAGTAAAACGGGATGAGTCGAAATCCCTGCACCCTAAGCGTAGGAATTGGAAAAAAAATTATTCAAGAAGCCTATAAATTGACATTGCTTAAGGAGGCGCCACCATTGAGTGACACCCTGAGAGGGGCTTGGAGGGTTCATGAAGAGTGGATGGCAAAGACCTTAGACACGGTTGCGCCCTGGACAACTAAGGCATGGGTCAGGCGGACTAAAACGACGCCGTGGTTCAATAAAGAGCTAGTGGCAACCAAAGCGGCGTGCAAACGTCTTGAACGTAACTGGCGTAAAAACTACGATTTGGAGTGTAAACAGCAATATAAAGACAGTCTGAAAAAATACCATAAACTCCTAAAAGCAGCGAAAGGCGCATTCTTGAAGGAGAGGATTGAATCAGCCGATAATTCATCCAAGGAACTGTTTACTATATATAAAGAGCTCACGGCTCCTTCTAGGATAATAGCCCAAGACACCTTTTCCGAAGAAGTCTGCGAATCGATAGCGGACTACTTCGTGAATAAAGTGGAGAAAATATACGCCTGCTTCCCGGCTGAGACTGATCGGCTTATCAATCGATCTAACAAAAGTACGTCACCTGCCAAAGACATGTATTTAAAGTGTTTTATAGTACCCCCCAGACAGGAAATGCTGAGACTAGTGAATAGTATTCAATCAGGCTCCCCCAGTGATGCAGCCCCTCCTAAGAGTTTCAAGAACCAGCTTGAGGTGATAATTGATCACATTAGCAACATGGTCTCCCTCTCATTTAAGGAATTAGATGGATTAGAATTAGGTGTTAGATGAATGGAAGAGGGCTCAAGTAATACCCCTAAAAAAGAAAGCCAACCTCCATATTTCTCAGCTTGCGAATCTTCACCCCATCTCTCTTCTACCGTTCTGTATGAAAACAGTGGAAAAAGTCGCCAATACTCAGCTCATGGAGTTTCTGGAAGAGAGTCAGCGTCTTCACCCGTCTCAGTCTGGGTTCAGGGCTAGATACTCAACAGAGACAGCCCTCCTCTTCTCTACAGAGAGGCTCAGACAAATAGTAGATGAGCATCGGTACTACTAGACCTGAGTGCGGCGTTTGACACCGTATCACATACGACGCTGCTGACTCGCCTCACAGAAATGGGAGTGGAAGGACCGGCCCATGAATGGATACGATCCTTTTTAAAAGACAGAAGTTTCCAAGTTCACTGTTCTCCGTTCAAATCCTCCCCTAGGTGGTTAAGGCATGGCATTCCACAGGGCTCAAGTCTGAGCCCGACACTGTTTAACATATATATGGAACCCCTGGCTAGAATTGTGGCACCTTATGGAGTGGACATTGTAACATACACAGATGACACACAATTGATGATCACCCTAGCTCAAGGCCACAATGAGGCAGCAGCAAACTTCTCATCCTGCCTCAAGGATGTATCCGTGTGGATGAATGACAACTGTTTACGCCTTAATGGTGACAAAACGGAGCTATTGGTGATTGGGAGAGCTCCCACAATTTGGTCATCAGCATGGTGGCCATCGGAGTTGGGGCCTACACCTTCCCCTTCCGAAACAGTGAAGAACCTAGGTGTCTTTTTGGACACCAGCCTATCCTATAGACAGCACATTGGAAGACTGGTGGGTAAATGTTACGGAGTCCTCAAAACCATACGCAAAGTACTTGACTATTTACCCATCGACACCAGGAAATCTTTAATACATGCACTAGTTACCCCCCACCTGGATTATGGAAACTCCTTGCTTATTGGTCTGAGTAAGAAAGGAGCTACAATGCGTACAAAATTCGGCTGCCAGACTGGTCCTGAATTTGTCCCGAAGAGCCTCAGGGAAACAGGCTCTTAAGACCCTCCATTGGCTGCCCATACAGTAACGTATCCTGTTCAAATCACTGTGCATTACACATTGTGTAGCCCAGGGGAAAGGGCCAAGCTACCTTCAAAAGCTTCTAACGATCCATTGCCCAAGGCGCAATTTGAGATCATTAGGGAGCATGCTGTTTCAGGTTCCCCGCATTTTCAAATCACGAATGGGAGGTCGCTCGTTCAGATACCTAGCCTGTAAGAGCTGGAACGAGCTCCCCATCGAACTTCGAATGGAACCGTCGGAAGTAAGATTCCGACTTAAACTGAAAACTTACCTTTTCCCTCAAACCTAAGTCCCGCATTATTCCTTTTCGCCCCTTGTGGTACTAGGTACAGTAGATCTTGCTTGCGAGATGGTCTGCTACCATAGCGCGGGGACACACTGTTATAGTGTAACCATGCGCTCTACAAATGGTTTTATTATTATTATTATTATTATTATTCATCAGACAAACAGAAGGGACTGTTTGGGGACCAGACTTTCTGATGATCTCAATGGACGTTGCTAATCCGTACACCAGCATAGCCCATAAAGATGGCCTAGAGGCCATAAAATACTTACTTAAAGGGCGTCTGAAATATACAGAACATAATGAGATTTTATTGGAGTTTGTGGAATTTGTTTCAACAATAACATCTTTATATTCCTGGGACAACTTTTCAGGCAGATATGAGGGCCCACCATGGGCACCTGCTTCGCCCCCAGTTATGCGAATCTCTTCGTAGCTGGTGGAAGAAGTGGGTGGCATGGTCGGATTCTCAAGAGAATTGGGTAGAAAAAATCATCAGTTGGAGAAGATATATGGATGATTTGTTTATTATATGGAAGGGCACAGAAAGTTCAGCCAAGCAGTATATTTCCTCCTTGAACAACAATAATGTCAACTTAAGCTTCACTAGTGAGATCAGCCAAGAGAGGGTTCATTTTCTGGATCTTGGGTCCAGTGGGCGGGTCAGTCCACCTCCACCCTGGCCACCACTGCCTCCAAACCTTCCTAGTCCAGTTTTTCAGGCCCATCAAACGCCAGTGGGCGGCAGGATTCGCCATCACCTCCCCCACCGGTGCACCATCACTACGGACAGGTGGGTTTTACAAATAGTCCGAAGGGGCTACTCCTTCCCCTTCGAGTCTAACCCTCCAGCCATGCCACCCCAGTACTACCGCATGTCGGGTGATCACTTGGCACTACTTCAACAGGAAGTTGTGGCCCTCTTGGCCTAGGGGGCCATCGTGCGCGTTCTTGCGCCAGAAGTAGGTCGTGGTTGTTATTCCCACTTCTTAGACAAGAGCCTGCATCCTATCTTAGACCTCTGGAACGTCAATCGCTTACTCCGGAAGGAGAAATTCAAGATGTTAACTCTGGCTCAGGTCTTGTTTGCCCTCGACCCTGGAGCCTGGATGGTAGTGTTCGATCTGCAGGAAGCATATTTCCATATTTCCGTCCTGCCAGCCCACCGGCGTTACCTGTGGTTTATGGTAGGCCACAAGCACTTTCAGTTTACCGTGCTCCACTTTGGCCTTACCAGCGCCCCTCAGGTGTTCATGAAAGTGATGGCGGTGGTCACAGCTCATCTGCACAGATCAGGTATTCCAGTCTTCCCCTATTTCGACGACTGGCTGCTGAAGGCGGGATTGCCCCAGGTAGTCGTCTCCCACCACAGCCAACCTCTTGCATTTGCTGGGGTTTTCCATCAAGGTGACGAAGTCGCACCTGATTCCCTCTCAGATGCTCCTCTTCATCGGAGCTGTTCTGGATACAACGCACTTTCGGGTCTATCCTCCCGAACGGCGAGTCCTGGATATTCAGGCTCGGATTCCGATCTTCCGGCCTCTATCCTGGTTTTTGGTCTGGCTGACCCTGAGGCGGTTGGGCCTCATGGCCTCCTGCATCCTGCTGGTCAATCATGCCAGATGGCATATGCGGGCTCTGCAGTGGGTCCTGAAGTTCCAGTTGGTGCAGCATCAGGGGAACCTGTCCGAGTCCATCCATATCTCGGAGGGCACTGCTAGACAGTTGCAGTGGTGGCTCACAAACCAGCATTGGGTCAATGGCAGATACCTTTCCCTTCCCCAACCGGAGCACATAGTGGTGACGGATGCGTCCCTCCTATTATGGGGCGGTCACAGGGGAGAGGCGGAGATCAGAGGCCTCTCGTCTCCGGCGGAGTCCCGGCTCCATATCAACCTTCTGGAGCTTCGAGCGATCCGGCTTGCACTGAAGGCATTCCTTCCCTCTGTCAAGAGGAGAGTAGTGCAGGTGTTCACGGACAACACCACTGCTATGTGGTACAGCAACAAACAGGGCGGGGTGGGGTCATGGACCCTATGTCAGGAGGCCCTGCGCCTCTGGACATGGCTGGAACATCAGGGCATTTCCGTGGTGGTTCAACACCTGGCAGGTTCACTAAACGCCAGGGCGGACAAACTCAGCCGCAGTGCATGATGGATCATGAATGGTGTCTTCACTCGGACGTGGCGCATGTTCTCTTTCAGCAGTGGGGAGAGCCTTGACTAGATCTATTCGCCACCGAAGAGAATGCGCAATTTCAGCAGTTCTGCGCGTTGGAATTTCCAACGTGGCACTCGCTTAGCAACGCTTTTCATCGCGAGTGGAGTTGCGGTCTGTTGTATGCCTTTCCGCCTATACCACTTCTGCCCAGAGTGCTGAAAAAGATCAGGCATGACCGGGCCTCAGTCATCCTTGTGGCTCCAGATTGGTCACAAAGAGTTTGGTACCCCCAGCTGCTCAACATGGCCATCGATCCTCCGACCCGTCTGCCTCTTCGGGAGGATCTTCTGTCGCAGCAAAAGGGGACGGCCCTCCACCCAAAACTGTCGAACCTCCACCTCCTTGCATGGAGATTTAGCGGAGGCAGTTGACGCCTTATGACCTGCCTCCCAAGGTTTGTGATGTAATCTTGGCAGCCAGGCCTCCCTCCACTAAGACGGTATACGCATGCTGGTGGAACATGTTTGTGGCATGGTGCACAGCAAAGGCTGTGATCCCCTTTATGCCCCTCTTTCTGGTATTCTCTTGTTTCTACTATCTAGCCCAGCAGGGCTCTGCTATGGGCACTATCGAAGGCTATCTTTCGGCCATCTCTGCCTTCCTTTGGTTTCCCGATCAGCCTTCTTTTTTCAAGTCCCCGGTTATTAATCATTTCTTGAAAGGCATAACTCATCTCATTCCTCCTGTCCCCTTTGTTATGCCTCAGTGGGACTTGAATCTAGTCTTAACCTTTCTAATGTGCGCTCCCTTTGAGCCGCTTCAAAACTTCCCTTTAAAGCTTCTGACGCCTAAAACCTCTTTCCTAGTAGCCAAAATCTGCTAGGCAGGTGAGTGAGCTCCAGGCCCTTTCCTCCAAGCCTCCTTTCCTGGCTGTCCATCCGGACAAGGTGGTTCTCAGGACTCGTCCATCCTTCCTGCCAAAGGTTGTCACTGCCTTTCACATTGGGCAGACCATCACTTTGCCCACCTTCTTTCTGCCTCTCCATCCTTCGAAAGAGGAGGAGAGGCTCGACCATCTGGACCCAAAATGTGCTCTTTCCTTTTATCTGGATCGCACAAAACAGTTACGGGTTGATGAACAGCTCTTTGTTGGCTAGGTGGGTGCCAAAAAAGTCGAGCAGTACACAAGCGCACTATTTCCTGATGGTTCTTTTTATGTATCAAAGCCTGTTATTCTCTGGCAAAGAAGGAGCCTCCAGTGGGGCTGCGCACCCATTCCACCAGGGCGACGGCAGCAACTACTGCTTTGGGACGGGGAGTTCCTCTGAATGGTATTTGTCAGGCAGCTACCTGGGCTTCGTTGCACACCTTTACAAAACACTACTGCCTTGACAATCAAGTCCAGAGAGACTGCTTCTTTGGCCGTTCTGTTCTCTAGAACTTTCTGGTGTGATCTTGGTTCGCAGACCCACCTCCGTGGTTGGTATTGCTGGTGTATCTATTCTAAGGTAAGGAATCTATAACTAATGTTTTTCTTTCAGATGAACAAGTTACTTACCTTCGGTAACGTTATATCTGTAAGAAACATTAGATAGTTATAGATTCCTTACCGCCCCACCCATCCTCCCCGTTCTGCCAACTTATTTCTAGGGTTAAGGAAGTCCTTTCAGGGCCCTAGTTTTGTGCACCAGTGGTCAGTGTCTTGCACTGGCGCGGAAAGTTGTGTACGTCAGTGCGTGAGGGCGCGTCTAAGTAGCTCCCGCGACTACGGACGCGGAGCGGACTGACGCCACCTACCGACGCGCAGAGGTACTGTTGACGAAAAATACTTTCCGGATCCAGTCTGACGCCCGGGGGTAATTCTAAGGTAAGGAATCTATAACTAACTAATGTTTCTTACAGATATATCGTTACCGAAGGTAAGTAACTTGTTCGTTAGCACTATTGTCCTCCATTGCTTGTTTATAATAGATCTTATTTGTTTTTCTTGTTTGCTGTAGGTGGTGATTAGTCTAATATTAGTCTCCTCAATATCATTATTGACTTGAAGGTCTTGTTTCTTTTTAGTGCTAGGGTTGACCACAAATAGAATAGATTCCCTAGTCTTTTTGTTGCCCTTATATATATAAATATATATTTATTGTGACCCCCTTTTTCTTGGCACCCCTTGACGAATCACCTCGAAACATTCCAGACAGCAGCTAAAGTGACTAGCACGCCAGTTTTTAAACTTTTGTGAAGATTCGTGAAAATGGTGCCAAAGTTATTAGCAAAACAAAAATATGCCTATCCTATGGAAACTAGGTCCTAACTATAACTAATAACATGTTTGTGCTTATATCTCAATATGTGTTTATATATCTATATATATATCTATATATACATATATATATATATATGTATATATGTGTGTGTGTGTACATACACACAATTTATTGTAATAGTAAATTACATGTAATAATATATAAAATAATTGAAAGTTAAATACTTTGGGCCTGATTTAAAGTCCAGAGAACAGTATTTACTCCATCAGAATAACAAAGTAAAATACTGCATCACCCCTATGGAGTATCCACATTTAGAGATGTTTGCCAGCCCCGCAGACATCTCTTAAGATTGGTGGGACTCATCGCCACAGCATTTCTGTCAATATGTTAAAAGTTTGACAGGCGGGTCCGTCACAAATGACAGCCACCCATCAAACTTTTAACAAGTTTTGTCCTAAACCTGTATTTTATTTTTAAAAAAGCAAAAACTATTGCCCCCACACCAAAGGAGTTATCTCCGATGGTATGAGTGTCATTATTTTTTTATTTACTGTCCTTCGCCACCAGGTAAAACCTGGTGATCACAAACCACAAAAAAGTATACAACACTGTCCACTCTAAATCAGATTGGTGATGTTATATGTGAACCTCCTCTGACCCATACCCTGTCGAGCCATTGGAGGAGTATGTCATCGATGGAGCCAGAGTAGGTCATCGATGGAGCCGTAGTAGTTTCTATCACTGTCATGCTTAAGGTTTGCTCTCCTGTAAAATAGGGTGGCGAACTGAGGGTTTGGCAGTGAGGGTACTCCATCACAGTCATGATGGAGTACCCTAGCCACCAAACTGTAAATCAGGCCTTTATTTTTAAAGCATAATAAATATTAGGTTAAAAATACCTTAACATTAGTCTTAAATGATTACGTTTAAGGAATTATACAAGATTTTTGTTTTATTTTACTTACAAAATTAATAAGTAATTCGTTTTTTTATGGGTAGAAAATAGGGGTACTAAGTAGTAAGGAGTTGTGGGGATCAGGAATGAGTAGTGTGTAGGAGAAATTAGTAGGTTTTAGGTTTCAGTAATGGGTTGTGTAGGAGTATAGTACGGAGTTTTTAGGGCTTAGGGATGGATTGTGCATAGTGGTAGCAAAGGGTTTTTAGGGCTCAGTCATGAGTAGAGTATCGGTATAGTAAAGAATTTTTAAGGTTCAGTAACAGCTTGTGTATATGGGTAGAAGAAGTTCTTATGGCCCATAGATGGGTTGTGTATAGTAGCAGTAAGCTAACTTAAATGTATAATAAGTGGTATTATAAAATTAATATAAATTATATAACTTTCAAAAAGTAATTATTGTATACGTTAAAAATAAAGAATGTAATTAGGGTAAAATTACAAGTATATTTATGAAAACAAAACGAATCAAAAATATAAAAATGTTAGTGTTGAATTTCTTCATATGTGTATATAAGTATATATTTATATGCATATATAAATATATATAGTATACACATGTAAACTTAAATTAAGTGATATATATTTAAAATTAATGTTTGATCAATTAAATTATACGGGATTAAAAGTAATACCTGTTAAATGAATTACTACAGATGTAAAGACTTGCAATGTAAAAGTATTCCATTTGATCAAGCAAGGAGGTTCGTGCTTACAAATCCTATACGAAGAAAAACAGTGCTTGTTGACTAGGTCAGTCCAGCATAGAATCTCCTTGAATGCAGAACAACTGCCTTGTTCCAGCCAAGGCTGGGCAGTTCTATTCAGCAGGTCAGTGGAGAACGCTGTGAATGGGAGTTAAATAATTACATGGTGTGCACGGTGTTCCATCTGTGGACTGAAACACACTCAACCTCTTCACAACAAAGGACAAAAAGAAATGCCACTTCTTCACCATCAGGCACTGACAACCCAGAATGAGAGGACATGCATTTCAGTTTCTAGCTCTTGAGCACAATGAACACAATGAAGTTTAAGTACACATTATTTAAAGTGCACTGAGCATTCATTTCAAAATACTGTGGATGTGGGTCAGCTCCTTTACTTTTGTCATGCAAACTGATCAAAGCATTCCTCAGATGTCTTTTCAGGGCATTTCCACCAGTGAAAAAACTTCCTGTGCAAAGGGGCCTAAACATTCCTTCGGCCTGCCATCTGAATAAACCAGTCATTCTTAAATCTTTTTCATAACCACTCGATGGGGGCTAAAAGAGCTCTGCACTCCCTCGACATCAGATGTCTTAAATTCTGTTTGGCTAGGACTCGTTTCTTCAGACAAAATGATAACTATTTGTTTCCTGTGCGATCTCAAAAAAGCCAAAGCTCTGTTTAAATAAGGAATCACCAGATGGATTTCGGCGACAATCACATATTGGCATATGAAAGCCAACAGACACATGTCCACAGGAGTCAGAGTACATTCCTCAAGAATGTTGCTATAACAGCAGTCCTCTATACTGGGATCCCACTAAGTTATGTGTAGAGTAGTCACCTGGAAAGATTGTACACCCTACTGTTTGGACGTTAAAGCAGAGGGGGAATCTATTGTTGAACAGGCAGTTCTGTGTAGTCTCTGTCAATAATGTAAGTCTGTTCCTCCTTCCAGTAGAAATGTTGTTACTCATACTGCTTGCTATTCTGATTCAAGCATGTGCATCGATTAAACATATCAGTGCTGGGGAAATAATAAGTTACCTACCTGTAACTAATGTTCTCTAGTATTGATATTTTTTATAGATTCACGTGCAGCCCTTTCTCCTCTCTACTTAGAGGCTAATTGGTTGTTTATTTCTGCTCATACAAGTGTTGTGAAATCTGAACTATGATGGCCTTGGGGTTGGGGGAGTTCAGAGCACCTCACGTCATTGGGTGGAGGTTGGGCTGGTTTCAATGAGGTGGAAGGGCTAGTAAGCTGGATGCATTTTAGTTTGTTTTTATTGCTGATTGATATTATGCTCGGCTATTAAAGGTGCCCAGAGTCTTCCACTATTTCAACTGAGAATGATTCAAGCAGGTGAGGTGGCTCCATGAAGAATGGCAACACTGCAGAACTACAGTTACAGATAAGTAACATATTTATTTATTCACTTTTAAAGCGTGCATTTTCCTTTCTCTGTGATATAACATGATCTGATGCATTACTCCCCAGGTGAGTGGGAAAATGCCTGCAATGAGATGCAGAGAATGCTCATAGTCCGTTCCTTACGGCAGGACAGAGTGGCTTTCTGCGTGACTTCATTCATAATCAACAACTTGGGTTCAAAGTTTGTGGAGCCACCAGTCCTGAATATGAAGTCGGTGAGTGTTTTTAGCATTGAATGAACTAAACCCTTTTTCTTCAATCCCTAAGCATGCTGGACATGATAACTCAATCTTGTATCAATAATGCCATATAGATCCCGGTAGTGATTCATGTATACCTCTTGATTACATTGTGCCTGTGGACAACCTCACCTTTGAATAGGACTACACCTGCTATACTGTGAAATGATTTTTTTTTTTAAAGCAGAAAAATACTTTTAATCAAAATAAGTATAAACTGTGAAGGTTAAGTTCATGATTACAATTAGAATGAGATTTAAAATCAGCTTGAATGCTACAATAAAAATTCAGATTACTTTTCGGGGGTGGTGGGATGGATTTTGCCGGGGTTCATCCGCAATGGGACAGGACCCAATTCAGTGTTTGGCACGTACCTGTCAAGGGGCTGCACTCAAGCGCCAACAAATTAAGAGACATTTTTTGGGGCATTAGAAAGATTTCTGCCTGATATATACATATAGGAGTAACTGGAGTAAGGAATCCCAAAGTCTGATGTACTTTTAAAGCATAATATCATGTATTTATTTCATGCCAGATATACAGGTAACCAATAAACATCCAATACGTGTTTCACCCGAACGGCCGGTAGGTCAAGGGCTTTCTCAAGGCTGGTTGTAAAGAGGTAGGGATAGTGTTGTATAAAACAGATGATGTAGTTACATAAATTCAAGATCAACAAGAAGATCCACACATATTCATAATCATGTGAATGGGTGGGGTAAGGTGTGATTAGGAGAAGCAAACTGTCAGTGACAAAGTGAGGGGGCGTGGAGAAAAGGAGAAAACACAGAAGGAAAGATTAAGAGGAGCAGTAGGTCAATGACAGAGGTGATGAAGTGAGGGGACTGGGAGAAAGGAAGGAAAACACAAGGAGAAAAGTAAGGAAAAAACTGTCAAAGATTATGTAAGCAAAACAAAATATGCACAGTTCATCGCAGTAATGAAGCCCCTAAACGTTAGTCAGTTTAGCATCAAAGAAATCAAATAAAGCATGAAAGGTTCCTGATAAAGCGAAAGGCGCACAGTACGTCACAGTAATAATGCACTTGGAATTGAGCAATTAGCATCAGTAGGGTTGGAGAGCAACAATCCACTCTTGTTTTATGTAATCAAAACAGACTGCACAGTTCATCGCAGTAATAAAGCCACGAAAAGTTAAGCAATTTAGCATCAAAGAAATCAAATTAAAGAAAGGTTCCTGATAATCAAGGTGAAATATGCACAATCTGAAAGAGACACGTTAGTATTAGATTCCTTTCCTTAGAATATCCCCAGGCGTCAGACTGGATCCGGAAATTTTTGCGTAGCAGTACCCTTGCGCGTCGGTAGGCGTCGTCTGCGGCTCCGCGTCCGTCGTGGGCGCCGTGATGACGTCGTCGGAGTACTTAGACGCCGCCTCCGCGTGCTGACGTCAGTTCTTCTTTTTTCCGCGCCAGCAAGCGCAGATCTGGAAAAAGCAGTAACCCTAGTCACTTTTTCACTAACTTTTTGATCCTTTTTGATTGCTATTTCGAGTCTCTCGACTCCGAAACGGTGCCTTTAGGGATGCCCGGCTTCAAGCATTGTAACGATTGCGACCGGCTGATGTCGGTTACGGATCCTCACCGCGTCTGTTTGTCGTGTTTGAGCGTCGACCACGACGACAAGGCCTGCTCCGACTGCCGGGCCCTCTCTTCGAAAGCCAGGCGGGAGCGGTCCCGTAGGTGCCTCGAACTCCGGCAGTCGGCCCCGCGCCGTGAGAGGTCCCGATTCCATGGGAGGTCGAGGGACAGGTCGCGGGCTCGGAGCCACCACAGCTCCGAGAGTAGGCCGCACTCCTCCGGGTCGAAGTCGTCGTCAGGTAAGAGGCACAAGAAGTCCAAGCGGCGTCATCGCTCCTCGGACTCCCCCCGACGCTCGCGTGATGCGGCCGGGGGTTCGGGTGACACCGCCCACGCGGCTCCGTCGGAGTCGCGGGCGCCGCGTGCAGCTCCACACCCTCCGGTCCCTGGGCTGAACGCGTCGCCGGAGGAGATCGAGCGCTTCCTCATGGCCATGAGGAAACTCTCTCCTCCGACGGGCTCCGCGGCGCTTTCGGGCCCAGCGGACCCGTCTGGGAGCCCTAGCGGGTCGGCGGCTCCGGCCCCGACGCCGTCGGGTGCTTCGGCCCGACGCCGCCGACGCCGTCGGGTGCTTCGGCCCGACGCCGCCGACGCCGTCGGGTGCTTCGGCCCGACGCCGCCGACGCCTTCGGGCCCGGCGCCGCAGGTTCCCGTTATCCCGACGCCGCCGGTGCCTTCGGGCCCGGCGCCGAGGGGTCCGGTTGTTCCGACGCCTTCGGGCCCGGCGCCGCAGGATTCCGCTGGTCCTCCTTCGGGATCTGGTTCGTCGCCGGTGGATCAGACGACCTCCCCGGCGTCGGACCCTCAGGTGTCACCGCCGGCGCCGGCCTCAGGCGGCGCCGTCCCCGGTTCCACCTTCGTTCCTGTTCCGGCGTCGGGACGGCCCCGATGGGCGCCGCTCCAGACGCCGGTTGGAGAGTTCCATCTCTACGAACAGGCCCCATTAGATGAGAACCCTGAATTTCAGGAGATCGGTGATGAAGAGGACTGGGAGGGGTCTGAGGACCCTCTGACCAGGGAGTGTCAGTCTCATGAGGACTGGGCAGGAGACCTTGGGGAGGCCAGTGGCCTGGACACCTCTCCAGACACTGGTTTTGTCTCCCCTCCTTCCGTGGCATCGGAGGAGGGGACAACTTATAGTGTGGTGCTGATGAGGGCTGCCAAGGCCTTGGGCCTTGAGCTCCCCGTCGCGGCCGTGAGGACTAACCTCCTCACTGAGGTCCTTAAACCGCAGTCAAGCTCGGCCGAGCCTCTGCTGCCCTTTAATGAGGCCTTGACCGACGTTCTACTGGGCACTTGGTCCAAGCCCGCTACGGGTTCGCCCGTAGATAGGAACGTGGCCAGACGCCACCGCCCAGCCCCGGGCGACCCATGTTTCCTGTCCTCCCACCCTACCCCCGAGAGCCTGGTCATCCAGGCCTCCAATTCCCAGACCGCATTCCCGTCCGCCCCCCCGGACCGGGAATCCAAGAGGTATGACCAGTATGGGAAGAAGATCTTCTCATCCCTTAGCCTAGGCCTGCGGTCTTCTAACACCGCCTGCCTCTTGGGACGTTACACCCACTCTGTGTGGGATAAGGTCGCGGAAGTGCTGCCAGAGTGTCCGTCGGAGGTACGGGCCAAACTCGGCCAAGCCCTTGTGGAGGGCCGGGATGCAGCCAAGTATTCCATCCGGTGTGGGCTTGTTACCACTGACTCGCTGGGTAGAGCGATGGCAACGACGGTGACGGTCAGACGCCATGCCTGGCTGAGGTCCGCCAACTTCTCGGCAGATGTCCAGAACACGCTTATGGACATGCCGTTCGATGGCCGTCGCCCCTTTGGCGACAAGGCAGACCATGCGCTTGAGCGTTTTAAGGTCTCCAGGGCTACGGCCAAGTCCTTAGGCCTCTCGGGCCAGCGCCAGCAATCGGCTGCCTATCACTCCTTTCGTGGCCATGGAAGGGGTGCGCCCACACGTGTCGCCAGCCACACACCGCAGGGCAATACCCAACGTGGTGGCGGCCGTGGGAACCGCCGTCCAGGTGGTCGGGGGCAGCGGCGAGGTCAGTCCACACCTTCCCCCTCAGCATCCGCCTCAAAACCCTCCTAGTCCGTGCTTACAGGCCCATGTGACGCCAGTGGGAGGCAGGGTTCGCCATCACCACCTCCACTGGCGCACTGTCACGTCGGACAGGTGGGTGCTGCAAATCGTCCGAAGGGGCTACTCCCTCCCCTTCGAGGCGACTCCTCCAGCCATGCCACCGCAGAACCACCGTGTATCGGGGGATCACTTGCGACTACTGCAGGAGGAAGTTACGGCCCTCTTGGCCAAGGGGGCCATCGAGCGCGTTCCTGGGCCAGAAGTAGGGTGTGGTTGCTACTCCCACTACTTTCTGGTACCCAAGAAGGGCAAAGGGGGCCTACGCCCTATCTTGGACCTACGGAACGTCAACGGCTTCCTCCGGAAAGAGAAGTTCAAGATGCTGACACTGGCTCAGGTCCTGGCTGCCCTGGACCCGGGAGACTGGATGGTAGCGTTGGACTTGCAGGACGCTTACTTTCATATCCCCGTCCTGCCTGCCCACCGGCGCTACCTGCGGTTCATGGTGGGCCACGAGCACTTTCAGTTTACCGTGCTCCCCTTCGGCCTTACCAGCGCCCCACGGGTGTTCACGAAGGTGATGGCGGTGGTCGCAGCTCATCTGCGCAGGTTAGGGGTTTCAGTCTTCCCCTACCTCGACGACTGGTTGTTGAAGGCGGGCTCGCCCCGGACAGTCGTCAGCCACCTCCAGACGACGGCAGACCTCCTGCACCAGCTGGGGTTCTCCATCAATGTGCCGAAGTCACACCTGTGCCCCCCTCAGAAGCTCCTCTTCATCGGAGCGGTTCTCGACTTGGCGCGGTTTCGGGTTTATCCGCCCGAACAGCGGGTCCGGGATATTCAGGCTCTGATTCCCATCTTTCAGCCGTTATCCCGGGTTTCGGTCAGGTTGACGCTGCGGCTTCTGGGGCTGATGGCTTCCTGCATCCTACTGGTGCATCACGCCAGGTGGCGGATGCGGGCTCTGCAGTGGGACCTGAAGTTTCAGTGGGCCCAGCATCAGGGCAACCTATCCGACCACGTCCTGATCTCGGAGGGCACTGCGAGACAGCTGCAGTGGTGGCTTACGGACCGCGATTGGGTCAGCGGCAGATCCCTCTCCCTTCCCCAACCGGAGCACGTGGTTGTGACGGACGCGTCCCTCCAGGCCTGGGGAGGCCACTTGGGAGAGGCGGAGATCAGAGGCCTCTGGTCTCCGGCGGAGAACCGGCTCCACATCAACCTGTTGGAGCTCAGGGCGATTCGTCTTGCACTGAAGGCATTCCTCCCCTCTGTCCAGGGGAGTGTAGTGCAGGTGTTCACGGACAACACCACCGCCATGTGGTACTGCAACAAACAAGGCGGGGTGTGGTCGTGGATCCTTTGTCAAGAGGCTCTCCGCCTTTGGCAATGGCTGGAACGCCAGGGCGTGACCCTGGTGGCTCAACACCTGGCAGGTTCTCTGAACGCCAGGGCGGACGACCTCAGCCGTCGGTGCATGATGGATCACGAATGGCGTCTGAACTCGGACGTGGCGCAAGGCCTCTTTCAGTGATGGGGAGAGCCTTGGTTAGATCTATTCGCCACCGAAGAGAACGCGCAATGTCATCAGTTCTGCGCGTTGGAATTTCCAAGGCGGCACTCGCTCGGAGACGCTTTTCGTCGCGAGTGGAGTTGCGGTCTGTTGTACGCCTTTCCGCCTATACCACTTCTGCCCAGAGTGCTGAAGAAGATCAAGTGCGACCGGGCCCAAGTCATCCTTGTGGCTCCGGACTGGGCTCGAAGATACTGGTATCCAGAGCTACTCAGTCTGTCAGTCGATCCCCCGGTTCGTCTGCCTCTTCAGGAGGACCTTCTGTCGCAGCAGCAGGGGACGGTCTTCCACCTGAACCTGTCCAGTCTCCACCTCCATGCTTGGAGATTGAGCGGCGACAGTTGAGGCCATTTGACTTGCCTCCTGAAGTCTGTAACATCATTCTGGCAGCCAGGCGTCCCTCCACAAAGTCGGTATACGCCTGCAGGTGGAACAGATTTGTGGCATGGTGCACAGCAAAGGCTGTGGATCCTCTTTCTGCCCCTCTTTCGGAGGTTCTTCTCTTCCTTCTTTCCCTTGCCCAGCAGGGCTCTGCTCTGGGCACTATCAAGGGCTACCTTTCTGCCCTTTCAGCCTTTCTCAGGCTACCTGATCAGCCTTCTTTGTTCAAGTCCCCTATTGTAAACAGATTTCTTAAGGGCATCACTCACACGTTTCCTCCTGTTCCGTTTGTGATGCCTCAGTGGGACTTGAACCTGGTTTTAACTTTCCTGATGTGCGCTCCCTTTGAGCCACTTCACAACTGTCCTCTTCGCCTTCTGACCTTGAAGACTGCTTTCCTGGTTGCCATCACCTCTGCCAGGAGAGTGAGTGAGCTCCAGGCTCTTTCTTGTACTCCACCTTTCCTTTCTGTCCATCCGGACAAAGTGGTGCTTCGTACCAAACCTTCTTTCCTGCCCAAGGTTGTCACGGCCTTTCACATCGGGCAGTCTATCACCTTGCCAACCTTCTTCCCGCCACCGCATACCTCTAAAGAGGAAGAGCGGCTCCACCGTCTGGACCCAAAACGTGCGCCCTCTTTCTACTTGGATCGCAAACGCCAGTTCCGGGTGGATGACCAACTCTTTGTTGGTTACGTGGGCGCTAAGAAGGGGAAAGCGGTGCACAAGAGGACCATCTCCCGGTAGATCATCCTGTGTATCCAGGCATGCTACTCCTTGGCTAGGAAGGAGCCCCCGGTTGGACTGCGGGCTCATTCTACCCGAGCGACGGCGACTACCACTGCCCTAGGCAGGGGTGTGCCCTTGCAAGACATCTGTCAGGCAGCTACATGGGCATCGCTGCACACGTTTGCAAGACACTACTGCCTGGACATCCAAGTCCGGAGGGATGGCTTCTTTGGCCGTTCCGTCCTCCAGGACTTTCTGGTGTGATTATTGGTTCGCAGACCCACCACCGGGGTTGGTATTGCTGGGGTATCTATTCTAAGGTAAGGAATCTAATACTAACGTGTCTCTTTCAGATGCACAAGTTACTACTTGTGTAACGATATATCTGTAAGAGACATTAGTTAGTATTAGATTCCTTACCGACCCACCCATCCTCCCCGTTCTGCGAACCAATATCTAGGGTTAGGGTTGTCCCCTTCAGGGCCCTAGTTTCAATGGCACCAGTGTTGGTTTTTAACATGGCTCTGCGTTTCTGGCACGTAAAAGCTGTGTCTAAGAACTGACGTCAGCACGCGGAGGCGGCGTCTAAGTACTCCGACGACGTCATCACGGCGCCGACGACGGACGCGGAGCCGCGGACGACGCCTACCGACGCGCAAGGGTACTGCTACGCAAAAATTTCCGGATCCAGTCTGACGCCTGGGGATATTCTAAGGTAAGGAATCTAATACTAACTAATGTCTCTTACAGATATATCGTTACACAAGTAGTAACTTGTGCGTTCATCACAGTAATAATGCATTTGGAACTAAGCAATTAGCATCAGTAGGATCGGAGAGAAACAATCCGTTCTTGTATTAGAGGAACCTCCGGAGGGTATTCGTATGTAAGACATGATTAAATGAACTTGGATTGCCCGAGAGATAGGGAAAAGCAGTTCTTAGTAAGTTAATATTGTGTATGGTCAGAGTCACTGTCATTCTGTTACAGACTATGTCGGTTGACAAAAAGTGCCGTGGGAAAAACAATTAAAATTGTGGTGCTATAAGGGCAGAAGGAACTTACCAAATCATCTTGTAGTTTGCAGAAGGAACGGGAGCAAAACGGAGAGTAAAAAGTCTAATATGGTCCTTACCCTATAATTAACAGTGAGTGATTGTACAGGTGTATAGTGACTTATGGCGATCTAACCCATAGGCGCAAAGAACACAAAAACAAAAAGTGCTGCGTGCTCAAGAAAGGTAGGGAGTGCAAAAAATACACTTAAAAATAAAATGCGCTCTGAGAGATTGTAACTACTAACGCGTCCTGTCTGCATGAGTGCTTTCTTTTTTTTTTTAAATGCATGCGAACGTCATGAAAATGGTATTGTTTGCGTGAGTGCTTTCTTTATAACAATGCATTCAAATGGTGTGAAAATGGTATCGTTTGCGTGAGTGCTTTCTTTATAACAATGCATTCAAACGTTGTGAAAATGGTATCGTTTGCGTGGAGTGCTTTCTTTATAAAAATGCATGCGAACGTCATGAAAAGGGTATCGTTTGCGTGAGTGCTTTCTTTATAACAATGCATTCAAACGTTGTGAAAATGGTATCGTTTGCGTGAGTGCTTTCTTCATGACAATGCATTCAAACATTGTGAAAATGGTATCGTTTGCGTGAGTGCTTTCTTTATAAAAATGCATGCGAACGTCATGAAAATGGTATCGTATGCGTGGGTGCTTTCTTTATAACAATGCAAGCAAACGTCGTGAAAATGGTATAGTTTGCGTGAGTGCTTTCATTATAACAATGCAAGCAAACATTGTGAAAATTGTATTGTTTGCGTGAGTGCTTTCTTTATAAAAATGCATGGGAACGTCATGAAAATGGTATCGTTTGCGTGGGTGCTTTCTTTATAACTGCATTCAAACGTTGTGAAAATGGTATCGTTTGCGTGAGTGCTTTCTTTATAACAATGCAAGCAAACGTTGTGAAAATTGTATCGTTTGTGTGAGTGCTTTCTTTATAACAATGCAAGCAAACGTTGTGAAAATGGTATCGTTTGTGTGAGTGCTTTCTTAATAACAATGCAAGCAAGCGTTGTGAAAATGGTATTGTTTGTGTGAGTGCTTTCTTTATAACTATGCAAGCAAACGTCGTGAAAATGGTATTGTTTGTGTGAGTGCTTTCTTTATAACAATGCAAGCAAGCATTGTGAAAATGGTTTCGATTGTGTGAGTGCTTTCTTTATAACAATTTAAGCAAACGTCGTGAAAATGGTTTCGTTTGTGTGAGTGCTTTCTTTATGACAATGCAAACAAACATCGTGAAAATGGTATCGTTTGTGTGAGTGCTTTCTTAATAACAATGCATTCAAAGGTTGTGAAAATGGTATCGTTTGCGTGAGTGCTTTCTTTATAACAATGCATTCAAACGTTGTGAAAATGGTATCGTTTGCGTGAGTGCTTTCTTTATAAAAATGCATGCGAACGTCATGAAAATGGTATCGTTTGCGTGAGTGCTTTCTTTATAAAAATGCATGCGAACGTCATGAAAATGGTATAGTTTGTGTGAGTGCTTTCTTTATAACAATGCATTCAAACGTTGTGAAAATGGTATCGTTTGCGTGAGTGCTTTCTTTATAACAATGCAAGCAAACGTCGTGAAAATGGTATTGTTTGTGTGAGTGCTTTCTTTATAACAATGCAAGCAAACGTCGTGAAAATGGTATCTTTTGTGTGTGTGCTTTCTTTATAACAATGCATGCGAACGTCATAAAAAGTGTATCGTTTGCATGACTGCTTTCTTTAGAAAAGTGCTTACAAATGTCGTGAAAATGATATTGTTTAAAACTGTAGACATTAAAATTAAAACTGGGAAATAGTGGTAGCTGGGAGGCCTTCCTGTAGGATGGTGTGTGCACCCTTAAGATTTTGGTGTGCGATGAAGTTATCCCAGTGTGGACCCGAGAAAGACTGACTGTCGTGGTTTGTATCTATCCAAGATACGGGAACGGTCTCTGCGGCTAGGGAGAAGGATGCTGGGTTATCGGGCGCTCGCTCCTTGTGGTCTAAAGATAGGCTGGAAGACCTAATGCTAGGTCAGCGTCTGGGGCCACAAAGCGAGATTGTGCGTGGCAGCAGTTTAGCGTAAACTCGAGGAGCACGGAACAATTACCGAATCCGGTGAATAACTGACTCCCAATGACGTGATTCCGTATCACGTGTGTGACAGTAATATGAGTGAGTGATGGTCAATGGACCCAACTTGCACATCAGGAACGCTGTGCTTGGAAAATAAAATATAAAGTTGAAGTGACAAAGAAAATGGTCATCTGGAAGTATTATTTGTGCTTGCCATATATATATATATATATATATATATATATATACAGGAGGGGAAAACAAGCGTCTGATTGAGGTCAGTTCATACTTAGCTGGCGTCTAGGGTGGAGGTATCCAAAATATTCACACTGGGAGATGTTGGAAACTCTGCAATGGTGGAAAAGTGGAGAGTAGCCAATGTACTGTGTGGTATACTGAGCATATGAAAAATCTGAGCAGTAAACGTGATGGAGGATAGAAGGTAGCATGAGCCCAGTGTGGTATAGTGAGTAGACTGACGAGGGATACAGACAGAGGAATATATTAGAGGGTGTTCTATTTCTATATGCAGGGGTAGCCATAGAGTAGATAGAGAAGGTAGAAGTAGGTCGTGGTTGTTATTCCTGCCACTTTCTGTTGCCCAAGGACGACGGAGGCCTTTGTCCTCTCCCAGACCTGCTCTCTCTCAATTTATTCCTCAAGAAGGTGTGGTAAATAAATAATTAATTACCGGTACTATTTTTGAATACATTAAATAAAACAGATAGCTCAATAAATAAGAGACAGGATTCGAGGTATCTGAGTCTAACAGGCTTTAATCAGGCATAAGGGAAGGGACAGGAACGGGATAGCCTGCACGGAAATAGAATGGATGGCAGCTGCAACGTCTAAGTAACAGTACAAGGTATATATACATTACAATTACATTCAATACAGTAGGCGTAGCAGTAGGCGTAGCAGTCGCGAAAGATAAGGATACATGGGCGTAACAAGAAGGCGTGTACAAGGCGTATACATGGACATGTGATGTAGACGTCACAGAAGTGTCATAAGATAGGCGGAAACATGGAGGGGGCTACCTGAGCAGCTGGGACCTTTAACCTAGTGGTGCGCGCAAACGGGCTATGACGTGTGACTAGGGAGAACTGGGGGCTATGACTTCTGCACCAGAAGAGGAGACTAAAGTCTACGGTGTCAGGACGACATGTACCTATGGCATATCTGGTATCTTGTGTTTGGAGTACATGTTGATAGAAACTAAAAGCTATCAGGGCAGAGGCTACTTGACTCTAAGGCTGGTGCATGCATATATTCTTCGTGTAATGCGTGTGCTATGAATCTTCTATGAATATTAATACAGTAATTCTCTTGCATGGAGACATAAAGACTAGACTATAGCTGAAGCTGTTTATACGGTTCAGTAGCTAAGGAATGCAAAGACGAGGAGCTGAACTGATAACTAGAAGCATAACATACTCTTGGCATACAGGCAGGCAGAGCTGGGCACCGCGCTGCGCGGAAGTAAGTGAAGGGTCAGGAATGCAGGTGGGGGCTGTATCGCTCCTCGGAGCGGGTTCAGAAGACTGGAGCTTGAATCTGGCGTCCGGGCCCTTTTGAGGCCTAGAAACGGGGACAATTCAATGAATTAACGTGTACACTGTAAATCGTGGTAACATAGGCCTAGTACTCGTTGCTTTCACGAAAACTGGAAACTGGCATACTAGAGTTGGACACAACTATAATTGCGTCTTTAATCGATCATAGGGGGATACATATGCATATTAATCATGCACATATAACATAGGATGGGGAACACGTAGGGACATAGAACAAGGCAAAATATAATTTTCCTCATTCCCTCCTTGACCCTACGTTTCCATCAGGAAACATCAATATTCATGATACCATCTATCTGTTCATATAGCATCATTTGCTCGTCTCGAATTGTCTTGGAACGGGACTTAGGACTAGGAATACAGGAGGTAGCACACAAGCCGCAAATCGCAGGGCCACATTGTAAACAGAGACAGCAACTGAATATGATCATTACTGCTATACCTATAAATGACAATACCTTCCATCCCCAGGCAGATATGATACTCCAGAGCCAACCGGACCATGTCCAGGTGCCTGGATTCTGGTGTAACGGATGGGCAATTTTATGAAGTCTTGTTATAGCTGAATAAACAGACGGCGCGTTATTAGGAATGAAAATGCAGCAACTAGATCCGATGACTCTACAGGCTCCTCCTCTATCGGCCAGTATGACGTCAAGGACGAGACGATTTTGGAGCACGACAAATCTAATGGCAGATTGCTCTTCAGTTAAATTACCTAGAGCGGAAGTAGTCTCATTCACTACTGCTTCAAGGGTTCTGGTTAACCTACGTATTAACTTACTATTCTGGACAGGGCCTATAAAGAAAAAGAATCCTTTGTTGAAGTCTTGATACTGTTCTAGAGCAGTTTCAGTTTGATCGACAATTGGGGACTCAGTCTCCCTTCTATGTCTAACGTGTACTAGATGTGTGTTTCTGTGATAATCGGATGGGGCTAGAAAAACTGGTGGCAATAGGAAGGCAATATAACATGTTCCATCCCAATCGAGGGGCAGACGTATATATGCGGTCTGACCACACACAAAATAAGAATGACGTGAGGCTTTGAAAATAGATTTCCCACTGTCACTATACTCGACCACAGTAGTACAATCACTATGACCTACATGTGTGGAACCATTCTTTCTGACACATAATTCGCCTTTGACGGGTAGGACTGTTATGGAAGGCGAGTCTGGAGTAGTTTCGGACTGAACATTCAAAACCATGAAATTCGAACAATAATTACCTAAATCATATACTTCATTTTCTAGATCAGAACCTGTTCTGTGGGGAAAACCTTCCTTGTCTGGGAAACATGTTCTATTCAGAAGGGACATATCACTCGAGGATGACGTTAATGTGGACCATGCTCCACACGAACCATTGTGTGAAAACGGATAAGGAAAAAGTGGCAGAACTCCCTTCGGTGTCTGGAAAGGGGGAAGTCGACCACACACCCAACAATTAGTGGCATTGCTGGTCTGGTGTGAATAGTGTAACATTCTGATAAATGTGTTATTACGCATAGCAAGACGATAGGATAACTCGTGAGGAGGCAGGTCACTAAATGTGTGCTCTACTGTAACATTAGGAAACATATGTACATGTGAAATAGGAAAACATAAATGAAAAGCATAACTTATGCAGGTAACCATATGACTCAGAAACATAAAAAATAACAGAGTAACGATGCATCTACTGCAAATATTCTTTTGATAGCGTATTCTCTTAGAGTTTTGACTAACTCTCTCACTATGTGGGTCTATCTCATACATGTCAGGAACCTGTCTAACCGCTTCACCCGAGAGGGACTTAAACAATTAAACTGTCTGACTTGCTAGACCTCAACTTGGCTTTATACTCCTGCTGCGGAGTTTTCTCTAACAGGGGAAGTTTAGAGTCTGTGTCTGGGCAGTCTTTGAGGACAGGGCAGTCTTTGATAAATGTCTTTGGTCGTAATCCATGGAATTTCTTGACGTGGCTGGTATGTACCCAGCCCTTGCGTCCCTCGAGCTTGACTGCGGTCCTTGTTGTTAATAACACCAACTTGGGCTCCTTCCAGCGGGGCTCCAGCGGACTTGAACGATCGAAGTTTCGAACCAACCCGAGTTCACCTGGAACGACTTCGTGCGGTTTCACTTGAGTGTTGTCTGGAAAAGCAGCGGCGACCTGTGAACGACAAGAGTGTAGGGCAGACATCAAGGAAGCTAGGTAATCTGTCAGCATATTACTGGAAACGTCTGTAATCTTTCGGGGCATAGGTGTACCCCACATATTTGGAGGACGGCCGAATACGACCTCGTACGGGGACAGACCTGATCTAGAGTGTGCAACCATTCTCATATAAAAAAGGGCAACTGGCAGTGCTACCAACCAATCTACACCTTTCTCTGCGCATACTTTTGCAATGCGGATTTTCAATGTCTGATTATGTCTCTCAACTAGACCAGCTGCTTCGGGGTGCCGTACACAGTGGAACTTCCACTGGTACCCTAACAGAAGGGATACTTGTTTCATGAGTTCAGAGGAGAATGGCTGGCCGTTGTCTGAATACACGACCCTTGGCAAACCATAGCGGGGGAAAAACTCACGAACCAACTGCCTGGCAGTGGTCGCGGCAGTGTAATCTGGAACTGGATATGCTTCTGTCCATCTGGACAAAGCACATACAACTACGAGGACATACTTGAAACCTCGACATCGCTCCATCTGAATATAATCCATCTGGAGGACTTCAAAAGGGTGGTCAGGAGGATGGAATCCACCTTGTTCCACCGGGACACTTTTACCTGGATTGAACTGACAACAGATCATGCAGGTACGCACTTTCTGCTTGGCTGCTGCTCGTAAATGCTTGTTGAACCAAATGTTCTGGATACTGTCTAACATGGCCTTTTCTCCTAGGTGTACTGGACTATGTACGGTAATAATAATGACTTGAACCATTGAGTCGGGGAGAAACCATGTGGCTTTTCCCTTCGTCAACCATCCCTGATCTGTCTGGACCCCTCCTTGTTCGGACCATTTCTTGATTTCATCTGGAGTGGCATGTGACTGTATATCTATTACATCTTGTGTAGGGTCCTTAACTGTCATACAAGTAGTCTGATCTGGAATGTGTGTCGGTGTCTTGTTAACTGGAATGTCTGGAGTCTGAGTTGTAAGCTTGGCTGTACGATCTGCCAGGTCGTTACCCTGGGAAATGATGTCAGTAACTTTCGTATGTGCTTTGCACTTCATAATGGCAATAGCTGTCGGTAAATGTATTGCATCTAACAGAGCTTGAATGAGGAGGCCATGCTGAATCTTAGTTCCATGAGAAGTCATGAAACCTCTCTCTTGCCAGAGCACTCCAAAGTCGTGTACGACTCCAAATGCATAACGTGAATCTGTGTATATGTTAACTTTCAGGTTCTTGGCACGTATACAGGCTTGGGTCAGAGCGACTAGCTCTGCTGCTTGAGCAGACAGGGTGTCAATACGATGTGTTTCTATAACTTCGGTTTCAGTAGTCACTGCATACGCGGCTACTAGTTCTCCTGTACTTGTCCTCATACATGAACCATCCACATAAAGTGTCAGGTCGGGATTAGGTAATGCAATCTCTGTCAAGTCTTGTCTTGGCTTTGTCATGGTGTTAACAACTTCCACACAGTCATGTGTGGCAGGACTTGAAGTAACTGAGGGTAACAGTGTAGCGGGATTTAAAACGTTGCAGCGTCTGATTTCTATGTGTGGCTGAAACAGTGTCAGTTCATAACCTGTTAAACGTGCAATTGTCAAGTGCTGGGTCTGTGTTCGGTTCAAAAGAACTTCCACGGAGTGTGGAACTTGTACTGTCAGGGAATGTCCTAACACTATGGAATCACTTTGTCTGATAGCTAGAGCTGTGGCTGCAACTGACTTGAGGCACGCAGGCAGAGCCTGGGCCACCGGATCTAATGTGCTAGAAAAATAAGCACAGGGCTTGTATTGTCCTGCTTGATCTTGTGTGAGAACAGATAATGCAGTACCATCACGTTCAGTAACAAAAAGTGTAAAAGGCTTACTGTAGTTTGGTGTTGCTAGAACAGGTGCTTGGCATAAAGCTTTCTTTAACTCATTGAAAACAAGTGTATGTTCCTGGGTCCAAGGGAGGACAGTCGATACGGCTGCCTCCTGTGTCGTTAACTGTATCAGTGGTTTGGCTAGATATGCGTACTGAGGAATCCATTGTCTACAGTAAGAAGTGAGGCCGATAAAAGCTTGTACCTCCTTCTGAGTCTTGGGCTGTGGAAGATGCGCTATTAACTGGATACGGTCAGGTGTCAACTGTCTACCCCTCTTGGACAGTAAGTGTCCCAAGTAGACCACTTGCTGGACACAGAACTGAAGCTTTGAAGGGGACACCTTGTGCCCCATCTCGGCCAGGAAATACAAGACTGTCAGTGACGCACGTTCGCAGTCACATTCAGAACGGGCTGTAATTAACAGATCATCGACATACTGGAGTAGGGCAGTGTCAGTTGGCATGTGAATATTGTCTAGTTGTCTTTTAAGTGCTTGACTGTAAATGCTAGGACTTTCTGTGAAACCTTGAGGAGCTCGTGTAAATTTATAGCTTCTTCCATTTAAACAGAATCCGAAAAGAAACTGGCTGTCTGGATGAATGGGGACACTAAAGAATGCGTTCTTGAGATCAATTACAGTAAAGAACGTGGCTTCAGAATCAATGGCAGTCAAGAGTGAGGAAATATCAGGGACTACTGGGTACTGGGGTATGATACATTTATTAAGTTCTCGAAGGTCGATCACTAATCGATAAACTGGAGGTGCATGCGGATCAGTACGTTTCAGAATCGGAATGATAGGAGAATTACATACATTGGAGTCAGTTTCTACAACTACTCCTTGAACAATAAGTTTGTCAATAATTTTGGATAAGGCTGCTACAGCCTCAGGTGGCAATTTGTACTGTCTGATTCGTGGTAATACAACACCTTGCTTCAGAGTGACACGATAGGGTGTAATGTGCATACAACCTACATCAGTTGGACCTTGCGCCCATAAATGCTGTGGTACATTCAATAATCTTGGATCAAAATCACGTAATACATAATCACCTTTAAAATCTCGCAGGAACAGTCTTACTCCCTCTGGGGAGCAACAAATTATGGCACCTAATTCTTTCAGTGTCTTAATGCCTAATAAATTTTCTGGACATGACTTCGTAAGTAACAAATCAGTAGTTCGGGACAGTGGACCAACTTCTAGAGTAACTGGTTTCGATATTTCATTAACAATAGGCTTTCCTGAAAATCCAAGGGAAACATTTCTTGAGCCTGAGAGCGGAGCCCCTGGAACCTCGTCATGACTGATGGTAGTCCTACTTGCCCCTGTGTCAATCAGAAACTTTCTGTCTTTCCCTAATACTTGACTATGTACATAGGGACCCTCTTGATCTACAGGAATCTCGATGAGAGGCGAGCCAACCTCCCTCTCTAGGCTGCTTCATGAATACGGCTGATAATCTGGATACTCTGACTGTGCATACTGGTACATCTGCTGTGTAACGTGCTGTGTTGCAGCTATAGGCTGCGGTACTGTAACTGTCTGTTGTGCGTTCTGCGGTGGCTGGGAAGTCTGTAAAACTTGTTCTTGTCTAGGCGGACGCGGTCTCTCTTTAGTCTTACCAGTAGCTATGTTATGTTTCAGAACTGCACATTCGTTTATAAAATGACCTTGTTGTTTACAATAATTGCATGTCCCTTTAACGGGAGCTGTAGGATGACTGGCTTGATTCGGACCCCTCTTCTGACTGTCTTGTGGAACAGACTGTGCAACTAATACTTTAATTTTCGTGTCTTTCATACGTCTTCTTTCATGTTCCTGCTCTTCCCTGATTCTGTTCTGGTGATACTGGAGCATCTGGAGCATCTGTGACGGAGTATTAGCTTGCCAAGAACTCTCGACTTTCAGTACTCGATTTTTAACTTGTGGACTTGAATTCTCGACTAGTTTGGTAACAAAAAGATGTGGATACGATTCACTACTTGTTTTCAGACCACTGTTAATAATGAAACATTTCTCGAATCTAGAATAAAAGTCACTAGTATCTTCATCTTGTTTCTGTTTACAGGCTGAGATGGCATCCCAGTCTTCCTTTTTCGTGGCTAGTAATCTTGGCAAGACTTGTATTAACAGTTCGGGCAAAGCTTTAGCTTTATCCCCAAGACCGGTACCTGGTACTCGTGTGTTATCTTCGGCTTCTAATGCGGACCAATCTATCTTATTCTCTCCCACCTCCCATTCTTTTTCTTTAAGTTTTTCATATATGCCCGCAGGCAACAAGACCTTTAACATTTTAATGATATCAGGATACGTGTATTCTCCCATACGGAGCATGTCTTTTAGTTCACGGTGGAACCCTGCTGGATCTTTATCATGACAGGGGATTAACTTTTTCATTTCCAAAAGTTCTATTTTCGTGATAGGGGTGTAAACAAATACTCGTTCTAGACCACCACCCTCTTTCTTGACTGGATGCACTTCTCGTAACGGATTCTGTCTGTCTATGTAGAATGACTTCCTTACTGGGGGTGAGACGTGAACAAAATGCGGATTCAGAAACGTTCGGTATTTGTGGCGCTGTTCTAGAATGACATTAATTAAATCGGTACCTAGACCTTTCCATCTGTACTGGAGTAACTCGTTCAATACATCATGTAAAGGACCTGGATCAGAATGCTGAACCTCATACAGTGTGATGAGGTGCTGGATCATATACATACCCACCAGACGCTGCTCGGCTGGGGGCAGTTTCAGGAACATTTGTGCCACGATTTCATCTGGAAACGTGGTAGAATCACTAGTCCATCGGACTGCTGATCGGGCTAGTTCTTGCTCATGCATTGTATTAAGTTCACTATAACCTATTCGTGATTTCAGAATTTTATCGGTAGCTTGGAATACTTGCTCAAGAGAACATTGTTCTGGCACTGGAGGAGGAAAACTTTTCTTGTAATCTGGACGTGAATGTCTGTCGGAAAGTCTAGTTCTACCTACATACGCTATTCTGTCGGGATTCTCGCTGTCTACCTCTTTACTTGAAGAGTCATTCTCTTTCTCGGCTATTTTCCTTGCTTTCTCTTTTTCGTGTATGTCTAGAATTTCCTTACGGATTTTCCTGTACATAGCGTCTATACAATTCTGTGTCTTGTGTTTTCCCTCGGCTATATTATCACTCCACTTTGTCAGGACTTTCATCTTATCTTTATCTTTCTCAGGATAGTCTTGTTCTCTTATTAAACAGTTAATCAAAAACTGTAAAATCAGATGTTGAGTCTCGACTTTTCTGTGTGCCATAGCTTCGTGAATACTTTCTGGATCCTCCCCTGTACGGATAAAACGATATATTCTATCTAGATGGTCCTTCATGTCTGGCAGAGTAACCAAAAAGGTGGTAACTTGTCGTAAACGTACTGAATACAGTATCATGTAATCTTCACCTGGTACTGAATCATATACGCAATCAGTAAGGTATTTCTTGAGGGCTGCGTAAGTAGAGACTTTCGGTGTACGTTGTAACGCTGCTTCTCTTAGCGTCATTCGTTTCGTTTGAGGCGGGGTGGTAGGAGCGCCTCCCGCCGCCCCTCCTGGGCTAGAGTCGTCAGGTAATACCGGACGTGCGGGTGCTGGTAACGTGACTGGTAAAACGGGTGCATTTACTGTAGGCTGGGCCGGGGGTACATTAACTTGGTCCCCGGGACCAGTGGCTGGAGGAACAGGGATTACATTATTAACAGGGTGCTGAGGTTGAACAGGCGGAATATGATTTGCATATTCTGGGACTGTATCGTCCAAATAGGACGAAAGAAAAATTTCAGCTGCGGTCGGTTTATGACGTAGCCTAGTCGGGACTAATGGTGGCGGAAAATTACTGGATGCTTCCGGGGTTGCCTTCGGCAAGCCCTCGGCAAGAAGAGGATACATGCCCCTTATAAGAGCATTTCTCTGTCTGTCTGACTGTTCTGCTCTAACTCGTTCACCTTCTTCTAGAAGTTCCCTTTCTTGGGCTCTCTCTGAGGATTCCCTACTTAACTCTGTTTTTTTGATTTCTTTTTCGGTTCTTCTATGAGATTCTTTGCGCCATAACTCGATGGCATCTTTCTGGGACTGTCGGGCTTTCTTTTTCCATAATGCCTCTTCTACTCGCATGATGCACTCGGCATCCCATGTACCTGATACAGGCCATCTATATTTCTCTTCTAGATCCTTGGTATAGTCGACCCATAAATCTAAATACAATATGGCACTTAAGCCATGCTTATGATACATAAAATGTCCTGGACTGTCCCTAGGCGGGACAGGAACTGATTCTTCGAGTAACCCTTTCCGGGTTCCTATCTGACGTAACTTGGAAAACAGAGGCATTCTAGACTTGAATCCAAACACAATACAATACACGATAAACACAGTAATGAATAGCAAAACAAATCACTCATACCACGACATTGAAAACACATTAAATAACATTAATAACAGTTCGAACAGAATATTACCTGGTACATTTAAAACATAATACTCGGACTTCTCGAGAACAGACTTACTAGAATTACTGGATGTACTGCTAAAACAGTACAGACCGGTCTCATAAAGAGACACGTCGGACCGTATCCACCTAGGTGGACACTTCGGACTGGATCTGCGTACCCAAACCCAACGGACCAGAGACAAATTAATTGACCCTGTCTAGATACTACCCCAGCAATGGTACTCACCGGGCAGCAAGAACGGAAGGCCTCGGACTGGACTGGACTGCTACGACGTCGGACTACGAACTTCGGACTTCAGTTACAGGTGGACCTCCGGATACCTCGGACCTTGTACTCTCGGCTTGGGCTCTGGTCGGGACTCGCCGCATTCCTCACCGCCTCGTCTGGATGCTGGACCGCAGTCTCCGTCTCCTCCGTGGGCCTGAGGGATACTTGAAGCAGAAATATCTGCACGTGCACGGTATGGTTCCGTCACGGCTGCAGAGGGTCAGGGGGCCTGCGTGGCTTCGCCGGCGCGTGGGGAAAGGGCAAGTACCTATTCGGGCGCCATTATGTGGTAAATAAATAATTAATTACCGGTACTATTTTTGAATACATTGAATAAAACAGATAGCTCAATAAATAAGAGACAGGATTCGAGGTATCTGAGTCTAACAGGCTTTAATCAGGCATAAGGGAAGGGACAGGAACGGGATAGCCTGCACGGAAATAGAATGGATGGCAGCTGCAACGTCTAAGTAACAGTACAATGTATATATACATTACAATTACATTCAATACAGTAGGCGTAGCAGTAGGCGTAGCAGTCGCGAAAGATAAGGATACATGGGCGTAACAAGAAGGCGTGTACAAGGCGTATACATGGACATGTGATGTAGACGTCACAGAAGTGTCATAAGATAGGCGGAAACATGGAGGGGGCTACCTGAGCAGCTGGGACCTTTAACCTAGTGGTGCGCGCAAACGGGCTATGACGTGTGACTAGGGAGAACTGGGGGCTATGACTTCTGCACCAGAAGAGGAGACTAAAGTCTACGGTGTCAGGACGACATGTACCTATGGCATATCTGGTATCTTGTGTTTGGAGTACATGTTGATAGAAACTAAAAGCTATCAGGGCAGAGGCTACTTGACTCTAAGGCTGGTGCATGCATATATTCTTCGTGTAATGCGTGTGCTATGAATCTTCTATGAATATTAATACAGTAATTCTCTTGCATGGAGACATAAAGACTAGACTATAGCTGAAGCTGTTTATACGGTTCAGTAGCTAAGGAATGCAAAGACGAGGAGCTGAACTGATAACTAGAAGCATAACATACTCTTGGCATACAGGCAGGCAGAGCTGGGCACCGCGCTGCGCGGAAGTAAGTGAAGGGTCAGGAATGCAGGTGGGGGCTTATCGCTCCTCGGAGCGGGTTCAGAAGACTGGAGCTTGAATCTGGCGTCCGGGCCCTTTTGAGGCCTAGAAACGGGGACAATTCAATGAATTAACGTGTACACTGTAAATCGTGGTAACATAGGCCTAGTACTCGTTGCTTTCACGAGAACTGGAAACTGGCATACTAGAGTTGGACACAACTATAATTGCGTCTTTAATCGATCATAGGGGGATACATATGCATATTAATCATGCACATATAACATAGGATGGGGAACACGTAGGGACATAGAACAAGGCAAAATATAATTTTCCTCAGAGAGAGGTTTCATGACTTCTCATGGAACTAAGATTCAGCATGGCCTCCTCATTCAAGCTCTGTTAGATGCAATACATTTACCGACAGCTATTGCCATTATGAAGTGCAAAGCACATACGAAAGTTACTGACATCATTTCCCAGGGTAACGACCTGGCAGATCGTACAGCCAAGCTTACAACTCAGAAAAGGCCCTGTTCGGGCGCCATAATGTGGTAAATAAATAATTAATTACGAAGTTCAAAATGCTCATGCTTGTTCAAGTCCTGTCTGCCATGGACCAGAGATACTGGATGATAGTATTGGACGTGCAGGACTCATACTAACATATTCACGTCGTGCCTGCCCACAGTTGTTTCCTCCGGTTCACTGTAGGCCACAAGCACTTTCTGTTGCAGTGCCACCCTTTTGGCCTTATCAGCGCTCCTCGGGTGTTCACCGAGGTCATGACGCATGGTTGCAGCCCATCTATGGAAGTCAGGGGTGCCAGTCTTACCCTATCCCAATGACTGTTGAAGGCAGGCTTGCCCCAGGCTGTCGTCACCCACCTCCAGACTACGGTGGACCACTTGCATTTGTGGGGTTCACTATCACTATGCCAAAGTTACACCTGACTCCCTCTCAGACGCTACCTTTCATTAGAGCTGTTCTGGATACAGTTCCGTTTCTGGCCTACACTCCCTGCTAACATGCAGCTCACTCTATGTAAAAGCAATTGTGCTCTGCATTCAGACAGTGAGAGCATTTTCAATGGTCTCAATTGCTAAAAGCAAGCACAGTTTGCTGTGGCTTGGCGGGAGCGGTAAAGCTCCCTCCAAGCCATAGCAAGCCGCTATGTCCAGGTAGTGGGCACCCCGGGTCATAGCAGGAGCCATGTATGGCTCCAGGAGAGGGGCAGTGCGACTCCCCTCCTTTGTTATAATTTGGTCTGGGGAGGTGGTGGTCCGAAGGGCTGTGGTGAGGTCTGCGCAGCCCCCCATTACTTAAAATGAAAGCCCCAGTAAGGTGGCAGCCCCCAGGGCTGAGGGGTTGGGGCCCTTTTACACCCCCTGCAGTCCTTAACCTTAAAGCCCCAGGGAGGTGGCGTTGCCCGGAGCTGGGGGGGTCTAAGAGGCCTCCCCATTAATAAATAAATAAGCCCCGGGAGGTGGTGGTCCCCGAGGCAGCAGGCGAGACCATACGAGCCTCACCTGCATTTTTTGTAAAAGAAGCTCCGTGGAGGTGGTGGTCCCTGGGGCATCAATGAGCCCCGGAGGGGGGGGGCCTGTGCGCCCCCACCCCTCCTTTATTAAAAATCTCCCGGGACCTGGCGCACCAAGGGGCCGATTAGTAACTAGGCATGAGAGCCCGCGCTTCATTTGTTTCAGTTTTACTGCAGATTCACCTGCAAATTAACAGCAAAATGTAATTTTAAACAATGCTTCTAACTCCTGGCCGGGTCCCTGTGAGAACCCTCCCCTTCTCTTTATGTTTTTTGGGGACTTGGATTCAAGCCTCAAGATGGCTGCCAACACTTCCTGGTTGAAGAGTTGTCAGCCAATCAAATTTCAGTAGGATCTGCAAGTCCACTGCAAGGATCCACAGTACACAAATATCTATATATTTAAACCTTAAATAGCTCTAAAACTACTGAACGGATTTACACCAAATCACAAAAAGCATGCTTTCAGGAGCAACATCTAGCTTTCTGCAAAATTTTGTGTAATTCCGTTCAGCGGTTCGAGCTGTAGTCGTGTTCAAAACCCCTGTGGGAAAAGGCGTTTTAGGACCCCCCATTTTACCTCGGCCCCCACTTGACGGATCACTTCGAAACTTTCAACGCAGCAGCTGAACCCACTAAAGCACAAGTTTTAAAAATTTGATGAAGATTCTTAAAACCTTCCATGCGTCGGACGTCCCCCGGCCGTCGGACGTCAAAGTGGGTGTGTGCGGAGGACGGCAGGGGACCGAACGAACCCCTCCCACTCAATAAATCACCAGCACCACGACGGAATTTGCGCCACGATCAAGGTGTTAAAGTGGCACTAAAGTTATTGGCAAAACCGAAAATGCTTTTCCTATAGAAACTAGGTCCTAACTATTACTACCCACTGGCGTAAACACTTTCTTTAATGTTCTAATTTTTAAAATAATTTTTCAAACCTAACTTTAGTATTTTATTTTGATATATTTGTTGCATTGTTTATTTTTTTAGATTTTTGTATGTTTGAAATTTTGTTTGGAAAAAGTTATTTATAGAGAGAGAGAGAGAGAACTTTTCTACATTTTTTAAGTTATATTTTGTTACGTTATATTCTAAATGTATTACTTAAAAGTAAACATTTTTGGATTTATTTCAATGATATTGATACAATATTTTTCACACATTATTTTTAAATTTTACATTAGAAGTAAAAAATCACAATATTTTTGACAAATATACTTTTAGCACGCTATTCAAAACTGTCTTTAAAAGAAGGAGTCAAGCAGGAGGACTCATTACCCATAATTCATCAGCACAGGAAGTGACATCACTGAATTTCCCATCATCCATCTGGTTTCCCACCAGCACTGTCTTCTTTTAATGGCGGCCGCTGCAGATGTGCTGCTGGCGTGCCAAAGGCAATCCAGTCTATTTACATCTGCCCATGCCCTGCGCCAGGACACCTGGTCCTCTTTCCAACCTCCATTGCTACTCCACTGCGACCCTTTGCACCCTGATCCCAGTCTTATTTCCTGGAGCAGCTGCCGCACCTTGCAGCTACAAACTGAATGTGCATTCTCCTGCACCAGCTATCATTTCACATGCACCCACCTCACTCCCTGCCACACCTCACATTCCCAACACATTGAACACTCACCTGAGCCCCCATCACACCATGCCCCTCCCTGTCCTGCATACCTCTCAACACTCCCTCCCTCACTACTGACACACAGACATTTGGGATTTGCTACATGACCACTCACTGGACCTGCTTTTCTTGACCGAAACCTGGTTGTGCCCCTCATCTGTCCCCATCATCGTCACAGAAATCCACCTAAACACAAGTTGGCTAGACAGGACAGGACAAGTACATTCAGTGGCAGAATTGGTATAATCTAAAAAGAATCCATTCAATGCTTCGCCACCTTGGAAAGCACTACCAGCAACATGGAACACTTGACCTTTAAACTCTTCATCACTGCCAACTACACCTACTTGACTCACAGCAATCTGGATTCAGAAAGGTATGCAGCACAGAAATTGCCATACTGAACATAACCGATGACATTCATAACTCCCTTGACTCAAACAGATGCTGCCTACTTGTCCTCCTTGACCTATCAACTGCTTTTGACACGGTAGACCACTAACTACTCTTAGGCGCCCTACAAAAACACATCGGAGCAGATGGTAATGTCCTAAAATGGTTTTCCTCTTTTCTACATAATCACTCCCAATTAATCAAAATCAAGAAAACGATGTCCGACACCCCCCCTCAACTCGAGGTTCAGTCCTCTCCCCCACACTCTTCAACATTTAAATGGAACCGCTCACTACCATTCTAAAACAAGCAAACATCGACTATCACCTCTATGCTGACGACACCCAGCTATTCCTGGAGATCTCCACCCTCAATGACATCCTCCGACTCAACTCCACACTACCAAAAGTAGAAAATTGGGTAACACTCAACCACTTCAAACTCAACCAAGAAAAAAACGAATTCCTTGTCTTCTCCAATCACGAACAACCCCCCCAAATCCAAGACTGAATAAACAACCTTGACTCTCTAAACTGTAAACGTACTCCAGCAATCTCAGCCAAATCCCTAGGGATCTCTCTAGACTCAAGTCTCACCATGAGCTCCCACATTAACTCCACAGCAAAAGGCGCCCTCTTCAACCTAAGACTCCTCAACAAAATCAAACCGTTCATACCCCCCAATGACCTAAAAATCGCAACCCAATCTCTAGTTCTCTCCAGACTGGACTATGGAAATGCCACATTAACTGGGAGAGCTAAAACAACATGGCCCCCATGATATCTACCCTAAACGCAGCTGCAAGAATGGTCACTGGGACCAAGAAATTCGAACACATCCCCCCTGCATTACAGTACCTAAAATGGTTCCCATCGAAGCTTGTGCGCTCTCAAAACTGCCTGTCTTACCCATAAAGCCCTACACACAGGCAAACCGGTCTACCTCGCAGCCAAACTCACAAAAGCAGGTCAATCAAGAAACCTAAGAAGCTCCAACTCGCTCTTCTTAATACCCCAAATAAATAAAAACACCAAGCCCTCTCCCGCTCTTTCTCTGGGAATGCCCCAAAAATCTGGAACTCTCTCCTTACCCACATCAGGACTAATCCCTCCTTTACGAGCTTCAAGAGACAACTAAAAGAACATCTCCTCAACCGTCACCTCTTTTGCATCTGGCCAATGACCTCAATCTTTGTGACCTCCAGTACTCTAGATACTAGTCGATGGACTCTATTGTCTATGTTTCTACTCATGTTATGCTGCTCTAATGTCTATGCTTCTATTCATGTTATGCTGCTGTAAAGCGCTCTGTTACCCTTCAGGTCTTGTAAGCGTTATATAAAACGCCTAAAATAAAAAATAAAAAAACACCAGGAGTAGCACCCTGTCTAGCGCCGCCCCAGTCAACTCCCAACTTCAACAGTAACCTTTACTGGCCCCCCATCTTCACCAACTTCAGCAAGATCCCAGTAGAAAAGTCCACACCGGACACCTGGTCCAACCACATCTTAGTCATCTTTCGCATAACCATACCACACCACTGAAGAATCACCATGGCTAAATATTCACAACGGGACTGGAACAAGATCCCTAAAGCATCTTGGTCTTCCAGACTCTTTACACCACTGGCCTTGACACATCAACAGCCTCCCCAAATCCAAATTCAAGGCCTGGATCACTGACTATGCAGACACCCTGGCTCCTCTCACAGTCATTAGAACCAGACGCACTTTGGCATGCTGGTACACAAAAGAGTTAGGCTCACCAAACACCACTGCAAGCAACTTCATTGCAGATCGAGGAAAGTTAGGACAACACGGACAAGAGTACCTAGAAATCCGCCTTCAGATGCTACTATCAGCAAATCATCACCACCAAACGCATCACGCTCATCAACCACATCATAAGCAACCCCAGCAGCGCCAAGAAAACTTTCAGCACAGTGAAGACGGCACCTCTCCAGCAGCACGCCCCACCAGTGTTATCCCCCATCTCAAGACATCTGATACCCAGCTATCCCATTTTCTAGCACCAAAATCACCAGCATTTACAACAATATCAATTCCCAACTGGACCCTTCAACGCGCCTACCCATCTCATCCACCACCCTGAGGACTACACTGAGCACCTAATCCACCATCACCACTCAAGAAACCACAACAACCATGCAATTCATACACTAAGGAGCACTCCCACACCCTAGTCCACTATCACCACTCAAGAAACCACAACAACCATGCAATTCATACACTGAGGAGCACTCAATCAATCAATCAATCAATCATTTGTAAAGCACACTTCATACCCGCGAGGGTCTCAAGGCGCTGGGGGGGGGCGCTACTGATCGAACAGCCAGGTCTTGATTATCCTCCTAAAGGTCAGCAGGTCTTGGGTCAGTCGTAGGCTCAGTGGGAGGGTGTTCCATGTCTTGGCGCGGAGGTGGGAGAAGGATCTCCCACCAGTGGTTGTTCTTCGGATGCGCGGGACAGTGGCGTGTGAGAGTTCGGCAGAGCGTAGCTGGCAGTTGGGGATGTAGAAGGAGAGCCGTCTGTTGAGGTAGGCTGGGCCGGTCTTGCGGAGTGCCTTGTGTGCGTGGGTGAGGAGCTTGAAGGATATCCTCTTGTTGACGGGGAGCCAGTGCAGGTTTCTCAGGTGGGGGGGTGATGTGGCCTGGCACGTCGAGGATCAGTCATGCCGAGGCGTTTTGGATGCATTGTAGTCGTTTATTGAGCTTGGTCGGGGCTCGCGCGTAGAGGGCGTTTCCATAGTCGAGTCTGCTGCTGACGAGGGCCTGGGTGACTGTCTTTCTTTTTTTTACAACAAATTTTATTTAATTTTTCCCCCCAAAGGGGGGAGCCCCCCAACAAGTCATATTCATACATAGCAATGATCATAAGTACACTAGTTGTTGCCGAGGGTATCCTTCGAGAAGCTATAAAACACCCAACAGCCCCCGCCACCCACCTCGCCCCCTCCCTGCACCGCCCAACCCGCTTGAAAGACTAAACAGGCATGAATACATATGATCACATTTCAGAGCCGGCTAATCCACGAGTAGGAGTGGAGAGTCATGTGATGGTGAGTCTGTCTATGAGATCTTGATTCGTGGATGTGTGAAATATGGAAAGATCAATACCCCGATACTTGGCCCATGCAGCCCAGATTTTCCCGTGCTTCTGCGGGCAACCCCTGGCCTTAAACACCGCCACCTCGGCAGACATGCACTTATCTAATGTGGATTTCCAGGCCGCCACCCCAGGGGGAGAAGAAGACTTACATTGCTGGGCTATGTCGCTCTTAGCCAGTGTGAGCCCCAGGAAAAGGAGGTGTCTCTTATAGATGTTTCCTCCAATATCATCAGTCCTGTGAAGGAGGGTGAGGCGTGGATATTCTGGGAGGTCCCACCCAAGTACCCACCCCAGGCATGACAGTACCCCCTGTGCAACCCCAGACCAGATGCACTAAGGATCCGTTATCTGACTGGCATCTGAGGCATGCAGGAGACGAAATAGCTCCCATCTTTCTTAGGCGGAAGCGGGTATAGTACACCCGATGCAGGTATTTGAACTGTATCAGTCTATATATAGATGACACTGCTGAGCCCCTGGGAGTAGCAAGAGCCTCGGTCCAATCGTCGCCAGAAAGGGTTGGTATGTCGGCTTCGCATTGTGGTAAATAAATAATTAATTACCGATACTATTTTTCTATACATTAATCAAAACAGATAGCTCAATAAATAAGAGGCAGGATCCGTGGAATCTGAGTCAGAATGGCTTTAATCGGATGGCTCGAGCCTAAAGACCATGATGTGGCATGCAATGGACAGGAATGGCAGCTGCCACGTCTCATCAACATTACATAGTATATATAGGAAAACATTACAATTGCATTGAATACAGTAGGCGTAACAAGTGACAAACGTAAGATAAGAACACATGGGCGTACAAAGAAGGCGTGCACAGGGCGTGCACGTAGACATGTGATGAGAACGTCACAGAAGTGTCATAAATGGGTGGATACATGGAGGGGGCTACCTGGGCAGCTGGAACCTTTAACCTACTGGTGCGCGCAAACGGGCCATGACGTGTAACTGGGGAGAGCTGGGGGCTCTGACTTCTGGCACTAGAAGAGGAGACTAAAGTCTGGGATGTCAAGACGACATGTACCTATAGCATATCTGATATCTTGTGTTTGGAGAACATGTTGATAGAATCTAAATGTCATCAGGGCAAAGGCTACTTGACACTAAGGCTGGTGCATGCATATATTTCTACATGTATTGCGTGTGCTATGAATCTTCTATGGAAACTAATTCAGTAATTCTCTTGCATGGAGACAGGAAGACTAGACTATAGATGAAGATGTTTATGCGGTTCGTTAGCTTAGGAATGTGAAGCCGGGGAGCTGAACTGATAACTAGAGGCATAACATATTTTTGGCAGACAGGCAGGCAGGCCAGGCGGGCACCGCGCTGCTTGGTAGAAAGTAAGTGAAGGGTCAGGGATGCGGGAGGGGCTGCATCGCTCCTCGGAGTGGTTTCAGGAGACTTGAAGCTTGAATCTGGTGTCCGGGCCCTATGAGGCCTAGAAACGGGGACAACTCGATGAATTAACGTGCACAATGTAAAACGTTGGCAACATAGGCCTAATACTTGTTGCTTTCACGGGGGACTGGATATCTGGCATACTAACGTTGGACACAACTATAATTGCGTCTTTATTCGGGCAAGGGATAAATATGCATAGCGATCATGCACATATAACATATAATGGGGAACACGTAGGGACACATGACAGGGCAAAATTCAATTTTCCTCATTCCCTCCTTGTTCACTACGTTTCCCTCAGGAAACATCAATATTCATGATACCATCTATCTGTTCATACAGCATCATTTGTTCGTCTCGAATCTTCTTGGAATGGGACTTAGGACTTGGAATACAAGAGGTAGCGCACAAGCCGCAAATCGCAGGGCCACATTGTAAACATAGGCAACAACTGAATATGATCATTACTACTATTCCTAGGAATGACAATACTTTCCATCCCCATGCAGATATTATACTCCAGAGCCAACCGGACCATGTCCAGGTGCCTGGATTCTGGTGTAACTGATGGGCTATTTTATGAAGTCTGGTTATAGCTGAATAAACAGACGGTGCGTTATTAGGAATGAAAATGCAACAACTAGATCCGATGACTCTACAAGCTCCGCCCCTATCGGCCAGTATGACGTCAAGAACAAGGCGGTTCTGGAGAACGACAAATCTCATAGCAGATTGCTCTTCAGTTAAGTTACCTAGAGCGGAAGTAGTCTCATTCACTACTGCTTCAAGGGTTCTGGTTAGCCTACGTATTAGCTTACTATTCTGGCTAGGTCCTATGAAGAAAAAGAAACCTTTATTGAAGTCTGTATACTGTTCTAATGCAGTTTCAGTTTGATCGACAATTGGGGACTCGATCTCCCTTCTATGTCTGACGTGTACTAGATGTGTATTTCTGTGATAATCGGATGGGGCTAGAAAAACTGGTGGCAGTAGGAAGGCAATGTAACATGTTCCATCCCAATCTAGGGGCAGACGTACATTTGCGGTCTGACCACATACAAAATATGAATGACGTGAGGCTTTGAAATTAGATTTCCCACGGTCACTATACTTGACCACAGTAGTACAATCACTGTGTCCTAGATGTACTGAACCATTCTTTCTGACACATAATTCGCCTTTCACTGGTAGAACTGTAATAGCAGGTAAGTCTGGAGTAGTCTCGGACTGAACATTCAAGACCATGAAATTCGAGGAGAAATTACCTAGATCATATACTTCATTTTCTAGATCTGACCCTGTTCTATGGGAAGGACCTTCCTGATCTGGGAAACATGTTCTATTCAAAAGGGACTTATCGTCCGTGGATGACGTTAACGTAAACCATGCTCCACACGACCCATTGTGTGAAAATGGATAGGGAAAGAGTGGCAGAGCTCCCTTCGGTGTCTGAAAAGGGGGGAGTCGACCACACACCCAACAATTAGTGGCATTGCTGGTCTGGTGTGAATAGTGTAACATTCGAATAAAAGTATTGTTGCGCATTGCAAGTCGGTAGGATAACTCGTGAGGAGGTAGTTCACTAAAAGTGTGCTCTACGGTATCATTAGAAGAAAAATGTACGTGCGAATCAATAGGAGGAAAATATACATGTAACACATAACTTATGCATGTAATCGTAAGACTCAGAAATAACATAAACAATAAAGTAATAATACATCTGCTTCGCAGATTTTTACAGTAACGAATTTTCTTGAAATTTCGACTAACTCTCTCACTATGGGGGTCTATCTCATACATGTCAGGAACCTGTCTAACCGCTTCACCCGAGAGGGACTTAAACAATTAAACTGTCTGACTTGCTAGACCTGAGCTTTACAGTAACGAATTTTCTTGGAGGTTCGACTAACTCTCTCACTATGGGGGTCTATCTCATACATGTCAGGAACCTGTCTAACCGCTTCACCCGAGAGGGACTTAAACAATTAAACTGTCTGACTTGCTAGACCTGAGCTTTAATTTATACTCCTGCTGCGGAGTTTTCTCTAACAGGGGAAGTTTAGAGTCAGTATCTGGGCAGTCCTTGAGAACGGGGCAGTCTTTGAAAAAAGTCTTTGGACGGAGTCCATGAAAACGTTTAACGTGACTGGAGTGGATCCATCCCTTGCGGCCCTCCACCTTGATCGCAGTCCTTGTGGTCATCAAAACGAGCTTCGGTTCTTTCCAGCGGGGCTCCAGCGGGCTTGAACGATCAAAATTTCTTATCAACACCAAATCGCCTGGAACGACCTCGTGCGGTTTCACTTGCGTGTTGTCTGGAAAGGCAGCAGCGACCTGTGAACGACAAGAAAGTAGTGCAGACATCAAGGAAGCTAGGTAATCTGTCAGCATATTACTGTCAACATCAGTAATTTTACGTGGTATTGGTGTACCCCACATGTTCGGGGGACGACCGAATATAACCTCGAAAGGGGACAGACCTGAACGGGAGTGAGCGACCATTCTCATATAAAAAAGGGCGACTGGCAGAGCTACCATCCAATCTACGCCTTTTTCTGCGCAAACCTTTGCAATGCGGATTTTCAGAGTTTGATTATGTCTCTCGACGAGGCCGGCTGCCTCGGGGTGTCGTACACAGTGGAACTTCCACTGGTACCCTAACAGAAGAGATACTTGTTTCATGAGTTCGGATGAGAATGGCTGGCCGTTATCTGAATACACGACCCTGGGCAAACCATAGCGGGGGAAATACTCACGAACCAACTGCCTGGCAGTGGTCGCGGCAGTGTAATCTGGGACTGGATATGCTTCTGTCCATCTGGACAAAGCGCATACAACTACGGGGACATACTTGAAACCTCGACATCGATCCATCTGAATATAATCCATCTGAAGGACTTCAAAAGGGTGGTCAGGAGGATGGAATCCACCTTGTTCCACCGGAACACCTTTACCTGGATTGAACTGACAACAGATCGTGCAGGTTCGTACTTTCTGTTTGGCTGCTGCTCGTAAATGTTTGTTAAACCAAATATTCTGGATACTGTCTAACATGGCTTTCTCTCCTAAATGTGCTGGACTATGTGCGGTATTAATAATGACTTGAACCATAGAGTCGGGGAGAAACCATGTGGCTTTTCCCTTCGTCAACCATCCCTGATCTGTCTGGACCCCTCCTTGTGTTTCTATGTGTGGCTGAAACAGTGTCAGTTCATACCCTGTTAATCGTGCAATTGTCAAGTGCTGAGTCTGTGTTTGGTTTAAAAGAACTTCCACGGAGTGTGGAACTTGTACTGTCAGGGAATGTCCTAACACTATGGAATCACTTTGTCTGATAGCTAGAGCTGTGGCGGCAACTGACTTGAGGCACGCAGGCAGAGCCTGGGCTACTGGATCTAATGTGCTAGAAAAATAAGCACAAGGCTTGTGTTGTCCTGCTCGATCTTGCGTGAGAACAGATAATGCTGTACCATCACGTTCAGTAACAAAAAGTGTAAAAGGCTTACTGTAGTTCGGTGTCGCTAACACAGGTGCATTACATAAAGCTTTCTTTAACTCATTAAAAACAAGTGTATGTTCCTGGGACCAAGGGAGGACAGTCGATATGGCTGCCTCCTGTGTCGTTAACTGTATCAGTGGCTTGGCTAGATATGCATACTGAGGAATCCATTGTCTGTAGTAAGAAGTGAGGCCGATAAAAGCTCGTACCTCCTTCTGTGTCTTGGGCTGTGGAAGATGTGCTAATAACTGGATACGGTCAGGTGTCAACTGTCTACCCCTCTTGGACAGTAAGTGTCCTAGGTATACCACTTGCTGGACACAGAATTGCAGTTTGGAAGGGGACACCTTGTGCCCCATGTCTGCCAGGAAATACAAGACTGTCAGTGACGCACGTTCGCAGTCACGTTCTGTACGGGCTGTGATCAATAAATCATCGACATACTGGAGCAGGGCAGTGTCAGTTGGCATGTGAATACTGTCTAGTTGTCTTTTAACCACTTCAGCGCTAATGACAAGGGTAACTCGTCATGGACTTTCCATTGATTTCAATGGAAAGTCAATGGAAGCTCATCAGGTGCCTTAGCAGCCAAGTGGTTAAGTGCTTGACTGTAAATACTAGGACTTTCTGTGAAACCTTGAGGTGCTCGTGTGAATTTATAGCTTCTTCCATTTAAACAGAATCCGAAAAGAAACTGGCTGTCTGAATGAATGGGGACACTAAAGAATGCGTTCTTGAGATCAATAACAGTAAAGAACGTAGCTTCAGAATCAATGGCAGTCAATAGGGAAGAGATATCTGGAACCACTGGGTACTGGGGTATGATACATTTATTAAGTTCTCGAAGGTCAATCACTAACCGATAAACTGGAGGTGCATTTGGATCAGAACGTTTAAGAATCGGAATAATAGGAGAATTACATACATTGGAGTCAGTTTCTACAACTACTCCTTGAGCGATGAGCTCGTCAATGATTTTCGATAAGGCTGCTACAGCCTCAGGGGGTAACTTGTACTGTCGGATTCGTGGTAATACAACACCTGGTTTCAGAGTAACACGATATGGTGTAATGTGCATACAACCTACATCAGTTGGACCTTGCGCCCATAAATGCTGTGGTATATTCAGTAATCTTGGATCAAAATCACGTAACACATAATGACCTTTAAAATCACGTAAAAACAATCTCACTCCTTCCGGAGAACAGCATATAACTGCTCCTAATTCTTTCAATGTTTTAATACCAAGTAAATTTTCGGGACAGGATTTCGTAAGTAACAAGTCTGTAGTTCGGGACAATGGACCAACTTCTAGGGAAACTGGTTTCGATATTTCATTAACAATCGGCTTTCCTGAAAATCCCAGGGAAACGTTTCTTGAGCCTGAGAGTGGAGCCCCTGGAACCTCGTCATGACTGATGGTAGTCCTACTTGCCCCTGTATCAATCAGAAACTTTCTGTCTTTCCCTAACACTTGACTGTGTACATAGGGACCCTCTTGATCTACAGGAACCTCGATGAGAGGCAAGCCAACCTCCCTCTCTAGGCTGTTTCATGAATACTGCTGATATTCTGGATAATCTGACTGTGCATACTGGTACATCTGTTGTGTAACGTGTTGTGTAGCAGCTATAGGCTGCGGTACTGTAACTGTCTGTTGTGTGTTCTGCGGTGGTTGGGAATTCTGCGGAACATGTTCTTGTCTAGGAGGACGTGGTCTCTCTTTCGTCTTACCTGTAGCTATGTTATGTTTCAGAACTGTACATTCGTTTATATAATGACCTGGCTGTTTACAGTAATTGCATGTCCCTTTAACGGGAGCTGCAGAATGACTAGTCTGATTCGGACCCTTCTTCTGACTATCTGGTTGAACAGACTGTGCAACTAGTACTTTCATTTTCGTGTCTTTCATATGTCTCCTTTCGTGTTCTTGCTCTTCCCTGATTCTGTTCTGGTGATACTGTAACATCTGGAGCATTTGAGATGGGGTATTAGCTTGCCATGTACTCTCGACTTTCAATACTCTATTTTTAACTTGCGGTAAAGAATTCTCAACTAGTTTAGTAACAAAAAGATGTGGATACGACTCACTACTTGTTTTCAGACCGCTATTAATAATGAAACATTTCTCGAATCTGGAATAAAAATCACTAGTGTCTTCGTCCTGTTTCTGTTTACAGGCTGAGATGGCGTCCCAGTCTTCCTTTTTCGTGGCTAGTAATCTTGGCAAGACTTGTATTAACAGTTCGGGCAATTCTTTGGCTTTATCCCCAAGACCAGTACCTGGGACTCGTGTGTTATCTTCGTTCTCTAACGCGGTCCAATCTATCTTTTTCTCTCCCACCTCCCATTCTTTTTCTTTAAGTTTTTCATATATGCCCGCAGGCAACAGGACCTTTAACATTTTGATGATATCGGGATACGTGTATTCTCCCATACGGAGCATGTCTTTTAATTCACGGTGAAACCCTGCTGGATCTTTATCGTGACAGGGCACTAACTTTTTCATTTCTAGTAATTCTATTTTCGTTATAGGGGTGTAAACAAATACTCGTTCGAGCTCACCCCCCGTTCCCTTAACAGGATGCACTTCTCGCAACGGATTCTGTCTATCTATGTAGAATGGGGGTGAAACAGAAACGAAATGCGGAGTCAGGAACGTTCTGTATCTGTGACGCTGTTCTAGAATGATGTTAATTAAATCGGTACCTAGACCTTTCCATCTGTTTAGGAGTAACTTGTTCAATACATTATATAAGGGACCTGGATCAGAATGCTGACTCTCATACAGTATGATGAGGTGCTGGATCATGTACATACCCACCAGTCGCTGCTCGGCTGGCGGTAGTTTCAGAAACATTTGGGCCACTACTTCGTCTGAATACTTGGTAGAATCACTAGTCCATCGAACTGCTGATCGGGCTAGTTCTTGTTCATGCATGGTACTAAGTTTACTGTAACCAATTCGTAATTTCAGAACTTTATCGGTAGCCTGGAATAATTGTTCAAGAGAACACTGTTCTGGTACGGGAGGAGGAAAAACTTTCTTGTAGTCTAGGCGTGTATGTCTATCGGAAGGTCTCGTCCTACCTACATACGCTATTCTAGTGGGATTCTCGTTGTCTACCTCTTCGTCTGAAGAGTCATTCTCTTTTTCGGCTACTCTCAGTTCTTCCTCCTTCTGGTGTATACTTATAATTTCTTTACGGATCTTTCTGTACATAGTTTCTATACTATTCTGTGTTCTGTGTTTTCCTTCTGCTATATTGTCACTCCATCTGGTCAGGACTCTCATCTCTTCTGGATTTTTATCAGGATGATCCTGTTCTCTTATTAAACAATTTATTAAAAATTGCAAAATCATGCCTTGAATCTCGACTTTCCTGTGTGCCATGGCTTCGTGAATACTTTCTGGTTTCTCCCCTGTTCGAATGAAATGATATATTCTGTCTAAATGTTCTTTCATATCTGATATGGTAACCAAGAAGCTTGCAACTCGCCGTAAACGTACGGAATACAATATCATGTGATCTTCGCCTGGCACTGGATCATATCTACAATCAGTGAGGAACTTCTTGAGGGCTTCATACATAGCCACTTTTGGCGTACGCTGTAATGCTGCGTCTCTCAGCGTCAGGCGCTTTGTTTGAGGCGGGGTGATAGGAATACCTCCCCCTGCTCCTCCTGAACTGGAATCGTCAATCAATACTGAATGTGCGGCCACTGGTAACGTGACTGGTACAGTAGGTAATATGGGTTGATCCTGGGGAACTGGCGCATGGACCGGACCAATGACTGGAGGCACAGTAATTACATTATTAACAGGTGGTGGAAGTTGAACTGGCGGAGGATTCGTATTGGCATATTCTGGGACAGTGTCGTCCAAATAGGAAGAATGAAAGATTTCAGCTGCAGTCGGTTTATGACGCAGTTTAGTCGGGACCAAGGGTGGCGGTAAATTACAGAGTGTTTCCGGGGTCGCTGTAGGCAAACCCTCGGCGAGAAGGGGATACATACCTTTAATAAGGGCATTCCTCTGTCTGTCTGACTGTTCTGCTCTAACTCGTTCACCTTCTTCTAGTAATTCCCTTTCTTGGGCTTTTTCTGAGGATTCCCTACTTAATTCTGCTTTTCTGAATTCTTTCTCGGTTCTTTTATGAGATTCTTTACGCCATAACTCTATGGCATCTTTCTGGGATTGTCTGGCTTTCTTTTTCCATAATGCTTCTTCTACTCTCATGATGCACTCGGCATCCCATGTTCCTGAAACAGGCCATCTATATTTTTCTTCAAGATGTTTGGTGTAGTCCACCCATAAATCTAGATACAATATGGCATCTAAGCCATGCTTGTAATACATGAAATGTCCAGGACTGTCCCTAGGAGGGACAGGAACTGATTCTTCGAGTAACCCTTTTCTGGTTTTTATCTGACGTAACTTCGAAAACAGCGGCATATTTGAACCTTACTTGAACTTGAACATAATACACAAAGAACACAGAAATGAAATAGCAAAACAATCACTCATACCACGACATCAATAACACATTAATAACAGTTCGAACAGATACTACATAATACATTGAAAACATGATACTTGAATTTCTCGAGAACAGACTTACTAGAATTACTGGATGCACTGCTAAAACAGTACAGAACATACCGGTCTCCTAAAGAGACACGTCATACCGTATCCACCTGGTGAACACGTCGGACCGGATCTGTGTACCCAAACCCGTCGGACCGGGCACAAATTAATGAACACCCGTCTAGATACCCCCAGCAACGGTACTCACCGGGAAGCAAAACTTGAAGGCCTCGGACTGGACTGGACTGCTACGACGTCTGGTTACTGTTACGCACTACGCATGCGCTTCGGGCTTCGGTTACAGGTGGGCCTCCGGATACCTCACACCTTGCTCTCTCGGCTTGGGCTCTGGTCGGAACGACCCGCCTTCCTCACCGCCTCGTCTGGATGCCGGACCGCAGTCTCCGTCACCTCCGTGGGCCTGAGGGAGACTTGAGCAGAAATATCTGCAGGTGCGCAGTAAAGGTCCGTCACGGCTGTAGAAGGGTCAGGGGGCCTGCGTTACATCGCCGGCGCGTGGGGAAGGGGCTCGTCCCTGTTCGGGCGCCATTTTATGTGGTAAATAAATAATTAATTACCGATACTATTTTTCTATACATTAATCAAAACAGATAGCTCAATAAATAAGAGGCAGGATCCGTGGAATCTGAGTCAGAATGGCTTTAATCGGATGGCTCGAGCCTAAAGACCATGATGTGGCATGCAATGGACAGGAAGGGCAGCTGCCACGTCTCATCAACATTACATAGTATATATAGGAAAACATTACAATTGCATTGAATACAGTAGGCGTAACAAGTGACAAACGTAAGATAAGAACACATGGGCGTACAAAGAAGGCGTGCACAGGGCGTGCACGTAGACATGTGATGAGAACGTCACAGAAGTGTCATAAATGGGTGGATACATGGAGGGGGCTACCTGGGCAGCTGGAACCTTTAACCTACTGGTGCGCGCAAACGGGCCATGACGTGTAACTGGGGAGAGCTGGGGGCTCTGACTTCTGGCACTAGAAGAGGAGACTAAAGTCTGGGATGTCAAGACGACATGTACCTATAGCATATCTGATATCTTGTGTTTGGAGAACATGTTGATATAATCTAAATGTCATCAGGGCAAAGGCTACTTGACACTAAGGCTGGTGCATGCATATATTTCTACATATATTGCGTGTGCTATGAATCTTCTATGGAAACTAATTCAGTAATTCTCTTGCATGGAGACAGGAAGACTAGACTATAGATGAAGATGTTTATGCGGTTCGTTAGCTTAGGAATGTGAAGGCGGGGAGCTGAACTGATAACTAGAGGCATAACATATTTTTGGCAGACAGGCAGGCAGGCCAGGCCGGGCACCGCGCTGCTTGGCAGAAAGTAAGTGAAGGGTCAGGGATGCGGGAGGGGCTGCATCGCTCCTCGGAGTGGTTTCAGGAGACTTGAAGCTTGAATCTGGTGTCCGGGCCCTATGAGGCCTAGAAACGGGGACAACTCGATGAATTAACGTGCACAATGTAAAACGTTGGCAACATAGGCCTAATACTTGTTGCTTTCACGGGGGACTGGATAACTGGCATACTAACGTTGGACACAACTATAATTGCGTCTTTATTCGGGCAAGGGATAAATATGCATAGCGATCATGCACATATAACATATAATGGGGAACACGTAGGGACACATGACAGGGCAAAATTCAATTTTCCTCAGCATGCCGCCCGCATCTGATGCAGGTTTGTCTTGGTATGTGTGGTCAACGTTTGATAAAGCTGACGGATTTTGTGGTCCCCCAGATCCCCCATCAACAGTCAACCCTCCAGGGGATGGGATTCTGGCAAATTCGTATGGTCTTTGATCAGGGGAGAGAGAGCGTGCCGAAGCTGGAGATACTTATGGAATTGGGATTTGTGTAGGTCGAACTTCTCCTGCAGCCTTTGAAAGGATTTGAGTGTGGGACCGCTCATCACGTTGCCCAGTGTCGAGATCCCAATTGTATCCCACCGGCGGAACCCCGGTAGCGCCCGACCGATCGGAGGTACGTGCCTCGCCAGAGGGCCGTCTCACACGTCAGCATACCCCACCAACCCATAGACTTCGTAACACTTCTCCAAATCTGGATCACAATACGACAGGCCGGGGAGAGGGAGTCCAGGGCAGAGGCACTATATAGGAGATCTAGCAGTGGATAAACCTCTAGGAAGAGCCGCTCTACCGCATAAGCTGGATCGTCCTGCAGATTATACCACCATTCATTGATGACCAGCATTTGGGACGCCCAGTAGTAAGATCGTACATCAGCGGCCGCAATACCCCCACAGTAAGTAGATTGGACGCAGATCGCCAGAGCCACCCGGACCGCCCCGCCGTCCTACAGGAAGCTGTTCAGGAGAGCATTTACTTGACGAAACCAGGACTGAGGGATGGGATAAGGGTAGTTTTGCAATGTGTATAATAAGCGCGGCAAAGACACCATTTTAAAAATTGCGGACCTGCCGTAAAGAGACAGGGAAAGATGAGACCATACCGTTGTCTCCTCTCGGACCACAGGTAGCGGAGGGGCCATGTTAAGCGACCATGCCGAGGTGGGATCCCTGGTGATATAGACACCAAGGTATTTAAACCCGTCCTTTGCCACGACTAGCTGTGAAGCCCAGTCCTGACACCCCTGCTCCCCACATATCGGAAAAAGCGTTGATTTAGACGGATTAGCACGGAGCCCCGTCGTCTCGCCCAACACCCATAGAATCACCAACACCCTTGTACCCGTGACCCCGGGGTCAGAAAAGAAGAATAGCGCATCGTCCGCGTGAAGTGCAATTTTATCTGTGTATTCTGGGGACCAAACCAGACCCCTATAGGTCGCATCCAGGCATACCCATGCCGCCAATGGCTCGATGACCAAAGCAAAAAGAAGCGGGGGACAGAGGGCATCCCTGCCTTGTCCCCCTCCGGATACGAAAGGGGTCCGAACGATACCCAGCCACCCTCACTGAGGCTGTCAGGTCGGCGTAGAGGAGTTTAACATAAGCTCGAAAGCGTGGACCTAGATTAACAGCCTCCAGTAAATTAAAAAGGTAAGACCAGCCCAGGGAGTCGAAGGCCTTGTCGATATCGGCCAGTAGGACCGCTGCGGGACGTCCCAGTCGATAGGCCTCAGCCACGGCATTGTGCGCGCAACGTATGTTATGCCGGGTGGAACGACGCTGCATGAAGCCAGACTGGTCCGGGTGGACAAGATCAGCCAACACCATCCCCAACAACTTCGGCTCAAAGTTCAACAGGGAAATGGGGTGATATGAGCCCGGGTCTTCCGGCGGTCGACCCGGTTTGAGGAAAACAATGATTTCGGCATGCCGCCAGTCTGGAGGCAGGATTTCCTGCTCAAGCCCCTGGTGTAGTGCACCGAGAAGGTGAGGGCCAACGGTCTTCCTGTGAGGACGTAGGAAGTCGCCGGGGAACCCATTGGGTCCGGGTGCACGGCCCAGGTGGATATTGGTGAGGGCGGCCTGCAATTCGTCAAGAGAGATGGAAGGGAAACTCACGCCAAGGTGCCAGGTCTAACAGATAGGTTTATCAAGGGCACCTCGCTGCTCATAGGATAAGCGCTTAGGAGGATATCCACAAGGAAGGCATCTATGAGCGAATCTGTGAGCTCCTCACGAGCATCGTATAGAGTGGCGTAGAGCTCCGCAAAGACCTGCACCACAGCCTCCGAGGAGGAGCACAAGGCGCCGGTAGAGGATCTGAGAATCGGGACCTGCGTCGGGGCGGACCGCGCCTGGCAAAGTCTGTGGAGCATCTGGCTGGATTTATGGCCCCATTGATATATACGGTGTTGTGTCGCCAGCCACTCTTCTTTGGCATTGTTTGTAAGCAGCTGTCGCAACTGCTGCTGAGCATGAAGCAAATTACGGCGGGCACTACTTCCTGAACCCCTCACCACCGCTTTCTGGAGGTCGCGTTGATGCTCCTCCAGTTCTAGAGTCTGCGCCAGACGACGTCTCTTTTCCCCCGTGCGATAGCTAATATCCACCCCCGTATTGTGGATTTAAAGGTTTCCCAAAGCGATATCTTGGACATAACCGACCCGACGTTCGAGGCAAAGTAATCAGTCATAGCACATTGGAGCGCCTCCTGATACTCGGGATCCCGAAGCAGCCATGGCGACATACGCCAGTGATAGGTGGACCTGCTGGTCTGCAAACGGAGTATGAGCTGGGTGAGTGAGTGGTCCGACAGGCCTCGGGGGAGGATAGAGGTGGACCTAACCCTATGTGTGTAGCTACGCGGGAGGAATATGTAGTCTGAGCGAGAGAGCGTGGGATGTACTGAAGACACATATGTGTAGCCAGCCTAAAAGGGGTGAAGGGCCTGCCAAGTGCCCAACCAGTCCAAAGTGTGCACCAGGATGTTAAGCTTGGATCTAGGAGGGGGGGGGGGGGGGGGGGTGCAGGGGGCGCGGTCTGAGGCTGCACCCGCCACCTATCCAGATGTCATTCCAATCTCCTCCCAGTACGGCCAACCCTGTTAGGGATTTCTCCCCAAAGCTCCGTCAGTCTGTCCACAAACGTCTGGTTAAGGGGGTGTGGAGCGTACACACTACCAATTGTCATCTGTTCACCCGCTAGCGTAACTGAAATGACCGTAACGCGGCCGCCGGGGTCTAGCCATTGTCAAGTAACCTGGAAGGGGGCCCCCTGTACTTCCTGAAACATGGAGTATCTGTCGCGGCAGAGTCCAGTCCATGCTCCAACGAGAAGACCACAGTGGACCCTCCAATGGATCTCCCCACCCACCCCCACCCATCAACTTAGAACTAGAAGGCAAGTCCGGTCCGACCCAGCTTGAGAGTATGTATCAGTTCCTTCAGCATAGCGTCCGGGCACAGAGGGAGACGTCTCCGCCGACACCAGAAGGGAGTAGAGCAGCCATCAAAAGTACAACCCCAGAGTACCTCACTCCGCTGCATCCGTCTTATCATGGGATCGCCATATGGAGCGGGAGCGGTTCCGCCGGCGAGGGGCATCTCCGCCCTGACAGCCACTCAGGTGTGAGGTTTTAGAGGAGTCTGAGTCAAGAGGCGACGGAGTGTGCGGATTAACATGTTGGTGTTTATCCATCCAAGCGAAGACCTCCTCAGGGGTGTCAAAGAAGTAGGATTTGGATTGAAAGAGTACTTTCATGCGGGCTGGGAACATAAGAGTGTAGGAAAGGTTCAGGTCACGCAGTCGCCGCTTCGCAGCCACAAATGACTGTCGCTGCTGCTGGACAATCCGAGTGTAGTCAGGGAAAACCTTGATGGGATAGGACTCAAAGACCATTTTCTCCTTGTGTGTTCGGGCAATATGGCTTCTTGGTCGGCTTCTTGGTCTGCGTAATTAAGGACACGAGCAATGACAGGGCGTGGGCGCTCGCCCGGCTGTGGCTTCCGAGTCAAGGCTCGAAGCGCTGTCTCGACCACAAAGCAGGATGAAATGTCCTCAGCTGTTAGGAGCGCCCTGAGCCAGTTTGAGAGGAAGTTCCCCATCGAGGACCCCTCGCATCCCTCCGGAAAGCCTACCAGGCTTGGGGTGAGTGTTTGTATTGTCAACGCTCCGTCCATCATCACCTTTGGTTTTTCTTTGTTCGCCCTAAGTTGGCAGGGTATGCTCAGACGTGAGTCCCTTCCTCACTTTGCCACTGGAATCAAGCAAGCCCGGCTGAAGACGGCTGTAATGCCAGAAACCGGTCCTGGGAAGCTTGATTCCGGTCCAGGAAAGACATGGCTTGGCAGTTCGGGCTGGACTGTTCCCATGAGGCACAGGGTCAGACTGATTTGTATATGGCCATGTCTGAACTGGGGTGGCGGAGTGATCTAAAGAACGGTGATGGATTAAACCCAGATCAGTTGACTGTGGGTGAGTGTTTGTATTGTCAACGCTCCGTCCATCATCACCTTTGGTTTTTCTTTGTTCGCCCTAAGTTGGCAGGGTATGCTCAGACGTGAGTCCCTTGCTCACTTTGCCACTGGAGTCAAGCAAGCCCGGCTGAAGACGGCTGTAATGCCAGAAACCGGTCCTGGGAAGCTTGATTCCGGTCCAGGGAAGACATGGCTTGGCAGTTCGGGCTGGACTGTTCCCATGAGGCATATGAAACAGGAGGGTCAGGTTTAGCACAATCCTAACATGTAAATATATAGAGGCAGATTAATGAATCTTCTGGTTGTTTCTCAATAAAGAAAGAGTTTTCAATGACATTGATGGTTGGACATCACAAATGAACAACGAAGTTCAGTTTCTCATATTCTTTATTCAAAATTCCATAGGAGTAAGCTTGACAAAAAGACAGCCGACACGTGTTTCGTCAGTACTAAGGGTAAGTACTAAAGACTTTTTCAAGGCTAGGCAGGATGAAGAATAACGTCATGTGTCTCATGAGGGCTTGTCCAAACGAGAAGATATAAAAATGGAACCATATAACAAAGAAGAAAGTCCGAAAAGTAAGATAATGGTCCAAGTGTTGACAAATATAAAATCAAAGCGTCCTGGTCCAAGTGTCATAATAAAGCACCTGGGAAGTTATAAAAGCGCCTGCATATATCGAATGCAAGACTCCCCCATACGAATGTCGTGACCAGGTGTGTTCAAACAGACCGGAGGAGTAATCGTTGTGTTAGTCAAATTGTCCCGATGGTGGATGCTGAGATTGAAGAGGGTACCGTCCTGTGCTCACATGTAAGTGTGTGAGCTCATATACTGGACGTCCCTAGAGGAGTATTCCAATATACAGTAGCCAAGCCCCACTGTAACAGGAAGCATGTAGTAATAGCGGAATAGGTGAGAACCGGTCCAGGGAAGACATGGCTTGGCAGTTCGGGCTGGACTGTTCCCATGAAGCACAGGGTCTGACTGATTTGCATATGGCCATGTCTGAACTGGGGTGGCGGAGTGAGCTAAAGAACGGTGATGGATTAAACCCAGATCAGTTGACTGGGCGTGAGTGTTTGTATTGTCAACGCTCCGTCCATCATCACCTTTGGTTTTTCTTTGTTCGCCCTAAGTTGGCAGGGTATGCTCAGACGTGAGTCCCTTGCTCACTTTGCCACTGGAGTCAAGCAAGCCTGGCTGAAGACGGCTGTAATGCCAGGAACCGGTCCTGGGAAGCTTGATTCCGGTCCAGGGAAGACATGGCTTGGCAGTTCGGGCTGGACTGTTCCCATGAGGCACAGGGTCAGACTGATTTGCATATGGCCATGTCTGAACTGGGGTGGCGGAGTGAGCTAAAGAACGGTGATGGATTAAACCCAGATCAGTTGACTGGGGGTGAGTGTTTGTATTGTCAACGCTTCGTCCATCATCACCTTTGGTTTTTCTTTGCACCCGCCACCTATCCAGGTGTCATTCCAATCTCCTCCCAGTACGACCAACCCTGTTAGGGAGTTCTCCCCAAAGCTCCGTCAGTCTGTCCACAAACATCTGGTTAAGGGGGTGTGGAGCGTACACACTACCAATTGTCATCTGTTCACCCGCTAGCGTAACTGAAACGACCGTAACGCGGCCGCCGGGGTCTAGCCATTGTCAAGTGACCTGGAAGGGGACCCCCTATACTTACTGAAACATGGAGTATCTGTCGCGGCAGAGTCCCGTCCTGGCCCTCCAATGAGAAAACCACAGTGGACCCTCCAATGTATCCCCCCACCCACCCCCACCCATCAACTTAGAACTAGAAGGCAAGTCCGGTCCGACCCAGCTTGAGAGTATGTATCAGTCCCTTCAGCATAGCGTCCGGGCACAGAGGGAGACGTCTCCGCCGACATCAGAAGGGAGTAGAGCAGCCATCAAAAGTACAACCCCAGAGTACCTCACTCAGCTGCATCCGTCTTATCATGGGATCGCCAATTGGAGTGGGAGCGGTTCCGCCTGCCAGGGGCATCTCCGCCCTGACAGCCACTCAGGTGTGAGTTTTTAGAGGAGTCTGAGTCAAGAGGCGACGGAGTGTGTGGCTTAACATGTTGGTGTTCATCCATCCAAGCGAAGACCTCCTCAGGGGTGTCAAAGAAGTAGGATTTGGATTGAAAGAGTACTTTCATGCGGGCTGGGAACATAAGAGTGTAGGAAAGGTTCAGGTCACGCAGTCGCCGGTTCGCAGCCACAAATGACTGTCGCTGTTGCTGGACAATCCGAGTGTAGTCAGGGAAAGCCATGATGGGATAGGACTCAAAGACCATTTTCTCCTTGTGAGTTCGGGCAATATGGCTTCTTGGTCTGCGTAATTAAGGACACGAGCAATGACAGGGCGTGGGCGCTCGCCCGGCTGTGGCTTCCGAGTCAAGGCTCGATGCGCTTTCTCGACCACAAAGCAGGATGAAATGTCCTCAGCTGTTAGGAGCGCCCTGAGCCAGTTTGAGAGGATGTTCCCCATCGAGGACCCCTCACATCCCTCCGGAAAGCCTACCAGGCTGATGTTATTGCAGCGGGCCCTCCCTTCTGCGTCCTCGGCTCTAGCCGCAAGTTCTTTGGAGACCATGGCTAGCTTGTTAGCCTTCTTCTGGAGGGCAGACACGGTATCTTCCACTGTCTAAACCCTCGTCTCGGCCTCTGTGATCCAGTCCACCGCCTTCCGGAGATCCTGGCGGAGGAACCCCACCTCGGACCCCACCGCCCCGATCTGAGCCTCTACTGCCATGCGAGACTGCGTGATGGCCTCCAGAAGCATCGCCGTGTCCGAGGAGACCCCCCCGCGGCCTCCTTCCCGACCGGGGCAGCCATGGTGTATTGGTCCATGGTGGGCTGCTTGTGCGCCGGCGCTGTTTTTACCCATAGCGGGGTGGAGGTCCACTCACCGGAGGTCCGGGGCAGCAGAGTCTGTGGACCGGCAGAGCAGGAGAAGGACGGCAGGCCCAGCCCCACCGCCAAGCAAGGTAGAGCCCCCCCGTAGATCCACCGAGCGGGCACCACTAGCCGGTGCCCCAGTCTCGACCAGTCAGGCCCCCAGGCAGCCCGGCCCCGGAATGGCCCGCAGTCTGTAGCAGCAAATATTAGGCCCACCAGCAGTCCGCAGCCAGCATACGAAACCCAGCCGTAGCAGAGGAATGGGGGCACCCCCCCACCCCCCCGCGGCGTCATAGTCTTCAGGGCCAGCTTCGGACCCAGCCGGGTGCTCTCTGGACGATGGTGGGCTCCACGGGCTCCGGTTGCTTCCGTAAGTAGGGGTAGGCCCCAGGCACCACCAGGACCCCATGCCCGTCACAGGCCTCACAGTCCCCCGGGGTCTGGCCCAGCGCACGCAGTCACACAGGGGGGCCCATGGTCCCGTAGAGGCCGCACCTCACCGCCGCCAGGCACCAATGGCCGCCACTGCCAGAAGAAAGGGCGCCGCAGCAGCAAAGCGAGACACACCTGGGGCCCGTCAATGTATGGGCCTCGGTACCCGGTCCTCTCCGCCACTCTACGTTGGGGCTGCTCCTGGTTATCTCCTCCAGGGCCTCTGCACCCGGGCAGTTTCCTCTAGGCCCAGGCCTCTGGCCGCATGGAAGGGAGGGGGATGGGCACCGCGGCGACCTCGCGGCGGCCGCCGACTGCAGGAACGGGCGCCCGCACCGCCACAGCAGGCAGCCCCAGCAAATCAGCCCCAGCTCCGGGCGCCCACCGCACAACCTCTGAAGCCTGTCCTCTCGCCACAGCCGTCTCCTTCGCGAGAGCCGCGGCATCAGCCTGCCTGTCAGGACCGAGCGCGGCAATCAATGGGGGCTCTCGGGGGCCTCCAGGACACACCGTCCGGCGCCCAGCACTGTGCCCTTCAGAAGTGCCTCGCCGCTGCGGATCTTCGGGACAAGATGTATGGCGGATGATGACTGGCATGGTGATCTGTTGGGTGCGTTGGTGTGTAGTGGGCTTCTGGAAGGCAAAGTGGATGCAGCGGTGGTCGGACCAGAGGAGTTCGATGGTGTGGCTGCCGGAGACGTGCGGGCTTAAGGAGAAGACGGGGTCGAGCGTGTGGCCGGCGGAGTGGGTGGGCATTGTGACGAGTTGCTTCAGTCCGAGGTTGGCGAGATTATCGATCAGGGTTGTGGAGTTGTTGTCGTTGTTGTTCTCAAGGTGAAAGTTCAGGTCTCCGAGGAGGATGTTGTCGGTGGTCAGGCCGTGCGTGGTGATCAAGTCGGTGATGGAGTCGCTGAACTGGGGGCGAGGTCCGGGGGCCAGTAGATGAGGGTGCCTCTGAAGGTGGAGTTAGGGTCTGTGTGGATCTGGAAATGCATGTGTTTGTCGGTGCTGAGCGCGTCCTCAATGCTAGTTGAGACCCTGATGCTGTTCTTGTGTACGATTGCGATTCCTCCTCCGACTCTGTTGGTGCAGTCTCTGCAGGTGATCTTGTAGCCGTCTGGGATGGCTATGGCGATGTGCGGAGGAATCGTTAAATCAGATCTCTGTCAGGAAGGCAACGTCCAAGGATGTTGTGTCGAGCAGGTCCCAGAGCTCGACGGCATGCTTGCGTGCGGAGCAGGTGTTCAATAGTATGCATCGGAGGTGGTTGAGGTCTTACTTGGCGGGTGGTTCGTCGGCTCTGAGGTTCGTGTAGCTGCAGTTCTGGCAGGTGAAGGGCCTGTGCGTGCGTTTTGGGGCGGCCTTGAAGCAGGTGTGGCTCCGTCCAGAGTTGAGAGCGTGCAGAGTGCTGGCGTCGTAGTGGCGGCGGTCGTCGTGGCGGGTGCGGGGGGCCAGGGGTTCTGGCGCTGGGCGTGGTCCATGCGCGGATGGGCGCAGACGGGCTAACAGCCGGCATATATTGGGAGGTGGGGGGGAGGAGCAGCTGGGAGGCAGGAGGCGGGGGCAGTGAATGGGCAGTGGTCCATCAGGGGGGCGGGGACACAGGGGGTCAGGGGATGCAGCGGCGAGGGCGGTAAGGGACAACGAAGGTAACAGAAGGAAAAAGGGGCACAAAATTGAGGGAAAAACGAGTGGCACAGAAGGCAAAAGGGCCACAGAAACGAGGGAAAAACGAGTGGCACAGAGGGCAGAAGGGCACAAAAAATGAGTGGAACAGAAGGCAAAAGGGGCACAGAAACAAGGGAAAAACGAGTGGCACAGAGGGCAGAAGGGCACTAAAACGAGTGGAACAGAGGGCAGAAGGGCACAAAAAAACTAGTGGAACAGAAGGGAAAAGGGGCACAAAAACAAGGTAAAAACGAGTAGCACAAAAGGCAGAAGGGCACAAAAAACGAGTGGAACAGAAGGCAAAAGGGGCACAAAAACAAGGGAAAGACGAGTGGCACAGAGGGCAGAAGGGCACTAAAAACAAGTGGAACAGAGGGCAGAAGGGCACAAAAAACGAGTGGAACAAAAGTCAAAAGGGGCACAAAAAACAAGGAAAAAACGAGTGGCACAGAAGGCAGAAGGGCACAAAAACGAGTGAAACAGAAGGCAAAAGGGGCACAAAAACGAGGGCAAAAAGGAGTGGCACTGAGGGCAGAAGGGCACAAAAAACGAGTGGAACAGATGGCCAAAGGGCACAAAAACGAGGGAAAAACGAGTGGCACAGAAGGCAAAAGGGCACAGAAATACCGGAAAAACGAGTAGCACAGAGGCAAAATACAGAACACAGAAATACAGGTGCAGCTAAGAACAGAAGGCAGAACAGGCAGAGAGGCACAGGGGCAGCGAGGGGAACAGAAGGGAAAACCGGACAGAGTCACGGGGGCAACGAGGGGAACAGAAGGGAAAACCGGGCAGAGACACGGGGGCAGCGAGGGGTACAGAAGGAAAGACCGGGCAGAGAGAGCACGGGGACAGCGAGGGGAACAGAGGGAAGAAAAAGGGGCACATACCACATACAGGCAGCAGGGGGAAGACAGACAACAGCAGACACAACAATGAAAATACAGGCAAAGCAATGAAGCAATAAAGCGGAGGATGAACAAAACTACCTACGGCCTACCACTGGCCACCAGGGATGAGGCGCAGGTGGTAGCTTGCGGGTGGTGGAGGGCCTCGAACTTCCTCAGCAGCGGCAGCTGGGGCAGGGAGACACAGGCAGTGCTGTGCGGAGGGAGAGCGACCTACCTGGTGGGGTCAAGGGTCCCACACCCCTGCGCTCACTACATCTTTACTCCCCAACCTAAAGAACCCCCAGCGCATTTAAAGATGCCAGCCCACTACCGGCCTATCTCCTTGCTACACTACCATGCAAAAGTAATGGAAAAGATAATAAAACAATGTCTAGTCCCCCACCTCAATGACAACCACCTCCTCGACATCACTCAGTTCAGATTCAGGCTCAACCACAGTACAGAGACTGCCATCATCACCACCCTGGACAACATCTGGATGATCATGGACAAAGGTAACACTATGACACTCATCCCACTGGACCTTTCCACTGGCTTAGACACATCTTCCACCCCATCCTTATCCAAATACTGCATGTACCCAGCATCCAAGGACCGCACTTCGTTGGATTTTCTCATTCCTGACAGTCCGCACTCAGTCCGTCATCCTGATCCCCTTCACTTCAGATGCTGTCAACCTCATCTTCAGAGTTCCACAAGGATCCTCGCTTAGCCCCACACTGTTCAACACCTACATGTCCCCACTAGTCATCATTATCCGCGCCCACAGAATCAACATCGTACCCTCTGTTGGCGATACCCAGCTCATACTTTACCTCTCTGAAAAAGACGCCAATCACATGGATACACTTCTCCTCCTGCATGACCAATGTCATCAGACAGATGAAAAAAACTGCCTCAAGCTCAACACAGACAAGACAGAAGTAGTTATCTTCACCAAAGACTTCTCGCTCTGGTACTCCACCCAGTGTCCTGCCGAACTCAGACCCACACCCCTCCCAGCAACCCACACAAAGAACCTTAGAATAGTGATCAACAACCAACTTATCACGAGTGGCCATGTGAGTGCAGTCTTTGCCTCCTGCTTCCACACACTCAAAAAGATCTTCAAACGGGGCATGGGGTAGCTTGGTCACTGAAAATGGCAGTCGCTCCTTGCTAAGCTCCCGCCACCCCACAGGCAATCTGACATGATCAGCAGAGGAAATCACAGACATCCTATAAACTTTTGGATCCAAAAGTGGCCTGGTGAGACACTGGTAGCGGGAATGGAGTGCCCTACTGAACCAACCAATTGGAGCCACCGACGGGGAGCGAGGCACACCATGGCCTACTCACTCCATTTTTGCTGCAGGGGAAGATTTCGGCAAGGAGCTGCTGGCCATGAGGTCTATATCGCAGATGAATGGCTCCCCTTAATGGCGCTGGAGACCCTATTCTTTTCTTTCCTCCCTCACTCTCCGAAGCCTACGGCGCTTGACCACGTAGAGAGGGGTGGCCGGGGTACCTGCCCGCTGAGCTGGCTTTGGGGAGTGCTCCAGCTGCCTTGCACAGCCTGGAAAGAGAGAGCCTCTTCATAGGATGCTCAGCAGTGTGAACGTGCTGCACCAGTAAGAGTGGCCAAGATGGAGGACCCGCAGTGGAGTAGAGGTGGCAGTCGGCTCAGGCTGTGGTGGTGTAAAGCCCAGCTGTTCTCTTTTACTTGCCCTAGGCCTCTATTTAGAGGGATCCGCACCCCTTGTCCTTGCTCCTTGAACTGTGTGTGAGGGGCAGCAGCAACCTGTCCCCTCATCTGGAACTGCAGGGGTTGGCGGCACATCAGGCTGTGGGGCGTGTACCTGGAGACCCTGCGGTCTGCTGCCCTTAACTGTAGGATTTCCCTGGCAGCCAGTCAGACCCAGGTGGAGAGGCCATCGATCCAGGTCCTCCCCTCCCGTTAAGGCCTATGGGATTGGCAGCCAGGCCACAGAAGGGTGGCTTTCCTGGGTGCCGCAAGATTGAGAGAGACAATGGCTATATAGGGTAGCTGCAAGCGAGGCGACAACAATATTAATACAAAACTTTAGCCATTGAAGGCTTGGTGCCACAACATTTATATCACCTTTGTTAGCTTTTGTAGCACTTCTACCAAGTGAGGACCTGTGTGCGCCATATAAGGGTGCTGGCCGCCTAGACAGGATTGTGGGGGCTAAGTGGCTGCAGACCTCATCCCGGCTGGGCATCATGGGGAAGGATAAACCAAACCACATATCGTCACTGATTGATAAATCCATAAAGCCCCTCCCTCCACCTGGACTTTCTGGGACACAGGGGGGTGACCCTCACTCATCAGAAGCGTCTCCTGTTTTGTAGGCCATCCAAGACCACTGCTCCTCCTCTGAGGGAAAAATAGGCGAACTCCAAACAGACCTATCACTCATACATCAGGATTTATGTAACACTTTTGACAGAGTCCCGGCAACCTACACCAGGATATCTCAAGCCGAAGACTCTTTACAGGTTTGCCAGTCCGAAGAGAAGCCCCTGCGACGCACTTTGGCCCTGTTGGTGGCACGCGTGGAGGACGCGGAGGGTATATCAAGAAGAAACAGCATTCGCGTAGTGGGGATTCTAGAGGGGACGGAGGGTCCGAACACGACCACTTTCATTACTACCGGGCTTCAATCATGGCTGCCGCAGGTCGCAGTCTCCTTGTGTTTCATAGTGGAACGCACCCACAGATCCTTGAACACATGGCCTACGTCTGGTGTTCTGCCGAGAACCAAAATCACCTGCATATTGAACTGTGCTGTCCACAATGCCATACTGCGGGCTTCCCAATCAAGAGACTCATTGCACTGTGTCTCTTCACGAGTTATGTTTTTTCCAGACTACACCCTCAAAGTGAACCAGCAATGCAGCTACTTTCAAAGCGTCAAACAGAAACTGAGGGCCATGGGCATCCAATATATGCTGTTAGTTTCTGGATGCCCCGAGATTGAGAGAGGCATATCCCTGTTCTTTGACACACCTGAGACTGCATGGGAATGGCTGGAGGAGAGACCTCGCCGGAAGACTGATGCTGCGAAGACTAGACGGGACACCACCTCGGACCAGGAGGCTCCTACGGAGGGGGGAAGTTGACAGGGCGCCCTGCACGGATAATGCTATTGTGGTCCAGAGGAAACTGAGATCCGTGGCTGGCAAACTGCCTCCAGTGGAGATGTCCCACTGACTGTCAATCCTGCCGCCGGACCCGAGGGGGCCCCCTAGTTCTCCTGGGCCTCCCTCTTTTTAAAGACTTTTCTTTTCTTGTTCTTGATTGCCCGGCATCATACCTGAGAACAGTTGTTTATTATGTCATTTCCTCACAATATATATGTTTGAAGCAGGGGCATCTTTTCACTTATAATCAAAATACTTTATTTTGACCGAAGGACATACAAAGTTTCACAATAAATCAAAATATTCAATTGTCTATACTTATCTGTGCTGTAAACATGTGTTGAGCAACCACTTAATATAGTCTAAAAGTTCATCTACCAGTGTATATGATGTTCTCAATAAAATAATTATCGGTCACAGCTCTTAACTCATCGGAGAGCTACTGGGCCTCACTCCTTTTTTCATGGGGGCAGATTTCCTTTAGGGTAAATAGTAAATTCGGTAGCAAATGCCCCTTCCTAGCCCTTATGGTGTTCACAAAGGTGTTTCATTCTGGGATACAAACGGGTGGCCATACTACTGAGAGGACAGATCCCAATCCAGCACACTCAGACTTGGCATGACGAATTGAGACGGTATGTGGCAATATATGGCCTTTTTAATGGGAAACCCATCTCCCTACATAATGTATATGCACCTCTCCCTCTGTCAGAGGCATTTTTGAACAGTAGTTGGAACATCATTTTGGAACTCCCAGCGGGTCCCTGGACCTAGGTGGAGATATGAACTGTGTTGCTAGCGCACAAGTAGACTGCTTTTCTCCGGTCTTAGGTTCTTCCCCGCCCCAGACAGGTTTGGCCCGCTTCATGAACAAAATGGGTTTGCTGGACGCCTGTTGGTTTTGTCACCTCACAGACAGGAGTTACACATTCTTTTTGGGGGTACATAAGACCTTTTCAAGACTGGACAATTTCCTTCTCCCCAGGTCCAAGGGATAAACAATACGCAAGGCACATATAAGGGCCCGTGGGTTGTCTGATCATGCACCTGTCAAGTTGCTAGTGGCGCTGGGAGGGTGGGGAGGTCCACCCCTGTGGCGTTTACGTAATTGGACCCTTGTGCATGCCACTCTGGAATTTTTGCTCCATAAAGTGGGTTTGGTCACCTCCCCTGAGAGCCACTGGGTGCTATTGAATGCCACCACTTGTGGATTCATCAACGAGCTAACAAGCTACCACGAGTCCCAACGCAGCCCGGTGGATGCTGAAGTGGAGGACCTAGAGTCAAGACTCCTGGAGTTGGAGGCCCAGTACTTGAGCTCACCGCACCCAGCTTCGAGATTCACTGCATACTAGTTCCGTTCTGCATCAAACTCTGATTGAAAAAGAGTCGTATTTATCAGTGGAGGGACAAGTCTAGCAAAATCTTACATTGGCTCTGTTCCGTGGTGTCTTCCTGTGAACTTATTCCATACATTGCTAATGCCCAAGGGTGATGGGAGAGCGTCTCATTGCTGAGGGTTTTGCTATGTACTATGGAGCTCTATATGCCCGTCATGACAGTGAGACCCCCTCTTAATATCAACAGATTTGGAAATGTGGTCCCCAATCAAATTGATGTAAAGGAAAACCCTTTCTTAATTTCTACCATTTGTGATGACCTTCCATTAAATTTCCAAGTGCAGAAATGACTGATTCTGTTGGTTTCATCCAGTGGTAGAATTTCTGTCCCAGTTTTGATATATCGTTCATCATTCACTGTCAATGTGTATCTTCTTCATTACCCATGCAGGCTGTTAAAATGTAGATGATGAAATCTGTATCACTCATTGATTATTTCATAAAGGGCTGCAGCCTTCAGTCACGTGGTCAGTTGCATTTGATGTATATCTATTGGAGGAAATTCTCAAGCACCATTCTCTGTTTGGCTGACATGCACACAAACACAACAGCAGTCAGTGTTTCCCTTCCTATAAAAGCTATATATGTACCCATTCTTAATCAATGGCTGAGTATTGCTTGCCAGTGTTTTTTGAAGGACACATCATTTAATAGGAGCCTTTTAAAATCATATTAGGACATACCATTCAGCTGTGGTCTCTTTCTTTACAGATTTAGATGTCTGTTATTCTTTGTTCTTCACTGCTATGCAACATATAGTCTCACTGGCTTTCCATAGCATTAGTTGATCCTTCAGTTATCGTATGTTCTTGTTACCTACAGGTTGTTGATGACTCCACAACGAAGACGCCTCTCATCTTTGTGCTTTCATCGGGTGTGGACCCGACCAGTTCTCTCCGCCAGTTAGCAGAGCAGTCTGGAATGTTACACAAGTTCCAGCCGCTTTCTTTGGGGCAAGGGCAGGCCCCCATTGCAACACGTATGATCAAAGAGGGAGTCAGAGATGGTAAGTTGTCAGGTCTCACCCATCAGCAATAAAAGGCCATCACCAACAAGAGTTCAAGCCCTGTATGAAAAATGACTTTCTTTTTAACTGGGGAAATTACGGGCCTCTAAAAGAAAGAGTTGAGATAACGTTAGATGTGATCCTATCCACACACAACTAGAATGGGATTGTTAGCACTGCTAAAATCGCTGCAGTAAAACCGAATCTGTGTGAGATTAACTTTCTTCTGATTTTCAATAGGTAACTGGGTCTTCCTTGCAAATTGCCATCTCTCTCTCTCGTGGATGCCACAGCTGGATAAGCTGGTGGAACAACTGCAGATAGAAGAGCCACACCCCTCCTTCCGCCTCTGGCTGAGCTCTAGCCCCCACCCCGACTTTCCCATCTCCATTCTCCAAGCAAGCCTCAAGATGACTACAGAGCCGCCTAAGGTGAGGACTACTACCTCAGAGGTAGGGACACCTTCAATGGCACATAAAGCATTGCCTCAGTACTCGGTTCCGAATCAGGTCTTTGACCAGAGAGCCATCCATGGATGTGGTGTTTTGTAAGAGCTGTGTAGTATAAGGTATCTATGGTGGTCACTGGGATTCTGGGCAAATACTGTGGTGCATTGGCTGAGATTTATGAGGTTCCCTTACTGGAAGACTGTAGTATGTGGAGCATCAGCAGTTTGATGTATGTCCCATGCAGTACATAGTTGATGGATATTTGCAGGACAGTGTGTGGAAACATGAGCACTCTCCTTACTGAACTGTATCTGTGTTACATGTATGGTTTCATTCATTGGCTCGTTAAACAGGGAGAATATTCAGAAACACATCATTTCAGACACTAAATCCAAAACCATTGTCCTTCCTCTTTAGGGTCTGAAGGCCAACATGAAACGCATGTACAACCTGGTGACTGAGCAGCATTTCAACCGCTGCACCAAGCCCAGCAAGTACAAGAAGCTGTTCTTTGCCCTGTGCTTCTTCCATAGCATCCTGATTGAACGCAAGAAGTTCCTTCAACTGGGATGGAATATCATCTATGGCTTCAATGACTCCGACTTCGAGGTAACTCATTGTGTTTGATGCCTTTCCTGCCATCTTGTTGCTTCTGGTGTCCCTCTGGGCATCTGCATCTCACCTGCTGAAATGAATGTATCAATTTGAGTGCCTGTGTGGGTATCTGTGCATGTGTCTGGGTATCTGTGTGAAGTTATATTGCACAATCTAATTCCCAGAAGTCCATTTCAACATTTTGCATATCGTTCCCCACATTTTCAAAGTATGTGAGGAGTAATGGTAATTACGGAGTGGGCCATGTGGCATATGTCTTGTGTGACTGTGTGACAGTGTTTAGAGAGACATTCATTGGTGAATAGTCACTAATGGTGATGGGTGAAAACTACTTGCTACATTTTGCTCTACAATAACAAGTAAATGTTATACATTTTGGCAGGAATTGATAATTTTGCATATTTTTCATTGTGGTTACATCAATTTGATGAAGATGTGCTAGGATGTTATTACTGAATGATACATATTGCACTGTTTTTGTTAAGTGGTTAGCATGTGTCTGAGCATCTGTGTGTACTTTTGATCTCCAACCATTATGCTTATATCACCAAAAGCCACACCAAATGTTTCCACCTAATGAGCTGGACTGACTTCCTCAAAGCTCCCGTTTTAAGTTTTTGCTTTGTGTTTTTTCACTATCTTTTTTCCTAAAAATTGGCGCCGTTTTTGATTGAGTTTCAAATTTATTGTTCTTCAGACGACCTGCCGCCTTCTGCCATGCATGCCATGTATGAAGGATTTCAAGTATTGGAATGGATTTCATTGGCATGTTTTTAGCTAACCACACAACCCCTCTGTTGTATTATTGGTGGGAAACCAGTATTTAGTAGGTTCTTGTGGTTTTAGTACTGAAGTTCATCCGAGATTGGCAAGGAGTTGTCGCCTATCAATATCCCGACAGGTACCAGTAGCATAGGAGACCCTGCACTTTGTAGTTGGAGAGAAGCTGTTGCTGAGTGATTGTGTACTAGGTGTCATCACAAATTGACATATATCAGCACTTGGTCTGCTTCTTGAACCCTCTACTGCTTATTTTGAGCAGTGTAACCCCTGAACATATGCATTTGCGCATTCCCCTAGAATTTATTTTAAGACATGGGTCAATTTGATAAAAGAAAACCTTTTAAAACCAGAATCCAATTAAAAGTTAACACACAGTTGCTCCTGATTTGGAACTCCACCGAACAAGTACCAGTGTTGTAAGTAAGGTGATTTCATTAATTCAAGTAAGGTGATTAGCCTTTTAGAGTGAAATCCTAGATTAGGACTTGGGTCAAATCTCTATGTTCAAAGGTTGAGCATGTCTGACTTAAATGTAGCAGTATTGGTGCATTAGTGATGGGAACATCTTGGACTGGTGCTTTAGTACAGTTAACCCCCAAAAATCCTTTCTTGCCCTGAATTCACTTAACATCCACCTTACTGCAGAGAACTTGCACAATATTCCAAGGTGGATCTCCTTATGCAATGGCCAGTAATATGGACAGTGTAATACCTAGAATGTGTGAATTATTCTAAGGAGGGGGGCCCCTCTAGCCACAGTGACCATCATGCGTATGATGCATATAATAAACCATTGTTGGCAGTTTGGCACCTATTTGCCAGGATCACCCTAATTTCTACCAGGGCAGAAGAGGTATGGCTAGTAAATGATATAGTAAATGCTGTGGTTAGCAGCCACAAGATCTTGGGGAATGGAAACTACCTTTTAGATAGGGCAGTAGACACTTGATGCTAGGCAGTGGCCCCACATGCACACACAGTTGTGCACACTCTTCAGTAGCCTCAACTCCTCATTGCTGCTTGCCTCCTTAAATGAACTTACAAGCCCATCTGATCAGTGCCCAAAAACAGGAATTGCCAGTGGTCAGAGGATTTGGAGCATTCTTCTCATCACTTTTTGTGTGTTCGATGTAACCTAGATGGCTAAGTGGCCCTCTGTGCCTGTCTCTTAGGTGCAGATTTCTGGTCTGAGTTGGAAGCTGATAGCAAGGGTCTCAAAACCTGATGACTTTCCTACTGGGCCACTTAGCCAATGGAATCAAGCTATACCTGACTGATGAGCCTTAAAAGGGTGAAACCGGTCTTGGGGTGTTTGTGTTCCAGTTCAGGGGCGATATGGCCTGGCAGTTCGAGCTGGCCAGTTTCCATTGGAGCAGGGTCACGATTGATTTGCATATGGCTGGATCCAAAATTAGATGTCATAGTGTGCAAGCTAAGGATGGGCTGGGATGCAGATTGAACAATTACCAATGGCTGAGATTAATTCAAGCATTTCATCCATCACTTTTTGGTATACATCATTATGATGCTCTAAGTCAGTGATGGACTGGGATGCGGCCCGAGTAATTACCAGTGGCTGAGACTAATTCAAGCATTCCATCTATTACTTTTTTGTATACTTCGGTATGACTTCCTAAGTGGGACGGCTAGTCCCTGATGTGGGTCCCATGTACACTGTGCCACTGGATCCAAGCTATACTTGGCTGATGAGCTCTAATAAGGGTGACACTTGTCTTAGGTTGTTGGGGAGGGAGGACCTGACCTGGCAGGAGGACCTGACCTGGCAGTTCGGGCTGGGCTGTTTCCATTGGACCACGGTCAAGATCAAATTGCATATGGCTGGCTCTAAACTGAGGGGGCACTTTGTGCAAAATAACAAAGGACTAGGACGTTGCCTTGAGTAATTGCCAGTGGCTGAGGTTAATTCAAGCATTCCATCCATCACTTCTTTGTATACATCAGTTTGACCCCCTAAGTGGGACTACTGTGCCCTGACGTGAGTCCCATGCACACTGTGCCACTGGAACTAAGCTATACCTGACTGATGAGCCCTAATAAGGGTGTCTTGGGTTGTTTGTGTTCCAGTTCAGGGAGGACCTGGCCTGGCAGATCAGGCTGGACTGTTTCCTGTGGAGCAATGTCATTATTGATTTGCAAATGGCTGGGTCCAAACTGAGGAGGCATAGTGTGCAAAATATTGATGGACTGCTATGCAGCCCATATTATCTGTGGCTGAGATTAATTCAAGCATTCCATTCTTCACTTTTTTTGTATACTTCAGTATTTCTTACTTCACCCGCATCTCCTGAGCCTTCAGCTTCAAAGGAACTTCTCGACCATCATCTGATAGAGACATCCAGCCGCAGAATTCTTAACTTGTGAATTCTCTCCGGGCGTCAGACTGGATCCGGAAATTTTTCAGCAGTACAGCTGCGCGATGGCGTTGTACAGCTCTGTGATGATGTCGACTCCGGATGTGACATCAGTGGAGCCATATAAGTCCACTCCGGCGCGCGGACGTTAGTTTCTTCTTTTCTGTGTTGTAATGTGGATCCGAAGCAGCGTATCTCTTTCTGTTTTTCAGTCTGCTGTGAAGATTGTTGTCATCTGAAACAGTGTGCCAGCTCTCTATGCCTTCTGGGTTTAAGTCCCGCGGGTCTTGTGCTCAACAGATGTCGGGTACAGACTTATTCCATATGCATGTGGTGCATGGACAAGCACCACAACTCCAAAGAATATGGTGCCTGCCAACGGCTAAAACCAAAGGCATTGTTGGAGTGACGGCTGAAGCTCCTGACGGCGTGGGTGTCGAGGATTTCCAGTTCTCCCAAACGTCGGTCAACCGAGGTTCAGCAATGGAGCTGCTTCAGAGGCTGGTCTTGTGGGCGTCACTCTCCATCCAGTGAACAGAGGAAACGGTCTCAGTCCCCATCCACATCCCATGGTAAGCGAAGTCGCAAGCAATCAAAGTCGCGGCCTTCCAGGGCTTCTTTGTCTTGCAACATGGGTTCAAGCGGCTCCACACAGTCTTGTGCTGAGGACTCTGTGCAAAAGTCCCTCCTGTGCTTCCCTACTTTTCCTGGAGCCGGAGCGACTCGGGCCCAGATGAAAGAGTATTACGATGCTCTTTGTGCCATCTTTGGGTCCTCATCTTCCACTGGAGTGCCTTCGGGCCCCAGGTGATGGGTGCACTGGCTGCACTAGCTGAGTCCTCGCTAATGGGTCCATCCTCGGCAGTTGTTAGGCCCTTAGACACAGGGGTGCCAATACACAGCCCTGTGGCGCCGACTGACTCTGGAGTGACGCCGGTTGTTCCATCGGGACATGTTTCAATGGAGCAGGAAGGCTCCAAACTGAAGTAGGTGCACAACCCAACTGAGAGTCTTGAGGCATCGATATCCCCTCGATTCCGACGCCCTTCTACTTTCTCATCCTGAGGTTTATACGGCGTCGTGTCGGCGCTGATTGACGTCGTTTATGGAGCCGATTATTCATGTTTCTGTGGGTGAACAGTTTGTGGAAGGAAATGAGGAAGGGGTTCCTTTTGTGCATCCAGTGTATACATATCCTCCTATGATGGATAGCTGGATTTCTGAGTTAGGTGAAGTTAGGTGGCTTCTGGCCTTCTATTACCTCTTGGTCATGCCTCAGAAGCCAGCTCTTCATTGGCAGATATGTTAAAAAGGGTGGGTAATGTTCTACAATTGACTCTGCTCTTGGTGGAGAAATCTACAGACCCCCTCGTTGAGGTTCTTCAACCAGGTTAGTCAAGGACTGAGCCAGTGCTAACCTTTTGTGAGGCATTATATGATATTTTACTGGCGGCATGAGCTAGACCTGATACTGGTGCGCCTTTAGACCGTACTAAAGCCCACAAGCACTGCCCTGCCCACGATGATCCTTCGTCAACCGACACCACAGTTTTATGGTTCAGGTCGCTACAGCTTCCCAAGATGTGGATAATATTCCTCATACTCCCATTGACTAAGATTCTCAAAAGCAAGACTTGTGGAAAACGCATGTTCTCTTCTACCAGTGCATCATTAAGTTCCATTAACACAAGTAGCATCATTGGACTTTTTTCTCATGCCTTATGGGATTTGTTGCAGCAATTATTGCCATTGTTTCCGGAGGCTAATAGGTAAAAACTGAGTCAGTTGATTTCACATGGGCAACAGGCTGCTAAGATAATCATTAGGTGTGGATGGACACCGGTGATTCGATTGGTTGAGCAATGGCGACTTCTGTTGCTTTACGCCAGCGAGCTTGGCTTTGTTCTACTGGATTTTCAGAGGCAGTCCAGTTAGCCTTAATTGACATGCCATTTGATGGCGTGCCTTTGTTTGGTGCCCATGCAGATGCCACTTTGCATAGGTTTAGGGACAGTCAAGGTGGCTCAGACCCTTCACTCTGTTCCCTTCTTTCAACTGTTGCTATATTTTAAGGGAAATGTTCCTGTGTGGAAGACTTCTCTTGGTTTGTAATTTGGCTCAAAACTGCATTATGGTATGCTTTTTGCAGTGTAACATCACCAGATATTGTATTGTATTGTAATTGCATTTATATAGCGCTTACTGCCCCTGACGAGGCGTCGAAGCGCTTTTTCGGCGAGTAGCATGCTACTCCTGGACCCATAGAGAATTAGTGTTTAATTAGTATAGTGAAACATGCAAGTACATTTTAAGTGGTGGACAGGTTAGTCAGTTATTTGGATTTGGAATAATAGCAGAAGGATAGAGGAGGAAAATGGTTTGTATTTATATAGAGCTTGTTACCCCTGATGGGGTGTTGACGCACGGTATTCAGGAAGCCCATAAAGGATTAGTGGTGAATTAATATGGTGAAATATGAAGTAATTTCAGTGGTGGATATTAGTCAGTTATTTGGAGTGAAAAGGATAGCGGAGGTATAAAAGGGGAAGAAAGGTTTGCATTCATATAGCACTTGTTACCCCTGATGGGTGTGTAAGCGCTTTTCTGGCGAGTAGCACGCCACTCCGGAACCCATAAAGGATTAGTGGTGAATTAGTATAGTTGAATATGGAATTAAAGAAGTGAACTTGTTAGTCTGTTAATTTTGATTGAAAAGGATAGTGGAGGGATAAAAGAGTGAAAGATTATTTTTTTGTTTGTTTTACCAGTAGGAGGAGGCTTTTGGATGAGTAAAAATGAGTTTTGGAGGGGAGGAGTCAGAGGGAAGAGTTTAGAGAGGTTTGTTTTAGGGGATTGGTATAGTAAAAGAGGTGTCAGATGATGCACAGAGATATAGAGTAGGAGAGAGTCTAGAAAGGGTTATTTTGGGGATCATAGTAGTGGTATGGGGTTTGGGATAAATGAGAGAGTGGATATAGAGGATATATTGATGTCTAGGATGAGAGATAGGGTAGTGCATTGGAATGAGTAGTAGAGAGATGTCTGAGATGAGTCAGAATGTTGGGCTAGAAGATATATTGAGGGAAGTATAGGCTGAGGAATAGGGTAGTGCATTGGAAATGTTAAATTAGAAGAAAGTGATAAATATATAGATCCATAAGTACCATAAGTTTGTGGATGTGCATGGTGTGGGATGGGTATTGCTACATGGGTTAATGGGCAGCATTTCTGGCCCTGGCCGGTCTCAAACAGGCAACTGCCCTTGCCCTCTCTGCCCTTTACAGGCTTAAATAGGCAACTGCCCTTGCCCTCTCCGCCCTTAGCCTCAACACCCTAACCATGGCCTTTTATTGCCCTAGTAATCAGGTGACCCCTTCAGCCAATGGGAACCCTAGCCTAACACTATCCAATCACAACATAGCCCTATAACCTAGAACCAATAGGAGACCAGGACATTACAGCCAATTTTAGCCCTAGTCCAAGCACCCAATCAGTTCAACAACCCTGATCTCTATGTCCAATAGAGGCCCTAGCCCTACCAATAGTCCCAACCCAAGTCCAAGCAACCAATGGTACAGGAAGCCCTAGTCCCTACTTCTAATAGAAAGCCTAACCCTACTCTTAGTCCCACAACTAGTCCAGCAACCAATCACACCAGAAGCCCCACTCGCTACTTCCGATTAAAGGTTTAACCCTAGCCCTAGTCCCATCCTATTCCCAACAACCAATACCATAGGAAGCCCTAGTCCCTACTTCCAATAGAAATCCTAACCCTAGTTCCAACCCTACATTGATTGAATCACAGACCCAGAAACCAATCAGGACCCTCAAATACCCAACCAATGAGGACACTAACCCTAATCCAATAGAAACACCAGATAAAACCACCAATCAGTGTACATATGTACCAACCACTAGCAGACCATATACGGTCCTGGAGACTTCAGACAAGGTTTGCTGGCCAAGGAGTCGGAAGCTGCTTCTCCTGTTCAGAATCTCCTAGGAGACAGACAGGCTCAATCCACACTTTGGACTTCTGCAGGTAAAGGCCTTACTAACTTGAAATCTAACAATACTGTTTGAATAAAACTTTGCTACCTCTCCTGGCCAAAAAACGAAGTGCACAGTACCTAGTAAACAAAGTTTAAACAGCTCACAGAAGCACCCTCTGATGTAGAATATCCCTGTTGCTCGGGCGGCGGGGGGGGGGGGAGGCAGGGGGATGGTTTCACTGGCTTGTGAACACAAAATGGTGGCTGGGGGTGCACTGTTTTCACATACAGGTCTTAGCACAGGGCAAAGGAGAAATTTGGAGGGAAAACTGAATTGTCACCAGGAATGAGAGGGATAAACTACAGAGTTTGGACTGCAAATTCCACAATTCAACACGTTAAATGGAAGCAATCATGGGCAGGGAAAACCACAAGTTTAAAACATAAAATATGCAATCACAGGCAGGTTAAAACTACAATTTTCAACTGTAACAACCACAGGCAAAGACAGTAATCACAGAAAGTGAAAATCATTTTTTTAACAACTTTTGTTTTTCAGGTCTTATTTTTTTAGGAGTATTCTTGCTGTCGATGACAGCTTGACTTTCTTTGAGACTTTACATGTTTTTTTTCTACCCCTAGGTAGGTTTTTAGGTTACCTCTGCTGAGGAGAACTTCATGCAAGAGATTTGATTCTATGGTTTCTTCCTCATGTGAGATTGATTACCTGTGTTACCTGCATGTAGAAGCATTTGCAGTAGGTTTATTGCCTTTTCCATTCACTAAGTGTGGGTCCCTGTTGGTGCAGGACCTGACCTGTTATTTCATTGGAACCTTATTTCCTTGGATCATGGTTTCTGTCGTTAACGTCTTGCCTTAATTCAGCAAGTGGTATCCATTGGATGCAATAGTACACAGCTATCTGAAAGAGACACGTTAGTATTAGATTCCTTACCTTAGAATATCCCCAGGCGTCAGACTGGATCCGGAATTTTTTGCGTAGCAGTACCCTTGCGCGTCGGTAGGCGTCGTCTGCGGCTCCGCGTCCGTCGTCGGCGTCGTGGGCGCCGTGATGACGTCGTCGGAGTACTTAGACGCCGCCTCCGCGTGCTGACGTCAGTTCTTCTTTTTTCCGCACCAGCAAGCGCAGATCTGGAAAAAGCAGTAACCCTAGTCATTTTTTGACTAACTTTTTGATCACTTTTGATTGTTCTCGAAGTCTATCGACTCCGACGGTGCCGTAGGGATGCCCGGATTTAAGCACTGCGATGATTGCGACCGCCTGATGTCGGTCACGGATCCTCACCGCGTGTGTTTATCTTGTCTCGGCGTCGACCACGACGACAAGGCCTGCTCCGACTGGCCTCTTCGAAGGCCAGACGGGGGCGGTCCCGCAGGCGGCTCGAACTCCGGCAGTCGGTCCCGCGCCGCGAGAGGTCCCGATCCCATGGGAGGTCGAGGGACAGGTCGCGGGCTCGGAGCCACCACAGTTCCGAGGGTAGGCCGCACTCCTCCGGGTCGAAGTCGTCGTCAGGTAAGCGGCACAAGAAGTCCAAGCGGCATCATCGCTCCTCGGACTCCCCCCGACGCTCGCGCGATGCGGCCAGGGGTTCGGGTGACACCGCCCACGCGGCTCCGACTGAGTCGCAGGCGCCGCGTTCAGCCCCATACCCTACGGTCCCTGGGCTCAACGCGACGCCGGAGGAGATCGAGCGCTTCCTCATGGCCATGAGGAAACTCTCCTCCGACGGGCTCCGCGGCGCCTTCGGGCCCAGCGGACCCGTCTGGGACCCCTAGCGGGTCGGGGGCATCTGCCCCGACGCCGTCGGGTGCTTCGGCCCCAGCGCCGCCGACGCCTTCGGGCCCGGCGCCGCAGGTTCCCGTTATCCCGACGCCGCCGGCGCCGAGGGGTTCAGTTGTTCCAGCGCCGCCGGCGCCTTGGGGCCCGGCGCCGCAGGATGCCGCTGGACCTCTGATAAAGATCAATTCAAAATGGTCAGGCGATTTCAGTAGATGTTTCCTAAGTTAAATTTGCCCGGCGTAAAAACGCCTCCAGTACCATACGAAGTTATTCAATAAAGAGGCAGGCGCTGGAGACGGGAAGACAGGAAACAAGTTTTATTCCGACGGAGTAGAACACATCAGATCGGACAACAAGGTATCGTCTCGAGGTGCTCTCCCAGCCTCTTTGAGACCTGGTCTTTTATACACTGGTTTAAGACATGTGAACGTTCTTTATTACAACAAGGACATTGTGAAGTATGAGAACGACATCCCCGGCACCCCCCAGTTCCGGCCCCTTCCAACACATGACAACAGTAGAGGCCCCTTCCCCTCATATGATTGGGAGGGGGCTATCACGCAGCTGAGTGTTCTGCCGATTCCTTTGGAATGTGTGCGCCTGATCGAATCTCAGGGGGTGGGGAGGTCGTGATCAATAGTGGCTCCTTTCAGGAAAAGCGAGTGCATACAGTAGTGGGCAATAAACTGTATCCTCGGGCTAAAGGATGACCAGCGGTTCGTACAGGCAGTCGGGCTCAGAGGAAGGGGTCATCAAAGGAGGGGTACTCATGAACGGAAAGGAGGTGTTGGTCAGGCGCGGGGTGTGATTCCCTGAGACAGAGTCATGGGAGGGGAGGGTTCATGACTTGTGCATGTGAGTGCGGGGGCAGCCAGGGTGCGCGGGGAAGGCTTGCAAGGTTCAGTGAAGTGTGCTGACGGGCGATCGTGAACAGGGAGACCATGGTACCTAAAATGGCTGTCGTGTATGCTCATACGTGAGTCTGCAAGATGGCGTAGATGATGTTCAGCACACGAACTAAAATTCCACACCTCCTTCGGGATCTGGTTCGTCGCCGGTGGACCTTACGACCTCCCCGGCGTCGGACCCTCAGGTGTCGCCTCCGGCGGCGGCGCCGTCCCCGGTTCCACCTTCGTTCCTGTTCCGGCGCCGGGACGGCCCCGATGGGCGCCGCTCCAGACGTCGTTTGGGAAGTTTCACTTCTATGAACAGGCCCCATTGGTTGAAAACCCTGAATTTCAGGAGATGGGTGATGAAGAGGACTGGGAGGGGTCTGAGGACCCTCTGACCAGGGAGTGTCAGTCTCATGAGGACTTGACAGGAGACCTTGGTGAGGCCAGTGGCCTGGACACCTCTCCAGACACTGGTTTTGTCTCCCCTCCTCCCGTGGCTTCGGAGGAGGGGGCAACTTATAGTGTGGTGCTGATGAGGGCTGCCAAGGCCTTGGGCCTTGAGTTCCCCGTCGCGGCCGTGAGGACTAACCTCCTCACTGAGGTCCTTAAACCGCAGTCAAGCTCGGTCGAGCCTCTGCTGCCCTTTAATGAGGCCTTGACCGACGTTCTTCTGGGCACTTGGTCCAAGCCCGCTACGGGTTCGCCCGTAGATAGGAACGTGGCCAGACGCCACCGCCCAGCCCCGGGCGACCCATGTTTCCTGTCCTCCCACCCTACCCCCGAGAGCCTGGTCATCCAGGCCTCCAATTCCCAGACCGCATTCCCGTCGGCCCCGCCGGACAGGGAATCCAAGAGGTATGACCAGTATGGGAAGAAGATCTTCTCATCCCTTAGTCTAGGCCTGCGGTCTTCCAACACCGCCTGCCTCTTGGGGCGTTACACCCACTCTGTGTGGGATAAGGTCACGGAAGTGCTGCCAGAGTGTCCGTTGGAGGTACGGGCCAAACTCGGCCAAGCCCTTGTGGAGGGCCGGGATGCAGCCAAGTATTCTATCAGGTGTGGGCTGGATACCACCGACTCGCTAGGTAGAGCGATGGCAATGACGGTGGCGTCTGACGCCTGGCTGAGGTCCGCCAACTTTTCGGCAGATGTCCAGAACACGCTCATGGACATGCCGTTCGATGGCCGTCGCCTCTTTGGCGACAAAGCAGACCATGCGCTTGAGCGCTTTAAGGACTCCAGGGCTACGGCCAAGTCCTTGGGCCTTTCGGGCCAGCGCCAGCAATCGGCTGCCTTTCACTCCTTTAGTGGCCACGGAAGGGGTGCGCCCACACGCGCCGCCAGCCACGCTCCGCAGGGCAATACCCAACGTGGTGGCGGCCGTGGGAACCGCGGTAGGGGACAACGGCGAGGTCAGTCCACACCTTCCCCCGCAGCATCCGCCTCAAAACCCTCCTAGTCCGTGCTTTCAGGCCCATGTGACGCCAGTGCGGGGCAGGGTTCGCCATCACCACCTCCACTGGCGCACTGTCACTTCGGACAGGTGGGTGCTGCAGATCGTCCGAAGGGGCTACTCCCTCCCCTTCGAGGCGACTCCTCCAGCCATGCCACCGCAGAACCACCGTGTATCGGGGGATCATTTGCGACTTCTGCAGGAGGAAGTTACGGCCCTCTTGGCCAAGGGGGCCACCGAGCGCGTTCCTGGGCCAGAAGTAGGGTGTGGTTGCTACTCCCACTACTTTCTGGTACCCAAGAAGGGCAAAGGGGGCCTACGCCCTATCTTGGACCTACGGAACGTCAACGGCTTCCTCCGGAAGGAGAAGTTCAAGATGCTGACACTGGCTCAGGTCCTAGCTGCCCTGGACCCAGGAGACTGGATGATAGCGTTGGACTTGCAGGACGCCTATTTCCACATCCCCGTCCTGCCGGCCCACCGGCGCTACCTGCGGTTCACGGTTGGCCACGAGCACTTTCAGTTTACCGTGCTCCCCTTCGGCCTTACCAGCGCCCCACGGGTGTTCACAAAGGTGATGGCGGTGGTCGCAGCTCATCTGCGCAGGTTAGGGGTTTCAGTCTTCCCCTACCTCGACGACTGGTTGTTGAAGGCGGGCTCGCCCCAGACAGTCGTCAGCCACCTCCAGACGACGGCAGACCTCCTGCACCAGCTGGGGTTCTCCATCAATGTGCCGAAGTCACACCTGTGCCCCTCTCAGAAGCTCCTCTTCATCGGAGCGGTTCTGGACTCGGCCCGGTTTCGGGTTTATCCGCCCGAACAGCGGGTCCGGGATATTCAGGCTCTGATTCCCATCTTACAGCCGTTATCCCGGGTTTCAGTCAGGTTGACGCTGCGGCTTCTGGGGCTGATGGCCTCCTGCATCCTACTGGTGCATCACGCCAGGTGGCGGATGCGGGCTCTGCAGTGGGACCTGAAGTTTCAGTGGGCCCAGCATCAGGGCAACCTATCCGACCACGTCCTGATCTCGGAGGGCACTGCGAGACAGCTGCAGTGGTGGCTTACGGACCGCGATTGGGTCAGCGGCAGATCCCTCTCCCTTCCCCAACCGGAGCACGTGGTTGTGACGGACGCGTCCCTCCAGGGCTGGGAAGGCCACATGGGAGAGGCGGAGATCAGAGGCCTCTGGTCTCCGGCGGAGACCCGGCTCCACATCAACCTGTTGGAGCTCAGTCCAATTCGTCTGGCACTGAAGGCATTCCTCCCCTCTGTCCGGGGGAGTGTAGTGCAGGTGTTCACGGACAACACCACCGCCATGTGGTACTGCAACAAACAGGGCGGGGTGGGGTCGTGGACCCTTTGTCAAGAGGCTCTTCGCCTTTGGCAATGGCTGGAACGCCAGGGCGTGACCCTGGTGGCTCAACACCTGGCAGGTTCTCTGAACGCCAGGGCGGACGAGCTCAGCCGTCGGTGCATGATGGATCACGAATGGCGTCTGAACTCGGACGTGGCGCAAGGCCTCTTTCAGCGATTGGGAGAGCCTTGGTTAGATCTATTCGCCACCGAAGAGAACGCGCAATGTCATCTGTTCTGCGCGTTGGAATTTCCAAGGCGGCACTCGCTCGGAGACGCTTTTCGTCGCGAGTGGAGTTGCGGTCTGTTGTACGCCTTTCCGCCTATACCACTTCTGCCCAGAGTGCTGAAGAAGATCAAGCGCGACCGGGCCCAAGTCATCCTTGTGACTCCGGACTGGGCGAGAAGGTACTGGTATCCAGAGCTACTCAGTATGTCAGTCGATCCCCCGGTTCGTCTGCCTCTTCAGGAGGACCTTCTGTCGCAGCAGCAGGGGACGGTCCTCCACCCGAACCTGTCCAGTCTCCACCTCCATGCTTGGAGATTGAGCGGCGACAGTTGAGGCCATTTGACTTGCCTCCTGAAGTCTGTAACATCATTCTGGCAGCCAGGCGTCCCTCCACAAAGTCGGTATACGCCTGCAGGTGGAACAGATTTGTGGCATGGTGCACAGCAAAGGCTGTGGATCCCCTCAATGCCCCTCTTTCTGAGGTCCTTCTCTTCCTTCTTTCTCTTGCCCAGCAGGGCTCTGCTCTGGGCACTATCAAGGGCTACCTTTCTGCCCTTTCAGCCTTTCTCAGGCTGCCTGATCAACCTTCTTTGTTCAAGTCCCATATTGTTAATAGATTTCTTAAGGGCATCACGCACACGTTTCCTCCTGTTCTGTTTGTGATGCCTCAGTGGGACTTGAACCTGGTTCTTACATTTCTGATGTGCGCTCCCTTTGAGCCACTTCACAACTGTCCTCTTCGCCTTCTGACTTTGAAGACTGCTTTCCTGGTTGCCATCACCTCTGCCAGGAGAGTGAGTGAGCTCCAGGCCCTTTCTTGTACTCCACCTTTCCTTTCTGTCCATCCGGACAAAGTGGTGCTGCGTACCAAACCTTCTTTCCTGCCCAAGGTTGTCACGGCCTTCCACATCGGGCAGTCTATCACCTTGCCAACCTTCTTCCCGCCACCGCATCCCTCTAAAGAGGAAGAGCGGCTCCACCGTCTGGACCCAAAACGTGCGCTCTCATTCTACTTGGATCGCACATGCCAGTTCCGGGTGGATGACCAACTCTTTGTTGGTTACGTGGGCGCGAAGAAGGGGAAAGCGGTGCACAAGAGGACCATCTCTCGGTGGATCATCCTGTGTATCCAGGCATGCTACTCCTTGGCTGGGAAGGAGCCTCCTGCTGGATTGCGGGCTCATTCTACCCGAGCCACGGCAACTACCACTGTCCTGGACAGGGGAGTGCCCTTACAAGACATCTGTCAGGCAGCTACGTGGGCATCGCTGCACACGTTTGCGAGACACTACTGCTTGGACAGCCAAGTCCGGAGGGATGGCTTCTTTGGCCGTTCCGTCCTCCGGGACTTTCTGGTGTGATTATTGGTTCGCAGACCCACCACCGGGGTTGGTATTGCTGGGGTATCTATTCTAAGGTAAGGAATCTAATACTAACGTGTCTCTTTCAGATGCACAAGTTACTACTTGTGTAACGATATATCTGTAAGAGACATTAGTTAGTATTAGATTCCTTACCGACCCACCCATCCTCCCCGTTCTGCGAACCAATATCTAGGGTTAGGGTTGTCCCCTTTCAGGGCCCTAGTTTCAATGGCACCAGTGTTGGTTTTTAACATGGCTCTGCGTTTCTGGCGCGGAAAAGCTGTGTCTAAGAACTGACGTCAGCACGCGGAGGCGGCGTCTAAGTACTCCGACGACATCATCACGGCGCCCACGACGCCGACGA